>NC_142067.1:96993719-99784969 GCF_059756535.1 Pantherophis guttatus | reverse complement strand
ATACAAATTAAATGTATGTTAAAACTCATTAAAATGATCCAACCCCATTAGTCTAGGCTGGGTGATTTAAACAGCCATGTCTTTAGTTCATGGCAGAAAGTGCAAAGGTCAGGGGCCAACCGGAACCCCAGGGGGAATTGATTCCAAAGGGTGGGCGTGCCCACAGAGAAAGCTCTACCTCTGGGGGCCACCGGCCGACATTGTCTACCGACGGCACCCTGAGTAGGCCCTCCCTGTGAGAATACACCAGGCAATGGGAAGCTGTTGCTGGTTGCAGATGGTCTGACAAATATCCTGGGCCTAAGCCATATAGGGCTTTATAGGTCATCACCAGCACCTTGAATCTCACCCAGAGGCAACTGGCAACCAATGCAAGTCACGCAGGAGAGGTGTAACATGGGAGTATTGGGACCCTCCCATCACAAGCCGCGTGGCCACATTCTGTACCAGCTGAAGCCTCTGAGTAGTCTTCAAGGGCAGCTCCAAGTAGAGAGCATTGCAGTAGTCAATACGGGAGGTGACTAGCCCATGAGTAACTGTGCGTAGGGCATCTCGGTCCAAATAGGGCGCAACAGGCGCAACAGGCGAACCTGGGCAAACGCCCCCCTCATCACGGTTGTTATATGATCTTCTAAACTCAACCGTGAGTCCAGGAGGGCACCCAAGTTGCGTGCCCTGTCTACAGGGGGCAAAACTTCACCCCCTATAGCCAAAGATGGAACCTCTCTATCGGACCGAAATGCCGGTACCCACAGCCACTTGGTCTTGGCAGGGTTGAGCCGAAGCCTGTTCCTCCCCATCCAGACCCGCACCGCTTCCAGGCACCGGGACATCACATCGAGGGCATTACTGGGCTGATTCGGGGTGGATATAAAAAGCTGGGTATCATCAGCATACTGATTATACCTCACCCCGAAACCACGGATGATCTCTCCCAGCGGCTTCATATAAATGTTGAACAGAAGGGGCGAGAGGACCGACCCCTGGGGCACCCCACAAGTGAGGGGCCTCATGGTCGACCTCTGCCCCCCTGCCAACACCGCTTGCATACAACCCAAGAGTTAAGAGGAGAACCACCACAAAACGGTGCCTCCCACTCCCAACCCCTCGAGGCGTCGCAGCAAGATACCATGGTCAATGGTATCAAAAGCCGCCGAAAGATCTAATAGGACCAGAACAGAGGAGTAACCTTTGTCCCGATCCCTCCAGAGATCATCCACCAGCGTGACCAATGCCGTCTCCGTGCTGTATCCGGGCCTGAAACCTGATTGGAACGGATCAAAGTACTCCGCTTCATCCAGGGCCACTGGGAGCTGACGTGCCACCACGCTCTCAACAACCTTCACAAGAAAGCAAAGGTTGGAGACCAGACGGAAATTACTCAAAATAGCTGGATCCAAGGCAGGTTTCTTGAGGAGGGGCCTAACCACCGCCTCCTTCAAGGTGGCAGGAAAGCTTCCCTCCTCCAAGGAAGCAGTTATCACTGCCTGGATCCAGTCACGTGTCACCTCCCAAGCTGAATAAACCAGCCAGGAGGGGCACAGGTCCAGTACACACGTGGTCGCACTCAGCTTCCCCATGATCCTGTCCACAGAGGTAATCATGTTACCTCTGTCCATATACAGAAAAAAACTGTGTTTTGATTCCATGCATGGAGTGATTTTTCTAACCTTTTTGGTGCACAGTAAGACTAGTCACGTCTTACTAGTTAAGTTGATGTCTTTGAAGCCAGTGGTTATAGCACTGAAGCATGGAGTTTAGAAATTGTACAAAGCTGCTACTAAAGAACTTGGGCCAAGTGTGATGATGAGCCAATTTTAAATATCTCCTTAAATCAACTTGTTGTGGCTCCATTCAGTCTTTCCATAAGAACTTGCTGTACAACGATTAATGTTTTGGCTTTTACTGTACCGCATAGTACTTGAATATGCCTAAATCACTTTGAGGCATTTGGCCTTTTTTATTGACTGACTTTCAGAATTCTAGAAGATACTTGTGCCCAGAATATTTCGCTTACTAACTGTACCCAACGTATAAGTCTTTCGGAATTCTTCCTTGCTTGAATAGGTAGTTAAAACCATTTCTCTACTGCTTCATCTTTTCTTTCTATGCCACTTCTGGAATTTACTAATCTAAGATTAGCTATGTGAAAGCAGGAATAGATTTGATGTTCTCCAGATGTTTTACTCTATACATTCACAGTCCTTTATTATTAACTTGGATGTCTATAGCTGGTGAGACATAAAGTATAAAACAGGGATCTCCAAACTTGGCAACTTTAAGACTTGTGGACTTAAACCTCCTAGAATTCCCCAGCCAGCCAAGGAATTCTGGGAGTTAAAGTCCACAAGTTAGTGTCTGTTTTCAGTTAGTATCTGTTCACTGTTTTCAAATTGGAACTATTAAAACATTAGGCCATGCACTCTTTTGTAATATAAACATTTTCTTCTGTCTGTGTCTGTGAAGATCATATTAGTTTAAAAACAGATTGAGCTAAATATTTCCCATTTTATTGAAGTACTTTTACTTCAACACTACTTTTAACCGTCTATCTGTATATTTGAATACGTGATTACGATTGAATACGATATAATAAATTAGACAAACCCCAACAAAACATAGAATAATTTCTGAAAATTGAAGTGCCAACAAAACTTGAAGATTATGGATGAAAACATTACAAGGCATATAATCCATTATATCAGGGGTGCAAACTGGTGGCCCGCAGATTAGATGTGTCATGCGCAGGCTATGCCCACCCCAGCTCTGCGAATGGGAAAAACATTGCAAAAGTCACATGACAGTAATGTGATGCTGCAAGTTTGACACCCATGCATTATATGAAAGTAACTCAGGCTAACATCAACATTGCAAGAAAAGAGATCCAAATAAACCAGAGTTCCTTACTTTATGCCATACTCAAAATCTTCTGTTTGCAAATAATTCATTAGATAGAACCAAAATATGAATCTGTTTAACTGGAATGAAAAAAGTGAGGAAAGAATACAGTTTTGAGCGACATTCCATTTATTTTTCTCCTCGTCCAAGAGCTTCATTATCAGGAAAAACAACATTGCTCAACATCCACATTATTTCAACAATGATTGTTCCCAGAGGAAATACTTCCAGGCATTTAAATTACATCTGATGCATTACAATCAGATGCTATCAGTTCAGAAATAGGACCACAAATGCTTGCAAAACAAAAATCCAACAGCTATAAAAAAGGATTTACTGGAAATCTACTTACCATGGTACTTAGTCAAAAAATAACAATTTGTGTGAGAATTTCAATCTACTATATATATGTGAAATTTAAAGATACAAGTTTACTAATATTAGAGTTTGTCTTCTTCATTGAGAAACACACAAAGAGAACAGCAACTGATAGGATCATACTGATCTACTATCAACCCAAGACTATTCTCTTTATTATGCAAGTTATCATAGTAGCCAAGTTGTCCCAAAGGTGTTTTTTCAAGAGGCAACTGGACTTTCTTATGGATGACTAAGAATATCCATAGCCATAGTAGCCAAGTTGTTTTCTCCTCCATGTTTTCATATACCATACATAAACGTAAAATAATTTCTGAACTTTTTTATTTAGGCAAATTCAGGAGAATCCAAGTCGTAAAAAATTTAATGGTGACTATGACCAAGCAATCAAATCCCATCCTTTGTAAACATTTTTTTTACAAAGACAACAATAGTCACCTGGTTATAACCACCATCTTGTTTTTCATTTTAATCCTCCCTGCAAACACCCCTGGACCAATTGTGACAAGGTTAATAATGTTGCTTTGTTAGCATTTTTCTTTTATGCTTACTGGACAAAGAACCTAAAAAACTGAACTTTGTTGTTGTATATGTTGACCGCAACAAAAATGCTTTATACACAAAAATGGAAATATATTTTAATTTCCACAATGGATGATTGGTTGGAAAATCTGATGGAATTAGCAAAGATACCGTGTTTCCCCGAAAATATGACCTCCTCCAAAAATAAGCCCTAGTTAAGCCCCGCCCACCATCTGGTTGTACAAGTTGGGGTGAAGTGCAGATGTAAGAATCAAGCTAGGGTGGGGGTGTGGGAGTGGAGCTGCCCCATGCACCCCGCACTGGCTTACTTTAGGACGTATTGTGCTGCTGCCCTACTTCTTCTGCATGGCCAGATGCCACGTGGTGCATTGCACGGGTGCCGCCACTTGTGGCAGGATGCTGTCTGGCTCATCGTACCAGTGCTGCCGTTCACAGCAGAATGCCACAAGCCTCAATACAACGGTGCTACAGCTTGCAGCAGAATACTGTGAGGCTTTTTGCACCAGTGCTATCACTCATGCATGCAATGGCACAATGCACCATGCAGCTTCCTGCCATGAGGATGAGCCCCACGATGTCCTGCTGCAAGTGATGGCATTGGTGTGTCGAGCCATGTAGCATCTGGCTGTGAGCTGCTGCAAACAGCCGCAGAAGTTGGGCAGCATGCAACAGGTGTTGGGGCATGGGAGGCATGGATGTGGTGGTCCTAAGGTAAGTGGGTAAGACATCTCACCAGTAAGACCTGGTGTTTATTTTGGGGCTGAAAATAAAATAAAACTGGGTCTTATTTTTGGGGAAACATGGTAGCTAAATTGCTGCTTTTATAAAAGAAAATAACACGTCCGATCTTGTTTCCACCTGGAAACTGCTTGTTAGGAAATGATAATTACCTAACTTGTTGGGTTGGCAATATATAAAACCTCAATATAGCTTTAAGACTGTATTGCTGTATTGCATCATACTGTGTCCTGATTGGTTAGCTCTGTAGCCAATGTCCTTAAGAGGGAGCTTGAAACATGGTTTGTTTCTCTCTGCTGCTCTTTGCTGAGCATTATTGCTCTTTGCTGAATGTTACTGCTCGTTACTGCTATTTGCTGTGTTTGCTACTGTTTGCAACTGTTTATTGTGTATGACTACGACGACTGGTAAAAAGACTTTGTTATTGGAATATCCCTGGACTATTGTTTAACTATCTACTACTTTATCTGTGTATGACCTGGACTGTTTATTGGACTGTGTCTTAATACTATTTCCTAAAAGTAAACACAACTCAATGTATCTGTGTGTTGGCTGTGATTATTCGCAACTACTCTCAGTTGCTTTCAACTTGCTATTCTAGGGTTGCTCTGTGAATTCCTCAACACTGCTGGATTTTGTGCTTGAGATGAAAAATATATATGAAATTTTGACTTTGGGTTTTGCTGATCAGATAGCTTTCTTGTTATAGAGATGGCTAGTATACAGTATATTACTATGTAAAAGTAAAATACTGATACTGTAACGTTATCTTATTCTACTGCACTAAAAAATTGGAAGTCAATTCTTTTCTTTCTTTTTTCTCCCTTTTCTTCCTCCTCTTCCCTTTTCCCTCCCCTATTTGCCCTCTATTTTCATTTTCCTTTGTGTTTTATATCCGATAAACTTAATAAAAATTTGAAAAAATAATGTTGCTTTATTTATAGTTTTGAAACTGGGTTCAAAAAATTCATTGCTCAATTTTTTCCAAAAGAATAATAAATAATCATTCTCCAAAAAGTAAATCATTTCCCCAATCTGCATTCCATTTCTTAGTTTATAAGAATATAAGCTTCTTATATATTATTCTTATACTGCTAGAATATATCCACACAGGTTTAATAGCGTATAGAAATCAAGAAACTCCAACAGCTATTGCCCTTACGGAAAGCAAAGTGGTTTACAATTTATCATGTTGTTTGAAGAGAGAGAGAGAGGAAGAAGAGAGGAAATTTTCAGATCTGGGCAAGAAATATTACTAATTCTTAACCATGCTTGAATTGAATTAGAACTAAGAAGAAATTTCCTGAGAGTTAGAACAATTAATCAGTGGACTGACTTGCTACCAGAAGTTGTGGGTGCTCCAATATGGAGTTTTTTAAAAGAAGAGATTGGACAACCATTTGTCTGAAATGGTATAGTTTTTCCTGGTTGAGCAGGGCTTCCAATATTGTTCTGTTAATGAGAGTGCAATGACCAATAAAAAAGTTTCCATACATTGTGTGTGTGTGAGAGAGAGAGAGAGAAAGAGAGAAAACACATGTATATTAATGTTTTCTGAAATCTACTTGGAAACCATGAAAAAAACTCGTCAGCTGCCAAGGAGAAGGGGAAAAAAAGATTACAAACTTTTTCTTTTGCTTCTTTCTATGCCAAGTTAATTCTAGAACTTGCAACGAATTCCAAACATATCCAAAGATAGTGTTGCTATAATTTGGCTTAATGGGAAAGCCAGCTGGAATATTTTTCTTTGGAGAAAATATCAAGCAGTTTCAAGAAAAGTTTAAAACTAAAAACACATCTCTGCTTCTCTGGGAATAATTAGCCATTTGTTTCTAATTAGGCATTCTAGACTGCCTAAGATTGGCTGTTAATACAAATCCATTGTTGTGAATTATAGCTTAACCAAAATATTACTCAGCAATGGATTTGGGGAATTTGAATCCACAGGCCAGGATTTATTTGTTGGATTATTCCCCCCTTCTTTTTTATAGGAAGTTAATACCTAGTATTCTTGCCATCCATTTTCCTCCACAACAGCCCTGTGAGGGAAACTTGCCTGAGAAAGAATGATTGTTGTAATAACTGTCTATAGAGATTCTGAATCATGCAGCTCCTGGTTGTTCCAAAGGTGTTTTTTCAAAAGGCAACTGAATTTTATTAGTTTTTTTCCTTAAAGATGTTTCACTTCTCATCCAAGAAGCTTCTTCAGCTGTCTCAATGATTGTTTTGTTCAAAAACTGAGATTCTGGTCTCATGACTATAGTTGAAACCAGAATCTTAGTTATTGAACAAAAAGATCATAGACTGAGACAGCTGAAGAAGCTTCTTGGATGAGATGTGAGTTTTTAAAGGAAAAGCCAAGACAGTCCAGTTGCCTTTTGAAAAAGGACCTTTGGAACAATGATTGTTGTAATGTTAAAAAAAATATAAGAAATTTCTTAAGGTGCACTGAGCATTTCTCAATACTTCTCAAGCCTTTATTGTCTAGCAAATCCTTTCCGAAAGACAGTGATATTTCTAAGTCGGGGTAGTTGCACAAGGTTTCAGTGGATAGATTTTGACCTTAGCTAGGACTAAACTATCTTTGCTGAATCCAACAGAAAGTTTGGATTTATTTCAGTTTTGCATGGGTGGAGATAAAGAATTTCTGCAACTACAATCAGGGATGCTTTCCAGATTGCTTTCTCGCCCAAAAATCTTTTATTTTGGTTGAGTCCAGTTCAAACTTTGAATGGTTAATCCTAATTCCTTAGAAGCTTCAAATCATCTACACCCTATTCTTAAATATTTGTAACTTTATCTTTTTTCAGCAATGTGGATAAATCTGGCAGGAATCCCAGGACAAGACTCTGCTTTAAGGGCCCAAGAATAATGGTATACCAGCAGTGTGCAATCCACAAGAAGTCTGCTCAGAAATTCCCTATTCCCGTAAATTGGAATAAATGTGGTTATTAAGTACTAAACCCTATTGGAAAATTGCTGGATAAGCCAACACTACTTGGCTTGTACTATATAGTTTCACTGCTTTTTAAGTGACAGCTAGAAAAAAATCAGTTGAATGTAACTAGTCTTACTTTCAGATTGTTATGCATTGGATAGTGCAGTTACTAATTAACCTTTTTAAAACTAATAAACAATTTTAAATTTAAAGCCAATTTCAATGTCATTCCCCATTGTAATCCCCCACTACCACAAGACAACTGATACAGTTTGACATTGATGCAGCAATATCATGCCATGGAGTTTGCAACCTGTATAACTTCTTTGACTGCAATAAAAAAGAAGATAAGTTCTCAGTTGCAACAGGTTGTCACAGCTAATTTGGCCAGGGTCTTCAGTTCCTGAAATTATCTTATAAAAGTGCAGTTAAATATCACCACATGTTCTACCTACCTTTTATAGAAGAATATTTAATTGCTATTTTACCCAATTTCCCCAGTTTATCTTGGATTGTAAAAACCTTACTGTTTTCAAGCTAGTTTGTCCATAATGAACAGTATTTAAAGATTTTTTTCATTTTTTAAAAGACTCTTTAACCAATATATGCATACTAGGCATACATTTACATGCTCATGGTCATGAGATCAAAATTCAGACACTTGACAACCGACTCATATTTATGACGGTTGCAATGTTCCAGGTGATCACCTCCATGTGATCACCTCTTCCAACATTTCTGATAAGCAAAGTCAATGGGGAAGCCAGATTCATTTAACAACCGTGTTACTAACTAAACAACTGCAGTGATTCACTCAACAATTGTGGCAAAAAGGGTTGTAAAATGGGGCAAAATTCACTTAACAACTATCTTGCTTAGCATAGAAATTTTGACCTCAATTGTGGTCCTAAGTCAAGGACTACCTGTATTTTTGCTTTTGAAAACATTTAATTGCTTTTAAACCATCTGAACAATACTATGCTGCTAATCCTAGTCCTTTTAATGGAATCATGCTTTTGTGAATGTAACTTGGAAGTGTGTTTAAGCAGACTAAATGGGAGTTTATTTTAATCCATAGGGGTTGCTAATTTATTTCCTAGTTATACTATTTACATGATAGCTTCCCATACTATATAATACCTTGGATTGTTGATGATTAATAAATTGCTGACTTCAGTGTAATTTCTTATTTAAATTGGTCAATTGAATTTTGCTTACTTTGGATTCCCAATCCATTCATTTCCATAATTTCAAAATCTTAGTAGGAAACTGCCAATGCTTGTATTTCCATGCTGATTTGAATATATTTCAGACTATTAAAATCTTTTAGCCTCTAAAGCCAATTTCCATTTCTTTTTCCCTTGACCCTTAAAAAACTCATCTACAGAAGTTTAACAGTATGGTTAACAGTATGAACCATGAATCAATTTTTCAAATATTCAGTTCTTTATCATATGAGGTCATTCTGGGGTCATTCCTGTCACAGTTCTAGCAAGGATTTTTGAGTTTGTATCATGATAATCCCTTGCAAACACCTCTTCTCAAGTGGTTTTAAAATCCTTTCACTTAATTTACAAAATTAAATAGATTGCTTCGTGCTAAATAAAATTAAATGCTTAGATTGCTCCATTGCCAAAATGGCTATTTTTATCTTCTCTTTGCCTATGGTTTGTATGTCTGTTTTTTTTTAAAAAAAAAAAGTTACTTTTAAAGTGATTTTTATATTTTTTATATTGGTCATTTTTTATGTGATTTTATCAATTTGTTATGTGCTGCCCAGTGTTGCCTTTGCTGAGATGAGCAACTATGAAAATTTCATAAATAAATGAATGAATGAAGATCTGATGCAATGTGACAGCTTTTCCAAATAATTTACATTATTAATGAGTCTGTCTTTTGCTTCTGATGCACAGGATCACAACACTGTCTAACTGTGAGACATAGGGACAACTGTACAGCATCTGATAAAGTACACATGGATGAATAGTCTAACCACACAATCTGGAATTTGGCATTCAGGTCTGAGAAGTGTGAGAGATCCCCAAAAAGAGAAATGCAGGGTTCCATTGGGATACTATACAATATAGCTAAAATGAAAAGAATTCAGGCTGCTCTCTCCCTCCAGCTGTCGGTCAATATATGAACAATGTTGTCCATTAAAAGACAGTCTGTACATATATGCCCATTTCTGTATTCCCTTTCAGGGTATGCAGTGCCAAGCAGATCTCAGAAAAGGAGTAAGAACTAGTAAGCCGATGAAATTAAAGCATGAGAAATGGGAAAAGAAATACAAATATAAATCTAGTTTATACCAATGGCTTTGAGGCTTCTTTCCATACCCCTCTATTCATGCAAATCATTCTTACTTCAACCATGACTATATATTGTTACATTGCTTTTAATTCTTTAAACTTCTCACCTCTTTTGAGGATCTTATCAGCTCTACTCAGCTATGAGTTTCGTCTCCTTTTGTTGTGTCCAAAGCCTAAGTAGTGATTACCAAACACAATTCAGTCCTCAACAAACTTATTGTATTAAAACAGATGAGAATTAATTCATTCTCAGTTTAGTCCAAAACAAAATTCTTAATAATCAGCCCGTAGGCTTTATCACCAACCTTTGATGTTTTTGGCAACCTGCCAAAGGCTTTTCTTGGTAAAACCCCCACAAAGTTCAAGAGATGCTGACAAGAAGCACGGGAATCAACATTGCTTTTCTACAAAGAACCCAACAGCTCGTTGCTGCTCTTTTAAGCCTTATGGGAGTGGCCAATCATCTTCTGGCCTTACTCCCGAGTTGTCCTTTTTTCTTCAGCTGCTCTTGCCTTCTGGCAGCTCTTAGCATGCGTGCACTAGGAATAGGCTCCTCCTGTTCCTCTGCCTCTCTGCTGTCCGCCTCTGGAGGCTCTGTAGTTCATGCATCGTTCCCAGATGGCCCTGGCCCCATCTCTGTCTCAGACGCAGAGCCCTCGTCCGGGCCTTCCCCTGACTCCAGGACTGGCCCGTTGTCCTCCCCAGCCTCCTCACTGTCCGACTCCGCTGCCAGGTCCGCAGGCTGCTGGCGGACCACAACACTTTTCTTCTCAATCTATGCACTCTTTCATTCTTCTAACCTGCCTTCCATTCAGGACCTGTATACTGCACAAGTCAAAAAGAGGGCTGTGAAAATACCTACAGATCCCTCACATCCTGAACATAAATTGTTTCAACTTCTACCCTCAAAACGACGCTATAGGGCACTGCACACCAGAACAACTAGACACAAAGACAGTTTTTCCCCACATGCCATCACTCTGCTAAACAACTAATTCCCACAACACTGTCAAACTATTTACTAAGACTGTATTACTATTCTTCTTCTCATCCTCCCTATTACCTATCTCGCCCCACTTATGACTATAACCTTATTGCTTGTATCTTTATGATTTATATCAGTGGTGGGCTCCTGCTGGTTCACACCGGTTCTCCCGAACCATATGTTAATTTTCTGAGCAGTTCAGAGAACCCTTGTTGGAAGAAATCTTCTCCCACTTTACAGGGCTAATCCTGCAAGGAACGCAGGAAGGAAATATTCTAGTGTGCCTGTATTTCTTAATTGCTGCCTCTGTTGCTTTAAGTGTTTTCAGAAACTGCCCAGACTGTCTGTAGCTGAGGTTCTCCGGAGTTTGCACACACACACACACACACACACACATACACACACACACACACACACACACACAGAGTTTTTTGTAGTACTATTATTCCTGGGGCTTGAACAGCTATTTACAGAAGGGTTGGCATAGCCATAGAAGAAATGGCTGAGAGGCAGGATGCAAGCTTGGCATTCTATCTGATTTTTTACTGCCTTTCTGACGGCATGTGATTTTTTTCTTAAATCTGGATGATTACCTTAGGACTGTGATGGCGAACCTATAGCACACATGCCACAGGTGGCACGCAGAGCCCTCTCTGTGGGCATGTCAGCCGTTGTCCCAGCCCAGCTTCATCACGCATGCACACGCACACCTCCCACTGGCCAGCTGGTCTTTGGGTCTCTGCCATGCATGCGTGGGGGGCAGGGTGTATGCAGGGGACATGTGCGCGCATGCGCGGGGGCAGAGCACATGTGCATGGGTGCAGGTTGGTGCAGGAGGCTTTCCAGACTGAAAATGGGGCATGGGGGGGGCCTTGTGTGGTGTCCCCGCAGCCCATTTTGGCTTCCAGGTTGGTTTCAGAAAGTCCAGTTGCCTCTTGAAAAAACACCTTTTGGACAGGCATCTCTTGCATTGCTTCAGAGTGGCCAAGCTACAAGATTGCTCATTGATAATAAGTGGATCCTCCTTCCAATTTGTTACAGTTTGCTCTCATGATAATATGGCATAGTAATATGGCACCAGTTGTAGAAAGTTAGCACCCACCCCTCTCCTAGAAGAATGAAATATTTTGAGAACTATTAAAAAGGAAGAATATATTTCCCTGAATGAGAAATGGAGAAACATCTTTTATTAGAGGGAGAAAGCAGCCCCCACCTTCCTTCATAGCCCACAGAAGATGTCAGCACTTAAGAGATAGATAGCTATATTCATAGGCAAAAATTCCCTGCACCAAGGTCTGAACAAAGGCAGAATGTGGTTTAGCTTTCCATGACAGCTGTGACTCCTTGATCTTCAGTGTGTATTCCCCCATTTTTAATCTAATGATTGGTATTTAGGGCAGCTTTTTGCAAGCAAAGAAGCTTTTTGTATTTTTCTACAGGTAATTCATGATTTATAACAGTTCATTTAGTGACCATTCAAAGTTACAATGGCACTGAAAAAAGCGATTTATGATTATTTTTCACACTTATGACCGTTGCAGCATCCCCATGGTCACAAGAGGCAGGGTGAGGCTAAGCGCCCCTCGACATGAATGACATCAAGTTGGCCACATCCACTCAGTCACATGACCACCCAGCCACGCCTACCCAGCCGGTCATTAGGGCAGAGAACCGGTTGTTAAATCATTTGAAGCTCACCACTTATTTATATTGTTTTATTTATTTCCTAGTATGATTTGATTGCTTATTAATAACCTATGACTATCACTAAGTATTATATCTTATTATTCTTGATGAATGTATTTTTTTTAATGTACACTGAGAGCATATGCACCAAAGACAAATTCCTTGTGTGTCCAATCACACTGGGCCAATAAAGAATTTTATTCTATTCTGTTAAAAGAAAGTAAAATCTTAAATCTGAACTATTATGCCAAACGCAATGATATTACCTCTAAAGGACCCATCCTAAAGATGAAGCACCAAATCTTGCTCTTAAACTTGCAGAGAGAGGGGAGCACAGTCATTATCATTGCAATGGCAGTCTTTAAATGGATCTTTTTCTTACCTAAATAGCATCTTTCTGGTCTTATGCACAATGTTTCAGCTAGTGAGACCCAATGCTCTGGTATCTACTGGAAGGAAGATTGTCCATGTTCAGACTGGACAATTGAAACAGGTTTCCACATCTAGCTAAGTTGTCCTTTTTAGGCTATTAACTTAGGTTGGGCTGATGAGAAGTTTTGTTAGATTTACCTTTTTTTACGTTTACAGAAAAATCTAGATGTCTAAATTTTAGTCAATTGTAACTGTCATAAAGTTGTGATTTAACTCCAGGAGCACCCAGTGCTTGATCTACCTCTGCACAAATTATTATAATTTATTCTACTAATTCTTTTGTCTTTTTCCCGTTTTTACTAATTGTGTTGTATTTTTAAGTCTCATCCTTGACTAAAATAAAAGAAGATAGACTTTTTGAGAAATTCATCAACTCCATTCAATCACAAGTTTCTTGATTTCTCCCTTCTTAATTTATTTGGTCTTCCTTCACATGTTTGTTTTTCATTTAGCAGGAATTTGATGCTCCTTTCTCAGGTGGTTTAAGAAAAACTAACTGGCATTTGTGTCATGGCACTGCATAAAGATTTAGCTGATGTGTTCTGAAGGATGTGTAGAACACTAGAAATCTTCAGGTTTCCACCTGCTATTGAACAAAAACCCTTGTTATCCCAGCAATCAGTTCAGTTCAGTCAGGGTTAATAATTATCAAGAAATAGCATCTGAGTTGGGGAAAGGTGTGTGACTAATGGATATAAAGGAATCATGAAAGATTCCTTAAAACTGTTAATATTCAGATTCTATGAAAATTTGACTTTGAAAAATTCTGCATAACATAGAGTTTGTAAGGTAAGTAGTATAATCTTTCTAGTTCCTACCATCCCACATTTATCAGCCCTTACATTGTTTTCATATAAAAAGGTGCAATTAGGTCATAAAAAGCTTTATTTCAGGTTGGTATTATTTAACTCTATCTAATAATTAGTTTCCACTTGTAAATTTGCCACCTATTTCAGTTGCAAGCAAAACACCATATAATTATATACCTTCCAGAATGAAAATTGTGTCAGGAAAGGCTGGCTTGATTCCAACTGCTTTTGAATTTATATTTTAAAAGTGTTATTTGGATAATTAAACAAATCAGGCCAAAAGCATTAGAGCAAAAAATCCTCATCATATTTTAGAAACATATTAAATTTGTTGACTTGCCATGATTAAAACCACTTTGGTGTCCAATAACTGACAAATTGTATGATATGTTGATTTATCTCTATGATTTTTTGTTACAAATCCTACTTCTGGGATTTAAATGAACCTCTATATAGTAAAAAATGTGCCAGAATAGACAAAAAATTGAGAAAACATATCTGATAATATTATGCATCCGTGTGAGAGAAGCAGAGACAGATGGATGGATAGATCCTTCTATTCCAGAAGAATGTGTGCTCTCTGTCTGTCTCTCTGTCCCTGTCTTTCTGTCCGTCTGTCTCTCTCTGTCTCTGTCTCTGTCTCTGTCTCTGTCTCTGTCTCTCTCTCTCTCTCTCTCACACACACACACACACACACACACACACACAAATTATACTTCAAGAATGGCAGTCCAGTATTTTACGGAAGCAAGGCATGCTATAAACACCTTCTTTTAAGCAGTTATTGATAGTCAGATTAAATAGAAATAAACAGAGAAATGACTTGCCTAAGCTTATACATCAGACCTCAGATACATGCAGTTTTTTTCCCCCTTCTCTCTTTAGTGGAATGAATATGCAGGCACTTCTTTCTGAGGAACATTATTGTGGGCTGTTTAAGATTCATTGCATTTGGGAGGGGTTGGCAACATTTGAAGAAAGAATGCTACAATTTGGCCTCATGTTCTTCCAGAGGATCGCAGGAACTGTCTCAAGATATTATGAGGATAGTATGGGGATAAATTTTCAGCCCATTTTGGAGAAGAAAGATGGGAAAGAGTCTTTGGAAAGTAAACTGCTCCCATGATTCCATCCCTACATCTCCAAATAAATACCCCACCAAGCTTAAAATTGTGCCACTAAAATCAAGCTGTTTTGCTTCAGAATTCTTGCTGCACAATCAATGTGTGCCGGATGAGGGCAGAGCATTTGTGAGATACAAGTTGCCTCTGCCTACAGAAAGGGAGGAGAAGATATGATCAGATTGGGGAATCTGTGAATTTTCAGATGTTGTTATAATTCCCAGGATAATAAAGATGAATTCAGAGATAGAACACGAAAAGACATCATGGGTTAGATCTGGAATGAACCTTATGGAACACTATGCAAATTGATTGGGGTGTCAACAGGGATAGCTGGGATGAAAGCCCCAGCCACACAATTGAAGTTCAAATCATTTATTATTTACAAATATTATATATTTGATATTTTTTAAAAAGGCAAGGCTTTGATTATATGGCAGTGGCTGCCATCTTGACATTTTTAACCTCTTCCCTAGTAGATATCCCTGGAAGTTAAAGATTCCAAATATATGCAACCATTATAAAAAAAAATAATTTTCACATGTTAAAAACATCTTTCACCAGGTCACTTGTATCACATTAATTACAAAGATTAGAAAGGACACCATTGATGATGTATATATAACCTTAATGTTATATGTAAATCCCAAATATATGCAAGCCACAAATTCAAAAGCAAGAGTAAATTACTATTTTCCTCTATTTGTGCTGATAGTGAACTATATTTTCATTGTGTAAAGAGCAAATGCAAGTTTAAATCTGCTTGTGAAAGCTGAAGCCAAAAAAAATACTCCTGTTAATAGATTTCATCAACTATCAGATTACCAGAAAATTGTTTGGAACTCTTGAGTTTTCAAAAACTATCTATGTATTTTTCTCTTTAGCCCTGACAAAAATGTAAAGTATGTCCCAGATATTAAAGATATTTTTGGTTTGTTACCCAGCTTGAAGTCGATCCTACTCAAACCTTAATATAACAGTAGCATACTTGCATCAGCTGTGCCAGTCCCTGTCAGGCAAAATGTAGAACCAAAGCCAACTTACAATTGTTAACTCCATTGTTTTTGATTAATTATGTACCTTCTAGTCCAGTGATGGCTAACCTTTTTGTCGTTGCATGCTAAAAGTGTGCCTGCGTGCATGTGCTAGCGTGCGCCTGCACCCACATCCATAATACAATGGCACCCAACTCCCCTGCATGCCCAACCCCCTGTGCATGCATGCATGCGTGCATGCGTGCACGTGACCCCTGTCATCCCCATGCATGCGCGACCCCCCTGTGCTCCCCCACCTATGTGCATGCACGCACAGCCCTGTGCATGCGTGCACGACCCCCACCCCGATGCATGCACCACAGAGACCCAAAAATCAGCTGGCTGGCAGGAGGCATACATGCATGTGTGGTGGAGCTGAGCTGCGGTGACGGCTCACGTCCCCGCAAAAAGGGCTCTGCGTGTCACCTGTGGCACATGTGCCATAGGTTCGCCATCACAGCTCTAGTCAGTGTTGACCATTAGCAACCACATCATAGACAGATTAGCTTCAGGAAGATCTGTTTACAATTGGGTCGTCAAGTCTTCCAACTGTCTCCAACTGACAGCTGTATAATTCAGCCCATCCGCTTGTTAGGGTTGACTTATTCTCTTTCCTCCAACACTTCTCAGGATTATTTATTAATTATTTATTCAATTTCTATAGCTGCCCATCTCAGTTAATTGGTCTGGGTGGCTTACAATTCTATAAGCCTGGGGTCTCCAACCCACAGCCCATGCCAGCACTGGTCTGTGGTGTGCCAGAAACTGGGCCGTGCAAACAAGTGAAGCCCCATCCATGGGATTCAGGCAGCACACAAAATCACGCCCCCACCGGTCCGCGGAAAAAACTCTCCCCACAGAACCACTCCCTTGTTGGAAGAAACATCCTTCTAGGTTCTGCTCCAAGTGGGGAAAAAGACACTGGAAACATGGAGACTGCTTGGAAAGATGGTTTAATGGTGGACAGGATCACATGGCTTGAGTTCCTGAACAGAAAAGGGGCAGATACAGTAAATCCTCGGGTTTTTATGCTCTCTCTGGCTCTGCATTACTTGGGGCCCCGAAAGAGTATCCTGATTGGTTGCCAGACTCCCAGGGGGTGGGGGCCTTGCTGGCTGATGGTCACATGTGCTTCCCAGGTCACATGTGGTGACTTTCTGCTGCTATTGTGTAGAGGGCTAATCCTATCTTTCTTGGATCTTTGGCAATTCCTACTATGGCTCTGCCTGAAGGAGGCAGATCTTTGTTATGTAGAATAGACTGGCCCAGGCCTTAATGGCCCATTGACAAAGGGTGGGGGTAGGAAGATGGGAGCTGCTTCAAAACATGCTTATCCCAGGGAAATATAATATTCTGCCTTTTTCATATTTCCTAAAATATTTCACTCTTCCAGGAAAGGGGTGGGTACTAACTTCCTACACCCTGATGCCCAAAAAGTTTGCGGGCCGTTGCTATAGACTTCTTCAGAGAGCTATTTTTTTGTATAATATAACCTACTACCATTAGCAAACAGGGATTATCTCCACCCCCAATTTTATCTTTCACCAGAAGATGGCTCTGTTGTTTCATTTATGGCCTTGCCAGAAGGATTAACAGCAAGCTTTCCCATGAATTATAAAATGATTATAATACATAGAAGCTTGGATAAGTAGACAATTATCCTGCTCCTCTACTCTTATAATGTCAGCAACAAAAAAATTACTTTTCTATCAGAAGAAGAAAAACCAGCGTTAACAGTAATTGTGCTGTCATTGAAATGAGGTTGTGAGGTGCACAATGTGTATGATATTATAATAGCTTTAACATCCTGCCATTCTTTTCTAAACATCCTGTTAATCATATAGTAAAAATGAAAAATTTGAGATTGCTGAAACTTGATTTATCTCATGTCCTTCCAAACTTCACCAAATTTGTTGATGATCTATTTAAATCTGCCCAAAATATGGCACTTTAAAAATCAGCATATAGACAGCATTGGAAGGCAAGCCATACATTTTTTCCCCTTTCAGATATTTGACCATTTTTTAAACCTTCAAGATTATTCCCAGGCACATGCTTTGCTAACAAGCATTTAAAACAAAAAACTGGCAGTAGCTAAGCACAAGCTCTGTCAGTGGCACAGCTGACAACATCCATTATGCTCCAGTCAAGGTTGAAATAGGAATAGAGTGAAAACTCTCTTTTATCTCCCGCCTGTCTCTCAGCCTTTCTCCAAGAATCACTAGGTGGATCAAATGGATTTGTCCAAACTCATTTTCACATTTGCCTTGAAAAGGAGGGTAGGTGGGTATTTTTTAGGCAATGCAGTTATTTTTTTGACTGGGCAGAAATGTAAATCAGTATCTAATTTTCAGCTCTTGGTTTGCTTGCAAGTACAAAGCTCAGATTTGAATCTTGCATTTGTCTCATCTTTTATTCATTTTAGTCAATAAACTCTGCTGCTTTTTTGTGGTGGGGGGGACAGTGAAATTAATTGAATTAACAACTTGGTAGATGAGCCCTCACTGGAAAAAAAATCACGATTTTCTATACATCATAATTCTGAAAAGTATATTCAATGAGTTCTCTAGAACGTCTGATACAGTATCATTATAAAGCATAGACAATGGAGTAATCATACAATGAGGCCTGCTGTCTTAGCCTCTACATGCAAATGGAAATTTTCTATCATATCTGTAACTATTATGATACTGTTGCTAAATGAAAGGACAAAGGCATATGAGCAAATAAATAACAAAGATTTTAATATTTTTACTGGAGAGAATCTGGAATTATCCAGAGGTGTCTTTGAGGGGTCCAAAAAACTAAAATTGTGACTGTGCAACAGAAGCCCCACCCCCTTTTCATGTCCACTGCATGCCCAATGAGCATAAAAAGAGTTAGGGATCTGACTAGGGGTGGGTTCTACTTACCTTTACTACCGGTTCGCAATGGGATTGCGCTTCTGCGCATGTGCAGATCACTTCTGATGATGTCAGGGTCAGTGGGCGGAGCCTCCCACCAGTTTTACTACCGGTTCTATAGAACCGGTCTGAACCGGGGGCAACCCACCACTGGATCTGACTGTTCAGTCACCTCTGCCATCTTGCTCCTTAGACCCGCCCATGCAGAAACCTTGAATCTAAATTTACTTCTTTAGGTTTGGTACATTTCTCCTCCATGTTATCCATATCATCAAATTGATACCAAGCTAAGGAGGGATGGCTAACACTTGGAAGATAAACTCAAGATTCAGAAAATCTCAACGGATTTGAACACAGGGGTTTATCCAACAAAATGCAATTCACTGGTGAGAAAAGTAAGGTCCGATACTTAGTCAAGAAAAACCAAACGCACAAGTATAGAATAGGTAGTGCCTTGCTCAACAGTCCTAACTGAGAGAGGGATCTAGGTGTCCTAGTAGACCACCACTTAAGTATGAGCCAGCAGTATGCTGCTGTTGCCAAAACAACAAACACAGTCCTAGCTGCGTCAATGAAGGGATAGTATCAAGATCACAAGAACTGATAGTGCCACTTTATATTCTACTCATGAGACCACACCTGAATACTAAACTGAATACTGTGTCCAGTTCTGCTCACGATACAAAAAGGATGCTGAGACCTTAGAAAGAGTGCAGAGAAGAGCGACAAAATGATAAGAGGTCTGGAGGATAAACCTTAGGATGAACAGTTGAAGAAGTTAGGCATGTCTAGTCTAATGAAGAGGAGGACTAGGGATGACATGATAGCAGTCTTCCAGTGCTTAAGGTGCTCTCACAGAGAAGAGGCGGTTGACCTATTTTCCAAACAACCTTAGGGGAGGACAAGAAGTAATGGCTGGAAGATTATTAAAGAGAGATCCAACCTAAGGAGAAATTTACAACAGTGAGAACAATTAATCAGCGGAACAACTTGCCTCCAGAAATTGTGGGTGTTCCATCACTGAATGTTTTCAAGAAGAGATTGGACAGCCATTTGCATGGAATAATATAAAGTCTCCTATTCAAGCAGAGAGTTGATCTAGAAGACCTCCAAGATCCCTTCCAATTCTGTTATTCTCTTATTCTATGCTGAAATTGTCTCTCCAGCTTGAAAATAGATTGTAACGACCACCTTACATGTAAACATGTAACGACCACCTTTAGAATCCAGCTGTGAATTCTATTTCCCATAGTTACTGTTATTTATATATCTGCATCCAGAATAAATATGCAATAGGCAGAAAGAAAGAGAAAGCATTCCTTGCTTTCTGCTTTCCTTGCAGAAAATGGGACAATTGTAGCATATTTTACCTTAGGAACAAGAACTTTGGATCATATTTTCCACAATCTGTATTCCAAGATGTGCCTTTGGCAATTAAATAATCCAATAAAAGCTTGCCTTTAGTAAAAAAAAAAATCAGTTTTTTTTAAAAACTGTGAGGTAAACAGTCTTAAAATCAGGGCTGTTATTCACTTACCTTCGCTACCCATTCGCAAATGTGAGCGCATGCATGCGCAGAGTGTCAAAAATGGGACGTGATGACGTCCGGGCGGGTGGGCGGAGCCTCCCGCAGCTGCCGCTACCGGTTTGCCTGAACTGAATAGAACTGACCGAATACCGCCAGTTTAAAATATGATCCTATACGGGTAGTCCTCGACTTACAATAGTTCATTTAGTGACTGTTCAAAATTACAACAGCACTGAAAAAAGTGACTTATGATGATTTTTCATGCTTATGACTATTGCAACATCCCTATGGTCAACATGATCAGAATTTGGATACTTCACAACTGGTTCCTATTTATGACAGTTGCAGTGTCCCAGGGTCATGTGATCACTTTATGTGACCTTTCAGCAAGCAAAGTCAATGGTGAAGCCAGATTTACATAACAACCATGTTACTAACAACAACTTCAGTGATTCACTTAACAACTATGGCAAGAAAGATCATAAAATGGGGCAAAATTTACTTAACCAATGTCTCACTCAGCAACATTAATGTTGGGCTGAATTGTGGTCATAGGTCAATATGTAAGTTCATTTTTTTCTCTTCCTATTTACCTACTTTTGTTTCAATGCAGTATTTATTTATTTATTTTTATTTATGTGTTAAATTTATTTGCCACCCACCTATCTTGCCAAAGGGCTATTCTGGGTGTTTGTTTGTTTTTTTAAATAAAAGCTTATTTAAAATAAAATAAAAGCAGAATACCTTGGAAGTTGGGCGGCCTAGAAATACGATAAATTAAATTAAATTAAATTTAAAAAGATTTAAAAGCTTTTTTACACTAATCCAAATCAATCCAGACTATTAAAAAAATATGCAATATCTTTCAAACAGAGAAATGACCAAATGACTCCTTGCTTGGGAGAAGAGGCATAGTTCAGTCCTGACATCTCCTTTTTAGGTGAGCACTGGGCTTTGTGTCTGCTTGGGCCAATATGCTTTTCCACTTCACTATTTGGTGGCTCAGTGGCTAAGATGCTGAGCTTGTCGATCGAAAGGTCGGCAGTTCAGCGGTTCGAATCCCTAGTGCCGCGTAATGGGGTAAGCTCCCGTTACTTGCCCCAGCTTCTGCCAACCTAGCAGTTTGAAAGCACATAAAAAATGCAAGTAGAAAAATAGGGACTACCTTTGGTGGGAAGGTAACAGCGTTCCGTGCACCTTTGGCATTGAGTCATGCCGGCCACATGATTACGGAGACATCTTCGGACAACGCTGGCTCTTTGGCTTTGAAACAGAGATGAGCACCACCCCATAGAGTTGGGAACGACTAGCACATATGTGCAAGGGGAACCTTTACCTTAATGAGCCTGATTCAACCTAGCGGGAACAAGCAAACTCACATGCTTCCACATAACACACCTAGTGTACATGTGCATAAAATCAACCTTCATAGCTGCTACCTTGGCTTGCAGCTTTATTAAAAATGCAGCACTTTTTGGCATTTCCCCATTTTCATATTGCCTTTGATTTTTGGGAATCCATGGATTTGCTCACCACACAGCAACTTAGCTCCCTCAATAAAGTGGAGAAACCATCAGCCTAGCTCTGGTTTTTGAGTTTATTCAATGTTCATTCTTCAGCGACAGCTTCGTATCCATTTTTCCTTTCCATATCAGTCCTTATATTCTAAAAAGATGGATCATTCTGTTGGGGTAGAGATGCGTGGAATAATCAGCACAGCAGATGATGTATATCACAGCATGCAGGAAACATAAACAAAAAATTAGGGAGGCTTCAATTGCATAATCATAGATACTATCTTGATTTTTAGACCCACCTCCTCACAGATGCCCTACTTGCTTTGGCTTTGCCCTGTCTTCTCCCAACATAGTCCCATAGATGCATGAACTGACATTTGAAGCAAGCCCAATACAGATTGTTGTTGACTTACAACAGTTCGTTTAGTGACCACTCGACAGCACTCAAAAAAGCGGCTTATGACCATTTTTCACACAACCATTGCAACATCCCTATGGTCATGTGATCAAAATTCAGACACTTGGCAACTGACTCATATTTATGACGGTTACAGTTTCCTGGGTTCATATGATTACCTTTTGAGAACTTCTGACAAGAAAATCAATGGGGAAGCCAGTTTCACTTAATAACTGTGGTAAGACAAGTTGCAAAATGGGGCAAAACTCACTTAATGCTTCTGTCTCACTTAGCAACAGAAAATTTGGCCTCAATTCCACTGCATATAAGGAAAATCAATATAAAATGTTTTATAGATGGCATATGCCCCCTGAGAAACTGGCAAAAATGTTTAAAGATAAATCAGCTAAATGTTGGAAATGTCACCTGTTACCATATGTGGTGGATATGTCCAGAAGCAAAAAATTATTGGAATACAATTAAGATATGGCTGGAAGAAATGATACAACAATGTATTGATTTAAAACCATAACTGTCCCTATTGGGTATCCTGCCAGAAAAAATTAGCCAAGAAAATATTTATTTGATTATACATGTAATAACGGCTGCAAGGATTATTTATGCACAGCACTGGAAAGCAGGGAAAATACCTTTGAAAGGAGAAGTAGTTAAAAAAAAAATTAGATTGTGCAGGAATGAATAGATTGACTTTGATGATTAAAGAAAGAGAAGATTCAGAGTACTTTAAGATATGGAATCAATTTTACTATTGGTTAGAAAAGAGATACAAATAAGTAAATTAACAGTTATGTATAAAAATGTATCATAATCAGAATATTTTGTTAGTGATGAATTGTTGTAATTGATTCAATGAGAACAAAGACAGAAGAAATAACAAAAAGAAGAACGATTGGAGACAACACAGAGATGTCACACGGAAGGAATGACTGATGTATTAAATGTTTGTTTGTTTGTTAAAAAAAAAATTAAAAAAAAAGAAAAAAGAAAATTTGGCCTCAATTGTGGACGTCAGTTGTGAATTACCTGTAATGAGCAAATATATTTGGTGGTGTTCGTCTGACCTAGGCTTCCTTAGACAGCATACAGCAAAAACTTAGTCCCGGCAAACCTCTTTAATTCAGACGGCTGTGAATTATTGTCATTCCCAGTCGAAAGGCTTATCAGTCTTGCAGGGGAGTGTTTGCAAACACGCACCTTATCTCTCTTGGAATGCTGCCAGAGAACTAATTGCCACATGCAGGACAAGGCCAAACTTAGCACAGAGTCAAACAGAATTTTTCCACAGCTTTTACCGACCAAATGAACTAATTGCTTCCTGCAAAAGCTCACATCCTGTTCACTTCTCTTTATGTTTTATGGGAGGGGCCAATCATCTCCAAGCCTTACTCCCAAGTCGTCCCTGTTTTCTTAATTGTTCCTGTCTCTTGGCAGCTCTGTGCATGCGCATACTGGGAACAGGCTCCTGCTGTTCTTCTGCCTCGCTGAAGTCAGACTCCGGAGACAGCCAAGAACTACCAGATGGCCTTGGCCCCCTCTCTGCCTCTGACTCAGAACCATCATTCGAACCTTCCCCAGACTCCAGGATTGGCCCAGGTTCCTCCCCAACCTCCTCACTGTCCAAATCTGCTGCCAGCTCTGCTGGCTGCTGGTGGGCCACAACAGGTGGCATAGACAGTGTTGCTAAGTACAGCCACCAATTCCTTCTTCCAAACAATACAATCATGTCCTTTTTATTAACTTGTGAGAGGTGGGTAGTGAATGTTAGCGATGGTCTGACACACTTTCCTTTGTCATTGATCTCACACCCGCTGTCCCAGGATAGACACGAGTAACATACCAGTTGAAATATTGTCATGATCAAGCCATCAATGCTTGAAGTACTGTGAGAGAATCAGCCTCTGGATGAATACCCCAACATAGCGAATCTTGTGTTATTTCAGTAATTGTCCCCACCTGACAAATATGTATATGTGACTTACTTATTCGTACATTAATTGACGATTTGATGTTACAGTTGAGGATGGCTGTTTGAGGTCTGTGACCAGGAATAAGCATGAATGTTGATGGAAACCTTTCCTCTCTTTCCCCGTACCACCTCCCATAGCCCCATCCATCCAAGAAAGAATATTAACCAGTTTGTAGCTACTCTTGTTTTTCCCTTTTTTTCTTCTGCTTCATCCAGAAAGGAAAACAGCACAGCCAGCTGCTTTGAGGCCTGCAAAAGCAAAATATTACTGCATTACGCCCTGTGACTAATTTTGAGGCATTGGGTCTACAGAAATTTCCTTAAATGAACTTACCATTTTTCTATGTGTATATTACATAAAAGTCCAACTGCCTGAATGAAAAGCTCAAAGGAAATCAAATAAATTAGGACTGTCATGATTATTATGACATAATTCCAATATTGCCCAATATTCCCCTCTGATGTCTATCGACTTCCTCCTCTCCTTTTATGCAATTTATCTACTCCCCTCAATGCTAACAGGTTCTAATTAATAATAAAAGTATCGATAGTACACTTTCCACCGTAGCTGTAGAAAAGACATCATAGTGAAGAAGGATTTCATTTTAAAAGATCAATGGTTAGTTTTTTTGCTAATGTTCCTTGTGTTGTAATGTGCCCAGAATCCTATGGAATGAGTTGGGCAGCCTTATAAATGTGCCAAGAAAATGAATCAAGAAGAAAGTAAGACTGATGACTTGGGAGCTGTCCTGCTTGTACCCATGAAATACTTTCCAGGAGTTCTCATACCAGAAAACCAGATTCAGGTTTCAGGAAAATAAGGCTACCATATCTGCATTGGAAAATCTTGGGAACCATTAGATGGGAGCAAAGAGTGATCATTTGGAGTTCTGAAGTCATCTTCTAATGACTCATCAGGAAAGAGAAAGCTGTTTATGTGTTTAGATCTACCCCTTTGAGATGCTGCAGTCTGCCTGACTTTAATTGCATTGGGCCTGCATCTGTTTCTGCACAGCAATTAACTTTTGTGGTGGCTTTTCATAAAATGTTTTTCACACAGAGACAGAGAAAAAAAATAGAGAGAGGCATACACAGTTTTGGGAGGTTCTTCTTCCTTTTCATGTTGCTTGTCCTCTGCCAAAATATCTTCTGTTTTCTAAATTAGAGAAATGAGAACAAATAGTCATTTCTTTGTTAAACACTTCAGGCTAATCATCTATGACAGTCAAGTTTTTTTTCTGGGAACTTTCCTGTTCAAAATATTTGCTTCAGGTCATACACAGCACATAACATGTGACTTCAGTAAAAATATTCCTGTTTAAAAATATAAAACATGCTTCATTGCATTGCTAGTCTGGTATAAACAGCATTTAAGATAGGTCTCTGTCAGAGGTGGGAGTCACATACTGTAACAACCAGTTCACCCAGCACTGAAAATGTGAGCGCAGTGCATGCTCACTTTGCTCACGCACGTGCCATCACACACGTGTGCGGCATCACAAAACACGGCAATTCACTCTCATGCACCATCTGCTCATGTGTGCGGCATCACAAAACACAGCAATTTGCTCACATGTGCCTTCCACACATCTGTGCAGTGTCAAAAACACAGCGATATAGGACGGGATTCTACCCGGGCGGATGGGCAGGCCCACCCACAGGTCGCAACTACCGGTTTGCCTGAACCAGTCTGAACCGGCAGCAGCCCATCACCAGTCTCAGTGCAGGTTATGGAAAAGTGCTTTCAGTTCTGCCTGATACGGTTTTAATACTTATATGTGCAGAGTCACATTGACATTAAAGCCAAAGGGAATGCAATTTGATTTTTAGCTTTAAGATTCACTTTATCAAAAAAAAAGCCGTTAGAGCAGCGGTTCTCAACCTGGGGGTCGCGACCCTTTGGGGATCGAATGGCCATTTCACAGGGGTCGCCAAAGCCCTCTGTCGCCCCATGCCTTCACTCACCCTCATCCTCTGCCTCTGTTGGATCGCCGGCCGTTTGCTTACCCCGCCCACCCCCAATCTATTGCTGCCTCCTGAGTCCCAGCTGATGGCTAGAGGGAAAAAACTGTTTAAATTCTTGCCACGGAGCTTCAAAGGGCCGCCCTACAGCTGATCAGTGGTAAAAAAAAACAAATGAGTAGACCGGTGCCTGCAAAAATAGAAAAAACAGCCCCTTTCAGCTTCAGGATAGATTAATTAGCACAAGTTGATTAGATCAGCCTCGACTCTCAGCCGATTTGCTCTCAGCTGTTTTGCGGAGGGCTCTGTTGCTAGCTGCAAAAAAATCTGGAGCAGATTTATTTCCCCCTAGCTATGTTAGAAAAACGAAACTGAAAGTAAAGCAGGGTCTTTGCTGCAACGTGACAAAATGAGGCAGAGAGAGATTTCTTTTTCTTTTTCCTCACCAAAAAAAGGTAGGTGCAAAACTGTAAACAATGGGAAATTTAGGGCAAAAAAGGAGGTTCAAGATTTTAAAACACAAAAGAAAAAAAGCAAATGTTCCTCCTAAAAAGTAGCTCTCCTAATTATTCCTCAATCAAAAAGAAAAAAAATGCAGTACAGAACCCAATTTTTTTTAATATGTTACTATTTATAAACGCCAGTGGAGCTGTGATTTAATAAGCTTCCTATGATCTATATGGCTAAAAATAAATTTGGTCTAAAAATGGAGAGTCATACTGCTCACATTGCCTGTTGCAAAACACAAGGAAATAACTATAACTTTAGCATAACATTTTATAATGGCTATTTTATAAAAGATTTTAAAAACCCTCCAGCTTTATTGGGTATTAATGCTTTTCTGATTGTTAGCTAGCTACCTACTGCAAAGAAAGATTGGGGATAAATATTTAAAAATATGAATTCTAATTCTAATTCTAAAATTCTAACTCTAATTCTATTCAAAATACTTTTTTAAAAAAAATTGATTTATATGCCGCCCTTCTCCCGAGACTCAGGGCGGCTTACAATGCGTTAAGCAATAGCCTTCAGACTTTTTGTATATTTATACAAAGTCATCTTATTGCCCCACAAACTGGGTCCTCAATTTACCTACCTTAGAAAGGATGGAAGGCTGAGTCAACCTTGAGCCTGGTGAGATTTGAACTTACAGTAATTGCAGACAGCTGGTGTTAATCACAATGCTATCAGTCTGCTGAGCCACCAGGCTCACTTGTAGTTCCAGCCCCACTTCCTTTTGGACTGGGTTCCTAGCAGAGAAGTCTATGAGGTGGAAAGTGATGTTCAAACCACCATTTCGACTTTTGCCTTCAATATAATGCCCGAAGATGTATATCACTTTTTAAACTAAATACCCTATGGCTTTAATAAATTTAACATATTTGGTAGAAGAACTAGAATATGTCTTTCTGTGTTTTTGTGGCAGGATCGTATGTATAACAAGTTAAAAATATGTTTCTCTGACTTACTTCTTCAATTCTATCTCTCAGGTCAATTTCCACAAATGATGACAAGTCTTTCTGTAGTTGCTAAGATAAAAAAAAATGCAATATAGTTAAAAAGCATCTATGGGTGGAATTGCATCTTAAATATAGACGGGTCTAAGAAGTAAGGGATACTTTTCATAAGGAAAATCAGTTGTTTTGTTTATAATTTCATTGTTTCATTGTAAAGCAAAGCAATATCAAAGAATTATATAAAACTCAGGTATCTCAAATTGGCATTTTTCAAAACAATGAATTTGCAGGAGAGGAGGGGGCGGGGAGAATATTGTGAAATTCATTGCTAGGGAAAATTTTTGCTTTTATCTTCCAGAATACAGTACATCTTCTGTTTCAGTTTCTGCCTTCACATTTAAACATAGATTAAAAAAAAAAAAAGCTGCTCAGCTATTGGCAGTGTTTTCTCTAAAGCTACCACAAGCTTGTGACACTGATGTTTTTCTTCTCTGCTCGGTTGTTATCGTTTTGTTTGCTTGATTAGTATTTCTAGCGAGGTTTGCCAAAAAACAAGAAGTCTATAATTTGTTTCTGCCACCCTGGGAATGTCAGAGTCCCTGCTTGTCCTGCCACCATGGTGTGTTGATAGGATAGGCATAGGAAGTGTTGGCAGGAAGTATGGAATTTTGGAATGGGTAGTTATTAAGAGAGTATCATTGTTCAGAATGTTCTAATTATTGTCTACATTGTTTGTGATTAATTTTAGCAAATCTTCTCAACATCTGAGCCCTCCAGGACTCGGAATCTGTGAAGGCAGGGGGGAAGAGAGAAACAAGTGTTGTAATGTGCACCCAGATGTTCTCACAAAAGTGATCTATGTTGCCTACTTTTCATATATAAACTGTAATAGTCTAGCCCAGTGGTGGGTTGCCCCCGGTTCGCACCAGTTCTATAGAACTGGTAGTAAACCCAGAGGGAGGCTCTGCCTACCAACCCTGATGTCATCAAAATGCTTCTGCGCATGCGCAGAAGAGCACGTATGTGCACGGGCGAGCGAAGCGAGCGTGCATGCGCAGCCCCATTGCGAACCGGTAGTAAAGGTAAGTAGAACTCACCTCTGGTATAGCCATAGTCTAATTAAAAATAGAACAAAACAAAACAAAAAGTCTTAAGTGATGTACATCTGAAACCACCCTTATATCTTTTTTCTGTGAAACAGTGGGGACTGTAATGCACTCATTATGTCAAATCCAGCTGTACTACATCTGCATCAGCATGGATTTGCCCACTCTTTCATTAGCATGAAGAGATGGGTTGACAATGCCATTTATTTAGGAGCTGCATTGGTTTTTCTAACTCTACTCCCAGCTGCAAAACTCCAGTCACTTTATAAATCTAACACAGATGAACAACTAATGAGCCACATGATGCATTTAAGGAATATACCATTCTTAGTACAATATATTGGTTAACACCGAAATGATTTTTAAAAATCCCTGTTGTCCAACCTTTTGTTTACTGCTGTCCACTGCAGCTTGTCCATGGCTGATCTCTTTATCTTTGTTAATTTCACACACTTTCCTCTTTATCACTTTCAGACTGGATGGGAAAGGAAAAGGCAACATTTAATCCCCTTGCATAGGGATTCAGCTGAACAACTGAAAATAAATTGGAATTCAGAGCAATAGCTTATATTTCATCTTTTTTTATATGTTATTACTATAGAGTAAATTACATTTATACAAGGGGATGATGGCAAAAATTTCCTAATGGGAATTGCAGCTCTGCTGTTTTAGCTCTGCATATTTTTAATTTGTTGGTTGTATGATGGACATAAAAAGGGGGCAATAGTATGACTATGTTGCTGCGACTGCCGTCTTGCCTATTGTTATCCTTCGGTGAATGATTATGATGCTATACAGCTCAAGCTAAAACAGAATTAAACCAAACAGGAAGAGAACAACGTAATAAGATTCAACAAAACCACCAAAATTAAAATTACTACCAGGTAAGAGTTGGGGGCTGGGGTACTGTATCACAGCAATTGCTCTTATGCCAGGAAACCTCAGGGAGTAACATTGGAGGTCTTCCCACTCAATAGCTATGCTGTTGGGTGCCATGTTCTATCCTTCAATTTTTCCATTTCTATGAAACCACTCGGGAGGGTCATCATGGGTTTTAAAGTTGGTTGTCACTCATAGGCAAAAGACCCTCAGATGTGATAATGTCTCAATAGGGAAAACTGTTCAAGTCCTTGAACCATTGTCTGGCTTCAGTGATAGAATGGATGGGAGCTACTAAACTGAGGCTGCATCTCACTAAAATGGAAATATTTGTAAATATATTGGGGAGATTATCTGTTATAAATAGGGTTGCGTGCTCTCTGAAAAAAATAGTACTGCATTTACTTTCAAGGTACTCTTATCTCTTACTTTATATTTTATTTTTTGTTATCTGTCTCTAAAAATAGGTGAAATGACCTTCAAGTAAGGTCCTTCAATTGCTCCTGGTAATATCTTGGATGCATTCATCACATTTTCTTGGCAAGAGTATGGAAACTGTTTGCCATTGCCCTCCAGAATTTTTTGGGCTTCTTCACTTTAATTTCTACTTAAGGTCATTTCTATATTTTTACATAAGGTCATTTCTATGTATTTGTGGCATTTCCATGCAGAGATCCCTTCTGGGGAATACAATTGCTGCATTAGGACTCACAATAAAAGCAGACAATAGTTTTGGTGCAAAAGAATGAAGGATGCGGTGATTACGGTGGCTGATTCTACAAAAGAATTCCAATGAGTTCAACTTGCCCATCAGTAATTCAATTATTAGAACGAAACTGAAAGGTTTGAGCCACTGTTAGGAAGCCATTCTATCTATCCATGAGCATATTTGAAACATTGGTCGTTTTGCATGATTGTGCTATAATAACCATGGGTTGTTAAATAATACACAAAGCTCAATTTACATGCCAAATTGAACCAAACCAAAGAAATAAACTGCAGTTTAGCAGATTGTTTGGATCCAATCATTGCTGTTTGCAAATTGTGGATTAGGGCTTTATGTGTTTCAAATGCTGTATTAGTCCAGATTGCTTTTTTTCCATTTATGTTTTCCTTTAATCAGTATTAGATTTTGTACGCTATCCAGAGTTTGCTGGAGTGGGCAAATATATTTAATGGAATAAATATTATGCAATCTCAGGTGACTATGATTTGGTAACCATGGCTAAACAAACTGTGCCTTAATATGAAAGCAAGCAATATATAGGCATTGTACAAATCAATAAATTGAAATTAAGCAAACAACATTACTGTAATTCTCATTAGACAATAAGTATATTATTGTTACACCATTAGATTGATAACATCTCATTGGCATTGGCATCCTTCAGTCTCATGAGACTATGGTATCGTGCTCTGGAAAGAGGTCCTAAAACAGCATCTAGTGTGACTAAAAAGGCCAATTCAAGAGTGGCAATCCCTTCTACACTGAGGGCAGATACATTCTGTCCCTTGCCCGACGCCAGATTTCGCTGGTTCCGGGACTGCCTCTTTGCCTCAGCCTGCCGAACAAGTGTCTCTTCGAATTGGAGAAGGCCATGCTGTGTCTTTAGATAACATGCTGATGTTATCATCCTATCATGCTAAAGACGCATGATAACATCACTTTCACAGAATATATTAATAATATATGGTATGTAAGGTAGATTAGACAAATTTATTCTAGTAAACATATACACAGCTACAGTAGATAGTAGCAGCTAAAAAAGAACCCCAAATACTTGAGCAACATGACAATTAGAGAAAGAATGAAAGAGTGTTGAAGGCTGTTTCCTTCAAACCCTGCTTCACTGTAACATCTGGAAAATCACAATGAAGAACAGAATGTTGGACCACACATCCAGACTTGTTCTTATATTATTACCAAATTACACTTGCTGTGAAGTTTCCGAAAGATGCCCTAATTAATTCATGACACTTGCATCTGACTGTTACATAGAAATGCTTTTTACCAGTGAAGATCTTCTTCTGTACTCAGTACTTCTTCTTTACCTGAAATTTCTAGAAAAAGGAAATGTTACATTAGATTTGTAGATAGAGTCCTGGAATCTTATTTTGTTCCAAAGACTGTCTTTTCCCCCATAATACAAAAATTCTAGGGCGGATATCAGAATATGTAGAATTAGTAATTTCTGCAATGAGCTCTTGTAGCAAAAGGCAGAGAACTACAGTATCTTGCAACCCAAAGGTGCTTTCTTTCAGCACCTTTGGGAAAAACATGACCTGGATGACTGAAAATCTTCATAGACACTTGTTGTTGCAACTAATTTTTCAATTAATCATAATAATCGTAGTACAGACCCCTCACATCCTGGACATAAATTGTTTCAACTCCTACCCTCAAAACGACGCTTATAGAGCATTGCACACCAGAACAACTAGACACAAGAACAGTTTTTCCCCGAACGCTATCACTCAGCTAAATGAATAATTCCCTCAACACTGTCAAATTATTCACTAAGTCTGCATTACTATTACTATTAATCTTCTCATCATTCCTATCACCCATCTCCTCCCACTTACACGTACAATGACAATAAAGTTGTTGTTGTTATGATGATGATGATGATGACTGTATGACTGTAACTTATTACTGTATCCTTATGATTTATATTGTTTCCTAGTATGATTCGATTATTTATACCCTATGACTATCATTAAGTGTTGTACCTTATGATTCTTGATGAATGTATCTTTTCTTTTTATGTGCACAGAGAGCTTTTGCACCAAAGACAAATTCCTTGTGTGTCCAATCACACTTGGCCAATAAAGAATTCTATCTATTTATCTATCTACAATGTAGGGTTTTTTTTCTCCTCTCCAAGCTATCTAGCTAGATAAGGAAGTCTTTTTTTTTTCATTAAGACCAAAGCTTAATGGAGGCAAGGTTTAAACAGACAAGCAGAACTGTAACTAACTGTTACTAATGTTCTTTCTCAAATGTTGTTCAACAATATGATTTCTAAGTTTCTTACCTGCTTTCTGCAATGTTTTTTCAATTAGACCAGCTAGTTCAGGCTTCAGTGCATGACTGCCAAGTCTGGCACTCTTGCATCTGTGAAGATCAGAGCTTTCGACAACTCGGTGGGTGCCTGGAGATAGCTTAGTTGCAAAAGTCACACCTTGGAATCGTTTCCTGTGTGCTACAGCTATAGCCTTTGGTATCTTTTGATTCTTCATGTTAACTGATCATGGAAAATAATGAAGTCCTGTTTAGGTTATGTATTTCCTTAATGTGCCTTGAAAAGATGTGGCTTTTATTCACACTGAATTGTTGCAAAGTTTCTATGACATCACAAAAGAGACTAAAACAATTGCCACAGTCACCAACACTGCTCAGCTTTGAAGATTCTTCTAAACCTGGTATGTACTCAATTTAGGATTTTTACTTTAGATATCAAAATTTGAGGCAGCTTTTAAAAATATACTGTTTTCCCCAAAATAAGACATCCCCTGATAATAAGCCCTATTGGGCTTTGACTCAGTAGGGTTGCCAGGTCTGCTTCCAAAAAATAATAGACAAGCGGGGGGGTGGGGGGGTTAAGTAGTAAAAAAAAAAATTACAATTAAATTATATATTTTCTTACAAACATTTTAACACATATTAAAATAATCACTTCAAAACTTTACTTAAAATTCAAAACATCAAATATATTATAATAATATGTAAAATATTACATTACATTTTACTTTGCTGTTGTGTGTATTTTTTATTTGACTGCGCAGCTTTGATCAATTCTTTGTGTTTAAGGAATAATTCTTTAATTTCAGTACAATGTTGAGAAATATTAAAAAATATACAAAGTTCACTTCAAACTGATGGTACAAGCAGTCGGTTACGTTCGTCAGTCCACAAATTTCCCATGATGCTGAAAATTCGTTCAACGTTTGCATTTGATACCGGAATTGATGCACAATACTGGAACAGTTTCAGTAAACTCGGAGTGGCTCTTTCTTGAAAAAGTACATCCACTCATCAAGGGATGAATCGCCCTGCAGATGAACATAAACTTCTTCTAAGGCAGAAATTTCATCGAAGAGAGTGTTGGGTGGAAGTTCTTCTCGCCATGGTGATAATAACCAGATGTTCATTTCTTCTAAAGTTGGAGGATTATTGTGATCAGTTAGATTGAAACAACTTAGTGTCTCATATACTGAATCGGTGAAATTATACCACTTTTCTAGGTATGCAATGGCTCTTTGATACACGTTGATGGCGTCTTTCTTGAACTTTTGTACGGCATTCTCAGGCAAATGTTTTTTACGTAAGGCAAATAAAACTTTCATTCCAAAAAACTGCTCATCGTATTTTTTTTTGCAAAGAATCACGCAGCTTACACATGATAACGTGAAGATCACATGCAAGAATTTTCTTGCTTTCCAGCTTCAGTAGGGTGTCTTGCATTATTGACATGAAGAAGTGCGTGAAATATAAATACAATTCTGAAATTGTTGGTTCATCGTCCTTTGTGAGTTCATTTTCCTGATCCGAAATAAGGTTCCAGATAACCTTATGGCACTCATCAGATCCAAGAGAAATAAAATACGATTTTAGAGGTATCCAGTTTAAAAGAAGTCTTTCGACCACTTTAAACAAACTTAACCAACGTGTTGGAACATGGCGCAAAACTTTATGGAATTCTGAGTCGCAAAACTTACGTACCATTTCATCATAAAGCTTTTGAATAAAAAAAAATGTCCACTATTTTGTGAAAAAAAATAGTGAACATAATGTGAAAAAAGTGGACTGTCCGCTCAAATAGTGGACACCTGGCAACCCTAAGTTGAGTGCACGGCAATAAGGCCAAGCGCTTATTTCAGGGTTAAAAAAAATATAAGATAGGGTCTTATTTTTGGGAAAACACGGTAGCTGGTATGACATAATGATTCAGGAAATGAGTATTACTCATATTTAATGGCAAAGAACTAACAGAATAAAATAAAAGCATAGCAGAATAAATTTCTACTGGAGGATTTTGGCATTCAATTAAATACTTAACATTGCTAACTATCTCCAATACTATTACTGATTTTTAAAAATACAATGTAAACCATCTACATAATTTGGGGCTTTGTCATTAAATTCTTTGACCTTCCCATTACTCTACAAAATACATCGTTCAGAATTCAGCTGCTGATACAGAAAGACCATATTCCTTTTTGTTTTTTTAAAGGGGAAAATACTAGGGGAAAAATGGAGAAAAGGAAACAAAAGAAAACAAAAGATGCAAGTAAATCCATTTCAGGAGCTAAGTCAACTGGAAATAATGCAACAGAAAAATTGAGACGGAAACATACACTTTTCCATTTCCAAAAAAATTCTTTACATAATTACTTCTGTGATGTTAAGCTATGAATACGTATGGGTGAAATTGCACTTTATTTTCGTATTCCTTTCTTATTTTTCAGACACTTAATCTAACAATGGATTAAGTAAGGCCAAGCCTTTTAATTTTATACTGTATTCTTTTTATCCAATGCAAAAATGGACTATCAAATAATTTAGCTGATTGTATGCATATAACTTTTTCACAGATTAAATTTAGTTAATCTTCTATTGTATAGAAGATTTGCCGGGGTGGTGGTGGTGGTGGTGGTTAAAATACTGAAAGCTGAACACTTAATTATTTACTTGATTACGGAGAGTCCTTGACTCACAACTACAACTGGGACCAGAATTTCTGTTGGTAAGCAAAGCAGTTAAGTGAATCTGGCAGTTATTAAGCGAATTCAGCTTCCCTCTTTGACTTTGCTTGTCGGGAGCCAGCTGGGAAGGTGAAAAATGGTGATCACATGACCCAGGATGTTGTAACCGTTGTAAATACATCCCAGTTGCCAAGTGCCCCAATTTTGATCATGTGGGGGTGGTGAAGGCCAAAAGTGCAAGGACGGATTATAAATCACTTTTTTTTAAGTGTCTTGTAACTTTGATTGCTAAATTGGTTGTAAATTGAGAAGTACCTACATTTACAAACATGATTGCTGATTCTTAAAATATATTATTTCATATTTTCTTCCTTACATTATTAAAGAATAAGAGTGGTGGCCTAGAGGTGGAGCTCTCACTTCACAATCAGGAGGCTGTGAGTTCAATCCTAGGTAGAGGCAGATATTTCTCTCTCTGGGCACAATGAGACTATATCTGCTGCGAATTCCACATTGGCGACAGGAAGGGCATCCAGCCAGTAAACACTCAGCTCCATTCAGTTGCCCTGACTCCACCCTGATGCAAGGGATTACGGGGTCATTAAAAGACCAAAAAAAAAAAAAATATGAAAGAATTACTTCTGAACAAATATAACTTTTTCTTTTTTTAAAAAAATGGGTTTTGTTTATAATTGAACCAATTAACACTAGATTTCATTGATAGCCAAAGCAATACTGCTTCTCTGCTGCTCTATGAGCCGTGGTAGCGCAGTAGTTAAAGTGCAGCACTGCAGGCTACTTCTGCTGATTGCTGGCTACCTGCAATTTGGCAGTTCAAATCTCACCCGGCTCAAAGTAGACTCAGCCTTCCATCCTTCCGATGTGGGTAAAATGAGGACCCAAATTATTGGGGGCAATATGCTGACTTTGAGGTCTGTAAAGCACTGTAAAGCGGTATATAAGTCTAAGTGCTATTGCTATGTTGTTTGAAAACAAAAGCAGGCTTTCTCCAAAGTGAATGAGAATTGATGGCTATTACAGTTGATTTATTGACTGATCAAACAGATGAAGCCAATATCCCTTCGGAATGCAAAGTCTTTGATGAAATGTTGCTGTAGCTACTGTGTGTACCTAGCTAAAGATTCAGCTTCTACCTTTTAAAAAGGTTGTCAATATTGAGTTTGCAATGAATACACATACGCTTTTCAGAAATAAAACACTTTTTAATTGGCAAATAGAACACAAATTGCAGGTCATTAGTATTTTGTCAAAAGACTATTAAGTTACAAATACATTTTTTAAAAAACAAACAAACTGGCAGTTTCAAATGGCAGTTCAGAGCACATGGTGCCGTTTTTCCCTAGCACTTCTGTTGGCAATTGATAGGATATAAATTCTCACCTTGTAGTTTCCTAATGTAGCCTAATGCTAAGAACAAGAACCCTTAAAAATAGAAGCTGCATAAAAGATTTGTCATTCTCTTCTTTGTATGGATTTGACTATATGGGGCTAGTTTTGCAGACATCACTTTTAATATTAGAATCTAAAGAAGCTTTGCATCAAGTTGAATGTTCATTTATTGTGGTCCAAGAGTAGTCTCATTTAGCCTGTAACATACGTTGCTTTACTTTGACTTTTGTCAAAGCCCAACCTGCAGTGAATCAGACTTTTAGAAATATGACATAACCAATCAGCTATATTGGGTTGGATCCAGAAAGTTAGGCATATCTAGGTTAACTGAAATATACAAGGATTATGATGGTCATAATAAATGACTATCTAGCTATCAATGTGGCTTAAAGTGCAACTAACTTGATCTGGGTCCAAACCATTTTATAATTTTATAGCGCACATACACCCACCCACACCAACCCCCCCCCAACAATATTTATTTGCATTCATGAGGTACACCACACATTCCATTTCACCTATTCAGGGGAATCTGTGGAGAGGGGATGTTAAAAGGTCAAGATTGTGATTGTGTGGTTGTCATCTTGATTTTTTTTTAAAAAATTTATGCTCTGCATCTACTCATAACATATTAACAAAGAACAACTGTATGTTAATGTGATGAAAACAACCCAAACTTAACATATCTTTCATTATTGAAGATGCATTATCTCACAGCTCTTGAAATAGTTCTTGTTTAAATGCTTATACATAACAATCAGGTAGTGCGAGGAGAACAGGAACTTCGGCCTCATGCAACATTCAGTATAAAGCTTCCATAACTTTCTGTTAAGATCTCTTTACTGATATCTTGCTGCTAACACCTTATCTTGCAACTTTAAGGGAGCATGAAGAGTTAATATTACATTATAGCTCGGCCGTCTTGTCTGTTTCATATGGAATGTTTTCCTACATCGATAATACTTCTGTGTAGGTTGTGCAAACCATCTCGTAAAAAAATCTTTGTCTCTAGTCCTTGCTGAAATGTTTTAGTATGTTGCAGTCAACCTTGCTAGAGAAGAAATAGGTTTTTGTGTCCGAGACTATAGCCATTCTTTGCTTTCCAAATTCCCTGAGGAAGAACCTAGTGAGGTCACCTACAGTACTACTTATTAAGTCAACTTTTCATTGATTAATTTTTATCTCTAATTTCATCTGTAAATATCATCAAAAAAAAAGTGTGTGCTCACTTCACTCACTGAGAAATTGCTTACAGTTGATTTTATTTCTTACATGGGAATATTACAGATGTAAGAAATGTATTGCATTTGAAATGGCCCTTAAATAGTAGAAAATCGTTAATTCTGATAATCAAACCATTGTTTTTGCAACTACTCTATGAGCATTCTTGTATTATACATACTTAAGTTGTTTGAATATGTATTTATTCAGGTTTATAACATTTTAAGTTTATAGGAAAAAAAATAGAAATTGATTGCTTTAGTGGAAACAATTTTGTATCAAAAAATTCCAGGGAGTACCATTAAATAGTAGACTTTCTTTTTAGAAGCCAGTTCTTCTTAAACCAATAATATCATGCTAATGCTAACAAAATACCCTGTTGTTCAGTCTTCTTAGGGTCAAGGCAAGCTCCAGTGAGGAGAGATTACATCTATAACCAACTGGGCTTCGCTTCATTAAAAAGCAAATGCTGCAAAGCTTTTCCTAATTGCTCTGTGGCATAATGCAAAGTAGCCCCTAATCAGCCATCAAAAATTAGAAATCTAGAAAAAGGCTCTCAGCCATGTAAAAGGAGTGTGGAAGTTGTCAATATGAAGTCCACAGGCTTTGATCATTGAACTGATCGCTAGATTCCAAGAAACCAGAGCAACACTTTTAAAAATGCAGAACAACACATATGATGAAAACCACCTAGAAGGCAGAGTTTCTTCATCTGTTAACACCAGATGAATAAAGTGCATAGCAACAATTGTAATAGTTCTTGGAGAGAGAGAAAACACTTAGCAAGCCTCCGCAAGCTTGACATTTGATATGTACATCTTGCTACAGGTGGCTTTTCTCTTTCTTCAGTCCTTCAGCTACACCATCTAATAACTTTCTTCAGACTTCAAATGGAATGAGCCGAGATTTCTGACTGTTGCCTTATGTAACTTTGGAAGCTCTTGTCACCAATGGGGTGTTCCCTAGAAAGTGAAAAGAAAGAGGAAAAAGATGAAGGAAAGATCGACATGTTTATTCTTCATTTTCAGATTAAAAAGAAAAATCCTCCACAAAAATATATGGAGTGAAATCACAATTCACTAGTTTCTGGGCTTTTTTTTCTTCTGGCAGCCAGCAGACCCTTTGCTGCCCATTGGGAGACTAAGATAGATCTATTTCGGCCTTATGTGATTTCACTGAACTAGGGCTGCATAATATCTTGGTTTACATAGGTAGAACCTGGCTAAAGAGAATACACATAAAACCTATGAAAAAGAAAGAAAAACATATATATATATATATATGTATGTATGTATGTATGTATGTAGGTAGGTAGGTAGGTAGGTAGGTAGGTAGGTAGGTAGGTCTTTGGTTATTTAGGTTTTCTCCCGCATAAAATTGGAAGTACCTTGGCGACGTTTCAACGAAGTCTCATTCGTCATCTTCTGGCTGGTGTCTTCGGCCTTGTGCTTCTAGGAGCACAAGGCCGAAGACACCAGCCTGAAGATGACGAATGAGACTTCGTCGAAACGTCGCCAAGGTACTTCCAATTTTACGCGGGAGAAAACCCAAATAACCAAAGACCTACATACAAATACCCACGAAAACCTCAGAAAACAAATACACATACACACACACACATCTTTGTAAGTGACACAGATTGTACAGGTTGAAAACCCAAAGATTTAGGGAATAATCACATGATTGTCTGAATTAAGATTTGGCAAAATTAGGCTGTAAAGCAAGAACGAGAAAAGACACAGAGTATGTGATTTGCCTGCATAGGATATGCCTTATTACGTTAAAGAAATATCCTGATAGGAAGATTATGTTAGAAAATGACAGTGACTGTTCTTGTAGTGAATGAGTGAAACAAACAGCTTTGTGCTGAAATTATAATTTACCTTTCTCGGTTAATGTGGCAGAAGAAACAGGTCATTAATCCATCTAACTGAATATCCTGTAAATAAAATACCAGCTTCTTCTGGTATTTGGCAACCTTCTCCAGAATAAAATAGCCTGATATTTCACTGTTTGTCTAGTTTCCTCTGTAAATATCATGGAGTATTGCAAGAGAAAGGGGGGATTGCCCAAGACTTTGTGATTTTAATTGCAGTATTAGAAGAGAAGAGAATACCATGTTTCCCCAAAAATAAGACCACCCAGAAAATAAACCCTAGCATGATTTTTAGCGTGTGCCTAATATAAGTCCTACCCAAAAAAAATAAGCCCTACTTAAGAGCCTGCCCACTCCATCCCATCTATTTTTGTTTGCCCATGGCCATGGCTGTGATGGGGCAGGCAGTCGCACGGCAAATCTGGCAGGCTGGATCGTGTGCCTCTCCCACCCCCGTGCTGGATTGCTTTATCTTTAGAAGGGGAAAGCCGGCATAGCCATGTCTGGAGAACCAGGGAGAGGCATGGGTGGCGAGGCGGGAGCGAGGTGGGGGCCAGGTGTCAGTCCTCCACGAGACTGAAACAGGAGATAGAGGGAGGCAGATACCCAAAGGGCATTGGCCTGTGCACTTCAGATAAACTGTAGCGTGCCGTAGACAGCATGGCTGATGTGGGATGAGTGGGTTGAATTGTGTGGGTTTCGTTACCCAATTGGTAACTTCATCGGTGTTACCTAGTTGAATAATGAAATGTCTGCAAGAAAGTAACCAAGCTTGGAAAGCACCAAGGACTCCATATACTTGGAACTTCAAACATTTTCCTGTAATGCTCCAATACTGAGCTACAAAGCATGTGGAATGCTTCTCTTTGTCCAAGACAAACTCATTTTTGCATGCAATATTCAGCAGCACAGATGCTTTAAGCGCTGCTGCTCTGAAGATGTCAATGCAAAACTAGTGTACTGTTAACTTCTGGCTCTCAATAAAATCATACTGCTAATTGTTAATGATTTGAAATTAGCCTGCAGAAAATTGACCTTCTATGACATGAACATTACTGACACATGGTATATGATGGTGGAGCAGAGTGACAGGCTCAATGACAATGCCACAGAGGAACAGATGGTGGAAATATGTTACAAATATGAACAAGTGCTTTATGAGCAACAACTCAAGAAAGGCAACAAATCTATCCATTGCAGGCCATTAGCAAACTGAAACTTAACCAACATTCCTTGTTTCAACAGTGCTTGAGAGCATCCCACACTTACTGGCTTCCGTATTTTGTCTTCTTGAACTTATCCCTCTTGTACTGGGCATGTTCCTGTTCTAAGGTTTTAACATTTGCTATAATCTGTTTTAGTGTCTTATAGGTCTCTTGAGGATCATCAATGACAAAAGTTGAATATTCTTCTTGCTCTGGCCCATCATATACTGATTTGCTGCCACAAGCCTCTGTCAAAAGAGATTTCAAAAAAGGAAGATTTATAACTGGTGAGGCTAATAAGGATTACACATAATCAGGATTCAGTTAATGCTGTATCCTGGGAATGACAAGACAATCTTAAGAATAAAATTGAATAAGAGATAATACACCAGAGTAGTTTGACCATATAAAGAAATCCTGTAAGATCAGGTTTTCATTTGAAAATCCACAGGGAGTCTTTAGAAGCTTCCAAGCTGGGCATGGAGATAACAGTATTCATAAGGAGATTGCTGAAGAGTTTTTATTGACAGTAGCAAGTTACCTTCCATTACTGGTATTAGCTAAAGATTTATTTTACAAGATATTTGTTCTTTTTTATGATAATGTTATAAGACATACACAATACATTATATATTTCTCTGCTTTTAAAGCTACCTAAGCTGATGGCCATTAATGGCAATATGAATTCCTGCAGCCTATATCAGCCTTCTTCAACCTGGTGCCCACTTGTAGGTATTCTGGGAGTTCAAGTCCAACACATTTTGAGGCCATCAGATAGGAGAAAACTGTTTTGCAGGTGGCTTAGATAGAAAACTAAGTGTTGCAAAAGCATCTGTTAGTGTAAAGTGTACAACATGCCTGAGAGTCTGAAAATCTAGAAAATTGTAGCATCCTATATGTACTTTTGCATAGCTAAATTATGGCTTACTCAGGGAAGGAAGGACTTGATCCCACTATTATACTAGAGTTTTTGTTATTCACCTTGTGTGGCCTCACCCATACCTCCATTTGGCCAAATTAAAATCTCATAAATTACATTTATAATCTCTTTACTAAATTATAATCTATCAAATAAGAGATGTGAAGGGTCCTCGTTTTAGAATAGGACTGCAAAATGAAAAGCAGTGAGGTTTCATTCTTTCGATAATGGACCTGATCTGAAAGTCACCAATCTTAACAGCTGCTGTCTGCACTGAGGGTAAAGTTTCTACCAATTGGAATGGGACAACATGCTGCAGCCAACTTGCCACCGCCAACTCACCATGGCCAGCTCGCCACAGGACAACTCGCTGTGGGATAATTCAACAATTCAATTTAATTATTTAAAAAAATTAAAAATTATTTTAATTTTTGTCATTCACATTTCATTTTGTCTCTTTCTTTAATGATTCTATTCCACCATTTCTTCCATATGAGTGTAATTCATGTCCTGCAGTGACTTGGCCATGGCAAGTTGGCTGTAGTGAGTTGGCCGTGATGAGTTGTTGTAGACCCTCCACCGATAGTAGTAGAAGTTATCTTCCCAGTACAAATGGTAGCCATTGTGAAAGGAATGTGTGCAGTGAGAGTAGGCGATCCTGGGCAATGCTTTAAAAAATTCTGTCTTGAAGAACCCGATTAATAGCCCCACTCTCTCTGCAACTGTAATTTAAAAAAAGAAAACATTCAGGCAAAAGCTACTCAGATGCTTAACTTCCAATCTAATATTGCCATAAGAAAAAAAAATACAAGTCCCTAAACACAAAGATCTAGAAGTGTCTTTAGAGGTGGCCCCAGGATCCAGTGCTATCATTAAAATAATGGGGGGAAAACCTTTGTGTGCAATGTCACAGTGCCTGTACAAAAGCAGCAGAGTTTGTGCTGCTTTGCTGCAAAACTATTTTCCTCATTTGCTCTCCTTGCCCTCCTTTCCCCATTTTGTAAAGAAAGTGACTTTCTCAGAATTGGAGAATAAAGAGAAAGAGACAAAATGTTCAGAAATGGAAGAAAAGTCCATTGTTTTTCAAGAAGTCTCTTAAAATTAGATTTTTATATAAAACAAAACATATATTGTATTATATATTGTTTCTATAGACAAAACAATAACTCATTTGCATACCCACCTTGCATTTTCTCCAGTTTGGTCATATATAGATTGAATAGGGAGTAGATGCGTTCTGTTTCTCTATCCCCATCGATGTCTAATTGTATATTTGCTGGTAGACCCCTACACAATCATTTAAATATTGTCAAGAAATTTTGAAACTCTGTATTTCATTTATGAAACAGTTGAAATGGGTTTTGATGAAGAGAACGGGATTTCACAATCAAATCATTTTCATTACAGACTGATAACACATTTTTAATAAACTGATGTATGAGACAAAGAAATTCTCAGGAACAAAATAACGGAAGGAGGAGACATTCCAAACAAGAACCATAACATTTGTATAAAAGAAAGAAAGCATTCTACTGCCTGCAGTGTATTTCAGCCAATCAGGCTGAGGTTATTAAATGTGTGAGTAAATGCATGACTAAATGCATGACTAAAAATTTGGCAATGAAAACCAAAATTATCTGTCTGTCTGTCTGTCTGTTTGTCTATCTATCTATCTATCTATCTATCTATCTATCTATCTATCTATCTATCTATCTATCTATCTATCTCCATCCATCCATCCAATCCATCCATCCACTGATCATATCTATCATATCCATCCATCCATCGATCAAATTTTTGAAACTGCCCATTTCCCTCACAGAGGGATTCTGGGCAGTATACAAGTAAACAAATATTAAAACATAAAAAACAGTTTGTGAAAATTACAAGTTTAAAAGGGAAGAATTGATTAAAAATTAATATTAAAAGTTAATTACAGTTTAATCATATTTGCCCTAGTTCATCTTCCAGGAAAAAGGCATTCCAAAGCCACAAGGAAGGACTTTTGTTTTCCAATTATGAGCACTGAGGACCCCCTATCTTTCTTTCTTGCTGTCAGCTCCTCAAGGCAGGCCAGACTAGAAAACCAAGCCATGCAAGCTAATACTACTCTTCTTAGAAAGCTATTGTAAGAGAATCTGAATGTGCTTCCCTCCTATGTCCCTTTATCATCCTAAGAGCTAAGAAGGGTTTTGTCTGTAACATCTTCTTGATTCTGGTCCACACCCAGATTTCTTTTATCTGATGGTTGTCTTGGTAGGGGTTCTTCTCCTGTTTTTCAAGGTTCTTCCTTACCTCCATCATACTTGCAGATCTTAATACTTCAACAGGTTGTAACCGGGAAGGATGTTCTCTGACCATCAGACTCCTAACTCATTAAGGACTTTACAGCTTACATATTACTAAAATTTTGAAGAATGCTATATATTTGCAGCCAGTCTTGGTCCTTTAGGATCACTGTAACATGGGTTCTAAAAGATGTTTCAGACAGAAACCTTGATGCCATGCTCTGTATAAGCTTTTCCAAATCTCATTCAGGAATGACTCCATATAAAATGCACTGCGCTAGCATGAAATAATCATAGCAATGAGTCACATGGCCTGCACATCCATGTCCAGGAAAATTCATTCTAAGCCACTAAGCAAATCTATACCTCCAGAAGAAGCACACAAAGAGCACTGATTATGGGATGACTTGAATCAACAAAAATATGCATCTGAATTAGTGCATACTAACAAAACTTTTATTTTGCATTTGGATGATGCACAATTTTGTTGGGGATAGGATTGATTTTCTTTTTTCTTTTCTTTTTTTGAAAAGGCATCTCTTCTTATAGGATAGAGAAACAAGAATTCTTCTTTTAAAGATGGGGGCCTGTTGCAAGGGTTGCATGCACTTTTGGTGAGAACTACAGTATACAAAAAAAACCCCATCCAAATCCCTTCCTAGCTAACTGAGGATATTCATAGTAAATAAAAAGATCTAGCATAACCTATGTACTTAATAATTTCAGTTATAATCCTAGTCTTGTAAGAATGCATCTTCTAAACCTGTCCCATATTGAAAAAGTTACTAGGCTTCTAGAGGGAAAACCAGATAGAGAAGAAAAACTAGGGAGTGTTTAATGCATGTTGTCAGGCCTGCCTGTTTATCCACAGCATCAGGTCTCATTCTTTCATCATCCACAGGGATACATCTTATCATCAAATACTTAAAGCAAAATTTAAAGCCGGAAGTGTCCTTACCCAGTGCAAGGAGTACAACCAGGAGCATTATCTGCTATAGATTTGCAGCACAGCCAGTGCCCATTTAGATATGCAGAAGGATGGTAGACAGTGAGCCGTTTCTTGTTACACTGGCTAACTTTGGTGAGGATATCAATCCAGTCCTTGGCCTCAACACAATTATTGGCCTGAATATAGAGCACTCTTTCAGGCTGAATCACTTGGAACATCTTAAAGGGAGAGAGAGAAAAATAATCGATTATTAACAGGGAACAATACTTAAAGTGTAATGTTTTAGAAAACAACTTTTAGGAATATGTATTTTTATCATTGGGTTGCTTAGTGGCTAGTTCTCACTCACACGATGGGCTTGCATCCTGAATCCTTTGATATGAATTGTATAGCAATTTATATTACAAGACACTCACAGACACACACACAATTGAGGTGATCTGAGAAAGAGTGATTGACCGAAATCAGTCATTCATGGCTAAATTGGGATTTGAACTCATAGTCTCCCAGTTTCTACCATGGTGCCTTGACCACTAGACCAAACTGGTTCCTCTAAGAAACAAGTGTATGGTAGGGGTTGTACTTAATAGTTAAGAAGGAGAAGTACTTACATTTTTCATTTTGAAGGATTCTTCTTCCAACTTTTCTACTGCCAGAATGTTTTCAATTGGAATGCTGCATAATGGATGATCACCTAAATGGTGGATAATTACCAGAAAAAATGTTTCAAAACTCCCTGTGTATACAAATACATGTATGTGTTCAGGTCATAAGTGCATTATTCTGTGCCCCTTAAATTATTAATCACCATTTGTGGGTTTGGGGTTTTTGATGAACTTTCTCCTGGAAAACAGTGTATTAATGTTTACATTAAAAGGGAAACAAAAATGTTAGTACCTTTGCTTTTCTGATAGGTAAATTCATGATTGCTGAGCCGAAACCACCTCTTCTTGAAGTTCTTCATGCCAAATCTTTTCCTGCCTTGTGCCCTTTTGATCATAAACCTATTGTAAAAAAATCCACAGCAGTTTTACATAAAGATATACTCAGCCTGGTCCTTGTCAGAAATTGTGCTCTTCTTATAAAGCAAGCAGTCTTGAAAAATCTCTTAAAGGCTGGGAAGCTTTGCACTATAGAAATCATGGTCAAAGTCAAACCATAATATAGCTGCATCCTCATAAAAAACTACACATTTCAGTTAAGGAGGCACTAGAGAGATAAGATCATGTTGATATTTTTTTAAGTCAAATATGTATTTTTCTGAATTGCGCAGCCACCATCTAAGCCCAGGAAAAGGTATGTGTTCTTTAAGGAAGCACCAGAGGTGGGTTTCAGCAGGTTCTGGAGAACCGGTAGCGGAAATTTTGAGAAGTTCGGAGAAGTTCGGTAATAAAAATTCTGACTGCCCCGCCCCAATCTATTCTCTGCCTCCCAAGTCCCAGCTGATCAGGAGGTAATGGGGATTTTGCAGTAACTTTCCCCTGGATTGGAGAGAGAATGGAGATTTTACAGTATCCTTCCCGCGCCCACCAAGCCACACCACGCTCACCAAGCCACACCCACAGAACCGGTAGTAAAAAAATTTGAAACCCACCCACTGGGAAGCACCAACAAGTACAGCAAGCAGACCAACATCTGCTATGAGGCATCTTTTTCTATATTCATAAACACTGATACATTTAGGAACTTGTAGCTGAATAGTCAAAGCCCTTAACTGAGGTGCTTAATAAAAGAGGAAGTACCCAGTATATTATATGACAGAAAGCTACAGCTAAGTCTCATCTGTCTTTACCATCTTATCTCCATGAAATATTATTAACTTTCTTTAAAGTTATTTAAGCATATTTAACACAGCAGGCCAAGCAAAGACAATAAAAATCAGAGAACGAAAATACAGTTGCAGAAGTTCATTTTTTGTTAAAAAGGGGAGGTTAGAAAGTCAAATACTGTATTTGTGCTTTTTACAGACAGTAGAAATATTTTTAAAAAGAAAGCAATAAAGTTTAAGATGGCAGGTACATGTCATGGATCTAATTAAAATTAATTGCATTTAGAAGCAGGTATCCTTTTTACCTTGTAGTTAATTATATTTCATGTTTTTGGTATTTGGGAAATATTTCTAATGGGGAAAAAGTTGGCGTTTTCAACAATAATCCAATCTTCTAAAAACTTAAGAGTAATTATTTGCACTTCTTTTAATTCAACTTTTTTATTTTTTTTATTTCCGCACCCAAGCCTTTGACATATATTAGACAGCACAAAACTTACATAGAACTTTATAGAACCCTGCTAGACCCATTATTAACAGAAGGTGAAACATTTAATCTTACACATTTGGAAAAAACAACACTGATGTAAGCTCACCCTTCTTTAAGTAGTATTGGTTGTTCTATAATTTTGTGATCTCTCCTTCCGGAGGATGAAATCAAATCTAAGAACTTGGAGCAAACAATGAATAGACATGAAATAAACATTTAACATGGATGTCATCTAATTCTTACTTGTTGGAGCAAGTAAGTTCAAGTTTTAAAACACCGATTTATTGGCTAATAAGAAACAGAAAGGAATTAATAATTCCTCATGTACAAATAAAATATGTTAAATATCTTATGCTTAATCATATTATGGGTCTGCATACATTATGTCTACCGTATTTTTTGGAGTATATGATGCACCTTTCTTCCCCCCTAAAAGGGGGTGAAAATTTAGGTGCGTCTTATACACTGAATGTAGCCCCGCCCACCCACTGGCCCCCACCCTTTGGCCTGTGCCTCGCAGCAGTTACCTCCTTGCAAGCAAACAGCAAGAAAAAACAGCTCCTTTCAGCTTCAGCACAGCCTAATTAGCACAAGTTGATTCTATCTGCCTCCCGACTCTCAGCTGATTTGCTCTCAGCTGTTTTGCCTCTGCTGCTTGCTGCAAAGAGGTAAATTGCTGGAGCAGATTTTTTTTCCTTGTACTAATCAAGCTATGCTGAAAATGAAACTGAAAGTAAAGCAGGTTGTTTGCTGTTTGCTGCAAGGAGGCAAAATTGCTCAGAGGCAGAGGGAGATTTCTTTTTCTTCTTTTCCTCACCAAAAAAGGTAGGTGTGTCTTATACTCCGGTCCGTTTTATACTCCGAAAAATACGGTATTTATTCTCCTTCTCCTGAGGCTTAATTTTGATATTTTATTGCAGCTGCAATCGAAGCTGGTGCAATGCTTGCTTCCACATTCATTGGAGGATACCTAAATCAGTCTATTTCTGATAGACCTGTGCCCTTCAAACATGTGGGAATCCAGCTATTATAAATTCCACCCTATATAATAGTCTCTAATCTACATTGGTTTAGAATTAAAAGACCTGCAGTTGAACAGGTATGGAGGGCAACAATGAATTAAAAGTGAATGAAAGGCTTGAATGTTTTGTCAATGGATTCTGTATAGGAGATGCAGACATTTTGATAAGAGTATTGTCAAATATATTGTTCACAAATGTCTTACTAATCCATATGGCAGATGGCTGATTAGCACGGGAAGGAAAAGGAAAAAAAACATCTAAACAATCTTCCCCATTCCAATGTTCCCCAAAGGTATTGGGAGCATAATCTTTAACATATTTCAATGGTGAATGGATGGTTGTTAATTCTGTATTTTATAGCCCCAATAAATCTAGAAGTAATAGAAAGTTGGTATATAGTCTAAAGGTATATTTTTTTTATAGCTAAGCTACTGAAATATAAAAAACCCCATCCTACCCTTCCTGAATGTTCAAATATCTGAGAATGTTCAAAATGATGATACTATGGCACTATTTCATACTGTTTATTGCAACTCTAAAGATATCTATTGAAGAAAACTTTAAATCAATATGCTAAAACCCATTCAGTGGCCAAAAGATTTATTTCCATATTTCCCCATCTTTTCCATTATTATATTTTTATTTCTAATTAATTATTTAGAATATACAGACATGTACTTCAGTCTTCATAAAATATTGTCATTCATAAATTCATGAAATCTATAAAACGTTCTTTTAAAAATAATAAATAATAATTTAAGGAATTGGCTGGTATTCCCCCAAAGCAGACAAAAGATTATTTCTAATACTTACATTTTTTACTGCATCTGCATATTTTTGCTCATTAAAGTAGTCATAAAATATAGCCATATATGATTCCTTGAAACTAGCCTGAAATAAAATCACCATTTTGATCATGAAACTTGAGCTCAAAATACAGGGAAAAAAATCAGATTCATTAACTCATGGATGAATAATTTTCTATGGTTAAAAAAAAACGGTTTAAAAAACTCTTCCTGATGGCCTATGTTTTGATTTAAGGCTAGAAACAAGTCAGGAGTATTAGTTCATAGGACATGTGGCTCACAAACAAACTTTAAGCTCTAAAGGGAAAACGGATGGCCATACTGAGTGGATAATGTGAATCATCTCTCAGGGTTTTTTTTGCCAGTTTAGAGAAACTCCTGCATCACAATTCATATATTCTCAAGACCTGCATTGTTTTTGCGTCCTGCTCTTTCTTCCCTCCCAAGCTGATAAAAACATGGATTTATACAGATTATAGTACAATCAAATAAAAAATATTCCATATTAGCTTATTCTTACTACTATCTGTTCAGTTGTCCTTTGTACACATCAGGGGATTTAGGACGTCTTATTGTATCAGTGTGGTATTAGATGCAGACCCAAGCAGTGTGGCTTTTTGCAATTAATAGAGGGAAATTCTGTCAATGAACCAATTTTCTAAGTGGCATCCAAGATTTTTTGGTACAGCACCCACTATGCTAATATCCCTAGGACATCACGGCCAGTTTATGCCAGAATCTTTCACTTTTAATTTTGATTTTCAGATCTTGATATTTTGTGATCTTTTCCAATCCTTTGTCTTCTATTCTACTATCCCCTGGAATTGCCACATCAATTATCCACATTTTCTTCTTTTCAACTGCAGTTATATCTGGTTTACTTTGAGCCAAGATTTTATCAGTCTCTTTTCAGAAATCTCACAATATTTTAACCTGCTAATTTATTACTTTTGGTATTCTATGTTCATAACTGGTACATGATAATTTTTACAGATGTTCCAGTGAGTCATTTTGGTAATTGCATTATGTCATTGTATATTAACAGTTTGTGTGATCTTTTTGCATGAACTGAGTATATGATCTACTATTTCTTTTGCTTTTTTGCACAATATGCACTTTCAATCATTTGATGGTTTTCGACGAGGGTGAAATGCTCCTGGTTTGGACCGGATCAGGCGATCCGGTAGCGATTGTGGCAGGTGGTTCGGAGAACCAGTAGCAATGGTGGTGCGAGGCTCCGCCTACCTGCCCGGGTGTCATTACTTCCTGGTTTTAACCAGGAAGTAATGTGTTTTTTAGGTCTGTGCGTGCATCTGATGTGCGTGCGGCATGTGCACTTCTGAACCGGTAAGGAAAGTAAGTAGATTTCACCTCTGGTTTCAACTGATATTATTATTTTTCACCCTCTTAAAAATATATTTTGATCAACTCAAAGCGATCAACATAGCTAGAAATACTTCTATTTTGACTCATGCGGTGCCACTTTAGAGAAGGCTTTAATTACAGAAGTGCAAATGTAATCATAATTCAGGATATTGAAAAAGTTTTGTAGTGGGAAAAAACCATGAAATACTTACAGACTTAGACTTTGATAAACTGCCCAATGTTTGTATGGTTTTAGAGATCAGTGTCAAAGTTCTTGAAGTTTGTGGATCCTATACAAAGGAGAAAACGACCATGTTATAATTTGTTGTGGGAAACCATAAAAGCTAGCTTCTAGTTTACGTTCATTAAAATGCATTTTCTTACTCTGTACGTAAAATTTAAGTGAATAAGTGAGAAGAAATTTTAAGGACTTTTGCATCTGGCAAGAATCTCCAGCTACTCTGCTTAGTTTAATGGCTAGTGGTTAAGAACATTTTATTATTTTCCAGTTGGACCAATAAAATTTTAATTTTTTGGTAGGCAGAAAAAACTTAAAAGAACAGAATTCTCTTAGTAGCTGCCCCAAAATTTCTATTAAGTTTCCTTTGAAAGACCCAACATTGCAGAATTAAGTAAATATGCTATTTACAGAACCAGGCTGAAAATAATTTTGTGTTGAAAAGAATTCAGCCTGGAGAAAAATGCTAATTGCCAATTTGGAAATAAAACTTTTTTTTTTTACTAAGAATACAAAGGAATATGCACATTTACAGAATTCCATAACTGAATTATGCTTTTAACGTTTTTTTTCAGCAGCAAATTGCTGTACATTAATAAGATATATTTGAATTTTAAAACTAAATTGTTGTATATAAAGAAACAAAAATAATTCTTCACATATGCAGATGAACAAGTTAATTTTCCTCATGAGTCAGTTCTCCACCATTTACTTAATTCTTGACTTTTCCAAATTTTCACCACTTACTCTTTTTATGTCTAATGCTGGAACAGTGCCTGCCTTTAAAAGTTCTCAATCTTATGGTAAATATTTCTTGTTCACATTTTATCACCTTTTAGGAATGGCCACGTATGATATTTGACATGAAGTTTAAACACTCATATTAATATCTTGTGTACATATTTAAATATTGTCCATTTCAGCATTTGAATTGTAAAAAAGTAATGCAAATTATAACTTGTTACTAGCCAGATAAAGTCTAAAACCCAAATAATGAAAAAGAGCCAACAGTAAATAAGACACAGGGCCTCAAAGGGATGGACACAATGGGCTCGTCATTGACCTCCTGAAGCTTGAAGTACTTACTGGGTGATGCGGTGTAAGATGAAAAAGGTTTGGAGAAAGAATTGCAGGAGCAAAGAATCTCAGAAAAATAAAGCTGCTTACTGCTGTGTACCTCACATCTGGGTCGTCTATGATTTTAAAACAGAATACAAATGATCATGTTGTGATTCTACTCTGAAAAATGGTTCAGACCACCCCAAAAAGGAGAGAGTAATAGATGAAAACATCCCAATCAACCCAGGGAAAAATGTTAAGATGCACAATTGCGAGTAAAAAGATGGGAGGACTTGCTATCCAAATTCCATTTTGTCAAAATAAGGGGAAAGGTCAATATATAAGAGATGCTTCTGCCCATGAAAACAAGAGTTGAGTATGCCAAGAGTAATCTAAAAATAAACTTAATACAGTGGGAATGGATAGTTAAGCATTTAGGTGGTAAAATAAGAAGTGTCAGGGTCAGCAATATGCTTAATGACCATTATTTGAACATGTATTCTGATCACATCTGTGGAAATAACTGCAATTCATAATCTTCCTCTGCAGCCAAGGATATACAGTTATCATAAGTGAATGCATAATTTAATCTCCAAAATGAAGATAGTTAACAATCTGGATAAAAATAAGGATAACAACAAAACACAAAACATAAGGGAAAGAACATGATCTTCCTCCTTCAACAGGAGTTTAAAGACATATGGGATATATTTCAGTTTCAGTGTGATTATGAGATGATTTCTGAATTCCCCTTAATAATCTTGAAACAATTATAAAGCAATTATAGATGTATGACTTCCCCTTCTTTCAGCTGAGATAATCTTTTCTCAGCTACATTCAGTTTAGAATTTACAATACTAGTAATATCTTTGAAGGCTTTTATATTATATAGAGATTACCCATCGCCTCTTTTTCAATAGCTGCCAAATTGCCTAAGTGGAAGGCAATTGTTGTTAATGTTTATTTATTTGGGTCACTGATGAGCATACGAATTAAAACTATAAAATTTTATAAACCTCCCATTTGAAGTGTCATCCTGACAACTATTAAGCTTCTTCTGTCATCAAAACATCCAGTAATAACATGATTCAATAGTAGCGATTAGTTAATGTCCAACCTCTTGACAAATTTATTCCTCCTTGATTGGTTCCTAGTAAAACTCCTTCCAAGGATATCTTTAATATTGTTCACTTACCTTATTTGTTCACTGAACTTTTTTTTACTTCCCTAAGTGCCCCGTTATTAGGATGAAAATGAGGAGAACACTATCTAACAATAGTGTCATATTTATTTGAAGTTCAGTGTGCTCCCTGAATTTCTTTTTCCAGACCTTTTTTCACCTTTTCTCTTTTTCATTATGGAGATCGAGTGGTGCAGTGGTTAGAATGCAATATTGCAGGCAACAGTCTGGAGTTCCATCCTGATGGAACTTAACGTTCACTCACTTTCCATCCTTCCAAGATTGGTAAAATGAGGTAAAAATAGTGCCATAGTGTCATCAAAATGACCCAGATTGTTGGAGGCAATATGCTGACATTGTAAACAGCCCAGACTGTAAAGCACTATGGAGCAGTATTTAAGTGTAAGTGCTATTGCTATTGCTAATATTATGAATACTAATTCTAATATTAAATATGTAATAATGTTGAGATTCTACTGTATGAATATTAATTTTGACCCTGATGGTACTGTTCTGCTAATTCATTTCTTTCAAATATAAGATAGACCACAAATCTCATTAAATTTCATACGAAATGTACTATTTAAATAAGGATGTATAAACACACTACTGTAGCTCACAAGTAAGATGTCTATACAAATGTACACACATATCAGAAACATAGAAGAGCTGCAGTGGAGCAGTGGTTAGAATATAGTATTGCAGGCTGCTTTTGCTGACTGCCGACTGCTTGCAATTTGGCAGTTCGAATTTCACCAGGCTCAAAGTTGACTCAGCCTTCCATCCTTCCAAGGTGGGTAAAATAAGGACTCAGATTATTGGGGGCAATATGCTGACTCTGTAAACTGCTTAGAGAGGGGCTGTAAAAGCACTGTGAAGCAGTATGTAAGTCTAAGTGCTATTGCTATATAGTAAAATGGCTTCACAAGAATCTACAATAGAGAATGTTCCAATTAGGTTAAACGGGAGAGCAAAAAAGAGTTTAAGTTTTATATTACCTTGGAAACGTATAGCTGCTGATTCCCTCAATGAAAAAAAGATGTCACACATCACTGTAGGGCAACTGACCCCAGATTTTGTAATAACTGTGAAAATTCGATCTACATACTGCCTAAGATTTTCCTAGAATAAAAATGAAGAACATAAAACATTAATTCCAAAATAATTTCAGACCTTTAAAACATTGAACAAGGTACATTTTAATTAATTTTCATATTAATAGAATTTGATTATTATAAGCAATGTCATTATATTAGTAATTATATTACATTAAACCATCTTATACTAATACAGGTAGTCCTCAATTTAGGACCACAACTGAGCCCAAAATTTCTGTTAAGTGAGACGTTTGTAAGGGAGTTTTGCCCCATTTTATGACCTTCTTGCCACAGATGTTAAGTGATTCATTGTAGTTGATAAGTTAGTAACCCAATTGTAATCTGTATTTTCCATTGATTTTGCTTGTCAGAATGGTGCAAAAAGTGATCATATGACGTAGCCAAAAGCCTGGGCCAAGAGACAGTTGTTAAGGCCCTCTGAAACATCCATTAATTCAAATTACTTTCAAAAATCTATTCACAAATATTTTCAAAACCATATCCCACGTATGATAGTAATGGTATCTGCCATGCTCAATTTATGTTACAATCCTCTAGTGTTCCTATATCTAACAAGAAATTTAATCAGATTATGACTTCTTAAATTTTTATTTTGAAATACTATAATTATATTCATTCATTCATTCAGTTTTTATAGCTGCCCATCTCACACATGTGACTATGTTTTAATAATATTGTGATTAGCATTGAAATAATATATTGAAACATTGAGCAATTAAAGAATGAAAGAATATACTTTAATATAAACATGTATATTACTATCAGAATTATATAGATTTGATGATTGTAAAAAATATGATTAGAATAATTTTGTATGTCTAAATAATATTGGGATTGGTATTAGAATTGTGTATTGAAACATTGAATAATGAAATAATGGATGATTGTATCTTAATACAAATAGATGTAGAGGGAAATATGGGAGGTAGGTTAAAAATGAACAGGATTCATAGCACCAAAGTGGGCGAGAGATGTTGGATAGAAAGAAAAAGTCTTTTAATAAAAGGGTGACCTGATTAAAAGTTAGAATAGAGATAGAAATAAGAGAAAGGGGGAATATTAGTGTATACATTTTTACATAATAAAATAAAAGCAATTACAAGAGGAAAGTTTAGAAATTGAATGGCGGTATTATTATGTATGATCAAATAATATGGTGAGTGGTAATTGAGCAATATATTAAAACATGGAATAATTAAATAATGATAGACTACAACTTAATATAAATGTGTATTATTATTAGAAATATATAAGTTGGTTGAATGCAATAACTATGATTAATTTTACTAGTTTTATTTGTATTAGAATGTATGACACCCAGGTGCCACACATTGATATGTATATGTAAAATAAAATAAATAACTTGGGGGGAAGTAATTAAAAACAAAACCATTGAAATAAATTTAAAACTGTAACAAAACCAAACCATGAGAGTGTGCTCTCCAAACTTCCAAAGAATATACTCATATTTCCATGGATTCCCCAGGTCAATGACAAAACCAGGATTAATAGCCTTTCAGAAAATCATATAAATTGTTTCTGAAGCATTATTTGGCTATGTTGTACTATTAGTTATTCTGTATTACACCTTCATACATTATTTTTAAATCCAAATCTATGTCTTTAAAATGTATCATGTGTCTAACTTACGGCACATAAAACAGGAGTCCTATTGCAAACCACTACTGAAATAAGCCATCAGTAAGTAATTTTAGAAATACTTACAAATAAGAATATTCCCATTTAGAAGTGCTTCAATATAGATGAATTTATATGAAACCCCAAAATAGATTATAGTACTGCTTACAACACACACACACACACACATATATAAAGCCACATGTATAGATGAATTTTGATATTTTGATTTTGTGTGAAATATTAGGTGCTCACATTCTAGAACAGGGGTGTCAAACTCAAGGCCTAGGGGCCAGATCCACCCCACGGGGTGCTTAGATCTGGCCCACGGGACCACCCTGGAAAGAGCGAAGGATCGGCCCTTGGTGCTTCTGCCAGAGAAAACAAGCTCCCAAGCTCCGTTTTCGGCTGGGACAGCCTTCTGCAACCCTCTGCCAGTGAGAACGGAGCTTGGGAGGGGGGGGGGCCTCAGGAGCCTGTTTTCTCTGGCAGAGGCACCATGGCCACCACAGGTGCCCCTGACACAAGTGATGTCAAGATAGCCACGCCCACCCTGGCCATGCTCACCCCAGCCCCCCGAGGTCAAACACAACCTTGATGCGGTCTTCAATGAAATTGAGTTTGACACCCCTGTTCTAGAAGATGAACTAAATGGAGGCTCTGGTGGGATTCCATGCCAGAAAAAATGCCTGCCTGACATCAAAAACTACTTTTTTCCTTTCTTTCTTTTTGTGTTGAAATCTGGTAATATATGAAACAATCTTTATGAAATATTTTATTTATTTATTTATTTATTTATTTATTAGATTTTTTATACCGCCCCCTCTCCCGAAGGACTCGGGGCGGTGAACAGCCAAAGTTAAAAACATACAATACAAACAATTAAAAATACGTTTAAAACAGAATTAAATCTAAAATGGCTCCCCAATTTAAAATGCCTTACCCATACCCCTATAAAAAGACGAATTTAAAATTTAAAAATTTAAAATTTCCACATTTAAAAAGGGGGAAGATTTAGGCCAGGCCAGCTTGATAAAATAGAAAGGTCTTAAGCGCGCGGCGGAAGGTGCGCAGATCCGGGATCCTACGTATCTCCGGGGGGAGCTCGTTCCAAATCGTAGGTGCCCCCACAGAGAAGGCTCTCCCCCTAGGGGCCGACAGCCGACATTGTTTGGCCGACGGCACCCGGAGGAGCCCCTCTCTATGGGAGCGTACTGGCCGGTGGGAGGCTATTGGTGGTAGCAGGCGGTCCCGTAAATAACCAGGTCCTAAGCCATGGAGCGCTTTGAAGGTGATAACCAGAACCTTGAAGCGCACTCGGAAGACCACCGGGAGCCAGTGCAGCTCGCGCAGGAGAGGTGTCACATGGGAACTCCATGTCGCTCCCATCACTACCCGCGCGGCCGCACTCTGCGCCAGTTGGAGCCTCCGAGTGCACCTCAAGGGGAGCCCCATGTAGAGAGCGTTGCAGTAATCCAGACGAGAAGTAATGAGGGCATGAGTGACTGTGTGTAGGGAGTCCCGATCTAGATAGGGACGCAACTGGCGAATCAGGCGAACCTGATGAAAAATCCTCCCGGACACGGCCGTCACATGCTCTTCTAACGACAGCCGTGAATCCAGGAGGACACCCAAGTTGCGAGCCCTATCCGTGGGGGCCAATGATTTGCCCCCAATAGTCAGCGATGGCATTAGCTGACTATATCGGGACGTCGGAAACCACAGCCACTCGGTCTTGGATGGGTTGAGCCTGAGCCTGTTCCTCCCCATCCAGATCCGTACGGCCTCCAGGCACTGGGACATCACTTCAAGGGCATCGTTGGGGTGGTCCGGGGTGGAGATGTACAGCTGGGTGTCATCCGCGTACTGATGGTGCTTCACCCCAAAACCACGGATGATCTCGCCCAGCGGCTTTACATAAATGTTGAACAAAAGGGGCGAGAGGATCGATCCCTGCGGCACCCCACATATGAGGGGCCTCGGGGTCGACCTCTGCCCCCCTGTCAACACAGACTGCGACCGGTCGGAGAGAAAGGAGGAGAACCACCTTAGTACGGTGCCTCCCACCCCCAACTCTTCCAACCGGTGCAGCATGATACCATGGTCGATGGTATCAAAAGCCGCTGAGAGATCTAACAGGACCAGGACAGAGGAGCAGCCCCTGTCCCGAGCCCTCCAGAGATCATCGACCAACGCGACCAATGCCGTTTCCGTGCTGTATCCAGGCCTGAAACCCGACTGGAATGGATCCAGATACGACGCTTCATCCAGGTACTGGGGAAGCTGTCCCGCAACCACACTCTCAACAACCTTCGCCACAAAACGAAGGTTGGAGACTGGACGATAATTAGCCAATATTGCCGGGTCCAGGGAAGGCTTCTTGAGGAGGGGCCTCACCACCGCCTCCTTAAGGGCGGCGGGGAAGACACCCTCACCCAATGAAGCATTTATAATCCCCTGGAGCCAGCCTCGCGTCACCTCCCGGGAAGCCAGCACTAACCAGGAGGGACACGGGTCCAACAAACATGTGGTCGCGTTCAATCTACCCAGAATCCTGTCCACGTCATCTGGGGTCACAGGATCAAACTCATCCCAGATAACAGTCTCAAGACCTGCCTCCGTCACTCTCGCTGGATCTACCCAGTCAGAGTCCAGACCTTCCCGAATCTGAGTGATTTTGTCATACAGATACTGAACAAAGTCCTCGGCTCTTCCCTCCAAGGGGTCCTCCCGCGCTTCCTGGTGGAGCAGGGAGCGGGTCACCCTAAACAGGGCGGCCGGGCGATTATCTGATGACGCAATAAGAGCAGCAAAATGCATACATTTTGCTGCTTTTATCGCCACTAGGTAAGTCCTAATATGGGATCTAACCAGTGTCCGGTCCGATTCAGAAAGACTAGCTCTCCAACTACTCTCTAGGCGTCTTTTCCGGCGCTTCATCTCCCTCAGCTCCTCGGTGAACCAAGGAGCCAGGCGAGATCCGCGCCGGGTCAGAGGCCGCAAAGGCACGACTCGATCCAGGGCCCCAGCGGCCGCCCTATCCCAGGCGGCCACTAGGTCTCCAGTCGAGGCGTGAGCCAGAACCTCAGGAATTGGCCCAAGCTCCGTCTGGAACCTATCGGGTTCCATCAGGCACCTGGGGCGGTACCATCTTATCGGTTCCGCCTCCCTGCAGCGGGGTGTCGCGGTACGAAGGTCAAGGCGAAGGAGAGAGTGATCCGACCATGACAAGGGCTCGATGACTACATCCCCTATCTCAAGATCACTCAACCACTGTCCAGAGACAAAAAGCAAGTCCAGTGTGTTTCCCCCAGTGTGCGTAGGGCCATGAATTAGTTGGGTCAGATCCATGGCCGTCATGGAAGCCATGAACTCCCGAGCCACCTCAGACGTCTCACCCACGGACGGCAGGTTGAAATCCCCCATGACCATAAGTCTGGGGGTATCAACCGCCACCGCAGCAATAACGTTGAGTAGCTCAGGCAGGGTTGCTGCCACGCGGCAGGGAGCCAGGTACGTGATCAGCAAACCCATCTGAACCCCATGGCCCCATTTCACAAGGAGGGACTCACAACCAGCTGTCTGAGGTACAGTGGTCTCCTCCCTAAGAAATATAATTTTCAACATCTGGAAACTGGGATCGGTATCACCCTGTTGCAGAGAAGAGTAGCAAATTCACATCGTAATTACATTTGTATTGAAAACAATGGTCTAGTCCCATCTAGTTTACACTTGGTAACACATTTCAAGGAGTAATCATTTTCATAGGTGAAAAACTGATTTTCTCCCCATCACTTGAACTACCTACCCTATTATTTTCCAAATTTTCAGCATCTTTCAACTTTACTGGATCAATTTCACAAGGTTTATGGAGTTGGCAGATCTGTGAAAAATAAGAAAGAAAATACATAGCTGATATCGGTGTAATGGATTAGTTACCAATGGGATTTGACATGTCTCAATTTTCAGATGAAATTTGTCCTACTGAAGTTGTTTTATAGGAATAAATGATTTGAAAACAATGTTCTTTCTTGGGTTCAATTTCTTATTTCTTTTTACTTTGGCAGTGACACTAACCATTTTTTCTGATTGAGAGATTTATAAACCCATTGCAAATCTAATTTCCAATACTGGCTAAAATGTAAATTCCAGTCTTAACTGTGTTTATTGACATTGCTAATGTGGTGCACATGATGATTAAGGAAAATGAGGTAAGGACACAAATATTTAGGCTGTAGAGAAAACGTTATCATTTGAAAATAAATGGTCTACAAAAAAATGCAGTTGTAGTTTTTAAACTTTCTCCAGTGCTTTGAAATAGTATTTAGTTAGTTAGTTAGTTATTCTATATATTTAAATTTATTAGCCACCTAATTCTAATGGACTCCAATGTTATCAATATCCTATCAAAAGAATATTTAAGGGGGAAAATCTCATTGTTTTGAATAAGACAAAACATGACTATGACATGGTGTTGCAAACTGCAATGTTTTTTTAAAATAGCATAGATTATGGGCTAGCCATGACATTATCAACTCGGAAAATGCTGAATCAACTAAAGGAAATATGTGGTTTGCTTATTTCTGTCATTGGAAAAAAGACAAGACAACTGTAATATGGAGATAACAAGTATTGCCATAAATTTAAGAAAAAAACATTTTTTTCTGGATCTAAAAATAGTTATTTATACCAATTGCTTCTTTTGTATGTAGATTGCATTCTTTTTTAGAAACAAATGTTTACTTCTGTAACATACTGTTTATATGTTCTTGACTTGGAACATTGCTGATGGTCAAACACAACCATAAAAAGATATTGCATGTTCTGCTAATAAAGGTAAACTAACCTCATCAATAATAGGCTTCAGTGTGACTTGAAGATAATGCTTCCCTGCTAGTTTCATGGTTTCATCAATGCACTTGGAAGTTAATGAGTTTCCTCTGAAAATGGTATTTGGATCTCTGAAAGCAAACATCTTGTTAATCATTTAGCCTTCTTATAATAAACTTTTAATCAAAGAATTGCAGGAGATATGGGTGTATAAGGTATATTTGGAGGCCCATTGAAAAGGACTAGTCATAGTGTGAAGACCACTAATGGTTATCAGCCTCAGATTGCTGCAAAGGAAGGAGGCCACCATAATTTGCTGGGCACAGATTGCTCCTGGGTAGCCAATCCATTGGCATCTCCACAAAAAGTTTCATGTTGGTATTGCAAGGCATGTGAAAAACCTATCCGCAACAAACATTTCAGAGATTTCTGGAACATTCCATTTCTTCCCTATGCCATCCTATCTTCCTGTACTAGTGGACTTGTTTGAACTAGTACCAGTGTGTGGCAGTGGTGGGTTTCTACCAGTTTGCCCCGGTTTAGGTGACCGGTAGTGGCGGTGGTGGGAGGCTCTGCTCACCTGCCCAGACATCATCATGGCCGCTCTGCTCATGTGCAGAAGATTCTGCCCATGTGCATAAGCGCTGTGCACGAGCGAAATGAGTGCCTGCATGCGCATGCTCACAGTTCCGAACCCGTAGCGAAGATAAGTGGAACCCACTACTGGTGTGTGGTGTTCCAGATAAAATTGGAACCAAATCACATCTGAGGCATCAGAAAACATCCAACTGAAACAAACTCACTGCATCATTTCTGGAATAGCTGAATTGGTATGGTCCTAAAAAAAATGGAATAGTAGTTTGCACATATCTCTAGCCCTGATTTTTACAACCCCATCAGCATCTTGTTGTGCAAAACTCCTCTCCTTGCTGCCCTCTCTGGCATTAAGATCTGCAGGAGAGATCCTCTTGAAATGTCCCCATTGTCAGTAACTTGGTCAGTCTCAAGATGTGGAAGGCACCTTGCAATATTAGTGTTCTCCAGGCCCTCAGCATTTAAGAAATCCATAAAGGAAAAGTTCTTTTGCCAGGCTTGTGTTGATCACATTATTTTAGTACAGGTAGTCCTCAACTTACAACCATTCAATTAGAGACCGTTGCAACAGTACTGAAAAATGTGACTTACAACAATACATCACACTTACAATTGTTGCAGCATTCCCACAGTCACATGATCAGAATTTGAGGGCTTGGCAACCAGCATGTATTTAGAATAGTTGCAGTGTCCTGGGGCCATGTGATTTCCATTTGCAATCTTCCCAACTGGCTTCCAATAAGCAAAGTCACTGGGGGAAAGTGGATTTGCTTAACAGCCACATGATCCATTTAATTCAGTGATTCGCTTAACAAATGTCACAAAAGTATCATAAAATTTTGGACCCAATTGTGGTAGTAAGTTGAGGATTACCTATATTCATCATGTTTTTAAATCAGCTGTTTCGTGCTTTAAAATTAGCAATTGTACGTGCTTATTTGAATAGAAAGGCAGGGCAAACTGTAAATGAATAAATAAACAAACAAACTGGAGCAGCTGTTCTTCTGTTAAGTCTGGTCAGCAAAACCCAGGATTCTTCTAGAAAAGCAGGTAATTGAATAGGATAATTGTTTTAGTGGAGTAGCTGTCTATAAGCTGATAAGTCTATAATTCATAGCTGTAAGAATGAATCTGTAGTGAAGTAAGTGTAGAAGATAAATGAGCTATCCAGGCTTCAAATCTGGCTGCAGAACAAAGAAATACACAGTTATGCAGCTTGGTCCAATCTTTCTCTACCAGATTTGCATTCTTTCCTTAATCCATGGATATTGTATCTGGTATCAGAATTTCTTCTTATAATAAACATATGAGGCAAGTTACAAGGTATTTAATGAAATGGGATCTATCCTACTATTGTTCTGTGTGTTCTCTTAGCTAAGTTTTAGGAGAAAATAGTTCCCAGGATATCTTTGGAAACTACTCTCCTTGTATAACTATTCTATTGGTTGGTAAAAATAGCATAAGGAATTTAGCTATGGAGCTTCAGGGCAAAATATTGACCTTGTTTTTTTTAAAAAAAAAAAATCCTTATCTTTAAACCATTCATCAGTCTAAATGTTTAGATGATGCAATTCTGTTCCTGTCTTTATTAACCACAATCACAACTTTTTGATGGAACATCACACACCAGTAGTGGGATCCACTTTTTGAAAATACTTGCTATGGAATCCTTATCAAAAATGAATGTGGAAAATCAAAAGCCCATTTGTCCTTATGCATGACCTTCCCCCCCAAAAAATCATTATTTGCTACTCGGTACCTCTTTTTACAATACATGCACTATTGTACTTACTGAGTCCTTTTTATTTCTGCATTTGCAATTGCACTAATGAAAGGCACGATTTTGCCATAGTGGAGGAAGAGTCGAACCAGAGGTATGGCTGCCTCCTGTTTTTCTCTGCAGACTTCACCCAGTACGTGGGCAGTTGATGATGAAACAGGCTAAACAGAGAAAAACAAAAAAGTTTAAATAGAGGCATCCCTAAAAGAATTTTTAAACGAACTGCCAAATTCTTAAGAGCAATGTCCATATACATAGAAACCTATGACATGATGTATTGAGGTCTAATTGTATGTATGTATATCTAACATATTTCTTTCATTTAATGTCAGCTTTTACTTAAGTGGAATTACAAAAGAAAACTTGAATTTTGGGCACTTATCAATTTAAGACATGCTATCTATGACTACATTTTCTCCTTATTTTATTCCAGTCTGGGTTTGTGAAATGAAAAGACTTTGGCTTGGTTGATATGCTGTATTAAGCCATAATGCACAAATTAACAATATGTGTAAATCCAACAACTATTGCTTTTTCAATAAACTGGTAAAAATAAATGTTTAGTGGAATAAGGTATCCCAGTCTCTGGTATTTTTTGTCAAAGTTGCTACAATATGTCAATATGAGATTTACACTGCATTCTTCTGTGAGGAAAGGAAATTAATATTTGATGAAAGAAAGCTGAGAGCTAGAAGAGATTTTATAGAGGTTTAGAGACCATGGGGACAGGTCACTCAAAAGATTACAGGAGAAACATGGCTCATTAAGAAGAATACAAAGGAAGCATTGACCCTTGACCTCCTGAAGAAATGACCAAATCACAAGTTCAGGAGAAGCCATGCAGTTGCATCTTCTCAAAGAATAGCAAGAATGCTAAGTAGACTAGAGAAAAGGCTACTTGAATGTTAGAATTAAAATGTAATTTCTGATACAGAACTATAACTCTGCCTAGCAGGCCGCATGTAGCTTGTATGTTATGCAGGGCTGCACTAAGTCAATTTTTCTCAAAGTTTCTGCAATTGTCAGCCACTAAATTAATATTTGCAAAAATGTGAAGTCCACCCACTGAAAACACCTACTCCTAATGCTTTTTCTCCAATGGGAATTATGTTTTTGACAAATTAGTTAATGACCATAGTTGTGTTTAGGTATGATTTTCTATTACCTCTTAATTTTTCTAAAGATATTTCAGCTAATTTTGTACTCCTGCAATAATAACAAATCTTAACATGAATTTGATCAAGAATGTTCTTGGGTAAAAGTCTTTTAATCCTAAAGACTTGCTTGAAAATAAATGAAATCCCAGTTTTAGATACCTATTAGCATTTTTCTTTTTGAGTTGCTTGTGTGAGATCACAGATTTACGTAGCAAAGAAAAGGAGGAGTAGCAGTCTACCCTGAAGACCTGTTTATTCTGCCACTGATGCATTTTGTCATACCAGCTGACTTACAATATATGTGGGTAGGTTTCAACTGACCACCTGATAGATCTCTGCAAACAGCCAGTATTCTATAACCACTGTTTGAAAATTGTGCATTAAGTCAAGGATTACCAATTTATCGAGACAGTAGCTCATGACGTATCGCGACTTTCCCTTTGCTAAAATGGGGGTGGGGATGGCCAGTGCATGATGCATCCGGGCCGCAGGCCATGAGTTTGACAACCCTGCAGCAGCTGATTCTAATCCAGTAGTAGTCAACCAGCTATCTTCAGAAGCTATCTGTATGATGGGCTTCCTTTCTCCCATAGTTTCTACTAGCTTACTAACCAGACCGTGATGGCGAACTTATGGCATGCGTGCCACAGGTGGCATGCATAGCCATATTAGTGGGCATGCAAGCTCAGCTAAGAATTTCAGTACTAGGGAAACAGGCTGTTTCCTGCCTCTGGAGGGCCTCGGGGGGTTGGTGGGGAACGCCCATTTTTCTCTCTCCCCAGCCTCCAGAGCCTTTCTAGGAGTCTGGGGAGGGCGAAAACGGCCTCCCCCCCCCGGAGGCCGAAAATGGCCCGTTTGCCAACTTCCAGTGCGACCTTTCTAGAAGCCTTTCTAGAGGCTGGGAAGAGCAAAAAACAGGCCTACCATGCCATCTCGTGCCAGGAGCAGGGGAGTGGGGGGGTGTGTGTGTCACGTGTGTATGCGTAGGGGCAGGATGCATAGAATTATGGGTGTGGGCATGCACGTGTGCAACCCCCCCCCTCCACTCCTGGCACGCGATAGCAAAAAGGTTAGCCATCACTGGACTAGACTATCAAAACAAATTACTGCAGTGAAGTTCTCCATGCAGGATATCAACAGCCTACTGATGAGTCAATGGATAAGCTATTGGAGAAAGTTGGGGAGATTATTATTTTCCCACAGTTTACAGATGGAATACAGAAGCAGATGGAATTCAGAAGGTGATATACTAACAGGAAAGGGAAAATAGGAAGTTATCAGATGTTCCCTTCTAGGCCCTACTCAAGGAAGAATTGCAATGCAGAGATAAAATCACTAGTTTCTCATTGCTAGTAAGCATAGGAATCCAGAGATTAAAATGGGCCCCCACTGAAGTCTTTTTCTCTTATTCCAATGATCCTGATCAGGACTGTTGGCTTCCCACAGCCAAATTATTTTGGGGATTCAGTCATCATAAACAAGATTATTTCCTGAACATTTGCCCCAGGGGAGGTAGAAAATGCATATTTCAGTATTTGCCTTCTAATTAGCAAGGAGCCCATGTTTGCAGAGAGCGTGAGGACATCAGACCGTTTATTGTAAAATGATAAATATGAGAAGAAAGGAAAAATTACCTCAACATCTGCAGATTTTAATAAGAGGTCTCTAAGGGGGTTGTAATGCTCTGGAAGAAAGACATGGTCTTCTGTGTAAACCACATTTAACCGCAAGGAACCTAGGTCATCAGGTTTCAGTGTTTTGTTGCCATTAACTCTGGGCTGCAGGAAATACCTAACAAAGGAGAAAAACATAAAACAGCTTCTAAAACTATATATAGATTGTATTGCATATAGAAGGCCTTTCTTCCCAGTATTATGAAAGAGTCTATAAATCTTTCTTCATATCTTTTCATTTTTATGTGCCTAAACACATTATGGTTGTGATGACATGTATTTCTACCTAAAACTGGATTGGGAAGGTAGGAGAAGGATTTAGAAAAAACACACTAAATAAGAAATCAATTATGACAGGGAGCAAAATTGTTCTGAAACAACTTATAAAGAAATACAAATAAAGGCTAAAATAGTTTAATAAAATAGAGTACCATGCTTCATAACAGCTGGACTGTCGAAGAAATTTGAGTGGCAACCTCAACTCTCCCAGAAATTCATCTCCAAACTTCAAGTTGCTTGCATTCCAAAGATCAACTCTGCAACAGAGCAAAAGGCAGAATGAGAGACAGAAGAACAAACCCTTTCTCCTCCTCTTTAATATTTTCATTTCTTTCTTCTCCAAAAAATACAAATCAAAATTCAACTAATTAACTAACCAACTCCAAGACAAAAGAGGATGTTTTTTTAAAGTCCAAGCTGAAGCAAACATGAGAGTACTGCTATGTTAACTGGTAACTCATTTTAGGTTGACACAGTAAAAAGACTTGAAGCTTATTTCTATCAACCGAGAAGATCATTAAAGAAATAATAATCTGATTTCAGCATGTGATAAACATATAGAAATAGATTCAGGTATTCCATGTTCACAACACAATGTTTTGGCTGTGTGTATTTGTTTCCATTTCTTCCTGTTGTTTAAATCTAGAAGTTCAGGTTGTAAAATCATAATTCTTATAGCAATGTGTTCATTGATGTGACACACTAGTGAACTTTGAAAGGAGAGTCATCCTGTTTTCAAGGTAAAGGTAAGTAGAACCCACCCCTGGTCTGTTCATATTTTTCTGTACATGGTGTTTGCTTGAATTTGTTTGGTTGTTTGAAAAACCCCCGCAGAGATTGCTATGATTCAAAGGAACTTTGATTAAAAAAATCTTTTCAAAAGGCACTGAAATCCTTCTGAAATTTCTTCTCAGGCTCTTTGTCATCACTTTTCTGTTGTATTGAAAAGTTTCTGTAAATTGCTAAAGTGAAATTATGCTGGCAGCAATCAGGCAACTTCCCCAATCGCTCTGATTGAGATTAAATATTACAACAGGGTGAGGATTAGATATGGTAAATTCTAAATGCGTGCAGGAAAAGAGAATAATTACTGGCATCAAGAGATGGAAGGCGTATGCAAGAAGCAATCTTCAGAATTGCATGATTCGAAGAAAAATACCAATACTGAATTATTTCAAATGAACAGAGTCAGAAACAAACTTAACGTCTCCAACAGATGGTACTGTAAAAAAAGAGGGGAAACCAGTTTCAAAGTGGAACAAAATGCTGATGTAGAAATGCCCCAACTATCCAAGGAGGAAAAGCAAAGGTAACAAATAGAAAGGCACTGCTACTTCCATTCATTGCTGATTTTACCAATAATGCAGAAGGTCCCCAACCTTTGCGGCTCGGTAGACTGCTGCAAAAGGGGAGAGGAGAACTGGGCCATGCGAGTGGCGGGCTGGTGTGTGCACACATCCCTTGCATAAGTGGTGGACCAGTGCGCATGCATGCAGCTCAACTTGTGCAAGTGGTAGGCTAGTGTGCACATGTGTGAGTGTTTGCCGGCCTACTGCTTGTGCAACTTGAGCTGCGTGTGTGTATATTCTGGCCAGGCATCCACACAGCCCAATTCTGAATAGGCCACAGCCGGTAGTGGGCCACAGCTCAGGGGTTGGGGACTCCTGATATAAAGTATTTTACCTGATTTCCATCTTGTCAACTTCATCAGCATCTTCAATTTCAAAGTGAGATTTCTTGCTATAGCTGCTTGGCCTAGTAATCTAGTGCAAATAAGAATTTTTTAAAAAGGATCTTATTATTAAGAAAAATCCATTGGACACTTTATATAAGGAACCTCTGTGCAATTGCACATTATATTTGATTCAGTTTCATAAATTTAATTGTATTAAACTCCAACCTGTTTAGATAATGCTTTTATAAGCCTACATATGAAGCTGCATCATATATTGTAGTATAAGTTATCTATACCTCTTTTAATAAAGATATATGCAAGCCATTGAAACAGTAGGTATTTGTATACCACTGACTCATTTAAAATACTAAAAGGATCATTCCTATAAGCTGATTTGGCAAGCAAGTTTATTTTACTATACTTATGTTTACCATTATTCACTTACAAAAAGTGCACTATTTTTCAGATGTTTAAAATATTGCAGAAAAAATCAATTTCATTTAATGGAGAAAAACAAAGAGCATGTTTAGAAAATGAAACAAAAACATGTGTTAGTTATTCCAGAGTATTATGCAGATTAATTGCAATTTTCCATCAGATTAATTGCAATTTTCTTAGCTTTTACCCTGTTTCCCCTAAAATAAGACATCCCCTGATAATAAGCCCAATCGGGCTTTTGAGCACATGGCAATAAGGCCAAGTGCTTATTTCAGGATTCAAAAAAAATATAAGACAGGGTCTTGTTTTTGGGAAAACACGGTATATATCCATAATTCTAACACTGTATTTTACTCAGTTTGTGTACAAAGCGTATTGATCACTCACACAATCATTCTGAGGCAAGAGTGACCAGAATTTACTTCTGATACAATAAACCAGAACATGACAATGTAAGATTTCTGTTCATGCCTGGTCAATTCATTCCATTTCTCTCATTTCTAATTGGTAGTAAGCATTGCAGGCAGGTCTCAGCAGGATGATTTACAGAGGATATCTTAACTGGAATATTCCTTCTCCCTCTAACCAATGGTTTGTTCAAAACTTGGTGTTTTCTGAAGTTCAATGTGTGCGATATACCATTCTGTTTATTTATGACTAGCATTTGAAGACAGCAATTGGTATGATAAGAGTATGGATGCCACCCCTCCACACATTTATCAACCTTGCAGAATTCTTTCATTCACCTTGACAATCCCCAAGGTAGGACTGGTATAGCTCCATGCACCTCTACTTGTATTACAAATCCTGCTCTTGTACGTTAAATCCTATATTCCAAATCCTTTTTTGTGTTAAATCAAGAATGACATATTTACAAGTGGCCTGAGGTCAAAATTCTGAAGAACAATGGCAAGAGATATGAGCAAAAATCAAGGAAGCATGCAAGCAAAACACCTAAGACATTTGAATGTAAAACAAATATTCTCTTACATCCTGGATAACACAATGACTGAGAATTCATTATAAGCAATTCCCCCTGCCTTTCCACCCCAAAAATTTATGATTCATGGCTATACAAAATCTGGACCTATGGGAGTATGATTCAGATAGCCTAGGGAACATACATCAAATCAACTGATACTGTTTGTTAAAACAATGTGGTCCTTTCATCTGATGTGACAAACGATCTCCCTCATGGACTCAATCAATTACAAATACTTGAAGGTTTTTCTTAATTAAAAAACACCAGGTAATCAATATCCAAATGAGAACAGGAGGAAACCAACCGAAATTACTGATTAGAAAGAAATTCAGAAACAAAGTCTTCTAGTGAAGCCATTCCTCCAAATTTTAGTTTCATTTTTAAGGATGAAGCAAGCTTTCTTGATTTTTCCCTCTTCCTCTCATCTGGTTCTCTACAATTTTATAAGTTACAAAGGAAGAAAACAGCATTGGTAAATATAGAACATTGTTTTCTACAATTAAGACTAAATTTTATTCTCCTTGACCTAGCGGCTAGGAGTTTTATAACAAATAAATATACCCAGCACTTATTGGCAATGCAAATTTCAAGTACATGTGGAAATTTTTGTGCAGAAAGCAAAAAAAACAAAACAAACTATCTATAAACAGATATTGTGGAGGACTGCTGCTTCACCTGCCAATGTCTTCTATATTCTAACATGATATCGGAACATGGAACTTGCAAGAAGAGTGTTTGCCGATAGTAGAGGAATGTCCTGGGACTGGATATTTCTCAATTTCCCAGAGCTCCAGTAAAAACTTCTCTCTCTTTTTTTTTATTTTCTAGAAAGGTTTGAAAAGACCCAGACCCATTGGAATCAAAATAATTTGGCTTCATCTACTACTAATTTATTAATATTCTCGCTATTCAGATAATAGGGAAATATGTTATATTTCTATGTCCAAGGGAAAACCGCTATCGGTCTGCCAATGCTCCAGACAAATTGTAGAGTTGAAGGCAGGAAAACCAACTGCCCTAAGCAACAACTGAAAGGCTTAGATAGAAGATGAAATGAAAGGAGGAAATAAAGAAAGGGAAGAATTTAGTCTGGCATCCTTCACAGAAAAATAGCCTGAAGGCTCAGTTTCACCGGCTATCTTTAAAAGGCCTGGCTTTATGGTTTTGGAGAAATGATGACAGGACTGAAGTCAGATGATGGGGCTTATGCTGATGCTTAATTATCCCCCTGAGAAATCTGGCTCAGTCCTGCAGGAAGTCAAGGGCCAAAGGAGCTCCATTTTGAGACTCATCCCTCCTTCTGCAATTCTTCTCCTGTATGGCAGATAGGCAGTTTAAGAAGACGAAGAAAAAGAACTCACATTATAATGACCACGGCTTAGGTTAATCTGTAATTATGAGTCAGTTTGAACTCATCTTTTTGTGGGCAAATCTAAAATGTAATAACCTTTGGAAGCGATTGCCGGAAGGTTAGAAACACTTTATTTATTCAGTACAGTTACAGACTGGCTAGTATAATACATGAATATAATATCCTGCAATGGGACATAAGTATATAGTTTGTGAAATAAAATGGGGTAAATATGTCCCCAAGACCCTTTGTCTCACAGCCTTAAAATCTGAGAAAGGAGAAGCAAGTCCACTCTGTATAAATTATATAAATACTCATTTCCCCCTGAAAATTGATATTGAATAAATTTTGCCAGACATATCTGACCTTTCCTGTCTGAGTCCAGATATTTTTACTTATTTATCCTTGCTGTAAGTGCAGATAGTCCTTGACTTAAAGCCATTCTTTCAGCAAGAGTTCAAAGTTATGACAATGATAAATGATCTTACCCAGTGGTGAAATCCAAATTTTTTTACTACCAGTTCTGTGGGCGTGGCTTGGCGGGCTTGGCAGGGGAAGGACACTGCAAAAACTCCATTCCATCCACACTCTGGGGCCACCCAGAGGTGGTATTTGCTGGTTCTCCGAACTACTCAAAATTTATGCTACTGGTTCTCCGAACTGCTCAAAATCTCCAGAACCTGCTGGATTTCACCCCTGGTCTTACCACCCATGTCCAAAGTTACAGCTGTTGCAATGCCCTCATGGGTCATATGATCAAAATTTGGGAGCTTGGCAGCCCACCCATACTCACAACTGCAGGGATGTTGCAACTACCGCTACCCACCTATCTTTCCCCCCACCATCAATGTCATTTTGACCATACATTCCATGCCCCAGTTCGCCTTCACTGTCTTCTTGCTCTCTTTGCTGACAAAGTAGGTGTGTCTGTCCTGGCTGCTATATAGGTCTGGCTTTGTTTTGTGAAAAACGGGAAAAGGGCTGCTTTCAGCCTGTTTCCCTCCCTTTTTGCAACACAAAGCCAGCCCAATAAGATCCAAGAGTGTGGTGAAAAAAAAAAAGGATGTTTTGGCACACACTGTCCTCGTTAAGTTACCTTATGGTTTGTTTGTTTATTTTCTTTTTGCCATATGAGCCAACTTTATATGGCCCAGAAGCCAGACCTGGCATGCCTCAGCAGCAGCGGGAACAAGAAGACAGTGGCAAAGGTGAACTGCGATGGCACTGCGGAGGGCAGCAGGGTGGTGAAGGCAACTGGGCCCAGGGAAGCTGGGCTTGGCAAGCAGGCCCAGAGCCACACACTGTTTGCCGTCCTGAAGGTAGGGTGCAGGGTGGTCAGAAGGGCAAAGATGGGAGTGAGATAGTGAACAAGGTCCCTCCTGGCCCCTTATCTTGTTGAGGCTCAGGGCCAGGAGGGATCAAGCTTGGAATGGCTTTGGATTTGGGTGCGTCCTTAGTTAATGACTGCTAAAATCATTTAATGACAGCATGGAGACTGCCAGAATTGCAGTCATGTGATGCAGTCATGCAATGTCTCTCTTTATGACCTCATTCTAAATTGAGGATTACCTGTACTTCAAGGACAGAAAAGCAAAAGGATAATAGAAAATAGTATCCAGACAGATTAAAAAGCAATCAAATATAACAGGTGTGTCAGAGTTCCAAGGAACATCCCCAACGATGGGGGCGTATGTGCACAAATGTGTACGTGCAAATATATATACCAATAGGTTTTAATGCTTCTGAATACTTGAAACATTTATATGTTCCTAATAATTCCTAACAATTTCCTATCTGCTAAATCAATAATACCGTTCAGCTAAAGCCATGACAGTCAGTCTCTATGAGGAAATTAAGAACTGTAGATTGTATTTATCTATTTTGTTTGCTTGTGGTTTTTTTTTTTTACATGTGTGTTATTTATTTGGAAATAAATTGAAAAATGATTTGTTTTCTGAAAATCTCCATTTTGACTATATTCAGTATATGAAAGTTGGTTTTGATACCCAGAAATGTCACCTTCCTTCCTTCCTCCAGCCTCAAATACGCTTCAAGATGCTTTTCAAATACCTCAGAAGCAGCTGCATGTGTAAAGCATAGGAGGGGACCAATTTATCTTTACTGAAATTATCTATAAATCTTTCACCTAACCCAACAAAGACAACAAAAACGTTGGTTTTTTTTATTTCTAACCAGGCCATGACACGGTATGAGAGTACTCCACCCTGCAATAACCACAATATAATCTCCTCCTGTTAAAAATTCAGAAACTTTTTCCATAGTCAGGTAGCATTATTACTATATATTTTTAAAATGTATTAGCAAACTGATTAAACCGCATTTTAAAACTGAGTCAGACAAAGAAAATTCAGTTCTGAATACAAAGCCAAATAAACAGACATCTATGAGATACCTGCAGATTCACACACAGTGCATGATAAACAATGGAATTAAAACACCAAAACTAGAAACTTTAGTTATGTATTTAACTTAAATGTATCTTGGAATAAGAGTACAGTGACTCAGTGTGCATTACCATGTATGTTGCAATATTTTGTAAAATCTCTTCACCACTTCTTAAAGAATTAATTACACTTTCGAATCTTATGAAGGATAGAGACACCATAAATTCAATTCAATTAGCACTTTAAAATTGGTTATACCTTCCACATTTCGTTAAAATTTTATCACTTTGAGTCTTTAAAGTAGAAATATAGCCATTGCTATACCTGCAGATCAGAGGTGGGTTTCAGCAGGTTCTGACCAGTTCTGGAGAACCGGTAGTGGAAATTTTGAGTAGTTCAGAGAATCGGTAAATACCACCTCTGAATGGCCCCACTCCCATCTATTCTCTGCCTCCCGAGTCCCAGCTGATCAGGAGGAAATGGGGATTTTGAGGTAACCTTCCCCTGGAGTGGGGAGGGAATGGAGATTTTACAGTATCCTTCCCCTATCACGCCCATCAACCCACGCCCACCAAGTCATGCCACGCCCACCAAGCCATACCTACACAACTGGTAGTAAAAAATTTTGAAACCCACCACTGCTGCAGATTGAGTGTCCCAGAGGACGTAGGGGGCCTTAATAGATTTGATGCATATGTATCCTTCAATGTTCATGATTCATACTGTACATGTGCATATAGTAGCCAATTAAAATTCAACTCAGATGATAGCTGTGTCTGCCCCCATGACATTTTTATCTTGTCCTCCCCTGTTACCCAACCACAGACATTTGTTTTTTTCAGAAAGCTGCACGAAAATATACCATACAGCTTCGGTATATTCCAAAATATATTTTGACTTCTGTACTCCTCCATACATCACAAGTATCACACAGATTCATAGTGTGCTGTGCAGGATGAAAACAAAACCCAAGGACTTCTGGCTTACCTACAGTTTTCACATCCTGGTATTTTTCAGGTACATTTCAAGTATTTTCATATTCTGGCCTTTTGCTGATCTGTACTCTATTACTACTCTCTGCCAGTACTTTCTTGACTTGTTCTACAAAATCTTCCTTTTTAACTGCTGTCCAGCATTTTCAGGAAGTATTCCTGCACAACTGCTTCCTATTTTTCTCATGTATATATTTCAAGACAAGTATTGTGTGGCTGTGGTTTCCGACGTCCCGATATAGTCAGTTGACGCCATCACTGACTATTGGGGGCGAATCATTGGCCCCCACGGAGAGGGCTCGCAACTTGGGCGTCCTCCTGGACTCACGGCTGTCTTTAGAAGAGCACTTGACGGCCGTGACCGGGAGGATTTTTCATCAGGTTCGCCTGATTCGCCAGTTGCGTCCCTTTCTGGATCGGGACTCTTTACGCACGGTCACTCATGCCCTTGTCACCTCCCGCCTGGACTATTGCAACGCTCTCTACATGGGGCTCCCCTTGAGGAGCACCCGGAGGCTCCAACTGGCGCAGAGTGCGGCCGCGCGGGTGGTAATGGGAGCGACATGGCGTTCCCATGTAACACCTCTCCTGCGCGAGCTGCACTGGCTCCCGGTGGTCTTCCGGGTGCGCTTCAAGGTTTTGGTTACCACCTTTAAAGCGCTCCATGGCTTAGGACCCGGGTACTTGCGGGACCGCCTACTACCACCAATAGCCTCCCACCGGCCGGTACGCTCCCATAGAGAGGGGCTCCTCCGGGTGCCGTCAGCCAAACAATGCCGACTGGCGGCCCCCAGGGGGAGAGCCTTCTCTGTGGGGGCACCTACTATCTGGAACGAGCTCCCCCCAGAGATACGGAGGATCCCGGATCTGTGCACCTTCCGCCGCGCCTTAAAGACCTTACTATTTCACCAGGCCGGCCTGGCCTAATTTTCCCCCTCTTTTATAAAAGATTTTTAAAATTTTAAATATTTTTTAGTATTTATATATTCAATTTTAAATTGGTTTTAAAAGTTTGGGGTTTTAAATTTGTCGGGGCCAAAATTATTTAATTTGATTTTATTCTATTTTTTAAATTTTGTATTGTATGTGTTTTTATTGTTTGGCTGTGCACCGCCCTGAGTCCTTCGGGAGTAGGGCGGTATAGAAATCTAATAAATAATAATAATAAAATAATAATTAACTTCTGAGTAGGAGAGGAGTTGAGTATCCAACCCTACTAAGTATATCTTGCTTCTTCAAGAAGTGTAGATAACACTTTCTTAACACACATCTTAAAAAAAAACTAATTTTAGCTTTACCAAGACATCTTTGCACCTTTTGTCTCTTCTTAGTCATTTGATGTTCCATAAGAAACTAAAAATCTTGGTTGTATTTATGGATTAATTTTATAGGGGAAGGAAGAGCCCAATGTCACTATGGTGAAAAGTTTAATATGATTCTTGGGAGGATACATATTGCTCTCCCAGAAACTGGATAAAGTCATATAAGGTCTGGAGCATTTACTGTATTTTTTCTCTCTAATATTACACTCTTTTCAACAATAGCGATAACAATAGCATTTAGACTTGTATACCGCTTCACAGTGCTTTATAGCCCTCTCTAAGCGGTTTTACAGAGTCAGCATATTGCCCCCAACAATCTGGGATCCTCATTTTACTGATCTCAGAAGGATGGAAGGCTGAGTCAACCTTGATCCGGTGAGAATCAAACTGCTGAACTATAGTCAGCTGGCAGTCAGCAGAAGTAGCCTGCAATACTGCATTCTAACCACTGCACCATCACAGCTCATCAACCATCTCATCAATGGTCATCACTCCTTTTCCAGAAAGAACATTTGCAAGATGGTTCTACTACTCTATGCAATGCTGAAAGTGACTACATTTTAACTTGCAGTTTCTTCTGATCATAATTTACATCTTAATGACAGAATCTGGAATTATTTGTAGTCACATCTCAAAAGTGGTAACAGAGATAATAGAACAAGCCAGACTCTTTGAGCTTCCAAAGGAGGCAGTCTCTTCATATTCTCACTATCAGGCACCCTTGAAGAAAACAGATGAAGGCAATAAAAGTCTGGAGGAATCATTAGGAAAACTTGGAATATTGGATGAACTCCCGTGGAAACAATTAGGTCCCTTTGTAATTCATCAATGTGCCCCAGGTGACTAAGTCATCAGGAATCATTTTGGGGTGATATATTAGAAAACTAGTATGGGAATCAGTTTGTTTTACTTATCATATGTTGTGTTTCTTTTCAGTTTGTACCACCAAACTTTTCATGCTCAAAATATCCTGCTGCATTCATACAGCAGGTTTCTTCTGATATTATCATTGCCACCTGCACCATCACCAGCTGCTTCATTTGTTTCACCTTCTTTCAGTTCTCCTCACTGATACTCAACCACAATGATCCAGAGTCTGTTTCCTTTTTCACCCAGACCTTTTATTTTTGCCTCCTTTTTTTTTCTGCACCAAAAAAATATACATGCTTCATTTTCTTTTCCAACAGATGAAGAAAATTTAACCACCTTATGAAGGGCTTTTGCTTCTTTCCTTCTCTCTCAGAAAGCAAGTAATAGGAAACCCCACCCTGAATTGCTTGTATCAGTGACATTATTCATTGAAGCTTCTGCAGCACCCCACACACAAAGGCACCATAAAAGGGCAATAAGGCCAGATGCAGAAATGCTACATCTCTTGCTGTACAGCTCAACTGTTCTGCCTCTCCCTTCTGTTATCTCCTGCCTCATGCAAGGAACCATCGCCACCTAAAACTGGTCTTGTGCAACAGTTCTAACAACTTTCCTCACCCATGCTCAGATCTCCTCTACTTCAGGTCATTGTGTGATCTTCCAGATTTCCAAGCCTCCTACTCCCCACCAATTTACCAGCCCCAATTTTCCAGATATGTACAAAGTCAGGTGGAGTGGAGAACTTCACTACTCAGCAGAGGTTTAGGATAAGTTGTCCTGTATTCAACCCAGGGGCTCTGCCTCCAGATAAAATGTCTTGAGCCCTTGATTTGAGTATCAGTGAGCATATTTCTTCTTAAACCATTATCCTATCCCATTGCTTGCAATAGCAAAGCATTATTAAAATTAATTTATACCTAAAAATATATGTGCAAAACTTATTGCACTATGATCCCACAAAAAATCTGGACAATATCTGCAAAGGCAAATGCAAGATTTTAGTTCAATGAGTAAGGTTCAGACAAGTTATGTTTGTTTGGTTCTATAGGCATAGGCATGTATCAGTATGCCCTTGAACTCTTTCCTCAGGGTTAAAAAACTGGCCCTACTCAGAAGTTTTGATCTGAAACATGACTAAGCTAACCTGTGTTTAGATGATAGGTGGGATAATTTTTTTTGTTAAAGGACTCATTCTCAAGGTCACACATTGTGGGCACAAGCAATTGCCAGCGAAAGTAAGGCAAGTGATGAGTAAAACCTGAATCCAAGGTGGCATTCATTGTTTCTTTGGCATATACCCTTTTCTCTCTCATTCTTTCATTTTCCAACATCTTCCTCCTTTCTCTCCCAAAGAGATGCCAGTTACAAAAAAGACTGACAGCTCTTAACAGAGAGTCAATCTTTCGTGGTATGGAAATCTTTGGAAATCAGACCAAAGCTTTAATCCCAGGTTGCCAACTTTGATTTAAATTGTGTCTTTGATGGTCTAAGTAACTGTTTATCATTCAACGAGGGGAATCTCAGGTAGAAGAGGTTAGATAGAAATGCAATTAAACTCATATTTCAGAATTGTGGCAGCATGAGATCTGGAAAAATCTCATTATAAAACAGGATTTTAACCATTTCACCTAGAAGTCATACCCTGTTTAAAGTTTCCCAATTATGTTTCATATTTCTACCATAGTAATTTTAAATTTTTCATGAAGAAGAGTATTCAGAACACTAATTACACTAATTAATTACATTAAATAATTAATTCCACAGTGAGTAGATACTTCTAGATTCCAAATCAGTAGAGCTCCATTATTTGTTTGCTGTCTGGAGCAACCAAAGCGTAAAATTAGTTGTGTGATGTCAATTTTCACAGTGAATACATCACTTTATCCATGAAATCACTGGATAATATTAAGTAGACAATCTGTCTATAATATGGCACTATTAGGGATCTACACTGCAGGATAATGGTTAGATAGTTGAGATAAGTCATACATGGACAATGTGTTAAAAGTACAGGTAGTTCTCAACTTATGACTGTAATGGAGCCTGCCCATTAGTAATAAACTGTGAGAGTCATAAAATGGGTCATCATGTGACCAACTCAATTTTACGACTTTTTTTGTAGCAGTCATTAGGGGAATCACCATGGTTGTTACATGAATCTGCAATCGTTAAGCAAACCCATTGCTTACTATGGGGCACTTTTGCTGGAAACCAGAATACCTGTTTTCAGCAAAAACATTGCAAGTTATAGTTATGTGTCTGTGGGGCACTGTAAAGAGCTATAAATGTGGGCTGGTTGCTGAGTGCCCATGAGACTGGGAGGGGGTGACCATCAGAACTAGGTTGTAGGTATCCAAGGGGAGGCAGTCCATCAGCACTTTGAACTGTCACTAAACAAGCAATTGTAAGTCACAGACTACCTTTACTTATTTCTATGAGCTAAAATTTAGGCCTTGTGCCTGCAATCCTACTGTAACTGACATGTCAAACTGGAATTAATCACATGCATAATTTCCATACACTCTAAATGTATCCAATACTGGAGAGGAACAACTGAGCCCTTCAGAGGATCTGAGGAGCTGTTGTAATTATTGGCATCCTATTCAATACTGCCATAAAGTGGAAAAAGCAGCACAGTGTGAACTATCAGTGGGCACACAGGCATTGAAGATAACAAAGTACTGATACAGGGCTTCATGTCACACACATCAAACTCTTTGCTTCACTACTGCACAGAATACAGCACCAACTGGTGGTGCCGCACAGAAAAAAGAAAAGCACTCAGAGTATTTTCTCCTTTTTTTCCTCTAACAATCTGGCCAGGAACTATACCAAGGTAGAGAAGAAACAGTGTTTGCCTCAAACCTGGTAGCTGGCACTGATGTTTTGAAGAATGATGGCCTGTCAACATAGACAATGCTGATGTGGCTGGATCAGTGGTCTGATCCAATATGAAGAATCTCTATATTCAGCGATTTTACTTAGCTAGTGCACGCTAATCACTGTGAGGATGTCCTTGAGGATCTAGTAAGTTATTTTAGTACACAAAAAGTAATGAGATAAAAGAATCTAGAGCCATGGCAGCGAACCTGTGGCACGCGTAGCCATATCGGTGGGCACGCAAGCTCAGCTCCAACGCACATGCGCATACCGGCTAGTTGATTTTCGGGCCTTCTGGGCCCACCAGAAGTAGGAAAATAGGCTGATTCCTGCCTCTGGAGGGTTTTGGGGGGGGGAAGGCCCGTTTTTCTCTCTCCCCAGCCTCCAGGGTCTTTCTAGGAGTCTGGGAGGGCAAAAACGGCCTTCCCAACGCCCTGGAGGCCGAAAATGGCCCATTTGCCAACTTCCGGTGCGACCGCGAATGGCAAAAAGGTTAGCCATCACTGATCTAGAGTGACCAGGATTCAGAACTGAAATAAACTTCAGTTCAAAGTTTGTATTTATCCCTCTAGCGATTGCTATCAAGACAAAAGAAAATAGTGGGGGAAGGGGAGGGGCACTTCTGAAGGTTGCTAGGTTTCACCTCCCTTCGTTTTTTTGAAAAGTCCTGTTATACAACGTCTTTGGCATTCTCAGTGGAAAGGAAGTTCTTTCTATCGAAGCAAAGAGACCTTTTTTGTGTTAGCATGTTGGCAATCAACCAATGAACTCCAGTTTTGAATCGGTTGCCACTACTGTTTTTAAAGCTTTTTATATTTCCTCTGAGACAACCATCCCATTATTGATAATAATAAAAAAAAAAGATAGCAGAGGAGCCGTAAAACTCCAAAGTCGAAAGGAGTCAGTTATCAGCACCAATTCAAAATTGGATGACTGGTTCAGAAGCCCCAAACGAGGAGTTCGGAAATTCTCTGCAGAAGAACAATATTGCATTCAGCTGGAAAGTACATTTCTGCTCCACCAAATAGCTGGCTGGCTCCACGATACTTCAGGCTCTATCTTGAGCACTCTCTACAATCCAGCAGCTGGCACAGCATGAACCTATGGCAGTCATCTACAGCAGAAAATTGCCCCCCCCTCCAAAATACTAACCTCAAAATAAAATACTTCATCAAACTGTGGATTGTTTGTCTTCTTTTTAACTTTAGTTTTTTTGACTTCAGATCTGCAAGAAAAAAAAAGGGCAAGGCAGAAATGTTATCCAAAATAGGATAAGCTGAAAGGGTCAGGCCTGGTGTTAAGAGTTATCTTAAAAGTGGCTTTTTTGGTTATTTCATCTCCCTAAGCTTCTTGCAGGATGAGACAGGAAGCAGACTTTTAGCTTGTCCATATCTCTTAGTGCATTTAAAAAGAAACAATTAATTGAGGACATACATATGTACATTCTACCTTTCCTTTAGAAGTTCAAAGAAACTCTATGAGTTTTTGTTGCTGAGAGTGGACTTAAATTTCCATCTCTCTGGTTCTAGTCCAACACTTTCTAAGCTCTCATCAACAAAATGTAAGCATTTTAATTATCTTGTGTTGATTTTTTTTCTCATTTTCTTAAAACTTTATAAAGTGATTTATAAAGAAGATAACTTATTCCATGCTCTTAAAAAGTGTTACAGGTCATAATTAGCTCTTTGAACTATGCCCAGACCAGTAGTGAGTGGACTTCTTAAAATATAATCACATGATCTGGGGCAACAGGAGCCTGGATAGCTCTGCAGACAAGGCACTGTAATTTAACACCAGCTGTCCGCAATTCAAGTAAGTTCGAATCTTGCCAGGCTCAAGGTTGACTCAGCCTTCCATTCTTTCTAAGGTAAGTAAATTGAGGATCCAGTTTGTGGGGGCAATAAGCTGACTTTGTATAAAATATACAAAAGTATGAAGGCTATTGCTTAACGCACTGTAAGCCGCCCTGAGTCTCCGGAGAAGGGCGGCATATAAATCAAATTAAAAAAAAAAAAAACAGCATCAGTAGATGTTATCACAATAAAATCGGATTCTCCATAAAGCAAAGTAGGAATTTAATATTAAGTCACAAATTCTTAAAGACAGTTTCAATTTTTACTTATTTCATAGGATTCTTCACTTAACTTTAACCAGATCGGAAAAAAATGAATAAGCAATAAATGTTACTAACCTGTATGGTCCTGCTAATGTAACTGTTGCGTAAGGATCACACTGGCCATTCACAATCGGAAGTCCTTGGCATTCTAGAACTCTAAACAAAAAGACAACTATCACATAGAATATCAGAACAGGAAATGCAGCAAAAGGTGCTCTTCCAAATTTTTGTTTCACTTCAAAAATGCAGAATACCACAAATTGCCATATGGATTGACCTTTTGTTATGGCGATGTCTGCAGCTTAAAAAAAAATCTCAAAATGGCAGCTTCAATAGTATTGACTGAAGCTCTGCCATGTTTTATGTATGCTCCATGTTCACATTTATTAAAAACTAAAAGTTGGTTGCAGGAATTTGATATGTCTAGTCTAGTAAAAAGGACTAGGGGTGACATGATAGCAGTGTTCCAATATTTGACGGGCTCCCAAAAAGAAGAGGGGGTCATCCAGGAGTGAAATCCAGCAGGTTCTGGCTGGTCCCAAAGTGGGGTGGGAATAGAGATTTTGCAATATCCTTCCCCCAGGAGTGGGGAGGAAATGGGGATTTTGCAGTATCCTTCCCCTGCCACGCCCACCGAGCCACACCACGCCCACAGAACCGGTAGTAAAAAAAAATGAATTTCACAACTGGGGTCATCCTATTTTTCAAAGCACTAGAAGACAAGACAAGAAAGAAAGAAAGGATGGAAACTAATCAAGGAGAAAACCAGCTTAGAACTAAGGAGACATTTCCTGACAGCAAGAACAATTATCCAGTGGAATGGCTTGCCTTCAGAAGGCAAGTGTTGGGTGCTCCAACACTGGAAATTTTTAAGAAGAGATTGGATAACCACTTTGTCTGGAATGGTATAGGGCCATTATGGCAAAATGTAATAGAGGTAGAATAATAATCAGATAAAATGAATTTTTATAACCATACTTTTTTTAAAAAAAATGGGTTTAAGATGTTCTTCAAGATATATTGCAGAACAAAAGACATTAGATACTTTCTGCACTGTAGTCTTCAGTCAAATGTCAGGAGAACAGAGAACCAAATTCAACATGCATCTGGATAGAAAGCCAAAAGAGAATCACTCTGCACAGCCATACAATTATTCATTCATGTGGAAATCTATAAATGGTCATGTAATTAATGTCAACTCTATGGCCCTTAAAAGGGGACAACAATCTATTGGCTTTGAGCTCAAGAAAGGCAAGTTATGAGCTCAATCTTGCCTAACAATTATGAGGCTCTGGTATTTAATTAAGAAAAGGTTTGTTTTTTTCTCTTTCTCTTTTCATTTTTACTAATCTCTGAAATATAACTAACATAAAAATCTGATTGAATTCATTCCATCATTTCTTCCTCTCATTAGAGGAACTTTAAAGCTGCAAATAGGTTTTTATATTCCACCAAAGGTTTAAAATACAATACATCCCGACAACTATAATACGGATTTCTTTCTTAAATGTTTTACTTGTTCTGATGCACTTCCTGACTCACTGCATTCCAGGCTCACACTCTCTGAATAGAGTGGCATTTAAGAAAGACTATTAGGAGGAAGCAAGGGAGGGAGGAACAGGAGAGAGAGCGTGGGTATCATTCTGTCCTTATTCATGGTGTGGAATTTTCTTTGCAACAACACTCTGCTCCCACCTACATGCGAAGCAGCCACACAGCTGTAGCATCCTTGCTGGTAGGGAAACAGAAGATAACTCATGTGCCTCATGGGCGCTACAGCAAGGCAGAATGAAATCAATAGATTACAGAATCGGAGGAATCAAATAATGGTCTCTCCGGAGACTATTTTGCCACTGTATAATAGGCTCTTCAGCAAATCTCTAATGTTTCCACACATTAGCAAAAAGAACTCCATCCAAGAAACCAGTTCTGCTTCCTAATCAGACTCATTTTCTATTAACCCCAAATCTGTTGAAGAACCATCAGGTACTTATTTTATTTGCAAGTTTGTAATAAATAAGTAGAACTTGGTGGTCTTTCTTGACTAAACTCTATTAAATTACAACTGCTACCTCCTAACCCGGATGCTGCCTAAGGTTAATGACAGTTGAGATCATTCTCAAAGCCATGTTCTTATGTTCTCCTGTCCTTCATTTAAGGAAGATATTATCAGTTTTACTGGCCTCACAGCCTGCCTTTATTGTGCTTCAGTAACGAGGCTTGGTGATGTTGCTATCCTCATACAATGTTGAGTAGTTTTAGATCAGCAATGTTGGGCTTCCAATCATTCTTTCAACCAGCATCATAGATGAGTGACAAAAGAAACACCAACCTCTCCACTGTATATATCATCAAATGGAATTGGGGGTTGAAGCACTAATTTTTGGGAGGAAAGGAGATTGTTTGACAGGTATATCAATCAATTTTCCATTTCTCTGATCATTTAATTCTCCATTTAAACTGCAAGTGATTGAAAGAGCTGATTTGAAATACAAAGCTGAGATGCCTGAACCAGAGACCCCGCCCCCCTCTTGTGTTTGTATGTCTCACATGCTTTCCCTTTTTTGGGATCTCCCAAGTAGCAGGACTCCTGGGTGACAGAGCTATCAATGTCCTGTTCTGCAATGTAAAGAGAAAAAGACTAGTTGTCCACTCTTTTTTACAGCCAAATCCAAAATGGCCCTGTAGGCACAACATCCAGCAGCTAGATGAGGAGGGGGCATTTCCTCCACAATCTAGTTGGAGCAACTGGAATTGTAGAGATCCCTTCCCCAATCAAGTCATCTCTGGGCTTTTCCCTGTAATAACCTAGATTGTAGGCAAGTTGACAAGTTTTCTGTTGGGAGAAGAACAAAAATATAATTTCCAAACTAGAACAATAAAGGTTGGTTCTAAGCTGTCACTATGAGGATATGTCCCTTGAAAACAGCTAGTCTTCATGCCAAGGGAAGCAAAATATGAGAATAACAAACTGGAGGAAGCTGATTTAATGCCTGGCTTTGGCATTAGTCCACTGAGATCATGAAGTTTCTAGTATTTGACTACTAGAAACTGACCAGCTGCTGGAAAAGGAAGTATTGCTTCACAAGAATTTTAGCTCTGACAGAAATCACCATATGCTGTCCCAAACAGATCCTACCTGGAGTGAAAAAAAATCCATCGTAATTTCTGTAGTGATGCTTGTTTTATTCCAGTCTTTCCCACCTCCTCTGGAAATACCAGTTTGAGAACAATATTCTCAAATTTCTTGTGAATCAAGAAAGTCTAGTTGTCCCTCTTTCATCCAATTTCTCAGGCTCTCCTGACCAACTCAGCAAATTAAACACAGGCATCCAGACTTTACATAGGTCAATTAATTTTCTGGGCTAGGACTTCCAAAAGTCTCACAGTCACAGTTTGGTTAGTTAAGAATCTTCATTGCCAACAAGCATGAAACTAAACAAAACAGGTGACTGTCCACTGCCAGTGTCAAGGTGCAAGTGACTCTTATATCCACAGTAGTTCAAACTCATAGCAATTTCTTTCTGCCCTTTCCACAAATTACAGGAACCGGTAGTCCTCGAGTTACAAATGTAATGGAGCCTGTCAATTACATTTGTAACCCGAGAATTCGTAGGAGTGAATCATGTAACTTGAATGTGATCACTCCCTGCTTTCATCCACGCATTCACTAATCAAATGCATAGGTCGTTAAGTGCACATGAGGAATCTCAGGGTGGTGAAGGCCATGGGGGGCCTAGTGCAGAGACAACACCACTGCATCCAGCACCAAAGGCCTCCCCCCACCCATTGAGAGACCTTATTTTCCTCTTTCCACCCCTTCGGGTCCCAAGCTGCTTTGGCCTTGCCTCCCCACCCCATCACCGACTACTAATTTACCTTTGGTGCCACATTTGAGAGCCCCGCACTTCCCCTGGCCTTGGGTGCCGGAGTCCTTGTCCAGCCAAGCAGAGAAGCACCGAACTGGTCTCACCCCTTCCCCACTGAGTACGGCCTTGCCCAACCACTTGCTGGAGTGCTGAACCTGCCTGGGTTTCACAAATTGTGCCACTGAAGAGCTGGAGAACATGGCGTGCAACCATCCCACTCCTCTCACTTGCCAAAAACACTCCTCCAAATTGTAAGAGGGGTCCTAAACAATCCTACTCTCCAGTTTGGTTGTGTTTCTCTGCCGCCGTGGAGCTGGCGAGCTTGGCGCACCACTCATCTCCCTTCGCTGGCCCAAAGCATTCCTTTGCTAAATTGCAAAAGGGGCTCCTAAACAAACCTGCTTTCCAGCTCTGTTGCATTTCTCTGCCATCACGGAGCTGGTGAACTTGGCACTCCACCGCCCAGCTCCCCTCGCTTCATAGCACTTGCTCCTGTTTGGACATGAGCAGGAAGAAAGCACCTAGAGGAAGCTGGTTGCCCTGTCTAGCTTCTAGATAGGAAGGAATGAGACTTGCTGGCTCAGTTCTTCATCTCCTCTCCACGGTCTTGCTGCAAGATCTCCTAAATGGAGACTTTGCACAGGTGCAAAGCGCAACAATGTCTTTGCAGCTTTGCATAGCACAGGTTGGTGGAACCAGCTCACCCCTTGTTGCAAGCATGACTCCACCGGTCTGGAATCCCATTCCCGGCCTCTCCCTCTAACCTGGAACCAGAGGCAACCCGGGGAGGGTGGGAGGCTGACCTCAAATGTCTGGGTGAAGCTGCCCTTTGCGTTTCGCTGCCTTGTGACTGTTAGACAAGCAAATACCAGGTAATCCTGGTTCCGCTCCAAGCAAGAATGGAACAAGGAGTATCTTCCATTGCCTAACTGCTGCTCTTGGCTATGCCACTTAAAAAACGGAGCCATCCTTCCCCACAACCAAGCAGGGAGTCCAGTTCTTGAAAAGACCATTGTTATGTCTGAAAGCCTCGCTGGCTCACTGGAACAATTAATTGATTAATCCTATAGCATCGAATCAAAGTGCTCATACCAGGCATTTTAATCAGGGACCGGAGCTTTTCTCTGGGAAACAGTGTTAGACAAATTGTAGTAGCCCAAACAGCTCTGTCCCTACTTTGGGACAGATTAAAAAGCTTTCCCACAAGATAAACCTTGGCTTCCTGAAAGTCTACAGAAGTTAGCTCCTAAACAAACCTCTTTTCCAGCTCTGTCGCGTTTCTCCCTGTAGTTTAAGACGCTCTTCTTTTGCTGGAGGAATGGAAAAGCCATGTTGCAAACGGAAAAAATGTGCAGAAAAACAAAAAAAGTTTGTGGGACTAAAAAAAAAAAGTTCAATCAGATCTTCCAACTTCTCACAAAAAAAATAAGTTGGAAGGTCTGATTGAACTTTTTTCCAATCAATCAGGGAAGGGGAGAGGCCAGCCCGGCACTTCTCCGCCTGGCTGGGCAAGGGCTCCGGCACCCAAGACTGCGCAGGAGGTGAGCGTGGGCAGTTCAAGACTCTCAGATATGGCACCAAAGTAGCATGTTGCAGCATCTCTGCAGTCGGTTCGTAAGTGCGAACAATCACTGTGATGTTGCAACATACGTAAATTTGGGACCCGGTCGTAAGTACTTATGGCAGGATGTCATAACTTTCAGGGCCCGACTTTTCGTCGGGCCCTGAAAACACATCTATTTCATCTAGCTGGGCTGGCTTGATCCCATCCTTTTGGTTTTAATTTGTAATTGGTTTTAACTGGGTTGTTTTAAATTGAGGGCCAAAATTATTTAATGTCTTTTAAACTGTTTTTTAAATTTTATATGTTATGTTTTATCTCGGCTGTTCACCGCCCTGAGTCCTGTTGGAGAAGGGCGATATAAAAATCAAAATAAATAAATAAAATAAATAAATAACTTTCAACATTCGCTAGTGAATGTTTGTAACTCGAGGACTACCTGTAATTATCTTGTGCTAGGGGACCTTGAAACTGAGTGGTTGTTGTCTGTTTATATAAGTGAAAACTATGATCTGAGAATCACCGGATATTGGCTTACAAGCCATGATTTATACCTTTTTTCATTCAGGAAATAATAAACCTCTATTGTAGCTATTTGATTATCTGTAGCAATATTTGAAGGGCACTTCCATTATGCTTGAAAAACATGAAGAAATGGTGTCCCTGAAATTTGCATTTGCTGGACAAGTGTTCCTTCACATATGCTTTGAGACAGATACAGGAATGCCTTTCAAATAATCATTGACAAGAAGCAATTCATCCCTAATGGCTTCACAGGAACCAATCTTGTGTTATAAATCATGAAGCGTCTCTCAGAATGATGCTTTGAGTTTGTAAAACACCAGCTGGGATACTTAGTAGAGGAAGCAGAGGGGAAAAACCTGTCAGTTATAATGCTGTCTTAAGACAGAGAGTCAATTCATTAGTAGCTGAATTGTTTTATGAGTCGATTGTGAAAGTGCTCCAAGCTTTTCTTTTCTTTTCTTTAAGAAAAAGACCATTCAGAAAATCCTTCCATTCATATTTGTTACTATAAAAACCCAGATTCCATTTTCTCCAGCGAAGACGTGACCAGAATTTTAATGAATGCTAATGTATAAAGAGATGTCAAAAGAATGACTTTTATGCTTTTTAAAAAGCAACCGAAGATCCGGCATTTCTGTTTACAGTATATGTAAAATCTTACGTCATACTTAAAACTCTTTTTGCACAAGTTAATAACTCATGAACAAGAAAGTGATGTTTTCAAATATTTAGAATGAAGGGGCAAAAAAAGGCCACACAGCAGCTTTAGTCAACCAGCCTTAAAAACAAGGTAATTGTGTAAGTCTAGAAAGTGAACGTGACATATAAAATGTTAACAAATGAAAATACTAGTTGCATAAATTAGGTTAAAGATTTCTCATTAAATTAAGATAGCAACCTATTATAATACTGGAAACAGAGGGAGATGTAAAACACTGGAATTTTTAGTGTATGATTAATAGTAAAGAAATACAAAGAGGGCAAAGCTATGTTATAAGAAAATTAAATGATTTGACTCTAGTATCATTTAATGAAAAATAATATACATCTTCAACATCTGTTAAATTCCTTAAATTTGTTTAGTTAGTTTTCAAGAATAGTAAGAGAGTAAGAACCCATGGAATATTAAACAGAAGGAATTATTAGAGTCTACTTCCCTAATCCCAATTAAGGCAACTACTGGTATATACTTTTAAACATACAGTGATATTATAGATCAGCCTTAGGGAAACTTACTAAATGTATAAAGAGGAAAAAGACAAGGAAAAGAGGAACACAATAGAGAAACTGTATGATCTGAGGGATTATAATTCATCTATGAAGGATACTAAGGCAATCTCCTAAACATACCCATGAAGGACTATCCATTTCTTGGTGAGTAAACAGAGATTATGTAAGGAATATAAAGTAACCAAATTCCAGAGAATGTACTCACTGAGCAAATGAACAGGAAAGCAAAGATCAGCTCCTAAACAGTGGAGTTTCTAATAATTTTTTCCTTCAAGTGAACTCTACATATTTGGCTATTTTGGGAGCTTGAGAAGAGAATATGAAACAAAATATTTCTGCTGTAAAATAAAAGAACAGGAGTTTGCAGTTGAAATCTGCTATATTTGTAACATGTTCCTATTTTAGAGCAAGCAGGAAAATATAAGCTTGTAGAAGTTCTTGAGGAAAAGTCAAGGACTGGCATTTTGGTGGAAGAAATAATTATCAAATTTGCACCAAATTTGATAGCTAATACCTTAGGAAGAAAAAAATAAAGTGTACATATTAAAAAGTTAGAGAAACTAGCTCAAAGTAAGAGAATAAAATTTATCAGAAACAAGTGCAAAGTTCCTCACTTAAGAAATGAACAATAAATGTACACATTTAGAATGGGAGATATTTGGTTCATCAATAATACTTGTGAAGAATATTTATTGAATGGTTACTACATATATGAGTTAGCAATAGTTGTAAAAAATAAAAGTTCAGTTTTAGGCAACAGAATAGCTATTTCCAAATCATGGGAAAGCTAAAAGAGGGCTAGTCAGCACTTTTATAATACCAGAAAAAAGTCACATAGAAAGTTACCGTAAGTCTCGTTTTGCGTTGCTCAAGAGTGCAAGACATGGAATAATGGATTTAAGTTACAGGAAGTGAATGTCAAAAACCAATTTCCTAACATCAAAATAGTTTGGTACTGGAATCAATTATCTGAAAGAGTGGCAGGTTCCCTTTTACTGAATGTGTTCAAGTAGAAGTGAGACAGACCATCTGCCAGGGAGGGATGCTTAATCTGTAATTCAGTCCTGACAAGGAGCTGGACTCGATGGCCTCTCTAATCCTGATTTCTCCTATGCAAATTGATAGCATTGCCATTATCTGCATGTAACGTATCTTTTAACTAGCATAATGGTATATTTGAGGAAAGACGAACCTTAATTTTTGTTGTCTGTTTATAAAATTGAAATGTACTTTTAAATTCTCTGTCATAATTTAATCAGATATCTACTCATAGCAGAGAGAATAAAAATTTCCCCACACTGGAAGAAGGATAGAATTCCAACAGCATCAGATTGGGAATTTAAACTTGGAGAATATACAGCAATGGTAAAATTAACAATATATATTCACAACAGAAGTTCAATCAAATTTAAGCAAAATGGTTCCCATATATACAGTACATCACAGCAAACACAAACATTTGCAGTCTTGCTTCCCAGGGGGCCCAAATGTTTATAAATCTTATAAATTAGCAAAAACACAAACAGGAAGAAGGTAGAAACTGAGTAGTTTTTTTTCTTTTTCCTTCATTTTACTCTTCTTTTTATTTTTTTAATTGTCAAATTTACAAATTCATCTCTTTTTTTGCAACATGAACAAATAATATGAAGTAATAATATAGAAGAAACCTTAATACTAAGTAATCCACTTAAGACAGAAACCTATATTATCATAACAAATATTTTGATGCAATCTGCAGGGCTTTTTAATGTTGTATTCAAATTTGAATAAACAAGCTAAATAATTTTATGCTCCTTAACATTGACAATATAAATATGAATTATTATATTATATTATTATAATTATTATTATATCAATAATTAATATTGATATAATAGTTCTATCTTTTTTATCTTCAATAGTCTTAAATTATCTAAACATCAGAGGTCTGCAATTAACGCATGGGCAAGATGGCGGCGCTAGCTGAGATCGCGGTGTGAGTATGGGCACTGACCTACCTTTTGGGACCCTTTGCGGGTCGCCCTGAAGACCTGGCGACCCTAGTCCAGTTGGGGGAACTTCCTCCCATTCCGGGGATGGCTTTCTGCTCCCTCTTGAACATCGCGGTGGGAGCAGCGTCGGCGAGGCTCGGAAGCCTTGGAACAGGTGAGAGGCGGCGTGGTGGCGTTTTTCCCCTCCAGCTGGAACTTGCCGGGAGTGGGAGTGGCGGCGGTGGCATTGCGCTGGGGGCACCTACCACGTGGACATTGCCCCAGGCCCTGGCTTTGTTGAGGTGCTGTTGGGGCTGCCGGTTCCCTGGAAAAATCTCAGGGACGCTGCCGGGATTTCAGTATGGCAGTGGGGGTGGCGACGAGGGCAGCAACCGCGAAGACTTCCGGCTGGCTCTTGGCAGGGAGAGGAGCGCCATATGGCCTTGATGAGGGGCGCTAATGTGGCCGAGAACCATCTTTTCGAGCCAGGATAGACGAGGACTGGGTGTGTTATTGAGGGGGGGCCTCCGCTGGGGTGTTTTAGAGTGCCCTCGGGGACTGGGGGGGTTAAAGCATAATCCCCCCCTCATTCCATCTCTCCCCCCTTGCAACACGCCCCTCTCGGACTTGCACCCTTTTTTGGCTTCACCTCGCTGACATAAATAGCTCGCTTATTCCACCTGAGCCCTTCCCCTACTTGTGTGGAGGACTAATATCATCTGAACAGGAGCTGGTATATGACACCATCCCACCAACTGGGAGGCCCAGCCAAGAGCCTAACCACCGTGAGAGGGTGGCTTGTGCTCTGGGCCCCACGGGTTGAGCTGGGATGGCATTAGCTATTTTGCACTCTGCACTTTGTACCTGCTGGCAGGGGAATGACCATCGGACAAACCGCCGTGAGAGGGCGGATTGGGGATTTATATCCTGGGTGCTGCACTGTTTCTGTTGTACCATCATTCGGCACCTGCACTTTACACTTTGCTGGCAGAGGGACGGACCATCGAATCTGCCGTGAGAGGGCGAATTTTGGACCTATATTATGGGTGCCGAGTGCGCAAGTTGGACCATTACTTCCATCTCACCAGTAAAGGGGGCAGACCATCGGGCCAAGCCGCTGTGAGAGGGCGGTATGACTTATCCCTCCCCCCCTTGGACTGTGTCGACCTGGAGACGGACTTGGCCTCTGTTGTGAGAGAACAGTGGACTGGGTCTTGAATCCTTTTGTGGTTCCTGTCTTCTTATGTTCTCCCTCGGACTTTTCTGTATGGACCCTTTAGGGGACGGTCATCCCATCCCTGCGGCAAGATGTACGCAGCAGCGGAGCTTCTTGGTCTGCGAGATTCCCCCCTCTTGCAGGCTTGGCCCTCCACGTTATCGAGGGCCTACCTCGAGGACAGATTTTGGAATCCCGAGAGGTGGCATGCTGCAAAGAGGGGGCTGAGGGGTTTTTTAAAATTGTCTTTGTGTAAATTTTTAAGGGGTTTGGGGAGGGGTGTGGGGAGGGAGGGTGATAGGTCAGGCTTGGCACAGGGGCACGAACTGGGAGGTGTGGAGCCGGATGTGGAGGGGCTTAGTGTAAGTATGGAAGAGGGCGATTCCATCAGGACCATGGTTGGGAGGGGCAGATACGGCGGGAGCAGGGGACCATATCGTGTTAGGGGGGCACGTACCCGCTGTCTCCAAGCGGTGGCATGCCTCGGCCCCCAAGGCTCATCTCGTTTCCCGGGTTGTCCAGAGCTTCAGAGCCCAGGCCTTAGGCTGATGCTGTGCAACGCCAGGTCCGTGGTTAATAAGGCCCCCCTCATTTGCGAGTTAATTCAAGAGGGGGGAGCAGACCTGGCGGGTATTACAGAGACCTGGCTGGGTCAAGAGGGGGGGGTCCCCCTCGTAGAAATGTGCCCACCAGGTTTCCGAGCATTTCATCAGCCGAGGGCCCAGGGCAGGGGTGGGGGGGTGGCGGTTGTCATTAAGGAAAGTCTTGATCCGAGGGAGACCACTGTACCACAGATAGCCGGATGTGAGTTTCTCCTGGTGAAGTGGGGCCATGGGATGCAGATGGGCCTGCTGATCACGTATATGGCTCCCTGCCATGTGACAGCGGCCCTGCCCGAGCTTCTCAACGTTATTACGGAAGTGGCGGTTGATACCCCCAGACTGGTGGTCATGGGGGATTTCAACCTGCCGTCGGCTGGTGAGGCGTCTGAGGTGGCCCGGGAGTACATGGCTTCCATGACGGCCTTGGACCTGACACAACTAATTCATGGCCCTACTCACACGGGAGGACACACTCTGGACTTAGTTTTTGTCTCTGGTCAGTGGTTGAATGGCCAGGTTATAGGGGATATAGCTATTGAGCCCCTGTCATGGTCGGACCATTCTCTCCTGAGGCTGGACTTTCTAACCGCTGCACCCCACCGCAGGGAGGTGGAACCGATTAGGTGGTTCCGCCCCAGGCGCCTGATGAATCCAGAGAGATTCCAGAGGGAGCTTGGGCCATTTCCTGAGGCTTTGGCTCATGACTCGACTGAAGATCTGGTGGCCGCCTGGGATAGGACAGCCACCGGGGCTTTGGATCGTGTCGTGCCTTTGTGGCCTCTGGTCCGGCGTCGCACCTGCCCAGCTCCCTGGTTCACCGAGGAGCTGAGGGGGATGAAACGCCGGAAAAGGCACCTAGAGAGTGGTTGGAGGGCCAGTCGCTTCGAATCCGACCGAACACTAATTAGGTCTCATATTAAGACCTATTTAGTGGCGATAAAAGCGGCAAAGTGTGATTACTTTTCCGCTCTTATTGCATCGGCAGATAACCGCCCAGCCGCCTTGTTTAGAGTGACCCGCTCCCTCCTCCATCAGGGAGCGCGGGAGGACCCCTTGCAAGGGCAGGCTGAGGATTTTGCACAGTATCTGCACGATAAAATCACTCAGATTCAGGAAGGCTTGGACTCCGACTGGGTAGATTCTGGCAGGGTGGCTGAGGCAGGTCTTGAGAATGTTATCTGGGACAAGTTCGATCCTGTGACTCCTGAGGATGTGGACAGGATTCTGGGGAGGTTAAATGCAACCACATGTTTACTGGACCCGTGTCCCTCCTGGCTGGTACTGGCTACCCGGGAGGTTATGCGAGGCTGGCTCCAGAGGATTATAAATGCTTCTTTGGAGGAGGGTTTCCTGCCGCCTGCTTTGAAAGAGGCGGTGGTGAGGCCCCTCCTTAAGAAGCCTTCTCTGGATCCGGCTGTTATGGCTAACTACCGTCCTGTCTCCAACCTTCGCTTTATTGCGAAGGTTGTTGAGAGTGTGGTTGCGCAACAGCTCCCGCAGTACCTGGATGAAACCGTCTATCTAGACCCGTGCCAGTCCGGCTTCAGGCCTGGGTACAGCACGGAAACGGCATTGGTCGCGTTGGTTGATGATCTCTGGAGGGCTCGGGACAGGGGTTGCTCCTCTGTTCTGGTCCTATTAGATCTCTCAGCGGCTTTTGATACCATCGACCATGGTATCATGCTGCACCAGCTGGAGGGGTTGGGGGTGGGAGGCACTGTGTTGCGGTGGTTCTCCTCCTATCTCTCCGACCGGTCGCAGTCTGTGTTGGCAGGGGGGCAGAGGTCGACCTTGAGGCGCCTTGTTTGTGGGGTGCCATAAGGGTCGGTCCTCTCGCCACTCCTGTTCAACATTTATGTGAAGCCGCTGGGTGAGATCATCCTTGGATTTGGGGTGCGATGCCATCTGTACGCTGATGACACTCAGTTGTACATCTCCACCCCAAACCACCCCAACGATGCCCTTGAAGTGATGTCCCAGTGTCTGGAGGCCGTGCGGGTCTGGATGGGGAGGAACAGGCTTCGACTCAACTCTTCCAAGACCGAGTGGCTGTGGATGCCGGCATCCCGATATAGCCAGCTGGCGCCATCACTGGCTATTGGGGGCGAGTCATTGACCCCCACAGAGGGGGCTCGCAACTTGGACGTCCTCCTGGACACATGGCTGTCTTTAGAAGAGCATATGACGGCCGTGGCCAGGCGGACTTTTTATCAGGTTCGCCTGATACGCCAGTTGCGCCCCTTTCTGAGTCGGGATTCCTTATGCACAGTCACTCATGCTCTCGTCACTTCTCGCCTGGTCTACGCTAACGCTCTCTACATGGGGCTCCCCTTGAGGAGCACCCGGAGGCTCCAACTGGTCCAGAATGCGGCCGCGCGGGTGATTACGGGAGCGATATGACGCTCCCATATAACACCTCTCCTGCGCGAGCTGCACTGGCTCCGGTGGTCTTCCGGGTGCGCTTCAAGGTGTTGGTTGTCACCTTTAAAGCGCTCCATGGCTTAGGGCCAGGGTATTTACGAGACCGCCTGCTGCTACCGATAACCTCCCACCGGCCAATATGCTCTCACAGAGAGGGCCTCCTCAGGGTGCCGTCGGTCAAGCAATGTCGGCTGGCGGCCCCCAGGGGGAGGGCCTTCTCTGTGGGAGCACCTGCCCTCTGGAGCGAGGTACCTCCCGGAATATGGCTGATTCCGGATCTCCGCATTTTCCGTAAGTCCCTGAAGACGTTTTTATTTCAGCAAGCCGGCCTGGTCTAAATAGGTTTTAAGGGTTTTTTAATTGTATTGCTAGGGGTTTTAAATTGGGGTGGCCGTTTAATTTAATTTATTCTTAATTATTTTAACTTTTATATTGCATGTTATTTTAATTCTCGGCTGTTCACCGCCCTGAGTCCCTTCGGGGAGAAGGGCGGGATATAAATTAAATAAATAAATAAATAAATAAATAAATAAATAAATAAATAAATAAATAAATAAATAAATAAATAAATAAATAAATAAAAAACATTACTCTTCAATATTGCCTAATCTCAGTAAAGGGCTAGATGAGGGCTAAGAAGCTGAAATGAAATGTAGACAAAACAGAGTGTTGTTGGTACTGTAAAAGCTAGAGCCTGGGATGAAGTTTGTTCTAGATAGAAGTGTACTTGGCTGGAAAAATCAGGATTTCCAATTTGGGAGTGTTCTTGGGCCTTCAGCAGTCACCGCATTGCATGTGTTTGTGCAACCACAGTACACGAATGAGTTACCTAGTTTGGCAATGAAATGTCTGCAAGAAAACATCCAAGCTCAGAGAACACCTAAGACCTCACATCCCCCAAAACTTTGTGTAGGTTTGTAAAGCTGAAAAGGGATTTTAAAAAATAAAAATATAAACTCAGAAGCATAGGATAAACATGAACATTACCTAGCGGTAGGTTGGAGCCAGAGGTAAGACATAAACAGAGAAGGGAAGCCTAGAGAGATAAAACTAGTACATCAGAATAAAGTGGAATCTTCTAAGTGAGCATTTAACAGACAAGCCAGTCATCTTACTCAGCCTACCTCATCTCACAGGTTTGTTGTTAAGGGGAAATAGAGGAGGAAGGAGTATTATCTGTGTTTACCATTTTAAGTTATTTATAAAAAATAATAAAGGCGGGATACAAATAAATAAAAGAAAAACAATGTCCACAACATTTATTTTTTTGCCTTTTCATCTGTATTGCCTTATACAACAGCGTTAATTTTGGAGTGTATTCATTTTCTATTGCTTCCAATTTGTTTTTTTGTCCTTCCTTACAGTTTCCATTTGGAACTCATGTTTCCTTTCCAAGAAAATGTAGACAGATATACCATATCTGGATTTTTAGATAAATCTTCCATCTCCACTAATGCTCTGTTTCATAATCATTGTTAAAGTGATACATGCATGGGAACTTCTGGCATCTGTTAGCTTGTTCAAGTAACAAGTTAATTATTTAGCCCAAAATGTATGATATTTTGAGGAAGAGAAATGAAGAATACATAGACATACGAGATGAAACTCAGTATTTTGTTTCAACTCATTTCATCTTAATACTGAATAAAATATGTTTTGTCCCTGAAATTATTCAGTGCTAATCATCCATTTCTGCAAAGGTTTTGTGAAAATTGCTTATATCCATCTCTATATAACACTGCATCCTAAAAAGGTAGCAGCAAATGTGCAAGAATTCAATTGCTCATAGCAACTGTATTTTGGGAGTGCAAGAAACTGCTTAATATGGATTGATACCATTCTTCTAACTTAGTTCCGTATTTTTTGTGACAAAGGACACAGATTCTCCAGCAATTTCTCAGGGAATAGGACACATACCTAGGTTTTGGTAAGGCATGATTGAGCCACAAATGCATCTGTTAACTTGCCCAGTACCGAGTGTAATGAATGAATAGAATCTAGATTTTCTTTAACAGAAAATCTCTTCCTGATAATCCCATTTATACTATACCACAGATGAATATGAAATTGTATATTTAACATTCCACTAACAGTCATTAGGAAGATGAATTTGTCCTCCAAATAATTTCTGATTTGCTTGATAGACTAAAGACATCCTAGGTAGAATTTTTTTTTTTAATTTAGCAAAGCAATAGTCTCCCCAAGCAGGCTAACTTTCAATTATCCTTCAATTGCATTTTCTGTAATGAATTATGATTATATGCTGAATATTAAGAATACTAACTGTATTAATAAATAATTAGGTTAACTGCATTGATTTTTTTTTTTAATTTGATTTATATGCCGCCCTTCTCCGGAGACTCAGGGCGGCTTACAATGCGCTAAGCAATATTTTATTATGAATTCTAATTCTGTAAATGTTGTCTTGTTTTTCCTACATTCCTTGTTTCCTAAAAAAAACCCCTCCTTTTTATATGTAGAGATTCAACTTCATTGACTTAATATGAAGTTTATTATTAAAACTTTTCCATATCCAAGACAGCAAGGTTGTTGTATTATTTATTTATTTATTGTTTCTATTCTGTTGTGATGTATTGACTCTCCATTATACAGTTACATGGTGAGTTTCAGGAATCTGTACATTTCTGGGTGTTGGCTAGTGGATTCCAAACCATGTTCCTCTCTGTTTTTCCTAGGGCTGGGATATAGGAGAATAAATTGATGTACAGGTTAGAAATTCATCTTAGTAATACATATCCTTGGCCTTTGCTGAACATACATATGCAGGAAAATAGGATATCCTATTGCAGCATTGCTGCACTGCCATCATTTTGCAAAATAAAATTCTTATTTTCTCTGTCTTTCCCTCATGAACTGCTATACGTATAAAAATATTCCTAAGAAATATTTCATCTAAAGTGATATGAATGAATGGGGGAACATTCCTTCACACCAGCAAGGACACTGAGTATGCATGCGTAGACAAATCCATCACAAACCCATCTTGCAAGTACATATACCACAAACCACAACACAACTTGCAAGTACATGTAAAGAACTACTACACACCTACTATTAATCATCTAAGGAACATACATGTTGGACTTAAATGAATTAACATAACATACTATAAGAATGGGAAGGAGAAATAGGAAAGGTGCAAGAAACAGTGGGAAGCCCAAAGAACATTAATTACTTCCATATCACCATTTCTCCTCCCTCTCATCCCTAAAAGATGTATAAACCAATGCGCCAGACTTCAGTACTGTGATAATAGTTTTTCTTCATAGATTTGTTACTTCAGTGCAAATGGTTACTATTTAGGGAGGATGGGAAATATTCAAATTTATCAGACCATTACCTTAATAATACTATGTTGTGCTTCAAAGATCTGGAACAATCAACTTCTATGGGAAGCAGTTAGCTTGAGCCCAGGAGCCAGGATGGACAGGTTCCTGTCACAATTGAGCTGGCAAAATTGACTAACTTGTTGAACCCAGATAACGAGATGAGAGTACACAGGCATGTCTCTATGACTGAACTAGTACCAAGGCAGTATGTGGAAATCTTAAGGATTCTGGGGTTAATGCTAGTTGGAGGAACCTGCTCCCACTGGAAAAGAAAACATGAATGCACGCAGCATTTCTTTATCTTGTACATAAAGTTAAGGGACTGGAAACATTACATCCACACTGGCCAAAAACAATTTAGTCCAAATGCAAAACAGACCTGGCAAAGTACCATATAGAGATAGAGAAATAGATATCTCAGTAACTAGTGAGACATTTTCTCCCCTCTCAGACTGATACATTTGTGGACAGAAAATGAAGCCATACAATGTTTGTTTTCAGCAGTGGTTGAGAGAAAAAGCTTGTATCAAAATATCTATGTTGATGAAAATAAAAGACTCTAGAAATTAACCATTGTGTGGCCATTCAACATGTTGCCTATGGTTGCCTAAGGCCATTCAACATGTTGCCTGTGGTTGATTTTACATGTGTGCCCAGTTTAAGTAAAGCTTTACATTTTACACCTTATACTTACAACCCTAACCCTAACTCTTCCCAAACTGCCCTACTGGGTTTGCTTCCCAGGCTTTTCTTTCTATCTGTTATTTGAACTAGATTTTCACATCCATTCTAAATACTGAGCCATTTCATTCATAATAATAAAAAAAAAAGTGCACAAATACAAAAACGTCAAAAGGTGGAGAAAAAGGAAGGGTGTGTGTGTCTCAACAGCAACTGTGGTTTCTATTAGTTGGTATCTTTATAAAATGTCACCTGATCATTGTAACTTAGTTTTCATGAATGCCAGGATTAAGTGATGTCTCCTGAAGAGAGGGAGAAGAGTGTCTCTTCTAGGCATCCAGTGGGTCTACCTGAAGAGGACTATGATCTGCCTGCTAAATTTTCTCACTAGTCTTAAAATGGAGATTAAAATGGAAATATAAGATATAAGAATAAAACAGAAAGATATTGATAATGAAATTATACAATGGCATGTAACATAAAATATCTTACACAATATACTCCAATAAATACAACCTTGCCTAATTTTGTGCCCCCCCCCAGACTGGTATAATTCCAAAGGCCATTTTTGGCATCCGATCCAGCAATGAAGACAATTATAGTCTACCTCAACTTGGAGAACATCAGATTGTGCAAGGCAACTCTCAGACACAATTAACTTTTACTTGGGTTATCTTAAAACAGAACAAGACTTAACAGAACACTTTGTAGTTCTTGAATCATAATGAGGGGAAGCACTGCGCTGCAATTCTGACCATACTTTAGAACAAACTGTGCCATAACTCTTCTGAGCAGATTTCATAGCATGATTGAGAAATGTAATTCTTATCAAAATTACTGCTGGCATCACCAAAACTGCTACAATCTATGCCTTTTATTTAACAGAAGAATAGTAACAGAAAATTTGGCTCATGTAATAAAAGCTGATAGCGTGGTTTATTTCCCCATCAGCATTTCCTGATTTTCCAGACAGTCAAGCTATGAGCTTCTAAGAAAGATACTTATCTTCTGATGTTCCTGGCAAATTCAGAATGTGTATACAATGTAAATATATCTAACCAAAAATAACATTATTAGAGATCTCATATGAGTTTGCTATTCCAACCTATACTTAAGAAATAGAAAAAAGAACTTTTTTTTTTCAAAAACATGTGCCCGTTTTATATATATATATATATAAAAAAGCCCATCTTTTATTGACTGTATAGTTTGGTGTCTAGCATTCAAAAACATGAATAACATTAATAGCTAAAAAAACCTTCAAACCCAGAAAGAAGGAAAGATCATTGACAGATTTATCCCTGCTAAAATAAGAAAAGTTATCTGAAGTAAAAGTTGTTGATTATTAGACTTGTTGATCACTTATTGGATACAACAATGCCTTTTCCTAAACTAAGCAATGAGTTTGCTTTTTAGAACTTCCATTAAAGAATTACACCTATTTTATCACATTAGATAGTTGGTGATTACACTTCAAATCCATATTGTTCAAATTCAGTTTTCAGAATAAAGAAAGAGTTTTTAAAAAAAGAGTATAGAGAAAGGAAACAGAAGTACTTCTATCCTTTTGGTTCTGCCTTCCTTCACTGCCCAAATGGATTCCCCAACAGCCCTAAAAAAAGGCTGTGGTAAAAAAGAAATCTTCCTTTATATGTTTCCTAATGATGCAAAAATCTAAGTTGATAGCATATGGCAATTATTATTAATTGGATTACCTGGATCCGTACCAATCGGGTTTCAGGCCCGGGTACAGTATGGAGACGTTATTGGTCATGCTGGTGGATGATTTCTGGAGGGCCCGAGACAGAGGTTACTCCTCTGTCCTGGTCCTATTAGATCTCTCGGCGGCTTTCGATACCATCGACCATGGTATCTTGTTGCGACGCCTCGAGGGGTTGGGAGTGGGAGGCACTGTTTTACGTTGGTTCTCCTCCTACCTCTCGGAACATTCGCAGGTGGTGTTTTCTGGGGGACAGAGGTCGGCCCCGAGGCCCCTCACTTGTGGGGTGCCCCAGGGGTTGGTCCTCTCTCCTCTTTTGTTCAACATCTATATGAAGCCGCTGGATGAGATCATCCGGGGTTTTGGGGTGAGGTATCATCAGTATGCTAATGATACCCAGCTTTTTATATCCACCCCAAACCAACCCAGCGATGCCCTCGACGTAATGTCCTGGTGCCTGGAAGCGGTGAGGATCTGGATGGGGAGGAACAGGCTTCGGCTCAGCCCTGCCAAGACCGAGTGGCTGTGGGTACTGGCGTCTCGGTCCAATCAAGTGATTCCATCTTTGGTCATAGGGGATGAGGTGTTGCCCCCTGTAGACAGGGCGTGCAACTTGGGTGTCCTCCTGGACTCGCGGCTAAACTTGGAAGATCATGTAACAGCCGTAACCAGGGAGGCATTCGCCCAGGTTCGCCTGGTGCACCAGTTGTGCCCCTATTTGGACCTAGATGCCCTATGCACAGTTACTCATGCACTTGTCACCTCCCATATTGATTACTGCAATGCCCTCTACATGGGGCTGCCCTTGAAGACCACTCGGAGGCTTCAGCTGGTGCAGAATGCAGCCATGCAGGTTGTGATGGGAGTATCTCGACACTCCCATGTTACACCTCTCCTACGCGACTTGCATTGGTTGCCAGTTGCCCTCCGAGTAAGATTCAAGGGGCTGGTGATTACCTATAAGGCCCTATATGGCTTAGGCCCGGGATATTTGGGGGGCCATCTGCAGCCAGCAACAGCTGCCCATCGCCCGGTGCGTTTCCACAGAGAGGGCCTCCTCAGGGTGCTGTCAGCCAGACAGTGCTGGCTGGCGACCCCCAGGGGGAGAGCTTTCTCTGTGGGCGCACCTACCCTTTGGAATCAACTGCCCCTGGAGTTCCGGGTGGCCCCCGACCTATGCTCTTTCCGTCGCGACCTGAAAACGTGGCTGTTTCGCTTGGCTGGCCTGGACTGATGGGGTTTTAATTTTTAACTTGTTAGTCTTAATTGCACTTTTAATTGTTAAATTATGAGATTTGGATTTATTTTATTTTTAACTTTTTCATTAGATGTATTTTACTGTTGTGAGCTGCCCTGAGTCCGGCTGGAGATAAGACGGCATATAAATCTCAATAATAATAATAATAATAATAATAATAATAATAATAATAATAATAATAATGCTATGTAATACCACTATGCTGTTTATGCTGTAGAACAGATTATGTGCTAGTTAACATGCCAATTAAAGGATGTAATTCTGCTGCAGCTTGTAAAATTTAGGCTTCATCCAACCCAAATTTACTTTTTTTTAAAAAAATGTTATCAACTGAAAAGATATATTCCTATTACATATGTAATGTTATTTGCAAAGTTTATGTAGCCCTAAAGAGTGTCTGAGATCCAAAAAAATATTTCTGGCTACTCATTCAAGTGGATATTTTCTACTCACTCCATCAAACTAATAGTTTTTGAACCATCCAAAAAGATGGGTGAGGATTTTTCATATTCATGAAAAAGCTAGTTGACAATCCTGCTTGAGATTTGAAACTGTTTGTACTTTTCCCAAGCTATTTGAAAGGTGTATTCCTCATCACCTTTGGTATATATTAGGATACATATTCACAGTTATTGAAACAACAGTGTTGGTAAATATTATCAAACATCAGGGATACCTACCGTGTAGCAAGTTTATGGCAAATCACACCAGTATCTGTTATGACTTCACTTAGTCTCAATTCTAGATGGACCTTTCCCTGAAATGTAGAATTGCAAAAAATAAGACTGTAAGTATACAAGTGTGATTGGTAAAAAAATACAAAAATATAGAGATTATTGAGGGATAATATGAAATCTTGCAATCCAGCATCAATCAGCCTATCAAATAAATAATGGAAGGAGGGAAATCAACAATAGGTATAGTTGCAAGACAAATAATCATGTTTTCAGTTTCAATAGTTTCAATAAAAAATGTGATTATATATGCCTCTAAATTGCTGTAAATTAAATATGTATTAAATGCTTATATATATATATATATATATATATATATATATATATATATATATATATATATATATATATATACATACATACATACATACATACATACATACATACATACATACATACATACATACATATATATATATATATATATATATATATATATATATATATATATGTAGGTCTTTGGTTATTCGGGTTTTCTCCCGCGTAAAATTGGAGGTTTCTTGGCAACGTTTCGACGAAGTCTCATTCGTCATCTTCAGGCTGGTGTCTTCGGCTTCGTGCTTCTAGGAGCAATGTGTGTGATCGCAGCTGTTTCTTCCTTTTAACTGGCAGTGGGGGTGTGAACTGATTGGGTGAGGGCTTGGCTGTGTTCTGATTGGGTGGAGGTGTGTTCTGATTGGTTGGGGGTTTGGCTGTGCTCTGATTGGATGCGGGGTTGGCTGTGCTCTGATTGGATGGGTGTGTGTTCTGTTTAGGTGGGGGCTTGGTTGTGCTCGGGTTAGTCTGAGTAGCAGGGGGATTTGAGCTGGTGAGCTGTGTTGCTGTTGTTTGGCTTTGTGTTCGTGGCCGTGCTACCTCTTCATGCTTCATGTATGGATTGGGGGGGTTTAAAGGGGCTAATGATGCAGCTGTGGTATGGCTTCTGGTCCGCGGTCGTGCCTCATCCTCAGTGTGGGTTTGAGTCTGCTTTCTGCGTGGATGTGTGGTGGTTACATCCTGTGTGGCTCTCGTGAGTGCGGGTCTGGTGTCATTCTTTGCGTTAGGGACTCATTTGTCAATAAGGGCGGGTTTCCAAATGGCTGGTAGGCGGGAGGTATCATCTCGTTTATTCATGCTGTGTGGACGTTTTTCTATCTCGATGGCTTCTCTGATTATTCTGTTGTTAAAGTGTTCGGTTTTGGCGATAGTTCTGGTCTTTTTAAAGTCAATATCATGTCCTGTGGCTTTGAGGTGTTGGACCAGGGAAGAAGTTGGTTCCTCTTTTTTGACTGAGTTCTTGTGTTCTTCAATGCGTGCACTTATTCTTCTGTTGGTTTGTCAGATGTATGTGGTGGGGCAGGCAGTGCATGGGATTTCATATACTCCTTGATTTTCTAACTCAATTTTGTCTTTGGGGTTTCTTAAGATGGTGGATATTTTTCGGTTTGTGCAGAATGCTGTCTTGATGTGTTTGTGGAGGATCTTGCTGATTCTATCTGTGGTGCCTTTTATGTATGGGAGGAGGGCTTTGCCGTTTTCTTGTTCTCTGTCTTGGATTTTAGTGGGGGTTTCTTTTTGGATTAGGTTGGTAATCTTATTTCTTTGGAATCCATTGGATGTTAATACGTTAGTGAGAGTGTGTAGTTTGGTTTTTAGGTGTTGTTCGTCAGCTAAGCGTTTTGTTCTGGAGATGAGTGTCTTGGCTACGGAGTTGATCTGTGCTGGGTGGTGGTGTGAGAGTGCGTGCAGATAGCGGTTTGTGTGTGTTTTGAGGCACGACCGCGGACCAGAAGCCAGACCACAACTGCATCATTAGCCCCTTTAAACCCCCCCCCAATCCATACATGAAGCATGAAGAGGTAGCACAGCCACGAACACGAAGCCAAACAACAGCAACACAACTCACCAGCTCAAATCCCCCTGCTACTCAGACTAACCCGAGCACAACCAAGCCCCCACCTAAACAGAACACACACCCATCCAATCAGAGCACAGCCAACCCCCCATCCAATCAGAGCACAGCCAAACCCCCACCCAATCAGAACACACCTCCACCCAATCAGAACACAGCCAAGCCCCCACACAATCAGTTCACACCCCCACTGGCAGTTAAAAGGAAGAAACAGCTGCGATCACACACATTGCTCCTAGAAGCATGAAGCCGAAGACACCAGCCTGAAGATGACGAATGAGACTTCGTCAAAACGTTGCCAAGAAACCTCCAATTTTACGCGTGAGAAAACCCGAATAACCAAAGACCTACATACAAACACCCATGAAAACCTCAGAAAACAAATATATATATATATTATAAATAATTAAATATATGCCTCTAAATTGCCCGTAAAGAATTAAGAATAAATGACACTTGTATTCATGATGTCAGGAGACATCCACAATCCATACTGAGCCAATTATCATCTCAAGCAAAAAAATTAAAAATCCAGAAACAGAGCACAAATAGACTTTAAAAATTGGGTTTTATATTTCCAAAAATGGAAAATAACTACAGTATGTGCTTTCTTCTTCTTCCCTGCAAATTCCCAGAGAGTGTCTGATGCAATCTAACATTGCTTCTCTGCATAACCTAGACTAGAGCCTAATCTGCATGACTAGAAATTCTCCATCCAAGAACATTATCATCTACAGACAAATTGGGGAGTTTTATCTATCTTCTCTGATGAAAAACTTCTTGGAAATTTTCCCCTAAGATTAAGTACATAGTGTACACTGTGAGAGCAATTCCTAAAGGTAGTTTATCTCAGAGAAATGGATAGCATATTTTCTCTGTTTTTCAGTCTGGAAAAAACGTCTATTTGGTTACCTATAAAAGAATTTTCGCAACTTCCATCCCTGTATGTGATGAAACAGTATCGCATATATGAGTTTACTGTTGATTTAGCAAAATCCTTTGTGAGGCCTGACAGGAATATAAACTGCAGCATGAAAATGTCAAGCACTAGGGGAAAACTATGAAACTAGCCATAGAAATTAATTTTCAAAAGCCTACTGACAGTCATCAGGCATGAGACATGATGGTACAGAATATTAAAAAGCACTTTTTTCAAAACACCTTCCTTTTCAAAACAAGAAAAGGGAAGTACTATTATTACTCAGATATAACAATTATAAATAGGCCTGCATTCAAGATTTTAAACGGCTGGGCTAAACAGATTTCAATTTTAGTAGATTTTAGATGCATTTTTTTCCCTCCAAAAGTCACAAGCAGCCAGCAACACCTAGCTGACTTTGGCTGATCTTAAAAAAGCTAAACTGGGTCAAACATAGTTAGGAAGTGGGTCAGAAATTACTGTACTAGGAAATCCCAAGACACGTAAATTGAAAAACAAATATTTTGGAAGCAGACGGTAATCAACAATTTGGAATACAACATGGATACAACCATCCAGTCAATGGGACACAAGTTTTATTCAAGTATGACTTTACTTATTTTTTCAAACAGGTAGCCTTTAAAAAAAATTAAAATTTCTCAAAATAATAAATACAAGTCCAGACATATGTGAAAAGGGAATGGGGATTTAATGGATTTTCTATGGGATTATAGTCTTGTAAACTGCATGGAATCACTGTGAGTTGAGCCACATACATTTTGTTAATAAATAATAAATAAATAAAATAAATAAATAAATAAGATATTGCTAATTATAAATATTATCTGTTAATAAAGAAAAGCATAAACTTTTCTCCTTGTGCAGAAATATCTGAAGGATTGCCAAAAAAGTAAAGATGGTAACTTCAATAGGACAATAGAAGTTCCGTCAAGTTTTTAGGTGCCTCACAGCTGCCATCTTGAGTTTGACAATCTCCTCTGGACATCCCTTGTATAATAGATGTAATTACAAGGAAGATAAGGAGGATAAATGTAATGCTTTCCGATCTCTAGTCAGTCTCTATGGGGGAGGGGGGGATAGAAGGGCAGCATTTTTCACCAGTGGCCTTTTTTGTGAAGACTGTCTGCAGGTAGTCCTCAGTTATGACCGTAATTGGGACCAGAATTTCCCTCATTAAGCAAAATAGTCTTTAGGTAAGCATTTCATGATTGCACTACTTAAGAGATGGGCAGATGGATTGAGTTCGAGTACAGGGGTGGGTTCTAAAAATTTTTACTACCGGTTCTGTGGGCGTGGATTATTTTGTGGGCATGGCTTGATGGTCATGTGACAATTCTTTAGGATTTAGCAGAGGTACTGGTCTACCAGGCTTTTAACTGCTTGCAGAGCTGTCTACTCATTTGTTTTTGCAGGCACTGGTCTACCCATTTATTTTTGCAGTCTACTCATTTGTTTTCTTTTAACACTGATCAACTGTAGGGCGGCCCTTTGACGCCCCGCAGCAAGAGTTTAAACAGTTTTTTCCCCTCTAGCCGATCAGTTGGGACTCAGGAGGCAGCAATAGATTGGGGGTGGGGCCAAATAAAAGATAAGAATAATGCGGGGGGGGGGCAGGGGAGCAGAACCGGTTTGGTGACGTCATATCGTCACCGCTACCGGCTCGGCGGAACCGGGAGGAACCCACCACTGCTCAAATTCATGCTGAAGTTGTAAATGTGGGTGGGCTGCCAAGAGTCCAAATTTTGATTACATGATGATGGGGATACTGCAATGGCTGTAACTTTGAGGAACAACCTACACAACTATTCCTTTTCCTTCTTCCCTATGTACACCTGCCATACAAGAATAATGCAAGAATAATATTTGGAGACAGGATTCAACTTTAACATAATTTCAATCTTTCTGCTTCTGTCCAATACAGACTGCTAGCAATGCCATGGTGGAGATGACAATTGCAAACAATTACTCAGGCATTTCAAGGGGTCAAAACATCATTACACTTTTTAAAAGTAATCTACACTATAACCATCTGAGATGGACATTGTAGAGATATCACTTTCAAAAACATGTCATTTTCCCATGTGTCCATTTCTAGAATGAAAGAAGAACAGGAAATGCAATTGGAGCCTTGCTTTTGGTTGTGCACATCATTATTGCAGGGTGAAATACTGCAGGATTCCATTTTAATTCCAGAACATGCCAAGTAATCTGGGTTTTGTGGTTTTCTGAGAATCAAGTTTCCAGAACAATTGTAATTTGTAGTGTTCTGGAAGTGGCCTAACCCTAAAACAGCCAAAGGTTCAATTTTTGTTAAAAGCCATTTTCTTGAGGTACTTCTGCAGTTCTGAGGGAGGCTATTGCCAAAATTGGCTCTATTTTATGGACTTTTATCAGCACATGCAAGACAAGAAGGATAAACAGTAAACATCTTGTCTGAACTTAGCTTCATGAGAGACTCCTCGACTCGCCTCCAAATTATCAGATTTAGGTCTTTCTCTTTTTTAATTAGATTAGGGTTAATGTCTACATTCAACCTTCTACACCAAAGGTAGACAGTTAATTTTCCCAAAAGGCCACACAAGAAACTGGGATTGTTGTGGAAGGCCAAACCAATAGCTGCGCTCCACCCACTTGCCCACAAGAAAGTACTTCAACTGAGGCAGTAGTAGGTGGCCGAGCCTTGCTCCAGTCATGCAATGACTGCCACCACTTCCTCCAGGCGAGAGACAAATGCTGCACGGGTGCAGAAAAACACCTTCTTGCCAACTGAAGGAGCACATGGCAACTGTGCAGAAATAGACCTGACTCAGCTTCTTCTCCTGCCTCTTGTGGTGTGCTTATTTGCATTCGATTTCTAATTTCCAATTGATTCCACATACCCTGGACAGGGACAGCCGAAGGGCCAGAGGTGGTCCAGGAGCCGTAAAATGCACAAGTCTATTCTACATTCTCTGATCAGATATGTGGTACACCTGACTTGTGCAAACTCTAAAGGAAACAATAAGAGAATAACAGAATTGGTAGGGACCTTGGAGGTCTTCTAATCAAACCCCCTGCTCAAGCAGGAAGCCCTATACCATTTCAGACAAATCATTGTCCAATCTCTTCTTAAAAACATCCAGTGTTGGAGCACCTGCAACTTCTGGAGGCAAGTCGTTCCACTGATTAATTGTTATGTGTTAGGAAATTTCTTAGTTCTAGGATGGTTCTCTCCTTGATTAGTTTCCATCCATTGCTTCTTGTTCTGTCTTCAGATGCTTTGGATAATTGGTTGACTGCCTCTTCTTTGTAGCAGCCCCTTAGATATTGGAATAGTGCTATCTTGTCACCCCTAGTCCTTCTTTTCATTAAACTATACATACCTAATTCCTGCAACCATTCTTCATATGTTTTAGCCTCTGGTCTCCTAATCATCTTTTATTGTTCTTCTCTGCACTCTAAGAGTCTCAATATCTTTTTTTATATCATAGCGACCAAAGTCCATGGATCCTCTATGGATCAGGCACACATTGTATGTGGCCTACTAGGCAGCCCTGTTGCTGTTGTTGTTTTTTTAAGTCAGTGAATGCACTGTTACATTGGATCACTTAGAAACTAGGGCATAATCTCAAGACACAAACAATTCATGTTTATCATTCTTTTCTGTTTTCTGATTTTATTGCAATTTATTTGATTATTGTGAACAGCCAGAAATGTTGAAAGTCAGGCAGCAGACAAGTGATGATGATGATGATGATGATGATGATGATGATGATGACACACTAAACCAATGCTGCAAAAGACGTTAACCAATAATTATTTCAAAATGGTTTATTAACTGAACTTACTTGCCCTAAAACATTATGGTTTTAGCAAACCAGTGTGTCCTGCCCCTTGAAATTGACCCTATCTGTTGATCTTTTGGAGAAATTTGGTGCCAACAAGGCAGCTGACAGTGGAGGTTAACTGGCTGGGCTTCTTTGAATTAAATTACAGTGGTTAAAACCACTGTGTCAAATCTTGCTTAAGGGGATGTTTTATTGTAGCTTAGAGGCCTGAAACCAGACTAGTGAGTCATGACCATGACAATGTGAGGTTCTTGCAAGCACATGTTCTGTGCTGTCTGCAAAAAAAAAAAAAAAAAATCAAATGAATTGGAAAAAAAAATTGAAAGTAAAAGGAACAACATTACGAGGTCAGATAAACTGTGCTGGAGGCCGGAAATTTTAGTTTTGATTTCATTGAGACAACACAGCAAGCGGAAATGAATGAGATGAGGGCAATTTAGTGATTACACGGTGAATTAAATGATCTCAAAGAGAATGTATTCTTGGATTTAAAAAAAAGATGCCAACTTTAGATTTAATTTGCTCATCTACTTGCTAGTATTATATCCCACATTTTCTTAAGGAGCTCAAGCAACATTTCCCGCCCCCGCCCCCCCCAATACTGTGACACATATACAGCTGAAAGAGTGATGTGGCCGATAGTTACCCAGAAAGCTTCCATGCATCTCCCTTGTCTTGCTCCAATTCCCTAATTTCTGAACTAGAGTGTAATTGCTGCTGTAAATCAGCAGCATAAAACACTCTCAAGATTTCTCATTCTGGAAGAATATAATTAAGTCTGAATATATAAGGTAGTTTATTTCTGCAATACATTTCTTTTCCCCTCCAAACTTTAAGTTTGGTGCTTCTTTTATGGGGCAGGGAGAGAAAGGGTGTATGTAAACTTTGCATTGTGATGCTAATCCTGCTTCTCTGCCTTTAATTTTCTGATCTATTTACTAAAATAAGGCACCTATTAAATTAGTAACCTACCACCGACATACCTCACTGCCTCTCTCCTCTCATGTAAATTTAAATAGATTTAATTTGCTAGTCAGTTATTCAATTTGCAATGCAGAGTTTCATTCAAAGGCCATAGAAGCAATTAAAGTGGATCACTGGCTGCTTTATCTCACACAGGAAAAATACTAATAAATGACCATATTCGCACTCTGGAATGAATGTGAAGACTCGTCAATATTGATTTGCAAGGCAAACTATTTCAGTGCATTCAGACGAAGCTGCATGTGTTTGTGTTGTAAACTCTGTCAAAGTACATTTCTGGAACTTTACTGAACAACAAAAATATTTTCAGACTTCCTCATTCTTATCACATGGTTGGCTACTAATATAAATTTGTCCACGGCTGCTTGGATTGGATAGAATCCACTGTAAGTACATAAGAATACATTAGCATACTGAACCTAATGTTTTAATTTGTTAACCCAAACTGAATAGGTTCAAAAACAGGAGCAGAGCATTCTAATTAATTTCAGTTAGTAGGTTTGAACACTGCAAAGGTTCAAGGGTACCTAAGCACAGCATGTTTATAATGTAACGATTTTTACAGTTGAACAGGCATGCAATAATTTTTTTTATTTCTTTGGGAATAGAGAAAACAAGAGCTATTAAAAAAAAAGATTGTTTATTAGAGGAAATGGTCACACCCTTTTGTTTCCTGGGTGGGGAGAGGCTTGCCTGCAAATAGTGTTTTTTCACTTTCACATGGTTTGTGTGGTTACACTTCAGCAGCACCCATTCTGAACTCTGTAAATGATTAATTCTGCTGTTTGCTACTCGATACATGCAAATCAGTTGAGCAAGCATTGTTAAAGCAGCTACTGAATTATAGCCACGCTATTTGTTAACCATTTATTGATTCCTAAATTAAATTTCTCAGCCTGTGATCTCAAACTCATCCCATGAAAATGGGCTATTCTTATGCTCTACTCTTACCATAAAAATGGTAATAAAAATATATATTATCCAATCAGAAATATAAAATATAATCCAAACATGATAGTGCCCAGTTGATATCCAACTTCTAAAACTGCAGAGCATTCTTTTGGCATAGCCTAAAAGAATCCAATAGTTTTTTAAAAAACTAAAACCTAATCCAATAGTTTAAAAAAAGGAAGTGGCCTCATTGGAAATTATAATTTTCTCCTTGATTACTGTGATTCTCTGAAAACATCAAGTTACCTTGCAATTCTGACAATGGAAATTAAATTGTCGTAGATTATTCATTCCTTGGAGAATATTCTTGAAATCAAATTAAATCATAGGATTTGAGAATATGGGTTGTACCCAGTAGTGGGTTGCTACCAGTTCTACCCAGATCAGCGAACCGGTAGCAGCGGCAGTGGCAGGAGCCTCAGCCCACCCTCGCCGGATGCTTCTGCGCAGAAGGATCACGCACATGCGCAAATGCGCACGAGTGAACCGGTAGCAATGGGTTTTGCAACCCACTATACTGGTTGTACCATTTGTATAAACAGATCTGATTTCAGAGGTGTCCAGATGATATTAAAGTGTATGCAGTGACTTCATAGTCCTACTCCATGCCAGGTTACAGATTATTGTAGCCAGATGACCAATTCCAAAAAAGACTTTTAAAAATTCTCTTCCAAACACCGAGAAGCATGTTCTCTTCCACATTTCAGCTCATGGATCTACACCACTTCTGGAATTAACCTCAACAATCAGGACTGGAGACAAAAAGGGTGAAGACCAGAAGGACAGACATATTTTGGAATACAGATCTGTTGAGTCTCCAGGAACGGTTGATCAGAAGGGCAATGTCTAATTGCCCCATATGCGCCTGCAGCATCACACCTAATAAAATGTGAGCACTGGAACTGTATACAATAACATTCAGTTTCACCCATTGCTTTTATCAGTGAAAAGTCTATTTTGTGCTCTACCCACATCCTCCCTGCCAGTAATTAAATATGCAGGTGGCTGTTATGAACTATTCACAGCAGGCAATTTCATTTTGTAGGAAAGAAGCTAGATCTTTCGAGATTTAAGCCTTTGGAATCTGCATTTCTCATTTTATCAATAAATCAATCTGGACTTCATCATATCATTAATTCATTTTTATTCAAATAATAATAATAATAATAATAATAATAATAATAATAATAATAATAATAATAATAATAATAATAATAATAATAATAATAATAATTTTATTTCTATACCGCCCTTATCCCGAAGGACTCAGGGCGGTGTACAGCCTATTTAAAAACAGAATCAACATCAATTTAAAATAATTTAAGAATATTAAATAAATTTGGCTTAATTTAAAACCCCAAAAATTTTAAACATCCAATTTAAAATTATGTTGCTAACCCAGCCTGGTGGAACAACAGGGTCTTGAGTGCGCAGCGAAATACCCGGAGGTCAGAAATCTTACGAATTTCCGGGGGCAGTTCATTCCACAGGGCTGGGGCTCCCACAGAGAAGGCCCTCCCTCTGGGTGTCGCCAGCCGACATGACTTGGCCGATGGCACCCTGAGGAGACCCTCTCTGTGGGAGCGGACTGGTCGGTGGGAGGCTATTGGTGGCAGAAGACGGTCTCGAAGGTACCCGGGTCCTGTGCCATGGAGCGCTTTAAAGGTGGTGACCAACACCTTGAATTGCACCCGGAAGACACTGGGAGCCAGTGCAGCTCGCGCATGAGGGCTGTCACGTGGGCGCAATGGGTTGCACCCATAACCACCCGCGCGGCCGCATTCTGGACCAGTTGGAGCCTCCGAGTGCTCTTCAAGGGGAGCCCCATGTAGAGAGCATTACAATAGTCCAACCGGGAGGTAACAAGGGCGTGAGTGACTGTGCGCAGGGCGTCCCGGTCCAGAAAGGGCTGCAACTGGCGAATCAGGCGAACCTGATAAAAGGCCCCCCTGGCCACGGCCATCGTATGCTCTTCTAAAGACAGCCGTGCGTCCAGGAGGACACCCAGATTGCGAGCCTTCTCTGTGGGGGGCAAAGATGCACCCCCAATAGTCAGCGATGGCACCTGCTGACTATATCAGGACGCCGGAAGCCACAACCACTCGGTCTTGGAAGGGTTGAGTCTGAGCCTGTTCCTCCCCATCCAGACCCGCACGGCCTCCAGGCAGCGAGACATCACATCAAGGGCATCGTTGGGGTGGTCTGGGGTGGAGATGTACAGCTGAGTGTCGTCAACGTACAGATGACACTTCACCCCAAAACCACGGATGATCTCACCCAGCGGCTTCACATAAATGTTGAACAGGAGGGGCGAGAGGACCGACCCTTGTGGCACTCCCCATTCGAGATGTCTCGAGGTCGACCTCTGTCCCCCTGCCAACACAAACTGCGAGCGGTCGGAGAGGAAGGAGGAGAACCACCACAGAACGGTGCCCCCCATTCCTAACCCCCTCAACCGCTGCAGCATGATACCATGGTCGATGGTATCAAAAGCTGCTGAGAGATCTAATAGGACTAGGACAGAGGAGCAACCCCTGTCCCGAGGCCTCCAGAGATCATCCACCAACGCGACCAATGCCGTTTCTGTGCTGTACCCCTGCCTGAAGCCCGACTGGTATGGGTCCAGATAGATAGCTTCATCCAGGTGTCGGGGAAGCTGTTGTGCCACCACGCTCTCAACAACCTTCGCCACAAAACTAAGGTTGGAGACCGGACGGTAGTTGGCTAATTCAGCCGGGTCCAGGGAAGGCTTCTTGAGGAGGGGCCTCACTACCGCCTCTTTCAAGGCGGCAGGAAAGGCACCCTCGCTCAGAGAAGCAGTTATAATTCCCTGGAGCCAGCCTCGTGTAACCTCCCGGGAGGCCAGTACCAACCAGGAGGGACACGGGTCCAATAAACACGTGGCGGCACTAATCTTACCCAGAACCCTGTCCACATCCACTGTTATGACTTCAGTATTATGAAAGAACAGATAACGCATATTTAAGATTTTATGACTTCTTTATATATTATGAATATCCCATAGTAGAGGAAGAAGCATAGAGGTTTTTATATGGTTATACTCTACTCCAGGCCTGTCAAACTGGCAGCCCGCAGACCAGATGTGTCATATGCAGGCCACGCCACTCCAGCTCCGCAAAGGCAAAAAAAGGTCACAATACGTCAAGATACGCATTCGAGTTTGACATCCATGCTCTATTCTAATCTGCTGAAAATCTTGGCTTTTTCTAGAAATGTCTCCCGTCTCTCAGGTCTTCCAAGATCTGGTCCAGATCTGCATCATCTTAGAATGAGCTCTAAACTGAACTGAGAGTCCATGTTAGTAAGAATGGCCATCAAAAGAATAGAACATTTGCAGACAACTGATAACTTTACAACTGAGTGAAAGAATTGTCTTTGTAAAACTATTTAATATTAATAGAAATCTTTCTTATTCATCTCAGAAGTGCCAACAGTATAACACATAAAGCATCCATTAAATTTAGTTCAGCTTCTGGTGACCTATGGATACATCCACACAGTTTTCTTATCAACACTATGGAAATGATTGGTACTGCCCTCTTTTAGGATATTTTTCTTTACTTCCTACTCCAATCTTTAGATCCATGGAGGCTAATGATTTTCCATCCAAGTATCAACTAGGTCCATGCTTAATTTTTCATTAATGAGTAAGAATAGCCTCACTTTGCATAATTTAATGGTAATCTCACCAACGCTGTTCCCAGCTCTGAAATAGCCTCCTCAGTGACAGTAAATTGGGAGGTAGTTTATTATGTTTTCAACATTAAAGCCATTGTTATTCTTTCAGATCTTTTAATATTATAAAGTTAACTACTTCAAATTCCTTTTAATTATTTTAGTTGGTGCTCTCTGTAAATTATTGCAAATTGCACAATACATTGCTTAAACCTCTATCGGGCTTCCCCGAAAATAAGACCCTGTCTTATATTTTTTTGAACCCTGAAATAAATGCTTGGCCTTATTGCCATGCGCTCAAAAGCCCGATTGGACTTATTATCAGGGGATGACTTATTTTGGAGGAAACAGGGTACTTTTAGATTAAATATTTTAGAGATATTTTTAAATGATTTCAAAGCTACCAATAGGGCAATCTATAAATTTTCAGACTAAATATACCTAAGTGATAAATACATATTTTATGTATTTATCAACATTTTTACACTGCACAAGGTCAAAACTGTCCTTTCAATTTACAACACAGAGATAAAACCATAAAAAACAAGAATATAACATAATGCAAACCACTTGAAGTAAATATTTATAATCAAGCTCCAAACATAAAGAAGCTGACTTTTACAAAGCAAAAATAGAGGAAGTGATAAACTGCATAAAAATACTCTAGCATTTATAATTAGCATTTAAAATCCATGTCCTAAATAAGTACTTTTTTTTGTAATGTACTGCAAAAATAGAAGGAGTCATGCTATAAATAATCAGCAGTCTCCAAGAAAGCAAGTCCCTCATCTGCTTGTATATCAACAATATAGTGAGTATTGGCAACACATAAAGGCCATATAAATATTGACTCACTTCACAAGACAAAGGAGATTTCTCATGTCTCACAGGAAATAAATACTATGAACACTGTGTTTGTTTTCAACTCCTGCTGTTATATTAGTTAAGTCCAAGTCCAATTTAACATGTATCAATGGCTATTACATATGCTGCAAAAATAATAGATGAGGGAGCTATTTTGATGTATCAGAACATTAGCATTTTATAAAGCGATTTAAATAAAATTATTCCAAGGATATTCCGATTTAAATGCTAACATTGCAATAGACAAACAGGGTGAGATAAAAAAACAGGAGGCTAGGAGAGAAAGGGAGAAATGCTTCCCCCCACAATCTGTTTTACGTTCATTCAAATTTATCTGATACTTAAACTTAAATATATTCTAAAGATTATTCTTTAATTATCTATAAAAATACAATGAATTTGGAATAAATCAAAATATATTTCAATGGTGAAAGCAATTCAGGAGTTTTAGAAGTTAATGTATCTAATAAGGGTGTCCAAGCTTTTGCCTTGTCTGGGCTACATTGGGTGAAAAGCAATTGCCTTGGGTCACATATTAAATATATATTTGATATACAGGTAGTCCTCAACATACAACATTTCAATTGTAGTAGTACATCAAGGACTACCTGTCATATCATAATGTTAAAAATTTAGATCTTGTGGGGCTGCATTACTATCTGTCCAGGGCCACAGGCTTGATATGCCTGATCTAAACTAAACTGTGAAATCAGAAATGAAATAAAAAAATTCAGTTTCAGACAATCCGTTCCTCTTAAACTATGCCAAATAATTTGAAAAAAATCCTATTACCAATTAGCTGATCTAAAGTATCCTTACGAGCCATGGATGTAAAAAAAACAGTACCAGTAATTTTGAGACATAGATTAACCTAAATTTTATATTATTCCATGACCTTATCGTGTAGCTAAGACTCAACTTTTCGTATCTCAATCTCTTCCAAAAATACCTTGCAGCTGATAGTGCTGGAAATACAGTAGAAATTTCACTAAATAAGATTGGGAGGTATGCAAACCATGACTTCCCAAATTATTTTAAGACACTTAATTATAGCTCCACTCTTGTATCAAATGACCAGGAAGGAGAGGGACTTAGAATAGAGAATTTAGCAATTTTCTAAGAAATTCTCCCTTTCATACAGATGCACTAGAGATTTTTTTTAAAAAAACCTTGGCAGAACCCTTGGCATGACCTAAGCCATTTTTAACTCAATCCTTCTTTAACAGAAAGATTTAACAGGATTAAACAGAAGGATTTAACTTTAACAGGTTCTCCTCCTAGATCAAATTCTGTTCTGTTCAAGTTTAGAGAGTTACCATTCTGGCTGATAGAGAATCCTGAATCCATCTATATAATTTATCCCCACCATTCCATTAGCCTGAAAAGAATAAAGAAGACCAAGCCTCTTCCAAGATATTAAGGATACGTAAAGGTTTGCTGACTTGATCACTTGGATTTTAACAGCTAAAAGTCCTGGATACATATATCAATCTTGTATTTAATTTTTTAAAAATTTTTTAATTTAAATCTTTTCCTAAAGACTCAAAATATCAGATTTAATAAAAAAATAATAATTACAGTATATATAAAGATGATAATTTTCTTGGGTAATTATTCTAGGATATTTCAAATATTAAATTAAGGTCTAATTTTTAACACATCTCAATAAACACATTATAGTAAGGAAGATGTATGTGAGTAACAGTTATTCACCAAACTATTACACTAAATCAGAACATTTTAGTATACAACGTAATTATCAATTACGCATAAAATATCACTAGCATATAATAACTGTTCATCCACATAAAGCATTTTTATGGTCCAAATGTTCTTTGATTGCCTGTTTAGACATACCAATGGACCCCATATTAAATTAAAAGACATCTTGGAAGCATTTTGACAGATGAAGAATTATTTGTAGTAAGTTTGGTAAGTGAATCAGAATTGCATATTTTAATCCAGTTAGTTACAAAAGAAATAGACATATGGCCAACATTTGATCCCCAAATTTGAATTGCATCATATCAAAGGCATCCCTTAAGACCCTGAGGGGCAATTAATTTTCCCAAGGGGCTACCTAAGAAACTGGGACTGTTGTGGAGGGCTGAACCAATGTAACCTGAATTGATATCCTCAAACTCTGTCACCTCAGCTCTTCAGGCTGTTCCAGGCAAGCGAAGAGAACATAGAACTTGACCAACTCAGCTTCTCTCATGCTCTGCAGCATGCTTATCTACATTTGATTTCTAATTTCCAGTTGACCACATGCAGCCCAAAAAGGAATAGCCAAATAGATGGATGTGGATCAGGTCTCCTCAAAATTAGCATTGCTGTTTAATTTTTTTCCCCTGAATTGATACCTAAAATATCTATTAGTAAACTAATAAGTAATTAGAAAAACTAATAATTCACAAACTGTAAGGGAGTGGTCTTATAAATACATTTGTAGCTTGCTAATATTTTATGAATCCATACAATCAAAGCTAATACCATCACTAGTTTGTATACTTTTGAACAAAAAGCTCGAGGAATCCCAATTCATTAAAGGAAGTTGGAAAAACTTTATTCAAAAAGCATTATTATAAGTCTCTAACAGAAGATATCAAACAACCACCAGGAACATTTTTCATGTTTTAATAGATTTAATAATGTGTATTATTTCCTGAAAGATGCAGTTTGATAAACAGCTTGGTTTTGTTAAAAGTAAGGAGTCTAGTACTCTAGTAGAACTTTTCTAACAAATGTTATTAAAAGGTATAAGGATTTGTAAAACTACAGCAATGATAATGTAGGTCAAGCGTGTTTGAATACAATGCAAGTATCTAATTATCAAATTACAGTATATTATTATATTTTGCACCACTGCACCACTCAATATACCACTCACTGCACCACAGTATATTATGATATGCTTGTGATTATTTTGGTACCATTGTAGTTTGCTGCGGATACCATTGGAAATTCTAAGAAATAGTTAGGAACAAGTGTGATAAGGAATGGTAACAAAATGTACTCTTGCTATGGAAGATTTATAAACTGACTTATATTTTTCTAACGTAAGCTTGTAACATTTTCCATGTATAAATATTAGATTTATCTGGAACAATATTAAGATCTAATAAAGTATCTAAAAATGGAATAAGCTTTCCAGCCATAATTATCTAATCCATAGCTAAATTAGTACTTGAATACTTAAAAGTATTCAAAACACTTAGGCTATTGTTTTGATCACTACTATTTTTGTTTCACTACAAGATTACTACATCGCTAACAGATTTTAAATTCTAGAACTTTCTCATATAAAATAGTATGGGTTAAAAAACAAAAAATAATAATTGTATTTTAATTTTCCCAATTTAACAAGCATTTCCCTGCTTCTGGAAGGATAGCAAAGCCCTTTTATATGCAATGAAACTATTAAAGTGAAGGTAAGTGAAAAAAACTGTACACAGAAAAACTGGAATTTAAATAACTCAAAGGAAAAAAGAGAAAGATTTTAATGTAAGAGAAAAACTTTAAAGAACTTAGTTGTTTGCGTGGTCTTTGGGATAGAAAGTTTGCATATCCCTCATTAACAAACCAATGGTTAAGAAGTTTAGAGAATATTAAAAGTGTTGAATATAAAATGACATTAATTCTGTAAAATAGATATTTTCATGTTTGATGCATACTTCAAAAACGTTCTAAAAGGATTACCGGTAGCTTGAAATGTAAAGAGGAGGGGGTGCACTAAAATATATAATATGGTCTTCCTGTACTACTGTTCTTTGGAAATATATTTAAAAATCCACTGTGCCTCGACATAGCTAAAATTATGAAATAATGGTTTTTTAAATAACTGTTAAATAAACAAGGACCTAAGTGTTAATTTTTTCAGTTTTATCTGTTCTGACATTGTAGATTATATCATAATTTCCCATCATGTCAAGACTAGATATCTCTGTCTTCTACCTGGATATGGGCACAATAATGTTTCCAAACATATCTGGATAATTTAATTTAATTTAAGAGTCTTCCCACATATTCAGTGAGACAAGGGTGATTTTGGACTGTCTGTTCTCCTCCAGAATAAGCAGATTTGTCTAACATCTACATGAATGTATCTCAGTGATCATTAGGTGATCAACTGATAACCTTATCAAGTAAACTCCAAACATTATTCTATGTCACACAGAATATCACTTATAAGCAGTAGTTCCTATTTAACAAAAGTTAAACGAATTATCTGAGACTTCATAATATTTCCTCTTTCCACTCGGAAGGAAATATAGTGGTTTCCGCTGATACAAATACCATGTTAACATAGTATGTTTATTACAACACAGCAACTTTTTATAAAATTAAATTCTTGGGATACATGTACAGATGTGATTATCCAGGCATTGACTGAAACATCCACCATGCAGTTACATTGATCTATAAAATTTTCAAAAATAATGGGATCCAAAAACATTCAATTGTGACAGCCACCATAATCATAAAGACCATGGAAGAGACAATCTTACCTGCACTTCTGAATCAGCATCAACATGTTGCAGTTGAAACCAAGTGTCTCGATTATGATATTTCTGCAAATCTTCCTTCAAAATTGCTACTTTTCCTGCAAATAGATCAAATTGAATGCATCTTGATGAATATAAATATTGTTATATAACAGCCTTATTTACTTTGGAATATAGAGTATTACAACTGCAATTCCCTTAGCAAAAGTCCATGTTGGCTGGAAATTCCAAGAATTAAAGGTTTCAAATTGGGAAAGTTACAATATATATTTTAGGTAAAACAATATGTAAAATGATTTTGTTTAAAATATTATTTCTGCATAATAGAAAAGTACATGCTTTAGATACTAACTGTTCAAACAATGTTTAAAGAGCAATTATGAAATCAACCAAGTTTACTAATAATATTATACATCAAGTTCTTCATCTTGGAGAAAAGCTTACAATGGTCTGGATTTTCTCTCAGCCTGAAAGCTACTTTTGTCAATTAATAAATTCTCTGAAAACAGTATAGGAAGGGAGGTTGCAATAGCAAAAGCAAACGCAAACTGGAAGATCTGAGAGGCTGTCTTGCACAGCTTTCACACAATGTGATTAATAATACTATGACAAAAAGTAAATTGTAAATCCTAGTCAATAGCATATTTTCCCATTGGGCAATATTCTTGCATACATCCTTTGTTGATCAAAGGAAGTAACTTCACTCTATCTAAACATTTCACTTAAGAAATTCTCATGACTGAATACTCAATTTATATTTGCTACATAAATGAAAGCTTTGGCTTCTCATCTGTCTTCCTAGTTTGTAAATTAGGCCAGAAATAATTGTGCATCTGTCACATGAAGGGCACCCGGTATAAGACCCTTTTATTCTTTCAGATAAGTGCTAAACGATCAGATGATGTAGCATGTTTCCTGTTTTTAACTGAAGGTCACAGAGGCTGAACTGTTCATTGCACTGCTGCTAAGAATTCTGTTGTTAATCTATTTTCTAAGTTCCCAGAATTTGGCCTACAGCATTTTCAAAGCCTCTTTTAAATGTCCCATAGTTAAATCAACCCAATCTCCTAGAAGTTGGCTTCAACTCCTGATACATTCATGGACAGGTCACACAGTTTATTGGCCACTGTACAACTACCAAGATGTTTTTCATCTAGCCTACACTCTTGGTACTCTCCGGAAGCTTCTCATCCAAATATCATCCAGGCTGAACCCCATTTCGCTTCTGAGCACCAGCAAGTCCAGACAGGCAATGTCTAAATAGTCCATTAAATTTTCTTTTGAATGCTTTTATCATATTAAAAAAAGGGACGCAGTGGCTCAGTGGCTAAGACGCTGAGCTTGTCGATCGAAAGGTTGGCAATTCAGCAGTTCAAATCCCTAGTGCCGCATAACAGTGTGAGCTCTCGTTACTAGTCCCAGCTTTTGCCAACCTAGCAGTTCAAAAGCACGTAAAAAATGCAAGTAGAAAAAATAGGGACCACCTTTGGTGGGAAGGTAACAGTGTTCCATGCACCTTTGGTGTTTAGTCATGCTGGCCACATGACCACGGAGATGTTTTCAGACAACGCTGGCTCTTTGGCTTTGAAACGGAAATGAGCACCACCCTCTAGAGTCGGGAATGACTAGCACATATGTGTGAGGGGAATCTTTATCTTTACCTATCATATTAAAAAGGAACCATTTCAATACTTTCCTAAATAGTGTCCTAAAGTTAGTAAATCTGGCTTCCCTATCGATTTTGCTTGTCAGAATATCACATGACAGTACATATCATATTATTTTATATAACAGGCTTAGCAAAGCCGTAAACATAAAAGCACTGAAGTCAATTCATATTAAATACATTAAATTACTTCAGAGAAAATGTATTATAGGTAATCCTCGACTTACAGTCATCCATTTAGTCATCAATTCAAGTTACATTGGCACTGAAAAAAGTGACTTATGGCAGTTTTTCACACTTATGGCCGTTGCAGATCCCTGCGTCATGTGATCAAAATTCAGACCCTCGGCAACTGGTATGTATTTAAGACAGCTGCAGTAACCTGGAGTCTGTGATCATCTTTGTGACCTTCTGACAAGCAAACTCAATAGGGAAGCCAGATTTACTTAACAACCGTGTTGCTAACTTAACAACTAAAGTGATTCACTTAATAACTGTAGCAAGAAAGGTCATAAAGTGGGGCAAAACTTACTTAATAACTGTTTTGCTTAGCAACCAAAATTTTAGGGTCAATTGTAAGTGGAAGACTACCTTTATATTGGTAATTGTGTGGATCCTAATTAGACGTCTATGCATGGAGAATCACTTTCCATTCATATGTAGGACTGAATTCCAGTGGAGTATCCCATCGGGCAAGGAAAAAAGCCATTTTCAAGATTTTAGCCCTTCTCTAAACCCTTCCCAATGTTTCATGGGATTCCTCATCTTTCTAAGCAGATCTAAATGAGTGAAGCTGCCTCCCATTTCCTTGGCAAGAAAACCCCAAAGGTAGATATTGTGGAGGATTAGTCCCATTAGCAGAAGAAAATTGATTACCCACCTTCATTATTTATAACAACCTTTCCTAATCCAGTGAGCTGGATTATATTCAGCTACTATATTATATCTTGAATATAGCTGATCAGGGAAGGCTGACTTAAAACTTATCTGCAAAATTTAGAATATGAAATGTATTATTATGGTTAGTTGCACAGTCAGCCAGATGTTTTGACTAGATTTGACATTTTTATCCATCTATCAAGTCCTTCCCAAAGGCCTGGGATGGGCAGATCTTGTTGTTGGATGGTATTTAAGGTACCGTATCATCGCAGGGTGTAAGCTGTTCCAAGTAAAGCTGCCTTTTGCAATTGACTATGGGGCTTTGGGAGGCGGCATTTCAACTTACTTTCTTTGATAGTTATGCCTCTCCACTGAAAACAACTAATAGATTTTGGTTTGGCTTAGTGTGAGCTATCTTCCCTATCTATACATTATTTGGATCCAGCGGTGGGGTTCACAAATTTTTACTACCAGTTCTGTGGGCGTGGCTTGATGGGCGTGGTGTGGCTTGGTGGGCGTGGTTTGGTGGTGTGGCAGAAGGATACTGTAAAATCTCCATCTCCATTCCCTCCTCACTCCAGGGGAAGGTTTCTGCAAAATTACCATTTCCTCCTGTTCAGCTGGGACTCGGGAAGCAGAGAATAGATGGGGGTGGGGCCAGTCAGAGGTGGTATTTACAGGTTCTCCGAACTACTCAAAATTTCCGCTACTGGTTCTCCAGAACTGGTCAGAACCTGCTGAATATCACCTTTGTTTGGATCCAACTAAAGACACCCCAAAGTACAGGCGGACAGTTTTGGATCCAGATTACAAAAAGATAGATTATTTTATTTTTTTTGCTATTGTGAATTCACAGGTTCCTCCTTTGTTGCACTTATATTTTCCATGCTCTGCACAAAAGGGCATTTATTCTGGTATAAATGGATAACCTGCCTTCAACAGTTATAACACAGAGATATAATAATATGCCTTATAAAGATTGTTGTTCCAGGGGTTCAAACACTGAAGTTGTGTCTGTGGCATGTGTATGCCTAAATTGCCCTCCATTTCATGCCTGCTGTTTATTGAATCATTTGTCGGCAAACTCTGTCAATTAATTCAATCTCTGTTAGATGAATTTGTTGAAACACAGAGGAAGGTCAAAAGATATTTAGTTATATAAATGGACGTAAGCAGCACCCTAAAAGTTTGGGATTCTCTTTATTATCATAAATCCTGACTTTGTTAAGTCACATAGGCTGGCAGGCAATTTTCAATCCATCCATTCATCCTGGATGCTAGTGCCTTATATGGAAGGAAAACATATAGGCAGTGGTGGGATTCAAGTAATTTAACAACCGGTTCTCTGCCCTAATTATTTCTTCCAACAACCAGTTTGCCAAACTGCTCAGAAAGTTAACAACCGGTTCTCCCGAAGTGGTGCGAACTGGCTGAATCCTATCACTGCATATAGGTATATGGGCAAAATGTTTCTCTTTTTGGATGTTACACATCCAGGAAATAGTAATAAGCACTATCTGGGATTGCCATGGTGACTGACTTTGCATTATGCAAGCCTCTTACATCAAAACAAAAATAGAGACAGAGGGAGAGGAAATGGGCAGCTTAGTGTCAATCAAGCAGCCCAGAACAGCCGTGGATCCTACAACAATTTGAACCCTTAATAAATATATAGACAGAGAAGACAGCCTTACATTTCACAGATAAAGAGAAAAACCCTTTGGAAAGTTTTTGTAAACAAAGTCCGGTAACACAACTTTGCAATACAAACATATAAAATTGAATGTGCATGATAAAAAATTACGACCCAGGAAGCAGCTTTTTGTTTCCTCTCTTTGTTTTTTTGGACACATACTGTTCTTTTCTTGTTATACTGTTTTGTTTGTAATGCACACTGCCCAGAATCTTTATGGGAGCTGGCAGACTTATAAATTTGACAAATAAATACATTCTCCACTCAAGCGCTTCTTTGGTTTCTTTCTGAATCTCAATATGTAAATATATATATATCCTAGTGTTGCCATTTGTTAGATTATCCCATATAACTAAACTTTTTAAGATTAAAAAGCACTTTGATATTAAAACATTTACATTTAACCAGAGAAGAATACAAGATAGCCAAGTGTTATCCAACAGGTCTCTGGATTTTTTCTAGTTCCAGAAGTGAAAGTATAGTATGGCATCCGCAGTAAAGTGACCTAATTGCATCAATGCTGCCACCACATCTTGGTCTCCTAACTTATACACAGGTATATACACTGCAGCATTTGCATGTTTTCAGCTTTTGCAGCACATAGTTTGATGAAATCAAGTATGAGTTTCTCCCCTAAGAACATCCATGGAAATATGAGAAATATGCAGCGGATACCTGACTATGCTTCAGTAGGTCAGTTAGGCTGAGACCAATGTTCAATCCCACCAAGAAAAAAGACTGAGACTAAATTGTATTTTATGCTTTCTCACCTTAATAAAAACCTATTTCTTTATACCTCTGTGTTATCTTGGCAGATTTGCAGAAGCCAATAAAAACATAACAGAACATGTTCTGAATTGTAAGGTTTAAGAAATTAGAGAAAGAACTGCATTCCAGACCATACGACGGTATAGGAATATTTTAAATGAATGCTCTCTTTTCTCTTTTCCTCATTTCCCTACCCACTTTTTTTCCATTTACCTGAACTTTGCTCAATGTTTTCCTGATTGCTACAATGCTTTGAGAATCCCTAGCAGCATGTCTGCTGAAGATGGAAACATCCTAATCCTTTGGGGTTTTTTGCTTCCAAAACGTCCTCCTGACTCACTCCTTTTGTTTTCTGCTTGCCTGCCTCCTTTTGTAATTGTAATTTAATTTCATCTGTCTGTCCCAGAAATGTATATAAATCATCTTTGGACTTTGGGCTATTTCTCAATCACCCCAAATTTAATATTTTACACACTTTGCACTTGCAATCTGAGAACCAAAGGAACATCAAAGAAAGAAGAAAGAAGAAAGAAAGGAGGGAGGGAGGAAGGAAGGAAGGATCTGCAAAATTTTCAAAACTTTGTTTCTTCATATGTTCAAAATATCACCAAAACAGAATTTAACCTGCAATTCAACTGAAATATTCAAACTAAAACTAAACCAAAGTTTAAATGAATACATCCATTCAGCAACATTCGGGATTGATGAATCTCTTTATCTATTAGTTCACAGCATGTTCAGATTAATTGCTTTATTTTTTTCAAAAGAGAGGTACTTTTTGAAAAGCTTGTTTCATCTCACTTAGAAATACAACTTGTACAGATTTTTATTTCGAAGGAATTTTACCCTCTTTATAGTTACTGTATATAGTTATTTAAGAACATGACCATAACTCAATCATGATGAACAGTATGTTGAAATGTTTATGCTACATTTAAAAGGAAACAATACATGCTTTTTTTTATTCAGTACTGTTGACAAATGTGTGAACATACAGAACTTCTCCAGCTAGAGAAAATAATTAAGACTGAAAATTGGACTAAGATAGAAACACATACCAATGATTGAATCCCTGCGGAAAACATCTCTATCGAAAATGTAAAATGACAGATGTCGAAAACTCCGTGGAATTTCACAGTAAAAGTCTTCTCCATAAAAAGGGCTATGTAAAACAAAAATAAAACACTTTAGTACAATTGTTAGAAGCTGGAAATCATCTACTGTCAACTTTACCATTAAAGCTTTTACCTGGCACCTTCAATTTGCCTACTTCTATCTCATTTGTGCCACTTAACTGTCCTATATGCTGCCACAGCTTAAAGCTACCAAACTTATGTGGCTTCAAAACATAATATATCACATCTTCCAAACTGCTTTGGAAGCTGGATCTTTTCTTGATATAGCTTGACTTTTGAAAATGAAAGTCCAAAACTGCCTTTTCAAAGATTAATAAAATTAAGCATACAGCCTTATTTTTGCAGTGTTGCAAAACCTAAAAGAATATTATATTGCAATATCATTTTATATATTCACAATTAAAGTATTATTCCAGACAACAGGTTTTGCATTTTTCTAGAAAAAGAAAAAGCTTATATACAAATTAAGATAATTTGGCAATTCTCACATTTCAGACTGTGTGTATATAGTGACCTAGATACATCAAACTTCTTTTCCTTTGTTATGGAATAAATTGCCATAAAATAATTATAAGTACCACCCATTTTATAGACACATTCTTTTCAACGTAATTGTTTAAGACTATCCCATTGTTCAATAAACAGTCTGAGTGTCATAAAAAAATAGGCAGTAGTCGGCAAGTTATATGCATTCCAAGTACAAGCAATTGGAATGTTATTAGAAACATCTTAAAATAATAGCTGCATATTCCTTTATTTTTTTTCCGTACTGTCTTTTTTAATTCTCTTGTGAGAGTAGGACATGGCCTCCAGCTGCCAGGATAACACCTCTCTACTTTCTCTTGTATTTTAGTACTTTGTCTTATCTCCTTTTCCATCCCTTCTCTCCCTCCCAACTTGGCAAACTATGGGCACAGCTGAAATCACTACGCTGCAAGGAATAGCCTTTCTTCTATCCTGCTAAACACATTAGGACTCTAACTCTCAATTAGTATGGACAACCAGAGGCTCCACATTCAGAAGGCTGATATTTCTATTGCACAGAATATTTATTCTAAGGATACTTAAAGAGCACCTACAAATGATGTCTTTCATCCCCAGATAATCATTTCAGGGTTATATATATAATGAGCAAGAAAATATAGAATAGAATCCAACGGAGAACACAGCTGGAGAAGTACAATTTAAAATATCAGATCTTAGTACAAGGTTTAATGCTTGGACATATTCAGAATCCTGAACCAACTTATTTCATTTGTATTTCCTGTCTGATCTGGCTAACTGGAACTACATCCCTCATTTGGTGGGTGTCTTTCCCCAACTAGGAATTAATATTATTCAGCACAAGGCAAAAAAATATTTTTATAATTCAGAAGAATTCTTGAACAATATCTTCTCTTCCAGACTACTAAAAGTGCTATTCTCTCCTACAGAATGCAGGTTAATACTGTAGCAACTGTTGTGAGCCTAGACCCTTAATGGGCTTATCTGTAAATACGATTTTCTTAATTAGCAATGAAGGTCTAAATAAGAAAAAATTAATTTCAATCCATTTGTTCCATGTTGGAAGAAAGCAATGCCAAAGGCAAAAAATCATACACATAGTTGGGAGTGCCTATTTTTTTAAAAAGTCTTATTTTTACAGAATTCCTGAAAGACTACATATGGGAAGGTTGTGACATTCCCACCAATACAGCAGTCACATGGGCAACAAAGTCATGTTATCCAGTGATTTCAGAACAACTTCTAGAAGCAGCACTTCCTATTTCTACTTGTCTGAAGAAAAATAAATGCTAGAAGAATGCAGCCAAATGGGCACTGGGAAGACCTTCAAGAACAATATATTCTTTGTAAGAGAAAGCTGATCCTCAGTGCGTCTTTCTCACTAAAAAATACCTCTTGAACTATCAAATTATTATAACATTATTTTAGAGCAGTAAAGACCACAGATCTTAAATATCAAAACAAACACCTACAGATGCAAACAGAAAATATTTAAAGCTAGTTTCAAAGAAAGAGAAATATTTAGATAAGGAATTGAATGAAAACATGCAAAAAAATAAAACCGAAATTTAGAACCATACCCGGGCTTTTAAAAAACAGCCTTTGGACCCTACTAAAAGCTGAGCAAAGAAGGAATTGATCTGCTTTCTTTATGTAGATAATTCATAACAAGACGTTTTACATAGAATAAACCCACTACGTTCACTTTTTCATGATAATGGAACTTATAGAAGAAACTTTGAATGTCACAAATTACACATAAATGTATATGTGATAAATATAAGAAAATTCATGATTTAATATTTACTACAAGTTTCAATTCTTGAATGCATAACAAACATCTGTATTTAAAATCAGGTTAAAAATGATTACATATGTTTGCACTGAAACTATTAAATTAATTTCCCCCATATCCTTCCCTAACTTTAAAGTGTCAATTATTAGATTCATTCACAAGTCCTGACTAAACTATGGCTGAGAAACAGTAAAATCAGTGTATTTTAAGATCCAGCTTTATGGCCAATAGGTCACATTAGTTCTCTGGACTCATTCTTAATGGCAAGGTATTTCACATGTATACTCTTACCCAGTTTTTAGATAAATTCCATATCCAAGGCTGTAATTCTTTTTAGTTTTTTCCCCTTATATTCTTTTACATTAAAAATGAAGACTTGGATAAGATGAAGAGTTGGGTAAGAGAAAGTAATAAACGTGTAGTTTTAACAATTGGATTCCTAATTATATTTTTTCATAATTTAACCTTTTAGCTCTGCAAGATATTGAATTTCATTATAATGTAAAACCTATAAGCAATTAACCTCATACCCAACTCTATGAAATTCTTTTATTAGCTTGGAATAAAATTTGATAATTTTAATAATGCTTTGGAGGCTTTCTCCCTCAATTATATTATCTTACAACAGAGTCTCTTGGATAACATTTGATAAATTTAAGAATTAAAAATACTGTTTCATTTCTCAAAATGAAAGAATTAAAAATGCAGAATTACATTGCAAACTTTACAGTAACTAATAATAAGAGATCCCAAACTGAATGTCTCCCATGTGGATTTTAAATTATTTTTAAAAAGAAAGTAATTAAAAATGCCACCGCAAATGTTATATTCCATGGCAGGAATTTACATCACAGAGTTAAAACAGACAGAAACCAAATATGCATATGAAAAATATAACATGCAATGTACAAATAATTAGTAAATCATATGCAAAAGTTTAGGTTCCCTTAGTCAAATTGCATGTTTCAATGAATTCCTAAAACGAGTAGAAACTGAAACAGCTTCCACAGGGTACAAAGTTAAATACATCCTTCTGCAAATGTAAATGCACCCTTGTTTTTTCTGTGTAATTTGTTTACAGATTCAAAGTAAGAAATATGGCAGATGCAAAAATTGGACACCCTTCCAGGCAGTACTTTGGTAGAGATACAAAGGCCTACTTTGATAGAGATACATGTTTCTAAGCATTTCCTGTATCCAGCTTTAAAAAACTTTCTATTTAAGCTTTGGGATTTTTTCCCCTATTCTTCTTTGCATAAGTCTTCTAGCTCAGAAAGATTCTTAGGTCTACTTGCCTGCAGTGCAATCTGGGGAGCCAGCCCTCCCCACTGAAAGTTCTTTGTATGCATTTGATTCTACCGGGATTGCCAGCAAGTATAGTCAATGGTTGGTCTCAGATAATGTACAGTAGAAGATAATTAAGATGCAATACTACTTCTTCATGTAAAAATAGCAATAACTCTGGAATAGTTCCATTTCTTTTGTTCACTTCAAAAAAAATTTGGAAGTTTTAAAATAAAAATGTTCCATTTAAATAAAATTTAAATGATTTCAATGCTTTCAATGCTATTTAGATGTTACACAGCATGCAACTTTTTAAATGAGAAAGCTTAGAGGTGAACATTGGTAGGACCAATAAGCAATACCTGAGACACTTCAGGAACTTAATAGAAGAAAAAACCTGCTGAAATCTAAAAGGTTTCACCCAGTGGTGAAATGTAAAATTTGTTAGTACCAGTTCTGTGGGCGTGACTTGGTGGGGGGTAATATGACTGAGTGGGCATGGGCAACTTTTTTTTTTTTTTTTTACTTTTAAAACCATTTTTTCTATAACCTCTTCGGCAGAAGAGGTTGTAAAAAAAAAAGCTTTTAAAAGCCTCTGACGATCAGGCAACTCAGCTGGGATCGTCAGAGGCTTTTAAAAGCATTTTTTTCTACAACCTCTTCAGCAGAAGAGGCTGTAAAAAATGCTTTTAAAAACTTCTGATGATCCCAGTTGAGCTGCGCAATCACCAGAGGCTTTTTATTTTACTTTTAAAAGCATTTTTTTCGGCCTGAGAGGTTGTAGAAAAAATGCTTTTAAATTTTTTTTAAAAAAAGTCTCTGATGATTGCGCGGCTCAGCTGGGCATGGGGGGGGGGGCAGGGATTTTTGCTACTGGTACTCCGAATCACCCGCCGCCATCGCTACCAGATCGGGTGGTCCGAACCGGGAGCATTTCACCCTGGTTTTGTCCTTTTATCTCCTTTCTCCCTTAAAAGGAGCTTGGATAAAAGCAATCTCTTCCCAATCTGCTTTATCAGCCAATAGCTACCTTTAGCTGGGTATCAGATTCAACAGGCAGAAATGGAAGAAAAAAACCTGATGTCTAACTGCCTGACTGGTATTGTGTCAGCTGTGGTTCAGATCAGTAGTGGGATTCAATTTTTTTCTACCAGTTCTGTGGGCATGGCTTGGTGGGCGTGGCAGGGGAAGGATTCTGTAAAATCTCCATTCCCTCCCCACTCTAGGGAAGGTTACTGCAAAATCCCCATTTCCTCCCAATCAGCTGGGACTCAGGAGACAGAGAATAGATGGGGGTGGGGCCAGTCAGAGATGGTATTTACCGGTTCTCGGAACTACTCAAAATTTCTGCTACCAGTTCTCCAGAACTGGTCAGAACCTGCTGAAACCCACCTCTGGTTCAGATGTAAAATCTGACAGAGAAAAGGAGGAGCATAATATGTACTAGTGGTCTATTCATGTGGAGATATATTCAAGAATTAAGAGAAAACTTGTTCAAGCTGTTGCTGCTGCTACATTCAAACGCTTCTCTAAAGAGAAAAAAGCTTGAGGTGGGACTGCTGCCCAGTCACTGTAAAGCTGGAAGAACTTTGTTTTGCTGTACAGTTATTAGTGAACTGCTTCTATGCATGAGGGGGAATTTTTTTTTTTTTTTGGTAGTGTACATAATCTGTCATACTTCTAACTTTGCAAAGTGTGTGTCTGGGAGATGGAATATTCCCAGCCTCTGAACACATTCCATATGAATGTCATAATGATATTGTAAGAGAAAAAACTTAATCTAACATGATGCCCAAATGTTAGATGTAAGGCATTATGTATGCAACAATATGCTTTATATGTATATAGCTGGATACCATGCTTAGCTACGAAATTATGTGATGGGGTTTGATAAATTGACACTTAAAGCTTGAAAATTAATGAGTAGTTATGATTGGCCTCTCCTCTCCCCTTCTCTCCCTCAGCCATACCCCACAGAAGCCTCCCCTATCCTATCCCCTTCTCTCCCTCAGCCTTGCCCACAGAAGCCTCCCCTATCCTATCCCCTTCTCTCCCTCAGCCTTGCCCACAGAAGCCTCCCCTATCCTATCCCCTGCTTGCTGCTGTGAAAGTAAAACTGAAGCTGAAACTCCTCTCCTCTGCTTGTGTTTTGCATTTGGAACAGATTTCTTTTCAGGTGGGGAGGGGGAATAGAACTTCTTAGCATCAGAGGGCTGTTTGGAAAGTGAAACAGTATTTGCTGTGTGAGCAAGAAGGAGACAGGAAGGAGCCTGGCCGTGGCTTAGCTCAAGTGTTCTGTATTAAAACTGCTTCCTGCTGTGAAAGTAAAACTGAAAGTGAAACTCCTCTCCTCTGCTTGCGTTTTTGCATTTGGAACAGATTTCTTTTCAGGTTGGGAGGGGGAGTAGAACTCCTTAGCATCAGAGTGTGTTAATAATAATATAGGAAATACTAATGCTCTGATGGTCATTTCAAAAAATCCTTTCTTAGTGAGCACCTAGAAGCCACGAGGAACATACGTGGCAAATTTCAAGTTTGTAGGCTTTATGGTTCTGGAGATTTCGTGATTATGGCATGAGTGGTTTTTGCTTTTATATATAGAGATAAAGAATCCATCAATTCGCTTTGATTCACAAGAATCCTTTAAAAACCAACCAATTTTAAACATCTATGTTAGAAAAGATTAAAAAATAAAGAAAACGAACACATTTAGCCTTAAGTTGAATATGTTGTTTAAGATGATGTGTCAACTGATGTGATAAAAAATTGTTTTCATATTTTATGTTGTCATGTTTCATCGTGTATCTGTCATTGGATGTTCACTTGCACATACTGTACTAAAGTACTTCTTTAACCTATCCTGCTCTCCATCCATATGCCTAACAAAACACAAAAGGGAAAAATTAATCATTCTGCATCCCTAACAATGCTAATCATGGATGCTCTTTTCCCTGTTTGCTCCCAATCAATGTGTTTTTATGAACATGTCTCACCAAATATTAGACCTTGAGACAAGGCAGCCTACGGTGCTTTGGTTCCCAATACCAAAGAATCCCCCTCCCATTTCAGGCATGACAGTTATGAATCTGCTTGTTAAAAATGAATGCAGACCAATGTCTATGTGGCTGATGAAGAAAAGGCCAAAAAAAAAAAAAGGGTGTGTGTGTGTGATTCCTATAACCTAATTGGGCAGCAAAAGTTTGGGACTGCAGACTTTAAAGATGCTGTTTTGTCATGAGGTCCAGAATTATTTGCAAACAGTTAAGTAAAAAGTAAAGTAGAAACTTGTGCTGCTGTTTGAACCTTCCATGTTCTTCTACAGTAAGACATGTGGCAATTCTGCTACAGTGGAAAACTGCATATTTATATAATTATTTCCTGAATATAATATTCAGCAGTGCAGACAGATGTTACCAAATGTATATATTAATTTAAATATTCTGTCTTTCTCTCCAAGGCCTGCTTCCTAAAAGCAGGAAAGGGTCTTTTTCTGTATTCTGTTCCCAAATCCCTACTCTCTTGAGGCTTAGGAAATCTGTAAAGGTGCAGCTCTTTCTGTTAGTATTAGTCAATTTTAGAACATAATTCTTACTTGGCCACTTTCTATCCATACATTAATGGCCTTCTCCTACCCATGTTTTCCTGGCAATATGCATCCTAATTTCATGTCCCTTGGGAGTTGGGCGGCATCGAAATACGACTAAATAAATAAATGTATGTATGTATGTATGTATGTATGTATGTATGTATGTATGTATGTATGTAGGCTGTAGTACCTCCACAGGCCCTAATCTCACCCATAGCCCTACAATCCCTATGGACCCTCTTCCCCACAGCCATCTTCAGCAACAGCGGGTGACTCTAGGGCTAGGCCCATGATGGCGAACCTACAGCATGCGTCCCAGCCGTGGCACACAGCGCCTTCTCTGTGGGCACGCATGCCGTCGCCCCAGCCCAGCTCCAATTGTATTTCTCCATCGCATTTCACTCAATCTCACGAAGTTGGAATTGATTGAGTAAACTTTTTCACTTGCGTGCTTCACTATGGGGGAGGAGGGGTCCCGTCCCTCTCCTGAAGCCCATTACGACACAGAGCCACAATGCGACCCATGCAGCTCTTTCACCCCTCTGCTGTGGCTCCCTGTCACCCTGTCACAGCAGAGGGATGAAAGAGCTGTCACCTTGTCACTGCGGTGGCGATGTGCGGAGCCTTAGTGCGGGAGCAAAGCACCCCTGTACTTGCCTTTGCGTGGCAACAGCATTCCGCCTTCATCATGGTACATGTGCTGTTGCAAAGAGGGCTGGGAGAGAATGGCAGGGGCAGATCTTGCAGGGTGGTGGCCATCCCCCAAACATGGCCTTTCTCCTCCCTTGTCGGCGGGGCCAAGAGAAAGAAGGAGGCAGTGGGGAAACATCCCCTCCCTTGGCCAAGCGCTACGCACAAAAGCCCAGAGGGGGAGGTGGCTGGCCCAACAGAAATGCCCCCATTGGCGAGTCGGATGATGGAGAGGTCTGGCCAAGCTCTCACAGCTGTCCCGCTGTTCGGCACCTCCAGACACGAGCTGCCGCCTTTGAAATATGCCACACCTTTGAGAAATCCGGACAGCGATGGCTGTGGCCGTGGGGGGGGGGGGTAGCGAAGGCATCAGGGCTGCTCCCCCCCTCAGCAAGCCGGGCCTGGAGGAGCGTGATGATTTGCGGGCCGAGCGCCAGAGCATCTGAAGGCGTGCTCCCACATTGCCCCAACATGTGTTTCCAGTGTACTCTCCTCTGTCCTGAAATGGGATTGAGTAGGGGATAGGCGGAAGAGAGCAGGGAGCAGGGGGAAGGGTAGGGGGGCTTCTAGGAGGAGAAGCCCATCTGGCTTTCCTTTTGGCGTGGGGTGGGGGGAAGACCCAATAAAAATCCAATTTCCCCCAATAAATGGGAAAAATAAAGGCCCAGCAGTCCAGAGTCCAAAAAGTGGGGTGAGGTCTGTTCATCGAAGAATCGGAGAGGAAATCAGTTGAAATCTGGGCGGGAGGCTATTCAGAGAGGGATCTGCCTGGGTCTCTTCTTCCCTCCCCCTTAGATTCCCTCTTCCCGGCTTTCTTCTCTAGCCTTGTTTTAAGGGGAAGGGGGAAGCAAGGTGGGACAATAGTAGCTAAAAGGCTGCATGGGGGGGTTAGGGTTTATTAAAGAAGGGGATGGGGAAAAGATCCCATTCCTTTTCCAAGAACCCAGAGAAAGTGGAATAAAAATAGGTGTGTGTGTGTGTGTGTGTGTGTGTGTGTGTGTGTGTGTGTGTGTGTGTGTGTGTGTAAATAACAGCCTGGGATAGCTTCAGCCACAAACAACAGCTGCTGTTATTTTTGCTGAGAGCTTCTAAGATACACAGCATTCTTTAACTAACAATAACATAATAACCATAAAAACATTAACTAACCATAATATACAGGATTAAAGGAAGAAAGGTGAAATCAGAGGAAGGGGGAAGGAAGGAAGGAAGGAAGGAAGGAAGGAAGGAAGGAAGGAAGGAAGGAAGGAAGGAAGGAAGGAAGGAAGGAAGGAAGGAGGGAGGGAGGGAGGGAGGGAGGGAGGGAGGGATTAGGATGTGATGGCCCTCCAGATGCTAGTGCACTACATTCCCATTATTCCTGAGTTGTGCTATTAAAGAAGTCCAGGGCCACCAGGGAGAAGTCAAGTTGTGAAAGAGTGATTGAAATTCCTCACCAAATCTCATTATTCAGATTAAATTGCCATGTTGGCACTTTGTGATAAATAAGTAGGTTTTGGGTTGCAGTTTGGGCACTCAGTCCCTAAAAGGTTCACCATCACTGCTCTAGGCCAATCACTTTCTACCTGCCCAGCCTACCACATAGGGATGTAATTGTAGGGAAATACTGGAGGAAGGAATGGCATTTTGTATACTACCTTAAGCTCCTGAGCAAAGGCAATGTACATACATAGAATATATTAAAACAAAAACTAAATATAACAGAGGATTTTTAACATTTGGAGGAATAAAGTTGCTAGGGAACTGTTGATTTTATTGAGCATTCTGCATTATGTTTGTGCTCTATTATATATATATTACAAATTGCTTGATGACAGTTCTCACTTCACAAAACACAGTATTGTGCCTAAACTAAATTAAGATACAAATGCTGAAATAATAATTTAAATTCAGTGAAATATTACCATAGTGATTTCTCCACTATTTTGGTCCTGAAAACTTCTTCCTGGTCCAAGTTTACTGTACAGTAACAATCCCGCATTTTGTTTGGCCCTGGATACGTAGGAAGATTCTTAGCTTCCCCTAAAGACAAAAAAGAAGACATTGAGTGCTGATACAGCTGAGAGATATTCATCTCATAAACTGATATTTCAAGTGAATATATCATAACATGTGCAATATGCTTTGCTCAAGTTGGAGTATACATTTAAAGGGTGCTTTTATGAGTGCTTTAAAACTAAGAGACGAAACTAGGATATCATCCTGCTGGCCATAAAGAAAACGAACTATTTGCTAACCATGTTTGATGGACATCTTCACATGATGTTGTCTCCATCTTAACCCCAGCCCAGAGCCACCCTTAGTTGTTCCAAGTTTCACGATTTCCTTCTTCTCCCAATACAAAAATCCCCATGCAGATAATCTTGGATGCCTCAAAGTGAACCATGTGAAAAGAGCTACCAGCTCAGCTGCAATTAGCCCATCGAAAGACACACGGAAGTGCTACCTTCCCATCCACTCCTGGGCCTTGTGTCTCCATAGCCATTTCAATTTGGCTGCAAATGTGACTGGACATGTGGTCTTTTCCCTTTAAACAGGATTTCCAAGCTCTCAGAACTGTCAGCCAGGAATCCTGCTATTTTGTGGTGGTGGTGGATATAATATGTGTGTGGGTGTACAGTACATGATTTGTACTAGGAAGATGTTAAATTAGGAAACGTATGTGAGTCACACATGCTATACATGCAAAAGTGGGATGGGGATGGGAGTGAGAAGAGGAAAATTACCTAAACACTCTGGTTTATACTTTGTGCTTTATATTTCAAATTACCGGTAGCTCTTCCAATTACTTTGACTACTTTTGGGAAGATGGGTTAGTTCACCTTCTATTTAGGACTTTTGTGGTTCTATGAAATGATTTTACAGATGCTGTAAAATCAAGAAATTACCTGTTACTGCAGATTTCTGATAGTATCATCTACGAAATCATTGGATCCCAAGAATAAGTGGAACACTGATAAAAAAAAATCATTTGTTGAGAGGATGTTATATTGAGTAAGGTGGCACCACTATCTGCATAATGTTATGCTTGATGCTAGCTTGAAACTGCAATAAGAAAGGTGACAAATTATGGAATGATCTACCATTTCTATGAGTATAGTCTAGGGCCGTGATGGTGAACCTTTGGCCAGAAGTGGCACGCAGAGCCATCTCTCCATGCACGCCAGCCGTCACCTGTTGCTCTTCCGGGTTCCGGGGTGCACATGTGTGCAGGCCAGCTGGTCTTCACGCGCACATGCATGCCAGAAACCGGAAGACCAGGTGACCCACGTGCAAGCGCACGCCATAAACCAAAAGCTCAGCTTCCCAGTGCGCACATGCATGGCATGAAACTGCTCTTCCGATTTCTGGTGCTCCCACACGTGCGCCAGGGAGCTGCTCTTCTGGTTTCTGGTGCTCCCCCCTATGTGTGCTCCTGTTTTGGCACTCGGTGCCAAAAAGGTTCGCCAACACTGGTGTAGAAAAATAGTACATCTACCAAAAATGTGGCATTTGGACATAATGTCTTTAGAAAAAACGTAATATAGGTTTCAAGTTTCTCAAAACTAAACAAAACTATTCAGTGGACTCAAATGTTCTTCCAATGCCACTGATTGAATTCCCAAAAAACAAAGGCTTAATTTACACCGACACTTCCTTCATATCAAGAAAACAAAGATTTTGGATGAATATCATAAATAGAATATAGATATCCAATATCCGAACTACTCTTGTCAATTATTTTAATAATCATTAATTTAAAGCTACCTTTTGGCAGAAATTACACAAAGACACAACTAACAAGCTGGATGCAACTTCAATTTAATCAGCTTTCTCACACAACAAAAGGTTGGCAGGCAAAGCACACATTATGAATAGGTCAGTGGACAATTGAGGGTTTCAGCTGTTAAATCACTGTGCAGATGGCTCTGCATGATAGGGTTTAAAAACTTAGCAGAGATTTTGTTTACCTTTAATAGTGAGAGATGTGGCTGTAACTGCATACATCACTACACATTCATTTTGGATTCTTAGTATTTAGAAATAAAGCAAGAGAAATAATCCAAAGGAAAGGGAAGTTTAATCACCCTTCCTTAAAAATTGAAGCTTAGTTTTAATGTGCCAATTGATTACATTTTTCTGCATAGACCTATCTATTGGATTCCCCCTAACAGAAAACAGCTGGGATTGAATATTATATTGAAAGGGATAAATGCTATTATGATTTGAATTATGCGTTCAAGTACTTTAATTTGTCAGGCTTTTTTGATCATAGCCATTTTTGGATTTCAGTCTTTTCAGTCTTTGGGGATTACCTCATTTAAGACTGAGGCTATCCTCAACAGCAGAATTTCAAAGTACACTGCTTCAAAAGATACTATTTCATACCTTGTTTCTGATCACCTTAACCATGATAATTTGCAAGCATGGGTAGAAATTTACCTTCTGATCCTTTCTGATTTACAGAAGAACTACCAACAGCAGTATCCTGCCAAAAATCCATAAAATTCTCCTTCTTCCCTCCCATCCCCACCAATTTGACAATGGGGAATGATTTTTAATAAGTCTTGAAAGCTTGAACAATATATGCCTCATAAATGTACAAAATGTCCTTTTTAATAGTCTTATCTAAGTAATTATCTCTATTGGAACACAAATTATGCTGGTCATTCAAGCAATCTTTTCTCCACACTTTTTTTCATTTTAATCTCATCATCATCTTTACCTTAAAAAAAAACTAACATAAGGCATAAAGGCCTACATTCTTCTTTTCTGTGCATTATAAGGTTGGACCAAGAAATAGAATTCCAACTTATTCTTTCCCTTATATGACATTTTGGCATTTGCACTCTCTTGCTCTCAACTGTAAAAGCTACAGGACTGCTATCTTGATTTTTACTTCAAATAGATGTTCTTGTTAGAAAGTGGAACATCCTAATTAGATGCATAGCATTCATGTTCTCAGTTTATTTTCAGAGACATGCATGCTATTTTTATATATGCAGATAAATAAAACATTCTATTATCATGCATGATTCTGATTTCAGGTTTAAGTATTTTTTTTACAGATAATCATTTTCTGTTATTTAAGTTTTTGTGCAACAGAATGAATAGCAACAATATTTTCTTCATTTGTATCTCACTAGATTTAATAATGGGTCTGTCATCTTTTTTTACCACTTGATGGAAGATAGGGGAAAAGATGACTGAAGCACAGAAGATTCAGATTATATTCAACACACTTTAGCATCGATATAAATAGTGTCCAACAGATTTTATAGCTTCTGCGAAGCTGAAGAATGTTGCAGAAAGACTGGTCCACTGACTCTTGACTCTCTTGAAACATTCCTGAAGAAAGCTCACTGGCTTAGTATTTATCACTGACAATGAGGAAGGAAGTGCATTTGGCTATCTACAAGGAACAACTGGTGGACACCTTCAACCCCTGAATTCCAGAACTCTGTAGTTCTCTTGACCTAGCAACTACATCTAACAGAAGCAGTTATTTTTCCTTCCACAAATATTGTTAGAAGGGAAGCTTTTTTTTAAAAAAAAAAGGAATGTGGAAGAAGGACGTTCTTACCTCCTCTCTTTCTGCCCTACTCCGTGTAAACTGGCAACATTAAGGAAGTCCTTAATTCTTTCTCCATGGAATCACTCTACTTACTTCAATAAGATTGTTATATTAATATTGGGTTTTACTATTTACTTTTATGCTTTTCTATTAGAACACAGTAAAGAAAAAGCAGAAATGCAATCCATCACTTTGTTCCCAAAGCAGTCAACCCACTGAATACCCAAGCAGCGAATGAGCACAGCATCACACTGCTATTTGTGCACAGCCTCCAGTATTTGCGTCATATTATCCTGATATGGGGGGAATCTTACAGTAATTATTGTGACTAACAGCTGTTGATAGCATTATCCTTCATTTTTTTGAGTCCCATTGAAAGTCATTGAAGTTGTTTGCCATCTCTTTATTTTATTGTAACAACCAGAATAATCTATGTGCCATATGAAGAATTATTTCCTTTATCCATTCAAATTTTCCACTTTTTTCAGGTTACAACATTATGAGATCCAGATAAAATGTTCCCATCCACTTTCTTAAGACAACGTGTGACTTTAGATGACTCTATGTGCCTATGTTTGAAGCCCCAAGTTCCAAATCTTACAAACTTTCACAACAGTAGAATTGTTCCAACCTGTTGATTGTTTTGGGTATTATTCTCTGCCTCTTCTCTAACTCCATGATAACCTTTTATACATCCTCCACCATACTCAGCAGCTAGAAGGACAGATCATTTTTATCAGAAAATTGAACTCATCATTTGCAGAGGCTCTTCTCTCGTTCCCTTCCATTATTGTCAGTGATAGATTGCAGCTCTCCCTCCCATCCTTTTTTCTTCTCTTTTAAACTTCCTTGGCATTCATCTGCAAACATTACGCTGAGTGTTACAGGTTGCTCCACATTTATAAATGTTAACCTTTAAATACAAAGTTATCAAATAACTTATCTCTGCTAGAAATCACAGAGAAATTGTTTTTCTGTTGATTTGCTTAAATCATTTTAAGGCTTCTAGTCATCATCTTGGGATAGGATATTCTGTTAAATTAAATATACACTGCATTAAGTCCTTTTGGAAGAAAGAAAAATCTATCTACAGCATCTACTTCCTCTGCAATGAATCACTGGGCATAATTTTTCTGTCATCATATTCCATTAGTGTTCTCTTCCCCACTCCCCAAATTACATGTTTAGCCTCACATGTTTAGCTTTTCCTTTAATGACATAACTGTTACAACACTGATTACTTTATTTCCAATTTCATCCTAACCTTCATTTTTTTTCATGGCTTATTTTGGACAAAGTAATATTTACTGTATTCCCAAAGGCCCTGCACCTTAAACTGTAAATAAATTCAACCTTCACTGCTTTCCTTTATTTTCAACTTTCCAACCACTATTTAAATTTTATTGTATTGTTTAAATGTTAACATAGCAATATATATTTTTAATATTGTTTTTGCTTTTCTTATGTCAATCTTACGTTTATTATGTCGCAACTGTTTATTTTCTTCCTATGGGTCCGACTCCTAAATATGGATTTCTCTAGTGCTGCTTATGAATTATATTGTTACGTTCTGCATTTGTCTATGCCTTTCCTAATCTAAAGCATGCATTTATTTACAGTTTTTATTACAATGGATTAAGTCTTCTAATTTTTTCTTTCAATTTCTTTTAGTTACTTCAATCATTGAAAACATTAAAGGTTTTTTTTTTAAATAAAGTGTAATTATAAGGAGCGACCAGCGCAAACCTCCGTTGGAGTGCCAATCAGCTGTGTGACTGGGAGGCGGCCAGTGCAAGGCAACTGTGATGCCCAATGATCAGCTGTGCATCCGGGACACCCGATGATCAGCTCTGCAGCCATGCAGAGCTGGGCAAGCAACTTCTGGGCAAGGCCTGCACCAGCGGAGGGCGGCTTGCCTATATAAACGTGCTGGGAGGCAAATGCTCCCAGTGCTGACTTTAATTCTGGATTGTATCTGTTTTGTGACCAGAGCTTTTTGGAGCTCATTTGTGTGCCTGAGTCCGGGTTAATAAACCCAGTTAGCACACGCCCACACACCTAGGGTTGTTACTACTGGATTAGGTCCGGAGCTCGAACCTTTTGAGAGCTAAAGAATAACTAAAAATATATGGACGTAGGTCCACCAGACATGTAACTAATACTTCAACTAAAGTTACTGAGAATTATTCTGTTTTGTTTAAAGAACTGACAGCAAAATACAAAGCAGTATTTTAAATTATGAAGAACAATGCAAAATAACCTCTGAAATCTTCTAATTGCTTACTCAGAAAGTATACTTGATTAAATGGGATTTATTAATTTGTTTTCAGCTATGCTAATTTATATTCATCTTAAATAAGCTAATTTATTTCACTGTTCTGAAAGGAAGCTGTCAAAGAAGCAAAATGGGGGCTGCCAATCCTTTTCATTGAGGCAGGTTGTCAGAAAAGGGATAGGCTGGTTTTGTCAAAGGTCCAAACTGGTAACTGCAGACGGCCTCCAAACGAGGCGGTGGCTTACCACTGCTCCCCTCAGCATATAGACTTGTAGCTGATGTCACTTCTCCAAATAACTATCCACTGTTATGTTCTTTTGCTTCCAGATGAATACAGTCAGATATCAAACTATCACTGTTCCTTTCAGGAATTATTGAGTCTTATATATACTTTATTTCTTTAAAAACTTCAGAATGGATTTGTCTAATCTGTGACCAAATGACTGACAATACTGATAGCGATTATATAATCCAACACTATTGTATTGCCTTTCTAGACCAAGAATTGGATTTCTGGTGAGAATTTTAGGATGCTCAAATTATAATCTTGTGTTCAATTTATTTTTCCTGTTCATTATCTGAATTAAAGCACTGAAATAATGTACCTACAATAACTAGCAAGTACAGTCCTCACTGAAGAAAGTTGCTTTGTTGCGAGCATAAAAAACATAACCCCCATGGATCAGATGTGTATGTATCATACTTATTTCTTAGGAGTTATCCATAGGATATAGTAAACAAAGCTTAACCTATTTCTTACATGCATCATGGCCATAATCTACTATTTTGATCTTGTTCCTCTTATTTCAGCTTTTTAAAATCAAAGATGTTCCGAGAATCTTAAAAAAAAATGCAGTTCTTAAGGCATTTAAAAAGCTGTAAGCAAGCTCATGTTAAGCAGTAAAGCGTATTACTGGCAAAATACCAAGTTATTTAAAAGAGAATTCATCTTCTCTCATCTTCACCAAAAGAGACAAATTCTATTTCAAACTGAAAAGTAAACTGGAATATTGAAGAGTGTTCACTAATCAAACTTCATTTGAGAGCCTGATAAGAATTTTACAGGCTTCTCTTGTTTATTTCTCTAGTAAGAGGTTGTGTGGTCAAAGGCCTACTTTAATTACAGTGTTTCCTCAGATTACCAGCAGCCAATTGCTTTGTCAAACTACTGTATGTAATCAGGATAAAATCAGATTACGTTGACCCAGTAAAATATGTTATTTTAGGATAAAGAACAAAAAATAAATAAAATAGGAAACATCCAAAAGTCTAAGTCATCATGTTTGATTTATGACCAGTCTTGGAGTTTGGGGAGAGCTCTCAGACATTTTATTCCTCTTGTTCAGAGATGGATGCTATGGAAGGCAAAAATAATCACACAACAGCAATTTACCCTAATGTTCCTTAATCACCATAATCAAAGCCTTAGGACACACCCTGCTATCTTGCTTAACTAGGTCCTCTACAAGGTAGGCCGACACACTGACAAACAATACTGGACTATATCTGTGCACATTTTTTTCAACGTACCACTTAAATATAAAATCAGGTGAGGCAGGATACCAAAGGAGGTTTTTGTTGGAGACTGGAATTAGAAATTCTTTTGCCACAACCTCCTTTCAGAAAATGCTTGCAAATTAAATTTAAAGAATTGCTCCCACCAATTTAATTTCAACCAATATCTTAGGCAACTGCACATGCAAACAGTTTTAGAAGAAAATCCTACTTCAAGTCTCCATAAAGCATTGGTGATAAATCAGAGGGTCTCGATTAGATTCTCATAAATCTAGACTGAAATACTTATAAGACCACTACATCCTTGTAAGGATAGAATTGTACGCCATACTTTGTATTAAAACACAAGGTTGCATTCAAATTTTTTATTCCTTACAAAGAAATTCTTCATATGGATATATACACATGTGCATTGTACATAGATTGAATAAGTATCACCAAGATACATGTTAATTTGTACCAATAGCCAAACATACACTTGATAAGAAAATGACAACAGGACACATTTTCAGGAGTAACTCCCACTGAATAAAAAAAGAATTTCTTTCATATATGCATGTATAAAATAAGAGGTTCAATTTCTGTCAAACACAAAAGACCAAGACCCATGCGAAATTCCAATTAAACAGATGTATTGCTTATGCCTATGTACAGGAATATTACCAACTAATGATTAGGCTATTAAAAGTAGAGAAGGGTCAATGGAATTCACAATGGGTAGGACTTAGAAAATTTGTGGCTACATAGGGATTCTAGGCTGATCCCTCTTTTAAGCCCGCCCCCAAGCTCTGCCACTCTTTCGCCTACATTTTCCCCTCAATTTAAAAATATTAGAAATCAGTAATTAAAACTTATGAAGTGTAACATTTATAAAGTTATTTTTATTAGAGAAGTTTTAAAAGTTGATATAAATATACAGTAAATATAAATGCAAACTTTTTAAAAAAGATTAAAGTTGATATAAACATACAAAGCCATGTTGTTTGTTTCAGAAAAAATATTATCATGAAAAGAGACTGAAAATCATGATTCTCCAGTTCCTTAAAAGTGAGCAGTCTTTTTTGTTTTACAATAGCGGGCAGATGAAATAAAGCACATACTGTAAATTAAGGACCAAACATCTGCTATGTGATTTGTTGTACAAAATTTCAAAACAGTGACTAATTTGAACTTTTGAGAGGAAAAAAAAACATTGCATGAATCTAGATCCGAGAATCAAGTCAAACCAAAACTGAGTCACCATCCAATACACTGAAGATGATAAAAATCAGATTCTAGCTTATTTTGATTCACAAATATTCTGAAAGAAGTTTTCCTTCTTCAATATCATAAAGTGAGGAAATAAATTTTGAGTTATATGAATATAGGCATAGAGAATTTCAATCTAGATGGTAGGTTAACTTAATATCATTGATCTCATTGTATGTCTTGTTAATTTGAATGAGGTAGCAAAGAGGTTGAAATGCATGAAACTGAATTAATAAAAAAAGTAAAAAATCAATTTAAACTTGAACTTGCATAAAATTTGAGGCTTAACTTGATTAAACCTTTTATCCAGGTCAGACACTGAAGTTTGTTTTCCCCATCCAATCAATGCAGCTCTAGCAATACATTATTCCAGCTATGGCGAAGTACAAAACTATTGAAAAGCAAATGAGTAAACAACTAAGCATCTTCAGATTTAAGTTGATTTACTTCTCCCTTTTTTATTGATTCTAATATTGTATCCTCCCCACCCTCCAAAGTCTTAAGATGCTTCATGATCATCTTTACATTTTTTTCCCTTCTGAATAGAGGAAGAATCTTTGCAGTTACTGGGAATGAGATTTTGGAAGATTTAGGTATTCTCTCTCAAACCTATCCCATCTTGTGCATGCACAAATGCTCTATGTGAACATGTGTGTAGAATTATCTACTCACTTTTACCAATTCCCATTCTAATGTAACTCAATATTGTTATTTCCCATATTACATATGAAAGAGAAAGCACTTCTTAAGTCTAACGCATAAGATTGGATGCAAAAAATGCACATTCAAGGCTTTCCATTTTCTAAGTTCAATAACTTAGATAGCTGTGTAATAACTTGATAATAATATTTATTTCAGCTGGCCGCCGGAAGCCGGTAATGCTGGCTAGAAATATTTTTTTTTTGGATTCACTGCGTGCCAAGCCAAGTCCAGTAAAGATTTCTATTGAACCCCTCAGCGTGGCCTCTTCCTTTGCTGGCCAAACTCGGAATGGTGACAATTTAACTTTGTAGCCTAAAAGAATGTTTTTTTTAACCAATCTAGGTTAGGTTAGGTTGGGTTGGGTTAGGTTAAAGTTGTTATGAAGTGAGTTCAGTTCCATCTTTCCTTATTTTTCAGAAGTCCTTCAAGTTTTGGCTTCAGCATCAGACCTGGGGGGAATCTCAGCTGACTAGAGAACTTCTGAGGTAGATCCACTGCTAATCAAATCTCTTGTGTTTTTCAATTTTTTAAAATATGACTGTGTTTGGCATGCCTATTGTTTTATACTTTTTTGCTGAATGCCACTCATGTGAGATGGGTAGCCATATAAATTTGATAAATAAGTTTGGAATATTGTCCTTGCTGGTTCATTTTAAGTGAAACCTAAACAGTCACCTTTTTTCTTATTTTGCCCATGTATGACCCTGCAGAAGGGCTAGGTTGAATTTTGTCATTGTACTGGTATTGTATTAACCCTTCAAGATGGGCCAGATCAAGAAACAGGAAGACTAGAGCTACACTTTATTGAAGTAGGCTCTAATAACAAAGCCTTGTAAATCTGTTTGTGTTTTCCCTTTGCTCCATCTTATACCCCAGGAAGGAGGGGTAGTCTGAATATGTTTGTAACACTCCTCCCCCACTTCCCTGGACTAAACATATGTTTCTTCTGCACCTGGTATTTCCTTAATGGCCACTGGATTCCTTCCCCAAGGTCATCTCCCTGACTCTCTACAAAATGTTATTTTAACTGATGTAATTTACCATTGCTTAATTATATTCATTGTTGTATTGCAAACAACGGAATTGCTTGCCAGGAACATGGAAAAATAAGCTTGACCATAAAAACCTCACAAATGAATAGCTGACTTCAATAAACTAAATTACATTGTCTTGGGTGATATTCTGATGAAGTGTTTTTAAGCTGTAATTTTTATAATCGTTCTTGAGGCCACCTCAACAACATTTCAGGTAAATGTTTAAAATATGAAGAAGTGGCTCTGTTGGCCAAACCGTTCCTGCTTTGGGAAAGAAGTGGTTTGAAAAAGAAAGGAAACTGAAAGCATTTGAATGACACTTGAAATACCCACAAATATTTGAAACACACTATTACAGCCTTTTCCTAGTGGAAAGATGGGAATACACACTTTGTGTCTGGACTGTGGTGACTTCGGAGGGGGCAAGGGTATTAGGTTAGGTTAGCCCTGGACATTAAAATTACAATTCTGCTCAGATGCTTAGCAAATACAAAATTATACACAACAATACAAGACAAATTGCAAACTGGAATAAAAAGTTTTTTAAAATGAATTATATGAAAATAATGTTATATAATTTGTATCTTCCACCTTCAGCCTCTGAAGAACAGATCGCCGTTAAATCTAACAAGCAAACAAACAAATAAAATCAAATTGACTTGAAGAACATTTATATGGTATAAGAAGGCACATAACAAAAGGCATATTCTTGTCTTTCTTCTCTGCTCTCAGGCCATTCTTTTTTTTTTATCTTATGATATAAATGTACATGAATTATGGGTATACAAAATAGTTAATTACTTTACATACCCTGTTTTCCCAAAAATAAGACATCCCCTGATAATAAGCCCAATTGGGCTTTTGAGCGCATGTGCTAAAATAAGCCCCTCCCCAAAAATAAGCCCTCCCCAAAAATATTTAAACACAGAGCTGGAAATCAGGTAAGATGACAAGAGGAGCCCCATCTTGCTCCACGCGCCCCAAAATAATAAGACCTTCCCGAAAATAAGGCCAAGCACTTATTTCAGGGTTCAAAAAAATATAAGACAGGGTCTTATTTTCGGGGAAACATGGTATATATGCGTGTGTGTGTGTGTGTGTGTGTGTGTGTGTGTGTGTGTGTGTATTTAAGTCATTAAAATTATATGTATATGTTTCATTAATATGGCTACTGTCAAGTTGTATGTTATTTATTCTGCTTCTTTTTATTTTAATTGACAAATATAAATTTGGAGCCAGGACTTGAAAAACAGATTGGCATGAAAAGCAACTGTGTTTAAAAATAAGGTATGATTTAGACTTAATTGTATTCAGAAACAATTGTATTCCTCTGAAACAAATAGGGCTGAATTCCTACTGCTTTCAATAGACGTACTACATAACTATAGCTGGATCCAACCCATTACGCATAGCTTCTTCATGGTGTTTATTGCTATTTTAGTCAAAATATACAATGAAAGCAATGTAAAATTAAAGCCAAGTGGGACACCCAGCAAAACATCCACATCTACCCTGCTAAGAAGTTGGTGAGGAGCTGTTACTTTCTTAGAAATATATCTGCAATATGTGAAAGCTACTTGTTTAAAGTTCCAGAACATCAAACATCAAAAATATATTTTGCCAACTTAAAGACAAATTCATACTTTGGGATATAATTGTAACAAACATATGGTCTGCACAACCAAGGAAAGCTGCAATTTAGTTTATTTTAAAAGGATTGCTAAATATAGACTACAGTAAGGCATAAACAGCTCTGTGTCACAAAGAAAAGATCAGCCATTAGCAAGCTAAGAATATGATGGTTCTTATGTTTTTAAAAAGGATCTGGAAAACTGAAGCCTGAACTTCATCATCCAACATCACTCAAACTCCCTTCTAGATGTGGTAGCATGTGCCAAGGTACATCTATCAAATTACTTCTAATAAAGTACAATTTTATTTATATGCAATTCAGTATTGTACTGAATACCTACATTTTTCCGATTATATTACACCCCCCCCCCCAAATATTCCAGTTAAACCACTTATGATGAAACCCTCATGGACTGTGTTTACTATTGTTGCAGACCGTCCCCAGAGAAGAAAGAAGATACAATAACCAGAGCAAACTGAATGTAAGTGCTTTCTATCTCTATAAAACAACTCTAAATAATCCATCTTAAAAAGGTGCATAATAATTTAGATAAATAACTTTCATAAACTAGACACATGTTTGAACAGATTTAGAAGTGCTGATTTTCACTGTAACATTTTCACTTTTCTGGGGAGAGAAGAGCGGGAGGGAGGGAGGACAAAGATTTGAAACAACATCAGATTTTTTTCATGTAGAACAGTGGTGTCAAACTCACAGCCCATGTGCCGGATGCATCACATGCTGGCCACGCCTACCCCCATTTTAGCAAAGGGGGCGGGGAAGTCGCAATACGTCATGTAAAAACGTGACGATGCGACTTTGACACCCCTGATGTAGAATCAGTGGTGGGATTCAAAATTTTTTACTACCGGTTCTGCGGGTGTGGCTTAGTGGGTGTGGCATGGCTTGGTAGGCATGACAGGGGAAGGATACTGTAAAATCTCCATTCCCTTCTTACTCCAGGGGAAAGTTACTGCATAATCCCCATTTCCCCCTGATCAGTTGGGACTTGGGAGGCAGAGAATAGATGGGGGCAGGGTCAGTCAGAGGTGGCATTTACCGGTTCTCCGAACTACTCAAAAATTTCCACTACCGGTTCTCCAGAACTGGTCAGAACCTGCTGAATACCACCTCTGTGTAGAATCATACTAGGGATGGGTTCTACTTACCTTTACTACCGTTTTGCAACGGGGCCACGCGTGCGTGCTTCTGTGCATGTGCAGAAGCTTCCTGATGACATCAGGATCAGTGAGCGGAGCCTCCTGCCAGTTTTATTACTGGTTCTATAGAACCGATCCGAACCGGGGCAACCCACCACTGAATCATACTAGGGAAGAGAACTAAAATCTGGAGAAAGAGGATTATTAACAGGCAAACACTTCCAATATATTCTACCTGAAAACCAATGAATTACTACTTAATTTTTCTGCACCTTTTCATAACCAAGTAACCCCAAACAGCCAGTGAACAAGATGTCACAAACACTAAATTAACATAGTAGGAAAATTTTGACTAGCCTGATTTCAAAAATCATGACCAATATATTTATCTTTATTTGTTATTCTGTGGATGGTTCCTTAAACTAGACCACAAACTTATGTTTTGTATTATCTCATGAGGGTACTTTTACATTTTTTAATTTGATTTTTAATTTAAATCATGATTTAAATCACTAGTAAAAAGGCTTGATTTAAATCAACTCGATTTAAATCATAATTTTTAAAAAGCAACTGTCATCTCTGTCCCGCAGTGGCTCCTCCTCTGACCCGCTGTTGACTCATGGACAATCCCAATATTGCAGAATATACAGCCTCGTGCTACATAACTAAGCTCCATTTCATGCTGAATAAACTAAATTATTAATGTATCTTAAATAGAAAACTATCTTAAATAGATTTTTATCCAAAAGCATTTTATTAAAATCTGATTTAAATAAAAAAAATCTGATTTAAATTTTTAAAAAATTGATTTTTATCCACCCTGTTATCCTTTTACTGGTAGTCCTCTTACGCCCATATTGAGCCCACAATTTCAGTCATAAGTCATGACGGTTTTAAGTAGCTCACCACATGACTGTGCCAGTTTTATGTTCTTTTTTGTGGCAGTCATAAAGCAAACAATTCAATCATTAAGTGAATCCATTATTCACAATGGGGTGTTTTTTGCCAGAAACTGGAAATAAATGCCATAAATCATAATCATGTGACCATGGGATGTGGCAAAGAACTGTAAATGTGGGTCAGCTGCTGAGTACCCAAAATGCAGCCACATAACCTCGGGGAGGGGGAGGTGTCAGCCATTGGAACTTCAAATCTGGTTTTAAGTCCTTTTTTCAGGAGCTGTCATAGCTTCAAACTGTAGCTAAGCGACCAGTCATAAATCAAGGACTACCTGTACTTTGTCAGGTCATTCATTGATCTGGCCTAATATTACTGCTTGAAAGTAATCTCTATCTAGGGCTGTGGTTAAGACTGAGTGGCTGTGGATGCCGGCATCTCGGGATCTGGAGGTTCCAACTTTAATGATCGGGAGGGAGACTCTTACTCTCTCCGATAGGGTCCGCAATCTGGGCGTTCTCCTGGATTCTCGGCTGTCCTTGGATGACCATCTGATGGCCGTAACCAGAGGGGCTTTTGCACAGGTGTGTCTTGTGCACCAGTTGCGCCCTTTTCTAGACCGGGATGCCCTCGCCACGGTCACTCACGCCCTCGTTACCTCTAGGTTGGACTACTGTAACACCCTCTACATGGGGCTGCCCTTGGGATGCATCCGGAGGCTCCAGCTAGTCCAGAATGCGGCCACGCGGGTAATTACGGGGGCTTGATACTCCCGTGTAACACCTCTCCTGCGCGAGCTGCACTGGCTGCCGGTGGCGTTCCGGATTCGTTTCAAGGTGCTGGTGCTTACCTATAAAGCCCTTCATGGCTTAGACCCGCGGTACTTGCAGGACCATCTCCAGCTGTTCTCCCACCATCCTGTGCGCTCTCACAGAGTGGGCCTCCTCAGGGTGCCATCAGCCAAACAATGTCGGCTGACGGCCCCCAGGAGGAGAGCGTTCTCTGTGGGAGCCCCAACCCTCTGGAATGATTTGCCCACCGAGCTCAGGACAGCCCCCGACCTTCTTTCCTTCCGTCATGAGTTGAAGACGTGGCTCTTTCGTCAACTTAACTGTTCCGTTATGGGTGTACATTGTTATAGTTTTAAATTATTTTAATTGGGTTGTTGATTTTAATTTTATTGTGATTTGTATTGGATATTGTTTTTGTAAGCCGCCTTGAATCCCTTGGGAGAATGGCGGCATATAAATCACAATAATAAATAAATAAATAAATAAATAAATAAATAAATAAATAAATAAATAAATAAATAAATAAATAAATAGCTAACCTTTTCTGGACTGAGTGCCCAAACCGTGCACGCGTGAATGTGCATGTATGCGCCTGAACCCTCAAAATGCGATGTGCGTGCAGCCCTCACGCACACGCCCCACTTCCCATGCATGTGCACCCTCTGCATGCCCACGGCCCCCCACCCATGTGCACGTAGGCCCCCGTACGTACACCACCCCCCGCCCATGCGTGGCAGAGACACGAAGACCAGCTGGCCAGTGGGAAGCGCGCACACATGCGCGACAAAGTTGAACTGGGGCGAAAGCTTGCGTGCCCACAGAGAAGGTACTGCGTGCTACCTCTGACACCATGCCATAGATTCGCCATCACAGATCTAGGGTTTCTGCTTGAAGGCTTCTCATGCCTTACTGGAGTAGCCAGTTTGAACTTGATCTCTTCTCTATACTAATCTCAGCTCTACCACCAATCTACCATAACTACCCTATTTCAAGATGGCTCTATATTGCAGCTGGTGAAATTTTGAAAAAACAGGTAGAAAGTCTTCCTTCTAAGATAAGCTTCCATTTCCCTGTCTATCTAAGCTTTCATCTTATGGTCTAATTGGTCTTATTGGTTAGATGGGTCAAATGGGGTCAAGTAATTATGGAAGACCAATGACGGAAAGCAAATATGTAAGTATAAAAGTTGCAAAGAAGAATCAGAGAAGTGACAGCATTGTCACTTCTCCTGATGGATGAATACAATTACCTACAACACAAATATAAATAAAAAGCAAGGAAAAATTTCTGCCTTTAGATCAATCCTTATTAAACAGTAGTTTCTAGCAAATAATAATATATTCTGCTAATTCAACCTGAGTTTACTAATAGCAGAAAAGACAGAGGAGTTTAGACTAAGATGTTGCTGGTTAAAGTAATCTAAAATTACATTAGATGCTACATTTTCTATTTAATTCTGATTCTTGTCTATCTCATTTTGTCAGATAACTCCTCTTGAACTCATATAATTCATGCTTTTTAAAGATTGTAATTATAAATCTATTTTATAGGAAGTGAGAACTCAATTATGGAGTGTGATGGTGGAAAGTAATTACTTTTATTAGACTAAATACAGATATGCAAATATATAAAATAATAATACAAAAGAGAAATTCTAACATCTAGAAATTCAAATAGAAATAATAGAAGATTGCAAGAATAATGTAAAACAAGCTATACCAATTAGATAATGTAAAACAATATATACTTATTATAAGACTGTTTTCTCATTAGTCATTTCCTGAAGAAAAATAAAAGGAACTTCATACTCCTTAAAAAGTTGAGGATTTGAGGAATTACAAAACCAGTTAGCCTGGAATCCTACTTCTAGGCAGGCTCCAAGAACTTGTGACTTATAGAAATCTGAATTGTAAAATAACCGCACATGACTACAAGGTCCAGAAATCAATAATTCAATACTTTGTAAGTAAATGTATTTTATTTGTTCCTGTCCTCAGTAGATTTTTTGTAAGTAGCAACCCTCTATCATTTCTTCACTCTTTGTTGTTTTGATTATGATTGTTTCTACATCTGCTTAGCTGTATGTGTTAGCAATATAAAGAAAAAGTCATAGGTAATTTGACTTACAACCATTCTTTTAGTCATTGTTAGAAGTTATAACAGCACTGAAAAAAATGACTCAAATCCTGTCCTCACACTTACGTCACTGCAGCATCCCTGTGGTCACATAATAAAAAATCAAGCATGAGGCAACTGCATGTTTTTATGACGGTTCCAGCATCCCGGGGTCATGGGATCATCATGTGTGACCTTCCCAGCTAGCTTCCAGTAGGCAAAGTCAATGGCGGAAGCCAATTTGCTTAACCACCATGTGATTCCCTTAACAATGGCAGTGTTTCGCTTACTCACCATTATGAAAAAGACTGTAAAATCGGGCACAACTCACTTAACAGCCAGCTTACTTGGCAATGGAAATTCTGGCTGATTGTGATTGTGAGTAGAAGACTACCTGTAGGAAAAAGGAATTATTTCTAGAATAGAGAGCTTGAAATAAGGAAGTGCTTAAAACTAAATAAAGGAAAGAGAGGAAGTGACACTAAACTGTCTTATCCAGGGGTGGGTTCTACTTACCTTTACTACCGGTTCACAACGGGGCTGCACGCTCTCTTCTGCGCATGTGCAGAAGGTTCTGCACATGCACGGAAGTGTTCTGATGATGTCAGAGTTGGTGGGCGGAGCCTCCCGCCAGTTTTACTACCGGTTCTATAGAACCGGTGCGAACCGGGGGCAACCTACCACTGTGGTCTTATCCACATAATAAAGAGAATTCTGTTTTAACCTATCATATACTATGGTTTCAATTTTCTATTTCACATTTAGACAACTACTTCCAAATTTACTTTTCGAAGATCAACATTTCAAATTAGTTTAAACTGGGCAGTACAGAGGCCACCCAAATAATTTTGTAGCCAAGCATTGATTTCAACCTGCAATTTCCCAACACAGTATCCTATTTGCTCTTGACAGTTTGCAGCTGAGTTCAGTTTAGACAAAGGTCAGCACGGCTTTAGGCTGATTGTAAACTGATAAATCAAGACTTTTGCTGCCTGCCTGCAACTAAAAAAGGGACTGTAAAACACCTGGCAGGCCACCATACATAGTTGGTGTTCTATATTTGTCCTAAAGGGTTACAATTTGTGCACCAGCTCAACTCTCTTCCACTTCCATTTTTATAACACTATTAAGAAAAAAAAAGTTGCATTAATCTCCTGATAGGCTGATAATCTGCACTGACATGTTGTTCTACATATCACACAGACATGAACTGAAAGGGACCTACATTTTTAAATCTTAACTAAAAATTAAAAAAATGTAAATTAAGAGAATGCCACCAATGTCTGATTCTTCAACGTTTCAAATTTCTGACCTTCATTCTAGCTGCGAAATAGGATTGGATTTTGTGACTTGCCAGACTGATTGTGCAATATACTCATGACCTCAAGTGAGCCTCATCAGTTCCAGAGATACTAAGTTCTTCCATGGCTCCAGATCAAGAGCTAAACATGAATCACCACTTCCTCTATTTATGGCAGAAGAAACATTAACACAAGACGGGCAGTGGCATTTAGCACCTCTAAGTTTCATTTCCACATTACAGTACTCTCTCGATTTCTTGCTATGCACCATTCACTTTAGCAAATGATGAGAAATGCTGCTAATGAAGTGAGCACATTACTTGTCAGATTTTGCAGAGAACTGGCAATGCTTTGCCCCAAAGCATTTTTCAAACACATAGTGTCCCCAAAACAATGAATTTAAGACAGCAAAATATTGTTATGTAGGGAAACATGGGTTTTCTTGCAGGCCAAAGGCATGGGGCCGCGTTTTAAAATCCATAATCAAAAAGTCTTTTTGTAAGACTTGCTTTTATTAAAAGTTCATAAACCTGTATGTCCCTCATCTCATAAATATTACACTGCTATAAAATACATAAGCATTTTCAAGCCTACAGTTCTACATACTTATTAATGAATCAGCTCATTAAACACAACTGAACATATATTTAAGAAAGTTGGGTTGCCCTTGGGATTCCCAACATAACATCCTCATGTGCCATTAATTTGTTAGATACTGGGATACTTGCTTGCCATGCCATGTTCTCTGAATGTTTACATTATTTTTTAAAGGAAACTGACTTTTAGGAATGGAAAGCATCAGCCTCTAGTAGCTTCTTCATTTCCAAAAATAGCTCTAAACCCAAATGGGTAGTATAAACTATTTAAGAAATAAAAAGATGAAAGGGGCAGTCCAATGGCTTGTTTAAAAAATATGTATGCCTGCCCAAAAAAAAAGCTGGGAATGAAGGAAGCAAATGAGTGAAAGGGGCACTGGTAAATTAGCACCTTATTAAGTCTAAATGCACCCATGAATCCCAACATGTGGATATTTACAAACATATTTACATATTTACTTTACATCACAACTTGATATCCCTCTTCTACCATATGCATTCATAATGCTCTCAGTTTAACTGGAAAGGCAGAAAGGCAGTTTACAGAAAACTGCTTGCTGTTTGCAAGATCTTTATAGTTTATTTAACACAGTCATGCTAATAAAATTGCCTTTTAGATCCAACAATTGAAAATGCACTGAGTATATCTTAGTGTTACTTGACTGTTCTCACATCTTAGTAAGAAAATAATAAAGGGATCAAAGCAGCAACTAAACATTTTAACATGTACTTTCTAAAAGGTTTAGTGATATATAATGAATTTTTGGAGGGCACTTGATTGCACCACAGTTCCTATATTGTCGCTGTAACATATATGTCAGAGTTTATATTTCCTGAGAATATAAATACTATTCATTTCTATTTTTAAAAAATGATATAGGTGGATTGTTCAGCATTTGCACACTGTGTTTAAAAAGAGCCTTTTCATGCAGTGCTGTAAGGACTGAGTTTCCTCTTTCCAGCTCAGTCCCCAATCTCCCTGAACTTTTGCCAGAGCCTCCAGTATCATCTCACTTTGGACTGGATAACTAAAAGAGACACACTTATGAAGGTCAGAAGTGCAGCAGAACGCTCTTGGTGTTGGCACAGATAAAACTATTTCATCCTTAAGAAAATCAGTGGAAACTACAAGTAGCCTACCAGAGCCTGTGAAGTCAACTCCATTACATCCACCTACTACACACTTACAGAAAGGAAATGATGACCAACTAAAAGAATTTCATGGATTCAAGATGTAGTCTAACACCAGCTCTGAAGTGCAAGCTGGAAATTTATTACGAAGGCCACTGCTCTGCTATACATTCTCTTAAAGAGATTTTTAAAAGTGTTTTTAGTTTTAATAAAAACCATATATGTTAACATTCATGTTAATCTGAGATTAGTTATTCAACAGTCAGTTTTGGACAAACAAAACCTGACTTTTTATTATTTTATTTTATTTTATTTTATTTTATTTTATTTTATTATTTTATTTTATTTTATTTTATTTTATTTTATTTTATTTTATTTTATTTTATTTTATTTTATTTTATTTATTTTATTTTATTTTATTTTATTTTATTTTATTTTATTTTATTTATTTTATTTTATTATTTTATTTTATTATTTATTATTTTATTATTTATTATTTTATTATTTTATTTTATTTTATTTTATTTTATTTTATTTTATTTTATTTTATTTTTTTATTTTATTTTATTTTATTTTATTTTATTTTTTCAGATTTCTATACCGCCCTTCTCCTTCCGGACTCAGGGAGGTGAAATTTAAAGCAGCCACTACTTTTTTTCAGGTTTGCTCAGAGGCCTTAATAAAGAGAGGCTGCTTTAATTAACAGAGAAGGTTTCTGCTCATGTGAGGTCCAAACCATTTATTCAGAATCATTTGCAAAGCAATCACAGCCCTAACATGTTTAGGAGATCAAAGTCTGACATACAGAAAATGCAATAGGTACAGCAGAGGTGTGGAATTCTGTAAGTTATGTAAGCAAGCAAACAAGAAATCCCTTACGCTGGAATGGTCTTGACCGAGAAAAATGGTAGTAATATCTTGCAGGAAAATGTAGAAAACAAACTGATTTGATATTAATAATGAAATAAAAATCGATTTGTACTAGTGTACTAGTGAATGTGAAAAATGTAGGCATGCATGCTTCTAATAAGTCATGTAATTTATCTTCTCATAGGGATTTACCAAGGATGTACACTCAGCAACACCCTATTGATCAGAAAATACATAGATGTCTGCTCAAGATTCCTTTTGATGCTCTACCCAGATTCAATTTCATTTTTGTAGTATTTTGTAAGTTAAATTTGTTAGCATTTTATATGACAGGTGCTTAAAAATGCTGTTGATTTTAATTCAAGCTATTTATATATTTTTTTAAATTTTTATTTATATTTTTATGTTAGCATGTGATGATACATATGGACTGCATAGTGGCTCAATAGTTAAGATGCTGGGTTTGCCAGCTGGAAAGTTGGCAGGCCAGGTTTGAGACCGAGCTCCATGCTATGGGGAGAGCGCCCGTCCTCCCCACAGCTCCTGCCAAACTAGCAGTCTGAAAGCATATAAATGCAAGTAGATAGATAGGTACCATTTCATTGGCAACTAACCGCACACCATGACATCATGCTGGCCACATAACTGTGCAGATGTCTTTGGACCGTACTGACTCAATGGCCTTGAAATGGAGATGAGCAATGCCCCCTACAGTTGGCCACATGTAGCAGAGTAAAATCCACAAGGATTCCTTTACATTTACATACATACATACATACATACATACATACATACATACATACATACATACATACGTATGTATATATATATGTGTGTGTGTGTGCATATATATGTGTGCGTATATATTCGTGTGTGTGTGTATGTATGTATATATGTATATAAAGCAGCTGACATTGTCAAACATAAGAAGGAAATATAAGAGGGAAAGTAGTTTTGAAAATCCAGTACTATTATTTGGTGCTAAAGCTTTTTTCCTATGCACTTCCCCACACGGCTACATGCATCCTATTTACATAGTACTCTCAAGTTTTGAAAGCTCTCTTTCCAACAGGAATGTACATGCACAAAGCAGATATTTCAAGATCATACTTATATTAATCAAAGCAAGTTATGAAATTAACTTGAAAATTTCAACATCAAGCAGCCTGGCTCCAGAGCAAAGTGAATTAAACTGGAAGGCTTATGAGCTGCAAAGGCGGAGCAATATAAACACAAGGGTACTTTCAATTAATTTACACCAAAGAAACTACTATGGGTTTTTGAGTAGTCATAAGTTAAAATGACCAATTCCAGTGACTTGGGAATTGAACAGAATATAAATCAATGTAGCAAATCAATAAATATTCCAGCATGTTAATCAGAAGTGGACAATCTGGGCCTCTAGAAGTTCACACAACATATGGACTTATTTTTTTGCAAAGCTGGGAACCTTCTTCAGACACAATCACCGAAAACCCGCTGAAAGATTTCCTGCCTTTTTTCAGATAGGAAGACAAGAAAACTGAAACTTTAAGCCCTAGAACAACATTATCATAGTTAGAAAACAAATAAAGGAAGATGACGTAAAATGTCAGGGGGGGAAAAGTATGTCCCACAAGGTTCCATCCACTTTCATCCTCCTTCCTCTTCCAGGCCTTGCCCTCCAGAAGAGAAGGGTCTGTCCCTAGGCATTCTCCCCAGACTGCTCCCACTCCTCATGTAATCCATTAATGAGGTAATTTTTAAACAAAGTAGTATTTTTAATTAGATAAAACCTCCAATTCATGGCTCACAGGCCCTGGCTGTAATGTTGTATTCTTTGTCCTGTGGTTCTCAAGCTGACCAGCTTAAGAAGATGGCCAATACTTTTTTAAAAAAATAGCCTCAGGCATGGAAGAGATTTTTTAATATTAAAATCCTTACGAAATGGTTTTTCCCCTTGCTACCTATTCTTAGCAGAAGGCATTTGGGTTTTATGGACCACCATCAATATTTTATTCTTGTAGAACGTTGTTTTGAAATAAACATTTTAGCAATGAACTGTCTAATTGTTTCACCCAAAATAGAACTTGATCCATTCAAATCCACTGCTATGACAAAAATGTTCAAGAAATTTCTGTTACTTGGTTTCAGTAAAGTACTCTATGATGTATTTTGTGGACTAGGTTTGTAACTAAGTTTGTAAGACAACTGAAATGGACATAATACTCATTTTTACAGAGGGTAACCACAGAAACCTATTGATCACTTGCGGAAAAATATCATTGGATAGTGGCATTCCATTGGTCACAAATACATGATTCAGAACTCATATGTAACTCCACCATCTGTCCCACCATAATGTGTAGAAATAGTCCATCAACGATGAAATGACTACATGGGTATATAGTATGCACTAATGGGCTACAATGTTTTTATCTACTTTATTTTACAAAGTTGCAAGATTCCATCTTGGATATATAGATTAAACATTATGTGTAATTTCTGCAAGACTGAAATACTTTGTTTTATTCAAAATAGGGGTTGCACACATTGATTTATCATTTTAGGGAGTCATGATACCATGATACTATGCCTTAATATAATAAACACATGCCCCATTTAACTCAATGGAGTTGAATTTACATTATGCACGGGGAGATTTGTGCTGTTATCTTCTAGTGCTAAATGGATCTTTCATAAAAAATGAACACATAAAGTAAGAATAAGAGAGATGCACAGTGTATTGAAGGCCAAGTGTTATCATCACAGTATGCCCAAAACATCCCACTTTGGAATCTAACACTTGCAACTACTGGCAAGAACGTCACAGCTATAGCTTTTCATACAGGCAGTACATAATACTATTCCATTTTGGAACATTATTCAAAGAGCAAAAAAGATTAGGCAAAGATATTAGCCAAAGGAATTATGAATATAACAAAAAAACAAAAACAAAACCACAGCTAAAGCATGTTTACACTAACAGATTTATTACATTTATATATTGCTGCAAATCAACATATAAATGTAACTTGGCAGTTAATTCAGTATTTTATTAGTAATTAATTCTGTATTAATGCAGTTAATACAGAAAAATTAAATAAATTCAGCATAAAATCAAAACAATGAAACAACAGCTCCAGAACAAAACTATTAAAAAAACAAAACAGAAATGGTCCAGCCTCATTACAATGCATTCCGAAACAGTTCTGTTTTTAGTATCTTCCTGAATGCAATCAGGGAGGAGGCTGGTTCCCAGAGAGAGGATGTTCCCCAAACTATGACCGATACCAAAAAGCAACACCCCTCCTGGGTGTTGCTTTCAAAAGTGAGGTAGTAGGAGCAGTTTCTCTCTAAATGACCCAACAGATCTGGTTGGAGCAAGCTTACTTTTGGGAACCTGATGCCAAGCCCCATGCAAATCATCATTTCTTTCACTATATCCATACACTGGCCCATACGTTGCCTTTTCTTTTTAAAATTCTTGCCTTTCTCTTTGAGGAACTCATTAACTCAATCCAACCAACATTTTAATAATTGTCCCCTTCCTCTTTATCCATCCAATCAATGTATCTTCATATATTTGTTTTGCAATTCAATCATTTTTCATTCTTTTTATGATCAAGTCCTCTCAGCAAAGTTTTGTACTGATCACTCATTTTTAAATTCCATTCATCTATTCATTCTTGACCCTATATTTTCTTGAATAACTCATTGTCATTGCATTCAGTTCAATGTTACGTTTCTCCTGATATACACCTGAGCCAGTTTGGTGTAGTGGTTAAGGTACCAGGCTAGAATGCAGGAGGCCGTGAGTTCAAATCCCATCTTAGCCACAAAAGCCAGGTGGGTGACTGGGTCAGTCACTCTCTTTCTCAGCCCCACCTATTCCACAGAGTTGTTATTGTGGGAAAAATAGGAGGATGAAGGTTGTTGGAGATGTTCGCTGCATTGAGTTATTTGTAAATATAATAAATAAATAGAAAATAAAATACTCAACTCGCATTTCAATTTAACAAATTGAGCAGAACATTCTTCATTTGTGTATCTTAAAATACCTCCATGTATTTTCATGTATTTAGTAAAACTGTACCATAAATTAACAAATTAATCTATAGATTAATTAATAAACTAATCTATAGATTAATTAATAAACTAATCTATAGATTAATTAATAAATTAATCTATAAATTACAACCCTTTATATGAAGCTTCCCATCATTCATTCCATTCTTCCTATCAAATATAACTATTTTTCCCTAAAAGGGAACAATAAATATTCCAATCATTAGGCACAGACATACAATTCACTCACTCACTCTCTGCCACACACACCCATTATATAAGTTGTAGGTGTACTTCATAAGTATACAGCATCCTTACTTCAACATTTATTTATACCATCTAAACTTACCAGTTTTATTATTTTTCAACATTTTCACAGCATTCAAGACTTCCTTTTCATCATTTTATCCTTGGAGACTAACATTTATAGCATCTATTCACCCACATAATAGTTTTTTTCTCAATGATCACATTCATTTATAATGTTGCAGAATTCTGTCATATTACATATGCTTGCATTTTTTAATGAATCAAAAGAGTTACACTTGAAATAGAGGGCCAAGGACCGAGTTATAAATGGCTTTGTTAATATGACATATCGAAAAGTATTTATTTATTGTTTATTTATTTATTGGTTCAATTTATATATGCCACCCTTTTCCGGAGACTCAGGGCAGCTTACAATGCGTTAAGCAATAACCTTCATACTTTTGTATATACCTGCTTAGTAGGGCTTTCAGCCGCCCCCCCCACAAGCGGTGTTCTTTTTTTATACAAAGTCAGCTTATTGCCCCCACAAACTGGGTCCTCATTTTACCTACCTCGAAAGCATGGAAGGCTGAGTCAACCTTGAGCCTGGTGAGATTTGAACTTACAGTAATTGCAGGCAGCTGGTGTTACTTAACAGTGCTTTAGTCTGCTGCACCACCAAGTCTCATGTATGAAGTATGAAGAGTTCACTAAATATTTTATCAGTTAATGCATCCTATTTTCACTTTTTTCTAGCTTGCCTCTAATGAAGCTCAGCTGATGCCTTACCTCCCACAAGCAATCTAAATTAATGAAAAGCAGCATCCTTTCCCAATGAGCTACCTCGAACAATTCCCGACCTACCCCTGAGATACTGTTTCCCTGAGATACTGAGATAGAGTTTCTAGTTAGCCCAACATGACTGGGAACAAGCTGTAGCTTTTGAGCAAAACTCTCCTTGTGCAACAGAAATTTAGCTTCTTCAGCTTGATCTCTAATATGCATGTCTCTCTTAATCTCAACTATTGTGTAATTGTTTGCATTCCTTTCCCAATTCTAATTTTGCACAAGTGTTTCACAAACCACTTGGCACTATGCTCATGTCTCATTTACTCTTTCCTTCCTAACTCAAAATCATGTCAAAATCATGTCAATATGATTTCTCTTGAGTAGTGTATAACATTTTCATTACAAGAACCACCAGCGTGGCTTTCAGATTCCTACGTGCATCCCTCACGTGAATCCCAATAGTAGATACTCCAAAGAATCCCTTGTTTCTTAACTAAATTTCTTCTCTATGTTGGTCATTCCTGATCCAGTAAAAGGATTACTTACATTCAACTGCTGATGCAGTTTTTTTTATTTAAATCGGATTTTTTTTATTTAAATCGGATTTTTTTTATTTTTATCGAATTTATTTTAATTAAAAAGTTTTGAGGTAAAAATCTATCGTAAGATAGTTTTCTATTTAAGATACATAAATAATTTAGTTTATTCAGCATGAAATGGAGTTTAGTTATGTAGCATGAGGCTGTATATTCTGCAACACTGGGACTATCAGTGAGTCAACAGTGGGTCAAAGGAGTAGCAGAGATGACAGTTGCTCTTTAAAAATTATGATTTAAATCGAGTTGATTTAAATCAAGCCTTTTTACTAGTGATTTAAATCATGATTTAAATTGTGATTTAAATCAACTCAATTTAAATCAAATCCACCCTGCAACTATGTGGTCTTCCAACTCCCAGGAAGCTAGCTGGGAACTGAAGTCCATACATCTTAAAGTTGCCAAGTTTGAAAAGTACTGTGTTTGAAATCATGTGACTTCCCTCAAGAAAGAAGGTCACAAAGCCTAACAAGTTGTACATACTTTTACCCAATAAGGGTAAAAAAGATTATTTTTACACCAGTGCAGCTAAAGATGATCTAAGCCTGACTCAGCCATGAGTTTGGGGCAAAATAAAGGCAACAACACAGAGAAGCAAAAAGATGCTGCAAATGTGTTTTTGTGCCATGGTGAAGTAAAAACGGGGAAAGGTCCTAAAATCAAATGCCAGGGGTTAAATCTGCATATTGTTAATCTGCAAAGGGACTCTAATGAAGTAGGACATTTGTAGACATTCTTCCTCACTTGATCTCTATATCTAAGCTATAAAAGTTGTGGCCTATGATGCTATTATGCGGCCTATGATGCTATAATGTGGCCTATGATGCTATGTGGGAAGACCTTGGGAGACAGGAGGAAGAGCCGCAGCATGATTCTGTTAGTGCAAACTTACAATAAAAGTATAATTAGTACTCATGGTTGGTGCTTCCTGTCTGGACTACCTCAGAGGGCTGACTTCAGTCTTGAAAGTCTCAAAATTATCTCTTCTTCCTTTATTTTTACTTTCCTGAAAACAAGGGAGAGTCCCTTCCTCCACCCCACCTCTTTCGGACTCAGATTTTGTTCATCAGCCTTGTCTAGACTGCAGTTCTTCTTTCAGTCTCCCAAGGTCATTCCCACACACCATTACAGGGCTATTACACCTCTTTTGCTGCATGGAGAACAATCAGAACTCTTTCCTATAGATGCACACAGCATGCTGCTGGGCCTTAAGAAGCATTCACATTACAATGGGCCCTGGGCCCTGTCACTCAAATCATGCAAGTGATTAGTTGCCTGTCCTCAGTTTTCACAAACGCTTTCATCTAAAAAGTTGCTTGCAATGAATTCTTCCACTGAACTGATGGTTGGACTAAATGACCTCTCATGCCTCCATGACCCTATTTCAGTGGGAGCACAGCCTCCAACTAAAGAAAAAAAATTAAAAAAGAAAGATTTCCAAGTGGGCAGTTTTCAATGGCAGAAGGGAATTTTATTCTTACATAGTCGGAGGGGGAGAGCAGACTAAATAAATGCTTCCATAGACATCACTCAACCTCTGAAGTATTGGGAATAAATACATAAGGAAATTATGTCATATGTTGCATACTACCACCCAATAAGAGCTGCCATCATAAGCAATAGCTAAAAGCAACTCTGACTTGTATGTAAGCACATTGCATAGATTTGCAATAGCAGCAAAGGAGTCTTCTGGCAATATTCAGCCTCTCTCATAGTTGTTTTGGCAAAACACAATCTCTTCATAATTCAAGGACAATCCTGAAAAAAAACCAAACCAATGCTAACCAGAAGCAACAGCCCTGTAAATTCATCTTCCATGCCGTAAGCTAATTATAATTGGTAATACCAGTGTCCAGAGTAGTTTTTCCCAGCCAGGTGTTCATTGAGTCTTGGGACTACAATACCCAGAATTTCCAGCAAGCAAATCCAAAATCCTGCAAAATCTGACAGTTTAGGAAGGAAAGCACAGACAATACTAAACTTCACAAATCACCATTCTGTGGTCTCTGAACTAGTTTTCTCTTACTATAAATTAAACATAGTGAAATATATCCCCTCCCCCATCCACTTAGGAGCTTCTGATTAATTATAACAAAATATATATTAAATTACCTACCTTTAAGAGCAGTTAAGAAACATCCAATGTGTCTTATTGGTGGCATTTGTTTACAACTAGCTACTGAACGAAGGTATCTGCCATGCCAACTTATCAAATATATTTTTCATACATTTAAGTTTTATTGTCAGCGGAGATTTATTTGATTCAGATGTCAAGTAAAAGATTTAGTTGCACATTCTATGAGAAAGTGTCAGTTTTGTAACAACTAACTTGGGATAAGTCCACTAGGTAAAATTAAAGGCCAGCAAACAATAATTATGCATTACAGACCTTACAGGTTACCTACTCCCACAAAACAAAATTATACTGCTGAGAAAACAAATTGAAAGTTAAGACATCTTTGTAATACTATGCTAATTATACCTGTTTCTATGTTTCCAAAAACTCTGCATTGTCAGAGATGAGGAGAGAGTAAAAAAGAATGAGGAATGGGCTAGATCTGTTTCTTGTCAAAGTAGAATTCTATTATTTGGGAAAACAATTTTTACTCAGGAGAAAGAACAGTTACAACTTCAGTTGAAAAGACTCTTTCACATCTAAGCAAATGCTTAACTCTTGTTGCAATGACACAAAATATAGTCTTTCCAACCACAACCATCCTAAGCAGACAGTTCTGACCAGAAATGCCTCCAAGTTATATGTAAAGCAGCTCTTTCACTCTGCGTTCTAGGTATGTCATCGACGTCCATTTAGTTAGAGCCCAAACTCCATAGCTATATTTATATATTCCAGCTACAATCAAAGCCCACAAATTACAGATGAGCTCGCTTTGCAGCAATTGTTTCTTTTTAACTATCTGTTTATCCCTCAAGTCACTCCCTGATGATGTCCTTGGTTTTCTGACCTCCCTATTTTATCCTTTCAGAAAAACTATGTGCTAAATTGGATTAGGTAAATTAAACACAACTTTTTAAAATTCCACTCGAAAATCTTACAATTCCATTTGCTCCCAGGCAGATGGGATTATTACTTCATCTTAAGTGATACTTAAGGCCATACCTTGAACTGAAGAAACAGTATTGACTCTTTTGAAATTTGGTAGAGAAAATTCTTGAGACTATCATGAACTGCCAAAAAAGAAACAAACAAATCAACGCAATGTTCTCACCTGAGATACAAATGACCAGGCTCAAATTATTCTACTTTAGATGTGAAGATTTAGTTCTCTGGAGAAGACTCTCGCAGTGGGAGAGGTAGAAGCAAAGAGAAGAGGATGACAAGTTACAGTAGCAATGGGAGTGCTATTGGAAGAGTTAAAGGTTAGGGACAAATCATCATGGAGAAAGTCTACCTTTATCAGGGATGGGGAACCATGGCTCTTTTATGTCTTGTGGATTTCAACTCCCAGAATTCCTCAGCCAGCCACCTCGGTTGTGGTCTCTAAGAGTCTTAATGACACATAATCGAAGAGTCCCTACAAAACCGGAAGGAACCATTACAATTTTTTTTAAAAAAAAAAAACCTCCTAGCTTCAGCACTATCTTCATTTCCAAGAATTCTTGGAGCAGAGAAGATAAGCAGCTGCAGGCTAGCATTTCATTTTGCAGTGTTCCAGTCCTACAGAAGAAAGAAAACTGTGAGATGGGGAATGGTATGGAACATCCTGAGGGATTGAAAGGAATGGGGAACAAGGATGGTACTTTATCCATGTCCTATCTTGTTGGTTTGTAGTCTGCATTTTGTCTAGATGCACACCTTGTGTGTCCAATCACAGTTGGCCAATAAAGAATTCTATTCTATTCTATAAACATTTCTGTTTGGAGAGTAAGACATACTTTCCTTCTCTGCCTTGGACTTCAATTCCTGGTTTAGACATGTCACTTATCTCTGAGCTTCATTTGCTTATTTTTCTGGCTTACAGATTAAGAGGGACTATGATTTCTCTCCTGTCTTGCACTTACTCCTGAGCAAATGAGCTCACATTTGCCATGATAGATATTTGAGAAAGTATGCAAATCCTTGCAATATTAATCTGAACAGCTGGAAACCTAGGTGATAATAGGTTTAGTATGCATCTTCTAAGCTGCCCTTCATGCTGCTCTCTTTCATGCAGACGCAATGAGAGCAACAAAATAGTCACGTTTCACCCCTTCCATCTCCCCAAGATAAGACCTAATATGGGTTCTTAACTGTGTTCAGATAGTTGAGTGGTCTGGGCAGGAGTTACGTCAAGAAGGCTGATGTGAAAGCATAGGACCAAAGTATGAAGAACTATCTCACACTGTGGAGGAGCAGCTTCAGAAGTAGCACAAATGCTGCAGTCCTAGTTTCTGTCACATATTTTGGAACTAATATTTCTAAATATGGAGGCTCCTCAGTAAGAGCTACTTACTAGTAACTATTTTTTTAAAATAGAAACATAAGTACACTCTTGATTTAATAGAGCCCTGTTTAACAGATTTGATATGCAACAAATCAAATCTGTATATCTTCTTTGAAATAACTAGCATGTCCAATGCATCTCCATGAGTCAGTTAAATTACATTTGTTAAATTGTGTTATTTGCATAATTACATCATTCAGCAAATAAGGTAAATTGCCAGTTAACAACATTTTCAATTGTAATGCCCATTGGTCTATCAAAAAGTACAAGGTATTACTTGTATATTTATGTTTAATTCCAGGGTTACATTCATCGTTCCCCAAAAACATATGTTTGGAGATCAAGCATTCAGATGAAATGGCCATTAAGAAATCACAATGTTCTCCTTTTCCAACTTAGTACACTTTCAGCTTCTTGGAAATGTAGAAATTAATTTCCCAAGATATCTCTAGCACACAAAGGTGCCTATCTTGTACAGGAACCCACCTGCATCTAGCACCCTCTTGGATAACAACATAATTATAACCAGGAATACCTTAATATACTGTATCTGTGAAAAATGTAACTTATAGACCATAAAATAAAAACTGTAAAGATATCTGTAGTGGTGCTTCTTAAACTTTTGAAGAAGACATTGTTTTAAATGAAGAACATCAAAATCAATAAAAGTACATTGAAATAAACTTATTGAACCCTTCACATTTTAAACACTGGTTATAACCATTATTATATGGCATGCATACGAAGTGTAGCATGCAGAGATGGCATGAAATTTGTCAAACAAAGATCTAAAGTCAGTGCAGGATTCAGCCTATTTCAATATTTGATTTTGGCTGCAGCAAGTACTGAAAAATCCACTTTCAGGAAATAATGAAGGAATATTTAATGTGTATTAATGTATATTGTGTTGTTGTTGAAGAATTCTTCCGGAGCTTCCCATAAATAGTCATCTGATACATGGCATACATTGTTTCTTTACAGACTTTAGAATAAGCTACTCCTGAAATATCAGAGCCACTTAATTATACAAGCTCCCAGTCTTGTATCAACTGTTATTCTGCCATAAAATGACAAGCAGAAAGAACCAAGAATTGAGCAAAAATGTTTCTTTCAGCAGCAAATATTCAAAGGCAAACAGTGCCAACAAAAAGGAACTCTTTAATCCAAAATACTTCTGAATGGTCCAGAATGCCTTTTGCTTTCAGTCCATTTTAAAATAGGTTTAATACTTCTAAACAGAAATTAAACAGATGGCAATGAATAAACGTAGTGTTATTCTACTAGAGGTGTTGGGAGGGGGGTGTCTGTGTACCTTCTAGTCCAGTGTTGTGACTGCCAGGATTAGTCCCTGCAGTTTTCTTGGCAACATTTTTGGAAGTGGTTTGTTAGTGCTTCCTTCTTCCTATGGTTAAGAGAGAGAAACTGGTCCAAAGTTACTCAGCTCGCTTTGTGTCCAAGATGAGACTACAGTGCCTTATATTTTTTGCCACCAAAAAAGGCACCAGGTCTTATTTGGGTGGGGGTGTTGTCCACTGAGTCACCTCATTTGCATGCATCGCCCCCGGCTTCTTTTTCGCTATCAGATGCCTTCAGGAACTTGTTCATCCGGCAAGGCTTTCCTGAAGGCCTCTGTCGCCGGTAACAAAGCTCAAGATCAATCCGAAACTCTGTTATCAGCTACAGAGGTCTTCAGGAAAGCCTTGCGGGCAGAAGAAACGGGCCGAAGTATGAGAGGCCTGGCTGCAACTATTTGAAGGTAAGTAGTAGGACAGCTCCACTACCCCATACCTACCCTAGCTTAACTTTTACCTGTGCACCCAGGAGTGGGCAGGGTCTTAATTAGGGCTTATTTTGGGGGGAAGGGCTTATATTGGGTGCATATGTAAAAATCAAGCTAGGGCTTACTTTCTGAGTAGGTCGTATTTTCAGGGAAACACGGTAGATCTCAATGGCCTCTCGATTTCTTGTCTGGTACCTTTACTACTGCACCAAACTATTTAACCATATAATAGTAGCATTCTTTTTTTGTATTATTTTGTAATCTTCATTGAAGGATCAATTCCATATCCTTCCAAAATGTACAAAATAGTCTCCATTCCTTCTATAAAGTAGTATACTATTTTTAGTGTATTGTTGTAGAAGCCATGGGCTTTGGGAGCATCAGATATTACAAGGAAAGCTAGCATTAATCTTCTGTTACATCTCCTGGTGCTAACAGCAAGAGGAAATTATGTAGCATGCACATTGCACAAGCTGTTTTTTTTATATCCAACACTGGCAGATTCTATGAGCAAAATTTTGTTTTAAAATGCTAGGATTCTGGCACACTCAGAGGCCTTGGACTTCATAATTTTCCTCAGAAAAATGGAAAAATATAGTATACTGACCAGGATACACATTTAAGATGTAGCACTGAGATAGCCTCAATGGATGGAGAAACAGTTCTTCCTTAAGCAATTTCATGATTGTAACAATCTGATTGTAAATTAAAGGCAGCTGGTTCAATATTATAACAGAATAATAGAGTTGGTAGGGACATTGAAGGTCTTCTAGTCCAACCCCTTGTTCAAGCAGGAGAACCTATACCAGTTCAGACAAAAGGTTGTCCAATCTCGTCTTAAAAACCCCCAGTGACAGAGCACCCACAGTTTCTGAAGGCAAACTGTGTCACTGATTAACTGCTCTAGATGTCAGGAAATTTCTCCTTATTTCTAGCTTATGGGTAATATTTGGAAATGAAGTTGTGATTTCCATCTGTTGATGATGATGTAAAAAACTTGTATTCCCCCAGACATTCAATGACTGTTGGCAGTTAACAACAATCAATAAAGAAGTTAAAATAAAACTGATAAAAGATAAACGTTGCAATTTTCCTGAATTAATTTTTTCTTTGGTTTATATCTGTATTTATTTAAAACAAAGATACAGTTTCAAAAGAGATATTAGTAAGTAGACAAAGACAATTACTGAAATTATACAATTGATAGTTGATGTACCTACAAATTGCTGGTAGAATAAAATCTGACCTTAAAAATCGAGAGGGACATTAAGAAAAACGTCACAATTTGTAATGTTCACACACAATCCAGACCACTGTTAGAGCATTTATATGAACTCTTAGATGTTATGCAGCAACAGAACCAATTAAAACATATATGGTAAAAGGTATAATCGTGTTATATTGATATAATCTTTGTCACTTTCAGAATGATTTATGGTAAGTCACCTAAATCTCAACAGTATGTCAGAAATTTCAGTACTCATGATCTGAACAATTACCCACTTATACAGGACCCTATTCTCCTATACAAATACAAATCATACAAATATCTTTTAATCAATATCCAGATAAAATATATGTGCATGAATAAATGTTGAGAAAATAAAAAATCAACAATTTCAAAATTATCCTTCAAAGAAGATTGATATCAGTACAAATATAACATTTGTTGACTACAACACATACAATGTGTTATGTGCCACCATCAAAAGCAACTGATTCTATTTCTACTGTATTAGATAATGTATGTGGTGGCACAGTGGTTAGCAGTATTGCAGGCTAACTCTGACCACAGCCAGGAGTTTGATCCTGATGGTCTCAAGGTTGACTCAGCCTTCCATCCTTGCGAGGTTGGTAAATTGGGAACCCAGATTATTGGGGGCAATATGTTGACTCTGTAAACTGCTCAGAAAATGCTATAAAGCAGTATGGAGTTATATTTAAGTTTAAGTGCTATTGCTGTTAGGAATGGAGTGTGAGTGTGTGTGTGTGTGCGCGCACGCGCATTAACTCTGTTCAATGGAAAAGCATTTTATATATGCTTATGAGATGGTATCTGGGTTACCTGCTATGAGTTTAAAAACAAGAAATGAGAAACCTGTTCTTCCAATTCTAAAATGTGTAAAGGTATGTGTGTGGGGGGAGGAGAATAGCGCCCAAAAGGCACATATGTAAAGTTGTTAAAGTGTTAATTAAATTAAAAACTACTCAGGAGTTTTACAGCATCTTTAGGACTAAGTAATGCACTTATGAATGTGCAACTTTTCAAAAAGGTCTTGTTTGAAATGCAAAATGTGAGATGTTGGGTAATACACACAATCTTAAGCATTCTGTATTAAAAGAGTTCAGAATATTTAGTATACTTAGACCTTTATAAAAGCCTAATATTATACCAACACATTCCTGAGGACAAACCACATAATGGACCTAAAATTGTCTGTTGGCAAATCATGATCAAAGTTTGTTTGTGTTACATAAAAAGCTTGTCTAAACTTGCATCAAAGTTTATATCCTACAGGCCACAAAGTTTGCATCCTAAGGGAACTTTGAAGAACAATATATGTTGCCTTTTGTTCCTTGGAGAAAACTGAAAATACAAAAGAAATATGAGTATTATGTTTTTCAGGGTGCAACAATTCAAATAATGGGCTATAAAAAACTGCAGACCATGGAATTATGAATTTAACCAAATTAGACAAATGTGCCACACTATGGCTGGTGCAGGATAAATAATGAAAGAGGAAACAGGCACTGAAGGAGTCAAAAAAGAGAGTAATGAATACCAAGTATACTGCTCAAAAAAATAAAGGGAACGCAAGCAGAAGACATCCGAGATCTGAATGAATGAAATAGCCTTATTAAATACTTTGTTCTTTACATACAGTAGTTTATACACTGCTCAAACAACTAAAGGGAACACAAAACTACTGTATGTAACGAACAAAGTATTTAATAAGGCTATTTCATTCATTCAGATCTCGGATGTCTTCTGCTTGCGTTCCCTTTATTTTTTTGAGCAGTGTATTTATTTAGCCCAACATTAAGAACAACTATTCCTTTTTCAAGGACACTCATTTTAGTTTTACAGAGCACACCCATCAATTAGTCCAAGGCCATTTCAGATATTCCCTTTAAAAGGAATACATTTTCAAAACACGTCAGACCAAATAAAAACTCATTTACAGATGCTTAGATTCCATCTACCTCTTTTGTCTAGTACAGGCAACATATTGTCCTCAAGCCACTTTTTTTCATCAAAGTTATCTTCAGATTTATTGCTGAAATTCCCATCATCATACATTGGCCTCTGGGGTTTAAACATCAAAGTATCTTTACAGTAAGTCACCCCACATAAGAAGAAAAACTAAAAAGCTGCATCCCCAATTAATTTCAGTGATATGCCTTGTCTAAAAAAGCAATAAAAATGCACACATACACACACCCTATCCCACCCCCAGAAAGGTCTCAGTTTAGGATTATGTGCAAACCAAGTCAAGGCTACTTCAACAAACCATAGCTTTAAAAACCTAGGATTGGATTACGTGACTCTTTACACTCCATCAGCTTTTCTATAATATGTTTCATTAACCAGAGTTCATAGTACAATATGCTATAGAAACAAACACTGGCTTATTCACTTATGCACTATTCATTATGTAAACCACAGCTTAGCACAGGCTTATTATCCCCACAACAAAAGTTTAAATGAGATATTTCAACACTTGAAACCTTAACAATTAGAAATGGGAAAGATGCTCACTTCCCATGCCAATCATGACAAATGTTTCAATAATGCCCAAAAACAAAAATAAGCCAACCTTCTCTTCCTATCCAATTTCAGTGGGACGGAGGAAGAGGGAAATACCGTAATTATCTGTCAGTTACAGTACTGCATCATGTTTTCATGGTGCCTTTTCTACTGGTAATTCATAGTCCCTTTTGCACTGCTACAGCTAGAAAACCTTCCTGTAATAATGACCTGCCACTGGCCCAACAATCATTTGTAAATTGACTGCTAAGATTGACTAGAATTTATGAATGACTGCCAATGTAACTGCAGGCCCAAGTCTAGAGACAAGACAAAGAGAAACAATTGATGTGCTTATGTGGTTATACCCAATGGACAGAATCTTGCCAAACTAAAGCTATAACCTTCTAACCTATTAGATATATCCTGAGAGATTCTAAAGTGTAGCTATCCTGACCCTCTCCCCTTCCCATATCCAGTTTGGGACTTCACAGTCTCTTAATCCGGGCCTTTTTCTGGGAAAGCTCTGTGTTGCCAAAAAGTCTTCTTCTTTGCTCCTGCAGGTGCACATTCCATCACATTAGCCAATGAATGAACGGTTATGAATGAATGAAAATATACGATATATGAAATATACTATACTATATTATACACACACACATTTCTGAACTGATAAAAATTTTCAAAAGCTCAATGATACTAAATTGAACTTTAAAAAAACCTTTTGTATGTATTTTAATGTTAACACAGTATCTCTTAAATTCTTTTACTTGCCAATTTTTGTAGAGAAAGAGATGCATAATTTCCATCTTAGGTCAATACAATAATATGGAATAAGGGCAACATGGCACAGGAAATTCCCATCCTTTTGTCTCCAGCTGCAACTCCCTGAACACAAAATAAAAAGTCTGTCCTGAGGATTGCGGGAACCTCAGGAAAAACCCAGGATATGAGTCAGGAGTAACTATGAGAAGGGAAAAACTGGAAATTGCCATTTACACAGTAGAAAGAAGCAACTGCTGAGTTAACTTGTTTATAGTGTATTTTTAAAACAAATTAAGCCTTTGTCTTTTTTTTTCTATTTTGCTTCAGTCAAAAATAATTACAGTATATAAATAAAGCAAATTATGAAAGAGGTCTTTTTAAAAAAAGGAGCAAAGGAAAATGCATCTCAGGATAGAAAAAATAGAGCAATCATATGAACCAGTCTTCTAGATTTTTTTTTAAAATCAGTCCTGGAATATAATGCACATTTTTCAAAAAGCTTCTTAATAAAGATCTTACTATTTAACAGCAAGCGTGGGTGGAAGGAAGCGTTTTTTGCCAGGATCATCACAAGGGTGAAAAGGATTACATTTCACTTATCCATGTGCTGTTGTCCTAATGAATATTATCTTCTCAGTGCTACTAATATTGGCATCCACTGTAATTATGCATTTCAATTTGTCTAGTTTAGATCCAATGTGCTTTAAAACAGGATAAGACAATCTTTTGATGCCTGGAGACCACATTTAATCATTGGGATGGGAAGGGCTCTCCCTATGTTTTAGGAGGTAAGACTATTTTACATACAGATATCCTTTTGAGCTCTTGTAGGTGGTTTGGGTTTGTTTTAAAACTAAGTGGAGCCTATGTAAAGATGCACACTCCAGGGCTTGGCCTAGCTGCTTTCCATCACAAGAGAACAAATAAGGTTTGGAGGCTAGTCAAAGTGAAAACTGGGTCTCTTCCCACTTTTCTTTTAAAATAAGAACTTCAGTGACAAATGAAGGAAGAGGGTTGGGCATTTTGATGAGTAGCTAGAAGTATAAGAAGACAAATTATCTGTTTTGTATGCAGCTCTTTCTGTACTGTTCTTCTATGAACTGCCCCAAGATTTCTGAACTTGAGATAGGAAGAGTCTAAACATTAAAGGAAAATGGCTACTGTTCAATTAATCTTCATTGGACTTGGCTTTCAAATTCTAGTAAGACTACATGCTTTTACTTCATTTTCATTCATTCCATTTGTATATTGCCAAATCAACTCCAGATTCACAGCGGCTTGCCATAAGGATCAACAATAAAAACATCCACAGTACGAAATCCAAATTTATTCTGAGGTTTATGTTTTACTCCTCAGTAAAGTTCTTTTGACACTTCGTTTAGCAGACCCATTCATAAAAAGTATTTTATACAACAAAGTCTTCCTTTCTTTGAGGAATGTAAAAGCAAATCCTGAATTATTATACTGGATTATCCACATTCTGATGATATGCCCTTAACATCCTAGCACATGCTTATATCCAATATATTTAAGTGGAATTCTTATACTGTATCCCTTAAGCATTTCTTGAACAAAAATATAAAGGTTGTGGAAAGTATTTGAAATGTGGTGTGATGGTCGGTGTGCAAAGTACTTTAGCACCCTTTCTTAAAACGCTAATGCAGCTGCATCAAGAAGGCTTGCACATTTACTATAAAGGCTGTGCCCCTTCTGTGCATTTGTATGTGCAGGCACAGCTACTTTGCTTCCCTGGAAGTTCTGCTAGCAGAACTACGTGTTGCATGTAATATAGCCACAGACACCATCAAACCAGCCACATGAGTCCTTCAGAGGACACATTGGTTTAATGTTACGAATGCAAGTGTTTCACTTATATTGGCACACTTTGCGAAATATCCTTTTCAAATATTTTGCCCAGCCCTAGTAAACAGACACTTTCTAACCATAGCCACTGTGGTTAGGTGAATTGAACAGAATCATCTCACTAGATTTAGTTTGTTGTTAAGTACAGTGTTTGCCCTCTAATGTACAGTCAGATCAATACCAGCAAATTTTTATCTACAACCCTGACATCTGCTACTTACTTTTTAATGAAGTAGTCTAGAAGTGATTCACAACAGTCAAAATAGTGACACATCCTTCAAACAAATTAAATTACTGTGTGTGACAGGCACGCAATTACATGGCGTGCTATGAAGAGTTAATAATAGACTGAAGGATTATCAATTTGGAATATGGTGAAAGTTGTTATACTAACACTACTGATTTTAAATTTAAGTTGTTTCAGTCTCTGTGTATACACTAAGCCAATCTTAATACCATTTGTCTAAGTATATTCAAAACAATTCTTCAATGATATTGATGGAAGTTTTTCAGCAAATTACAGGCAATGATTCAAAACCATCATTATCTAAAAGTATAGATTTTTCTAATCTTGCAAAATCATTTCAAAAAATTGTTGAGGACTAGAGAAATTGGCACAGCTTAAGCAAAAAGCATATGTAGCATGGGATAAAAATGAGTATTTGCTATTACCCCATCATGTCCCAAAATATATGAAATATAAGTCCAATATATGGTTTTTAGCAACCAATTTAAAGAACAAAATACTTAAGCAGAATACCTGCTTTGCAAAATATCCTACTTTAGCCATGTAAATATTTACTGATTAAACAAATTTAGTTTGATTAAACTTGGTGTGATTTACAACTGGATTAGACATACATTAGGGCCAAGTTATAAAGTTCCAGCAGGTCTGCATTTTAAAAAAGAAAGAAAAAAACCTTAAAAAGAAATAGCAATGGAAACAAAGAGGAACAAAAACTGGTATTTCATCACGAAAATACTGTGCCAACAGGAAATGGAAATGAGATTGGCAGCCTCTGAAGAATTATGGGATGCAGGAATGCAAAAGGAACACATAAGTGTAGTTATAAGCTCATATTGGGTACTAGACATACAGCACCAGCAATCAAAAGAACAGGATAAACTGTTCCTTCTCTCCTTCATAGGATTCTCTCGGGAGAAAAATATGACAGAAGCAGACTAGGTACAGGTGAGAAATAACAAATGAAAGATAATGGTCCCTTGAACATCTTTCAAAATTTTGTGAAGTGGCAGGATGGCACAGTGAAAGCCCCCGCCCCCAACCACACACACCACCACCACCACCACTGGTGGCAGAAAGCATGAAAGGGCTGCATGGAGAAGCCACGAAAAGAAAGCATTCCTAGGTCAATAAGCAAAGGGGGGAAAAAAGGATCATCAAGAAGTTGTGGAAATGATATTGAGCGAACTGCCCATCAGCTGTCAAAAAGGAACCTCCGGAGTCTTCGAGCAGAGCTTTGTCAAACTTGATCAACAGAAGCCCCAACTAGCTAGCTATTCATAATCACCTAGAGATCTTTAGCAGGAGAAACTCGTTTCGGAGCGGCTGCCTTCAGCCAAGAGCCCGGGATTGGGAGAGGCAGCAAGAGCTGGGAGTCACTTCGCACGGCAATCCCGGCAGGTTTCTGCTGGGCACAAAAGGGCGATTTTGCCTGCTCGAGGCTAACTGGCAAGTCACCCTCTCCTCCCGGATTCCTCTCCCGCCCGCTCCCGCTTCGCAGCATCCTCACTTCCCCTGGCCACCATCCTCCCGCAGCACGCCCTTCCCGCGCCGCCGTCCTTGGTTGGACCGAGGCTCAAAAAGCAGCAAAGCCCGGGCGAAGCGACGCTTCGGGCCCGCCCCGCGCAGCCGAGAAAAGCGGCGGGTTCTTCAGGTTCCCCCTTTTCTCCGCCAAGTACTTCGGGAGGAAGGCAGGGGGAGAGAGCGCGAGGCTCAGGAAACCTTCCGCGGAGCTCCGCTTCTGACTCCCGGGGCTGGCAGACCGTCCCCGGCGAACATGGCAGGAGGCTCGCCCCGCGCTCCCTTTGTTGCTCTGCCGCCTCTTTCCCCGCACTGTACCTATTTTGATCCGGACGCTCTGAAACACCCGGAGCCCCTCTTCTTCCACCGCCATGCTTGCAGCCGCGACGGAGAGCGAGCCCGGCTCCGCTAGGCTGAGGGGGGGGGAGGGAGGGCGCCGCCGGGCAAATGCAATGCGCCACGCGCCCCGAACTAGAGGGGGAAAAGACGCACGACCGCCCCCACTTCGCCCCCGCTGGGGAAGACGAGCGAGAACATCTCCAGCAACGGCCGTCCCCACCCCCGCCCTCTTATTGGCTGACGGCAGGCCGGGTGGAGCTCCTCATTGGGCGAATCCGGGCGGCCCGCTCCCCATTGGAGGAGAGGAGAAGAAACAGGGAGAGATTTGTCGCGCAAACCAAACAGCTGGAGAGAGCGCGGCTGAGGCGGCGGGGCCGGCGAGTTTGCGAACGGCTCTGATGGACGCCGGAGGAAACGGCTTTGGCGGCAATGCCTTGACCGGCGGCCTGCCTTGCCATCTGTCACGGCTGCAGCCTTCAGACCGCTTCCTCGTCTGCGCGGCTCCTTTATGTTAAGGGAGCGTCCCGAATTAAAAGCGCGCTTTATCCTGCGGTGTGGTGCGCAAATGTCTTTCAGAGCCACTTATTGTATTGCTTAAAGAAAAAAAAAATAGGCATATGCGTTAAGTGATGCACTGGAACTATCTCTCTAGTCTAAGATTTGTGCTCAAAACTTGACTTCTCTCCCACAAAGACCCACACTTGTCCTCTTCCTCCCTTTGGAAGTTCAATTTGACAACAGAATAGTCAGAGCATCTCTGGGGTCCTCCTGGGTACCAGATATAAAGAGGAACAAAGCTGGTTGCCTTGTTTGAAAATGATCTGGAATACCTGGGTGCTGTTTTTACTGTTTAAATAGTTAAATACTGCAGTGGGTCAAAGGACTGTGAGTGGTATGCTACAGATAACTTTTTTCTTTAAAAAGTTTGATTGGTTTTTAAATTTTATTCTCAGTATGGCCTGTATGGTGACCCTCTAGTCTTTTATTTGTTATATTGAAAATGTACACTCCACACTAAGTCGTGAGTTAACATCCTAAACGGGTGGGTTCTACTTACCTTTACTACCGGTTCGCAGCGAGGCCGCACATGCGCACTTGCTTTCCTCACCCACGCGCGCACTCTTCTGTGCAAGCTTTTGATGACGTCAGGGTTGGTGGGCGAAGCCTCCCGCCGGTTTTACTACTGGTTCTATAGAACCGGTGCGAACTGGGGGCAACCCACCACTGATCCTAAACCAAAAACAAATCACATGCCTCAACCTTGCTTATTTTATGGTATCCTGTGCTAAAAATCCTTATTCAAGGACTTACTGATAAACTACAGTATGCTTACTTATATTACAAATTTTAATAAGATCTCACCATGAAAAATGCTATAATTAAAAACCTCTACCTTAACTGTATTTTTACATAACTCTTATAATAAGATAAAGGTTCCCCTCGCAGATATGTTCTAGTTGTTCCTGACTCGAGCGGGCGGTGCTCATCTCCGTTTCAAAGCTGAAAAGCCAGTACTGTCCAAAGACGCCTCTGTGGTCATGTGGCCGGCATGACTAAACGCCAAAGGTGCACGGAACACTGTTACCTTCCCACCAAAGGTGGTCCCTATTTTTCTTCTTGCATTTTTTATGTGCTTTCGAACTGCTAGGTTGGCAAAAGCTGGGACAAGAGCTCACCCCATTACGTAGCACTAGGGATTCGGACCACTGAACTGCCGACCGCTGAACTCTTATAATAGCCACCAACATTTGTTACAATTAAGCAAAGACACCAGATTCAACTCACAGGTTATTTGCATAAAACATATTAAGGCACACACTTATTCTGGTAAACAATGGTTATCCATCCACCCCCACCCCCCAAAAAATAAGCCCTAAATTGTGTGTTGTATTAAATTAGCATTAGCATTAGGAAATAAAGTGATGGAAATCTGATTTTTTTTCTTCTTTTTCTGTACATTTTTCATTGTAGAAGTCTATCTTAGATTCAAGGTCATTTTTTCTTTCTTGTAAAATGGAACTTTTAAAATCATGTACCAATAGATAAAGCAATTCAAGCAATCAGCAATTTAAAAACATGAATGATTCATATAGCTGACATTGGCTGGCTCCTGCTAAGTATACACTGGATGAAAATACAGGGTTGTTGTTACACAATGTCCTGGGAATTCTAACTCTTCCAGCTTCTCATTTCAAATAAGCCAGATTACCCAGCAAAAGTGTTTGCCAGTGATTAAGCAACAGCGTGTAATAAAATTAATAACATACACAGCAGTTATCAGCTAGATTCTATTCTCTCTTCACAACTAAAGGAGGGATCTCACTATCATCGTGGTGAGATAGGTGGCAAACAAATTTAATGAATAAAATAAACTTTATATTGGGATTACCTCCAGGATGTATCAGAAAATGACTGATCCAAAAGTGCTATTGTCTGCGGATTGCCTATCCTGCTTAAGGTGGTGCATAACAAAAGAAGGATCTACTGCCAGCAAATTTAAATTTAGCTATATCATCAATTATTTTTCAAAATGCTGTCCTGCTGGGACAAATGATAGTATTTTATTCTACACATCAGGTTATATTATGGTGTGTATAATTATTACAAATTATGGTTTATAAATCATGCATCTATCAAACCCACGGAGGTTAGAACAATGTGTGAATTTAGCCAGGGTAAATATAAACAGAAAGTGTTTAACATTTGTATTGCGGGGATGGGGGGAGAGATTGTAATCTTGTTTGTTTATTAAAGCAAAGAAATGGGGGGAAATAATGAAATAACTTGGAGCTACAGCAATAAAATAAACTGTGGCAATGTCATTAGCACAGTACAAGCTTAAAACAGAAATTTGAAGATTGTCATAATCATGCAGCCAACATTTTTAAAGCAGCCATTAATATACTTGCCTGGCCATTGTCCAGAACCTGGTAACAGAGCCCGAGATCACATCTTGCTAACCCAACAACCAATAGGTAACATCCCCAGAGATGATATTAAAAGGAAACTCTAAAAATGGAGCAAAGCTTCCTGTAAAGCTAGAGGCAGTTTAATATAGGCCAGTGTTCCTATCTCATCTTCCTTCTATAGACCAGAGTGTGCTTCTGCTATTGGAATCATTTGATATTTGTCCTTTAGGAGCACTGAAAATAAAATGCTGAAATGTGCTAATCTGAAGGTTCTTCTAATCTGAAGGTTATTTGAGGTAAGTCAAGAGAATGGCTAATTTCCCTGGGTATACCCCAATTTGTTTGCATCCTAATTTACCCACATGCTTCCTTAGTAAGAGTTTGTTCTCACTCAGTCTGACAATCTAGGCATCTGCTCTAAGGTACTGCAGCAACTGCCTTCTCCCACATCCATCTAGCTATTAGTAATATCTTCCCAACAGTCAATATTGCTGTCTTCCTTATATTCAAGGACAACAGAGTGAGGGTTCAGGAAACAGCACATAAATCAGCTTACCTAACAGAGTTTGACTGCATTTTAAGTACAATATTTTATACACTATCTGGTTAATTTATAACATTTTTCCTTGCTGCTTCCATTTTCTAGGTTTTGTTGTTATTGCTTTTCGTGATTGTTGAGATTCATTTAGCTTCCATGTAGATCCAGTATATGACTGAAAAATGGACTATAAACACTACTTTTAAAATGAATATGGTGGAACATTTCAATACTAGTTTTAATGATGAAGTCCTTTTATTGGGAAGTTGTACAAACCATACACTAAGCTACAGTATATTTTTTTGTGCCAAGATGTGATGTCTACTAAATTCAAATGTAAGGATTTCTAATAAAATTATTCAATTGTTCTGGATCAATCAGATTCAGAATACATTTCAAAAAAAAAGTTATAAACAATGGAGAGCCAGTATTGTCTAGTGGTTTAAATTTTAAATTTGGTTTTAATCTATTGGGGTTTTAAAATTGGTTCAGCCAAATTTATTTAATTAGTTTTATCTCTATTTTAAATTTTGTATCTATATGTTTTATTTTATGGCTGTTCACCACCCTGAGTCCTTCGGGAGTAGGGCGGTATACAAATTTAATAAAATGAAAAAAAAATGAAATGGTTAATGCATCAGAGTAGAAACTAGGAGTTTGTGAGTACTAGTCATGCCTTAGCCACAAAGCCAGCTTGGACCAATCACTTTCTCTTAGCCCACAATGTCAGGCATAGGCCACAAGACAGTTGGTCAATTCATTGCAACCAATAGATCAACACTTTGTTGATTTGAAATAAAGTGAATCCTCTACTTGTGGAAAAATAAAAGAAGAAAAAAAAATAAAGCAACTGCAGCAGGACATGAATTATAGGAGGAAAGAAAACCTTTTGTTTGTTCTAAGAAGGCATGCTAGGGTATAATTTTTTTAAAAAGAAAACATTTAAGAAAAACAAGAAACTTCCATATGGACTCATTAAACGGATCAAGCACTGCCTAACATAAAATTTACTTATTGGCCCATATTTAGGAGACAATATAAAGTAAGGGAGTTTGTTTATCTCTTCACTATTCTCTATGCTAGAAACAATTAGATGATTAAGTCAAATAATTTAGATGGAACCCTAAAGGGATTGTTTCATTGTTATTTACAATCTAGAACTTCATGTGTTCAAATTATATGGGATTCTAAAGCCTAAATTAGACAACAATGAGAGTTCCACAAAGAACTGTTTTCTTCTGTGACTCATTCCTACCAGGCAGAAACCACTTCCTTTCAATGAACTACTGTACATGAGAGGTTTCCCTTGAGAGGAAGTAAAAAGATTTTATAATTACCTTAACATAATGGCAACAGCTAATAAAAACCAGTTCACACATAATTGAACTAGTCCACATTTCCAGGTATTAGACCTTTTTAACCAAACAACCAACATGTCCAAAAGGTACTTTTTTCAAGAGGCAACATGATTTTTTGGTTTTTCTTTGAAGACAAAAAAAAAAAAAATGCAAATGACCAACTGTAGGTATAAGGAGTATAAATCCTTCCATTCCCCACGATCCAGTCAGAGCTGAAGAAGCATCTTGGATGAGAAGCGAAACGTCTTCAAATAAAAACCAGAAAGTCCAATTGCCTTTTTAAAAAGCACCTTTGGGTCAACCATGACCTGGATGACTGAGAAGCTCCATAGACAAACAATCACCTTGGAATGTTAGATTGCATACACAGTTGGTACAAAAATATAAATTGAAATAAAGTATGGACATTGATCTTTTTCTCTCACTATTGTTTCCAAGAGGACTCCCACATCCTCACATCACTTCTATCTCCATTGTGTTACAGAGGCAATGCATTTCCTCCATCTGCTGGTAAACGGCAAATCTGTTTTTATTTGAAATATTCTTGTTTATGCCATTTTAGGAGACCTAAGTGAATGTATATGATACAGAGAAGCAAACTAAAAAAGTGTGCAGCCTTTCCTGTATTTCCTGTTAGACTGTGTTCACATAATATGCAAAACTGTGGTTAACTTAACTCTGATTTGCTAATGCAACATACATTTTATAAAACCATAAACTCAATAGTACTTGGGACTCCCTCTGCAGTCTGAAAACATCCCTAAAGTGAATGAAGCAATTTCAAAAATTAACTTTTGAATTTAGACCAACTTTTCCTATTCAAATGCCAAAACGAATGCATTGAGCCTTCCCCTCCTTAAATTTTCTCCAAAATAGACAACAGATCCCATCCAGTGTAGTGCCATCAATGTTTATTTAATCACACAAGAATAATATTACAGCATAAAGTCAAGTCTACACTAACCTGTATTTCTTGAGCCAAACTGTGAAAAAAATGGAAACTGCTTTGATCAGTCAGTGTTTATTAACCTCTCCTTTGGCCCCTCCATGAGGTACTTCTAAAAGCGCTACTCAGCCCTCAAGGTCATTTATCAAGCACCGTTCCAACTATTAGGGTGTCAATTAAGACTGACCTTTGCACTGCTCCTATTCAACTTCTTCATAAAGGCAATACCCAGGCCATCCAGATTTTCACATAAGCATACATGGTTGTCAGAAAAGACATTGCCAACTTGTTTTATACCAACAGTGAAGTGATTGTCTTGAAATTCCACATGTACCTGTAAAAAGCATTGAAGGCCTTTGCTCAATATTGTAAAGAAAATAATGTGTGAATAAACTACCCTGTTTCTCCCAAAATAAGACATCCCCTGATAATAAGCCCAATCGGGCTTTTGAACGCATGGCAATAAGGCCAAGCGCTTATTTCAGGTATCAAAAAAATATAAAACAGGGTCTTATTTTCAGGGAAACACATTTTGGAGGTTTCATTTTTGTTTTTTAGAGTATGAATAGGAAGAAAACTCAGCAGGATCCACGCTTCATATACCTGGTGGCTATGTTCCAAGTCAGTGGCTTTAAAAAGCTCTGTGATGGCTAATATTAAGCCATGATTTATTTAATAAATCAAAATTGGCTAGGTTCATCATATACGTGAAGCACAAACAGATGTACCACATTATGGACTGAGGTAATGTGCCAACCCACCCATGAAAAATTACAATTACAATTACAAACATTTACAATCAGAAGTCAGAAAGTGTGGCTCAAATCCTGCTTGCAGCTTGCCAACATGGGATTCCTGAATGCTACCCAGAGAAGGTGAAGACAAAAAGGTTAATCTTTTGTTCCTTCTCCCCAAATTGTAAGATTAGGAGAGAAATTGAAAGTAAAAAAAGTTAATAAAAATTCCACTCTCTAGAAAAAATAGGGATGGTGCAACATATACCGTAAATATGCGCATTTCCACACTACATGTAAATACAAAAATGGAGTCAACATGCAAGAAATTAATGATTATTTTACATATCAGAACTTGAACATGAATGAAAGGGTAGCTCAGTTAAGAGAATACAACCAGGCTCATGAACTGCTGCACACTTATATGGCCATTCCTTTGTTCAGGGAATCTAATGGCTGCACATTACAGGTGCTAAGAATCCAAAGAGGGGAGATGAGGAGGGGGTGGGAAGAGAGAATTGAGGGTATTAACTATCCTTTTGAAGATATACACTGTGAATCTGGTCTTTCAGCTGTGGAATATTATTAGCTAGAATAGGAAAGCTCTAATGTAAGACGCTGTTCTAAATATGCTGTAATGTATATATTTCTTGTCTATTCATCACATCACATCCAGCATTAATGTTCTGAGAAACAAGAGAGAAAGAGCAAGGAGAAAAAACAAAACGTCATCCTTAGCATTCTTGACAGGCATTTAATCTCTTCCTATAAAGCATTCTCATTCCGCCAGACAGATGCAATAAATAAACTGAAGACACATGGACAGGAATGCCATCCTGTGCTACAGGCCAGACCTAAAACAGAATAGAAATATCCTCACAGTATGTGGGGAGAACAGGAGGAGGAGGCAAAACTTGGCAAGTTAAGAAAATGATTGACCAGAGACAAAACTGAAATGGAATCTGATGCCAATCTAGAAACTCAGAACTTAATAATTACAGTAATGGTTGGAGTATCAAATTAGGCCTGAAATAATAAAAATAACATCAACTTAATAGTAAAAATAATATCTACATCAAGCTAGACTTCTGCTGTTTTACTGATGAATCCATGCTAGTTCTTATAGCTGGGTTTTACATTTTATTCAGTGGTGAAATCCAATTTTTTTTTACTACTGGTTCTGTTGGCATGGCTTGGTGGGCGTGGTGTGGCTTGGTGGGCGTGGCAGGGGAAGGATACTGCAAAATCTCCACTCCCACCCCACTCCGGGGGAAGGATACTGCAAAATCCCCATTCCCTCCCCACCCCTTGGGGAAGGATATTGCAATATCTTCATTCCCACCCCACTCTGGGGCCAGCCAGAGGTGGTATTTGCTGGTTCTCCGAACTACTCAAAATTTCCGCTACCGGTTCTCCAGAACATGTCAGAACCTGCTGGATTTCACCCCTGATATTATTCATAATTTAACGGGTAAATCTCATAACTATTTGGGTCTACAGAACATTCTAAGCCATAACCTGTTTTTAAACCAGAATGGCTTGTTTGTTATGTACAACACAGCTAAATTATATAATGACTTAATACAACATGGGAACCCTTTTCTGTGTCTCTGTAGAGCTGACAAAATAGGAATTGCTAATTCTCAGGCTAGAAAGGACTTTTCGTAAACATACTGCATTTACTCATGCTCAAAGAAACCTCCAATTATTGATTAATTCAGAAAAGTGGGAGGAATAAGCCATGAGTTTATGTTCAGAGCACAGATATATAGAGATTCTGAAAACTTTGCTCTACACAGAGCAACCATTGTGTTGTTGTTATGGCTTCTTTCTGATCTGCAATAAATATATTAACCTACCTGAGTCATGTCAGAGAACCTTCTCAGTAGTCGGATACTGAGTAAATGGTTAAAGCTATGGGAAGTTATGATTTACCACAAGCCTAGTGTGAAGTCGCGTGCTCTTTGCCTAAAATACCTCAAAGAGCTGCTGCAGATAAAGCAAGAGTAACAGGAAAATTATATACAACTTCTTAGAAAGGAGGAATGAATAATATTCAATATTATTTTAAAAATATCAGATCTTTGCCTGTCCCAATATTGGCAGATTTGTTTTTCAAAGATATACTGTATGCATTTAGGTGAGTAGTTTTCCAGATATTATTATGGCAAGAAATACATATATGTTGTAACAGAAAACCAATGTTTCTTCTGGGTACTTAGTTTTCATAATTATTTGCAATAAGTCTGGATCAACACTCAACAGCTTCAAACTCTCTGGACCCTAATATAAATAAGACGTATTGTGATTTAAAGGTAAATGAAAATAAAAGTTTCTGGTTCTAACATCAGTAGTTCCTGACACTGAGACCAGAGGTGATATTCAGCAGACCAGTTCTGGAGAACCGGTAGCAGAAATTTTGAGTAGTTCGGAGAATCGGCAAATACCGCCTCTGACTGGTCCCACCCCCATCTATTCTCTGCCTCCCGAGTCCCAGCTGATTGGCTGGGTGTTCTTTTGTTGCCCTGTACAGAAGAACAGAGCTGGAAAGCAGGTTAGTGGGGTGGGGTGGGAATGGAGATTTTACAATATCCTTCTCCTGCCACGCCCACCAAGCCACGCCACGTCCACAGAATCGTAGAAAAAATTTAAATCCCACCACTGACTGAGACTGAGACCATTTTCACGCAGAACATGAGGAAATCTGATATAAATTGTTTTAGAAAATAGAGTATACTTTTATGGTGCTATACCATTACATATATAGTTTGCATTGCTATTTATTTTTCTTCCATTCAATCATGTCTGATTCTCAGTGACTGGCTGGACAAGTTCTTGCAGTTTTCTTGGCAAGGTTTTTCATAAGTAGTTTGCCATTGCCTGCTTCCTGGGGAAAATAAACTGGTCCAAGGTCATCCAGCTGGCTTTGTGCCTAAGGTGGGACTAGAACTCATAGGTTTCTAACCTGTTGTCTTAACTAGTATATCAACCTGGCTCTCACTTACATTGCTATTCAGATATTTTAATAACATATGACAATTATATGCATTTGTATCTGATTTCATGATAAAGACTAAGAAGTTAAGTTTTATTTGTGCAAATTCATATTTGTGCAAATTCATATTTGTCTACAGTGTTATCAAATGTATTATTACCTGCTTTAGTCCTTTTCCTTAAATTTGGACTGCTAAGCAAGATCGCAGAAATGTAATCGTTCCACTGATCAACATAATCTAAGATATTGTTTGGATCTTTGTTCTTACTTCTTAGCACTTATTTGTCATTTCCCCCACTTAGTGTTTAAAATGCTACCACTAGCTATTCAATTTTTGCTACAGTGATGCCATGACAACTCTCACATGACTTGCTGCAAACACACCACTGTTGTTAGAGCTTTGCTCAAGAAGGTTCCAGCTGATGACTCATACTTCTTGAAGGACTCCAGATTTAGATATATTTTAGGTTGTTTTAAGATGCATCGTGCCTACCAGCCAATCCTGCCGTGTGGCAGTAAATACCTTCAGCAGAAGTGGGACAAAACTATTTATGAAGAGCATAAGAAAAAGGTAAGCATAACTTTTTGATAACTAAAGCCATATGTACAAAGACAAACTTGTTGAAAGGAATAACTCCGTGGTCTGCCAAGGGTAGGGTCTGTTAGCCACTTCTTACCTTCCTGTTTATAGGTATTCACTGTATGCTGTTCCTCTCAACTTCACATTTTAAACTAAATATAATTTTAGTACTCAAAATTTAGGTATAAAACCCCTTCCAACCTTAAAATACTCAGGGTAATACTTTCTTTTACCCAAAGTAAAAATGTAATATTTCCCAAAGTATGACTACTTTTTATATTAGTTTTTTTGGACATAGTTATTAATTTCCATGACGAAACAGCATTAAAGTGATTATCGATGACATTTATTAATGGTCCTTTTTCCACCACAATACGCTCCAAGAAATACAGCATCACATGTCCATAGTGGGGGAAAATACATATGCCACATCACTGTTCGTTTATAAATAAATTGTCTAATGCAAAAAAAATCATCAGTGCTGAAAAGATACAGAATTTTATTATAAATAGATTTTATATTAGTCGCATTTTATAATTAGTAAAAACACATATATAGTGCCAATGTAATTTGATGTTTGTTTTAAAATTAAGATAATAGGAAACATATCCATAAATTTCAATTCAAAGATGTCCTTGATTTTTCCATCCTTCTTAAGATGAAAAATAATACATTGATATTGATTTCCTTTATTTTTGAAATTTTCAAGTACTAGTAATCATACACTGGAGTAGCAGGATTGTAGAAAATTTGACATTTGCAGAAATATTGTACAGTTCTTTTTCTCGGCAAGTGAGCACACTTACAAATAAGCACTGGAGATCGATTATAGTTAGTCCTAAGGGTGAGTTCTAACATTTTTTACTACCGGTTCTGTGGACGTGGCTTATTTTGTGGGCGTGGCTTGATGGTCATGTGACAATTATTTAGGATTTAGCAGAGGTACTGGTCTACCAGGCTTCTAACTGCTTGCAGAGCTGTACCAATCTACCCATTTATTTTTGCAGGCACTGGTCTACCCACTTATTTTTTCAGACACTGATCTACTCATATATTTTTGCAGGCACTGGTCTACCCATTTGTTTTCTTTTAACACTGATTAGCTGTAGGGCGGCCCTTTGAAGCCCCGGGCAAGAGTTTAAACAGTTTTTTTCCCTCTAGCCATCAGCTGGGAATCAGGAGGCAGCAACAGATTGGGGGTGGGGCCAAATAAAAGGTAAGAATAACGCGGGGTGGGGGGGCGGGGGGCAGGGGGGGCGGGGCGGCAGAACCGGTTCGGTGATGTCATATCATCACCGCTACCGGCTCAGCAGAACCGGGCCGAACCGGGAGGAACCCACCACTGGTTAGTCCTCAACTTACAACTACAATTGAGCCCAAAAGTTATATTGTTAAGTGAGAAATTTGTTGAGTTCGCTCCATTTTACAACTTTTTATACCACATTTTTTAGTGAATCACTACAGTTGTTAAGTTAGTAAAATGGACGTTAAGTGAATCTGGCTTCCCCATTGACTTTGCTTGTCAGAAGGTCGCAATAGGAGATCACATGACTCTGAGATACTGCAAGTGTCATAAATGTGAGTCAGTTGTCAAGCATCTGAATGTAAATCATGGGACATGAGAATGTTGCAAAGGTCATCAGTGTGAAAAATGGTCGTAAGTCACTTTTTTCAATGCCGTTGTAACTTTGAACAGTGACTAAATGAACTGTTGTAAATCAAGGACTACCTGTATTCCATTGGGGACCACAGGCTTAGAGAAAATTCATAATCAATGTGTTGATCTATTACCTTCTGATAAATGTGCCCTTTCATGACAGTACAGTATAATTCATCTTGATTCTACAGCATTTAACTATTTATTTCTTAAGACTGATTACAGTTCTACTTTATTATTATTCTGTTCTTATTTAGACCTTAGGTCTTTTAAGGTAAATGATAAATAGGCATCCTATAAATATACTGTTCTGGAATGTGTCTTGTAAGAACTAACTTTATATCCATAATGAGCTACAAGATAGAAAGTGGTTATACTGATAAAGGACATAAAGAATCAAAGAGGAATAAATAGGTGCTAGATAGGGGCATGTAATAGAGAGTGACCATTCTAAGTGGAAGAGACTGGGATATCGAGTAGGCTAGAAATATGATGATGATGATGATGATGATGATGATGATGATGATGATGATGATGATGATGATGGAGAAATTTCATGTATCTGTATGCAACATTTACCTCAGTTCAAACTCATTAAATTGTTTGTTTGTTGGTTTTATCAAGCACGTATTAGATAACATATATAAGTATAAACATGATTTGAATACATGAAATGGATACAAATAAAAGGGAACATTAGGACAGGGATGGTAGGCACATTGGTGCGCTTATGCACACCTCTTAGGAATGAGGCGAGGTCAATAGTAGACAGTGTAAGATTAAAATTTTGGGGGTTTGGGGCAGAGGTGGGTTGCAGCAGGTTCTGGCCAGTTCTGGAGAACCGCTAGCGGAAATTTTGAGTAGTTTGGAGAACCGGTAGTAAAAATTCTGACTGGCCCCATCCCCATCTATTCTCTGCCTCCCAAGTCCCAGATGATCAGGAGGAAATGGGGATTTTACAGTTTCCTTCCCCTGGAGTGGGGTGGGAATGGAGATTTTACAGTATCCTTCCCCTGCCACACCCACCAAGCCACGCCCACCAAGTCATGCCACGCCCACCAAACCACACCCACAGAACCGGTAGTAAAAATTTTTGAAACCCACCACTGGTTTGGGGATGAAACCACAGAGTCAGGTAGTGCATTCCAGGCATTGACCACTCTGTTGTTGAAGTCATATTTTCTGCAATCGAGTTTGGAGCGGTTTACTTTACATTTGTATCTATTGCGTGGTTGTGTATTGTTGTGGTTGAAGCTGAAATAGTCATTGACAGGTAGGACATTGTAGAAGATAATTTTATGAACTACACTTAGATCAGACCTAAAGCGGCGTAGTTCTAAGTTGTCTAAGCCCAAAATTTCAAGTCTGGTGGCATAAGGTATTCTGTTGCAAGCAGAGGAGCGGAGGACTCTTTTCGTGAAATATCTCTGGACTCACTCAATTGTATTAGTGTCCGATATGCAGTGCGGGTTCCAGACAGATGAGCTGTATTCAAGAATTGGTCTAGCAAATGTTTTGTATGCTCTGGTTAGTAGTGTAATATTACCGGAGAAGAAGCTACGCAAGATTAGATTTACAACTCTTAATGCCTTTTTGGCGATGTTGTTACAGTGGGCTTTGGCACTTAGATCATTAGATATGAGTACTCCAAGGTCTTTGACAGAGTGAGGATTGTCTACAAGGTCATGTCCACTCAGCTTATATTTTGTGTTCTGAATCTTTTTGCCAATGTGTAATCCTATGAGTAATAATTGTAAACCTATGAGTAGAATCCTGGGATTAAGAGCCATCAAACAAGTATGATTTACTTCTGAGTAAACATACTTAGAACTGTGTTAGTCAGATGTCACTATTTTGAGACATTTTTCTGTAGGAAATTTTTTCCAGAAATAATGAATAAATGTATGAATGAGTGAACATGTAATTCATCTGAGAGTAAGGTTCACTGAATTGTAAAAAGATATATATGCACAACCCAGTTGACAAATGCCTGGGTCATTATCACATGACCACCAAGTGCTGGAATGGCCAGAACTTTAACGACCAGTCCTAAGCATCACTTATTCAGTGCTATTGTAAATCTGGTCACTAAATTAAGTGATGAATATCTGTAATCCTGTCACCACCATTAGAATTCTAATTGCAATAGAGAGAGATAAAGAATTGTTCCTTACTAAGAGCCAATGGGTTCTACTTCAGGTATGAAATAAATTTGGGAGTTTCAGAATTTAAACATCAAACTAAAAGTAAGAGCCTTATTGATTCATTCATGCCAAGTGAAAATTAAACACCAAAATTAAACACATTTTTTTTTAACCTGCTGCAGATCCTGAGAGCCAAGCCTGTGGTAGACACATCCGCTCCTCCAACATATGGACATCTTCACTTGAAATTAAGAAAACTTAAGGTATGCTGCGATTTATATTTCGCTGTAGCCAAAACAGAGACAAGAGGGCTTAAAAGATCACGAGGTGCACTATTATAATGTAAACATTTATGAACTACAATCAAAATATTTTTTTATTCTGTGTCTTTTTAAAATTTTTGTATTTAAATGTCAGCCTTGCAAGATTTCAATGAGAAAGAAACACATCCAGGAGTACTAGCTGTATCTTCATTGCAAGGTTACATTAATACAATCTTGCAAGACTGAATGTTCTCCCGTCTCTCATTTTCACTCTCCTGAAAACTAGGATGGTACCTTTTGAGACACTTTTGTAACTTCATCTTTGGACTCAAACAGTGTTTATCATAATGTTGTATAGGCAAACTGTCTTTCAAGTCCTTACGACATTTTCTCTTGTCGCCCAAGATCATCCCCACGTACCATTACATCAGAAAAATGCACTGTTTTCTACCATTTGAAGATATCTTAAATATACAAATCTAGCAGAAACTATGAGAGGTGGATTACTTAAGAAGAAATTTTCAAGATACTTCATTTGCTAGCTGGTGTGAATAGTGCATCATCTTGCTCTGATCTGGATATAGGAATTGAGTAGAACTGCACTAGGTCAAAGTACGTTAGAGGTTACCCATAGTAATTTTCAAATACATATGGTCCCGAATCTCATTTTTTGAACACTTCAGGCTAACATGTGATTTGATTGGTTTTGGCTTTGTGTAAGGGATCAGTATGTAGTATGAATCTAGCCATTGTTTGTAAACTGTGCCATTTGGCTTGATATTTTTTGTGAAATACACCAAGCAAAATATAGATAGGTCATGCATAAAAGAAATTATGTTGATATAGATACTGAGTCAGAAAGAAATACAAGTAATCCTCAATTTACAACCACAATTGAGCCCAAAATTTATATTAAGTGAGAAATTTGTTAAGTGAGTTTTGCCCCATTTTACGACTTTTCGCCCCACATTTATTAAGTGATTCACTGCAATTGTTAAGTTAGTAACATGGTTGTTAAGTGAATCTAGTTTCCTCATTCACTATACTTGTCAGAAGTTCACAAAAGGGGATCACATGACTCTGGGACACTGCAACTGTCATAAATGTGAGTCAATTGTCAAGCATCCGAGTGTAAGTCATGTGATCATGGGGATGCAGCAATGGTCATAAGTGTGAAAAATGGTCATGCCACTTTTTTCAGTGCCGTTGTATAGGTAGTGTTAATGGGGATGGGGGGAGGAAAATATTAATTGGATATAAACATGATCTATTAAAATATTCTTTTTTTAACGCCTGAAGCTTGATAAGGACCGTTTGTCTACAATAGAACGAGATAACCATTTGTTACTAAAGAAGATATCTTACATCATGAAGACTGAAGGAAGAGTAGATAATAAAAATGAATATATAACCAAAAGGTAAGGTTTGGAGTAAAAATGACGAATATTATGTATCTGTAATAACTATAATATTAATCTGGGGCCCTCCTGCCTTCCAGCTGTGTCCTCTCCATGGTCCATGGTTACTAGACATGTATACTTTCTGAAAAATGTTATGGGGCTTACAAAGTTAAGAGATCAAATAGCAATACTGCAGATGTTGGGAAACTGCCAGCCAGACTGGTAGGAGGAGGAGGGTAAAAGTCGGGAATCAGCCTTGAGTCCTTGTGCAGCTACTAGAAGCATAAGTTTGCTTCCCCTCTCCTCCCCCTCGCCCGGATCCATGAAACCTTATCTACTTGTTCCTGGGGAAGGCAAAGAATCTGGGAGATTCTTGTAATATAAGTAGAAATCAATAAAGTTGCTGAGTTAAGCTATTCATGAGTGGCTCCGATTGCTTGCGCTTCACAGCAGAGAATTTATTACTTCATTTATTTGGTGCCAGGGGGAAAAAAAAGAACCCCAACTTTCACTGGTGCATCAATGGACTAATAAAAAAGCCCAGCCAAAAAAAAAAAAAAAAAACACAGGATACTTCAGGAAAAAAAACCTAAAATATTTCTGCTAAGTTTCAAATTGATAACTTTCTGTGTACTGTATTATAACCCCTATGCTATTGAGACATTACTGCAAGTGCAACAATACTATAATTACAGATTAGGGCTATTAGGGAGCTAAACCAGGGAAAATCAAGAAAGACATTCTAATGTTAAAACTGGTTGCTATGGACTATATAGGAGTGCAATAGCTCAGCAGTTAAAGATGCTGAGCTTATCACTGAAAAGCTGACAGCCCAGATTCGAGACTTGAGCCTGTGTGACAGGCTGAGCTCTTGTTACTTGCTCCAGCTCCTGTCCACTTAGCATTTCAAAAGAATAGAAATGAGAATGGATAAATAGGTATCATTTATAAGGCAACAGCTTTCCTTGTGCCTCAGTATATAGCCATGATGGCAAACCTATGGCACGCGTGCCAGAGGTGGCACTCAGCACCCTCTCTGATGGCACATGAGCCGTCACCCCAGTTCAGCTCTGCTGCGCATGTACGTGTATCTCCCGCCAGCCAGCTGGTCTTTAGGTCTCTGCTGCGCATGTGTGGGGGGGCGGGGGGTGGGGGTGTGCACGCATGTGGGGATGGAGCATGTGTGGGACGGCTGCACGCGCATGCGCAGGGGGCAAGACACATGCAGGGGGCCAGGCGTGCATGTGCAGGGGGCGGGGTGCATGCGCAGGGCCATGCGTGCGTTTGATTTTGGGGATTCAGGCGTACACACGCATTTGCACTCACACAAACACGCTTTGGGCACTCGGTCCGGAAAGATTAGCCATCACTGGTATATAGTCATGCTGGCCACATGACCATGGAAGTCTCTTAGAACAATGCTGGCTCCCCCAGTTAAGAAAACGGAGATGAGCACCACCCCCTAGAATCAGACGCTACTGGACCTTTATGTACTGTATGCATGTATATGCATTTTGATCTTCTAACTTTGCATACTTAAGTTTTTGAAAAAAGTATAAATAATATATATAACTATTTTGGTGATAACTACCAGCGTAATTAAGGGGACACTTTCATGCTACACACATAACTAGATCAGTTAAAGTTCATTATATTAAAACCTGGGATGGTTCCTTCTGAGCAGTTAAGTTCAATAGCCCAAGAGAAAGTTTTAATATTTAATATTGGGGAGGGGGGGAGCGCTTTTCAGTCCTTGCCAATTTGCAGTATTTTAGATGTTTTACATTAGAACTTCCATCATCCACAGTCATAGTGGAAGAAAACCAGTAGCATGAGCTACAGCCATATGACAGTAACAGAAAAGAGCCATGATTTCAGTTTAATTTCAATTTAATTAGAGCAGTAAGAAGAACTTATTTTCATTTGCCATTTCGAAGATGGGACAGAATGCATTTCACTTTTAATGCCTGAATGATTAATTTATTGCACAGAGCTCCCCCCCCCCCGCTTTTAGTTTAAACAGAGAAAAACGAGAGCAAGAATTATTCAGAATAAACCAAGAAAATTGTGCCATACTGGAAAGAATTGCAAAGTGTAAATCTCGGTACAGTATCCAGAAATGGAGTGAAGATTGGCGAAAGACTAAAAACTACATGAGCAGTATTACAAGATATCCTCAAAGCCTGTGTGAGTTGCATATTCAAAAGGTAATTGCTGCTGCTAATTATATACATACCACACATTTCTGCTGGTCTGTATGTATCTCTAGGCCTTCTGTTGCTAAGCTGTACCTCTTGCAATTTTTAAGGCAGAAAAAACTTGTGCTAATGAAAAGCTGGAAAATTCCAGTTGTTCCAGTAAGTGTGGAAAACCGAGGGGTGTCAAAGCCATAATAGAACTGATATATTATTATATATATTATATATATTATATATTATTATATATTATATATTATTTATTTATTAAATTTCAATATCTGCTATTAACAACTCGAATAACATTTACTAAACCCGTGCTCAGTTCAGGTAGTTTAGTGAATTCTATTGGCAACTCACTTTGTTTATAAAAGATGGATTTAAAAGATGCTAGGAAACATATATTAAAGTATGAATAAATGGGATATAAAAAGCTGCTAACATGAAGATTAAATGAATTTAATCTGTGACTCTATTTTGGTTTCTTTAATTACTATTAAATATCAATGTAATGGTATCATGAAAAAATTAGCTAAGAGAATTCAATGTACAAGGATACAACCAGGAATGGATTTGGGTTTGGAATGGATTTCTTGGGGAGGCCCTTAATCTCTGAAAAATGGGATGTTTGGATCTGGAGGAAATCACCAATCATCTCTGTGCTGTGGGATCCAAGGAATCCTGGATTACTTTTTCCTGCCTGCAGCATTGATAGACCAACTGTGAAAGTGAATATTTCAACTACCTCTTATTTTATATTAATAAGAAGAAAAATGTGGCAGTTACCCATCAGATGCTTACTTTCATATATACACACAGACACATACTGTATTTTATATAGGCATACATTTGTCTCATTTGTAGATTCTGTCAGTGAATAAAAGGTCATGAATTGGAATAGACATGACAACAGGTCAGCCAATGTTTGGTGTCTCAGACAGTTTGGAGCCTGGGTGTGGCTTATCTTGACTGTTATATATAAAAGAGTTGGTTTGTCCTTGCATTATTGCTTCTGTGATTATTGATTCTGTACTTCTGGATTCTGAGTTCTGGTTCTGGCTTCTGCTGTATGATATTGTACATAAAGAAGTTTCTTATATAAATGAGTACTGCAGAATTATTTACTTGTGTGCTGGTTGGATTGCTGCAAACTCTAACAGATTCTTATTTTTTAAGTTTGTATCTTCCTCCAAAGATCAAGGCAACATGCATGTTCTTGATTCTGCCCCATCAGACTAGAATCAGGCCTTCCTGGGGCCTCCCTTGCCCTTCAACTGCCAAATGGTTCTTCCAACTGCTTGATCGTTAAGGCTGCACATCTTCTCCTTTCTACAATCTGTAAAGGATCTTTTTATGTTTATTTATTTATTTAGTCAAACACATAAGATAACGGATATAAGTATAAACATGATTATGAATACAGGATAAGGATACAAATAAATGGGGACAGTAGGACAGGGACGGTAGGCATGTTGGTGCGCTTATGCACGCCCCTTACAGACTTCTTAGGAATGGGGTGAGGTCAACAGTAGACAGTCTAAGGTTAAAGTTATGGGGAAGTAACCACAGAGTCAGGTAGTGTATTCCAGACATTGACTACTCTGTTACTGAAGTCATATTTTCTGCAATTGAGTTTGGAGCGGTTTACCTTAAGTTTATTTCTATTGTGTGCTCGTGTATTGTTGCGGTTGAAGCTGAAATAGTCATTAACAAGTAGGATGTTGTAGCAGATAATTTTGTGTACTACGTTTAGGTCAGACCGAAGGCGGCATAGTTCTAAGTTGTCTAAGCCCAAAATTTCAAGCCTGGTGGCATAAGATATTCTGTTGTGAGCAGAGGAGTGGAGTACTCTTCTCGTGAAATATCTCTGGACTCGCTCAATTGTATTAATATCTGATATGCAGTGCGGGTTCCAGACAGATGAGCTGTATTCGAGAATTGGTCTAGCAAAGGTTTTGTTTTGTTTTGTTTTCTTTTTCTCATTAGATGCTGGCAAAGTGTAAACTTTGTGGGGAATGAAATGAAAATGAGGCAGACGTTCCTGCTAGAGGAGAGGATAGGATGGATGATTTCTAAAGCAGGGGAAAAAACACCCATAGGAGAAAAGAAGTAAAGTATCAAATGAGAAAAAAAGGGAAGACATTTCAGTTACATAGGACCAATGAACAAGCAATCCTTGTATTGGCCAAATTTTGCATTGTATGCCTATGAAAATAATTGTTGCTTCACAGTATTATTTTTGGAAATTCATAGGTAATGATTGACCCTTTTGAGACGCTCATTAAGGGAACAAAATAAAATCAGTTCAAACTGATGGGCATGGTGTCAAGATTTGGAATGAATCCACTGACTGGTCATGTGAAGCTCCATACATAAAAATTTGCACATATATACATTTCACTAAGTTTAAGAGTATGGGACCCAAGTTTTAGAATAGAAAATTAATCAATATTTTTATATAAAATATTATTTGTCTTTTTTTTCTGTCCAAAATAACATACCAGTAGCACTGAAATTATGCAATCCACTTACTTTTCCCATCCCTCTAAGGTCAGATTTTATGTACCCAAGTAATACCTAAAATCCTGGTCTGCTTTAAAGATCAACAAAAGCAACTCTTAGATGTTAGAAGCATGGGAAGGCACTTTCCTTCAAAAGGGTTTTCAGACTTTTATCTTCATGCAACAAATAGCTTGAAGGGAATAAATGTGAAGTTGCAATGCTTTCTCTGCTTTACATTAATCCCAAATCTCAAAACATTTCTAAAGTACACATTCCTGAGTCAAGGGTCTGAAACTTTTGCAAGAAAACAGAAATAATGTAAGTAATTCCCAAACCTGTGAATACCAATACATTCAGCTGAATTGTAGTTCAATTAAAATAAATTAAACAGCATTGGGACAAGGTCTCAACAACCAGAAAAGCAACCAGAAAAGGACCAATGTTGTCAAATCTTGCAGCTGTTATAGTTGTAATAGAATTTGTATTTAAATAATCAAGTTAATTGATTTAAAATAATCGAGTAGTTAACTTTTGTAAAATTTTCAAAGATAGTTGAAAATCCACCTTTTTGTTTTAAGAAAATGAAGCTATTTTTAACTACTAATTTATCTACTAATCATTTATCATTTATAATCACACAGGGACAACATAAGAAAATGTATAAAAAAAGACTGAAAGGTAACAAACTGAAAATTGAACATCTGACAGATAAGCAAGAACAAGGAGTAGAACTAATCCACCAAGAAGACAAAGAAGTGACTGAGGATCATCAAGGTGAAAATCCAATAGAAAAGGCTTAATTTCAATTCTTACTTTGGCAGTCCAGACAATGAACGTTACACGCTTGAATTCTTGATGTATGGATATAATTACTGGGAAATTACTATAGTTATAAATATTAAATATGTCTCGTAGGTGAATAATGTTCACACCAGTTATTAAGTATGAACATATTAGCAAGCTAATTAGGCTGGTCAGCCTAAGTCATTTACATTAATGATAATTAATTTACAAGAGCACTACTGAAGGCTGAATATTATGTGATAGCCAGAATCTTCTTTTCTAAAACAAATGTAAAACAGTATTAATAAAAACTACAACTGGCTGGCTGGCTGACTGACTGGACAGATATTGAAGGCTGTGCTAACGTGTGTTAATAACAGAAATCTCTTATGTGAATTATACTCTTAGTATGCTAATATATTAAATAAGCAATAGCTCATTAATAAAACAATTTTGATGCTTGTCATATTTTTTCACATCTTCTAGTGGCCTTCCTTTAAAAGTATTCTGAATTATACTGTCAGAACTGTGAGATTCAGAAATGTGCCATTTTCTGTGCTACTCGCGATGCAATCCAATGTTTTACTTGTGTGAAATATGAATTTAAAAAACTAAACTTGGTGACTTCATAGATACATTTATATAGTTTTCTTGATAATATAGAATTTTAATGTATAGACCTGGAATTCCCAGAGGGTTTCTTATTTTAATATTAACTTCACCTTTTCAATATCACCACTGCCATCTAGCTGGCCTCAGAGGATTAAATACATATTGTATGCAGTTAAACATACTGTATATGAAGTATTTATCTGGTTAAATAAAATGGATGCAGATTTAATTACAAAGCAGAGAGTAATTTCAACTCTATAAATAATTCTGAATCTACTCCACATAGTGGTAAAATCATCATGCTATAATATGAAAATTTAAACACTTGTGGTTTTTAGGATCTGCATCAACAATTAACATTAACACTGGATTCTTTTACCACATTCAAGTAGGTATCAAAAAATATACATCAATGTATTGATCCCATTCCTCTGAACCCATTTCAGAAGTTTTAGCACATTCCTTGTCTGATTTGTGCAACACAAACAGTATATAATTGCAATAGTGTGTGTTCCTTTTATCAGTGCACATTGTAAACATTTGGCAATGTGAATTCTTCATTACTTTTGTATGTAAATATATTTGATCATTGCCTAGGAAATGGAACCATAGGCTGAGGCCTATTTATAGCTCAACAAATAAGAGTGTTGAAGTACCTTATATTAAGGAACAAAGAACAAGTAAATTACAAACACATCATAAAATGAAATGACAGTTGGCAAACTGTAATCCTTCTTCCTGAATAAACATGCTTTGATCAGCAGTGTTGGGTTCTTAAATGAGATTAAAGAGCATTCGATGGATCATGTGTCATTTCCCTCACTTAAGGAAAACCACACACATGAATAGATTTACAATTCTGACAGTAGGCTCCTGGTCTGAGAAGATCCAAAATATACAGAAGCAGAAATTCCAACAAGGGTTTTATGTCACCCCCCTCAAAAAAAAAATCAAAGTTGAAATGTAATGCAGAAAGCTACATAAGTAAACTCTCCAGTACTTCAGTCATCATTAAAATAGACTTTCTGTAATAAGCTGATTGTTTGTTTTAAAAAAGCATACTTTACTTTCCAAATGCCTTCTGTGTGGGAGTAGGTGATTGCTTGTTTGCAGTCATAGATTTATCTTTAGATAGAAATTAGAATGATGTACCTGAAATCAATTTAACATGGACAAATATCATAAAAGGCAAACTTTATAAACTACTAGATTTCATTTTTGTCTGTGCCTTGCTTAGACTCAATGCCTTTGCTTAACAAATGGGATGGCACAATTTTTTTAACCTTTTCCCAGAAATTTCACTAGTTGAATCCTTTAATTAAAAAAACAACAACCTTAAAGTCTCTGATTAGGATCAGCCCAAGCATTTGCTAATATGGAAAAAAATTCAGCTCTGCACACCAGGCATGGTATAAAAGACAACTCAGTAAAACATGTGCAACTGTCTATTTCTAAGCACACAGATATACATGCCCCTGGTAAGGGATATAATTAAAATTCCCTTCCATGACCATTGAGAATAGGATAGAATGCCTTTCTAGTGTGAAGGCCCTTCTACAAAGAGCAGGAAAACTACTACAAAAATATTTAAGAGATGGTATAAGATATACTGCCAAATGGTGATATACAGTTTAAATCTGTTTTTTGTAAATCTAAATCAAATACTTTCTCCTTAGCCTCAGCAATGGCTTTCTGCACTGAAGATGAATAAGGTGAGGATTGAGTCCACAGTAAACCAGGCCAGAGACTATCTTTGCTGGAGAAGGTGTGTTTATCAGAATGAGAGGGACAGGGTTAGGGTTAGGAAATTGTAACCTGTGGCACAGTCAAGCTTTTAAAGCCTTGAAGAAGGCAGGTAGAGTCTGGGCCAATCTAACCCCTGGAGGTATGATATTCCACAGAAAGAGATCTGACCATCACAGGGAAGCAACAGATACCTTCACCAGCTCCAAATCACATTGCCCCTGTTCTGACAGTAAAATCAGACCTGGCATTAAATCACTGATGCTTGTTGGACCCTGGATGAACTGGAACAGGCCAATGCCTGTCATGGTAGCCATGAATTTCTGAACTGTCTCTTACCTCACTTCCATGGAAGTCAGATTGAAGTCCTCCAGAACCATAAGCCTACAAAACTCCATCACCAATTCGTTTATGGAATCAAGGAGCACGTGCAGGCAGGTTGCTATACAACAACGATACTACAATAGCCTTGTTCACATAAGACACTAATCTAGTTCTGATTCACATAAGAGAATAATCCTAAACCAAACCATATTAAGAATTAACATGAACTTTCCTCTCGCTCTACATCTTTTTCTTCTGGGTAATGTTCTTCTTGGCACTTCTTCCTACTTCCTCCCTACTCTCCGGGTCTTCATCTGTTGTGAAATAATGTTCAAAGAATTCGTGTCCTTTGTCAAGTGTATTGATCCTAAATTTCTTTTCCTGCCATGAGATCAGCATTCCTTCCGGAATCAACCATCTAAACGTCACGTTGTATTTGATCAACTGTGTGGACAAGAATTGATATCGTCTCCTCTGTTCTCTGACTCTCCTAGGTATCTGTTTTAAAATTTGGATTTCTCTCCCTTTGTACATCATGGCTTCATCCCTCGTTCTTTTATATACTTCGTCTCTTATTGTCTTTTTAGTGAACCTCATGTGCACTTCTCTTGGTAATTTGTGTCTTCTTGTGTAGTTAGTTTGGATTCTAAAAACCTCGTCAATGTCTCCTTGTATGTCATGCTTGTTTTTCTGTAGTATAGTCGCCAGCAGATCTGTCATAACCTTAACCAGGTCTTCCTCTTTATCCTCTACTATAATCCGGAACCTCTGAAAGAAAGCTGCCTTTTCCATTTCTAGAAAGACTATTGTCTCTTCTAAGTTCCTATTGGCCAGAGTTAGCTTTTGTTCCATTGCTTCCATTTTCTTTTCTGTTTGTTCAGCTCTTATTTCTACATTTTGTATTCTTTGTTCTTTCTTGGTCATTGTTTGTTGGATGTTCTCTATTTTGTCATTCATCTTTCGGATGTCTTTCGGTCTCTTTTCATTTCTCCCATCTCACTTTTAATCTCCTCATGGTTTCTCGATATAGATTCCTGGGTTTTTGTCATAATTTCTTGTATCGTAAGCAACATTGCCTGCATGTTCTGCCTGGAACTTGATTTCTCCACGCCTAACATGCTTTCTATTGACCGCTGACTCAATGGGGATGATGTTGCAGATGTTGGAGTTGATGATGCTTTCTTTCCTATTTTTATGATAGTTGAAGTACTTGTCATCTTCAAAAATCGAAGAGTATTTTTCCAAAATAACATACAATAATTAATACTTCCCTTCTGGGTTTCCCCACTTCCCCTAGTATAACTCTTCCACACCTCATTATTATATTATTCTATAGTAATATTATGACAATATAGGTATAAATTATAAGTATATATGTATCAAATTTATATTTCGTTGATAAAGAAATAAAGGGAGACTAGCATAGATCTATTGCAAGCTATTTAGCGCTCATCAACTAGCCATACCCTTACTTGGATTCGAACTTGGGCTGCCTGCATGTTAGGCAGTTGTATTAACCTCTGAACCACAAGTTCTCCTCCCTTCATCAGCTTATATATATATGTATATAAGTATATGAATATAGTATAATATATATAATATAGTATAGATCTAATATAAATATAATATAATATAATCACATATGGAATAAGCAGTATCTATAAACAATTGCCACTTAATATTTTATAATTACTAGAAGTTAATGTTTTATCCAATCTATAAGTTATTCAAACGTCTTCAATTATATATATATGTCAATCTTCTTCTTCTTTCTTTAATGATCCAGTTCACAGTCCACAATGTGTTTGTCCCCTTATTATAGTTCTTTTGGTAATCCTAGAGTTAGTAAAGTTTATAATCCATAGGAGCCCCAAATCACCACAAATTCCAAAAGAATATCTAGATATCTATGAGATTTATAATTTATCCAAGAGTTCTCTTCTTCCTCATTAATGTCCACAAAATGACAAAATATCACAGATACCCTTTCTTTAGCTCTTATAAGTATTGTATCAGTCACTTTCCTCTGACCAATCTTCTTATCCCTAGATGGCGCTCTTCTTCTTTTTTAGTACTACTTATAGGGACTCTTTCCAAAGTTTTACACTCAGTCATGATCCGAACAAACGAGAAGTAAAGGTATATATATATATATATTTCTTAAAAGTTAGTCTGGGCTTCCCCTTCTCTATTTTGATAGGTCTCCTATATTCTTCTCCAAATCTGTCAAAAGCTATCAAAAAGTGATCTTGATCGCCGCTGTTCTCTTGGGGCAGCAAACTTGCTCCAATATTTTGGAGTCCCACTTTCACTACTTCTATTTTAAGCCAAAATAAATCTTCTGCAAAGCATTAGAAGTATAGATCCTCACCAGTATGATTGTGTTGCTTCTTAATTTTATCTTCCTGATTTTCGCCTGGCTGTCATGACTCCGGATCTGCCATATTGGCTGGTTTTTCTCCTGCTGATATTGAGGAGCTTTCCCTTTAATCTAGCGGGAGATCACCCTTCTCCATGCCGTGTTTAGGGCTTCCCCTCTGTCTTGTCCACCCTTCTGAAGTTAGCGCTGCCCTTTTAGGGTCTCCAGGCAGGAAAAATCAGACAAGGAAAACGGAGCCCTGTTTCTCTGCTCCGCTCCGTCGTGACGTCACCACCAGAAGATGGTTAGCATGTAAGCTAAAAAAGGAAAAAGAGAAGAGAAAAATACACCAATTGAAGGATGAGAAGGAAATCCTTCACCATCAGAATAAAGATAAAAAGAATATAACTCAGGATTTTTTTAGGAACTTGTATAGCCAAGATAATATACCAGAAGACATCACTAAACAATATTTGGAAAAAGCTGGTCTAACCAAAATAATTGATATGATGAGAGCAATGCTAAATGAAAGAATAACAGCAATGGAAATAACCGAGGCACTTAAGAAACAAAAAAAAAACAATATAACTCCTGGTCCAGACAGACTCCCTGCAGAATTGTAAAAAAATCATACATGAACCGCTAGAACCTTTATTGTTGGAGGTCTATAAAGATGCACTATTAGGGGCCAAACTACCTAAATCTTGGTCAGAAGCATATATCACATTAATTCCAAAAGAAGACACAGATCACCAACAGATAAAAAATTATAGGCCAATATCACAATTAAACGTTGACTACAAAATATTTGCCGCCATAATCTCGGAAAGATTAAAAAGACATTTAAATGAATTAATACATCTGGACCAGAATGGTATTTACCCAAAAGACAGTTGAAAAATAATATGAAAATTATTATGAATGTCCTGGAATATTATAAAGCTCATCCTGAAAAACAACTGGTGGTGCAGTGGACTAAACTACTGTTAAAGTAGTATTTAGCTGCCAGCTGCCTGCAATTACTGCGAGTTCAATTCTCACCAGGCTCAAGGTTGACTCAGCCTTCCATCCTTCTGAGATAGGTAAAATGAGGACCCGGTTTGTGGGGGCAATAAGATGACTTTGTATAAAATAGAACACTGCTTAGGAGGGGCCAAAAGCCTACTAAGCAGGTATATACAAAAGTATGAAGGCTATTGCTTAAAAGCATTGTAAGCCGCCCTGAGTCTCCGGAGAAGGGCGGCATATAAATCAAACTAATTAATAAATAAATAAATAAATAAATAAATAAATAAATAAATAAATAAATAAATAAATAAATAAATAAATAAATAAACTTGCACTTATTTTCCTAGACGTACAAAAAGTGTTTGATAACTTGAATTGGCAGTTTATGATACTACAATTTAAAAATATGAATTTTGGAGAGAAATTTGTAAAGATGGTCCAAACAATATACTCCAACCAAATGACAAAAGTGATAATAAATGGAGAAACAACAGAAAATTTCAATATAAATAAAGGTGTAAGACAAGGCTGTCCTCTATCACCTCTGCTATTTATACTAACTCTCTAGAAGTGCTACTGGGGCAGATCAGAAAAGACCAAGAAATAAAAGGTCTGATAATAAAAAAGAACAATATAAAGTACAAGCATTCGTGGATGACCTGGTATTATTTGTATCTCTCCATTAGGTTACTTTGAGCTTTTCTGGTGGAAAAAAATTGGAAGACAAATTTAAACATCAATGAAACCTAAACTATATGGAATGCTATTAAAATGATGGCTAATTAGTAAACATAAACATAATGGTTTAAATTATTCTTTTTGTAGTCTGTGGCAACAGTACAATACTAGTCCTGTTCTACACTCTATGTTCACTCTAAGCCCATATTCAGGGGAAAAAATTGTTGCACATACAGTTAGTATAGATTTAGTTACAAACTCACTCACTTTAGTGAAACTCTCTTCACTAACATGCACTTCAAAATACCTCATTCAGTTTTGGGGAGACAGAATGATTTGTAGGGGAGAGAATGGGAAAATAAAGCAAGCAGGGGAAAAGGCATATATAGGAGGGTAATTAAATGCATGAGGCTTTGGGAGACTAAACTGTGCTTGGGGTGGGGCAGAGAGGAAGGAGAACATGCATATTCATCTACAGCCTCTGAGCTGCCAGTGAATGATGCATGCAGTTCTCTGAGCTAAAAATGTTACCTAGAAATGATTTATGATTTCTTGCCATGTTATAGCACCATCATGCGGCTATGTGGCTCCTTCATGAAAATAGATTGACTTCACATTTTAGTACTATTCTTCCTATTAAAGTAATACTTCCAACTTTCACATCAGTATTTTCTAGAATTATATTACTATAGAATTCCTCTATTACATATTGGTTGTTTAGGGTTTCTTTAATTCTACCTATTTTAGGCCATGCTAACTGATCATATCTAAATAGTATCAACATTATATTTGCACATACTGTACTTCTTTCTTAAATTTATATGAAAACTGGAAGGAAAAACACTTTCAATTATTCAGTAATTCTGTGGATAAGAGACATAGTGTACCAGTTAAGATTTTGGACTTGGTCTGGTGTGACCCAAATTCAAGTCCATCCTCAGCCACAGACGTTTACTAGGTGGCTTGGGGCAGTCAAACTCAACCTTACAAGAATAAAACAGGGGAAGGAGTCTTATGTATTTCTATCTGAAAGCTGGGGTGTAAATTTAATACTTAACTTGTACTGTAATTGTTGAAATTCCTTTATTGGTTGCTGATGATTTACCCTGCCTAGTAATGTCCACCTATTAAGAAGTAAGTTACACTGAATACAAACAGGAGTTACTTCTATTTTTGCCTTTCTCAATTACTTTTTCTATAAGAAAAAAAAAATACCAAGTACCATTAATGTATAAATCATTAACATAGATAAAAAGTAATAACTCTCGAACCCACCTATGTCGTTCAAATTCGGAATAAAAAGACTGCTGCCTCTTCCCTACAATTTCTTCCCGTTCTCTAAATGATTAAATACGACTACTACTACTATTAATAATAATAACAACAACACTACCACATTCCTAAGTAAAGCCTCGGCGCTTCATCCTCTGTAGGTCGGATATCCTCGGAACGCCAAGCGCAGAGGCCGCGTTTCCGGCGACATAAGGGTGCAATTGAGAACGGCACACAGGGCCATCCTGGGGAGGGACGTCATTGCGAACGGACTCGTGAAGCCATGGCGAGAGGAACGCGTTGAATGCGGAGGGGGCGGGGTCTTAAGTTTCGGAAGCGGCTCGCTCGGGGTCGGGAAGACAGCGGCAGTTGCGAGGCGTCCGGCAGCGCCGTGGGGGGCTCCAGGGAACGGGCCAGCCTGGTCACCCGGTTCCTCCCGCGGGCGGGCACGGAAAGGGCATGAATCTGGAGCGCCTGAGGAAGCGGGTGCGGCAATACATCGACCAGGTGAGGCTTCCGAGGTAGCATCCCTTCGCCTGCCGCCGCCGCCGCCTCTTGGGCTTCGGTCCTGAGGCTGGGGCTGCTTCTCGCGTGGACGTGGTCTGGGAAGTGGGGCGAGTGGGACCGTTCCCGGGAGTGGGCGAGGGCCTCGCAAGATCTTTGGGGCTTAGGGAATTTCCAAAGCGAAGCCCCAGGGAGCTGCGGGTGAGTTTCTGCCTTCCCTCTCTCTGACACTTGTCCCAAAGTTGCTTCCTTGTCCCTGGTTAATTGGAAGGAGCAGCAGAGGGCTGTTGAGGCAAGAACTCCAGGAGAAGGAATGAATGTGCCTTGGACTGCATAAAAATGCCATGGTTTGCACTATTTGGCCTTGCTTTTTATTCTTTGATTGATTGATTGATTGATTGATGCCTTCAGGTGAGTTTTTGAATCCTGGGGGTGGAATTGAATTGGTCTCCTCATCTGTTCTTCACTTCATTGACAAAAACATGGTGCAGGGCTGAGGATAGCTATGCCTGTCACTGTCTTCATGGATGTAATCTACATTGAATTATCATTATTTCAGTACAGGTTCATTGGAAAAATGTCTCCTGCATAGCTCGGTATAGGGATTAACATGGTAAACAAAATACTAGAGAGGCTTAGTTTCAAATTCCTTTGCAGGTAGTCCTCAACTTGCCACCAAAATTGAGCTCAAAATTTCCGGTGCTGAGCAAGACAGTTGCTAAGTGAGTTTTGCCCCATTTTATGACCTTTCTTGCCACAGTTGTTAAGTCTATTACTGCAGTTGTTAAGTTAGTAATTACAGTTATTAAGTCAATCTGGCTTCCCCGTTGACTTTGCCTGTCAGAAGGTTGTAAAAGGTTGCACATGACCCCAGAACACTAACTGTCATAAATACAGGCCAGTTGCCAGCATCTGAATTTTGATCACATGGTCAGGGGGATGCTGCAATGGTCATGTGAAAAATGGTCATAAATCACTTTTCAGTGCTGTTTTTAATTTCTAACTGTCACTAAACAAATGCTTGTAGATTGAGGACTACCTGTATTTTCATGAAATGGTAATCTTTAGCCCTGTCGAAATTTCTCAACTTAACCTAGGTTGCTGCAAAAAATAAGATGCAGGAAGGAGTGGTGAATTCTGTATAGAGCTTATTGAATAGAAAATATGAATATTATATATAATATACATAAATATATATTCTAATAACAAATTGTAACTATTTATTTCCTAAAAACAGCAACAGTATCAAAGTGCTCTATTTTGGGCAGATAAAGTAGCATCATTGTCCCATGGTAAGTTGCATATTTTATCTTAAATGTGTATGTGTTTTAAAAAATTACTTTGTACTTTCGTTTTAATTTTCCCTTACTATATACTGTATTTTGATGGGTTGGCTATTTTAACTGGGAAAGTTGAGAATTGACGAGCTATACAGATAGTCCTCACAAATAATTTGAAATTATGACAGTACTAAAAAGTAATTTTATGGTCTATTTATGACCTTCATAGCATCCCTCAGTCATGTGATCACCATTACAATCCATATATGTTATCCTATGCCTGGACTGTGGTTTTTTTTCTTCTTTTCTTTATCCTTTCTCCTCTTGCAGAGCAGAGAAATTGGAGAGGAAAGAGATTGCAAGGAAATATGCTGTTTGTTCTTCTACACATTGAAAGCAATGTGATTGTGCAATGGGAAAAGGTCAGGCAAGGAGAGATTGTCTATAGAACTAACTTGTTTTTTTTTAACCGCCTCCCCCAGAATGGAGAGATTGGAGAAAGAGAACTGTAAGCTATTTGTATAGTTTAGCTACAGCTCTCAGCCTCAGGCTGAGGCATGATTACATTGCTTTTAATGTGTACAAGACAGTAAGCTGACCTTGACCATTCCAAGAGGCGAGGGAATGGTTAGGAGGCAAACAACAGTGTGAAACTAGGTAGTCTTGTCTCTTTCCAACTGGAAAGCTAGTTGCAATCATGTGATTTCCCACTTAGTGAATGCCTTACTTAGCTGTGCAATTGCTTGTCACATATAGGGTTGTTAAGTGAGGACTATCTGTATAATAAATGTTATTGGTTTGCAGGAGTTAGATCTCTCTCATATCATATAGAATCAGTATAGTTGCTCTGTAAGGATGCTCTGGTTTTTGATACTCAGTTCACACTGAGTACCTACTTTTCTTTCATATGGTTGCAGTGTTTATGCAGATACATGTGAATTTCAATGCTAAAAATTTATAAATGAGCTCAATTTGTACGTGTTAGAAATGTTGTGAATAAAATAATAAGTGTGTATTGTATTGTAAATTAATAGTAACATGCAAATAAAGTACGACTGATAAGCTATGTGAAATATTATTTTTTATATGCCTGTATGATTATTTTTTAGAAGATCCACAGGACATTTATTGGTTGGCTCAATGTCTTTATCTTACATCACAGTATCACAGGGCAGCACATGCTCTTAGGTCAAGAAAATTAGATAAGGTAAGTGACCACAGGCATACTATAGTACTTCATCTTTTTTAAAAAATTACTTTATAATATGTGTAAGAACCTCTTTTTTCTTGGTTAAAATACATTTGCTAGGAGCAATGTGTTAAAAGCCTGATGCCAGCAACAGAAAAGCTGGAGATAAAAATTAGTTCAGCCACACCACTGCTTATGCAAATGCTACCACTGTTATTTCTTTTTCTCTCTTTCCCATGGACACCTCTTCCACTGGGCTAGAATTTTGCATTTGGTAAAAAGTTTCTCGTTTATAGGGTGCATACAGGATTCTTTTGGTATTTTGCTTAAAGCCAGAAAACATTCCTATAAGTGCAAAACAGGTAGTTCAGTTAAGTTATAGAAAAAATTATAAAATAGAATGAATAGGATAAATTGAATAAATAAGAGATATAAAGGGCATATTTAGCATCAAGTCCTCTTAATACTGTTCATCTTCAACTGAAAACTAATTAGAGTTTCTATTTTCTTTAGTTACATGAAGCATGTCAATACCTTGCAGCTAGATGTCATGTAAGTATTTAGTGACCTACAACACATTTCTTTGCCAGTGAGAATAAAAAAATTCACGAATCAAAATTTAAAAATTTGATTTTTGTATATCTTCTAATTTTAAATAAGCTCCAGTTCAGATAATACTTTAAACATTATAATTTTCTTAATCTTTTCCTTTTGCAAGGACACAAAACTACAGTATTAATAACATTGAATTAACATAAATATTTTATATGAACAATTTTGTTTATTTTGTTTATTTATTTATTACATTTGGTTGCCACCCGTCTCGCCACAAGGCAACTCAATTGTAGCTATGTGAGTTGGTATAGAAGCATGAAAATAAATAGCTATCTTCAGTTTATTTCTGAAGATGTTAATTTTTAGATGAAATTAGAGAAATGGGGAATGAAATTAAAAAGCATGGATAAGATAATTAGAATTCAAAGAATGGAACAAGGGAATGGAAATTGAAGCATTGTATAGATGATGAAACAGAGGAGGTAGGACATAAATCTAGTACAATGGAGGGTGTATAATTGTGATGTATGTAATGTATGTGAATTGGTTAAGCAGTACTTTATTTTCTACACACTGCTGCTTCAATCGTAAATGTTCATACTCTGAGTTTCTCTGTGTAGTATGCTGCAAAAGAATATCAGCAGGCTCTTGATATACTTGACATGGAAGAACCAATCAACAAAAGATTGTTTGAAAAATACTTGAAGGATGAAAGTGCAGTGAAAGACTGTTCTAATGACTGGGAAATTTCACAAACGTCAGTAAGTGTTACTTGGGAGTAAGTTTTGGAGGGTTATTGGAAGATCTAACTTTAGCTAGATAAAAATAAAGTATTTTAGGAATCTCCATTGTGTCTACATAGACCCATACTTTATTCATACTAACTTCAGTTTGATGTCCTCTAAAAAAAGCCTTTCTCAACAAAACTGGAGGGTCCTAAGAGGGGAAAATTAATCTTTACAGTAAAAGGATTCAAGTGGGTATAATCTTTTTATTTCCTAATTTAAATAGACGACGAATCAGTTTATAGAGCTTTATATAAAAAAAAAAATGTTGAAAGGCACATACTATAAAAAAAAAATGTATTTCTCAGATGTAATTTGGGCTCAACTTCTAATTGAAAACCCAGATTTAGTGGATCTGGATTCTAACCATTCTTTCTTATTAGATCAAGAGTTCGATTTGCCTTTTGAGAGGGAAGATCTATGATGCTCTTGATAACAGAACTCTAGCAACATTCAGCTACAAAGAGGCTTTGAAACTTGATGTTTACTGTTTTGAAGCATTTGACCTTTTAACATCACACCATATGTTAACAGCAGAAGAAGGTTTGGATAATATTTTTTCTTCACATAATTAAAAAAAAACTTTATACAACATATTGTATATAGAACCCATAAGTTAGTATTTACAAAGTAGGTTCACTAATCATTTTACAAGATTTTGATTTTAGGACATTGTTGAGCGTTAGGAGAAAGATTTGCCAATTGTTGCTTTTTTTCTCTGTTCTTAAACAAATTGCTGAGATGCTAGTGAAATGTAAAACCCTGATAAATGAAAAAATAGGAACATTTGGATTCTATACAGTTTTTAAATCTTTATCTACTTCATTTTACTTTCAGAAAAAGAACTACTTGAATCTCTACCTCTTAGAAAACAGTGTACAGAAGAAGAACAAGTATTACTGCATTTTCTGTTTGAGAACAAATTAAAAAAGGTAATTTTTAAAAATAAATACTACAGGTAATCCTTGACTCATGACTTGTTGTTTAATGACTGTTCAAAGTTACCAGACCTTGGAAATAATGCTTTACAGCCCATAGTGACTCAGCATGTGAGGACTCAAATGGTGAAAGCTGATAGGAGAAATGGAGATTTCAATCTTTATTAATTTATTATATTTATATCTAGCTATCAGAGACTCTTAGTGGTTAACAAAATATAAACAAACACAATTCAAAACATATGCAGTAAGCATAAAAAGTAAATAATGCTGATTCAAAATTTTAACTCTTCAAAAATAAAAGCAGTCTCATCCATCTTCTATTGCCAGTGGTTACCACATTTTGAGCAGAGTTGCCGACTAGAGCAGCGGTCCCCAACCTTTCTGGCTTGGAGGCCCAGCAGGGTGGGAGAGGGGATAGTTCTGAGTGGCAGGTGGGTGCGCGCAGACACATACAGCTCCATTTGTGTGTGGGGTGCATGCGCAGCCACCTCTTGCAAGAGGGGATTTTTGCGCACAAGTGTAAGCAGCCATCACTCATGCAAGGGGAACTTTGTGTGTAAGTACAAGTGGCCACTGTTTGCATGAGGGAAGCTTCTTGCACATGCATTTCAATAGCCCGGTTCTGAACACGCCACGGTGCAGGGGTTGGGGACTTCTGTGCTAAAGCACCGGCGGACTCCTCAGGAGCCCTCTGGAAACTATCCAGATCCAGCAGATATCTGGGGCAGACATCTAAAGGGCCCTGTGCAACTCACAGAAGTGGCTGCCATTATCATCTATAGGTATAATCTGAATATGGCAAAAGGTGACCAAAATCCCGTCACATGCAGATCACATAATATCTCTGAAAAAATGAGGCACTTACATAAGATTACTTGAGACAAACTGATAGAGGCCTCACCAGATATAACAAACAAGACATGGGCATGAAGGTCTCCCAGAGACATGACGGTCTTCCAGAGGCATCCTGCTGGGCAGTTGATACACCTCTAGATCTCTAGTGTATCCCTGTGGCTCAATTTCACACATAGGTACTCACATTCCAGACTGGTATCCTTGATCACAGACCTTCATTGCCATCCCCACCCCACCTCCACTATAGCATTGATGTTTGTGAAGGACCTGAAACTTGGAATAAATACAGCTTTTTCTATTAAAAGGGACATTCTTAGCATCAGATTAAATTCAAAGAAAAGGATAGGAAAAATATTCCCTTGGCCATAGCAAGGGTTTATTTAGGCAAAGGCCATTATGGGTGAAAGTGCAAAAAAGTAAACAAAACTGGGAGTTCAAAGGCAGATTTCATTTCTTCTAATTGGTTTTTTTTCCCTAGAACTGTCTAGAGCTCAGGAGTTTAGAGAAACAAAAATCTCAGTTTTTACCAAACAATATGGTTGATACAGGATGGGCAGTATTACCTGTGACAATCCCATTTGAGGGAGATAATAAATGATACCTTGAACAATTGAACTGTTGAAAGGTTAAAATGTGATGAGTAGGTCCATGTCAGTAAACTTATCCTTTGGTTTAAATAAAATAAATGTATTTTATCTTACTAAGCAAATATTTCTAGAGGAAACAGGCTTTTTGAACTAAGGTGATAATATGAAAAGGATCCATTTTCTCTGATAAGTTTTACTATTCTTCTGAGGTGCTATTTGTTTCTCAACTGAAATTTCTTATGCCTTTCAGTACAATAAACCTAGTGAAACACTGATTCCTGAGTCTGTAGATGGTCTTCAAGATAATCTCGATGTAGTAGTGTCTCTAGCAGAAAGGCATTATTATAACTGTGATTTTAAAATGTGCTACAAACTTACTTCTGTGTAAGTATTTGCATTTGTGATAATAGAATTTACTTGTGATCATTCTTACATATATTAGCATCTTTGTGAAATAATTGTTTATCCTGTTTATTAAAATGGTTGAAAGCTTATCTGTTTTAGTTTATAAACATAAAACAATTAATTATGTGCTTATATTCTTTGCTATGTTGGATTCAGTTAAGGATTTGTAATGCAGTACAGTAAGGGATTGTCATGCAAAGAATTAGAATGAGTGAAGATGCCCTTTCCTTAGCTTCTGGTCTTGGAAAGGGACTTCACCCATGGAGAGCTCTATGAGGATAAGGCCACTTTGGGGGATGTCAGAAGGTCCTGAGGGAAAATGCTATGAAGATAGGCTACCAACATTTTTCTAGTATCAGGAATTTGGCCTGTGGCATTCTGGAACTGGAAAAGGAATATTGTCTTCTCTTCTAAACAACAATATTGATGAAATAGTTCTATAGGGGTACAAAATCATCTCTGTAATCCATCTTTTCATATTTTTTATTCTTTGGGACAGTTGTTCTTAAGCTGTTTGACCCACTTAAACTTTTTTCAGTCTTAAATACTGCCATTATGCTAACAAAGAAAAGCAGACTCTGCGTAAGCATCTTGGCAGCGGCAGTCCCAAACTGGAGCCTCAATTCACAAACAAACAATTACTAATTGCTCCTTTATCAAGATACATTGAAACCAGCCCTATAAAGTAGACCAGATTAAGAAACCAATGCCATATAGGCCAAGACTACTTTATTGTAACAGCTATACTAACAGAATTTTGCATTTTCTACTCCCTCACTTTTTCTCCATGTCAACTAAGGAGGGGTCTTTTCGAGGAGTTTAATGAAATTAGTTTCTTGAAATGCGCCCAAGCCCTGCGCTCAAGGTGATTGCCTTGGTAGTTGCTCTTCCTCTTGTCCTTCATGGCCATTCTCTATAGCCTCTACATGAATTTACCTCCAGTTTAAGTACAACCGTTTTAGCAATATATCTCTAAACTGGAATCCCAGATCAAGAACAGTGGGTGTTCTACAGGTAAAGTGCTTCCATTTCTCATTTATACTACTGTAAATGAGCATACCAGGCGCAACTATTTTTCTTTAGATAAATGTCAACATGGCTTTCCAAGGTTTCATAACTATAGAATCTTTCCTGACTTAAGGAATTAAGGGAATTTGAATGAAATTGATTATTTGGGTTTGTGTGTTTTAAGAAACTGCAGTCCTTTAGGGTTTCCACTCTGAAGATCAATAATAATGTTTTGGTTGTACTTGAAGTGACTTTCTAAAAAGTATAAGATCTTACTTGGGCTTATTTGTAGAGTAATGGAAAAGGATCCGTTCCATGCCAGTTGTTTACCTGTGCATATTGGGACACTTGTGGAGCTGAATAAAGCAAATGGTGAGAAATTGTTTTATGCATGTTGAAAATGAGCAGATTACTTTTAGTTTCCAGGCATTTTCTTTATTTTTATTTTCCTGATGTTGCTTTTATTGTGAACTCATGAACAGGCACTTTGTATCTAAAGATACAAATAATTTTTTACTGAGAATAAAATGGAGGGGGAGGAAGGGATTTTCAGAGGGAAAGGTGATGTAATTGAATGTAATAGGAGGGAAGGGCTGCACTGCAGAGGAAATAAGAGACAACTCAGTCCAGATATTTTGTGTGAAAGAAAGAGACAGCACCTTCCTAATTGTTATCAGAATATATGGTAGATGCAGATAGTGGAGGCCTGCCAGGCTTAGTCTGGCAACATTCTTATATATAGATAAACAATAAAGAATTCAGCTTTGAAAAATCATCACCTGTCATTCTTAGTTTTGGATCCTGACAACTGCCAGACTGTAAGCACTTTGACTTGACCCATGCTTTGGGAGCTTAGCAGCAATTATAGCTACAAAACTAGCAACCACACCAAGACAGCACCCAATTCCCACAAATGCAAGGACTTTTGGAGAAAGACAGGGACTGTATGGCACTTTTCAAGATTATTAATTCCTGAACCCCAAAAATTTTTTTATGTGGCTCAGCCAACCCTTAAAGATATAATGAAGTTAAATTTGCTTCACCAGGACAACAGCCTAGAGGTAGTGCTCAGCTGATGACTACTAATTCAGCAACCAAAGTTATGATGATACCAAATAAGGGGAACTTAAGACTGGTCCTTGATATTGCAGCAGTTACGGCATCTCTGTGATCATGTGATTGCAATTCAGATGCTTGGCAACTGGCTTGCACTTAAACATGCAACGCTCCGCAGTCACATGATCACCATTTGCAATCTTCTCTTTTGGCTTCCCACAAGCAAAATCCATGGGAAGTCAGCAGGAGATTGCAAATCCCTCTGGTAAATCAGTCCCACTCTTGCCACTTTTTCTACTGAGGAGCCCCTGGGCAGCAAAGTGAGTGGGACATGGATGGGCAGGCAGTATGTGCTTCATCATCCACCCCTTCTTTGTACTTCAGACAATGGACAGAGAGAGATTTTGTTTCCTTTCTATTTGTGATTTAATTTATTTTCATTTTTAATAAATAATATTAACCCAATAGTTTGCTTGTAAGATTTAATTATTTTTTTCAAATATGGATAAATCATTGCACCAAACTTTTGGATCTGCATTACAAACTTTTTTAAAAAAATTCCTTTTACAAGAAAAAAATGATTTTGTGTTTTATAATTTATAATATGTAACTAAAATCAGTCAATATTGCATATAATTTTACCGTATTTAATTCACCGTTTTCTAGGTAAACATGTAGTTTTCAGTGCAAATCATGAAGACATTGTAACATCGATTCATTTGTATTGGGGGGAAAAAACAAGACTTAAGAAGTTGGTAGAAATGAGACCCATTCAGACACTTGTTTCTAACAAAAAAGTTGGCATCTTATAAAATGGAAATTGGAAGTCAATCCAGCAAATGAAAATTAAACCTATACTACTGTTTAATTAATATGTAGCTCACATGTTATAGCAATAGCAATAGCACTTAGACTTATATACCGCTTCATACAGCCCTCTCTAAGCGGTTTACAGAGTAAGCATATTGCCCCCAACAATCTGGGTCCTCATTTTACCCACCTCGGAAGGATGGAAGGCTGAGTCAACCTTGAGCCGGTGAGATTTGAACTGCCAAACTGCACTAGCAGTCAGCTGAAGTAGCCTGCAGTACTGCACTCTAACCACTGCGCCACCTCAGCTCTTACTTTATGTTATCCTGTTAATTAGATAAAGTAACTGATGTCTATATGTTTTTGAAACTCTGAAAAAGGAGATTTGGAAATTAGATTTCATAGTGTAACTTTCTGCCACTTGTTCTGGTCATTTTGTTATTTTGAATCATTAAAAAATATTTTTAGTCTGGTTTCTTTTCAGTTTACATACTGATATAATTATTGTGTTTGATGTAAATGGTGCTGAACATATTCATTCTATTTTTCTAGAACTTTTCTATCTCTCTCATAAACTGGTGGATTTGTATCCAAATAATCCTGTAAGTTATATATATATATATATATATATTAATAGCACTGATAAGTTAAACAAAAGACCAACATTAATATGTACATAGTAAAATACACAATTTGGTATGTCTAAATGAGATTTTAAAGCTGATTCGTACACAAACACTCAAGAAAGTATCCAATATAAACATTCCAGTTCAGACACAATTTATGTGAGAAGATTGCAATAAATCTAAATATTTGAATTTGATCAATCTGCCATGATGCGGGTCAGCTCTATTATAATTGTGGAAGTGTATATTGGAATAATATTCTTTTTTGTAAAGTGGGAAGGCATACAGGCCTTGGACCCTTGCCATGTAAAGAATTTCTGAGGAAATGTAGACCTTGGCATTAGATTCTCTAGTCAGGTATCGGGGGAGTTCCAATTCTTTGGAATTCAACATTTGTCTCTGATACTTATTCTAGGCTTTGGAGTAGGAATTTGCTCCATTCCGTTGTTGTATGAAAGTTTGTGGTTGCATAAGGGTGAGATGATGACAATTTTTCATTAGTTAATCAGATGCTGCAGATTTTTTGCTAGAGGACATTGTTAATATGCACGTAATATAACAATGTAGTGCTGAGAAGATCAGAAAAAGAAAAGTGAAAATTGTCTCTATGTTTTGTTTATTCAAGCATGTAAAAAAGCAATTATGTTTCCAAGGCCTCAGAAAAATTCTGAGGCAACACAGAATGGAATGCTGGCATAGCTAGGATTCTGGTAGGATATTCTTATTTAAACTAAAGTTACCAATATTACCATGTTTAATGTAGAATACTCTGATAATGTTATCAGAATCCATTCTGCTTTCTGCTTGCTAACTAAGAAAATATTTTCTCAGCAACAAAATGCTGTGAATTCAGCATTGCGAAAATAAGGAATTTGCTCAAACAGGAGCAAATTTTCAAGAAAGTGTATAGAAAAAAACCCACTGGCAACTACATATGTATTTGTCAGAGCAAGGCTATCAAAACAGTTAAAAACACAGTAATAATAATTAATTAAACTTATATGCCACCTGTCTCTCAACAATTTTGGACAGCTTACTACAAATAAATTACAATAAAATCAATAATGCCTTCCGCCGTGCCCTTAAAACCCACTTTTTCCAGCAAGCCGGGCTGGCTTAGGAAGAAATTTTTTAAAGTTTTTAAATGTTTAATTGGTTTGTGGTTTTTTAAATTTTGGGCCAAATTTATATAGATTTTAATTGTTTTTAATATTTGTATTTCATGTTTTTAATTCTGGCTGTGCACCGCCTTGAGTCCTCAGAGAGAAGGGCGGTATATAAATTGAAAAATAAATAAATAAATAAATAAATAAATAAATAAATAAATAAATAAATAAATAAATAAATAAATAAATAAAATATTAAGATAAAACATGAGAAGTGCACGACAAGGGAAGAGTTCAGTATAAACATTTGCATAGATGCCTTTTAAAGATACAGAATCATATCTGCATTTATATACTATAGTATTAGATTCATGAAGTGTTACCTTTTCTAATTTATATTACTGTAATCTCTATGTTTAATTTAATTTTTGGTTTTAGGTGTCTTGGTTTGCTGTAGGATGCTATTATCTCATGGTTGGCCATAAAAATGAACATGCCAGAAGATACCTCAGGTAAGTTTTACTTCCTGAGAATTTCAAGCTAAGAATGTTCGTCATTCTTAGAATCTATGTTTTGAAGTATATCATTTCTATTAAGAATTATTTATTAAATATTTATAAAATCGCAAGTTTAATAAGCTGTTGTTTTGGAAAATTGTTTTTTTTTTTTTCTGTTTCAGTAAAGCCACTACACTAGAGAGAACATATGGGCCAGCATGGATAGCATATGGACACTCATTTGCAGTTGAGAGTGAGCACGATCAGGCCATGGCTGCATATTTCACAGCTGCCCAGTTGATGAAGGGGTATGTCACAATTCCAATTCCCAGGGAATATGAATGCAAGTTCCAATCTGGGTTGGTCACCAGAACCAGAAGTTTACTCTTCTGAGCTTTTGGACTCATACTGGAGCAACCCACCACTGCATATTAGCCTTGTCTAACTGAACTTTGTAACTATATTTCATGAATTGGTGTGTGAAATATATTTAGAGGGGAATACATTTTATAACATGGTTCTGTATTCTGCTTGTAAGATTTATGCTTTCATAAAAACAAGAAAATTTTGTGTTGTAGCTGAAAAGTAAATGCATTTTTATCCCTTTTATCTTAAATATCTTTGTTTTTGCAGTTGCCATTTGCCGATGTTGTACATTGGACTAGAATATGGATTGACCAACAATTCAAAATTAGCTGAACGCTTCTTCAGCCAAGCTTTAAGTATTGCACCCGAGGATCCTTTTGTTATGCATGAAGTTGGGGTGGTAGCATTTCAGAATGGGGAGTAAGTATTTTTTTTTGTGACAGTTTGTACGCATGAAAGCATACTGCTGTATACTGCATATTATTCTACATACTAGATTAAATTACAGGACTACAATAGCAGCATTTATTACTGCTATTAAATATAACAAAGAAAATATGTGCTGACAGAGAGCAATGACTTTAAATGTTATTTTTAAAACCTGAGAATTATTTCTCTCAACTTTAAGTAGTCAATATATTCTTGAACTACACAACCACCCCAATAATTTCACAAATTGCTGACTTTAGAAAAGCACATAAATGTGTTGGCTTTTTAAAAAAGATACTTTTCGTGCTGCATTCTTAATTTTTTCCTCCAAAGTGTTTAACATAATTAACATAATTAAAAACAAAAGAAAGAAAATCAAAGACACATTTATTTCATATGCATTGAAGATATCACAATGGACGGATTTTGTGTTTTAAGACATCATGTTTAATGTATGAGTGCTTCATACACACTTCATAAGTTCCCAAGGCAATAAGAGAAACAAAGGAATAAGAAAGTCTATTAGCATTTTGGATGAGCAACCATATTGAAAAAGTTTGGTTTACTTTGTCCTATACGTATTTATAAATTATGTATTAATTTATCTGTTAAAGCAATACCCAAGTGTATTTTTTATTAAAATGTGGCTGGAGGGGTCTTACATTGACTTCAGCATCTTGGTCTCCTTTCACGCTCATAAAAAAATAGTCTAATTAAGTCTGTGATTATTACATTTTCACCAGCGCCTTGGAATATGAACAATGATAGAATGGATTAATACCTAATTATTTCTGATAAAATATAAATAATTGAGACATCATCTATTCTATGCACAGAATAAAATATCCTTTCATTTATAATTTTTTAAAAAAATTGAAAAGACCTAAACATCTCATATGAAGTGCTTTATTTTCTTTCAGCTGGAAAACTTCAGAAAAGTGGTTTCTTGATGCACTAGAAAAGATCAAAGCTATTGGAAGTGAGGTACTTAGTTATATACATTTTTCTTACTAATACTGTTACAAGCTAGTACTGTTTTAAAATTAAGTATAGAAGATCTCTTGACCCCCAATATTCAGCTTATGAAGACTTCAGAATGCATATATATGGTCTTGTAAGTATCGTGTCAATTCAACTAAGGCTTCACAGATGATAACCAGCACCTTGAATTGAACCTGGAAGCGTATAAGTAGCCAATGTAACTACTGAAGAACAGTATAATGTTACCAAACCTACTTTTTCCTATTAGTAGCCAACTCCCTGAATTTAATATCAACTGCAGCTTCCAATTCATTTTCAAGGGTAGAGTATGTTGCATGAGGTGACAATGGCATGAATCATATTCAGATGGGTTTTCTACATCAAAAATCTCTGCATGCCCATCAAAGCTGGGCAAATGCCCTGGTTACTCCCTCAATTTGCTACTTGAGCAGCAACCATATTGGAAGGCCCCCAAATTAGTGATCTGCTTCTTTAAAGGGGATGGAACCAGAGCTGAACTAGGGAATTGTATCAAGACAGATTTATTACCTACAATTATTCACTCCATTATCAGAATTAATCTGAGCTTGTTAATGACTTATCTAGTCCTCATGGTATCAAGACACATAGGTTAGAATCTCCACAGTATGTCTGGCTAGCCAAAGAGTGGTGATGTACAATTAGGTATCAGCAACATACCTTAACCAAAACTAACAAATGAATTCCTACAGCAATTTTCCTCATCCATATTGCAATACAGGGCTGACATAGCTGCAGATCCCAATATTTGTACAAATGGGCACAATCATGGTCATTATAACTTTTATTAATTTGCTGTTTAAATTTTTGTTAGCCAATATTGTCTTTTTCCAGATAATAATATGCTCAAAGGGACTGCCCAATGCTGTATAGTAAACCTCTCAATAAATCTAACCAGAACATATAATGTAGGGCAGGACATTATATAAACTCAAGGCCCGAGGGCCGGATCCAGCCCACAGGGTGCTTAGATCTGGCCCATGGGGCCACCCTGGAAACAGTGAAAGTCCACCTGTGATGCCTCTGCCAACCATTTTCACTGGCAGAGGGCTGCAGGAAGCCATCGCAGCCAAAAACAGAGCTCGCACGGCCCTCCCGAACTCCATTTTCACTGGCAGAGGGTTGCAGAAGGCCGTTGCAGCCAAAAATGGAGCCTGGGAGTCCATTTTTGCTGGCAGAGCTCTTGGGCCACCACAGGCACCCCCAACACAAGTGATGTTGAGCTGGCTATGCCCACCCTGGCCACGCTCATCCCAGCCCCCAAGGTCAAACACAACCCTGATGTGGCCCTCAATCAAATGGAATTTGACATCCCTGATGTAGGGGGTTGATTGCTATTCAGTGGGAAAATATCCATGAAGAAACTCCAAATATTCTGGCTCCTGTTATACATTACTGAGAAAGGATTTATAATGAATTCTTTATCCGTTTATAATATGTTGTATAGTTTGGCATTTTAAAAGGGTTTCATACATATGAAGATTTCCTTATACGCACATGCATACTCTCTGACATAATAATATAACCTATCTTATTTAAGTGGGGGCTTTCCTCAGAATGATATTTCTTCATATATGATGTTCTTTTGCTACAGGTGACTGTAGATAAATGGGAACCTTTACTAAATAACTTGGGTCATGTGTGCAGAAAACTGAAGTAAGTATGTGCATGTGAAGATTGAAGGGGAGAAACTTTTTAAATAGTAGTTACTAAGTTTAAGTTAGTCCCAGTTCTATAACTTAAGAAAATCTTAGCAATGTATAGGTAGACTGGAAAAAAACATTGCAGAAGATGAAGGCAAAATATTCTTGTATTATAAGAGTTGGTGTGGTATAATGGTGAAGTGTTGTTTATTTATTTTTTGTTATTTTAGTTATTTGTTTCCTGTTGGACTTGACTAGGGAGATCAATCAATCTATCTATCTATCTACCTACCTACCTACCTACCTACCTACCTACCTACCTACCTACCTACCTACCGTGCATATAAAAAGTCTATACCCGTTAAAATGCCAGTTTTTGAGATGTAAAACAACAAGACCAAGATATATCACTTCAGAATTTTTTCCACCTTTAATATAACATATAAGATGTACAATACAATTGAAAAACAAAGTCAAATCTTTTTTGGAGGGAATAACAATAACATGGTTGCATAAGTGTGCCCACCCTTAAACTAATACTTTGTTGAAGTACATTTTGATTTTATGACAGCATTCAATCTTTTGGGATAGGAGCCTATCAGCATGGCACATCTTGTCTTGGGAATCTTTGCCCACACTTTCTTGCAAAAGAGCCCCAAATCTGTCTGATTCAAGGGCATCTCCTGTGTGCAGCCCTTTTTAGGTAACCCCACAGATTTTCAATTGGATTCAGGTCTGGGCTCTGTCTAGGCCATTCCAAAATTTTGATCTGGTAGAGCCAATTTTTTTTGTTGATTTGGAGGTATGTTTTGGGCCAATGTCATGTTGAAAGGTGAAATTCCTCTTCATCTCCAGCATTCTAGCAGAGATCTGAAGGTTTGTTCCAAAATTGACTGATATTTGGAATTATTTATAATTCCCTCCACCTTGATTAAAGCCCCAGTTCCAGCTAAAGAAAAGCAGCCCCAAAATATAATGTTGCCACTATGATACTTCACAAAGGAAAAGGTTTTCTTGCCTCCCTACTGGACAGTCCAGACATGATGGTTGTCACATGTAGTACACAACCAGTATTTGCCAGAAATTCCTACAGCTTCTTTATAATGTTGCTGTAGGCCTCTGGCAACTTCTTGGACCAGTTTTCGTCTTGTGTTCTCATCAATTTTGGATGGACGTCCAGTACTTGATAATGTCCCTGTTGTGCCATATTTTGTCTGCTTGATGACTGTCTTCACTGTGTTTCATAGTTTATCCAATGCCTTGGAAATTGTTTTGTACTCTTCCCCCTGGCTGATACCTTCCAACAATGAGATCCCTTTGATGCTTTCTAAGTTCTTTACAGACCACGTCTTTACCTCTGAGACGCAACTGAGTAAATGTCAGAAAAATCCTACTAGAACAGCTGAACTTTTTATGGGCCTGATCAGAATCACTTTAATTTTTCACAAGAATCTACTAACTACTATTTAACATCAGTTTGAATGTGATTGGTTCATTCTGAATATAGCGACATCCCTACCTATAAGAGGGTGTGCACAGTTATGATTGCATATCCACTACCTTTCAAATTTATATGCTATCTATCTCACTATCAAGAGAAATAATATTTCTGTATCCCTTACCCATAAAAACTCACATCCCATACAGCCCAGCTTTTTACTGAGGGCGGAAAAAATGTAGAAGATGGAATGCTGTGTATTCTGCCTTGAGTTCCTGGAGGAATGCAGAATATGTATATATACCCTGTTTCCCCGAAAATAAGATATCCCGATAATAAAGCCAATCGGGCTTTTGAGCACATGTGCTAAAATAAGCCCCCTCCCTGAAAATAAGCCCTCCCTTAAAATATTTAAACGCATGCAGAGCCAGTCCCCGCCATTTTCTCTGGTTAGAGTTAGGGAGAAATAATAAGACCTCCCCGACAATAAGGCCAAGTACTTATTTTGGGGTTCAAAAAATATAAGAGAGGGTCTTATTTTGGGGGAAACGTGTGTGTGTATGTGTATTTCCCGCGTCATTACAAAAACCCTTTGTAAGGTCTTTCAAAAACTCTGGCTGAAATCCTTACCAACACTTTAAAGGTTAGGCAACGTTTCGACAACGTCTCTACCTTGTAATCTTCGGGCCTTTATTATCAGTTTAGAAGCTGTGGGTCATGCTTCATTATACTAGCTGCAGCCTGAATGCATGTTAACGGTCCAGTTTTCTCTGGTTCCCAGAGAATATATATATATAATGGAAATACTACAGAATCTTGCTAATTATGTATTGTAGTAATTTGTCAAATGCATTATTTATCTTTATTTTAAAAGGAAATATGAAGAAGCTCTTGAATACCATCGTCAAGCTCTGGTCTTGATCCCTCAAAATGCTTCCACGTATTCTGCAATTGGATACATACATAGTCTGATGGGAAACTTTGAAAGTGCAATTGATTATTTTCATACAGTATGTGTATATTTTATTTAGTATACATTTATTTGTTCAAGCAAAAATGTGCAGTAAAGAACCACAACTTCAAAGCATAGGATATCAAAATGTTCAGGATTTGTCACCACTCTCTTACATGTTTCCCTTCCCATCAATATTATATTAACATTTAATTTGTATTCAACATGCTGCTTAATTCACTTAAGTTGTTTGGTGGGAGAAACTAGGATATTTCTAAATGACCCTGGTCTGTGGCAAATCATGTGAAGAATTCTTCCTAACACGCTGATACCTCTCCCTTGTATGTTACTGATGCTATTTTGACTACAAAAGGCATACATTTATAGAATTTTAATCTGTTAAAGATAGTTAAAAAGTTGGGTTTATTTGTTTGTTTGTTCTTTTAAAACAGGCCCTTGGTCTTAGGAGGGATGATACATTTTCAGTTACTATGCTTGGACATTGCATAGAAATGTATATTGGAGATTCCGAAGCCTACATTGGTAAGTTGTTATTTGAGTACTGTTCCTCATATTTTTTCATATCTTCCCAGACTGGCTGTGGTGGTTGCCTCAAACAAACATTTATGACATGTAGTTATTTGGCATAATGAATGGTTGACCAGGTGGCATCATCATCATCATCATAGGAAGAGAAAATATATTTTAATATATACTATATTTATAATTGCTGTGAAGAATATCATAAGCCACTTCTTGATATTTTTTCTTTTCTATTTTTCTTTAACTTTTCTCCTTTTTTTGCACTTTTTGCTTTCTTCTTGCTTTCTCTTTTATTTTTCCTATCTTGCTATCTGTTAGTGTTATCTTTTACCTTCTTGTTTAAAGTTTTAACGAACATTATACTTGCAAAAACATATTTTAATATGAACCAAGTTGAAATAAGATTCCTTCACTACCAATACATTTATCAGTAGATTAGTTTATCAGATAGTTAAGAACACACAGAACAGTCTCCTCAAGCCCCACAACATGGAACAAAAAAGAATAATCGGACAGTGAAAGACATGTCAAACAGGTTTTAATTATATGAAAAATTAACCTAAGCAATTTCTTTTAGGGACTGCAATTAAGGATAAACTCAGATGCTATGATTTTGATGTGCATACTATGAAGACATTGAAGAACATCATCTCCCCTGCATGGGGTGCATTGGAATTTGATATAGAAAGGCAAACTACAGAAGAAAGCAATATGGCATTGGAAACACCTCATCAACGAAAAACCACAGAAGACCCTCCTTCATTAGATGAAACTTTTGAAATTGAAATGAATGAAAGTGACATGATGTTAGAAACATCCATGTCAGACCATAGTACATGACCTTAAAATATTGGTGCAGATTTATCATTGTGCAGAATCATTAAGTAATTTGTCATTCATCCCTTTCTGAATTTGTTGTTTTATATAACTATATATACCATGTGGCCATCAGAGAACTGTCCAAGATGGTGTGTTTTGTTTATAGCAATTTTATTCAAAATAATGTATTTTTAACTTTCACTGCATCGTGGGACTGCTATTTAGACAGTGAATGTACAAGCAAAAAATCAAATTGGATTACAATATATATATTTCTGTACCCATGAACTGATAAATTGCTGCTTTGCCTTTTTCCATCTTAATTATGTGTCAGAATGTCCTGAAAAAAAGTACAGTTTTGATATTATATTTTATTCTTTAATTCAGAATTAAATTTTTCATTTGATCTCTTTGATAATTGTTAAAAAAATTATCAACTGAATTCATTTTTTTCACTGAATTGTAGGCAAATCGTTTTTACTGTGATAGTAAATGTGTTGTCTGTCTAATATTTGTCACTTTCTTCAACTTTATGGTTCCTTGATTATCTCCCGTACCCTGGAGAGATTAGTGACTACATCATGTATTTTTGCAACAATCTAAGCAATTACTAAAGTTCAAAGATGGAGTAGGGTTGTAAGTACTGAGTTATCAGTAAAGGGACAAAACAGTTTGGTGGAACCATAGAAAAACTCAGAAGCCAAACACAGGTGGTTAAAAATTTCAGAGAAGAGATAGAAGAGGAAGGGGTGTTCTTGGTTACCCCTGCAGTTAACACAGTAAGGTTCCTAGCAAGACTTGCAAATATGAATCCCTTAACAACAGAAGTTATGGGTGGCAGTGCATATTGAAGCATTCTGTTGTTTCAGGACCAGTTCACATAAGTAAAGGTTCCATTGAAAGCTGTAATATAAATACTGTTAAGCCAGATCCAAATGCTTTTTGAGTTGTGGCAACACAAGAATTGCATTTATTTATTTATTAGTTCAATTTATATGCCGCCCTCCTCCGAAGACTCAGGGGGAGCTTACAATGCACTTATAGCAATAGCCTTCATTCTTTTGTATATTCCTGCTTATTAGGATTTTTGGCCCCCCAGAAGCAGTGTTTCTACAAAGTCAGCTTATTGCCCCCACAATCCGGGTCCTCATTTTACCTACCTTGGCAGGATGGAAGGCTGAGTCAACCTTGAGCCTGGTGAGATTTGAACTCGCACTAATTGCAGGCAGCTGGCAGCTAAGTGCTACATAACAGCACTTAGTCCGCTGCACCAGCAAGGCTTCATTATAGTTCTGAAATTTAATTTCAACTATAGTCCTAAAGCCATATTCAAAGAGGGTAGCCTACTGTTTAACTGTTTTCCATGCTTCATTAAAAAAAAAGGGGGGGGGAAGCAAGATCTGTAGATAGGCTGTTGCAAGAAAAAAATGGGATGGAACAGGTGGGCTTGCAGTACATTATTTTGTGTTTCTCTCCTAAGCTCATCAAACGTGCATGCATCCTGAAAATGGGTGTGGAAGAAAACCAAAAAGCACCATCGGCTCAAGTTTTTTTCTAATCCGGGGTACAAACTGAGAAGAGGCTGTACCTAGAAATCTTGATCGTGCCATACCTTATGAACCTGATGGGTTATCGGGCGCTTAGAAGAAATTGGACCAGTTTCGCAGCCATGAAAGACGACCGGCCCAGCACGCCCGAGACGCCTCTTATCGGACTTGAGAGCCTGGGCGCTGCGGGGACATCCCTTAGCAACCCCAACCCCTTGCCCGATCCCCTACCTCTCGCGAGACCCTCTTTGGGCACGGGGGCTGCTCTCGCGATGTTTCCCAGCAAAGGTTGGCGGTTGAAAGAGGAGCGAAAGGAAACCGGGCTGAAGCTTTAAAGCGGCGGAGTAGGGAACGATCGCAAAGGCTCCGCCAATAGAGCCGGAGTCATGGAGGCTCCGCTTCAGCGAGAATCCCCACGTCGCGTGTCAGAGACGCCGTCCTCCTCTCCGCCCCCGCCGCCGCCCCCGCCTTCCAACCTGCCGCCGGGCAAGCAGCAACGGGAAGAGAAAAGAGCGGCGCTGAGCAAAGTAAGAGGCCGGCGGGCAAAGGGAGGGGCTCCCTCCAGCACCAAGGACAGCGAGCTCGAGGAAGGAGCGGCGGCGGAGGTGGGGGGGGGAGTGGGAGGAGCTACCGCACCTGAAGCGCTGAGGGGCCTTCGCGAGGGACAAAGCGCGGGTGGGGGCGCACGAGACCGCGGCCCGGGACACACGGAGGGGACGGAGCGATGCTGAAAGGGCTGTTGGGCTCCGGGTTCCATAGCTTGGGTCCAGCCCCGTCCTGCCCAGGAAACACGGTCCGCTTTGTAAAGGAGAAGATTTGTCGCTCAGGGTTGACATGAGGGGTCCTTGGTGCTCTCTGAGCTTTCTTGCAGAGGTTTCACTCCAAACTATGGTCACTCATGCACTTCCTGCCTGGACTACTGTAATGCTCTCTACATGGGGTTCCCCTTGAGGAGCACCCGTAGGCTCCAACTGGTCCAGAATGTGGCCGCACGGGTGGCTATGGGAGCGACATGGCGCTCCCATGTAACACCTCTCCTGTGCGAGCTGCACTGGCTCCCGGTGGTCTTCCGGGTGCGCTTCAAGGTATTGGTTACCACCTTTAGAGGGCTCCATGGCTTAGGACCTGGGTACCTACGAGACCGCCTTCTGCCACCGGTAGCCTCTCACCGGCCAGTACGTTCCCACAGAGAGGGGCTCCTCAGGGTGCCGTCGGTCAAACAGTTTCGACTGGCGGCCCCCAGGAGCCTTCTCTGTGGGGGGACTTGCCCTTTGGAACGAGCTCCCCCCAGAGATACGGAGGATCCCGGATTTACGCACTTTCCACCGTGCCCTCAAGACTTTTTTATTCCAACAAGCTGGGCTGGCCTAACTTTTTTTAATTGCTTAATTTTAATTTGCTTTTTAAAAAGGTGTTTTAATTAGTATGGGCCAAATTTGTTTAATATGTTTTAAATTGTTTTAAAATTTTATATTGTATGTGTTCTATCTTTGGCTGTTCACCGCCCTGAGTCCTTCTGGAGAAGGGCAGTATATAAATCCAAATAAACCTAAACCTAAACTAGGTGACATCATCAGTACTAGCACTGATAGTCTCAAAGGTGCTTTTTTTCAAGAGGCAACTGGACTTTCTGGTTTTTCTTTCAAGACGTTTCGCTTCTCATCCAAGAAGCTTCTTCAGCTCTTGGATGAGCTGGAGAGTTTGGAGACAACCCTGCCCTGGATGACTGAGAATCTCCGTAGACATTTAGCACTGATAGTGTTACCTAGTTTGGGTAATGAAACATCTGCAAGAAAACAAGCAAGCTCAGAGAGCACCAAGGACCCCTCACGGGGCTCCCTGCTTTGTCCGCCTGGAGCAAATAGAACCCTTCTTTCAAATCCTCATGAGGACAGAAGCAATCAGTGCAGCCATCTCATCATGATGATCATCCTTGTTCTTTACATCATGTACCCTCAGAACTCTAAGATGGGAAAACAGGTGGCCATCCAAGTGGGATTAATGCAGCACCACCCACTTCAAGACAGAACTGTCAGGAATGAGGGAGGCTGAGAGATAAGCCAAGGGCCCAAAGTTATAGCTGAATGGCATGTGGACAGCATTGTGCTTCTCAGGAATATTATTTAAAATAATAATATTTCTAATGGGAGGTGTATTTTTTAAAAAAAAATGCAGATCAGCAACAGTAAGCTTGTTTTGAGTGTATTGCAGGCACTGACATGAGAAAAACTGTTGTATGCCCGGTTTTACCGGTATTGTTTTGCAGGTAGTTATTCGCCGGCTTCCTCCTAACTTTACTAAGGAGCAGCTAGAAGAACAACTCCATCCACTTCCAGCTCATGATTATTTTGAATTTTGTTCCTCTGATCCCAGGTGAAGCATTTGTATAAACCACGACAATTGTTTATTTCATGTTTGTCTGTTGCTATTAACATAGGATGCATTTTAGTTAAAATGTTTCTAATACAAAGGATGTATAACAGTACTCTACTGTTCATTAATGGCATATTTAATGCTATTCATTCTGTACAGATTGTGCTGCTGTAATTATCATGGCACTAGAACTCAAATCAACGAAATTGATTTGTGGGAGATTCACAGCAGGGAGCAGGAATCATGTAGGGTTTGGATGTGTTAGGAGTATTCTCTCATGCATATTTGAGACATTAAAATTTACTTTTTCTAACTGAAAATAGTTTAAGAATGGACAACATTTGACCATTCTAGCCAGATTGAGTGTATCTTCTGAGAGATTCACCCATCCATTCATTATTTCACCTTTATTGAGTTATAAAAAAAGTAACTGAGTTATTTTTTGCAAATAGCTCAAGGTGGCAAACATATCCTAGACATCTTCTTACACTTATTTTCCCCACAACAACAGTCCTGTCAAGTGTGTTGGGCTGAGAGAGAGTGACTAGCCCAAGGTCATCTAGCTGGCTTTCATGGCTAAGGTGGCACTAGAACCCTTAATTTCTATGCTGTTTCTTTAGCCACCAGCTCAAACTAGTTCTCATATATATCTTCTTATGTGAAGAGTTGCAACTAAATAAAAGTAAATCACATCATATATTACTACTGTCTTCTCTAATGAGATATCAGGCTGTTATGGCCATTTCAGAGACTGGAATGTAAATTTTTAAAATCTGGATTGTTAATGGATCATTGTTCTGTGATATGATGTTGTGTTTCTCAAAAAGTAATTGAAACGTTCATGGTTTAGAGAAAACTTTGTAATGTCAAATAGCACAACTACTCTGCTTACAGCATTCTGGTCGTTTGATTCTGTCAACATGAGGACCATGATTATTAGTACAAAATAGATTAAATTTTGCCAATGTATAATTTTTTCCTATATTATCATAAGTGTGCAAGATTGTGAAAGGCACCAAAAGGAAAGGGAAAAGGGGAAAAAACACAGATTTGTTTTTCTTATCCAAATACAAAATCTTAAGTTGCTTGTTTATTATAGCATTGTATAACATTATCACTATCATATACCTGTGTTCACAGACTAGGGTCATATACCGCAGTAGTACGATTTCATTATTTTGGCATACAGTATTGTGGCTTTAGAGCATAATTTATTATTTAATATGTTGTACAAACTTAAGCAGTTGCAATCTATTAATAAACAAAAATTTAATCACACTGTAGTATAAAATGTAACTAGGAAACTGGAGTTCATTGGGAATCAGTATCAAAAAGAAGTTTTAATTTTCATCACTTGATCTATTGCTCAGAATCTTCTCTTTGAATGGAAGGCCTAATTTGATCTAACTTGCCTCCATTGTTTCCCAGGCCTTTTTTGCTCAATTTACTTGCAGCCAAAGTAGGAATGAAGTTATAGTGGCTTTCAAACCTTGAAGGTGAAGTCTGTGAAAACTAGGTTGGTTGAATAATAGCACATTTGCATAGAGGTTAATGATTATTAAGAATTTATAACGCATAGCATTTCTGATGGTCTGTCTTTTCATTAAATATATAGATATAATGGTTGCTTTCTTTGAGACATATATTTGTATAATTTTCCTTTTAGAACTTACATGCAAGTAACTGAAATTCACTCTTGTTGCAGTCTTTATCCCCACCTCTACTCAAGAGCATATATTAATTTTAGAAATCCTGATGACATCCTTCTTTTTAGAGATCGCTTTGATGGCTATGTCTTCATTGACAATAAAGGTAACTCATAAATTACTCATAAAGGATCGATACAAATGTATGGAACACAACAGACCCCCAAATTTATGTTGCTAAGTGAGAAATGTGTTGTGAGTTGTGTCCCATTTTACGACTTTTCTTGCCACACTTGTTAAGCGCAGTTGTTAAATTAGTAACACAGTTGTCAAGTGAATCTGGCTTCCCCATTGACCCTAAGACACTGCAACCATCATAAATATGAACCCATTGTCAAATGTACAGATTTACATCCAAATGTAAATCTGAATGACGATGGGGATGCTGCAATGGTCATAAGTGTGAAAAATGGTCATGTCACTTTTTTCAGTGCTGTTGTAACTTCGAACGGTCACTAAATGATTTGTCATAAGTCAAGGACTACCTTGATCCACAACGGATCTCATTGATGACCATCCATTGAATTCTTGAAAGCAAAATTCTATTTAAATGTGTTTGGTTTTTTGTTACATTCTTTTCTAACACTTAAAGCTCTGGCTATATGACTGAAAGTGAGCTCAAGTGGAGTGTATATTTATGTAAGATATATATATATATCTTACATAAAAGTTAGTGCCTTTGTGGTAGACTGCTACAAAAATATTCAATGGCATCAATTGCTTTGTACTGTACTTTGAGAGGAGACTACCTGGACTACCCAAAGTCTAATCTAAATTCAACAATAGAAAAATCACTTCAGAGAAGGGTAATGACAAACTACAGTATTTCCATATGGTTGCTTTAAAAAAAGGACCTTCCTGATGTCATTTGAGCAACGCTTAACTTGAAGGAAACTTCTTTGAAGCAATATGAAGGAGATCCTGATGTGATCATTTATTGTAGATCTGGTGGATTCATAGAAGTTTGCTCTTGTGTACTGATTTCCTTTCCTGGTTTGATGCTATGTGTAATAAGCTTGAATCAGATAAAATAGGATAGATAATTTTGATTCTGACATTTGTTCTCAAAAGAACTTCAGTTTTAAAATTAATTGTCCTTTATAATTCTGTTCCTTTGTGATTCTTTAAAGGTTTGGAATATCCTGCTGTTGTTGAATTTGCACCATTCCAAAAGATTTCTAAAAAGAAACTAAAGAAGAAAGATGCAAAATCTGGAAGCATAGAAGATGGTACACTTTTTTGTTGGTGGTAAAACTTGCTTATTGTAATTTAAGATGAGCTTCTTTTGCAATACTTTGCTTTCTGTATTTTTCTTTCACAGATCCAGAATATAGAAAATTTTTAGAAAGTTATTGTGCTGAAGAAGAAAAAATATGTGCCAACCCTGAAACACTTCTGGGAGAAATAGAAGCAAAAACAAGAGAACTCATTGGTTTGTTAAGCTAATTTTTTCCATTCAGTAATTAAAAGTTTTTCTAATTAGATGTTCATGTTTTACCTTGCTTATTGAACCTCTTAAGTCATATGAAAAATTATGATAATGGCAGCTTTTATTTGTTTTCTTCTATTGAATTAAAAAAAACTCGCTCATGCTTTCTAAAGGACATTGCACTAAGTTCAGACAACGTATTGATGAATTTGGGGGATTATCCATAGAAATATTTTATGGCTAGTCTAGGAAATATATAAAATAGTATTTAAATCCTGAATAAATCTAATAACAAGACACTTAAATACACATAAGTTTTATGAATTGAATGTTCAGCAGTAATTTTGTTTTTGATATTTGAGTAAATGTAACCAGTTAAGTGGAGAGGGACGCAGTGGCTCAGTGGCTAAGATGCTGAGCTTGTCGATTGAAAGGTCGGCAGTTCGGTGGTTTGAATTCCTAGTGCTGCGTAACGGAGTGAGCTCCTGTTACTTGTCCCAGCTTCTGCCAACCTAGCAGTTCAAAAGCATGTAAAAAATGCAAGTAGAAAAAATAGGGACCACCTTTGGTGGGAAGGTAACTGCGTTCTGTGCGCCTTTGGCGTTTAGTCACACCAGCCACATGACCACGGAGACGTCTTCGGACAGCGCTGGCTCTTTGGCTTTGAAACAGAGATGAGCTTCGCCTCCTAGAGTCGGGAACGACTAGCACATATGTGCGAGGGGAATCTTTACCTTTACCTTTACACCAATTAAGTAGAATTTTTTTCCTGTGATCTTTGTTATTTCATAGCACAGGTGCCTACAATTGTGTTGTAGTATTTCAGTGCTATCTTCCTTTTTTGTATAAATGTTAAGATTCATAAAAAGGACATTAACATAAAGTCAACCCATAATTAAAATAAGTTAGAAAAAAATAAGAATATGCTTTGGACAATAATGTCAACATACCATTTAGAAATATATCTAAAAGGATAGAGAGAGTCAGAAAAATGACTCCAACATTAGATTTGTCATTTCATTAGATAGTGGTTATTTATATATGTTCAGTTGCTAAGGCAAGGAATTAATAATCAATCAGTACTAATTTTAGCATTTTATGATTTTTCATATTTGTAGAAAAAGCTAGCTAGATTATATGAAGGTTCCCAAACATTACTTGCCATGACCTCTTAAAATGATAATTTAGTTTATCTGATATCCTTCCCCCCTTTTTACAAAATGAATGATTTCATTTTGCCTAGGAGTGGACAAGAAATAAATATACCATTTTTAACAATTAAATTATAATCTATATATCAAATAATATGACCAAAAACCTGACAGCTTTATAAAATAATATTTTTCATTGCTGCTATACAACAAAGCATTGAAATATTTTTAAATGAAAAGGATGAGCTTACTTCAAGTTGCATAATTTCTCAAATCTGAGTTATATATATATATTGGCTAGCCAGCCTCACTTCTTGTACCACTTTTATTTTTATGGTAGTTATTTTTTAGTGTGATTAGATCTCTTTATAGCAATTACTACAGAATAATCTAATCGTTTTGTCAACTTGTCTGGACAGAGTGGGTGTAAATTTTAACAGAGATCCAGTTTTGGGTGCACATGCTGTGCAACTTCTGCACCTAAAGCTGGAAGCTAATAAGATTATACTTTGCTCTTTTTTTTCCACGTTGCTTTAACAAGCTGATAGTCCTTTCAGTTAGGCAGAGCAAGTTCTGATCTAGAATCAGCAATCTAGCTATGGATGTGCAAGCCAAATGGATTCTCCATGCAAAACCGGAATCCATTTTAGATGAGCAAAATCTGTGGGATTGCGTGTGCGAGCTATCATTGAAATCTCATCAATGACTTGCTTCAAAGCTGGCTTCCTCCATACATTGAATGGAGGACATGAAGTATTTTTCAAAAGGTATAGAACTGTCCCCCAACTATAGATTATTAATTTTTCATTTCCCCAGACCAAAATGGCTGTGATTTCTTTTACCATCCTTGAGTCATCAGCTCTTTTAAAATTGTTCCCTATCCTCATGTTATTTACACTTGTGGGCTGATATTTATCAAGTTGCCTCTCTAATGGTACAGCCAACAAATGTTGATGGATGCATGTAGAGCACTCACTGTGGAGATATTGGCCTTGAGCAAAGTCCTATTGAGAGTCTTGTATATTATTATTTAGTAGTGAACTAAAATATGAAAATTCAATGCCATGTGTCCCTCTAACTTACATTAACATTTTCTGAAGGGAAAGATTGTGAATAGGATGTTGAGATGAGCAAACACTAGCTGTTGGAGGCAGGATTGGGTTAGGGTTAGGGTTAGAAGCAAATTGGAGCCCATCAGATTGTGTTAGTGTTTTAGTTAAGTGCCTGCCCAAACAAAGCAGAAACATGTTCTGGCGTTGATCATATTCTGTGTGTGCAATCCAACCCTCCACACCAGTTGCAACCACAGTCAAATCTGCTTGTGACCCCAATCCACCTGGGTTATAATAAAAAAAAATACTTGATTATTAATATTTTCATGTTACATGCTTTGAGTTTTTAGGGAAGAGTTATAAAATAATAGGTTATTGTTTTAACCTGAACTCTCTAAATAGCAGTCATCTAGACATTAACATTGGTACCATTAATAGCTATCCTTTTGTGATCTCTTGTCTTTGAAATGGAACTTTGTCCTCACTAATATATAAAACTATAATGAATTGATATAGAAATAATTTCCAGTTTTTTCCATGGCTGCATTTGATTGTTATTATAACTCTGCCAAAGAGTTCTTCCTTATTTTTCCCATTGAAGTAAAAGAGTAGCATACACAAGTGATTTTTTTCTATATTGTACTCAGCAGTTAATTGTTAGTAATGTTAATAATAGCTATCAGTAGCTATGGCGTACTGTTACAGAAATTTGAAGCCTACATTTTGCACAAATGTGCACTTTAATAATTTAAAAATAAATAAAAGAGTTATAAGGTATAAAAATCTCATCCATCAGATCAAAGGTGAAATAAATGGGGGTTTTTTGTACTCTAATTATTGAAAATAACAAGGAAAAATATTTGTTGGAAAAAATAAAAATTATTAAGATTTCTATATTGGTATTGCAACTATGAGGCTTATTTTATTGCTTTTTAAACTCCTTAGCAATCTGATAAATTGGAATATAGACAAATGTTTCTTTAGTAGCCCATGGATTAAATGAAATATTATTAATTATGTCTTATTAATTATCTTGTTAAATCTTATATGTTAACAAATATAAAACATGCTTATTTTAGGAATGGAACACTACATCACATTTTTTGTGTTTTAGCTAGAAGAACCACCCCACTTTTGGAATATATTAAAAATAGAAAATTAGAAAAACAGGTATGTTAGCATTTTGAACTACACCTTAAATATTGACTTCAGATTTTTGTAATAGTAATATAAATCAATGCTAACCTTTTCCAATATTTCAGAGAATTCGAGAAGAGAAAAGGGAAGAAAGAAGGAGACGAGAATCAGAAAAAAAACGGCTAAGAGAAGATGAGAAACGGAAACGTCGAGAGGAAGAAAGACGCAAAAGAAAAGAAGCTGAGAAACAAAAGAAAATTGCTGAAAAAGAAATAAGGATTAAGGTAATGCAGAAACTGAAAATATATTTTTCAGAATGTTTTCAGTGCTTTAATGGTACTAAACTTTCAGATTAATTCATGTTTTTGTGAAACATTTTTTAAAATGATAAATACATTTATACAATATTTCCCTTGCAAAGAAAAAAGTGATTTGTAAGTTTTATTATGGAGAGCCAGAAATAACATTTATCTTCAAAACTGAAGTTATTTCCTCCATATGCAAGATAATTGTGAAGGGAAACCATTTCCTTCACTACACTGCCAGACGTAAAAATTATTCCTAGGAAACTCAGCACCTCTGATTCATTTGAAAGTCCTGTATGGCATACTTGATTTATGTTTCCCCCAAAATAAGACATCCCCTGATAATAAGCCCAATCGGGCTTTTGAGCGCATGGCAATAAGGCCAAGTGCTTATTTCAGGGTTCAAAAAAATATAAGACGGGAATTCAGAGAAACATGGTATTTGTTATTTTCTATGTTATTAATATATTGTTAACTTTCTACAAATCGTAAAGATTTGTGGAGAATTCAGTAGGATTTGGAATATCAAGTATCACAGGGCTGGTTTAGCTTGTAAGATGAGCTTTTTTCAGTGTATTCTTATCCTTCCTCCTGTCTACTCTTCTTGAATGAGGATGAGGATGAGGCATTGGAGTTTTATAGAAAAGTCCCATTACTCAAGGCAGAGTTGCATTCTAAGATAAATTAATTTAAGAGAGCTCATGGGGAAAAAGTTTCCAACTTTGCTTTTCCTTCATCTCAAATGCTTCATTAGAGGCATTTCAGGTGACAATGGTGGAAAAATGGCAACTGGAACATTTTATTTATTTTTAAATAGTCATTTATCCTAGCATTCAAGGTATTGTTAACACAAAAAAAATGGATACTAGAGGACAAACTGTAGAGTATATATTAGATGAGCTTGGCAGTGAGATCCAGATGAATCTTAATTTTACCAATTTAAATCCATTGTTTCCAGAAATCTATGGAATTGGCTGTCAGAGGGAATAATGAGGAACAATTGAATTAATGGTTGCTTACATCTGGCCTACAGTAGAGCTGTTTTCTGTGTATGTATGGGGTTTAGGAGACTATTTGGCAAATAATACTAAATAGTGACAACATAACAAATAACTAATTTCACCAAAAGCAATGGATAAAACTCAGTTTTATATGTATTTATAAGAAACACATGAAAAAGATCAGTAAAAACACTCAGATGGTATAAGAAAGGACTCTCAATTCTATCCCCCGACCCTCATCTCAGTTATGGTTTACTGCCTTGTTACCTACTTGATAAATATAATAACTACATGTATATTCAAATATTCTTTAGCTTCTTAAGAAACCTGAAAAGGGAGATGAACAGACTACAGAAAAGCACAGAGAAAAAGAAAAAGGTGATATTGAAGACAACAAATGGGAGAAATCACCAGGACATGGGAGTTTAAAATCCAAGCCATTGGAAGTTCCTCTAAAGGAACTTAAGGAAAAGTGAGTATTTCTTTATTGGGCACTTTTGATCGCTGCTTTAAATCTTGTTAATTCCTTTAATCCTGTGAAATTAAATTTTTAAAACTGCACAGCAATATATTAATTTAACTCCTACAGTAAATCATTTTGTTGAAGTTCTTGTATGGTGAGTGGCAGAAGAAGCCATCATATGCTAACTTTTATTTTCCTGGCCTAGATCATAGAAATGTAAAGCTACAATTCTCATTTCATGATTATAGAATATTTGATAATTTATATGTCACTTTGCAGACTGATTACAATGAAGAAACATTATGAAAATAAGAAAATGTTCATTTTTAAAAAAATATTTGGTATTTAATGCTTCAACCATCAGATCTGTAGCAGAGCTAAAGAAAGAAAGTAAAATTGTTGCCATTTTATGAAGTTGATTCAATTACACTTTGGCAGTCCAATAATAATTCAAGAGTCATTCCACTAGACTAGACTTATCAGAGAGAGAGAGAGAGAGAGAGAGAGAGAGAGAGAGAGAGAGAGAAAGAGAGAAAGGATGGATGATGGCTGGCTGGCTGGCTGGACAGACGGACAGACGGCTGGATAGGTGGTGAGAGGTGCTAAGATTCTTACAATATTAAGAGTTGGTACCTGAACATTTGTTCCCTTTTCTCATTTCAGTGTTTTATTTTTTTCCGTCGTTTATTTTAAGACATGTAGGCAGAAATATTTTTTATTGATCTGTAAACTGTAGGGGGAACCTTTCCAGCTAAAACATGGGGTATAATTTTTTAAAATAAGCTTAGTTAACTGATCTCAGTCATTGGCCTGATTGCGGTAAGGCACTTGTAGACATTAAAATTCACAATCGGCATGTAGTCTGTTGAATTTTTTTCCTTCTAGCACATTTCTTCTCTTTTTCAAATTTTTGCATAGATATGAAGCAGAAGCTGTATTCCACTGTATTGAAGTACAGAAGTGTGGTTATTAGAATTCTGTAATGAAAATGCCAAATCTTAACTTCTTTCAAGCAAAAACACTCTTCTTAAGGAAAAGAAATAAATTTAGCAATCTCTTGTTTCATCTCTCTATCTCAAAACTGTTTAACTAGCTCCTCCAGATTAAAATATATTTGCACATTCTATTAGAAGAATATACTGTACCTCTATATTTTATTTTATTTTATTTATTGATTTACTTTTTTTAAAAAAATCTAGATTAATTTACCTTTTTAAATTGCCAGTTATCTTTATATACTATTCCTGAGTCTCCTTACTATCTGATTCAGTAAAGTGTCCCTTTCTCTGACAACTTATAGTGGGACATTATCTTAATTAGGAATAAATGAAATTAGAATGTAATTTCTAATTGGGTTCTTCAGAATCAGTACTTATTAATTCAAAAAGATGCTCACTATTTACTAAAAAGTTGGATGACTCTAGCAAAAATATTGCTCGATCATGGGAATTTTGGTATTACTCATTAGACTACCACAATTTCTTTTGCTTTTTCAGTCAGTTCCATAGCTTTTAATATCAGAGGATTAGAAAGAAAAATTAAAAAAGTATTACAAAAAAGATTTAACCAAATGCTTAAATTCTGGAATGAGCATTTACAATATACACCTTTATTTTTTATCATTTCCTTTTTCAACTGAATGCAAAATATAAAATTAAATGCAGGCAAACCTCCTTTTATTATTATTATTCATTAAATTCATATGCTGCTCAACTTGAGGTTCAAGGTATCTTTGAGCAGCCACGTAATAAAACATACGACTATAAAAATAATTATAAAAAGAGTTTAAAATAACAAAAGATTACAACAAACTAAAAGAAAAAAACACAGGTTTGGAGTTGAAAGGTGGTGGTGCCTTCTCTGTTATTGCACCAGCCATCTCCAGCCAACAGCTTCTCCTTTTGTGGCATCACTAACTATAATATAACCAAACTTATGTTCACTTGATTAATTGTTCAAGTTTACTCACCTTTAAAACACAGATCACAAAATGACAGTGATAAAGAACAAAGAGATTCAGAGAGAAGATTTCGTGAAAAAGAACCTGAGAGACAAAGGTATCGGTTGGAAGATGGCCGAAAGCACAGAACTCACTATGAATTTGACAAATATGTGAGACGGAATGAAGATGAACCGAAGTGGGAGAAAGGATACAACCAAGACCGAGGAAAGAAAGTGAACTACAACTACAGCTTCACTGTGGACACAGTTGACAAACTGGGTAAAGAGGACAAGTGTGATGACATGGCATCCAAAAAGGAGCGCATAAGAAATAAGGTTCTTTTATTCATTTAGGATAATCTTTCATTAGTAAAATTATATCAGGGGCACAGAGGATTTGCTTTTGACATCTCAGCATGAAACTTCTAACAACTATGTTAAAATAACATGAAAAAAATCCACATTTTATAAACTAAAGCAGTTAAGATACCCCTGCTGCTTATTTACATTTAAAATAAAATTATTACAAAGCCTTTTTCTTATGATTTTTTTTTCTTCCTAAAAGAAAAATATTCACCTGCTATACACAACTGAGTGCTTGCTGTCTTAATGAAAACTTATCAGGACTTAATCCACTCCAAAAAATCCTGACCTTACCTATTAATACACTATTACTAAAAAGCCTATTAGCCATAGTAGTCTAATAACACTGGTGCTGATAAATAACAAAGCACAAAGCAATTTCATGTGAGTGCCAGGGCAAGTTATCCCTTAAAAAAAAGGCAGAGATTTATTTTTCCGAAACGTTTTAAAAGAACACTTACTCCGTAAGAGCCTTATTGTTGATACTTCTGTTTTTAGAAGATGGGTATTTTCTGATATGGCACTTTATTCTTTGGCTGTATGCAGCTGCAGCAAAAAGAATGCCTTGCCTTGATGATGTAGCAGCAACGACAGTACTATCCATTGTGGATCACACAACCTTTGTCAGTTGCAACCTGATTATAATGAGTTAATTTATCAGGAATGTGAAGCTTTGCTTTAAACATGTTTTTTGAGAAGCATATCTAACTGATTCCAAGAAGTACATTCCCACCTCAAGTAAGTGTCTTTTAAATTGTGGATTAATCTTACACCATTGGTTATAGGATTACATCGGAGTTGTCGTTTTTCTCCTCCATTCCATTATGAAGACTCTTCAGCACTGAGCAAAAAGCTGCAAGATGATACATTTCTGTAGCACTCTTATATCCCGATCTCCATGCCTATTAGCTAGACAGGCCAATGTTAGATTAGCTTGCAATTGTTAACTGTGTGTGCCAGAAACTATTAAGTATTTTTTGTTTGAATATTATTATATCCATATTTGTATGAATTTAACTAGCAATTGTTCTACTGAGCATGAGGGGTAGGTACTCAAAAATTTTCCATGGGTTAGTTTGGTGCCATTTGTCCTCCACATTTTTCTCAGGTTGTTTTCTCCAGAATCTTTTTAGTTTGCTTGAATACTTGCCTCTCAGTGGTGAAAGGAAGGAGGGAGAGAGGGAGGGAGGGAGGGAGAGAGAGAGAGAGAGAGAGAGAGAGAGAGAGAGAGAGAGAGAGAGAGAGACTAGTTCTTATTAAATATAAGTAGTAGCAGAAATATTTCTTTATATATTCATTCATCTAGGCTGCATTGAGATCCCCAGTGCAATTAAATAGTTTTCTCAGAGATTTTATATTCTTTCTTTATTCTTTTTTGTTCTGCACAGGATCGCCCAGCCATGCAGCTGTACCAACCAGGAATTCGCATTCGAACACATATGGGACCTACAAGTAGGTTCTATGACTGTGCTGAAAAAACTTCTCAAGAAGTTTATGACAGAAGGTATGAGGCAGACAACTCAGCTGGTGGTAGTTCTGAGAAGAGTGAAGATGTAGAATAAAATGGACATTCAGCTTTAAGATTTAGTGCCCTACAGAGAACTGAATGTTCTTAGAACTTGGCCGGCATTGCCAAGAAAATTCCAGTACAGCAATTTCATTCCTTTTTAAAGTTTTCTGTACGGAGTTTGGACCTCATGAAACATCACATAAAGTAAACATGAATGTGATTTTTTTTTAAAAAAAGGAAAGGATTTGTCAGCCTTGGAATCAAATTAAAGCTGGTTCTCTTCTTTTTCCATGTATGAGAATAGTATACTGTCAGCATATTTGGAAAAAATATGATTTCAAAATGTCTATAGATACATACATGGTCATTGTATGTATTTGTGCTAGATTAATTTTATACACATCACTAACTTCTGGCACATTCAAATGTGCATCTCTTTGCATAATGGAAGTTGTTTTTCTACATACACAAAGGGTATTTTGATTTGAGACATAGGGAAGTGATTTTGAGGCAATATAGCTGAAAATAGAAGGTAGAGTTTGGAAGTTCTAGTAACCCCAAACATATTTTAAATTGCTGTGTTTTGTATAAAACTTTTGAGAAATTGCCACATCTGCTAAACAAAAGGAATATTTAAGATATTTATTTCCAGACATTTTCACTGAAATGTATTTACTATCTTCTACAAATTACATTAACTATACACTCGCAGTCCCAAAGGTGCGTTTCAAATGTCTCCATAGACATTTTCACACTCCCAGATTTGTATGTATATACAAAAAAGTGTTGTACAAAATATAAGTATATTTATATCTGTGGGTGGAAGAAAGAAATTACAGTATCTTAGATTTGGTCCTGTCAGTAGTTTTGTCCCAATATGTAATAATTACAGCAACTACAACTTTTAATGTGAATCATCAATATGTTTATAATTAATGCAATGTTTGCATCATTATCGTAGGACAGTGCTTAATCTGCTATAGGATCATGGTTAAAAGATACCTTTACAGAAAGAGGTTGATGAAGGTAGTTTGCAAGGATATAATGGCACAACATTCATGTGATTAAAAGAGCTGTTTAAGGCTTATTTCTTTCAGGACCTTCATCTCTGCCTTCCAACCTCATACATCCACCAAGAGAACAGCAACAATTTAAGCAAAATAGCTTTCAATGGGGGGTATGTGGACAAGGGAAGGGTCAGCACTAGCTTCTGGCCATTCTTTATAGGACTTCAGAGAAAACAGAGTTGTGATGAATGGGCCTACCCTATCATATTTAGCCTCTTTTCAGTGTCATAAAATGTTGGGTAAGTGTCAAATCTATTTTTAACTTTCTTAAACTGCATTTACCTTTCATTCTATTACCTGAAAAAAGGCTGACTCAAGTCTGAATCTATAATGCAACATTGGCCTTTCATGAAATTACATTTTCAAAACCTTTTGCCTTTTTTCAATATGTGGATTTATTCGTTGTTTTTTGTATATAAATATTTCATGAAATATATTTTTACATGGCATTGATGGAACTATTTTGGGTTATAAATAGATTATACAGCAGAATGCACTGTACCTGCCACAGGTTCCCTCTGTTCATTATGCTATTAGAATACATTGTGATAAGATATATCTTCTCATTTTTTGTGAAAAAAAATTATATATATCATAAGGGCAAGTCATAAAATCAAAAATGTTGATAATGTTAACTACTTTTTAATCTTGTTTTGATTTTTTTTATTACTGTATTATCAACATTTGTTTTAATGTAAATAAAATACATTTTTGTTAATTTCAGTCATTGGAAGATTAAACTGAAATCTAGTCATCCAAATATTGGATTGCTTTGTTTTTTTAACTTCTGGTGCAAAAATGTGTATGGAAAATAATTTATAGGATCGATGAACTTATCCATTGGCTGTTTATATAATTTCTTGTTTTCTGAATAGCTGTTCTCTCTTCTAACTGGGGGAGATGATACAACCATTGTATGTTGAGTTGTTCTGTAGTGCATAATATTTCTGTTTAAAGAACTGATCATAATTTTTTTCTAAAAAATATGAATTATAAGCTCTTGAAGAGTCATCCTCATTTAACTGGGAAAATCATTTCTCATTTAACTGGAAACTAAACACAATAGGCTATCTGGGCACCCTTTATATAGTATGAAACTGCATCTCCCAGAATTCCAAGCTAATACAGCTAAAGGATTAAAATTCTAAGTTATAATACAGGCATCTGAAAAGATAAATTGATGTATCTTGAGAAGCGTATACAGTAGAAGAATGAAGAAGAAAGGGGCAGAAGTCACAGGTGCTATGAAACATTTATGGTCCAGTGATGTTATGCAGTCTGAATAGTACAGTCTTTATTAAGAAGATATGAACTCAACATTTTAGAAGAATGTGGTGTGCCTTCTCTGCATCTGTGTCAGATAGCCTTTTCTTTGATGAAAATTCCTTTGCTTTTCATAAGCTGGAAATTTGGCTGACTGTAGATCAAGAGTATATTTATCTTGCAATTTTTTTATTCTTTCCCAAAATTCATCGGTGTTACACAGCTGAAAGATAAATATCTACAATGCTTATTATATGCTACTTATGAGTAAATCCAATTATCATCTTAATCAAAATAGATGTTTATACCTCATCTCCATTGCATTAATTCTTAGTTTTTTGATATATCTCAAAGCTAAGTGTTTTCTCTTTGTACATTATAGTATTAGTTGACTTAACTTATAACTTCTGTACCACACCGTATAAATTATAGGCTATATTATGGCAATTATTTAAAACGGCAAATCTATTTTAAAATAACAATGAAAGTTGTTACCTGCTGAAACTTTTTGCAGGTTTTTGACAATTGTTCAATATCCTCCAGATTAAGAAATGACATGATATGAACAATCAAATTTTCAGGCATTCGAACTAGGAAATCGTAGTGTCCTTGACACAAGTTGAGAGTGTATTTCAGCATGCTTTTCCCAAAAATGCTTTGAACTTGCTCTGAATGAAGTAAATAGAAGGGGAAGGGGAGACACTTTTAGCACATGTGCTGCAACAATAAACACTATTAAGGCTGTGTATTATGGTTAGAGCAACATAGCGCAAATTCATACTCTAATAATAAAGGTCATTGCAAAACACTCATCATCTCATAAATTGTGGAGATGGTTGTTAAATGAAACTATAACTACTGCATTGTTTTTTTTAAACTTTGATACGTTAGCCTTCCTAATTAAATATCTACAACTGAGGAGAAATAATTTGGAAAAAGAAGCTACAAAGAATGAAAAGAGAAAAAACTCTACTATATTAAAAGATGGAAGACAGCAATAAAACTTGGTTGTATTTACAAAAGAGTAAGATTCATGGAACACAATGAGGTTTATTTTTGAATGGAAAGGGTTGTTCTGCTTGTAATGATTGGAATTATTGTTATTTGGTAGATCTGAAGAGTTTAAGACTACCTGATATTGATATAAAATGAATCCTATTAGTGGGGAGGGGGAGATGAGAACTCTGGAGGGACTAGTCACTAGGATATATATAATACTTGATTTAAGACTGCTTTTAAAGAGTTAGTAAAGCTGAATTTTATCAGTTTTATTTGATGTCTCAGTTGTGTCCAATTCGCATGAAGAAATCTTGGTGTGTCACTTCAATGAGAAAGCAACTTATATCATATTGTAATTACATAATATCAAACAGAATTGTAATTTTAATTGGAAGGGGAAATTTGGAGACCTGGAAAATTATGTTTACAAATATGATTGTTTGTAAGAATTTTATTATTACATAAAGTGTTAATTGTTTATATTCAATTGGTCGTTCTGAGTAGATGAGATAGAACCTACCTTTTCTATGTCTTATGTGTGTTTTACCAATACTTGGTAAAAAGTGGTATGAAAGATGACACAATAGGTTCCCCCTTTACTATAAATACTCTAATAAATGTATGACTTATCATGGCAAAGAAATCTAAAATATATTTAGTTATATATACATACCATGACCATATTTCAAGGAGATATTGAGGTGGAAACCTATATTTTTAAATAGGTTTTTGACACCTAGTCAATCACAGATATTTTTATTGATAGTTTTAGTATGGGATATGGTTATTCAATAGGGCATTTTTATGTCAACCCTTTATTGTACACAAACCAGTGTAGAATAAAATATTGGTGATATAAAAGTTAAATAAAAACAAACATGCCAGATTGTCAAGCCTCACTTAGATTGATATGAACTAGAAGGCTTGAAGGCAGAGCAAGGACATAGCTCTTGATAAGAATTTTTGATTCCAGTTACTAGAAAAGCCATTAATAATCTAAAAAAGTACCTGCTGGAAACTATAAGACTGTAAGACTCAAGCCATTTATATACAGTGGGTGAATTTTGCTTTTCAACAGCATTTATAGTCAAGGTCTTATATTAATAACATCTTAAGATGCTCTGCTAGATCAGACGTGCCCCCAGTGATATCTCTGTAGTTTATAATCTGTGGTCATGAGTGTACAAGCCAATTGCTTCACCCTATTTGGCATTTGCCATCAGATGGTTTAATACAATGATTTAATACAAGTTGTTGGAAATTATGTTCCTGTAAATCTGTCAGAACAAAGCCTATTTATTTATTTATTCAAATATTATTTAGATATATAAATACCAAATTCAGATATCTTAGTACCAAAACCACCCAAGATATATTAACATATACATAAGGAAACATATTAGCACTACATAAAAAGCAAAGTGTCATGATCTTGATGAAAGAAAATGCTAACTCTGGATTGCCTGTGTACTTCATATGAAAGTTTTCCTCTTATCCTTGGATAATTATGACTAAAGCATTTCTTGTACATAAGCAATACAGATATACATACAGCAGTACTTTGCACTCTTGAGAGTTTTAAAGTTTCAAATATAAATGAATTTGTCCTGAAGTATAATTACAATATTTATCATGAAAGATTCAAGACTTTGCTTCAGTATATGTACTTAAGATATTTGGAATGATGAACAGATTTCTCTATAGTAACCACCCCCGTGCAGGGGCAGCACCAGTCATTAAGTACATAAGCAGAACAAACAGCTGATTCTATAAAAGGAATGAATAAGTGCCCCAGAAACAAAGAGATTAAAAAAAAATTAAACGAACTCCATGGAAAGAATCTACTAACTGCTTGGCACTGCATTTCATTAGTGTCAAGTAGTTCTTGGAAGAAATAAGGCTTGCTAATATATATATTCTGTCATTACTTTTTAAATTTTTATTTAATAAGATTTATATGGTGGCCATCTTGCTATAGTAGCTAATAGATGAAAATATCCTATCTATACATTACTGAAACTCCTTTACCTGGGCAAAACACTACATCGTAGGGCAACAATTTTTGAACCTAGGTAGTTCAAATAGGCTAACTTATAAAATGTTTCCAAAATCCAGGATCTGTGACACCCAAGGGAAGGAAATTTGGGAGAGTTGTGGCTTGCTTTAATGCTGCTGGGCCACTGCTGTTTCATACACTACTAAACTAAAACATGAGGCCCAGATTTACAAATAACATAAAACAGCTTCAAAAGAAATTAGGGTGTTATAAGAAGTGACAAGAATAAGACAAGTAGAAATAGTATGCAAAAATAGATCTTCGTAAGTTCAGATGAGTTATAGAAAAGATGAGTTATGCTGGTAAATGCCGTTTACATTTATGTGTACCTTCAGAAGGTAAAATTTCTTCGAGTGATTTATATGGGAACATGTAGGAAGTTTGACTTTACCTCCTGCAGCAATCCTAGCGCAACAAAGATCAAATCTCTGTGCTACAAACAATAACATTAACAAACAATAACAAAAAACCAGTCTGATCTAATGGCTAAGGCATCAGGCTAGAAGCTAGGAAACTGAGTTCTAATTTCATTTTAGGAATGTGGTTGTCAGGTTTCCAAGTAATATCCCCAACGAAAGAAGACTCTGAAGCTAGAAGTTCCTCAAAGTTCCATTTTATTAGAGATGTCATATTGGCACAACTGGGAAAACCCGAATCAGAAAGCTTCCAGGTTTTCCCCACCCAAAAGAAATTCCAAGTTCTTGCACCCACATGTCCATCACATGGTCCAATCAATGAACCATCCCAACTGGAGATGCCTCCCAGTCACATCACTCCAAGTGCAGGGCAGAATGTCCTTGACTCTCAGAGAAAATGTTATTATGGCTAGATATCTCCCCAACTCCACACAATCCCCCCTCCCAGTTTCCGACAGCACTAAATGTGGCAGCCCTGAAGATCGAAAGAAAAGATGGCTTCCAGAGCTGACAGAGGTTCTGCTGAGCTGGCTTTGGGTTTTTAAAAGTGGAACCTTGAGTGAATGTGACCATGTGTGTGTACGTGTATAGAGAAATAAAGAGAGATACACAATTATTTTCCTGCTTAATACTTGCTATGTAATTGTTCATCCAATAGAAAATTTCTGTGTGTCCTCTTCAATTCCTTTGGGAAAATCTTTTCTTGATTAGGTCGGTAAGTAATTTGCCATGATCTCCAGATAACCTACAGCATTGAGAATTTTAAAAAGAGTACAGTAAGTTATCCCTTTCCTATTTTTTAAAAAATCTAAACAAAAAGCAAGAAATTGAGAACATCATTTGCAACCATTTGTGTTTGAATTACATTGTGTAGGAAAAGAGTGGTAAGACACACAAATGCCATTATTTCTTTTTGAGTCCATGACTACAACCCACCACCAGATTTATATATATAGACATAACTCGACATATCTGCCAGAATGGCTGTTTGGAACTGCTATCTCTTTTACTTAAGATTTTGGTCTCTTAACTGACTTAACAGATGCTTGACTATACAGAAGATCAAAAAGTGCAGTTTTCTCATATCTCCACTTTTTTCTTCAAATATACAGTAAAGGTTCTAATTTCAGACTAATGAGATCTATGCCATTTTACCTCAGTTTTTGTGATGGTGAAGTAGTGAAAATCTTTCTGTGGAGCGGGAGCCTGAGTTTGAATTTCACAAAGTTTCTCCTGCAGTAGTGAAGACATTCTGTGTCCCAAAGTTGCTTCTATGCCTTCTGTAGAGCTTGAACTCAGCCTATTTTATATGCTCAAGAAATAAATGGCTGGCTTGTGTTTACGTTACTGAGACCTGTTTCTTTACCTAAGGAGGGTTCCAGTGAATAATGTTTTCATCACCAGTTGGGCAATAGTAAAAACAAAAAAGAAAAGCTATGGGTCGGTTTAATGTTTGAATTGGCCGTGGGGGGGGGGGGATTTAAATAACACCATGCAGTACAGTAATGCCTGCCTGCCTGGCTGCCTTCAAGTCAATCTTGATTCCTGACTACCTGGACTTGTCAGTTTTCTTGGCATGTGGATTGCCATTGCCTGCTTCCTCGGCTGAGAAACAGTGTTTTGCTCCAGGTTACCCAATTCTAGGGAACATATGTGTATTTATCACATTTGTAGACCAACCACTCAAAGTGACTCTGGGTATGTACAAATTCAAAACATAAGTCAGACAACAATCAAAAATGAAAGGTTCAAACAGGAGATAGCAAATACTGTTAACAAAAAAAAAATTGAACCCCACCATGTTTTAGCCCAATATCTGTGGAAGAGCCAGTTCTTCAAAATTTATCTAAAATATCCATTTCATTGGACAAAGATGTACCAAATGTGTGCTGAACACAGCTAAAACAAGCAAGCAGAAAGAAACCAGAGAAAGTTTAAAACCAATCCCCTTTCCCTACCCAAAACCACTTTCCTTTTCACTGGCCATATTCCAGTGACAAAATGGGTACCTTTAGTAGATGTAACAGTCACAAGCTATTAAAACACTTTAAACAAGCAACTGTAGCTATTCCTAGAAGCTGCGGTTGACTGTCATTCCAAAACGGGATCAGAATAAGCCTAGGGAATGTATTGTGCATTTTAACAATGTCTAGAAGAGTGTTTTAATTTGGCACTTTTAAAAATTATTTGTTTAGCAGAGTGATGGCATTCGGGGAAAAACTGTTCTTGTGTCTAGTTGTTCTGGTGTGCAGTGCTCTATAGCATCGTTTTGAGGGTAGGAGTTGAAAGAGTTTATGTACAGGATATGAGGGGTCTTTAAATATTTTCACAGCCCTCTTTTTGACTCATGCAGTATACAGGTCCTCAATGGAAGGCAGGTTGGTAGTAATTGTTTTTTCTGCAGTTCTAATTATCCTCTGAAGTCTGTATCTGTCTTGTTGGGTTGCAGAACCAAACCAAACTGTTATAGAGGTGCGGATGACAGACTCAATAATTCCTCTGTAGAACTGTATCAGCAGCTCCTTGGGCAGTTTGAGCTTTCTGAGTTGGTACAGAAAGAACATTCGTTATTGTGGTTTTTTTTATGATGCTTTTGATGTTAGGTGTCCATTTTAGATCTTGAGATATGGTAGGTAGAGGTTCCCCTCGCACATATATGCTAGTCGTTCCCGACTCTAGGGGACGGTGCTCATCTCCGTTTCAAAGCCAGAGAGCCAGCGCTGTCCGAAGACATCTCCAAGGTCATGTGGCCAGCATGACTGAATGCCGAAGGTGCATGGAACACAGTTACCTTCCCACCATAGGTGGTCCCTATTTTTCTACTTGCATGTTTTACGTGCTTCCGAGCTGCTAGGTTGGCAGAAGCTGGGACAAGTAACAGGAGTTCACCCCATTACGTGTGTTCTGCCCCAGCTATGGACCCCAAAGAATGCAGCACACACAAAGTCTGTACAAACCTTAGTTTACTAAATTAAATCAGTCTTTTTCAAACAAAGGCTGTTAATTAACTTTCTTAACAGCCTACAAGAATCCAAAGAATAAACAATCGTAATCTTACTATGGTTGGCAGAAAGTCCAGAAGCAATTTGCAGAGAACTAATATCAAGATGCGAAAGAGAGTGAACGAAAGTTGTTCCCTGCAGTCATCCTCCTTCCTTAAATAGGCTAAGGGAGTGGCCAATTAGTCCCAAGCCTTCCTCTTGAGGAGACCTCCTCCTGAGGAGCCACTCCTGCCTTTTGGCAGCTCTGCGCGCCTATGCATCGAGAAGAGGCTCCTTCTATACTTCCTCTTCACTTATGGAAGCTTCTGGAGGTTCTGAAGGCCCTGGCTGAATCCCCGCCTCTGGCACCACATCTTCTCCAGCCTCCTCAGTGTCCAACTCGAGTGCCAGCTGCGCAGGCTGCTGGCGCAGCACCACACCAGCCTCCTCGCTGTTGGAATCAGTTACTAGCTGCACAGGCCGCTGACGGGCCACAATGCGACACTAGGGATTCGAACCGCTGAACTGCCAACTTTTCGATCGACAAGCTCAGCATCTTAGCCACTGAGCCACCGCATCCCTTTGAGATATGGTAGAACCTAGAAATTTGAAGGTCTCTACTGTTGATACTCTGTTGTCTAGTATGGTAAGAAGTGGTAGTAGGGGAGGGTTTCTCCTAAAGTCTACCACCATTTCTATGGTTTTGAGCATGTTCAGTTCCAGATTGTTCTGGTCGCGCCACTAGGCTAGTTGTTCAACCTCCCATCTGTATGCAGATTCATCATTGTCTCGAATGAGACCAATCACTGTTGTGTCATCTGCGAACTTCAGTAGTTTAACAGATGGATTGTTTGAGATGCAGTCATTGGTATATAGAGAGAAGTGGGGAGAGCACAGAGCCTTGGGGTGGGGGCTGTGCTAATTGTACAGGTATCTGATGTGATTCTGCTTAGCTTCACCTGCTGCTTCCTGTCTGTTGGGAAGCTTATGATCTACTTACAAGTATGTTCAGGTACCCCTAGCTGGTTTAGCTTAGTTAGAAGAATGTTTGGAATGATGGTTCATAATCATACTTTTAATCACAGCGTCCATCTTCTTACATAGATGCAGAAAATTAAATAATTAGTTAAGATCAGGTCTCAGAAGGAGGCAATGGCAAACCATTTTTGAAAAACCTTGCCAAGAGTCTTGTCCAAGCAGTCTCCAAGAATTGTGGAGGGAAAAATAAACTGCTTATTTAAGGAACTCAGTACAATATGAGATTCCCAGTTACAGTAAGATACAACTCAAACCTTGAAACTTAAAATGGCAACTTTGCAGACCAAATTAGCATTTGCTAAACAAACTTGCCTGAACTTGCTACTGAGTTCATGGGCTCTTTCTTCCGATTCAACTTTTGAGATAGTTAATTGCATGTAGTTGATGGCTTCCATTGAAATCAATGGAAGTTTGAAATATTTAACCTTGGCTCAATCATATCAATAATTCTCTTCTATGTTGCTGTAGTTAGGATTAGAAATATTTTCTAGAATGGTTTTGGATAAATACCAGGTTTACCTTCAGCTCCACCCCAGCCATGGGAACTCACTGAGAGTGTGAGCTAGTCACTCTCAACCTAACCATCGTCATAGGGAGGTGGTTTCAGAAAAAAAAATATGAATCCTTTGAACATTATCTTGAACTCCAGAAAGGCAATACACAAATAGATTTTTTTTCTTCCATTCAATCATGTCCAATTTTTGGAGATTGCTAAAACAAGGCTCTTGGCAAGGTTTTTCAGAAGTGGACTGAGAGAAAGTGACCAACATAAGATCATCTGACTGGCTATGTGTTCAAGGCAGGACTAGAACTCAGTCTTCCAGTTACAATAATTCTTTCACTTATATGGTATAAGTTTATGGGCTTTAATAAGAGAGCCTAGGTCTAGTGATTAAGGCACCTGGCTAGAAAGCAAAGGCCCGTAACTTCAACTCCCGCCTTGGCATGAAAGGCAGCTGGGTGACCTTGGGCCAGTCACACACTCTCAGCCCAATTCACCTCACAGGGTTGTTGTGGGGAAAATAAGAAGAGGAAAGTGTGTTGGATATGTTTGCTGCTTTCAGTTAATTTGTAAAAATAATACAGGTGGGATATAAATAAATAAAATAAATCATAGCATATTTTTAAAAGGGACTTACAATAATTCTCAGGTCCAGACATATATGTGACTTCTACACTTTGAATATTGTTTTGTTTACACTGACACATACTTTTTCTTTTAATGTTTTATCTAAGTAAAAGAGAAAAAACATCTCTTAATAGGCGTATCTAATTTCTCAGACCAATCTGTACGGTACTTCAGTTCTAGTAGTTTACTATTGATTGTAAAGTTGTCAGCCACCAGAGGTCAGCAGACTATGCTTTAGTCACAAAAAAAAACTGGATAACCCTCTTTACCTAAAGGAAAAGTAAAACCAAATTAACCATAGTAACTGTGGCCATACCAGTTTTACAAGCCTTGGAAAATACAGCTGTCTTTTTTTTTTAAAAAATGTGTAGGCTTTTACTTTATTCCAGATTTGAAATGGAGTTTCTATGTAGCAATTAGTCCTTATTCAGAATTCTGAGATTATCTTTTAAATTTTCTTGAGTGATACATGAAACCAGATTTTCTTTCCTTTTCCCTGAATTTATTTCCTTACAATTCAGTCCTAAATAGATTGGCTTAATACATTATGCTAATCCATTTACTAAGGTTTAACCACCACCCCCTCAATTTGCTGGTCCAAAGGTGATGAGCTTCCGGACTAATTGGGTATGGAACTCGTTGCCATTGGATTGATGCTCACACCATGAAAGCCAGCCTTGATACACGTAGTCCTCAATTTATGACCATTCATTGAGTGACCATTCAAAACTATGACAGTGTTAAAAGTGACTTATGTCCAGTCCTCATAATTATGACCATTGCAGCACCCCCTGCCATCACATTATCAAAAATTGGGTTCTTGGCAACCTGCACATTTATAGTGGTTGTAGCCTCCTGCAGTCATATGATTACCATTTGCAACTTTCCCAGTGGGTTTCTGTCAAGCAAAGTCAATAGAGGAAGTCCGATTTACTGAATAACCACAGCAAAAATGTTAATATAATCAGGCATTGTCACTTGAAGGCTCACTTGATTCCATCCAACCCCTTGACAATTGTGGTTGTAAATCAGGGACCACCTGTATACAATTTCCTGCATTTGCACAATATGCTTGCTAATTCATTTGCTATAAGCCACAATTTTGGATTCATGTATCAAACTAAACAAACAAACTTTTCTAGAGCATGAGCCACACTTGCACTCTGAATATATTGCATTTGTAAAACTGCATGAGGTTGCAGTTGAATAGTTAAGAGATGGGACAAAATCCCTAGCTTTAATTTTAAAATATATTTAAACTCCCTCCCCCCCCCATTTTTGTCATGTTCATTTTTTTTAATGGCAGGTTCTAGAGGCACACTGGTGGTAAGCCAGTCAAATCTTCATTGTGTAAAATTGTTTTGTGCGAAGTTACCAAAGCAGAGTGAATTTAAAACACTAAAATTTATTGTGGTATAAACTTTAATGGGCTTTTAAGCATTAATTAGCACCTCATTCATACATATACAATTTGAGAATAGAGCCCCAATTAAATACTAGTGAATTCACCAATGAAACGTTAAGTATCTTGCCTTGGTGCATGGCAAGCCTTGTTTAGGATACTTGGATTCAAATGTATTCAGCTCATGAGGAGTTTCATCAATAATAATATTCCTCGAGAAAAACTTATTCTTCATTTTCTCTCATCGTTTTTTTAAAAGCTTCCAAACTGATGGCCATTACTACGACGGCATTCACACGAGGTGCTCAGTACGATTCCTAAATACGACTTCATGAACCCAAATGCTCAGGGTCCCCAGAATACACTGACCCCGTGAGCATAACAAACCCACGGGCTGAACAGGCACGCTTCACACGACCCGGCACTGCCTCCCATCTACCTACCCAGCCACCCATCAAAAGGCGCGCGAGCTTCCTTCGCCCTCAGGGGGCGCTGTCCTCTTTTGCCTGACGCCTGCGCCAAGCTTCACAGCGGAGGAGGGGCAATTTCCAAGCCGCCGCCGTTGGGGGAAATCAAGTGGGCGCCGCTAGCCAATCAACAAACGGCTCTTCGGTCGCGTCAGCCCACTTTTTCTTTGTCCCATCCACTGCGGTCGCCCCCCGCTCCCCGCCCCCATCTCCCTGCTCTGTAGAGTCTGTCGCCATTGTCGACAGGCTGTTCGGTCAGAGCGTCTGTCTCTCTCCCCTCTCCTCCGTAAACTGTCGTTTTCTCCTGGTAGGTATATTGATTGCCCTTCGCTTGCCTGGCAACGGGAAGGAGGGTCGGTTAACCTTCTGGGGGAAAGGGAATCGGGAAGGTCGCCTCTGCGAGGCTCGGACTCAGCGTGGCTCTGAGTCTCCCTCTCCCTCCCGCACCTCACCCTCCCCCCGTCCCGCCCTACTCCGCTTTTCGCGTTCCCACCGCGCCAGGTTTGTCCCTTTCGCTTTTCCGTCCAGAGCGCGTTCTGTACGCAAACTGCCCAGGTTCAGGCGCTGTTTTTTTTTTTTTTCCCTCCCGTTTTCTCTTCAGGAGTCGCGGGAGCGCTACCCCCCCCCCTCCCTCAATGCAGGGCCGTATCGGATCCCTGCTAGAATTCAATATGAGTTTAAATGTAACCGGACGGCGCGATTGATAAGATTTCCGACACGGGGGGTGGGGGTGGGGGTGGGGTGGGGGAGAATGGTGTCAGATTACATCATGTTCTCTTGCATCCAGCGAGTAAGAAACCTTTTCTGGCTTTGGGGGCTCTTCGGCTGCGCCAGACTAGAGCTCCCCTCGTTCTTCTTGGTGAGCCATGTTATAACCAACGCGGGAGCTCTAGTCTAGCGTATCTGGAGGGCACAAGGATTCAGGCAGCGTTTAAACCAGAGGTCTTCAAACTTGGCAGCTTTAAGGCTGGTGGACTTCAACTCCCAGAATTCTCCAGCCAGCTATGCTGGCTGGAGAATTCTGGGAGTTGAAGTCCACCAGCCTTAAAGCTGCCAAGTTTGAAGACCTCTGGTTTAAACTATCATGCATATATGATCAATTATATGTTAAATTACTCTTAGGCGAAGTCAAAAATATTTTAGGATCAGTTGCCGTTACATATGGGGGGAAAAAAAACCTTTAAACCTACTTCCATCAGCTATTTTTAACCACACGTATCGATTGTTTTAAAAAGAAATGTTACTTTCTGCAGAATCGGGTATATAAACACTAAATTATGTTGACCTGAGTACTTGGCTTTTTTTAAAATAATGTAACTTGCAGAAATGGTGAAAGAAGTCAAAAGCTAAGGTCAAATGTCAAACGCCAGCACTTTTGCTGAACTTCAGCTTTGTTTTGGCAGAACTGAACCTGGAATGCTTTTATTTATTCTGGGTTTGGGGGAAGCAAATTTCAGGTGAGAGACTAGGTCGAACCTCCTTCCACCTCATCAGTTTTCAATGGGTCATATCTCATGTAACCCCCATCATTCCAATACTTACTTTCCCTTTCCCAGGTTGTCACCAGTGTCCAACATGGCATATCCCACGAACTCGTCCACCTCTGATCTTCCCTTGACTTTTCTTCCCTTCCTTCATGCTCTGTCCATATTTTAGCACAGCATATCCCACCAGGCTGCAAATCCCTGACTTTCCTAGCACTTTTTACTCCCTCTTTTAACCACCAGTATCCTTGTTCCCCATCTCTACATCTGCTCAGATTAAAATAACCCCATTTTATTCCCGGCATGGATCCAGCCTCAACTATGTATATTTTAGTAGGGCCTGAACTTTTCAAAACTGACTGTTCTGCCCTTGAAACAATTTGTATACAATATTTTGCATTTCCCTAAAAACCAGAAAACCACTAATTCTAGTCCTGTTTTAAATGCAAAGCCAGATAGGTAACTTTTCCTCTCAGCCCTAAGAAGAAAGCAAGGACAAACCACTTTTAAAAAAGGAAAATGCAGGGAGTTGTCTAGATAGTCCTTAAGAATGAAGAATGATTCCCAAGGTGTGCATACATATGCACAAAAAATTACTACTTTATTTCTTTATGGTTGAGTCTTGAAAACTTGATTAAAATGTTCCTTAAATTATTCTTAGTGGCTACACGGATATGAATATTTTTCTTTTGTGCAGAATTGAGGTTTGCCTTTCCTATCTGTTAGGATGTTTTCATGATTTCCTAATCTAGTTTATAGGCAGTCTCCCAGTAAAGCACTAACTAGGATGGTTTACAGTACTTAAGTTTTTTTGAGATCGAGGTTGTCTAGATATTACCACTTGGAAATTTCAAACCTTGTATTGCTTATGTGAAAAATTTCCATTCTTCCCAAGTCTATTTGCAGTATAAAATATTAATTTTAAGACTAGATATATCCCTGTATCAATTTTCATATTGATACAGAGGAATACAAGGAAAATGGGGCTTCCTTTCATTCCTCTGTATCAAATTCCTCTGTTTGTTTTCTGAAAAATTGAAAACTTTGGGAAAACTAAATCTTTTCTAATTTTGTTTTAAATGATTCGTAAAGATAATGAAATACATTATTCTATGCAGTGAAATTACCCCATCACAAGAATTAAAGTAATATGAAGGAACAGAAACTATTCTCAGTATAGAGTAGACAAATCTTCAGAATAAATAAGAAAAAAAGTAGAAAATGATAATGATTCGGAAAGTTAGTCTGACATATCTTACATTATAAATGTATTTTCTGAGGTTTATCTTTTTTTTTTAAACCAAGTCTTTAAAAAATCTCATGGAGAATTAAAATTTGAAATATATAACTTTCTTTCATTTACTGCAGTGTTGATGTTCAGATACAGTATTCTGTTTTTAAATGTTTACCTAAGCAGGCAAAAATGATATTATATACTCATAGTTTAGCAGCATACAGCAAATATTTAAAATATTTTAAAGTATAATATTGCACACCTTTCTACTATTCTCAACATTTTGCCTCTCCCCAAAAACTCCTTAGGAAAAAACAGATTTATCCCTCTGTTTCAAAACATTTTAATTATATTTTAAAAGCTAACCATAAGGCAAATGTGGTTAAAATATTGTCTAGTATTTTACAGCTCATAATCTGAAACAGTTTATTTGATTTTCCAGAGGACTCAGAAATTGAGCTGCAGATCAATTACCAATCTGCAAAGAAAGAAATGTTTGGGGCATTGAACCCTGCCATTTCTAAACCTGTTGAGCCAACATGTGGGAATTAATTTGATGGTGCCAAAATAGCATAGATTTTATTGGAAACATTTTCAGGTATTAGATATTGAGTATTCGTCTACCACTACCAGCAATTCCTGTCCAATTGTCCTCTGCACATAATACAGCCTCACATATTTAGACGATCTATATGCTGTTTCTCCAGATGGCTGCATTATTTTATTGCTTATGATAACATTCAAGATACTAAAATTAATCTTTTAAAAATTTGTCACAACAAAAAAGTAAACTGAAGTATAATTTCCAAATACAGTCTGATTTTAAAAAAAAAACAATCTAAAAAGTTTAACTGGGCAGGGTTTTTTTATTATTATTATTACAGATAGTCCTCAATTTATGACTATAAATGAACCTGGCAATTATGGAATTAAGTCATGGTCATAAAATGGATCATCACGTGACTCCAGTCCACCTTTATGACTTATATGGTGGTTGTTAAGCAAATGCTGCAGTCATTAAGCAAACCTATATGGGCTATTTTTTGCCGGACACCGCAAGTAAACACTAATTTTCAGCAAAACCATTATAAATAGCAATGTAACTGAAAGTGCTCATTACAGTTGTTCTCTGTAAACTAAACTGTTTACAGTTGTTTTCTGTAAATTAAACTCTTAAATGCTTTAATCTCTAAATGGATGAACTGTGTAAAAGAAACAGTATTTCTTCTGTAAAGGAGAACAAAAAATTCAAAAGCTTTTGACCATTTTGATGTTCTTTTGAATCTGAAGCAAGGCTATGGTGCAAAGGTCATTTGGTTAACATGAAATGTTTATTAATGCTGAAATAAGACTATCAGATAAGCAATGAACATCCAATCAGATACAGTGTCTGGTCTATATAGTATATAGTGTTCATATAGTCTCAAGTTCCACTTAACTTGAGTGTACATTAATAATGTGAAGTATATATTACTTACCTTCTGAAGAAGATAAGTACACATTGTGTAATATATATTGAATAATAAAACCATGCATTGTATATAATTGCAGAAAATAATTTAGATATTTTTTATTATTTTTAACATAGCATCAGTAGATTTCTATTTCTGCAATCCAACACTCTGTTTTTCCCTTCCATCTCCATTATGCCTTGTGAATCTGCTATGTTGTGCTAATAAGCACTATGGTATCCATTATAATAGAGTTGGATAAGTTTGAAGCAATATAAACATTAAATAAATAATCTGGTTTTTTAGCTATAATTGCCAATTCTGAAATAAGGTCTCATCAAAATATGTTTCACTATTTTAAATCAAATATAATACTTTTAAATATAGTTGGTATTGAGTGCAAGTTGCAAACATAAAATTAGTTGTTATATATTAATCCATCTGGGATTTGTTTATGGAACATTAAATCAGGCTGCTTATATGACCCCCTCCAAAAATAGTATAAAGTACATCAACAGGCAAATTGAGAACAACATTCTTAAATCTAATTCACAACCCACGTATTTAAATCAATGGATAAAGAGCAATCTATTAATAATAGCTTCTTTCTTTTTCTTTTAGAGACTAGAACTAGCTGGGTGTTCTTTATACAATGTTTGCTTTTTAGTCTTTCTGCAACGAAGTAAGCCCTGTGGAGCTGGTAAAAACAGCTTAAATTCATGTTGATGCTTCTGTAAACAGTGGAGAGATTTATATTAAAACTTTGTATACAGAATGAAAGGTTGACAATATTAACATGTTCCTCTCTAGTTGGGTTGTGGAAGTATAACAGTTAATTTTTTTCTTTGGGTGGGCTGTCATTAATATATATATATATTTTAACAATAATTGAGCAATCATTTAAGAGTCAAATTATATTTTAAAAATCTATGAACTAATCTTTTAAAAAAACCTTTTATTTCAGGTATAGTGCAGTTTGCAGCTTGGAACATGTGTAGTGTTATGCAAGCTGACAGTAGAAAAATGGACATGTTGAAGATTTTGCATAAAACAACAGAACACCTAGAATGTGATCACTGTAATTTCAGAGGCTCTGATTATGAGAACATACAAATTCATATGGGTACTATTCACCCTGAGTTCTGTGATGAAATGGATACTGCAGGATTGGGGAAACTTATATTTTACCAGAAAAGTGCAAAGCTATTCCACTGCCACAAATGCTTTTTTACCAGCAAAATGTACTGTAATGTCTATTATCATATCACGGCACAACACTCATTATCAGACAAACAGAAGGAAAACCAGAAAAGTGTGTTGGAAACTGAATCCCTCAAAAAGCCTGTCTTTGTGGAACCCCAAAAGCCTTCTCAGTCTCCTGAAACACAAAAATGTACTGGGTCTCCCGATTCTCAAAAGCCTGCTCCCCCTGAACTGCTAAAGTCTGATGTGGGACTACATTCCAAGACACAGAAGCCTACTTCAGCAACAACCATTGAACATCAGAAATTTGTTTCGGTTGCATGTTTGGAGGCACAAAAACCTGCTCCTGTTGTACCAGAACTTCCAACTCCTGTTCCACTTGTGTCCTCAGAAACACTGAAACCCCCTCTTTCTGTCACTCCAGAACCACTGAAGCCTGCTTCAGTAGAGACTGCAGAGATACCAAAATCTCTCCCTGCTTTATCATTAGAGCCACAGAAACCTGTGACACCTACATACATTGAAACACAAAAATCCTTCCCTGTTGTAGAATCAGAAAAACCTTCCTTTATATCTTCAGAACCACAGAAACCCATCCCACCTCTATCGCCAGAGTCCCAAAAGTCTGCTCAGCCTGCATCTCCACCTGTGGTTATGTCTGAAACACAGAAATTTGCTCCAGCTGTGTCTCCAGAGCCCCGCAGGCACTCTCCAACTGTATCTCCAGAGCCCCGTAGACACTCCCCTGCTGTGTCTCCAGAGCCCCGCAGGCACTCACCAGCTGTGTCTCCAGAGCTTAAGAAATCTATTGCTGGTCTATCCACAGAACCTCGTAGGCATATTTCTCAAATGAGGAGGCCTGCTTCAGCCCTTTCACCTGAACCACGTAAACCTGACCCTCCACTGTCTCCAGATCCCTGGAGACCTGTTCCAGAAACCTGGCGATCTGCTGGTAGTATTTCACATGAGCAGCAGAAATCTATCACTATTTCACCTTGGTCCCCAAAACCACCTTCATCAATGTCACTTGAGCCCAGGAAACCTGCTTCAGAACCCCGAAGGCCTGGAAATATGATGACCCCAGAATCTCAGAAGTTTATGCCGGATACTTGGAAATCTACCTCCATGCCTGAATCTCCAAAATCTAGTCTTGCTTCCTCAGAACCATGGAAACCCATTTCTTCTGTTTATCCTGAAGGTTGGAAACCTGTTTTGTCTCCTGACACATGGAGGCCATCACCATCTGTAGCACCACCTGCTCCTCCTCCAATGCCTGCAGAGCTGAGGAAACCTGGCCCCCCTATGTCATCTGACATTTGGAAACAGCCCTTCTTTTCTGAGCAACGTAAGCCTGCTCCTCCTGTATCTCCTGATCCTTGGAAATTTTCCTCCGAGTCCAGAAAATCTCCTTTCTTTCCAGAGACTCAAAAGCCAACTACTTTTGTTTCTTCTGAGTTGCAGAAACGTGCTTTGTTTTCTGAATCCCGAAAACGGGCCCTATTTCCTGAATCCAAAAAATCTGTACCTCCTGTTTCCACAGACACACAAAAACGTTCGTTCTTCCATGAAGCTCACATACCTTTTCCCGAAACCCCAAAACAGGTTGTATTTTCAGAATCTCATAGACCAACTCCTGTCTCCCCAGATGCTCCAAAGCATTCCTTCTTCCCAGATTCTCAGAAACATGCTGCTGTTTCTCCTGAAATTCAGGAGCATGCTCCCTTCTCAGATTCTCAGAAGTCACCTAGTCTCTCACATGAATTGCTAAAGTCTCCTGCAGTTTCTCCTGAAATCCAGAAACATGGTACCTTTGCTGAACTGCAGAAGTCATCTCCCGATTCCCTTGAGAAACAAAGTTTCTTTGCAGAACCCCCAAAACATTCACTTTCACCTGAGATCCAGAAATCAATTCCTTCAGATCAGAAGCCAATACAGAATACAGATACCCACAAACCAGTTGAAGCAACAGGCACAGAAGTTCACAAAACTATCAATGATTTCAGTCAGCCTGCTGCACCTGTTTTTTCAGACTTGCAAACTCATAATGAATCTAGTAATAAAGATTTCTTTACTGAGCCTCCCGAAGGAGAAAATCCATTCAGTAGTTTGTTAATTCCAAAAGAACAGCCCATACAACCCAAGGAACCTACAGAAGAAATATATACCTGTCCAAAGAAGAAAGCCAAGAAAGAAAATCCAGAGATTTCTAATACAGAGTTAAATAGCAGTGAAAGTGGAAATACTGAGATGGAAACATCAGACATAAAGGAACAGGAATCCAATAGTGATCAGGAACAATTTGAAACAGAGTCTCTTGACCAAAATAAAGAAACTAAAGTTGATACTACTACTCAGCCTCAGTGTGTGTTGCAGTTTACAGAAGAGAAGGAAGCTTTCATCTCAGAAGAAGAGATAGCAAAATATATGAAGCGTGGCAAAGGGAAATACTATTGTAAAATCTGTTGCTGCCGGGCAATGAAAAAGGGAGCTGTTTTGCACCATTTGGTTAATAAACATAATGTGCATAGCCCATACAAATGTGATGTGTGTGGAAAGGCATTTCTTTTGGAATCTCACCTTAAGAATCATGTTGCTGCTCATAGTCAGAGTTTGCTTAAATGTCCACGTTGCAATTTTGAGTCGAATTTCCCTAGAGGGTTTAAGAAACATCTAACCCATTGCCAAAGCCGCCATAGTGAAGAAGTCAATAAAAAACAGTTGGAAATTGCTTCTGAGCCACCTAATCAGAGCCAGCAGAGTGAAGAAGCTGGTAAGGTGCCAGAGGAGAATGCTGAACCATCAAAAGAATTCCTTAATGAACTGCAAAGTGAATGAATTTGGTTTTGAAAATTCAGAAATTCCAAATATATTGCATTGGCAATGAAGACACTGATGCTGAATTTCAGTGTATAAAACTATGCCTGCATACAGTAAATGTGATTGCAACAATTTGATGCATCGTTAAATGCATTTAAGACACTAATTAATTAAACAGTTTTGTGTTTGCTTAACTGTGTTGCAATGTAACCTTTATAATTACCAAAATAGCAGCACTACTGCCAAATTAATAAGCTTGTTCTAGATTGCACAGAATGTCACTTTTAAAACAGAAAGGAATAAAAATGGAAAATATTCAGCTGGAAAAGTGAAATTCTAGCAATTTATCCAACCAAATCCAATTTTGTATTTTGAGAAGCCTGAAACAACAGGGGCATCACCAAATGAAATCACATTAAACCTTGCATGAAATTATCTTGTTTGCCTGCAGTTGTATGTTGTTATGATTTTTAATATGTACTTGAGTTCCCATTTCAATGAATTGCTTGCTTAGGTTATTGAAATAGTTAAGATTTTTCTTGCTGTATTTGGAACACAACCTGTGTGAAATAACTAAAGTACCGTCAAATGTATTGGAAGTGTATATGTGTTGTCTTGCTTTTAAGGAATTTTCATTTAACAATAAAAAAATTTGTGTTTTGGAATTATTCACTTGTATGTGTAGCTGATGTTCCATCGACATATTTCCAGCATTGTTTACAGTAATACAGGGCTGCTTGATTCAAATTCAGATTCTATATCACATTCAGTAATATTACAGATGATCTCAATTTTCTAAATAAGTATACAATTTCAATATAAATGGTGTCAGATGCAGCAGCAAAATACAATTCTAGTACTGTATATATTGTCCTATAATATGCTTTGTACAGAGCTGCTGGCTTCAATATGTTTTTAGGGGGTGAGGGATTAGAGTTTCTGGCTGATGTACTTTGAGATGAGAAAACATTTAGATCACAGTTTTCGATACTTTAGTGCTTGGTGTTGCTCTTGGATATATTGAGTTAAATCCAAACATAATTTTTTACTACTAGAGGCAGTCGTATTTATTTTTTTACATTACAGCTTTATAGGCAAAAAATAAAACCAAAGATACTTTGCTAGTGCAAAATGTATAGAAGTTCATAATGGCATAAGAAGAACTCATAATCATAAGAATTTGCAAAATTGCTAGTGAGCAGCCTTTCATTCATTAGGGATTGTATTTGTCACTTCAAAACCAGGATTTTTTTAATAGAAAGAGATAATGACATATTTTGTATATGTTGACGTAGTCAAAGACTATATGCAGCTAAATGTTAAAGCCTAAAGATTATGTAAGAGCTCTACTTGCACCTAGAGATACTTAGGTAACAGCATCACTATGCTTTGAACAATAATTGGATTAAAAAAAATGCAGAAGTAATCTTAGCTTTTATAGCATTACCATATTTGTTCCCATGATTTTTGCCTAGAACTTGCAAATATTTTAAACTAAAAACCATTTCAGTAATCTGTCATGTTTCACTGAGTTAAGATATGAAAGAAATTGGATTTAGGATTTACACAATGAGAATAAAGTAATGTGTACCAATTCTCAATGTCTAAAACATGTCTTAAAAAGCCATTGATTGGCTTTTAAGAATTATATTTGTGAAGGAGTTTGGCTCAGACCCACTACATCAGATGGACAGCAAAAAAAATTAATAAATTATATATATGAATTATATAAAAAGTGATAATTTACTTGTAATGCTTGCTACAATTATCTTTAATTTATTCTGCTAGAGATCCATGATATATAGTTTCTGGCTTGCACCACAGCTAAGTGGTTTGTTTCCTAATTAGTACAAAATAGAAAAATACTTAAAATACCTAAATTTTAAAATATTTAAAAATACTTAGATATCTGACACACTGACTAAATAATGTCATTTGTTTGGTTTTGATTTAGTGTATTGTGGAACTTTACCACTGCAATTTGTAAACCACATGCAGTGTATTAGCTGTTGTATGTAACTGATTTACTTTGACTCTTCCAATAACAATTATCGTTTGTTCTGTTAATAGTGTTTTGTATTTAACAGTTGGGTGGATCCACATTGTACTATTTTATAAATAGTTTACAAATCACAATAGCTGAATTAATATAATAAACAAGCCCAAACTAACTACACTATGGCTTATTACCAATACAACCAATTAATCATGATTTATTGCAATGAGTGAAACTATTTATAACGACCAGAAAATAGAGCAAGCCAGCTACACAAAATAATGGCTGCACTGTGGTTATTTAATTGTTTTCCCAAGAAAAAAGGTTTCCCATGTAATGTTTGCTGTTGTAGTAATTCTGTAATAACAATTTAGGAATACAATGAAACATTCAGATATCTGAATCTTAACACACTTGCTAAAAACTTATTTACAATATTAAGAACATTCAACCAGAGGGTATGACCAAGTCAAAACTTCTTTCAACATAGAAGGCCAATCCTTTTAAATATTTGCTGAGGAGTCCAATGTCACCCCAAATTAGTTTCATCTTAAGATAATACGAAACATTTTTAAAAGTCTGAGGCTGTTGACTTAGAATCAGGTATCCTAAGTATTCCAAATTTCATGTACATTATTAACTTATAAAAGCCTTCATTTGTTAAAATTAAATTGTTAATTTAGCTTCTAAAAACCTTTAACAGAATCCGGAATTTCTGTGACCACCAACAGAGCATACGTATGTTAAAATAGCATAGAATTCTTTATTGACCAAGTGTGATTGGACACACAAGGAATTTGTCTTTGGTGCTTATGCTCTCAGGTACATAAAAGGAAAAAGAAAGAAAATACATTAATCAAGAATCATAAGATAGAACACTTAGTGATAGTCATAGGTTACTAATAAGCAATCAAATCATATTTGGAAACAAGCAGAACAATATAAATCGTAAAAATACAAGCAACATGGTTATAGTCATAAGTAGGAGGAGATAGGTAATATGAAGGAAGAGAAGAATAATAGTAATAGTCTTAGTAAATAGTTTGACAGTGTTGTGGGAATTGTCTCAGTTCAAAAAGGGCCTAACGATTTCATAAAAACTCTCAATAGCTTGTTAAGTTTGTCTAAAATATCTAAATTCAAATTGCATAACTGAAAAAAATATACCAACTGTGAAGCTATATTTGTTTTCTCATTTATTCTCCATAAGCTCATGAATATTTTCAGTCATCAGTTAATAGGCTTTATATACACTACAGTAGTTTAAAATTTATTACCAATTATTTTAGAAAATCTAAACAATTAGAATTTTTTATATTTATACACACAGTGCATAGGCACCAAGCATTTTATACACACACACACAAAATTCTTGGAATCTGTTGGAATCTACAAAAACTTAACAGAAGCCTTTGACATCTAACATACTGCTATAAAATCACCTTGGTTGAATAAATAAGTTTTAGTGCTACAATTCATATATAGCACATCAGTTCTCTATTTGGCATTTAATAGTTTTATCTGTGAACAGAATCCAAAAGACTTATCAGAATGTCGAATTTTGTTGCAAAGGAATGCGTAGGCAGGCAATGCCAGAACACTTAAGAATGTTCACTACTGGCCACTTCTGTTTGTAGAAGTATTCTCAAAAGCACTCAGAGATCCTTTATTCTAAATAAGATTGGCTTCAATTTTGTGGAACAGTAAGTGCTTCTAAACAATGAATATAAATGGAATGTTTTAATATTTAGCTACTGAGCAAGCTATGTAACTTTTACTTTCAGCCCATATGTTGTTTGCAATGGAGCATTAATTCAGATGTAATGATGTTTCTTCCTATGACTGACTATATATAACACTACTACTCATTTTTTACTATGACTAAACATGTGGCTTTAGGAAAAGATTGGAGTTTGCCAAACAGAAGGAGTGGATGGCCTTAGTCTCTTGTATATCTCCTATTTTTATCGGCAGATTAAACCTGGATTTCAGGACATTGTGGGGAAAGCAAAATATTTCTTGATACCAAATTACTCAAAAGCACCGATTGGCACCTGCCTATGCAGAGTGTTTTAATGGAAAGGTCTGCTACAGTGGTGGATTCCTCCCGGTTCAGCCCAGTTCGGCTGAGCCGGTAGCGGTGACAATATGACATCACCGAACCAGTTCTCTTTGTCTGGGAGTTGGCCCTCCCGCCTGCCCCCGCGTTATTCCTACCTTATATTTTTTTATTTTTAGCCCAGCTGATAGGTGCGGCAGAGTGGATTGCCGCACCTCAGCTGGGAATATTGCTAACGCGCTTGCCCAAAGCATGCGCACAAAGAGAACTGGTAGTAAAGCCAGTTAGAACCCACCACTGGTCTGCTACATTTTTAATAGCTATACAATAAGCAAGTTCTCTGCCTATTACAGGTAGTTCTCAACTTACAAGTGAGATCAGAATTTCTTTTTGTTAAGCAAGATGGTTGTTAAGTGAGTTGCACCCAATTTTGTGACCTTTTTGCCATGGTTGTTAAGTGAATCACTGCATTTGTTAAGTGTGCCCTGCGGTCTTCAAGCAAATCCCGCTTTCACAATTAATTTTGCTTGCAAAAGGAGCTGATTGCAAAGGTTGTTAATAGCCGCATACCCCAGGATGCTACAGCCATTGTAAATACATACTGAATGCAAGCAACTAAATTTTGATCATGTGACTATTGCATTGGTTGTGTGAGGACTGGTTGTAAGTCACATTTTTCAGTGCCGTTGTAACATTGAATGGTCATTAAATAAATGGTTGTAAGTCAAGAACTACCTGTAACATACTTTAGAAGGTATATGGATAACCATATATAAAACACTTCTAGTTCTTTCAATGGCAGAATTATTTTAAGACTGTTCACATATTAAAATCTAAACATTTAAAATAAAAATAAGATACAAATTCATAGTAAAAATTTCAAAATTTGCTGAGAATTGGCAAGAAGATTGTAATCTTCCTTTAATAGCCACAGTCAATCTCAATTAAACTAAAAGCTATTCTAAAGAACCAATTTTAAGAATCTAATTTAGAAGAGTCATAGGTGTAGGCGTATTTCCAACAAGAGTGTTTTATAATACTGGGATCAACAAAGAAAAAGTCCTATTTCTTGCTCTTGACATAAGATGATTTTTTTCAAGACTCCAGGGGTTCATATAGTAGATCATTCTGTGAATGACCCTGTTTCAGGTATTACATGTTTACAAATAGTAATACTTTTCTTTCATAGAACTGCATCACTGGGAGATAGAGATTATGATGATTCCCCTCTGCCATAAATTTTCTCTTTCTTTCTTTCTTTCTTTCTTTCTTTCTTTCTTTCTTTCTTTCTTTCTTTCTTTCTTTCTTTCTTTCTTTCATTATATCTCATATTTAATCCTGCCTTTATTTTTTATAAATAACTCAAGCTGAGAAACGTACATAATATTTCCTATTTTCCCTACAAGAGCCCTGCAAAGTGAGGAGGGGGGGGGGGAGAGAGAGAGAAAATATTACCAATATTTTAAAGGACAAAAGTTCACCTACTATTGCATTGCTGGACAGTTATTTAAAATAATTTTTTAAATTGTTTTAAACTAAAATGTAGAATTCAAATACCTATTTTACAATTTTCAGCAAACCCTTGGAGCCTATTCATGATGTTATTTTCAGTTGTTTCTAAAGAGAATATATTAACACTTCCAAAACAATAGGCTTAGCTATCATCGAAAAATCTTGAGCGTTACTCATTCAAAAACTTAAAGAATTTTCTTTAAGATGGAAAATTATTATTTATTATTTATTTATTTATTTTGTCGCATTTCTATGCCGCCCAACTCCCAAGGGACTCTTTTATAAATAAATAAATTATAAATACATTCAGAAATTGTCATGCCAAAAATAATTGACAATAATGAGTATGAAGGTCCATTGGAAATAATGAATAGGTGACTTTTGAATACAAAATCTGTAATGGAAAGTGGTGCACATGTATTCACCTATTTTTGTCTTTGGCCAATTATTACTATTCATAGAACACAGCAGTTGTAGCTCAGTGTATTGGTCATATATTTTTATACTGAGATTGCTGGTACTAGCTTTTGAAGTGAGCAAGATTAAATATACTAGTTACTTATGCCATAAGCATCTATATTATGGAAAGCTTGCAGACATTTAACAATAACTCCCTACTTAGGAACTGGGGTTAGTCAGTTTAAAGAAACCAGGGCAAATGAAAAAGAAATTTCATTCCATGCCCCAATATTTTTCTATTAATTTATCCCAAAAAATTTACCTCAGATATTTTACTGAAATCCTTTCTATCTCCACACTTTAATTCTCAGATTGCTATTATAGAGTGCCTTTCTTCTTGCATTTATCACAAATCTTCCACAGTTTCATTTGCACCCAGTGTTTAAAAGCATGCTGTGCAAGAGAATCATACCTAAAGGACCAACAACAGCTTATGAAGATCATAATACAGCTATAATCATGCTATGCTTTCTGGCTAGTTTAAAGCTTATTGTGGCTATTATTCTTTTATTATTTCAATTAAAAAATAGCAACAGCAACAGCAGTTAGACTTATATACCACTTCATATAGTCTACTACCGTGATGGCAAACCTATGGCACGCCTGCCACAGGTGGCACGCGGAACCATATGGGTGGGCACCCGAGCTCAGCTCCACTTGATTTTCGGGCCTTCTGAGCCCACCAGAAGTAGGGAAACAGGCTGTTTCCTGCCTCCAGAGAGCCTGGGAGGGGGGGAGGCCGTTTTCACCCTCCCCAGGCTCCTAGAGAGGCTCTGGAGTCTGAGGACAGCAAAAAAACGGGCCTTCCGGTCCCACTGGAAGTTGGTAAACGGGCAGTTTCCGGCCTCCAGAGGGCTTCCGGGGGGGTGAGGAAGGCCATTTTTGCCCTCCCCAGGCTCCTAGAGAGGCTCTAGGGAGAGCAAAAAACGGAAGTGTGGGAGGAGCAGGGGATGAGTGTGCACATGTGCGGGGGCGGGGCGCATATAATTATGGGTGTTGGCATGCTCACGCGCGACCTCCCACACATCCCCCCCGCACTCCCCCCGCTTTTGGCACACAATGGCAAAAAGGTTAGCCATCACTGGTCTACTATATGCTGCGCCTTGGTGGCGCAGCAGACTAAAGCACTGTTAAGTAACACCAGCCTGCCTGCAATTACTGCAAGTTCAAATCTCACCAGACTCAGGGTTGACTCAGCCTTCCATCTTTTCGAGGTAGGTAAAATGAGGACCCAGTTTATGGGGGCAATAAGCTGATTTTGTATAAAAAAGAACACCGCTTGGGGGCGGGCTGAAAGCCCTACTAAGCAGGTATATACAAAAGTATGAAGGCTATTGCTTAACGCATTGTAAACCGCCCTGAGTCTCCGGAAAAGGGCGGCATATAAATCGAACCAATAAATAAATAAATAAATAGAGCTTTACAGCCCTCTCTAGGTGGTTTTCACTTTACACATCCAGCATATTGCCCCAACAATCTGGGTCACATTTTCGGTGCACAGCAAACCAGTAGTAAAATTATGTGAAAAACACCTCTGTTTGGTAAGTTTTGATTATATCTCCTTTTTTATTGTGGCATTGCACTTGGATTGGATTCAAACTGTTCTGCTAGGATAATTAGAACTGCAGAAAAAAACAATTGCTACCAACCTGCCTTCCATTGAGGACCTGTATACTTCACGAGTCAAAAAAAGGGCTGCGAAAATATTTACAGACCCCTCATATCCTGGACATAAACTGTTTCAACTCCTACCCTCAAAATGACGCTATAGAGCACTGCACACTAGAACAACTAGACACAAGAACAGTTTTTTCCCAAACGCCATCACTCTGCTGAACAAATAATTCCCTCAACACTGCCAAACTAGTTACTAAGTCGGCATTACTATTAATCTTCTCATCGTTCCTGTCACCTATCTCCTCCCACTTATGACTGTATGACCTATAACCTTGTTGCTGGTATCCTTACAATTTATATTGACTGTTTCCTAATATGATTTGATTGCCTATTTGTTCCCTATGACTATCATTAAGTGTTGTACCTTATGATTCTTGATGAATGTATCTTTTCTTTTATGTACACTGAGAGTGTATGCACCAAGACAAATTCCTTGTGTGTCCAATCACACTTGGCCAATAAAGAATTCTATTCTATTCTATTCTATTCTATTCTATTCTATTCTATTCTATTCTATTCTATTCTATTCTATTCTATTCTATTCTATTCTATTCTATTCTACGCGATTCAATTTGATTCAATTCAATTTGATTCTATTCTATTCTATTCTATTCTATTCTATTCTATTCCTATGAACATCTGAGCAGAGTTGTGCTGTGCCTCTCTGCGAGCCCTCCCTTGTGTTCCCAAATGCCCGCTCCAAAGAGTTAGCAAAGCAGGTGGCCAGAACAGTGGAAGAACTTCAAGAAGAATGACAAATCGGCAAAAATGACATTCTTCTGCCAGTGGAATCCCTTCTTTTTTTTTTTTTTAAGTTTTATTAACATAAACAAACATAAAACACAAATACATGTAAACACTTATACATTAACAAAGAGTCAATCAACTAACTTCTAGAAAACCTTCGCATCGGTGATTAATGTCCATTTAACCAATTTTCCTTAATCATACTATTTACAAACTCACTTGCTTATACCTTGATATATTCATTGAAGTTCAGCAGTATCTTTCTACAAACATATTAACCATTTATTTATACAATCCTACGGCTCATCTCATGTATCTATTTCTACAATTCTTGAGTTATGTTCTCCTAATGTCCTATGTTGTTGGCCCTATCCTTCTTTCTAACCATGTGTACCATTTTTGCCAAACTAAATAAAAGTCAGTGTTCTCTTTATCTTGGAGCTCTTTTGTGAGCTTATCCATCTCTGCGCATTCATTTATTTTTGTTATTATTTTTTCTTCTGTTGGTATTATCTCGGATTTCCAATTCTGAGCGTACACTATACGTGCCGCTGTCAATATGTGGATGGTAAGATATTTTATCTCCTTGGTACACTGTGGTGTAGTCATTCCAAATAGAAAGAATTCTGGTTTCATTTCTACACTTTGCCTCGTTGTTTCTTCGATTATTCTCTTAATCTCTTGCCAGTAGCGTTGTGCCTTCCTGCAAGACCACCAGAGATGGTAATATGTCCCCATTTGTGTCTTGCACTTCCAACAAATTGGTGATGTGTTTGGAAACATTTTAGCCAAACGTGCCGGCCAGTGGAATCCCTTCAATGAACAGGAGAAACCCCATTTGCAATAAGTCCAAGTTCAGATTCATCCTATAATAATTGATTGTATTTTTATTATTTTTTTGGGTGGGTTTTAAAGTTACTTTTAACCTGTGAATTACCCCAGAACTTTATTTTGATGGATAAACTATAAACAAACAAAATGAAACGAATCAACGAAATAAATTAAAAAATGGTAGCAAGTGGGACTGGAAGGGGAGTATAGGCCTTTATTCAAAATGGTTGATGTACAGTTGTATAATGTAGGTGTCATGTAGATCTTTTCTCAGCTTCAGTGATATGACAATTTCTTGTGTTGAAATGCTGGCTTGGAAGTTGCAATGAAAGAGGCAAAAGGATTTCAAAAGAGGGGATTGTATTTGATTCAGCGCAGGGATTTAACCAGGCTTTCTCCCATGGCAACTGAGCTAAGAATAATCAGTACTCTGTAAACAGAGCAGCTCTAATTTCTGGGCCTTAGAACAGAGAATTCAGATTGTTAACTGGCTCCAGATCAAAATATTCAAGTTATTGAAAAAATGTAAATGATGTTTTAAAGTAAACACTGAATTTTCAGATGTACAATTTCGAAATTAGAACATAAGCAATTAATCTGATTGCTCAGCAAGTCTTCATATTATTTTAGATTATTTTTTAGATTTATATAATCACATCTTTATGTATTGCTTTTTTCTTTTAGCTTGCTACAAATAAAAATAAAATTTGTATTGTGTATATAAACACACGTACACAAACCCTTTCTAATCTAGCAGAGCTGGGAGTGGCTAACAAAGTTAGCTGATTAGAATACTATGAATTCTTACCTAAAATGTATTTCAATTTTTATATGTTTATAGACTGCCTGACTCCATCATGGAGCTGGGGGTATACAATTTGAACCAGTTTAAATACAGAACCAAACATCAGGGAAAATAATACCAATATTATAAACGCAAACATCCGACAGGTGTGTATCACCCATGCTAGCCTGAAATCTGGGGGAGCAGCAAGAGTTGTAAGAGCTTGTGTGAAGAGGTGGAAACCATCTGAATCTCTGGGGGTACATCATTCCAGAAGACAGTAATGTGACAGAGAAGGCCTGCTGATGGGTCCCATAGGGGGACTTTAATTCTTTTATATTATTACTGTTGCTGTTAATTCACTCTGATTCAAGCTAAATAGCCCTCCTGGATGATGGCTGCCAGCTGTGTTTGCTCAGATCAAAATTGCAGTCTTAGAGATCTAATATAAGCCATGAGAATGTCATGTGTGTAATGATGTTGCAACACAAATTATGCAATTTATGAACTCACTTATCGTTCCATGGACTCCCTCGATTAGTAAATTGCCTGTTGCAAGAGGATGACATTGAAAAAAAAAGTTTTGGCTGTCCTGCCTTTTTATGGGTTTTGCATTTGGGTGAGCAAAGAAACAGATGGAATATAAAACAATAAACCAAATGAATGAATACAAGTAAACGGGCACTCTATTTTTATGGGCATTTAGTGGACCATTATAAAGGATGATTATATTGCTTTTAATTAAAATTTCTTAGATTTTAGTCCTGTATGGACTCAGTTTTTATCCTGTCCTGACTCCTTTTTAGAGAATCCTCATATCTTAGAGCCTGAATAAAGTTATACTCATTCCAGCATATTTAAAGGATCAAGTTATTGGCCTCATTTCAATGTAAACAAGCTAAAATTCTGTTTGCAGGAAAACAGGAACAAGGAGCAAAACAAGTAGTGTATTGTGTTAACCAGTTCAAATTATCCCTTGTATGTATAGACTGCCTTGGACTGGATTCTAACAATTATATTAATTCATAAATTCTTGATAGCCTTTTCAGAGATAGAAAAATCTCACCTCTGCACTGTCCCTATAGTATAAACCTTGGTACAGTAGGGAGTTTCAAATCAGAAACCATTAACAATACATCAGTGGGGATCTCTTACAAAAGAATAAGCCAAAGAGGCAGATTTTGTAGTAATCCAAGGAACTACCTAAAATTGGTCTTTAAATTAATTATTTATTCCATATTCTTTGTGGGCCTTCAAAAGACGTCAGATTAACAAAGGATTAAAAAGACAGCAGTTAAACAAAGTTGGGTTTAAAAGCTGAATTAATATTTGAATCTGTAACTGAGTAAAATGAAATTATAACTAAAATATATTTTCTATTTTGAGAAAGATAAAATTAAGCAGCGCTTAATATTAAATCCCACTCACATACCAGTAGAATCTTTGAGCTGTCTATGAACTTTTCTATTTATGCATTTGGCCAATATATGGAAGCAGCACAAAACCGAATGAGGAAATGTGTCAGTTAGAAATGCAATCTCTAGAGCAAGAACATTATTAACTATTAGTGCACACTTCTTGCAATAAATGGGACATTCATTTTTTTTAGTACATAATGTCAAGATAATCATTTCAGATCATAAAGGTAACAACCAACGCTGGTGGACATCTCTTTTGAGCGCTTTCCAAAATTCTGTATAATACCATTCAATTGTTTTTATTCAGCTTCTTAAGAAGCAATCTGTAAATACACTTACCTAAGCTGCATGGAATTTTGGACCTTATGTAAAGTTGAGTGGCAGAGTGAACCACCCCCTTGAATAATGCTAAGATTATAATAAAGCCTCTGGAAATGGGTACATAGAAAACTCATTGTATGACAGACCCTCTAATGAGAATTGGCTTCATTAACTGGTAGAGAGCTTTCAGTTTCAGGTAGGAGGGAGGTCTCAGTCCTGCTATGGATACCAGGATTGAACATGGGACATTTGGCATGCAGAATAAATCTTCTGTCTTCTGGGTTGTATTTTTCCAATTTATCAGATTTATTAATAGAGGATTTTTCTACAATAATAGCAGTTGAATTGTACTATACATTTTCATGCACCTGAGCAATAAAACAACTTTAAGACACATTATAAATACCTGAATCAAAACAAGTATCTTGTTTCAGTGAACTGGAATCCCTGAGCTTTCAATGAAGAAATATTAGCCAAGAATTAACAATGGACTATTTGTGGGAACCGTTTTTATTTCCCTCCACAGAAATAACTACAATGTGCTTTCTTTGGCTTGGGTTTATTGAGTTATACAAGATTGATTTTGTATATAAGGTTTTTTTTTTCTTAACAAGAGTCATAACAGGTGAAGTGACAAACAAGAGGAACCTGGAAAACTGCTGCAGAAAACTAGGGATACTTAACTTTCCCTTGCATGGAAATGTAAGAAATGCAAACATTGCAAACATACAAATATTGCAAACATCCCTTTCCCAAGAAAGAAAACTCAAAATCGATGAGTGTTAGGAGACGCAAAGCCTTTTTCACTGAATAGGAAATTGATGCAGCCCAGAGTAATTGGGGAGTTCTAAATTATGTGTATAGGGGAATAAGTTGCTAAACTAAATAGAATTCAATTCATAGGGATTAATTCAATTTAAGAAATACATTAAAGATCAAAGAGAGTGAACTCATTTGCTCTTGCCTTTTAAATATGCCATTCTTCACTTTATTTACAAATGAAGATAAATATTAATACTGTGTGTTATTTTATTTATTTGCTGGCATGGCAGCTGGTTATTATGTGCTTCAATTTCAATATATTCTCCCAGAATGGAATTTCTACCATGACGGCTTCCATCTGCTATGCAAAAACAAGCAGAGCCTTGCTTTCTTGGGTAGGGCTTCATATTAGGCTGCAGGCAGGAAAATTGAGGCCAACTCTGAAAAAAATATCACATGAGTTTTTCTCAGTACAAATATAAAAACCAAGGAAAGTTGTTTTCAAATATAATTCTCTGTACATTTTATAAAGAATTGAGGTTAACGTATTTTTCATTTTACTCTGTAGCAAGACTTAGATGCTGATACAGTGTGTTTTATAAATTATTATACTTACAAATTCAAATGCAGTTCTAAGTATATCAACTTTGAATAAATTACCTAGGGTGCCCGGACATAATTTATGTATGTATTTCATCAATTTATATAGTCATCAATCTTATATTTGCAACTCTGGGTGGGGCACAGCACGAGATTAAAGCCAAAAACCAGAATACAATAAAACATTTCACTGATCAAAGTCTAAGAGTTACAATTTCATTGTTCCTCAATCATTGTAAAAGTAGGGTTGGCAGTAGCTGAATGCCTGCATTAATTTCACTGAAAAAATTAGATTTTAGAAATTATGGAAAAGAGATTCCTTAGTGTTACAGCTACAATTGTTCATATATGCGAACAATCATACATGCTGCATCTTTCAAGTTATTCACTAGTAACAAAGAGATTAAATCAAATGTTTGTTTGATTAGTTAGATCAGGTTAGTTAGGTTAGATCAGGGGTCAGCAATCCACAGCTCCAGAGCCGCATGTGGCTCTTTTAACCCTCTGCTGTGGCTCCCTCCTTTCATCCCTCCGCTGCGGAGAGAAGCGGCTGCTGCTGCTGCTGTTGCCGCCTCTGTGGCCTGCCCGCTGCTCTTGCAGAGCCTTGCACAGCACAATGAAATTTAACACACTTCATAATGGGGGAGATGGGGACTCCTCCTCCTCCTCCTAGAGCCCATTACGACATGGAGCCACAATGCAACACTGCCCCACTCGCGCCTGGCAACAGCAGAGGCATTGGCTGTGGCGTGGGCCAGGCCAGTGTCTCAGAGCGGAGAGCAGGTCACGCGTCTCCCTGAGCGACTGAGATGCATCCAGCACCAACAAAGGCCTGTAGTAGCCACCCACTGATTCCTGCTGCAGTCTGTCGGGGAGAGAGAGAGAGAGAGACAGACAGACAGACATAGAGACAGAGACAGAGAGACAGAGAAAGACAGAAACAGAGAGAGAGAGACAGAGACACAGAGACAGAGACAGAGAGAAAAAGGTGAACAACTCACCCGAGGCCGGGTGTGGCAAGAGGTGGCTGGGAAGGGAGGGGTGAGGTGGAGCCAGGTGGGGCAAATAATTTAACAACCGGTTCTCTGCCCTAGTGACCGGCTGAATAGGCATGGGTGTGTGTGTGTGTCATGTGATTGGGTGGGAGTGAGTGACATCGAGTTAGCCATGCCCACCCAGTCACACTGGTTATTAAATTATTGGCTTCCGGTGTTTTATTTTCTGTGGGAAACGGGTCCAAATGGCTCTTTGAGTGTTGCAGACCCCTGGGTTAGATCAACAATCTTCCCAATTTCCAAGATACTGTATTCTGTTTGATGTAGTCTGAATACATACTGTACAATAAGAAACAGGCTGGAAAAGACCAGAACAACTGAAAAGCAGCAATATAGGAATCCAAATACTTTTAGGAAACTGTATTTCAGAGAGCCCAGCAATGACTCAGCAAAGCAAAATTAAGCTGAACAAGCTTTCCTGAAAACTTGCTGTCTCCTCCCATGATTCCCTGTCTAAGCATTGCAGGAAAATGGCATTGGATAAGCTCTGGTTATCCTGTGACTTAATGTTTTACCAGGCAATTCAGTATAACTTTGTAAACCAGCATATCTCAACCTGACATCTTCCACTCATGTTGGCACTATAAGTACCAAAAATCCTGATCTGTTAACCAGAAATTGTCAGGATTTTAGTTCCAACATAGCTGAAGAAACCAGATTGGGCAAGGCTTATGAAGATGAAAGACACCTCCACTGTTTCCATTCCCCAACCTATCAAAAGTAGTTTGAAGCTGATCTATCTTCAGTGCAGCTAATAACCTTTCCTAGAACAAGGAACAAAGAATCACTATGCTGGGGAAGCCAAATTCCGCCATTCCAATTCCATGAAAAAGAGAAGTAAAATATATTGTTTGATCTTGCCCATCAACCCTCACTCTACCCACAACCTTACTTCATGTTGTGCATATTTGCCTGAGTACATTCAAACAAAACCAAGCAGTTCCTATATAGTGGAACAGCAGCTGCAAAGCTTTCAGGACATATTTTCTCTTGAAGGACTTATTGAAACCAGGGGGGCAAGGCAAGGCATTCTAGAAAACAGGGAAATGGATTATCTGCAGGGCAGATAATGTTTCAAATATTAAGTGCCAAACTTTGGAAGGACACCTGTTCCTAAATATAGCATTAAGCAACTTACCATATTCTGCAGTGCTCAGTTCCATTCCCTCTTTCTAAACGGTATTTTTGGCATCAAACATCAAGCCAATGAAACCACTCCTCAATGGCCTCTCTTGAGTTTCCCCCTTCATTTTTCCCCAGTTTCCCAAACTGCTAGGTATGCCTTCCCTGGGCAGGTGCAGGTAGGATCCAGGGAAGAAGGGAAGAACCTTAGTTATATTGTTACAATTAATCCATATTTCCCAAAATTTCATTGTATTATTTCTATTGTTTGTTTCTGTTCGTTTTGGTGTTTAGATTTTTAAGGGAGTGTTCTATATTAAAAGTATACTAAAGGATGTTTAATGGCAAAGGTGTTGAACTTCTCCTAAGCAGTAGGATAGGAAATATGATACTCATTCCACTCCATTAATGAGCTTGCACTTTGATAATATTCACATACATGATATACTTAAATATAATGAAATAGTGATCAAAGAAAACATTTATCAGGATTTGAGATACAAAGTGGAATATTTTTTCACCATTCGCTATGCAATAAAAGAACCTTCCATTCAGAGATGAATACACAAAGAGGAGGAATGCACAGCCTTTACAAAGCAATGCAGACTGCAAAAAGGGACTTTTCTTGCCCTTTAAACCACTATGAACTAGTTCGGTTTCTGAAATTGCTTCATTGTTTGCACAACTAAGAGTGATAAAGAAAGCTGGGGATTTTACTATGCAATCATTTGCTTTAAATTATTGAAATGCAAGGTGACACTACCCTGAAAATATCACTCTGTTGCATTAAATAAAGTTCTACATAGGATTGTAACATGTATATAATTTAAATGTGTACTTCCATTTTCTACCGTTTCATCAGCAAACTCAAATACCTCATACATTTTTGAGTTTTAAGAATGTCTTCCCAGTGGCGTTTGACCAGCTGTTTCCCTTCAAAAGTACATGAGCTTCAGGAATGTGTTTCAAAAGCTAATTTATAATTTAAGTTGTCTCCCTAGATTGGTTATCTTTACTTTGAAAAAGATTATCTATAGTTTTAGCTTATCTTAAACCCTAAGGCAAAGGCCAGCAACCTTTCAGGGAACAAAAGGTGTACTTTCTTTTTTTATATATTTTTTATCCTCCAAGAAGCAGAAAAAGCAGGATTGAAATGAATATATTAAACCTAAGATCCCAATTCACTTCATTAATTTCTTTTGTCTTGGAAGAACAACAAGATGAAAAAACAACAACAACCAGCCGTCTTAATTTGTTGCTCCAATCTTTATTTGTTTTTGATGAAGATGATCTCTGACTTTCTCAGCCTTTCTTTACTGTATCAAAGGATACTGACAATTTAAATCTAGATCTGGGCAACGCAAGGCCCATCAGTCTTGATACAAGCATGATTCACCAATCCCAGCCAAGGTAAGTAAGAAGCTTATTAGATTATGATGGATTATCATACATGGCTGATGGCCTGCATTTGCCTTTGGGGATCACAAATTAGTTACTTCTGGCTTAATATAAACAGGATTTTTCCTGAATCAGGAGATAATGACAATTATGATATTATTATGATTGATTTAATTGATATACTGCTGTTCATTAGAAAATTATCCAGCGGGCTGCAAACACATCCTAAATTACAAGCCAGCTACCTTTAAAAGCAATAACAAAAACCCAGATATTCTGTATCAATGGCATTAAAATGTATCGAATATATTCAGTGATTCCCTAATTCCTAAAATGAAAGAGGAGTATGCTTTTGTTTGCCAAGCAGCCATAGATGCTAACAAGGTTACAAATCCTTTCTTTCTTCTAGAAATAACATTCAGTACTAGTCAGTTTTCTTGGGACTGAGATCTTTAAAACAAAACAGGATTCTTAAAAATCAACTCTATCTCTACCTATCAGATCAGCAGCTAATATCTATCATATTGTGTGACAAAATGTGAGTCTGTATTATTGAAAGATAAAGATGGATCCTTTTCCTCAATAAATCAATGAAGTGTAAAGTTTTTCAGATTTGTTTAATTGAGTTCTCTTTATCTAGTTTTAGGATTCGGGTGGCCAAAAATACTGAAAATCCAAACGGGTTCACAAACCTTTGAGCACTACAATAGAGACAAACCTGTTATAAATATAGCAGAGACAAATTTCTCACATCCATCTGAATGAAGCAGATGGTGACTTAGCTTTTTAGATAAAACATAGGAAGAGCCCATGAATTCAGTGGGTAAACATTGGGATCTCAGCAGCCCTTTCCATTTTCAGCAAGAATTTGATATAGCCCAGAAAATATGCTTGCTTGATGGAGGATGTCTGAAACGGAATGGAAAATAAAACAGAGGGAAAAGCAGAACTGATACAAATGGAATCAGTTGAATTAATGGCTTATTTTCTGCGTTGTTCAATGTAATCCTATAAAGACTACAAACGCTTGTGCCTTTTCTGTCTTGAAACTGAATTATTCCTGCTTTTATGGCCAACCTGCAATGCAAAAATCTTGGGGACCACTAGATGTCAGTAGAGAGATTTATGCAAAGCCCTGAGTATTTGCTGCCATTTAGCATTTATCTGGAATTTTCAGCTCAGCTCTGGTAAATCTAACCAAATTTGGCCAGTCAGCTATGTAAGTTGGGCTATCCTATATATTTTTAGCTAATTGTTTTTAAAATGTGAGTTGGTGGTGAGACCACATTAATGATTTCACAGAAAGAATATATCTCTAAATATATTAACACATATAATAAAAGGGTGCTGGTTGCTAAATATTTAGTATTGAACTCTTTAAAGCCTTGTTCTCTTGTTGCCAAAACACATTCCACTCCTTTCTATGCCCATAACCATCAACATGTTTCTTTCTACAGACAATAGATATGTTCATATGTTCCTGAAAGTAGATAAGAATGACTGAATTTAATAAAGTTCTCTTTCATTGTTTATAGACTTTGTAGTGAGTCCTTCCTTTAATGATATGCATTGGCACTTTCAGATACAAATCGGAGCTATAGGAAGAAAGCATGTTTTCCAAACACTACTGTACTAGGGAATAGCCAAAAATCCCAATATTGTCTGATTTTTCTGTACGTTCAGAAGTTGTTTTTTTTTCTTACTTTCAAATGTAGGAAGCCAAGTTTGCTTTTGAAAGACACATGTTTTGGTGCAGTACAGATTTTTTCTGCTTTGAAAGTTCACTAACAATGCAGTTTCCAAATTGATACAGAGATAATCTCCTGCTGCTGTATTCTTTCATTTTAACTACGCAATGTTTTGAAATAGCAGTAATGACCTCATAATGGGAGAGATAGTTATTCTATGTGCGCATTTAACCCCATGCATTTATCTTCACAAGACAGGTGTTTTATTTATACTGGAAATTTGGAAAGATATGTGAGTCACACAAATTGTCTAATTTGTCTTGCTTAACAAGGAAGCTATTCTGTTCTTCGCTAAAGAGATGAGCAAGAAAGTAGAAACTGAGAAAGATTTAATGTAAGATTTTTCTCTCTTTGTAAATATAAAAATAACAAGGTTATTCTAATACATTATTTAAATTGCACATTCAAAATCACTATGTATTTTTAACATTTCCCCATGTATAAATTGTTCATATTCTAAGAACGGTATTTCATATTTTGTGCATGTTCAATGTATTTTTTTTCAGAAAAAAAAATGGAGTTAAACACAAGGAGCAGGATTTTAGAAGCATTGAGCTTTCTTATGTGACAAATAGAATCACCTTTAATATATAAACCAAATAATTTATCCCTTAAATAATTAGCATGAAAATTCATTTAGAGAACATCTTCTCCATGGTTCAGATCATGTGATTCCTCTTTAGAAACTTTTACAAAGTTAAAAAAGTAATCACAACCAGTTAATATACTGCAGTAAGTCTAGGAGTTGCAATACAAAACATCTGCAACAACAAAAAGCTGTTTTTGGATACCCAATGAGCTTCATAATCTTTACTAATGAGCAAATGTATGTGTACTGCTCACAAATTCTGCTGATACTATAAAAACATAAAGTGAATTGCTTAATTAAAATATTAGTAACTATTATAAATCAGGAGTCAGTAGCTCCTTTTCTGACTAATACATTTTATGAAAAGGCGTGTGTTTTCATAAGCTGAAGCTGACTTCCTAGGAAGCAAAGAATGGCATAAGGTATATGATACTTTAGTATCTGTGCAATCTCTGTTATAGGTAAATATCAGGAAACACAGTTTCCAAGGCAGTGTGACCTGGTGTAACAATTCCTTTATTGTGCATGTGTGGGCAAGCAGATATTGCGGGTGTGGTGTTTATTGGCAGGGGTGAGCATTAAGTGACAATCAGACGTTCTTACCTAATTTAAAAGCTATTGGGAGTAGGTTAGAAACCCTCGGGATGGTTTCTAGACTGATGATTCTGAACATCAGCTTACATCAGTCCTTTTTTTCCACGCTGGCAATCATATTTTGATTTTTCATTTGATATTGAAGCTTGTGTGCACATGTTAACAACAGACATAGTAATAATGAACCTTACTTTTTCCATTTACTGAAATCCTATTGTTCAATGCTTCTATGTTTCAGGTGTGGCGCCTTCAAAAGTTGGCCTTGATTTCCATATAGCCTATTTTTTAAAAAAAATAAGCTGATATATAGCTGTTTGCTGTCATTTCTTAAGGTAAAACAAGGACAGACTTATTTTAATTGCAGGTACACAACACACTTCCTGAACCATTTATGTATAAAAGTGTATGGTGAATTTGCAAAACCTATGAGTCACCTAGGAAACATTTATATAAATATCTCAAAGAATCTGAGAACCTCACCCTAGCCAGTCCCTCAGGTATGCATCACAAGAGAGTCTGAGCAATGCTTTATCTTGTACCACAAAAAATGGAGGGACAGTTGCATTTATCAACTTGAGCTCTTAGAGGAGCTAAATAATCCATCTCATCCCCATACTTCAACAAGCAGTTGCCCTTAACAGTCTGGGAATGATTGGTTAATTTTTTATACCAACCTTCTTGAATATTGCGTACAATTCAGAGATGGACTACAATTACCAGTAATCAGCATACCTATAAGCATCTCTGTTAAAAGAGATGCTTACATTTTTTTAAAAGATTTGAGATTGTCAAAAGTGTGAAGAGCAAAGAATTTTGAAAGGCAAATTTCAAGCTAAGAACCGAATTTTGTTCTGTTCTATCGATACAAAGCAATCTATAGTCTTAACATTGCAATCAATCAATGAAATGGCAAAGATACTTCTAAGGGTAGTATTCTTTCTATGATATAATTGTGGTAAGCTCCTTAATTGTCATCTGGTTGGTTTTTTTTTAAAATTCTGTCTTCAAGGAACTACTCCTATGACCTTCTCTAAACAAACATATTATGTATTCTATATTATGGCAGCAAAATGCAGATGACATTAGCAGAAGCTGCGAACAGGGCCTGGAATAAAAACTGGATGGAAGGATGCACACCCTGTTAAAATGCCAGGTTTTGGAGATATGAAAAAATCAGACCCAAATAAATCACTTCAGAATTTTTTCTACCTTTAATGCAACATATAAACTATACAATTCAATTGACAGGCAGACTTAAATCTTTTAGGGGGGAAATAACACTAAAAATGTACAATAACTTGGTTGCATAACTGTGCACATCCTTAAACTAATACTTTGTTAAAGCACCTTTTGATTTTATGATAGCATTCAGTCTTTTGGGATAGTAGCATGGCACATCTTGCCTTCAGAATCTTCGCCTAGTCTTCCTTGCAAAAATGATCCAAAATCTGTCAGATTGTGAGGATGTCTCCTGAGCACAGACCTCTGGAATTATTGCCAAAAAGTTCAATCTTGGTGTCATCATTTTCCCACATGGTTTTGTCAGACTTGATGTAGTCTTTTGCAAAATGTAGTCAGGCTTGGATGTTTTTCTTTGTAAGGAAAGGCTTCAGTCTTGCTACCCTTCCCCACAGCCCAGACATATGAAGAATACAGGATATTGTGGTCACATGTAGTACACAACCACTATTTGCCAAAAATTTCTAGGGCTCCTTTAATGTTGCTGTAGGCCTCTTGGCAGCCTCTTGGACCAGTTTTCTTCTTGTTTTTTTCATCAATTTTGGAGGGCTATCCAATTCTTGGCAATGTCATTGTGCCATACAAGTATTCCTCAATTTATGACCACAATTGAACCCAAAATTTCTGGGGTTGAAACATTTAAATGAAATTTGTCCCATTTTATGACCTTTCTTACCACATTGTTAATTTTTTTTAATTTTTTTAATTTTTATTTATTTTTATATGCCGCCCTTCTCCGGAGACTCAGGGCGGCTTACAATGCTTTAAGCAATAGCCTTCATACTTTTGTATATTTTATACAAAGTCAGCTTATTGCCCCCACAAACCGGGTCCTCAAGTGAATCACTGTGGTTGTTAAGTTAGTAACACAGTTGTTAAGTGAATGTGGCTTTCCCCTTGACATTGTTAGGTTTCAAAAGGTGATCACATGACCTTGGGACACAGCAAGTCAGATGTATTATAATAATCAGTTGCCAAGCACCTGAATTTGGATCACATGCTCATGGGGGTGCTAGAAAGGTCATAAGTGTGAAAAATGGTCATAAATCACTTTTTTCAGTGCCATTGTAACTTTGAATGGTCACTAAATGAACTGTTGTAAGTTGAGAACTACCTGGTATTTTCTCCACTTTTGGTGACTGCCTTCACTGTGCTCCATGATATAACCAATGCCTTGGAATTCTTTTGGTCCCATTTTGTACTCTTCTCCTGATTGATATCTTCCAACAATGAGATCCCTATGATGCAGTGGTGAAATCTAAAATTTGTTACTACCGGTTTTGTGGGCGTGGCTTGGTGGGGGGGGGTAATGTGACTGGGTGGGCATGGCCAATTTTTTTTTTTACTTTTAAAACCATTTTTTACATGTATAACCATGTAAAAAAATGCTTTCAAAAGGCTCTGATGATCCCAGCTGAGTTGCCTGATGGTCAGAGGATTTTTAAAAAACCCTCTGCTGATCAGGCAACTCAGCTGGGATCGTCAGAGCTTGGATCGTCAGAGGCATTTAAAAGAAAAAAAGCCTCTGATGATCGCGCGGCTCAGCTGGACATGGGGAGCGGGGGCAGGGATTTTTGCTACCGGTTCTCCGAACTGCCCGCCATCGCTATCTACTCGCCTGAGCCGGCCTGAACCAGGAGCATTTCACCCCTGCTATGATGCATTATAAACTCTTTGCAGACCAGGCCTTTTGCTTTAAGAGGCAACTGAATAAATGTCAGGAAAATCTACTAGAACAGCTAAACTTTATATGGACTTGATCAGTCACTTTAATTGAAAGAACATCAGTTAGACATACTGTATGTACTGACCATTTGCCATCAGTTTGAATGTGATTGGTTAATTCTGAACACAGATACATCCCTGTTTACAAGAGGGTGTGTATTCTTATGCAACCAAGTCTTTGTATATTTTTTATTATTTTCCTCACTAAAAGATTTGTTTCTCAACTGAAAATTGATGTCTAGACTTTTTATATCCACTGTAGATGAAAGAATGTGCCATATTCTGGCCATCTGTGAACTCAGCTATTAAATTTGCAATTTTTTAATGATTAATTTCATTAGATGCTTGAAGTGCTATATTGGATAACACTTGATATCAGCATTACGTCTGTAGTTGTACATATGAATATTTCACATATCAATTATGTTTGATTGATGGTACCCCTTCAGAGGTTAACTGAAAGTGTGATCAATGCAGTTTTGGTACTGTACTCAAGTATATCCTGAATCTTGACTGAAGTGGTTCCAGGTAATTTCATCCAGGGCCCTATTGAAGTTGTAGCCTGACTACCTTCTACCTTTTGACATTTCCTAAAAAAAGTTGGTTGAAAACTGGACAAAAATTATTCAGTATCTGCAGATAAGACCTTGATTAGCTTAGTAATCATAACGGAATACAAATAGGTTTTGGAGAATAGGGTTTGAGAAATAAGGAGTACAAAAAAGAAATAACAAAATGAGATGTGCATTCAGAAAGCTCAGGGATTGAAGCATTGGAGAAAATTGTCAGATTAGAGAGAAAAACTGCCCATGCTTACGATAAATTCAAAATAATTTTGACCCACTTGGGTTCGAGTTTTAATATTTCCAGAAACAGATTATATTCAAACATGCCTCCAACAAGTAATTTATAGGTTTACAGTGATGACCTGATATTTTTTCCAGACCACATTTAACCCTCTCCCCCCTCCTGACTGGAATTCCCCTTCTTCTTTGTTTCTCCTAAACCGATAAGAAAACATCAACTCATCACTTGGACCAGAAGGGGACAGTTGGTGATTCCATCAGTTTATTTTTAAAAACAGGTTTGATTGAAGTAAAACTAGTGTTACAGGATAGGATAATGAGAGGCAATTTTGCAGAGACTGAATTAACCTCGAGTCTGTTTTGGAGTAGTTAAAACAATTCTGGACGCCCTGGCAGAAAAAGAGGATAATTGGGTCTGCATTCCAAAGTTTTTCTAACTCTGATAATAAGAGCTTGGAAACTGGATGTAGGAGACGTTGATGAAAAATGCATGAACAAAACTGATGTATAATATAAAAGACATGCTGCAAGAAATGAGCAGTTCTAACAGGCAACAACTTTTGTGATTGATTTCCTGTTACCATTCTGCTCTGGTTTATGGGGAGGGGGAACACTTCAGAATTAAATGGACCAATTTGTACATGGGATAGTGAGTTGTGTGTTACTCTGGGTATATTTCGATGAAATAATAGTTCTGTAAAGTAACTCAATTTAAATGTTTCAATTTAGATCAATAAGTCTGTAGTATTATTCTTAACAAGTAAAAACTGCAGCTCAATTACTGTTAAAACAAAACTGATTTGAGTCTTGAAAGTAATGTATTTTAAGTTTCAAAGTGCTCCATATGGTTTGTTTTGAAACAATCCTGTAAAATTTCTCAGTATTTTGATACTGTAGATAAAATAGCAAATGTTAAGAAAGAAAAGCTTGTGTAAGGTCACCTCATTAAGGAAAAAGGTCACAATGAACTAATGATTTTCTTATATGTCACATTGGTTTAATCAAGACTTACTGCATAAAAACAATTGACTCCATTCACGCGTTAGCCTCAAAATTGAATCACAGTGTTTGGGTTCACTGTTATGTATAAACCCATGCTCTGACTCATTCTTTGCTGGTTGATATGCACCAGCTCTTTATGAAGGAAGAATTTAATTTTGTCTGAAATATTTTTTTAAAGAACTGGCAACCAATCAGTAAATGTAGATTTAAGAAATATTTCTTAAATTTCTAAGCACTTTTGGAACTTTCATTTTTGGTTTAGTGCAAACTTCTCATAAGACTGATAAAATGTCAGGCATTGTGGTGGCCTAGTGGTGAAAATGCTCACCTCCCATTCAGAAGGTTAAGAGTTCAATCTTGAACAGTGACTAGGATTGAATTTCTCTCAAGGCACAGAGAAAATATCTGCTGCAAACTCCAAATAGGCATCAGGAAGGGCATCTGACCAGTAAACACTCAGTTCCAGTCACCCTGACTCTACCCTGAATTAAGGGATTACAGGGTTGTAAAAAAAACCAAACATTATTCCTAGATATTCAATACAATAATGTAATGATGATAAGCAAATAATGTGCAAAGTTTTGCACTTGAAGAATTTCAAATCAAATCTTCCAACATAGTGCAATAACAATCCCTTTTGGTTTTAGAGTATTAAAAGTATACATGTTCTGGATGGATATGTTCCGTATCCAAAGATAGGAAATATTTCTAGACCCAATGCTATCCATCAAGATCCAGGCAGCCTCCACAATAAAGTATGTTAATGCAACTTCAGTTGGTATGTCACAAAGATTAAAACAAAACATTTCTATTAGTGGGAAGTAGACTTACCCGTTTGTGCTTGGGAAATATGAACTGTGGTTTGAACAAAAAACTGCTAGTGTTCTCCATGTTATGCAATGTACATATTAAATCAAACTGAATTTTGTATTATCAAAATTTATTCTTCATATATTTCTACAATTTGCAGACCTTAATTTCTCATGTACATCTACCTGTAGTTGTGAAAATGCAACCTATACACAAGACACTGGTTTTTAATATTTAGAATCAAAGAATTACACCTCCTGTAATTACACCTCCTGTAAGTTTTCAAAATTTTACATTGTGCTCCAATGTCAAATAATATTTACAAATTCTTGTATTTCTATTACTAGTTTGTGACACAGAAAATAGTGCCTAAAATTTCTGAAATTGCTGCAGTGATAAGAAGTTTGAGGACTACATTCAAAATATTTTCTGTGATTCTCAGATGAATTGTGTAGGCCTAAGTTTCAGATGAACATTTAAATACACATCTACAAAAATACAACCTCAGCTATAAATATGACAGAGAACAATTTAAATATGTTACAGGGCAAACACTTTAGAAAAGATGAAGGGGGTAGAGTATCATGGTCTTTGAGATATCATACAATAAAGTTGAAATTATTTCATATTCTTTTAGTAAGATTGGTAATAATACTGGACTTCAGACACTATTCTGCACCACAAAATTTTGAACCTTTACATAATCTTTGCTAAAATTATAAAACCTTTAGTTCTAGAATGCAGAATGTCACTTTGGAATATTTATTTTGCTACAAGTAGTATGTTGGTAAGACACCAGTGGCCTTCAACCTACTGAAATAAGAGAAATCCTCAAATAAACTCTTTTCTTTGTAGTTTGCAATGGTTAACAAAGGCACCTGTAATTATAGCTTATAAACTAAAATTGAAAACACATTTGCATGTTTTTCTTGTGTGCATAAAAAGTACCAAAGTAGTAGAACAGTTGTATAGTAACCAGTTCCTTGCAATTTAAGTTTTTTTTCAGCAAAGTTTTTAGACCCTGTTATATATCTCAATAAGGATATTGTTACAACTTTTGTCAAACTCCTCATGTTTCTGACAAAAAGAATAAAAAAACATTAACACTACAAATGTTTCCATTTTCCAAATAGAAATTATACTTTAGACATTAGTTGGGTATAATTAGCTGCCTACAATGCTGAAAAAAATAAAAACAATTAAAGTTGAATTACCAATACATGATTATTAGATGACGATTAACATTCATAAAGATAGTTGTAATGACAGAAGGGACAGCTATATACTTTTATTTTTAATACCATTTTTCAATTTATGGTAATTGTGATATTATTGTAATATCTTTAAAAAACAGTAGTATAACTATTGTTTTAGAATTGCAATCTGCCTTTAAATCAGTATAAAACTATCATTTCCAAAATTTAGAAAACTAATTTGGAAACATTCTTTTTAGCTAGTTCTGTGTTTATTTGGCAGCGTTGAATTGTTAATAGTTATATAAGCAGCATCTGAGGACCAGCCCAGATATTCTTTGAAGAAAAAGTGCTAGTATACATTTAATAAAAATCACTACATTTGGAACAAATATTTTTAAAAATATTACTAACTTCCCAGACACTATTACGATTAAAGTAAAAAAAGTGTTTAATTTTCACACTATAAAGAATTCTGTGCTTTTTAAAAATCACAGGTTTGTTCACTTTTTAAAAAAAAGAATTGTAAAGCAAAATGTAAGTAATGAAAGATTCTCTAACATTCTGTAACATGCATCATCAAATAATCATGTGCTTTTTGATTTCTGTATCTTATATATCAGATTGGATAAGCGTTCCCACATAATTTACATTTCACTTCCAGTATATAAATATGGATTCTTGTGGAACTGTTTGATTTTATCTGTAGAAATATTTATGTACATATTTATAAGCTAAGCACTATATTAGTGCTTATTTCACTACACTAGACAGTCTTCCACTGTCTCCCTATCTCTGAATCAGCAATGTTCCAGAATGCTAAGAGATCTACTTAAGGTTTTAAGATTTTTCTTAAATTCTAAATTCCTATTTCATATTGAACAAATTAATGGCTAAACACTAGAACTAATATTCAAGACAGCTTATCCAAATGACTATATTGTTTACAGAAATGGCCACACAAAAAGAAAGTTGTGCTACATGCTCATTACCATTGCTCTACTGCAACCATTCAAGTGGAATGTTTAAATTATTTTTCAAATTAAATAGTTTTTAGGTGTAGGACAAAAGTTGATCAATGTCTTGTCTCACAACAAAACCAAGTTAATTTTATCTGTTAGTACCACATTCCCAAAGGCATTGCACTCAGTAAATAAATCATAGTCAAAGGTCAGAGCTCAAAAGTACCATTAGAAAACTTTACAAATTAGGCGCAATGGGTATTCTGTAAGTCAATGGCACAATTCCTGTCAAGTTTACAGATTCTGGATAGCTAATACAGCCTATACCACAGTTGTCACATAACATTTTATATGAATTTCCCGATATATGCGTCTTAATTCATGTCTATCCTGGCAAAAAAGGCATGGCAGCACATTGCCTTGCCATGCTAATGTGCATGAGAGGTGACGAGAACACTTGGAAAGGACAGTAAGTATGGTTAACTGTCCCCAAGTGCCATTTCTTCCTGCACATATACTCCCTAAGCAGTTTTAATCACCTGGTTCATCTGACTAGGGTAATTGGCAATCGGCAAGACAATCACACTTGCCTGATCATCAATTGCAAATCCTAAATTCCTTCTCTGCAAATGTGTAGACAATATTTCATTTGGCTTTTTAAAAAATAAGTATGTTGAATACTTTGACAAAAGTAAAAAATCATGAAGAAATGTTAAAGTGTTATCTTCTCCCCAACATAGATTTCTATGTGTGATGAATTTTAATAAGTAAATGGACTGGTTTTCTACCTTGCAAACCTCTATCATATGAGAGTTTAATTTGATGGAACCCACACATATAATGTTTCAATAGATATTGTCTACACTGGAGAAACAGATCTTACTATGTAGCCAATATAAAACTTGATCATTGCTTTCAAAAAAAGCCAAGTTTATTTTTTTTTAAAAAAGTTTTGGTTCCATTAATCACTGAATTATGAAGCTCTAAAATATATCTAACCTAAAAACTTCCAAGCCAAAATACTTAATTCTGTTTAATCCTGCTTGGAAACTAAAAGTATTTACCTTTAGGGTTGATTTTAAAACCATCATAACAAAGGACACATTTGTCCTTTTAACCAAAAATGTTGGATTTAGGTCTGAGCTTGAAGGAGGCTTTCAAGGACTTTCCTTCCTCCTCCTCCTCTTCTGCATCCCCCCTGAAAGAAGGGGTAGTATGGATGATTTGAGTATGGAACCGGATTTTGTTGAGTCGGGGTTTTATCCTACCACTGCCGGAGGTTTTCCTACTGAGCTCTTTGCTCTTGTTGGGTGCCACAGACCCGTCTCCCGATTCCCTTTCATCCCCATGATGATGGTGGTGGTGGTGGTGGGAAAGCTTGTAAGTAATGAGGTTAGAGGGGAGCACCCTGGAGAGTCTCCAGCGGCTGCTGCCATTCGATGCCCCGCCGTCGACCTCATCCTGCAGAGCCCCGACCAGGCTGCGTACCTCTTCGGCGGTGCCCCGGCTCAGGTAGTGCGAGGCCTTGCGGCCGCTGTAATCCCGAATGTCAACATCGGCGTCGTAGGCGCCCACCAGCAGCTTCACCACTTCCAAGTGGCCGTGCATGGCGGCCAGGTGCAGCGCGGTGTAGCCGCCGCTGGTGCGCGCGTTAATGTTGATGGGCAGGCACTGCCGGTGGGCGAAGTTGACCAGCCTGGCCAGCAGTTCGGGATGGCCCAGCTTGGCCGCCCAGTGCAGGCACGTGAAGCCCGTGATGAAATCGCGCTTGGGCAACAGCGCCGGCTCGCAGCTCAGCAAACTCTCCAGGCTTTCCCAGCGGCCGTCCGAAGCGCACAGCATCCACTCGTGCTCCAGCGGATCCAAGGCCACCGAGCCCCCGCCGTTGCCACTCTCGTCCTCGGCTGACGAAGACGCCAGGGAGCCGCTATCCGAATCCCCGCCGCGGCTCCCTCCGCTGCCGCCGCGGTGCAGGAGCCCCCCGCGCTTCTGCTGAGGGGAACTGCCCACCATCCGCTCCCGGAAGATCTTGTGCCCACACCTGGGTGTGTTGGCGCCGGTAGAGGCTCCGCCCGCCGGGGCGCCCACAGCCGGGCTCGTGGAGGGCGGCGAGTCTTCTTCCAGCAGGGCCTCAACGGCTTCCCGGCCGGGCTTCTCCTCAGGCTCGGCATCGCCCGAGGGCATCGGCACCGCCTCCAGGCGCCGCGGGCTGCTCTGCTGTTCCACCCGACTGGCGGCGTCGCCTCCTTCTCCTGGGCTCTCTGGGCTGGCCAGAGGTGCCTGGGGGATTCGGGGTGAAAGCTCCTCCGGCGGCACTTCCGAGGCTGCGGCGTCGCTCTCCTCGGGGGGCAGCTCTCCACAAGCGGCAGAGGGATCCCCTCTCGACACCTTCTCTCCCTTCAGCGGTTCGGCGCCGGCTTCCTCTTCGCGGGCCGCTCCTCCATCCTGGCTGTCCCCGCCGTCCCCTTCGCCGCGAGGAGCGCCAGGGGGAGGCGGCGTGTCCTCGGGGTGCCCGGCAGCTCCGGAGCCGCTCTCGGCTGGAGGGGCCGCCGCCGCCGCCGCCGCTTCGGATTTCCGACCGCCTGCAGTGCCGCGATATTTCTTGCGCAACTGCACATACTTGGTGCCGGAGCCGGGCTCCTGCCGCACAGTGGCCACGCCGTTGACCAGCTCCTTAAAGTGCTCGCGGGCCCGGGCGCGACTCTCGGAGTCCGGCGAGGCGAGGAAGCCACGGAAATGGTCCAACAGGTCGGCGTTGCGAGCCCGGCCTCCGCGCTCTGCCAAGAACCGGAGCACCGTGTCCTGGTCCAGCTCCCCCGGCGCAGCCATAGGCGCCCGCAGACCGTTGGCGGCGGAGGCGGCGCCCGTCTTCTTGTCGATTCCGACCGCTAGCCTTCAGCGCGGGATCCCCTCCCGACTGCTTCGCTTGGCCCGCCATGGCATCGTCGCCGCCACGAGACGCCCGACGGCATCGCCTGAGTCCGGCTTCTCCCTCTCCGCCCTCCCTCGGTTGCCGGACCCCACCAAGCGCGCGTCCCCCTCCTTGCTCACGTGACGTCCGCGAGGGAAACAGGGAGGCGGCCTATTTGCCGTTTTCAAACTCCCTTTTAATGAATCTCGGCGCTGGGGAGGCTCTTAAAGAAGCTCTCCGCTGAGAAGGAAAGGTGGGGGCGCTCGTCCGAAACCACGCCCTCGCGAAGCTCCTCCCATATTAAGAGACTAGGTTCCCTACTCCCCCGTAGGAGATAGTGCCGCTTCTCCTCCCCCCCCCACTCTCTACGTTCGTTTGCGGTTTGGGCAGCATCTTCAGCCGTCGGGACGGGATTGGCTGGGCCTTGGTCCCGCCCTCCTTTCCGCGCGGCCTCTCATCACCACCAGTTACATTCCAGCTGTTGGGATTGGAGTTGGAAGTTCGACACTGGCTCCCACCCTCCCTCTCCATTGTCTTTGGCGCGCGGTGACCCCTCCCCTCATGTCATGGCTTCTTCCGATGTGGCTCGGCAGCTGGTAAGTCCGGGGTGTGGGCAGAGGGAGAGCCGGCCTTGAACGGGCGACAACGGTCCCTCTCAGGCTGCGGCCACATGCCTGCTTTGCGGGTAGGAAAATCCCATTGGATTCGCGGGCTTACTTTTGGTAAAAGGGAAGTTGCAATCCACGGGAGCTGTTTCGCACCATTGATTTCGATGGGCACGGGACCCGGGCCTAAATTATCCAAAAAGGGCAGCTCTGTGGAACCCAGATTGTTTTCATTCATCCCATAGAAACGCTTCCCGCTTTCCCCATCACTTACAGCTTTGTGTAAATCCGAAAGCACCAGCCCCTTGTCATGACTGCAGACAAACAAAAATAGGAAAGTTTGCTGCCCCAAAATCAGTGAGTGCTTGCTTAGATATATATTTTTTAAATAGACATAGTTAGACATAGTTAGAGTTATACTTCTTTCCTCTGGGAATTTGAGGTATTGTACCTTGTAAAGTAGGCTGACCTGAGGAATAGTGACTGGCACAGAGTCACTTCCCTGATTTCCCATGTCTGACTATGGAGTTGAACTTGACTTCCCCTCATTCTAATCCAGGGTCCCTGATTGGGATATTTCAGGAGATTTACTTTTCAAAGTAAATTTCCTGAAATATAGACAAAGTTCTCAGTTGGTGGTGGCATATTGTCAATATTTCAAATATAGACAAAGTTCTCAGTTGGTGGTGGCATATGGCTAGTTGTGCCTAGGATAGAAACTAAGTAGGATTTGGGTTGGTTAGGACTTGGATCTGTCTGTCTGTCTGTCTGTCTGTCTGTCTGTCTGTCTGCCTGCCTGCCTGCCTGCCTGCCTGCCTATCTATCTATCTATCTATCTATCTATCTATCTATCTATCTATCTATCTATCTATCTATCTATCTATCACTGCTTGTTTTCTAAAGAATATACATGAATGTCAGTATTGCTGCAGCATTTCTCAAATGACTCAGGTAAGACATTAAAGGCTGCCAACAGGTTTATTGTGATACCAGTTTATTGGATTAAACCTGGTGTACTTCACAAGGCCTGTGGCCCTGTTAAATACTTCAAAGGTTTCTCCTATATTTTTATTATTTCCACACAGTATTCCATTGCTACAAATTCCTAGGCACCCCATCTATTATTAATGCTTCACCTTGTTTATTTTTCCTTATTTTCCTTTTCTGCTTGAGAAACTGTCTGAATATTCATCTTTTAATTTTTCTATAAACCTTTTGCTTTTTTTCTGGAGCCTCTTCTTTGAATTGTATCACTTCAACTTGAACATTTCTATATTCAGACTCTACATATAGGAAATTGGGAATTAGGAAAGAAAAGTATAGAAGTTGTCTCCCTCACACACGTATACATCTAAGTCTTTTGAGTGTTGGAAAATTACCTCTTTGTGTATAACAGCATTAGGTCATGTTTTTGCATATCTTCAGTCTAAAGTATTACAACTACAGTATAAAAAGAGTCCTTCTTTCAATAGTTACTTGGCAGTTCAGTTCAGTGTGCAAATGGTCAACTTTTACACTCACATTTAATTTAAAATTAAATTGACATATTCACTAACAAAATTGTTGCTGCTTCCCAATGATAATATTCTTGGAAGACAGTTTCATTGAATGCAATAAAATTTATTTTTGAGTCAATTTGAACAGCATTGCATTGCCAGTAGCTTTATGCTGCCAATGTAATTCAGCTATTTGTATCTATATGAATGTAAACTTATGTTATAGAGGCAATTCAGATAGGTGTATGGGTTTGTTTGTGTGTGTATGTATATTTATATACACATACATATATACAACTTAATTACTTCTGAAGCATAAACCAGTTTACATTCACAATGTATTAATTTGTCAGGTTGCTTGTCATTAAATATAGCCTTTGAATTATTTTCCGTGCCTTTGTAAGCTTTTATCATGTCAAGATTTTCCTCCACACCCAGCACTATTCTATAATCAAGTATCCTTTATGCTGGTAACTCAGCATTCTACCCTTACACTAAAGCAACACCCATATTTTCATCATTACTCTTTTTGAATCTACTTAGCCCAGTCTTTTTTTTTCTCATAAAAGCTGGAATTCCTGGTTATGTTAACATCTAGGGATTAAAATTTTCTCTGTTGTTTATATTTAACTTTTTGTATTGTGTTTGTAATTTGATTTTAATTGATTTTATTATTGTTTGCTACCCAGAGTATCACTTATTTGAGATGGGTGGCCATATAAATAAATTATTTAAAATAACTTCAGATTATGTTTTAAATATTTAAAAAACTTTCCTGATGTTGAAAAGTGAATTGCATACTAATGAGGTAAAAACGTATCCATAGGCTGCTGCTATCATGGAATAATGAGGGGAAAAAGCAGCAGTGTTTTAAATAATTGCATATTTTAGTGTAATATTCAGCTGTTGTCTGGATAGGTCGCGCGTGTGTGTGTGTTTCTTTGTGTGTGTATATATATATATACACACACACACATGCACATTTCTTACCCTATTTATAAGAGGAGTGTAAGGTAGCTTGCACGTTTAAAAATATATTAAAAGCTGTGGCAATTTCCCCCCAATTATGAGCAGTCCTAAAACTGCAATATGAATGCAATAAGCAAATACCATTAATACCTCCTAGGGAAATATTAGAAATATATACAAGTAATATTTTACTATCTTTTACTGTGGAAACCCCCCCCCCCCAATATAATCTATTATTAGTACTATATCAAAATTTAGGTTGTTTATGTTTGGAGGAGTGTTAAGAGATTTTCTAAAATTTATACACTGATTTCCTTTCCATAGATTTATATCTGATTCATTTGCTATCCCCATTCTACTATGAAATAATTAGATTGAAAAGAACAATAGTCAGTGATATACCTTCTATGATCTATAGCAGGGCTGTCAAACTCCTGGCCCCGGGCTGGATGCATCATGCACTGGCAACGCCCGGTTTAGCAAACGGAAAAAAGTCCTGATATGTCACATGACGCCTCCGTGATGACGTGAGTTTGACACCCCTGATCTATAGACTTTTATTTTTCTAAGTTTGACTCCAAACTGTACTTTGGCAATATACAGTAGTTGTGAGTGTACTTGTTGCATAAGAAACGAGTATATTTTGACTACTGTAGAGCACACTAGATGATAAAGCATTAGCCTTGGTTATTGTTGTCCACAGTGTATGGCTAATTTTTGAAGTGCATGTGATAGATAAATAATGCATTCTGTAAAGATAGTGGCTTCTTCAGGTAAGGATTTGTGAAGATTCTAGAGAAAAAAGCAATTAAAAAGATGACTACTATTTAAATTCATAGTACCAATATAAATGATTTATAGCAAAGTTATTTAAATGTTCAAGCCCTTCAAAAGATTTCCGTATCATAGACACTTGAGTCACTTAACTTCCTGATTAAAACTTGCATCTACAAGTATGTTCTTTGGCAAAGGTTCAGGGACACAGAGAAATAATTGGCTTGGTATTTCTGATACGCTGTTTGCAGCAGTGTAGGAGAGACTTTACATCCTGTTTAAAAATGCAGATTCAATTATATTTTCATTCTAGAGATTTACTCTTGTTAAATGTACTTTTTTGAAGCTAAGATTTTGCTTTCTTTTTTAAAAAAAGATGCCATTTGGCAAAAAATTTGCCAAATGGCCAATTGCATTATTCTACAAGAGGTAAAACAAAATTGCTGCTTCCACTAAGTTTTTATTATTTAACTTTTGCTTTTATCAATCATTTTAATAAAAAAAAGTAAACAGGGAATTTTCAAGCATCATGAATTAAGTTAAAAATGCAATATTCCATACTATATACTACCGTGTTTCCCCAAAAATAAGACCCTGTCTTATATTTTTTTTAACCCTGAAATAAGCGCTTGGCCTTATTGCTATGTACTCAAAAGCCCGATTGGTCTTATTATCAGGGGATGTCTTATTTTGGGGAAAACAGGCAATGGTGAAATCCAATTTTTTTTACTACCGGTTCTGGCTTGGGCATGGTGGCTTGGGCATGGTGTGGCTTGGTGGGTGTGGCTTGGTGGACGTGACAGGGAGAGGATACTGCAAAATCCCCATTCCCTCCCCACTCCTGGAGAAAAGATATTGCAAAATCTCCATTCCCACCCCACTCTGGGGCCAGCCAGAGATGGTATTTGCTGGTTCTCCAAATTGCTCAAAATTTCTGCTACCAGTTTCCAGAAATTGCTGGATTTCACCCCTGAAAACAGGGTATATAATTTTAAAACTACAAATCACTGTTAAGATCCAAGTAATATATGAATATCAACAACAATGACCTTCCCAGTGCAAATTAATATAAGCACTGATATTAAGAATTGCAACTTCCACCTAAGTAATTTCTGTTAAGAAAACCCCAAATTTCAGGTGTGGTTCCAGCCCCTAAACAGAGGTATAATATAAAAATGGTTTTCCAACTGGATTGATTTCTTTCAATTCTTTTGAAATATAAGCTGCTTTTGACATTGATCATATTTCCAGAGTTTAATAAGCTATTCTTCAGCAAAGAGAACTGTCCCTACTTTTCAATAGGAAACGTAGAGCAGCGGCCCCCAATTTTGACCTTGATCAGTTGACCTGCGGAGGTGGCAGTGGGCATGGGGATAGGGGATGGTTTTGAGTGTATGTACGCCTGGCTTTCATAGTTTCACATGGGTGTACACGCACACTCACACTCACCCATCACTTCCGTGGACTGGTTCCAAACACTAGTTCCCTGGTGTAGAGTATCCTGGCAGCAGATACCATGTACAAAGTTAATCTAGTACAGTAGCTAAAATGGATGATCAGTAATGGTGAAGGGTGAGTTACAGATCAGAATACAATGGACCGTGAAAGTGAAGAAGTGATTGAATACTTGATAGAAAGAGTCTGCTACTAGTTTCCCCCATTATTTGTAGGATAATGGAGTACTGAAGTGATTGCTATCTTTATCTTCTACCTGTACAGGTAGTCCTTATTGTGACCTAGGCTTCCTGAGCCTGATAGTACAGTGGACTAAAGCACTGTTATTAACATCTGCTGCTTGCAATTACTGCAAGTTCAAATCTCACCAGGCTCAAGGTTGACTCAGCCTTCCATCCTTTCAAAGGTAGGTAAAATGAGGACCCAGATTGTGGGGGCAATAAGCTGACTTTTTATAAATATACAAAAGTATGAAGGCTATTGCTTAACGCATTGTAAGCCGCCCTGAGTCTCCGGAGAAGGGCGGCATATAAATTAAAGCAAAAAAACAAAACAAAACACACGAGTAGTCCCAAAAACCTCTTTTATTGCAACAGCTGTGAATTACATTCATTCACAGCTGAGTCCCAGTTAGTTGCAAAAACTCCTTCGGAATAATCACCAACCTTTATCTCCCTTGAAAACTCTGCCAAAGGCCTACTTGGCAAAGCCACACGGATTCCAGAATCAAACAGAGATGCCGACTGGGAACAGAATTAACAACGTTGCTTTCCTGCAAAGTGCCCACGTGCCTTTGCTCCTCTTTTAAGCCTTATGGAGGGGCCAATCATCTCCAGGCCTTACTCCTGAGTCGTCCCTTTTGTTTTAACTGTTCGTGCCTTCTGGCAGCTCTGCGCATGCACACACTAGGAACAGGCTCCTCCTGTTCCTCTGCCTCTCTGCTGTCCGACTCTGGAGGCTCCGGAGTCTGTGCATCACTCCCAGATGGCCCTGGCCCCATCTCTGCCTACGACACAGAGCCCTCATCCCCAGACTCCAGGACTGGCCCATGTTCCTTCCCAGACTCCTCATTGTCTGAGTCCACTGCCAGCTCCACAGGCTGCTGGCGGACCACAATAGTCCTCAACCTACGAATATAATTGAACCAAAAATTTATTTTGTTAATTGAGATAGTTTTTAAGTGAATTTTGTCCCGTTTAACAACCTTTTTGTTGCCCAAGTTGTTAAGGCATCGCTGTGGTTATTAAGTTAGTGACACAGTTGTTAAAGTGAATCTGCCTTCCCCGTTGACTTTACTTCTCAGAAGGTGATAAAAGGTGATCACACTGCAACCATCATAAATATGATTCAGTTGTCAAGCATCTGAATTTTGATCACCTGACATGGGGATGCTGCAATGGTGGGTAGTAAGCAGGGGTGAAATGCTCCCGGTTCGGACCGGATCGCCCGATCCAGTAGCGATGGCGGGTGGTTCGGAGAACCGGTAGCAAACATCCCTGCCACCACCCCCCCCATGCCCAGCTGAGCCGCATGATCATCAGAGGCTTTTTTTTTAATTTTTAAAAGCATTTTTTCTACAACCTCTTCCGATGAAAAAAATGCTTTTAAAAGTAAAAAAAAAGCCTCTGATGATCGCACGGCTCAGCTGGGATCATCAGAGGGTTTTCAAAGCATTTTTTTTTGCAACCTCTTGGCTGAAGAGGTGGTAAAAAGAATGCTTTGAAAAGTCTCTGATGATCCCAGCTGAGTTGCCTAATCGTCAGAGAGGCTTTTCAAAGCATTTTTAAAAAAACCTCTCTGATGATCCCAGTTGAGTTGCCTGATCGGCAGGGGCTTTTCAAAGCATTAGAAAAAATGCTTTGAAAAGTTAAAAAAAAAAAAAAGTTGGCCACGCCCACCCAGTCACATTACCCCCCCAAGCCATGCCCACAGAACCGGTAGTAACAAATTTTACATTTCACTCCTGGTGGTAAGTGTGAAAAATAGTTGCGTGTCACTAAATGAACTGTTGTAAGTTGAAGACTACCTATATACTTGGTGGCAATGTAAGATCTGTTAACATTTTTAGAAAAGGGTTGGAAGGAAATTCAGCTTTTATAATGGGCTTCAAACTATTTAAATCACTTTCCATAACAATTGAGATATACAACATTTCTACAAAATACAGAAAAATTTTCTAAACTGGTTATATTTGAACAATTTTTAGACAATGAACTGACCTGCAAACTGCGGTAATATTCTAGCAGTAAAGCATCTTATATACCAATTTTCTTTAAATACAACATTCTGTGCATTTCTTTTTGTGTATCAATGATTGTATCTAAATCTTGTCTCCCATCTATTTACTTGTAGAGATTCTGAGCTATAGCTCATGATTTATTAGTAAATTAGGCCTAGCAAATGTTTATTTGAAGAAATTAAACTGATCAAGGTGTGTTGATTCAATTAAAAAACCCATTCATTCTCTTTTTTAGTATTTCAGTAAAACCTTTGCAGTCTACATTCAATACAGAAATAGGCTGGGTGATTTCTTTTCTTGCAGATCAAAGAGATGAAGCTTCTTTCCATGATGGAAGAGTTCTTTGTGTTGTCCCATCAATTAAGTAGTGGTTTGACTAAAATTTCTTGAAAAGTTTTATAGTATATTATAGATATGTGATCAGAATCAATCTTTTATTATGGTCACAGGCAAAGAAAACAGAATAAAAATAAAACAAAACAGGACAAGACATAATAAAGTACTACAAATAATGGTGAGATCATCAGTAGGTAGCCAAAGTCATTTTTACAGGTAATATAGCAGAATTTAGCTGTTTACTGATTTGATAGTAACAGCTGTCCATAAAACAGATCCAAAGTTTCCAGATATTTTTTCAGATAAAGAGTTATAAAATGAGTCCTTATAGAGAGTGCAATATAACAGGACTGTGGTCCACAGGGGCACAATCTCGACTATTATGGGACTTTTTTGTATTGCCCCTCCAGAACTGCTGTGGAAAGGGCATTACAATTTCCTAGAGTTAGTACTCTCCGAAATTTGGAGACAGTTATAGGCTCTACGTCCGTGATGGCAAACCTATGGCACATGTGCCAGAGGTGGCCATAGAGCCCTCTATATGGACATGAGCGCCATCGCCAGCTGCTCTTTTGGTTTCCGTCCAGCTGGTCTTTGCAGGCACCGGAGCACCGGAAAATGGCCTAAAAACGGCCCCCAAAATGACCTGAAAAACAGCCTGAAAACAGCCAAAAAACAGACATGTCCACGCTGGCCAGCTGGTCTTTGGGTGTCTAGCGCTCCGGCGCATGCACACGCACACACATTCCGGCTTGGGCACTTGGTGCCGAAAAGGTTTGCCATCACTGCTCTAAGTATCAAGTCCTAAATTCTTAGTTTCAGTTTTTAAAAAATTAATTCTTTTGTTTCATCATTTGTAATGGGTTTATTAAGAATCATCTTTTGTTGATCTGCACTGGAGGCAAAATTTGTTCAATCACCACATCATTCACTTAACAACTGCAGTGATTCCTTTAACAACCATGGCAAAAAGTTCATAAAATGAGGCGCAACTCACTTAACTGCCTCACTTAGCAATGGACATTTTGAACTCAATTGTCGTAAGTTGAGGGGTACTCAACTTACTTGTATTAATTTATATTATTTGTATTAATATTTTAACATTAATATTATATATTAAAAATATTAAATTTGTATTATTACAATTTGTATTACTTGTATTAATTTGTATACTAAAAGTCCAAGCGTATTCTGCACTCTGAATGTCTTAAGTTTTATTACAATGGTTAAAATTTAGAGTAGACTTTCTTTATGTCAGAGCTCCCTCTTGTGGCTATAAAAATCTTACAAATTCTATAGAAAATAGAAAAATAGAAAAGATTAACCTTATAAAATGCAGATAAAGCTGATTACAGGACAATAAACCCCAGTAAGGCAAATAAAACAATAATCAAAATAAATTATTTCCAGATTGGCAAAATCCTTATTGTATCATTGTATCAAATAGGCAGTTTTTAAAATTGATCTGAGTTCTCTGGATTTGTCACACAATGGAAAAACCGTAATGAGCTGTCATCTGAAATCCATTGTCTTAATACCTAGAATATTAATACCGAGTATTTAGGTATTAACATTATGTTATGAAATCACGAGGTTCCTACTGCAGTGGTTGTGACTGTTTTTTCTTGATGGCTACACATACAGAATAACATTTAATGATTTGTTTAGATTCATAATCTTTCTGATCAAGAATAAGGCAGATCCCAGTCTTATTGCTAACCTTAGGCAGGAAAATGCAACTAGTAGGTTTAAATAGAATTTGAAAGAACCCATCTCAGCAATCAGTTTCAGACTTGTAGAGGAAGAGAAAGAGTGTGCCATCTCTGTTTGACTTTGACACTGCCTATTGCCAGAGGAAAGCTTCTAACAGAGGAACTTCAAAGTGGGGGAAATCATCTATTGTGATCAAGGATAGGAGTGGATAACCAATGATTTTTCCCATTGTTGAATTATCACTGGTGGGATTTTTTGCTTTAGAACACGCTGGCTAGAGCTGCAAGGAGTTATTATTTTAGCAATAGGTCTCAAGTCTCCACTTTTATAACTGTTCAGGACCTGTTTCTTCTTTTTCTTTTGGTACATATGTTGTGTAATGTGCAAACAGTTTTTCCTCTTGTTCTTGATTGTGTAGTGACAGATTTAAGTAATGGAACCTACATCACTAAATTAGCCGAGTCTTAAGGTGAATTCATAAAATTCCAGTCGCCTCTGCTTAAATCTTGGTCTTTGCCTTTTAAGATAATGTCAGTGGCATTAATTATTTTGATATGTTATCACATCATAAAATATATAAGTAATTTATGTTGCAACTATTGAAACATAGGATTAGGGTATTAGAAATGTAAAGCTAATCAAAGTCAAATGCTGGCACTACATAGAAGAAACTTACGCTGTAGTATATTTCTGTAGAACAATAAATGAACTCGTCTTCATGCTGAATATCGTTTCAGAAAGGATTGTGGAGCAATCTTAGAATGTCTATCCAGAAATGAAGCAAGTTTGTTTATTCCCAGGGAAGTTGATATAAGGAAGGTTTTTTTTTTTTACTGTTGTTGTTTTTATGGAAGTGTATATAATCTTGAACAGGAAGATTGGTAGGAACACTGAAATTTTAAGGATATGTTGGAGGTAGTTTCAAAAACCATTACTCTGAGGGACATGACTATTCACAAATCACATACCGATGAGGTTGTTTCCTAAAATATTATTTCCAGTTCAGCCTACGTTTGCTTTTTTTCCCAAATATGTTGCTGAACTATAGCCATTTACCAGTTTTATTTAATAACAGTGACTAGGTAGTCTCAGATGCATTCATGGAAAGAGACACTGGAGGCTGGTCCTTTAAGTGCAATTTTATTTATTTTCTTATAATTAGATAAGCAATAGGTAAGATCTATTTAAGTGGCAGGGAAATGTCTGCTTGCAGGCTGAGTTGCCCTATAGCAATAGCAATAGCACTTAAACTTAAATACCACTCTATAGTGCTTTACAGCACTGTCTGAGCTGCTTACAATGTCAGCATATTGTCCCCAACAATCTGGGTCCTCATTTTACCAACCTCGGAAGGATGGAAGGCTGAATCAACCTTGAGCTGGTCAGGATCTAACTCCTGGAGTGAGTAGTGAGTTAGCCTGCAGTACTGCATTCTAACCACTGGGCACTGCGGCTCCATATAATGTTTTCTACAATGCTGCTTAATTAATCAGTGTATTTAATTGAAATACTTGTAATTAACCAAAAAGTTAACCCCTTTAAATGTATTTATATCAGCCCTTTGATGTTGGCCAGATTAAGAAGCCAACTAATTACTGAAATGATTAGAACTAAACCTTATTAAGATTGGCTATAATAACAGTATCTTGAGCAACTCTGATTGTGTTGATCTCTCCTCCCTCTCATATTCCTGTGTATCATGGAGGAGCTTGCCTATCTATTTTCCAAATACTGACTTAGTTCCCAAGACTTAAGGAATATTTCAGTCCTCATTTTTTATGTAATGGTTTTCCCCATCTCCCTTATTCTGTATAGCTTTCCCATTATGACCAGAATTATTTTTCTTTCAAATTTCTTTAATTTGACTGTCACAAAATTATTTTATTGACTGTTTCAGTACTATCAACCTGATATTGGAATGAGAGGACCCTTTACTTCACCAGCAGATAATCATGATGCAGGAAAAGTGAGTTATTCTGTTCTGTTCTGTTCTGTTCTGTTCTGTTCTGTTCTGTTCTGTTCCGTTCCGTTCCGTTCCGTTCCGTTCCGTTCCGTTCCGTTCTGTTCCATTCCATTTATCTGTATCTCACCTTTATTATTTTTACAAATAACTCAAGGTGGAGAAAATATCCAACACATCTTCCTCCTATTTTTCCTACAATGATGATCTTGTGGGATGGGGTGGGCTGAAAGAGAGTGACTGGCCCAAGGACACTCAGCTGGCTTTCAAGGCTAAGACAGGACTAGAATCCCTTCCCTTCCCTTCCCTTCCCTTCCCTTCCCTTCCCTTCCCTTCCCTTCCCTTCCCGTCCCGTCCCGTCCCGTCCCATCCCGTCCCTTCCCGTCCAGTCCCATTCTGTCCCAGGGCATCTAAAATGACTGCAAATTTATCATAGCATTATATAAGTTCCTCCCCCACACCATCTACATTATCAGAGCATTCTTTGCATTCTTTGGACAATTACTTGCTTATTCTGGCTCCAAAAAAGACATTTCTCTAAGTGGGAGTAGTGGCTATTCGGAGAGGATATCAGTTGATAAATCTCTTGCTGCCAAGCGCTGTTTAAAGCCATTTAACCAGAGCAGTTCCAATTTCTATGACTGTGTTTCATAGGACTGCACTTTTCAAAGTGTGCAAGGTTATGTTGTACTCTGATGTGGCTGACATATACTTGCATGGCATTATTTATAGACGTTTGGGTCTAGAAATATGCTTCCTTTGGGAGAGCACTGCTGTCATCAGTTCTCTCTTACTTGGGCATTTGTCTGCTGCCCTAAAGTAAGCTTGCTACTTAACCTGTAGTGAGTTGCAATGAAACCTCCACAAAGAGTAGGAAGCTTACTTGTAACTAGGATTCCTAGAACACTCATATGTACATTCACATAGCCCCATTCTCTTTCCCCTTTCATGTGCTTTCTTTACTAAGTATCCTATTAATAGTGACTGTCAGTCCTTTAGAATGCAAGAAAAAGAGGGAGCATTATTTTAGGCATCCACGGTAAGATGGAGTTCTTGCTCCAAATTTCCTCAGTTGTGGAATATTCCCAATAAGGCTTTTGCACAGGTGCAGTATCTATATGTAGGAATGGACTGTTTACCACTTGAAGATACACAGTTGCAGAAAAAATAAACCTGTTCTCAAGGGATATACATACCTTGGATTTATTATGTAAGGAAACATTGGTATGGGTGGCTTAATAAAGATATCTCATTATTTTAAATATTAAAGATCAAAATAAATATCATAATAATTGTGATGTTATTGAGTAGCTTTGGCTATGCTAAGGAATGACCAGAAACCTATTCAAGAGTATATTTTGGAATTTGGATTTAAGCTGTCAAGGGTATCTTCTTATGACATTAATATTGCAAGCTGCTCAGCGTCTCCAGAACGGGAGCAACATAAAAGTTGTATGAATAAATAAAAATGTCTCAAAACTAAGAACTCAACAGTGCTGATCATGGGAAAGAAAACATAAGAAGTCCCTAAAGGTGTCTATATCTATAGATTCTCCAGGGCAGGAGTCTCCAACCTTGGCAACTTTAAGACTTATGGACTTCAACTCCCAGAATTCCTCAGCCAGCAAAGCTAGGAGTTGAAGTCCACAAGTCTTAAAGTTGCCAAGGTTGGAGACCCCTGCTCCAGGGAATGAAATGCCTCAATAACTCTGTTATAACTAAACGTTAGAGAAGCTGCAAACAGTATTCACAAACAAGGCTTCTTGTCTTTTCTAAGTCCAGCAGAAGAGTTCTTGGCTCTCTCTGAAATTCTCAGTATATACACATGACTAAGAAATAGAAAATGAGACTTTTTTTCAGCTTATCCTCAGTTTCAAGGCAAATTGAAGTAGTGCTAGACTTTATGCCTCTTCTGTTTCTCCAAAATCTTTTGTAGAGTTTCAGAACACTTTAAATAACTCGGGTCTGTGACAATCAGAATTAGCAATAGTACTTAGATTTATATACCATTTTACAGTGCTTTACAGCCCTCTCTAAGCAGTTTAGAGAGTCAGCATATTGCCCCCAACAATCTGGGTCCTCATTTTATCCACCTCAGAAGGATTAGTTGTCAATCAATATTGGGGACCCTTGTAAACAAACATTTAATAGCTAGACGTCATCATAGGTTTGTATGGATGCCTATAAATGTGGTGCTTATGTTGTGGGGGAAAAAATAAGCCAGTTTATTCTTCCAGATGTTTGTTGAATTTTAAAGATGTGTACATATGTTGTCATATATTAAGTTTCCGGAGAGAATCAGTACTGCATTCCATAGGGAATACGTGCAGGGTAACCCAATTTTTTTTTTTTGGGGGGGGGGGGGGAAGGGCATTTCTTTTTTTAATTTGCTGTTCCCTGCAGCAAATTAAAGCTTTGCAAATGAAAGGCCAGGTGATTTGGTAATAGAAGCACCAAAAAAGATGCACAATATTACTGGAAGGAAGGAATAGGAAACAGAAAGAAGCAGAAAACTTCTGAAGGGATTAATAAAAAGAAGTGGTTTAAGCAAAAAGGATGGCATTAATGAAAGGGTTGAGGAGAAGAAATGACATACAAAAAGGAGGGAATAGAATGATAGGAACCTAAACATGCATTTTCTTTGGTGTTAAGCTTATTGGTATGCACTAATATTTATTCAAGAACTAGAAATGATTACTCTTTAGTAAATACCTTAGAGGTATTGTAATAACGAAAGAATAACTTGTGGTTGTGCAACAGATTAGTAACTGTCATGTAGGCTTTTAAATTCTGTTTGCAGATTAACTGCCCACAGTAATTTTTATTTGGTTGAAAAAATTAAACCAAATGTCACCTAGTGAAAACTTTTAATATGTAAAATATCATGTTTAGATTTGTCAAAATTTACTAGTATCATAGATGTTACATTGCAATCTTATGCCCTAATATTTTTTACTGTTTCACTTCAGCAAAATTGTCGATCCTTATTCTTGTCTGGCCATGTTGGTTTTGATAGTTTACCAGATCAATTGGTTAACAAATCTATCCATCAGGGATTTTGCTTCAACATTCTAAGTATTGGTAAGTAATTTAATTTTCAAAAGTGTAAACTAATTTAAATTGGTCTTGTTGAAAAGTCTGAAGTAATGAAAATGACAAAGATATTAATGTTGACCTCGGATACTGGTTCAAAGGTGTCAACTAAGTTTATTTACCTTTTTACAGTAAATTCCTTAATTTGCTTAAATAAATATATTTAATTCCTTAAGTACTTTATATTCCTTAACTGTTTTCACTCTTTAAGCTTCACAAACATTATAAAATCTATTGATAGCTTAGTGCTTCTTTATGGTTAGCAGTAATTCCGCATTGGTTTATTTTGATAGTAAAAAATAGCATTTAGAGCCTTTGTAGACGCTGAGCTTGTCAATCAAAAGGTCGGCAGTTCAGCGGTTTGAATCCCTAGTGCCGCGTAATGGGGTGAGCTCCCATTACTTGTCCCAGCTTCTGCCAACCTAGCAGTTCAAAAGCACGCAAATAGAAAAATAGGGACCACCTTTGGTGGGAAGGTAACAGCATTCGTGTGCCTTTGGCGTTTAGTAATGCAGGCCACATGACCATGGAGGCGTCTTCGGATTGTGCTGGCTCTTCGGCTTTGAAACGGAGATAAGCACCACCCCCTAGAGTCAGAAATGACTAGCACATATGTGCGAGGAGAACCTTTACCTATTTATTTAATGAAAATGCTATTCCATTTTTCCTACAGAGCATTTCTAAACATTTTTCTAACTATTTTCAGGAATATTTATCAGGGTTAAAAGAACTTAGTGAGTAATTTGCAAATAAAACCTTTAATAAATATTATTGTTCCTTTTTAAATTCAACCTCATCCAAAGCAGAATAGGCTATAAGTCTAATTATGATAAAAAGTATTCTTCGTTAAAGTATTCGTTAAACAGTATAATTTAGTAATATATAGTTTAAACAGTCCTCAACTTATGACTGTTTAACAATGGTCTGAAGTTACCACTTGGCACTTATGACCGCTGTATCACTGCCATGGTCACACAATTGCAATTTGTGCACTTGACAACTTATTTACAACTGGTTGCAGCAATCTGCAGTTACATAACCATGATTTTCGTCTTTTTGCTGGTTTCTGACCAAATTTGAATTTGCTTAGAAACCACCATTAAAATTTTGTAAAATTAGGTTCAACCTGACTTATGGCCACAATGACATACACAGTGATAATTCTTGTCTCAGTTATCATCATACGTCAAGGACTACCTGTACATATGACTGATTAAAAATGGATATTTCATCCCATATCAGTCATTACAAGCTTATTTTTCAGTTCAATTATTGTGTCTCAGCTTACTGTATTTTAGAGGATTGATGTGAGAGTAACCGAGAATAGAAAGCCATGTATGCTAGTAACTTATGAAGACAGTGTCTGAAGACAGTTGAATGAGATGGAATTTAAAAAAAAACAATAGCATGTTAGAGGCTGTCTTCTGAAAATTCAGCACTTTGGTTTCAGTTTCTTGGACATGGTTCCCATAGAGCAAAAGAAAAAAAAGTGAAATGAAATCAGTGATACAGAAATGACAGGGAAAGACAGAAAGAAATGAAGAGTTGATGAGAAGCAACTGTTCTTGCAGGTTGCAGAGTGAAGTAATGGGCACCTGATGTCTTTTTGAGAAATGCTTTTGCATGTTGTTCAGATGTTACCATAAAAATTACAAAAGGAAAGTCATTTCTAATGGTATCCATAATGAAGTTATAACAAAACTTACTGCATTATTTTTAAATGGTAGAAATGAAGTTTTTCTTTTTGTGTTTCAGTGACATTTATGAAAGTGCATTTGTGATATAACTGTACTTTTAAAATTTCAGGAGAGACAGGGATTGGAAAATCAACTTTGATTGATACCTTGTTCAATACCTCTTTTGATGATCATGTGTCAACACACTTTCAGCCAAATGTGAGGCTTAAAGCTCAGACTTATGAGCTTCAGGAAAGCAATGTCCGATTGAAGCTGACAATTGTAAATACAGTTGGATTTGGGGACCAGATAAACAAAGATGATAGGTGAGTATCTCTTAATTCAAATGAGCTGCCCGTTGCTGCTGATCTAGATTCTTGGCATTTATTTTATGTAATAGAACAAATGTAATCATGGATATCAATAAAGCATAACATCTAATAAAGCCACTAGTAATCCTTTCCAAATGGTTGCCTATAGTTGGCAACTATGTTCCTTCTTACATGTTGAATGGAAGACATTTTGTTTTCTTCATTAGTTTATCAACAGCATATTAGTCAGGCTCAACAATCTATATTTGACTAATGGCTTGCATGTGACAACTTCCATTTTTTCATTGAGCAGCTGTAAGGAACTCTAGGTTTTCATCTGTTGTAAAATAACTTCAGAGAAAAATAAGATCTTCTAAACTTGCAAATGAATGATTGTTTGGATTCTGGCTTACACCAAAGACAGTATACTAAATAGCATATTGCCCCCAACAATCTGGGTCCTCATTTTACCCACCTTGGAAGGATGGAAGGCGGAGTCAACCTTGAGCTGGTGAGATTTGATCCGCTGATTTGCTGAACTAGCAGTCAGCTGAAGTAGCTGCAGTAATGCACTCTAACCACTGCGCCACTTGGCGCAATGTGGGTCCACATTGAGACTTTGCCAGTCCACCGACTGCCTTGGAATGCTTCTCCCACAATATTTAATTGAGCCTTTAAATCAACCCTCCATTAAAATTTCTATCAAGTCTGGCTCCACAATATCACAGTAATACCTTACCGGTTTGGCCCCTCATATCGTCTATTTGCATGGGTATCTCTACCAAACGTGACCTTAGATTATCATTTTGGCCCCTACCAATTTGGCCCCTAAGATATTTTCTCTGTCTCTACTTTATATGCTTCTCTATGCAGAACAAATTTATATTCAAGCAAAACAAGAATCAGTTATTGTGACATGATATAATTCATTATTTATATCACTGGTTAGTTTCTAAGAAGTATTTGGCAGAAAACAGAGTATCTGGATGGAATTTTAGTTACTAGAATTTTTGTGAATTTCATAATTCCAGGAACTTCTCCACATGGATAGATAAGTCATCCTTCATCTCTCAAGTTTGAAATGTCCTTGAACCCTAATTTAACCCCGGTTCTTGTTATCTTTTCCATCTTTCTTTCTCTCTCTCTGTCCCTTGCAACTAACAACCAATAAAAACTGGTGTTAAGTATGTTTTCTCCTTAGGTTTCTCAATGCTAAGGAATAGTGTTTGGATAAGTATTATTGTGTCCTACCCTTCCATTGTAAACTGAGTGGAAAAAGTTATGCAGTTTGCATAATGGACAATAATAGGAAAAAGTAACATCCATAAGATAAAAGTTGAGTCTGCTCTAGGGCTTCACAGTTTAGTTTGTTCTAAATTACATTTTAAAAAATTTGCGGTCATCTGCTTGGTTTTTTCTAGCATACATAGGGAATGGCTCTATTGCTTTGATTTTATAACACAATAGGATGAGTTTTGCTGGAATCTGAAAAAAATAAAGACCGCTGAATTATTTTAAAAAACTGTTTTAGATATAGATTTGTTGCAGTAGTTAGAAAATATTTTCTGTCCTTGGATAGCTTGCGTGCATTTTTTTTCTTCCGTTCAATTATGAGTCTCAGAGACTGTTTTACAAGACGTTGAACTCTACAGGTTGTTTCAAAAAGACAATTGATATAGCTGACAATATTCTGAATTATTAATATGTAGTAAAGTTTTATAAAAATAGAACTGAATTGTTAAAGTTATTGTTATTCTTTCCAGTTTGTGCAGGCATATTGGAATTGAATTTAACTCCTTGTTCTAAAATGAATTCTTTTTCTTTCTAGTTATCAGCCAATTGTCGATTATATCGATGCACAATTTGAGTCCTACCTCCAGGAAGAGCTGAAAATTAAGCGTTCCTTATATAATTATCACGATACTCGCATCCATGTGTGCCTGTATTTCATTTCACCCACGGGGCATTCCCTTAAAACTCTTGATTTGTTAACAATGAAAAATCTTGACAGCAAGGTAAGATTTTAAAACCATTTTTAGGAAAAAAATAAAAATACCTGATCTTTTAAAATAATGTACAGGTAGTCCTCCATTTACAACTATAGTTGGGACCAGAACTCCCATTGCTAGTTAAGTGAATCATGCTCAGTTTTATGATCTTTTTTATCATGGTATATCACCATGGTCATTAAATGAATTTGGCTTCCTTCATTGACTTTGGTTGTTGGAAGCCCCTTGGGATGGTTGTAAATGGTGATCATGTGACCTCAGGATGCTGCAGCCATTTATTTATTTTATTTATTTATTTATTAAATAAATGATAAATACATGCGAGGTACCAAGCACCTGAATTTTGATCAAATGACCATGATACCACATAGGATCAGTGGTAACTTTGAACAGTAGTAGAACAAGTGATGGTAAGTTGAGGACTATCTGTAATAGTGTTAGGTATGAATAACTAGAGCCACACAAGGATTCAATTAGCTGCTTTAGTGCTCAAATCCATGTACAGGAATCTTGTCAGACTAGCAGCTTGCACTTGAGTAAAATTGGCACTCAAGTTCAAGTTCAGTGGCACTCAAGGGGTCAGATTTCTCCATCTTGTGCCCACATACGGATTCCAGACTGTTGCCCCATTTAACTCCTCCACCTGGCTCAGCCATTCTCTGTCCAACATAGATATTCAATGTAATATTTTAAAATTGCTGTAATCATTTTTTATTGTTATAGCCTTAAAAAGATTTTAATAAAAATAAAAATTGTCTCAATTGGTGAATAGGTCAGTGTAACTGAGTAAGTGATTTCAATTATTTTGGGAAAAAATTGAGAGTAAAGTTATTTTGTTACGGAATAAGAAAAGGATGATCTTGTACTTTATACAAGGCATTGGTTGTTTGTGGCAAAATCTAGTCAAAAGTCTGTATGTTCCCAGTGGTGTAAGTTACTTGCTAAATAAATTGGCAATCTAAGATTGCTATTAGGAAATATAGGATGATTTTTTTTTTCCTGTTTGGAAAATAATTTTTCAAATATCAGATTTATTTTTGGGGATTGATTTGGTCTGTAGTGCCCATCAGAACCCATAAGCTAATTAATACTAATGTCATGGCAGCTACTCAACATTAACTTCTGTTTAAATATTGATATATTTGTGTAAGGATAGTCTCTGCGGTGAAACACACCTAAACTTCAAGTAAAAAAATTAAACCATGTATTGATATAAGGTATGAGCTGCTTCTAAAAGTAACAATGTGCAGAGCTGAGTGCATTTTGATATACTGCAAAGTTGAATGGTAGAAAACAAAAGCAAACTTTAATCAGGCTGTGCAGGGAGAGAAAAATGTATAAAATAAATAGGAACCATTGTTATCAAGTAGCTACACTATCATAATTAGAGGTGCGTGCTGATATTGTATTCTAATTAAAAATCTCGTCTATAATTGTAATTAGGACTGTTTTAAAGTAATGATAATGACTGAAGGAAGATATGATCGTGGTCTATATAAATCTGGAAGTTAGTCATGTTTAAGAGGGAATGGGTCTATTTTGTTTTGAAGCTGAAGTTAAGATTGAAATTGAAAGAAAAGACATTCAGGTTGAATATTAAAAGGAATTTTCTGACAGTAAAAGCTCACTAACAGTAGAATGATCTGCCTAATACAGTATTAAATTCCCTGTTTTACGTTGGATCTCAACAGCTATCAAGAATGGGTTACTGTAGATGATCATGAAGTCCCTTCCAATTAGAGTCTAGTTTCCTATGAAATGAATACCTGCCTGTATAATATTTCAAGTTTATATTGATTTGATATGGATCTATTTAAATATTACAGCTTTGGACTAGGCTTTCTCTAAGTGCCTTCAGCAGTGAAATAATCTTTGTGCTGCCATTCTATTAAGTAAAATGTTCCATGCTATTTAAAGCAATTGCGCATTATCATTTTAAGGCTAACTAACATTAATAGAAGTACACCTCAGAGGGAATGAAAAAAATGAGTTCTATATATATTTAAATACTAATTTGTACTGCTTCAGCAATTTTTTTTACAGTTGCTATTTACAGTATTATCATAAGTTGCTGAACTGTATAAGCAAGTTAACTAAAACTCTAGGGTAGTCATCATGTTAGTCCTGTCTGGATTCATCTCTTGTATGTTTAATATGGACTAAGTCTAATGAAGATGTCACGAGAATAGACACATATCTGAAAGATAGTGTGAAAGAGTTGATAGAGAAATTATGTATTTGACATATGTCTCTCAAGCTTCCAAACATATTTTTTTAAAAATAATTCTTTTTATAAATGTAATGCAAAAATAATTTAATTTTAAGACATTTGTTTATTTTTTTTATTTTGAAGATATTATACAGGTTTGAGACTAAAAACTTTGTGTAGGAATCTGATTTTCTGCTAATTAAATGGCTGCAAAATGCTCATTGTTCGTGATCTATAGAGTGATAAAATGGGGTAGAATGGGATCTGGATTTAGCACTTTTAGGCTTAGATTATTTCCTCCATCTCCTTCCCATTTCTAGGCGTTTTTTTATATTTCTCTCCATTCCTTGCACTGATGTAGCAGTTCTTACCAAATATAAGTAAGGAAACTAGAGAAACTATTATGGCAGAGACAAGTTGTCATAAAATACTATTAATTAGCTGGAAAGTCAGGTTTTAAAAATGATGAAGACAGATCTGGTTTTTAACTTGTAGCTGAGTCTGGAGAAAACATCTACAAGCCTTGATACAGACACTACAAAAGGATCATTTTACCCCAAAGCAGCAATACTCATCTCTTTAACAAAATGGCAAGAAGACATGAAAGCAACCTTTCTGCATTATTCATACACATATCAAAGGTTTCACTTGGGATTGCCAGTGTTCCTTCAGACACTGCCTATGCTTGCCTAGCATTTAATTGAAGAAATCAAAAGAAAGATAAGAAATCTAATGCAGATTGTTGGGGCACATGTAAATACTTCTTTAAAAAACGTGTTTTACATGAAATCAGTCCCAAAATAATGTTATCTTTCCCTTTGAAAATGTAGGAAATACAAATTCATTCTGATAACTAACTTTTTCTTTGTTTAAAGGAAAAGTTCTTATATTATTTCTAATGAAACTGATAGCTCATATTTATTAAAGAACTTTCATGTAGTCATATTAAAATCTTCTGTGATATACCTATTCCAGTTTAATGATGGACCAAAGGCTAAATGGACTATACAGATGAGTGAAAATTGTTCAGGTTATTATCTTGTATCTCTAAAAAGACAATATATTGTGTAGTCTAGAAAACAACTTACCTGTTCAGTGATAGTAACTTGTAACTCAAAAGTTCAAATGATGTTCCAGGATTTTGATATCTTTTGCATATTTCATAGCAATCTGATTTCTTTAATAGGTGAACATTATTCCAGTTATAGCCAAAGCAGATACAATTTCAAAATCTGAACTGCAGAAGTTTAAGATCAAAATCATGAGTGAACTGGTCAGTAATGGAGTTCAAATATACCAGTTTCCAACAGATGATGAGAGCATTGCTAAAATTAATGCTACCATGAATGTAAGTATATTTCCATAGGTACTGTATTTAAACTAGAGACTCATTGTCTGCAATTACTGGTTTCTGTTTTGTATGGAGGATAGCATTTTAATGGGAACTGCTGCCGCCATGTTTCTTCAAAAATTCTGGACTTTCATTTTTGGACTGTTCATCAATTACATTTTACATTTTAGCAGAAAGCATTCCACCATAAGTGTGTTTTTCTTTCATAGAGCACAATGTTCATATATGAAATCTGAATTGAATTTGCATTAGCGGGACTTACAGCATACATTTAAAATTTTGCTAGAACCCATCTTTACATTCCAGATTTCAGTTTCTTTGAGTATTTATGCTGAAGAGAGTTCTTGAGTGGCTACCTTAACCACAAGCCGGAAATTCCTATGGACATTTTCTTCGTTATATTGTACTCAGGTGTTTAGTTTTTTGTTCTTAGCCACCATGCCTCTGCATCATGGTCTAGTGCAGTGGTTCTGAACCTGTGGGTCGCGACCCCTTTGGGGGTCGAATGATCCTTTCACAGGGGTCGCCTAAGACCATTGGAAAACACATATTTTCAATGGTTTTAGGAATAATTTTATGGTTGGGGGTCACCACAACATGAGGAACTGTATTAAAGGGTCGCGGCATTAGGAAGGTTGAGAACCACTGGTCCAGTGGTTAAGCCACCAGGCTAGATATCAGGAGACTGTAAGTTATAGTTCTGCTTTAGGGATGAAAGCCAGCAGCCAATGACTTTTAGGAAGTCAGTCTATCTCAGCCTATGATGTCAGGCTCTAGCATCATCTGACAAGTCAATCAGTCAAATCCTTTTGCAACCAATGGATCAACACTTGGATGATCTGAAAAAAGGAGATCCTGCATTTGCAGAATGGATGGATGAGTGGGTGGGTGGGTGGGTGGATGGATAGATAGATAGAATGAGAAAGAGAAAGATCTATTGTTAAGCACTTTAGAGCTAGGTCTTTTCAATCTTTCTGCTGAGCATAAGTCCTTTTTATAAATCTCTAAAATCTGTTCTAGAAAGTATGAGAAATTAAGTGTATTTTTACTGATGTAATAAATTTTTAAAATATTAATTCATGTCTTCTAATGTCTGCATTCCCTATTGGATGTGTCATATTCTAGTGTGAGGCCTTAATGCAATACAAAACCTAATATAGAAGTTAACCCTTGCCCACCCTTCTGCCACAATTGTCTTCTTTTACTATAGTGGCAGTGCGAACGTCCTACCACCTTATATTAAAAGTTATTTGACAAGGGACTGTCATCTATATGGGAGGCAGTTCCTTCTTGAGAAAAAAATTACCAGGCCAATGTTTAGAGGCACAATGAATCTTGACCAATTCAAAATTTGGACAAAGATTTGGCAGAATAGCTTCATGATTGAAAGAGTGACGCTAACATAGGAAGCCTACCCTGCAGCTATTACAGTTTTACTTTTTCCAGGCATTAAGACTGCTTTTCAGACATATTCTTCTCAGTTATCAGAAGTCAGTTGACATCCTGGAATAGTTATATTAGTGTTTCTGGAGTTGCTGCTTGAATAACCCAGATTGTTCCACTAAACTCTCGACAGTTCATAATTTTTCAACTCATTGGTTGACAGCTTCAGTTATTTATATCTGCTAAAGTTGAAATGAGATTTGTGAAAAAAAATCCTGTCAAAGTTTCAGCCTGAGAAGGTGAGGAACTGGTTTCTTAGTATAGTTAGATCTCTTTTTTTATGACCAGGAAATAGCCTAAACAGAAATATTGCCTTCTAGAAATAGGAATTTTTTGGTCTTCCCTTTTAGAATGGAGATTTTAATAAATCTAAATAATTTATAAAATAGATCCTTGCTTTTCACTAGTGCTTATATTAATCTAGCGTTAGAAAATGAGACAGAACTTTGGTGACATTGCTTCAGCAGCCAGAGGATGAGATGGATAACTGAAGATCAGCCTATGTGGTCCCTAGAAACTTCCCAAGTTCATAAACAAGGTTTCACATCCCACTCTTCTGATAGCTAAAAGAGTTCCCAGGTAAATATAGCCCTCCCCGTCCTGAGGTTGCAGCTGATGCCAAACTTGAAACTCAAATGGCCACATTTCCCGGAGGAAGCCGTTCCCATTCAGGGTTTGGATAACACGTGCAACAGCAGCCCTCTCATCCATGATAAAATATATACAAATTTGTCAATATGCCAATGTTTTATTTTGTTCTAGTTTCATCTCTGCCATTTAATGTATTATCTGTTTCTCAGGGACACTTGCCATTTGCTGTAGTGGGGAGTACAGAAGAATTAAAGATCGGTAACAAAGTTGTAAAGGCTCGCCAGTATCCTTGGGGCATTGTGCAAGGTAAACGAGTTTTAGACTCTTCTTCATCCAGAATTAAATTTTTGGTTAACAGTCTGCTTTTAATTAAATAAGTGTGCATTTTGCAACACTTTAAGGGATCTATTTCCGCTAAAAAATTTTTTAACAGATTCCAGAATAGAGTCAACATTTTTTCATATTCTGGAACCAGATATATTTCTTAAGTTTTGTTAAGTAAAGTTGTTCATTTCAGAAACTGTTACAATAATATAAGCCAACTGTTAAATAAAATCCTCATCTTGGCCATAATTCTAAGCATATGATTTTGAGAAGTAGTTATTTTGTAAGCATGATGTGTGAACTGTAGAAGTTTGTATTAGATCCAGGTTTAGATTTCCCACTCAGTCACTATGTGATGTTCAACCTTCATTCTCTTTATCCATCTTGCTTTATATGAGGATAAAATGTGAAGAAGCATAAAATGAACTATATATAGTCTTCTGAAGAAATAAATAATTAAAGATAATAAAAAATGTCAATATGTATGAAACCAGTTTTGAAAAACTCTGGGATAAGTAAGATCTCTTTTTTAAAACAAATGTAAGATCAGGTTTTAGAAGTACCAAGATGAACTACAGTATATGGATAACAACTTCTGCCTCACTGTTATGTCTTTTCAATCTACAACTTATACATTAATTTACGAGTTAGTAAATTACTATTGGTTAGATCTTTTTATAAGGCATCATGAAAGAATGCTACTTATTTAGAGCTGTGGTGGTTCAGTGGTTAGAATGCAGTATTGCAGGCTAATTCTGCTGACTGCCAATTGCCAGCAGTTCGATTCTCACCGGCTCAAGGTTGACTCAGCTTTCCATCCTTCCGAGGTCAATAAAATGAGGACCCAGATTGTTGGGGGCAATATGCTGACTCTGTAAACCACTTAGGGCTGTAAAGCACTCTGAAGTGGTATGTAGGTCTAAGTGACGTTGCTATTGCTATTTAAAAACGATATTAAAAAATGTAGAAAGCCTTCACTTCAGTCTTGACTGTAGATGACAACATGGACAAGTCCCTGTAGTTTTTCGTGGCAGAATTTTCGAAAGTAATTTCCATTGCTACCTTTTTCCTAGGGCTGAGAGAAAGGAATTGGTCCAAAGCCCCCCCATGCCTAGTCAGAAGCACAGTGTCCTCTGTTTCTATCCAGCACCTTTAACCACTCTACCAAATGGGTTGTCTACTTGTAGATCTAAACTATTTATTTTTGACATCTGTTTAAACATGTGTTAGACAGAAGCTGATCACTTTTAATATTTATATTTAAATATTAATGACTTATTATCAGCCAAAGAAATAAGTATCAGTATTATTTTTGCCTTAAGGTTTTACATAATTTTAAAAGGAGTGTAACATTTGCAAGACTTGCTCATTTACATAAATTTTAAGGAAGTGTGGAGCAGCACTGGATGCTCCCTGCGGTTAAATAATTTTTCCATCCTTTTTCCCATTTCTGTTCCATCTAAAATTTTCTCCCTAAAAATGTGAACATCCTTGAAATATCTGGCATAGGAGAGAGGAAAAAAAATCAGGGAACAGTTGACTGGAGGAGGCTTGTAGATCTGTTTACTCAGTTTGCTGTCATTAGCTTTTTTTCTTTCCAGTTGTGCTGCTTATTCAGTTCAGTTTAAAGTTTATTTTGGTCAAAAATCTGTATAGACCATAACAATGAAAAACTGTTTAAAAGTAAAAGGGTATATATAAAACACATGTTAAAGTATAGTATAGAATATTGTTACCACTATTGGTGCCAGTATAAACTTTGTAAAACTAAGAAATAGAATGTTATTTATTTAAAATTATCTTAGTTTATCTAAGTATCTAAACTCCTTAAGCTAAATTTCGAATACAGAATAGGTTTTATTGGGGGAGGGGAGAGGGAGGGAGAGACAGAGAGATTTATATTTAGGGTTGTTCAGAGATTAGCCATAGTTGTATCATGTTAAGGAATGGGGATTAGTTCACCTGGATCTTATTTTGCTGACTGCATAACTTAATTTGACAATGTCCAGGGAGGTAGAGTCCATTTGACATGGTATGATGCTTATTTGCATAAACAGCTTTTTAGAAAGCTGTTCTTCTGCTATATGTACTGTTTTGAATATATTCTAAGAAAGTGCTACTTGTACTATATTCCCTTCCTTAGTGGAGAACGAGAACCACTGTGATTTTGTGAAACTTCGGGAAATGTTGATTTGTACAAATATGGAAGATCTCAGGGAACAGACTCATATGCGCCACTATGAATTGTATCGGCGATGCAAACTGGAAGAAATGGGTTTCCGAGACACTGGTCCAGAAAACAAGCCTGTTAGGTAAGTACATTAAAAATAATTCTATATTTAAGCAATATAAGAATGTATTCACTCTCTTTATTCTTATAACTCCTTATTTGTAACAGCAGGGAAGGAAAGGGAGTTTTCAAATTGCTAAACTGTCAATAGGAGTCAAGCATTTAAAATAATTGTGTAACTGAAATCTGAAACTCGTTGCTGAAAAAAATTTCTGACACTGGTTGGGCCACCACCTGTGCCTCAGTGGCTAGTTAGCCAGCATTCAAGATACATGGCAACTACAGCTTCAGCATTTGCAACAGAGCAAGTATTAGGAAGCATTTGTTTGGGAGTACTTGCTGGTCACTCGATTGGATTTAAACAAGCAAAGCTGCAATCATTCTGAAGGGTGCCCCATTTGGACTGTAAGAATAGTTAGTGCTGTGCCTCACTTGGAATTGAGTATTGTTGCTTTCTATGATTCTGTAGGAGTATTGGGTTCCTCTAGATTGGGGATGATACTTTAGGATCAGTGCTATCTTCTAGTCAAAAATGGCTTGAGGAATATTTTGTGAAAATGGGTCAATCATATTCACATTTTAGGGAGGATATAACTAAAATGTTTCATAATTTCGAGGGGAAATTATTCATTTTTGTGATATGTCACTTATGCATTCCTCCTTTTTGCATATATTTTTAAGGATTTTGATTACAATAGTGAAAACGAATACAAACTAAAAGAAAGAAAAAAAGAATATCAAGAAAGAAAGAAGTGCAACAAAAAAGAAAAAAGAGAAAAGAAGGAATATGATAAAAATTCTGGGTTTCCAGAATAATTGTAACTTTAACCGGTCATAAAATGGCCAGTCATTAAGCAAGGACTATCTATATTCCCTTTTCATTGCTTTTCTCCTATTAATACCTAAAACAGAAGTTATTCTGATGATAGCCTTCAGAATCTGAACAAGCTGAAGCAGTCACTGAATAGACTGGAAATCTCTGGTATTAATTTTAACAGTCTGGAATTTTCCCATTACTGGTGCTGATGGGTGTCTCTGATAAATCAAGACAAATCTATTCAAGATATTATAGTGTTAAAATAAAATTTAAATTATTGTTGGGTAATCCAGCAGAAAATAATTTCTTAATTAGATATTTTATGGATTATTATTGAACTATCAGACTGATAAAATTACCAAAATGTTGCTGAGAGTCAGAATCCAGCCACTAAACTCCAAATACCTGGCCATTGCTTCTGCCATTGTTTTTCTTGTTGTTGCTCAATTTACAATGATGGTGGCAACCAGTTTCCTCCATTGGTCCCTGGTAAAGCATGCTGATAGAGCAGTTCATTTCTAGGATTGAGGTTTTCCTTGCAGTAACTCACAGTGGTAGTAGTACATTTATTTATCATGTGCTATACTAAGTACAGGTAGTCCTTGACTTTTGTAAGTTCATTTATTTACAATAGTATCATTTACCATTAAAAGTTTACAACGGTATTGAAAAAAGTGATTTATGAACGTTTTTCACACGACCATTGCAGCATCCTCATGGTCATGTGATCACATTCAGATGCTTGGCAACTGATTCATATTTATGATGATTGCAGTTTTCCAGGGTCACATGATCCCCTTTTGCGACTTTCTGATAAGCTAAATCAATGGGGAAGACAGATTCACTTAACAAGTGTGTTACTAACTAAACAACAGTGGTGATTCCCTTAACAACTGTGACAAGTAAGGTTATAACATGGGACAAAATTCACTTAACAATTGTCTTGCTTAGCAATATAAATTTTTGGCTCAGTTGTGGTCATAAGTTGAGGGCTATCTGTACAGGTAGAAGATAATGATAGCAATTACTGTAGTACTCTCTTATCCTGCAAAAAATTGGGGAAACTAGTAACAAACTCTATCAGGTAGTCCATCACTTCTTCACTTTTGCTGTTCATTGTCTTCCGATCTATAACTCATTCTTCACCATCAGTGATCATCCATTTTAGCTGCTCAATTATCACCGTTGTACCACTATTTTAATTTTTCTAACTTCTTCAGGCTATATTCAGTTCTAATTTATGCATTCATTTCCCCTTTCCAACTCACTTAACAAGCAACTATCCCCTAAAATAAAAATTGACATGAACCTTATTCATATGCATATTCATTGCATGTTTGTTGATTTAGAGAAAGTATATGATAAATTATGTAATGTTTACATAAACAGGCAATTAAAGTTTGTTGAGTGTGATAAGAGTAGCATATGATAGAAGTAAAGCATGTGTGAGAATAAATGGAATTCTTACTCAGATGGTTCAGCACTGAGCAAGGAGTAAGAAATGGATATATGACTTCCTTTTCGTTGTTTAATGCTTTTATGGATCAGTGTAAGTGACAGTAGAGGTGTTGAATGTGAATGTATATGCACTTTTGTATGCAGATAATGCTGTGTTTATTGGCTGAGAATATGAATTATTTGCAGGGAGCATAGAAAGATTATAGGACATAGTGAGGAAGATGATTTGAAAATCAATTCTTCAAAAGACTAAGGTAGTTGTGTTTGACGGGAAATGGAGTGAGTGATTACAAATTATACTTGAATAGTGAGCAAATAGACATATTAGTTGGTAGAATGTTTTCTAAAAATGAGAAGAAGGATAGAGTAATTTTTCGATGTGTAGATGCTACTAGGTACTATGGGGGTCTTTTGCTAAGCAAGTTAATTTAAATAAATTAAAGCATAAGTTAGGTATAGAACATTTCCTTGACCATTATCTCTTGCCCGTTGTTATTATTTGTTGCTTAATATTTCCTACACTTTCTATGCTTATGTGTGATGGGCTTTTATATGCCATACAGTATATAAAACAGAAGTTCTGTAAATATGTTGGGGAAAATAATCAAAATCAGCCCTGCAGACTGCATTTTTGTCATGTGCAATAATCACACATATGTAATGCATGACGCCTTCAGTTTCCATGGAAGGAGAAATATAGGTATTATTTTACAAGTTCCACTAATACCACAGGTGTACTGAAAAGTATCGGTAGCTTACGCTTTTTTTTCTGAATAGCCCTCAAAGTAAAAAGGGATTACGTGCTGAAATATTTCTAGCTGGGGAAGGCATTGTGAATTTTATTCCAGCCTCTTAATAATAACTGACTGGCAGGGAGGGAGTTTAAAATCCAGCAGTTGGCAGCATTCTGAGCTGCTGCCCTTAGATAGTTTTTCCTGATTTTTTTTCTCTCTGCCTCCCTGGCCTTATCCAGCCCATGTAATTATATATATATATGTTTGCTTTCTTTCATTATACCAAATTAGTCTAGGTTCTGTTCACTGGTAAAGGAATAACCTTGCTGATGGGAAGTAGAGGTCCAAGCCCCTTTATAGAATTTCTTTCCAAGGAACATCTATTTTTAGGTAGCTGTAAAGCTTTATTTGCATTCATTTTGCGAATGCCTGCAAGATGTTAAGTATATGTTAAGTATCAGTATGATGGACACGACACAGTGTGTTGGCTACACATTGGGGGTTGATTCTGCTAACAGTTTCTTAGTTTGGTTTTAGTGCAAGGCAGTGTCCAGCCTGAAATGTACATATCCAACTTCAGTACTTAATGGAGAGTAAGTGCTTACTCAGGGCAATTTGTGGACAAAATAACGCATTCATTCCTGCTAATAAAGAGGCAAAATGTTATCTAAGGTTCCAGATTTGAAACTCAAGTTCCTATGGCATGAGTTTTACCCTCCCTCTTCCTGACACGAAAAGATTCTGAATGTTTCTTATGTCAGCCCTCTTTAGTTCAGCCCTCCCCAAATTTATTTAGATGACCCTACAATCTCTACAAACACATGTGCCAGGTTTTTTTTTTCCCTTCCAGGATAATAAATAATCCATGAAATCTTCCAAAGTGCCACAAAGCTCTTTGGTTTTGCTGAGCAGGTTAAAATAGCTATAAACTATACTGGTTGGGTCTTTATTAATAACGTTTTGTTGTTAAGTGTTAAACAGAAACTTAAATATCATAAAAGCGAGTTATATTTTTGTAGGAAAAATGAATTCATTTAACTTTTAAAAAAATGCTACAGCTTTTATGGCACCAAATGCTCAATATTGTTTTGTAAAAATAAGGTAAATTAGATTACAGTCTCACATCCACTCCCTTGAAACAAATTTATTTAAATTTGGTAGGGTTTACTTTTGAATAAACTTATATAGGGTTTGAAAAGGTTATTTGGACAGTAACATGCCTTGATGAACCTGTATACCTTTGTTTTTAGGGTGCCAGATAACAGGAAGACCAGTTATAGAGAAAGGTATATTGTTTTGTAGTATAGAATGATTAAAACATAGTTTTAGATATACTGCTGTTTTAATACATTGCTGTTTTAATATATTGCGGTTTTATTTAACTTTATAGAAAGTGATCTTACATGAACCGATAATGCCTTAATAGCAATATTGATTATAAGCTTTTGATTCTAATGAATTAACTTATATCCAACAAACTCAGCACCCTTTAAATATAACACAGAAACCATAATGTAATAATAGATCAATATGTTCCCAATTCAAAAGACTCAATAATAAGCAAGGAGAAACGAATCGTTTTCTTCTGTCCAAGAACCCAGAAAGCTACTTGTTTCTGGAGTGCGGAGACTTATACCGGATGGACAAATAGAGTGACTTAATGCAAGAAAATTTCCTGTGTTCTTAGATACCCATTTTCTCTATATTCTTAATATTCAGTAAAGATTTCCAAGATGCTTGCTGCCATAAGATTTAAGCTCTTATACTGCAATTCCAACCATTAACTGAAATAAAGCATGGTTGGTAAGGATAAAACATTAACAGTGGAGAAGTGTACAGTTAGAGTATCCTAACTGTGAAAAAGAATTGTTTTAACATAGAGTTCAAGAAGGTGATACCTGTGTTCTGCTGTCCCTCAATCAATGTGATTATTTTATTTATTGGCTATAATTGAAAAGAAGCTATCCTCCCTGATTATACGGATGCATCCTTTCACACTGCAACTAATAAGACTTTTTTCAGCAATGGTATTACTTTAGTATTATTTTGCCTGCATTTTTAGGCACATTTGCTACTTTCAATTCAGTAAACTTTCTCTAGAAGTTTAAACAGGCTTCCTCCCCCAAAAAAGTTAAACATGCCAGAGCATAACATTAATCCAGCCACTGTGTAACTTCTGATCAAGTTCCCTATGAAGGAGGCCAAATTGTTTTTGACCTTCTTTCAGGAAGGCCAGAAAAAAATGATTAATAAATTAATGTTTAATTTATATAACCTTCCATGCAAGATGTATGGATAGTGAAAAAGTGAGATCTGATTCTATAACCCAGCATACAAGGAGGGAAGGAAACAAGTTGCCAGATATAGTCACTAAGTTTTCAGTAAAGAATGTTGCCCAGTGAAGTAAAAAAAACCTTAAACTGTGCTCATATCTCAAGTGAATTAGTCATACTATAAATGAAACCTATGAAATTTAATGATGAAAATAGCACCGTTGCTCTTTAATAGATCCCAAGAATGGCAAGTTAGGAGAAACCCTGGCAGCTGCTGTTATACATTAGAGAAAATTCTATTTTATTTAAAATATAAATATCTAAAGATCATCTGATAGGTGTGACTACTTCAGTCGACTAATCTGAATCTATTTAGTAACATTATGGGCATATAACAGTGAGATGGGAACCACTTTTCAAATAGCTTACTTTTGCTTGCCTACTTTGCAACAGCATGTTTACTGGGACATGACTTTGTTGAAAGAGCATCTAAGAGGCCATTATAATGGCAATGTATCAAAAGGGAAGCATGTTTTTAACAGTCATTCAGGAAATTTAGAAATGTTGCTTTTAAAATTAAGAAGTGATTCTTAATAGGCAAATAAAGAAGAGAAAAATAAGCCAGACAATAAGAAGAAATGAATACACAAAGGCATCTTTTTAGAGTTTTTACATGAAACTATAATTTTAGTAAATACATTAGTCAGCTAATGTAGCTAGATATGTTGAATGATCTTTAGAAGTTATATTTTAAATAGAATTTCTTGTAATGTACACCATATGCTACCACATATTACTACAAGTAAACTTTGTTGCTAAAAGTAATCTTTTAAACCCCCTTTGGAATTTCAAATCCTTTTTAAAGCTTTCGCTAAATTAACCTCACTATTTTAGCAGAGTTAAATCTCATTTCACTCCATAGACCATATGTCCAACCCAAATGCATTTAGGATCAAGGCTTAAGAATGCAGTAAGCACATTCAAATCATGCAAATAATTCTTATTCATACTGTTGCTGCCTATCTCTTTCTAACAGATTTCTTATTGCATCCTGTTTGTACAAGACAATATTTTATTGTGGAAATATATTCTGTCACATATATTTCACATACAACAAATACAGTGTTGCATTTGAAGTTGTATATATGTGAATATATCTATACCCTATTTTCTATTTCAAAATGAAACTGAGGCAATAGAACACTGAATATGTAACTACAATATGCCTTGTTAATATTAATTATCAAATATGTATAGGGTAATTTCTTCTTTGTGTCACCTAGGGACTTCATAATGATTCTACCTGGTGATTTTTGTAATTTTCTTGGCTACTACACTAAAAGAGTTTGCCATTGCTTTCCTCCAGGATTAAAAAAAAATATTGACTAGTCTAGGATACAGCTATTGCATTCTGTGGTGGCAATGTCCTATCCATGTAGTAAACAGGTTCAACACTGCTTAATTTGTTGAGATCAACCAAAATCAGTTAAATGTTCCCTGTTGACCTCCATGTCATATATGTATGCCTACTGCTAATCAAAAATATTATTAGACCCATAGAACCAGATATTAGATTCTGTGTTACAGTTGTATTCTTGTAACAATATTTTTATAAGAGGATGTATAGCAGGTGTGTCAAACTCACATTGTCATGGTGGTGTCACGTGGCATATTGGGACTTTCCCCCCCTTCGCTAAACAGGGCATGGGCATAGCCAGCTTGTGACGCATCCGGGCCGTGAATTTGATAGCCCTGATCTATAGGGCAGTACTTTGAATTGTTACTGGGAAGTGAGTGAAGTAGTTTTACAGCTGAAGATGAATATTCCCAATGATTATCTCATTATTATATTTGCAGAATTCATGTAGTCTGCTTCTCCCTGATAGTCCTTGCTCCTGCCTTTAACAATCACTTTCAGACAGGACAGAAAAATCAATATATAATCAATCAAAATAAGCATGTAAAAGTAACTTCAAACTAAAAACTGAATTACACACGATTTTGCATTTTTTAATTTTTATTTTTGGAAAAGTGGAATGTCCTTGATGTAAGCAATTCTGTATTTGTTTCCAATCTATCAGATTGCTGAAATCTGTGTTCTTTGGTTGCTTTTGTGACTGATGCTTTTCCTCTGAAAGGCCAATATAGAATCAAATTTTGAGGAAAATAGTTGTCTCTAAATTCTAAGGAAATTCTGAATTTTAGATAGAATTTGAAATTTGGAAAATGCTATGGATTCCTACAAGTAGAATATTCTGAGCATGGAGCCTTATTTTTAATGTAAAATAAGTATCAGCCCAAGGCATTTGTTCCACATTTTTGGGATCTCCAAGAGAGCATTAACTTTCTGCAAGAAGGAAAGGTACCAGAGGTACTCTGGTATTTTTTGTTGAGCAAAATTCTGAAATCTTTAAGCATTGTTGCCTGTCACTTAAATGAGGAAAGCTATTTACATTTTATGGCTCCCAGTCTACAGGAGACGTATGAAGCTAAAAGACATGAATTTCTTGGAGAATTAGAACGGAAACAAGAAGAAATGAGACAAATGTTTGTGCAAAGAGTCAAAGAGAAAGAAGCACTTCTAAAAGAAGCAGAGCGAGAAGTAAGTATATTTTGACTCTGCTTAGGTGAGTTTGGGTGGATGTAGGAACTTGGAACGGATTTAATCAGGTTCTCAAATTTGGGAGTGCCTTGTCCTCCTAAAACAGTGATTTCTAAATGAAACTATCAGATCATGTTTTGTCAGTCATGCCACTGTACCTGGACAACTTGGATGCTGATTTGTACTTGCAGAATGGGGACATGACCTGGCAGAGTTCCAGCTGTGTACATGGAAGCTAGACGTGCACATCCCCAGCTGGATCACTGTCAGAATTCTTCCCTGCTGAGACTGTTCTTGAATAGGGGGCTGTGTTTAATCTTAACTTCTCCTTATCCAACAGCAATTCTTCCTCCTGGGGGTGGGCAGGACCTTGAGTCCTATGGGTCTGCTCCAGACATCTTGACTGGTACTGTAGGACTTGTTGCTGTGACTACAAAAGCTGTTAAATGAAGAGTTTCAGGAAACTGAAACCCACTCGGACCAGCAGCTCAAAGAAGGCCATCATTTCCCAAGCAAATAGCGTATCTGCTCATTACATCCCCTCCTCTCCCACCCCACCCTGAAGATTCCTTAAGTACATAGATAAGGTCTTAACAATCTCATTTGCCTACAAAAAATGGATCACTCAGATTCAGCAAGAGATACTTAGATGTGATTCACTGAACTCCCATTTGATTAATTACATGTGGCCATTGACTACTGAGCTTTCATAAATAATTGAAAAAATCTACTCAAATGTTTCTGAGTTTAGATCAGGAGTGTCAAACTCAATTTCATTGAGGGCCACATCAGGGTTGTGTTTGACCTGGGGGGCCGGGGTTGGTGTGGCCAGGGTGGGCATGGCTAGGTTGACGTCACTCATGTCAGGGGCGCCTTGCTGGCTACTATGGCCTCCTGGAACTCTCTGCCAGTGAAAACGGAATTCGCGAGGGCTGCATGCGGCTCTCCTTAGGTCCGTTTTCACTGGCAGAGGCACCTGGGCCAGTCCTTCACTGTTTCCAGGGCACCCACAGGCCAGGTCCAATCCAGTTACTTTAAATGGAACAAAGGTCTTAAAATTTTGGCTTCACAATTCTTGACTTGGGATAAGAAAAATATATATATGAATAAATACGTGCCAAATAGAATACATGTTTCCAGACTTTCTTTCTTTCTTTCTTTCTTTCTTTCTTTCTTTCTTTCTTTCTTTCTTTCTTTCTTTCTTTCTTTCTTTCTTTCTTTCTTTCTTTCTTTCTTTCTTTCTTTCTTTCTTTCTTTCTTTCTTTCTTTCTTTCTTTCTTTCTTTCTTTCTTTCTTTCTATCTATCTATCAATCTATCTATCTATCTATCTATCTATCTATCTATCTATCTATCTATCTATCTATCTATCTATCTATCTATCTATTTATTTATTTATTATATTTATATACCGCCCTTCTCCCGAAGGACTCAGGGCGGTGAACAGCCAAGATCAAATACATAAATATAAAAATTAAAAACAATTAAATACTTTGGCCCATAATTAAAAACATCCCATTAAAATCCAATTTAAAATTTTAAACCGTTAAAATTAGGCTAGCCCGGCTTGCTGGAATAACAAAGTCTTCAGGGCACGGCGGAAGGTGCGCAAGTCCGGGATCCTCCATACCTCCGGGGGCAGCTCGTTTCAGAGGGCAGGAGCCCCCACTGAGAAGGCTCTCCCCCGGGGGGTTGCCAGTTGACATTGTCTGACCGATGGCACCCCGAGGAGCCCCGCCCTGTGGGAGCGTACTGGCTGGTGGGAGGCTGTCGGTAGCAGAAGGCGGTCCCATAAGTACCCAGGTCCTAAGCCATGGAGCGCTTTAAAGATGTTAATCAACACCTTGAATTGCACCCGGAAGACCACTGGGAGCCAATGCAGCTCGCGCAGGAGAGGAGTTACATGGGAGCGCCGCTCCCATAATCACCCGCGCGGCTGCATTTTGGACCAGCTGGAGTCTCCGGATGCTCTTCAAGGGGAGCCCCATGTAGAGAGCATTGCAGTAGTCCAGTCAGGAAGTGACGAGTACATGAGTGACCGTGCGCAGGGAGTCCCGATCCAGAAAGGGACGCAACTGGCAGATCAGGTGAACCTGATAAAAAGCCCCCTTGGCCACAGCCATCATATGCTCTTCTAAAGACAGCCGCGCATCCAGGAGGACACCCAAGTTGCGAGCCCTCTCCGTGGGGGCCAATGACTCGCCCCCAATAGCCAGCGATGGCACCAGCTGGCTATATCGGGACGCCGGAAGCCATAGCCACTCAGTCTTGGAGGGGTTGAGTCGGAGTCTGTTTCTCCCCATCCAGACCCGCACGGCGTCCAGGCACCGGGACATCACTTCAAGGGCATCATTGGGGTGGTCTGGGGTGGAGATGTACAGCTGAGTGTCATCAGCATACTGATGGAATTGCACCCCAAAACCACGGATGATCTCACCCAGCGGCTTCACATAAATGTTGAACAGAAGGGGCGAGAGGACCGACCTCTGCGGCACCCCCCCAATAAGGCGCCTCGAGGACGACCTCTGCCCCCCTGCCAACACAGACTGCGACCGGTCAGAGAGAAAGGAGGAGAACCACTGTAATACGGTGCCCCCAACCCCCAGCCCCTCCAGCCAGCACAGCATGATACCATGGTCGATGGTATCAAAAGCCGCTGAGAGATCTAATAGGACCAGGACAGAGGAACAACCCCTGTCTCGAGCCCTCCAGAGATCATCAACCAATGCGACCAATGCCGTTATCACTCCTCCCCCCACCCCACCAGATAATACTAACTGGTAGGTAGATGTTTCTCTTGTCTTTCTCTCCTCTTACCCTCATAAATTTCCTCTCCAGGATCTAATAAAGGGTTTTACCCTGTTAGGTTAAAAAAAAATCAATCAATTTTGTCACAGTTCTGTAGTTCTTGCAGGGCAATGAACATCTTCAGTTAACATTAGTTGGAGACTGGAGGCATCTAAGAAATGTGCAATGATTGCTGTGCATGGAATTATTTTTCTGAATATGTAGAACATATTATTTTATCTCTGTGACCTGGTTTTCTCACTGCAAAGGAGAAAAAAATGCAATGCTGCTATATATTTGATAGAAATTCTTCTTCAGTTTTCAACACATTAAAAAGAGACATTTGATGTCCTCAAAAGTTGATCTAGTGTATAGTTGTTCAACTTGGCTGTAATTCGTTACTCAGAAGTCAGTTTTTGCATTCTGAACTGCAAGCCAATTAAAGCAACATCCGTATTCAGAGTATTTTAAATCACACAAGTGAAACAATTATCTTAAAAATTGGCCTCTATTTTACAGTGTGATTATTGAGCGTAGATTTAAGATGATGTTAAACTCTTCTGGTAAAAACAATGCTTTTATGATTTATTTCAGCTTCAAATGAAGTTTGAACATTTGAAACGGCTACATCAGGAAGAGAGAATGAAAGTGGAAGAAAAAAGGAAGCTTCTGGAAGACGAAATTATTGCATTCAACAAGAGGAAAGCTGCCTCAGACATATTGCAAGGGAGGCCTCTGCCTCCTACACCTACAGCTGGCTTTAAAAAAGATAAAGATCGGAAAAAGTAAGCAGCCCATTTTGAAAGATTTGAGGAAGGGGAATCGGAGCTTCCAATGGTGAAAATAATGATTTTAAATTTTTATAGAAAAAAGTTTTGATTAGGCACCTTGATGAAAATACTTGTTTTTCTTTTTTTTCCTTAAGGGATCCAGGTTTTCGGCTTGAGCTCCTATGCTTTGATGTCAGAGATCAGGAAATTGTGAACGTAGATGACGAGAGAGCAAAAGAGAAGTTAGAAAGGGACAGATACCATCACAGGGAATACCAGCAATAGTCTTTGGCTGTAATCCACAAAGGTTTCAGTGGTTAGGGCCTGATAGTAAGTCACAGAAATAGAACCATATGTTGAATATTTTTAATACTTAGAGGAAGCTGTTTATCTAGTCCAAAAATTATTGGTACAACTCACATCAGATGTTATAGTTTCCTTGCTATGATTCAAAATATTAGTAGAATTTTTAAAATCCTAAAGGTTTATTGTGAAATGCAGTGCAGCAACTGTGGTGGTATTCAAAGTCTCAACTGCACATTGAACAATATTCATTATTTTTAGTCCTACAATTCTGAGGGGCAGAATAATCCAGAGTGAAACTGCAGGAAGTGAGAGAATCAAGACATCCAGGGCAGAAAAGAAAAGATGCCTTTTTGTAGATACTCTTTCCTTGCAGTCCAGTTTATTTTTCATTATCGCTTTTTGTACTTTTTAAGACTACTATCCTAACAGGAATATGTGTCCCAATGCTCGTCCTTAGATGACATGGAGGAGAAATCAAATTAGGTCCTTTCTGAGACTATAGGCAGTTCTCAACTTACAACCATTCATTTAGTGACCATTTGAAGTTACAACAGCACTGAAAAAACTGACTTTTGATTGTTTTTTACACTTACAACTTTTGCAGCATCCCTACGATTTACATGACCAGAATTTGGGTACTTGGCCATGGCATGTATTTATAACAGTTGCACATGGTGGTCCTGTGATCACCATGTGTAACTTTCCCAGCTGGCTTCTAACAAGCAATTCAATGGGGGAAGCCAGATTCGCTTAACAACTGCAGTGATTCACTTAACAACTGTGGCAAAAAGGTTATAAAATGGGGCAAGACTCACTTAACAACTGTCTTACTTAACATTGTAAACTTTGAGGTCAATTATGATTCTAAGTCAGAGGTCTTCAAACTTGGCAGCTTTAAGACTTGTGGACTTCAACTCCCAGCATAGCTGGCTGGAGAATTCTGGGAGTTGAAGTCCACAAATCTTAAAGCTGCCAAGTTTGAAGACCTCTGTTCTAAGTCAAAGACTACCTATATTACTTCTGTCGGCAACTAAACTGGTCATTCTGTCAAAAGAGATCGGCTTAATTAACATGACTTGGTCATCCTGGTTCCTTATAAATGTTCACGAACTGACTTCTTAATCATCTGCTGCAGAGCTTTGCTTTGTATTGATATCAAGTTGACTGTTTTCTCCTCATTTTTGAAGATGAAAACAACTTTCCCTTCTTTATTTCTAAATCTGTCTTTCATGATTCAAAGATCACAGAAGGGGTTCCAAGAAGATATCCACAAACTCCTTCAGGACTGTTGGCAGATCAGGGTTCTGCTCCTGGGGACCTCAATTTTGATACTCATAGATTTATTGTTTTATAACTCTCCTTTTCTTACCTTGGATTGCCACTCCCTCCCTTAGTTAACTGTTCCAGTTAGGTCTGTGGAAACATAGTTCCTACTATGGGGAAAAATAGAAATAAAATAGGAATTGTGAAGCTCTGCTCTATTTCCATTGTTTAGGCTATGGACCACCTCTTCCTGTTTTGCTTTTACTCCAGATAGATAGCTTTAAGATACTTTTTTTAAAGCGTTGTAAAACTGACAAATCTTTCTTTTCTTTCAGCCCCGGTTTTATGTGAATTGGAGAAGAAATAGTTCACAAATCTGAGAGGAAGAAAGATGGATTGATACCTCCTTTCTTTTTCTTAACGTGTGTTCATTGGAAAACTGACCGCTGCAACCGCATTAAAATATGTAATCAGTTCTGCATCCTGTACTATAGGTTGCTGTCAAATTAAGAATTCGCTCGAATGGACTTATTTTTTCAGCAGCTTGCACTTAAAACTTTTGCCAACAGAAATGCACATCAGCCTTCTGTACCAAAGACCACCGTCCTATGAACTAAGGCTCTTGTGCTTTGGATCTGAAGGCAAATGACAGCTTCAGAGTGCATTGGGGCATAAATCTAGCACAGGTCTGCAACTTGCTTTCCTGCCACTGCTCAGTGAGGGAGGAGAACAGCTGCTAGTTGCAAGGAGAGCTTTAAGGAAGAGCAGGGAAGTGCCACCTTCACGCCGTGCAGGCTCAGAAGCTCCTTTTGCCTTAGAATCTAAAGCACACCAAAGCCCCGATATAAACAACTTTCATTTAAGATATGAATACTGTAGTATAATAGTATTCATTGACTACACATTATAATTGTTTTAAAGAATTTGTGCCTTTTTTATCTCTCAGCTATATAACCTTTAAAGTGCCTTTTATTGAACTGTACAAAATATGTAAACCAATATATTTTAAAATGTGCACTTTGCAATTTTGTAATGATGACAAGCTTTAGAGTTAAAGTGGATCATGGTTGCCTTTACCATTGCAGTATTCATGCAAGCGCAGACATTACTTGAAAACCGATACTGAAAATTAACTTGGTTGCAAGGGTGTCTTCTCTTTAAGCCACCGTCTCTCATCTATGTCCAAATTACACAATATGAAGGCTGGGAACGGTCATGTTAAAAATTAGATCCCATTTTAATAAAAATTCTGACAACTTCATATTCATTTAAACATGTCTTAAGTGTTTCTTGACACAAAGCCTTCCATCAGTTTTAATTTTGATAATTTAACATTAAGTGGTAGAAGAAGAAGAAAATGAAAGTCAAACTGTATTTTTTTTTCCTGAAGTGAGCTTGCATAGGGTTGAATCCCATGCTTGCTTACCTGGACAAAAGTTCTGTTCTTCAAAGAAGCAATAATTTGATTTTGAAGTTATCCTTTACTTAGGCAACCAGTAATTCTGGTGCTTCCTGTTTTCTAATAAATATAACAGTTGCTTATGTAATCCTCATAGATTTCTGCTGATTATTTTATAAAACACTTACATGTAGCTTGACAAATAAAGTTATTTGGTGAAACAATTAGTAAGTATTCCACAGTGCAATAGTGCTTGGATTTATTGGACAATAGAACTGTTCAATCCAGTCTCACTGTTTTGCAAACTACCAGTCAGACACTGGGAGCCATCAATCATACTTTAGCACTACGAAGATGAGAGAAATTTATTCATAGGCACTGGAGAAAATATCAGTTGGATGGCAAAATTGTCAACACCTATCTAAAATCCTGTTCGGGTAGTTTATTTCCTAAGAAGTAAGATCAGTCCTAATACTGATCTAGTTCCTTAGATTCCCCCCCACAAAACTATGTGTTCTCTTATAGAATTTTCTTTTGAAAGCAGTTATGAATTCCAGAGGGGGGGGCTCATCTGGTGCTCATGCTTCCTAAGGCCCATGATAGCTTTTCAATAGCATACTAACAAATTCAAAGCTCTACTTATACTCTTTGGTATAAATCCTACATATGAACTCTATTGCCATCTATATTGGCTTGGTTCCCATATAATGCTAAGCCTATGCAACAACCTCCAGTTTGCTCTAATTGTGACCAACGACTAGGTTTCAAGTGAAGCTGCACCACATGAACATTGCGATAAGCAGGTTCCCTCCATACATATTGGAGGGAACCTGCTGCATACTGCTAACCTTTCCAGCAATTTTATAGAATTAGTGCATTCAGAGCAAGGGTGAAATCCAAAATTTTTCCCTGCTGGTTCTGTGGGCGTGGCTTGGTGGGCATGGCAGGGGAAGGATATTGCAAAATCTCCATTCCCACCCTACTCCAGGGGAAGGATACTGCAAAATCTCCATTCCATCCCCGCCTGGGGGAAGTATATTGCAAAATTTCCATTCCCACCCCACTCTGGGGCCAGCCAGAGGTGGCATTTGCCGGTTTTCTGAACTTCTTAAAATTTCCACTACTGGTTCTCCAGAACCTGTTAAAACCTGCTGGATTTCAGCCCTGGTTCAGAGAATCCACACAAGCATTTTGACATTGGTGCTCATATAAGCTAGCTAAAATGAAATGATGGGTACACTTATTGGATCTGAAACAAGAATAGTTCCAAAGAATTGTGATGGTTTCCCTTATAAAGTATTTATAAATGAGAGAATAGATTAATTTATATATAAACTTTCAAATTCCACTGAGTATATTTACAGTAGATAAAAAATAATTGCCATTATTTAGAATAAAGCTGGCTTTTGATGCAGGATGAGACCGTAAAAAACATGAGGCAGGTGGCTCAGAGCCTTTTCATGCAGACTGACATTGCAGAAACAATAAAAGGAACCTATGTCAAGTCCCTGAGGCAACTCTTAATAAGATTATTTTAGACCAGGGGCGTCAAATTGGCAGCCCATGGGCCAGATGCTTCACACACAGGCCATGGCCACCCCAGCTCTGCGAGGGAAACATCGTGATATGTCATGTGATGGCAATATGATGTGGCAAGTTTGATACCCGTGTTTTAGGCCTATTATGTGGAACATTTGAGCCCCACAAATTGGGGCCACACAAGGAACTGGGGAAAAAAATAAGGTGCACAGAAATCAAAGATTATAAGAATAAGAAAAATGGTAGGGATGATAGAAGGTGGAACAAAATTAGTTTAACTGCCTCTTTTTTTTAAAGCAAAAATAAAATAGTAAAATTCCCTACACTTTCTGATTCTAAGTATCAGTGATGTGCCTTTAAACTACAGTGAGACAATTGTAATATTTCATGACTACTCCTACTCACAATGTTGCATTATTCTTAACTTCTTTTTAACCAGATTTCCATAATGTTTTTCTTTACTTTCTTGAGAAATCTTTTTCAGTACTATCCCAAGTAAAGAAGTTTGAACATCTCTTACCGGTATATATAAATTTCATGAACTTTAGCCAACTTTTCCGTTGCTGAGCTGATTCACAGAATTTCTTTGTGACTACCATTCCTGGTAGGTTGCTTTTTAAGTTAGGCATGGAAAGACCACTGAGGGGAATTTCTCTTGCATTGTTATGACAACAAAGGGAGTCATCTGAACTTCCTTCAGGAGACATATGGTTTTACATTTGAGCAGATGAAACCCTGGCAGGTTAAGCTAATTAAATGTAACTGTTGGGGTCAAGGGCATGGATAAACACTGAAAAATTATTGAGCAAGGTCTCACCAAAATAGTTCATGACATTAGCTACAAATGTGAATCAAATCACCTACTTCAGTAGTTCTTTATTAACAATAAGAGCCTTGGTGGCGCAGCAGACTAAAGCACTGTTAAGTAACACCAGCTGCCTGCAATTACTGCAAGTTCAAAACTCACCAGGCTCAAGGTTGACTCAGCCTTCCATCCTTTCAAAGGTAGGTAAAATGAGGACCCGGATTGTGGGGGCAATAAGCTGACTTTGTATAAAAAGAACACCACTTGGGGGTGGCAGAAAGCCCTACTAAACAGGTATATACAAAAGTATGAAGGCTATTGCTTAACGCATTGTAAGCCGCCCTGAGTCTCCGGAAAAGGGCGGCATATAAATCGAACCAATAAATAAATAAATAAATAAATAAATTTAACATGGGGAAAACAAGTTGACAGTATTGGAAAAGACTATATTTCATGTTGCAATGATACAAAAATATCTAATAAGGGGACATTGATTTCTCTTTTTTTTTCAGCTCTCATTTCAAAATAACTGCCTAGTAATCACCAGCAGATGCTGCTCAATAGCCACAATCTCACTGCTTTATTCCAGAATCAATGTGAATCTGGCAATCAAATGCCCTAGATATTTTTATATAAGCTTATGTAATCTACATCCAAAATTTATATTTAAATATATTAAATACATGTTATATGTGTAATATATAATTCTTTTAGATCTGCAAAAAAAATTTCAGGTAATTTATGAAAACATTTTTTACTCGTGGGTGTTTAATGGGGGATATAAAGCAAAACTATGAATAGTTGCGGCCTACTACAACACAACAAGGACTAATGCTTAATTCGCAGCATTTTCAGTTAAAAGGGGATGGTAACAAAAATTACCAACCTATTCTGCCAGATGAAGTATTTATTAAACTTTCTAAGAACTTATCTTTCTTGTATTATGTTTAAACAATGTATGAAAGAATAATATAATTAAAGTGCAAAAAAGTACACCTATGTGGCGAAACTACAAAACTGGGTAACACAAATGCTTCAAAATGCTCCAGCAAAAAGTCTTATCTTGAGACAAAAGAAGCAACCTTTCAGATGATTTATTTCCGGATCAAGCAGCTCTTTTCCGGATCAAGCAGCTCTTTTCCATTCAGCAGAAGAACCTGGTGGCTAAAAACAGATCAGGTATGGATTGATTGTGAAGAGGCCCAAATGGGATTGCTTTCGTGCAAACCTTGAAAAGAGTCAAAATATGACAACTTTGCTAGGAATCCCCTTCCCTTTGGGTCTTTTTAAGACTCAGAGAGGTCCAATCCCAGAATATAGTTTATTTGAGCTTCCCTGTGCCATGCTCTATCTCACATCAATCTCATTCTTTCTTTCTAGCTTTTTGTCTTTGAAAGGATGCAGCACAGAAGGAACTCTGGAGATTGTCTTTTAATTGAATGTTATTGCTTTAAATGAAAAGCATTGTTTTTGTTGGCTTTTAATGCTAGGTTTGCTGCCCAGGGTTGCAATTGCAAAATGGGTGGCTTTATAATTTGAGATAATAAACATAATGCATCTTAAATCCGGAATCATAATCCGGATAGGGCCTCCTTCCAACATGTAGCTGGGGCCATTGCATCCTCAAAGTCTCTGCCTTATCTTCTCCAGTTGTCACCAAGCAGCAGTTGTGGAATTTCATAGGTGTTGGCCAAGAATCTAGCATCTTTTGCCTCCTCTTTTTTGCACTGTTTTGTTGTCCATCTGACCATGACGAGAACTTAGTAACTAAGAGTTTCCTGTGTTTGCTTTTCCTCCCTCTTTTATCCCACTCCCTTTTCTATTGCTATGAGTTGTTTTTTAAGAGTGTAGCCCTAAGGCCAGGGATTATCTTATTTTGAAACTTTGTAAGCCATTCTGGTTGCTCTTTAGCAGAGCGGAGTGGAATGTGGATGGAGATATGTACCCTAAATTTTCATGATGCTGCATCCTGAGGGCATCTGCACCATAAGGCATGTGCAATTTATGCATGTTTCTGATATAACTGAAGAGCCACATGCAGACACTTTTCTATTGCTAGGAAATGCCTACGGCATTGTGTCAATTTGGGGAAGGTCACTGCTGTGACTCACTAGCACATAGGATTTTGCTGAACATCAATCCATGGCTGGCAGTTACTGCTACATCTCTATGCATATTTAAATAATATAACCAAGGGTATGCATCTAGTATCTGACACTATCATGGGGTGATCCAAGGCTAAGCAACTAGGGTTAGTTAGGTCTCCAATTCTCTTGCTGAGCTTGTCTTTGTCCCTTAATGCAATTGCCTCTTTTCCATTAAAACAGCAATGATGAGACAAGAAAAACATTGCACTAAAATGAAAAAAAAGGGATTGTGCCAGATATGAACCTGAAGACAGGAATGGAAGATTTGTATTATGCTGAGGTACAGTGGGAATTTTGTGAACATGGTACTGTAGATCCCATGTATACACAGAGACACACACACATATGTGGGATTCCCTGGGAATGTTACTTAATGTTGAGGTCAATAGATCAGTTTTTATTATCAGTTTCCATTAACATGCAATTCTTGTATGATGGATCATGTCAGTAATGCTTTATTTATTTAATTAATAAGCTTTTTTTATACAGTACTACTTCTCCAGAGCAGCTAACAAACAGAAAAATTAATATATAATTGGGTTAAAGGGGAATCATGCAGATATCTAGCATAGATAAAGTCACGGGAAATAAGAAGGTTGAACCACAAACATTTTAAAAGGCTACCAAAGATCCTCTCAATGTAGGGCAAAAAGATCTGGGGAATACCCAGATGGATCTGGGGCTTTCAGCTGCAGACTGAAGTTGAATATAAGGCTCAGATAGGAACTTCTTGGCCTACAGTTATCTCTCTTGATGGACCTAAAGGCTATTAATCTTCCCAATTTTATCTACATCTTACATAGAGAAACAAAGATTTGGATGAAACCAGCCAGCTTAAAATCTACTCATGTTTTATACTAGCTGACCTCTTCCAAAATACGCATGCTAATTAACAGAATTAAATTTGGATGAGTCAATATAGCATTAAAGCAAGTGTAATCAGAACACAGCAGATCAACTACAGTATTTTGAACTGTGTGAGCCCGAAGCTTCAGCAATTGGGCATTTAATTCATTGAACTCAGTTCTGTATAGTTCTTCATGAAAGACATGGAAACTCCCACTAAACCCTGCTTTTCTGCTCCATTTTGGAGAGAGATTAGGTTGCTAGGCAACATTTCCCATGTAGTTTCCTCCTCATCAAGAACAGTAGATAAAAAGTGAAGAAAAGAGAAAAAATGTCCTCCTGTTGGGTCAAGTTATTTTAGTGATATGATGAGTCAAAGTAAGTTAGAAAAATAGTTCTCAAATGGAAATTGCATTTTAATCATTTGTATTTAGGTAAGTCCAATCCAATTTATTTATAATCTAGCCTTTAATTTTTTTCACTACTGAAAAATCTTCACAGAAGAGTTTCAATGTAGTTGAAAATCACATTCAATTAAGCTTATGGGTGGATCAATCTACGGTATTATCTTCTATTTATATAAAAGCCAAATATCACTCACTCATCACGAAATCTCCAGAATGGTAAAGCCTACAAACTTGAAATTTGGCACGTATGTTCCTCTTGGCTTCTAGGTGCTCTCTAAGAAAGGATTTTTCGAAATGACCATCAGATCATTAGTATTTCATATGCCGTATTATATTCACATGCTCTGATGCTAAGGAGTTAGACGTTCTACTCCCCTCCCCACCTGAAAGGAACTGTCCAAACTGCTAGTTGCCTTATATTAACACGCTCTGATGCTAAGGAGTTAGACATTCTACTCTCCCTCCCCACCTGAAAAGAACTCTGTTCCAACTGCCAGTTGCCTCACATTCCATTATCTCAGTTCAAATTGGCAGACGTTCCACTCCTTCACTCAGGAGCATTCTGGGGCTCCTTACAGTACTAAGGCAGTATAGCCTTGGTGGTGCAATGGACTAAAGTGCTGTTAAGTAGCACTTAGCTGCCAGCTGCCTGCAATTACTGCGAGTTCAAATCTCACCAGGTTCAAGATTGACTCAGCCTTCCATCCTTCCGAGATAGGTAAAATGAGGATCAGGATTGTGGGGGCAATAAGCTGACTTTGTATAAAAAAGAACACCGCTTGGGGGGGGCCGAAAGCCCTACTAAGCAGGTATATACAAAAGTATGAAGGCTATTGCTTAAGGCATTGTAAGCCGCCCTGAGTCTCCGGAGAAGGGCGGCATATAAATCGAACCAATAAATAAATAAATAAATAAATAAATAAATAAATAAATAAATAAATAAATAAATAAATAAATAAATAAATAAATAAATAAATAAATAAATAAATAAATGTCACTACCTCACCAAAATGTCTATGCCTTCCACCTATGGAACTGCTTCTGAACTCAAGGCTGCAGGAGAGATATTCCCTTATGAGTTTCAATCACTGACCACCACTGAGCCAATGGATTGTAAACCAAATTTCTCCTGCATAGTGTCCCAGCCCCAAATCACTTCTTACACTGACCTCCTCAGTTCAGATGAATTTGTTCCTTCTACTGTAACACCAATTAAAGGGAAAAGTAGCTGCAATTCCTGAGGAAGCAACAGCAAAGGCAATATTCCTTCTGCCCCTAATTTTGGCCAGCAACAAATTGATCAAGAACGTTTTGCCAGTGCCAGCAGGAGCGTCAAGAAAGAACAACTGCCCAGAATCAGAAGCAATACTGTGCATGATTTCATCGTAGGCTTTCCTCTGTTCTTGATTTAATTTTGGAACATTCACAGCAACTGCTTCTGTCAGCTGAATGGTACTATAAGACAGTTCACTCAGGCATTGACGGTTGCTGACAACAGCTCCTTGCTCTCGTGAAGGTGGTGGAAATCCGAAGTGTAGGAGTGTTTTACCTGACATGGAAACAATTTGAAGGACCAGTTGTGCATCTCTACACTCTCTCTCCATTAACCATCTAATATCTTCCACAAGACTGTCTCTGTATTTCCCCCACAAGCTTTAAGTGTCAATTTATCAAGCCCGATCACATAGTTTCATAGCAAAGCACGGGTATCCAGCTAGTCATCTATAAGATTTAGGGCAGAAAATACAATTATACACTCATTAGTGCGGGAGGGGAGTCTCTTTTTCCCAGTCTAAAAGCTAATAATGCTGCTGTCAGCTGTAACACAAACCATGTAAAAAACATGATCTGATGTAAAATCCACTGAACAAATTCTTTGAAGATTTAGATCTACCTGTTTTCCAGCTCTAGCAGTGAGGGATTTTGCATACTATAATGAATTATGCTGAAAGGGAGAGAAGGGCAGGAAAAGGGGATTAATGTCTAATTTGTCAAATACACCCAAGTGAAGTGTATTCAACATTCAGCTTGCAACAGGAGAGGCTGTGCGAATGATGGTGGTGGAAAAAGATAATTTTACCTGAGGACTTCTTGTGTTACATCTGTTCTATGCAAGGGGCATCCATTTGTAAAGTCTACAGTGTGAAATAAACTTTCATTTCCATTTGGTTGTTGTTGGTATTACGGTGCTCTTGTGCTGTACAGACTTTGGGTCCCCCAGTTTCCTTTGAGAAAATATGGCTTGTCCAGGCCTACTCCCTTCCATTTTGCATAGCTGTAAGTTTTTGTGCCAGAAGGAGCACCTCCTCCTCCCTATTCTAATAATATCAGAAGTTGGGAAGCTGGAGATGAGCCCACATCAATCATCCACATGCTGTTCCATGTAGTCCTTCTGTCTATAGCTGGAGCTAAAAAGGAGATAAGAAAGGATGGGGTGGAATAGTACTAGACCTCCAGATCACTGGAGGTAAAAAGCCACATTGGATGTTACCCATCAACTGAGTCTAGAAAATAGTTTTGGTACCCGTTGCCTTCTCCCTTGCCTTCAAAACAAAGCTACCCTGTTTCTCCTAAAATAAGACACCCCCTGATAATAAGCCCAATTGGGCTTTTGAACGCATGCGCTAAAATAAGCCCCCCCAAAAAATAAGCCCTCCCCAAAAATATTTAAATGCATGTGCAGCTGGTCCCCGCCATTTCCTCTGGTTAGGGTTAGGGAGACAGAGCTGGAAATCAGGTAAGATGGCAAGAGGAGCCCCGTCTTGCTCCACATCCAAAAATAAGGCTTCACACTTATTTTGGGGTTCAAAAAATATAAGACAGGGTCTTATTTTGGGGGAAACAAGGTACTTAAGTAGCCTTTTGACATACCATTATTCTCCAGTCACCATTATTATCACCCATATGCAATTTAGTTGAAATCTGAAGTGTGCATATAATGTTACTTAAGTGTGGGTGCATGAGTGTGTGTGTGTGAGGACACATGCATGGTTAAGATACTTGTTCTTAGTTAAACATATGACTTGTTTTGTGGGCATGAGACTCCTGCAGCATTTGCACCAACTCCGTTTAACAATGCGCCTATTTTCTTTTTATGGGATGGGATGGTGTGCACTGATATGCAAAAAACAAACAAAAAAAAGAGGTGTCATGCATTTTCCTGTCTTTTCATGACCGATTGTGAGGAAAGTAAATCATGCCTCTCGCGTGAATGGTACCTTCAGTGGCATGTTGGAGCCGGCTTGTACCAGCTCACAAGAACTGAGAGTTAAATTTTCTGAAATTTTGCCAGCTGGTTAGGAGCAGAGCTGAGCCACCGAGCCCATGGATCAGCTCTTCTGAAGCTAGCGGCACAGCACACTGTCACAACTGAGCCAGCAGAGCCAGTTTTTAAACATTTGCCAGCACACCATTGTGGGTATATTGCATGAATGAATCATATATCATATACTTAGAAGGCTACAGGGTATGTTGCCCCAAAGATACACTGTACAGTCCTGCATTTCACAGGGCATAGTCAGTATATGAAATAACAAGATGACTTTCAAGATAAATTGTCTTTCTCTCCTAATTTTGGGGAAACCCCAATAAACCTCCTAGCAACTTGATGTTCTATGGAGCCATTATTGAAAGCAGTTTCCAGATCTAGAGTAAGACGTGTAATGCAGATTTCATTTTATTAGTTTCTTTGACACAGAGAGAGAAAGTCTCTCAACCATCTCTTTTTCCCTATGCCCTTAATGTTGGATTAATGTTAATGGCTGGACCATAAGGCAGCCGAAGTGGCAAACGGTGCTGTTTTGTGCTTACATCTGTGGTGCAGGCCACCGATTCAGGCCATTACTCAAAGACTGTGTCCCAGTTCAATGGTCGACCTAATTGACTTTTTCCCCCCCACCTCCCAACAGAGAGAGGCAGTAATAAAACCACTCTAAAAATATGGAGATTGCAGCCAGGGGTGCAAAAAGTGAATGAACGCAGAATGCAAAATGGTGGTACACGCTAAAGATTGGATTCTGCTGCTATTTTTTGCTCCATCATCTTGTCTCCTAAACTTGGCAGACTCATTTCAAAGGAACACATTCTTTATGGCACCGGAACCAAAGTATCGGTTATTTCGAAAACTATCACGTGCACACACAGACATTGGAGAGGGAGGATGAGAAGCATACTTGCTTTTGGAGCTATATGTAACAAAAGGATGGATTGCAATGCTTTTAAACACATCAGCAGCAGTGACCACTATCCTAAATAGCTCTGTCAGAGGAATTTAGGGCTAATTTCTGCCGCCGGGAGCCTCCCACCGGCCAGTATGCTCCCACAGAGAGGGGCTCCTCGGGATGCTGTCAGTCCAACAATGTCAACTGGCGGCCCCCAGGGGTAGAGCTTTCTCTGTGGGAGCACCTGCCCTCGGAACGAGCTCACCCCGGGAGATACGGACGATCCCGGACTTACGAACTTTTCGCCGGGCCCTAAAGACTTTCTTATTTCACCAAGCCGGGCTGGCCTAATTTTTTAAATTGTTTAATTTTAATCTGAATTTTAATGGGGTATTTAAACTGTTGGGCCAAATTATTTAATTTATTTTAAATTGCTTTTAAATTTAATTTTTGTGTTTTTACCTTGGCTGTTCACTGTCCTGAGTCCTTTGGGAGAAAGGCGGTATATAAATTTAAAAATAAATAAATAAATAAATAAATAAATAAATAAAATTTCTGCATGCAGAGAAACCATGCCTTACACTGTTTTCTGCCCTACGTATATGCCTTTATTTACAGCAGGTTATGCATTATCTAAAGCTGTCTGTAGCCAAAATTCATAGCTACTCTTATTTACTTGGCATTTTTCAAGAAGTTGTCTTCTTGCGAATAGGTCTCCCACTGACCCAAGTACTGTATTTGATACATTAAATATTTAGAATGTCTCAGGCAGTTTGCTAAAGAAGGCTTGGTATGAGTACCTTTTTCAACATTGCCCTTGAGTGTCTGAAGAACATCTGACCTTAATGGCCTCATCAATGTATTATCTTCAGCAGAATGATTGCGATTGTGCAGGATGTGTGCATTGTACAAGAATATTCCTTCTTGTTAAAAAGGAAAAGAAAAGCTAGGAAGTACAGGTAGTCCTCGACTTACAACAGTTCACAAGTTACAATGGCACTGAAAAAAGTGATTTATGACCATTTTTCACACTTATGACCGTTGCAGCATCCACCTGGTCTCATGTTTTATATTTGAATGCTTGACAACTGACTCACATTTATAACGGTTGCAGTGTCCTGGGGTCATGTGATCACCTTTTGTGACCTTCTGACAAACAAAGTCAATGGGGAAACCAGATTTACTTAACAACCATTGTAGTAATTTAACAACTGCAGTAATTCATTTAATAAACGTGGCAAGAAAGGTCGTAAAATGGGGCAAAACTCACTTAACAAATTTCTCACCTAGCAACATCAATTTTGTGCACAATTGTGGTCGTAAGTTGAGGACTACCTGTACAGTTTGAGGGAGAAAAGACAGCATCATTCATGCGGGAAGGGTCAACATCTTCTCCCGACAATCTGCTGTTCCAATATTCTTTGCTATCTTGCTGTGCTTTTCACAGGGCCAAGTTCTTTGAGAATAATTCTTTGTCTCTTTGAAAACATCGTTCCCCTTTCCCCCCTCCTACTTTCTTGTTCTTCATTTATGCAGGGCATGTTGATCTGTTAAATAATAGGTTTGTGGTTTTTCTTGTGCTAATTTTAATCCCTGTAAAAATTAGGTAATTATTACATACCTGAATCTCATCTGCTGGGATCCAAGATGGGTCAAGTTCATGTGGTAGATCTGCATATATATTTGCCAATATTGTTTTTTTTTTTTATTTGTCACATTTATAATTGTCTCCGGGACAGTAAGAAAGCATGCTTGGTGTCCCCCAGTCCGTCTTGTGAGGTAATCCAGACAAGATTATAAATCTTATAATACTCATAAATACTAGCTCTAATTTAATTGTAAGGTAACATGAACAGAATGTCACATGCCTGAAAATATATCCCTTGCCCCTCACCTTTACAGTGCAAGAAACTAGGGAAGGTCCTGTTTTGCCAAGTGTTGAGGTAAGAGATCAGAGGCCCAGCCAGTTGGTTCTTTTGGATACAGAGACAATAAGCACAATGGGATTTTAAGCTTTACTCCTAATTCAGGCAAACAGATTTAAAAACATAAACATAAAAAGTGTACAGATCAAGCAAGATGATACCCAAGTTTCTTATAAGGTGCCAGAAGCTCCCTAAAAACAACTACCCTAGGGTTTTTGTAATCAAAATTTGGCACCATGACTTTATGGGCCTCCTATGAGATTGCAAGACCCAACCTTGATTGGGTGACACACAATTCTGGGATGGAAACTGAAAGTCTAAGATTTTCACAGGTTTGCAATGATATGAAGATTTTCCCCTTCCCCCCGCCCCCTCTTTCCTTTATCAACAAACAAGAGTGAAAAACAACCAGGTTAACTCAGAATGAGTTCTAAACTTCTAGCCTTTTTTGAAGGTGAAGGAGAAATCAAAATAAATAATCATCTTTGTTGCTCTTCTTTGCACTTTTTCCAAAGTCTCAACAACTTTTTTCTAATGGGATGACCAAAGCTGCATGCAGTATTTCAGGTGTGGCCTCACCAAGGATTTATAAAATGGTATGTAATCATGTAATCTTGATTCTATGTTCTCTTTATACAACCAAGGATTGTACTGTCTTTTTTGGCTGTTGCTGCACACTGCTGGCTCATGTTTAAGGAATCGTCCACTAGGTCTCTCTCAGAGTTACTGTTTTTGAGCCAGGTTTTGCCTAATCTGTACTTATACCTTTGGATTTTCCTGCCTAGGTGTAAAACCTTGCTTTTCTCCACATTAAATTTTATTCAGTTACAACGGCACTGAAAAATGTGACTTATGGCTGTTTTTCAGTTATGACCTTTGCAGAATCCCCATGATCATGTGATCAAAATTCAGATGCTTAGCAACCAGTTCATATATATGACTGTTGCTGTGTCCCAAGGTCATGTGATCATCTTTTGAGACCTTCTGACAAGCCAAGTCAAAGGAGAAGTCAGATTCACTTAACAACCGGGTTACTAACTTATCAACTACAGTGATTCACTTAACAACTGTGGCAAGAAAGGTTGTAAAATGGGGCAAAACTCACTTAACAAAGGTCTCACTTAACAACAGAAATTTTGGGCTCCGTTGTGGTTGAAAGTCGAGGACTACCTGTAGTATGGCACGCACAATAGTAGTGCTTACATGAAGATAGTATTCTTTTTAATAGGGACAGTCGTCTCTGTCAGACTATTTTTTACTTCAGTGGGTTCAGCAGTTGTAATCAACTTTTACGCAATTCTTGTTGTAGGTTTGAGAACCTTATCAGTATTTCTATCGCTTGAAAGCATGTATGATAGTATCGGAAAGGAAGCCGAAGCTTGCAGAGAACAACACTTTAATCGATGTGTCTTACTTCCAGCAATAAGCATTAAAGATGTTTTTATCTTTTTGCTGCAGTAGCTAGGAAATTTGTATTTTTAAAAGTATCTTAGGTAGGAAAAAAATAAGTTACTTTTTCTTGACTATGACAAGTGTTTCTGTAAGGTATTACAGAACAGAATTTAGAGTAGCAGATTCTGAATAATTTTATTAACAGAAAGAGTACTTGGCAGTGGATTTTCATTCTGCTTTAAAATGAACTGGCTATTTTTTCCTGGGGAGAGAACGGGGCCCAGTGACACTTTCCAAATCTATAATTCTGTGATTATCTACTGGGCAACCCAATGGCACACAGGAAGAGATATACTACTTATGTTAGAAATATGAATAAATGCCTATCCTTAGAAAAACACAGTTGCATGCATACATTTAGTTATCCTTCGTCAAATTCACTGACTCCCGGGGGAATAGAGGCTGACAGGACCTCTACAGGCCGCAGAGTTAAGCACAACATTTTCCTGCAAATCTGATTGCGTATTTCCCATTTATAGGCAGTTGTTTACAGATTCAACACCAACACAAACAAAAACAGTATGGCAGATACAGAGGTGTAGAGGTCTTTCTGGTCATTACTTCATAACATCTTCTATGGCAGAAATAAAAGCTTCCAAAGGTCTTCTGCAGCCAGATAGGAATCTTTCTTTTCTGGATTTTGGGATTATCCCCTCACTGAAGAATTTTTCTAGTTCAGAAATATTCTTGGATTTTTGCCATGCACTGAAGGTTTGAGATCTACTCCAAGATTTTCATTAATCTTCTGATGTGGGGAATGTGAAGACCATTCCAAGGACTTTCTCCTTCTTTCCTGAAGGAACTTTGGGGTTGATTTGCAGCTATACTGTGGTTTGTGATGTTGCTGAAATGTCAACCTCTTTTTGGCTTCAGTTTCCTCACTAATGGTAGAGCTTTAGTTTGAAGCTAAGTGGCTCTCTAATGGAATCCATTCTTCCTTCCTCCTGCACCAATTATTTATTCTATTGTTGATTACCAAAATCATAATACAGCCATCCAATCCAGGGGGGCCTTTTATCAGGTTCGCCTGATCCGCCAGTTGCAGCCCTTTCTGGACCGGGACGCCTTGCGCACGGTCACTCATGCCCTTGTCACCTCCCGGCTGGACTATTGTAATGCTCTCTACATGGGGCTCCCCTTGAAGAGCACTCGGAGGCTCCAACTGGTCCAGAATGCGGCCGTGTGGGTGGTTATGGGCGCAACTCGTTGTGCCCGCGTGACACCCCTCCTGCGCGAGCTGCACTGGCTCCCAGTGGTCTTCCGGGTGCGATTCAAGGTGTTGGTTACCACCTTTAAAGCGCTCCATGGCATAGGACCCGGGTACCTTCGAGACCGTCTTCTGCCACCAATAGCCTCCCACCGACCAATTCGTTCCCACAGAGAGGGTCTCCTCAGGGTGCCATCAGCCAAGTTATGTCGGCTGGCGACGCCCAGGGGGAGGGCCTTCTCTGTGGGAGCCCCAGCCCTGTGGAATGAACTCCCCCCGGAAATACGTAAGATCTCTGACCTCCAGGTGTTTCTGCACACTGAAGACCCTGTTGTTCCGCCAGGCAGGGCTATCAACATAATAATTTTAAATTGGGGTATTTTAATTTTTGGGGTTTTAAATCAGCCAAATTTATTTAATCATTTTAATTTTTAATTTTTAATCATTGTTGTGTCCTGTGTTTTTAAATTGGCTGTACACTGCCCTGAGTCCTTTGGGAGAAGGGCGGTATAGAAATAAAATTATTATTATTATTATTATTATTATCCTTAACTGTTCGCCTTTGGTCATTTACTACACCCTTTTTTCTCCAAATGGACCTTGTGCAGTTGTGACTGTGCAATTTAATTTTTCTTTCATCGCTCCAAATCACTTTATTCCAGAACATTTCTGTTTATTGTTTTCTTCTTCCAACTTTAGAAAATAGAAAGAGGGAGCATTATGTATACAGGTAGTCCTCGACTTACTACAGTTCATTTAGTGGCTGTTCAAAGTTACAACTGCACTGAAAAAAGTGACTTATGGTCATTTTTCACGCTTATGACCATTGTAGCATCCCCATGGTCACATGCTTTACATTTGGATGCTTGAAAGCTGGTTCATATTTACGTCCTGGGTATCCCCCTTTGTGACCGTCTGACAAGCAAAGTCAATGGGGAAGCCAGATTCACTTAACAACAGTATTACTATATGTCTATGGAGATTCTCAATCATCCAGGTCATGGTTATCCCAAAGGTGCTTTTTTCAAGAGGCAACTGGACTTTCTGGTTTCTCTCTGAAGATGTTTCACTTCTCACCTAAGAAGCTTCTTCAGCTCTGACTGGATAGTAGGGAATGGAAGGATTTCTATTCTTTGCAGACAAAAAATGCAAATGACCAGCATAAATCCTTCCATTCCCCACCATCCAGTCAGAGCTGAAGAAGCTTCTTAGATGAGAAGTGAAACGTCTTCAAAGAGAAACCAGAAAGCCCAGTTGCCTCTTGAAGAAAGCACCTTTGGACAACAGTTACTAATTTAACAATTTACTAATTTAACAATTACTAATTTAACAACTGTAGTGATTCACTTAACAAATGTGGCAAGAAAAGTCGTATAATGAGAGAAAACTCACTTAACAAATTTCTCACTTAGCAACATAAATTCTGGGCTCAATTCTAGTCACAAGTCAAAAACTACCTGTAGTTTATATAAAATAAAGGTGGGATATATTAAGATAAATAAAGTGACCTATGATGAGGTCAGAGAAAAAAACCCTTCCTTCTCCCATTGCACAGGCAGCACTGTATTCTACCCTCTGGACATTTACTTCATTGTCAGCTAAACTTTTCAGCAGTCATTTGCTGTGATCTGTTGGCTGCATTTTGCAGATTTGAACCTGTTTTAGGTCAGTTTTAGCCTAGAGTTATCTTGTTCTACCAGATCTTGTCTTGACTTTGCTGTTCCATGTAACTGTATTAGAGCAGAAACTGCTAGCTAGAAACATTTAGAGACATTTTTATAGCTCTGTAAAAGTGAATACTGTCATCTCCCTTTTCAGATATTTAGACAGAAACCATGATTGTTGAAAATAAACAATAATAACAACAACAAAACCAGTCACAATCTGAGGTTGTTCATATCTGGTCCTGTCTTCACATGACTAATTGTAGATTTAATGAGTTGATTTAAGGATCTTATTAAAAACAGAAAAAACCCAAGCAGCACTAAATCAGCTGAAAAAGTGTCTAAATGTGCATCTGCCATATTCACCTTTTTTTTAAAAAAAAAAAATTGAATCTGTGAATAGCTGAACTTAAATAGTACGTGTTCAAATCTGCAAAAAGATGCCATATTTAACTTTGTATAATGCGAAGGTTGTATTGCTTTCAGAACACACTGAAATTTGCTTAAACTTTTTTGTGGAAATGTGCATACCAAATACTTGGGGTTTCACATTATAAATGTACATTTATATGTATGTTATTTTATTTTTACGACACTGTAATCCCTTTTATTGGGGTGAAGTTGGGGCGACTGAATGGAGCTGAGCATTTACTGGCTGGATCCCCTTCCTGATGCCTACATGGAGTTTGCAGCAAATATTTTCTCTATGTGCCCTGATATAGAAACATTTATTGCTGCCTAGGATTTGAACTCCAAACCTTACAAGTGGGAGGTGAGTGTCTTCACCTCTAGGCATGTATAGGTATAGGTATAGGTATAGGTATAGGTATAGGTATAGGTATAGGTATAGGTATATGCATATGCATATGCATATGTATATGTAGTTCTCAACTTACAACCACAATTGATCCTAAAATTTCTGTTAAGTGAGACATTTGTTAAGCGAGTTTTGCCCCGTTTTATGACCTTTCTTGCCACAGTTGTTAAGTGAATCACCACAGTTGCTATGTTAGCAAAACGGTTGTTAATTGAATCTGGCTTCCCTATTGACTTTGCTTGTCAGATGGTTGCAAAAGGGGATCACTTGATCTTGGGATACAGCAACATTCATAAGTATGAGTCAGTTGCTAAGCATCTAAATTTTGATCAATGATCATGGGGATGCTACAAAGGTCATGTGTGAAAAACTATCATAAGTCACTTTTTTCAGTGCCATTTTAACTTTGAATGGTCAATAAACGAACTGTTGTAAGTCGAGGATTACATGTATATGTGTATGTGTATATGCATATTCTGGAATTGGGAATAGGAGGATGTGGATTTCAAATATCACAACTGAGAGGTTACACGAGGCTGGCTCCAGGCAGTAATTAATGCTTCGTTGAGAAAGGGAATCTTCCCCTCTGCCTTGAAGGAGGTGGTGGTGAGACCCCTCCTCAGGAAGCCTGCCTTGGATCCGGCTCTCTTTAAGAACTATCGCCCAGTTTCTAACCTTCGCCTTATGGCGAAGGCAATTGAAAGCATGGTGGTGCGTCAGCTCCCACAATTCCTGGATGAAGTGGATTACCTGGATCAGTTTCAGTCCGGCTTCAGGCCCGGTCACAGCATGGAAACGGCATTGGTCACGTTGATAGATAATCTCTGGCGTGCCCGGGATAGGGGTTACTCCTCTGTCCTGGTCTTACTTGTACCTCTCAGTGGCTTTTGATACCATCGACCATGGTATCTTACTGCGACGGCTAAGGGGGTTGGGAGTGGGAGGCACTGTTTTTCAGTGGTTCTCCTCCTACCTCTCGGGTCATAGGCAGTTCGTGCTGGCAGGGGGGCAGAGGTCGACCCCTAGGCCCCTACCTTGTGGGGTGCCACAGGGGTCGGTTCTTTCGCCTCTCCTGTTCAACATATACATGAAGCCACTGGGTGAGATCATCCAGGGATTCGGGGTGCGGTATCATCAATATGCTGATGATACCCAACTTTTCATCTCCATCCCGCATCACCCCAACAATGCCCTTGACATGATGTCCTGGGGCTTGGAGGCCGTATGGGTCTGGATGGGGACGAACAGACTTAGACTCAACCCCAACAAGACCGAGTGGCTGTGGTTACCGGCACCCCGTTTTGTCCACTATGTTCCATCGCTATCCCTAGGGGGGGAGGTGTTGACCCCCTCAGAGAAGGTACGCAATTTGGGAGTCCTCCTAGACCCACGGCTTAGCTGGAAGATCATTTGACTGCCGTACCCAGGGGAACCTTTGTTCAGGTGCACCTGGTTCACCAATTGCACCCCTTTCTGGACCAAGATGCCTTACTTACAGTTGCCCATACCCTTATCACCTCTCGTTTGGACTACTGCAATGCACTTTACATGGGGCTGCCCTTGAGGAGCACTCGGAGACTTCAACTGGTGCAGAATGTGGCCGCGCGGGTTGTCATGGGGTACCTCGGTACTCCCATGTCACACCACTCCTTCGCGGTCTGCATTGGCTCCCGGTTGTCTTCCGAGTGCAATTCAAGGTGCTGGTGATCACATTTAAAGCCCTACGTGGCTTAGGACCAGAGTATTTGTGAGACCACCTCCTGCCACCGGTAGCCTCCCATCGCCCGGTTCGCTCCCACAGAGTTGGCCTCCTCAGGGTACCTTCGGCTAGACAATGTCGACTGGTGACCCCTAGGGGGAGAGCCTTCTCTGTGGGAGCTCCTACCCTCTGGAATACATTACCGCTGGAGCTCCGGATAATCCCTGACCTCCAAACCTTCCGCCGGGCCTTGAAGACCTGGCTCTTCCAACGGGCGGGCCTGGGTTGACTCTAAACTGATTTTGTAGCTTTTTAAATTATTAAAATCTTAAATTTGAATTCCCACGTTTAACCTTATTTATTGGATATTCTGCTTTAATTTGTCTTTTAACTTTTGTCTTTTCTGTTTCTTATTGTTGCGAGCCGCCCTGAGTCCTTTGGGAGAAGGGCGGCATACAAATCCAATAAATGAATAAAATATATAAATAAATAAAATATATCTCCAATAACCTTTTCCCTAATGCTCTCAAACACTTTGAGAAATGGAAGCAAAGATTCCTGCCCTTTGCATCTAGAGGTGGACTTCAGCTACAATAAAGGAGCCTGGCTATAAAGCACCATTTTTTATGATGACAGAAGTTGATGGAAAAATGCCATCTAGGGAGAATATAATGAAACTAAGCACATTTTGGGGGGTTGCCTTTTTGCACAGTATGCCGTGCTCCGTATTCTTAATTGAAATGGCTAGTTCCCTGTGTAGCCAGAAGGCACAGGGGCAGCTTTTTATGGGCTCCTCTGGGTCTTAGCTATTACCTTGGAAATGCAGTGGGCTTTATGGATATGGGAGACAGTGATATTTGTTAAAATGCACTTGGAGGATCCGAAGAGATTTGATGTTAAGATGACCCTGTAGTGTGTAATCATTATCTAATGTGACAGGAAATACGTATCATTTCCACTAATTTTTAAAAGGCAGAATTGATGAAATCAGTCGAAGGAGGAGGCATTCTTTTCCAAAAGCAGCTGCGCGAAGGGTTCCTTTATCAGAATGAGAGGCTGTGAGGTTTTGCATACTCATTAAAGCCTTTGCTTCAAAAAGCCAGATAAGGCTAAGAGCTGAATAAATCATTTTATATCCATTTAGTGATGGCAATTTGTGACTAATTAACTATTGGGGAGATGACCTTTTTTGAGCTGTTGATGTGTTCTTTGCAGGCGCTGGCTGAGAGCACCTCTCAAGGGACAGAAATCCACCCTGTAGGGCAATTATGATGTAAAGCAAAACAAAACAAATGAGTGTTTCAATTTCAGGACAAAAATTTTGCCAGATGCATTTTGTTTTAAATGACTCTGCATCGTTTGGGTTTGCAGATGTGCATTTGCAAGCATTAAATATTGGGCTTTGAATAAAAATGTTTAATATTTTAGCCCTCCCCACCTCCATACAATTCATGATTAGGAACTGAAATGATTGAATGAGTTTTCCCAATGTTTTTTAAATAGAGGATATATATCGCTTCAATGCAGCTTGAATACTACCTGGTAGAAAAACAGGATTTAAATTTTTTATGGGGTATAAACATAAAAATAAACCTGCAGTTTTGACACTTAGAAGAACATTCACTTCTTTTCTTTTCTTTTTTCACTGGGGCTGGAGAGTCATAGTATATATAAGCCACATATAATTTTAAATTTCCAACTGTATTTTAGCACCGTGTTCAGCCTTGCAATGGCTGGTGGAGGAAAAAGAAAAATGAATCTGTTTTCTAAAAGATGTCCTCTGGGTCCATTCAGGGAAGCCAAGGGTCTGAATTAACTGGCATTTCAAAGTCTATTATCCGTTTGAGTTCATGGACTTAGCTACAGATGGAAGCTATTTTTTTTGCCCACAGTTTCTAAAGAATTTTTCCACACTGACAGGTTTGCACTCTATCAAAATTATTAGTGTGAGATTATAGCAAGATGCAGCTCTGTGTGTGTGTTTTTTATTTTTTATCACCTGACAAACAATTGCCAATTTCAAGATGAGGAACTTCTCAAGCAACAGTTGAAGGCACCGTGAGATGAAAGTTGTCAGAATAAGCCAAACCAAATGTCTATGGAGATGCTCAGTCATCCAGTCCATTGTTGTCCCAAAGGTGCTTTTTCAAGAGGCAGCTGGACTTTCTTTGAAGAAAAACAAGAAAGTCCAGTTGTCTCTTGAAAAAGCACCTTTGGGAAAACCAAACCAAAATAAAATACATATTTATAAGGCATAAAAGGGAGGAATAGGTGATAGGAAGATGTTACTTTCACTGTTTGCTTTTTTAAAAAACACCAAATCAGGTGATGATATTAAATCCATGTTTTCCGTTTAATCTACACCTCAAGGGCTACTAACTATTAAGATTGCAACATGCATATAGCAGCCAGGTTATTCTTTTTCCTTACTTCTGACATGGATAAAAAAGGGCAAATTATAATGCTGGGTGGGGGAGGGAAGCATTGGAATTGCTAGGTGTGGAAATAATCTTTTCCATCCTTCTGCAGTCTGGCCCAAACCATCTTGATGAAGTTACTATTGTTAGTGCTGGTGCCAAATGAGTTTGCTTGTGCAGTCAGAGGTTGTGCACGAATAGATGGGTGGAATCTCCAATGCGACTTCCCTGGTCATCATGAGGAGAGGTGGCTAATGCCTACACATTAGTTCAGAGTTGATTGGGTTTCAGCCACAATATGAATCAAATTTAATCAGGCATCACAATGCAGTGATCTTGTTTTCAATGGCTTGTTAGGGCAATGATACATATTGTTATATTTGTATGATGATATGTGCAATCTTTTGATGAACATCAACTACACTCAATATTTGCAAGGACAATATAAATAGGGAGAGGCAGAGTAAGCTGATTTTCTGGATTTTACTGGTCACTGATTAAAGAAAATTGAAATTTATTTTCTGGATTCCCACCCCCGGAGTTCATTAAGAGACTTTATGAGATTCATTGTTTTTTTTTAAAGAGGGCAACAGTTAAGATGTTGGGATTCAAGCTCCACATGACAGGGGGAACTGAACTCCCATCCTCACCTCAGCTCCTGCCAACCTAGCAGTTAAAAATGCAAGTAAATAAATAGGTACCACTTTGGTGGGAAGGAAATAGCACTCCATGATGTCATGCTGGTCACATGACCCCAGAAAGGTCTTTGGACAGCACTGGCTTAATGGCCTTGAAATGGAGATGAGCACCACCCCCTATAGTCAGCAATGACTAGCGGAGTAAAATCAGCAGGGACTCCTTTTACCTTTATTGTATTTTAAAACTGTTGTAGGTCTCTTTTAGGGCCTACATTACAATTTTCATAAGCAATATATATCAACTGTATATGAGAAATACTCATGAACCAGTGGTGGGATTCAAAATTTTTTACTACCGGTTCTGTGGGCATGGCTTGATGGGTGTGGCTTGGTGGGCGGATACTGTAAAATCCCCATTTCCTTCCGATCAGATAGGACTCGGGAGGCAGAGAATAGATGGGGGCGGGGCCAGTCAGAGGTGGTATTTACTGGTTCTCTGAACTACTCAAAATTTCTGCTACCAGTTCTCCAGAACTGGTCAGAACCTGCTGAATACCACCTCTGTCATGAACCTCACAACTGAACTTTTTACCCATCCTGTTGGTATCTGAGAGGACCAGTTTTTCTTTCGTCTTAGGCAGCAGCAAAATGTCTTGAGTCAAACTATGTTCCAGGTCTTAAGTAATGGAAGAGACAAGTTCATTGCCTCCTGAGGAAAAATAAAGATATGTGTGGAAAGAAAGTGCTTCCTGCAATATGGAGATATCAGCAGAGAAGAGTAGATTAAGATTTCCACAGTATAAATGGCATAGGCACATTAAAAAAAGGGAAAGGATTATGCTAAAGAGAGGCCAACATATTTTGGTTCCTCAGGCAGAAAATGTAAATGATCAGAGTAAATGTAGTCTTACCGGTTGTGTCCTGATTAAAAGTACGCTGCAACTGATTGCCTGGAAGGGTAAATAAAAGCTTTCCATAATTAATGGAAGATTCTCTGAGAAGGTCCACCCTGACCTACTTGGAGAATAGATAGTCTGGATTCTTAGGGACCTAATATTCTTTATATTGTTCCTGGGAGCTGTCCAAATCAACCTGATGACTTGGCATGGTTGTCTACAAATATTTGGAAGTGGAAGAAGTGGTGGAGGATTGATGTTAATGTTTTCTAAAAGAGGCTCTAGGGTCTAGGTAATGCCAACTCCATGCCCGTCATCAGGCAGAAGTTAGATGTATGAACAGTAGGCTTTTTTTTGTGTGTGTGACCCTGTAAATCTTTGAGAAACATTGAGTGGGCTTTTATATCTACCAGGTTCTGATCTAATGTCCCACATGCAGTCTGAGAAAAGAAAAGATTTGAGGTCTCTCCTTCAAAGCAGGGGACAGAACAGCCTGTAGAAATAGCAGAATTACAGGGTGGGTTGTAATTTCCCATGTTTACTTTCAAAATTTGTAACAACTCTGGTAGGAGGGAAAAAACCCTGTAATGCAGAGTTATTGCACTTCTTGTTTTTTTTTGAAGGCTACATCATTGGGAGGAAAAGAAAACAGCTTAGTTCTATAATAATAATAATAATAATAATAATAATAATAATAATAATAATAATAATAATAATAATAATAATAATAGTAGTAGTAGTAGTAGTAGTAGTAGTAGTAGTAGTAGTAGTAGTAATAGTAATAGTAATAATAAAAACACAATCCCGGAACAATGGCCTCTGCAGCTGAACTGTAACAAAATTGATGATTTTTATGAACTGGCAGCCATTTCCACTTCCTCACATTATCCAATAACCTTATCAGAAGTTAAAATGCCCTCCTCCCCCAGCCCCACCTACATTTGCATTTAGATTGTTTGGTGCCAACATTCTCAATAAGATACTTTTCAGCTCTGTCAAACAAAACCCGGTTGTCATTTAGCACAGTGGCAGTCAATTTACATTTCCATTAACACAGACCCTAGACAATTATCAGAGGAAATAAAAAAAAGAAAATGGCTCTACCCAAAGCAACCTTCTGCCTGTTGTCCTGACGGAGAGTTCAGAGGTTGATGATGGGATGAAGGAGGTCAGTCTGGGAAAGAGCAGCAATGGGATGTCATCACCTTCCCTCAACTGAAAGGTTTGTCGAGATGGCAGAAAAGGGCCCAGGGGGAAGATTGGGCAGAAAGTCCAAGAGCTGGCAAACAGGCAAACCATCATCTAGATCAGGATTGAAGATGGTCCAGGAGAAAGAAGCAAAGTGTGGATGGAAAAGTCAGAGGGCACGATGTGAGACAGATAGACTAAACATATGAACATGTGGAGGAGGATATGTGTGCTGTAAATCATAATTCAATGTTATGAAGAAAGGGAGACCTAACACCCATTTTCTAACTGGAAAGATTGTCTAGAAATGCATCCTGTAGATTTCACCAGATATATTCCTACTCATTTCGAGACAATGTTGAAGAATTTGTATAGGAAAGCCTTCTGTTACTTTATAATGGCAGTCAGTAGTATTGTTCTATGATTGCAGACAGGCCATTGGTGATGCAACTGATAGCAGTTTATAGATAGCAGCTTAATAAATGTACAGTTCAATTCAAAGAAGTGCCTTGTGAATTGGGATTATGCAGTTTGAATCTGAGCCTTAGTACTCATTATCTGTCTAATGAATCTTGTCTCCTGTGATTGGTTGCAGTTTTCTAAGACGTACCACAGTCCTATCATCTGCTATTTTAGTCTTTTATCCTGAGATATTAGGAACCATCTTGTGGGAACTACTGGGCTCAAAGCATGAAAGTTATTATAAAAGTGTTATTTTTTGATGGAACATACTTCTCATTCTAATGAATTTCTGATGTGCTCGCTTGTAATTAATGTGACAAAATATTTTATGCTTAAGTAAGAGTGCATAAAGGATAGCATCAGGAACAATTGGAGGTATATAAATGTTCTATATAAATATGGAAAGCATCCTAAAGGCATTTTCATGCAGCAAAACAATGAAAAGATCTTGCATACACTGGTCTCCTTGTGTGAAAATGGTGCCTGCCTCCAATGAAGGGCTTTAAGTAGGGGATGACTAGTTACTATTTCTTGCTCTCTAGTTTTTAGCGCTTATATAATTCAAGCTCCTATTTCCCAGAGTAACATATAACTAGGCTATTTCTAAGACTAATTTCCAGAGGCCAGACAGCTGCATAAATTGCATTTGTGTTCTCTGGACCCTTATTAAACTGACTTCTTCTTCTGGTCAGTTTAATGCTGCAGATTAGCCCAATGAATCTTCACCATTCCAAATTTCTACATCATCTCAGAGATGGCTAATTGTGTTGGAAGGGTAACTCCTATGGCCTTGGCTCTTCAGCAACTCACAGCCTACCAATGAAGAAAGATACAGATTTATTTATGTCCCCTCTTGGTCTATCACTCTGCCTGCTTTTATTTTCTGAAATTGCTAATCTTCTTTCTGCCTTTGTTTTCAGACATGCACGCAAAAAAACTCTTGGTTTTGCTCATGGGTCAGATCCACCCAGGAGCTTGGCTCAGCCTCTGTTTCATTCAATAAGCCTTTTTTTTCCTGGGAAAATCATAGCTCTGTTTTATTAATCTTTGTCCAGATTTGATTCCCACTCATCAGAAATGTTCATCCACACATACAGTTTTGCTATTTGAGGCAAACCAAGAGGTGCTGGCCCCAGGCATGGACATGCTGGCCCCAGGGTGATCCTCAGCACATCTTTGGGACAGCTGAGAATTCCATCTTGTGTGGATCAGCATTGAGTAAGACAAGAAAAAGAAAAGCATAAATTGCTCCTGCCACTGAATCACTAATCAGAAAAGAATGTTCAGGGAGAGAAGGAAGAAAAAGATCCTGGGAACTGCTGAGAGGTTGGAGGACCAGGTCACTTATACTGCTTAACTAAGCACCATGTTCTGTCTCTTTTCTAAATCCCTGCTCTCCAGCCAAGCAAAACAAACCTTCTTCACTCAGGTTACACTAATGGTTATTTTATTTAAAGGATGAGAACACTGTCACTGTCGGTCATTTGTACTCATAACAACCATTGACATTTTCTAAATAATATGTTAACATTCATGTGTAACAAAAATCCTTGTTTCTGACATGTGCAAAGTACAAAGGCTTTTTCATTTGCAGAAACCTCCCCCCTCCTCCCCCCAGTATAACAAATTTGGCCTTTTACAAAAGAAGGCTGCAAGGACAATTTCTTCAGAGATTTCTGTCACAGGAAACGTACACATGTGCACGAGCTCCCCCTTCCCCCCCCTCATGCTCTCAGTCCATTGAAGGCGTATTTCTCAATGGAGTCACTGTAGAAGCAAGATCTCATAGAAGGACAGAGAAGTCACTGTCTGAAGTCTGTGGCTTGCTTTTGCCTCTGTGCTTGTGCTACATAGGCGGGATTGGTTGACCACCGGAAATGAGCGCCAGCTACCATGATGAAAGAGATCTAAGAGCCAGCAACCCATATTTGCAGAGCATTGAACAGTCAAAGGAGGTCTTTATCCTCAGATGAAGTGTGATGGATGAGTCTTGCAGCACCTATTGCTGGAGGAGAATTTGTAGTAACCAACTCTTTAAAAATACTGAATTCTGAAGAGGGGCTTTTTTGACCGGGGGTGGAGTTGGGATGAGGTAAATTATTGGCTGTTTTAGCTTTACACAGATTAAACACCTGCATCCAGTAACACCCAATAGCTGTTGTCCCCTGCCCAAAGAGGTCTACCAAGACATTGGTTCTTTTTTCCACAAACGTTACTCAAGGTGGCCAGCTGAATATACAGTACAAGAGCTACAAACCTCTGCAATTCTACATTCTGAGCATGGGAAAGAAGCCAATATGAGATAAATCTGGCCTCATGTTTACTAAGCCAGAGTTATTTCAGCAGCAGGCAAGCCTTTTGTCTGTATTGAGGGGGAATGGGTGTGCCCTCTCATTAACAGTAACTCTACCTCTAGTTCCCCTATCACAAATTGCCTTTCATATTCCCCACAAACTTAAAACTGACTTTCCAAGGAGCAAAGCTAAAAAAAAAGTGATGTTCACAAATACTGGTCCCTTCCAATATCACTTCTGGTTCACTAGTTTTGGTACGCCCAACTTAATGAGATTTTAATTTAAAAAATGGGACTCTGGCATATGAAAAGCAAAACATTGGTTGCTAGCTGTTTGGCAACCATGAGATCTTCAGGGAAATTTCTAGACCCTAAGTAGATCCCATAAATATTTCTAGGAAAAAAAATGGTAGGTCACGCAAACCTAGTGCTTTGGGAATGTGCTCATTATTCACCAGACCAACAAAAGGATAAAATTAGGCAGAGATATGAGGCGAAGAGCATTCTGAATCCTGATATTCAGGATCTGACAGTGGCAACTAATGGTTCTCCATCTGCCTTCGAGTCAATACGTTTTAGACTCATCCTGTTCTCTTGGGATTAGGTAAGCTTTCTCCTGCCAATTAAATTCTGCAATCATCATTAACATAGGTTACAAGTAGTTTGTAACAACATAATTTGCTTCGAAGTACCCGTTATTAAAAAAAAATATCCCAAAACACTTTAGTGTGTATGTTTTGTGTGTGTGTAGAATGTTGTGCTGCAAAGTTGTTGGAAACAGTGTGATCATCCCATTATTTCTTCACTTATCTGAAGGAGTTACCACGCCATCGAGGGTCCAAAAACTCATGCAAAATTGTGGTTGAAGTCTTGCATAGCAGTTGAGAGTGTTATGATTTAACAACACAAGAAAAGACATTACTCTTTCCTTCCATTTGTTCCTTTTCAATCTCCTTTCCAGCTCTGTCTCTGTCTCTTTTGAACTCTTGCCTGAATGTTTGTAATGTCTAATTTTCTCTAAGATCTTTTAAAGTTTGATGGGGAAATTAACCATATGGAAACTATATGCCACTAAAAACAAAAGGACTTAAAAATGATTTGCTTTGGCTGGATCTTGGGAATTATTTGAGCTCTGAGCAGGGAGGGTTTGGAAGTGCTCCATGTATGGAATGTGCTACTCAAAGGGAGGCATTCAGGCTGGAACCTGGAAGACTGGTTCCATTTTCTTCAACTGGAGGGGAGGCAGGGAAAAGGAGAGGGAGAGGGAGGGAGGGAGGGAGAGAGGGGGAGGGAGAGGGAGAGGGAGAGGGAGAGAGATGCAATTGCTACAGTACATTTCTCATAGCAATTGTGGGTTGGATGGTATTTTTCTTAATTCCAAAAGGTAGGGACTGAAATATATGGATGACAGCTGAAAATGTTGGCATGCACTCTACTTAGGACCTCTCATTTTAGGAAGGCAAGGATACAATGCCAAAACTTTAGACTGTCCCATCTGCAACTCTGGGTACATAAAGATGTACTGTACAATTACACTACAGAAAAGGAATCTAAGAAAAATAGTTAAGATATTGCTGAACTTATTTGCTTTGCTCTGCTTGTTCTCTTGGGTTTTTTTTTTTTAAGCACAGAGACCTATAGAGTATTTCAGCATATTAGTATTATGTTCTTACATCTGAGTTTTTCTTTTTGTAAAATAATTACATGCACATTTCTCACTTCAAGTATTAACTGGCTACCCCCCAGTATACAGTCTAATTCCACAAACATTTGTCCAAAGATGGATGTCATCAGAAATCAGTCTGTAATAGGCAAATGGTTGCTTGCTGTTTCAATTAATTTGGGATCTGACATCATTAAAATATGCAAAGCCAAATATACCTTACATTTTGGATGGAGATGCATCTCTTGTATTCATAAGGTATTGTATGACAAAAAGGACATACTTTAAGCAGGAGAAAACCATTCCTTTCAATTTAATAAGAATATTTTGGGAGATGTTTCTGACATCTAAATGAAACATAGCACATACATGACTAAAAATATTCTTCCACTCTTAAAAAATGTTAGCAATGTCACCAGCCAACTTGTAGGTTTATTTCTTGGCTCCCTATTTATTGCACCTTTAGGTTTCTGGTTATAGGAAGCTTCTGTTGCCTGAAATGTTGTGGCTTGAGCTGGGTTACAAAACTAAATACTGTTTAGAATGATACATTTTTACAATAACAAATCATATGTTATCTTTTGCTCTGATGGTAAAACAGAGAGTAAGAAAAATTGCAATGCTCTGTGCTTGTGGGAGACTGCAGTGTTCTTTTTATTGCCAAGTAGAAGCCAATTAAAGAGAATTGTCCTGGAAAAGTTTCCCATTCTCCAGAAATCACCATCCATCTAGATCAGAGGTCTTCAAACTTGGCAGCTTTAAGACTTGTGGACTTTGACTCCCAGAATTCTGGGAGTTGAATAGCTGGCTGGAGAATTCTGGGAGTTGAAGTTCACAAGTCTTAAAGCTGCCAAGTTTGAAGACCTCTGATCTAGATGGAACACCATGCTTTCATGAGACCTTCCATATATTATTGTAAGAGAGAGGACCTTGTGGTATTTAACAGTATTCCAGAAGATTTTCCCACCCATTTGGTTAAGCATTAGGATCTCCACAGTGTTGGATCTTCCAAAATCTGACACTAGCTCCTAGAACTGATAAAAAATTCCTAGAGAAATAAAAACTGAGTTTATGAAGATATTCTTTTAGCAAAGAATAGGCTGAATCCAGATACACCAGGTATCTTCTGCTAAATCTCACAATGTAGCTTTGCAGAAGAAATGGGAAACAGGTATTTATTGGGCAGAAGAAATCCTATTAGACAAATTGAGACAGGATACAGCTGATCCCAAAATGGGTGGGTAACTATTGGTCAAGTGCAACTAGCTGCTTTTCCTGGAATTGCACTCCTATCATTCCAGAAATGGTTCCCCACTGTAATAGGAGAAGCTTTAAAATAGTCTCTGCCTGATCTATGGAAACCATTTTGAAGTCTCACTGTAACTTGGAAGAATGATATTGAAAGAGTAGTAGCAATGTTTGGTAGCCAATCTCTTTCTTTGGAATTCTTGCTTTGAATTGCAACTAGAATTTTGAAAAACAGCCTCCTTGAGCAAACAACAGAAATCCTTTTTAAAACCTGATTGCAGCCTGAAAGGTGGAGTCCCTGAGATGGATCAGGATTACTGGGAAGACAGATTATTCTCCAGCAATATCCTATGTCTGTTTTCCCCTGCAGCTATTAGCAGTCCCAACTGGCAATGTTAAACTTTTGTTGGGAAAAAATAGCTCCTAATTTAATCAGAGCAACAAGATGTGCTTGGATTTCGATTGAAACAAAAAGTCCCTTTAGGAGGCACACTTCTTGACAATCCTTTAAAGAAGCTGCATCTTCTCCTTAACTTGAATGGTAGCCAGGAGATTCCACAAAAATACATGTTTTGAGTTCAGAAGATGCCAAGAAGGTGAGACAAGATGCTTTGGAGCAGCTAGGGTTGTGCTGTCAATGCCTCCTCACTGAAAAGTCTGCAAGATGGCACATGTAATTGTGTGACAGAAGTCCCATCTCTTTATATAGATCAGGGGTGGGTTCTACTTATTACCGGTTCGCAATGGGGCCGCGTGCGTGTGCTCGCTTCGCTCGCATGTGCAGAAGCATTTTAATGATGTCAGGATCAGTGGGCGGAGCCTCCCACCTGTTTTACTACTGGTTCTTTAGAACTGGTGTGAACCGGGGACAACCCACCACTGATATAGATGCATTATATTGACTCATATACAAAAGTATGGAGCTTTGATTGTGTAATTACATTTGCCATCTTAGCCTTTTGGACCCCTCTTAGCTTAATGCATATTTTCCTATTCTTCTCCCCTTCTAGTATTTCTGCAGAAGTGCAAGGTCTGCCTTTTTTTTCCATATCAACTGAATGTTGACCCATTGGTTGCAACACGAATTGCATGAATGTCAGGTTTGGGTGACAAGTTGGTTGGTCAATCCCTGAAACAGCCAATAGAACAACATTCGGTTGATCTGAAAAAAAAAAGGACCCTCCATTTGCAGGAAAATGTTAGGAGGGGAACAAAAGTGACGGCAGAAGATGTATCTTTTTCAAGGGAGCATCAACTGAGGCAGACCTACTGTGAAGCTTCTTTTTGGCTTTGGCTTCCCTAACTTTAGCCTATTCCTGGGGTGAGTCCATGGTGGATGTAGAAAGTGGACTGCACTAGAGCTAGAGGCAAGGCCCAGACACAGGGCAAAGATTTTTATTTGCCCTATGGATCAGAGATTCCTTCTGCCTTCTATATACCATCCTTTATTATAGCTCAATGAGATTTCTTGCTGAAGTGATTAGGAATTACTTTCCTTCCACTCCTTAGGAATTAACTTAAAAATTTGGTGTCTTGCCCTGGTTGTCTCATATTACCCCATTAGGTTGATTAGAATCCAGGGCTTCTCTTCTGCATAAAAAGGAGGTGTTTTTCTCAGGCCTGAAGCAAGTCAAGGTGCATCCAGGACCCTGCATCTTCATTATGAAACCTGATTCACGCAACTCATGGATGTACTATCCAAGGGAAAAGTTTGCTTGTCTGTATTTATCAGGAGCAATGAGCCAATGGTCATGCAGATGTTGAACTACAATTAGAAAGCACGTCCAATAACATGAGATGTTAAAAGCTATAATTTACCAATATCTGCAAAACCTCAGGAGGATTACTAATTCCCTACACTGGTACTTCAGAGTGAAGTACCAGACATAACAATTATCTCTACAACAATAATTTCCAAATAGGTGTCTTTTAAAGACATTCTAAAAACTGCTCCCTATTTGTAAAGAAGTCCTTTACTTACAAGGACTATCAGGACTACCTTTCTTACCTTAGAAAATTATATTGTACAAAACCTCCTTTTCTTTGAAATCCTGATAAAATAAAGCACCAATCAAAATTGAATATTAAAAGAGGAGCCAAAAAGTATTTTGGAACAAATGAAATAGCACAGAACTGTATCAGTTCAATACTGGTGGTTTCCTAGCCATATTTTTAATGTGGGGAAAGGGAGGGGCTTTGATATGAACTGGTGATGAGCTGCTCATTAGGCACAGAAGAAAGGAATTGGAAGCCCTGGAAGATGACTCTCAAACTAAAAGTAGATTCTGATTGGTACTCATTCAGCTTATCTAGACATTTTTATGTACTTTCCTCCCTTCCTTAAAGCAGTAGGAATACACAATGAGCTCAAGTGGCTTTATCTCAGGGTAGGGCAGTTCGTTGACCTTTCCCCCTGTATTGTGACCCAGTTTCACTGCAGCTGTTGGTGTATTCCTGTCTCCCTTTCCCTCATCCCCTTGACTTCTCCCACTAGTGGGAAGTCCAAACACAATCACTTTCCGAAATTTGAGTGAGGCAGAACTGGGGATTTCAGTACTCCCTAATCAGCTCCTCTGATATTTTTTTCTTTCCTGGCAAATCTATTGATCTTCTTTGAGCATGATTTCTCAAAGTGTCAACAGCTGTCAAAGGGAGACAGTGGGAATATTGATCTCTCAGTCTTCTGGAAAATGGGAGATCAAAACCTCAATCTTGTGCCAAGAACAACCAGGATTTTTGAAAGCTGTGGCCCTGGGCTTTTGCTCCTTCCCACCACTAAGCATTTGTAAATGGTGGGGGAAAGCACTTTCCATACAGGTTCAAGCCAAGCCAAGGGAAGGGAATCATAGGAGCTGTGACTCAAAGATCTAGGACTGGTTTTCCAAGCAGTCAAGCCTTAGGTGAAGCAACAGGTGGAGGAAGAAACTGCTTCCCTCTGCTTGCCTTTATGGGACTTGTTGTCCAAAGAAAGCTCTGTTTGCAGTCCCAGATCCTTCTCCCAGGAGGGTCTTTTGACCTGTTGATGCTGCTCTGAGTTTCTGCAATTGACAACTAGATTAAATAGGCTGAATCATCTAGGCTGGGCCCTTCACCCTCCAGCTCCTTGGACCAATGATTTTCCTGTTCCTCTGCTGCCTCCATGTCCTCTGCACATAGGGAGAGGGTTGCTTCTCTTCCCAGTACTACACGGACAAGGACTAGCAACAAAATACAGGAGAAAATGAAGGACAAACAGCCAGTCACTACTAAAGAGATGGAAGGCTGTTTTCCACTGGCAGAAGTCCCAGCTCCAACCCCCGTCTGGGCCAGATTTTCTCCAACATCTGAAAATTCCCACACCTTGTTTGGCTTTGTAGTAAATTTGGCTGACTGCTCATTTCCAGGTGATGTGCCCCCCCCATCAAAAAGGGCATTTGATACCCAGTTCAGGAAATGTTGCCTTGCCAGGGATGAGCAAGAGCTTCCCTGTTGCCCATAGCCCTCTTTATCTCCCGGTTCTTCTCGCACAGCTTGTTCTAGAACTTCCTACTGAAAGCAAGATATCCCTCCACAACCCATCTGTCCTGTTAGTTCCAATGCTTTTTATGGGTTTGGGGTTTGGATGTGGAAATAGCCATTCCCTGGAAGACCTATTCCCAAGTCCAGTCTCCACAACCCACGGAAATAGGCTACACACGCAAAGTATCTGGTATCTCTTACAACACTTACAAAAGGCATTTCTGCAGCAGATCTACTGGGCCAAATGGAGCTAAGCAGATTGCTGTCTCTGACTGCATCAACCCCTCATCACTCTTGGTGGTCAGCTTTGGACTGAGAATGGGAGGAAACACCACTTCCAAACCAAATCAACGAAAGCCAAATTTGGGCTGTGGTAGCAGGCTGGGAATGTCATCATGAGGACATGGAATAGAGTATTTTTGAGGTATATGTGGAAATAAATTATATTTTGGGCTTCTGGTTCTTTCTATGTGAGCAATATTTTCTGCATATGCCCATTATTTGGAGGACAGACAACAAGCATTCCCTGGCTGCCCTCTTAAATCCAGTCCCTCTTTCTCTTCTCTAGGCCAGTAATAAGAACACTGCAGCTCAGAGAAATAAATTACAGTGATACAACACGTTTCTTTTCTTTTCCAAACATAATTCCTCTATCATTTACATGAAATATACTGGCTGGATTTTAACGTGTGTCCTCTCCATCTCTGATCTGTTCCATGTAGAAGGCACGACTCCAACATACTGCTGTATGTACTGTTTGAAAGCGCCGCCAGACCCCTTGTTTCCAGGTGGTCAATCATAGAGCCTTTGGAAATCATAATCATGGCTCGCTCCCATTATGGCACTTTCCCTTTGTTGCTGCTTTATATGGTTTTGTGCTCCAGCGTTTCCTCCAGGACGTCCCTCAAGTCCACAACCCAAGCCTTCAAAAGCTCTCCACGAAGCTGCCGGGGAAAAGGCCTGACCTGCCATTCCGCTGTAACGTCCCTTTGTACCAACCATCTTCCCTTTTCTTGTGGACGAACACAATGTCACCCTCCTTCAGTTCAATCTCAGCTTCACTCTGCGGGGGATACGGGACCACCACACGGTATCTTCCAGGAAAGAAAAGAAAAGAAAAGAAAAGAAAGCTTATTGCAGATACTGTAGATCCATTTACAAAGCAACATGTTTATGACTGATTTATTCTGTGCCTGGAAGTCAACATCAGCCATTAGCAGTCCCAGAAACATACCCGCTCAGGATTAGCCAGCATCATTGCCACCTTGCCATTGCAGGAAATGCAAAGAAGAATCAGTACACCATGCCAGATTATGTGTTCAAAGCTTGCCATGCAGGCATAATTGCTTATTTGTACCCTATGACTATCATTAAGTGTTGTACCTTATGATTCTTGACAAACGTATCTTGTACGTATCTTGTCTTTTTATGTACACTGAGAGCATATGCACCAAAGACAAATTCCTTGTGTGTCCAATCACACTTGGCCAATAAAGAATTCTATTCTATTCTATTCTGTTCTGTTCTGTTCTATTCTATTCTATTCTATTCTATTCTATTCTATTCTATTCTGTTCTGTTCTGTTCTGTTCTGTTCTGTTCTGTTCTGTTCTGTTCTGTTCTGTTCTGTTCTGTTCTGTTCTGTTCTGTTCTGTTCTGTTCTATTCTATTCTATTCATCTGGCAATATATTTAATGTTGATTGCATATGTGTATTTATTTATACTCTGATTTAAAATTAATTGGCAAGCCCCTCCCCCCAAATCTGATTGTCACCTCCCTTATATATATGGACAGATGTAATAAAGTTTGGCACAAGAGATGTTGTTTGACTGGAGATAACATTTCCTATCAAATTGATAGGAAGAGCAGAGCTGCTCCTCTTACATTTGGGGTGCATTGCCAATTTCAACCACGTATAAATAAGTGTTTGGATTATTTTAAACAAGTGTCAGATAATTGCATTATTACATTACAGAAATTTTAGCTAGAACAATACCAACTAATCTTGCAACTCCATATGGATAAACAAAACGAGAGAAAGTTAGTCATAGTTCACTGGACCGTATCATTTTGGCAAAAGGATGTGTAAACTTCTCTTTCCCAGAATTCTTCAGATTGATATGCATTGCACTGATACAACAATCTTGACACTGATTCAGATTCCCCAAATGCTTTTAAAAAAATGGAAAATCAGTCTTAACAACAAAATTTCCACTGAAGGGTTAGACATATTTCCAATCAACAAATGATGAAACTGTAAAGTGATACATATATATGTATACATACTTAGAGACACATGAGATTTTGTCTCTTAAAAATATTGACTATATATCCCTTTGTGTTGTTTTTTTGTTCGAAACATAGCACAAATAACTAGCGATTAAATCTCAGGAGAATGCTCTGCTGATTTGCCAAACCAGGCTAATGCAATGTCAGTCCTTAACCTAGAGCAGGGGTATTTCTATGGCAATCTATAGCAGCTCTCACAGGGAAAAACTTCCAGGGGGCTTGTCTCGGTTCTGTTGATATGTTTATACAAGTCTTCAAGATGACACGTGCTGCCTGAGCAATGACTCCAGATTCATTGCACAAAGTTGCCAGAGGCTTGCGAGCATGACACACATGGCTGTTATCTAAATTAGGCAACCACTGGTTTGGTTGTTACCTTCTCTGATCTCAGTGTCCTCCTATTAACTCCCCCTAATCTTTCTAACATCTTCCCACTGACCTGTCCTGATTTTCTCTGCCGACTCCTCCAATGGCTTCCAACTCAGGCTACATCTTCCCAGTTTTTCCCACTGGCCTGCTCCGACCCCTGTCTTCCTAGTATCTTGTGGCTAGGAAAAAGATCTTCTTAGCAACCTCTCAGACACTCATTCTGATTTTCCCAACATCCTTCTCCATCCCTAGTACTGTTGACAATCTTCCTGCAATCTCTCATTTTCAGTTGTGCTTTACAATACTGGTTAAAAACCTATGTTTTATTCCATGTAGAATGAAAAAAAGAGAGATGTATGTTAAAGAAGTAGAAATTGATCCTCATGAACCAGACCAAACAGACTAGCTAACAATCCTGGTGACGTATCCTAGTGCTATTGTTGTGTTTTGCCTCTCTCAACTCCTGTCATAGCATTACGTGGCCATGCCGAGAAAGACACCTGAAGGCAGAGCGACTGGTATGACAGCATTATATGTTGCAGAAGTTCGAAAGATAACAGCAGTTTCTGGTCATGAAAACCTTTAAGGGCTTCTTCTGTAATTGCTTATATTTTTAACAAACAACATCCTTATATAAACAATAGTCAGAAATTTGACTCCACCATTATAGACATCCTCTTGAAGATTTGACCAGACTCTGTGGACAGTACTGAATTGGCTAGAAAGGCCAGCTTTTTGTCAGCCCTAGATTTTAAAAAACACATACATATAATCCTGTTTATATGACCTCAAATGTCTGAATTCATAGCCTGGATTTATTAGAAGTGAATTTTAACCTAGGCTGTGGCGTATTAGGAGACTGAAATGCTGGTCATCTGGATGACCAATCTAGTTTTGATTTATCAATGTATCATATATAGGTGACAATAAACAAAGAAGCTGAAGCTTGAAAATCTCAAAAAGCATATTGCTATTGTTATTTGTAATGAATAGTAGGACTAGATTTGGCACATGAGTTTGTATGACAAACGTGTTTCTGCTATTCAGTACACTTTGCCTTTGTCCCCTTTAATTCTTTCAATTGGATTCCAATCTTTGTTTTATATCTGGTCTGGGTGGGTCTATTTTGAAAGATAAAGGAAGGCAGTAATTTGGAGTTAGTCCAGTAATTAGATAGGATACTTATGAATGAAATATGAAACTTCTAAATGCAGAGTATTTGGGTGTATCTAGTGGTGACTGGTGTCATGTTGTAAATTGGCAGTGATTCTTCACTGCCAATCAGTGGATCAGACGTGCCCCAGATGGGACATGAGGCTTTGGGTACACATTTTTAAAAAGGCACTTTGACTATATTTATAAGAACAAATGGATGTGGAATGAACTTCCAGATTAATATAGCTGCTCAAATAATTCCAAGACTAAGTTCCTCACAAAAAGATGAAATTAATATTCTTCTCTTATTGATTAAAAATATACCAACTGTTAAAGGATAAAGATCAACTGCGACTTTGCACTACATTCCACCACATCAACTCAGAATATGAATTAATTTAATTAATAAATCAGTTAGAGGAAATCCTGCTTCCTGAGTACAATTAAAATAATTTCAGTTAGAGGTTATACTTGGACTTGATTGGCAATCAAAATACTGGATTAGCTTCCATTCTTAGGATCACAAGTGGGACATGATTATTTTCATCATTCTCCCCACCCTCAATATTGCAAACAAAGTGGGGGGGGAATAAATCTCTTCGCTTTCCATTCTGGAAGATTTCTGATTGGTTTGCTTTGATAATAGGAAAAAAAGCCGAAACGAACTGCAAATATACCGTTGCTGTTGAAACATCGTATTGGCACTTAAGGCCTTACCTTTCTCGATTCAACGGCTTAGCTTCTGGGTGGCTGGTTGCCATTGAAGGCGGCAGTTGCCTTATGGGAGAAGGGATAGAAAAATTCAGATCCAAAGATCCCGTCTTTCTGTGCAGAGGCTCCATCTCCATTGCGCCTTGCATTTCACTCTCGATAGGGCACGATCCTGCCCTCCCGTGGCTGGAGAGAGAGGACAGTTCAGGTCCCATTGCGCCCTGCAGCATCCCTTCCACTATTGCCATAGGATCGTGTGTTGGAGACATGGAGGGAGGAGAGCGGGATTTCTTTTTCGTGGATGCTCCTGCTAGAAGTTTCAAGAGGCCGCTTTTCTTTTCTTTCTGCATGAGGATCACATAAACCATTGAAGGTCCAATTATGCAATTGAAGTAAACACCACCACCTCTTTTTCATATCCACCAACATAAAAGCTAAATAGTCTTGCAGCAGGAAAAGTATGGACCGCTGGGAGTATGTATCTGTGTTTTTGTGTGTGTGTGTGCGTGCGTGCATACACATATACTATAAACCAAAATATTCATCCAGGTTGTTCCACTGAAGGATTTTATTTAGGCAGAAAAATAAACAAGAAAGCAAGCAACATTTACACATTATCTTTGCAAAAATGCTTATGTCCTTATGGACTGCAAATGTGATGTTCAATACTGGAGTTGGTATTACATTTCATTGCAATAAGGACAAATGATTCATCCCAGGGAGGGAATAGGCAACTCTAAACTGCTGAAATTTGAAAAGGCAATAATGTTTGAGTCTACCCATGGGGGAAACAGAACACTGAATGTCTAAGTCCTTGGTGCAACAAGAAATTGGTTGTTCCTACAAGCATGTTGTTTCTCTGCTTATTTCTCTTGCTTCCCTCCTTTTGACTGATCCCAGCACTGGGGCCTTTGTGAGATCAGAACATGAAATCAATATTTTCTTACAGTGCACAATTTTCCTTTTCACCAGATCTTTTAAGTCAGCCTTGATACTATCATCTTTAGCTGACAATGATAGTGGATCATTCTGACTAGCAACAACGGGAGTTGTAACTGAACATACAAGCAAGCCCCATGTGGTTTCCTCTAAATATTTATTTTTTGTTAATTTAATTGTCTTGGCTTGCCTTGCCTTCCAGGAAACACAAAGTGACATATGGCACTATACTCTCCCATTTTGTTCTTGCATTAGTTCAGTCTCATGAGTTAAGGTGAAAGATAGTAGCTAAATAGAGGTTATCCCAGTTGTAATACATGGATAGTTCTCAACTTATAACCATTCATTTAGTAACATTGCCAGCTGTTTCCAACAAGAAAAATCTTTGGGGGAAGCCGGATTCATTTAATAACTATATCAAACTATATTAAAGTCAGGCATGATTCAATTAACAACAATCTTGCTTTGAAACCAAAATTTTGGTTCCAGTTGTGATCATAAGTCAAGAATACCTGTAGGTTCCTTAATCTGTCACTTTAAACATGGCTTTCTATTCCATTTCATTTCAACTTTCAATTTAACCAACAGAGAGAGAGAGAGAGAAAGAGAGAGGGAGGGAGAGAGAAAACAAGAGAAAACACAAATAAGCATATACAACAATCCATCTTAAATCCTACTACAGAGCCCTTGCCAAAGCCTTGATGATAAGTAACAAAATGTGCACTGTAGGTTGTATAAAAATCTTATCAGTGAGCAGAAAATCAACACAGAAACTGCCTGATTGTCCGGGGACTCCTGCGAGAAAGGAAAATTTAAGGTTTTCTTACAATGTTATATAAAACCTGCAATATAAAAGAGCGCCTGTAATTCATTCTACCTCTGGTGTGACAGGGGCAGAAACAATGTGCTATGGGGAGTTTGTGATACCTGCCCTGTATGATATGCTGCCCATTTACAAGCTGCCCAACTCCCAGGGATTCTATCTCAATCACATTAAACTACCACCTGTTTCTGTATATTTTATGGAACTTATGTTTCTCCTCCTTCGCTATTGCTAAGTTTCATCCTGATTTTCAACAGTTGTGAGTCAAGAGTCTACTTTTTCTTGCCTGGCAGTACAAAGTATTCACAATACAACACTTAAAAAGTATTCATTCTTGTTTTTAAAACTTTGGCAAGTCTACCCAGTTTGGGGTTGGGGCAGCCTTAAAACATGCTAGCTGAATTTTGTTTTGCCCTAATTAAATTCAGCTTAATGGGCTCCAGATCCAGATCCAGAAAAAGTAATGTCTTAATAATTTTTTGGCATGGAAACAAATATTTAGGCTGATTGGCAAGATCATCTATATAATGTCAAATTCAGGAAAGCCATCAATTGTCTGTTATATCAGGATGTCTTCAGGAACCCGAGTAAGATAGCTCTCCTAGACACTGTGACTGTTTACTATGCAAAAATGTTTTCTTGATGAATTAGGAATTTTTTATGATTAGTATTGAGGTTTTTTTACATTAAAAAACACTTGTTGCAGAGATGGAACATTCAATCAGCCTATAAATCTGAGTAATGAATATTAATTCATTAGAATTAATTCATTAGAATTAGATCACAGTCTGCATTACATACATGAAGGGCTTCTGGCAAGGGATGGGCTGCATCTCACAAGAACTGGGAAGGATGAATTTGGAAAACGACTAGATCAGTTTATCTGAAGGGCTTCAAACAAAAACTGAGGTGGGAGGGTGACCAAACTTTAGGATCTAATTCCAAGCATAAACCTCAAGATAACCTGTCAAACAAGAAGATGGGAAGGAAGGAAAAACTCAAGATACAAAGCAGGAAATGTACTGTAATTAAGGAAAGAAGCAACCTAGAACAAAGGAGAAATTTCATGACGGTGAGAACAATAAACCAGTGGAACGGCTTGTCTTTAGAAGTTGTGGATGCTCCGTCACTGGAGGCTTTTAAGAAGACATTGGGCAGCCAATTGTCTGAAATTGTATAGGGCCGTGATAGCGAACCTATGGCACGTGTGCCACAGGTGTGGCACACGTGCCATATCGTGTGGGCACACGAGCCGTTGCCCTAGCTCGGCTCCAGTGCGCTTGCGCACGCCAGCCAGCTGATTTTCGGCTGGCCCCTTCCATGCCGCCCCTCCCCTCCCAGGAGTCTCCATTAGGCCCGTTTTGGATGCCAGGTAAGTACAGGGCTTGTGTGGAGGCTCTGGGAGGCCGTTTTCAGCCTCTGGAGGGCCTCGGGTGGGGGAGGTCGTTGCCTCCCCCACCTCCCCAGGTTCCAAGAAAGCCTTTTCCAGCCTCCAGAGGCTTCAGGGAGGCCTGCTAGGCCCAAAATGGGGCACGGGGGTCATGCGCGCATGCACAGGGGGTCGTGCGCACATGTGCAGAGAGCATTGATTATGGGCGTGGGCACGTGCACTATTTCGTGTACACACTTGCTTTTGGCACCCGAGGGAAAAAAGGTTCGCCATCACTAGTATAGGGTCTCCTGCTTGAGCAGGGAGTTGGACTAGAACAGTGTTTCCCAAACTTGACCCTTTGAAGATGTATGGACTTCAACTCCCAGAATTCCTCAACCAGGCATACTGGTTGGGGAATTCTGGGAATTGAAGTCCATGCATCTTAAAATAGCCAAGTTTGGGAAACACTGGACTAGAAGACCTACAAGTTCCCTTTCAATTCTGTTATTCTGTTCTCTTCTTCATTACTATGTGTAAAAAGGAATTAAAAACTTGTCTTGGCTAGTTCTATTCTTCCAACCTAACCTACAGTTCTTTGATCAGTTAAAGAAAGCATTTCTGTAGGAGTTGACCAGGCTGAGCCTGAGGGAGGGGTCAAATGTGTCATCAGTCATGAGTCCCTGTGAGCCCACAAGAGATGTAAGTCCAGTCCAACTTGAATTGGACTTTCTTAACTCCTACTCTTTTCCCTTGACTGCTAATAGTTCAGTTTCTTGTAGAGAGCTCAAGCTTGCAATAAATCTTTATACTCATCTGAACTGCCTGAATCTTCTGATTTCCGTGGCGCCTAATAATTTCTGGTTGATTTTTCTGGCAATACTCCTATATAGCTACACATTCAACGATTGGTCAAATCTTTATGTACATGAGTTGGATGTTGGATCATCTGATAGGAAGAATCAGGAGCCACTGACACGCATGCTATCGACCATGTACAATCTTATTGATGGTGATTCTTAGGATTGATTAGAAACCTATCAGAAGTTTGTAGTCAAATATACCATTTGGATTTGCTAGCCTTTGTTGCATACCCAAAATTACATCTTCACAATTTTGTAATGTGTTTGGCAACTCAAAAATTAGTACATAAATGAAAATATAATCCAAACAAATATGTTAGCAAAAACTATGCATCAAAATGCTACCTCCTAAAGAAAAAATTGTTACCCTAAATCCACCCTTTAAGAAAAGCATTAAAATGCCCACAATACATATTTTAGAAGTGTTTGTGAGAATGCCTACGGTTTAACTGCAAATATTTTCCCAGCGAACAGCAAATAGAACATGCAGTATTTCAGATGAGAAATTTTGTGCACAACTGACAAAATCATTTTCTGTATCAGAAATAACAGAAGTATCTTAAGTGAAAGCAGTAAATGAAGCATGCTGAATGACAGAAGTGTCCTCAGTGTGTGTTCCTTCTAACTGGTGGGGTTTGGAAAAAAACGCTGCCTTGCAAAGTACTCTCCAGATTAGAGATCCAACTTGCGCAAAATAGTGTGAGCATCCTTGAAATATTAAAATTGGGCTTTGGTTGCCCTTGTGATATAATGGCCAAAGTATATCAAAACTGCCAGCACCAACCTCACTATTAGCAGGGAACACTGCAATGGGGCACAGGTATCTTTGGGTCCCTCTAGTGATGACACGGCTTTTTCGGCGACCTCCAGTAGCTTTCGGCAGCCTGCGGCCAGCTGCCGCAACAGTTTACAAGCTCTCAAAAAGGCAGCAGCTGGGAGGCTTTTTCTTTTTCGATGTGACTGCGAGAAGCCTCCCAGCTGCTGCCTCTTTGAGAGCTGCTTCATGGCAGCGACGGTTGGCTGGAGGCCACCAAAAGCTACCGGAGGTCAGCTTGCCTTCCGGACTCCGGACCAGCCACCACGGGAGGAAGGTAAGCAGCCCAAAGAAAGAGGTGGTGGTGGGGAAGGAAGCGGGATTAGGGCTGAAGGAGGGGAAATGTGGTGACACGTGTGACTGATGAAGGGAGGGCAGGGCGGCATGCAGGAGGAGGCCTTTGATAGATTAGGCCAGGCCTAGGCAGAAAATAAGTAGATAGGTAGAAATTCAAAACAATTTCCTACCTTTTTCTGTGGGCATGGCTAGGTAGGGTGGTCATGTGACTGAGTGGCCGTAGCTGTGAGTGATGTCAAGTTGGCCATGCCCACTCAATCACATGACCACCAAGCCACGCCCACCAAGCAAACCATACCCCATAGAACCGGTAGTAAAATTTTTTGAAGCCTACCACTGTACCACTGGGAACCTAGAAGAGAAGAACAGCTTGAACAAACTTCTGCATGCCAACTATTCTTCCACATAGAGAAAAGAACATAGCACTATTTGGCTATTTAAAGGTTCTTTTCCATGTGACAAGATGGAAAGAAAGGGGGTGTTAATGGAATGGCAAACATTGCTGGAGGAAGGCTGCTGAATGTAGCTATTTTTAAAATAAAAATACATTGTGACTTGACTGAAGCTAGGATTTGGCACAAACTGCTGGATCCTTGCTGGTCCTTGATCTGTAATAATAAACTTAACTGTAGTCCAGCACACAAAAGTCAGGATTGCCTGAGCTGAATGAGCTTTCTCCTTCAGCTGAGATAATAATGCATGGCTCCCTCTCTGCACACATACAGAGAAGAACAAAAGAAACACATGTGTGCCAAATTTCATAGGGTTGCAGAATGATAATGCTTACCCTGTTAATAATGGTAATAAAAGAATGATCAATACGTTTGGTGCATTTGAAATATTATTCTAAATAATTTATATGGCCTGCCTAACAACTCTTGTATTTTCTTATTCTGACTCTCAAGTAGACTTTGCATTTATTAAATTTCCTCTCCTCCTACTGTATGGAGAAAAGTGAGCAAATGGGATTATTTCTTGCAGTCTGTAAAACCTGGAATCAGAAATTTCTTCGCTGTTAGGAGGTAATCAAAAAGAAGTATTCTGTTAGAAATTAACAGCTGCCGGATTGGATTTAAATATTCATTTATGGCATACCTCTGCTATGGCCACTAATGCTCCTATCACACACATAACATTTAATGTAATTCAAGGGATTTTTATTGAAAGGATCAAGTAATATCCAATTGCATCTCATATGTTTGTATCCTACTATCAAACATTCATATATGTTAATTTCTATCCTAACATCTTCATTTATAAATACTATACAATGGTTTTAAATTTAACCGTAATTTTAATTTTAAAATATTTTTCTTCATTTTTTTAAGGTTTGTATTTTGAATATTAAAATCCATGATACAGAATTGCCTGAATGGGATTGGGAAAATTCTGGAATGGACACGTGGGATAAGTCCTTTCATGAGATTTTAATAAAATATATTCTGAGATGTCCTGGCAATAAATTCAAAGTAGAATCTGGTTCGTTAGCATGAAAGAATATTCTGAAGATTACAAATGTTTAAGGAAAGTCATTTTTAAGCACGTTTGAAGAAGTGCTAAAGCTAACAACATGAGAGAAACCTGTTTTATTACGTAATTTGAAGCATACTATGTATTGACAGTTGGAGTTCATACATTTGACTGAGTTAATTGCCAGCCTGAGAAACAATCATCCATTGATTGTTACTATAGATCTTTTGCTGTAATGTTAGGAAAGAAATGGCAGGTAAAATGCTAAGCATGAGATAACTCTTATAGATAAGTGTTTTATGATCTGAAACCTTCATGGCCACAAAATAAATGAAGTAAAGGATCTACAGCCCAATGTACAATCCAAATGGGAATAAGATCAATAATTTGCTTTAAAGCTAACATTTCAAATTATTTGAATCACAGGACAGTGGGCCTAAACAAGCACAGTGAAAGGGCTTTAATGTTTATTTTGTATGGGAGTCTTCCTTGATACTTCCTTGTGTTTGCTCATTCTTTTTGATGAATTTCTGATATGTCAATTTATATAGAATTTTATTATTCATAGATTCTTTGTACCTTTACTTGTAAACAGGTCTTCTACATATAGAAATAAAACCATGGATTACAAACAGTAGCTGAAAATACTGAGACATCTAATCCAGATTTTGAGCTCTGCCTCACCATAATTTATTCCATTTGCAAGACATTTCCAAAGTACTTTAAACCCTATAGTTTCTCCATATTGTTTTCACCATCCTAGAATCTCAAACGTGTTTTGTATAGCTCCTACTGTATATTCAGCTCCCAGGAAGCACCTTCAGCCAAACATTACTTAGCCTGAACTAGCCAATCACACTGATCCCTGAGTAGGCCACTAACTGATTTAAAACAATAGATGCAAATGATAACTCATGTTGCCTGAGATAAAGAATAAATCCAATTATGAAAAACCACATGCAGCAGCAGTAGAGCTCGCCAAACTCCTGGTACAAATGCCTGGAGAAACAGCCAGGTCTTCAGAACCTTGCGAAAGTTGAACAGGGTTTTCAAGTCACTATCATAGAGAAGTCACAACTCCTGGTCCAGCAAGATGAAATTGTTTAATAGAAGTGCTCAGAGCATGTCCTCTCTGCTACATCTGGTAGGGAGAGCAGAAACAATGAAGAAAGGCAGTCCAACAAACTAACCCTATGCCATATAGGGCTTTATAGGTAAGAAAGATACAGTAGAACCTCTGGTCACAACCATAATTCGTTCCATAACTTTGGTCGCAATCCGATTTCGTCATGACCCGAACCTAATTTTGGAAATTTGGCGCTTACAAAAAAAATGGCATGGAAGGGGAAATCGGCCGCGAAAAACAAATTGTGAATTTTTTGGTCAGAACCCAATTTGGTTGTGGTCAGAAGCGTTCGTGACCAGAGGTTCTATTGTATCTTGAATCATATCTGGAAGCTTACCAGAAGGCAATGCAGCTCATGGAGCAGTCTTATATCAGCCTACCACCAGAAACACCAAAAACTGTCTATACTGTTGCATTCCGGACAATTGTGAGTTCCAATTGCTCTTTATTCTTTAGTCTTTACTGTAGATTACAGTAATCCACATACGAATTGACTAAGGCTTGATTAACTGTGAACAAGACCTCCCGGTCCAAGAAGGGGTGCAACTGGTACACACGATGAACTTGTACAAATTATTAGACTTACAAGGTAGACCACATCAAGAAACTGTTGCTGCATAGGTTTACAGCTATATATATACATATATTAGTAAAATGGCTATAGTAACAAAATCTTGCAGATTTGAATCTTTCCTTCTTTTATTTTCATGTGAATTAGGACGGTTCCTGTGTTAGATGTTTTTGTAAGTAACTTTGTATGGACTTAATCTATGTTGATTTATTTGTTGCCTTGATAACAGACCTTCCCTCTCTCTATCAAGGTCTTTATCCTTTATATTCCCAACATAAAGACCCCCTAGCCATGTTTGTCACTTGGGGTCATCACTTACACTTAGTAAGATACACAACTAGTTCAGTGGTGAAATGTAAAATTTGTTATTACCGGTTCTGTGGGCGTGGCTTGATGGTGGTGGGGTAATATGACTGAGTGGGCATGGCCAACTTTTTTTTTTTACTTTTACTTTTAAAACCATTTTTTTCTACAATCTCTTTGACTGAAAAGGTTGTAAAAATGCTTTTAAAAGCCTCTGACGATCCCAGCTGACTTGCCTGATCGGCAGAGGCTTTTCTTTGTTTTTAAAGCCTCTGACGATCCCAGCTGACTTGCCTGATCGACAGAGGCTTTTCTTTTTATTAAAGCCTCTGACAATCTCAGCTGACTTGCCTGATCGGCAGAGGCTTTTCTTTTTTTTTAAGCCTCTGATGATCCCAGCTGACTTGCCTGATCGACAGAGGCTTTTCTTTTTTTTTAAGCCTCTGACGATCCCAGCTGACTTGCCTGATCGACAGAGGCTTTTCTTTTTTTTAAAGCCTCTGACGATCCCAGCTGACTTGCCTGATCGGCAGAGGCTTTGTTTTTACTTTTAAAAGCATTTTTTTTGGCCAAAGAGGTTGTAGAAAAAATGCTTTTAAAAATAAAATAAAAAGCCTCTGATGATTGCATGGCTCAGCTGGGCATGGGGGTGGGGAGGGATTTGTGCTACCGGTTCTCTGAACCACCCACCGCCATCACTACTGGATCGGGCGATCCGGTCCGAACCAGGAGCATTTCACCCCCGAACTAGTTACCTTTCCTGAAAGAGCATACTGTATAATAGAAATAAAGCTTACAGCTGTGCCAACTCATTTACCTTTTTATGTATTCAACAGAGCAGTATGATTTCTTCCTGGAGTCAAAACTGTGGGGCTTCCAAAATTAAAAAGCGGAAGGATGGGAACAATCTCCTAGACCCACTGTAATTTCTCAAGATTCTTGGATTTTGAAGATACTGTTTAGTTATTTACTGTAGAATGATAGTCTTAGTTTGTACTGTCTGATGCACCAAATGAAACATATTAAAACTTATGTTTAAAAAACCCACCAATATTATGCTCCTTGCAAATATTGTTTTGCTGCCAAATCAGTATGCAAAATGTGAATTGAAGACAAGCATATTCTTCAAGAGAAGAAGACAAGCAGATCACTCTGGGAGTTCTCACCATGGGTGTTCCAAGAGTAAAGTATGCCTGGTTCTGTGCTGAACTTTGATTCTGTAACCTATTTCTGAGAAAAAGATGGGTGTGGAAAAGAGCTAGAGAATGATACACTGCACAATTTACATTATAGGATTAAAATAGTTTGGCTTTATATAATATCCAATTCTTCATTTTTGTTTAAACACAACCTTTCAGGAATCTTAGCAAATTATCAACAGGGTCTGTTTAGCAAATGAAAAATCCTACGAATGTTCTTTACCTGTTCCATAGGGACTAAACAGCAACTACTTAAACAATAAAAATGACAATTTTCCAGATATGTCAAATTTCTAATGAATCATGTGACTATTACTGAACCAGCCAGATCCGCCTTTTGGCACAGGGAAAGCTGTGGGCCACATGCACTGAACAGAATCCCATCTGTATATTAAAAGGAAATTGAACTTTAGCAGTTAAATCAAGCTTTTATCATTGCAGAACAAAATTTGGCAGTACTACATTTCTATAGTTAAGAATAAATTAGAAATGAGGGGAATCTATGTCTGCAGCTGCATACTATTTTGCTTTTCTTATTTTACTATTTTCTGGATCTAAAATGCATATTCTTAAATGTACTATGACCAAAAAAATACAGGAACTATAATCAATATACTAAACTGAAATGAAATTCAATCTTGAACTAATTTAATGTTAAACATTTAAAATACTCAAATTTGCTTTAAACACCAACACTTCTTTCTGAATGATAGTCCAAGATGTAATTTGTGAACAAAAGGAATTTATTTTTTTATGATGTTAGGTCCAAGACATTAACAGAGTTGGAAGGGATCTTGGAGGTCTTCTAGTCCAACTTCCTGCTCAAGTAGGAGACTGTCTATCATTCTGGACCAATGACTGTCTTCTTAAAAACCTCCAGTGATGGAGCACCCACAACTGATTAATTATTCTCACTGTCAGGAAATTTCTCCTTAGTTCTAGGTTGGATCTTTTTGATCCGCTTCCACCCATTACTTCTTGTCCTGCCCTCAGGTGCTTTGGAGATGGAATGGGACAATCGCCATGGCCAACTCACCACGATCAAGTCGCCATGGCCAATTCGCCACAACCAACTTGCCACAGGACAACTCACTGCGGGAAAATTCAACAATTCAATTTAATTATTTAAAATAGTTTAAAAACATTTTTTTTGTCATTGACATATCATTTTGCCCCTCCTTTGGCATTCTTTCTTCAATGATTCTATTCTACTATTTCTTTGATATTACTGTAACTCTTGCCCCATAGTGAATTGTCTTGTGGTGAGTTGGCCATGGTGAATTGTCCCATGCTGAGTTGGCCATGGTGAGCTGTCATAGACCCCTTTGGAGAATAGGTTGACCCACTCTTCTCAGTGACAGCCCTCAAATATTGGAAGACAGCTATCAAAACATCCCCAATCATTCTCTTCATTAGAGTAGACATACCCAGGTCCTACAACCATTCATTGTATGTTTTAGCCTCCAGTCCCCTAATCATCTCTTTTTCTCTTCTTTGTATGCCTTCTAGAGTATCAACATCTTTTGTGGTCATGGTGACCAAAACTAGATGCAGTATTCCAAGTGCAGTCTTACCAGTGTGTATAAAGAGGTACTAACCATTCATTCGCTCTTGATACTATCCCTCTGTTGATGCAGACTAGGACTGCACTGACTTTTGTGGCAGCTGCAGCTCACTACCTAGTTGTCCACTAGGATATAGAGACACTCCTCTCACAGTTATTGTTTTTGAGCCAGGTACCATCTATTCTATACCTGTGCATTTGGTTTTTGTTGCCTAAGTTTAAACCTTTTTTTTTTTTTTAAATTTGATTTATATGCCGCCCTTCTCCAGAGACTCAGGGCGGCATATAAATCTTACCTTTCTCACCACCAAATTGCATTTTGTTGGATAGAGCCCAGTGTTTCAGTCTACAAAGGTCCTTATGATCTTGAGTCTATGTTCTAAAGCAGGGTGTCGGGCTGCGGGCCAGATCCGTCACATGTTGGCCATGCCCACACCCATGTCTGCTTTAGTGAAGGGGGGAAAAGTTGCGATATGTCATGTGGCAACAGTGTGATAATGCAAGTTTGACACCCCTGTTCTAAACTGATGGCTATTCCTCCCAGCTTGGTGTCATCTGCAGATTTGATGAGTTCCCCTTCTATCCCCTCATCTAAATCATTTATGAAGATGTTGAAGAGTACTGGGCCTAAGACAGAACCTTGGGGTACCCCACTGCATTTTCCACTCCATGTAGGTGTAGTTCCATTGAAGACTACTAAGTCTTCAATGTATATGTAGATGTAGTTCCATTGAGGACTACTAAGTGTAAGAGGATCATACTAGAGCTTAAACAGAGAGCCCTGGGCTTGCAAGGAGATAAGACCAAAGTCCCACATTACTACCACAAAAGCCTCTCTGGCAGATTATTTTCTTCATCTAATTATTTTTATAATATTCTTTCTGAACTATGCAGAAGAGCATTTTCATTAGACATACTCAATTTCTTGCCACTAGTGGTTTAGAAGGGAAGACTTAATAATACACTAACACAAGATGGTCTATGCCTTTGGCCATCAAAACAAATTTTGCACAAATTTCTGCGCTGCTCTTTCTATCTGAATTATGAGTCCCTGACTAACCTTTCACTTGGGCTAAAACACTACATGATTCCTTTGTTCATACACGTGTTCATACACACGTCTATAGAAATATTCAGGAGGTCTGAACTTACTGATCAATTAATTGTTTGACACATAGCTTTGTTACAGTTCCGCTCCTACTTCTAGGATAGATTCTAATAAGGAACATTGCCAATTTCTGGGGTGGGTGACTTTTCTTCATAGATGGCATTCAGATCAGTTTTTCCTTTCTGTCGTCAGGAGTTGCGCAGGACTCTGTCATTGGCTACTTAGAGTGGATCAAGTAAAGTGAAAGTGAATCCAGTCAAGCTGGAGGAACTAGAGTTGGGGGGGGATTTCATTCAGCTGGAAGGCTCAATCTATGCTATTTTGGGAAACTATAGAGTTGTGTTCATTGGATAAAATCCTACTATGTGTATCATTCCAAAAAAGAAGCTTGTCTTGAAACTACTAGGACCTGATCAGTGGTAGCCCACTATTATGAAATTGTCTCACCCAGTCTATTTAGATTGTCCCTTCTATATCATATTTAAACGGATAATAATAACAAAAACTTTAGCTTTTCCCATATAGTTCTGTTATTTTTATTCTGTTATTTGTCTTTTTGTGGTAGTGTTATACTTTTTTGCCTTTATGTCTCTTCTGTATTTTTTATTACTGCACTACTTATTATTTTAATAAACTTGTTTCCACAACATTTGCTATGTCATTGTTGGGGTGACATTACCCGCTGTGATCCAACTTGATGGGAGTGTTACTATAATAAAAGTGTAAAATAAATAAATAAATATACCATTGTGTGAAATCGGCGTGCTTTCATCTGATGGGTAGCAACTGCTCAATATCTATGGCTAATTTAATTATTATTTTATTAAACTTCTAGCTGATTTTTCCTCTAGTAGATCTGAGCAACCGGTATATACTTGTGTCTCTGAATAATTTCTCAGGTAAGGCTGAATAAAACTGTAGCTGCTGAACCAGGGGTGAAATCCAGCAGGTTCTAACAGGTTCTGGAGAACCGGTAGGGGAAATTTTGAGCAGTTCAGAGAACTGGCAAATACCACCTCTGGCTGGCCCCAGGGGGGGGAGTGGGAATGGAGATTTTGCAATATCTTTCCCCTGGAGTTGGGTGGGAAAGGAGATTTTGCAATATCCTTCCCCTGCCACGGCCACTAAGCCACACCCACAGAACCAGTAGGGAAAAAATTTGGATTTCACCCCTGTGCTGAACACTTCTGTGGCTATATATGGGGCTCCTCTGTGGTGGTGTCTGGCCTGTGGAAAGCCTCCCCCTCCCCCACGATTCCAGAAGGTCCAGCTCTGTCTCAGGCTATATGGCCAGGAGGATAAGTGGGTATTTCTGTTTGCCTTCCTTGACAATCTTGGTGAAGAGTTGATTATTTTTAATTGACATCTTTTATTTTTATTTTTTTTAAACTGAGATTCTTGATTTTATGTTTAGTTAGCTGCCCAGCGTTAAGATATAAATTTGCAAGATAAATACGTAAGTAAATTTGTAGGTCACACCAGAGAAGAACTCACGGTATTTACTAACTGGTAAAAAAGAAGAATCACTACACTATTTTAAGCATAGTGTACAGGAATGAAATTATGCACTAATCAATAATTCCTTAAGTCCATATGGTAATTCTACCCTACATTAAACATTTTGAACAGATTTTACTACTGGCTTAGAGGAACAAATGGCATTTTCAAATAGCTGGCTTTCAACTAATTTGGGTATATTTTAGGCATCAGAAAATTATAAAGATGCTCTGTCGCTGATGATGGATTCATAAACTGTTCCAAAAACCAACAACATATTAATCTCTTTAGCAGCTACAGTGCCATATGCTTTGGGAAAGTTTAATCAGAATTCTTATCAGAAGTCAGAGTTTTTTTTCTCCCAGAAAGAATAATTAGATGTTTAAACATTTCCAGTGTGATTTGCTTCATCAAATTAAGCTCCTGGAACAGTATCATTTTGTTCAAGTCAGTAGTTACACCTGACATGAAATAGCTAAATTATTTATCAAAGAAACTGTCAGAGGAAAAATAGATTGATATCAAATCATAACATATTGGTAATTAATAGAAAAGAGGAAATTATATTCTGTGATTTTAATAATAGTTTATAATAATAAACTGCTGCAGATTGGTTTATGGTAATAAACCAAAGAAATCAGGGGTGAAATCCAAAATTTTTCCCTACCGGTTCTATGTGCGTGGCTTGGTGGGCGTGGCAGGGGAAGGATATTGCAAAATCTCCATTCCCACACCACTCCAGGGGAAGGATACTGCAAAATCTCCATTCCCTCCCCTCCTGAGGGAAGGATATTGCAAAATCATCATTCCCACCCCACTCTGGAACCAGCCAGAGATGGTATTTGCTGGTTGCTGAACTACTCAAAATTTCTACTACCGGTTCTCCAGAACCTGTTAGAACCTGCTGGATTTCACTCCTGAAAGAAATGTATATATTATAAAATCCTTTTTATAAAAAAGATTGATAAAAACAACACGGCGTTTTGCCCTCTGTGCTTGACTTTGTAATACTAAATTATCCACATTCACATTTATCCTATTGCTTCAACTTAAAATTGTTTTAACTTCTAAAGAGGAGGCTTGGAACTTGAAGGCTTCAGAAACAAATATTTTTTATTCCAAAAATCTGAAGCTCCCAATGGACTGAAGCAAATTTACTACAGTGATTTGACTTGCTCACATGTTGCCAGCAACTTTCCAATCAGTCACTAATAAACTATGTGAAAATGTATACTAAAACAGGATTAAAAAACAAACAAACAAACCAGAAGTTTCAAAATTGTTTTCATAGATTAGAACACAAAGCCAAGATCTCCAATATGAACTTCAACCTAAATATATACTGCATTTAGAAAATTCAGAAAAAGGTGTTTAGTGTATAATAAAGATCTAGGTATTTGGTGGATTGACTACAGATCATAAGCCAGCAGGAATTAGTAAAGGAGTTACCCCCAATGAAGTCTTAAATCACACTAACTATTATGTGCAGACACAGAGTTTCTTTTGGCACCTTTAAGCCTGAATTCAAAGCATCCCCCCCCAAAAAGAGAAGAAGTCACACTATTGCTTGATCAGCTAATGGAGAATGGAACAAGGCAGGGCTCAGGCTCTGCAGACATTTGAAAAAGATGGCATGTAGAGGTGGTCCTTGACTTACAACCATTCATTTAGTGACTGTTCAAAGTTACAACGGCACTGAAAAAAGTGACATAATTTTCACACTTACAACCATTGTAGCATCCCTGTGGTCACGTGATCAGATGCTTGGCAACTGGCATGTGGTTATGATGGTTGCAGTGTCCCAGGGTCATGTGATCACCTTTTGTGACCATCTAACAAGCAAAGTCAATGGGGAAGTCAGATTCACATAACAGCTGTGGTATTAAGTTAACAGCGATTCACTTAACCAATGTAGCAAGAAAGATCATATAATAGGGCAAAACTGAATTGTGGTCCTATGTCAAGGACTACCAGTAGTCCAGTTATACCGGGTGTCAGCAACCTGCAGCTCTGGAGCTGCATGTGTTCTTTGGGTCCCCTGCTGTGGCTCCCTATCGGGTGCCCACAACTGGCTGGCCCCGCCCCTCGCCCTCCCCTCCCAATCACTCCTTGCCTAGCCTGAGAAGGTAAGGGCGATGGGGATGGAGAAGCGGCCAGGGCAGAGACAGAGAGATACAGAGAGAGGGGGAGAGAGAGACACACACAGAAAAATACAGACAGAGAGGGGGAGAGGGGGGAGGAGGGAAAGGAGGGAGAGAGAGATGTCAAAAGGGTTTTGTGGTTCCCGGTATTTTTAAACAACCAGTTTTCTGCCCTAATGACCGGCTGGTAGGCGTGGCTGGGGAGGTGTCATGTGACTGGTGGAAGTGAGTGACGTCGAGTTGGCCATGCCCACCCAGGTTTTGTGGCTCCTGGTGTTTTCTTTTCTGTGGAAAATGGGTTCAAATGGCTCCTTGAGTGTTTAAGGTTGCAGACCCCTGAATTATACCATTTAGGGCAATCAATGAGACCTGAATTTTGGAATAAGTTCTGAAACAGTACAGGGAAAATAAAAATCTGTATTAGTTTAATCATTATAAATTAAAATGTATAACCATGCTGGACTAAAAACTGTGCAATGTAGCTAAAGAAGAAAGTTGACCCATTAACTGAATTGGTCTCATTTGTTCTTTAGCATTTTTTACTGAATAAGGACAAAAAAATCCATCCTTTAAATTGATTATTAAAAGATAAGAGATCTATAAAATATATGGCTCTTTACTTATCCAGAACTTACTCTTGGGAAAAAAAAAGACTCCTAGTATCAACAGTAGAGACCTTCAAATTTCGAGGTTCTATCATATCGCAAGATCTAAAACGGACAGCTAACATCAAACATGTTATGTTATCTGGGGTGAGTTTGATCCTGTGACCCCTGAGGACGTGGACAGGATTCTGGGCAGACTGAACGCGACCACTTGTTTATTGGACCCGTGTCCCTCCTGGTTAGTGCTGGCTTCCCGGGAGGTGATGCGAGGCTGGCTCCAGGGGATTATAAATGCTTCATTGGGTGAGGGTGACTTCCCCGCCACCTTGAAAGAAGCGGTGGTGAGGCCTCTCCTCAAGAAGCCTTCCCTGGACCCGGCAATGTTGGTTAATTATCGTCCAGTCTCCAACCTTCGTTTTGTGGTGAAGGTTGTCGAGAGTGTGGTTGCGCAACAGCTTCCCCAGCACCTGGATGAGACGACGTATCTGGATCCATTCCAATCGGGTTTCAGGCCCGGGTACAGCACGGAAACGGCATTGGTCACGTTGGTTGATGATCTCTGGAGGGCTCGGGACAGGGGGTGCTCTTCTGTCCTGGTCCTGTTAGACCTCTCAGCAGCTTTTGATACCATCGACCATGGTATCATGCTGCACCGGTTGGAAGAGTTAGGGGTGGGAGGCACTGTACTACGGTGGTTCTCCTCCTTTCTCTCCGGCCGGTTGCAGTCTGTGTTGGCAGGGGGCAGAGGTCGACCCCGAGGCCCCTCATATGTGGGGTGCCACAAGGGTCGGTCCTCTCGCCCCTTTTGTTCAACATTTATGTAAAGCCGCTGGGCGAGATCATCCGTGGTTTCGGGGTGAAGTACCACCAGTACGCTGATGACACCCAGCTGTACATCTCCACCCCGGACCACCCCAATGATGCCCTTGAAGTGATGTCTTGGTGTCTGGAGACCGTGCAGATCTGGATGGGGAGGAACAGGCTCAGGCTCAACCCATCCAAGACCGAGTGGCTGTGGTTTCTGACGTCCCGATATAGTCCGTTGACGCCATCGCTGACTATTGGGGGCGAATTGCTGGCCCTCACGGAGAGGGTTCGCAACTTGGGCATCCTCCTGGACTCACGGCTGTCTTTAGAAGAGCACTTGATGGCCGTGACCGGGAGGATCTTTCATCAGGTTCGCCTGATTCGCCAGTTGCATCCCTTTCTGGATCGGGACTCTCTACACACAGTCACTCATGCCCTCGTCACTTCCCGCCTGGACTATTGTAACGCTCTCTACATGGGGCTCCCCTTGAGGAGCACCCGGAGGCTCCAACTGGCGCAGAGTGCGGCCGCGCGGGTGGTTATGGGAGCAACATGGCGCTCCCGTGTGACACCTCTCCTGCGCGAGCTGCACTGGCTCCCGGTGGTCTTCCGGGTGCGCTTCAAGGTTTTGGTTACCACCTTTAGAGCGCTCCATGGCTTAGGACCTGGCTACTTACGGGACCACCTACTACAACAAACAGCCTCCCACCGGCCGGTACGCTCTGATAGAGAGGGGCTCCTCCAGGTGCCGTCAGCCAAACAATGTCGACTGGCGGCCCCTAGGGGGAGAGCCTTCTCTGTGGGGGCACCTACTATCTGGAACGAGCTCCCCCCGGAGATACGGAGGATCCCGGATCTGCGCACTTTCCGCCATGCTTTGAAGACACTCCTATTCCAGCAGGCCGGCCTGGCCTAATTTTCTCCCCTTCTTTTAAATTTTTAAATTGAAATTTTAATTCGTTTTAAATTATTGGGAGTTTTAATTGTCTTGGGCAAAAATTATTTAATTGGATTTTAATCATGTTTTTTAACTTTTATATTTATGTGTTTTATTTTGTGCCTGTTCACCGCCCTGAGTCCTTCGGGAGTAGGGCGGTATACAAATTTAATAAAATGAAATGAAATGAAATGAAACACATCATCAAAAAAGCACAACAAAGAATATTCTTTCTGTGCCAATTCAGAAAGTTCAAACTGCCCAAGGAGCTGCTGATACAGTTCTACAGAGGAATTATTGAGTTTGTCATCTGCACCTCTATATAATTGTCTGGTTTGGGTCTGCAATCCAACAAGACAGACACAGACTTTAGAGGATAATTAGAACTGCAGAAAAAACAATTGCTACCAACCTGCCTTCCATTGAGGATCTGTATATTGCATGAGTCAAAAAGAGAGCTGTGAAAATATTTACAGACCCCTCACATCCTAGACATAAACTGTTTCAACTCCTACCCTCAAAATGATGCTATAGAGCACTGCATACCAGAACAACTAGACACAAGAACAGTTTTTTCCCAAATGCCATCACTCTGCTAAACAAATAATTCCCTCAAACTGTCAAACTATTTACTAAGTCTGCACTACTATTAATCTTGTCATTGTTCCCACCACCCATCTCCTTCCTCTTATGACTGTATTACTGTAATTTTGTTGCTTGTATCCTTACGATTTATATTGATATTGTTTCCTGATTGCTTATTTGTACCCTATGACTATCATTAAGTGTTGCACCTTATGATTCTTGATTAATGTATCTTTTATGTACTCTGAGAGCGTATGCACCAAGAAAAATTTCTTGTGTGTCCAATCACACTTGAATAAAAAATCCTACTCTACTCTACTCTACTCTACTCTACTCTACTCTACTCTACTCTACTCTACTCTACTCTACTCTACTCTACTCTACTCTACTCTACTCTACTCTACTCTATTCTAATTGGTAATTTGTATTTTTTTAAATGGCCCCAAAAATAGAAGAAGAGGGAACAAAAGATCCATCCAAAACTAAACAAAAATGCTCCAGTCCACCTAGCAGTTCAAAAGCATGCAAAGTAGATTAATAGTTACCACTTTGATGGGAAAGTAACAGCGTTCTGTATGCCTTCTGCATATAGCTATGGTGGCCACCTGACCTTGAAAATGTCTTTGGACAATGCTGGCTCTCTTGGCCAAGAAACAGAGATGAGCACCGCATCCTGGAGTCGGACACAACTGGACAGGGAAACCTTTACCTTTAGCAACAAAACTTATGACTAATAAGGAGGAATGCTTTTACACATTCAGATTTTCGCTCCAATACTTCTAAACAGTGATTAATCATGAAGTTCTGCAAGTAGCTTTTAATAGACAGCATTCATCATCACCTATGCAGGAGAGTGATTAGTTACAACATGTGTAAACTCTATATGGAAACAAAATACAGTACTGTATTTGTTAACGATCTACTGAGTTTAGCATGTTTAGATCAGCTTGGTACTAACCTTCATTAACATGTTACTGCACTGACACTGAAAGACTGTTCTGAAAGTGAACTCCATATGCCTGCATCTCTAGAGAATCAATCATATATTCATCATCATATTTAACTCTGTCCTGTCCTGTTTTACCAAAGTCTGCAAGTGCAATTTTCTGAAAGAACCAGAAATGTTTACAGTACTATTAAAACAGCCTCAAACATATATGTGTCAATGTTTTAATTGACTCTAAACCCCCAAGGCTACCTGTCATTTAACATCTTCAGTTTAATTAATCCATTTTGGCTGAATCTGCATATATGGCAAAAGACTATTTGATATTTATTTTGTATACCAATGCTATCAAATTTGTAGCATTTACAGAAAGCATAACAATCAAAGAGGTACAACAGATGGAGAAGATAGTGAATTTCTTAATATGTAGGTACTCACTCAACCAGTCAGCAGCTCCAAATCTAAATTTTTAAAAAATGTATAAACAGTAAATTAATCAGGAGTGAATACCCCAAGGATATATATATCCTTTGAAAACCTTTGATGCAATCTCCAGAGTTCTTTAAAAAACTGACATCAAAATGCAATGATGATTGTGACAGAAACAGAATATTTATTACATATCTAGTAAGCTAATTAATTAAATTAAGTAATTCTTTTAAGGCACAGCATAATGTATCTACTCTTCCATGTTGCAAAATGATCATTTACCTTTTCATTTTTCCTTTCTTCTGTTTTGCAAGCTGTGTTGGTTGGGCTACAAGTCACCAAGCTACTGATGGGCCCATTTCCAGCTTCTCCATTCAGATTGACTGCAGTGACATTGGGAGGAGTAATTGCTGCAGCTGCTGAAGTGAGAGGAATAATAGGTCTGGCACACTGTGCTCCAGGGATGACATGCACAGGAGAGTGGTGGATATGTTGTGGAGAAACCACCGAGTGTGATCTGATAACAGTTGCTGGGAGGCGAGATGGAGAATTCTGGCTTCTCAGTGGTGAGACTGTGGCTGTGGGCCGATCCTGGGCCTGCACAGAATTGTGAACAACTAAAAAAAAAAAGGGGGTAAGGAAATAGGAGGGGGGGAAAAGTAATTTAGAAATGGGGATATAATAGGAGATTTTGAACAATCCAAACTACTAAATTCAGTTGGAAACTCTTTGATTATAGCTCATCTACAATACAGAAACAGTATCATCTCAGTAGAAGCTGTGCAAAAGCTTAAAATGTTCATCTTATATCTTGATTAACTATATGCAAAACTGCATGCAATTCAGAAATAAATGTAGTCCAAGAAAATATACTCAGGATCAGATTGAACAAGATTTTCATATAATACTTCTAAAATAAAAGCAATATGGAATATTTTAACTGAAAATGACAACATTTCTTACTTACATATGAATTCAGGAAGCTGTCTTATTAACTCCCCTACTGTACTCTATTCTGACAGATGAAGGAATCCAGAACACTTGAACAACTTGTGGGGAAAGTCAATCAGATTAATTTTGAGTTGGAATTCTGAGAAGATTATTTATACAGGTGTTACATCAGCAATTATTTGTTCTACTATTTTGAATTGTTTTTAGCTATCTAGGTTTTAAGGATGTGGACAAGATATATGGAGAGACGAGTCCTTCTGGACTCCCTGGGGAAGCTGAATCGTTGGGTATCATTTTACAGTGGTTCTGAATCTTCCTGTCAGGCTGGGTCCAGAAGATGATACTGAAAAGCTGCGATTTGACACCTAGATTGTAGACTTATCCTAGTCCACAGGGCCATTTCATTTTATCTCCCATGCTATTCATGTACAGAATAACTGTCTTGAGGGAGACAGGTGAGATCCATCTCCAGGAATGAGGAAAAAATATATCTTGAATTCAAAACAAGCACAAAGTATGTGGCAACAGCTCAAACATCTTAATCCACATAGACATAAGAAGGGGAGGAGGTTCAGCATAATCAGACTTGGAGGATTCTGTTATTATAGCCTCTCTCAATAAAAGTAAACTTAACCTTCTCATGAAGTTGATTTTTGGTCTGATTTACCTGGTAGGACTAACAGTTCAATATTTACAACATGATACTGGAAGAGGTTATCTGGAACTTTGGAATGGATTGTCATTAATATGCGTTCAATTCCTAGGTAGCAGTCAGTATATATTATGTAAGTTTGATAATGAAAGATGGATACAAACAAGACAAGGTGCTATTGGGAAATAGGAAACTGATCTCAGGTCTTAAGTATCAGACTATCTCAGAAAGAGTTGCATTATCCTTGAAAGAACAGATTTGCAGCCTGAGAACATTCCATGAATGTTGGCTACCATTAATAATATCTTTGATGCGGAATGCACATGTCTATCTTTGAGTAATAATCCCTTGGCAGGGATTATTTTCTTGGATACCTTGAGTACTGCAACATGCTCTACATGGGGTTCCTCTTAGTAAGTGTCTGGAAGTTGCAGTTTGAGAAAAAGATAGCAAGCTAAATGCTAATTGGAATCATATGATGTTGCTGTAACATTTACACTAGATGTACAATACAATAAACATAATAAATAGCTGTTTTTCTCTTTCTTTAATGTCTAGCAGAACCTACAGGCAATATATAGCCATTTAAAAATAAGACCTTTGTAATGAGTTAATCTTCTTGAAAATGTGGGATAACGAGCCACTTATTCTGTGATTTGAAACAGTCACCTAAAAACCCAAGTCCATTCTATTTCACTTCTGATCAGAGGCTGCTTTTTCTTAATGTGTTTAGGACAAATCAGTATTGTATGTTAGGAAAGCAATCTGGTGATCATCAGAAAGTATTTCTGAAATGATTCTGAAAAGCTGCTGGAATATATAATTATAATAAAAAAGCTCAAAAGAACAGCAGTGTAAAAGCTGATTATATATGCATGGAGAAAATTCTTTGAACAAAGAATGCCATGTGGGAAAAAAGCCCATTACATAACGTATACACTCTATTTTTTAAAAAGGAAATTGTATTTCAAGCCTGGCCTGGATGTATCCCTTGTTTTTGTGTTGCACAATAAACATCTTTCATATTTTAAACCTAATAAACTGTTTTAAAACATTAAAGCAATACATAACTTGTTAAGTAGACTTACAGTATCAAGTTTACTCCTTAACATACAGGATGCTTCATGCTTCCCAAATGAATTAGTGTAACATCTGTAAGTACTGTAGTGGGAGTTCCGCTGTGAGTACAGGTAGTCCTCGACTTACGACCACAATTGAGCCCAAGTTGTCTGTTGCTAAGCGAGATATTTGTTAAGTGAATTTTGCCCCATTTAACAAACTTTCTTGCCACAGTTCTTAAGTGAATCACTGCAGTAGTTAAATTCGTAATAGGGTTAAGTGAATCTGGCACCCCCATTGACTTTGCTTGTCAGAAGATCACAAAAGGGGATCACATGACCCCAGGGACACTGTGACGGTCATAAATATTACGTCAGTTGCCAAGCATCTGAATTTTGATCACATGACCATGAGGATGCTGTAACGGTCATAAGTATGAAAAAGAGTTATAAGTCACTTTTTTCAGTGCTGTTATAACTTCAAACGGTCACTAAGTGAACTGTTGTAAGTCAAGAACTACCTGTACAGGATAGCCAGAAAACCAAAATGTGGTTCTTGCAAGCAATAAATACCACCTTAAACAATGCAGGTGTCAACCCTGAAACTGACCTGACTGAAGCCATTTTGAGGCTTCAGTGTTGCCACACTGGAGATGAAGGATAGGGAGGAGGGAATAGAGATAGCTGGCATTTTGTTGCCAAAACAAAATACTTTCTCCTGGGAACTAAGGACATTCTCACACCTGGTCAGAGAAAGGAGGAGTGATGTTACCAGGCAACCGGATGGCACCGTGATTGGACCATGTGACTGATTGTTTGGGAAAGGGAAAAAACTTTTACTTTTAATTAGGTGAAAACCACTGGAACCTTTAGAGTCACTTTTTACCAGAACTGGGCCAATATGATATACCCAACTATTCTCTGAGGAATCTACCTGCCTTGGAGTTTTGCTTGCTATGGGTGTATTACTTGGAACCCTAACATCAGGCAAAAAGCTCTAATTCCTATCACTGATACAGTTTTGAACAGAGCCAGTAATTTGCAGAGGAGCCCTAGATAGACAGAAGGTTCTGGAGACTCCTTTTCTCTGATGCGTGATTCAGAGGAGAGGATTCCTGCCGATTATACCTACCCATTTGCACAGTGCTGCGAGGCTGAATCACGGGGTGCTGAGAAGAGTATCTCAAACAGTTATTCATCTGTGGGGAGCCTGCTGGCAGCTGGGTCTGAGAGGGAGGGGTTGTGATTGGAACCGCCGGTCTGGTAACAGGAGCAGAACTGGTAAGAACTGGGGCTCCTGGGACTGCATCTCGAGGGGAGCCTTTGGCTGTTGGAGAGCCTCCTGTTAAATTCCTGGGCTGGTTAGTTGCTGCAGGAACCCTGGAGAAAAAGGAAGCCCAAGATAAGAGCTCTGTGCAAGAAGTCAAAGGCAACATATTGAAACCAATGTTTCCTCATCATGCGATCACAAGTAGTCCTCCACTTACAACAGTTTGCTTAATGACCGTTCAAAGTTAAAATGGCACTGAAAAAAATGACTTACAGCCATTTTTCACACTCATGACCATTGCGGCATCCTCATGGTCACGTGATTTACATTCGGATGCTTGTCGGCTGACTCACATTTATGACGGTTGCACTGTCCCGAAGTCATGGGATCCCCTTTTGCAACCTTCTGACAAGCCAATGGGGGAATCTGGGGAAGCCAGATTCACTTAACAACTATGCTACTAATTTAAGAGCTGCAGGGATTCGCTTAACAAAGGAGGCAACAAAAGTCGTAAAATGGGGCAAAATTCACTTAGCAAATGTCTCACTTAGCAGCATAAATTTTGGGTTCAGTTGTGATTGTACAGTAAGTTGAGGACTACCTGTATTTGGCACAGCATCTCTTGAAATTTCTGTTGATGTGCTTATCAAATAAAATAGAGGAAAAACTTTTTAGTAGCTGTTAGATACAGATGACTCTCAACTTATGACTGCTATTAGAATTGGAAATCCAGTCCTAAGTTATTATGGTCATAACTTGAGAGGCTTATGTGATTTTATGACCTTTTTTCCAACGGTTATTAAGCCAAAGTAGTGGTTGTAAGTGCAAATCCATTCATTTGAATAATTATTTTTTTTGCCAGAAACTGGCATAACATTGTGAAGCATCAAAACTTGTTGCCAAGTGAGACAGGGAGACCATTTACAATGGCTGGGGAATACATTACAGGCTGTAAAACACCCATAGCTGTCGTAAATGTTGTTCAACAACCAGTTATAAGTTGAGGACTACTTGTGGAACAGCACATTATGTTTCATGAGAAAGTAGCCACAGAAGTAATATGTATTATACAAAATATGCAACCTTAGCTCTATTATAGAGAGAAAAGCTGAACAGAAATCCTTACTTCTGGTGTTGAAAAGAAATGTAGGCTGTGCTAGTCCTTGCATAAATTTTTTTTATTTGATCTCTTTTAAAAAAAGCATGAATTATGCCAAAAGTAGGAAGCAGAAAAAAATGGGCATTTTAGCTGATCACTGAATCATTCAGATTTTCTACTTCTTTTTGTTATTTCTACCACATGCAGCAGTTTAGATATATAGCCTTTCCAGGGATGGGTTCTACTTACTTTTACTACCGGTTCGCAGCGGAGCCGCACGTTCTTCTGTGCATGCGCAGAAGCGTTTTGATGACGTTGGGGTCGGTGGGCAGATTCTCCCACCGGTTTTGCTACCGGTTCTATAGAACTGGTGCGAACTGGGGGCAACCCACCACTGAGCCTTTCCCTGCCTAGCTATGAACAACCTCTGTATCTAGACAACAGTCTGAGATCACAGACAGGATGAACATGTACATCACTGTGGAGGTACAAGTGTGACATCAGGCACAATCCTTCAGCATCACAAACAGTTCTTATAACCATTGGTGAGGATATTATGATAAAAATATTATGTAATTGAAAATAATATATTAAAATAAAAACAAAAACATCTGAGTGCAAACTCAGAGAAGACACTTTTTGGGATTTATTTTCTTTCTTTGGGAGGTGGTGACATCAGATTGCTAAATCTCCCACACTGCTTCTCACCTGGAAACAGGAGTGACATAATTGCCTGGAAAGACGCCACACATGCCATTTCTCAAGGACGTCCCTTTGAACCAGCCATCCTGACACTTCTCGATAACACGATACATTTCGCCCTTACGTAGTTCTAGTTCATCTGTCTTCTGAGGTTTGTAGGCATATAATGCCAAATAACTGTCAAAAATGATAAATATATAAATAGTGAGAGGGTAAAGCTGAAGACGCGCATAGCAAGTAAACCATATTTTGTTTTAAAATAAAATACCTGTTATTGCTTAATTTATTTATTCAGTGGGGAGCAACTGAAATTATTAACCAGCAAAAGAATATGGGAAAATAGAAGGGAAAATTCCATCCAGACAGCTATAAGATACTTAACACATTGACAGCACTAGAATATTAATTGGAAATTTGTTTACAAATTTCAAAAATAGGATGCCCATAACTAAATTTAGCTGGATACCGATTATCAAAATGAAAAGCAAATCATGCTGAAGAAAAGACGCAACATTCATGTAATTCTACATAATGTATTTTTAAGATATTTTGCACTTTAAAAATAGGCAGCTGAATTAAAGGACAAATGAAAGTAGTATTTCTAAAATTACCAGAAATCATTTAAAAAAAACTATAGTTTTTAGATTTCCCTATTGTTATACATATCAGAGGGATAGTCCTTGAAAATCAGGGTGGGTGGTTTGATGGGATATGCTGTTCTGGGAGATTGGGACTTGAAGTTGAGGGAAAACCCTGAAGGAAAGGAACTTAAAAGTCTGGGCACAGATAGGCTGATAACGGGTTACACTGTACTTGGATATCTCTGGCCAAGGAGAAGAGCAAGGATGATATGTAACAGCTTTGCCTTCTTTGTTCCATAAAATCACTTGCCAGGATTCTTCCAGATTTTTATTTCAGCCAAAACTCAGAACAACCAAAAATCTGCCAATTCAAAATGGTTTAGCAGAAGCTCTGCGACATGAAGGTTTGCTTCAAGTTCAAAACAAATATACTGCATATTCTATTGTGCGCATACCCCTAATAAAGTATACTATATATAAAACTATACTGGCTTTGCTAAATTACATGTGATTTTTTTTTTTTTTGTAATTTCTGGAAGATGTAAAACTGGAATATCCTCCACATAGCATCTCAAAAAAATTACTAAACCACATTATTCAGATTGAATACAGATTGTAACCAATACACATGTTTTCTGCTTTATAGAAAATATAAGTTGAAAAATAAATGTTGCTTGATTTTTTTATTTTGTCCCTGTATGCAGTAAGCATTCTCACTGCAAGCAGAAAATAAACAGCAATAATTATTAGATTGCTCATATCTTTTAACAATTCCTTGAGGCACTCTTTGGCTTGATTTATCAAATGCTTCCAGTAGGCAGCATCCTGATCAAATAATTAATGTATATTTTTCACAAGAGGCTTGAGGAATTATTGTCACATTATGTTTTGGCAGTGTATGTGCAGTGAACTATGTTAATTAGCATGAGCGCGTTCTCTGGTTTTAGTGCAATCAGTACTAGCCACTTGGAACAAAATGTAAAACCCTCAGCTATCTTTGACTACTCAGTGGCATTAGAAAACACTATTGAACTTGGGGCTTTTTGTGATGCTGGATGTCTGGATATTATGAGTTACATTTCAGTCTACACTGTTCAGCACTAATAGTTACCAGGTAGAATTGTATTCTAGGTTTAATTTTAGGCTAGAGGGCCTCAACTGTGATTGATTTTAAAACGTCAAATTCAAAGTACTTTGATTGATGTCATCATTGTAGGCCTGTTATGAGTTTGTGGTACACCTTTGAAGTGAAGTCTGGTTTTCTAATGCTTAAGAGCACAAAAGTGCTTATTTCCCTTTTCCTTAGCATATTAAAAAATTCCACAATTTGTCAAGTGGAATATTGTAGACAATTTACAGAAAAAACAAAGATAGAGCGAGTTAATTAAACATACATAATTAAGTACTCATGGTAGGTGTTATGTATATAGGTAGTGCTTGTTTAGTGACTGTCTTGTTTAGTGAGAATTTGTGCTTACAATGATGAAAAAGTAACCCAAAGTGACCAATCCTTTATATGTCTGCAAAGAAAGCTGAAATAAGATCACAATATCATTTTGTGACTGCTTTGCTTAATGACCTAGTTGCTAGTTATTAACCACATTAAATAAACCTAATGTAGTTGTTAAATGAGAACCACCTATAATGCAGTTTGTACCAGCTATTTGTTCTAATATTAGTTTTAGTTTTCCTGCACTCCTTGCATAGTTATCCTCACTATTATATGTCACTAAGCATTTTCAATCACTTTGGACATTGTGGCACAAAAAATTGTATGTCCTCTTTCTCTCTTTAAATGCAGCAAAGACACCACCTTAGATGTCTTGGATGGAAGTTCAAATGCTGAGATTATATAATGGATAAGATAAAGTTAGACGAGATGGGAAGCACATAAACAAAGAAGCAAAGAAAGGTAATGGAGAAATGGATGAAGGACACTCACCATTTCCTAATCTCCCAAACTAACCAGAATGTTTTTTCAGAGAATATTCCAGCTGATAGGAAAAGTGCTAGATCCAAGGAAAAGAAAACTGAGCTTGTGCTTGGTGTTTCCCCCCCCCTTCACTGTGTATTTAATTTCGATAAATATTTAATCATTCTATTTTTAGTATCTTTCACTGAAACCAAAATTTTTACATGTTCCATGCTAATGCTGTAACATCATTTGCTGCACTAAATATATACCTGGAAGAATTTTATTTTATGAACAGCTCTTCCTAATGGAATATAATTTCAGATACTAAATTGTATAGGAATATTGTTTCATAAATGGTTTAATATAATTTATGTTAGTGGTTCTCAACTTGTGGTCCGTGGCATGGACCCTTGTGGACTGGCTGTGATGTTGTCACGGGGGTCCACAAAGGCTTGAAGAAATTATTTAAATCTTGAGTTAAGTCTTGGTGGTCTGTGGCCACAAAACATATTTAAAGGGGGTCCATGGTAAAGAAAAGGTCGAGAACCACTTATTTATGATATTAATGATTTTCTCTATTTGATAGGAACAATACCTGCCAAGTAATCCTTCACAGAACTATGACAACTAACTTGGGAATTTGAAGAATAAAGTGAATTAAATTTTAAAAGAGAAAAATAAAATGAAATTAAGGGAATGGTTAGGAGGAATGAGGACACGTGGGGAATTGGAAGAGGTTCTAGGAGGAAAACGGTTGTCTTGGTTAAATTATAGCCAAGTGGAACAATGGACTAAAAATTGGATAAGAGAAAATGGAGAGTGTAGAGAGTTAACGAGGTTTGAGGAATTAATTGAAAAAAATCAAACTGTAAAGGAAGAAAATAAAGGGATAAAAGGCTTAATGAGCGGAATTTATAAAATATTGTTGGAGGAAGAGGAGAGGGGAAATTTAGGAAAGATGGTATGGGAAACTGATTTGAAGATACAAATAGGGCAACAGAGTTGGGACAGAATTTGGCAACAAAGAGTGTTGAGAAATATGTCAGTAAGAATAAAAGAGAATTACTACAAAATGGTATGGAGGTGGTACTTAACTCCGGTTAGATTAAGCAATATGAATCAGCACTATTCAGATAACTGTTGGAGAGGTTGTGGGGAAAAAGGAACGTATTTACATATGTGGTGGGATTCTAAATTTGTGCAAAAATTGTGGAAGATGGTGTTTAAGGAGATAGAAGAAATTGTAGGAATAAAGGTAGAAGAGGCACCAAAGGTAGCATTACTCTCACTATTGGAAGATATAAAATGTAAAAAAGAGACTAAAGAATTGATAATAAATTTGTTGACCGCAGCAAGGCTAATGATTTCTAGGAACTGGAAGATACAAGGTGTTTATAATTTGGAAGAATGGTATAAGGAGGTATGGGATATTGCCATAAATGATAAATTGACTTGCAATATTAAAGTAAGGAGGGGCATAATGAAGGTAAACGAGTTCAATGGAATCTGGAAACAGTTCCTAATATATGTGTTTTCTGGAGGAAGAGGGATACCACCACCAGAAGAAGCTTTAAGATTCTGGAAGCAGGAATGATCCCGAGGGGTGGGGGAGCACTTGTTGATTGTTTGTATTCTGTATATTGTTATATATTATATATTATGATTCATGTATGTTATGTATGTTAATTTCTTTTTTTATATATATGTTAATAATAAAAAATATGGGGAGAAAAAAAAAACAACTAACTTGGAAATTAAAATTTGTCTGAACCAGTAGATACAAGTGACCTGGACTTTCACTCATCACTTTTCAATTTTGACAAAAGGCTGGTTCACCCAAACCAGTGATAACCATGAGGGGGGGTTCTGCTGACATTTTCAAACTCCAAAATAATAAAGCCAAAATGATACATTGCTCCTCAGAGCAAAACGTCTGCTTACATATTGAGTGGTAGTTGGACCTTTGATGGTGTTCCTTGATCTCCCACAATTGCACTGGTTCTGGGTCCAGCCATGGTTGCGGATCCAGCTAAAGTAGAATCCTAGAAGCAACAGAAGTGGAGAAAAATGAAAGGAATGCCCATTTCACACTCATTTTTTTACTCAATTGTATGACCTTCAATGTGTTTCTTTATTTATTTCACTTATTAGCATCCTTTATTTTCCTTAAGATAGGTTCTTTAGCTTTATGCATTCTAACAATGTATTTTTTGCAGAAGAGTCACCAATGGCCAAAGCTCCACTGTAAAAAAAATAAATCAGAAAAATCAGTATTTTTTTCAGCCTAAAACAAGATTGGTCTGTCCATCCCTCAGATTATACTATGCTTAATTTGATAAGGGCCATTATTCGTTTTTAATTTCATTTTCTTATTAACTTCTTGTGCACTAATAATACTTGATATGTACTGTATGTTAAAAAACAAGTTGGTTGTCAATTGCTCCAAAGGTTATTTTGTATATTACTTTTTATAATCAGCCAGAAATCTCTTCAGCAATCAGATGTGAACTACAGAGCACTAAAATAATAACTATTGTCATTGTAACTCAGTTTATTATTATGTTCTTTATTCTCAGCTCATATTTCAGTGTCAAAAGGGAAACCAGATCTACTACTGATGAAACATATTATTTAAAAAAATAAAAATACTTATGCCTTCTCTACTTTCTAACAGTAAAAAAGTTGTTTGGAAAGGAGTAAATTTTGCCCTTTTTGAAAGAATATATTCAAGAAAAGAAATGTTAAAAGCTTTCCTGGCTATTCCCTGTCTGTGCATTTTAAGAGATTGTGCATTTCATTCTCTTTCATTTGATGGAATTTGGACCAATGATTTTAGTTTCCAAGGTTTGCCAACAAATGGATGGATTCATTTATTCACTTATAAAGACTCCTGAAGTGAAATATATTCATAAATCCTTCTTCTTCTTTATGTCATCTTGTGGGATTTTACAAATCCCCAAGTTAAGATGCATTTCATAAGCTGTGAAGTGTGACAAATTTTAATGCTTCTTTCCAATTCACTGTCTCTTAATCTTAAAGCATCTATCAGACATTTACTTAGCTAACTGTAGCACCAGGGACTGGTACAGGGGCTATAGTGCAGAAGGACCAGTTTTTAGTGTTGATATTGGATACCTGGTTTTCTAAGGAATTGTCCTTCTGAACAGTATGGATATACACGAGAGTAATGCTCTACAGATAAAGGTTGGAAAGAAGAAATATATTGGACTTAAAATATATTGGAATCTCCCTTCCCCCAATTAAATCGCAGAACACAGTAAAAATGCAGACAAATAAGTCATTTGAGTCATAAAAATATCTGATTGGCTGTCTCTATTGTTCAGATCAGTCAAAAAAATATCCAGGCCAGAATCAGTCCCTATGTCAGGTTTTGAAGCATTGGAGTAAGTGCAGCGTGAAATGCTGACATCCTATATGCAACTGATCTAAACAATCCCCTAATATGGTTCTTTGGATCAGTACTCCTAAAATTGCCAAGTCAAGCTGAGTCTTGATACATTTGGAGTTTACCAGGTTGGTGAAAATGATATAATATTTTCCACATGTAGATCTGTATTCATTAATAACATGTTTTCCCCAAAATGTGCAGTGAATTGAACAAAACAGACTTTGTAAATCATGGATACCCAGATGAAGTTCCTATATCATGAATGTTAAACTCAGATGATTTTTTTGGACATTTATTTTTCAATATTTATATCATACTAACATTGCAAACTCTGCACTGTCTGGACAGACTACAAAAACAGGCCTATATACAATATATTACTATAATTTAATCTAAAGGCAACTGGAACATGAGCCATCATTGCTAATCCCTCTTCCTCCAAGGGGAACTTCAATGGCACATCAACTGAAACTGGCAAAGGATCTCCTGGTCATAGGATCCACCTGCTGTTCCTAAAGTAGTTAACAGTCAAGGAGAATCCTTAGGTTTTGGACAATCCCCTTCAAGGATTATCCACTCAGGATGAATATGGAGGCCATCAACAAATTTATTTCTATGTACACAGCAACTCTATTTTGCCAGATTTAACCCAATGCTTCTCACAGCTTTACCAAGAAAGACGTCGATAATACCCTCTATGTATTGATAATATCTCATCCAAATTGGCAGATATCTCAATAGAAGATATGCCTCAGTTTCTTAATATGGATAATAAATAACATTATTTTTCACATGGAACATTATATTTTATATGATAGAAAGAAAGCTATCTGGATACACAGGATCACTGGTTTGATTTCCAGAGGGAAGTGCTGATATATTTGCAATTAATTTACATTTACTTTCCATCTAATCTTGAGACTCAAGGCAAGACACACAGTATCTGTATGATACCTACTCTGGTTAGCTTTTACAATGATAAATAGTGTAATGTGTGCTTGAAAATAATTTTGTACAAATATATTATCACTTGTGCAAATCTTGCCTATTTAATTATGCCTGTTTTCAAATATCACAACTGAAGAGTTAAAACTTAATCACTTGTAAAAAGATGTTTTGCATAAATTAGGTTGTTTGGGGTTTGGCTTTGCTAAGCATAATATATAAACTTATATTTTGTTTACTTCAGGAAACTGTTATTAAAACAGTTTAGACCATTAAAGGATGCTTGCAAGATGGCATTTTGATTTAAGGACCAATATTCTACAGAAAATTACATTTCATTGATCTATGAACATAGTAATCTGTTAACAGATTCTTTGCTTCCCAGCATATTGACATATTTGTTTAGGAAAGCATGAATTTAAAGAAAACAAATCATGGAATCCAGAAAAAGTAAAATAACAAATTCTTATTCTATTTTGTTAATGAGTCAAACATCTGATTTAGTTTTTAACTAAACTATATAAGGGGGATATGATCATTTATTTATGCATCTGTCTCCAAGAAAAAGAAACAAATGAAAATCAAAACACAAACTAAATGGAAATACAAACTAAATGGAAAATTACTTCAGATTGCAGTGCTGTAAATGTGTTTAGGATTATGAATATCAAATGGACCCAAAAGGTATTGGGGCAGAGGAGAAATGCAAGAGGAAGGGTATCTGTTGCCTTTTATTATTTTCCTGCTACTTCCAGTTGTTATATACATGCTAATTAATATTTTCCTTCCCTTCCCTTCCTTTCCTTTGGACATTTTCCAATGTCATCAGTTGCTTTTACTTAATTCCTACTGCCAAATACTTTCTCTTTTGTCACCTTTTTTATAGCCATATTTTTATTAATACAGACCACATCTTTACCTCCCTTCTACTACAGGAGATAAGGAACAAGGAAAACATCTTAGAGCCGTTTCAAATATAATGGTTGCTCGATATTCAACCAATAATGGTGACACTGTCCTATGGATCTGATATTGAGGATAGATTAGGAAGACAGATAGATAACAAGACATTTTTATCTCTACAGAGAACCATTTATTGGAAAGACTACATTTTATCACAATTACTGAAGGCAATGGGAGGCAAATAAATTGACAAGTTTAAAATCATGAATTCAAAGGCAACATTTGGTGGAATGGAATTGTCTACTACAAACAAGACAATAAGGACTTTTTTTGACTCCTTTTTCCATTTCTGGCATTAAAGACAAAGGATCAACACAATAAATGCAACATTCTTCTCCCTTCCCCCCCAAAACCAGAACCAGTTTGATGTCGCGGTAAAGGCACCAGGGTAGAAGTTGAAAAATTGGAAGTCTTAGTTCTGCTTTTGGTACAGTGTCAGCTGGGTGATTGAGGGCCAGTCACGCTCAGGCCAAGGAGGAAAGCAAGAGTAAATAATTTCTGAGAATTCTATTAACTACTCTAGGCAGTCAGTAGGAATCAAAATTGACTTGAAGGCGTTAAAAAAAAAATACAATGTGGTTTAGACAATACCCCAAGTGTGTGGTATATATTTTGCTATCTGTTGTTCTCTTTGGGGTGGAGAAGTAATAAAGTTAACACTGATAGGAGGTCTTTTCTCTATTGTGCTGCTCCCTGTGTGGGCTTTTCTGGTGTCTGAAGACAGATATTCAACTAAGTTCTGACAGTGCAAATTGATTTTCTGTGCATATGCAAACACACACACACACACACAGAGAGAGAGAGAGAGAGAGAGAGAGAGAGGGAGGGAGGGAGAGAGGGAGAGAGAGAGCGTGCAATCATAACAATTTCTATTTTATGCCTGAATTTTGTTTTTTACAGTTCCAGAGTGTTGGGGGGGTTCTTACCACAATTGTAACCGCTAAACAGGTTTATCAGGTTTTTTTTAGCCTCTACTTGCATTTTCAAGATAAATGGAAGTCATGTAACCTATAACAAAATACCGTACAGACCAACATTACAACAAGTTTAAATGCAAATATGCTTTTTTATTGGATACTGGATAAAAATTGTGTTATCTAAATTTGGAACAAATGTGAAAGTGTTTCCCTGAATATTGAATATTGTGTATTGCAGTAATACCATATTTATTAATGAAAATAATAAGGTCTTTCATGTCTTCATTGCATATTGAGATTTTATCTTTAAAGTAAGAGCAATAAACTTAAAATCCACCTATAGACCTTAAGAATATGTGATCCTGTGGCAATATCTCAGCTAGAAAATTGACTAATAGTCTTTGAGACTCATACTACTCATTTCTGTCAAATTCATTGACTAACCAATGGGTCATGCAGTTCCTTAATGTTCTTAGGAATAATGCCAAAGCACAGAAATTATATTTGCACTGGATCAACTATTGGCAAGAAAGCGCTGCACCCGAGATAAAGCATTCTCATCAAATGTTAATTAACAAAGTGGGAGTTAGGGCATCCAATGACTCCAGAACACAGCTTTTCCGCTCGTGGTGCAATATATTAATAAACACCCTTCCACACACTGATAAAATATAATTACAGCTGCAGATGGGCGCACACAAGCTATTTCTCTATTGCAGGAGGTGATAAACATCAATTCTTGCTATAGATTTATCTAAGCCATAAATTACAAAAACATCTGTGGTATTTCTAACTCTTGCCTAGACCAGGCAGTGTGAGAGGCTAAAAAATAAACTACGGCTCAGTTGTTTCTGTGTAGCTGGTTGGGAATATTAAGATCATTCAGTAGTAACGCAGAGCATCTGTTTAATGAAACACCATACCAAGGAGGACCCAAACTGCAGAACTCGTATGAATGAACTTTTCACTTGTCACTTGTCCTTGCCAAGAGAAAGAATTTACACTGACTTTCATATCAGATGAGCAAGAAAGGTACAATATGATTTCACAAATAATTATTATGTTACTTGATAGCAAATATGACTTAATTCAACATGGCTTCTTCTACAGTAAAAGAAAACTAAGAATAAATTTGCACAGGTTTGTATTTCCCCCCCGCAATATTGGTGTAAAATTTCTATTCTATAATCAGTGGTTCTGATACAGAAAAACAGTGCGTCCATTTTAATTAAAAAGCCATTTAAACAACACAAAATATAAATGCAGACATTATTCTTCTAGGTCCACTCAGTTGCAGAGACTAGTAGAGAACTAAACTGGGTAGCTCCTTATAACTACTATACTTCTTCATATTTACAACTCTTTACAACTCTTCTTCATATTTCTGATTGTGACTAAGAGTTTCAATTTAGGAATGCAGGAAGTTATCATTTGAGGCAATGGTGAAATCCAAATTTTTTTACTACTGGTTCTGTGGGCATGGCTTGGTGGGCATGGTGTGGCTTGGTGGGTGTGGCAGGGGAAGAATACTGCAAAATCTCCATTCCCATCCCACTCCAGGGGAAGGATACTGCAAAATCCCCAACCCTCCCCACTCCAGGGAAAAGGATATTGCAAAATCTCCATTCCCACTGTACTCTGTGACCAGCCAGAGGTATTTGCCGGTTCTCCAAACTACTCAAAATTTCCGCTACCGGTTCTCCAGAACCTGCTGGATTTCACCCCTGATTTGAGGGTGTCAATATGATTTTAGATACAAGTTTTTTAATGTGAAATCAACTGCATCAAACACAGAACTTTATGAATGGCTCAAACAACCTCCAATTCTATCTTTCACCCACAAAAAAATTCTGAAGTTCTGAAAGATGAAGCAATTTAATAGGTGCCTTTGTGAAAGGATATTCATTTAAAGGTTTCTTATGTTCTTGTAGGCATACTCCGGAATGCACCCTGAACCTTAACAATATTCTTCCCTTATGGAATTGTGTGAATGACCAGGATGAACGTATTTGTTAATTTCCAGACTTCTTTTTAAGTGTTTCAAGGATAATGTTATTGCAGGCAGTAGTGAAAATTTTAAACTGATTCAAAACATTTCCATTAGACTCATAATCTCAAGGGATGTATTCACAGAACATATTGGTGACCTTGGTTGATCATAAATATAGACACAGCTGCCCAACACTAATTCTTAAAAGTGCAGTAATGAAAAATTATCCCTCCCCCCCCCAAATCCTAAACAAGTTTTCTGCCATATGAGAGATCTTCATACCTATCAGTTTTCTGAGTGACTTAAAAAATTTTTGTTGGTAACTTTTCAAAAACAAACACAAAAATGTGCAGTTTGCATAACATATGTGGAATAGTGCATGTTCAGGGTTTTTTTTAAATTAAACACAGAGCCATGCTTATATTATGGATATATATAAATTTCCACCTCAATGTATGTGATTATATGACCTTGGTGCTTTGTCTCAGTAGGGCTAAATCAACTCAAACCAACATTCTGGGTTGGTTGGGAGGGAGCCAGTTGAATTTGATACAAAAAGTAGTTTGAACTCTGATGATATGTTATGAGTATAACTACCATTATTCACAAAACAATATTTCTTTGGAAGAGAGAATTAATTGACTCTGTCGAAGTCAAAAACCAAAGAGGATTTGGATTGATTTCTCCTAGTCTCCAATGCACAGACATAAAACTAAACCTTTGCCTTTGGCTTCTCTCTGTTTTAAATATAATCTGTATGCTTCTTATCTTTACTCTTCCAATGGTCTTCTACAGTCTGGTGTGAAATTTGGAGCATGTTTCTTGTTTTCTATTGACCAAGAGTCAGTTACATATGCCTACTTCCTTTTATATTGGGAAATCATTAAGACAGACTGTGTTTTTTTAACGCTGCTATTGTAATTTATCATTCTGCACGAAGATGGTTTTCATCTTCGAAATATATACCATACAATTGGGAAGTAGATATTGGCTCAAATTGTGAACAAATGTACTCTCTGCTCAAGATCAGAATTTATTTTGAACACTTACAAGCAGTGCTCTAGCATTCTTATCTCCCAGCTCAGGTTATATACTGAGAAGGAGGCAGCCATGCTTCATTATTTATGAGATTCATCTTTGGCCGGAAAAACCTAGGGATTTGGAGCTAGCTGACCTGTGACCTTTCCAAATAGCAAAGAAGAATAATTCATAAGGGGTTCAAATGGAGAGAAGATGAGACATCTGAGGCCTAGGCAAGATTGGTGAGCCAAGTGGGACCTCCTCTGCTGTTCAGAGCAGTTTACTTTCACATATCTTCTCTGTGAACCTCATGCAGGCTCAGTTTTATCACTGGCCTGCAGCTGCATTATATTCTCAATACAAATCAATTTAACTAGCCTATAAGAACACTCGATGTGACACACAGACACAATTTAGAAGGCCATATTTAAATTTTATGGTTGCATTCAATCACTGGGCATCAAATGTGCTAAATGCAAATTAGGTTGAGGCAGGGCACATACTGATCAAGACAATACAGGTTTCTACAAAAAACAAACATTAGCAAAATCTGCCACTAAATCCCTTGCTTCCTAGGGCTTTTGGAAGCTATTCTTGTGTTTTTTGTGTCTATAGAAATTAGAATCCATTAGTTTCATGCTTTTCAAACGATAAAAAGGTTTAGGAATACTCCTTGTTTTCAAACGCATTTATAACAGCACAAGAAATGTATGTGCTTATTACTGACAAGCAGGGAACTGTGGAGACTTGAAGAATAATCTTTGTAGTTTTGGATACTTAGCACAGCAGTAACTCTAAATGCAGATTCTTTCTGAGATGTTAACATTATGCGATAGAGTATTAAACATAGTTATTTAAAGTAATAGTCTACATGTATTTTGCAAGTTAATTTCTTGTAATGGGTTCATTTTATAACACATCTAGGTTTTAATGTACAGAAAATCTTAAGTATGTAAATTCTAAATCTATCTTACTGATTTCAAGAGAATCTAATTCTAATAAACCATCTTTTGCATCAGGATATGAATAATATCACTGATCAGGATTAATTTTTTAAAATTGTCAATCTTTGTTGAAGTGCAAGTATATTTTACAAACTGTTTAACTAATAAAGTAATCAACTTTTCCCTGCAGTGTCTCTTAGTAAACATAAATCCTGTTGGACTTTGTATTTCTTATTTATTTAGTTTGCATATTCAGAAAATGCTTTAATAAAGCCTCTCATTTCAAGCAACAATTGCAACATTATCCTCAAAAGATACATAACTACAGTAGTTTTGTTTCATCTGTTTGAAAACGGCACTTATAGTAATTTTGTTCATTAGTGTGTGCTCATAGAACTCTGCAATCAAGAGTAAACACAAATGCAACTAGTAGTTACAGAAAAGTGTTCAAGGTTAAAGTTAAAGTTAAAATTAGCAGGATGTGACCATGGTGGTCACAGCCACAGATCTTGGACAGAAGCTTTCCTTCGACTTCTTGTTATCCCGGTTATAATTTAAAGACCATGCAGTGTGAAGAGGGATAGGATGAAGGGACAAAAAGTTAGCTTGGGTGAAGAGGCAGAGAGTTAATTCAGAAATTAATTAATTAATTGGCTGCCAATCTTACCACAAGGTAACTATGTGATATATATACACAATCAGCTTTGGATGTGGTGAGGGAGACAAGGGAAAGAAGAAATGAACTAGCAGGCTAGGGAATTAGTTTATCTTTTTGAAGTAGATAAAAAAGAAAAGATATTGTGCCGGTTGGTAGCTTGACCAATATGCAGCATAAGAAACTATGAGGCAACCATACTGTGGATTTGGCTGGGGATGAATTGTGGTTTGGAAGGCCAAGATGAAGAAAAATGAAGATGAAGAGATTGGAGGGAAGATGGAAGGGACAGAGAGAGGAACACTGCTACATGGGACGCCATACCAAGTCAATTATGGTTAATTTTTTTGGCTGCTTTTTTTAAAAAAAATATTTCCATTAGAATTTTTTAATATAATGAAAATATACTTTAAAAAATGAATAGGAAAAATAGGAGAGAAAAAGAATGGAGAGCTCCATTGTTTTAAATAGGATATTTGGAGGATTCATCCCCAATGAGATCAATATCTTAAGTATGTTTAATGCTAGCAATGTACCTATTTTATACTGTTTTTGCATATCATCCATCCATCAATTTATACAGCTGCGACTCTTTATGATGTTCAACAAACAAATAAAGCAACAAATATAAAAAGCCATTTTGCTTCCAGGTCCAATTCAAGGTGTTGGTTTTAACTTGTAAAGCCCTTCATGGCATGGAACTGGGCTATTTGAGGGACTTCCTCCCCCCCTTCCCCCGTTACATCAGCCCATCCCATTAGAGATGGCTGTGAAGGCATGCTGCAGGTACCATCAACTAGAAATCTATATTTGGTGGGTCCCAGAAGATGTGCAGTCTCTGCTGTGGTGCCCACCTAATGAAACTTTCTTTCCCCCTGAGATTATATTAGATTAGATTTTGATATTCCAGAAATCCCTCAAGACCAGGTTATTGTTATTAGATCTGGGGTTCCCAGAGAACTGAAGATACGCTTCAATGGCTCCATTGCTGAGGAGGCTATTCTTCTCTCTGCTTTGGGTTTATATATTTGTTTTTATATTTATATTTATATTTGTTTTTTTATATCTAAGATATAGAGTTATAAAAAATCCACATTAAAAGATAAATATCCAGCTGAAGCTTTCAAATATTCTTCAAGGGCAACCCCATGTAGAGCCCCTTGCAACAATGCAATCTGGAGGTGATTAGGGCACAGCTGTCTCTGAAGATGTATACAGGTAGTTCTGGACTTACAACAGTTTATTTAATGACTGTTCGAAGTTACGATGGCATTGAAAAAAGTGACTTATGACCGTTTTCCACATTTCACGACCATTTCAGCATCTCCATGGTTGTGTGATAAAAAATCAGACATTTGGCAACTGATTCATATTTATGATGGTTGCAGTGTCCTGGGTCAAAGGTGATAACCTTTTGCAACCTTCTGACAAACAGTCAATGGGGAAGCCAGATTCACTTAACAACTATGTTACTAACTTAACAACTGTAATGATTCATTTACCCACTTTGGCCAGAAAGGTTGTAAAATGGGGGAAAATTTACTTAACTATCTCACTTAGCAATAGAAATTTTGGGCTCAATTATATGTATCTGTATATATTTGTATATATGTGTGTGTATCTGTATGTATGTGTATATATGTGTATGTGCATGTGTGCACACATAAACACACACATACATAAACACACGTACCCCAGGCAGCAGGCCTGATGAGTATTACTGTAATTCTATAGCAGCACAAAGAGATCTGTTTAGGAAACTGCACACGTTGGAGGTAATCAGCTCTTGAATTTAGGATCAACTTCTAAGTTACAGCAGAGACTATATAAACTAAACTGACCTTATAATCACAGCTTTGATTAGTAAATTGCCATTATGGGGAAATTCCACAACCAGCTTTCACTGCTTAGAATTCACTGGAGTCCTCCTGCTTTCCATTATTGTCCTGTAACACAATACCCCACCCATTTTGAGAATGATAATTAAGGGTTTTTTTGGATTTTTGTATGGAATTTCCCACCCGTGGTAAGTTGTGACATTATCATACATATGTGAATATAGAAATGACATGGTTGTGTCAAATTTGGATGGCCTTTCATATGGTTCTAATTTTCACATTCTATCACAGGAAAATATTCCTTAGGTAAAAAGATTTATTAGTGAACCAAGCTTGTGTTTTTGTCACTGCAACAGGATTTGGAAGAGATCTATAGATTTTGCTTTGTTGCAATCCAGGGAACTGTGATATTAAGGGGTGGTTACAGTGAGTTTTTTTTTTTAAATGTACAATTGTTTACCCAGACATTCTACTTACTAAACAGTAAAACATTAAGTCTGGACCCACTGATTACATAGTGGAAATAGCATTTATAGCTCCTTTTAAAAAAACCACAGCCTTACAAAATGGCTGCTGCTGATTCTTTATAAAACAATGTTAGTCTTTCTCCATATGGTTGTATCTTTGAGTATGTATGATTGCATAAAGAAAATATGCACCCTATTTGTAAACTTGATTTTGCTCCCTTAGGAGGATTTTATTTTATTACCCCACTTCTAACAGCAGCTTTCCACACCACAATTTGCATTTTAAACCTAGGGGAGCCATAAAAGCATTTTGCAAAACAACACATAAAAGCTGCCTGTGCATCACTGTATGAATGGGAGGGCAATTTAAAGCCAATTTTGGTTTATGCAAACCTTTTGGCTTGGCTAAAAGGAGTCCCTGTATCACAGTCTTGGTTCTTCCTATATGAAAGGAACAATACAACCAGTCCATTTTGGACAGGACATGCAATTATGAGTGAATTGTAAAGCTTGTAGTCTTCCATATGCTCTTGGAAAACAGAAGTGTGTAAATAACAGCCATGAAAAAAACACTAGGCAGAGTCCTTTAAAAAAAAAAGCTTACTTTATTCTGATGTATAGATTAGTAGAAACAGTAACTTTCACCGCATGCTTCTACATTTTCATTAAAGTTTTAAAAAGCTTTCTTACTTAATGCACACATATAACAATAGCTATTAGGTAAATGCCCAATAATATAGGAATTTTTTCCTATATAGGAAGAAAAAGAAACATTACCAATTAAGAAGAGATTGGACAACCATTTGTCTGAAACGGTATAGGGTTTCCTGCCTGAGCAGGGGGTTGGACTAGAAGACCTCCAAGGTCCCTTCCAACTCTGTTATTCTAAAGTTTAAATGTCATCACCTCTTTGCCCAGAAATAAGTCCTACAGAATTCATTGGGACTTAACAAAGGCAAGTATTTGTATAACTGCAAGCAAGGTTGGGAGTATTAGGTCCTCTTACACTTACAATTAAGAAAAAGGAAGAACCTGAATACTTTTTGACATGGGACTTATTTTATCAATGGCTAACTAATGAAAATAGAAGTTAGAAACATGTGGATATAAGAAAAGGACTAATGATACAAGGGAAGTTTGTTAAAATGAACAAGCAATTATTATTATTATTATTATTATTATTATTATTATTATTATTATTATTATTATTATTATTATTATTGAACTAATACCAATGTAATGAATACTGTTGTAAACACTTTGATTATTACCGTGTTTCTTAAAAAATATCTGTATCCAGACAACGCACTGTTTAACTAAAAATGAAACTTTTATATGTTATAAAATTTTTAAAAAATGTATAGAAGAAAAAAAAGAAAGGTTTTATGTCATTTATATCAGCTTTAAAAAGTACTACAAAAGTAATAGTACTGTAGTAGCAGCAATAACTATCATTATAATAAGACATTAATCAAATTAATAATAATCTTAATTTTGTTTTCATACAAATCAGAAGTACTGTGGGCATCTATATGTTCCAGATGTTTTGAACTATAATGCCTACAAATGCTGCATCTTTTCCCCTAATTCCATGATTATCCCTCTGTAGCAGCTGCACAATCGTGGGAAATCTTATATTTGGTTTAAGGAATTCTAGAAATATGCTGTTTATGGCCCTGCAGGCTCCAAATCATCTTTTTGTTTTCAAATCTGCACATCTGTAATATATATGAAAAGGTTTGAAAATATTTATTTAAAAAGTTATTTTTCTTAGCATTTTTTTCCTGACTTTGGCATCACACTTGCCTTGTCCTTTACCTCAAAACTTTGTTTAACAACTGGCTTATTGCAGAGACTGAAACTACTGTAATTAGGCTTCAGAGGTAGCCCAAGATCACTCAGCTGTCTTCTGTGCCTGAGGAGGACCAGAACCTGGACTTCCCTACTCCAAGTTCAGCACCTTAACCCTATATTATGCTGGCTATAAGCACTTAAATAAAAGCATTATCTACTTATCATCTATCTATCTATCTATCTATCTATCTATCTATCTATCTATCTATCTATCTATCTATCTATCTATCATCAATCTATCATCTCATATAATTAAAACCAAAGCAACAAATATTGTAATAACTAAAATACCAGTTAAAGAATAAAGTCAAAACAAATCCATACCATTCCCACTGAAAATGAACATGAATCTTTTTTTAAAAATGCTTAAAAGCCATTAATGATAGAACTAGGAAATAGAAGCAGAAAGCCCTTGATGATAATATTAGCTCTCAGATTTTAAAAAAAGACAAATGTATTTCCTCAGTCTCCAAAAATGTCCCAAAGTATAGTATTCAATCAACATAAGACTTTTCTTGCAACAGATTTTTTAAAAACAGATTGGTGTCACTTAGCTGTACAAAGCCAAAGGAGTTTTCTAGGAAGTATCCCCAACTGCTTGCTTATATGAGAATTTTTTCAGTGTAATGTGATGATTACCTGAACAGGTACAAATCCTATAAGCGTAATGCACAAAGACCTCAAGAAGAACACAGTGAAATGGGGCTGGTGAATCACAATGTTAATGTTACGATTCAACAATATTACTTTTTAATAATAATGAATTTGAATAATGAATAATGAATTTTTAATGTATCGATAATACAGGCTGACAAGTGCATTAATTGCACCAATCATATATTGGTGACTATGTGAATACATCTTTGTAGGGTTTTTTGGTGAGAGTATTAAATTAAAAATAAAACCTTCTCAGAAGAGGTTTACAGCAGAGAAAAACCACATTGTGAAATCCTATCGTGTTGTATGTATCACATGAAAAAAACACCACACAGACAAATCCCCAATAAATTATCTAAGCCAAAGTCAACTGGCACTTTGTTCTTTCCTCAAAGCAATTCCTGAACAATGTTTTGACTGTTTGCCTTTTTCTATGGGATGATCAGCATATGATGAAATTGCTTCTGGGGGAAAATGGGAGAGAGTTCCTAGCACTACAAATGAAAAGAAATTATAGAATTGAGTTATTTCATCTTTTTTCTCCTTAATGGATTTATATTTTCTGTTCTTTTTTTTTTAAAAAAATGGCAGTAGGAGGAGGAGTAGAGGTAGAAGGAGGAGGAGGAGGAGAAGGAAGAGGAGGAGGAGAAGAAAAAGAAGAAGAAAAAGAAGAAGAAGAGGAAGAGGAGGAGGAGGAGGAGGAGAAGAAGAAAAAGAAGAAGAAGAAGAAGAAGAAGAAGAAGAAGAAGAAGAAGAAGAAGAAGAAGAAGAAGAAGAAGAAGAAGAAGAAGAAGAAGAAGAAGAAGAAGAGGAAGAAGAAGAGGAGGAGGAGGAGGAGGAGGAGGAGGAGGAGGAGGAGTAATGTTATTTTGGGGACTTCTGCCACCCTATTGTAATTTAATAGCCAAAGCACATGAAGTCACTTCTATCTGATCTCTCCCATTGTTGACTGAGAATTGTGGTTAATTAAAAGTTTACCTGGACTGGTGCACTGGTGGAGAGATGAGCCACATCTCCAATTCTGGCTGCAGCTCGGGGGTCACTTGAACTTATCAGAACAGGAGCACTAATCTCCATGGAATGCCTATTATTCAAGGCCTGGGAGGACTTGTGGGTCATACTGAGAGCAGTGAAGGAATGGCGCTTCTTGGCATTCTTCTTGCCGTCAATATGTCGCTGAATGGCACTGACTGCTCCAGCACTGTTCAGTGTGCAGCACTGGGCTGTGCTTACTGCCAGGTTAGTGTCAACTGGCAAAGGGACATCACTGCCAGATGCAGCAGCTACATTGGTCTTGTCCATCTCAATAAGCTGCTTAGCTGATTCATTGAGCTAAAAGAAGAAATAAAAAAAAAAGAAGGGGGAAAGGGGGCATTACAAAGGTGTTATCATTGAATATCTATACAATTCAAATTCTATCATCAAATGAGAGAATAAACAGTAGAAGCCAATCAGCGTAAGAATGACATTTTGCTAGTACTTTAACTTGAATATATCAATGTAATGTTTTTTCAACTAGAACTTATTTAGTTAAATGTATCTGAGATTATCAGAATTCTCTCTTAGAAGCAGAATACAAAATGCAGTGGCTATGCTATTGAATTAAAATAAAATAAAATAAAATAAAAATATTCTGTCACATAGATGTGTCATTAACAGAAGCAGTTTGTTCAATGATCAAAAATCCCACTGACGAATTAGTTTTCTTTTGAAAAGCTGAAGTTATTACTTAGTTATTGGTTGAAGTTGTTGATTTAGAGCAGCCCTGTCATATATGTATTATACAGGCATTATACAGTAACAAAGAGAAAGGGGCATTACAGAGCGATAACTTTACTACAGTGCAAGATTTACAGTTCCATCACGTAATGAGACATTACTTCATGCAAATCCTAAATATACAAAGATATATAAAGAGAATATTTCCTTCCTTCCTTCTTCCCTCCCTCCCTCCCTTGTAAATTCCATAGGAAAAAATTATCCAGGTCATTCTCTTAGATTATCATTAGTATTTCCCTTTTAATTTAAAGCCACAACTTTAAAAGTCAATTTCTTTTATAGATCCAATGAAATATCCTTTTCCCCAAACCGTCTGGCAACAGGTTCATATTTATGACAATTGCAGTGTCCCAGGGTCACATAATCAGCTTTTGCGACCTTCTGACAAGTCAATGGGGAAAGCTGGATTCATTTAACAACCGTGTTAATAATTTGACCACTGCAATGCTTCACTTAACAATTGTGACAAGAAAGGTCGTAAAATAGGGCAAAACTCACTTAATAAGTGTCTCACTTAGCAACGTAAGTTTTGGGCTCAATGGTGGTTGTAAATCAAGGAGTACCTGTAAAAGGTGTATTCACATTTTTCAGATAAGTGCAGCCATTCATGACCCCAAGGACACTGCAACCGTTTATGTTTCGATATTCCAATTTTATTGGGATTCTTAGTCGCTTTAAACTTTCTAAAATCACAATCTTTAGCTTTTTGCTAAAGGCTTTCCAGGCCACAGTTGCTATCTGTTCCTTAAAACATAAATTGTAGGAACACCAAATTGTGAATCAACACATTTTTGGGAAACAATCCAGACTCAAAAATGGGAAATCTCCAGATCTGGTGAGCCCTAAAACCCACAGCCACTTAGTCTTGCTAGGACTAAGTCAAAGCTTTTTCTTCCCCATTCGGATTCCAACAGCCTCTCTCAATTGCAAAAGATCCTTGATAGGATCACTTGGACAGTCAAGGGCAGAAATGTACAGCTATTATCAGTGTTACCCATGATGTAATCATCTCTACCCACACCCATAATTCCATTTCTTACATCAAAACAACATCCCAAGATTATACAGATTCAGTCCCCAGAGATTTTCTGAAACAGCCAGGTCTTCACAGGTTCCCAGGAGAATATGAGTGATCATCCTTTTTTTATAAAAACAATTTCGAACATTTATTTATTCATTTAATTTATATGCTGCCCATCTCACTTTGAAAGTGACTCCTTTGAAAGCCACATACAGTATGTGGTACATGAATTGTTTGTTTTAAACTGTTTATAGATGATATATATACTTCTCAACTCCTATATTAAAATATATTGTGATTTTATTAAATCTATAAATTACTTTAAACTTTAGTCCAAAGCTACTCATCCACTGATCTGGAGATATATGCACAGCAGCAGCCTCCATTTTAGTTTCACCAGAAAAAGAAATTCAACATTTCTTTATTAATATACCTTGATCTTTAAATGATAGGGAAAATCTGTACTCCATGGACTTCTATAATGCGGAGAGTATATAATTTCCAATAATACTACTAGATCAACTAATCTACTGTAATATATCTCTAGTAGTTATATTCTTAACATAATATTGTATTTGTTTCATTTTTTAAAATAATCCTGAATTTAAAAAGAAAACAACTCAGTTCCAAAGGTCCAATTTATTTGAATCTTCTACCAATGAAAAAGGAAGACATGGTAATTGTAAGACTGAGCTGCATACTATTCTGTACTGTATGTGTTAATTTAGACTAGCAAATGCAGAACATTTCACAAAATGTTCATTCAGTCTCCATTACAATACCTTTATTCTATAGTATCAAGATATGTAGTGTAATGCTTACTGACCTTGTTTCAGGAAAAGAATAAGAACAATTAATTGGCTTTAACATATTAATTTCCTGTTAGATTGTGATAGTGGATAAAAGCCCAGGTTCTTTGCTAGCTATTTATGCTCAAAAAGACAATTATATATTTTTATACTTACACAATATTTTTATTTTTATATTTACTTGAGTATTCTGATGCTAGTGTTCAATACTCTGCAAATACATTTTAATTTTTACATTCTTATATCAATATTTGTAGAAATTCTGACATAACCATTATTTCCCCCAATGTCAAACAATATGTATTTACTATGATCTTTACATATAGCCTCTCTGTTATTTACCAGGAAGGTTGTTTATAAGTAAATTCCAAAAAGGATGTATATCAAAGCAGTCTACGTTTAAGACAGGATAGCATCCATGAGTTTGAAAAAAGAAAATAAATAATACATATAGAAACAGTAAGCATTAATCCCCTGACAGTGAGCAAGGATTTTTTTTCCTTCCCTAGAGCATTTATAATATTTGAACAAGAAATGTTACAGTTAATATTTTACCTAAGTAGAAACCTGGAATTTTGTGGAGAATATTCCTCAAGAATACTATTTTCTATGAATATATAATATTGAATAATATACATTTAATTCCATATTTGACAGGCTGTAGATGTTTAGGGGAGACATAAAATCTTTGAGCAGACTATTAAATTCCTTCACCCTAAACTACCACAACAAAACATATCTTGACGTTGCCGAGATGTGATTTACTCACAGCTAGTATAATCCAGCTATTTCGAAGTGTCTATAATACAGTCCAGTGATCTCATTTTTGGATTTACAGGATTAATTTAGTTGAATCTTCTGTGCAAATACTAAGCTTTGTTGGCAGTCCCAATGTACAATTTATCATTGTAAATAATCATTTTTAAAAAATCTTGGTAAAATTCTACATGATTCTACCCTTTACTATAAATTTCCCATTACCTGATTGATATTACTCCATTTTTGAACAATAGTTAGTGTTCAATATTAAATATTGTGAATATGAGTGGAACAACTAAGCCTTAAGTGATTTTTTGTACATGGCATGTGTAAAAATCCAATTCACCCAGTTTGATAGACACCTCTTTGCAAATCTGCATGTTGGACCTAATCATATTGCCTTGTACATGGCTCAAAATTTTTTTCCTTTACTAATGGAAATTCTATTTTACGGCTGTGACCACGGTAAGTTTGGAGAATTTATTCAAAAGCAGTTTGTGACATTTATGAGTAACACTGCCAATAAGAGAATGCCTAGGTACATTGTTTGTGGTTCAACGAAAAAATCTGAAAGTTAGGTAAGATGGAAAAAAATTCAGACTTATTAAATATTTCTATTCCTGGACAATAGGAATCCTCTATGTTTGTTAAAATCGGCTCTCTTAAAGTACAATATTCTAGTTTGACTTTATTCCTTATGCTTGCATTATGTTGAATTTCAATATTGAATGTACACTCTCTCTACCCCACTCCAAGTTACTTTACAACAGCAGTCCCAAAACAATGGTAGGATCCTACAAAAGATGGGCCTTGAAAATTTCAGCTTCTTCCCCAGATCTTAAAAGAAGCAAAATATGAACTAGGAACTATAATTGTTTGTGAATTTCCTCCTTTCATAATGGCATTATAGACTGCCAAAACAAGTTAGAATGAATAGTAGACTTTACACCTTAATTCTCAGAATATTTTTGACTGAACAATCCCCTGAAGATTTCTTTACAATAATTAGTTTAGTCCTAGTGCATTGATTAACAGGAGCATAACAGCCAAGAGAATTCCCACAGTGTATCATTTAATCAAATAAACTGCCTGCATCTAACATTATGAGTATAGAACATCATCAACTATTACACCACCATAAGCAGTCAATGTTTCAATAACAGTTGCTAAAACATAATTTAAAAAATTATAGCTGTTGTCACTGAAGAATTTATATCCATGGTGCTTTGCATAATATTGAATACTGTACTGCGGTTGTGAATATGCAGGCAGCTATTTTATTTTTTAATTTTCCTTCAGGTCTTTCAAAGAGAGTGGTGACTTATTTCAAAGGGATGGGTTACAACAGTGGGAAGGACTTATTTTGAGAGATTTATTTACATGTTATTACATGTAACTGTCATGTTATGAGATGAAGGCTGTGCACATAGATTTTCCACTCATTTTATAGCATTCCTATGAGTTAGAGTGAGTGGCCTTAAGTTATCTTATATAACATAAATAAATCATGATTAGATCTTTCCATTCCATTCCAACATATTAACCATTATACTACATACCGGTATGTTGCAATTCACAATCAACAAAATTGTTCTTTCAGTATAATAAACACAAACATAGGTAGTATATTCATTAAGAAGCCCTTACTGGTGATGTCAGAAACTGGGACATAATTAATTTGTGATAATCTATTCACTTTATCTATCATATTTCATTATTACATGCAAGTTTCCTTATGCACTGTAGAAATAAACTTCTGAGTGGAGTGGGAATTATGCATTCAATTTGACTAAACAATTATTTTAATTTTTTTTTACTTTATTGCTATCTATTTGCACATGGTGACTGAAGGCGGCTTACAGGAATATAAAAACTTCATATATAAAACAATAAAAGTAATAAAAGAGAATAAATTAATAAAATAATATAATAACCCTCCTACCCTAGAGACAACACATCACATGAGTCATTTAATGGGTTCCGTCCCATTCTGCGTTCCCCAGGCCCGCTGGCAGAACCAGGTCTTCAGTCCTTCCAGAAGAGTGTTAGAGTGGGGGCCATTCTAATCTCTGGGGGAATGATGTTCCAGAGAGAGGGAGCCACCATGGAGAAGGCCCTTCTTCTGGGTCACATCAAGTGTATCTCTCTAGAGGATGGGACCCGCAACATTTCCTGCCCTCCTGCTCTGATGGGTTGGGTAGATGTGACCAGCAAGAGACACATCAGATAACCCTCAGATAACCTGATCCCAAGCCATGAAGAGCTTTAAAGGTAACAACCAGCACCTTGAATTGTACCTGGAAGCAAATCAGCAACCAATGCAGCTCCCGCAGGAGAGGTGATACATGTGCATACTGAGGTCTGCACAAAACCATGCGGGCTGCTGCATTTTGCACCAACTGGAGCTTCCGGATGCTCTTCAAAGGCAGCCCCATGTAGAGCGTGTTGCAATAGTCAAGATGGGAAATGACTAGGGCATGAGTGACTGTGAGTAGGGATTGTCGGTCCAGGAAAGGGAGTAATTATGATCAATATTGGCACAAGATACTAGTGAAAGTCGAGACCCTGCAATGTGAATTAGGGGTTCCACAAACTGCAGCACTATCAGGTGCAACCAGTCATATCTTACAAGTGCAGCTTTGATTTATATGCAAAGGCTGCTATGAATAAGAATTTTCCTGGAGACGCTCACTTTTAATAAATCATTCCATTAAAGGATTAGCTTAGTTAGCAACTTGTGTCTTCAAAAAGCAGCAACTACCTGGATTAGAGGAGAAGAACTCAGTATACTAGACATTCATAGAAATGGAAAACAGCAGAGAAAAATGTACAGTTTCAAGCAAGTGCGAATTCAATTGTATAGTAACTGAAGGTAAACTTTCAAACTGGAGTTTTGTCTTTGTTGATTCGTATTTCTCAAAATGATCAACTAAAATGGGCAGTGTCTTCTTCACAGAAAAGTCTCTGACAATTTTCAAAAGTGCATTTGTGGTGACAGAGCTGTGTGTGTGTGTGTGTGTGTGTGTGTGTGTGTTAGTTGTGTGTCCATCTCAGGGCAACAGAAAAATCCTGCACTTTGTGTTCACCATCAAAAGAATTATATAGATTTCACCCTAAAAATCAAATGACAAGTTATAACAAACAAACTTTTTCTCTCAACAAAGAAGCACAAAGGTAATTTGAGCTTACCTCCACATACAGAATAGGGAATATTCCAATTTTATCCCCCAGCATTCCTTCTGCCCAATTATCATCTACTCTTCGGATGACAGTCAAAATTTCATCCTAAAAAATTATAAATACACAAAATAAAATTAAGATTTTAAAAAATATTTGTCTCAAAGGAAATGGGAAGAAATTTTTTTTCTTTAAATATATCTCACAAAGTAAAGCAAAAACAAACATTCTAGGAAGCCGATGATTTTCACCAGAATAAGATAAAAGTAGTTATACATTTCTAACTACTTTTCCAACTATTTAAAAGACTATAAATCAATTTTTTAAATTGCATTTAGCCATTGTTAAAAAAAACATGAAATGCTTTTTTTGGTGCTATCTTGATTTGTTTGTAATCTTTTATTGTACATATGCATTCAGGATAAGAACCACAGACCCTTCAGTTCAAGACTAATTTCAAAAGGCATGCTTTCTAAACTTGACTCTTGTTCAAAGAATTTTATTTTCAAATAAAAACAATATAGATCCCCAAATTCTAACACATACTCTTTTTTGCAAAGAATGCAATGTATCTCATGAAATGTGCTCATATGTTTTATATTAACTCCTTTACTTCTGCTATATAAAGTATTTTCTTTTTCAATTTCCTCAATTTCCTTTTTCAGCTGTAATAATTAGCCATTTCATATGCTAATTATAATGGAAAAAGAACAACACATTTCCTTTTATTGACCAAATCTGGCTTTTCAAATTGGCTGAAATGTTTTGTGATTCCACTAAGTAAAGACCGATGAGGAATGACTAAAATAATTTTTGTAAAGTATTTCCACATACTGTAGTAAAATTTAGTTTTCATACGTTTTGTAGTGTGATTTCTAAATTTTTCAGTTAAGCTGCTTTGAGTATTTCTTGATTTGGTGGCTCTATAGAGCCAAATATATATAGCCAAATAAACAAAGAAAGAAATACCAAACCCCGTTACCATTTTAAAATCTGCACTGAAGCAACTGCTTACAGAAAAATTCCAAAAAAACCTCTAGAACTAAAATATAAAATTGAAAGTTCAGGGAATTTGAAATCCATAAAAATATACTGATGAAAAATATCAAAAATACTATGTAACACAAAAGAAAGACAGATGTTATATTGGACTGAATTACTATCACAAACAATACTCAAACTCTATAGTCCATAGTACAGAAGCTGGTTTAATTGTTCCTGCTTCTACATATTTTCTTTGGCTGCTGGTCCCCTCTGTCTTCTGAATTTGACATTTCAAAGCAGGTATCTGAGGGCAGTTGGCTTGTTCCATGCCGTTTTCACAAACAGGGGATAAATGCTGCCTACTCCTTACAGAACCCCCTCCTCTTCCTCAGTTATATTCATCATGTTGGCTTTCCCCAACACTTTTTCTTCTCCATCTGCCTAGGTGTGATGAATATTAGGACTGTACATGACCACAGATTTGAAGGCAGAAAGATGCAGGGACAGTCTGTGATTCTTATAAACAGCTTATACTTCATTGTAATTACAGTGCAACTCTTGAGAGATGATGCAGGTTCTTTAAGGAAGCAGCTTTTTGCTTTCAAATTCAAAATACTATCCAACCCTAATGAATATAACACAGTGAAGCCTCAATTTAACAGATTGCCCATTTGGCAGACTTCTGATACAACAGACCACATGTCTATCCAGATGTTCCAGTGAAATAATGGACCAGCCTGTCGCATCAAAGCCCATAGTTTGAATGAGGCATTATAATTATATTATTTTATATTAATACTATGTTATGTCATATAGTGAAAGAAATCACCCAACTCACTTCACAGAGTTGTGGGAAAAATAGGAGGAAGAGGGAGTGTCATGTATGTTAGCTGCCTTGAGTTATTTATAAAAATAATAGGTGGAATAAAAATAAATACATACATAAATAAATCACAAATTAATGAATACTGAGAAGTTTAATGGGCTTTTGGTCCTCCTCAGATGATCCATTAAAGTGGGATTTTTCTCTAATAAACTTTGCAATGAAAACTTTAAGAACAGAAAGAAATGCTTCTATTTATAAAAGAATTGAAGTTCAACCATTAAGCTAGGGATGGTATTATATCCACTTAGTTCATATTCACTTAACTCAGTTTTGAATCCTTATCTGAACTGAAACAATAATATTTACCCAGATTCCTCAAATATTAAGATATACTTCATAGTGTAAAGATATGTTCATTGATTTGTATATTGGTGAAAAATATTGAGAAAGAGGCTTACAAAGGAAAATATATTCCCAAAAATTATGCTTAGAAAAATATATATAAAAATGTACATAGTGAAAGAAATGCATAGAAATATTTATGCTATGATAAATATATGTAAGCTCTTCATGTCAGCTTAAAAAAAAAAAACAGAACTGGCAAGGAAACAAGGTGGAATAAATTTAAGGCCGGAAAAAAGGAGCACAGCAAAATTGATTTGGCAGATGAACTGTTATGTAGAGTAAGCTGTCTGCCTAATTTCCATCTCATGTAGCTATGAAGTTATATAACTCATGAGGAATGAAATCAGTGGGATGATATTCCCTGGTACACAAAATACACCATTTGCAGGACAAAAGCAGAGCCATTGCCAGTTTTGTAAAGTGTCTTTCAACATTCCATTGAAAAATGTAATGGGTCATTCCAGGTCCTTTCTGACTCAGATCAGTTTTCATGTCACATTTTATAAGAAAACATCAGATGTGGACAACATTTACCAATCTGCTCCACCATAACATACAAATTACTGACATACAATTCCCTGAACTGTTTATATTTTATGTTAACAAAAACAAACATTGGCAACCTGTATTTCTACACCAAGGATACACTGGGGAAAAAAACAAGAGTTGTACTAACATCCTTGTGAACCAACTATTTTATCCTAGTCCATATTTTTCACTTTGTCCTTATTTCAAAGCCTGCTATTTTACATAATTTATTTGGGCCTATAATTCATAGGGGTGTGTGTGTATCACCAATGACCTGTTTGTAATAGACTTTACCTGTTTACTTTCAGGTAAGTTTTTAAATTTACAGATTAGAAACTAGAAGGAAGAAGAGAAGGAGGAGGAAAGAGAAAGCCAGAGATTCTCAAAAGACTAGAAACATTTCCTAGTACCATGCTGTGTTTGTTGTGGAATTTGGCAGGTACCCTGCTCTGACCATGATGAGCTCCATATGTTCCCAGGATTCAGGCACAGACTTGACAGGAATGAGTTTCTCCTGTCCAGATTGGTTTCTTCTGCTCTTTTAATTCAAGACAAATTCAAGAAGATTAGACTAAACCTATTAAAGGCAGCTTCTGAATCTCTCTGAATCAACCCTGGCTGCTGAAGAAGATGCTGATTTGTACACTGTATGTGAATTTATGGGAAGCATCTGAGTGGTTAGTATGTGGGATGCTGGATAATCCTTTAACATGACCTAACAGGATTCCTTTGTTTTTAAATTGTTATATACTGACTTGGGAACATCTTTTAGAAACAGGATATGAACTGAACCAGGAAATAAACAATCCATCATTTATTTACATAAATGATAAAGTGCCACTTGATCTTACTGCATAGTTTGCTATTCTATGCATACTGATTTCCATCAAACAAAGCTGTGAATCATTGTTTCAAAATTGTTGTCTATGTGAGATGTTATGTCCTTTCTTCTGTTCCTTGTTGCTAATATGCCTCAGAATTAATCACTGTCTGACATCTGCTCCATGTTATTGTTAAGATAAGAAATTCTATTTTATCATTGACATCAAAAGCTATGCTGGAAATCAATCACTTCAGTCAAAATTGATTTTATTTTTATTAAATGGAGTAGAAGTCAGCTATTTTTTCAGAAAGGGAAATTACATGGAAAAATGTTTCAAACAGTTTCATGCCACGCATAATGGTATTTATTAACACCATTGCTGCATTTTTAAGAGTCAAAATGAGCAAGAGATGGTGGCAAAATAGTATATTTTTCCACTGTCAGTGCCATCCTTGTTTGCCAACTGATAATCATAATTTACATCTTATATGGAAAAAATATATGAGGATAAATTGTAAAAAGTCTAATATGTATTTGAATCAGGCAATTAAAATTGTACATACTTTCCCTGAAAATAAGACCTCACCAGATAATAAGCCCAATTGGGCTTTGGAGCACATGCACTAAAATACCCTCCCCAAATAAGCCCTCCCCAAAAATATTTAAATGCATGTGCAGCCCGTCACCACCATTTCCTCTGGTTAGGGTTAGGGAGACAGAACTGGAAATCAGGTAAAATGGCAAGAGGAGCCCTGCCTTGCTCCACACACCCCAAAATAATAAGACCTCCTCGAAAATAAGACCAAGCGCTTATTTCAGGGTTCAAAAAATATAAAACAGGGTCTTATTTTCGGGGAAAGATGGTAATTTGAAATTGAAAAATATGTGAGGTGGTCCATCACAGTTTCTTCAGTATTCACTAGCTTCATGTGCCTCGCACAAATTCTGTATTCTTAAATTCCCCTTTAATGGTAAAGAAATGCTCTCAGCTTAAAATGAGGAAGAAATGTTTTGAGGAATGCTTGACCACAATTTTTCTTCAAAGGAGTACTGAGGAAGGATTTGAGATAAGAAGGAGTTATGTGCCTTCTGAATCTGCTTTGCTTTTCCATGGTGTGCCTGAGTAACAACATGTTCATTTAACTCACAACAATCTGATAGTAAGGTTATGCTGAGAGACACTGACTGGCTTCAAGTCATCCAGATAACAAGCTGTCTTTGGCGTTTCGTCACCCTGTACTCATTGAGCAGTTATTTCCTCAGACTGGAGCAGTGGGAGAAGAGAGGCAAAGGCACTTCTTTTGATCTGCTTAAAAACACACGTGTCTTATGATTTTGCCTTCTCTGAACTGTTTCAGGTTTTTATTTGAGTCATCCTTGGTTCCTGACAACAGCTTGGACATGTCCTTGCGGTTTTCTTGACAACATTTTCAGAAATGGTTTGTACTTACTGTTATCATAAGATAGAGAGAGATTCACTAGCCCAAGGTCATCCTTGTTGGCTTGGTGCCTAGCATGCAGTGGTGCGATTCAAGTAATTTAACAACCGGTTCTCTGTTCTAATGATTTCTTCCAACAACCAGTTTGCCAAACTGTTCAGAAAGTTAACAATCGGTTCTCCCAAAGTGGTGCGAACTGGCTGAATCCCACCACTGCTAACATGGGATTAGAACTCACAGTCTCCCACTTTCTTGCTTGGTGTTTTTACCCCCACACCAAACTGGCTCTCATTATAGTTCTTTCCAGAAATTTTGCTCATTTCTGGCTTTTCTTTCACTTCCACTTTATATTTAAGCTAGATACCATCTTGTTGGTCCATGAGCTTTTCAGCTGACAGAGTCATATAATAAGTAACTAAATAAAACCTCTGCCATTTCAATTGATTAACTGTCTCTTATTAAGTCAGAAAATTTTCCCAGAAGAAAACAAGAGCAAACATCTTCCACAGCACTGCCAAGAAAACTCTATAACTGGACTTATTATGGGTCTTTCCATTTTTTATTAATCTGTAGTCAATCAGCCCTTCATTTCAAAACCACACTTTTCTTTTAAAATAACACCATGGTTATCTACTTTCCAATTGCTCAAAGCATTTTTGAATTGAATCTGCAATCACCTTCTATTCTGTTGACCATACAATATTACAATAGGTTCTGCAAAAATAAAAAGATAATCACCTCTCTCAGTGCAAAAGCAAATTATAATAAATTGCTTCAACCACCCTCTTCTCTCCTACTTTATATGTGTATTTGTCTGCTTCCTTCCTGCAGAGTAGCCCCAACGGAATACAGCTGAAAAGTTGTCAACTCACCTAAGCCTTAAAAGGATTGCTAAACCCAGGAACCTGGAGATGGAGTAAAACAAGAGATTCCACAAAGGAGACCAGCTGTAAGATTTACATAGTTGCAGTGTTTGAAACAAAAGGTGACTTTTCCCTCTATTTTTTTCAAATTCATTGTGGCTAAGCCAAAAATAAATAGGCACACCCTTCAAATTTAGTTGATATGTCTTCAAAATGGCACAATCCTCCTTGGGGTAGAAGTGCCTTATCTGTGCTGAGAAGCACTCAGTTCTAAAAGGCCCAGAGTGTTCAAAACAGAAGCTGGCCATCAGAATTGAGAAAAACATTTCTGAAATCAAAGGGAATAGTTTATAACCACTTATTTATTAGTGCCTGAAGCATCCATTCAGTAACATGTAAAATGAGAATTTTTTTTTAATGTAAAGCAAGTGTCTTGCCAAAAATGAGGCAGGGCTTAGGTATTTTTCAAGCTTGCAACTTTAAGATGTGTAGACTTCAATTCTCAGAATTTCTCAGCTAGCATATAACTGGGAAATTCTGGAAGTTGAAGTCCACACATCTTAAAGTTGCCAAGTTTGAAAAACACTGGTTTAAATACAATATCCATACAAATATTTTGTTTCTTCAAGTAGGCAAGAAATGGTGATCTCTTTTCTCCAAGTCAAGGCATTAAACAAAAAACCTCATAAAATACTTCTTTTCCTTTCAGGCAACTGTCTTATAAAAATTGGGTGGGGAGCTTTAAAAAGCTTTAGATTGGAATTCCAATCTAAAAGAAATTATTGCACAGACCTCCTATTGGAGATAGGTCTGTCTCATGTCTATTTCTGGAAAAAAAGCTGAAAACAGAGCTTTTGGGATAATATCATAAAATCTTTGGGATTTTATTTCTTTCATATATATGTATGTTTGGGATTTTATCATTATTTGTGAAGCACCAAGAGTCCTATGGTTCTGCCACGATATAGGTTTGATTACTAAAAACAGATAAATAAGATGGATAACATTATTTTATAATAATAGATTTTACAAGTAAAATTGTGAAATCAATCCTTATAATATATCTATTAATATAGCAGTCTTAAATTGAATAAAACCATAATATCCTATAGGTATTTAGAATAGAATAGAATAGAATAGAATAGAATAGAATAGAATAGAATAGAATAGAATAGAATAGAATAGAATAGAATAGCAGAGTTGGAGGGACCTTGGAGGTCTTCTAGCCTAACTCCCTACTCAGGCAGGAAACCCTATACCATTTCAGGCATATGGTTGTCCAATCTCTTCTTAAAAACTGCCAGTGTTGGAGCATTCACAGCTTCTGGAGGCAAGTTGTTCTTGACTCACATACATTCATTTAGTGACTGTTCAAAGTTACAACAGCACTGACTTTCTGTCCTCCAACTTACAACCACTTCAGCATACCCAAGGTCGTATGATCAAAATTTGAGTGCCTGGCAACTGGCATATATTTACGATGGTTGCAGCATCGCTGAGTCATGTGATCACCATTTGTGATCTTCCCAGCTGGCTTCTGGCAAGCAAAGTCAATGGAGGAAGGCATATTTGCATAAAAACCATGTGATTCAATTAATAAAAAATGCAGTGATTCATTTAACATCAATGGCAAAAAAGGGTGTAAAATTGGGCACGACTCACTTAATCTTGCTTAGCAATTGAAGTTCTGGACCCAATCACGGTCATAAGTTGAAGACTACCTGTACTTTAAATGAATCGGAGACTTGTTTAAGGTAAAGAAAAACACTTATCATTTTTACATATTTTTGCATATTTAACCATACAGTCTTATCAACTTACTACTGGAAAGCCATTAATATTGGCTCAAGAGTCTTACACACACAAATAGGATTTTTTCTTCTTCTCAGCCAAGATGAAATGAAAATTTTAGCCTGCATCTCTCAGAGAAATCATATCAATGACAACAGAGAGGCCATGTCATTGTGGTGTAGCTGAGTGAGTGAATGACTTCAGTAGCGTGTGGGATCTGGAATCTATCTCAATAGGAATAGCTTCTTCAGCAGAGTGACAACTATAATTAGCATAGAAACGTCTGACGAAATAAAGACAGAGTGAAATCCAGAAATGAAAAATAGATTATCTGCTGTCAGAGAAAACAACAGACAAGAACAAAGATGTGGTTATTCTAGGTGACAAGGCATATATAGCAGGAAGGAAGCTGAAGAATAAAAATGTGATGGGGAGACAATGAGAGTCTCAAGGCACCTAAAGGAGAGAAGAATCGTATTAAAGATAGTAACTGGATCAAAGTTGGATAAGAAAAAAAGCTGCTACAAAGTTTACCAGAGGGAGAAAAACTTATTTGGTAATGATATAAGATAAACATCCACTCTTTGGTGGATGCAGAAAAGAAAGAGTTGGAATTTAGATCTGTGGGGAAGATGAGGAAACTCTGTAAGGTCAACAAAGGTGCTCTAGTCAAATATTACGGGGCTGACCCACATCCTTTTGCTTCACAAGGTCAGGAAGCCAATGTGCATACAACTCAACAACAATCCTACTCTGCTGGGTATTGGAGGTTGAAAATCCCACACACCCTTCTTTTCTTTTTTGGCAGTAAACACATAGTAGCAGTAAATTAAGTGAGTAACAGTTCGCTGCTTCCTTATCATGACATATAAAAACAGTCAACTCTGGAGACTAATTCAATCAAAATGTGTTAATGAAAATATTTTCTCTTCCTTTAGGACTGCCAGAAAAGGCACTGGGTGCAGGAATGATTAATTATTGTTTGTGGAGCTGCAGTTTTGAGATACTGCTATATTCTTGGTTTTCTTTCGCACTAAATAGCTCTGTCTCGGAGGAATAAGAAATGCTGAAGTTCCTTCATGCACATAATGATGTAATCCTATGACTACATCTTCATATGATTAGATCAATATAAAGTTAACCTACTGATAAAATGTGAATTTTCCAGACCTTTCCAAAATGGATTTTACCTTGGCAATAAGCCCTCATCTTCAATTAGACACTTCCCATATTTACAAAAATCTAACCTAACATAGGATTATCAAATTTATCATTTTAAGATTTTCTTTGGTATAAACATGTGCTTCATATGACTATATGCAAACAGGTAACTTTTGTTTTTATTTTATTTAAACTGTACTAGATACTTCCAAGGCTCTCCTTCACAGAAAAGATTATGCCTTCTTCTTTTAGAATATACTGAGGTGAAGTCAAATAACATTTTCCTAGGGTTTGTTCCTAGTCCAGAATTTTCTATCTCATGGCTTTCCAAAACTGGTATTTTGATTTGGGTCTTCCTCAAGCTTTTTATCCCTCAAGAAGTCAATATAGAGAAAGCATTAGGAGCTCTGACTCCTATAATATATCTTGCCAGATCTTCCAAATTTGTTTGTGCCCTTCCACCTCCTCCTCCTCATCGTAGCACTCTTTCAGTACCCCTTACTTCTTTCATCTCCACAGTTGTGCTTCTCATTGGAAAAAAGGAAGGGCGAATTGTGATGATATAACTCAGTGTAATCAGCCACTTGCCTGACCATACAGTCAGTATAAGGGGGAGATGCATATGTCTGTATTAGTTTTTGTCTAGATTAGTGAATTGTATGAATGCACAGCCACAAAATCCCAACTGCATGAGATATTGTTAAGTACAATTATTATTTTTTTTAGTTTTTAAGATACCACAAACCTTAAAACTTTAAATCTTTTTAAATTGCTGCTGTCCAAAAATAACATGATTCATATATGGGACATAAGAACAAGGCAACTGTTCCAGGCTTTCATAGAAATGTCCTATGGATAAAGCAGCAAAGTCTTAATGCAAGATTTCAGTTCCATAAAATATCTCATGGTCAACAAAAACTGAATATTAAATCAGTGCAGTTCTGTAACCTGAATGAGCACAGTTATATTAATCTTTCAAAGGTTGTGGACCACAGAGCTACAGCAGAAATTTCAGTCAGTTTTGTGCTAACTTCTGGTTCTAGGATAATAGTGTTATATTCTCCAACCCTAATGACATTTAAGGATCTTAATCTCTCTTTCCATTCAGTCCCTTATGCTTCTGGTCATGTCCATCCATGTTCATTTCAAGAGCTGAATCCATATTTTTGTGGTTTTATCTGACACTGGAGAAACTGGGACTTTTTTTTTTTTTGGCAACAGTGAGGTTTGTGAAAAGTCTATTTTTCAATTGGTTTACTCTTGTTTTACTTGGCTTATCTTGTGTGTTCTTGCTTAGCATGTGCTGTGACTTAAAAACAACCCAATTTTAGCCATTTGAATCAGTTTTACTTCCGGGCATGTACTCCGTGATCTTCCAGTTGATGATTGGGTCAGTTATAGACACTAACTGAAGAAATTCCACCCTCTTGCATTACAACAATGAATCCTGTTCTGGACTCTTAACTGACAGGGCAGAAAATCATTCACTAAATAGCAGCAGATGCGTGAAAAATATTTTTGAAACTATCTCATTATATTAGAGAAGCATTCATTTTCAAATAAAAAGTAACCATACCATATCACTTAAATATTCTCTTTGTAAGTTTATCATTCCTTCAGGCTACAACTCCGTCCTTGTTGCCTGCCTGAAGGAAAATAATCAGAATGACAAAGTTCAGAGGCCTTCTGGGAATAATGTTGAGCCGGGGTATTGTTGCGGGCAATAAAAAAGGTCAAGATGGCAGCCACAAATACAGGATTGGAGTCTTGTCGCTCTTTACATGTGTTATGGGAAAAGAACATTAAAAAGGGTCGGGACTTCAATTATGTAGTTTGGACTGCCAATCTGACTTTTTTTAACCTTCCGCCCTGGAAACTTCTGAGTTGAGCTCTGTGGTAGCTCCAAAATTCATACTTTAAAGAATAGCGTTTTAAAGCAAATACATTAGGAACTATAATGAAACTAATTAGAAAAGGATGGGCATTTCTACCTTGGTAAAAGTCAAACAGTCTTTGTCTTGATCTTTGTCCTTTATTTCAAAGTCATAAAGTGCTTTGCCTTGTGGCGGGGCTGGTGGAAGAGGCTTGATACACTGGATGTAGCTTGCTGGGAAAAAGCCATGATTTCCATTCAGTTCCCCATGATACCAATTCTCATCTACTTTTCTGCGCAGTATAATAAGGTCTCCTTTGTTAAATTTGAGGTCACCGGGTTCTTTCCCTTCGTAGGCATAAAGAGCTTTTCCATAGGGAAGCTGAGTGGGGTTCTGCAACAAAAAAAGAAAAATACTATGTACTATTATGCAATTAATTATAATATACATTATTGTTATCCTTTGTTGCACGTTGCCTTTTTAACCATTTCTCATCTTAGAATTCACTACAAAATAGTTTAGTATGAGGCAACTACAAATCAAACTCTTATTTCCTGCACTTGGGACAAAAAATGTCTCATACTATTTTCTTATATGGACAACTATGTAAGAATGTTTCTGTTATATCCAACAGCTGTTTCAGAAATTGTGACTGTTAATAAGGTAATTATCATTCTCTGTATCCACTATATTTTCTGTATCTCTTTGTTAAGCAGATACAGAAATTTTCCCTCTTTTTCAAGCTATTCCCTCCTTGTAAGCTAGTTTTCTTCGCATCCATTGCAAATTAATTGACCAGTGAATCTCTAAATTAGACAGAATTCCTCTCCACTTTTCCTCTACTTACTCTAATTAAAAAGAGACTCCTAGAGAATGTGGCTTCTAAAGCACTTTCTCTACCAAAAATAAGAAAAACAAAAAAACCCCAACCCAAGTAATTGATTAGCCTTACTGATTTCCTCTCAGCTTTCTTCTATCAAAAAATGAAAGGAAGAATGTCCATCTATTACGAATGTAGGTTAGTCATACAAATGAAGCAGCCATGGAAGTCTCAGCATTTCTTGTATGTCCACATTGCAGAATATGACTTTATTTTGAACCAATCAATTCTGATAAGACAAAGTGGACGATTACGTGTACTTGGGGGAAAAGTGAAGTCCTAATGACATGCTGGGGATTCAATCATTGAGCATTTACATTTCAGATAAATCAAATGGCAGCACTTAAGAAACTACAAGCAAACAAACAACAATCACGAGGCAATTAAATGGTAACTAGGGCCTTGAAACCTATGAATTGATTGCTTAGTAGAAACGATTGTATGACATTCAGTGCGTCACCATCTTCTTTCCCTGTTCAAAAGCTTTCAGCCACCGAAGAGCTCTCCGTTGTCTATTCTCTATTATGCAAAGTTCCTCTTATCCTCTGGTTCAGTGTGAAGGCTTCCCTCAGCATTATTCTATTTTCTCAAAGATTTCTTTTTAAATCGCCAATACCTCATGTTTCTGTTTCAGCCTATCTTATGCCTTGTTGGCTCAATTTCTTTCTCTCCCCAGCTTAGCATGTTGCCACTTCTCTTTTTAACATGCTGTGACACTTCTCATTAACCTCCTCCTGTCTCAGTTCCTGATCTCCTTTGAGCTTTTCCTCCCCTCTCTTTTACCTCCCCTTTCTGTTTTTCAGTCCACGGCTTCTTTACATGCTTCTTCATTTCTGAACTTCATGCCTATTAGTTTATTCTGCATCTGGGAACCTTTTTGTTACAATTTTCACTCTACCACACAGATGAGCAACAAGCAGAAGCTCAATTCAAGACAGGTAGAAATCCTGTCACCGAGAAATATACTAAACTGGAGATTTAGGCATTCTCTGGAAGGACCAAATATTGCAATGTCTTTGGAGCCATCATCTACAGTAGTAGACTGGGGTACTTTTTCCAGCATTGTGCAGCAGTAGCAATTTTTAATTTATTTGTTTATCTAAAGAATGTAATATAACTCAAACATTGTAACTCTGGGCAGCTTACAACAGAAAACAAAGCAACAAAAACAACAGCCAATAATAATCAGGAATAGGCAACTTGTTTGACATTCATACCCTTTCCTGATGAGTTTACTCATTTTAGCCCCAATGCTCACGGGAATAGCCAAGTTTTAAATTTTACTTAAAGGTCAGCAAAGTTGGAAACAACTGAACATTGGGGGTAGGAAATATTTTAAAGGGCAGATGCCCCTAGAGAAATGGAATGGCTTCTGGGTTTCATCAGATGACACTACCTCAAGGCATGACCTAAAGCATGCCCATACTATTAGTGTAGGTAAGTTCAGCAGATATCTCACAATAATTCAGCCCTATGTCATGTAGGGCTTTATAGGTGACAACCAGCATTGCCCTTGAATTGCCCTTGGAAAGTAGTAGGAGCCAGTGTAGTTCATGAAATAGTGGTGTTATACAGGGGCATACTAAAGTACAGATAGTCCTTGATTTACAACCATCCATTTAGTGTTCAAAGTTACAACTGCACTGAAAAAGTGACTTATGATTGTTTTTCACATTTATGACCATTGCAAATCTCCGTGGTCACATGATCAAAATTTGGCCACTTAGCAAGTGGCATATTGCACTGTCTCAGAGTCATGTGATCACCATTTGTAACCTTTCCAGTTGGCTTACGACAAACAAAGTCAACGGGGCAAACTAAATTTGCTTAATGATTGCATGATTGACTTAACAACTGGAGTGATTTACCTAACAACCGTAGCAAAAAATGTCGTAAAATTGGGCAAAACTCACAACAACTGCCTTGCTTAGCAACATAAATTTTGAACTAAATTGTGGTCATAAGTTGAGAACGACCTGTTCTGGGTCAATTATATCTTCTGAATGGTTTTCAAGGATGGTCCCATGTACAATGTTTTGCAATAGTCCACACTCTGAATCACAACATCAGTGACGGCAAGCAGGGCTTTTGAATTGGTGCAACTGCTTCACAAAATGAAATTCTGCAAACATCCCATAGTTGCCATTTGCTCACTGAGCAGGAACTATGAATCTAGGAGGGCTGAGCACTGTGTCTAAGAGGAAAAGTATAATCTCAACCAGAACAAAAATGGAAAATCTCCAGTTCCAGAATTTGAGATCTTGTCCCCTACATTTTCAATTATATTTAATTATATATATATATATATTTACATTTACAATTATAGAATATTTACATTGTAACTGGGCTTCTTTATTAACTTCTCATAATAATACATTGCTTCAATACTAATTACAATAGTTGTCTTAGTATTTTGGGGCCGAAAGTGTGGATTTTGAATTTAAATAATTTGTGTTGTCTTTTGTACTTATATCTTATATTGTAGACATTAAAGACTTTGCTCCCTATCCTACTATTAGGTTCTGCGGTTATTGGCACTCACATTGAAGGCCCACCTATAAAATTTCTTTCAGAATATTTATAATTGATTTCCTCTGCCATTTGTAAAAAGCTTTAATATGTGATTCCAACTTTGGGCGTGTCAAATTTTTCAACTTTCAATTTCCAAACATTAGGCATGTTCCAAAGTTGTAATATGCCTTGAAGATTGTGAAGATATTTTGATTAATTTAATATAATTTAGATATGCTTGGTAAGTAACTACATAAATATAATAACTTTTAAATATTTTCTTTGTTTCATTTGATACGGTTTTTGCTGTGTATCCTTTTACCCTACCACTGACTCAATGTAGAATCATAGAAGTTTAGATTTGTTATTGCATATTCTACATTTCTTTTTTTGTCCAAAGTATTTTGGATTGCTTTGATTGGCTCAGCTCTTCACCTGATTTAGAAGTCATCTGTAATAGTACAGGGAGTCCTTAACTTAAAACAACAATGGGGATTGGAATTTCTATCACTAAGCAATGCAGTCATAAAGTGAAATGTCACATGACCACATCACTTAGCGACCACAGTTCTGGCAATCTCCGTTACCATCACTAAGTGATTTTTTTCCCCAGATCATTAGCCAAGGACTGATCTACAATCCAACCTGTTTCAGGGTTGGTCCTTTTCAGTGTTGAGTCTCACTTCACAGATGTCAAATTCGCAGCATCACGTTGTCATCATGTGATGTATTACAACATTTTCTCCCTTTGCGGAAGGGATGGGTGTGGCCTGCGCGTGTCACATCCGGCCTGCAGGCTGCCAGTTTGACATCCCCGCAGTAAGATAAGGGACTGCCTTCAACTCTGCCCACCTGCCTATTTTTCCAGTCCCATCTCTGCTATTTGAACCTTCCTGAATCTTGCCTTTGGAATGGAAAACAACTCCAGAACCGCATGGCTCTGTGCTGCTTGCCTCACTGCGGGAAGTCATAACTGCACCAACCCAGTCCCAGTTGCCGTCCCCCCACTCCAAGATCCTTGCTGCCCTGCCCTTCACTTCTGCTGACCATTACTGTCTTTTTGATTCTGTTTGATGGCTGTGATGGCTTGCAATGAAAAACCAGCCCTGCCTCACCCATAAGCTCTTTGCAAAGGGAAATTTCTTTGCAAAGAGCTCCTGGGTGGGGCTGGTGCTGGTTTCATGTTGTGAAAAGGGAGAGGGGGGAAAGGCTGCTTTTGACTTTTTCTTCTTTTTTGCAGCAAAAAGCCAGCACCAGTTCTACCAAGGAGCTCTTTGCAAAGGGGTGGTATGGTGTACTGCGGCTTAAGGGCTGCCTTTGGCTCTCCCCTCCTTGCATGAAATCAACCCCATGTGGCCCATCAGCAGGCTGGGCACACCCCATCAGCAGTGGAACCAAGTAAACAGTGAAGGTCAGCTAGGGCAGCAGAGTGCAGGGTGCAGAGGGCCATAAGGGCATAGATATGGAGGAGATAGTGTTCTCCCCAATTCAGATCTGCACCTGATGCCAAAGCCACTGAAGAACACTAGACATGAGGGGTAGGTTTTGTTTCCTTTTATTGAAGCGCTTCAGCAAAAGAGACCCCATCCAATTCAAGATGCCAGGACTCAGAACAAAGGATTCATCAAGCTTTTATGCAGTTTTTTAAGGCGGGATAAACAAGCATTATCTAATAGGCATTTTGAAAATTATCTAAAGGGTCCTCTATTGCTCCATGCCATCCCTATTTCTAAGTCTTAACTAATAAACACTTTAAAAGTTATCTAACCAGTATTCCATTGGCTCTGTCTTAGTCCTATTCCTTATCTTAGCAATATGTCTTGTATGATGTCCCTGTCAGTCAGCTCTTAATATTTGTTATGCAGGCATTATACACATTTATTTATTTATTTATTTTATTCAATTTGTATCCCGCCCTTCTCCTAGTGGACTCAGGGTGGTGCACAGCCAGAACTAAACACATACCATACAAAATTTAAAATTTTAAAAGAATTATATAACTGTGGCCCAAAATTTAAAACATTTGAAACTAAAACCCATTTGACAATTTAAAAGGCTAAAAAAGGCTAAAAAAGGGGGGGTGGGTTTCACACCAGCCCTGCTTGATGGAAAAGAAGTTTTTAGGGCACGGCGAAAAACCCGGAGATCCGATATCCTTCATATCTCCGGAGGCAAATCGTTCCAGAGGGCAGGAGCTGCCACAGAGAAGGCCCTCTCCCTGAGGGTCGCCAGCTGACATTGCCTGGCTGATGTTACCCTGAGGAATCCCTCTCTGTGGGAGCGTACTGGTCGGTGGGAGGCTATCGGCGGCAGAAGGCGGTCCCACAAATACCCAGGTCCCATGCCATGGAGTGCTTTAAAGGTGGTGACCAACACCTTGAAGCGCACCCGGAAGACCACTGGAAGCCAATGCAGCTCACGCAGGAGAGGTGTCACATGGGAGCGCCCCCTTGCTCCCATAATCCCCCATGTCGTTCGCATTCTGCACCAGTTGGAGCCTCTGGGTGCTCCTCAAGGGGAGCCCCATGTAGAGAACATCTCCTCCCTTCCTTCTGACTTCATGCCATAACCTTGCATTTTTACAGCAAATGGCTCATCAATAGGCAGGTGGGGAGAGTTGCAGGATAACTGCAGTTGTAAGAGTAGGCTAATTTTGATCATCTGACTATGAGGGCACTGCATTGGCTGTAACTTTGGGCATGGGTGGTAAATCCCTTCCTTCACTGCTGTTAGAACGGTCACTGAACGAGTGGTCATAAGTCACAGACTACCTATACGGTTATATTTTTATTGAACTGTTGTCATTATAAGCAAAATTGACAAACTGCAGATAAAAATAGCTAAAAATACATTGAATATATAATTAATAAATAGCCCATTTCTCGAATTTATTTCTGTCAGGCCTAATCCTACTTCTGGTTAGCTTCTGAAATCATTATTAGCCAACACAATCAGGCAAAATGTACAAGGGGAATGAAAGAAGAAGATATCCACAGTTTGTCTACTCAGCAATGAAACAATAAATGTCAGTACAAGGCATTAATAACAATTAAAACTGGTAATGCTTATTTGGTAGCTCATTACTTGAGGCGCACTGGAGCCATTTCTCATTTTGTGAAGGAATTCAAAGGATCACCTCCACATTCTGATAGATCTTTTACACAGGCAGTCTGGACAAGGCATTATGGTTTCTGTCATGCATTAAAGCTTCTTGGAAAACTCATCAGCTGTATCCAGAAGAGAGAGGGGTTTCTTATTTAAATATATATATTGAAATAATTTAAACCAGCAGAAACTGAAGGAGAGAATCACAGTACAGAAACTGGTTGAATTGGACCGTTCACAAACAGATATGTAGTACAGGGAGTCCTTGACTTACAACAGTTCATTTATTGATGGTTCAAAGTTATAACGGGATTGAAAAAAGTGACTTATGATCATTTTTTTTCACACTTATTACTGCTGTAGCACCCCCATGGTCATATGATCAAATGTTTGGAATCAGATGCTTGGAAACCGATTAATATTTATGACAGTGGTAGTGTCCTGGGATGACATGATCACCTTCTTTGACCAAAACTCACTTAAATGGTTCATTTAACAACACTTAATCTTGGGCTCAGTTGTGTTCGTAAATACTTCACTTTTGTTTAGCTACAGCTAAAAGGTACAACTGTGGCAATTGTTGCATTACCATTACGAAAGGCTGGAAGAATTCTGGGTGATGCAATAGATTTCTCAATTGCATGTTAATAAGAACCAGAAAATAAAGCACATCACCTTATTAATTAGATATATTAAGTAATTATGCAATCATTAGGATGGAAAGGGCACTAATTTTCTACTGTTTCTCCTCTTCTCATATAAACTTGTCAGACTTATTGATGTGCATCAGCAATTTTTCAATATTATTCCTATTGACTATAAAAGAAATAGTCTTACTTCCATTTGTCTAGAGAAGGGGTCCCCAACCCCGGGGCTGTGGCCCGGTCCTGGCTGTGGCCCATTCAGAAGTGGGCCGCACAAGTGGCAGGTGTGCACACTTGCAACTCCATTTGTGGAGGTGGAGGGCATGCCCGCCACTCACACAAACAGAGCTGTGCGAGCATGCACACATGCCACTCATATGGAGCCATTTCCTCCCCCCCCTCCGGTCTATAAAGCCAGAAAGGTTGGGGACCTTTGGTCTAGAGAGAAAATCCAAGGATGCTTTGCAGTGGAAAAGAAAACCTTGTAGGATTTCTAACTTTGCACTGTTTGAAGGAGCTTTCCACTTGCTGATCCCAAGTAAGCTTCAAGAATGTCAATAAGAAAGGTTTGCATATATGTGCCTAAGAAGTTATGCCGGTTTATTATTCTCCAAAAAGGAATTGGCAAAATAAAACATGCCTAAATAAAAGGCATGTTTTATTTTGCATGCCCATAGTTTGAGAAAAGTTTACTGTCAGACATGGGCATTTCAATTTTACTGCAAAAGCGAACATTTTTTTTTTAAAAAAATTGCAACCATGGAAGTGCAGACAATAAAGTTTTGCCCAAGGGACATATCATCCTAAATTTGAATGTTCATTTTATAGATAAATAATTGTTTAATTAAAAACCTTGTGAGCTAAAGAGATGAATTTGCTAAGTTTTTAACTGAGGATTCAGCTGGCATATTCAAATCATGTAGTAGTAGTAGTCTACTGTTTAAATCTTCTGTACATGGAATTTAGGAATAAAGGCGCATGCTAAATTCCTTCTTGTTTCAAAGATTTAGGGAGGGAAAAATGGAACTACTTGAGCCTGTCCAAGAAGCAAACACAATGAAGTTGCTACAATGGTTGACATCTGAAACATTCCATTGCTTACATATTTAATTTCTTTGGAAATTTTTGAAGAGAAAGTTCCAATTTAAATGCATATGGAAATCCCTTCCCCATTAAAAGTTTCTTACCAAATGTTCCAAATCATTTATTTGATGTATAAAGAAAGCAGTCCGAGTTGCTTGTCAATGGTGTGCTAACATTGAACATAAACAATCTCTTAAATAGAAGAGCTGTGGCACCAAAGGCTTAGCTTTCCCATGCAACCTTGTCATAATTAAATTGAACCTTAAAAGTCCCACTTCTCAGGGCAAACTTACAACTATTTAATGAGGGGAAATTGAAATATTGTCACAACTTACATTGGAATAGCTCCACTAAATATAATGTGGGAAGCCAAAGTGATGAGTAGGAGTCTTCTCAAGGGCTATTAGATCATTTTGGTTCTGCAGTACTTACAATATAAAATATCAATTATGGGTAATTATTAGAATGTGTAATATACTGTATATAATTTCTTGGTTTTTCCTCTGTATAAAATCTTCTGCTTTCTAAACCTTCCACTTACCGTGATCATTTCATGAATATGACAATCTTCTCTAACTCAAGCCCTACTCAGCAATAAATATCCTAGTTCTTAAGTGCTACAGGATCCTTTGTTGCTTATTTACCATAATTTATGTTATTTCATTGGATTTTAGCATTTACTTCATTCAGACATATGAAAGTATTTTAAAACTTGGTGCAATTCAATTTTCTCATATAGTGTATCTACTAAGATATTCAGAACTTTCAGAGTAAAATAATGCAAATTTCAAGTGTCTTAAATTATATGTATCTATTTTAACCTTCAATTTTGTCCACCTTTCCAACAACTTTTTTGCTAATAACTCTTTTCACAGGAATCGTGTTTAATACTTTCCTGTTGGTTAAGTAGAGAAATGGTGATTCCAATCTGTATCAATGCATTAATATATAAATGTATAAATTGAAAATTGTTATTAGAAACAGAATGTAAGAAAAATAAATCTGATGGTTGCAGAAATAACTTTGAGAAAATATAATATCCTAAAAACATGTTAACACATTACAAAACCACTAGTGACCCACAATTAAGGTTTCAAGTTTGGATTTTTTAAGAACAGGGTATTTTTTAATTTGAAAAAATCAATTACAGAATTAAAACGTTGTGCAGATCCAATATGGTGCAGTTTAGTCTACTTGCAGTATTTTAGACTGCAGTGATTAGTATTTTAGGTATATGGTTACCAAATTCCCACCTAGTACTGTCACTTTAAAACAGTTATTCTTTTCAGTTAAGCTAACCTCATAGTACTGGAAGAATGAAGGAAGTAAAACAAAAGGGTTTTTTTTGGCGAAAGAGCAGACAATGCAAACAAATTAATAAATTGCAAATTAATAAACACATTATAACTGCATTGTTGTCCATCAACTGTAACATGATACCAATTACCTTGTGAAGTTTATATGCAAATTATCTTAATTTATGCATCTGAATGATATGGAAAAAGAGAGAACATGGCCAAGTACTAATTTCTGATGTGCTACATTCTAGACTAAATGATGGCAGCGGATTGTCCCTGCCCCCCCTTCCCCCCCGCTCTTTAACTGTGCAACTCCCATCTGTTTAGTGTATGCCATAAATGCTATGAACACTTTGGAGTCAAATTATGTTTTGGTTTTCCAAAAACTGTTAAATCTACGGTGGAACTGCATATTTGTGCAGTGATATAGTTAGAATTTGGCTTTGTATTCTCCACTGGGACACAGCTGACTCTCTAACCCAACAATTTGTTACTCTAGCAGTTCCAAGAAAAGTACGGGGTCGATAAAGAACACAGATTTGGCAAAGGAGAGTTATCAAAACAGTTAATTGAAAAGATCTTCGATTGATTAACTGAGAAGCTACTTTGTGTGATTCTAATGCTTGTTTAGAGAGACAAGGAATATTACATTTTATTAAGATCTGTTGAAAACAGACCATAAGTCATGAATTTCAGCCCCCCACAATGTCAATTAAAGATTGTTTTGCTGACATGCCTGAGACAATAAAATAAAGGCCGATCAATATATTTTTGAACATCTGGCAACTTTCTGTAGCAATGATACATTCAGAATAATGTGTTTGTGTGTGTGTGTTTGTGTATTTATCTTGTCCTTAGTTTGCTTGCTAAATCTGTTTTTCCCAATAGAAGGTTCTGTTTCTTTATGTCCTGGGTAACATCTGATCCTGTTCTTTCTGGATTCTTTCTTGCCATACAAATCATTGTACTATATTTGTAAACTCATTTTACCACTGTGTGTTATGGATCAAAGGGCCTTGTAGTGGTATTCTCAAATAGCTGACAAACCTTTACAATTTGCTAATATACACAGCCTGATTGATTGATCAAAAGTCAATGGCATCACTATTACCATCCTGCCAAAAGCAGAGCAGATATTTTTTAATACCCTTTGGAATGCTCCATGTTGAAACAGGACTCAGGATTGGACATTTATTCTACACATTTTTAGATTATCAATCAAATCTTTATTATGATTGTGGACTAGCATTAGGAGGATAGGATACGGGTTAAAATTAAAAACATAGAAGATGCATCAGCATCTAAAAAAAAAAAAGGATTCTAGCCTCCACTTTCGTGATGGCATTAGAGACACATTTTGAGACATGAAGGGCTAATCTTAGAAATTTGAATTGTACAAGTTCTAATGGTGCAAAATTGGAGAAGGAGGCCAGCTCAAGAAGTTGTGCTATTGGTTTGGCTTCAAATAATTTGAATGTAGCAAGTATTTTAAAAAGTACTTACCGCATTTTTTGGAGTATAAGATGCACCTTTTTCCTCCCTAAAAGAGGGTGAAAATTTGGGTGCGTCTTATACACCAAATGTATGCCCAGCCTCAATTTTAGCCCCAGTTTTAGCCCAGTGGCTAAAACCTCCACTTGAAAGGCTGAAAAAAAAGCCTCTCAAATGGAGGTTTCAAGGCTTTTTTCAGCCTCTCAAACCTCAGTTTGAGACGCTGAAAAAAAAGCAAGGCACAGAGCTCACAACCAATGAACCTGTTGTTAAAGTTCACCTCTGGGAACAGCAGATTGGGGATATTCCAGGAAGCTGATCCACCCCCAATCAGCTTTTTTCTTATTTTCCTTTCTAAAAACTGAGGTACGTCTTATACTCTGGTGCGTCTTTATGGTCCGAAAAATACGGTAAGCCATATGTATATGAAATTACCATATTTTTTGCACTATAAGACGCTCCGGACCATAAACAGCAAACAACCTGATCAGCTTCAGCATATTATCACAGCCTGATTTAGCACGAGCAGCTGATTGGCAGTTGGATCAGCCTCCCGGAATACAGCCAATCAGCTGTTCCAGGATGCGGGAATTGCCGTTGTCTGTCGCCACTGCCACCTATCGCCGCCTCCACATGACCTGTTTTCAGCCTCTGCATGCCCCATTTTTGGCCTCTGTGCGTCCCATTTTCAGCCTGTTCCAGGCGGTGGGGATTGCCGCTGCAGCCTATCGCCAACGATCACTGCCTATTTCCGCTGGCAGCAAGCAGCATGAGTGGCAGTGATAGGCGGCTGGAACAGGCTGAAAATGGGACATGCAGAGGCCGAAAATGGGACATGAAGAGGCTGAAAACGGGGCATGTGGAGGTTGAAAACAGCCAAAGGGTGGGGGCCGGTGGCAACATTCGCTCTATAAGATGCACAGACATTTCCATCTACTTTTTTTGGGGGGGGGGAGAATGTGTGTTTTAGTGCGGGACTTTTTCTAGCATTAAAAAGACTAGTTTTTAGATTGGAGCAATGTGCTATATCTGGTTAGAAGGCAAAAGACTTCAGTCAGTATCTGATTAAAGTTTTGTCAACTCAGCACAAACTGGCTGGCGAGTCCTAATCAACTAATTAAGGTCACGGATCTGAGCTTGTTAACTTATGCTTAACACTTATTATGGAATTGCTGCACTGAGAAAAGCTGCTCAGGAAGTGATAGCTTGCTTCATACTGAGAAACCTGGACAATATTTGATTTTAAGACTAAGCTTGCAGAACAGAGAGGGCACGTCCTCCTTTTGTCATACTTCTGAGAATCCTAATCCTGCCAGATCCGTGGTGGGTTGTTCCCGGTTCGGTCCGATTCTTGCAAACCGGTAGTAAGGGTGGTGGGCTCCGCCCAGACATCATCATGAACGATCTGCATATGCGCAGAAGCACACATGCACTCCCGTTGCAAACCGGTAACGGAGGTAAGTAGAACTCACCCCTGTGCCAGATGCATTAAAACAGATTTCTGAAATATTGAAAAAACAACCTTAAGGCTCCAACAAAACAAAAACTGGAATTTAAATTATAGGATGTACTGAAATAGCAAAATGTTTGGTATTGCTAGGTGTTGTGTTCAAAGTATTAATTCCTTCAACATAACTAAATCTCTTACAGATAATTCTTCAAGTATCAGCATTCTTCCAAGTGGTGGGCTTTCACAGTCAGATCAATATTAAAGCAAACCAAAACCCTTTCCCTTCCCATTTCAAACAGACGTTTATATCTAAATATAGCAGTAGTGAGGTATCAAAAACATCAAGAGGATATTTGCAGCTGTGTGATCAAAGCTTAGTCCCTTTTTTATGTATGTCACACATGCAATGCATGTAGGAAGAACCAGGGCTTCTATTGTATGGTTAATAATAATAATAATAATAATAATAATAATAATAATAATAATAATAATAATAATAATAATAATAATAATAATAATAATAATAATAATTTTATTTCTATACCGCCCTTCTCCCGAAGGACTCAGGGCGGTGTACAGCCTATTTAAAAACACAGAACAAAACAACCATTAAAATTTAAAATCATTAAATAATTAGGCTCCAATTAAAATCCCAGAAATTTAAAATACCCCAATTTAAAATCATTATGTTAATAGCCCGGCCTGGCGGAACAACAGGGTCTTCAGTGCGCAGCGAAACACCCGGAGGTCGGAGATCTTACGTATTTCCGGGGGCAGTTCATTCCACAGGGCTGGGGCTCCCACAGAGAAGGCCCTCCCCCTGGGTGTCGCCAGCCGACACAACTTGGCCAATGGCACCCTGAGGAGACCCTATCTGTGGGAGCGGACTGGTCGGTGGGAGGCTATTGGTGGCAGAAGTCGGTCTCGAAGGTACCCGGGTCCTATGCCATGGAGCGCTTTAAAGGTGGTAACCAACACCTTGAATCGCACTCGGAAGACCACCGGGAGCCAGTGCAGCTCGCGCAGGAGGGGTGTCACATGGGCGCAGCGAGTTGCACCCATAACCACCCGCGCGGCTGCATTCTGGACCAGTTGGAGCCTCCGAGTGCTCTTCAAGGGGAGCCCCATGTAGAGAGCATTACAATAGTCCAGCCGGGAGGTGACAAGGGCGTGAGTGACCGTGCGCAGGGCGTCCCGATCCAGAAAGGGCTGCAACTGGTGAATCAGGCGAACCTGATAAAAGGCCCCCCTGGCCACGGCCGTCATATGCTCTTCTAAAGACAGCCGTGCGTCCAGGAGGACACCCAGATTGCGAGCCCTCTCTGTGGGGGGCAAAGATTCACCCCCAATAGTCAGCGATGGCACCTGCTGACTATATCGGGGCACCGGAAGCCACAGCCACTCGGTCTTGGAGGGGTTGAGTCTGAGCCTGTTCCTCCCCATCCAGGCCCGCACGGCCTCCAGGCAGCGGGACATCACATCAAGGGCATCGTTGGGGTGGTCTGGGGTGGAGATGTACAGCTGAGTATCATCAGCGTACAGATGACACTTCACCCCAAAACCACGGATGATCTCACCCAGCGGCTTCACATAAATGTTGAACAGGAGGGGCAAGAGGACCGACCATTGCGGCACTCCCCATGCGAGATGCCTCGAGGTCGACCTCTGTCCCCCTGCCAACACAAACTGCGAGCAGTCGGAGAGGAAGGAGGAGATGCAATTTTGGCTTTTTTGACTACTCTTGCAGCTGGCCTGCTTGGAAATATGTGATTATATTGTACTGTTGGTCAAAACATTTTTAATTCCAAAAAATATAACTTTTATTTCTGTTCTACAATATTCTCAAATATTTTATGCCTGTTTTGGAGTCAAATAACTGAGTTTTCTGAGACAGTGTCTATTTTTATCCATAGATATCCGTGTAAAAATAATTTATATACAGCTAACATGGCTCTTCATAATCAGTACAGTAGCATCAATTTGTGGAATCACAATTTTTTCTTAGTATTATTGATGGGGATAAGGACTGAATATATGACAGATCATTTGTTGTTATATGCCACTGAGTTCAATGCCAGTATTTTTTTAGTTGCAAATTCCCAAAGACACTCAAATCAGTCTATTGAATTTACTATTCATTACCACACTTACAGATAATGAACAGGAAATGAGCACCACTGCTATAAAAGTGAAAAACCAGAGAGATGAAATGCTTACCAGAAGTCTGAGGGCTCTGAAAATTTGCAAATGAAAGACTATTGATGAAACACTGGAATAACTGCAGTTCAGGCTACAAAATAAACTGTTAATACTCAATCATCACAAATGTTTTTATTTAGTTTATACATAAGAAGTGGGTTTTTTTTATTACAGAATCACTTGTTAAACTTTTTATACAAGTGAAAGACCTAGGGTATATTGGACAAGTCTTCTTTATTGCTTAGCCATAATGCAACAAAAAAGATACCATTAATAGGATTTACATTAGTATTTGTTTTGTGGAAATGGGTCATGTAGTCCAATCTTTCACAAATAAACAAGACCAGAACATATTATCCAATTATGACTAAACAAACATCCAAATAAAAATATTGTGAATCTACACATAGTTCCTATCAATAAATCAATTTTTATTACAGTCACAGACCAGCATTAGTTCCTGATATAATAAGCTGAAGAAGTAGGTGGATTCATCTGGAAAATGAAATAGTGGAAGACACAATGAAGGATGAGAAGCACAATCAGGTTGAAAGATAACAATCACCATCTAATCCATATTCAACTTGCAGTGATGGGAGGAGACGCTAATAAGATATTTTGTCTTGGTTGACTGCACACAGTTATCAAAAGCAACCTTTGAAAGCAGCACAAAAGACCTAGATAGACAAATAAACCTTTAATGCTTCTTTATTCAATCATCAACTGTTTTTAAGCACAAAGAAGATATTTGAGGTGAGGGGTAAGAACAACTCTTTTCGACAAAAATGTTTTTGAAATATAATTGTATTACTGTATTGCTACAAAGTGCACATCATTTCCATGGAGTTGTGCATGTAGAACAATTGTTTCACTGATTAACTTGCTCTATATATTTTGAGGAAATAAGACTGATCAATTTCAGCACAGACTATGCATAATACAAGTAATAACAGCTTCCAACACATTTTCATTTTGTGAAATATACAGTAGTTGTCTAAGACAGTAATGCCTCCCATAGATATTTTTTCAGCATATTTGAAAAAAAAAAAATACAACGAAAGTTATATTTTGTTGGGGAAGTCAACAGAAGAATATGCTATAGCCAAATAATCTGCAGAATAAGAATGTGCTGTGCATTTAGAAAGGGCATTTTGCAAAGCTCATTATTATATATTAATGAACTATCTTTTTACAAAACATTAAAGCAAGAAAGTTCAGCAATCCGTTTAAAGGGTTTCTGTTTGTCTGTCCATGTTTGTGTATATGCAGCTATTTGGCTAGCAATCCCTACGGAGATGCACACCATTGGGATTTGGATCTCCTTTGAAGTGGCCATGCCCAGGCTTCTGCAAAATGTGGATACTTAAAACTCTTTGAGAGGAGATATTTCATTCAAACAATGTGCTTTCCAAAATGCCATCTTCAAATGATTTCTACAGCCATAACACAGAAGACATAGATCTTAGAAACATTCTCTGTGTAGTGATGGTCAAATAATTTATTTAAGAAAAACAGGTATGCTGAGTGATCAGCAGTCACTGATTTAAACCACAAACCACATTTGTCAATGAACACATAATCCAGGCAAAGAAACAATTTTTTTAAGAGTTTAACTGGGCAATGGCAAACATTAATTCAGCTCTAGTTACCCCTTACTCATGATTTAGATGTACTCATTGCTTTGGAACTACTTTTCCTTCATTGGCAAAGAACTACTTCAAACCCAGTCAGTTCACTCATTATTTGGATATTTTTCTTGATTAAAATGAAAATTATGTACAATAATTTAATTAATTTAATTGAGATAAAGAGTTTCATTTCAGCTCTGAAAGCAACCTTTGAAAATAAAACATTGGTATGGACACTTAAGCAACTTTGGCAAATAAAATAGTACTTTGAATAGCTAAATAAGCATATTGCACAACTATTTATTAAGGTAGAGTAGTTTCCTCAGCAATTGTTACTGAAATAATAATAATACCCTACTTTGTGGTTAAGAAGCTTCTTTTATATCCTGACTATTTTCAAAGCCCCCTTCCTATTTTCACTTCTGGGGTTATGTGACAAGGGATCCTTTCAAAATTGAAATAATGACCTTAGTGATATATGGAGCCAATTGCTCCATCTCTTTGGTTCTAAAAGTACAGAGAAAGATAAAGGAGGAGGAACTGTTTTAGAAATTCCATGGAAGCAACATGATAGAAGCAGAGATTTATCATATGATTTCTATAGCAGGAATCTGCTCAAAATCTTGGTACATCTGGTAAATCAAAACTGTAACTACGTAGTATTTTTTCAAAATATTTTATTGCTTGTGCTAAAATAATCCATTCCAAATTTGAGGTAAACACTTGCAACTAACATCTCAAGTAAAAATACCTAATCAACTATTCTTCATTCATGACATCCAAAATTAGTTGCCTGAGATGGCTGTCTTAATCTTCCTAATTATAGGTCTGCTCATGCTGTTTTATTAACTCTCAGATTCACACTGGTAAATATATTTCTGGACTATGGCACTGTGAAATGCAATGTGTATATGTGTGTACATATAGGTGCAGTTAACTCTGTAGAAAATGACAGAGAGACAGCTAGAATCTTGTTTGATAAAAAGGCAAAGGTTCCCCTCGCACATATGTGCTAGTCGTTACTGACTCTAGGGGGCAGTGCTCATCTCTGTTTCAAAGCCGAAGATCCAGCACTGTCCGAAAACGTCTCCGTGGTCATATGGCCGGCATGACTAAATGCCAAAGGCACACGGAAAGCTGTTAACTTCCCACCAAAAGTAGTCCCTATTTTTCTACTTGCATTTTTTACATGCTTTAGAACTGCTAGGTTGGCAGAAGCTGGGACAAGTAACGGGATCTCACCCTGTTACGTGGCACTATGGATTCGAACTGCTGAACTGCCGACCTTTTTATTGACAAGCTCAGGATCTTAGCCACTGAGCCACGTCCCAGTTCTTGTTTGATCCCAGTTCTTGTTTGATACTGAGGCTTAATTTTTTACATTGTAGAATATGATCTATTTATTTGTCAAAGAACACAGTAGCTGGATACTATCAAAACTGACACCAGAGAGCGCACAGAAAAACTCAAAGAAGTAGTGCAAGATTTGAAGATGTGGCGAGACCTGGTCCATAGAATCACCAAGTCGGACTTGACTGAATGGAAACCATCATCATCATGTGATTCCTCACATGACTGCACATACAGTATATCTTATATATGTATATCATATATACATATATTTATGTGTGTGTGTGTGTGTGTGTGTGTGTGTATGTGTGTGTGTATATATATATATATATATATATATATATATATATATATATATATATATATATATATATATATATATATATATATATATATATATATATATATATATATATATATATATATACACACATACATACTTGTATACATTTGCTAGATACATTGGGACAATCCAGGTACTAATTTTTTAAAAAATAACTATCTATACTGCTGTAATTTCCAATTCAATAAGATATTTTGATGTTTTGTAGCAAAGCTACAGTCCAGAAAGGAATACATTCCCATAAACTTTGGTTAATGTGTACAGTTGAATTGTACTTAGTAGTGAAACAAATAGTTTGTTTTAATCTGGATACTAAAATGACAGTATCTCTTTATTTATAGGATAGCTATTAATATCAATTTTGGCTCACTGATACAAGATTTCTTGGCTTAGTCAATGAGAGAATACAGTATTCATATCTCAAGAAATGCATGGATTAGGAAGTAAGAACTGCCATGCTTGATGAGTCAAGATCCATTCACTTCAGTATTATGTTTGCTGGAGTCATCCAGATGTCTGGAAGCTCTAAGAAGGATACAAAGTTAAGAACCTTCCATAAATTTATTCCTAGCATAAAGTGTGGGAGGAAAGAAAATATGCTTCAACAGATCTCACCTTGGCTTTCTATGTGAAAGCTACATCTTGTTCAAATTCCTCCCACAACCATTTGTCTTAGGTGCCAGGAGACTGTGGGAATTCTTCACTGACCAACTTATATTGCTTTCTTCCTTTCATTAATGCAGGGTTGCACAAAATACATACATATCCATTACTAATATGACATATAGTCCAATTTGCAACTGGGAATCCTTACCTTTGAATTCTTAATGTTTATCATGAGCTGACACAAGCTATATTCCTCTGTCTTGCTGTTTCCTGCTTTCCATCAACTAATTAGCTGGTTGATATTGTCTTCTCATTTCTATATAGCTTTCATAGTTTAAGGATTTTATAGCCACTGAAGGTGTTATTGTTTCGTTTAATACTTACAATCTTAAGAAATCTTAAAAGAAAAATAGAATTATTTATATCATCAAGTCCAACTATTCTTCGCAGTGCAGGAATCCAAATTAAAACATTCCAAATGCACAGATATCCAGCCTCCACTTAAACACATTCAATAAAGGGGAGCCTCTTGCCTCTTAGGTATGTGTGTTGTGTGAACAAGACGCAACTTAGCCATCCATCAGCTAGTATTTTTGAAGGCTAACGCTGACAAGATTGGAAGCAAAGAGTCTGATGTCAGAGAAGACTATTATTAAAACACAGTGCAGATGCCCTTCCATCAAATGCAAAAAAAAAAAAAAAAAAAAAGCAGCAGCAGGAAGACTGTTACCACTTAATGGTAGGAGAAAGAGATGCAAGATTAAATAGAAAGCTTCATAGCTTGATTTTGCCATAGCTGATGTACTTCACAATTAGCCCTTGTATCCACAACAAATACAGGGTTTGTTTTCTTAGAGAGAGATTTATTGCCAAGCACTGCATAAAGCTCTATTAATATCCTAGGTTGCAGTTCAGTTCAAGATCTGAACTCGTTCAAAAAGCTATTGACCATGTTGATCCTTACCATGTCTATCAATCTCATTCTTTAATCTTGGCCTTTAACCATGTCTTTCCCTAATTTCTGGTGCAATGTGTAATCTTTTTTTGTTGGAGAAAACCGGATCAATGAAAAGCATTGAGCAGCTTTTTTTAACCTGCCAGCATTTTGTCAACTTAACTGAACAACTGATATGCCGATTTGTTTCTTTTCCTTTTCTTATATCTAAAGAAATGCTTTTAAAATTATTCTTACCATCCCTTGCCAATCTTTAATGATTCTGAGGTTTTCTGACACCAGTCCCATTGTTTTATGTTATACACCTGTACCCATGCTTTGGGACCTGCCTGTTTACATTTCCTGTATGCATCCTCTTTTGTTTTCAGAGCCTCACATTGGCTTCTTTTGCTGCTCTCATGTTTTCTCCATGTATTGGAGCTGTTTGCAACCATGCCTTTAGAAACTGTTTCATAGGACCTCTGATCCATTCTGAGCATCTTAACCCATTAATTTATCTTGCCATAAAAACCTACTTAACATTATTCTGATTTTGTTAAAATCCATTGTTTTATGCATATCCCTATGTGTAATTTTAGTCTGCCTTAAAATCAATAATTCCAGCATTATATCACCACTTTTCCCAATGCCCCTGCTACTTCCCTTTCCTTAGTTATATTTACTCTGTTGTTTGGCTATCAAGTCAAGGATAGCCGATCCTTTTGTGTCATCCTGTAATCTCTGAAGAAGAATGTTGGCAGCAAGGCAATTCAGGAATTTCTGGAAAGACAAGCCTGGAAGAATTTGTTTCCCAACAAATGTTTGGACTCTTTTATCACTGCTACTTCATGCTTCTGAAAGATCTGACATTTTCTTTTGGAGGGCATCATTCACCTCTTCTTTTTGGTTGGGAGTGGAATAGTAGTCACCATTAATTGTGTTATTTTTGTTTCTACAATTATGTTAAACCCAGAAACTTTCTATAGCATTGGCATTTTTTTTCTTTCATGGGGGTTGTTGTTATTACATTATTGTTGTTGTTTTTGCACAATCAGCCAGATATTAGGTTGGATTTGTCATTTTTGTCTACTTACCAAGTTGCATTCCTGGATGTTTGATGGTGTTACAGATATCATGACAGAAGCTGTTCTGAGTAAAGCTGCCTTTTGCAATTGACTGATGGCAAATTTGTCAATGCCAATGGTGTTCAAGTGATGCTTCCAAGATGCCTATTACTATTGCTATTATCTTTGCTTGCTTTTGCTACAGTCATTCTATTTCTATTTGCAGGTCTTTGTACCGTATTTTCCGGCGTATAAGATGACTTTTTAACACATGAAAATCTTCTCAAAAGTTGGGGGTTGTCTTATACACCGGGTGTCGTTCTCCTGTAACCAGGCAGACCAGCCCGAAAGGCTCTGATGAGCCTTAAATGGCTCTGACGAGCCAAGCTCTGACCATCCCAGCTGAGTTGCCTGCTAATCAGGCAACGTAGCTGGGATCGCCAGAGCCATTTAAAAGAAAAAGTTTCCCCCCTCCAGCTTGCTTACCTTAGCTGCTAGTCGCAATGCTTGCCTTGCTTCGCTTGCCTGAATCCATTCCATCAGCAAGCAACTCCCTGCCTGCAATCAAGCAGGCAGGGAGTGGTGGACTTTGACTCCCAGAATTCCTCAGCCAACAAAGAAAGCTGGCTGAGGAATTCTGGGAGTTGAAGTCTACAAGTCTTAAAGTTGCCAAGGTTGGAGACCCCTGTTCTATTGGGTAAGTTTTTCCCCCCTTTGGGAGCTTTAAAAAAATAGTTAATTGGGGTTTTTTTTAGTTGTTCTTTTTTTAGACCTAGCCATTTAAAGTTTAGGAAGTTTTAAATTTAGCTTTCATATAAAAATAAAAATAAAAACTGTATGTGGAATTTTGTGTGTATAAAGTGTGAAAGTTGGGCTTTTTGTGGCTGTGTGACGTTCCTGCTTGTTGCAGAGGCCATTTTGGGTCTAGCACAGCTGCTTTTACATTGTGGGTGAGCCAGTTGTGTTGTGTTGTGCGTGTGTAAAGTGTGAAAGTTGTTTTTTTTTGGGCTTTTTGTGTCTGTGTGAGGTTCCTGTTTGTTGCAGGGGCCATTTTGGGTCTCGCACAGCTGCTTTTACATTGTGGGTGAGCCAGTTGATGTTTTTTAATTTTTATTTGGTGTGCGTTGGAAGAGGGGTAGTCTTATACGGCGAGTATAGCCCAAACCCTATATTTTAACAGGAAAAGTCGGGGGTCGTCTTATACGCCCAGTCGTCTTATACGCCGGAAAATACGGTATTTTGTTATCTTCAATTCTTTCTCTTCTATTCTACTGTCTAAAGGACTGTCCACTAACCAGACTTTTTTGTCTTTCTTATCAACAATTATTAATATTTTTATTATACTTTTATTCATTAAACATGAAACTCAAGTCAACTGAACATTTAAAAATGTATCACAAATCTCATTGACTGGCTCTGATGGTTGATACTAAGATGCTGCCAGCATCTTAGGTATTGACCAAGTATCTTCTTAAAATGTATATTGTTCCGAGTAGCACAGTTTTTGCAATTCCACTAGCTGCAATTTCTTGATGTACTTTGTAAAATTCTTGGACATGGTGCCAAGTGCCCTGATGACAATGGGTATCACTGTTACATGTTTCATCCATAATTGCATAGTTTCGATGGCCAGGTCGTGATATTTTGTGATGTTTTCCAGTTCTTTTTCTTCGACTCTGGAGTCTCCTGGTACAGCAATATCAATAAATTGTACGCTTCGGTTTTCGACAACTATTATTGTTGTTGTTTGTTGTTAGTAGTAGTAGTATTACTATTAGTATATGGCATTGTTACATTGGCCAGACCACCATAATTCTATTGCAGAGCAGTAATTTGGCTGCCAATTTATCAGTACTGTTGTAGGACAGACTCACATGCTTCCCAAGGTTGGCCACCGGAGGGCAAGCTGGCTTTGTACCAGAAAGACAGACAAGTGGCTTTCCTACAGCTGCATCCTAGGCCCTCTCACTTCCCCAAAGCTGCCTCATAAATGTGTGCTGCAACCAGGAAGGTTCATAGCCGGCAGAAATCTGATTGCCTGCATGAAGCACCAACTCGTCTCCCCACTGTGTAGAATATGCTTTCAAATTGCAAGGTGGGCAAAAGGTGAGGTAAATGATGGGAGCTCACCCCGCCACACAGTGCTAGGACTCAAACCACTGGAGCAGAGATCATATCCAGCGTCATTAAGCCACTGAGCCAATGTGCCTCTCTTTCTGAGCAGGAATAGATGTCATTAACATACAGTGCAGTTCTTCCTCCTTTTTGGTTCTTTCTCTTCTCTTTATACATAATTCCGAAGTTGATGCTCTTATGTAGACCAGAAATTTATCTGTTTAAAATTATGACTAAATTACAATAAATATTAAACACTTTCAGAGTAGAGTAGAGAAGATCAAAAAGGAGGATCAAGGGAGTATAAAAAACATTGCAATAGTTGAAAGACACAGTCGGGTTTATAGTATTCCATGTTTGTTCTTGTTTATGAGGAATGAGCTGCATAATTTTATTAGAAATTCAGTATATTTATTTATTTGTATTTCATATTTCTTAACTGCCCACCTCCCTGTCAGACATCATAACTGCTTTTTCCTTTTAATATCTGTAGCTCTAACAATAAAAATGTTAAACAGTGAAATGTAATCAGTCTCAATACCATTTAAATTACAAGAACATTTTGTTACAAGCAATCCTTTTTTTATATTGTAGATGAGTCTGAAGAGGCTTTTTCAGCATCTTCCTGTTGTTATCCATTCACCCTGATCCGTTGCATGTAGCAACTCATTAACTGCAATTCATTGGCACACGCTCTCTTCATAAAGATGATTAAGAGCCTCTTGAAAGTAAATCCTGCTGACAGTACAGACTGATACATTCTTGTGCTTGTATGTTAGCCTGACTCCTGCCACAGGGTCTTTAATCAGCTCAACCTTGATAAGTGTTGAGTGGGTAGAAGATACAGCCTGCTACAACACTGATCATTTCCAACTAGTTTTGAATACTTTGGAGGTCAAGCACTCTTACATTTCAAACTGTCCTTTTCTGAAAGAGAATTCTTTTCAGAGAAAAAAACTCTCAATATCAGCTGTTCTACTTTTTTTTTCTAACCGCAACTAGAATAAATGCTATCTTCATTATATTTTTGATCAGATAACAGCAGTACTTCGAAAACCAGCTGGGAAAAGTATCAAGAAGATGCAAGCCTCCAGAATGCAAATGAGCCTTTCATGTCCCTACAATGAATCTCTTTACACAAGAAAAAAAATCATTATTTACAATATATAGGTCAAAGAAACATGATCTAAAAAACCCAATTATTGCAGCTGGATTCAATTTAATTCCAGCTAACATATTCCAGTGATTTTTCATGCAAATGATTCTGTCATCATGTCAACCCTCTCTAAAAGCTCAAGGTTCATAACTGAATATGAAATGTTCCTTGAGTCCCTGGTTTAGTTGATGCAGTCTATAATATCACCCTGTGAATGATTTAAATTGTTATGCCAAACTGAAGGTGACTTCCATTTATATATCCCAGAGGATCACAGCTCAAAAATATAATTGATACAATCTTCTATTTTGTTACTCTCTTGGAATTTCCTAGGACATCTCATAGCAAAATATTCAATTGTATGTTTGCAATCTTCTATCATAACTTTGCATGTAGGAAATTCATGACTTATGAAACAGGTTGAAATATTGTGTAAGCCTATTAACTGAACTAAAATTATGAAAAATTATTTTCCTGCAGTTTTTTTTTACAAATTATATTTTCTTATTTAAATTGCAATACTGCTAAACTTAATATTAAATTAAAATTAGTCCATACCACTTCCAAGAGAAATGTTATGTAATAGTTACAGTATTGTACACAACAAAATAAAATATGCTAACAAATATAACAACCCAGAAAAAACCCAGAAACAGTGTCATATTAAAATATATTCTACAAACACAACAAATTGCTTAATGTATTAGGTAGCTTTTCCAATTTTCACTTTTGTCCCCTTGGGACCCAGGAAGAAGCTGTGAAACACTGAATTATCTAAATTCTATCATTTCAGAAATGCAAATAAACATAACTGCAGGACAACTTCATGTGATATCTACTGTCAGATTTGCAAAATTTGGTTCTATGCTTTAAGATGGATGTTGCTAATGTACAAAGTTGAACATTACAGCAGTTTCTGTATTCTGCTGAAATTCCGAGTAAGTTGCCTATTCATTTGGTCCAAATAGTATGCTCCCTGGAATTTGGCTGCCTTATATTTCCCTGCAATCTCTGTCTACTCAGCGAGAAGCAATAATTCAATCACCCTCATCGGGCAATCAGAAGTTTTCTGGATATAACCCTTGCAAACAACAGCTACTCAGAAAACTACTTTTTCACCCTCAGCTCAGCACACAATCTTTCAGAACACAAAGTTTATCTCCTGTTATCCCTGTACTTCTCCTAAACTCCTGTTATTTCTCCCTAAGAATGAAATTCCAGAAAAAATGGGTTAATCCCATAGCAGGTTAAGAATAGTATGGAACATGGCTCATATGTAGGTAAAATAGGAAATACTGTGTCTCTTATAATTGGTATGAAAATAGTATGGAAATTTGTTCCTAATGTTATCTATAGGGATTTAAATTAACTTCTGGCATTTGCAAAAATTCCCTTCCTTTCTAGTTACTACCTCTCTTTGGAATTGGATTCAGTAGCAAAGGAAATTCCTCTTCTCTTTTTTTGTTTCTACCTTATCAAACACTACAACCAATGATGATGTCTTCCCAATTGTTACTGAAATGGCACTTTTATGTACACCTTTAGAAAAGGCTGTTCACAAACATTTCATTGTCTCTAGTAAGTTCTTACTGTATACTTCCTCAGAATTGCCCTCTCTTTCCTCAATCTTAATATCTGAGTGTCAAACTCAATTTCACTGAGGACCGCATCACGGTTGTGTTTGACCTCAGGGGGCATGGCTAGCTCAACATCACTCATGTCAGAGGTACCTGTGGTGGCCTGAGTGCTCTGCTAGCGAAAACAGGCTCCCGAGCTCTGATTTCGGCTGCGATGGCCTCCTGCATCCCTCTGCCAGTGAAAACGGACTTTAGGAGTGCCACACACAGCCCTCACAAGCTCTGTTTTTAAATGCAACAGCCGCCTGCAATTCTCTGCCAGCAAAAATGGAGGTCCGTTTTTGCTGGCAGAGGCACCAAGGGCCAGTCCTTCACTGTTTCCAGGGTGGCCCTGCAGGCCAGATCTAAGCACCCTGTGGGCTGGATCCAGCCCTCGGGCCTTGAGTTTGACACCCCTATTCTAAATCATACTGTACACAAAGAGACATCAAACTACTAGGGCAGGGTTGTCAAACTCGATTTCATTGATGGCTGCTTCAGGGTTGTGTTTCACCTCGGGAGGCAAGGGTGTGGCCGGGGAGCATGGCCAGCTCAATGTCACTTGTGTCGGGGCACCTGTGGTGGCCCAGGCAGTGCTGGAGGCATCCATTGTCTCCAGTGGAAGAAGGCGAGACCAAGGAGACCGCCAAACCCTTGTCTTCCAGAGGAGCTTCGTCATCCCTCTCAGGTCACATGGAAGACCCCTGAACAGTGGCGAACAGTGGCACAGGCTGTCCAGAGCCCTAGGAAGGGAAGGGCAAGCACCCAACCCTGTCCCAGGGCACCAGGACCCCACGGCCTAACCCAACCTGCTTCCCTAAGGAGGTGCCTGGCTGCGCTAACCTCTTCCTTGAGGCTGCTGCTGCTGTTCTCTCTCTCCTTGGCTAGGTTGCTCATGGTGTGTGTGGGAGGGAAAATTGTGTTGGTCAGAGGGAGGTCGCTCCCTCTCCATGGAAGGAGACTCGGCTTTGTAACCAAAGCAATAGGTTGGGAGACCACCAGGAGATGTCAGGAGGAGAAGACAAGGGCATGGCAAAAGGTCAGCAGGCTACTGGTGGCCAAGTGCTAAGGCAGGACTCCCAGTAAGCAGTTGCTGGCTGCATTTCATGAAGCCCGGCAGAGCTCTGCTATTTTCCAGCAGTTCTTGCCGTGACGTCAACTGGAAGTCCCGCGATGTCAACCGGAAGTCGTTGTGTAACTCCTGCAGCCCTCTGCCAGTGAAAACAGAGCTCCCCCCCCCAAGCTGTGTTTTTGCTGGCAGAGGGCTGCAGGAGGCCATCGTGGCTGAAAACGGAGCTGGGAGAACCGCATGTGGCCCTCCCAAGCTCCATTTTTGCTGGCAGAGGCAACACAGGCTGGTCCTTTGCTGTCTCCAGGATGGCCCCATGGGCGAGATCTAAGCACTTAGATCTGATCTTGAGTTTGACACCCCTGTACTAGGGGATGTTGTGTGCTGTCTCTTGCAACTTCCCCTAATTGTGAAAGTCAAATGTGCCTTCAGTTTTTTTTATAAAGTTTTTTTTAAATTTTTTACAGATAGACAAACAAACAATACAATGTATTTTTTTCTGAACAGAGTATTTGCTGGTTCACAGATTTAAACAGTTTTTAGTCATTTCAACTAAATTCACAATTTATATATTCCCTTTTTGCCATAATAATTATTCTCTGTTTTTTTGTAAACCAATGTTACCCTTCCCCTATATTCTTTTAATATAATCACTAATGTTTTCCATTGTCAACTCTTTCAATATCTAATATCTTAAATCAAATCAATTAATTATGTGGTGTTACAATCGTTCATTTCTTATAAAAATAGTAAATCTATATTCCAAATGATACAATCCAACATCTTAATAAGAACCAGTTAATTATATAGCCAACTTTTCTCTTTATATAATATCTCTAATTTTCAATTGTTTTATCAAACATATATATCTCTTCAAACAACATCTTAATCATTTCTGCTTTCACCACAGTCTAATTAGTTCATAATACAATATCATTTCAATTTTTCCTTTTTTGATTAGGTTCCAAATATGGAATTAAAATATTCCACTTGTTGCAATTTCCCTAATTAAATTTGAAGACATTCTAGCTGTTATCCTCTGATTTATTTAACTTATTCATGTTTCTAAAAACTTCTCATTATATAAATTCCAATACAATTAAAAATATTCCAATTGGTACAGTTTCCATAATTTTAGTTAAAAATATTCAAACTATTACATATTTCTAAAAATTATTTCAATTCATCAGTTCTTATTTCAATTCTAATTATATGTAACATATTCCCCTTTCATTTCTTCTATTTTTTTCTTTTTCTTTCCCTTTCTTTTCTTTTGTGTTTTAAAATCCTGAACTCTTCTGTTTTGCCCTGTGTCTCCCATTATTTTCCATCTCATTTCCCTCTTTCTTATTTCCCCACTGTTAGTCCCAGTGTAATAATTTTGTGTTTCAAAGACATGGACTCTTCTAGTATGCCCTGTACTTCCTGTTGTTTTCCATCCCTTCGCCCTCTTTTCTGTCTTTCCACTGTTGATCTCAGTATAATCATTTAAGTTTTTTGTATTCTTTCTATTCCCCCCTTTTTTCCCTCTTTGTCTCTTTCCAGCTTTTCAGTTTTGATGCAAAAAGTATTGAACAATTAGTAGAAATATATGAAACATTGCCTTAAACACTGATTCAAGGACAGATGTTTAAGACATGACTGATGTCTGTGGTTTGGAACTGCTTATATGTGATATTAGAACCTTAATGAAATAGAAATAACTATTCCACAATTATTTGAGGGTGATTGTGACTTGGGACAAGTAATTGGATTTTCTAATTGGATCTTCTAATTGTGGTTCTTTTGTTATTTTTCTACAGCCACTAAATATGTAATTTCCCCCCCCTCAATGCCTGCCTGTCTGAGTACTCTTTTTAAAATTCTGCAGAACAGAAAAATATTCTCCTATAATATTCTACTGTTTGGAGAACAAGACAGCAAATCAACTGACAAACATGCGCCAAACTAAAATATACAATCTTATTTCCCACAGAGGGAATCCAAATATGGCAAAAATTCACAAATATTCCACACTAACATGTAATTTTAAAGAAATGAGAAAGGTGGAAATACATGCTTATAGATTGGCTTGCAAAGATATAAAATAGTAGTTCTATTCTCTCAGAGGAGAGCCAATCAATAAAATAAATGTCCAATTACAAAGCAACCACATGATTAAATGCAAATTCTTCCCAGTCTTCCAACCCCTTTTTAATTCTGATTTTCCCTCGAAAGCTTAGTTTCATTTTCTTGAATGCAGTCAGTGTTATCTTTTATAACAGAGTTTAGGCTGCTGGAATCATTGCCAATAATTCCATGTGATATTCTTTAGCCACAGTTCAGTCAGAGGAGCATATTAGTTTAGACTGAGAGAATCTTCCATTAACAAAGTGGAATATTTGATTATATCTGGATAGTTGGAATCACTTTGTGGTTTACAAAACTACTGATAATGAGCCTGGCTTTTCAAACTTTAGAAGGCTTCAATATCAGGACTTTTTTTTTAAAATGCTGTACTGTATTATGGGGAAAGTTTGCCCTAATGTATATTATGTTAATTTAAACTCTATGAATAGCTGTTCCAAACGGATTTGTAAGTGTATGTTTTACGTTAGAAACAATGAGACAAAGTAAGCTACTTTCTAATTTCTACTTTCTGGCTTGAATCCTGCAAAGAAACAGTGAAAATTAAATTAATAATTTCTAAAGGACTAGCTATGTTAAGCAGCTAAAACAAGTAATATCATAATTGGTGATCTAATATAGCTATTTGGGCAGTGATATTTTCTGCTTATGACTTGGCTAGGCTAGTTAGTTTCCTCAAGCATTCAGTGTAATTTCTAACCTCATTTCACTGACACTCTGCACTATTTTCAATAAGTAAGATAAAATAAAAATGTTGTTCCTATAAGCCTTAAGGCATCATTCCCACTGAGGCACTTCAGCTCTGTGGCTTGATGATATGAGAGAGAGGGGGGAGGGGGAGAGCGGAAGAGAGGGAGGGAGGGAGGGAGGGAGGGAGGGAGAGAGAGAGAGAGAGAGAGATTCATCCTCACTTTTAAAGAAGAGAAATTGCCCAGATTTGATGCATGCAATAAAATGGGCTCTAGTCCATGAAATGTTATGTTTCATTACTGTTAATACATAAGATATTCAGAGTCTTTGTTATACTTATTGCATTTATTAAACGATAATGAAACATAATCAAAGTTGAGGTGAATAGGGAAAAGACACATTAAAGTACAGAGAGGCTGGTTTAATATACATGTTCTATGACAGTGTTACAAAGAAACAAGCTCTAATTTCAGTTTGGATCTTACGGAAGTCTCAGTTTCTACAGGTGTATTTGCAGGTGGAAGGCAAGTAAAACAGCAACTCTTTCAATGAAACCTTTTTCCTTTTGATAATGCACTGCCCATATGACTCACATAAAAAGGTTGGTGTGTTAATCATCTGGTTGTTACCTTGGCTCAAATCACCTTGGCTTTTTTTTTTTTTGGAACACCCCCCCCCCCCTCAAATCTGCAGTTATTTCTGGTCTCCTGGAACATAAGATATAATGCAAATTTTAGATTTGTCCAGCAATACTCATGTTTTTGTTAGCTGTCTTCAACAAGCTCAAAGCAGGAGAGCTGTTTGGAAATTATGATTAGCTGAGATTATTGAAGAAAATATCTCTGATTTCAGTGTTATTTTCTGTGGTACCTTTTGTTGCCCTTCTGAATCTTGTTCAAAGTGTTGGTTGAAGTGCTATATATTGTGGCTGCAGAGTTGCACAACTCTGAAATTTTCTCTGGATGGGCTACTCCATACCCCTTTGCTGTCTAAGGTGCATTAGATATATTTGTGATGCAGAGTTCTTGGTATTTGTTCCGAAGTGTTTTTCTCTGATTAGCTTCTTTAGAGCATTTTTTAAAATTTAAGTTAATGTTTATGTACATTGCTACAGACTAATTTGGTCGCTGCATGTCGCAATATTGCAGAAAAGTGGTGGGTGCTGGGACTGTTTTTTGATTATATATGTTATGATCATTTGTTTCTTTATAGCCTCCTTGGCGGTCCCTGCTTCCTGATCAGAATAAGCTACAGAGAGGACTTTAAAGGAGATTTAATGAAGGTGGGAACATACAGGGAGCAGCTCAGAATCAGAATTGACCTGGAAGGGACTGGAAGGGACTGGAAGACCCTTGGGAGTCTTCTAGTCCAACCCCCTGCTCAAGAAGGAGACCCCATACTAATTCAGGCAAGTGGCTGTCCAATCTCTTCTTAAAGACTGATTCTGTATTAATGCTGATTCTGAAAGGCTGATTCTGTATAAGAAACTGGATTGCCCTGTAACAATAAAAAAAGAATATTTGCAGCTGAGGGTTGAAATGCGGGGCCCTTGGTGCTCTTTGAGCTTGGTTGTTTTCTTGCAGACATTTGATTATCCAGCTAGGTAACATCATCAGTGCTAGAAGAGAGTGGGGTGTTTGGAAATGAGAAGGAGGAGGAGGAGGAGGAGGAGGAGGAGGAGGAGGAGGAGGAGGAGGAGGAGGACGACTGAGGGGTCCTTGGTGCTCTATCAGCTTGGTTGTTGTCTACTCACCTAATACCTGAATTATCAGCAAAGTAATTGAAAGCTTCTTTGGCTTTGTTGATTTGCTTGTGAAAATGCAACTCTCTCCATATAGACTTACTGGATGCTTATGCTGACATCCTTTAGACGGAAAAATCTTCCACAGGGGCACATTATATTTCTTCCCTGCTATGAACTGTTTTTGCTATGCCTTTCTGTATTTTGATTGTGTTCTCTTTTAATTACTGGAATCTGAGTAAATAAAATGGACTAAGCCAGTTCTCTGCATACCAATACACATGTTATTATTGTAAGTATTAAGTAGTAATACAGTATATTTTCACTGGGAAATTCTGATGTCTGTTCCAAATCTTCCACATTCCACCTCCATTCCAGGAATAGGTCATGCAACCCCAAACTCAGAAGTGTATATTTTTACACTTTTGAAACAAGAAACATAAATACTGCAATGTAGCCTCATTGTTTGGGGGGTGGGGGGAGAGAAATTGCCTCATACATATGTGTAAGACAACCCTGGCCACTCGGCATATTCCTCTCCCCGTCATGACAAAGTGTGTCTTCCAGCAATCAAACAACTGCCCAGTGCTGCCTTCTTACTCCACTACTTTGAATGATGGGATTCCAATAGGCTTTCTGTATAAATAGTAATACAGGTAGCTCTTGCTCACTGACTATTCTTTAATGACCGTTTGAAGTTATGACAGTGCTGAATAAGGATATTTATGGATAATATTGCAGCCACTGCAGCATCCTCATGGTCACATGATCAAAAGTAGGGCACTTGCAATCAGTATGCATTTACAATGGTTGCAGCATCCCACAGTCATGTGATTGCCATTGGTGACCTTCACAGCATGCTTCTGAAGCAAAGTCCATGGAGAAGCCAGCAAGAAGTTGCAAGTTACAGTCACATGATGTTGCACTTAATGACCCATCATGATTAGCTTAATGACCACAGGAAGAGCTGATGTTTTAGGTCAGGTGCGGTCATGGATATTTCACTTTATAGCCATGTAACTTCGTGATGAAGTTGCCAGTCCCAATTGTTATAAGTAAGTGAAAACTTCATGTATAACACCAAGTCTCAGTTAAGGGTCAGAGCTCATATATTAAAATAGATGATGTTACTCTGATCAGATATTTACACAACCATTTTTCTACATGCTGTAGAAACTGAGATGAAGCTTAGTGCTTAAAATAAAGGAGCATTTTCAATAGCAACAGATATCTATAGCTAACAACAGAGTAGGAAAGTAAACATTTGCAAAAATAATTCTTCCCTTTACACAGATGGTAAAATGGATTTGATGCATTGCATGCATTGGCTTGGTGGACAAACTGCATTCCAGTGGACCATGAGCCTTTCTCTTGGGAAATTTGTGGTAGAATAGAGCTAGAAGGGACTGTGGAAGTTTCCTAGTCCAGACCCCTTCTCAAGCAGGAGATCCTATACAATTTCAGACAAGGGCTGTCCAGTTTTTTCTTAAAACCCACCATTGATGAAGTGCCCACGAGGCAAGCTATTCCGTTGGTTAATTGTTTTCACTGTTAGGAAGTTTCTCCTTAATTCCAGGTTGCTTCTCTGATTAATTTCCAACCATTGCATCTTGTCCTGCTCTCTGGTGCTTTGGAAAATAATTTGACCCCCTCTTCTTTGTGGCAGCCCCTCAAATATTGGAATACTGCTATCATGATACCCCTAGTTCTTCTTTTCTTTAGACTAGCCAAACCGAAATCCTGCAACCGTTCTTAATATGTTTTAGTCTCCAGACCTTTGATCACCTTAGTTGCTCTTCTCTGAACTTTTTCCAAAGTCTCAACATCTTTTTTTTGTCACAACATTCCTGATGTTATTTTTTGGATTGATATATTCACTGCAGGAGTAATGTGGCAGTGCATAATGTTATTGGTAAGTATTGTATTCTTTAGGGTTGAAAGGAACACAGTGGGTTAGGTTGTATGTAGCTGTTGTCTCTTGTTTCTTTTGTTATTCAGTATTGTTCATTTTGCTGTATGATATTACAAAACACTGACAAAGCTATTCAAGTGTTATATACAGTATAAGAGCCATTTGTATGTTTTATGTGGTCTTCAGATCAGTTAGCTCATTACATACATCACGGAATTGGAAACAGCCTTTGAGAATCCTCCTCAGCGAGGAAGAAATTTTAGAGTGAAAATATCCCCCCGAGATCAGCTTCTGCTTGACAATCTACAGAGAGGAAAGACCATCATTCCTAATGTTCAACTGAAATCTTTTGTTCTGAAACCTATGCACATTAGATTTTATTTTATTGATTTTAATCTATCAAATTTAGAATCTTCCTCATAGGGAAACATAGAATTTATGCAGCAGCAGCAAACAAGCTGCCATTTTTATGGTCGATCTTATGTTATTTGAGAAAAACAGTGATAATGTTACCAAGTTTGATAATGAAACATCTGCAAGAAAACAACCACACTCAGAGAGTACCAAGGACCCCCACAGTTTGTTTATTTATTTATTTATTGGTTCGATTTATATGCCGCCCTTTTCCGGAGACTCAGGGCGGCTTACAATGCGTTTAACCTTAACAAGTTTAACCTTGAGCTACAAACATTCTCTTTTCTGAAAAACTCTTAATCTATCTTTGTTTATAAAGCAAACAACTAAGTATACGTGACCCAAATATGTTGTTATTACTTGTAATTCCAATACTGAAAATACGTTAGTTTCATCATGAGAACGTGGGTAATATAAATTAATATACATCTGATATCGAACCTACAAAAGGCATAGCCAGGTGTTTAAAGTAAACAATAAATGAGCTGGACAATTAGCAAGGCAAATATCTATATGCAGAAATCAGGAATTGGCATACATTTGCCAAAGGTTTATTAAACCATAAAGAGTTCACCATTTACTTTTTCTCAATTTTGAATGCAAGGATATAAACCAAATCATAGCATGCAAGTCTTAATTTGACTCTATTTTATTTCTAAGGTTCAACAGACAACAAACTGTTGGATAATGTAAACTGTCCATCAGGATTTGATATTCTGGAAGAATTAATGTAAAATGTGTTGGCTAATGATGTTGAAAATGCTAGATTAAATTATACTGCAATAAATTCTACCCTGAAGGAGATGAAGAACAAATGTTTGGAGGAAATGGGATCATTTATCCACATCCAATATCCTAATAGTTTAGAGCTATTTCTCATCAGAATACCATTGAACCATTCTCATGGTTCAATCCATAAATGAGCAAACTATTATATGTGCATGATATAGACATGAATGACATGTGGTGGGTCTGTGTGTATGTGCATGCAACTCTGTGGCCATCTGAACTTTCTCCTTGAAATATCAAAATGCCACTTCCTATCTGTTGTTGCCAATGGTAGGGACAATGTGATTTAAACTAAAGTTCATCATTTATATATCAGATTCCAGAAAGGAAAATTAATTTTAGTTAATAATAATAATCTGGAATTATCTATGTATAACATTTATCTGTTACTGCTGTTCAGTTGTTCAGTCATGTCTGACTTTTTGCAACCTGACAGGTATCATTTCACCTGGATTGTCTCTCTGTAACTTCTTTTGTAAGCCCCTGCTTGTGTCATCAGTAAGTATATCTTGCATTTTGTGGGTCTTTTTTTTCTATTGACTTTAATTTTTCTCACACCAAGTCTTCTGAAATGACTCGTGCTTTAGCAAAATATTTGAGGTTTAGTCTCACTATTAGTATTTCTAGTGAATGGCTTGGTTTTACATAATCTAGTACTGAATTATCTGTTCTCAACAATTTTCTCCAGCACTTCAAAATTTGAATACATCCATTTTCTTTCCCCAGTCTTTCTGATGGTCCAACTTTCACAGCCATGTATTACAATTAATTCCAAGAGCAGATGCTAGTCTTGGCTCAGAGGGCCTTTGCACAACTGTGGGTTGCGTGCCAGTTACGCCCTTTCGAGGACCAACAATCCCTACTTATAATCACTCATGCCCTAGTCACCTACCGTTTTAAGTATTGCAATGCGCTCTACATGGGGCTGCCCTTGAAAATTATTTGGAAGCTCCAGTTGGTTCAAAATGCAGCAGCCTGCATGGTTTTGTGCAGACCTCAGTGCGGGAGTTGCACTGGTTGCTTCTGGGAGGGGTGGGTATTGAGCTTAATCAGATGTGGACAAATTACTCCTGATTACTATTAATGATGACTTCCTTCCAGAATGAGGAAGATCCTATTAGATCAGTTTGCCCCAAGTGCCTATGGATCATTTGGGCTTTCAGAGGATGCTTGTGAATCTGGTGGGCAATTTGATCAAGAGCTTGGTCACCATTGGAATAAACGTAACTAAGGCACTTGATCTGATTGCACCATAGTGTTCTCTTCACAACAACTGCTCAATAAAACAGATGTCAGCTGTGTCCAGGAGAGCTTTTGTTAAATTACACCTGAGGCAACTGCTGAATTTAAAGGAGCTGCTCATAATCATGCATAATTTGTCACCTCTTACTTGAGTTGGTTAATGGGCTGTGTATGATGTTGTCTTTGGAAAACATTCAAAAGCTGGTACAAAATGAGGTGAACTAAACAGTGAAGGGTGTATCCAGATACTCAGGTGACCCCATTGTTTCAAGAGCTACATTGATTGGTAGTTGGTTTCCCGATGCAATTCTTTAAGACCCTACATGGTTCTACACTGGTTTATCCAAGTGGCTGACTTCTCTGTTCAAGAGAAGCAACTCCCTCCAGATCACATCTATACAAAATTGTCATCTGAGAAGTCAGAAGGAGGCATTTTCAATCACCTTCCCAATGTTTTGGGATTTCTTCCCTATAGAAATCTGGTCTATAGTTCTCACTGCGGTGAAAAACTGCAAAGCTACAAGAAAAAAGCTACCCACATTCTAATTTATTTGTGCAATTTTAACTATATAGCATAATTGTGACCCTTTGCACCGAAGAAAATTATTCAAAACACCTCTCAGTTTTCCCAGCATAAACCATATTCAATTATTATAATTGTCCTGATACACTTATATAATCTTGTTGAGAACTGTAGCTTGTACATTAAGAATCCATCTTGTAACAGTCATGAAAAATTATCAGGCTTTCTGAGATCATAATTAGTTTACATGAACATGAAACGAGGAGACAGAGCAGGTTGCATTTTCCAGAGTCCATTCACATTGCCAGTTTTTCTTAACATCAAACAGATCCTAGTAGCCACTAGCTCACTGTAGAGCACAGCAGAAAAGAAAGGATATTCTATCCCAAATCATTTGTACACCACTACACCAATCCCAGGCACTGCTGGTCATATATGAACACAGAGCAATAAAAGTATATTTGGCTTTTTCACAGTCTGAATCCAGACTGGAATTTCCTGCCTAGAGAGTTGTGCTTTCTCTTACTCAATGCTCTTTGATGTTTTAATTCTTCTTCTAGGTTTTACTTTTCAAATGTTAAGCCTTACTGCTTTGTCCTTCTTTTTCATAATTAGGGATTAAAGAATTTAGTTATATTTTGATTGTATTATTACTATGTTTAGATACACGTGTTAGTTTTCCATGAATCTTTTGAAAAAATGGAAATTTTTTAATAGAATACAGATACATAAACTAATACTCTCCTGATATTGTGAGAAGTAACAATAAAAAGCGAGAAGCCTCAAAATAGAGCAAAGAAACATATGAGGAATCTTAGTAAGTTATATAGAATGCCCAGAATATTTTACTATACATTTTATCAGAATACTGGAAGAAAGAACCAAAATGCTTTATAGTATTTAAGTGGCTTTTGTTTCTAAGCTTTTGCCTTTCAATTATGTTTTTTTTACTTCACTTTGTGAGGCAAAAGAATTGTCCAAGGATTTCTCTGATAAATATTCACAAGTCCTGAGTACATGAAGCATATATGAGTATGAGACCTCACAAATATGTTTCCTGTAGAGCACTATGAAATAATTGGAACATTTTTCAAAATGTACTATGTAGTTTTTATCTCCAATGTAATAATAATATAAATATTCTAAATTTTAGCAATAGGTTGGGGGAAGAGAAATACACTTTATAATGTTTTAGTGCTGTATATATTCATATCCAATATTGTATGGAATAATCCCAGGGTGTTCACTATCTATAATAGTGTTGTGAGTCGAGGATGGGTTTGGAAAAGAATTTAATATAACTAAAATTGCTGTAAATGATTCTTAAGCCAAAAAAGCATCCCTTGTTAAAGAAATGTCAGATCAAATATAGTTTAAATGATAGTTTTAGGATATGACGCCAAGCTCAGTTTGTGCACTATAAGTCAAAAGAAGTTTGCAATCATAATGTTCTCTCTCTAGAAATGCATCCTGTGATGAGTGGATTTTGATTTTCTGCTGACCATTATGCACAACATTATATAATACAATAAATCTCCAGTGATTTACTTCAAAAGGGAACTAAACCTGGTATGCACTCTGTCCTTGGAACATTTTAGGATTCATAGTTTGTGGAAGATTTTAGTAACATTGTATGAATATCAGTAGAACAGTTAATTAGGCTTCGATTTATAAGAATTAGGAAGTTGCACATTGTAAAGAACGATATGTAAAAGGACACATATAGGGTATGACCCATCTTAAATTAACCATCTATTAAAATCCCATTGATACCAATATATGATAGGAAAGCATGTTTTTACTGGCTCTCTTGTTAAAATAAATGAGACTTCAGAGTGCTTAGTGTCGTCTGGATCATGCTCTAACAGAACACATTACCAACATTAACTATTCCCTAGAGTGAAAAAATACCATTATGCTTCAAGAGTGTAAAAGGGTAGTTGTTTTATTGTTCCCCTGATGAATCATGTAAGGCAATTTCTCCACTGCTTTGATCAATTTTTCAATTTTTTTGATCAATTCACAAGTCAAGACACATTTCTGAAAATAGCTTGGTGAAAATGTGCTATTCCTATGGAAATAGCATAAAGATATGGTATTATTGACTGCTAAAACCTTGCTGTGAAAATATAGATTGAATGTGGACAGAGAATGTCAAATGTATTTCTAGTACCTAGGAAATCTGTACTTCAATTTGTATGCTGACAATTCTGTGATTTGCTGTATTGTCTTCAATTGCAGAAGGACAGCAGTTTTGGTTTAATTATGTTACAGTTTTTAAAAGAAGAGTTCAGAGATGTCTTGTTTTATTTCTCATTCCAATATTAGAATAAAATCCACCCACAGATTATTATATTCCCAGATAAGATGTATGTTTGCACATAAGGATCTCTGAATCTTCTTTTTTCTTTTATTTCCAAAGTTAAAATACAAACTTCACCCAAAAGGGGAAACAACAAACAAAGCAAAAACTAAACAAGACAAAAAGTGCATTAAAAAAGTAAACTTTCACCTATATCCGTGATGGCGAACCTATGGCACGCATGCCACAAGTGGCACGTGGAGCCATATCGGTGGGCACGCACAGCTCCGGTGCGCATGCATGTGCTGGCCAGCTGATTTTTGGGCCTTCCGGGCCCACCAGAAATCAGGAAACAAGCTTCTTTCCGGCCTCCGGAGGGCTTCCAGGAGGGTGGGGAAGCCTGTTTTTCATCCTCCCCAGGCTCCAAGAAAGCCTCTGGAGCCTGGGGAGAGCAAAAAAATGGGTCTACCAGGCCCACTGTGCCATCGCGTGCCAAAAGTGAGGGTCGCGCATGCATGCGTGGGTATGGCACATTGAATTATGGGTGTGGGCATGCACATACGCGACCCCCCCTGTGTTCCCCCTGCTTTTGGCACACGATGGCAAAAAGGTTAGCCATCACTGACCTATATTGTCTCCTCTAGTTGAATACTAATTAATGTCTTTTGACAATAATAGTTTCATCCCTTTCAAAACAGATCTACAATTTATAAACTTCTGCAGCTCTATTTACCCAGCTACTTGATCTACCATCCATTTATTGTAAAAGAAAACAGTTAACAGATGAAGCCCACAACAAAACAAAACTTCACATCCCTCTGTTAACAATGTATTATTGTAATTCACATGTAGAAAGTCCACAATGGCTTCTAGTTTACCATAAACCACTGCAGTCCTTGTCTCTGATCAGTCAATATCTTGATTCTTAATAATAACACTTTCTATTGAAATTATAACTGGTATCTTCCTAAGAAATTGCATCTCATTCCCCAAAGTCACGGATCTCTGTTGTGAACATTTCTGTAGCACTTGTTTTCAGAAAGTTTTCGTACAAGTTGAATTACAGCATCTCTTAACAGTTGTCTTCTGATTGAATATAGTAAGCCTATTCCACAATCTCTATCAGTTTTCTTAAGACAGTCCAGTCCATCACTGATCCATATTGGCATCTCTAAGCCTTTTAAAATTCATGCCCCTTTCAGCCTTCTCCAATGAGCCCACAACTCTTTAAAAAAAAATCCTTCTCCTTCAGTTCTGTCAGGAGCAAACTGACTTCCAATCTACCCAACTGCAAGTCTGACTTAGCTGTTATTATTTGCTTCTAAATATCATCCTTAGGTTGATTTATGACTGTTGTTAAATCATCAAACCTTTTATGTAAATTTTCATTCAGAGGCTGTAAGTTGAAAAGCATTTTTTTCAAACGCTTCCAAGAAGGAATTAAATTGATCTAGCTTTATTGTTGTTTCCATTTTTAATATAATCCAAATTTCTTTTATAGCCAGGCTTTCACAACAAAACATAAGTAATTCTTCTCAAGGGCAAAAGAAATAGATGTTCCATAACAAAATTTCCATCTCTTTAGAGAGAGAGCGAAAGAGAGAGAAGAGACCAGAAATAAAAAGAAAAATAAAATAACAAAATTATTTTAAAAACTAGTAAAATGTAAAATTCTTGTAGTGGAAATCCAATGTAAATATAAATCAAATCAAATATCACTTTCACTACCAAGGAGAAAGTTTTTGGCACTGTCTTTGCTTCTATGTGGCATGTTTTTCATAATTCTAAAGAAAGCAATAAAACAGGTAAAAAGTTCCCATCTAGCAAGGGGATATATAATAAATCAGCATTCAACCTGACAATTAATTAAAGATGTAAGTAAAAAAAAAATCAAAGTGTGTTGTTTAAAACAAAAATATGCCTAAGAAACAAACGCTGATAGGAAAAGATTGAGACCCAACCCTCCAACTACTCTTACAGAGAATTGCAACTGTCTACATTACTCTTCCCAGATAAGTACACAGCCTCCTGAAGGTTGTCTTTGGTCATTCCCAAAGAACCAGCTTTGGCAGCAAAGTCAGCTGTTTGTCGGCAGGAGAAAAAAAAATCATACAGCTGCTCAGCACACCATTTTCTGGAGAACAGATGAAGAAGCTTGGCAGAAGCCTAAGCTCAAAACAACTATGGGGATCCTTTCTCACAAATATATATTTTTTGACAATTTTTAAAATTGTTTTAAAACATAAATGTTATCCAGAGCAAATATCTTCTCACAGAATATACCTATTCTTTTATTTAACTGTTTTTTTTCTGGCATTATGCCAGTTAAATCTCAGCAGGTGGCTGGCTGACCTGGTCCAAACTCAGGAGCTAAGCAGGGCTGGGAGTATTTGTGCCATTTATAAACAATGAAAAAACAAAAGGAAACAAAACTGAAAGATGGCAATGACAATCCACTTCCCTACTCCTGCCAAGAAATGACATACATATGTCCATGAAGCCACCAGGAACTGAGATTGGCTGAAAATTTAACTTTCCAAATTTGGAATTAATCAGCTGTGCTGAAATGAATTCAAATCCAGAAGATACCCAAGGGTAGATGTTATGCAATCTTCCATTTCTGCATGAAGGTACAATCTGATGCTACAGTTGGGCACAAACTTCATTCAATTCAAGTGGAACTATAAGTCTACAAATTTGCATTATATTTTTAATCTTAATTAAAAAGCCTAAAGCAACATTTGCCTTTGTACCATCTTATCCTAATTATTTACTTTTGCTATATATATTTCTTAGATTTATAGGCTACCAGATTCCAACATGAATCTAGCTATTCTTTCTATATAGCACATATTCCTTTTCTTATTGTAATGTACTTTGGGTGGCATTACTGGCAACTAATTTCATTGATAGGGTTTGTTATGAAGGCCAATTTTATTTGGCTTTGTTTTATTTTACTTTCATTCTTGTAGTCCAGGTACTCCCAGCCCTACTTAACTTCTGATCACAAAGTCACAGATGATCTATTTTAGTTGAAACTGCAACTACACTTTTTCTTACTATCAAACTAAAAATAAAGAGTTTCTCCTCTTAAGCTCTGAAAGAGTTTCAACAAAGCACGCTGGGTTTTAATTGGATCACTTGGGAATCATTCAGATATAAATCCCAGATTTATGCTAATGATAACTTACAAACTTTTTTGTTCTTTCTTCTTTTTATGAAGCCAAGAAATAATTAACATAAATTAATTTGTATGTATACTGTAATTTTAGAAGACTTTTAAAGTATCCTCTTTTAAAAGTATTCTCTTATACAATATGATTCTATAAATTTAAAGAGACTGTAAAAAATCACTAGGAATTCATGTTTCTTCTGTAGTCTGACAATTTGTTTTTTAGATTAATTTCCTTCACTTCTACAAATTTTAATGGAATACTATTTGAACAAAGCATTTCTTCTCAGGCCTTATTCTCAGTTTTCCTTTTTATATGACTTCATATTTCCTCTGTATAATTTAATGTAGATGTAGAATTAACTTCTCCTGAACTGTGTTCTGAATCCCCTACTTTCAACTATTAACCGCATTGTAGTTCCTCTCTCAATCTGTGCACTAATTATTTTTGTAACCCATTTCCATGATAACAAAAGGCCACAGGAATCTCTGCCTCTTAGCTATTATTCTGTACAACAATAGTATTTTTTTTCTTTAATAGTTAAACATTTTAATTAATTTTTGTACAGCTTTGTAATCAGTGACTGCTGTGAATTGCACACATCACTGGGTCTGGGATACTTTGAAGACTTTCATAAAAGATATTAATTATATTTGCTGAATCTTATCATTCATTACCAGATATGGCCTGTGAATTAGGAACAGATTTAGGAAAAAACCTGTCAGATCATAATCAAAGTCTAAGATTTAAAATATTGGGCTTCATCAAAATCCAATGCTTAGAATCAAAAACTAGAAAAAGACAATGATTTTACGCTGTGCTTACAAATGCCAGCATTTTCCTGTTGGTTATCTTCTGGAAACAGAATGATGGACTCTATGAATTCATCTGTCAAGGTAATGACATACAGCACACTAAACTAGTTAGGATTTTCATTATCATTTCTTAAACGAACATTTCTACTTAAAATGTCCCAGAATTCAAAATGGCCAAATTAAACAGACTTCATTTATATTAACAGAGCTACAGAAGGCTCTTCAAGTCTCCTCTCCTCAGAAGTTATTTATTGTTCATAAATTCACAGCCAACTGACAGAAAAGGGCACGATGGAAGTAATTTAACATTTCTTTGGTCAGATTATGTTCATATCTGAATGAAAAATCAGTAAAAAAAATGGAACAAAATTTATTATTTTACTGAAATGGTCATGGGTTAGGTTATCATACACCTTGCGCTTGTGGCAGGAAGATTAATTTTCAGACTTGTTCACATGAAAGACATTCGGGCCAGATGACTTCGCCTCCTCAGAGGCATTAAGCTTTAAATATATGGTTTTTTCTCTAAATCATTTTGGAGAGAAAAATAAAGCTAAAGACATGGGTGCAGCACCTTAAATTGAATTGTTAAATGCAATTTTTTTCAGATTATGATGGAATCATGAATATATTTAATGTCTTACTATCACCTTATATTTTCAGATAGATTAGCCATATACAGAACACAGACCTAATTCTGGCTTAGTGCCATTGACATTCCTACCATAGCAATCTCTGACTCCCTCCAGATTTTTATCAAAAGGAATCTAGTCAGGAAAAAAAGAATGCAAAGGTCTATAACTCAAAAAGTTGGGACAAGTCTGATGTTTGTGATATATTTCTCAGGGAACTGTAAAAAAATGTTCATAAAATATATTGTACAGTATATGGAATAATTTCCATAGCACTCTCATATAAGAATCACATATAGTAGTCTCACAGAAACAGCCAGATTGGTATAGTAGTTAAGGCATCAGGCTAGAAAACAAGAGGTTGTGAGTTCTAGTCTCATTTTAGCCATGAAAGTCAGCTGGAGGACTTTGGGCCAGTCAGTTTCAATCAATCAATCAATCAATAATTATCCTGGAAATAAAAGGATTTCATTTAAGGGATATAACTAAATGTGCAGAAATTTTTTTTTGAGGGATTACTTTTAAGCAAAACATGCAACTGAGGGCAAAAATGTGAACTAAATCTTTTAGCAGGTACATTCTTAAAGCAGTTATTTTACCTTCTGCATTACTAGTACTCTGATTCCAGAAAACCAGGGCTACCAGTGCAACAAGTCAAAGAACCTGCTTCCAATCTTAAGATACTTTCTGCTCTTTCTTCTTGCTTCCCCTGTTGTTTTCTTGCATTTTCTGAGCTCATAAGCGCTGACAATAGTGAGAAACCCTTGCTGTGTGCATTGCTTCTGAAACATTACTAACTGGATGTAGATGAATAGCTGGAAACTCTTGGCCTTATAAAGCTCCATAGTGATAGATGAGTGAGGAGGAAGAACAGCCGGGACCTGTTTCAGACACATGTATGCGCAGAGTAGTTAGGAGAGGGGAACAATGGAGGACAAGGAGTTGACTCGAGAAGCAAAGCACACGTCGACACTGAATGGCCCCTCCCTGGCTGGGGAATAAATAGAAGGAAAGGGGGGTAGTTGTCGTAGGAGACAACAGTTCATATTTCTGAAGATTTTGCTCATTGTGTTTTGTGCTAAAAAGACTGTTTGCCAGAACTTAATTTGCAGCCTTTCAGCTGACAGCTCATGGCCTTGCAATTATCGCAAAGAACTGATAAGGTTTGTTATTGCAGTTAACTCCTTGAAGGACTATTGCCTGGACTTTTCAGTAGGTGAATGCAATTAATTCACAAGAGGTAAATAAAGAGGAGTTTTTTTGTGACAAGGAGTCTGTTTCTTGCTTCGGCTAAGGCTGGGTCAGAACGGTTCCTGTTCTTGTTCCATGTTATCAATTCCTTCTTCTTAGTATCTTTTTCTTGTATAAAATCATTTTATTTTTTAAATTTTGTTCAGTATCTGTTCTTTAATTGTGATTTAAATTTAAGAATCTGTAAACAATTTGTTTTCTATTTCTCATACCCACACTTAACCATTAAGATACAGGTAAAATCAATGACCATGTTTTCTTGTAGTAAAGACCAGTGGTGGGTTGCTACCGGTTTGCTCCAGACTGGGTGAATCGGTAGCGGTGGGGGCGGGACTCTCCCCTCACCTGCCCGGACGTCTCTGCGCATTAGAAGCTTCTGCGCATGTGCAGAAGCATCGTGCATGTGAGAGCGCGAGCACCCACAAGTGAACCGGTAGCGACGGGATTTGAAACCCACTAGTGGTAAAGACATCTGAGGAAAGATTGAGAATCAGGTAATCCTTTCTAGACTTTTCCTGGCTTCCACTTATATGTCCACCTTGGGCTTCTTGCTCTATTTGGCTGTTGTTAAATAGCCAAATTAAGCTACAGTCTATCCCACAAAAATATAATTCTTATGAGACTTTGAGAGGCATGGCAAGCTCCATGTCACTATGGAGAATTCAGACAACTTCAGCAAAGACTGAAGATTTGGTGAATAGAATAGTTCTTCAGAGCCTCTCCAGATAAGGTGAAGATGGGAGATTCCCCATATTTATATTTATTTACATTTCATATTTCCAAACCCTCAAAGAGGGGCTCTGAGCGTTGTATATAACTGATAAATAAAAAACATTAAAATTAAAATTAAACATTAAATAAGGGTTAACAATTTTAAAATTATAGAATGACAATTAAATATCAAAATGGGGAAATCCTCTGATGGCCATTTAACAGTATAACAGGGGGTTCAAGGGATTTGCCAGCTCCATGGTTGTGTGGTGCTCTATGCCCCCCCCCCATGCAAGGCATTGATCCCTTCACAGAAAGCCAAATGATTGGGGGATTTCTTCACCTACACGGGTAGGATGTTCCACAAAGCGGCAGTGGAAAAGAAGGCTCTCCTCATAGATCCTGTCATTCGAAGTAGTTTGACTGATGGGGTCTGTAACATACCTTCACTGCCTGATCAAGTGTGACGGGCTGATAAGATTGCATGGTTGATTCTGTAGGTAACCTGGTCCTATGCCATGTAGGACTTTATAGATGATAACCAACACTTTGAATTGGACCTGAAAGCAAACTGGTACCCAGTGCAGTTCATGGAACTGACGGGTGTTATTAAATTAACAACATATAGCTGTTATTTGTGCCATTCTTTGGGCACCCAATATGCCTCATACAGCTGCATGCTGCACCAGCTGAAGCTTCCGGATACTTTTCAAGGAAAGTCCCATGTAGAACACATTGCAATGGTCCAATTGGGCATGAGTGACCGAGTGTAAGACTATCTGTCCAGTAAAGGGCATAACTGGTGCACTAATCAGACTTGGGCAAAGGCCCTCCTGGCCCCAGCTGCCACCTGCTCTTTGAGTTGGAGCTGTGAGTCCAAGAGGATCCACAGGTTATGCACTGGGTCTGTCTGAGGTAGTGCAACCTCATCCAAGACGAAAGATGATAAACTCCTGGCTTCAGAGGGGCCCACCCACAATTACTCTGTCTTACTGGGGTTTAGTTGAAATATACCATTCCTCATCTAGATTCCTACAGCTTCAGGCATCCATCACTCACTTCACCAGGGATGATAATATATTACTGAGATATATAACATATGTGCTCCACACAGCTGATCTTTGCAAAAAGACTACAGGATAGCAGTCTCCAGGGGGCGTGAGTGCCAGGGATGAAGGGGACTAACAACAAGTTCACAACTATACTAATTAAATTTTATACTTTAACTCCATGTGTCTTTTTAATTCTTTATTATTCCTTTATATAACTTGCACTTTAGAATATACTTGGTCTTTTATGCTTTTCCTTTCTACCAATGACCTAGGCAGGAAGTGAAACCTTTTGGTACTTTCTTTGGATCAACAGAGTATTGTGGTTATAAGACTATAGTCCATTTTTTAAAGGATGTCTGGTTCTTTGAATAATTAGCCTGGAAGATGATCCAAGGATTAAATTTATTTCACCAAATCATATAAAGCCTTCTTTATATTTCTTACTCTTAATTCTGAATGACTGGCCTTACTTCCTTTTCCTGATTCCTGTTTCTTCTCAACTTTAACGGTGTACATGTTCTTGTTTTATGACTCTATTCCAGTCTTGGACCTTAAGCTATGCCTGGATTTAATTATGAACTGTTTCTGACTCATTTGGTATGCTGGAATTCAGACTTGCATGGTCCATGACTTGACTGCTTCGAGACCTCATAATCCCCATAATTTAGATATGCTTGATGGTCTGCTGTCTTAACAGCTCAACACCTGAATTATTATGCCATTATTTTATGTGAATATTTTGACTATGAATAATTAATTGTTCATACTTGTACATTACACCATAGCCAGTAAAAATGAAGGGTAATTTAAAATAGTCTAATAAATATAAGGTTGTGACTAAAATACCAGGTAAAAATGCTTAATATATTGGATTTTCTGAATGTTCTTTATGTGATTCAAATTTGGAAATATTGTGCGCATGGGCATTTTAGTTCAGCATTGTAAAAACCACCACCATCAAAATATATATACGCAGAAGCATAACAATAGAGGTCTGATTTTGAATCTGCATGCATTAAAAGAAGTACAGAAATACAGTATTAAATTTGGTGTGAAATCATCTGACTGTATCAACAATTTTAATGAACCTTAATACAAAGTATAATCATTTGTTTAAATTGATTATATCTGCCATACTTCAAAAACTAAGTGAATGATATGATACACATTCCTATGCTTGAATAAGGAAGAATTTTGCCAACGGTATTCAAGGCTAAGAACAGGCTTTTTAATAACTGTATTTAACTAAAACAAATAGTTGAGATATCTTAATGAACAGCAGAATTCAAGATTTTGGAGCACGACTATGGAAATGAGAGAAATGCAGATTAGAGTGAAAAAGAGATAAGTTTAACAACCACACATATTAAAGAAGTACATAATTCTAAGGACATGAATTACTTCAAGTCTTGCACCATTCATTAGAATGTCCTTCTAAAATTGGAGCTATATTTAAAATCAACTCAGGCAAAAGGGGGAAGAAGATAATTGCCCACTCTAATAGAGCTCATCAATCAAATGGGATATTCACACTAAACTAATAATAACAAAGCAGCAAATCATTCTCGAGTTTCCATGATCAAGGGTCAGCAATCAAGGGTCATTACTTTTACCAAAGGCTATGCATAAACCAGAAACTCATATACTGTAGTAATACTAAATGGAAATCTGAGGAAGTAAAGGCCATAGAAATCTTAGCAATATTTCAGAACTATGTGAGGGAGTATTCCAAATTGTAGAAGATATTATAATATCCAGACATAATTTAGAATTATTGCAGCCTCTGCACTTAGGACTTATTACTGAGATTCATTTTTTTATAGCCTCAGTTTCTAAAGATCAGTACAATGAAGGAAAAGCAGGTACAGAAAATTTCATGAGGATTAGCCATGCAGCAGAGGATGATACAAATACAGTATATAGTACCAAGTCCAATTTGGAGTCAGAAAATCATCTAAGACAGACTACAAAGAAGTTAGATAAGCAATAAGAAAGCAGCAAAACATGCCAATGCAATAAAAAACATACTATTTAAACCTGCTAAATTGGTGCATTTGTTCTGTGTTGCTTTGGTAACACCACAAATTATCAGAAACACCATAGTCATATTTATATGGTACGTGAATGGTATCTTTTTAGTTTATATCCAAGTAGGTATTAAGTTTTTAGAATATTAAGAAGTGGCTTATAGGGAAACTCAAATTTCCTTTATAAACTAGTTTCCATTTTGTAATGTTATCTGAGGAATTAAATCATGTTTTCAATTAATTAAGCATTCATGATATTATGATGGAGCATCTAGTGGGAAACCCAAAATATGAATCTGGTACACACATAATAAAAAGGTAATGGTAAATGACCCTTTTATTCTGCTAGCTGTTACCAGTGGTGGGTTGCCCCCGGTTCGGACTGGTTCGCAAGAATCGGTAGTAAAACTGGCAGGAGGCCCCGCCCACTGCCCTGGATGTCATCATCGGCAATCTGCACACGCACAGGAGCTTCTGCGCATGAGCAGAAGCAAGGCGGGCGCGTGAGTAAAGCGATTGCCTACGCGCTTGCGATCCTGTCTCGAACCGGTAGTAAAGGTAAGTAGAACCCACCCCTGGTTGTTATCGAAAAAAGGGCTGGTATTCACCTCTGTTACAAGCGCTGCTATCTTCCCACTGAAGTGATACTTATTTATCTACTCACATTTGCATGCTTTGAACTGCTAGGTTGGCAGGAGACATAAATGATATCATATCATAATTAAAAAGGAACAACTTGAAAAGACACATGAAACAATCACCAACATTTTCAAAGGAATTAAATTCACAAGAGAAGAAATGTCATGGCATAGACTCAGTACTTAGATTCTGAATTTAATCCTGAAGAAGCTGCTCCAAGTGAGCCTATGGAATGTCATCCTCAGGAGAGAGAAGTCTAGGAATCACATGAGGCTGATCAAACATAGGCACCACCTAATCAGCTGGAAAAGTCAGATGAGGAGCACTTCCCAGCACAAGTAGAAAAGAGAACAGAACAGCGAAGATCTATTAGACTTCTTGCCAAGCAAGGGAGTAAATCTCATTTTTCTGCATGTTCCTATTTCAAAGCCAATTCTGCAGGCAAATTCCTATTTCATTTACATTCCTTTACTTCATTACTAATTCTTTAGACTTAAAGTGAAATTGATAATCTCATGAGAAACTGTGTGCATCTGTGACTAAAACCTGAAACAAAATAAGAAGAAACCAACAACACAATACCCTTGCTGGGTATCCTCATCAGAGGAAATAACGAACTAGAAGCCCAAATTTACCTGAAAGAAATCCACACTAACCAGGTATTCTACTGTACAAGTAACAACACAACCTCCTCAAAGAGGTTTTATGACCTTTCTTGCGGTCATTAAGTGAATGCTGCAGCTGAGAATCCAAAGATAGATAGATGGAGGCTATACTTTTTTTCCAATGAGGAGTGAAACTTGTCAGCAAGGATGAAATAGGAAAGAGATCTCCCCCCAAAGTTTTAATTTTAGCCGGTGTTTTAACTGGCAAATCCTCACACAAACCTCAACTGAAAGCAATTTAGCTTCAGAATTAAGCTTACAATGGAAATGCAATGAGGAACGTGAATATTCTTCTTAAGAACTTGGGATAACCTCAAAATTTTGTTCCTCACCATAGGCACAAATTTGCACACCATAGCGAATTCAATTCCTTTGACCTGGAGAAGTGAAATTCCACCAGGGACGAAACATTAAGGATTGCCCTGGTTATATTAATCATAATACTTCAAGAGAATACATATATGTAAGTTATATGTACAGGAAATTGAGGCCTTTCTGCCCTGTTTCTGACTTTTTTCCTATTTAATCTTTATAAACATTCTGAAGCCATGATCAAAAGTTAATTCTATCACCCCCTATGTTAGGAAATAAATAGTATATATTCTGCTTTATGATGTATAGACATCAGGAAGGGCATCTGGCCAGTGAATGCTCAGCTCCATTCAGTTGACCCAACTCCACCCTCAATCAAGGGATTACAGAACATAAAAAGAAGAAAAAAAATCCTGCTTTATGAAAATATTATCTTCTTAAGTTGATTTCAAACACTGTTACTTTGCTTGTTGGAGGCCTTGGGAAGGTTGCAAATGACATCACATAACCCCAGAATACTACAAATGTTGTAAATACATGCCAGTAGCCAAGCACCCAAGTTCTAATCATGTGACCATGGAAACACTGTGATAGTGATGAGTGCTGTTAAAATTTCAAACAGTTGTTAAAAAACTAATGAGTCAAGGGCTGAGTCAAGGGCTACCTGTACAACCAAAGTATAGGTAGTCCTCAACTTACAACCACAACTGAACCCAAAATTTATGTTATTAAGTGAGAAATTTGTTAAGTGAATTTTGCCCTATTTTACTATTTTTCTTGCTACATTTGTTAAGTGAATCTCTGCAGTTGTTATATTGGTAACATGGTGGTTAAGTGAATCTGGTTTGCTCGTTGACTTTGCTTGTCAGAAGGTTGCAAAGGGGGATCACTTAACTCCAGGACACTGTAACTGTCATAAATGTGAGTCAGTTGTCAAGCATTTGAATGTAAATCACATGACCATGGGGATACTACAAGGGTCATAATTGTGAAAAATGGTCATAAGTCACTTTTTTCAGTGCCATTGTAACTTTGAATGGTCACTAAATGAACTGTTATAAATTGAGAACTACCTGTAGTTGTTTCCACAAAATAATGCATCAATGTCTTTCATAAATGGAAATTCAGCTGCAATCAGTTTGAGCAATTTAAGACTTCTAAATACTCAGGAATTATATTCCAATCCTCTCATACCTGGAAGGAGCAAGAAAAAGCTACCTTATTTTATACACAAATACAATAAAAATCTAATACGATTATCAGATTTGCTCCTTATGACTACAATAAACATTACAAAATTATCTTGTTATTTATAATTACTTTTAAAATGTAATTCACTTAATTCATATGTATATGAAGAAAATTGCCCCCTAGAATTGTCAGCTTGTGAAGATACTTAAAATAAAAGCCCCAGAGGAAATTAGGTTGAGGATATAACTCCATGCACCATTAATCCAGAAAGTGCATTTTTCTTTCTCACGTATTTGTTTCAATTAGAGTTTGGTGAATCATCTTCACAGCCCCAGAGAGAACTTAAAGCAAGCACCATCCCTGTTAGAAGATAATTTAGAATGCTGTCTCAAATATATATGGCACTGCTCTTTTAGTATCCTGTCATTCAGAAACATGAGAATGGAAAAATGAATTAACGTAAATGAGTACATACTGTAATTTTGAAATTCTGTGCATAGAAATATGTTTGAGCAATAATAAAGCCTAATCTTTCTTCAAGCAGTATTTCAAGACCTCATTTAATCTCAGCCTCAGAGGAATATAGTATCATCACTGTATTATTTGAAATGCACACGAAAGAGAGACAGAGAGATTTATTTTTCATCTGTCATCTGAAATGTATTTTAAACACGAAGTGATCCCACAGTCTTCTTAGAGCCATTTCTATTGTGGAAATTCTTTATAAATCATGTAAGTAAAAAAACTGTTATAATGTGCACAAAAACACACAAAATACAAAAATGTAATAACATATGCTTTCAAAACAAACTCTAGAAAGTAAACAGTAACATGAATATATTTGTTTCAAAAAAAAATGTACAGGCATACAGAACAAAATAATAGTCCAATGAGAAAAAATATTCTTTCTTAGTGTAATATAAAATATAGACTTAAGTTTTTTATCTCAATTTGATTTCCTTCAGTGAATTTTTAAACAGCTGATATAGCCAGAATTGGAAGAACTTTAAAGCATTTCCCATTCTCAGCTGTGGTTATAAATCTAGTATACAGGTAGTCCTTATTTAGTAATCACAAATGGGACTGGCAATTTGGTCATCAAGTGAAGAGACTGATAAGCAAAACTGCCACTCTGCTTATGATCTTCAGCTTTCCTTTGCTTTACACACCTGCAAACATCATAAATGCGAGCATTGGTTGCAAAGTTACTTTTTCATCATTGTTAAAACTGAAAACAGTTGCTAAGCAAGACAGTCGCTAAATGAGGGTAACTTGTAATTCCTCAGACTTTAAAGGAATTATATTCTGTGAATATGGACAAGCTCTGATTGTATAGGAATAATAACTAAAAAAAAAACCCCAATGTCCAAGAACACTAAGACAGAAAAATAAACCCACCGAAGCTCCATTGAGCATTGGAATTTTTCAACTTTGAACTATAATTGATTAATGTTTGATACCGCATTTTTGAAAACTATTGATAAATAAGCCACACTTAGAATAATTGAAAAACACAGGTTAAAATTTGTCTCCAACAACAACCTGGGTCACTATTGTACTCCAGAACACAGGAAAAAAATGGAGTGCATTATGAATGTTATGATAAACATATTGAAATTCTTAACCCAATTCTTATATTTTCATTCCTGACAGTAAAAGAGACATTTCCCCCTTTCCCTGCCTTCCCATAAATCCACTTCACATGATTAGTTATGTATGTATGCATGTGTATGCATGTTTAAAAGTATACTTTATGCTAAGCGTATAAAGACATGACTTTACTGAGATTCAGTTGCAAGAAGGGAGGGAGGGAGGGAGGGAGGGAGGGAGGGAGGGAGGAAGGAAGGAAGGAAGGAAGGAAGGAAGGAAGGAAGGAAGGAAGGAAGGAAGGAAGGAAGGAAGGAAGGAAAAGACGGAGGGAGGAAAAAGAAAGGAAGACTGGACAAGCTACATTCCACTGAATGGTGTTGAATCCAAGCAGACTCCAGACATTATTTTAAGTCAATACTGGTGTTATGTGGTTCCATATAGTTTACTTTGAAGTTCAGGTCACCTCTGAAACAAAACTAAACACATCAATTCAAAACAATTTTTGCACACACTGCATATCTCTTGTGAAAATAGTCCATTTACTTTAACTACCTGCTTCCTATTCTTCAATAATCCATGGCACATAGCTAATGCCTCTCAAAAGCTAAGAGGTGAGTGAGACGAAGCTTTGCAAGAAGCCATTTTGATCCTTCTGCATCTGTTGAGTAATTTCTAATCCATGCCTACTATCAGGTGTTCCTCCTCACATTAGGTCTCCACTAGACTTAGAACATTTCTTTTATGTAAACTCCAAGATGATTTTTAAAAATTGATAGTCTTTGTTATGTACATTGGTTCAGCAACAATTCAAAGTTACAGATTCATTGAACAAATGCTAGTTATGACTGGTCCTCAAAGTTCTGGCTGTTGCAGTGACCCCCCTGGTCACATAATTAAAATTCAGGTGCTTGGTGACTAAACCACTTTTATGACTGTTGCAGTGTCCCACGCTTGTGTCCTGCCCTGCAGAAACTGCCTCTGCTTCAATTCCTTCCACCTGCCTACCTGCCTACCTCTCTCTCCCTTTGGTCACCCTGCATTCTTCTTCCTACCTTTGCTACCTTCCTAGCTGCCCCTTGCTGCTTCTTCCTGTTGTTGCTGGCCTGGGGTACAAACACTGGGTGAGAGCACAGCCCCATGACATGCAGTGGCAGGAGGCGGAACCTCATCTGAAGAGATACCGCTGGATCCAGCTACAGATAAGCGAGCAGAGGTAGGTGGCAGGAGCATGGGTGGAGGAGCCCTTTCTTGTGCCATTGGAGTGAGGAGTGATAGCCTACAGATTGTGGAGAGTGAGATGATGGTGGAAGCACAATGCAGGACAAGTGATGGTGGCTCCCGGGGCAAAGAGCTTTGAAGGGGGCAATGTCTAAGGTGGCAGTGGAACTGGAGGAAGCAGAGGGATGACAGCTTCCTGGAGACATAGTGTGCACTCTGCAGCTTGTGTTGGAAGCTGCTGGCCCTTCACGATACATCCACAAGATCACCAAAGAACTTTCATGACTGATTATATACTTGAATCTGGATCTTCCTAGTTCAAGCCCAAGTACAATGACTACTTGTTTTATTTTAGATTAAATGCTGTTTAGTTATTAAGTAGTAAAGTGTAGGGTTATTTTATTTATTTTTAATGAAAATAAATCAGGTATATTCATTCTTGTGTGAAGTTTATTAGTTTTACTAATTGAAATTAAAGCTATAAGTTGTCTAACACTCTTAATAAACTATTTATTAATGAGAAACAAATGCTTTTCTATTTGTTCAAGAAGACCAGGGGAGGAGGATATCATAGGCTAAATAAATATTAAGAAGAATTCACTTTTAAATATGTTAAGGACATATGTTAAGTCTGAAAATTCATATCATGATCTCTTTTTAGTAGTCTTCATGAATATAAATTTAGCCACACATAAAAATAGAACTAAAAGTAAACTAGTGTGTTATCGCTTACAATGAGGTCTCTTATAGCACCAAATATGTAGTAACTATAATGTCCAACTCCAAAATGTTCTGTATAATTCCCAAGAACTATGTAATTCATTGATTTCTGACTGGCCAAGGATTGTTGTTATGGTCACAACAAAAGTCTTATTCAAATTCTTCTCATATGCAGGATATCATCTATTTCTATGTCATATTTCAAAATGCATTTCCATAATTCAGTAGGCATAAAAATGCACAGCATGAATTACCACAGCAAATCTAGAAAGCAATTGTAAATCTTAAATTAGTTTTTTTTAAAAATAAAGCCCTTATAGACAAATTGCAATGTATTACTGGAAAAGAACATATAAGACTCTACAGTATGAATCTTTGATGTGAAAACAATATACCAGTACTTAGAAATAAATTGATATGGCATTCAACTGAGGATAATTATCACACCTGAATGAATACCAATAATAATGTTGAACATTGATACATAATATCCAAAGAACTATTGGAAATAAATATTCTGAACAGAAATTGTTTTAAAAATCACCTTGAGTACTAGATTTCAGAATCATACAAGTTGCTTTTCAATGTTAACAACTTTCAAACAAGATGTGCTATATCCAATGGAATAAACAAAAATGTTCATAATTAATCTCTATTGTTTCTACAATTCTGTAGATAAAAATCATAACCTTAAAATATGATTTTTAAGTTGAGTTGTAAACTCTTAACTTAAATACTGTTCCGTTTGTTTAAACAGCACATATGGCTCTTGCTGTAAAAAAGTACAAACTGTCTGACAATTGCCTGTCAAATGTAAGGCAAGGAGTTTAATGGATTTCAGTTCTTGGATTTAAATACTAGGGGTTTAAGTTAGAAAGAGATCTAAACACATCCATCTGATGATGACAGATTAGCACATATTAAGATTCATGGAAGTTTATATGAAAAAGTTCTAAAATTATGCCAAAACAATGATATTTCCTAGAATACAGAAGTATGAAAAATAAAATAGGTTTGCCTGACTTACTCTGAAGACGGAATGATTTTATATATTTTCAAAGTGAATTCTTACCAACATTTAATTTAAATCATCCTTTGCTCAACATCATCTTCCCATTTTCTTCTTGCCAAAACACAGGAATGCACCTTGAGCATATGAAGATTTCAGAAACTGGTGTCTGGGTAAAGGGTAGCAACCACAAGCATTCCATTTTGTGTTTAGAGTTTGACTTGCCCATGGCTGCACCCAACCCAATTTATAACTGATAGAGCTGTATAAACCCTTCAGATGTTCTTTGGAATGTGGTAGAGCTGAATAACTCACTTCCAACTACTAAAAGAATCATAAGGTTTCCTGCTCAGACAGCTGCTTTGAAAGTTGTTGGCTATTTCTGCCTATATATCCACACAGATCCACTGACTTGAGCTGTAAAAGAAAAGGAGAGCCACTGTACTTCTTAATGGCATTCTCAACACTGTCACTCTCTATTGCCTGGATTTTTGGGGTGAAGGATGACAATTCATGTAGCATAAATAGGCATTTGTGGGAAAGATACCATCAAAGAGACAATCCCCCCCCATCAAATTAGTTCCAGAAATTTAAAACAGGAAATAGTTTTGTGGATTGCAACTATAATGCATATCATTTATATTAATATTACATAATTTTTCAAAACGTACTCATTAATTTCTGATGCTGCTTTATGCAAAGATCTGTGGTGAATTGAGATGCTTTTTTTCTTGTCTTAATAGAGCATCTGTGTAATGCCGCATTTCTCATGCACGTTTCCACAGTTTAGTATAAAATGAGCCTTTGCTAATTCCAAAATTCATTTTCAAGCTCATGAACAATAAGTCAAAATGATCAGATGATTATGAACCAGCTGGCCCTGCTTATTTATACAGCCAAAAATCATTTCTATAAACAGGTGTGGGCTCCACTGTCTCTCCCCCACATCCCTAGTTTATTATGACTAACAACTGGACTATATTGTTTCAAGTAAAATGCATTGCTTGTGGAAATATGGAGTTTATATATATGTTGCTTCTAAACATTTTATTTTTGGAATTAACATGCAGTAATTTTTCTAGATGAAAAATGAATGAATGATGAATCAACAGTTGGAATTAAGCTAGATGAATCAACAGATGGCATTATCAACAACCTCAGATACGCAGATGATGCCACTCTAATGGCAGAAAGTGAAGAGGAACTAAAGAGCCTCTTGATGCGGGTGAAGAAGGAAAGTGCAAAAGTTGGCTTGAAACTCAACATTAAGAAAATTAAGATCATGACATCCGGCCCTTTCAATTCCTGGCAAATAGATGGGGAAGAAATGGAGGTAGTGACAGATTTTATTTTTCTGGGTTCCAATATCACCGCAGATGGAGACTGCAGCCAAGAAATTAAAAGATGCTTGCTCGTGGGGAGGAAAGCTATGGCAAATCTAGACAGCATTCTAAAAAGCAGAGACATCACCCTGCCAACAAAGTGTGTCTAGTCAAGGCTATGGTTTTTCCCAGTTGCAATGTATGGCTGTGAAAGTTGGACCATAAGAAAGGCTGAGTGCCAAAGAATTGAGGCCTTTGAACTATGGTGCTGGAGAAGACCCCTGCGAATCTCTTGGACTGCAAGGTGATCAATCCAGTCAGTCCTAGAGGAGATCAACCCTGACTGCTCTTTAGAAAGCCAGATCCTGAAGATGAAACTCAAATACTTTGGCCACCTAATGAGAAGGAAGGACTCCCTGGAGAAGAGCCTAATGCTGGGAACGATTGAGGGGAAAAGAAGAAGGGGATGACAGAGAACGAGGTGGCTGGATGGAGTCACTGAAGCAGTAGGCTCCAGAGGATGGTAGAGGACAGGAAGGCCTGGAGGAACGTTGTCCATGGGGTCGCGATGGGTCAGACACGAAAATTTGTGAATAACAATTTTTTTCTCACTTGAAGAAATAGTAGCTTGGCTTAATTTTATCTGGGACACAGACATTTAAACTGTATCTTGAAATGGAACGTGTAAGTTAAAAAGTGATTTGGTCCTTTCTTGGGTTGCATAGTTTTGTCTGAGTTCTACAATGCACAGGTTGCTTAAAGCTCTGATAATATGAAAAATTAAATTAAGCTAAGTCAAATAGAGTGTGAATAAAGAATAATTTGCATGTGTCTATAGAAATCATGTTTGGCATTAAAAAGGCAAGCCTGAAAAAGCCCTGAGGACACCCAACCTTTCTTCTGCTGTCCCAGTTCTCCACATGCAAGGAGATTATACAGAAGTTTCCACTTTTATCATTTAACTAATTGCAGTTCCCAATCACATCTGAATTCAGAAACCTGCCGTTTGTACTAACGATAGTTAACATATCAAAATATCAAATATAGAATTTAATTCTAGCTCCTTCTTTTCAATCTCTGTTGAGTCTGTCAAAATACTTGTATATAATTTTAAAAGAACAAGTACTCTTTATCTGGTCATCTAGGTATGACAAAGCTTTGCATTAGTCTGGGAAAAATGTCAGGCAAAGTGGCAGTGCATGCATATACATATGGAGACAGCTGGGAGTAGCTCCTAAGCAGCTGCTACATAAGCCTGGAAAAAGATGCAGCTGCCTTAACAATTCAAAAAGAGATACTTTGTACACAACACCTGTGCATTTGTAGCACTGCTTTTAAAGGATTTGTACTGCTGGGCTCTTCAACATAAACCCTCTGAATGTTTGATGATCTTCAAATATTAAATATATTTGTTTATGAAAATGTCATTACTTATTTTTGAAAAAAAAAATCATTTACAAAACAGTCTGGGAGAAACAGAAGATTATGATAGGTTAACTTTTATAATGTGGTAAATGTCAGATACTTAGAAGACATAGATATTCAGTAAAGACACAACGTAACTGTCTTAAAACTTGATAGTTGCCATATAAAATTGAAACAACATTACAATAAGTGGATTAAGTTAAGACTCTGTTGTGGAATAGTGATTAGTATGAACAATACAATACAACATAGAGTTATCCAATAACCTTCTCAGGTATTAATGCATAAGCACAGTCCTCAAATATTTACCTAAATCACACATGTTGTCATGGAAAATTGTGGAATTATGAGAGTTTCATAAGTATCACTATCAATCCAAAAAACGCTACTCTGCACCAACAAGTCTTGCAAATTTATTTTATTTATTTAGTGTATGGCTGGTCACATACAGTATTAAAACATTTAAAACAATTCCCCCCCCCCAAAAAAGCAGTAAGAAAACCTAAGAGGAAAACAGAAATAACATTTCAGAGTCTTGCAAAAACTAGGGAGGAAAAGACACTTATATAACCAAAGACTAATTGTTAAGTCTAGAAAAAAAATTATGTTTATGTTGAGTGCTGAGTCTAACATAAAATATTACTATATAAAGCTGTTCTGAGATGAATATCCCAAAGTAACATGAAGTAGATTTTATGGATAATGAGATGAAAGTGATTCCAACATCCAAGTGTCATTTATAGATTTATACTTAAGCCACACACATTATGTATCTAAAGAACAATGCTGAGTATAACATCACAAATTAGATATGAAGGATGAAGATGTTTTTTCCTATTGACTTTTTTTTTCATAGTAAGGTCCTGAAAATAGGACCCATCCTTTAAGAATTGCTTCTGTGTGATTATCTGCCTTGGGCACAAAGCCAGCTAGGTGACTTTAGGCCAATCATTTTCTCTCAGCCCTAAGAAGGGGGCAATGGCAAACCACTTCTGAAATCTCACCAAAAAATCCAGCAGGAACTTGTTCAGACTATCATCAAAAATTGGACATGACTAATAGATGAAAAACAAATGTGTGTGTGTGTGTGTGTATTTACTTACTTACTTACTTACTTACTTACTTACTTACTTACTTACTTACTTACTTATTTAGCCACCCACCTCACTATTGAAACAACCCTGGGTGGCTGAGTGATTATAAAAGGAGATCCTTGCCTCACTCAATACTAACAAATTTGACATTATAAACATACGTATAAAATATATCATGAATTTTTGTGAATTAAAAATAATCATTCCATCCTGAATAAATCAGGGCTCTAGCATGTCCTTAAAGATACTTCGGGAAAGGTATCAATATCTTTCTGAGTTTTCTTTCAGATGTAAAAATGTCTGTGTCAGGCACAGGTTATTGCATTTTATTTTAACTGTCTTCTTTATCCTTCAATTTGCACTTAGTCGCAAGCTGTGAAAATAGGAAACATTACCACTTGCTTCTCAGTTTAGTGATGTTCACCAGCGTACATCAGCAAAGCCGTATTTTCTGTGAACAGAATGATAGGACTATTGATTGTGTGAAGCCTCACAGATGCTCCTCCTCTACATACAGATTCTTTCATGGTAGAGTGATGAATTACTTCTGTGCCTTCCTTTAATCTAGCTGCAATTGTGAGATAAGAGGAATATGACCTCATTCTAAAGCAACCTGTTACAAAAGACCTGAAACAACGCATACTGAGAGCCACAGCTGTTTACTGAATTTTGCATAATTTTTAAAGTCAGAATTTGTTTTATTGCTTTCAGAGACAGCATAATCAATACTAAAAAGAGCATGAAGCTTGAGTATTGAATAAATATTATTTTACTAATCTCAAAGAAAACAATGAAATATTGACTATGCATTAAGTCACCTAATAAAGTCATATGACAACCAGGCCTCACCCTCTGTGTATCAGCAATCAAGAGCTACCCAATGAATAATAATAAAACAGGACTTCTCTTTATGATTATAACAATTTAAGATGTTCAATACATCCTTTATTGTTACATGCTACATAGTCTATTGAGTTTCCTACAAATTCTTCTGTTTGCTATGTTTACTGAAGTTAAGTACCCAAATAATAGAAAATAATGGGGAAAAAAAGAAGTTCTAAGACAGGGGTGTCAAACTCACAACAATACATTGTTGTCACATGACATATCACAACTTTCCCCCCTTCACTAAAACAGGGGAGGGTGTGGCCAGCACGTGATGCATCTGGCGAGTTTGACACCCTGTTCTAAGACATGATATATTTATTAGAGCCAACTACTTTTTTATAATGTGAACTGTCAAGAAAATAAGTGGTGGGGATATTTAATTTAGTTTTATCAATTTGGACTTGAATAACTTCAAAATAAGGCAAAAAGTCAGCACAAGTACATTTCTTAAGACATAGTATATAATCTATGATGAGTTATGAATCACTAAATAAAGAAATATGTTTGTAGGTAAACAATACTTGTGAGAAAATCTTCAACAAGTTATAGTAATTCCTTAATGAGGCAGAAACACTTTTATCTGAAAGAAATTTCTTGCTTTATAATTCTTAAATTCTGAGTAGAAACATGAAACTAGCTATGTTTTCATTATATTTGCAGAACTTGATCAGTCTATGCAAGGCTGAGATCAAACAAGGCTGGATCCGCAGAGCAGCTAACAGTTTTCAAAGTAAAATATACATTCTGGGAGAAGAAAATCAAAGAAAGCAAGAAATTATTTTTTTCCTGATGTTAAATTTGCTTCTGGAAGACAACATCAAAGTGGAAAAAAAACCCCAACTTTGGAGGAAAGATTCTGAAAGTTTTACTTCCTTTTCCTACATCTTTGTGTGAAGCAATTAATTTACTATGCATACTCATTATTATACCCATTATCTACTATACCCATAGATTATATCCATCTATGGATAAACCAACCCTCAAATATTTTAACCAAAAGTATTATGAAAACTGTATCACCGAAAGATAAGATGACCATCAAAATTTTATGTTTTAATTTACACAATTGGTTTATTGGTAAAAAATTGATGGTTAACCTATCCATGAGTATAGATCAGGGGTGTCAAACTGACGGCCTGTGGCCCGGATGCCTAGCTCCCGAATGGGAAAAATATTGTAAAACATCACGTGACGCAGCAAGTTTGACACCCGTGGTTTAGATAGTCCTTGTTTAGCAACTACAATTGGGACCAGCAGCAACGTTGTTAAGCTAAGAGATTGCCAGGTAGGAATCATACAATTGTGCTTTCTTTCCTCCATTCCCTTTGGAATGCTCACCCTAGTCCTGAGATAATGAGCAAGAAGGGAATAAATATGTGCATTTGGATTCATTGAAAAGGAAGGGATTACAAGAGAGTAAGCAAGCATACAATGGAGAATTGAAAATAATGTGATTGTGCCAACAGCCCTGATCGTGCTGTGTAAAGAGTTAGTGTATTCCCCATTGTTTGCCTGCTTACTTTCTTATAATTCTTCCTCATCAATCTATCCTCTCTGCAAGAAAGGGGAAAAAAAGGAAGGGGAAAAAAAGAAAAACAATAGATCAAGGTACAGTCAATGTAACGTGACTGAGAGATGCTGTAAAAGTCTTAAATGTGGGCATTGGTCATAAAATTATTTTTTTTCCAGCACCATCATAACTTTGAATAGCCACTAAATGAGGCAGATGCTAAGTAAGGACTAACAGTACACATGGTTACTTTTAAAAAGCACTATCATGTATATTTGCAGAAACATCCATCCATGCATAAGGTAAACCTGAATCTGGGGGAAACTATTACAGAGGGTGGAGCTGTGACCGAGAAGGGAACTTCCTGAGTTCTGCAAGACGGCAGCATTTAATTGTAAGAAACAAGACTGCACTGATTCTGCCTGAACGAAAGAGGCAGGCAGAAACAACTTGAACTAAATTGGTGTTTTTCTGGACTCACAATCACAAAGTTATGCTTTGAAGCTGACTGCCTGCAGAACACAATTAATGATGGAGTCTTTGAAATACAAAACCTCAATCTGAAGAAGTTGTACAAAGTCAAGAATCATACCAAAATAACAATCACTGTTTTAATTTTGTCAGCTCTATTCTACATTTCTACAAATACCAAATATTTATTCTTGTAAAACTTCTCTTTATTTATGAACAATAAAATAATTATTCATGTATCTCATTATTACACTGTACAAGTATCTAATTTTCTGAACTTTAGCTGTATTTAATAAGAATAGTGGACATGATTTCAACAGATAACAGTAAAACAAAAAATAGAGGATTAATCATTGTAACTGAACCATGTGTTATGAAGCTGATCCCCAAATGTATCCAGCTTCTGAATGGAAAAGGTTAAATACCCCTACTCTGCAACATCAATCAATATACTGTCCAAGATAGTCTTCATCATTATGGATTATCAGTGGCCTAGTCTTTTATCTATTCACTGCAATAATTATGCAAATCAACTTCAAGTGATGCATGCACATGTATAATTGGTGTGTTCTGGATGACACAATCACCTGCAAAAAAAAGACTCAAATACAATAAAATTGCAATTAATGAACTGAAGTGCCCTGAAAAGCAAATATACAGTATAGACACATTCCTATATCCGAACATTATTTTGAAAATTATAAGTAGTTGCTCAGAGGTGTTGTTTTCATGTACTTTCAATATGTCAACATTTTTCAATTTTCACAAATAAAATTTGCAATGAAAAAATAAAAAATAGTTTTTTCCTCTTTTTTCATTTCACATTTCTCAAAATTTAAAAATATCTAGAGTACGTTGGAAAGTATGCAGGTATCATTTTCATTTACTTTTTTCACAGATAATGGGATTTGAAAATGCATTGGAAATAGAATTTTTTTATCAAATACGCAAGATTATTTATCAAACCTCATTTTCTATCAAATAGTGCTGTACATATTTAGATAAAGTTTATTCTAAATATTATAGAACAGAATGGTAGCAGGTTAGATAAAGACAGTACAATAACATTTGAATTTGTGGATTTAGACATACTCTTTTTTATATATATGAAGAAATTCATATCTTATTTTTATTTAGTTGGACTTTGCCTCACAAACTTTATATTCCTGACAACAAGATTGATACTTTCTATTATTTCATTTATTAATTCAACTTATATTTCTGGGGAGTAGCCCACATACCTAAAAAAAATAACATTTTTTCCAAAAAAGAACAGTTGCAAATGCATATTAAAATAAATACCAAAACAAGCAGTACAATGCATTAAGAGATGTCTAAAGGAAAAGTCTGAAAAGTACAAGTAGAAACCTCATTCCTCCTTTTTCAGAGCTCCTTATAAATTATGAAAGAGAAGGGACCTAACCTGATTATGCAAATTCACCAAAGGTATACATTCAGAGAAGGATTATTTCACCTGCCCTTCCTTAGCTTAAAGAATCTCTCTCTCTCCCCTGTTTATTTAGCTGCTCATCTCACAGAATGTGGCTATTGGACACATACAATAAAAATACATAATAAAAAATTAACAATTAAAAACCGTTCTACAATTAAAAACACTAGTCAAAGTTACCATTGCCAGAGAGTAACAAACTCTGTTAGAGTTATCATAATAGGCAATCTAGCCATTTTACTAATTCACCACGGATTTCTGGAAGGATGTTAGGAAAGGACCAGTCTCACCTTAGGGGGAATGATGTTTCACAGGGCAGGAACCACAACAGAAAAGGCTGGTCTCTGAATTCATGTCAGATGTAACTCCTTCACAGACAGGACCTGTAGTGTATCTCTTCTGCTAGGCCTTATGGGACAGGCAGATGTAACCAATGGGGGTGTCCCTCAAGTAACCCAGCGCTGTAGCATGAAGAGCTTTAAAGATCAAAACCAACACACTAAATTTAACACAGAATCAAACTGACAAGCAATGCAACTTATAGAGCAGAATTGTTACATGCACTGTTCAAGAAGCGCACCTAACTGCCCATGCCACTGCATTTTGTACTACCTGAAGCTTCCAAATACTCTCCAAAGGAAGTCCCACGTAGAGCACATTGCAGTAGTCTATTGATAAGGTGACCAGGGCATGAGTAACTGTGAGGAAAGCCTCCCAGCCCAGAAACAAGTGCAACTGGCACACAACGTGAAGTTGTGCAAGGGCCCTCCTAGATAGAATTTCCACCTGTTGTTCGAGTAGGAGATGTGAGACTAGGAAAATCCCTAGATTGTACACTGGGTCTTTTTTGAACAGTGCAACCCCATTCAGTACCAAAGATGGCATAGTCCTTGAATCAGAGGGCCCAAAATCCAGATCCTTGCCCAGATTCAGTTGAAACCTGATGGTCCCTAGAGAACCAAGCCCCAAGGAACCCCACAAAGGAGTCAAGGGAAGGTTCTCTCCTCTACAACCCCACCAATTGGTATTGACCCTGGAGAAAAGAGGAGAGCCAGCACAATACAGTGCTGCTCATCCCCAATCCCTTGAGCTGATCCAGAATACCATGATCAGTAGTATGGAAGGTAACTGCAAGGTCAACTACAGCAAAGGTGAATGCACAACCTCCATCCTGACCCTATCAGAGATAATCCAAAAGCTTGACCAATGCCATTTCTGTCCCATATCCAGGCACGAATCCCAACTGGAAGGGTCCAAATAATCTGCCTCACACAGAGTCCTATGAAGCTGAGACCTAGCTGGGAACAGAAGTATGAGGAGCCCCCTTCAAGAAACCCAACTGATCTCGGAGCCCTACTTAATGAACAGGGTTTCATATTAGCAACCTGTGGAGCAGTGTCTTTGAAACCCTTAGGTGACTTATGGTTGATTGCCACATCACCACCCTTGCCTGAGGTCTCAGCTGATACCACACCTGAAACAAAACTGGGAAAATTTCTGAAAGGGGGCTCCCCACACTTCTGTTCTCAGCCAAGTCTCAGTAATGCATGGTAAAGCAGAAGCACAAACTAAGAAATATATAAAGAATACTCAGAACTTGATAAGACAGTGTCTAGATAGAGATAAAACTGCAATTATGAAATGAAAGTGTATGTATTTGATTTAATACCATTTATTTTGTTAAACCGTTAAAATACAAAACCATGTAATTGTTTCTACTTTAGTCTCTTGCATCAGAGAGAAAGTCATACATTTTCTAAGCTAACCTTAAAAATCTATCACATATTCTATTAAAAGTTTTAATGATGCATGTAAGTTTTATGGAAGTTTTATTTATTAAATAATCACACAGGTGTAAGTTTTAGAAAATTACTCTATTTAAGAGTCTGGATTTTTCATTAATTTCTCTGAATATTCTGTTTGCACCAAGACCCACCTCTGGAAGACAGAGGTTTTCCATTAATATTAAGAGATTAGAAAATCTAGTAATTACTATTAACAATGAGCTGTCCTAAGAGTTAAGTATAGTTTCATAAAGTTGTGTTCCATACCTTAATATAAACTGCATATTATTGGGCGGTATATCCTCTGGGGTTGTTATCTGACTGCTGTTCTATCTACTTCCATGAAACAGACTTCAAGTATAGGAACACACAGCCCTTGAAATCAAACCAACCCAATTGCTAAAATCCACTGAGGATGGTGGGTACCACTACAGGCAGGATCAAGGAATATTTCTTTTTATCTATCTACATGCCTCAGAAAATCTGTAAGGCCTAAAGCCGTTCAGATAAAACTGGTAAGCATAGTAGAAATCATACATTTTTTTACATATGGGAAAACAATAGTATGTCACAAAGGACAAAACAACATCATTTGGTGAGAAAAAGAATGTTTCAAATAAGGAATCAGGTCGATATTGAACTAACATTGAGAAGCATTGTCTTTATTCCATACAGCAGTACAATAGCATTTCTGCAACATAACTTTTTCCAAATTGTAGCAGCACTGAAATTATACAGTACATTTTATTGTAAATCTATACCATATCCATATCCATAACAGTTTGTAATATGTACAGTCAGAAAAAAAATATTTTACCATTTACGTGAAGACTGGTCAACAACAGTCTTGGGATTCACAATGTGAGACAGGGTATACATATCAGTTTACTGCCATAGTATAGATCCAATTTTGGGTTTGTACCTGTGCTCAATCAGTCTCATTTTTAGTCTTCTTTTACCAGAATTCTGTGTATCAATTTCATTAATCTTGAACTTCTCAAGTTATAACTCAACTCTAACTACTCCTTAAATTTTAAAGGAATACTTGTGGCATTAAGGGTAGATATTTATTGAACAATTCATACAAAGCAGATTTCCTGATTTTGTATAATTTCTAATATTTGTTTCTGTAAATTATTTCTCAAAATCGATAATTTTAATTTTGGCAAAAGTAATTTATAATCATTGTTATTATTTTAAACATTTTAAATCATTCTTTTATTATTGAGAGAAGAACTATATCATTAACATGGAATAAAACAAATGTTTTTTTATTATTTTGAAATGAAGGGGAAACAATGAAGCTAACAAATAAGACATCACTGAATTTTTATAAAGATTTAAAAGCATGCATAAGGCTACAGTTTATATAGCCAAAATACAATAGGTGCTTATCTACACCATTATCCATTCATTTTGTTCATTTTGTTTACTGACTCAAAAGCAGCAGCCAAATCAGCAAGTGCTACAAAAAATGTTTTGTAATAATGCTTATATATTTAGAGGCAAGATAAATTAAAACTTGGCAACCGTTAAGCATCCTTTTGCCCTTTCTAAAATATAAAATCATCTCATTAATTTCTATCCAGTCTTCTAATTCATCTAATAATGTTTTGGCATAAATTGTAGCAGAGGTATTCAGAAGTATTCTGATTTCTCCTCAGAATACTGAGGAGAAAATGATTTCTCCTCAGTTCATATGCATTTTTTTTCATGTATAAGGTTAGGCTGTATAACACACCCATATTCTTTTCCCAATTTTCAATCATTTAGTTGCTCCATATTATGTTTAGTTCCTTCCTGATTACTGTGGCCTATGTGTTTTGTGGCCAGACATGGCTGCTGCTGGGCTGATATGAATCAGAAGGAGAGAGAGAAAAAATGGGAAGAAAAAGCTTATGCATTATGATATAGTTCTGGAATGTAGCTGTGCCATCATCAGAACATATGAGCTGATTTGCCTGGTAGCCAGGACTGCTATGGGGATCATGGAGGCAGCATTCTCTCTGCCCAAGCCTATTACAGGTAGTCGTTGTTTAGCGACAGTTTGAAATTACAATGCCACTGAAGAAAATGACTCATGACCAGTCTGCACACTTACAACTGTTGCAGCATCCCCACAGTCATGTGATCAAAATTCAGCTGCTTGGCAACTGGCATTGAGTTACGATGTAGCAACATGCTAAAGTCAAGGGAGAAAGCCAGATTCACTTAATGAGTTCATAATTCACTTAACAACTGCAGCAATTTGCTTAACAACGGTGGCAAAAAAGTTGTCACTCACTTACTTAACCACCACCTTTCTTCACAAAAGAAATTCAGGTCCCAATTGTGGTCATAAATTGAGGACTACCTGTATATAGGGATTAAGGCAGTGGTGGGTTTCTACCAGTTCGCCCCGGTTCGGGCGAACCAGTAGTGGTGGCGGTGGGAGGCTCCGCCCACCCACCCGGACATCATCACGGATGCTCTGCACATGTGCAGGTTCTGCGCATGTGCATAAGCGCCACGCACAAGCAAAGCCACTACCCATGTGCATGCACAGTTCCGAACCAGTAGAGAAGGTAAGTGGAACCCACAACTGTATTAGGGACTAATTGTATTAGGGACTAAAGTGGGGGTTTAGCCAGCTTCCCAGTTACTGGGGGACATGCTAGTGTTCTAACTGTAAAGGAGAACAAAAGAGGGAGCACAACACAGAGACGTATTGCCATATTTCTGACTCTGTTGCAGAACGTGGCTGTGGAGTGACTGTGCTAGAAGTTGTCTGGCTGGAAATTAAACACTGTTGCAAGGGTGCTGGAAATTCGAGCATGTAGTTACCAATTTCTGGCCCAAAGGGAAAAAAGGGACGTCAGCTGGAGGTTTGCCTGAAAAAACAGAAGTAATAACACCCATAACCCAAGGCAGACAGGAAAGGAGGGAAGTGCCTAACTGCAGACAGACACCTGAACTTTTCAGAGAAGCTCGGACCAGAAGGGCTGGGCAAAAGATCCAGAGGGAACTGCATCAATACAATGTCTATGGAGAGAGTGGCTGATGATGAAAGAGTGGAGCACATGCCTAAGTAATTCAGCCAATTCCCTCCCTCCCTCCCTCTCAGTGAGAAGCTGAAGGGAAGGGAGCAAAAAAATGGGGGAGTTGGTAGCTAAGCAACAGAGCTAGTGGTTGCTAGAGAATAGCCCTGGTAGTGAGACCTAGAGAAAGTTGACACCCTTGTAAATAGTAGTTCCTTATTGCTGTACTGTTATTCTACTATATGTAAAAGATAGAACCATAAATGCCTCCACTGTCTCTGCTTCTGAAAAGCAAGTGTGACCTTTTAAAGAACAAATATACACAACTATATATATATATAAAAAAAAACAAGTGTCACACAAATCCTTCAAGAGGTAAGGAGTTTTTAAGGGTAATTCACAACATGCTGCTCTCATTTTGTATATTGTTGAAGTTTGGTCTACAAAATTTTTAGCATTATTTTATAACAGGTGAAGTAACTACAACTCCTTGAGAGCTTGAGTATTCTTTACCTTGACCTTTTTGTCCCTGGAATTGGAATATAAAGGGCCCTTTTCAGGGTCTTCTGAGCAGTGCTGAGTTTTCCACACCTGCTTACAAACATCATGTGGCATTTCAATATCTTCTAAGAAAATCCACAATTTTCCTGGTATTCCACCAAATCCTGCAGCTTTGCTTGTTAACAAACAAACTCAAAGGGCAAACTCAATGGACCATTGGGTGTCTTTCTGCAGTTAGCCTTCTATGTTTCTATATGTTTAATGGACTATTAAGTTCACTTTACAAAATGTCTGACTCTAGTTCAGTGATCTTTTTATGTATCATTGATTTGGAATCTTTTCAGGTCACTTCTTCCACTTTTTTTTTTCATATCTCTATAACTACCGTATTTTTCGGAGTATAAGATGCACTTTTTCCCCCCTAAAAGGGGATGAAAATTTGGGTGCATCTTATACACCGAATGTAGCACATATTTTCATCAGAGGAGTGGAAATATTAAAATAATGAAAATAATAAGCAAACTCAGTATTAATAGCCTTCTGATTTATTAATGAATAAGACACTTATTAAGATCACTCTGCATTTAGTGAGAATTAAGCCAGACACCAGTGATTGTCTATGTTAATTATGGAGATGGCTATACATTTTTTAAAAAATTACTTTGTCTATTGGACCTGCAAAAATCCACCCAAAAAGAAACAGAAAAACTTAACCATTGTTGGAATTAGTGCCTTCTGGATTTCTACAGTCCAGATTAAGGTGGCAGTACAATATTCCTACTTTCCAAGACTGCATACATTTAAAAGAAATAAATTCTAAATGGATTTTTAAAGATTAAAAGGAAATGGGGTATTAATCTATTTAAAAGAACAGCCATTGTAACTCGGCACACTATTATAAACTGCTATGGGGTAGAGATCAATCAGACAGTCATTCCCACTTTGGCTTCCTCAAAGTGTGAGTGAACATACTGTAATGTTTTCTACATGTGGCTGCCCTTGAAAATTATATAGAATGTACATTACTGGTTCAGAATATAATAGATTATGCCAGTCTGCCAATTCTGTCTATCCAGTAGGGTCAGGCAAAATGGTCATGCTTCAGGTCCCATTTATAAAAAAATGCTTATCTTGCCAGACTCATGAAGCATGCCTTCCCAGCAGTGGTGGGCTGCCAATTTTTTAACAACTGGTTCTCTGCCCTAATGGCTGGGTGGGCGTGGTTGAGTGGTCATGTGACTGGGTGGGTGTGGCCAACTCGATGTCACATCGAGGGGCGCTTTGCCTCGCCCACCCTCTCATGACCCTGGGGATGCTGCAACGGTTGTAAGTGTGAAAAAACGGTCGTGTCATTTTTTTCAGGGCCATTTTAACTTTGAATGGTCACTAAATGAACTGTTGTAAATCAAGGATTACCTCTACAAAAATACAAAAAGCTTCTTTGCTTGCAATAAGGTGCCCTAAATACCAGTCATTAGATTAGAAATGGGGGAATACACACTGAAGATCAATGAGTCACAGCTGTCATGGAAAGCTAAACCATTCTGTCTGAATACCTTCCTTTTCCTCAGCAATACCCGCAACCCCGAGTTACAAATCAGACAGGTTGCCAGAGGACATTGAGGAATTAAAATAGTTAAAATACAAGGATAACTATCAGCAGCCAAGTTACTCTTGCTCATAAAGTGAAACCTTTAGCAGAGAGGTCATTTAAGCTCTCCAGAAAGTGGGTGGGCATATTTGAGCTACAAAATGCTGAGCTAAAGAGACAAATTAACAAATTAACATCTTGAGTAAGGGCTAACCACATTGTGCCTTTGTTCAGACCTTGCTGCAGGGAATTTTTGCCTATGAATATAGCTATCTAGCTCTTTTTCTCTTAAATGCTGACATCTTCTGTGGGCTATTAAGGAAGGTGGGGGCTGCTTTCGCCCTCTAAGAAAACATGTTTCTCCATTTCTCAATATATTTCTCAGAAATATATTCTTCCTTTTTAATATTTCTCAAAATATTTCATTCTTCTAGGAGAGGGGTGGGTGCTAACTTTCTACAATTGATGCCATGTTTCTATGCCATATTATCATGAGAGAAAACTAAAACAAATTGGAAGGATGATCCACTTATTATCAGTGAGCAATCATGTGCCCACTCTGAAGCAATGCAAGAGACTCCTGCCCCAAAGGTGCTTTTTCAAGAAACAACTGGACTTTCTGGAAACCAAGAAAGTCCAGTTGCCTCTTGAAAAAAGCACCTTTGGGACAACCATGACCTGGATGACTGAAGAATCCCCATAGACAAGAAACTCCTGTGCTCAGTGAACTGACAAAGCACAGTTTCCCACCCAGGAGAAACAATCATTAGATCAATTTGCACCACTTAAAGATACCAGCTGGTCTCACTCACGTCTCAAGATATCCTTAGGTAATCATCCAGATTTAAGGATTCCCCACATTCCCCCAGAAAGACAGTAAAAAAATCAGACAGAATGACAAGCCCCAGGAATAAAAGTACCACAAAAAACTCCGGTGTGTGGGTGGGTGAGACGACTCTGGAGAAGCTCAGTCTACAGACAGAAAGTCAAGGTGTACTGCTAAGGCTTACAATGTAACAAGCTTAACCCAGAGACAGTTCCTGAAAACACTTCATATTCAAACAGTCTTTGGATACTTTCTCTTAATAATGAACTCCCTTGATCAGATAGTAACCATAATAATAACAGTAATAAAAAAATCACTGTCTGTTGTAGACGGAAATTGGACATGAGCCCTTAAAGACTTTTCAATAGAGTTTATTTCTAGAAAACGGACTACAATTTTAATGCGGAATGCAGTTTTGTATTTCCTATATAATTATTCTTCATTAGGAAAAAGTTTAAGGACTAAAACAAAAAGCAATATAAAATCATACTTTAAATTTCAAATAACAGTTCCCATGAAATCTCAGAAAGAAACTCAAATAGTTTTAATAGATTCAGGAATTTTATTTCAAGGAAGATTGCAGTGTTGCAATTAAGGACACCACACATAGGCTGGTGTCCAATTCACACAAATGCTTGCCAAGGGCAACCCATTAATAGGCAACCTTGCATGAATTTATTCTCAGATCTGTATTCTAGCCAACATATTAGCCTACTCTTCTTCTTTTCATCAAAATTAGCAAAAATTAATGGACAATAGAATCCCCTAATCCTATTTTGATAGTAACATCTAAATCAATTATAGTCCTGACTTAAACCCAGTGTACAACCATTAAAAAATTAGAAAGATTTATTGATCTCTAGTCACAGACAAAGAAATATGTTATATTGTGATATAAGGGAATACTACTCTGAATATTTTTTTTTTATTCTACTAACATAAACTCTCCAAAGTGACAAAATAGTATAATTATGCTCAGTCAATTTTAAAAATTGAAAAAATTGAAATCCATCAAAAGAATATTAAAAACGTAATTATCTAAGGTCAGATACCTACTAAACCAACAGATTCTGCCTTGGCAAAACTCAACACTTTTTAACTAGTGATTTCTTTACATTCCCCCCTCCCTCCAAGATGCCCTATGTTTATGTATTCAAGGAATAGTTGCATTCATATTTATGCTTCTGTGCTGGAATCAATCTGGAAAAAACAAATATGTATCCATTTCTCCAAAGCAGATATTTTAAAGATTTATCTCTTGATACTTCAGTTCATACATTGGCATTAGATTTTTTTTCTGATTCAGATCAAATTATAAATAGGTTTGTTCAGTGGTGAAATGTAAAATTTGTTACTACCGGTTCTGTGGGCGTGGCTTGGTGGGGGTGGGGGTAATATGACTGAGTGGGCATGGCCAACTTTTTTTTTTTAACTTTTAAAACCATTTTTTCTACAACCTCTTCGGCTGAAAAAATGCTTATAAAGCCTCTGATGATCCCAACTGACTTGCCTTATCGGCAGAGGCTTTTTTTTTTAAGCCTCTGACGATCCCAGCTGACTTCCTGATCGACAGAAGCTTTCTTTTTTTAAAAGCCTCTGATGATCTCAGCTGACTTGCCTGATTGGCAGAGGCATTTTTTTCCCTTTAAAAACATTTTTTCTATAACCTCTTCGGCCAAAGAGGTTGTAGAAAAAATGCTTTTAAAAGCCTCTGATGATCCCAGCTGAGCCGCGCGATCATCAGAGGCTTTTTTTTTACTTTTAAAAGCATTTTTTCGGCCAAAGAGGTTGTAGAAAAAATGCTTTTAAAAATAAAAAAAAAGCCTCTGATGATTGCGCGGCTCAGCTGGGCAATTGGGGGGGGCAGGAATTTTTGCTACTGGTTCTCTGAACCAATCGCCTCCATCGCTACCGGATCAGGCAATCTGTTCCAAACCGGGAGCAGTTCACCCCTGTTGAGCATTTGTTACAAGAAAAGACAAGGAACTATGGGCAATGTTTGTTCAGTAGTATGGATACAATGTGTGTGTGTGGGGGGGGGGGCGAGAAGGAAGGAAGGAGAGCAAGATTATTCTGCCAAATTCTGCAACAATAAAAGGAGTAACTATGATTATAGAATTCTCACAATTTAACTAAGTTATGCAAGATTTTTGAATGTATGTCATAAAGCTTTATTTTCACACACTATACCTGTGATGGCGAACCTATGGCACGCATGCCACAGGTGGCACATGGAGCCATATTGGTGTTCATGCAAGCATTGCCCTAGGTCAGCTTCTTTTGCATGCCTTTTGGGCCCACCGGAAGTTGGGGAACAGGCTATTTCTGGCCCCCGGAGGGTCTCCGGGGAGGGGAGCGGAAGGCCCGTTTTTCACTTCCCCCAGGCTCCAGAGCCTTTCTAGGAGGTGGCATATACTAGATATATTGGGAGACAAATTCTCAAAATACCTAGCTAGAATATGGCTCCTAGTCACAATGTTTTATTATGCTCATACTAACACAATTCCTGATATCTACCAAACACTCATCCATTGTGAGATAAGCAACTATTGTTTCTATCAATAATAATAATAATTATTATTTATTATTATTATTATATTTATATTTATAATTATTATTACCGTTTCTATCAATTAAATTATTCTATCACTTTCCACTGTAATTCAATTTCACTACATTTAGGTTTAATTTACAATCATATTGATGAAAGTAATCCACTGAAAAAATATACAGAATTTTAGAAGACATTGATGATAATGTCCAAAGTTATGATCAACTCCTGGTAAGAGGGGTTACCAAGCCATCTCCAGATATTAGTGTTTAAACCCCATGTCTGCTAAGAAAATGATAAAAAGGTGGCAAAAGCCCCCAGACAGTTTGATCTTATTGTAGATCCGAAATCCATAGAGAGTGCTAGATAACTGTTGGATCTAGGGATTCCTAGCATGAATAAGGGATATGGATTGACTATCTTTCTCTAGTAACTCTTTTAACATCTATTCACTAAAATTATTTTTGTTCTTTCCCCAATTTGTGAGCCTATAGTATTGCCTTCAAATTCTAATGAACCAATTGGCTCCTGACTTGCCATTAGGGTATCCACATTCACATCTTTCAATATTTTTGTACATTTCTACAGAAGAATGGAATTGAAACGTACATTAAAGTCTATTTTCTTCCATCATATAGGTTCTGTAGCACCAAAACACACCCACAACTTAGAAATGATTGTTTTGTCTTCCTCTTGATTTCTTCATAGACACAAATCTTTGACCAAACAGACCATACACGTAGATCAAATAGATCATACACACAGAAAGAAAAATAATGTGAAATCAATCAATGAATTAATCTTATTCAGTCACAGACCAGCAGATAAAATATAAAAGTCACAATTAATTAGGATAAAAAAGAAAAAATATAATTGTAGCTAGAATGAAGGAAACCGGGATGCAGAAGACCTGACTTCTAATTTGCTGTTTTAGAGATGTAAAGGGAAAGTTTTTCTCTCAAGAATGGAATTGTGCCATTCGCACTACAATTGCCTCTCACAATGAGATTACTGAACAAAACAATACAGCTGTTTCTAATACAATGAAGTTGATTCATTTGTCCGGTTCTACAGCAACATCCCTATAAATATGTAGGTTTTTGAACATAACAGTATGTTAGTTTTTCCCAGGCTGATGCTTGCCAGATGTACTGGACTAAAATGCATAATTTCTAGCCAGCAAGAATATTGTATTTGCTGACTGGGGATTATGGGAATTGTATTCCAACACATCGGGTGGCCCAGAGTGAGGAAGGCTGCCATAATACAATACGTCATAGCAGATGCCAGGATTATATTTTGGAACATAAAGAATTGAGGTTTGGCCTAATATTGAATAGATCTAGTGATTTCTTGTGCTTGGTGAAAAATTGTTTTGGCAAAAACCAAAAATATAGGCTGTATCAGCTATAGCACAGGCATCAAGATTATCTAACGAAAATTTCTGCTTCTATTGTGTTATTAAGCATTTCACTTATAAACAATCCACTAATTAAAACATTATTTTTACAGCAGGTGGAGGGAAACTCTCCTGCTCCCTTGTATACAGAAAATTAAATGTTATATAGAGCAGTTGCAAAATAAATGCCCCCATTGGTGTCTGAATCTGTGGGGGAAGAGGAGCTAGAACAAGAGCTGACAGAGATTGAGAGGGCGTTGGCCTTGGAGGAAACTGGGGAAGGACAGAGTCAGTCCGGGCAAGACTTTTCAGGATCAGAAAGGCTTGCAGACGGGGAGGAGCAGGAGAGACAGAGCTCAGGCGAAGAGCAAGGAGCACTCCCTTCTGATCCTAGAGCATGGAGAGAAGAGAGAAGGCGACAACAACACAGACTGAACCGGCTACGAGGAAGGAGAGTGTCCCGCCCCCCTTCACAAGGCACACCTGGGGATTGAGATGTAAGGAGTGTTGGTGGGAGGGGCATTTGTCGGGAACAAGGTTGAATCTGTGGAGTCTTGTGTGCACTTGCCGACGCCTGAAGATTACTGTTTGGCTAACCTGGTTTATTGGACTGCTGGCCCTGGTTACTGTTTGGCTAACCTGGCTTACTGGACTACTTGCAGTCACAGGCTGCAGAAGGTGCATGTGAGAGCTTTGCTCCAGGATTTATAGTAAATGTGGGGATGTTTGGGGCCAAAGTTAGAGCAATAAAGGGGAGTTAGACCTGTTCTCTGGCTGTGTTGCTTTCATGCCACACCCCGAGTCATCACAACATGTAAATGAGGTTTTCTGCTACTAAACAAGAAGTACACAACATCAATGGTATTCAATAGGTATTTCAAGGAGTCTCCTTGAAAGATTCCTCTCTTAATGTTAACCTCTCCCTTTCTGTTCACCATTAACCAGCAACTGTGTCTGCCATTGTGCCAACAATCTTTGTATAAAGTTTCTGATGTTTCTACTGACTCTGGTTATTTCTGGGTACTTCATTATCCAATCATGTGGCAGGGAGTCAAATGTCTTTGTGTAATCAATTCATGCTACATTCAAGTTGGATTTCCTTCTCTTGCAGTTTTCCAGAATCATCTTGAACTTATTTGCAACTAGATAGCATCAGCTATCACACCAGTTAGTAATTTGAAAGTTGTTGGTAAGCAGATAATTGGTTGCCCTAGTGCTGCTCCTTTTACTGGATATTTCATTATCAGGTAGATTTGCCAGATGTTAGCCAGTCTTCAATTTCACCTCCTTATTGTTGTTTTATATTGTTAAACTGCTTGGCAACATGTGGATGTAGACTACTCAGATGTTTCAACTAAAATCCACACAGTTCATCTTCACCTGGTGCTCACCAATTCTTGATCTTCCTTATCCTTTTCTCCACCATTTTTGCTGCTATTCTGAGTTCTTTCATTTCATCTTTTTTATTCTTATCAGCGTCTTTTAATCAAGCAACGTTCTTGTTGTATTTCTTTGGATTATCCCATATCTGCACCCCCGCACTGTTTCCTCTTCATCAGGTACTAATTGATTCACTGTAGTCTTTCCATTGATGGATTGGTAGAAATGTTTACGATTAGATTGAAGTGGGAGTTTCTGCCTATAATTTACCATTCAAGCTTCATTTCTGCTGATCTTCTTGGCTACAGATATTATTTGCTGCTTTATTATTTCCGTTGCTTCTTGATCGTCCTTGTTTCTAAGTGGTATTTCTTGAGGGTCAATGACAACTCATCATAGCCAACTCACTGCAGCCAACTCACTGCAAGACCAATCACAATGGGCAACTCGCTGTGGGACAACCTGCCATCAGAAAGTTACACTAATGTCAAAGAAATATTGGAATAGAATAATGAAAGAAAGGATGCCAAAGGAAGGACAAAATGAAATATGAATGAGGAAAAAATAAAATATTTTTAAATTAGTTTAAATAATTAAATTGAATTGTTCAAGTGTCCTCTAGCAAGTTGGCCATGGTGAGTTGCCTGTGATGAGTTGTCCCATTCTGATTTCTTGATTAGGTATTTTTCAGTCTTTTTGTTTTTCAACTTCTTTTCTTTCATCTGTCCTAGCTTGCTGATCTGACTTTCCAATCTGATCTTCCATTTTGATGGCACACTGTTTGGCTTTTTTTTTCTTTGTTGATTTTTCATCCCAGGTATTCAGTTATAACTACAATTGTGCTGTAAATTAGTTGGTTTGTTTCTTGCAGGTGAGCTGGTGCTTATATTTGATATTGCAGTATTGGCATCTTGTAATACTTGTGCTAGCTGTTTCTTTAGAAGAAGCTTCAAGGTAAGCAGCCTTATTCTGAAGTTTTTGTGCTGTTCTAGATGCTAAATTATTTTTTCTTTCAGTTCTTCTACTTCTTCAGTTAGAGGTCTTTGTTCTTTCTGAGGCAGAGGAAAGAATGCCTGGTTTCCAAATGAAAACAATTCTATATCTCTGCTGGATTGCTCTATTGCCAACTCCCTCTGGTTTGCTTCTATAGTCTGAGTTACTTCTGGCAAGGATTTGATTTCTTTGGTCAAGATAGACCTTTGTAATTCTTCCAATTCTGCTTCTGTGAATACTTTATCTTGTACTATAAATTGATATTGATTTGTAGCCTCTGTTCTGTTATTTAAACAAAGCGAAAGTAAAATAGAACAAAATAACCAAGGCTAAAGGAAACAAAGAAAATATATCAATATGGTTACTAAAAAAGAAATACCCAAATATCATTAAGATGTTAAAATAGTGACCATTGGAAAAAATATATGGAGAATTTTGTCTCAAGTATCATTTATTCAAAGTACATCTTTTAAAATTAATCCCTCCTCTGCAGCTACTACAACCTTTGAAAGATTGAAAAAAGATATCTAGAATGTGATATTCTGCTAGGAAAAAAGAATTTCTGATAACAGGGCAGTGATTTTACCTTACTTGAAGCTAAAATTACATATATCAGTTTATTTTTATATAAGACTAGAAGCATTTGAAATATGGATTTACAGATGGCTGTTACATATAAACTGGCTTGACAAAATCAGAAATGAGGAGGTGATAAACCGCCTGGGAAAGCCAAGGGAAATCATCAAAACCATTAAAAAGCGAAAGTTAGAATATTTTGAACATGTGATGCAACACCCGGAAAAATACGGCATACTTTACTTAATCCTCCAAGGAAAGACTGTAAGGCAAATGAGGTCCAGGCAGAAGAAGAACATCATAGCTTCAAAATCTAAGGGACTGGTTTGGACAAAACTCAGCAGCACTTTTTCGTGCGGCTGCTGATAAAAATAGGATCGCCAACATGATTACCGATGTCCGATGATGGATACGGCACAAGAAGAAGCAGCTAAAATTACATACATCATCTTATTTTTATATAAGTATTGATACACAGTTTATGATTTAAGCTTTTATAGAAACCTCCTTGCCCGTGAAAATATTTATTCCAATTTACAAGTAATTTGTAGAATATTTGCAGTTTTAGGATTTGTTGATGTTACTTTTGTATTACTGAGTTACAATGGTGATATAACCATACATTTTTGGGGTATGTATGTTGGAAATTATGTAAATAATATGGCTAAAATGTCAATTTATATTATATTTTACTTATTTAGAAATAAGCCTCTACATGCAGAGACATATTCTCAGGAAATACTGTATACCTTGTCAGTCTAACTAAATTTTGAAAATGTAACAGTTCAAAGCTCTAGGTAAGAACTAAAAATAATTTATAGTAGCAGGCTATAATTTGTCAATTTTCATAGAGTCTATTAAGAAGGTTAACTTTATTCAAGAAGCTGTCTAAAATGCAATCTGTTGTGTGCAGCATGTTTTCCTTGTCAATCTAATTTGTAATTCATTTTCTTAGGACTCTGGAAAGCTGATTCTTGCAAAAATTTGCACTTAGAAGAACATTTTATTTAAAGCTATAGAACTCAAACTTATTTTAATCATAGTAACCTCTTCATCATTTTCCTCTTCCACACAATAATTTTAAATTATCAGTCTCTTATAGGTGCTTGAATATATCAAACCTATATGAAAAATAAAGCTGAAATAGTAACAACTGTAGATATGTACTCTCTACTATATAGCATTGTTCTCACTTGTAGATGTTCTCTGGTATGAGTGGGATGGGGGTAGTTCATCCATTCTAGACCTCTCAGCAGGTTTGATATCATCCACCTTTATATCATTTTTGGTTGCAGGATTTGAGGCTAGGTGGCTCAGTCTTGTGTTTATTCAGGTCCTTTCTCCAAGGCTGGTCCCAATTGGTGTTTATAGGGAGAGGTCCAACCTTCTGCAACTCTTTTGTGGCATGTTGCAGGGTTTGGTACCCTCTCTGCTATTTTTTAACATCTATATCAGTGATAGCGAAACTTTTTGGCACTTGGTGCCAAAAAGGTTGCGGGGAAATGCCACGCATGTGCTCGTCAGAGCTGCGCTCCGGGAAAGCTGAACTTCCGGGTTCTAGTGCACATACATGCCCAACAATCAGCTGGCCGGTGCGCATGTGCATGCCGGTTTTTGGCACTGCTGCGAATGTAAAGGACAGCTGATCATCGCACGTGCATGCGCACCAGAAATCCGGAAGACAAACAGGCAAGGCCACGCGTGCCAGGCGACATGGCTTCATGTGCCACTTTGGGCACATGTGCCATAAGTTCGCCATCACAGATCTATATGAAGCTGGTGGGTGAGATCATCCAACATCAAAGGATGAGCTATTATTAGTATGCTGACGATACTCAATTTTATATTTCTAGCCCTTGTAACCCAAGTGTGTTGTTGCCTCTAGCCTGTTGGACTCTGGATTGGGGACAACAAGGTTCAGTTGAACCCTGGTAAGGCCCAGAGGCTATGGGTACATGGAATCTATGGGTACATTCATGACCTGATCATCTCTTGCTTGGACTACTGCAATATGCATTACATGAAGTTAATCTTATAGAGTATTCAGAAGCTATAAGTGTTTCAGAAAACAGCTGCAAGGACAGTTGTAGTAGCACCTATGGGAGATGCATGTAACACCATTATGTGAGCTGCACTGGTTGCCCAGTTTGCTTCTATGACCAATTCAAGGTATTGGTTTAAACTTTCAAGCCTTTTATGATATGACCAGGTTACCTGAGGAACTGTCTCAATTTAATTCCCACCCTTATTCATTCTGGCAGAATGGGCATGCTGCAGATCCTGTTGGTCAAGGAATTTTGGATGGCGGGGTCCAGGGGAGAAGAGCATTTTCTGCTGTGGCCCCTGCCCTTTGGAACCTCTTGCTGCTGGAGACAAGATCCACCCCGACCATCTTTGGCTCACCCAAAGGACCTCAAAACCTGGCTCTGCTGATTGGCTTGGGACCTTGATGGGAGTGTTTTATGCTGGAGGTGAAGTAAGGCACCTGCTACTGTTCACGTACTTGCTTTCTAGTTTTATTTAATTCCTGTTAATTCTAATGTTTTAACATTTTAATACTTTTATGTTTTTATTGTATTGTAAGCTCCCCAGAATCATTTTGGATAGTGAGATGGGTAGCTTATATATGTAATAAATAAATAAGACCAGATCAGCAATACTGCATGTTTTAACTTTGATTAGTTTAATATACTTCTTTCATTAGCATTTTTCTCTGCCAAGAACACACTTTAAGGGTAATTTCAATTTACAGTATCTTATGAAGGTCTTCTTCTCAACTTATGGTTGGCTCTAACACTGCTGAACTTTAGATAAACTGTCAAATCTGGCTCTTTTGTGGGCTTTTGGGTTGTGATATGGTGGAAACCCAACTGAATAAGAGTGTAATTTCTGTTTGGATTGTCATTTTATTCTTACCACTTTATGTATCGTGGCTTTTTGTTCTCTGTTAAATTCTGTTGAATTTTATGAATCCCGCTTTATGAAAGCTGTGGTAATTTTGGTTGAATATTGTAGCCCACAAAAATAATGATTTTATGTCTACTAAATTCTCATAAGTTGGAGAGGAAATAACTATGTTGATCAAATCTGGTCCTTGTTTTCATGTCTGATCCATGCTACTTCAGACTACAGGTACTAATCAAAGACTTGCCATAAAAATTGCATTTTGTATGGCAATTGAAACATAGGCTAATTTTCTAAATGAAATAATCAGGTGATGGTATCATTTTGTCACTTAAATTTCCTCTTGTAATGCAAACCAGTACATACAGGACTGGCAAACCCACTGCACCTCCACCTCTAAAGCTTCATTTGAATGTGTGCAACTGAGATGTTTGGATTCTTTTTTTTAAAAAAAAAATCTATATATAGAACAGGAAGCCACAGTCTGGATGGAATATGGTGAAACAGACTGTATCCATGTTGAAGTAGTGAGACAAGGTTGTATTGCCTTTCCTCATTTATTCAATCTATATACCTAATATATTCTGATGGAACCTAGATTGGAAGATGGGAAGAAGAAATATCAATAAACCCTGCTATGCTGATAACGCTACTCTAATAATAGAAAATATGAATGATCTCCAAACGGTGGTATTGAAAGTCAAGGAGCATAGTGGAAAAACAAGACTGCAATTAAATATAAAGAAGACTTCAGGAAAGAGAGCAGGTATGGCAGGGAGCTTTAGAAACTGATAATGAAGTCACTGAAATGGTGGATACCTTCTACCATTTACGACTATTTAAATGTTTATAGCCTCCCATTTCAGCAGAGTGACTCTCATTGCCTAACAATAGATAAAAACAAAATACTAAGTACAAAAACAACAATATCAATTTTATAACTAATTTTTTTTAAAGAATCTATTACATCAGCCTCAAAATAATTATAAATAATGCAATGTATCCAAGGCTCCTAATAAACCATCTGAAAAATTTTTATACATTGGCTCAACTAAGATTCTGGCTAAGTGAATAAGAGAACAGCCAGATTTTCAAAGCTCTACAGAAGAATAAGTTAATTACCTAAGGTCAAACACTTACTAAAGCAACAGATCTAGTTCAGTGGAGCTTTTGAGGGAGACTTTTTAAAAACATACCTTTGAATGCAAGAACAGGACACATTACACTGAAGCACAAATTGATTCATTAGCCACACAGGAGGCAAAGTCAAGTAGAAAGAGATGGGATTTCACCACCTTTTTATAGGTTTAGGCAAACTAGAATATGCATATAATTGGAAACAGCAGCAAAAATATTTGATTAGGTATAGACAACAGCAAGTATTTGATTGGGTACATATGTCATATTCCTAGCAAAGACAGTGAGGCAATTAAGATGTAACAGGGTTGGACTACAAAGACAATGATGTTTTGCAAGAATAAAGAGGGAATTATTTCATGAACATGGACTTGTGTTTCAAGGTTTCAGGCACACACAGGCAGACAGTACTCAAAAGCTGAAGGAGATACAGCAGACAGAAATGTAATTCAAATGCTCAGCAGACAGGACTTGTCTGAAAAATGCCAATTACAGTCCAAGAAGCAATAGCCTTGCCCAAATACATTCCTAGAGTCGTAAAAAGTCAAATCAGGTAGGGTCATGAAGCAAGAACCACAAACTAGAATTACAAGAGGTTGTTTCCAGCTAAGACTGCAAGCCAAGCAGCTACCTAAATCTGCAGACAGCTGGCTGCAATTATGTCTTACCTTTTGCCTAGCAAGTAACCTGATTGAGGAGGTTTACTCTGCTCACCCGTGTATGTGTTTGGACCTGGGGGTTGTGCCTCATTTGAATGGTCCAGCTCAACAGGAGATCCCTGTGGCTAACCAGCTTCAATTGAATCCTGGCTTACTGGAGGCAGAGGCTGAATCCAGAAGCACAAGCTCAGCTGAAGCAACATTATCAGATTCAAAACTAGCATCAGATTCTGAATCATGGCTCATAAAACATGTCATTCTAGGAAGCTACTTTGGTTTCCTTTTCCAGAGCTCTGCTCACCTCCCAGTACAGGTAGTCCTTGACTTATGACCACAATTGAGCCCAACATTTCTGTTGTTAAGTGAGATTTTTGTCCCATTTTATGATCTTTCTTGCCATATTTATTAAATGAATTGCTGCAGTTGATAACTGGCTGTTAAGTAAATCTGGCTTCCCCGTTGATTTTGCTTGTCAAAAGGTTGCAAAAGGTGGTCACATGACCTTGGGAAACAGCAAGCGTCGTAAGTATGAACCAGTTGCCAAGCATCTGAATCTTGATCACATGATCATGGGGATGCTACAAAGGTTGTAAGTGTGAAAAATAGTCATAAGTCACTTTTTTCAGTGCTGTTGTAACTTTGAACGGTCACTCAATGAACTATTGTAAATTGAGGACTATCTCTACCTTTCTCCAGCTTATCATTCTTTCACCTTCTAAAATGTTTAATGGCTAAGCTGACAGGGAAGTTTCCCTGGGAAAGTGTTTTTGTAAAGGGGCTAATTGCATAATTTGACATCTTTAAATTGGGCCAGTACTTTGTCTCCATGGGAAGATGTATTTGGATTAGGGCATGGGTGTCAAACTGGCGGTCCATGGGCCAGATATGTCATGCATAGGCCATGTTTACCCCAGCTCTGTGGATGGGAAAAACATCGTAAAACGTCACGTGATGGTGAGTTTGACACCCGGAGATTAGACTCTTTTAACCTGACACACACACCCATTTACTTTTTTACAGGTAAGTGAAAACTATATTGTTTAAGAATGCAAAAAAGCCCTTTCCTTATTTTAGAAAGACCCAAAAGAGCAACAGGAAAACCTTTCTGAACATAACATTCCATAAATTGCAGAATTTTTTCACTACTTTACAAAATTGAGAACATTTTTCTCTATGTCTCAGAGTTGGCCTATCTAGACTAAGGGTGGAAACGGAGGGGAGTGTCTGAAATAGTGAAACTAACTAGATGGATTATATTGCTGGCAAATGAGGAACAGATGGGTTTCATATTCAAATGAACAGATAAGGAAAACGGAGATTAAGAAACAAAATGATTTAAATACTAATGAATAAAACATGAAGTAAATTTAATTTAACAAAAGAAGTACCAAAAAAGGGGATAAATTAAGACATCTTATTTTTACACCCCTATGAACCATGCTACCTACAAATAATGTTGGAAATGTGCAGCATAATTTAACCAGAATACAAAGAGTTAATTTCATATGATTTTATTTACTTAGCTAAACGACGCAGGAAAAAAGCCCCATAGTCACAATAGCAACTGTGATTAAAATACAAAGACAGATGGCAAAGTATACACCAGTGTTTGGTAGATAAGGAAGAGAATGATGAATTAATATTACTTTAAATTCTCAACCACATATACCGATTCTTTTTTCAATGAAAGCATTGTCTTGCATATGCATTAGCATTCCAGACACTGCCAAAACTCTAACCCTTCATACCATCACAGTCTGCATATCAAACATAGGTTTTGGAATCTGTACACAAATCAGCACAATTATGTGTTGGCACAGAATCCCACTGGTTAGCTAGGCCAGCAAACCACTCTCTCCCATCTGTTCCAAGTAGTGAAGGGGTGTATCTTGGCAATTACTCTCACAACAGAAGGTCTTTGTGAAAAACTGAATTTAGAAACCTGTTCATTACACAACTTCCAGAAGGTTTGTCTTCTTTGTTCAAACTACCTGGCAGGATAAATGGAGAGAACAAAACTATAGTCTGTCCTTCCATATTTAGTTTCTTCTTATTCACCATGAAATCCTAAAAAGTCTACAAAACAGTTTATTACAGTAGTATTGAACTAATTAGCATTCTCCAACATTTCAATATTCTGGATAAGATCTGTAATTATGAAGAATATGCAATATATACTTATTTTCTGTGCACAGGAGAAATATAGATTTTTCACTTAAAGATGGGAGAACCAGTTTGGCATTGTGGTTAAGGCCAGGGGTAAAATGCACTTACCTAAGCTACTGGATTGCAAATGTGAGCATGTGTGCCTCTTCTGCACATGCACAGAGGGTCCAAAATGGGTCGTGGGTGGGTGGGTGGACCCTCTTGCCACCGCCCCTACTGGATCGCGTGAGATCCAGCTGGATTTCACTGTTGGTTAAGATGTTGGTTTAGAAATGAGGAGACTATATTCTAGGCAGGAAATCCAGCTAACTCACAAAATTATTGTTGGGGGTGGGGAAATAGTAGACAAGAATACCTGTCTTGAATTATATATTAAAAGGTAGGATAAAATCTAATTGTAACAATAATTTCCTGATATTCATTTATAATTCTATTTATCTTATTATTGTTGGCATAGAATTGTCTTTCTTTATCCTCATTCTACCCTCCTTCAAAGCCCGTCCTGGGAGCCTCTCTTCAGACCTTGTGCAAGTACACCATATTCCATTCCAAAGACTTGGTTGTTAAGCAAAATGGTTGCCTAGTGAACATATGAGACACACACACACAAACATATTCATTACTGACGCTGTTAAGATCACTGGTTGCTGTCATTTTATTTATATAAAGTTCTACAATGTACTTTGCCTTTTACTCCCCTTTTTTGCCCCCTCACAGCGTGGAGAGATTGTTTGAACAAACTATCTCTTCCAGAGATGCTTTTCTCGACAGCACAGTGTTTCCCTAAAAAGTGACAACCACAAGTTAACAAGCTCAGCTTTGTGGCCTTAATTAGTTAATTAGCACATTCTGGCCAACTCTCAGGGGCTGCCTGACCAGATCTTAATCACCTTTACACTGAAATCTTTTGTTCTGAGGCACACAAAATGTGTACCTTGTTCAGAAAATGATTTTTATTACCATGTATTACCTTGATATTTGGAGATGGTCACTAATTGAGGCAGTTGCTAAATGAGCAGTGGCTGTATATTTGTACAGATGCACAAGGTACCTCTGGACCCGGTCAATAGTCAATTATGTAGATCAAACAGCCATAATTTCCATTGTTGGATAAAATGAAAACTGGACTTCTACTTGTATTAATTTTCAAACCACCAGTTTTAATAAATTAATGTCTGTATTAATTTATTCTGAGGAATTTGGAAAGTGGTATAGGTATGTATGTAATTTCATATGTATTAATTATATTAATCTAGTCAGAAGAAACATGTCAATCATAACAATCTAATAGACACAATAGATATTTAACAACAGGAATGTATGCCTAAGGGAACATTGCCCCCTCCCCCAAATGGGGTTGTTTCTATCCCTGTTAATTTTCTGGGAGTCCCTTAAAACTTGGTTATATCATATCAGCTTGGGGACCCCAACAGACATGTGAATTTCTAATGTGGTTCCACTGCTGTTAATATCTGCTGCCCTCTGCCTTTTATTTAACCACAACTTTTAAATTTTCTGGGATGTGTTAATTTTTTTATATTTCTATTTTACACTTTTTACTGTATGCCTTCTAGTCACATGATTGAATGAGTGAGTGAGTGAATGAATACATAAATAAATGTGTCCTTTTACAAAGAACATAATCACAAAAATAAATTGCCTTGATCTAAATGGACTGGGCATTTTAGCTAGTCTTTTGAAAAGAACATAACAAATATTAACTGCTATCCATGAACCACATTTACTATTACTGTTGTCCACTGACATTCAGGAACCTTGACAATTAATTGCAAGTAATGAAACTCATTTCTCCATTGGCCAATTCAATGCAACTTACATATGTCACATATATTTTATATTTTTCAATATTTCTACCAGCTTACTTTATCTGATAAAAATTGTTTACAAACTTACAAGACAGTATTTACATAACTCTTAAAAGACACATTTAATGACAATTTACCGGTAATATTCATCAGTTGAGAGAAGTTCTTGGAGTACACCCTTGAATGATAAGAAATAATTGACAGAGATCGCCCTGAGGCACAAAATTCAAATCTAGCTTTGATGAGCCCAGGAATTTGTCTTTAAGAATAACATCTACAAGACTGCTGGTACCCTCATAAATAAAATACTTTGTACATGGAACAGTTTTATAACTAACTTATGAAGACAGTTTACAAAGGATTATAATCCTTAGGGGCTCAGCTAAATGTTAGTTTCTTAATGAGGCACCACAATTATAGCAACCTCTGAGTACTTGAAATAGCTATCAGTTCCCAACAGGCTCAAAAACCTACCTTGAATTTAAGTGTTTCTGTCCATTTTTTTTAATAACTCATGCTTCAGGGAATATTGGTGTTACGAGACTTCTATACGTTCAGTGCCTCATTTGCAGACTGATTAAAAATTAATTTGGAGCATTTTGAAATTAGAGTGTTCCAACAAGCCACGCAGTCATGTAGGTAACAGACTATTAGGCAGAAATAAGGAATGCTGCTTTATTTTTAAAAAAAAAAAATCCAAAAAAATCCAGGAGTCATGGCTGAGAACTAGGAAGTTACTTTTTTTCTTTAATGCAACAGTATTAGAAGATGCTTTCCCATATTGTAAAATTATAAATAGGGGGCACTCAAAAATATTTAAAAATATTTCTAAAGGTTTAAAATTAAAAATATTAAATTCAAATTTAGATTCAAGATTTTAGCTGTTATTATTTATGTGTAAATAATAATCTTATCAAGTATGGCTTGACATCATCAAACAAAGAAATTGTTTGGATACTAAAAAATATACATGACCTTACTTTGCATAAAAGGAAATGTAGAAATCAACACTGGGGAAAAAAACACTTTTAAACATTCTGATTGTATACAACTATCTGTTTTGTAGTCAGAGGTTGTAGTTTTATCATTAAAAAGAAGTGAGGGATGGGACTGGATTACATTAAATCAAACTCAACTTCAGGTTGACAAATTTACACAATTTTCTAAAAGCTATATCAATCTACACAAAGGGACTGAAATGGTTCAGAACAATGGTTTAACATACCGTTGTTACAAATTTTAGAGACTACGATAGGAAGTAGGTTGATCAGGGTCTACAGAAATAAAATATCTCAAAGATATGCAGTAAACCAGATGTGATCTGTCTAAAAGTATTAGCAAGTACGTAGCCTTGACCCAAATTATTTGTGTTTTGCTACCTGAGAACACATTCATTACCAAAACATTTTTAGATCTATAGACAATTTTTCAAGCATGAATTATAAAACTTTAAAACTTTAAAATTTTAAAAATGTAATTAACACCATTTAGTTTAAAAATGAGGAAAAATTAAATATTTGATCCTTCTGAAAAAATGAATGATACCATCTTTAGATGGTGTTCCTTACATTACATGATACAGAATCAATGTTAAAATAAGTGTATAAACATCTTTTCATTAATTTATTTAATTCCATGTACAAAAAAATAAAAATCATTAGTCCCTGTAGAATGGATTTTCTATATGATGGAGGGAATAAATAATACCTATTTAAAATTCTGCAAATAATTTATTGTTAATTTGAACTTGCCTTGAAATTGGATTTAATTTCAAATTTAAATTTTGTATATCTATGTGTTTTATTTCATGGCTGTGCACCGCCCTGAGTCCTTCGGGAGTAGGGCGGTATAGAAATTCAATAAAATAAATAAATAAATAAATAAATTTAGATTTTAAATCCTTCAAAAATGTTGGATTTTTGTTATTTATACCCCACCTTTCCTTAACACCAGTGGGCTTAGTAAGTAGTATTTTGAAATGTTTCACCACAACAGTGAGACTGTGGTTCAGAAGCTATTTACATACAAAAAACACATTTTTATTTTCACAGAAGCAACTTTTTAAAATGGCATATATTAATCAACCATTATCCACAAAATCGGTTTCATATGTACAAGCCTGACTCAAGGATGTAATCCATTCCCCTTCCCTACTTCTTTTTTAGTAATATAAATATGATCTGAATTCAAGAGAGACTTGCATAGAAAGTCTGGATCTGAATGTTGTTATTCAGCTTTCAAAAAGTCTGTAGTTCGGAAAATCACTGCCAGCCAATTTCAGGAAAATGCTGCAAATCTACACAAATAGGGATAATTTCATATTTATAGAATATGGAGTATGCTCTTGACTATATTTTTATACTTTGCTTGTGGCTTTCCATAGAAGGAATTATGTCAATCAAATTTCATTAAGATGTAAAATTTAGCATATGATGAACCTATAGAAATGGATACAGAAAGCCATGCTAGCCAGATATATTGCTCACAAGAAACCAAAACTTTGACTTTACTATTTATTCACACTTCAGGTGAAAATTTATATAACTAAATATTCCTGTAAACTTAAATAAAAGTTACAAAAATCCCTCAAATGGAAAAAGCTCAATAAAATACATAGTGTAGCTATCTCCCAGGAATGTTACTATTCCATGAGAGTAAAAGAGAGACAGACAAGAAAGACAGATGGAGGGACATAGTTAAAGTAATATAAAATGTTAGCATATTAATTTCTTACTAATTCCAGGTATTTGGAATCCATGATTTCTTACAACTGGACAAAAATGCAAGGTTAAATAGTCTCATAAATATGTATAATAGCAATAGCACTAATAGCACTAAGACTTATATACCGCTTCACAGTGCTTTACAGCCCTCTCTAAGCAGTTTACAGAGTCAGCATATGGTCCTCAACAATCTGGGTCCTCATTATGCCAATTACAGTGTTATTGCCTCAGTAGAAAGTAGGACTAGAATGGAATGAATTAATACTGATACTGAATGTGCCTGAAATCTAAATCAAGTACATTATTCATTGCCAAAAGTGTGTTTTAAGAGCTGTCTCCTGATTATGCTTTTATATTTATTTATTTATTTATTTGTTTGATTTATATGCCTCCTTTTCTCCGGAGACTCAGGGCGGCTTACAATGTGTTAAGCAATAGCCTTCATACTTTTGTATATACCTGCTTAGCAGGGCTTTCGCCCCCCCCCAAAGCGGTGTTCTTTTTTATATACAAAGTCAGCTTATTGCCCCCATAATCTGGGTTCTCCTTTTACCTACCTCGAAAGGATGGAAGGCTGAGTCAACCTTGAGCCTGGTGAGATTTGAACTTGCAGTAATTGCAGGCAGCTAGTGCTACTTAATAGCACTTTAGTCTGCTGCGCCACCAAGGCTCATATAGAATTCATATAGAAATGAATTCTATATACAGGGATATATAGGGAATTTACTTCTGAATTTCTATATTTAGATGGTTCATAACGTTCATCTGAAGACTATCAATATGAAATCATGAACTATATCATTAGCAGCCCAAATGCAGAATTAAAAGAAACAATGTAAATTTCTCTAAAGAAATCAGTTGTCGAGTGTCAAGCAAACTCGACACTGAAGTGGGGAGGGGATATCCGGCAGGACCATCAGTGATGGGGCAGCTCTACCGCACAACAACGTTTCTGCTATGTCAGGACGACGGGGGGGGGGGGGGGAGAGCGCTGATTACAGTCTCACACAATGGTGGTGGGGGGTGTTGAATCCGAAGAATAGGCGGTCGGTCACCCCACGGCCAGGGCAGGGCTACGTGAGGGGAGGGAGAGCAGTTCCTGGCCACTGCAAAAGAGGGGCGGGGCGGAGCCTGGAAGTACTGCCGATTGGCTAGAGATGCTCCCGGTTTAATTTGATTATTGTTAAAAGGGTGCTGGGAGGCAGCCGCTCCCAACGCCGACTTTATGTTTTTTGCAATGTTCGGGTATGACTCCACCGGGATATGAGGATTAAACCTGCTAACAACCTCGTGGTTTGTCTGCGAGTTGTGTTTACAGCAGGTCGAGCCAGCTCGGTGAGCAGAATACGACATCAGTCTTATATATTGTACAAAAATTCAATTATGAAAAAAAAAATCAACACTCCTTCTCATAGCTGCCAGCACTCACACAGCATCACAGTGCCCTTCCTTTGCCAATTCACTCTCAAGCAGACCCATAGGGTCCCTTTCTACCCTCACACGATGCTACAGCATTCGTCCCTGGCTGCATTCCACAGTATTCACTCACCCATCAACCTACTTGCAAACCTCCTGGGATTGCAACTTCCTGCTGGCTTTCCCATTGATTTTGCTTGTTGAAAGCTGGCAGCAAGTCATAAGTCATTGGCACCTGAGGTCCGCACCTAGTGAACCACAACGCTCACTTAACAACAGCAATGGGAAATGGTGGTATTGCCATCAGTAAGCAATGTAGTCATGACACATTGTGTGCTGTGTGACCATATATCTTAGCAACAGAACTTACTGTCCCAGTTATCATTGTTAAACAAACCTACCTGTAAATGTTTTGATTGACTAGAACTGAAAATTGGAATTCAGAAGAAATGCTTAAACAGTCAAAGTGCTGGCTAGATTATCCCTGGAGCAAACAGGACTAAAGGCAGCAAGAGAAAGAATTAACTAAAGAATGCAAAGCAATTAACAAGGCTTGAAGCTAGACAGTGAAGCGCTAAACTTTCCTTCCATAGTTTGGCTGAAATTGCTTTTCAGTGTAAGTTAAATAAGAGAAACCCTGGAATATTATGTTGTAACAAATCTTGTAGCATCTTTTAATAACACACTGTATTAGAAGGAATAAACTTTGGCTAAAGACAGCTTACTTTGTCAAATGCACAGGGTGGCTTAAAGCAATGTTGGATTTAAATTCATAGAGATGGGCAGGAATCTGTCTCTCTTGATCTTCATAACCCTTGTGACTTTTCCCCTCTTTCTCCCCTTTCCTCATTCTATGCCATTAAATAAAGCAAGCTGAAGCTCATGAAAGCTTATGCTGTATAATTATTATTAAAAGATGATAACAGACTTTGGCTACCATAGAATGACATGGGTGTCCTCCTACAATTAAATATGATGTGGCAGTGCCTCTCACAATTAACTCCTTTAACCCATGTATTCAATTCGTGACTTTTAGAAGTTCCTTTGTATTTCAGGCTTATTTTAAGGAAATATAATCTTAACCAGACTAATTTATAAATGTCCAACAAGAACAAGTATGAGCAGCTTTCCAAAACTCACAAAACTTTGGCTAGAGTACAAAGTAGGTTTCCAAGACTACAGAAAGAAAATGAGAATGAAAGAAGGAAACGAAACTATTTAACCAATTTCTCTTCTTATTACTGGGAAAACAAGCGTAATTTTCATCTAGATATTTCACAGAACCATAACCTTTTTTACGTTTACTATTCTCAAGCTTATATAAAAATATCTAAACAACTTTCTGCAATGAAAAACATATTGTGCATAACTAATGCAGAGTTAAACACTGCTTCTTGGTTTAAACTGCATCATGCATAAGTTTGGTGTGGCTTGTGATCATTGTAGAGAAATTATGATGCACAAAAACCAGCAAGATGTTTTTGTATAATATAATTAGTTCTATGCAAATTGAAACCATACTGGTTTTAATACTAACAATCATTTGGAGGACAAGAAAGAAAACAGAGTAATGCCAACATACATTTAATACTATATGCATATGTGAAATTTTCTCAAATGTACATGAAATTATTATTGAATTATTTTGATTCACAATTTTAGGTACTTTAATATTAGTTGAAATGTCTGAATTCTGAAAGAACATATTGGGGCACATTGACTCAAATACAATTACAGCCATAACAACTGGGCACTTGACCTTCAGTTTGTTGCTTATAAATAGTCACAATACATTTGCTTCCCTACACTGAAGTTGGTGAGTTTCAAACAAAGAATATCTCATTTACCATATACAGGTAGACCTAATTGACCTAGTTGAGACTGGCAACTCTGTCTCAATCACATGACTGTGCAAGACTTATGTCAATTCTACTCCAGTTGTTAAGGGAATCAACACAGGTCATTAGCATGACTTCAAATGACAGTGACTTACAACTTCCTGCCAGTTTCCCCATTGACTTTGCTTGTCAGAAACTGGCTGTGAATGTTATAGATGATTATCATGTAACTGAGATGCTGCAACTGCCGTAAATGTGTGCCAATTGCAAAGCACCTGAATAATGATTGTGTGACTGTGGTAGCATTGCAATATTTCTAAATAGAGTTATTTTAATTGTCAATAGCAATTCGCTGTCCCCAGACATTAACATTGGAAAGAATTTGGTTTGGCTGCAATTTTGTAGCTTGCACCTTATGTGGCTATGAATGAACAGTATCCAACTGTATGAGAGAATGCCCCGATGCACAGACAAATAGCTCTATGACTACATTTCATGCCCTTTGCTTCCCTATTCAAAAAGAGGCTTATGATATTGCTGTACTGCATAAGTACAAATTGCTCATAGGAAGCTATAATAAAGCTTCCATGACTTAAAACTAAATCAGGAAGCATTAGATGTTTGCGCCTGAACAGTCACCTGAATAGGAACAGAAAGTTCCTACAAGTTCGCCTAAGATCCAATTGTACTAAGTTCACTACTTTTGCTGATGCTCAATTTTAAATTTTCTATAGTAGAGCACTTTTTTTTTGGTAAAAAATACATCTCAGCCGCATGACCTAACTGATATTCATATTTTCTTCACAATTCCTTTTGAACCAGTGTTGTCCAGAAACCAGGAACATCTACCAAAGCAACACCTGGAAAAAAGGAACACAGGTTATTTATGTGAATGCATTTTTAAGAACTACTGTAAGAAGTAAGCAACTTATTTTTTTTTCACTGTAGTCCCTGTACATCACACAGTGAACAGCAAAATTAAGAAAGGGCAGTTCCAAGAGCCCATCTCTGCCCAATATAGAAGGCACTACTAATCCTACTGCTTGTAATTCATTCTATCCCATATGTCCAATCCATCATGCTTTTAAAAAACGTACAGTACAGGTGGCAGATACCTGGAAGTAACTGAAGTGGAGAGAATCAATGTAAAGTGTCTGCACAAAGAAGTTGTGTTGGGGGAAGTTGACAATATAGACCAACAAAGTTTGTAATCTATGCATTGAATGAAAAATGGATCCTAGTACAATAGTACAGAAATAAAGTGAGGTATAAAATGACAGAACAAGGGAACAAGGATGGGTGAGAAGAAAGTTCAAGGGATAAAGGTCCCTTGAAATGGGAATCAGAAACAATTCAGAAGGAAAATACAATCAGACCATAAAATCATATTTTATGTATGAAATTATGTAGATTATTATAAATATAAAGATTCCCTTGACAAGACACTTGTCGTCTGAAGTTGTAAAGACTGGTCAAGTAAGCTGTGTAACAGATAGATGAGATCTGGACCATGCTAAGACCAAAGGAAAAATACTTCCTCAAGAATCATAAAGCACCACTGTCATCAGTGCTTCCAAAGAAGCACCCATATTTAGTAGGCTTCTTACCATGAATTTTGGAGAATGTATGAAAAATCAACATTCAAAAAGAGTGGGCAGCCACCAGTCAGCTATAATTTGCTGTCACAATCAGAGCATTTTTCATTTGTTAAGGCACAGCAAAAATGGCTCTCAGTCCCATATCTATATATTTCAGCTTCAAAATATTTTGGTCTTTTTTTGTTATTTTTCTTCTTCTTGGTTTAGAGAAAAATAGAGAGGCCAATAAAATTGACAGAAATGAAGTAAGGATAAATATCCTCATCTGGCCTTAGCTGACAGAGCAGAGAAGCTTCCCAATAAGGTGACTATTAAGGCAGTCATATAAAAGAACTGAGGTGGTTAGGGCACAGATTAAGAGTAGGCACTGATATACATACTCTCCCAGACAAAATTCTCCTTAGTAACAGAAAGGATCCACTGAGGCTCCAATGTAAGCATAGAAGGAGTAATAAAGAATACAGAGAAATGAAGAACACTAATTAGAAATAAGCTTTTTAATAGTAACACAATATATATAATTTTATATATCATATTATCAGTACAGATTCACTAGGCCTCTGGAATATTTACATTCTGTTATATTTAAAACAGAAGATTTAATAGACTGGCTAAGACACAATAATTGTATTAATGCTGAAATAATTTAGTACAATTGGATCTTAGGTAAACTTGTAGGAACTTTCTGTTTCTATTCAGAAACAGACTGTTAGTTCATATTATAAGGACAAATGACCATAAAGGTGCTGCAACTGCTATTATTTTGAAACACGGTTGCATGTAACTTTTGAGTATGTGTGTGTTATAACTTTGAACAGCCTTTAAGTTGTACCTCAAGGATAAGGTGACCAGATTTTAACATTGGTAAAGCGGGACACCATTGACCGGGGGGGGGGGGGTGTTCTTGATTAAAAATTTGGTCTATATGGAGCAACAAAAATTTTCATAGAACGCAAAAATAGTATTGTAATATATTTTTAAAATATATTCCCTTCCTGTTCTCCCGTCATTCCCTAGTTTGTCGTGCATTCTTTCCAAAAATCGGGACTTTTTAAAAATGCTGCGGGACACGGGACAAATTGTTAAAAATCGGGACTGTCCCGCCAAAAGCGGGACGTCTGGTCACGTTGCTCAAGGACTACATCTGTACTATCGTGGTGAAGGCATAGACCAGCAGCCCAACTTACACAGTTATTATTGTTGTGTAAGTTGTCAGAGAAAATTAGAATATAAATGGAAATAATCATAATGGTATTATTTAGCATTATATGACCAAACATTCTCCAAAGTAAACAGAAACAGACAAATGTTTCTTACATGATGTTTTAGAAGAATTCCATTGTGGGAGGCAGGCTTCCATTTGTTTTTCCCAATTCAGTATTTTTCTTTACTATATAGTAATCATTATTTTTAAAAAGTCTATTATTTTAGAAAACATTAATTTCATATGTATAATTTCTGCTGCTTTAAAAATACTTTTAAAACTTCTAAATATATTCTCAAGAAACAACTTCTCTACAGAGATTTGAATTGTATCACCTGCGTTATTTATTTTGCATTTCTAGAGTAACAAGCTTGCTTATTTTAAATACTGTTCCAGTATTATTTGAATATCCACAATAGCAGACTATTTAAAGTTTTCACATAAGCTCACATACAACGGTAAATCAAGCATAGATGAGTTCATTTTCGTTATGCATTTATAACAGATAGCTTCTATGGTGAGCAATGGATGAAAATAAATGCTTAGCACAGGAAATAAAGTTTAGCTATAAATAGTTCAACATAAGGGCAAAACAAAGTTTAAGTAAAAACATTTTTATCGATTAAGGACAAAGTGTTGAAATAGTGAAGTTAATCGTCAAATACTCATCGAATATTTGCCAATACTAGGATTCTAACTCTAACCTTCGAAACTTAACACAAATTTGGCTAATTTCTAGAAATATAAACACACTAAGTTCATAATTGCACAAGGCCAAAATGTAGTTTGTTTCATTTTGATTTAGCATACTATATGAACCCATCCTTTGTAATTAATAGCTTATGTGAAAATTTAATTAACTGTAATTTATTCAATAATTTGGTATTATATCAATATTATAATATATTTGGTGTAATACCAATAATACAATATAACTATTCAGTAATTTAGGTCACAAATCATAGCAGAGAATGATATGTGACTCCAACCTAAGAAATTTCACTATTAGGCTGTATCCTTGGCTCATTGTTAAATTATATTATAATTGAATTATTCAGCTAAGTCAAATAATGTATTTCAGCCCTTACAGCTGGTACACAGATCTATCCTTCTACAATATTACTATCCTCTACTCCCATTCTTTCTATTTCAGGTAGGAAGGTCAAGGTGCCTCCAAGCATCAAGTAACTTATGCCATGAAAAGCTTGTAATCAGTTTTATTTAAAGCAAACATTATCCAGTCTCCAAAAACTTAAGCTACTATAAATATAAATAGCAAATAAATAGCAACTAGGAAAAAATTGTCAGCAGTATCTGCAGGGGTTTAAAAATATGCAGGATGGCAAATTCAGTATTACAACTGAGGCCATACAATGTCTCTTTAATATATGTAGTAAATGCATATATAAAAGTGTTCAATTGCAATATCACAACCACCATCTTACACTCCCCATGTAATTTTACATTTCTATGTATAATTGATGTAAATACCTAAGTATCATTTTCCATTCATCCTCATTTATGAATTTTATATGGCTAATTTTTTATAACATATCATCAGCATTGGAGTACCTCTACAGATGCTTCACAGACTAATTAACACTTTTGCTTGATAATGTTCAGTGATGACAACTAAATTTAATGGGGAACTGTTATATTATAAAAGACTATTTGAAACAGTGCTGTAAAAGCTGTTGATTATTTAATAAACCTTCTTTCAAATAGTATTCTTGAACCTGGGTAGATTCTACACCACCAGTATATTTTTTATAATATTCCAAAGTACAGATAAAATAACAATCCATTTATAATTCACATGAATAAAAAGTAAATAAATTTGATTAGAAACATTTTAACTTTGAATCTAAGTTCAAATACCTCTTTAAAAACTATATTGTGCAGATTATTTATTTACCACATAAACTAAAACAACAAAGGATTTTATTCAGTGATTAAAACTGGCTAATTTGCATCTGATAGTTCTCTCACAATCTATGTTTTAGAAAACAGCAATAATAAATTGATCCAGATGTCACTGTTCTCGTAGTTCTTCCCATGGTTTGGAGCAGAGGTGAGTTTCAGCAGGTTCTGACCAGTTCTGGAAAACCAGGAGCGGAAACTTTGAGTAGTTCGTAGAACCAGTAGTAAAAATTCTGACTGGCCCTGCCCCCATCTATTCTCTGCCTTCCAATTCCCAGCTGATTGGAAGGAACTGGGGATTTTGCAGTAACCTTCCCCTAGAGTGGGGTGGGAATGGAGATTTTACAGTATCCTTCCCCTGCCATGCCCACCAAGCCACGCCTACCAAGCCATGTCACACCCATCAAGCCACACCCACAGAACCGGTAGTAAAAAAATTTGAAAGCCACCACTGGTTTGGAGGATCAGAGTGAATGTTATTTCTTTCTTTCTATATATGTAATTAATAGAATATTTCCAGGATATTCTACTGAAGAGAGATGAAACCTATTATCTCCACTATAGTTTTTAATCTCCTGTTTGCACCTATTGGGCATAGAGAACTCCCAAAATGGCAAAGTGATTCTGCTAATTTAACTTCAATATTTTTTCTCATTTTCAATTACTCAATCTTTTCTAAAGTGAAACAGATGAATTTCAGACCTAAAACTGAATTTAATTTTTTTCACAGATTATCTGAATTAATGTTCTTTATTATTTATAATAACATATGCGGTCCAAAGGAGCTAACCTTCTGGCTTGTAATCATGGTTTTAAAACATTCTATATATTTTAAGACCTGTAGCATTAAATGTAATGTTTATTCAGAATAGATTACCATATCTCCTTACTTTCGAAGTCACTAAACCATTCAATTATTTAATGACTACCATAAGCTTTCCTGACCAAACTGTGTTTCTCTGTCTCCAAAGAAGGCATCAATTCAAAAACTACAGCTTTCCTAACACTGTTCCCCAGCGTAAAAAGAAATTTAAGCAATAGCATTCTTTGTGTTCTACAGTCCTTGACATATGACTGTAATAGAGCCTGCCTATTATGGTTGTATGCCATGATAGTCGTAAAACGTGTCAGTCAAATGAACAACCTGATCTGATGATATTTTTTGCAGTGTTCATTGCAGAAGTGAGGTTTTCAGCAAAACCATTGTAAAATATGGTCATGTAACTGCACGATGCTATAAACAGCTATAAATGCAGCTGTGTTGCTAACTGATATTCAGTCACATGACTACAAAAACTATTGGAACTTTGAATCAAGGTTGCAAGTTCCCCTTTTTGGGTTTGTTGTAACTCTGAACAGTTTCTAAGCAATTCACTGTAAGTTAAAGAATACCTGTATTGTGGGTAAGAAAAAAAAGAACCATAGTCAGTCATTTGGAGATGTAAAGGATATTACTATTAGCATTGTGAGGAGCAAAACTTAAGCCACAAATTACATTAATTTCATAGAGTATTATGTACCTGGACTTCTGTGCCACTAAGAAGAGAATCATAAGCAAAAATTCTGCAGAGATGTTGCTGTAGGAGAATAACAAGAAAAACTTCAGATTTAATCTTCTGCTTGTCCCATGCCTATTTATATCATGGAAACCCCATTAAAAATACTGGTAACTATCTCTGTGTTCTTCTGAAAACACATGGTCATATATTAACTTCAATCCTGAAACACCTGAAGAAAGACAGACGTATGCTTCCAGTTCCCCTCTTCTAGGATTTGATTCCCAAAACAAAACTAGTTTGGAAGAATCTTCTCAACTTTTATAAAATTAGACAAACATGTTTCTTTGATCTTCTCTCTTGTTTCTCCTGCTCCTGATTACCCTTCTCATGAATTATCTGTTACTTCTCTAAAGTAAATGGCTAAATGCCTAAACTCATGTTGGACTTCATCTGCCACAACAGGCTTGAAAATTATTGATATTATAGAATATGGTACAATGGTTTTGGAGGCCATCACTTTTCAATTGAGAACATGAAGTTAGAGATTTTCTCTATAAAATCTTTCAGCTACTAAAATGTTCAGCCTAATTTCATCATTCTGCAATTAAACATAAAATTTCAGTCTTGCTGCTGAAGCATCAGTCTTACAATTAGCACCACAAAGAGATGTGAGCAACTGTCCTACATGAAGCTGTGAAATTCATTGCATTATATTTCCATGTACATATGACTATGATTGCCAATGGAATCCTACTAAGTTAATTTATTATCTCAAAACAACGATCTATTTATACATTTACTATTTAAGAACAAATAGTAAGAAATAAAATAACTTCTACAAAGGTTCATTTGGACATCAGCAGGTTTATGCTCCAAAAAGCCAAACAGTAAAGAACTCAAGCAGAGCAGTGGCTGATGTATCTCTTTTCCCAACAGTACAATTCAATTCATGCTGCCAGTAGAAATCTGGAAATGTGATACAACACTGCTCAGAGAAGCAGGAAGCTTCATTCAGCATCTAGTAATTTCAGTAGATGTCATTGTGCCAAACTCAAAAGTTTATTTTTTCCCTCACTTTCTGATCTCAACTCAGAAGCTCATGACTGTATTTGCTGCCAAAATGAGTGTGTTACAAGCACTTCTGGGAAAAGCTCAAAAAGTATTGGCATCCTTACATCATTATCTCATTCATTCATTCATAATCATCTCAAAATAAATCTCTGGTCACACTGCTTTTACTTCACTGAGTAACTATGTTCAATGTTCAACAAAGGTATGGAAAACATTTTTCAAGCCTAAAATGTTCTACGTTTGGATATTAACTTTTAGAATGGCCATTCACCAGAAGGATCTGACTCAAACAGACTCTTCAATCTGTGTTTCGAGGTTGGACAACCTGTGGTAGGGAGGGAACATTTCAAATGCAAAATATTTTCATAGATCTGTAATTTTTAATGTTTTTCCTTTATTTCGTCTGAATCAAACTAACTACAAAGAATATGCATATAAAGATATCGACATTTGTAAGCTCACAACCACATAAAGCACATTTTTCAGAATGTAACACTAATGTAATTGAATAATGTTAATTGTGTTCGAGGATCGTGCCCAATAACTCCATAGACAGGTTCGTATTAAATCAATTACTGTTTATTAATTATACATCTTATCGTTACAGGTACAAGTCTGGAACTGAAGCAGGACCGCATGGCTGACCCTTAAGTACCCCCAGGGCATGGCTAAGGTAAGGAGGGGTTATTGGGTTAGGGTGGACCTTGGGGGCTGGCTTGTCCAGCCCCCCTGCTTCTAGCTCTGGGTCAGAGGCAAGCATTTATTCATGACAAAAACCCCTCTAAATGCCTGGCCGAGATATTTTTGTGTGGTGTGTACCTGAGGTGTCCTTTTCAGGAGGACGCCTAATTTTGATGTGAGATACGAGTGCTGTTTATTTTGCAATGGCTTTGTTAGGATGTCTGCTGTTTGTTCTTCCGTGTCACAGTGTATAACTTTCACAAATCCTATGTTCGCGAACTGCCTAACGTGCTTGTACTTTATATCGATATGCCTCGACCTTTGACCCACCGCTTCAGCCTTAGATATTTCCATGGCAGCTTTATTGTCCTCGTGCATGATGATGGGGTAGTTCGGTTCGGCCCATATGTCAGCGAGCAGGTCATCAAACCAGACCAGGTTGTTGGCGGCTTTGGACAAACAGATATATTCGGCCTCCGTGGTAGATGTGGCTACCAAGTCTTGCTTGCCTGTATACCAATGAACTGGGCTGTTGTTTAGAAAGAATATGTAACCCGAAGTGCTCTTTCTGCACTTCACATCCCCAGCCCAGTCAGCGTCAGCATAGCACGTGAGTGTGGGTATTGTGGTGTTCTCGGGCTCTAATGATAGGCAAGCCTCGGAAGTTTGCTTTAGATACCTTAATACCCTTTTGATGGCCTCCCAGTGGTACACAGTGGGCTTACCCACATGTCTTGACAGCAAGTTAACTGGCAGAGCGATGTCTGGCCTGGTCCAGTTCGCAATGTATAGTAGGGAGCCTATGGTGGATCTGTATAATGTGTTGTCCTTGAACGCCTCAGCCTCATTATACATGTCCTTCAAGAAATCTGGTTGCATTGGCGTTTCACACCCCTTGGCGCCTGTCATGTTGCATTTATGTATTAGTTCCAAAATTTTATCCTTCTGTGACAGTTGGAAACCCTTGCCTGTTTTCGTGATCTGCACCCCCAAGTATTTGTCTACCCTGCCCAATATTTTTAGTGTAAAATGTTTTCCCAGCTCATTGGCGAAGTTATTACATTTGCTAGCTTGATCACCGATATACAATATATCGTCTACGTATATCAAAACATATTCGAGGGAGCTGTCTGACTTCTTGGTGAAGAAGCAGTTGTCGGCTGAAGTGGCTGAGAATCCCATGGATTTCAATGTCTTGGATAGGCACTCATACCAACGTTTCCCTGATTGTTTGAGTCCATACAAGCTTCGGTTTAAGATCCAGGTTTCTCCCTTTTTGGTGCTTTGGCTGGGTGGCGCTCTCACGTATATCTCTTTGTCGAGCTCAGCGTGCAGGTAAGCGGTTTGCACGTCGAATTGGTGCACTTCTAACCCTAGCAGTGATGCGATTACTAGCGCACACTTCACGCTCTCGGCCCTGACTGTGGGGGAGTACGTTTCCGTGTAGTCATCAGGGTATTTCTGGGCGAACCCCTGTGCCACCAGTCTTGCTTTGTAGAGCGCTTTGTTTCCCTCTAGTGTTTTAACCTTGTAGACCCACCTAGTGCCTATGGTCGTCTTTCCTGTTGGGACTTTAGAGGGAGTGTATACGTTTAGTTCCCTCAGGCTGTCCATTTCCCTTTCCATGGCTTGTTCCCATTTCTCTCTCTCCTCATCCGGTAACCCCAGTACGTCCTCATATGTGTTGGGGGTTAGTTGGTTAGTGTGTAGGGATAGTATGTAATCCCCTAACCTTTCTGGCCTTTTGCCCCTGTTTGCCCTGACTGGTCTGTCAGGAGGTGTCTCTGTGTCATGCATGTACCTAGCTTCTCTCTCGGTGAGTGAGTCCACTTTGATGTGCGGGTGGTTTTCTTCCATCCCTTCACTGGTATTTCCTGTCCCTTGGGTTTGTTCTTTCCCTGTTCAGTGCCCCTTCCTGCTTGGTGTTTTATTTCCCTTTGATCATCCCCTGGTCCGTCCTTGTTAAGGGACACCTCGTTGAGGTGTATTTTGGACCAGTTAGTGTTTTCGTGAAAAACAGCTGTTCGTGATATTACGAAATTGTTGCTGTTGTCTATGAACCTGTATCCCTTCGTCCCCGGTTCATAGCCCATAAACCTCAGCCTCCTGGATACCCTGTCCCCCTTACGCCTGAGTTGTTTGGGGATGTGCACATCTGCTGTGACCCCGAATATGTGTAAGTGTGACACTTGTGGTTTCCTTTGGTACATTAACTCGTATGGAGTTTTATTCAGTACGCTGGACCATAGCCTATTTAGAGTATAATTCGAATAAATGAGTGCTTCGGACCAGAAATGCTGTCCTAGGCCGGCATCATCCAGCGCGCACCTCATCATGGTCTGTAGCGTTCCATTTTTCCGTTCTGCCACGCCATTTTGAAAGGCGGAAAACGGAGAAGTCGTGTAATGGACCATCCCGCGTGCCTTCAGCCATCGCGAGAAGTCGCTTGATAAGAATTCAGACCCCCGGTCTGTCATTATTTGCCTGATTTTGGTGTTGTGCTGTGTCTCCACCCTCGCATAGAATTCCTTAAATTTTTGGAATACCTCATTTTTGTGTTTTAGGGTGTACACGAAGCCATAGCGGCTGAAGTCATCCACTATGGTCAGGAAGTACCTTTTCCTGTACTTGATGGAGGGCCTTAGTGGCCCCACTAGGTCCATATGTACAAGTTGAAAGATTGAATTAGTTGTGCGTACTGATTTCTTGGGTCTTGGTTTGGTTTTTAATTTGGAGCCCTTACAAATAGAACACTCGAGATAGTTCTCACAATCCTTTATTTTTATACCTTCAGAGCATTCCAACATTTTCTGCACTACGGGAAAACTAACGTGTCCTAGTTTTCTGTGTAATAGGTGGGCACAGTTGTCATGCATCGGTTTTCCTATCGCTGGTTTCTCCTTCCTGGGTGCCCCCTGCTCACTGGGTTCATCGGTGGTGTGTGTGTGCTTAACCCCCTCTACTTCCTTACTTGCGTTGTCTGTGCTATTGGGTCTAACCCCTCGGTGATTGTTTACTTCTGGCTGTTTGTCCTTGGTTGGGTGGAAGAATGGTAGTTCCCCACTGACTACTACTTTCCCTATCCTTTTACCCCCTCTGGTTACCTGTGCCTTTCCTTCTTTGAAAGTCACCTCGACATTGTTATCCTTGCTCAGTTTTAGGGTGGCAAGGATATTATATGGTATATTTGGCACTAGAAGTACTCCCTGTACCACACCTATTCCTGGCACGTATGCGTTACCTTTGCCTGTTACTTGTACGTTATTCTGGTTAGCCACTTTCACTACAAAGCTCTCTCCTGTAAAAGAGGTTAGTAGGTTGCGGTCATGTGTGGTGTGGTTTGTGGCTCCTGAGTCCAGTAGCCATGTGCCTTCCTCCTTGTCCTGGCCGGGGTGGATGGAGTAGGCCGCTCGTCTCGGGTGCCTCTCCTTGCGTGGTTTCGGGTTGGGCAGATCGTTCTGCCATCTTCTTGGTGAATGCTCTGGTATTCACCCTGTCTGTTGTGGTCCTTTGCATGCTGTGGAGTATCAGGATTGGGCTATCCAACCATCCTCTGCTACCATATTGTTAATTGTGTTCGAGGATCGTGCCCAATAACTCCATAGACAGGTTCGTATTAAATCAATTACTGTTTATTAATTATACATCTTATCGTTACAGGTACAAGTCTGGAACTGAAGCAGGACCGCATGGCTGACCCTTAAGTACCCCCAGGGCGTGGCTAAGGTAAGGAGGGGTTATTGGGTTAGGGTGGACCTTGGGGGCTGGCTTGTCCAGCCCCCCTGCTTCTAGCTCTGGGTCAGAGGCAAGGCATTTATTCATGACAAATAATATGTAGCACAGGTGCTTGTGCGCATACTCCCTGGGATCCTGCCCACTTCCTCGGGAGAAACAGGATCAAACTGTTCCGAGATAACTGGGCAAGAACCTGCCTCAGGGGCTTCCACTGGACTAACAAACACGCTGGCATCTAACTGGGAATGCAGTCAAGTGTGGAGAAGTATTTACACTTTGCTGCAAGAATTGCCACAAGGTAGGCCTTAGTAGCAGCTCTCACCCAGCTTTATGATTATAAATTTGATTATAATAAGTCAAATAATGTTTTAAATATTGCTTTCTTTTGTTGTTGTGACAATTATTATAAAGTTATCTACTTATGAAATAAGTTACTTTGAACAGGAATGAGAGGCCACCTGGCTAACCTTTTTTCCCCAAAATAGTACTCTATTGCAAATCACTTCTCAAATCGCTTCTCAAATTCTCAAAGTGTTAGTTCACAACAATAACATAACATAACACAAACAACAATATATCTTTCTCCATTATAGCAAAAAAAAGCAAAAAAAAAAAAAAAAAAACACCCCAAAGCAAAGTGAAGCTCAAAAAGGACAACTGAACTTTAGTTAATTTTTGTGTGTAATGTTTATTTTGGCCCTTACACAATCATAAAACAGACATTATATACTACAGAAGGGGAGCACTGACTTGGGAGAAAGAACTGTGCTAGGCAACTTCAGTACCACTTGCTTTCTTCTTTAGGCCTAATTCACAATCATTTAAAAAGACAATGGAAAAAAAATGAAGTGTATTATATTATTTGTCACCTAGGAAGGATAGATAAAACACAGAAAAGAAAGAACTAAGATACATTAAGGCAGGGATGTCAAACTGGCAGCCCATGAGGCAGATGTGTCATGCGCAGGCCTCACCCACCCCAGCTCCGCGAATGGGAAAAACATCACAAAACTTCATGTGAAAGCAACATGACGCGGCGAGTTTGACACCCATGCATTAAAGGATTTTCTTGTTAAGAGGATATAGGCAAAATACCTAGCAAAAACTCTTAATGCTAGTCTTTTTTTACAAGTTATATAACGCAAAGACATGTTCATACCATTTTAGCTGGATCACATTTAATTGAATACTGTATAGTAACATACAAGTTTTCAAGTTACACAAAGTTTATCTTGTAGCTATTTTTTTTACAATCTTGCACAAAGGCAGAATTTGATCAAGGAAGATGTTTTTATTTTGTTTGTTTTCTTGATCTCAAAGAATAGAAAACAAAGTACTGTCAAACCTGTGAGCCATCAGAGTAGTATCAGGGCTGCAAGTAAAAAACCCCCCACAGAATCAAACAAATCAAAGAGATGGAAAATCATTTCTATATTACTGCCAAGAAACCTACATTGAAGTGTCCATGTAGTCACTAGAGGTTCAACCTGACTTGTGGAAAGCTTATCTTCATTTGACACCAAAATCTTCTGAGACTATGCTCATTAACTGAAGGAGTAGGATATTGTATGTTTTACTTTTTATGACTCTACAGGGACCTTTGCAAGCTAACTCATTTTATGTTTTCTAAAGTAGGAAACTTATTTAAATCTACTGGATTTTTAAAGGTGTATTTTTAATGTTGGTACATTATTTTACTGTTTTTAATGTATATATTTGTTCTTATGTCATGCTGATTTATTTTATGTAAATAAACTCTGGAACGTCTTGAAGTAGAAGCTACTATTAGCAAGAAAGTGCAGCATTCACATTTTTATACACTTTCATGCTGACAGTCATTACTTCAAATGCAATCAAAGAAAGCACAAAACAAAGTAAAGATACAATATAAAAAAAAGAAAATTCTGGCCATTCTTCTCTTAAATAAATTTCTCATTTGTATTAGATGAATAGACTACAATTAGGAAAGTTTTTGCCACAATAAACATGTGGTCTTTAAAATGTTCTGTGGATTTCATTATCAGAAGATGAGTCTTTGCGTGATAAATCAGAATATGGCGTGTTGAGTACATGGATTTGTCACAACACTGTAGGAATGTGTCTGAATCACTTGGAATTCCACCAGAATTCCATTTTTTTCCTTTGATACCATTCTTATTCGTATATAATGAATAACCATGTTTTCTAATCATGTATGCTGCCTTTTAAATACTGATAAAACTATGGCATAACATAGTGAACTCTTATGACAAATATCAACTTTGAAGGTTAAAATCAGCCCCTTGATTCCTCTTAGCAATTATAAGGATTACCAGCTGTTAAATATACAATCCTGCAGATAAATTGAAGTATAATTTTTCAGAAGGATTCACCAGAGTCTTACTTACATGGCAAAACAGGAAAGGGAGAATACTTGAAGAACAATGAACCAAAACATTTCAAAGACTCAAGATACATATCAGTAGTAAGCCAGATGGCATGTGTCATAAAAAGAAAAGCTGCAGGCAGTAGTAAAAGTTATTTGTCACAGATGGCTGTTAGGGAGGAGGTCTAAATTTGGGACTGCCACTGAATTTATGATTTTATTAACTATGAATATTTAGGAAGTAGCTTTACAATTCTGTTAATTACTAAAACTGGGATGGTCATATCTTATGTTTGCTTTTTTAAATAAGGATCTCAACTTGAAGACATCCCATATTTAAAGAGAATAGCTTTTATTAGAAATCTCCCTTGGTTTCAGATATAATGGACCTTAATTCCCATGATCCACAATTTCTATCCATACAGAATTAGTTCCATATTATGGGTTGGTTGCATCTAAGTATCATCCATTTGAAAGGTTTTCCATTTCTAATCAATTTAAAGGTGAGAAACAAACAGCTGCCCAAAATAAATCTATGCAAAGTTATTGTTCTCTCTCAAAGAAATGCTCTGTGGCATGACAATAAATTGTACCACATCTGCTTATTGAAATTTTTAAAAGTGGCATAAGAGTCAAATGTATATTCCACAAATGAAGGCAAATATACGTGTCCCAGGATAATGTTGTAAGATTCAATCTGGGTTGGTTACCCAGTCCAGAGATTTACTCTTCCGTGCTGGAGCCCATCCTCAGATCGTAGAGAGAAGTCCCCTGAGGATGGGCTCCCAAAGCTTGGAAGAGTAAACCTATTCCTCATGGATCGCTCCATGTGACCGATCCAGATTGGATGTTGTATACTCCACTCCCAAGCACACTATCAGCTCACTAGGTAGATCAGACAAAGAAACCAACTCCATAAGGATAAAGCTTCTTTTATTAAAATTGGCTATAATAATCAAATCTTGCAAGTTTTATTACAGTGTAATTCTTCCTCCTTCTTGTAATTCAGTGAGTTAAGCAGGTGTCTGTCCAGGGCACTTCTAATCACCCACCTAGCCAGTTAAATCAGCCGAGGCAACCCTGATGATTAGTGAAAGAATCATAAAATAGTTTTAATCAAGAAGATTAAAACTACTTGCTGGGCATAGATTTATATTCAAGCATTCTAATTATAGAACAATTCCCTGAAATGTTGAAATGGCATCTCTTAATCTCTTTATGTAGCTGCAATCTACATTCAAACAGACAATTAGTGAAATTCTGCAGCGCACCGAGTAGCCAACCAGATAGTCAGTGACTTCTGAAGTGGTTCACTTTATAGAACTGTGTTTCTAAAGTATGGGTTGCAATCCCTATAAGACATGGTGGTAACAAGACAATGGATGCACGGCCATCATACAGTAATTTTCTTACATTCCTTTCTCAGCAGGCTTATCAGTTTAATGTATACTGAATAAAAAAACAATGCAACAATTCTACAACCCTGGACCCAAGAATATTTGCCTTTCAACTGACAACCAGACCAGAGTAATAAAATGAGCATAAAAGAACAAATCAGCTTAAGCAGTACAGAAAATGACTGCAATTGCTGAACGTGGTTATATCTGGGGGGACGGGGGAGGAATTTAGCAACCCTTCTAGAGATAATTGATAATATGTCAGTTAGGACGAGGCAAGTAACCTCCTCCTTTAAAATAGCATGGATTAAGAAAAGCATTATTATTAATTCACCATTATATTTAGAAAGGACACCATAAATGGAAAATGACAGGGACAACTAAAATCTTCCTCCTAACAAGGAGATGGCAAGAAGTTATAGCAGACAAAATAAAAATACTCCTGAGGATCAGGGAAAGGATATATGCTACTGGTAAATATATAGTGTAAAATCTACTATACAGGCTACAGGAGGGGATCACCAACCTTTCGGAACTCAGAGACCACTAAATTCATAATTTTAAATCCCGTGATCATATTAGTGGCTAATGACTGGCTGGTAGATATGGCTAGGTGGTCATGTGACTGGGTGGGCGTGGCCAACTTGATGTCACTCATGTCAAGGGGTGCTTCGCTGGCCTCTATTCACCCCTCCTCTCCCACTCCTTGCCTGCCTGCCCGGGCTCCTTAGGGCCCCAACAGGAAGCAATTGTTGGAGCTAAGCAGCCACCATGAGAAAGAGTTGGCAAAACAGCTGGCTCAGTTCAAATTGGATCTGACCAAGAAGAAGGCTCAGAAGAAGCACCATACTGAGGATTAGGAGCACATGCTTTCCAAGCAGAGGGAAGACCTGCGGGAGTGCAAGGCCAGGTACCTGTGCTTGGAGGCTCACTGGGCTGAGATGGTCAGCCAGTTCCAGGCCATGATACAGTCCCACTGGAACAAGGCCCTCTGGCTCTTCACCACCAGCGGTGCTTCCCTCCAGACTTCACCCAAAGCCCCGCACCTGGAGGCTGAAGCAAACCCCAAGTCAGAATTTCTGCCCCCCCGACCTGCACAAAAAGACCCTGAAGGGGGAGACTCTCTGCAGTAACACAAGCATTCATTACACGAACCAGGGGCCGTAGTTTGAGGACCCCAATTTAGTGCAATATAAAAAATGCAAATAATTTTTCTGCAGACCACCAAAATTTTCTCAGAGACCACAAGTGGTCCACGGACCACCAGTTGGTCACCGCTGGGCTACAATACAGCATACAAGACGGTAGTTTGATTAAACCATGCCTATATGTCAGTGGCATGGCAAATAATTCCCTCAATTCATATAGACTCTCTTGGGGCCTAACCAGATCAAATAACAAGCCGATGAACTATCATATTTTGGGTCTGCACAATCCTTATCTTCCAGTATGCCACTAAGACAGTGTCATTTAACCCAGTATTTTAGCTACCAAAAAGAGATGTTGGCCATCAGAGATTAGTCTGGATTCTAAAGTCAACTGTGAGTTAGATACACAATGGGGTATTTAGACATTTCAGTTGCACTGCTTAAATGAAGCTTAAGTCACAAGAGTGGAAAATCTGTGCACCGTATAACAAATGACCTTGGCTCTGAAAATTTTGGCAGCAGCTGGGACACACTTATTACTAATATGATTAGCAAAACTCACAATGGTGTTTGAAAGCTTATGGGCCTGGGCAGAGACTTTGCTGTTTGTTCCGGGTCGCTGAGACTTGCAAGGAAGCATCTAGGTGTTTAAATACTCTTGATTTGATCAATGTCAAAGCCATTAATTTCCCAAGAGTAGTGGTGGGTGACAGTTCATTTGGAGAACACATCTACTTTACTTTTATTGTAATTGATGACAAGTTGCTCCCTTCTGCGGTAATGGGCAAGAGAACAAAGGCTCAGGCTCATTTGTGTTAGAAGATTGCTGCACTATCAGCATATAAAATTGATGAAACAGGCCTGTTGCCTGACACAAAGAGGATAAAATTTAAACTTTGTTGCATATTGAACTAATTAAGTAATGTAAAAAGTGGCTTTGTCCCTTTAAGGTCATGAATTGAGATACCCCGATGGTCATATTAGACCAGCATTATCTTCTTCATAAATGTCAAATCAATAAGAAAAGATGTCTCTCAAGAGAAGTAGCTGCCAATTTCTCCCAAAGTCTATCCCTGAGATGGAGTCAAGGGCCACAAAGGTAGCACAAAGGATTCCAGGCAGATTGTTATTGTTTTGTTTTCTGTTAATGATAAAGATAAGGATGAGATACTAATTAAACATTAACTCTTCTTCCTGAAACTGTCTTGCTCCTGCATTGTACATTATCTGGCACTAGGTACACTACCAATTTTGTATAGAAATACTTTTATGTAGCTTATTCTTACGCTTAGCAAGCTGATTGCTCCAAAGGTTTCTTCTTATATCTCTTTTTATATATTGAAATTACAGCAGAGATAGTCTAGTCTTCTTACAAGGTGTTTGTAAAGAAAATCTTTACATGCCAACATTGGGGATCATCCATCCATGTTCGTCCTTAGCATCCTGCCAAAATCAGATTATTCCAAGCCACTTTACCAATTTTGAGTTGTGTAGTAAGTTTAGTCATCTCAAAAGACTAATGTGATATAATGCTGGAGTAGGGATTAAACAAAATCAAGAGTTCAGACATATTTATTTCAATTAGGTGCCAAATAACTCCAAACTGACAATATAAAAAGAAATACAAATGCAATATGAAACAAAATGGGAATCCACTCACTTGATAAAAAAGAATAGACAAAAACATATTACAGGTAGTAGTCCTCATGTTATGACCGTAATGGAGCCTGCACAGTAGGGTCAAAGATTGGGTCAATGTTAAATGAAATGCCTCCTGCCTCAAGTAACAACCAGCCACCCCTGCTCTACCTGGTATTTTGTTAAATAAATGCATGAGTTGTTAAGTGGAGCTCGGGGGTGAAGGAGATCCTAGGAGGCACAAGACCACCTGCTTTAAGCCTTCTCCACCTCAAGACACCTTCATGTTCTGTTTCCTGCCTCTTGGGTGCCTCACCTGTTGGCCACTGCACAGCTGTCTTTCCTGCAAGAAACAATGGGCAAAGAAAATGCAGGGTGTGCCTGCCTTTCCTAATTTTGCCTCTGCCTTTTCTCCTGCCCTTCTTTCTGGGGCACAAAAAGACCAGTTCCCTGGCCTTTCAGAGCTTTCTACACTCATCAGCTGGCCATCGGTGAGGCTGCAAAGCTTTCTTGCCTTTTGCTAGGCTTTGGGAAGCCGGCTCTTGCATAAAAGACAGCAGCTTCAGGACGAGCTTCCCAAACCTTTTCCTTGCTTAACCCCTCCTCCCTCTCTCAGAAAGCCACATTTTTTCAATAAATAAAACAAAAACAGCTGGGAGAGACAGACTTGTTGATCTTCACCTCCCACCTCAATCAGGTGCTAGAACTAAACTCTCCACCTCTGCTCTCAATCTCTATGCCTTTTAAACCCCAGGCTGAAGAATAGAGGAATATTAGCGAGAAGGAAAGAAAACAGCTTTTCCCCTTGAATTGAAAAAAAAAAAGCTTCATTTCTAAAAGTTAGCCAACTACTATACTCTAAAATTTTTCCAACAAAATAGAAGACGCTGAGTCTTTGCAAGCTTTAGCTGTCCATCTGACTGCTTCTAGAGGGCAGTTTACCTTTTAAGTCCTAGCTGACCTCCACGGGTAAGCAGACTGCCCCCTTTTATGCAAGGATTGGCTTCCCAAAGCAGCAGAGTTTTGCAGCTTCCCAATAACCAGCTGATTGGTGCAGAAAGTCTGAAAACACCCACCATTTTGCAAGGAACTGTCAGGGCCCTGAAAATGGCGGCTGCTTCTAGGAGACATGGGGAGCAAGCTCAAGTGCTTCAGGTTCAATCAGGGTGGGATGGGGGGAAGAGAGTTATCTGCGCTTAGCATTCCCATGATACAGTATCATAAGGATGAATGACTGTGGGGCCACTGCAGTTGTCCTAACTTTGAAACAGAGTTATATATAGTTTTGGGATGTCGGTCGTAATTTGGAACCATTGTTAAGTGGCCTTGAGGACTACCTGTACTAAACTTGGTATTAAAATATCAATTTACTTCTGATAATCAAGCACTTGATAATCACGCATTTGCCAGGAGCTTTGGGGAAAAATGAAGCACAACATTCATTCTTGCTTTTTGCTTAAAGAAATACCTTAAAGAATTATGGTAAAATTCTTCCCTCTTGCTTAAACTGAGCCTCTTCTAACAGTTGTTCCTTTAGATCTAACGTTTTTCTTTTCCACAAGGTTCTGCATTTTCTGTAACTTCTTTTCCATTGCAGGACAATTCCTCACACATGCAGTGCATTAACTCTAAAAGGGTGATCAAAATGGCTCTTGAATCCACATATCCAGGGTCAAGCCACAACTTTGAGAACCATTTGGCTCTCTGGATCTTAGGTGGAATCTGGGTGTGAATGTTTTTAGTTATACAGCACATCGAATGCTATTCAGAGGAAATTATAATCAAAGGAAGGGAAGGAAGGAAGATGACTTGATTAATATTCAGTTTAGCTGAGCTGAAGGGAACCCCAAAAGCAATTCATAGCATGGCAATGTTTTGCAAGGTGTAGCATTTTAAGAGAAGAACAGCATTTAAGAAAGAAACAGCACTCCTCCTCTTCTTTACTTTGTTAAATGAGAATGCATAATTTTTAAATGGAACCCAAATGTCAGAAATTATGCAAAAGTAAGAGCATCCTTCCAATTAAAAAGTATTTTAATTCTTTGGGCAGGAAGTTGCTCATTTCTAATGGAATAATTTTCATTTATAACCCTGTAAGGTTCCAACAATGTTTTGCTATAAAGATTAAAATGTAATAATTAACATAAGTAATTCCTTGCCTTCCTTAATTCCAGTGAATAATTTATGTCATTTATCATGTAAGGGATCATACTATTGCAAAGTTTGAGAACATCTTCTGTAAAGGATCTATATGCGTGCATTTCATCATGGAATCGCATGATTCCACATAATCCACCCAAAATTGGGTTAACATGCACTGTATTATTTTGCATTAATAAATGTTGACCTAGAGGATGTGGAATGAAAACACTAAAATTTTGTACTTTGAATTGTGGATTTCAAATAACTGCAACTTCAAAGAACTACGGTTGAAAATTGATGTGACAGAATGACTTTAAGAAACCATGAATACAATGATACAATGATTTGTTTGGGCCATAATTTTCATTAAACTAAATGAGATATAGTTTTGAATAGACTTGTGTTATGTTGGCTTTCAGGCGCTAATATGAATGATTTGCAGATTGTAAAAGTGTTCATGTAATTTCTGCTTTTATCTCTGCAAAATAAAAATTGCATTTTATATCAGTGATTAAAAGTAAGTTTCCATCTTTATATAGGTGTGAATTATATACATTTTTGCCTCACAGATTAATGGTTTATGGGACCAAAAATGAGCTTTCCAAATACTAGAAACCACATAATCTCTTTATGTTGTTGAAATAAATTATAACTGTGAAGCAGTCAGTTTCTTGTATTCCCTTCTAAGTAATAATACTGACAGGAAATATATCTGCTCAAGCTTCACACTGCCAAAACCTACTCTCTTTCATCTTATGCTGGAGAAGACCAAAGACTTGTGTTACCTGCTTGGGAGGAAGCAGAATTTGAAAGCATTGCAATGCAACTACAAGGACGGGAAGGACGGAAGCTGTCCAGACAAGGAAAGTTCTTGGTGGTTAGCCTTCTGGAACAGATTAACTATTCCAAACGCCCAGACTAAACAACCTTGGAAAGGACCAGAATCTGTTTCATTAAAACACTGGAAATACAGTATGAGAAACCACTTAGACATTCATTGGACTGTACTTTACTATAAAATCTTCCATGCTTAAAAATTCCACAGTTATGCAGTGATTCGTTCTTTTTCTCTAGCATAATTATTGGTAGCACAATTTCTCTTCAGTGTTGAGAAGAAATTAACTAGAATTACCTATCGATACCAAATAGATGTAGCAGCATTGTTCATGTAAGCAAAATGTATTACACTAATAGTTCAATAAGATATGAAAGCAGTATTTAAGCAGATCAGAAATGCAGAAATGGAAAGCTGTTCTGCTTTTGAGTAGTTACCACAATTGTTGCTCATCCAGTTCTGCAGCAGTATATGCTCTTTTGTAGCTGGTGATTATATTTATAAACATCAGGAAAATATTATTTAATTTATGAAAAGGATTTTGGAACCTTTGTATGATGAACATATCGGTAATTAAAAGGAACATATAGTATGTCATTTTGTACTACAATCTAACAGGAGCACATTGAAATTACAAATTGTAATAGATAATTCTAAATTATTTTGAACAATGCCTTTGAAAGATGCATGTACTAAAGAATTATTAAATGGAAAAGCAAACTGGTATTTTGTTGTGCTTTTCCAATGTGGTGTTTCCACAACTAGAAACCCAGAAACCATTTTGGCATCTAATTTCTCTTAGAAGGATATTTGTGGCAGGAGTACTTCATGTTCATCTTCAAACACAGAAATAGCCACAATTTTAGTCTTTGTTTTAATTAATAGACAAGAGTACATTTCACACAGCTTGTTTGGCCAGCTAAACAACTTTTCTTTCTAAAGAGTAATAAAGAGTAGAGATATAATAAAATGACATTACAAAGAGACATTTTCCCTTCTTTGCAGGAAAGGTCAAATAAGGATTTATAGAATCCTTTTCAGAGTTGCAGATTCTTTTATTTTAGTTCCTGAAAAATACAGTCCAAAGACTGTAATCATAAGTAACTCTACAATATAATTCTTTTATGTCATGCCAAGAGCCAATCCATAGATGTGTATGAATCCGCATCTATGATATTGCTGAGTTCTGGACATTTTCTCTAGCAGATAAACTCTCAGCTGGAACTTTCTTAAATAGGCCTGCAATTCTGATGAAATAACTTGCAAAAACCTAAATGACCAGGTTTTTGTCCTGCAAATCCTGTCCTCCTTCTATTGTATATAGATCCTATGATGGCCATGGGAAAAGAACATTACAGTAGTTACTATCCTGAAAAACAAAAATGCTTTGGCATCTGAAAATCGAACAATGCTAGATATGGAGGAAACTTATATATATAAGTTTATATATTACTGATATATTGCTGCCATCTAATCAATTTTAATCCTACTTTTCTGCCCAGAGGCTTCCTGCATATTGAAAAAAGTCCTCCTTCAAGGATTACAGTATTTTTCGGAGTATAAGAACCACCTTTTCCCCCCTAAAAGGGGGTGAAAATTTAGGTGCATCTTATACATCGAATATAGCCCCACCCACCCACTGGCCACCACCCTTTGGCCTCTGCCTCGCAGCAGTTACCTCCTTGCAAGCAAACAGCAAGAAAAAACAGCTCCTTTCAGCATCAGCACAGCCTAATTAGCACAAGTTGATTGGATTAGCCTCCTGACTCTCAGCTGATTTGCTCTCAGCTGTTTTGCACAGAGCTCTGCTGTTTGCTGAAAAGAGGTAAATTGCTGGAGCAGATCTTTTTCCCCTTGTGCTAATCAAGCTATGCTGAAAACGAAAATGAAAGTAAAGCAGGCTGTTTGCTGCAACCAGGCAAAATTGCGCAGAGGCAGAGGGAGATTTCTTTTTCTTCTTTTCCTCACCAAAAAAGGTAGGTGCGTCTTATACTCCGAAAAATATGGTATACAAATCTCAAAGGATATATGAAACACTAACTTGTGGAGGAGGTTAGGTCTAGTTTGTTGTCAACTACAATGTCATGATGTTGTCCACATGTACTTTTATCAATCCAGGCATCTCCATTCTATATCTGCATGTTTATTTTTTAAGGAACTATTACATCAAAATGCAAATCAAAAGCACATTTATTCAGAATTAGTAATCTCAGAAAAAACAATTTTAGCATAATAGTAGGCACATAAACCTAAACAAACTAAACAAATAAACATAAACAAAAATAGCACAAGTATAACAAATTTAAAATGCAAATGAAACTTACTATATTTTTTAAAAAACAAATGTATGAATAGGAATATGCTGTAAGCACACATGAATATGCTGTAAACACACATCTAGGCAGAAGTGGCACACCAAGGAACATATGTGCCACCAAATATATATCCACCAAATATATATCCACCAAATATATATGCATATATGCATATTCATTCACCTAGAAGGGCGGATATACAAGAATATGGGAGGTCTTCTTCTGACTCTTAAACATCTTTTGAGCAAGTTCTCCAGCAGCTTTCAGTCTCCCACATGAAACAATTAAAATAAGAAACTTGGTTGGTATTCATAGTTACATTTACTGCACAAGATATAGTCTGTAATTTCATTCCATAAAGAAGAACATAGTTCCCTGAGGAAAAAAATGAAATGAACTATTGATGTACCGTATTTTTCGGTGTATAAGACGCACCTTTTTACCCCAAAAAAGGGGGTGAAAATCTGGGTGCGTCTTATATGCCAAATGTAGCCCCGCCCACCCGCCAGCCCTCACCCTTCAGCCATTTTTGGGCTTTAAAGCACTTTCAGGCAGCAGGGAACTGAAGGGAACAGGTGCCTGCCTGTTGTGGGCTGGCAAAGGCCTTCAGGTTGAGCCCAATGCAAACTTGCCCCGGGCCCCAACCCCGCCACTGCTCAGCCGGGCTTTGCTTCGGCACAGGCCAGGCTCCCTGGGTGCCTTCGGGCAACACAGAGCTCACCTTCGGCCTTGGAGCCGCGGCTCAACAGCTCGAGCGAGCCGAGGAGCCAGCCGGGTCGAGGATCCGGGGGAAGACGGCTCCTGGGCCCTGCCGAGAAACCCCTTTCTCAGCAGCGGCGCCCCATGAGGCCCTGGGCAGATCTGCCCCACCCACGCCTCGCCTTGAAGGAGTGCCGCCTGCCCGCCGCAGCCAGAGCGGAGCGCCCAGCATGCGGAAGGCGGCCCGGACCGAGAGCCCCAGGTAGGGCAGGGCAGAGGGCAGCCTTCAGTCCAGCATGTGTCGCCCAGCGCTGCCACTCCCGAAGAGCCCCGCAGCTCGGTTCAGTGCTGCCCGCCCGGGAGCCCACGCGGTGGGGTGCTCACCTTCTGGGTGGGCGGCAGGAGGGCCGGCCAGCCGACGGGGAGAGCTGCCCGAGGTCGGGCTGGATCCGCTTGGCGCCTCTGTCGCTGCGAAGGACCCACCAGGTGGGGGTCCTGGCTTTCTGGGGGCGGCTGTGCAGGCGTGGAGCCGGGCGGGGGATTGATTGATGCAAGAGCCATGCGTCCCCTCCCCCAAGGACCAGAGATGCCCCCCCTCAGTGCCTGGGATGGTGGGGCAGCAGGGCCCAGAAACTTCTCCGTAAAGCGCCCGCTAAACTTTCTGCAAAAGGCCGAGGGGGGGCAACTCTGCCCTGCCTCCCTGAGACTTTCAGGCTTGGCGGCTGGACCGGTCTGGTCTGTGAGATGTTCTCTCGATTCCTCCCCCCAGACTGTCCTGAAGAGGGTTGTTCCTCAGGCTGTGCTCTGTTCCTCCCTCCAGAGCATGCGAGGGGTCTCTTTGGGGGAAAGTGAGTAGTCCCTGCACCTCTCGCTTGCAGGAGGAGGAGGAGGGCGGCGCCATCTTAAATGCTGGTAGGCAGAGGTAGAATACTTTTTTCCTTGTTTTCCTCCCCCAAAATTAAAGTGCGTCTTATACTCCGGTCTTATACACCGAAAAATACGGTATCTAAAAGTATATTCTTAGGAAATGATTGTGAAAACTGGTAACTGATTGTGAAAACTGATAGAATCTATTTAGCTAGCTAATAAAAAAGTGGAGGAAAAGTTCTCTTTCCCAAATATATTTTGCAGAATTGGAGACCACACCTGCTAATCTATTCTCAAAAGCAGATTTTAAGTGGTATAACTCTATCATGAACTAACAAAAAATAAACGGCTACATAGTCTTATTCTTTGAAACTTTCTTCATTATTTTATTTATCCCATTTAGAAACTGTCCATCTCCCTCACAGAGCAACACTAGGTGGTGTACAAATAAGACAAACTGTATACATATTATAATACAAGGCAGAATGAAACAAGAATAAAATAGTTAAAATTCAGAAGTAAAAGACAGGAGAGAGCCTTCAAGGCACTAACCAGCCCCATGACTGTGTGCACCTCTGTGGGCCCCAACTGAGTTGGGTCAAGTTGAGTTTTATGATATCCTGTCACTATGCATTTTTTTTTTAAAAAAAAACCAAGTATAAAAGAAGTGTTACAAAACTTGTGGATATAAAAAGTAGAAAGAATTGCATGGGAACTCCTATCTTTGATGGATGCTCTAATTCCAAACTAAGCTCTGCTTTCTGACCTTCTTGCCGTTTGTGTTATTCTTTTCCACAACACCAATGCCAAAATCGCTACATTATCTGTGTGAAGCCTGCCAAGTTCAATAAAAGACTGTCTTAGCTATTCATTTACTCCACTCCAGTGTATTATCAAAATGTAACAAATGCAATAATAAAAAGCCACCTACAAATATAAACCAATTATAGATCAAACTAGCTTCAAAGCAAATTTTCAGGGTAGCTGAAAAACTAGGAAAAGTTAAAAAGGGAAATACAGCCGAAACATACTGCGATGGTATACCCAAGATTTGAATAGGATGATTTACACTTAAACACTGGAGGTTTTTAAGAAGAGATTGGGCAACCATTTGTCTGAAATGGTGATAGGGCTTCCTGCCTGAGCAGAGGGGTTGGACTAGAAGACCTCCAAAGTCCCTTCCAACTCTGTTATTCTGTTATTTTTCTGCTATATACAACTCCAATTCTTATCACTGAATTACTCATAATTTATATGGATAGACTATTTCAGGGGTGTCACTCTTGTGGCCCACAGGCCGGATGTGTCACATGCTGGCCATGCCCACCCTTGGTTTAGCAAAGGGGGGAAAAGTCGCAATATGTCACATGACAACATGACGCTGTGAGTTTGACACCCTGGACTACATAAATCCACAGAGCACGTATTTCACATTACATATTTAACCTGTGATGTCATTCACATATTAAAGGAATCACTTAATTTTACCTATACTGTTAAATTATGTAAACCATGTAATAAAAATGTACATAATAAACATTTTTTGATTAACATTATCATCTTCTAAATATGTGAATTTCTTTGTGGCCTAGACACTTCAAGTAATATATAAGACAAAACAAAATCACTAAAAGAAATTATAGCTGCAAAAATGCAATTAAATGTTTAAAAACAGACTACAAAAATAGCACAAGTATAACAAATTTAAAATGCAAATGAAACTTACTATATTTTTAAAGAAACAAATGTTTAACACAACATGAATATGCTGTAAGCACACATTTAGGGAGAAGTGGCACACAGCCTTTGGAAGGACTGATTCACAATCAGTTACCAACTTTCACATGTAAAGATACAAAAAAGAAACACTTCTAAAGATGATCTGAAGAACAGACAGCTCATAGAACAATAGTCTTTTGGATTCTTCAGCTATTGTGACTCTAACTTGTGAATGGTTTTATTAATCACAATCAGTCACAAATTGAGCCTGGAAACAAACTGGGAATAGAGAAGATGAAACAACTCAGATGAGACAACTAATCATAATACATGTAGTCCTTGACCACAACCACAATTGGGCCAAAAATTTCCATTGCTAAGTGAGACAGTTGTTAAGTGAATTTTGCCCAATGTTGCAATCTTTCTTGCCACAGTTGTTAAATGAATCACTGCAGTTGTTAAGTTAGTAACATGGTTGTAAAGTGAATCTGGCTTCCTTATTGACGGTTGAAACAAATAAAATGTTAAAAAGTTGTGATATTTATGCAGTTATTTACCAAGCACACCTAAATTATTTTAAAGTAATCAAAATATCTTTACAATTTCCAAGGCATGTAACAACATTTGAGCACCCCTATTGTTTGGAAATTGAAAGTTGAAAAATTTGACATGCGCTAAATTTTTCACAAGATCGCAAAAGATGATCACATGACTCCAGGACACTGCAACCTTCATAAATATGAGCCAATTGCCAAGCATCCAAATTTTGATCACGTGACCATGGGGATGCTGCAATGGTCATAATGGTTGTATGTGCGAAAAACATACAAAAAATAAGTCACTTTTTAAATACCATTGTAACTTCAAACGGTCATTAAACAAATGGCTGTAAATCAAGGATTATCAGTATCTACTTTCAATTCATGTCAGCCAAATTTTGGATTGTTTTCAAAGGCACTGAAACTAACTAAGGCAACAATCATTAAATTAGAACAATGATCATCCTCTTTCCTTACGTAGATATAATAGTTGCTGCACCAATGCAAATTGTAAAAAACATTCTGAGTCACAGAAAACACTTGTTTTTCTAAAATCAAGACTGGGACAATTAACAACTTCAAACTACAGACCTGATTTTGAAACTCCTTACAAAAGCGTTTCAACACTATTAATCTACCCTGCTAATGACTACTGATTGATCTGATTGATTCATACATGCATACATACATTTGGAGGTTGTCTGACTCCACAAGACTCTGTAGATTCTACAACTTTAAAAGTAATAAAACAATAAAACAATAAAAACAATGATATGCATGTCTGGAAAAAACCAGAAATTTAGTACTTCTATCACATCATCTACTTCAGATGAAAAAGAAGACACAGGGCTGTATGTTATTAACATACCAACGCAACTAGTTTTCAAATATTCAGATGTATTTCAGACAGATGCTGAACAAAGTGGAAGGTCAGATATAATCTTGCAGGAGCCCAACATGAAAATACCAAGAAGATGAACTGAAAAAGAGATGTCCAAATTTGAACAAGACCACTGAAAGCCTGTTTTGCTCACTCCAATTTAACTAGCTTTTCAAGAACATGCCTTAAGCAGAGTATCGAAAGCTTCTAAGAGTTCTAAAAGAATCCACTGAGTTACACACTTCCCTTTTCTTGCCCAACAGGTTATCCACCATGCAATCAAATCAATGCTAAAGTTAAGCCTAAGTGTTACATTAAGAATAGTTTCATTCATGAGAACATGGGATCCATTCGTCATCTGTGCAGACTGTGTTGCCATATTTGAGAACTGGAACTTTCTTTGAAGAAGTGTGAAAGATTTCATGTGAAAAGTTTTTTTTTCCAGAGAGTTCTAATGGCCAAGTACAAATATAAAGGTATGGAGGCAGGAAGAAAAAAAAATCCTTAAAACTCTTCCAGGAGTACCTGAACCTGGGACGTAAGTTAACAGTTATGTACTGCAAAGAAGAAGAAAACCAGGAAGGCAGCTTTTTACAGTTCTGCAGGATATGCTTCCAGGGAGAGCAACACCCAATGACGACAGACAAAGAGAAAGATAATAATAATAATAATAATAATAATAATAATAATAATAATAATAATAATAATAATAATAATAATAATAATAATTTTATTTCTATATTTCTTTTATTTCCCTTCTCCCGAAGGACTCAGGGCGGTGTACAGCCAATTTAAAAACACAAGACACAACAATGATTAAAAATTAAAATAATTAAATAGATTTGGCCGATTTAAAACCCCAAAAATTTAAAATGCCCCAATTTAAAATTATTATATTGATAGCCCGGCCTGGCGGAACAACAGGGTCAAGATGACAAGAGAGCCAGGAAGAAACACAGCCCAAAGGAAACAGGGAACACCTTTAGCAGTGGAGGAGAAACAGGATGAAAGTGTTGTGGAAAAGACAGGCTTAGACTGAGTACCTTTGTATTGCAAAGTTCTCAGTCCTTTAAGGTAGCCGAAGTCAGGAAAACAAACACCACAAGGAATACTAGAACTCTGCTTTATTAGTATAGGTCATGGGCATCAAATTGGCAGCAGTGCATTGCTGTCATGTGATGTTTCGTGACGTTTTCCCCATTCACGGAGCTGGGGTGGGTGTGTCCTGCATGTGACGCATCCGGCCCAGGAGCCGCCAGTTTGACACCGCTGGTATAGGTTATAACACAATAATCTTGAAAACCTGACAGCATTTCCCCTTTTCTCTCCCTTAAATAGTCAAAGTGAAGCAATTTTGAGGTTTTTTCTTGTGCCTTCCTTTTTTGGGAGCTACATTCACGTTTTTCCTAACAGCTACCTCCTATTTTCTTCATCTCCCTAGTCCTCTACAAAAACCTAATTGATTCAGGTGTTGGAGCCAGAGAAAGCTTGAGTACAGGGGGCACAGGCACAGTCTCTTTAGCTTTTGCTTTCAATAGAGGAAGGGGAAGGAAAGCAATTAGCATTCCAAAGCTAACACTTTAGATAAGCAGGTGGGGAAAGGAGGTGGGAAAGAAGTGCATGTTGCAATATTTTCAGGATCAGACTCAATAAAGATAATAAGAGTTAGATCTTTAAATATATTTCTTTTTAATTATGATAGGCATTCTATATTCACTGAATATTCAAGGTAGAAGCAACGAGAATGGTGAGGGTGGCTCCTTATATATACAAGGGGTGGAGCTAGGAATGGGAGTGGTAAGTTATGAATACATTAAAGTCCAAAGAATAAGTTAACCTCTGATGTTCCATATATACATTATTTACACATTGGAGAATAAGGCATTTACATCTGACAAATCCCCCTCTAAATGCCGGTTCGTTACACAACACCAATTACATTCTGATTCAGGACAATATAATACATATAATTTAGAAGTTAAATATTTGTGTTGTTTAGAAGGTAAGGGTTTTGTTAATATGTCAGCTAATTGTTCAGAAGTATCGCAATGTATTGCTTTAATGAATCCGTCTTGAGACAGTTGTCTCACATGCTTAAACTTTATATCAATATGCCTGGACCTTTGTCCAATTGCATCGGATCTGGATATTTCAATGGCCGCTTTATTGTCTTCATGCATAATAAATGGTAAAGTGGGTTTCTTCCAAACATCAGTGATCAGATCATTGAACCATACAAGGTTATTTGCAGCCTTGGACAAACAAACATATTCCGCTTCTGTAGTAGAAGTGGCTACTAGTTCTTGTTTACCAGTATACCAGTAAACTGGACAATCATTCAATAGAAAAACATAACCAGAAGTACTCTTTCTGCATGATGTATCACCAGCCCAATCTGCATCAGCATAACAAGTAATTTTTGGTTCTCTGTCATTATTGGGTTCCAACATTAAACAAAAATCTAATGTACCCTTCAGATATCTTAGAATTCTTTTGACAGCTTCCCAATGATACAAGGTTGGTTTACTAACATATCTTGACAATAGATTGAGAGGTAATGCAATATCTGGCCTAGTCCAATTAGATATATAAAGGAGTGAACCTATAACTGATCTGTAAAATGTGTTGTCTTTAAACTCAGGGGAAGATTCATCAGTGTTTCTAAGAAAATCAGTTTGCATAGGGGTGTCACAGGTTTTGGCATTATTTAAGTTACATTTGTTTATGAGTTCGATGATTTTGTCTTTCTGTGTAAGTTTGAATCCCCTTTTAGTTTTGTTAATTTGCACACCAAGGTATTTATTCACTTTACCCAGAGATTTCAGTGAGAAGTGTTCATTTAACTTATTTACAAAGATTTCCCTGCTCTCTTTATGCTTTCCAATGTATAAAATATCGTCCACGTAAATTAATACAAATTCAATATGATCATTACTCTTTTTTACAAAGAAACAGTTATCAGCAGTGGTGGCGTTGAAATCCATGGTCTTAAGTACTTTTACCAAGCAATCGTACCATCTTTTGCCGGATTGCTTTAATCCGTACAGACTCTTATTTAATAACCAAATTTCGTTCTTATTAGTGTATTGACTGTGTGGTGCTCTTACATATATTTCCTTATCTAATTTTGCATGTAAGTATGCGGTCTGTATGTCATATTGGAATACGTCCAGATTGAGTGCAGATGCTACTACAAGGGCTGTTTTGACACTCTCTGTTCTCACTGTGGGTGAATATGTATCAGTATAGTCTTCTGGATATTTTTGTGCATAGCCTTGTGCAACTAGTCTAGCCTTGTATAAGGTATTGCCTCCTTCTAAGTTCTTAATTTTATAAATCCACCTGGTACCTATAATTGTTTTATCCTTAGGTGCGATCGCAGGTGTGAATACATTTAATCCTTGTAAACTTTCCATCTCTTTTTCCATAGCTAGTTCCCATTTTTCTCTTTCTTCATGTGGAAGTTTCAATACTTCTTCATATGTATTAGGTGTTATTTGTTCTCCATTCATATGCATTACGTAATCTTTGTATTTATTTGGTATTTGGTTTCTATTGTTTCTAATAGTTCTTTCAGGCTTGCTATGGTTATCATGCAAATATCTAGCTTCCTTTTTTGTTAATGTGTCTGTCTTTATTTTATGCTGACTATTAGTCCAAGTTTTGGTTTTGTTCTTACTTTTGTTAATATTTTGATTTTCTGTTGTTCCTTCCTCGCAAGATATCGTATCTTTACATTTATTAGGAAATATTTCATTAAGGTGCAATTTTGACCAATTGGCCTGTTCATGGAACACAGCTGTTCTGGATACTATAAATTTGTTATTACTATCAATAAATCTGTACCCTTTGGTTCCAGTTTCGTATCCCATGAATCTTAATCTCCTGGATACGTTTTCTCCCTTTCTCCTCAATTGTTTAGGTATGTGTACGTCTGCAGTGACTCCAAATATGTGCATGTGTGATAATTTGGGTTTTCTATTGTACATCACCTCATATGGTGTCTTATTCACAATACTGGACCAGGTTCTATTTTGAGTGTAATTCGAATAATGTAATGCCTCTGACCAAAATTGTTTGCCTAAACCAGCATCCTCTAATGTGCACCTAATCATGGTTTGTAGTGTGGAATTTTTCCTCTCTGCAACTCCATTTTGAAATGCAGAAAAAGGATTGGACGTGAAATGTAACATTCCTCTATCCTTTAACCATTGGGAGAATTCTTTAGACATGAATTCACATCCCCTATCTGTCATAATTTGCTTTATTCTGATATTATGTTGTGTTTCTATACGTTTGTAGAATTCCTTAAATTTCTGAAATGTTTCATCCTTGTGCTTTAATGTGTAAACAAAACCATATCGGCTGTAGTCATCCACTATTGTTAGGAAGTAACGTTTTCTATAGGTAATTGAGGGACTTAATGGACCAACTAAGTCCATATGTACCAAATCAAAAATATTGTTAGTTGATCTGTTAGATTTTTTTGGTCTGGGACTGGTTTTTAGTTTGGTGGATTTACATACTGAGCATTCCAAATAATTTTCACAATTTTTTATTTTGACACCTTCTGCGTGTTCAGTCATTTTTTGTACTACAGGAAAGCTTGCATGTCCTAACTTCCTGTGTAAGATGTGAGCACACTCATCATGAATTGGTTTACCTATTTTTGGTTTCTTTTCCTTGTATGTATTTTTGTGATCATGAGTTATTCTACACTCATCATTGTCACTGTTACTGACATTTTCATCATCTGCTTCAATACAATCTTCTATATTTGAATCAATGTTATGTAAACATCTTTCTTTAGTTATCAGATAGGGTAGACCTCCTTTTATCATTACAGTACCTACATTTGTTTTGTTCTTTTCTATAGTTGCTTTCCCCTTTGAGAAAACTATATTGATATCAGATTCTCTGCTTAATTTTATGGCACTTAGTATGTTGTGAGGTATTTCTGGGATTAATAATACCCCCTCTATTTTCCCTAGACCAGGCAAGGTCACATTTCCTTTGCCTAGTACTTGAACCTTTTCTTGATTAGCTACCTTTATCACAAACTTATCTTCTATAAATGAAGATAATATACTTTTGTTGTTAGTGGTGTGATTTGTTGCACCAGAATCAATAAGCCAATTGTTATTCTCATCCTGCTGTGTTATGGTGCTGTCTTGTTTATTTAGCCCATTCAGTGACCCAGATTTCCTCTCTTTTGAATTTTCTCTACCCCTTCTACCTTCTTTGTAATTTGGTGGACTTCTATATTTGTGTCTATCTGTGGAAGATTGTCTGTAATTATATTTGCTCCTATATTCTGGTCTATGTCTCTCTCTTGAGACTTTGGGGCAGTCTCTTCTACTATGTTCCCTGGATCCACAATTGTAGCATCTAAAGGCCTCATTATGTTTATCTTGAAAGACTACTTTCCTAAAAGGTTTGTGGTCTGTTTGATTACTGGATCGATTTTTTCTTGAATTGTCTTCTGCTATCAATTTGTTAGATAGACTTTCTATGGATAAATATCCCAAATTAATGGTATCTAAGTGTGACATAAAGCTATCCCATGATGGATCAAGTGAATTGATAATAACACTTTTCATTGTTTGATCTGAAATCACTTCCCCCCTCAATTGTAGCTCAGCTCTTATTTTGTTTAGATTTATCAAATGCTCACTTATAGAAACCCCTGGTTTTACTCTAGAGGAAAAGAAATCCTTAGACATTCTTGTGGTTGTAGCTACGCTATCGCTGTGAAATAGATTAAACATGCATTGAATTATTTCTGATACAGTTAGGTTTGGTTTGATGCTATGATACATTGCAGGAGACACGCTAGATATTATTATGAAAAATGCTCTATGATGTAAACAATCTATTTTTAAAGTCCAAGGTCTTCTTGGAGGGCTAGTTATAAAGAATAGTAAATTTTCTTTCATGAAAATAACCTGAAGCTGTTGATACCACTCTTGTAAATTAATGCCATCAATTCTAAGTTTTGGGAAGTCACTGGGTAAGTTACCTACATTATTCTGTCCATTACTTACAACCTGGGGCAGTCCGTGATCTCTCAAGTGCAGGAAATTACAGAACGGCATTGGGATGCTTGCAATGAGTCTGCGCGGTTCTCTGGCCAGTTCAAGTCCTTCTGGGTCGTCTACGTAGTTTCGCACATGCGCGTTGCTCATTTCTTCTTTGGTGGCGTCGTGGAAGGTTCTCTCCCTTTCAGCTCTCTCGATCCGCTCCTCCTCAGATGAGTCGGTCTCTGGCTCGGTTTTTGGGGTTCTGGTGGTGGCGACGGTTCTTTTCTTCTTTTTGTGTGCGTTGGTATTCGATCTTGCCTGTGGTGTAGGGCGAAATCGGCATGGCTCTCTGGGCTCGGGCGTCGTCACTTTCGAAGTCAGGATGGGAGCGTGCAGGTCTTGAGTCGCCGGTTTGATTTCTTGCTTCTTCGTAGATGTCTTGGTAATTTTCAGTCTTGGCCCAAAAGCAGCAAAAAGCGTTTTCATTGCTGATTTTACTTGAGATTTTGTTAAATCGTCTTCACTTTCTGATTTTGGATCATCTGAAGAGTTTGAGACTTCTTTCTCACTTTCTTCGTCTGATAGTGTTTTTCGCGCCAGAAATTTTGAACTGAGCGTTTTGATTGGCTCTGCTCCATTCTCTTTTGAAGTTCGTTGAAACCAAGATGGCTGCCATTCAAAATTTCGCGCGGGATCACATCTTTTCTTTTTAACAACTATTTTCTCAGTAGTCATCTCACTTACGGTTTTTTGATCTTTGGGTTTTTCTTTAATGACGTTTTTCTCTCTCGCTGCTCCGCTGTTCTTCAGCATCTCCTGGAGGTCCGCGATGAGACTTTCATCATTCTTTTGGCTTTTTAGTATCTTTAATATCTCTGACCTGAGTTCGTTATTTTCTATTTCGATTTCTTTCTGGTCATTATTTTCACTCATTAGTTCTTCTTCTTCAGTGGTGTATTCTTCGGATTCTCTCGAAATCGCATTGGTGGATTCGTTGATCATCTCTTGATCAGTTTCTATTTCTTTGCTGTAGGCCCTGGTGTTGGGCCTATCTTTCTTGGACATTTTTAATTACTTATTGAGTCAATTAACCATCCTCTGCTACCAGCTTGTTGCAATATTTTCAGGATCAGACTCAATAAAGATAATAAGAGTTAGATCTTTAAATATATTTCTTTTTAATTATGATAGGCATTCTATATTCACTGAATATTCAAGGTAGAAGCAACGAGAATGGTGAGGGTGGCTCCTTATATATACAAGGGGTGGAGCTAGGAATGGGAGTGGTAAGTTATGAATACATTAAAGTCCAAAGAATAAGTTAACCTCTGATGTTCCATATATACATTATTTACACATTGGAGAATAAGGCATTTACATCTGACAGTGCAGTTTGCAAGAATCGCTAAGATTTTCTTTACGACTTCACAAGGCACCATTTCTTTATTATTATTTTTGCACTCACTTGTACATTCAAACTACAGCAGTTATCCAAAGAATAAACAACATTTTAATTGATCTTTTGGTTCTCTCTGTGTGCGCATCAGTGCATCCTTACCTGCTCTCCAACACCATCTCTGCATTCAATGAAAAAAGTAGTAAAATATATATTGTATTTTCAATCAACCTAATAACTAAAGAGGGACCCCAGTTGGCATGCTAATCACACCTCAACTTTACAGTTTAAAAAGATCCTAATATGAAATGTTGCTATACAAAAGACCGAGAATCTTTTATTGGTAAGGAATCTGTGCAAGCCCACAATCAGGCATGAAGTGGGCAGGTGCTCCTGGGGAAGCCAGATAACAATAGCACTTAAGACTTATATAACACTTCATAGTGCTTTACAGCTCTCTCTAAGCGGTTTACAGAGTCAGCATATTGCCCCCAAACAATCTGAGTTCTCATTTTACCGACCTCGGAAGGATGGAAGGCTGAGTCAACCTTGAGCTGGTCAGAATCAAACTGCTGGTAGTCGGCAGAATTAGCCTGCAATACTACATTCTAACTACTGCGCCGCGACCATTTCCAGCAGCAAATGTCAGAATGACAATTCTAATGACTGGTGGAAAGAAGGCAGATGTGTCCAAAGGGTGGCTCACTGATGAATTAGCATTGCGCCATAACAATTCAAGTTCTACTCCTTTTGTACTGATGTTGCATACCTGCACAAAAGGGGAGAACTTGCACATAATGCATACAACAAAGCTTTCATAATTTTTCTATTATTTTATTTTTTTATTATATAGTGAAATGCAAACAACTATAACACTAGCAAAAAAAGAGTAGTGATTATACAATATAAATATCTGCATATACTACAGTGATTAAATGAACTACAAATAACAGGAAAAAAGCCATGCAATACTCATTTCTATCAGTATGGAATTACTTCAATCCCTGCTGGTGTTCCAAAGAACCTTGTAGACCTGGCTCTTTGCCCAGGCCTTTGTCGAGGGTGAGTGAAACGTCCTTTGGATTGTGTGAGTTTGTTTCTTTTGTTCCTATCCAGTTTTTTTGCTATGCTTGCAATCTTTATTCTTCATTTTGATGTATTAGTTGTATTTTTATTGCTCCTAATGATTTTACTTGCAACTGTTCAGTGTTTTTGGATGTTGGGCGGCATATAAATTTTATAAATAATAATAATAATCATTATTAAATTTGCATCAAATGAGATCATAGATAAACATACTGCTTCATCTCATTTTAATAATACAAAGATTTTTCTAAAACAGATACTGATTTCAATTCTGAAGTGATTGCTTAAAATTGCAGAATACGTTTCTTTTGATTGATGTAAAATTCTTCTCAGCAAAGTCAAAGCTCTTTATACAATCACGCATTCAATATATTGGGAATATAATTTAACCTCGCATTAAATCTTAAGCTATATTGCTTTTCAAAATTGTATTCATATGTTACAATTTGAAACCAAAAGGGAGTTATGAATGCACAAGATCGAATAATAATATTTATATTATTATTTATAATAATATTATTAAAATCCGTAGATTTTTAGTATAACAGCAAAATACTGTATTTGATTTGTTATCTTTTCTTTGAGGGGCCTAATAACTATATAATAATATTTTCTGATATATTAAATTATAAGAATTTAAAAAAAAAAAAACTTGGATCCATTGATTTTCCAAGTCTGAATGAATAGAATGTTTAAGAATATGCCTGCTAAGTGTTGGAAGTGCAACCAAACCCCGGACTCATACTACCACCTGCATGTGGTGAACATGCCCGAAAGCAAAAAAATATTGGACTAAAATACACACCTGGATAGAAAAAATGATAAAGGAATATATAGATTTAAAACCAGAAATATTTCTGTTGGGCATTATACCAGAAAAATACAGTAAAAGGAATGTATAATTAATAGTACATGTGTTAATAGCAGCCAGAATCATGTTAGCACAACACTGGAAGGGCAAGGAGAGATCCCTACAGAAGAAAAGATAATAACAAAAATCTTATTATTATTACTATGATGAGTATCACTCAAAAGAATTGTAACCAGACAACACACTATTTATATGGATTTTGAATATGTTGCTCTTTCTATTTACCCTATATTAAAAAAATAATAATAATTGATATTCCAAGACTGACTGAATAGAATATTCATTCTATTTTTAAATTTCATATGAAACTTAATTTTTGGTTTTGCTTCAAGTGTTGCATCTCTTAAGAAACATTTCAATTGCAGGTACTTTTGGGGTAGCTAAAAGATCTGTGTAGTATTGTTTTCTCAGTGCATGTTCATCTACATAAATTGCCAAACTCAAAATTCAGTTTCTCAATGTTTTTAAAACAACTATTAAATCAACAGATTTAAGGTGTTTATTCCTTGTTTCCCTCTTGTTTTAGGTAACTTTTCTGAATGCTTTTTATCAAGTGGAATTCATTCTATGACTGCCTTGGTCCACCTGCAATCAGTTCTTGCTACATGACCAGCTCATTTCCATTTCAATTCTTCTACTCTGTTGATGATATCGTATATTGTACCTAAAAATGTACAAAAGATGGAGCGACAATATCAGCATGTATTGCAGGCCCAATTAACAAAAGAAAGCTCCAGATAGTATTGGTTGGAAACATGTGTGGAAGTGAATAGATAATGGCTAGAATGATGAATGGCGATTCCTTGTTTGGCCCAAGTGTTCCAATATAGCATCTTTTTTTTTCTATTTTGACATTTTGATATTTATACCTCTTCTTTTCCTTTCCTTCTTTCTCTTCTTTTATTTGACTTTTGAACTAAAAAACATAATATACACCAAATATGTATATCAGATTTATATAGATACACATAGACCTAAATCTGTGGATATGAACAAAAAGTAAATCAAAATATAATAAAAATGTAATAATATAAATAACAGTGTTGAAAATGAAAATCAGCATTAATCACCAGTTGTTAAGAGGGATGAATAAAACATATAGAAGAACAGAACTGGGCACATCAAAGTCCCAGTCAGACAGAAAAAGCAACAAAAAAGCATTGTACTCTCTGCCAGGGTAATTTCTTTAGAATGGGATAGATTAATTTCATCTAAGATTCCCTACAAAAACATCAATAAAGGAACGGATGACTCAGAGACTCCACAAAGCCATTACCATATAGGTCTATGTACTGATTTAGAGGAATGTTTTTATAATGCCCCCATAGGTCTGCAGAGAGTAGTATATCCACCATGGCTGGGGGGGAAATTGGAAAAAAAAAATGGATTGGATACTTTTATTGGTTGGAAATCAATATTCCAAACCAGTGGTGAAATCCAAATTTTTTTACTACCGGTTCTGTGGGGGTGGCTTGGTGGGTGTGGTGTGGTTTGGTGGGCGTGATTTGCTGGGCGTGGCAGGGGAAGAATACTGTAAAAACTCCATTCCCACCCAATTCCAGGGGAAGGATATTGCAAAATCTCCATTCCCACCCACTCTGGGGCCAGCCAGAGGTGGTATTTGCCGGTTCTCCGAATTGCGCAAAATTTTCACTACCTGTTCTCCAGAACCTGCTGGATTTCACCCGTTCCAAACATGTTGGTTAAGATGGTTCCTGATATTTTGAAACCTGAGCAGCAGAGGTTTTTAAGGCTTTAAAATTACTGTAATGTCAATTGCTTGTGGTTTCTGGATTAAATCCTAACCTTTTACCTATTAATGAGCAAATATTGTCTAGCAGCTTTCAAGGCTTGAAATGAAAATCTTTATTTACTATCCTTGCTTTCTAAAACGTACAGGTTTACACTTCAAATAGGTCCAAAGATGGTAATAATCAGAACAGTTCTCAATGCAAAAAAAATAAAATTATTAAATTAAAAGTCCAAATTGAAAACCTGGTAGATTAAAGCTCTTTTCAGCATAAGGCAATTTCAATTTGGTCACAGATATTTTAGGAGTTTGGACTCACCACAGTGGTGGAATTCAATTTTTTTTACTACCAGTTCTGTGGGCATGGCTTGGTGGGCGTGGCAGGGGAAGGATGCTGCAAAATCCCCATTCCCACCCCACTCTGGGGCCAGCCAGAAGTGGTATTTGCCAGTTCTCTGAACTACTCAAAATTTCCACTACCGGTTCTCCATAATCTGTCACTACCTGCTGAATTTCACCCCTGGCTCACCATAAATTGTTTCATAAGTTTGTCTATCTTTGTAAAGTATCTATTAGGGATTAATGTTAGAATCCTTCTTAAAATATACATTAGTTTCAATGTAATATTCATTTTAATTACATTCATCCTGCCTCAGAGACTCAGCGGAAGTTTTAATCATCAGGTTATATCTACAAAAAGTGTAATCTATACACTTAGGCATATTTTTCAATACTCTGTTATAGATTTCAAGGAATATATATAAAGCCAGGTATTTTATAGAGTGCATATAAATTATAAATCGTAGCTTCTTGCATTCGTTATAGATATATACATGACAGAAGGATAAGTAGATAGATAAAAAGATGGATGGGTAGATACACTATAGAACAGGCATGTCAAGGCGGCCTACAGGCTGGATGAGTCACATGTAGGCCAAGCCTACACCAGCTCCAGAAAGGGGAAAAATGTTGCAATACGACATGTGATGGCAACGTGATCCTGTGAGTTTGACACCCTGCAACAGAAGATCTCTACTATTTGAATACTTCCCTCAAATTAATAATTTGCTGGTTACTTGATGTAGAGGACAAAGATAATTGCCTTGATAAAAGGGATGTCAGTCTGAGGCAAGAATGTAACATGTAAATGCCTCGTTTACATAGAAATAAAAGGGCAGGAAAGCAAAAATGCATACAGACTTGCATGATTCTGTTATTATACAATAAAAGAAGTAATGACTTAAACGGCATTGATTTCCTAATTTGATCTACCTCAGAGGGCTGACAGTTACAGATGTCTCCAATTTATATAACTGAAAACAAAAATTTAAAATGGAATCAAATAGATTATCACTATTTAACTAACCATCATTATCATGGTTTCCAGATATGTTATTTTTTGTTCTTTCAATCAGTGATGCAATAGCTTTACAGCTTTCTCTCCTGACTTCCAATAGTTCTGATTAATGAATTGCAAAGAATATTCAAATTGTTCTGAAAGTAGCAGTGCGTATTTAACCTTCATTGCTAAAAAAATACTCGATGTAATTCATCTGTGAAGGATTTAGCATAAGACAAAAATGAGTCTTTTACAGCTGTGCAAGATTAAAATCTATAAGCCAATTTTTCTGCTGAAACAATGACAATGGTGGATCCATGAATAAATCTCTTGAATGCATTCCAAGGTTTTGTGAAGGCCTGACACTCTTGAAAAGTCTGTAATGCTGGAAAAGCTAAAAAGAGAAGGTGACATCAGCAGGAAAGTGGATGGACTCCATTACAAAGGGGAGAAGAGATAAAAGATTAGCACCTTACTCTATTGTCACCTTCAGGTCCCAGTGCTCGACTCAGTTAACAGAGCTTTTTTGCAGAGACCTATTTGATTAGTCTGCCCCAGGTGACTTTTGGAATCTATTCTAGGGGGAGCTAACGTCCGCTTCATGGCCTAACAGATGCCCAGGTTGTTTCTTGGAATGAGAATGTAAGGGGAATTTGGATCAGATCAGACCAGTGGTAGGTTTCAAAAATTTTACTATCAGTTCTGTGGGTGTGGCTTGGTAGGCGTGGCATGGCTTGGTGAGCGTGACTAGGTGGGTATGGCAGGGGAAGGATACTGTAAAATCTTCATTTCCTACCAATCAGCTGGGACTTGGTAGGCAGAGAATAGATGTAGGCGGGGCCAGTCAGAGGTGCTCTTTACCGGTTCTCCAAACTACTCAAAATTTCCACTACTGGTTCTCCAGAACTGGTCAGAACCTGCTGAAACCCACCTCTGGATCAGGCCCATACAAACTCTCTTCTTTGGTGGATTTTGAAATTCCCTGTGATTTTTAGAGAAGTTGAGAGAAATGAGACAAGTGAAGATGCCTAAAGCACTGCTGGAGGACAATAAGGATTGAATCCAAAAGAACATCAGTTATAGCCATCATAACCACCTACCTTGGAATAGTACAATTAGGGTAATATCTGCCATCGTTGTGTCATGGCTAGCCTTCTGGTGGCCTTATTCAAAATAATCTGGGGCCTGGAAAGTTATTTCATAATTTTATGAGGCATATTGTTAAACTAATGTTATAACCAAGCTGCTGAGGAAAACTGGAGAGTTTGGGTATAAATTACTCACAACCTAGACATGTAATGTTGTCAACAGTTTCAGAGCAATGTAAAAGAAAGCAACTGTCCAGAAGATGATACTTTAGTCATTTTAATGAAAGCATTAGATCTTGTGTTTCTGAGAGATGGTGTGCCCACAACAGCATAAAAGAAAGAAGTCAGATCTTACCCTTGCCTGGGTTAATGCCCGCATTACTCGTGAAGCAAAAATTGCATTAGAAAACAGAAAATATTACTTTAAAAATGGAACAACCAAGATGACTAAGCTGCCTGAACTGTGGTCTGGGGTAAGATAAGGCAAAGCCATGAGATCATGAAATAAAAAAATGACTACGAAGATATGTTTATGCCACAATTAGGAAATGTGATGATGAGTCCATGGTTAAATAGTTACATAAAGCTTTTGAGTTCTGGGGAAATGTTGATAAATATTGTTTACAGACTTCCACCTTTTAAATAAATTCATTCTTCTTAAACCAGAAAAGAGAAAAACTATGTTCACAATCGCTCTGAATAAAACAAATATTTGGCTTCTTAAAATGTAGTGTAGAGGACATATGTTATCTTGACTTGGCAGACCCTTCTTCCTTATTCTTACCAATTAAATGATAAGGACCTGAATCTGGCAAAAGTAGTCATAATAGGAAAACAAATGTAAATAATCTCTTGTAAATCTTATGGGAAATTCACAACACAATAGGTTTGTATAAAATTGCATTCCTTGGATACAATCATAAATTACAAAACCATTCATAGCAAGAATTCATTTTGTTATAGTACTAATCCAGAAAACTACTTTAAATGGTTTGTTATGCCACTTCATCTCCATCATGATATTCATACTTAGCATTCTCTTTTTAGCTATAAACAGCAAATGGAACACAATGTTTATCCCAGAATGTTTATGTGTTGTTCATTAATGAGTTCTATCTAATCTCAATGCAATAACACTGAAATAAATGGACTTCTGTGAAATGAAATATATCTTTGGCAAGCTAGTGTCACCCAATTTTACAGAATTAAAAATAAATTTCTCATGTCACGTTTGATCCTAGATTGACATGCATTGTTGAGACCTAGTATGATGCCATATTAGGGCCAATGATAGTAGAGCTGACTCCAGTTAGCTCAGTATTTCTTAACCTCAGAAACTTTAAGATGTGTGGACGCCCAACTCCATGTTGACTAGGGAATTCTGGGAGTAGGGAGTCCACACATCTTAAAGTTTCTGAGACTGAGAAACAATGAGCTAAATACAATGCCGTCAGGAATGTGGAATAGTTCTGACCTACATTCAGTAAATCTCTTCATCAAACCATCTTTGCAAAATATGTGGAAGTGATATTTTCTTCCAAATATAGATGAGAGTATAGTAAAATAGTAACAAATGAATTTATTGATCCTGGGATGCTTCTTGGTAGTTTATTCAAGTATCTTACATTGGATCGATTTGAGTCTACTGTGCTTCTGAAGTTCTATAGTAGTTAGAGGTATTAGAGGAATTACTGTTGGTTCCTAGGCCAGTAATCATTTTTATAGGAAGATGATATTATTTATTTATAGGATTGGAACAACAGACATTAATTTCATGCCCCGGAAAACCAAAGGAAGGCTACATAAACAATGTGAAATTAGCTTTCTGATCTTAACATGTGATTCATACCACAGAACCATACTTCTACATATTTCCTATTTTAGAAAATGTGCAGTAAGAGTTGACTTCTATGAACCTGTTATTTGTGTATTTAAGATTTTTATACCACTGTAATCCAAAAAGACACTAGGTAGCATACTATAAAATAGGAGTAAGAATCCAGCACTTTTGTAATAATATTAAATGTGTAACCAATGCTAAACTTTTATTCCTCACTTTCAATTTCTGGTACCTATCCAACTCCGATTAGCTAATTTCCAAAAGCCTACCAGAAAAATCATCTTTTGACAGGACTACAGAAGGCTTTGAAAATATGAATTATACTCTGTCTTGGAAAGCAAGGTATCCCCATAAGAGAAAAGCCCACAAATGTCTTTCCTGGCATAGTTTTTGATAGGTTTATGACCTTCATCCTGTATTGTTTGCTTTGATCTTGTCCTATTATTGTTGTATTTGGGGCAAATTCAACAGGATTGCTGATATGATTCTGGATTAATCACTATCTCTCAAAGATGCATAGGTTCTACATGGCTATATCCCCAATATTTGGAAACTATCGAGATATCAAGACTTGTAAATTTCTGATTCAAGGAACAAGGATTTTTCATACAACATTAAAAGATGAAATTATATTTGATTTGTTGCAATGGAACACTTTGATTGATAGATATAGGATTTTTTTAAAAAACAAAAAAGGAGTCAAATTTGGGGAGCTGTCTGTATAGAAAATTTCAAACACTTTTTAAAAATTTCTTTTACTTTATTTATAAACCATGCTCTCTATACTGACTTATCCTCATCTTGGTGCTGATACATTGGCAATCTATAATAGCAATAAATCAATCAATCAGTCTTTTTTATCAGCGTTTTTATCAGAAACTCTGACTTGTAATTCTTTAAACCAGGAATTCAAAAATCTTAAGCACATTGACTTAAAGTTTCAGATTGTTCATTGATCTACCCAGTTCCTACCAGTAGTCTGGTCATATTTCTAACAAAACAGAAATGACACTAACTTCTGTCAACTGCACTTCATTGCTAAAAGCAATCATAGATTACAACAATATGCAGTGCATTTTTGGGGTGCCATATTAAATGTTCAAAATATATTTATGTGCATCATATATGTAGTAACAAATTGTGATCCAGGAAGTATAAAAATAATATATAATTTTATCTGTGAACATCAAGAGTTTAAAAATTAAAGTAAATTAAAAATTCCAAGGATTAATTAATTAAGCAATTCAAATTATATAGTCACCCATCTCACTTTTATGACTTTGGAAGACTCACAATTAAAACAACTACCAAACAAAATACAGATAGCAATAAAAGAATAACTACATTAAATACAAACTGAAACCATAAAATGTAATCAGCAGAAAAGTGCAAGCCATGCATCAATGAACACAGTCATCCAGAAGGCTCCATGCCATAACCAGATCCCACAGCATGATGACAAATGTTAATAAACTCTAGGGGAATAGCAGAATTGCAGATGATTTGTTATAATATAAATTTTCACAGCTCAAAATATGGTTTCACTCTAAATATAAATAAATAAATAATGGCAAAAGTCTTCCTCAATTAGTAGAAGAAGAAAAAATGTGATGGAAAAAAGGTTCCAAGAGTCACAAGCTTCTGGTAGATCATGGTGACCTAAATATTCCTGAAGGAGTGGGGACGACATTTCAATGGAGATTGGTAACCAGCTGTTGGATCCAAGTAAGCGGAATCTCTCTGGAGAAAGGAGAGATCGTGAGATCACCCATAGGGGATCTCCAGGCAGCTGCTCCTTGGTAGTAGACAGCAGTTGAAAATTAAGCAGTTGGGAGTTGAGGGATTTCAACTAAGCTCATGTAGCCTATGTGGAAACAAAGTTTGATTGAACCTCATTTCTTAATCACTTCTGGAATTACTTTTTAATTGCTTTTCAAATATTAAGAACCCCCAGAGTGACAAGTTTTATGGCATTCACTGAGTGGGTTTCCTTCAATTCTTAGTGAAGGAAGTTTTAAGTATGTATTTAGGGACTTAGAAAAAATAAACACCAAAAGGATGATTAGAGTGTTGATTTTGGAAAGTTATAGAAGGACTAAGGGTCCAGATGGATTTGAAATAAGATTTTGAAAATAATTATAACAATCCTTCCCATGAGGAAATGTTGTAGTTTTGAATTCTTAAAATAAAACATGACAGTATGAGACTTTGAAGACTGGACACCACAGGGAAACAGAAGAAACTAAAGGTTACAGTTAAAGAAGATTAGTTAAATGCAACTTGCTAATACTTAATGTAGCAAAATACTTTAACATAGAATGCATTGGATATTTGTGAACAATAGATTCTATAATCAATTTTAAGAATATCCACCATAAAGACACTATTTCAGTATCTCTCACAATCACAGAAGACTAGTATCTTTACATATTGAGAATCTTTAAGAACATGCACTTTGCATTTTTTCCCCTAAATATAAGCATGTTGGAAGCAATAGTTTGGGGCTGCTAGTTTTAGACTGTATAAATCCAGGTGATCACTAGATAGTAGCAAAAAGATACAGAAAACTCTTTTCTGCCATTTTAGCACTTGTGCAGTTTATGTCTTGCCTGGATCTGGTAGCCCCCAAATAATTAGAGTTCTTGTCATATCCTTTTAATAGCTGCCTTTATAACTCATGACCCTTCAAGCTTTATTCATCACAATCTAAGGTTGTGAAACAAAGAATGAAAGTATACAAAGCCGATGGCTGATGTCAGTATGTAACTATATTCAGCTGAATGGGTCAAGTGTACAAGTGTACCCTCAAATTAGAGAGAAAAATAAAATAGTTTAACCCCCCCCCCAATATTTTAAACACAGCAACAATAACAAGCATGTGAAAACCACTTTTCCAAAGCTGTAAACACAAAGTTGTTTCGCAGAGTTTAATCTATAATTTTCACCAAAAAGTTGTCATTCATTAATGGACACTGTAGTGGGACGGCAGTTCTATGGATTTTATGTTATGTATTGATCTTACAATTGTATTAGTTATACTGTAATCTTCTGGAACCTTTTGGGAGTTTGGCACTATATAGAGTAAATAAATATGTTTGAGCGTGAAAATATTCTATATATCCCATATCATAGGAATTACTATAATTTTTCTTCCATTCAATTTTGGGTAAATTATTTCCCCCCCTCCACTGGAAAAAAACCACAATGTGTGCTTATTCATCTAAACAGAGGTCAGGGTCTTATTAAACAAACAAAAAAATGACAACTATACAGAACAATATTCCTGAATAACACAAGCTTAATGAATACTGCATATATTTCTAAACACATCCTCTTTTTCCAGTGATCCCCTTATCAAAATGAAGCATCAAAATGCAAATAAAAATCCAGAGCTTGTTGCTGTTTCCTTTTAACATGTCAAATGAATGCTAAATGTCTTGGACTTCATGAGGCTTTTAAAAATGTTGACTATTGAATAAGTAGTTAGGTAAAAGTAAGTACTTTCTAGCATAGGCTGAGGATCAAAAATTCATCTCATTTGCAGATGCAAAATATTTATTAAGTTATAAAACAGAATAGGATTTCGGATTTTATTTAAACAAAAAATATCAGCAATGACAACCTAGTATAGGTTCAGGCAGATATATTTATCAACTGTACATTTCAGAAGTGAGAAACAGGATTTTCTTAACAATATCAATTACAAGAACAACAGCAGCAAAACCGTTTTATAGTGTCAGCTATAACAAGACAGACATTTTTAAGTGGAGTAATCTACAGTAACCTACAGTGGCTAAACTAGTTAGCCTACCTGTACTTTATGGTCATAACACGGACGACTGATAAATTTTCTCTAGGGAAATTTTAATTACTTAATTCAGTAAGTTTGCTTTGAGAGAACTGCATATTTCTTAATAGATATACAGAGTTATAGGCACAATGAAATCAGATCATCTGGTATAATTTGCCATTCTGAGATTTATTGCCAATTTAAGCATCCATAACAAATGCATATTGGATCTGAGACAAAAAATCTTCTAATGGCTGACATTCTACTTCCCTTTGTAGGTAATTCCACATCCCAATATCCCTAATTACTTAGTCCAATACAGTCTAAGGCTATGCGCTGCAGTAAGTTAATGTATTCTGTGTCCTCATAAAAACAGTTTAGATTGGTAGGAATTCAAAGAAGAAGCTATCAGCTATGTTTTACAAAACCACTATGAACTTAAATTTCCTGCAAATTCACAATGGATGGCTGCCATCAAATTTAAAAAATTGCTTCTTAATTTTCTTTAACAAAAATGCTATCCAACATGATAATAATTTTGCACTTAGTAAGCATAAGCATGCTACTTCTACCATTCATAATTCTTCCTGTGGTAGTAGGTGAAGAGTTAGGATGAATTCTACTTTTGATGACCAATTAGTATTTATTCCCAGAAAATTATAGAGTAAGAAGTTATTTGGGGATATTTCCCCCTGAATAAATATTATAATTTGGTAAATCATCTGTTCTTTGCAATCACCTACTTTATAATCTATATTGCTTAATACATACAAGGAACTCCATTTAGTTTTGAGGAGAAGGTGTGAAATAACTAATAGTAACAATTCCAAGAATTTTATCTCCTTGTATAGTTACATATTTAGCATTACTTCAAAGTTCTTTTGCTGTGAGGAACCTTTTAAGGATTGGAAATGCTGTGCTGATTAAAAGGTAATGCTGTAAAATCACTTAGAAGGCTAAACAAATAATTTCAATGAACTCATTCATGAACTTATTACCCTGAAAAAGGGAGCAAACATGCAACCACACATTTGTGACAGTGGATATGTTATTTTAAAAGTGAGGTGAGTCTGTCACTGCAAACAAAAAGAGGCTTTTAACAACTCTTGTCACTTGTTATACACCAGTATGTACAAGAAACCACTCACTCTTGCACTAACAATGCTGATTTTTGCTATAGGTCTAGCAGTATCTCCTGATTGTGGTCATGTTCCAGAGTCTCACATAATGAGATGGTAAGGTAGTCCATCTGACACATGGAAAAACTAGTTTTACTATGTGATGATTAAATAATGCTATTGCTTCACGAGAACATGCGAAAGCTACTTTTCACCATAGCGTATTTTTTACATTCAGCACCATGTTATCTATTCTGACTGGTAGGTGCTCTCTGGAGTCTGAAGAAGAGAAATGAGTTTCCAATCACTTGCTGACTATTTCTTACAACTGGGATTAGAGGAACTTGTATTTATGTAGCGTATGTTTTACTACAGCTTCTGTATCATGTAACTTATTCAACCACAAAATCCAGTACTGTATATTATTCAACACACTGACTATTATTTAAAGCATTATGACTTTTATGTAAAAGAAATGAATTCATTACAGTCACTGTTCCTTCAAAGAAAGAAATGTTGCCCAGACCAAACCCTTAGCAATGATTTTAAACAATGCTTGCTCCCTCATGTACTCAAGTACTCATGTTAGAAACAAGAAATGATATGTCCTTATGAAAATTGCTTTAAAAAGCTAAACTGTTACTTCAGGATTTGATGATCCATGGTACTGTAACAGAAACATAAAGAATAGCTTCAAACAATATAACAAGAAAGGGGATTTTCTAAGGACAATTGCACAGAATGGAATCCTCCTTAGACCAAAGCATGAGTAGGGGAAAGGAGGTTCAGAAACAGTAAGGACTAAGCTAAGTATACAATTAATATACATTTTACTACATCACCAGTATTTGAGGGTCAATGTGCATCATTTTAGAAAAGCAGAGGGTGTCTTATATGTCACATAAACAAGTATCGGTGCTAAATACTGTTTGAAACAAATTAAAGAACCATCACTATATTGTCACTGATGCCAAAGTGAATCCTCTATGCTTCAGTTCAGCGAAAAGGATTTTTGGCAGATGCACCTCTTATTAGTCCTGCAATTCTGAATAATCATAATTTGAACCTCCTAGAGCTGTTTTCAAGGAAAATTATAGGACATTCACAGAGCTGAGCGGAAGCTCTCAAATGGGAGAGAAAGCCATGGAAAGAAAGAGGAGTTGCAATCTCCCCATTGCATCTGACTCCACTTTTGCCTCCTGGTGAGGAATTTCTAAAAGTAAATAACACAGTTCTCACAACATGCTTTTAAAGGACAGCAGTTTTTGCAGGACATCTACCACCCTTAGGATTGCCACATACCCTGCTACCTCTAATCTAATCATCAAAGTTTAACTCAGAGAGCCAGCAAAGTTGCTGGCGCCAACCCAATAACACATAGTCACACTCCTGGATGAGAAGTGCAGAAAGGTGTTTCTATGGTGCAAAGTTGAAAAGGTTGACACAAACAGCGTTCGGAAAAGGGGCGGGTCACAGAAGGAAGGAAGGAAGGAAGGAAGGAAGGAAGGAAGGAAGGAAGGAAGGAAAGAAAGAAAGAAAGAAAGAAAGAAAGAAAGAAAGAAAGAAAGAAAGAAAGAAAGAAAGAAAGAAAGAAAGAAAGAAAGAAAGAGAGTGACTTGGCTTCTAACTTACCTTAAGCAAGGCGCTCCGGCTGGCGGCAGCGAGTTCCCGCAGACTGGCGGCGGCTGAAGCCGCTGCAGCGGCCACACTCGGGGAGCCGCTGGACGTGGTGGCCACCGCGGCGGGTTGACAACCAGGGTTAACAGGGGGAACCGCGCTGTTTCCTCCACCTCCTGCTCCAACGGCGGTAGGGTTCTCCCCGCTGTCGCCGCCCGAAAGGCCAGCGTTGCTGGGGGACTTGGGGCTGCCGGGCCCGCAGTTGCCACCCCCGCAACAGCCGCTTCCAGCGCCCGCGCGGGGTCTCTGCCGAATGCCGTCCAGCAGGCGGACGAGCAGGATGTTGGCGGGCAGCTCGTCGACGCCGCAGCCCACCAGGATGCGGCACTCGGGGCAGCGCAGCTCGTGGCGGGAGCTGACAATGCTCTCCAGGCAGCGGCGGCAGAAGGTGTGCTGGCAGGGGAGCACCTTGGCCGTCGTGTCCAGGCGCTCCAGGCACACGGAGCACTCCAACAAGTCCAGCAACGACGACTCGTCCATGGCCCCTCCGGCGGCGGGCGGCGGTCCCTCGCCGTTGCCCCCGCCGCCGCCTCCCGCTACCGCCGAAGCCGCCCGCCGCCTCCGCCTCTCCTCCGCTGCTCGCTTCTCTGCGGCGGCAGCCTTGGAGGAGCACAGCCAGGACGCCCCTAGGAGCATTTAGACCAGCGAGGGAGGCCGCGGGAGAGGCGGCAGCCCCAGCACATGGCAGCCGGAGCAGGGGCCGCCGAGCCCAGCCCGCCCAGGGCCTGTCAGCGCCAGCCGCCGAGCGGAGGGCGGGGACTGGGAGCGCGACTCTCTCCCCTGCCCGCTTTCCTCACCGGCAGGCGGGCAATGGCTCCCTGGGGTGGGCGGGGGCTGCCAGCCGCTCCGCGCGCTCCCCCTCGTAGCCGTCCGCCGTGCCTCACAGGGAGAACTGCGAGCCGCCCCTTCGCCTCTCGGCAGCCTCCGCCGGCGAACGGAAGCCCGGACAGAGCGAGGGGGACGCTGCCTGCCAGCCCGCCCGCTAGCCAGCCAGAGAAGGTCAGCGGCACCTGCTCTCTTCGCTTCGGGCTCGCCTGGCTGTCAGCAAGCGCGGCGCTTCCTCCGCACCTCCGTCTCGGAAGCGAGGGCAGCGCCAAAGCCAAAGGCCGGGTGGCGGGCGCCGGAGAGCGAGCGGCCGTTCCTTTCTTCAGGGCTTCCTCCGCCGGTCCTTCTACTGAGCCGCGGCTCCCTCGCTCTCCCACCGCCGCTCCCCGCCGTTGTGCACGGCCAGGGCTGGAGCAGCTTCCACCCGCTGGGTCTCACGCGCTCCCATCTTCCAAATATTCCTCCCGGCGAGGTTGCTGAAGATACAAAGGGGGGTGGGGGGGCAGTGGCATGAGGTGGGGGGGAGGTGTCGTGACCGATCAGTTGCTCTAATCCTCGTTTGTTACGTGGATCCCGGTGAGAAAGGAGTTCAACCTGATCCTAAATCCCGGGCAAGTTCTGTTGCTGGCAGGTTTGGGGTCTTTCTGTCCTTCCCGAGCTCACTAAGCCTCAGGACCACCTCTCAGTCCCCGCCCTCGACTCCTTCGACGTCGGTCCTGTTATTCTCCTCCAGGGATGCTGCTCGCTGTTAATCGAAGGGGGCTGAATTGCACGATGCGACTAAGAGTCCTCCGTTTGGTCCACCGAGGGATTCAAACGTCTTCCATCTAGGAGGCTCAAGATCCGTTATTCCCCCCCCCTCCCCCAATCTTTCTCTTCAAAATTGATCCATCACTTTGTTTTCTTTTCCGTTTGGAATCTGGAAATCAGATCCCGCTAGAGGCGAAAGAAAGTTACGTGGGTCTTCGCAATGAGACGCCAACTTCGTGCTGTCTTGTGGTGCTACGACACCGCAGAATGTTCTCTTAGTCATAGAATCCATCGGGCGGAGGGGGGGGGGAGGCGTAGAGAGGGATGTTTTCGCATACTGGAGCTCGGTTTCGGCCAAGCGTCAGAGGAACGGAAATACGTACCCCACGAGCAATCGGAGGAGATGGGAAGTTTGGAGAACTTTGCCCACTCCGGACGAGTCAAAGATATTCCTTGCAATTGGCTTCCCTCTAGTGGCATTTTGATAAACTTGCAGCGAAAAGGAAAATTTTAGGTTCCATCTCCACACATTTTTTTTTTTAAATTTGATTTATATGCCGCCCTTCTCCGGAGACTCAGGGCGGCTTACAGTGCGTTAAGCAATAGCCTTCATACTTTCGTATATTTTTACAAAGTCAGCTTATTGCCCCCACAAACTGGGTCCTCAATTTACCTACCTTAGAAAGGATGGAAGGCTGAGTTGACCTTGAGCCTGGTGAGAATTGAACTCGCAGTAATTGCAGGCAGATGGATGTTAAATGCTGCCTTAGTAGGAGGCATTAGCCTCCTACGCCACTCAGGCTCCCCCTCCCCCCACTTTGCAACCTGATACTGGGGAAAAAATGCAATGGTATTAATAATTAATACTGATTTACACCTATTTAGCTAGCTAGTACATTATAACATGTTGGTGAGTTGGTGTCCATATGGGGGAGCAGTAGATGGAATCTGTTAATGGATCTGTAGTTGACCTGCAGTTAGGAAGAATTTCTGTATAACCATATTAATTAATTAAATGACCTGTCGAATTTAAGAAATGATTAAATAATCACAGAAGTGGACTTTGGTCTGAAGGGCTGGAAGCCTTTATTCAGATTTAAAGTTAAGCAGAGGGAAATACAAGGATTTGTCTGGCCACCCAAATAAAAATGTAGGCAAAACATTTTTGAGAGAGATGGGAAATAAATAAATATGATAGATGATAGATAGATAGATAGATGATAGATAGATAGATAGATAAATAGATAGATAGATAGATAGATAAATCTGACATTTTTATAGGGTTTTTTTTTTCAAATTCTACCGAAATATTTTCAGGATAACACTTAGACCATACATTTTGTAACCAAACAATTTTAAATGTTGCTCTTTAGCTCACTTTTAAATGTAATTTAATTTAACACACTTGACAAGAAAAATTGGAAATGACATGTCAGTACATTAAAATATTCTCGTTTACTTTGAGGCTGCTAACATGTCCCAGGCTCAAATATTTGTGGGCTTGTTTTGTGTCTTTGGGCCTGCACTTGTAGATTGTATTGTAGGAGGAGAATTGAAAAAAACTGGTCTGACCCAATGCCAATTTTATTCTGCTAACATTGTTGAAAAATTATGAACAGCATAGACCATTTAGAATACATAGTGGGGGGGAAATCTTTAGAAACAAGATTAAGGATATAATTCAAAACCATCCTCTTGGTGGTTTTAGTGAAAATCACTGTGTTCTGCCATCCCATTCTCTGCTTGAAATGATTTTGTGATTCAGACATATTTCTAGTCTTCCCGTGAGCTACACTTTTAATCAATTATCCATTCACGATCTCCCTATGTAATTATGGCGCCCAGAATCCTATTGTCTGCTTGTCATATATCTAATATAGGTAAGGCCAATCCTTGACCTACAATGCAGTCGTAATTGCATGAAGATATTGTTGCCTCTGTGATAAAAATTAGTTATGGGGCTAAGGAATAAAAACCTCTGCTTTGCAAATGTTTTGAAAATAATATATTTCAGTACATAGAAGGACCATGTTTGTTAGGCTGGTCCTTTTTAAAAAAATCAGAAGATCTTTTGTTTCTGGGTAATATTCAGCAGTGTCCTTGCAAAAACAGAACAAGCTAGCTAAAAAAATATACTCAAATAATACTGATGTAATGAGGAAATATGAAAAATGAAATAAGCCTCAAGGACTTGGTCACTAATCTACTAGAGCTGTTAGTCTCAGAAATAAAAGCATTTGGACGCCTCTCTAGAAAAGAGAGGAAACTCAAATTTGATGAAACTCAAATACTTTGGCCCATCTAATAAGAAGAAAAGACTCACTGGAGAAGAGCCTAATGCTGGGAACAATTGAGGGTAAAAGAAGAAGGAGACAGCAGAGAATGAGGTGGCTGGATGGAGTCACTGAAGCAGTCGGCGTGAGTTTAAATGGACTCCAGGGAATGATAGAGGACAGGAGTCCATGGGGTCACAATGGGTCGGACACAACTCCACAACTAACAACAATAACTAGAAAAGAGAAAGAAATGCAGTAAAAATTGTAGCACTTTTACCATTTTTCTAATTTTGATTTATTTATTTCATTTATATTTGTATTTCATTTTCTTCAAAGATACAAGCTTGAAAAACTTTGTTCAAGTGACAGGATTACTGAATTATATTCCTAAGGAAACAGGAATAATTCTGCAGTTTCACTTTGGTGTTACACTTGCTAGAGATAAATAGAATTGCTGTCATATCTCCTGTGATGCAAGTCATTACACTGATACAGGGAAGTTATAAGCCACTGTACCATGTAAGGGTAGAAGTTCTGAAACTTTTTCAGATCATGGCATCCTTAGTGTCTCAGAAAATATTTTCCCAGCATCCAAATTGTCAAATCACCTTGAGCTAGTAGTTCATGCAGTTTCTGAAGATGTTCAGCATTGTTGAGCTTCCCCTGAGAATTTAAAATTTCCCACTGTGCCCCTGTGAGCTTGCTGTAATGCCCTGGGGCACCACCGCACACAATTTGGAAATTGCAGACAAGAGAAACTCTGTATTGCTGCCTAGGCTGCTCTCAGCTGTCTCTGTAATTCCAGACTATAATTCCAGTCCAGACTGAACGGGTAGACAACAGCGCTGAGCTTCTGCAAGGTCTATCGGTCCTTGCCATGCTTCTTGCCCTTCCCACTTATGCAGGAAATGCAAATGTACAAGGAAAGTAATGTACAAACTGGTCTACCAGTGCCTGTATTTTCCTTTTAGGGTTTGTTCTCTCTTTGCTAATCCCCATGACTTTCCTTTGCATCCCCCAAAATATCCACACATGATGCTTTCCCACATCCTTCCCACATTACAGTATCTCTTTTGATGCTAAACCATCCAATCCTCTGATGATACAATAATTAAAACAATAAGGAACAGTTTTTCATTTTTCTATGTATGCCTTTGGATATTTTGCAATAAAGAATTTATAGCCCAGCTTTGCAAAATTTAGCAGCAAAGTTCTGATCTTGCAACTTAAAGATGCTTTAAAAGGGGGACAAGAAAGAAAAGTGAACATACTTCATTGACTTAATTGGCCATTGTTAGGTCAACTGCAAAATTATTTAAAAATGGAAATAACCTAGGATGAAATGGTTGCATGGAGCAGGAAGGGGTTTTGCCATTTGGAATTGCTTCTAGAATGAAACGACGATGTTGTAGGGACCATTTGTTTCTAATGGTTTGGGATTACTAACATCCCCCCTTTTTGGTGCTGAGACCTTGCTGAAGAACAACTGAATTCAGAAATTTCAATGGTCACATGAGTAATAGGAGGGACTGATATGCATTAATTAAAAAAAAAAGATATGCATTGATTAATTTCAATACAGGTAGTCCTCGATTTACAACCATTCATGACCATTCAAAGTTACAACAGCACTAGAAAAGTGACATGACCAGTTTTTGCACTTAAAACCATTGCAGTATCTCCATGGTTACATGATAAAAATCCAGGTGCTTGGCAGCTGCCATGTATTTGGGGGGGGTGTCATGTGATCACCATTTATAACCTTCCCAGTCGTCTTCTGACAAGCAACTATAGTGATTTGCTTAACAGTTGTGGCAAAAAGTTCATAAAATGAGGTGCAACTAAATTAACAACTGCCCACATAAGCAATTGAAATTTTTGGATTCAACTGCTGTCATAAGTCTAGTACGATTGTACAGATGCTACAATTGATATTTGTAATTGTAATAAAGTACTTGTAATTGTAATAAAATGCGAACTTCTATTTTCATAACTATTCTTTTGACAACTAAGATTACATAAACTGCAGAAAAGGAAGATCATTTATTCTTAAAGTTGTACGTCATGTGCTGCATTGCCCTATCTCTGTTCCTACCGAACTGTAGAAACATAAATGAAAATTTTGGTGGCACATATTTTTTAAATTTATTCTTTTACTGCTTTTTAAATAATGTCTGAGAAAGGAAAAAAGATAAAAATACATGAATTGTCAAAGAAAAGGAAAAAGAAAAACGAATGCTTTTTTTTAAAGTAAAGAAATCTAACAAAAGGAAAAAAGGTATAATATATAATTTTGGCTGTGAATAGCTACAGCTATATATAGTTATCTAATGCAATTATTATTCATATTCATATGTACAGTAGTTCTAATGCATTCATTTAACTATCATTTTAAGCTATTGTATTTTAGATAAATGAGTTCCATTTTATTATATTTGATACAGAGTCTGTGTCTAAAGGAAAATCTTCACATAGGTGACAAGTGCATTTTGGTCTTCCACTGAGTAAATGGGACCATAGATTTATCTTTCCAATGTTGCAATCTAAGTCTTTTAGTCATGGTAATGCCACATGTAATTCATTTATGTTGTCCAGATGTAAAATTTCAAGTACAGATAGTCCTTGACTTACAACAGTTCATTTACTGACCGTTCAAAGTTACAACAGCCCTGAAAAAGTGAATTATGATAGTTTCTCACACTTATGACTACTGTAGCATCCCCATAGTCACATGATTAAAATTCAGAAGCTTGGCAACTGGATTCATATTTAAGACGATCGCAGTGTTCTGGGGTCATGTTATCATGTTTGTGACCTTCTGATAAGCAAAGTCAATTTGGGTTACTAACTTAACAGCTACAATTATTCACTTAACAACTGTGTCAAGAAAAGTCATAAAATGGGGCAAAACTCATTTAACAAATGTCTAACTTAGCAACATAAATGTTGAGCTCAATTGTCATAAGTCAAAGACTCCCTGTACGTAGTTCAAAAGAATATTATTATCTAAAATTGTTAGCTTTAGCTGCACAATTATATTTATATAATCCAAAACTTTCTCTCAAAACTTTTTAAGTGTAAGGCATTGTCAAAACATATGTTGGTTGCAAATATTTTAATAAACAGGGCATGCATCAAATGGATTTTTAACTGGAGTATAAAATTATTCTGCTTGTATCTTTTAAATCAATTTTAAGAGAGGCTTTTAGGGTGATAACAGTGATATCAACCATCATCTGCATTTTACAGAGGGCATTAAAAGGTTGCAACTATTTATTTATTTTATTCAGCTTAGGCGCTCCCTGATTCCATTTGACTTTGGGAAGCTCACAGTATAATAAGCAATAAAAATGCAATGCAAAACAAAACAAGATAGAGATCTGCTTGCTCAGTACAAAAACTTCAACAAAAATGCACCCAATGAGAGGTTCCAACATAACCCAAAGCCCAAAATGAAGTAAACTGAATGATATTTAGAACTTTGCAGTATGAACTCCAGAACTGAAACATTTTCCGATTATTTTTATATCAGTCACAAAAATGGATTTTTGAAACTAGTCATATAGTAAGATGTATAGTAGATATTGCTTTAATTATTCTTTATTAGTTAACTTTTAATAATCTGTAGTCTACAATATATTTCAAAAACCAGGTATTTTTTTTCAGGTGGCCTAGCAGGCCTTAAAACGATTTGTTACACAAGAAAACATTCCCAAAATAGGAGCACCAATAGGAAGCTGCTAGTCCACAAGTCAGATGCCATCTCTCCATCCCATTTTTGCAATCATGCAAAGAAGACTGTATTAACATAATTTATAGCAAGAGTGTTCTCCAATAGTATATTTTTCTTTAAACTAAGTTACAGATCAGCTTTTTAGGGCCAGAGAAAATATTACAGTAAATTTTTTTACTGTAAGTATACTGTAAGTATTTTTCAGTAAATTTTCCTTGTACAACTGTGAAAGGACCTTCCAATGATCTGGAATAACAACAAGCTGACAAGATATTATTTCAAAAGCATGCTTACAAGTTATTTCAAGTAACAGGTTGCTTAGGTTTGGTTGATTTTTAATTATGTTGGATTGAATCTAATAAGCATTAGAATAAGGGATGCGGTGGCTCAGTGGCTAAGATGCTGAGCTTTTCAATCGAAAGGTCGGCAGTTCAGCTGTTCAAATCCCTAGTGCCACATAACGGGATGAGCTCACGTTATGTGTCCCAGCTTCTGCCAACCTAGTAGTTCGAAAGCACATTAAAAAATGCAAGTAGAAAAATAGAGACCACCTTTGATGGGAAGGTAACAGCATTCCATGCACCTTTGGCATTTAGTCATGCCAGCCACATGACCATGGAGACGTCTTCAGACAGCGCTGGCTCTTCAGCTTTGAAACGGAGATGAGCACTGCCCCCTATTGTCGGGAATGACTAGCACATATGTGGGAGGGGAACCTTTACCTTTACCTAAATTGGAATAGGAGACCAAGAGAGGTAAGACTGAAGGCATCCCTTGGGCCACAGAAGAACCTTTTCTTAATCCGGTGCTCTCATCATGCATTGGATTAATATCTAGAGATCACTTGATTAAGGCAACAGACCTGGAATGCTCATCTCTAGGTATCTATGAGATAATTCTTTCCATTTTCCTTTGGTAATGATGATAAAAGTTGTTGCAACTTCAGTTTTACCTAAGCTTATTTTTTTCACCCACCACTGGCAAAACTACTGTAAATCAGTATGTTTCGATCCACTGATAAAAAATAAAAAAAATGAATTGCAAATTGCTTGTAGAGCTTTTGTAAAGAGTGACTTTACAAAAGCATTTGTAAAGAGTGACTAGTAAAGATAAAGATAGAAGTCTTCACTTTTTCCTATGCAGCTGACCTTGTCAGTTGAGACGCTATTATTCTTCTACACATTTACCTCCCATAAATCAAGGTGGGTATAAACCAAAGACACAACAGATCAACAGGCTGTGTTTTAAAAATGCTTACCAAACATTTTTATTCAGAATGGAACAATTTCTCTGTCTCATCTAAAAAGCATCCAATGTCAAACTTAATATATGTTAAGTCAGGGGTCTCCAACCTTGGCAACTTTAACCCTGGCGAACTTAAACTCCCAGCAAAGCTGGCTGGGAAATTCTGGGAGTTGAAGTCCACCAGGCTTAAAATTGCCAAGGTTGGAGTCCCCTGTGTTAAGTAATAATGTGTAAACTACTAAAGAAATATGAGTAATATTGCCTTGAAAAGGAATATTCATGCACATAGAATGCCATTTTTACATCTGTCAACATGTTCAAGCTATTTTACAGGCATTAGCTGTTACTTTAAGAAATATTATAGATTAATTCAATGGCAAAAAATTAAAAGCTGTGAGCTGGGCTGTTTAAAGTAAGCTAATTTTCTCCCATATATTACCTGAGTCTATAGACTGACCTTGCATATTTTTCTTTTTTAGATCTCATACTAAGGAAGTAATCTGTGCTTCCAAAAGTAATGTTGGCAATTAAAGGATAAAATGAATAATCACTCATAGAAATGTTTGCTAAGCTAAATCTAAGCCATGTTTAACAAAACAGGTAATTTATATTGATAAAATTTAAAGAAATTCAGTCTTCATCTTTTATTTCTTGTTCAATATGATGTACAGGATCAATATTATTTTTCTATATCAGAAGGCAATAAGAAGCATTTGGGAAAAAAAAATGCTAATATACAGAATGATTAATGCCCAATTAAAATTTATGTAGTACTTAAAAGCAACTGGAGAGCATAAAACGCTACATTTCAGAAAGAAAAAAAATGCCAAACATCCCATAGCAGAAATAATCCTGCTTAAAATAGCCTCAAGAATCCTGTGTCATCTATATTTACATATGTTTTAAACCAATTGCTTACTTAAGCCTATGATTTATAATTAGATGCTAATATAAGTATGTCACAATATCTATTTCACATCCAAATTAAATTTTAAGTTGTTGGATGTTCCTGATGTTCATACTGTGCTTTTAAAGAATAGATTTAAATGAAATAAACAATTATTAAAAAGTTTAGACCATGTTAAGATTAAAGAAACCGTCTTTTAGCAATAATAAAAACTATGCGACAGAACTGTTGAAGTAGGCAGGGAAATAATCTGGTCCAACTAGCACAGTGTGCCATCATCATATTTGACATAGTCCTGTTGAGTTGCGAATCTCGGAAGTAAATAGATATCAAGGTCAGAAAACAATTTCTATAACTCTGATAGATGTTTATTCAGAAATATATCTTGTAGTGGCAAGTACATATTATGTAGAAGTAAACCCTATTGGATCAGACCAGAGGTGAGTTTCAGCAGGTTCTGACCAGTTCTGGAGAACCTGTAGTGGTTCTCCAGAACTTTTTGAGTAGTTCGGAGACCCGGTAAATACCACTTCTGGCCCCGCCCCATCTATTCTCTGCCTCCCGAGTCCCAGCTGATTGGGAGGAAATGGGATTTTGCAGTAACCATCCCCTGGAGTGGGGAGGGATTGGAGATTTTACAGTATCCTTCCCCTGCCACACCCACCAAGCCACGCCCACCAAGCCATGCCATGCCCACCAAGCCACACCCGCAGAACCGGTAGTAAAAAAAATTGAAACCCACCACTGGATCAGATATAAATCCTACTGTGTTTTCCAATAGTTTGCTAGGACAACTTAGCCTGAAGCATCACTTGACTCTGGAATATCCTCTCAGTTTTTCATAATATCTTTTTTACCTACCTATTTACTTACCTATTGATATGAACATCTTTTTTGCATAATCTAACAGATATCGTAAAATATGATAAGATACTAACTCATCTAGAACAGAAAATGAATTGATCTCAAGCAGTGTAAGCTCAAATTCCTTAATGTCCAATTGTCATCATTGCTCTACTTTATTTTAACCTGTGACATTTATTATTTATTTATTCATTAAACACATTGCTACCTCACGGCAATAAAAATTACTTTTGGCTGCTCATAAAGCATATAAATAGAAGCAATTTAAAATATCCATGGTAATATTTAAAATAGTACATTAATTATTTTATGAGTCATTTTGCATTTATGGTTTTCAAGGGATTTTTTAAGTTTTTTTTTTAAGAGTCATGTGAAGAGATTACTTAAATATAAACATAGCTAACTCTAGCCTGGTGTTTGTTTTCCTTCATGGCAGGAACATAGCTGAATCAATGAGGACTGTATAATGTGCATATCAAATGGTGAAATGATACAGTTACAGAAAAAAATTATCACTGTTATTATGATTTAGCAAGAAGTTACACATACAGCACAGACCAGCAGTGGATCGTAAGTTAATATATGTAACAATATTACTCAAATCAAAACAAATTTTCCGAAGACTTTTTCCATAATTAGATATGTGAAATAGATAAAGAAACGTGGCAAATGCTATGGTAACAACAGTATATTTAAGAATAATCGTTGAATGAAGATGCAAACTTATAAAACATTAGGAATTACTGCAAAAGAGATGATGTGTGCCTCCTATTTTCCAATCCAGAATAACACAGCGTCAAGTACAATTTATGTAATTCATTTAAAAAAGAACTGCTCTAGTAAAAAGAAAAAAAATGGTGGGCTTTATGTGTCTGCAAATGTGCAAATGGAGTCAAATGACAACCTGCACATTGTGATGTCATACAGATACATAATTGTCTCATGTGACTGATCCAAATTCCATAACTGTCATTTCTGCAATAATATAATGGGCATATCATTTTGAAGTCATCAGATGTTTATAATTTGCACCCCATGCTCACCTATAAGAGAAAAGGATGAATACTGATCAATTTGTAATCTCTGCACTGGCCCAGAGAAAATGTTATCCACACAACACCCTACTTAACTCCTGAACTTGGCAGTACCATCACTGGAATGTTTGTGCTTAGAGCAGTAGCCTCTGCAGCAAACTATGATATCACCAAACTGACATCAACATAAAGTAATCACTCAGATGCTGCAATTATGCACTTGTATTAGAACATTTGATACAAATGTATAAACAGTTATGTGACTATGTAAATTTGGTATGTTGTTCTCCTAGTCCTATCTTGGGGATGCCCTTGGCTAAGATAAAATAATGGATCTGGGCAGAGTTTACTATCAATTTCTAAAGGTAATGATTTAAAAACACTCCATCTAAGACTAAACGAAGCTTCCATACATATTTATTTGTCATTTTTCTCAATAACTACATTTATAAGTAAACTATTTGTTACAAAAGGAACTGTATGGTTTTACTCACTTAAGAAACTGATTGCCCTAGAATTGGTTTTGTAAAACATGGAAGCATTTGTTCTTGCAACTAGGTTATGTTGAAGTCTGTATGAAAACTTAATCATGGTTTAATTTCTTAATTCTTTTAGTGGAATTAAATACTAGTAGTTTGCAATACAGTCCTAAACTAAAGAATTAGATAGTTGGAGAGAGGGGTGAGACAGGTCAAAGATGTTTTCTACAAGCAGAAAGACTGTGTCCTATTGGCTGGCTCTACTCCATCTTCAAACAAGAATGGAAATATACTTTATTGGAAATAAGTACCATATAAAGCTCTACAATAACACAGCTTCAAGGCAGAACAGTCTTCAGAACAGTCTTCTTCAGAACCCAGGACTGGGTCTTTCAATACTCTAGAGTTCTCAGGGAAAAATCTTGATTTGTTTTCAGAATAAAGTGTGAGTTATCTCTCTATGGATGGTATATTCTTCTTTCCAGAGCCTTGTCATTCCATTCAATAACATCTACTTCCTCTACAACACCTGTTTCCCCCACATTCAAACCATTTTTTTCTCAGGATTGTGGGTAAATTCACTTTGCTGAAACATTTTGGTGGGATATGATAGCAAGTGATCAGTTAGGAATAAAGGTGTGCAGCAAGAACCATTCTGTTCCAGAGTTGAAGGGAAATCTAAGCAATAGAGGAGGGATGGCCAACCTTGGCAACTTTAAGACTTGTAGATGGCAAATTCAATGCCCTACAATAGAGCATTTCTAGCCCAGGCTTCTACTGTATAAAATCCAGATTTTCCTTAAAAAAAAAAAATTATTAGCAAAAGGTTTTGAGGAAACACATTTTGGACCTGTCAGGTTCAATAGTTTATCTTCAGTGGGGCAGTTGGAAATCTAGCAATAATATCTCTTGGAAAGTCATTCTTCAGAGACTGTTGTGTATCTGTTATATCTCTGACTTGTATTTCTAGATCTATTCCAGGAATCAGTTCTTTTGCAAGCATTATTATATTCTTCATTGCATTTGCTTTTTTCACATTATGTGTTCTTATGCTATAAACTCAGTAGAACAGTAGTTGTCAACATTTTCTTCACCACGGACCCCCCTTTAAATACCTTTTGTGGCCATGGACCCCCAAGATTTAACTCAAGATTGAAACCATAACGTTTCTTCAAGCCTTCACAGACTCTCCATGATGAGATCACAGACCCCACAGAGGTCCACAGACCATAGGTTGAGAACCACTACAGTAGGATCTTACCACATGATGCTTACCATATTAATCTCCCTGATGAGTTTTACTTTAGTTTAGTTGTGTCATCATCATTTCTAAAGCTACACCCAATGCCCCCAAAACAGAATTATTCTTGTTTGTCAGAGCCTATTCTTTCATCTGAAAGGTTAATAGAGGTCTACCAATTTTGCTTTAGTTTTTCCCTAAATGCTTGTAATTAACTGCTAATTAATCTTCATTGCCTTTTGCAGCTTTCTGAATAAAGTACTCTATGTTTTCTTGTGTTCTTTTTCAGTCTTCCAACTAATTTCCATATACTAATCAAGAGTTGCAAAAATATATAATTTTGCTTTACATTTTCCTGATCCCTAATGTATATTCTTTTATTTTTTTTGTAGAACTTGAAACCACCCTGTTTTCATTTGTTAGCCATGTCAAAGAGTAAGCCAGATGTCACTGGACCCCAAATAAACATTTATATATATATTATTTATAACATAGTTCAATATAGTATAATATAGATACACTATGAGAGACTTAAGAAAGTCCTATAATTGTGTGTATCCTAAGTATAAATATTTCTATTTAAATATATTAGGAAAATAAAATTTGTCTTTTTTTGGACACATTACAAAAAATAAAAATAATTACAGTGCTAAAGTGTAAAATCATAGAAACTGAGCATAAGCATGTTTTAATACCATAATGTATATAGTTTAGTGCTCTTACTCTAACTTTTCAATTTAAAAAAGCACCCTGATAATTGTTTCCTGAATAGTAATTGCAGATGCATATCTTATTATACAGCAATGAAAAGATCAAGAAGACTGAACTTAAGAACATTTCCCCTAAATTACTGCTTACATTTTCCTACAAAGTAGTTTCTGTAATTGATTTGACTTCTTTTGAAAATAATTATTAAGAGAGTAGAAAATACAGTCCTAATTCTAATATACCGGTAAGAAATGAATGTATTTCCTTATTTACCAAGTAAAATTTTTCTTATGTTATATAAAACATTTTAAATCCATACTGACCAACAGATTAACCAAATAAATGCCCAGAGCAAGAAGGATTCTAAATGCACATAACAATTTTGTTGTGAGATTATGAGTTATATGCAAGTCTTACAAGATTTATCACTCCAGATCTGCGTAATTGCACTCACATATTTTCAACTGCTGTTTTATAATCAATCTGTTATACACCTCAGATGTGATGAAGGGCAAGGCAACCATGAAGACTGTTTCTGTTCGCATAATTCACCATTTAATTTCATAAATTTACACATATATCTAGAGTCATAAATAATCAATAGGCTGTCTCATATTCAGGTTTGTAGAATTTAAAAATTAACTAAAATGTATTCAAATCAGTGATGGGTTGCTCCGGTTCTATAGAACCAGTAGTAAAACTGGCGGGAGGCTCCGCCCACTGACCCCGACATCATCAAAATGCTTCTGCGCATGCGCAGAAGTGCGCCCCCCCCCCACTGCAAATCAGTAGTAAAGGTAAGTAGAAGCCATTCCTGATTCAAAAGCTTAGAATTCTGAAATGTTGAAATCCAAGGACAAAATGGAAACATTCCATTATCTGTAACTGTATTATTTTTGATGTATAAATCACATCAACACACCTAGAACCATTAATTCCCACTAAAATCAGGATGCAAAGATCCCCCCCCCAAGGCCACCATGTTTTTACTAGCTTCTGGAAGCCATAAAATGGGATGTTGTGTTTTTGTGTTTCTCAATTTTGACAATTGCTCTACACAGAACAAGAGCTCTCACAGAAAATGCCCCTTCTGGGGTTGTTTGCTGCCATATTTATTGGTAAGTAGAGACCTTCAGTATATATCTCTGTTTCCTTGTACTGCATGGAAAGAAAGCCAGTTTACTCTAGTGGTTAGGGTACCAGGCTAGAAAGCAGGAGACTGTGAGTTCAAGCCATGAAAGCCAGTTGGGTAAATTTGGGCTGGCTACAAATTTGCAAATTAAAAATGCACCTGGACTCTGTTGGGTTTTTTTTACTTGAAAACATTTTGCTTCTTATCCCAAAAAATTATTCTTCAGTTCAGAACTGAAGAAGCTTCTTTGATGAGAAGCAAAATGTTTTCAAGGGGGAAACCCCCCAATAAAGTCCAGTTTCCTTTTGAACAGCACTTTTGGGACAATCATAACTTGGATGAGTGAGAATCTCCATAGACATAGTCATATGAGCCAATCACTCTGTCTCAGACAATCCATCTCAGGGGTTCTTGTGAGGAACATAGGAGGAGGAAAGCATATTGTGTGTGTTTTCTGCCTTGAGTTAATTTGTAAAAACAATAAAGATGGGATATAAATAAATAACACTCACTCATGGGAAGAATCTGGCTGGGACAGTTGGCCTTGTAGATATCCAGGTCATGAGCAATTTAGACTTTAGAAGTACTAACAGGCTCTATGATGGGGTTTTTTTTTGGTGTTTTTTTTTTTACTTTTGACAAATAACTGCAGAAATATTTGAGAAAGCCAGTCCAGCACAAATGACCATTTGAAGGATCACAGTTAGAGGTAAGCAGCCTGTCTTTCTTCTTCATGGTCTCTGTATATGGTTGACTGGTGAGTTTACAATAGTGATGGTTGGAGCAGGAATCTAATCAGATGGGAATAGAAGATAGCACTGCCCTGCCAATAAAGACAGGATTCATTGCTGTGACATCCAAACAATGATGCTGGACAATTAAATGTACTCAAATGAAGGTCCCATACAAATCATATAAATAAACATCAATAGCTGGAAGTGTCATTGCTCTGGAAAAATGGAACCTGATCTGGAAGGAAGATTCACAAGCATGAAGACATCTATTTTACAAAACACTGATATCAAGACTTTCCACTTTAAAAAATGGACAAATTGATTAGGGGTGCAACAGAAGATAGCAATGCAATCCATGTAGAAAACTAACCCACTGAAAAATAAAGAGTATACAAAGAGCATGTTCTGTAAATGAGGTAATGGCTAGATAAAAGAAGGTAAGACCAAATATTGATTAGCAGAAATGTCTGAGATAAGGTTGGAAAGACCTTATACAGGCTTCAACACATTGTGTGAAGAAGGAGATGGATGAATATACTGCTCACTCTTTTGATTAGCAGAAATGGTGACTATCAAAAAGGCAACTATGAAAAATAGGAAATGGTAATTCACCTTTGCTAGAGGCTCAAAGATCTGACTATTTTCCTGGTCAGGGATGCAAACTGGTTTGATTACAAATATAATTATTCCAAATATACTATATTTATGCATGATGTGTAGCAGTAGTGAGTTCAACTCACCTTCACTATCGGTTCAGAACTGGGAGTGTGCGTGTGAGTGCTCCTGGCGCTTCTGCGCATGCGCAGAGTGTCTGTGATGACATCTGGGTGGGTGGGCAGAGCTTCCCGCCACCACCACTAGAGGTTCACCAGTTAGAAACCCACCACTGATGTGCAGACAGAATTCCATGTATACACAATTCCATGTATACACATTTTAAAATTTAAATACGGTAACTGTATACTCTGTATTAATACTGAATGAAAGGTGCCAGGTTTTTGTTGTATTTAATGTTTTATGTTTAATTGGTTGTGTCTTATATAATCCTTTAAAATGATTTTACATACCTTTTAATCTTTGAACCAGCCAGAGTTGGCTGAAAGAATTGTGTTTAACTCTCTAGTTGGACAACATTGTTGTAATCTTATTTAAATGATCTCAGATTTAGAAAACATAAAAGAAATTAATTTAAATCAGCAAGACATAAACTCTTTTAAATGGATGAGAATGATCTTTGGTATAATAACTGTCTTTGGTGACATGGCACAGATGTTAACAGATATTAATAGCCGCCCTGAGTCTCCGGAGAAAGGCGGCATATAAATTGAATTAATAAATAATATTGGATACCAAAGCAAGGATGGACTGTCATTCTATTTACAGGACTTACAATATAATCTAATATTGCACAGTATTAGGTTATATTGATGGAAATATTAAATTAACCTTGTATTCTTTTACATTTGTTTTCATTCTTAGAATCATATAAATGAACACTGAATGCTGGAGTTTGTCTCTTTTAGTCAGCGTACAGCAAATCAAACTGCTTAAATCTGTATAACATTGTTATTGACTCAAATACAGAATTCAAGTTGCATTTGGAGATGAGTTTACATTTATTTTTATCTACTGGAATCTTGAAACATTTTTAATTTGGACATTTTGTGCTCTGAACTTACTACTGGATAATATGAAATGTTTTCTTGTTCTGAATATCTATTAAACAATATTGAAATTGAAATTATGAGTTAGATTTATTTTTATATTAAAGTCCTATCATTCTGGGTCTAGCAAATGTAGCCACTGTATTCATAATATTACATTTCACTGTATTTGCTTAGCTAATGAATGTTAACCAAAGAAACAAAAAAGTCAGATATTTTCTCTTGGAATTCAAAAAAGAAATAAGGTAAAGATTTCAGAAAAAGACTACTTAAAACAGCTGATAAAATAGCAGTGTTAATATTTCCTTCTAATGATGTGGAAATATAAGCAATATAACATTTCTAGGTCAAGCCTCTTCTATAAAATCCTTACATATTTTATTTTAAAACAAAGCTTCCTAGCCAAAGATTTTAAGGAAACATACTTTTTGTCTCCTTTAAATTCTATAAAGGATTTTTGATAGGTTATCTTCAATAGTTTATCTTCACTGGCAGTTGGAAATCTAGCAATAATATCTCTTGGAAAGCCACCCTTTGAGAGACTCTCTGTTGTGTCTCTGCTATAGCTCTGAATTATATTTCTAGGACAATTTCAGAAACCAATTCTTTTGCAAGCATTATTATACTCTGCATTGCATTTGCTTTTTTCACATTATAGACTTTCATGCTACAAATGCAGTAGGAATTTACCACCTGATCCTTACCATGCTGCTAAAAATCCCTTGATGAGTTTTATTTAGTTTAGTTGTATCATCATCATTTCTAAACATTCACCTGATGCCTCCAAAACAAAATTACTCTTGTTTGTCAGAACCTATTCTTTCATCTCCATGGCTTTTTCCTACTTTCCTGATTGGAAATATATGTCGCTCCATCTTGCTCTTGCTTTTTTTCAATCTTCCAACTCACTTTATAATTCCGTATACCAGTCTAGTGTTGCAAATAGACATAATGAATTCTAATAGGCTAAGAGTTAAATAGTTAAATGCAAAATAGTTTATGAATAACTGGTCCCTCAAACGATAGGTTTCAAGGATGGATAACTCAGATATTATGTAATTCTATATTACTTTATTTATTTTTAAATCTATTGTTTAGAAGTGCTGGTTAATGAATTGGAACTTTGCTGCTGCTTGTACACCTCTAATTCAAAAAAGAGAACAAGATGCTGTCGCATGTGAAAGTCAGTTGGATATGTTGGTTAAGGTGTTGGACCAGGAGCACGGAGATTCAGGTTCTAGTCCACTATAGCCATCAAGTCTTACTAGGTGACTCTTGGCCAGCCTACCTCACAGAATATTGTGGGAAAAATAGGAGGTGGTGCACTATCTATGCCATCTATGCCAGGCGTTGTGGCACAGTGGTTAGAATACATTATTGCAGGCTAACTGTGCCAACTGTTTGATTCTCACTGGCTCAAGGCTGACTCAGCCTTCCATCCTTTCAAGGTCTGTAAAATGAGGACCCAGATTGTTGAGGGCGATATGCTGACTCTGCTGTATGCTGTAAACTGCTTAGAGAGGGCTGTAAATCACTGTGAAGTGGTATATAATTCTAAGTGCTGGTGCTACTGCTATCTTGAGCTCTTTACAAAAGGCAGAATATCAGTATAATAAATGATTGTGTATATGACTGTCTACATGTTAATCTGTAACATTTTAATCCTATATTGCTATTCAAAGACCTTGAGAATATTATTGAATCCTGGAGTTTTTGTCCTCAACTTGCTGTGATGGTTCCATTGTGTTATCTGTTGTGGTATGCGGCAGCCAGCAGAGCTGGCAGCAGAGTCAGATAGTGAGGAGGTTGGGGAGGAACATGGGCCAGTCCTGAGGGCTGGGGAAAGCTCGGACAAGGGCTCTGCATCGGAGGCAGAGAGGGAGATAGACAGCAGCGAAGCAGAGGAACAGCTGGAGCCAATTCCAGAGCTGCCAAAAGACAAGAACAACTCCGAAAGCACGGTCGACTTGCGAGTAAAGCCACACCTTGGAGATGATTGGCCCTTCCCATAGGAAACAAAAGAGGAGCGAACAGGGAGGGTTATTTTGCAAGAAACAATTTGTTCGTTTATTTGGTAGTTGCAAGAGTGGAAAGTTCTGTTCATGACTCTAAAAGACTCTGCCAAGTTTTGCATTACTCTGCGTTTGGAAACAAGTTATGTGGCATCTTGCCAAACGAGATAAGGTGTGTGATAAATATTTCTTTGAAAAACTGTTTGGACAAACCTTGCTGACTGGGACTTAAAGTAATTCACAGTCGTGTAAATAAATGAGGTTTTGCCGAGACCAATTCCTGCTTCCTGCTTTTTAAGGGAGCCTAGGTCATAAGATTATCTTTATCCGATGAGTTAAGTGTCATTGAATAAACGCCCCGTTCCAAAATGCATACAGACCAAAAATTGTCTCTAGGGCACAAGGAGTATGTAGGACTTGAGGCCAATGAGTTCCCAGGACAGGAAGGAAATAAAATCCGAATATGGCAGACGTCTCTCCAGTTTATTCTTAAATCTAAAGCAAGACGCTTCATAAGGCCCCCATCCCCATTGGTTTGCAATGTTAATACAATATTAAGGACTCATCCTTTAGCACTGAAGGAACTATTTCACTATTATATGAGAGCTCTCTACTATCCATAATTGAACAACTAGGTTCTCAAACTATAATATGTATGCCAAGCCTGAGGAAATATTTTTATGGAAGATCATATTTCTCTTTCCATCAGATTTGGGACTGATTTTCAGATAGGCATAACTCTGAAGGATAGCATATTCCCACTACTACCTTTGAGACTTGTAGGATATGCCACTGGATACTACAAGACTGGGGAAATAAGGTTAATAAATCATAAACAAAGATTATAAAATTATAGAACTGAAAGGAGGCCACTAAGACTACTCAGAACAGGAGTGCAAAAGAAAGTATTCCTGACCTATAGCTGTCTGGTCCATTCACCATTTTTTTTTAGTTTGTACATTTTTCTAATGTTTTATCCATCCAGCACATTCTGTAACTTAAACTATTTCTGGAATAATAGCAAATAAGTCATGGCCTCATTTTGTGTCATACAAAATTCCTTATATTTGATAAACATAGTCTTATCCACTCCTGAGACTTTTCTTCTCAAGGTTACCTTATACATACACAATTCCTTCGTTTTGTCTTTATAGGGTTTGCTTTTAACTTCTAGTTCTCATCAGGGCCATTCTCTGAATATGAACTATCACCACCATCTTTCTGGATTTAATTTCAACTTGTTCCCTTGGATTTCGAAGAAAAGAAAGAGTAAAACTGGAATACCGACGGGATCTCACTTCAAAGATCTGATCAAAATTCAAAGCTCCCTAGGCGCTTTCTTGTAGATGTTAAACAGTATTGAAGGCAAGACATTGCTATGGAATATAAAAGGACAGAGATATAGATGCTGAATTGTAATTCTGAGTATATCCCAAAATTAAAGACCAGGTTCATTTCAAACAAAGTCCCAAAGACCAACCCTACCTGAACATCCAGAGGGATCCATGGTTCATGGTATTGAAAGTCACCAAGAAGTTCAAGAGAACTACTACAGTAGAGTCACATTCATCCCATCTTTTTTCCAGCACAAGTCATCTAGAAAGGCTACCAAAACAGTGCAGTACTCTTGGAGCAATGGAATGAAAATGCCTTACTTGCTCAGCTGACTGCCAGTGATGTTCTTCAGGTTCAGGAAAAAAAAACTATCTTGGATCCCAGCCAATCAGATCTCGAATTGCAAATAAGCATGAATCAACTGACTGAATGGTGATGTTGCAATGCGCTATATTATAACAGGAATTCAAGTATTCCAAACCATTTAAGACATGAACTATTTCTGATAAAGTTAGAATTTGACCATTTAGCATTCTATCATACCAGACTGTGTGGCCCTGAAAATATGAGATCTTTTCAGTATCCAGCTGTCTGGAGATGCACTATGACAGATGCCTCACTAATTTTATTTTCACCAAGAATGAAGAATTCAACATTACGTCTTATTGGGAAGAAGCTGCCAAAGTCACACACACAATACCGTGATGTACACTAGGGAATTAAGTGAAGTGATTTGTGTTTCATTGTTCTGTTTGGCTCCTTGTACTCTGTGAGCATGAAACATTTATTAGTAATCCCACTGGAAGTTCTTTAATAGTTAGTTTAAAGCCAGAGGCAATACATTCATATGGGCCATTAGTTGAATACTGAACAACTAACAACATGCTCATTAATGTATGTATAAAACACACGCAGATCATTTTATGGCGAAGCAACTCATTCACAGCAGGTGAAAATACAAAATGTAATCCCAAAAGGAAAACAAAGAGATGCACGTAGTTTCATATGTCACCCACTGACATATGGAGTATATGCCCCTTAGGTTGTACATAAAAAAACTAAAAACGAAAACAAAGAGAATTCCACTTTCTAACCTGCATGTGAGCTGGAATAAATGCTTTCCACCATCATATAGTAGGTAGGACAACCTCACAAGTTTTGTTGAATAGGAAACCAATAGGCTGACATATTGAAACACCCACCAATACATGAACACTTAAAGTAATTATAAAGCATCCTCCCAGGATTTCATTTTCTATGTAGATTTCCACCTGTTTTATTCTCATATAAGAAATATCAAATTGGGTTAATCTAAGTATTTCTATGACTGTGACAGAACATGTTAAGTTATAATTTATATAACAGAACAGAAAAGGCAACAGAATCCATTTAATTAAATTTCTACTTCTTGGCTCATTCCATTGCTTTTTAAAATTCTTCTCATGCTATGTATGTTAGTTTGTAATGAATCTTCCATTCTTTTTAGTGGAATCCTTTCATATCAATTGCTATTCTCAAATATAACATGTTTCTACTGACTTTCAGAGAAGTCCTGTGATTTGCTATTGGGATTCTTTCTTCATTTTAATATGAGCTTTTTAGACACGTTTTCTATTATGTATTTACTAACTAACCTGAATTCTTTTTAAAATGGTTTTATTTTATTTTTTCCTTATTTTAATTCCTGAGTATTAATGTCCCTAGGATTTATTCAATGTTTACCACTGTTTGTACTTGAGAAAAATATTTGCATTCGTATTTTAATTTAATTAATAATTAATTAATTAATCAAATCTGTAATATATTAGTGTTTGCATCATTGCAAACATGTAAATTGTTTAAGTCTATCAACAAACTCTATGACAAATGATTTATGACTGCAATAAAGTTATTGAATTTGAATTTCTGGCAGATTTCTTTTATATTTCTAAAACAATAGTCCTATTCATAAGAGCTACTGTAGGCTGCAAAAACCTGACTTATTAGCATAAATGAATATTATCTGAAATGTTAGCTATGCTCCATTTTATAAATAGATTCATAGCCTTCCTTCCTTCCTTCCTTCCTTCCTTCCTTCCTTCCTTCCTTCCTTCCTTCCTTCCTTCCTTCCTTCCTTCCTTCTTTCCTTCCTTCCTTCCTTCCTTCCTTCCTTCCTTCCTTCCTTCCTTCCTTCCTTCCTTCCTTCCTTCCTTCCTTCCCCTCCCCTCCCCTCCCTCCCTATATAGACATATCTAACCAGTGATCATATTTTGCCTTCTTTAAAACAAATGTAGCTAAAATTAAGTCTTTCCATTAATGGCAAGTATATTGTCGAACATTTTTCCACAAAGGATATTTCCACTGCTTATTTAAATGATTGTAGTGATAAGTATTGATGATAAACTGCCTTTCAAAGAGTATTTCAGTCTGAAAGAATATTATCATATAGATCTGTGATGGCGAACCTATGGCATGCGTGCCCAAAGTGGCACGTGGAGCCATGTCACTGGCATGCACGGTGTTGCCAGTTTCTCTTCAGGGTTCTGGCATGCATGCGCACGTGACATCAGCTGGCTTTTGTGCATGCGTCACTGCCAGAAACTGGAAGAGCTGGTCTTCCGTTTTCCAGCGTGAGCATACACACTGGCCAGCTGATTGGTGCATGCACAGGTGCAGCAGTAACCAGAGGACGTCTGGCTGGTGCACATGCGTGCGCTGGAACCTGGAAGTACCTGTTCTGCCCCAGCTACGGACCCCAAAGAATGCAGCACACATAAAGTCCATACAAACCTTAGTTTACTAATTAAGGACTACTAATGAGCTTTCTTAGTAGTTGTTCGAACACAAGTACAGTTTAAATCAGTTTTTTCTGAACAAGGGCTGTTAATTTAACTTCATTAACAGCCAACAAGAATCCAAAGAATAATAATTCAATTCTGAAGCACAATATTTCAGATAACCATAATCTTTCTATGGTTGGCAGAATGCCCAGAAGCAATTTGCAGAAAAACTGACAAGAGAGAAACACAAGCCGAATCAAATGTTTCTGGAATCAAGACACGAAGGAATATGAACAAAGTTGTTTCCTGCAAATTGCTTCAATTGTCGTCCTTCCTTAAATAGACTAGGGGAGTAGCCAATTAGCCCCAAGCCTTACTCTCGAGGAGACCTCCTGAGGAGCCACTACTGCCTTTTAACAGCTCTGCGTGCTCGTGCATCAAGAAGAGGCTCCTCCTCTTCTTCCTCTTCACTTATGGGAGCTTCTGGAGGTTCTGAAGGCCCTGGCTGAATCCCCGCCTCTGACATCACATCTTTTTCCAGCTTCCTCATTGTCTGACTCAAGCACCAGCTGCACAGGCTGCTGGCACAGCACCACACCAGCCGCCTCACTGTCGGAATCAGCTATTAACTGCACAGACCACTGATGGGCCACAACAGTACCTTATCCGGGACACTCATGCCCCCTGGGCAGTTTCTCTTCCTGGATGCAGCCCTGATTAGTGTGTGCCCGTGCACAAAGCGTGCATACACACAAAGTGCTCCCTTTTCAGCACTTGGCGCCGCGCACACATGCACACTCCCTTTTCGACACTCATTGCCAAAAAGGTTCACCATCACTGATATAGGTGTTCTTCAGTGTTTTCTTTTTTGTTTCTTCTGTCTGCTCACCTTCAATGAAATGAACAACTAGATTATTTTGTGCAGTTCATGTTATTACTACATATTTCAGTAAGCACTTTTTAAATTGATTTGTAAGGCCTTTGTTGGTTTAAGAAGCAAGATAAAACCCAATATGCAGCAAAAACATTATCTGCTCTTTCTGGGTTTGATGGAACCAAGGAATGTATTGTTGGAAGTAACCTGCAGAGCATAGAGCTAAAAAGAACCAGTAATGACAGCAGAATTGGCCATGTTTAAGTAAATGCATGGATTTGTTTTTATAATAGGGAATGTGTGAACCATAATCATGAAGTCAACTGCAAAAGAAGACTCCTGCTGTGGATTTTTTCGCTGTGAAGAAGAGACTTAACCAACTTCTTCACTCATACTGAGTTAATTTAGAAATTCCACACAGCTTAGAATTTAGCAGATGCTCACTCATCACAAGATGTGGGGCCAAAGGCTATGTTAATTGAAGTTTCTGTTTTCTTCCAGGATTGTAAACTTCCGATAAATACTTTGCTACAGTCAGTTTCCTTGAAACAAGGTTTCACAGTTTGTAATCACCAAATTATTTCAGTGGTACAGCTTGGGTGGGTAAGTAGCAAGCAAGCAAAAGGTGAACAGATACAGTAGTCTCAAAGCAACATTAACCTGAGGCTCAACAACCTGCATTCAACTGTGTTACAATTGCTGCTAATTTTTCCATACTATTACTACCTTTGTGGCATTTGTTATCTTGGCTGTTCTTCTGTCTGGGATGGTCACTGAATAGAATCTAGTGGATTTAAAATGCATTCTGAGAAACTGGTATGTGTGTGTAACAAATGATGATTAGAACCTTGAATTACAAATATTATGATTATTAACTTCCTTCAATTTGATTTCTTAACCTAACTTTCAAGGGTACAAAGCAGAAAACGAATGAATAACCTTGTCTTGTTTATTAGTCTTCCAAGTATAGCCTGGTCAGGGATAAATTCCTGTATCATCAGAACAGCAATCCGTGAAGAAATTTATAACGTTTTAACTAACTGAAGGGAGAAACCAAAAGGAGATTTAGGTTGTGTTAATAGAAAAGGCACTAGGGAATAGAAATTTTCCTCCTCATTCAGCCTTCTCAAGGAATTCAATTACAAGAATGTAACTATGATCTAGAATCTATTACTTGGGTAGTACAAATGCAATCAATAAAATATATTAGAGAGTATCCACACTATGTCATCATTTCTGTAATAGACAAAGCCTCATTATTCCACTTGTTTTGCAGCTGCTGTAACCTAATTTTCAAGAGTTCCATTGTAGAATGATATCAAAGATTATTACGTTTACATCTCCAGACATGGGTTATATCCACAGAAAAGACAAAACAATCAAGCCAATTATGTAACAGCAGAAACCTGATTAGGTTGTACTCAGAGATCAAATATATCATCAGAATCTGAAAAGGTCAGAATAGCCACAAAGTGACCTCTACATTTTATGGCAAAGAATGAACTAGTTACTCATCCTCTAATGTGCATATAAGTTCCACTGGACAGAGGTAGACAGCTGAATGTAGATATAGGATCTACACGGCAGCCAGCCTTCCTCTTAGATGCTAACCGTGCAACTTTATTTGGCTTCTTGACATGTTCTACGTGGAGAATTGTCCTGACATTGCTATTTTATAGAGCTCAATATTCTACATAATATTTACTATTTGCAGAATGTCATAATGTCAAATTATCAGATGAAAGCTATTAAACAAACTCTGGGGTTCAGCTCCTTATTTCCATATTTTCTGCAATCTACTGCTGTATCTATTACTACTAAGCTTCTAATTACTCCAATCCCTCTTTTACATTTTTTTATTTCTATTTTTTAAATGTTCTTATGTGAACATAAGAAAATTTCTCTAGCATTCTGTATTGTACTATCTACAGCAGGGGTGTCAAACTCGCGTCGCCATATTGTCATGTAACGTATTGTGACTTTTTCCGCTTTCACTAACACAGGGTGGGCGTGGCCAGCACGTGACGTATCTGGTCCGCAGGCTGCGAGTTTGACACCCCTGATCTACAGTATATTGACAACAACATAGAGACAAGCTTGTATATTTTTTTGTCTCTACAATTAAGATCTCTTCATCTGACAATAGAGAATTTGTCTAGTTAATTTTTTTAAAAAAATGAATTATTTACTTTGCACCTCCTAAATCTATATGTGGATCATCACTTGCCATTCAAAATCTGCACTTTGGAGAATTTATTATAAACTCTACTTATGGAATTTCTCATCTTTATGGTATTAACATTCTAATCCTTTTAAAATAATCTCAACCTTAAAGGGATGCTGTAAAGTTTTAAGTGAAAATTGATGCCCCCTCCCCTTCAAGGATTGTAATGTGCAGGTTTTTGTGTAAAAATGAACCAATCTATATTAGAGAGATACTATAAAGCCTTGCTATAACTCATGGGGCACAGATTGCTTCCTTTTCACTTTATTTTTTTTTCCTAGGCCATAAATCTGTTGCAATTTATGAGCTGTGGGTATCTCTCTGCAGCTAAAATTGAAGCATTCTTTCACGTTAGTGCTACTTTATTGTTTACCATTTCCTTTGCTTTTTTTGTGGTATAAAAATCTGGTTCATTTTGTTTTTTATGAATATCTGAGGATATCCCCTTCAACACATTCACACATCCTTCATCAATCTCGGTTTGGCACCCCTTTTGTATTTCTGGATTATATGCTTTAATTCTGACTTCTAATGAGTTCATAGGAGAGAGAGGGAAGGAGAAAGACAGCAGACAGATAGACAAAGAGAGAGAAATAGAGAGATTGAAATGTTATCAGGCCTTTTCAGATCTGCCCTATAACCTCGTAGATCTTCTAGAAAGTTTTCTTTTTCCCAGTACATGACACAATCAGAAATATTTGATGCAAAGCTGAAAATGTTATATCACAAGTGCTTCAAAATGATTATTTTTCCTTTATATTCCCAGCTGTAATCTTTGATCTGTGACTTACTTTTATAGATATATCTCATATATGGGACTGTGGCAGAAGAAATCTCTTTGATGCTAATTCATGCCTTTCCCCGTTCTCTTTTAAAATTGCTGCATTTTGTGGCTTGTGGCTGTCTTCCTTAGGCAAAGGAATCTGTGGCATTGGTAAAAGAAAGCAAGATGGTGGCTATCACTATTTGACATATGATCCATCCCTTTTTACATGCTTATGACTCTCTTGAGATTTAGTGACTTCAAAAAACCAGCAACACATTATATCACAAATGTCTACTATCTCCAAGATTGTATATCACTGGTTTAACTAACTATTATCTTTAAAAAAATCCTAGTTTAAAATAAGTGGATTAGGCACTTTGGGTGGACATCTGATAATGAACAGTTGTGCTTTTGGGCTTCTAATCCTTACCATTTTTTGCCTCCAAATCATTTGAAAACTTAAAACTTTTCCTTATTTCCTTTTTAAATTATTTATGTGCCTTAAAACACGAGGCCATGAATGCTTCAACTTTACAACATCTATCCCCATTTTTATTTTTTAATTTGGAAATCGGCACACTTGTGCTGCTTGGTATGAGGCACATCTTCTATAATGTAAAACATAATTAAAATTAAAATTGCCCTTTCAGCAAAGAAAAAAGGCAGAAGCTGTACCTGCTAACTACAGCTGTAATATGTTCTGTGGAATTATAAGATATGGGAGTTTTCAGAAACATAAAAATAGAATTTAGCATACTTAAGATTACTTTTCAGTTGTTACATGCTCTGTTCTACATAAAGCAAAACGAACAGTGCATGGCACGGCCAACCTTACAGGACTCTTGTTTGGTTTCTCCTGTCTAGTTGTGTCTGACTCTTGAGCGCAGTGCTCATCTCCGTTTCTTGGCCAAGAGATCCAGCATTGTCCAAAGACATTTCCGTGATTATGTGGCTATGACTATATGCCGAGGTGCACGGGAAGATGTTACCTTTCTACCTAAGTGGTACCTATTTATCTACTGGCATTTTATTGCTTTCAAGCTGCTAGGTCGGCAGGAGCTGGGGTAAGTAACAGGAGATCTTCCTGTCAAGCGGCACTCCGGGTCCTACAGGGCTGGCAGCTTTCCAGCTCATAAGCTGAACATCTTTGAATGCTGAGCCAGCACGCCCCCTACAGGACTGTTATAGATGCTTAAAATAAATGAATGAACGTGTGCTTGTTTGTTCAGGCATCTGACGTCTGAACAATTCAAGTTATGAAGAGTGACGGCAAGACTTAAATTTCAGTGACATTCTAAAAAGGGTGATTTTAGGATGCTAGGATATAATTGTAAGCTTTCCTATGATCTGCTATTGATGCTTGACAAGATATATTGTAATACTTACAGATATACCAGTCTTCATTTTTCTTGATGTTCGGGTAAAGAAAGCAACAGAAGAAAACAGAAACATATATTTCTCACTCCAGTATCTTTTGCTGGACCATTAGAAATGCAAAACAATGGCAGCACTGTGGACTCGTAGTATATCTTTTAACTTTTCCTTAATTTTGGAAGTGAGAAAGGGCATTTAAAAAAAGAACCTGTGTAAACAGGGAGATTAATGCTGAATAATGCCAATGAATAAAGACAAGGAGAGGAAGAGCACAATGGGATATCTAGTTTTATTGGAAATATTAATGTATTTGATAGTGCAACAGATAATTGATTATTGTATACAGGCAGACTTGAACATTTTGGATGCAGATGAGATGGTTGCTGTAAAAAAAGAGTCACGTTTTACTGACAGTATTACTGACAACATACCCAGCAGACCTTAACGTGATGTTTTAACAGATCCATGCAAAATGGAGCCACTATGCAACATTACTTGAGAACTTTGCTACAAGTAGAGAAGGCCTTGAAGGGGAAGAACCATGCAAACAAGCTTTCACAGAAGCAAAAAAAAAATTTAAAAAAAAATGATGATATCAGACATTTCGCTTATCAGTCAAATTGGAATTGATGGGGCTGTGGCACATGTCATGAAAGGCAGTAGTGAACACCCATAATGTTTGCATCACATTCACCCATAGCTGCAGAGTAAAATTATGCACAAATAGATGGGAAGCTGTAAGGTTTGGCTCAGGATGTTAACATTTCAACCAGAATCTGTTTAATCTCATCACTGATCACCACCTACCAGTAGATTAGCTGAAAGGTTTGCTCAAAGGCTCAATAACACGTTGCAGTCAATGAATCAAAAGCTTGCAAATTTTCTATTTGCATATCACAGGGCAGAAGTCATAACAACAAATCAAATTCCTTAGGCTGTACTTTAAGTTTACGTTTACACCTTCTCAAACTTAATTTGGGAAGAGGTGATCAGGTCAAGCAATGGAATCAAGCTGAGTAATATTTTCATGTGGAAATTTGACATTTATCCATGGACAAACTGTGCTAGCAAGAGACTACAAAGGGGAATAAAAGTGGATAACTGTGGATCAAGCGGATCAAAGGAAAAAAATCTGGATTATTTTTCTCTGTTGTCAAGATTGCCCATGATAACATTTGGTAATGACATATTGACTGGTTGAAGAGATCAGAAGAAAAAGTTGTGCCTGGTGTGATAGGAGATAGTACCTGTTTTTGCTTCATTTTTCTAATCTGATGAGAATAGTTATCCTAAGTTTGACTTCTATGCAAGTTGAAATAACTTTTAGAAAGTTATGTTTGCACAATTTTCTTTTAATATTTATTAAATTGCTCCAAATTGCCAGCAGTAGTGTCTCCTACTGAAAGTGGCAGATCTTAGCTGTAGAGCCCTTTCATCTGTAAAAACAGCTACAGAAAACTGCAGAACAGATTGTTTTTCAATTATACAGTTGCTTTATTTTTCATTAGAGGAAATTATACACTACTTAATGTTTTTCATCTTGGATCTATCATTCTGGTTTTCAGCACAACTGATCGAGGCAAAAGGAAGTTCTCAGGGGAATGCACCTGGCCTTATAGTCTCTATTTTATATTTACAAATCTGCCCATTCCTTTTTTTAATTATCCAAGATAGTTAAGTTTTGTAGCCTTAGAGAAATTTCCTGTTAGCTCATGAGAGAGGGATAGGCCCATAGAAATATAAAATTACTTGGCTATGCCAATTCATGGCCATGTTGAAAATGACTGTATTGAGATTTCTAATTGATTCTAAATCTCTTTTTATTGATACACATTGGCATAGCTTGCTCATAGAGAGGGTTCCTCACAACCCCACTGGTACAATCCATGGAGATGCAACAAGGTTATTCTGGTTGCATACATTTTATGGTTCTAAAATTATTTTCCATTGGTCCGTAGTAAAAAGGTGTTTTCATACAGCAGTCACATCATTCTATCTCTAAGATGGGATTTCAGGCTTAGGGTAGGACTTTGGTTAGCATCAGGACCATAAATAATGGGTTATCTTAACATCACAAACTTCAGGCTTAACAGCAGTTGTCTTTTTGTAAGTTCTCCTTTTCATAATGATGTCTGGTTGAGTCTGGCTGAAAGAAAAAGAATCATAAAAAGAAGAGGAAGCCTTAACTTCCTCTTAATTCTTGTTCCTCAAGAATTAGCACATATTGGTAACATTTGTGGCATGTTCCCTTTGTCGCCTGTTTATTGATGATGCATTTCCTGGAAAGACAGAATAATTAAAGGCAAACTCCTGGCAATCACCACCCAGGGCAGTAAAAGTAGTTTTAAAAAAGGTGGCAATCAACCAGGGCAGAGGTATCACAAATAGAGCCATTTATATAAGAAAATTATATTGCGCACACTTGGCATGAAAAGTATTTGGAACATCACTTACACTGTTCCATCAAAATGTAACACCGACATGATATACATTTTCTACCTGGATGTAGTCCAACGCAATATTATTCCACTTAGCTGAACATAAATTCTATTAAACTCAATGGAAGTTAATTTGGGGTACATATAGTGTCTCTGAAATGAAAGCAATCAAACTGAGCACCCACCTTGCCAAGGAGATTAGAAATATCTAAAATGACATTAGCGTTATTACTTGTAAAAATATCAAGAACTAATACTGGTTCATAGATTATCATGTATTTCTGTTTATCTCACTACCAAAGAAAAGAACTGTTCTGATTTTCCTCCAGATCATCTCCCCTGCTTCTTTCTTCTCTGGCCCCTCTTCAATTTACTCCAGGTAATCCCAATGTAGCTCTGTGGGTTTTTGCTGCTTTTTTTCTTTGCCCAGCTGGCTCTGTGCAGAGCAGCCTTTGGCTGAAGCTCAGTTTGGCAACGTAAAGGAGCCCCGCGCTCCAAATGCCTGCAGCTGAGCAGGTGGAAGGTCAGGTTGTGCTGCCAACACTGTAAACAGTCCCAGCATCGGTGCCACTTTGAATAAAGACGTCAGTTCCTATGCCTGTATCTCAGGAGGCCATTAAATTACTGGATTCTTCCACTTCCCCCCAACCACTCTGTATTAAACTTGCTTTAAAAGATATGCTTTCTTTTTTAACAGTAACACTGATGAAAGGGTTAGTCCATTGGGGGTTCGGGATGGTGATGTTTTAAATAGATTAAAACTTATTTCCATATCCATTTTCCATCCCCAGTCTTTCCCAATGCAGAGATTTATTGAATGCAGCTTACCCTCCTGTAAGCACTTATTAATATAAATTCCCCAAGATCCTTTTTTCAAAAATTGCAGATTTCCCACCCAGGCTTCTTTATGAAGCCTTTTAAAGCATAAATTTCCCCGGTGTTATCTCTCTTTATTATGTCAATACCCTGTTTTATATGCAATGTTCTGCAGGAGATTCTGTGTGGAGGAAATCACTAGCAGGTTCCATGCAGAGCTGCTGCTCATGGTGTGGGAGAGATGATTCTGGCAGGTTTTGAGAATTAATTCTGTGAAAATCTGCGAAGGATTTCTTTTTCATCTATGCTTGCAACTGCACAACTCTCTGTACCAGTGGTGAAATCCATTTTTTTTACTACCAGTTCTGTGGGCATGGCTTGGTGGGCATGGTGTGGCTTGGTGAGTGTGGCAGGGAAAGGATCCTGCAAAATTGCCATTCCCACCCCACTCCTGGGGAAGGATAATGCAAAAGAGCCTTGATAGTACAGGGGTTTAGTGCACCCTGTAATTAACACAGCTGCCTGCAATTTCTGCTGGTTCGAATCTCTCCAAGGCTCAAGGTTGACTCAGCCTTCCATCCTTTCTAAGGTAGGTGAAATGAGGACCCAGTTTGTGGGGGCAATAAGCTGACTTTGTATAAAACATACAAAAGAATGAAGGCTATTGCTTAACGCATTGTAAGCCGCCCTGAGTCTCCGGAGAAGGGCGGCATATAAATCAAATTAAAAAAAAAAAAATCCCCATTCCCTCCCCACTCCTGGGGGAAAGATATTGCAAAATCTCCATTCCCATCCCACCAGCTAGAGGTGGTATTTGCTGGTTCTCCGCTACCGGTTCTCCAGAACTTGTCCGAACCTGCTGGATTTCACCCCTGCTCTGTACACATACAGATAGTCCTCATGTTATTACCATTCATTTAGTGACTATTTGAAGTTACAACTTTGCTAAAAAAAAATGTGACTCACAATCAGTCCTTGCACTTACAATTGTCACAGTATCACCATGGTCATGTGATCATGAATCGGTTGCTTGGCAACTGGCATGTTTTCACGACAGTTGCAGTATCCCAGGATCACATGATCACCATTTTTTTTAATCTTCTCAGCCACCTTCTGATAACAAAGTCAATGGGATACACAGGATTTGCTTAACAACTGCAGCAAAAAAACTTATAGATTTGGATACAACTCGCTTAACAACCACATTATTTAACAATAAATAGTCCCAGTCCCAATTGTGGTCGTACGTTGAGGACTACTATACTGTATATAGGAAAACTAGCATTGAAGATAAAATGCTTGCTCCTGAGTAAGGTGTGAGGAAGAACCTTACTAGTTTGCAGGATCAGTAAGTCTTCTGCTCTTTATTGTATTTTACACATTTAGGAATAAATGTAGGAGAAAAGTGACAACAACTACAAGCAGAAAATTATTTACTCAGTCTCTCCTCTTAGATCTCCCGACTTCCCTTTGTTACTGTATATATTTATCAGTATTATTAAAACTTGGCTGAGATAAGTAACTTCTGATCTTCTTAGTGGCAAAGTTCACTAGTAAGTAAAATATAAAACAGCACTTCTATTATCAGAGGGAAACTGAGCGGTTTAAAGAGAAACAGAATTTCACTCAATACACTTTGTACCCACCATAATTTAATAAGCTATCTTATCTCACATTTCTTAGTTCCTTGATTTGCAATGATTAAAATCCCTTACTAAACATTAGCATTACAATACATGCTGGTATCTGTATGTCAGAGCAAAAAGGGAGGAAAAAGGAAATCATATTAAACAAACAAAAGCGAACTGGTTCCAGGCTGTGAACTGGGGATGAAGTTGGCACCATCCCATTGTAATAGCTCTCCTGGTTTTATGACCTCTAGATGGCGCAGATTAGTTTTCGTGTAAGAAAAGCCCCTGATGTATTTTCTACTCTTCAGATCTTTCAAACCGGTTGGGAAACAACTCAAGAAAAAGTTGCAGAGAAGACTTCTAAAGCTGAGAAGTCGATACAAGATTAGCAAAGTGGAGCCTACAAGTGGACGTTGGCTAAGCTAGAATACTTAATAGATATTATCTACTTAAATGGTCTGCAGCATCTGACAATGAAATGACCAATGTCAGCTGGAAAGATTATTTCGGTAGCTTGAAACTGGATATTCTCCACATGTTTTTAACCTACTGACTGCTCAGAGGGGTTTAAGTGCTGTAGTTCTGTATAAGGTAAGTTTTTTTTTTTAATGAAAGAAATTTAATGTTTGGAGACAATCAATAGTATTCAGGGCAGAGCTGTGTTCTAGCAATCTAGTAAAGTTTTCAAAATATTAATATTTCGGGGTGAGGAAAGGACTATTGTGTGAGGACGTTGCTCTGAAAAGCATCATGTATCTCTTTTTTCACTTAGACAACTGTGTTACTTTTCTCAGTTGAGGACTTGTTCAGAATTAGTTTTTTCCTCACAGCACATGTAATAAAGCATGAAATTTATATCAAATCTGCTTTCTCTTTGCCGTATAGGTTTTTACAATGGTGCGTAAGTAGCTTTAGTGGACTTTAGTGGACAGTAATTTCAGGGCTTCCATGAAGGAACTGCGGTTTAATTATTTGGATTGTACAGAACACCAATTTAATATTTGTAGTTTTTATGCCGTCTGGAACAAAGAACATTACTGCGAGGCAGTAACTTGCTGAGATGAGGTTGATTGAATGTGGGGAATTACATGCCTGTAAATACAAGTTCAGCAGCCTGCACAGTTTTGTTTCTAGAGAAAAGCTTTCTCAATATTGCTCATCCGGAGCAACAGAGAACCAAGCACTGGTGATAAGAGATGATGATCACATTCTGTGGATCCCTGAGTATATTAATTAACTAAGATATATGGGGATATTTATGAGTTGAACTGGAAATATTATACAGTCATTCAGATTAGAGAAATTTCATTGATTTCCCACCATTTCACTAGAAAGGATCAGAATCCAAACTTTTGCATTCAGCAGCCTTGATTGAGGCCAAACATTTTTCAGCGTAAAAGAAATGTGTATAAGAAATGTGTATGGCTTTTGGATAGCAGTGGTGATTACATGACTGCAAAATAGAAGGGGCAGAACCAGGGACCAGAAGTTTGTTTCAATCTCTTTCAAGATTTAAGGACATCTTGATCATGAGAAACAAACTCCAAAGAGATAGGCTCCAGGTTGGCCATTTTGGATTCCATCTTTTCTAATTGTTGACTGTTGATTGTTACTTAAAATTGGTAATCCCTTTGGAATTATGGAATGTAATCCTTGATATGAAACATGTTTCGGAACATTAGTAGAGATTGGACTTTGAATGCATACGTCTAATAATTTGTTTGAAGTACTTGATTAAGAAGAGTTTTCCTTTGCAATCTCTCTGACAAAACTATACAATTAGTTTTCAATATTTTTGATGGCTGTGTGTTTTTCACAGCATATACTTCCATAAAAAAGAAACTTATGGGTCAATTAATCTCTCAGTTTATGCTCTTTTTTCACCCTGAAGACACAAACAACCAAAGATGTTGGTAGATTTCAGTCTTAATAATTGAAAGCTTTCAATGTTAACATTATTAGAGGTCTTAATCAATGTAACATAAAGAAAGGTGCTGTCTTGATCCCAAGTCAATTCTTTCTGATGTCACTGAACCCCTTTGATGACAATGTTAAGAAGCTCAGGTCCTCCTTAGTCCCGACTGTGAGGTTGGTTGTGAGAGCCTGTTATGATTTTCTTCCAAATGGAGAGAAAACCATTTTGCATGTTGAAAGAAATTATCCTTAATTCTATGACCTAGCCTACAATACTTGAAGATTTTCTTTTGCATAGTCCCAGGTTAATTTAATATTTTAATTTCTGCAATATATTATTTCTCTTTTTGTTTTAATTATTGGTATTCTAGGTATTTGCTGCTGCTAAAGTAATTGCAGTGTTTTATTATTCCTTTCAAATCCACTCTTTTTATTATCCACTTAGAGTTGTTAGATTTTTTTTTAATTCTGTCATGATTGACTGCAATCATTTTGCTCTCTCAGTTGGAGCATCAACCCATCTCACCAGGTTTCCTCATATGTTAAGGTACATGGTAGCTAAGATATGTCAAATTATTCTGACAAGTGAAGTATCCCAGAATTACAAACTCTCCATTCTAAAACACCATGAATAATAGATTTTAAAATTAAAAATGTGCTACTTTTTATGACATTGAAAATAGGTAAGACAACTGCCTCACTCTACCAACTGATGGCACCGGATCCTCTTATTAATCTTATCTTTCTTCCAATCTTTCATGAGAGTTTAATTTTGATTTCTCAGTAGGAACCACCAAGCTTTTTCTTAATTGTCTTCTGTTCAAATGAAACACTGAATGCGGTGACTCCAATTGTATAAATGTTGGCTTATGCATGGACATGATGTATATCTGAGCCAGTGTGGTGTAGCTTTTAATTGTTAGACTTGGATTGGGGACAAGGTTCTAATTTTTCCTTATCCATGAAAGGTTGGGTGATTTAATATCTATTAAAAGAGCCTGGTGGCGCAGCAGACTAATAGCCTGTTATTAACATTCAGCTGCCTGCAATTACTGCAGGTTCGAATCTCCCCAGGGTCAAGGTTGACTCAGCCTTCCATCCTTTCTAAGGTAGGTAAATTGAGGACCCAGTTTGTCAATAAGCTGACTTTGTATAAATATACAAAAGTATGAAGGCTATTGCTTAATGCATTGTAAGCCGCCCTGAATCTCCGGAGAAGGGCGGCATATAAATCAATTTTTTAAAAAAAAATCATATTAACCTACACATCAGGATTTTGTTTAGTGTAACAGCACATACACACTGTATACATATATACAAACATACACAGTATGTGTGCATGTATGTGTGAGTGTGTGTGTTTGTGTGTATTTTATACACACACACACACACACACACACACAATATCTGAAGCTCTTGTGGCAAAGAAGAACTAAAATCTAAGAAATAACAAATTCTGGCAATTTTATTCTAAGATACTCCAAGTGTTTTAAAAAGATCTCTTAATTGAATGATGTTAATTAAATAATATTTATTCATCAAAAGCTGAATAAAGGGGGTTCCATATTTTTTGTGCACCTGGGAAAAGCAGTGAATACTATTATAGTCAGTTAAATTAAAGGCATGGAGCTGTTGGAGAGTTTAATTGTTGAACTAGATAAAACTATGAAAACTACAAAGTTAGTTAGTTCAGAGGGTGATATGAACTTCGCTAAATGACTAAGATTAGGAGTATTTAATGTAATCTTTCTTGGCTGAGAAATTTTGCAATCGTTCATTTAAAAAGCAGCCAAAGTGAAAATAATTATTTAATGTTAATCTTTCCAAATATTTCCCCAAGGCATTTTTAAAAATTCCTGAGCACACAAGCAAAAACTCTAAGCAAAGCAAATCAATTACCCCTAGCACTAACCTCTTTGGCTTCAAACTCTATTCTTTGTGCCAAAGTCTGACCGAATTGAACTGATGTAAATGAAATCTGGACTTCAGTCAGTCTAATAGTCCAAATGGGAAAAGCCATAATTTCTTGAGTGGCATGAGGGCACAGCAAAAAAAAAAAAGGGAAGCATATGTGAACTTCAGAAGCTGTACAAGTTATTCAGAAGTAGCCCACTCTGCTCAATAGCTTTATTCACAGGAATGTGTGTAGAATTTCATCATTTTGGATTTTAATAATACTCAGTGTGATGTTATAATAATGTGAACATGGAAGAGTGTATTCAAGAGCAAGAGTGATGTTTCCTTCATGTGTCCAATTTGTTAAAACAACTGTTGAAGTTTGATTTTTGGTGTTAAAAAGTAAGGAACAGTTATCCAGTGCATAAAATATTTAACCATGAACATATCATGGAAATGGAATTTGATCTCTACCATCAATGCAAATTAGACATTATTTTGACCAAACTGTTTGAGAAATGCTAAGAAGTAGCACTTTCGTGAGGAAATTTTGTAAGGTTGTAATCCTTAATTATGTGTTAATTTAATGAAACTAATTCAGTGGCATTTATTACCAGAATGACTGGTACCACTATTGGGCTCTGTGTATAAGAAAGCATCTGTTCCATTACCCTACTTTCCTGATAATTGTAAGTGAAATACATTGAAAACAGTGGTAGGTTGCTGCTGGTTTGTCCCGGTTCATGCGAACCGGTAATGGCGGTGGCAGGAGGCTCCACCCACCTGCCCAGATGTCATAAAAAAAGCTCTGCACATGTTCAGAAGTGCTGCGTGCTCACACGCTACCGATAACAAACCAGTAGCGCCGGGATTTGGAACCCACTACTGATTGAAATATAAATGTAGATAAGAATTCTGGGCAAAAACTTTGTTATTAGTAAAAGCTTTATAGAATATATATCTTTGAGTCATCGCACACTCAGATTATTCTTAGAAGTAAACAGTAAAGACTAGACAGGGCAGAAGTCAAATCAGTTTAGATTAGGGATGAAAAACCCTTTCCAAAACAATAATTTGAGGATTGAAATGGGGGAACAGATAGACTCAAAAAATCAGTTTGGGTGAGGAGATATGGTTACGTTGATAAATTGATTCATTAATTTTATTTCATGTGAAATACATTGTGATGAAATAAAATTCTATACAAGCTTTTAAAAACTTCTCTACATGGTGCCTTTCTTTCTCTTAGTAGCAGCTACACAGCTTTCAGTTTCAATCTAGACCAGGGTTTCCCAACCTTGGTAACTTTAAGACCTGTAGACTTCAACTCCCAGAATTCTCCAGCCAGCATGGGGATTCTGGGAATTGAAATCCATAGGAAATCCTGGTCTAGAGTATTTCTGCTGACTGCAGACACAGATGCAGAAGTAAGAAAAACTGTAATAACATTGATTTGGTGGGATGTTAAATCCATTCAGGGATTAGAAGTAGTTGAAGCCTCTGGACAATCTCAAGGCCTTTAATGAAAGATTAAGGAAGTGCTGCCAAAGTGGGGTAGCAAATTGCTAATCCCAACATAAACGGCTTGGAAGGTAAAAGTTTCATGCTGTAAAAAGAAGAGGCAAGTCAATTGTCTCACTCACATCCAGCCCCCAAGGAGATTAGACAGAACAACAGCCCCAATAACAACAAAGGAAATACTGCCAAAATCACCAATTTTAATGCCATTTTTAAAAAATTTGTTAGCTGATTGGAAGGATTCCTATAATATCCTGTTTGATTTCAGAGTTGACTGTATACTTGTTCTATGCCTTGTGACTCATAAACATGCAGATAGAATCACATTTCCCACAAGGATATTTACAGGGGAGAACACCTCAATAGACCTGGCTAACTCTTAACAATTTAGACTGAGAGAAGGAGGAGGAGGAGGAGGAGGAGGAGGAGGAGGAGGAAGAGGAGGAGGAGGGGGGAATAATTAATGGATTTGCAGCAATAATCTAGGTTTAGTTTTCTAGCAGAATACACTATTTAGGAATACATGAATACATATCCATGATATAGGCTTAGAGGATTAATGTTAGATGTATTTTTAAGATGCATACATTCGTTTTCCTTCAAAGCAGAATATGGTTAACATTCTTTGCTTATTGACCCCAGCATCAACCATTGAATAGGCTATATAAATGGGCTTTACACACCCTTCGTTTAGCAATAGAACTTAGACTTATATACCGCTTCATAGTGCTTTTTACAGCCCTTTCTAAGCAATTTACAGAGTCAGCATATTGCCCCCAACAATCTGGGTCCTCATTTTACCTACCTCGAAAAGATGGAAGGCTGAGTAAACTTTGAGCAGGTGAGATTTGAACTATCAAACTGCAGCTAGCAGTCAGCTGAAGTAGCCTGCAGTACTGCACTCTAACCACTGCGCCACCTTGGTTTAACATCAAATCACCTCAAACACCATGCTGTTTCATGAGACACAACAGCCTGAAAAGTATCAAGCAGCTATTTCAAGCACATAGACAACATGAAACCCGTAAAGATGACTCATGGCATTTGTGAGGTCTTCTCCACTCTTGAGCAAAGGAATAACTTGAGTCACATTTTCTGGGATTCTGTTATATTCATGGAATCTTAACAGATTTTCAACCAATCACAAGATGCACAAGAGGATTCAACAGGCAGCACAGATAATAAATTCTAAAAGTGTTTCTTGGCCTCCAAGAACTGGAGACATTTGTATTAAGTGCAAATGTCAATCACTTCAGAGGTGCATCCACTACCTGTCTGATGAAATAATTTAATCTTATTTATCACTCATCTAATATATTTCCTGCTTCTTTTCTTAACAAGGAATTCTAATTAAAATATAGTTATATAGAAAGTGGGAATGCATTAAAATATTGCAATCATTTCACTAAAGATCTGGGCAGATAAAATAAAGTTTACTATCTTTATACCAGACTGTAATGTAAAAGTTTGTATTTATTTTATTTTATGTAGAGCAGCCTACCTTTTTCATCTGTCCTCATACCCTTTGAAATGTGTTGGATTGCTGTTCATATAATCTTCATCCATGAGACTAAGTGCATACGGAGGGCATTGGATTAGAGACCCTAGATTACAGGTCTCCAAACCTGGCAACTTTAAGACTTGTGGACTTCAACTCCCATGCTGGCTGAAGAATTTTGGGAATTGAAGTCTACAAGTCTTAAAGTTGCCAAGTTTGGAGACCCTGACATAGATCTGCATCTATAGAATTGCAAGGATGTCTACAGTTTAAACAGTTTAGATTAATGATCACCAGGGATATAGATTATTTTAATGAATGCACACATCTCTCTGCCCACACTTTTGCACTGAATGTTGACTGTTCAGATAGATTCTGAAAATGTTTTTATTCCGACTAACTTTTAAGATTAAGATTAAGGTAAAATTTAGATAATCTTTATTGTCATTTTACTGTCAGCACACTGGCACACATTAAAAATGAAATCCTGTTGCCTGCTCTCAAAAGAAAGTATATCTGCCCATACAAAACACCCATATACATATGCTATATAGATACATAGGCTCTCTAGGTTTTAATCTATGTTATAAATCTTTTAATCCTAATCCCTTATTTTGTAAAGCCTCACAGAAAGGCAGGGTAACAACTGCATAATAATTATTAGCTGTTGTAAATGCTATTCTGGAAATATATCTGGGTTTTGCTGTTCCTATTGCATAATTGCTGTGATGTACTGTGTTTCTGTATCATCTTTAAATCATGCAAAAGCCACCTTCCTCAATCATCCATTCCAGATAGATTTGCATAATCTCCCATATTCCGCAATGGCCATGTCACTGTAGTTTAGCACATCTGAAGTAAACTGAGTTGGGAAAAACTGCTATTGGTGTTTCAATATAAGGGACTCTATTTCAGAATCATTTATCAATAATGTCATTAGAATATCACTTGTGTCATCTTTACTTTTTATTTGTAAACCACACAAATGCTCAACCCTAATACAAGTCATCCCAGTTCTTGAAATAAATAAGACCGCTTGTTTTCCTTACCTTGAAATAAAAATAAGTTGCTTGTTCAAATGATTGCACAATATTATGAAGTTTCTATTCAATCAGTAGGTCACATAAGCCAATATTCATGGCTGATTCTATTAAGTAAATAAATACCACTTTATAATGTCTTGGTAAGGCCACACTTGGAATACTGCATTCAGTTTTGGTCGTCACAATGTAAAAAAGATGTAGAGACTCTAGAAAGAGTGCAGAGAAGATGATTAGGGGACTGGAGGCTAAAACAAATGAAGAACGGTTGCAGGAACTGGGTATGTATAGTTTAATGAAGAGAATGACTAGGGGAGACATGATAGCAGTGTTCCAATATCTCAGGGGCTGCCACAAAGAAGAGGGAGTCAAGCTATTCTCCAAAGTACCTGATGGTAGGACAAGAAGCAATGGGTGGAAACTAATCAAGAAGAGAAGCAACTTAGAACTAACAAGAAATTTCCTGACAGTTAGAACAATTAATCAGTGGAACAACTTGCCTTCAGAAGTTGTGAATGCTCCAACACTGGAAGATTTTTAACAAGATGGTGGATAACCATTTGTCTGAAGTGGTATAGGGTTTCCTGCCTGGGCAGGGGGTTGGATTAGAAGACCTCCAAGGTCCCTTCCAACTCTGTTATTCTATTCTATTCTATTCTATTCTATTCTATTCTATTCTATTCTATTCTATTCTATTCTATTCTATTCTATTCTATTCTATTCTATTCTATTCTAAAGTCTTTTGAAAGAGGCAGTTTTTTAAAGGGATGAAATATCATCCCATTTTGCCTTAAATATTATATGTGTATCTTTTACACAAATCCATTATCCAGACAACTCTCCAGAGCTGTATTTTGGTTTATGATGCCTTGATAAACATATTTTCAGTGTCTCTCTCTCTCACCCTCTCCTATGCTACAATAAAATTATGCAAATTTACATATCCTTCCCAAATTGCCTTGAAATTATCAAATTGTTTTACATGCAGAAATAATCCAAAGACAACTGAGTTATTTGATAATTTCCATTATCCACAACTTAATATCAATTATCTATTAATAATCATATGAGTTTAATTTTGCTTCTGCTTATCATTGTTTCTAAAGCATATTGTCCATTGTCTTTTTTGGAACCAAAAACTGGAAGTATTTTAATAAATAGAAAAAAGGGTTAGCTGTGCCTCTGATAATTTGTCCAAAGTACATGTATATATCATTAGACTGAGGTTTAATCATTATAACAATATGGAAAATCCTGAATAATAAAGTAACAATTGGGCAATTGGTGTAGATTTAAATGTTATAGAATAATAAAAAAATAAAATTTCATTGTAAATAGAATCATGTCTGCAATATCTGTTGTGTATCTACAGTCTTTACATAAAGTTCCGCTTGTATCACTCATGTATTTCATTCTCTTAGGACTCATTCAAGGTATTTGGATATGCATATATTTGTCACACACTTCACCTAACAATTATTTATTGTTTGTAATTTTTCTCTCAAGCTAGAATATTAATGAAAATTCATAATCTTCATAGCTGTTCAGGCAGGACAGAATGAAGGATTTATTGTTTCAGCAATACGAAATCAGGTCTCCTGCACCCAAAAATGTAGGATGTTTTCTGATCATGTAAGCCTTCATGTTTTTAAAACTTCAGCTTGAAGTTTTAAAAAAAATGGATTTCTATAAGTTGAAAGAAGTGACTTATGACCAGTTCTCACATGTATGGCCATCACAACATCCCCACAGTCATGTGAGCAAAATTTGGGTGTTTGGCAACCAACATGTATTTACAAAGTTTGTAGTGTCCTGGGATCATGCAATTGTTATTTGTGACTTTCTCAGCCAGTGTCTGACAAGCAAAGTCAAAGGGGAAGCCAAATTTGCTTAATGACATGGCAAAAAATAATGTAAAAATGGGTGTGACTCACTTAACAACTGTTTTGCTTAGTAATGGACATTTTGGTTCCAATTGTAGTCATAAACTGAGGATAATCTGTACATACACTATTTTATATGCTCTTACTTTGGCTGTAAATGTTTCTTGCCCGCACATATGATAGCACTCTTACATTGCAGATATCACCTTTGTGTGAAGTGAGGTCAACCCATCCAGGTTCAAATGTCTGTTTGAAACTCTACAAGCAATGGCATTGTAGTTTTTACATTTAATAGAAACTGAAATGTTTTCTTCAATCAGTGTGTTCTAATCTCAGTTCTGACAATCACTTATTTTTGCCAGTGTCTAAATTTTGATCACTACTATAATTTCCAAAGGAGCCAAGTTCCTGATTGCAGTTCCATTTTCCCCCAATTTAGAAACAAAATGTTATTCAGGCATTCTAAATATTATTTGCTACAATGTGTGATACTAAAATACAAGAAAGATCTCTCTTCTTTCATGCTGCTATCCTTGTGTATAAATTTAAAGCAGGGGATTTTTTTATCCATGCCAATTCTCTGTCAAGTGTCAAACTGCTGTCAAACCACATTTTACACCAGTGTTTCTCAACTTTGACAACTTTATAGTGTGTGGACTTCAATTCCCAGAACTCTTTGGCTAACATGACTTCTAGGAGTCCACAGGTCTTAAAGATGCCAAGATTGAGAAAGACTCTTCTACACTATACAGCAAACAACAGACAAAAACTGACGTCTGATTGAAGTTCGTCTTCACAAGAGAAGGACAACAAGAATGGGGGAACAAAAGGCCTTATTCTCTCCTTTACATCTATGGCAGTAATTTTACAAAGCTCAAAAGATTATGGATCAATACTATTGGGAGATTTATGCCGTATTTCAAAACTATCAAAACTGAATCCACTAAGATCTTCTGTGTGGTTTGCAATTCCTTAACAATTTAAGATGCCAGCATATTGCTTTGTTGCCTTGTTGTTGTGGTCATGTGCTATGCTGTCATGTGTTGTCTAGAAGAACTAAAAAATTAAGGCCCATCTAGAACACGAGTCCTGTCTGATCTCTGGTGATATATCACCAGAGACGCCAAGTGGTATATCCCAGAATCAATTTTTAGAGAGAACTTTCCTAGTGACATCACCATTTGTCCATGCTAGTTTGCATCAGGGGCAGAGGTGGGTTTCAGCAGGTTCTGACCAGTTCTGGAGAACCGGTAGCGGAAATTTTGAGTAGTTCAGAGAACTGGTAGTAAAAATTCTGACTGGCCCCGCCTATTCTCTGCCTCCCAAGTCCCAGCGGATCGGGAGGAAATGGGGATTTTGCAGTAACCTTCCCCTGGATTGGGGAGGGAATGGAGATTTTACAGTATCCTTCCCCTGCCATGCCCACCAAGCCACGCCCATCAAGCCATGCCACGCCCACCAAGCCACACCCACAGAACCGGTAGCAAAAAAAATTTGAACCCACCACTGATCAGGGGGATGACCAGTGGTGATATGAGGGCCACAGAGGGGCAGAGATTGCAGCCAAGGCAATGGAATGGTAGCCTTTACAAAAAGAAGACAATTGGGGAGTGTTTTATCCAGATCTTCTCTGTTATGTCTGATGGCGTGAAGTAATGTTTTGCATAATTGTTCTACCCAAACAGAGAAAAATTATTTTTGCAAGATTTAATATGATCCACTTATTTTTATTGTCCTCAGTGGTGAAATGAATACCTAGACACCAATGCAAAACAAAGACAAACCTACCCAAAAGGAACTATAGAAAGATGTGTTTTTAAAATACAGCTCATATGTGCCCTTAAATCAAAGAAAGACTGTTGTTTCTTCAGTTTTGTGTTGTTCCTTTGATGAAAGCTAAAGACTTTCAGAACCCCAGATGTGTTTTAACAGTAAAATCAATACTATGTAGTCTTTTAAAATTATTTGTATTCATATTCGTAAAAGCTTCATATAATCAGTATCAAAAATGCAGTTTTCTTATAAGGCTCTTATAAGGCTCTAAGTAAGGGAAATGTCACCCCAGATTTGCAAGGGGAAAAATCCTAAGAGTTTCCTTATTTGTTCATAGTTTGAATATTCACTTTGAAAAATAGAGAAGCTGACATAGCATGACACATCTAGCCACCAACACATAACTAGAAAAAAAGAGAGAGAATTTCAATATATAAAGTTTCAAGTGCTGCTAGAAAAGAGGTCAAAGTATTTGATGAAATTATAAGCCTTTTGTAGGAAGATTGGAGTTTTGATTACTTGAGATGGAGAGAATCATATTGAAACTGCTCACATCTATTACAATGGAACTCGTAATAAGGGAGACGTATTATAAAGCCTCCTGAAACCCCACTGCCATCCCTTCTATTCAAATATGCAATTCTATACAAAAAAGCAAATGTACTGGTAGGCTTGTTCATCCCGTCTACAACCTAAAATGAGAGTGCAAGATGAGTAATGATTCAAGGAACAGGAGCATATGTCCACAACTCCATTGAGGGTATTGAAAAAGAGGTTAGTAAAGGGCTACCGTTGGATCCTGCTTAAATATTATTTTCATTTCCAAAGAGAACAAAACCAACGGTATCTCAAAGGGTTTATTGTTCTTGCAAAAGTGAAGTGCTCCCAACCATTAGGACAAGTGTACAAAGTAGGGAATTACAGCACCTTTTGGCTGTCAACTTCATATCATGATATGAGAGCTAGAGAATAGCTTCTTGTGCAGGTGTAGTTTTCATGAAGCACACAGTTGCAAGCAAATCTTAATAAAGTTTGGGATGGATGTATTTATTTATTAGCTTTATAGATTTATTGGACCTGAACACCTAATTTTACAAAAGAAACCCCCCCCCTCACCCTACTTGGAACTGCCTGTAACCGTAGATATTACTGCAATAATTATTATAACTTGCAAGGGAGCCCATTTCTCACATTGGCCATGCAGGGTCACCAACCCAGAGGCCAGGCCTCAGGGTGCCACCCTGAGCAGGCACTGAGCTGGAGGAGGGTCAGTCCCCTTACCTGGTTGCCTTTCGCCATTTCTCAACAAATGTCTCTGTGTGTGTGTGTGTGTGTGTGTGTGTGTGTGTGTGTGTGTGTGAGAGAGAGAGAGAGAGAGAGAGAGAGAGAGAGAGAGAGAGAGAGAGAGAGAGAGAGAGAGAGAGAGAAATGACAGATGGGAGTAACAAGAATTGCAGGCAATGCTGTCTCTCTCTGTCTCTCTCTCTCTCTCTCTCTCACACACACACACACACACACACACACACAGAGAGAAAGAGAGAGAGAGAGAGAGAGAGAGAGAGAGAGAGAGAGAGAGAGAGAGAGAGAGAGAGAGTTGATCTCTTGAAAGGGACAGGCTGGGCTTTGCTTCTATCGTAAGCATGTGCTTCCCACAATCTTCCACAATTGCCTGTCCTTTCCTCAAGCAGTAGCAGGGTAGAGGCAGGGAGGAGGAAGCCGATTCTACTGGGCTGCATGGCTTTCTGTCTCATCGTAGCAGCAGCCTAAGTAACACCCGAGCTCCAGGCCTGGCGGAGCACAAACCGTGTTTGCCGCCTGTTCCAGAGCCATAAGGTGACTGCAGAATAGAGGGGCAAGGTTGCCTGGCACCATGGGCAGGGCTGGGGCTAGCAAAAGTGCACTGGAAATATCTCTAGGCACCTGGAGAGACAGAACTCCTGGCCCTCACTGGGTCAGCTGATCTGTGGGCCATGGTTAAGGGGCCCAGCAGCCATGAGGTGACCGTGCTCACTGCCTCCTGCATCTCAAAAAAAATAAGACCTCCCTGAAAATAAACCCAAGTTCCTATTTTCAAGCCTAAAAGAAAATAAGACCTGGTCTTATTTTCAGGGAAACATGGTAGTTTTCAGCAAGACTATCATAAAATGTGGAGCCTGGATGCTGCAACAGCTTTAAATGCAGGCTAGTTGGTGAGGGCCTAACATGCTGTCCCATGGAGGGGGTGGCAGCTGTCAGAACCTTGGAACCAAGTCTGTACTTGGAGAGAATTGGAGAGCCAGTTTGGTTTAGTCATTAAGACAGCAGGCTACAAAGTGGGAGATTGGGAGTTCAAGTCCCACCTTAGCCATAAAAGTCAACTGGATGACTTTGGGCCGGTTATTCTCTTTCAGACCAATTCACATCACAGGATTGAGGAAAATAAGTGGTGAGGAAAATAGGAGGAGGAAGGAGTATATGTGTGTTATTTGTAAAAAATAATAAAGGTGGTAAATAAATAAATAAATAAATAAATAAATAAATAAATAAATAAATAAATACATACATACATACATAAATAAATAAATAAATAAATAAATAAATAAATAAATAAATAAATAAATAAATAAATAAATAATGCAGGCTGGTTGCCAAGCACCCAACATGCTGTCACATGACTGTAAAAGTGATGGTGGCTGTGGCAACTTCAGAACCAAGTCATAAGTACCTTTGGGGGGGGGGAATTGTAACTTCAAATGGTCACTAAATGACCAGTTAAAAGTCAAGGACTATCTGTAAGAAATTACACTTGAATGCTACCTGAATCTCAACATTGATTACAACAATCGAACAAAGAAATTGCAATAAACATAAGGACGATATACAGAAAATAAAGACTATTTTTTTTAAAAAAATGAAACACTGATATCACAAGCCAGCCTGCATGACAAAATCTGTTTTTGTCCGAAGGCAAATCAATCTTGGCATCTTCTAAAACATGATGTCAAAAAAAGCTGAGATTTTTGCAGAGGTTTCAATAGACGGGTTCCTTAATAGGAAGCAGAGTTTTTGATTGGGACCATTTCATGTGCTGCATCTGCTAGAAAGGAAAGACATTAGTTCTACATATCAGACAATGCACAGAGAGCAGTTTAAGAGAACATGTGGAAGTGATTCAGCTTCTCTAAGGATACAAGTATATGTTCCTGGGGGGGGGGGATATCATTGAATCTTGCTTCCAACACTTTAAAATAGAGCATCACATCTTATTGATGTGAATGACCTTCTAGGGGGAGCAGAGATAATATTATAAATTTATATGATTTAATAATAAATGAGCTTACGTTATAAATTAATTAGAAAAATATTCAGGGATGATGTAAAATGGGTGCTAAAGTTCATGAAGCAATAACAAAAGCTTTCTGATCTGTTGTTTTGTAGCTATCAGTCTCTCTGCTTAAATTCTACTAAGCTTTATGTGGGCCCAACATAAGCAGAGAGTGGATTGACAATCCTAATACACAATATTGGTTAGAGACTATGCATTTCTTCCAGGGAAAAGTGTTTCTGTCAACCAAGATAAGATGGACCCAGAGACTCAGTCCCAAATAGTTGTTTCTTTCAGTACTTCTTAGAGCAAAATTTCACGCAGGTTACAATGAGAGTTGCAGCCAAGCAATGAATCTTCTGTGAGTGGAGAAGCTTGAGCATGGTTCTCATTAATTTAAACTGGATTACTTCTGAATGAATTAAGTGCAAAATGGGTGTAACACTTCAGCTTTAAATAAAGTGCTGCAGGCACAAAGTTATTGCTCATAAAATTTGCAGATGTGATTATTGCATTGATGGGCTATGTTGCAAAATCACAGATTTCACGTTTCTAGGAAGCAGACTGGAAATTGATACCTAGATATTTAAATGTTGTGATCTGCTTGATTTGATTTTCATTATTTTTCTAGTTATAGAGATGATGATTGTGACAACTAATAAATGCCATCACTTTTGTTTTTAATACAGTTAATTTCACTTTTTGGGTGTGTGACTACAGTATATTGTTAGCCCTTGAAATCTTTACTGAAGGCGAAGTTGATGTTGTAATGGCACCATCAACATATGGTAGTTGGACAGTGGAATTCTGCAAATTCTACAATTTTGCAAAGACCTGAACAATGTTATTGACATAGAAATTAAATGGCATAATGCAGGTGTCAGGTCATCACTATCCATGTTTTTAACATACATGAAGCTATTCTCATGGAGAACCATTATTATTGGAGGAGGAGGTGATTGATAGATGAAATTGCTAATTTTCTCACAGAGAATTGAATCGAAAGCCATTTTCAGATCGATGAAAGCAGCATACAGAGACTCTACAGAAAGCTGCAATAATACTTTGTCAAATATTTATTTAATCTTTCTAAAATTTTTATAGCTACCCAAGTCAAAAGATTCTGTCTTGGTTACACATTTATGTTGTAATGCCATAAAAAAAATTGATAAAAACAAGAGTAACTGTAAATCAATAAGGTGGACATAAAGCTTAATGCCAATAAAATATACATAGGGTTGACAGCTTGGTGAAATATAACTATTAACATTTGTTTCCTATAAAAACATGTGAGAGGGAGCTTTATGACTTTTGGGGGTAAGGATATAGGGTAATACAATAGTCCTCAATTGAATGGCCTGTTTAGTAGCGTAGCCTGCTTGTTCCATGACTAAAACAGTCTGATCAAGGCCCTTGGCATATCAGTTGTGAATAATACTTAAGTTGATAGTTGGTGATACAATGATAAACTTACATTGTACATTTTTTATATGTTAGTGCTGTTATAAAATGGCTCCTTTCTTTAGGCATCTGCAAAAAGTCTTCAGTGTAAGTGTCATCAATAAGAATGTCAACAGAGATTCACCATTATGGATTGGATTAAAGGAGTTTTGATGGATTTAAGCCCATCCATATACTTTGCCATTCTCCAATTAGGCAATCGGTTTATTTTTGTAGAGAGCCAAAGAGATGGCCTTGGAGAAACTATGCAGAAACAATTATGGAAACAAAACCACCTGTTAAGCCCATGTGAAAAAGAGAAAACAATGATGCATAGTTTCTCCAAAGTCATCTCTGAGGCATTCTACAATCTTTGAGGAAGACACTGGGGATTAAACAGGAATTGTTGTGTGAAATATCTCACAAAGTGAGTGATCTATCAGACTTCTAGCTGGATCTGAGATGAACTACATTCAGTTCCCAGTGCTCCCAATAATGTCCTTGGCAGTCTATTTAAATAAAATAGAGGTCCAATCTCGTGCTTAACATTGGGTATAAAGAGAGCACGGAATGGATGGAATATAACCATATACTATACAATACTAGAAGAAGAAAAAACTCCCTCTCAGCAAGACAATGAGGATGTACCTACACAAATTTTTATTTATTGTTTCCTTGTTTGAATGATTTTTATGGTATCAAGACAGGGAGGAAGAGAGGAAGATATGCAATGAAAAAAAGAATGGAAAGCCACTACCTTACACCCAGTACCCTGTCTATCTTTAACCAGGCCTTTAAAACCTGGCTCTTCTTTCAGGTTTTGTGCCCCTTTTAAGTTGGAGACTGTACTGGATAAAAAGATTTTATTGTTCCTTCTGGGTGACTATTACCTTTCTTGATATTATGATGTGTGTTCCTTTTCATTTGCAAGTTATCCAGAGTTGTTCTGCAGTTCATTTATATAAAATACATGACATATTCAAAATAAAGGAAAAGGATGGATAACAGCAAGAAAAGAACATTTGAGTGTGTGTAAAGATGATGGGTTTTGACTGCTAAACACAGAGCATATAAGAAGTAGAATCAGAAAGTTAACTGGTAAAAATAAAGAATAGAATGTTGTAGTTTGGTCAGCTGGAACAAACTAGCAATTGCCAATCAATTTCAAAGTAGGCAAGATCTTTATTGATCACATGTGAAAGCAGGCTTTTTATTCTATTGCAGAAAGAGATGAGATCCTAGAGTGCAGGACCCAAAACGATGGATTTCATTTACAGGGCAGCAGATTCTGAATGAATGTTAGAAAACCTTATTAACAGTAAGAAGAGTTTAGCGTTGGAACTGATTATGCAGGAGGTGGCAGGCTGCTCCTCTTCATCAGCTGTGTTCAAGAAGAAGAGACCAGACAGCCATCTGTCAAGGATGCCTTAATTGGATTCTTGCACTGAGCATCAAGTTAGATTTAATGACCTCATAGTCTTCTTCCTATCCCTTCCTTACTACATTTTATTCTGGGGTTCAAGAAATTGCCTTAGATCTTTTCATTTGTAGCATAGACTGTACCATCACTAATACTAACAATATTAACTTCATCATTTATGTTTCTCATAGTGTTTGTTATTGCATATCCACTGATGGAGAGCACATTCCCATTTATATTTATTCAGGTTGAAACTTCAAGATATTCAGTGGAAGTTATTCTCTGGTGAGCAAGCTTTTAGATGAGTGAATAGGCCTATTACTCAAGTTTATAATCATATCCTCAAACAATCATCCCAGAGGGTCAAAGAACAATTTAGAAACATAGATGTTCAGAGATTTCACTTTCTTTAGAACTGCATTCTTTATTTTTGTCTCTTCAAGAAGAGATTAGATTCTATATTTTTACAATGTAAGGATCTGCGTTACTTTTTTTAAAAAAGATAATGGGATAGGGACCATATCTGAAATGGAACCAGGCAATCATTCTTCTGCTGTTGCTTTGCAGTTGTTATTGTTAATAAAGAACATAGATCAGGCTGAAATACCTCACTGCATTTTATTTTACTCTTTATGTTATGTTTGCAGAAGCTTTAGGTAAGGTTTGGGGCAGTGGTGAAATCCAAAATTTTTTACTACTGGTTCTGTGGGCATGGCTTGATGGGCGTGGTGTGGCTTGGTGGGCGTGGCTTGGTGGGCGTGGCAGGGGAAGGATATTGCAAAATCTCCATTTCCACCCCTCTCCAGGGAAGAATACTGCAAAATCTCCATTCCCACCCCATTCCAGGGGAAGGATACTACAAAATCTCCATTCCCTCCCCACTCCTGGGGGAAGGATATTGCAAAATCTCCATTCCCACCCCACTCTGGGACCAGCCAGAGGTGGTATTTGCTGGTTCTCCGAACTACTCAAAATTTCTGCTACTGGTTCTCCAGTACCTGTCAGAACCTGTTGGATTTCACCCCTGGTTTGGGGTAAAAAAGTTCATTTATGAAACAAGATTAAAGTTAAGCAATTAAAGGATAAATCTGATATTTAATTCGTCATCCCTCTTTTGAAAATACAATTTTTCATTCAGTGACAACCACAAGCTCTTTTCAAGTTTTATGGCAATTTCAGATTTGGCAGAAAGTACAGGAAGCCATCTGTAGCAGACCAAGATCATTGTAGGCCTACGCACTGATGAAGGGGTGGGATGGCGGAGATATTAAAAGCAGAGGAATGTTAACTTTAAATGAAGGCTTTGAAATTATGAGAAATAGGATGCTTTTTTCTGCCTGAAGCCATGAACTTTAGAAAGAACAACAACAACAAAAAGAAATGGCTTAAATGTTTTTTAAGCATTGTAGTACAAGCAAACAGTCGAAATATCAGGACTAAACGAAATTTATCCTTTTGTAGCCCATTTCAGTGCATGTTTTAGTAGCAAGAACAAGGTTAGTGATACTGCCATACATTGATCAGGAGATCTTCCATACACATTTAGCAGAGTGATCCCTTCTACTCTTCTTCTTCTTGCTTTTCTTGCCTAGAGGCCCTTTTGAGAAAGGAAGAAAAGAAAGAGGAGGTGGGGAGGGATTTATAGTAATATTGAAATTAGAAAACTTGGGCATGGAGTGCACAAAGAAGTGTATATGGGATCCATCTTGCCTTCTAAATGCTAAGTGCACCATTGGGCAGAGAAATACTAATATCCAAGGATGACCATCAGAGCACTGGCTCAGGACAGGATGGAAGAACTGCCCATCCACCATTGAACACGTCAGCTGCAGATGTTTCCTGGATTCCCAAGGGAAGAACTGTGACTTAAAAGTAGTCTTTGTGGTGGTCTTTGGCCAGGTTTAAAGAGGGAGGAAGTTTTCAGATTGAGAATAACCAGTGAACCAAATGGCTACAATCCCATTGTATAACTACAGTAAAGAATTACCTTTTCTCTCAAGTGGCTTCATTTGCCCACGTGACATTGTCACTTAGCCAAACCTTGCAGCCTGCGCATGTTACTGACTCTTTCCTCATTCACTCTGAGATTCAGATTTGGCTAATTACTCTTGTAAGATGTCAAATGTTTCAAGAAAAAGAAGCACTGAAGCAGTTTCAGGGAGTGGAAAACATAGTCTTGTCATGTTCACAGTAGGAGTTCCCTCCGATTATGTTGGCTATGCATTCTCCCAATATGGCTTCTGCAAAATCTCCAAAATGAAACCTTCTGCATTGTGCCAGCATCATATTTTCCTCATATAGTCAAGTAGACATGTGGCTGTGGTCAAAAAGTTTGTGTGTGTGTCTCCTCAAGGAATAATAGATATAAATGGGGCTTTTAAAAAGTAAAAACTTAAAAGAGGTTGGAAAATATTTTGTTCTAAGCTGAGGGACAAAAGTGGATCATAGGAATGTTGGTAGAGAGGTCATTTCTTTTATGATAAGCAGTTGGAGAAGTTTGCTCTACTTGGAAACATTCCATATTTCAAGGGTGAAATATATTTTTGAACTACAAAGTTGAATGTGGATCTGGAATGAGTTAGACTCCAAGAACAGGCAAAGACAGAACAAAAACTAACTTGATTTAAGAACTAAAATTAAATGTATTTGTTTATTTGGAAAACTTATTTATGGCCACCTGTCTTATACAAAATAAATTATTATTTTGGTACAGCAGATTTTTAGGACTGGCCCATCAATTTTCTGAATGTGACATCTGGTACTAAAAATTGCATTCTGCTGAATTGCTTCCAGGGGATTCCACATCTAAACAAAACACTGTTAATTATTTTTAGTTGCTTGCAATTGGCAGTTTTGCGGTTGATGTTATTATGGGTGTCATTCTTCTAATTTAGAAGAGTAAAGGTTTATTAGGTGAAAAGCACGTACTTGCTAGGTTTACATGAAGTATTATGTTCCTACAAGTCCAAGTAGCATACCAAGTAACTCTCCTAAAATGAGAATGACACCTGTAATAATTCTTTCCTTCATGCAATTAAAACGAACAGAATAAATGTAACTTCAGGGTAATATTGAACCTAATCCTTGTCTCAACTCATAAGGGGTCAGTGTGAGTGGTACTAAAGCTGAGAGAAAACTAAAAAAGTTTTTGAATTAGTCATATTTTTTAGTAAATTTACTGAAATTAATGGAACTCTTTATTTGTAACAAACCTTAGCCCCTGGTTTCAGTTGATGAAAAGACATAGTAAGGTTGGGGACACAAATGTAGTTTTCTTCTCTTCTTGTTTAAAAGGAAAGCATTATATAAAGCAAGAAGATCACATCCACCATTTCTTTAGAGACGGGTACATACAAGGCGATAGTGGGAATGGAGTGCGTCTTGTTATTAATGATGTAGATTCCATGTCCTGCCTGTATCCTTGAAAAATATATATACAGTTTATCAAGATGGTATAAAACAAGACTAAAACTTTGAAACATGAATTAATTATTTAATACAAGGCAGCCTTGATTCTGCATGAACTAAGATTTCAGAAGTCCTATGAATTATTATCTTAATTTCTGGAACAGATTAGTAGAACATGAAGATTGTTTGATAGGCACTGATTTCAATGAACTTTTGATTTTCATAACTATAACAGAGTCCCTAAGTGATGGAAATGGACGGTTAATAAGTTTAATAAATAAATGAATACATTTTGTTTCTGGGCCTTTCAGAAAAACCAACAAGCTGAATTCATTTGTTTCATTAGAGATTGCTACTACTGTTAAAGATGGTATTCATTTAAATAAAGCAATAAAAAGGGTGATTGAAGATGTAATATGAGAGAGGATTCCTTGTATGTTTCATTTATTTTCAATTTAAAAGTAAAACAATGTACTTTTGCAAGTTTTTCATTCAAGTTAAGAAAAAGAAGTAGCAAGAAATCATTGTCACAGTGTTTCTGTAATGTCTGGAATTTAGGTTTATTGATAAATTGCAGCAGACAAATATATTTCTCAGTATATATAATGTGAGGAATTGCAGTCAGGGAGTTGAAAGGAGTTGAGTTTTCTCTAGTTTGTCACAGAAATTGGATAGGTATTTAAGAGTTTAATATCTTGGAATTAGTAGTTGTATAGAACCAAGATTGCATCTGAAGGGCATCATCTTGTTGATATCAGAATCAGATTGATTCCAATAATAGGCTTACATTATGTTTGTATTGCATTCAACTATATGTTATTGGTAAAAGAAAAAGCTCAGAAGCTGGTATAAAATCTTGAAGCCATTTAGCTAAGGTATTGTTTTTGCTTGTATATTGTTTTTCAAATAAATCACAAAATAAAGGTTGTGTTGCTTTTGTCAATAGCTATCCAAAATTATTTGAAATCAATCCTTGCCATAAAAAACAAGACAATACATTTAGGACCCAATATGTAATATCTCTATACCACCTATTGGTAATGATTTTTAAAATGCAAGTTTCTCCTGGCAAATCCTGCAAAGCCAGTCAATTTTCCTTTGTTTACGCTTGCAGAAGTCTATGTTTCTCTGCAGGGTATAATTTCTTATTGCAAAGTGGCCAGATTCATTGAAGTCCCTGCCAAATGCTTACTGATTTCCGCAGATTACAGTTGTCTCCCTCAAGCATACTGGAGCCTATATCCCCATGGCTTTTAATAAGAAATGTGTTTCTCCGGGGCCTAAGGCTTAAATTATTGAAGTGTTATGTCACACTATCAGAAGACTTGCACCCTGAAAAAGTAAGATTCAAAATGAAAGATAGCAATTCATACCATAGAACTGTTCCCTCAGATGACACTGACCGAAGGACATTAAAGAATAAGAATTATGAAAAAGTATCTCTTCATATGATGATATATGGAAAATATATAATATTCGGGAAAGTATTTGTTCTATATGTATTTAGTGAGATAGGTGGCATATCAATTTAATAAATAAAAAAAATAAAATATACCAAATTCTCTCAGAAATGCATGCTAAGTGCCACAAGTGGTGGCACTTGGGGGAAAAAAGTCTATGTTTAGAAGACATTTTCATTGTTTGCTTTGCCAATTTTGGTGCCAATAATTTTCTATTGGGATTTAAATAATTCTAAAGTATATGCACGCTTTCTCTCTCACACACACACATATACAATCAGCTTAGTCTGTTCCTTCTTCATATATTATAAATGAATACATTCCAAATCTTACGTGAAGTATTTTTCAGAGTCAGTGAAAGATCTATGTATATTTTATTCTGGGATTTCTGAATTCAAGTCAAAAATGCAAAATATAAAGTGACAATTGCTAAGGCACAGTTTTGTAAAGTTAGTACTTAACATTATAATAGCATGTGAAAGAAGAATTCTTCTTCCAGGGAAGATTGCTTTGATTATCATAGATTGTGTAGTTCAAAAAGAGAAACGTTAAAACTAACTAGAGCAGCAGGCAAGACATCTCAGTAAGATATAGCAAGAATTATCAGTCAAGGACTGATAGAGACAAGGAGTCAAGGAGCCTGGATAGTTCTGCAGACAAGGCACTGTAATTTAACACCAGCTGTCTGCAATTAAAGTAAGTTCGAATCTTGGCAGGCTCAAGGTTGACTCAGCCTTCCATCCTTTCTAAGGTAGGTAAATTGAGGACCCAGTTTGTGGGGGCAAAAAGATGACTTGGTATAAAATATACAAAAATATGAAAGCTATTGCTTAACGCACTGTAAGCCGCCCTGAATCTCCGGAGAAGGGCGGCATATAAATCATTTAAAAAAAAAAAAAGGACCATATCAGGCCTCAAGCCTCAATCACCACTTAAAATTGAGATTTTAAGTGGTGATTCAAAATAGTCCATGGAGACCATGCTATGCTAAGCTAAACTAAGCTATGCTGTGCTGTGCTGTGCTGGGCTGGGCTATGCTAGGCTATGCTAGGCTAGGCTAGGCTAGGCTATATAAAGCCAGGTGGTGAGTTTGGGCTCTCTCTCGCCCTAGGAAGAAGAAGGTAATAAGAATAACAAAGCACTTTTGAAAATGTTGTCAAGAATAGTGCATGGATTTGCCCATGTGGTCTCCAGGAATCAAGACTGACTGGAAGGTGTGTGTGTGTGTGTGTGTGTGTGTGTGTGTGTGTGTGTGTGTGTGTGTGTGAGAGAGAGAGAGAGAGAGAGAGAGAGAGAGAGAGAGAGAGAGAGAGAGAGAGAGAGACAGAGAGAGAAAGAGAGAGAGAGCATATGTGTTCACCAAAAACTGGTTATATACTGTATATATTGGAGGAATGCAGATATTTTGTTTGTGGTGATTATTTAGCATAACTTTCAAAGTTTTCTTGACCTTGGGATTCTAAACCAGTAGCATACAACATGATTTACATATAGAAGATTCCAGGTTCAGTCTTTAGCATCTCCAAGTAAGGTAAGGAATACTTGGACAACACTTTCATATCAGTGTTTTGTTTGGCATCAGTTTTGAACCCTAATTGATCTGTCAATGTTGTTTGGGAGATGATAGTTAATTTATTTCAGACCCAGCTGTGATTTATTTGAAACTGGTATAATGCTGGCATTTTTTAAAAACATTATGGGTGATCTGTTTTCCCATTGGTGAGATTCCCATTCCCATTGCTTCACTTTTTTTTTGGTCTTGGCTTCAGGATAGTAATACTGTCTTGGAGTTTCAGCATTCTCCTGCTGGAGCTTATATTTGCATGTAGCTTAAAATGTATCTCTCCTATTCAAGCTGCCATAACAACAGGCAACCATGCATCTAGCTATTGCCAAGAGTGTTCATTGCTGACGTGATCATTTCATTTTCACAGTTCTATAAGGTATTTTTTAATGCAATAAAGGAATGGTGGCTAAGGAACTTGAAAGCCTTTGAGAGATTTCAATGCTTTGGTTCATATTTTACAACTAAATCTTCCTCTCATAGTTTTCCATCATATGAGCTGTTCTGATTTGTTTTGTTTCGTTTCTGTAAACTGTCAGACAAGGCAGATGGGCTGTTTTTTGCTTTAAGTTTTGAGGGAAATTGGGTATTTTTGTTACTATAGGACCAATAATAGCTCAGAAGACTTGACATGATTGATTGCATTCTTTGCACTTTCTTTTGTCACGTGGGAGAAGAATGACCATGAGTACCCATAATAAGTACTCATTATTTTGACTGTTGCAGAAGTGAAGATAACTGCAAGTTAGGATCCTTGCATCAGCATGCCAATCAGATTCTACAGACCGTAAAGCTCTGGCCAGCTTCATAACTGCCAAGCTCTATAGATACTTCTATTTTTGCCATATCCAAAAGTTTTATTAATGCAAATTGTCATCCCATTATAACTGCGCTTATTCTATCATTTGGGAATGAAAAAGAAAATGAGAAACATATTCATTTTTAAAACTATCTACAATGTACCTGGATTAAAAAAAGAATGCATTCTTCCGTTAAATTTCTTGGCACAAAGTGTAAGCAATAACATACAGATTAACAGCATACAATTTTCCTATGTCTCCAGTATTTTAACTGGTATGATTAGGTGTATAAACAATAACTTCACTGGCAAAATATTTACAATAGATCATCAAAAATATTTGAATATTTATGGATTTAATTAAATGTCACTTGCAATATAAGATGGAAGACAGAGAACCTCTGTCAGGCTTTCAGCTTTCAATTATTTTACTTTATACGGTGGTATGTTGGTACATATTTAAGAAATGGCTCTGTCAGCTCCATTTGCATTGTTGCACCATACCACTAGCCATGGAACAGCTGATTGATGTGCAAGGCATATTATCACAGTTCTTCTGTCAATCAGTTTGAAAAATTGCAGAAAATTAAACAACCAGCTCTCGTGAGTTGGTTAACTCCAGCACACCATGCCCTATAACAGGGGTGTCAAACTCATGGCGGCATGTTGTCATCACATGACGTATTGTGACTTTTCCCTCTTCGCTAAAATAGAGGTGGGTGTGGCCAATGGGCCATGAGTTTGACACCCCTGGCCTATAATAACCAAGTTCCAGTAATTCCCGTGTTATCTATTTCCTGCCTTGATCTTCCTTGAAGAACTGATGATCCCCTGTCCTAGTTAAAGGGAAGAGAGATTCCATCTGAAAAAGCAAATTGCAGCAATAGTAAGATTTTTTTTATCCAAATTCCATTTCATCTTATTCTTCCAAATCTAACCTCTTATGGCCTAGAAGTTAGGCTCACAAAACATTTGGATCATTAGCATATCATTAGCATATGAATATCATTGCATCCTAGCATCAATTGAATCCAAACCTTCCCATATGGCTTCATATAGATACCATACAACTTAGAACTCTGGATGGAACTCTGGAGAAGCCTTCCAGAATATTCTCAAGAGGTCTAGCAGATACCACCTTCTAAGAATAGCCAAAGACATAAGAGTAGAATCTCAACATTAACTGTCAATAGTAGAAGAGAATTACATTGCCCACCTCCTCTAGTTCAGTGTTTCTCAACCTTGGCCGCTGGACGATGTGTGGACTTCAACTCCCAGAATTCCCCAGCCAGCAGAGCTGGCTGGGGAATTCTGGGAATTGAAGTCCACACATCGTCCAGCGGCCAAGGTTGAGAAACACTGCTCTAGTTACACAAACGCCCATCAACAAATCCCTAGCAAAAATAAATAGATCGTTTTGAACAGGATGGCCTCAAGGAAACAGTTAATGTTGCTGGAGAGAAAACAATTTTCCCACAGGTCAAGACCTCTCTTCAAAGAGGACAAATGGTAAAATCAACTCCAACTGTCTTCCATCAGATCATATAATCTGCTAATCTACTCTGTGATGTCTTCTAAAACAAGTATAAAACATTGTAGAATGGGATGTATGCAGGATGTGGCTTGATAAATGTCACGAACATACTGTCTTCTCCCGTGCCCTGAAGAAAGAGAAGAGGGTCATCATGAATGGAGAAACTGCACTCCAAAGAATTATCTCTGGTAAATTGCAAAATGATATTATCAGTTCTCCTCAAACTCTGTCAGGACATCATTAGTATATAGCATATACTATATTAGTATATATTAGTATATAGCTTGAGGGTTAGGTGAAGCATGTCCAGAAGGCACTTTGGTGAGGACTCTGTAACTAAGCATTGTGCTACTTGGGCCAGAGACACCAGATCAAACCTTCCACCTCTCCTTCCACCTTAGAACAGGGGTGAAATGCTCCCGGTTCGAACCGGATCGCATAATCCAATAGCGATGGAGGCGGATGGTTCGGAGAACCGGTAGGAAAAATCCCTGCCCCACCCCATTGCCCAGCTGAGCTGCGCAATCATCAGAGACTTTTTTTTATTTTTAAAATAAAAGGTTGTATTTTTTCTACAACCTCTTTGGCCGAAAAAATGCTTTTAAAAGTTTTAAAAAAAAAGCCTCTGATGATCGCACAGCTCAGCTGGGATCATCAGAGGCTTTTAAAAGCATTTTTTTGTAGAAAAAATGGTTTTAAAAGTAAAAAAAAAAAGTTGGCCACGCCTACTCAGTCATATTAACTCCCCACCCCCCACCAAGCCACGCGCACAGAACCGGTAGTAACAAATTTTACATCTCACCATTGCTTTAGAACCAAGTGCCTGGTGATTGAGCATAAATTACTGTATTTTGGCAAATATGCCATCCTTCCCCTTTAGGGGAATTTGCTAAAAATGGAAAGTACTTTTTCTTCTCTCCATCTGCATAAAATCAATGATTAATGTACTTTCAGAGAGAAAGCCATTGTTTTCTGTGTTTGTCAAAGCAGAGGCGTTAAGAATACACACAATTACTTCTCTTAAAAGATCTGGTAATTTCCAGCAATTTTTATAAGGTAAAACTTGAACTGTTTGAAAGGAAGTTTATTTATTTATTCTTCCTTCTTATTTGATACAGTACAATCAATGAACCACTTTTAAAGGGGAAAAGGTTCCAGTACATTTTAAAAAATATTTTTAAAAACCCTGTAGCATTTCATATCACTGCAAATATTATAACACCACAGAACAGCAAAGGGTTGCAACTGAAAATTGCTATTTTCCTGCATTCTTCATATAAGCCTTGGGGGAATATAAGCGGAGAAAGGTATCATAACCTGTTACTGCGTGATTAAAACTAATGCCGCCCACTTAAGATCTGTTCTGGCTCAGAAGCAAAAATATTATTTTCAAGTTCATACATAAAAGTAATAGCAGAAGAGGAAGTGTAGTATCATATTATCTGTTACATTATAACAATTATGTTTAGACCACTAAGAATTCTATAGCTCTTTTCACATCAGCATCATTTGGAGTGCAAATAGCATGGACTTATCTTTCTTTCAGGTGTTTAGTTAATACTTTGTAAAATAATGCTGTGTTAGTTTTGAAAGCTAACATTTCTTCTCTCTCAAGTTTCATTTGGATGCTAGATGACAATAAAAAAATTGTATCCTGTTAATTATAATTTCTCCCATATGTGGAATGTACTTGACAGAAAGATCTTTTTCATAGCCAAAATTGGGTACAGTTGGATTTATTTTAGTTTACTTGTTTCACTGAATACCTCACATATCAATTGTATAGGCCGCATATTCTTAATCAGTGCTTTTGAGATGAATGCTGGCAATTCATATCATTTTTTTTCCTGTGGAGTGGTTCTTGGCATTTTGCAAAATCCAGCATGGATTTCCTTTATAGGTATACAATGGGAGAAAAGATTATAAGAGTAGAATAGAAAAAAGTTCAGTCTTACCCATTTGATTATATCATTTTGTCAGTTTTGACAAATTATAAGCATTTCCCATATCAAAAACTGAAAAAGGATTCAGTTCCAAATCCTTGTATTTATTCTCTGAAATTGAACAACTTCATTACCTCCAAAGTTTATATTCTACCTGCCAACTGGACTGCATTTTGTGAAAAAATAGAAACAAATAGCCATAGCCCATTATGTGTTTCTGTATTAGTAACAATACTAATACTTCAAGTCAAATCCATCTGCTCCTGGACCAGCATGTTGAATCCAAACTAAACCTAGTTTGGGCTATATTCCATGTGTATGTTTTTCTGATATCACAGTATTCTTGAAAAGTTACTGTATTCTCTTTTGAATGCATTATCCATCATAGGTAAAGGTAAAGGTTTCCCTTGCACATATGTGCTAGTCGATCCTGACTCTAGGGGGCGGAGCTCATCTCCGTTTCAAAGCTGAAGAGCCAGAGCTGTCCGAAGATGTCTCCGGGGCATGACTAAACAACAAAGGTGCACAGAATGCTGTTACCTTCCCACCAAAGGTGGCCCCTATTTTTATACTTGCATTTTTTATGTGCTTTCGAACTGCTAGGTTGGCAGAAGCTATGACAAGTAACGGGAGCTCACCCCATTACGCAGCACTAGGGATTTGAACCGCTGAACTGCTGACCTTTCAATCGACAAGCTCAGTGTCTTAGCCACTGAGCCACCGCATCCCTCATATTGGGTTCCAATGTGTAATGGGCATGCATGACTATAAGGTGGTAAGGTGATATCTCTGGCTTTGTTGATTGGGAGTTCTAATCTTCTATCTTCTATTTCATCTTCCTGCACTTTTGAAGTGCAGCCTCAGTCCTCATCAGACTTTTAGCTAGCCGTCCTCTGTTCAAAGTTCACTTGAAAGAGGAATTTAATCTCCTTCAGTATTTGATTTACCTGGATTGTGGTGGCTTCTGACCACTACCTAGACTACCAGATGAATGAAAAATTAAAGTTTTTCTTCTGCTACTTTTATAAGTGAATGTTTGGAATTAAGATCTCCCCATTCAGTGCACAAACATATCCAGGTCGACTTCCGTCTGAGGTAAGTGAGTCTTATTTCTAGAGTAGTATTTAAAACTGCAAAGTACAGTGCCATTGATGGGATCACAGGCATAAAAATGTGATATTTGCAAAATTCTATTCAATTACAGGTTCTATAATCTCACTGTTTAGTCTTTATGAAGATACTAAGAACTAAACCATTCAAAGTTTCACATGCAGTTTTATCCATGTCCGCTGAGAAAAAGAATATCTTCTTAGGTTAAGTGGGACTTATTCTAAGTCTACAGTATGTGCAGAGGACTATATTCTAAATACATTTTTTCACTTGATGAGATCCAGATTTTCTATTTTCTACTCTACTCTCTGCTATCACGTTATGGAAAGTATTTGTGGTTTATCTTTTCTAAAGTAAAATAGCCCTTATCTCTGAATCACCAGCATGCTAAAAAAGAATAGCGACAAAAGTACAGGAGAGAATTTACAATAAAGTGTATTCTAATTCTTTTGAGAATGTCTTTCTATTGAGAAAAGTAAGATTGCTTTAGATGCTCATGTCCCTGATGACATGCTGCTTTCTTGGCAGCATTATAGAACCTTTCTGGATTGATGGATGGATGGATTAATTTCCCAGCCTAGCTAATAGGAATAGTAATACAAAGCTGTTCTTCTGGACTAGTAATAAGTCAGTTTATCTTCTTCTATGTCACAAAAAGTAATCCTAATGTGAAATACAGGTAGCAGCCCAAGGTTATAAGGATATTATTCTGTAGCTGTTGTCTTCAGGGCATTCCACTATATGAGATGATCAAATGTTAATGAACACCTATCCCTACCCAGTGAGAAATATCAATTTTTACTATATTCAGTTCATACTTTGAGGAACACTCTTTTTTGAGGAGAAGGCTATTTTATGTCTAATTTGGTTTGCTCAAACTTTGGCTTGTTTTTGAAGTGTTGGCTATTGGGAATCATTTCCATGGATATATTGAAAGTCATTTGTCCTTGAAATAACTTTTATTATCTTGAGGACTTCTATTTCTGTGATAATAAAAGGGAAATTATCTCCCAAGACCAAGACTACTACGACTCTCCTAAAGAGGAGAATTCCAAAGTCTACATTTCTAGACCATTTCACATCACTGGATTTTGAATATTTGTATCATGGTAAAGTTTTCCATGATTCCAATAATTACTAAATGATATGACTGTTAATCTGTTACTGTGATTTCAAATACAACACAGATGAGCCAGGAAGAAATTGGCTCCACTTCTGAACAAAGTTGACTTCATGGGTCACAGAGATCTAAAACTCTTGGCAAAATCTGCACTTGACATGCCATGGGTCAGATGTTAGCTTCATGTAGGGATGAGTGGGATAATCCAAGGTGGAACAGTATGGACCTCTATGAAATAGATCAAATGCATGATTTGAAATGCAAAGTTCTCTTCTCAGCAGCTATAGAATTACTGCAAAATATTGTCTGTAGATTTTTGCATCTCCAGATTTCAATATCACCAACTAGGATGTGAGGTTGTAAAGACTGATGGGAGTTACAATCCAAAAGGTGGCATTTGTGGGAAGCCACTATAGCACACATTTGTTTTCTCATAAAATAAGAATGAAACACACAATACAATTTATTATTCCTCACAGTTTCTAGAGTGTGCCCAATTGCAGCCATTGTGTCTAACTATTTATATTTGCCAAAATTCACAGGTCTGTGGTCACTGAGGGTCAGTTTGGTCTAGTGATTAAGGCACCAGGCTAGAAAGCATGTAACCAAGTTCAAGTCCCTCAGCCATGAAAGCCAACCAGGTCACTCTCTTTCTCAGCTCAACCCATCTCACAGTATTGTTGTGGGGAAAACAGGAAGAGGACTTTGTGTTGGATGTGTTTGTTGCCTTGAATTATTTGTAAAATAATGAAGGCAGATGATGATGATGGTAGATAGATAGATAGATAGATAGATAGATAGATAGATAGATAGATAGATAGTAGAAAGGCAGGCAGGCAGGCAGGCAGGCAAGCAGGAAGAAAGAAAGAAAGAAAGAAAGAAAGAAAGAAAGAAAGAAAGAAAGAAAGAAAGAAAGAAAGAAAGAAAGAAAGAAAGAAAGAAAGAAAGTTTGTAGGCTCCTTGCATCTCATTCCTGCTACCATTGCCTTTTTCTTTGCATGTTCTGTTTACCTTCCTTTTACCCAAATTCGTTGTACTTATGAACTGTGTTAGGGACCCAATTCCTCCCCTTCCGTTCATTTTGCCACACACACCTTTTCCTAACCTGAAAAGTTATCCAGACCTTGTGCGTTTCTCCTGGCTTATGTGGTCGTCATCAGATGAAGTACTTCAAGCAGTCAGTCTGCGGTTGATTTGAAAACAGGCGAGTCTCAACAACAAGCTTAGAGAAAGGTGTCAGGTATAAATCAAGTCTTCAAACAAGCAGGGTGCATTCCAAACTTCAGAGAGATTTCTTTGTACAAAGTGATTTCTTTCTCTCTCTCTCTCTCTCTTCTGCTTCTCCTTGTGCCTGGAAGAGGATGAAAGGGCAAGGGTGGGGGGTATTCATTTAGTCTAATAATGAGGGTGAAGCTCACAGGCATAGTAATTTGGCAGCTGTTCTGCTTCCTGTAACAGTTCAACTTTGTCTCTCTCGCACACACTCTTTTTAATCCAGGGACTTCTCAAGAAAAACATCTTTTGTTGTTAACCTGCTGGTGGTTCATTTTATGTAGGAACCATGCAATTAATCTTGTTTGTATTTAAAAAGACAGGTTGCCTTGGTGAGATTTCTTGACCTATAATTAAGGAATATCAAAACTGTTACAAAGATGTAATGTTGAATGTGGTTGGAAAGCTGAGTTACTTTTTCACCCTGGGAAAAAGTTCCCACTTACGTTTCACTTGAGAAAGTGCCTTATATTCTTGGCTATATTGTTCTCTGTGTTTAAAGGATAGAAATGCCTAAAGCTCTAGTCTTTGATACAGAAGACTAGAGCACAGGGGTGGGTTCTACTTACCTTTACTACCGCTTCGCGCAGTAGTAAAGGTAAGTAGAACCCACCTTTACTACCGATGGTGCGCATGCACAGATCACTTCTGATGACGTCCGGGTCAGTGGGCGGAGCCTCCCATCGGTTTTACTACCAGCTCTATAGAACGGGGGGCAACCCACCACTGCTCGAGCATACATATGTTCAATATAGAACATATCTAGATGTTCAAAATACTGTACATTCTGGTTTGTTTGTTTTAATTTTTTTATCATTGTAAGGTGGAACTTCATGTTTGCTTGGGAAAACTTCATCACACACTGACACATTTGAGTTGTATGTGAGTGTTGAATAATTACATGGAAAAATTAAACATATCCCATTTTAGAATATGGCAAAGACAAGTAGCATGTACAAGCTGAGTTACATAACGATATAAGCACAATCCAAATTATTCAGGACATGAAGAAAGTAATCCTATCAAATTTCTGACAAGTGTTTGAATATAAAGAGACTTGAACAGATATTTCTGCATGGTTCTGCCTTAATTCAGTAGCATGAAAACTTTTTAAAACAGCCCCTTATTATTAGTTCTTTCCAAATTCCTTGAGAATTTATTCTCATATATTTACATATTTGGTAAGAAAATATCCAGAGAAATAAACATCAGTGCTAAAGATGTGAACCTCCAAATGAGGGCAAAGAGAAATTAAGAATAAAATTTATTTTAGAAGGAATTATTCTTTATACCAAGGTCTGGTCAGAACAATTTCCTTCAGTACAGGTAGTCCTTGACTTACGACCACAATTTAAGGCCAACATTTCTGTTAACTTTGACTATTGTAACTTTGAATGGTCACTAAATGAACTGTTGTAAGTTGAGGATTGCCTGTAGTTTGGCATATGAACGACAGGAATGGAGAAGTTACTTTGCTACCTCAAAGTTTCTTTCTAAATAGAAAAGAATGAAGTACTGTTACAGGTAGTCCTCGACTTACAACCACAATTGAGCCCAAAATTTCTGTTGCTAAGTGAGATCATTGTTAAATGAGTTTTGCCCATTTTAGGACCTTTCTTGCCACAATTGTTAAGTGGATCACTGCAGTTATTAAGTTAGTAGCATGGTTGTTAAGTGAATCTGGCTTCCCCCTTGACTTTGCTTGTCAGAAGGTCACAAAAATTGATCACATGACCCTGGGACACTGCAACCGTCATAAACATAAGTCAGTTGCCAAGCATCTGAATTTTGATCATGTGACTGTGGGGATGCCGCAACAATCATAAGTGGGGAAAATGGTCATAAATCACTTTTTTTCAGTGTCGTAACTTTGAATGATCACTAAATGAATATTATAACATAAATTATAAGTTGAGAAGTACCTGTATTTCTCAATAGTTTTCATAGTCCTAACTCTATTCGCTTTAAGTAGCCTCTCTTACTTCTCTATAGTTCAAAATCCAAAGCTTTACATTAACAGGGCTTTTGTAGGAACCCTTCAGTTATTTTATTTCCATTTAAATGAACCCATTTCACTATTGTAGTTTTAAAAAGTTAGTATTTGCCTGGCTGTATGGTAATTGATCTCTTTATACAGAAACTGAAAATACTCATCAGTTTGCAGGTTTGGACCCATAAAGAGATTTTATATTCTAAAATCATTCTAAACTGAACATCAAATAATTTCATGAGTTTATGTATGTATTATTTTTAAACCTGAATGCTTTTGCCACTTAATAGAGTACATCCCCTTTTGTTTTGCTGCTTCATGAAGTTATTGAGTTAGTATTATTAATATGATACTTAATTATATATAACACTGGATGAAAAATGATTCTGTAACCACTAAACCAAAACACAGCTTTCTTTGGTAGTATCAATCCAAGTTCCCCAATTTAAAAAAAAAAATAACAAAAACATCAGTCACCTCTTAGTGGGTGTGGAATGAATAATCTGAGATGATTTGATTGATAATATCTGTCAGTTCAAAGGACTGCAGAAATATGATGATTCTTTTGTAAATCATTGGCGTCAGCACTGGGCTAAGTGCTTCTGAATTCAGAAGGTAAGAGCTTTGCAAATGTAAGAAGATCCATTTTTTCCATTCCTTTCTATCATGGGCCAAAATTGGGGGCATGAAATGATTTCTTTTAACCTTTAAATTTTACATTAATGGTACAAGTAAAAAAAGTCATTCTTGTGTATTTCCACAGATTTCAATGAGATTATTCAGATGTTATTGCCATTCATTGGGTTGATCCCATGAATTTGCTTTGGTTTCATTTGGTCAAATCTTGGCTTGTTTTGCCTTTTTTAAGCACTTATTGTCTATGAAAGAGTTTGTTGATTTTGAATGTTGGGACTAAGGATAGACTGAGGTTCCTCTTACTATGTCACTGTTCTGTCAACAGAAAAGTAGTCTCAGAGCTAGTGTGGCAGTCCTCCAAATAACATAAAACCTGGTTCTTCCTCAGGACTTGGGCTAGAAAGGGTGACATATTTTTTGATGGATGATTGATTTATCTCAATGTGTCTCTCTCCCCCATCCTTTAATATTGTTTGCATTATATTGCATCATTTTTATATTTGTTTATATTGTACCCTTCCCAGAGTAATGGTGGACTCATGATGGATTTAGTAAATAATAAATAAATGTGTGGGACTGGGTGATTTCAAAATCCAATATGAGGCAGAATTCATTGGAGTAGCTCAGGAGAGCATCTCTTGGGATCCTGGAGCATCCCAACCAGGAGAACTATGGACATGTCCCAACTGGTTTCAGTGCCAACAAATGATGTGGATCATATACTCAGTTTGATCTAATTTGATCAACTATTCTGTGGTAACGATGTCCCAAGTTTTCTCACTGTCATGGACTGACTACAGTTAATCAGAATAGTGTCACATCTCACTTCTTTAGTGGTATTGGAATGAGCTTCACGGTTTAGAGAAGTGGGATGTAAATGTTTGTTTTCTTGTCAGAAATATTTATAACCAGGATAACAGTCTTCTTAAAGTGGCTTACAAGCAATAGAATTTAAACAAAATTCAATACATATTACTTCAAAACAACCATGTTCTGTTTTAAAGGGCAGTCGATAATAATCACCTACAGTCTAAATTCAGTGAAACAGATATTTGTGGTGGTTGTATCATAACAACATCATGAAATCAATGCAGGCAAATGCAAAATGTTTCAGCACAATTTCTTCACTCTTTTTTTTTCCTGCAGCCAAGCACCTAAACAAAGGTGTGGCTCAACTGCCTATGATCATGATCACCTCTTGACTTTTTTGACCTCCCATGGCTCTCCCTGGTACTTCCAATATTTGGAATTGGAATTGATGATAATCTGAACACAAGTCAGCAGTGCAATGTGGCTGTTTAGAATTGTTGTAAATTTTGGACTGCCCCAATAAAAACTTTCAGGTCATGGGAACTCATGGTTCCATTACATTCTAATTTGATCATTATCAAGAATGACTACCATATCCATTTCTGAGCTCCTCATTTTACAGAGATTGCAGACAAACCTAGGCAGTTGCAAAGGAAGGCAATGAGACTAAACAAAGAAGCGGAAAATACTGTATATCCTATGAGGAGAGATTGAAGTACAGTAGTGGCTTCCCCATAGAAAAAGGCTCTGATTTCTTTTTTTTATCATCTCAATATGCAGGATAGTAATTAAATTACATCCCTGAATACTCTATTTGAATGTTAAGAAAGAAAAATTCATAAGTGGAATCAGTTTCTTAGTCCCTTTTACACAGAAAAAGGCTGGGACCGCTATCTGTTGAGGATGCTTTAATGTGGATACCTACAATGACCAGGACGTTGAACTTCATGTCCTAAATGACCAAACTTTCTGATTTTATGACTTCCTGTATTAACCCTAACTCAGCAACTCTCCTCATATTTTGGAGAGTTGAAACAGAGGAAGGAACAGTTTTTCATCAGGTATTCCTTTCAATCTGAAATTCCTTTCAATACTAGCCTTGGTATTAATGTTGTGTTGAGTTATATCAAGTTATATAAGCAGTTAAAATCAGCATCAAACTCATCCATATAATATATTTCACTATGTAACTGGAAGCAAGGAAAGAGGTACTACTATGTTACCTAAATTAATTAAAATTTAATTAAACTTCAATTAAAACAGACAAACACTGCTGTCAACTTTATTTCCAAAAGAAGTTTCTTATGGAAAAAATTGTATTGGAATCTATAGAATGTAAACCTATAACGTTTACAAAGTCATATTTATTTTTAAAAGAAAAAAAATCAGCTTTTGCCATTCCACAGAGTTTTATGGGTTTCCATTACTTTGAAGTTGTTTTAGAATGAATACTTCCAATAAAATATCAAATCAGCAGGCAACCAACATGTTCCTTACTAATGCACTTTTCAAATGCTATGCAGTACTTATCTCAGTTTATTTTTTATTAAAGAAGGCATTCATAGCTTGAAAGTTGGGAACTGATAGGCAAACTTTGTTCAGCAAAGACATGATGATTATGAGACAATGCAAATTTTATTATTTTAACATTGTGGTAAGCTCTGTTTTTCTGAAATGCTAGAATTCTAGCCAAAGTCTGAGATCCACATGACAGAGAAAATTACACTTAGGGCAAATTCATTTGTGTGGCTTCTTATAGCTTACACATACGTTAATAAGGCAATTATCTGAGAACATTTTACATGTTATTTTGCTGCATGGTGAATAAAGATATATGGTCCTCTATACTTAGAACTGGCACAAGTATTTTTTTCTCAAGTGTTGCTTCCTACAGATATGGTTTCATAAAAAATGAAAGTGAGATTTACAGGTAGTCCTCGTTTAGTGATCACAGATGGGACTGGCAACTCAGTGGTTAAACAAAACACTCGCTAAGTGAACCTATAACTGTGCTTATGATCTTCAGGTCATAAATGTGGGGATTGGTTACAATATTATTTATTTATTTGTTTGTATCTTGGCCTTTATTATTTTTATAAACAACACAAGCTGGTGGACATATTCAGCACACTTTTCTCATCCTATTTTCCCCATATCAAAAACCCTGAGAAGTGAGTTGGGCTGAGAGAGCCTGATTGGTCCAAGGTCACCCAACTTTGGGTTGGCTAAGGCGGGACTTGAACTCCATGTCTCCTGCTTTCTAGTCTGGTGCCTTAATAGGCACAACCCCCCCCCCAGGTGCATTAACTGTGTAACTGTGAAGAGCCACTTAATGAAGCAGTTGATAATGAGGACTGCCTATATATTTCCTACAATATACAGAACCGTATATTATTTTGTATAGATTCATGAATAGAAACTAAGCCATTGTTTGTTGACCAAACCGCAGTTAGTTGGGTTACATAATATATTAAACTGGGGTGGGTAGTTTGTAGACTCAATTTTGCAATCTTTTTTTTCTCCATGTTTTCCTGGTTTGCATAGTTAAAAGACATTGATTGAAAAATGGCAGCAAAAATTTGGTGGATATCTTTGTTAATGGGATTTTTCATTTTTTTTTCATAAATTAAACCCTAAAAAAGTGTGCTAAGAACCTACGAAGATTAATATACATTTTCTGTGCAATCTTCCAGCTTCCAAAACAGAGGCTAAAAAGTGAACGCTTCCACCTCTGCTTTTGCAGCAACCTTCCCCTAGAGTGGGGAGGGAATGGAGATTTTACAGTATCCTTCCCCTGCCACACCCACCAAGCCACGCCCACCAAGCCATGCCATGCCATGCCACACTCACCAAGTCACACCCACAGAACCTGTAGTAAAAAAATTTGAATCCCACCACTGAGTGAAACATAACTGCAGCTCATAACTGAAAAAAAAAGTTGTTTGTTCTTGTGTAACCACATATTAAGCCCAAGCCAATATGCAGCTTTGAATAATCAATGAAATCATTGATCAAGGTAGCACCATTCTGACTGAGATTCTCACTGGCCTGAACTGGCCTGCTTTGTGACTTAGTTGAATGTGTGAACCCACAAGTGTGGTTTATAAGCATCTGTGATTTAATATGTAAACTTCTTTCAATAAGGTATATTCATTCCGGGTGGAATATGTGGAGCTTAAAAAGAAAGGTTTTGATAGTAGTTTCCTTCCAGTCAGAGGCTAGATCAGCAGCTATTTAAACCTTCCGAAAAAAAGTCAAGTCAGGATAGAATTATTATGCGCATCCTTTGTATGTCAAGTTTGGTTGGAAATGATTATGATAATAGTTGAAATATGGTAAATGATGGCAATTGACTGCCAGGAATCATTACTTCTAGTGGCTTTTTTTATAAATGAGAAAAACAATAAATTAATGAATACACTTCAAACAATCTTAAATTTGCTTTTGTTGGCTTCCTGGGAGATGAATCTTGGTCTTATTTAAATTGTGATAGTGAGCAACTAAAATTCCAGATATTCAAAATATTTTTTAATGAAGATTCCATATACTTTTTAAAGTATTTAGCTAATTTAGCTTACTCTTTATATATTTATGTTTACCCCAACTTTAAGCCTCAAAGGACTCCTTGAGCAATTAATTAAAACAACCACACATGTTAAGATATCAAAATAGTCATTGACAAGTACCTTTTATTAAATTTGAGAAAACCTCAAATTTAACCTGAGGAAGGTTTTGATTGAAACATATTGGACAATTGGTTATTTTATTAATGTTACTTATATGTTCATGTTTTACCCTCGGTGTTTGCTCTGCTCTGCTCTTCTTTATAAGAAAAATAGCTGCAGAATCTGCCCAAAATGTCATTCCAAAAATAGCTTTAAAATATGTAGCTTACTTTCAAGTCAGGAAATGAAACTCTTTTTGCTATATGGTGATCAAAGTAATTGCCAAGATCTTAACAGAAATAAATAATAAGTTTCCAATAAAACCCACAAAGAATGATATACAGTTAAATTCTCATCGCATATACACATAGATTATAAAATAAATGCCCAATGATATATTTGAAAGTCTGGTAAATTAAAATCTCCTTCGTTAAAAGAAAATCTCATTTTAGCTGATGAAATTCTTGGTGGTCTATCTTCCTATTTACATTTCCTCGGTAGTGTATTGATCTGAATAAAATATCTATTTGGAACTAACAGTAGAATGCATCTTAAAATATAAATCATTTGAGGGTAATAGTCATTTTAATAACAGTCCCACAATAGAATTATAAACCATCTATTAATATCCATTACAATCTTATCTGAAAGATATTAATTTCCACATTTTTGAGGTACTTTTGTTCTATATCATCCTAAATATTCAATATGTTGTGTACAGATATCAGCATCTTACATATATCAATTGACCAGATCCCAAAGGAAGTAAATTAGATTTTTCCCAATGGATCCTATAACTTGAAAATTTACCAAATTGTTCAATTGCCCATTTCAAGTTATACAAGAAAACAGAATAATTACCCAGCATTGCCAAAATATCACCCATACATAATTTATATTCAGAATCACCAGAGTAATACAAGTAATATCATAAGATTGCCTAACACTAAAAACCATGTACCACAGATGAACAGCCAGTAATTGGATCCAAACATTTGGGTCAGATATTTGGAAAAGACCTTGGAAGACGAGAAGAAGAAAATATCTATAGAAAATAACTACAGACCTCTCACATCGTGGACATAAACTGTTTCAACTCCTCTTCTCAGGATGCCAAAACAATTAGACACAAAGACAGTTTCCTCCTCCTCCCCTCCCCTGCCCATGCCATCATTCTAAACATTTAATTCCCACAGCACCATCTTATGCCTAAGGGTATTTACCCATGTTGTATGGCTGTAGTATTATTATTATCCTTCTTATTTTTCCTATTACCTCTCCTTTTTATATCTTATGATTATATTACTTTCTTGTTTGTATATACACAGAGAGCTTATACACTGGAGACAAATCCCTTGGATGTCCAATCACACTTGGCCAATAAAGAATATTCTATTCTATATTCTATTCTAAAGAGATGCTGCCTAGGGAATGGTTAGATAAGAGACAGCGTAGCCTTCAGCTGGACAGTGGGTGGGGCAAGAGGCTCAGAAGTGACCTTTCCTAATTTCTCAGGCTATAAAGGAGATGGCACAAAAATTATACTTTCAGATTTGCAATATTTATTTATTTATTTTATTTTATTTTATTTTATTTGTATACCGCCCTTCTCCAACAGGACTCAGGGTGGTGAACAGCCACGGTAAAAACACAACATATAAAATTTAAAAGCAATTTAAAAAACATTAAATAATTTTGGCCATCAATTTAAAATAACCCAGTTAAAACCAATTATAAATTTAAAACCGCAAGGATGGGGTCAAGCCAGCCCGGCTAGATGAAATAGATGTGTTTTCAGGGCCCGATGAAAAGTCCGGAGGTTTGGTATCGTGCGTATCTCTGGGGGTAGGTTGTTCCAAAGGGCAGGTGCCACCACAGAGAAGGCTCTCTCCCTGGGGGTCGCCAGCCTACATTGTCTGGCCGACAGCACCCCGAGGAGGCCCTCTCTGTGCAAGCAAACTGGCCGGTGGGAGGCTATTGGTGGCAGAAGGCGGTCTCGTAGATACCCCGGCCCTGATCCATGGAGCACTTTAAAGGTGGTCACCAACACCTATTCAGGGAGCTTTCATAATTTGGAGTGGAAAGGGCCGTCCTGTGGGTAGTGCTTGCTTATGTGTGAGATTGTTTTTGTGTTGCATCAAGCTGTTTATTATTAATATTTGCTGGGTATTGTTTTAACCTTTGCTAGAAAGCAGTGTTTGCTGCTTAGATTCAGCAGTGATTGAGGAACCACACGAGTTAAACAAACAAACAAACAAACAAATATTTGTAACATTTTGTTTTCTTTTTCCATAGGAGTATTTGGGATATTTCAGTTACTGAAATTCGACATGTACATATTTGTATAAGATATAAGATTGTGGCCAGAGCAACTGTTTACATCACATGGAAGAATATATTTATTTGTGTAATTTGCGCATTTACGTTTTCCACATAAAACACCTGCTGAAGAGTGAGGTACATATTAAAAAAAATAAACATGCTACAATTCTGTCAAAGTCCTTGGGAAGCACATGTAAAACTGATTCTGAAGTTCGGATATTTGTTGGGTCATCTCTGTCTTGTCCCAGCCAAACTGGTATTCTTTGAAGGTTAAGGAATAAAATCTAAGACAAAACCAGATGTTATAAGCTCCTTTCCTATGTTTCCTAAAGTTACTCAAAGCCATCTGATTTTAATGAGAACCTGTTAATGTGGAACATGTGGGTAATAAATCCTAAAAGTTGTACAGTTGATAAAAAAAAATAAAGGTTTAAAACTAAAGATCTAAGGGCCAAACAAAACTCAGAAAAACTGTCCCTTTTCCATCCCTCATTCAATTGCTCTAAGAAACAACAAATACATCTGAAGTTGGACACATAAAATTGGTGGTTTCTCATGTAAATCAACTCCAAAATAAGCCCTGCTGAACCCACTGGGACCTACATCTTGGTAAGCAAGCATAGTATTACAACTTTGACAATTCTAAGTTTGAGTTTTGAAAGCATTTAATTTTTGTTATATTTTACCTCTTAGTTAAAAAAAAGAAGAGAACCATTCACTTTGATTTTGACTCTGACTTATATCAATAGAACCATTTTTGTTCTTTTATCATACCTTTGCATTATTCAACATAGCGGTGGAAGAAAATTTGTAGTATCAGAATTAATGGGCCACTGTTAAGAAAGGTGTTTTTCTCTGCTTTCTGTATTTGATTTCACTGATTGTAATTATCCTTCCAATGTGAATGTATTCTGAAAATCCAGGAAAAACAATTCATGGATTTGACAAAACAGACTCTAGTCCACAAATGCTGATACTATGGCACAAAATCTTTTGTTCTTTTCTTCTGTCTTTATTTTTATGTCCTGCATTTTTCAGACCTCATCCCCACCCCAGTCCATGTCAGTCCTTTGATTTTATCAAAAATAAGCTTCAAATATAAATTTATGACAGAAAGAGATTACCCCAAACTATTAGTAATTACTATAAAAAATAAAAAAAGAAGTTACAGTAACTTCTTTTTATATTGGGGCATTTACTATATTTAGTAAAATATATTAAATGCCCCACTGATATGCTGATATAAAAGCATTCAACTTTCCAGTTTAAGCTTAACAAATCTACATATTAGGTGTAATATCAAAGCATAAAATAGAACAGAACAGAACAGAACAGAACAGAATAGAATAGAATAGAATAGAATAACAGAGTTGGAAGGAGGTCTTCTAGCCCAACCCCCTGCTTAGGCAGGAAACCCTACACCACTTCAGAAAAATGGTTATCCAACATCTTCTTAAAAACTTCCAGTGTTGGAGCATTCACAACTTCTGGAGGCAAATTGTTCCACTGATTAATTGTTCTAACTGTCAGGATATTTCTCCTTAGTTCTAGGTTGCTTCTCTCCTTGATTAGTTTCCACCCATTGCTTCTTGTCCTGCCTTCAGATGCTTGACTCTCTCTTCTATGTGGCAGCCCCTGAGATTTTGGAACACTGTTATCATGTCTCCTGTAGTCCATCTTTTCATTAAACTAGACATACCCAGTTCCTGCAACCGTTCTTCTTATGTTTTAGCCTCCAGTCCCCTAATCATCTTTGTTGCTCTTCTCTTTGCTTTACTTTTACTTTATTTTGAATTTATATACCGCCCTACTCCCAAAGGACTCAGGGCAGTGAACAGCCAAAAGATAAAACACACATAATACAAAATTTAAAAACAATGTAAAAGCACATTAAATAATTTGGCCCAAACAATTTAAAACACCCGTATTGTTTTAAAACAAATTTAAAATTAATTAACAATTAAAAAGGTTAGGCCAGGCCAGCCTGTTGAAATAAAAAAGTCTTGAGGGCACGGTGGAAAGTGCATAAGTCCAGGATCCTCCGTATCTTCAGGGAGAGCTCATTCCAGATGGCAGGTGCCCCCACAGAGAAGGCTCTCCCCCTGGGTGCCACCAGTTGACACTGTTTGGCCAACAGCACCCTGAGGAGCCCCTCTCTATGGGAGCGTACTGGCCGGTAAGAGGCTACTGGTAGCAGAAGGCGGTCTTGTAAGTACCCATTATTTCTAGAGTCTCAACATCTTTTATACATTGTGGCGACCAAAACTGAATGCAGTATTCCAAGTGTGGCCTTACCAAGGCATTATTGTGCTTCTTAACTGAAAGGAGATAATCAATCAAATAATCTTCAATTTTCATTCAATGAAGGAATAAAAAAGGGACAAGATGTTTATTGCTCACTCTCCTAAAACATGGAAGGTGCTGGGAAAATGTTATGTCATGCAGTTATGTTACTTAAATCCAATGGAAGCTAATGGAAATTTAGCAATTTAATTGCTTATTGGAAATATTACTTACTGATATTTTAAAAAAATACGTACAATATTTTTAAAGATATATTATTTTATGTGGAAAATTCGGCACATAACAACAAAAGGAACACATAATATAGGAAAATGTATCACCTCAATCCTTTTTAAAAAACAAAACAAAACTGTATACAATAGTAATGTAATAACTCCAAAAAGGAACAACATTTCAAGAAAAGCAGGTGCAATGACGGTAATTAGTTCACGGCCAGAGCCCCATCCAAAGGAAATATGGTATTTGAAATAAGAAGGATCAATATTCTTAAATTCCAACTAACAGCATTAATCATTTAAATACCATGGCAAGGATTGTTTCAATATTTCAGTTTATTTATGCTGCTGCTGCTTCTTCTTTTTTTTTTTTTTGAAAATTTCTAAATTTTATTTTAATACAAACAATCCATCTTCCATTAAACCACGTGTCATCTGGGTACAAATGTCTTGTGCAATAACAATTGAAATTTACAGCCATTTTCATTATTATCTATTCTTAAACTTAATATTGATATACATTGCATGTCTAATACTATAACAGTTCTCTTCTTTACTTACTATTCTATTAAATTATATTAATATATTTTTTGTATTTCACTAGTCTACTTTTATTTCTAACTTTCATATTTATTCTCTAGCAATCAGTAGAATAGTTCCCATACATTATAATATTCAGTTTGTTCCTTCTCTTTAATTGCAAGTGTTAACCTATTCATTTCTGCACATTCTAATATTTTCCTGATCACATTCTCATCTGTAGGAATCTCTTCATTTTTCCAGTTTTGTGCAAATACAATCCTAGCTGCAGTTATTACATAAATGATCAAATATACATTATCTTTACTATAAATCTCTGGTAAAATCCCCAACAAAAATTTCTGTATGCTTCTGATTACTGATTACTTACCACAATCAACAAAAAAATAATGGAGAAAAAGATGTTTTTACTGCAGTACATAGTAAGAAGAGTTAGAAAATGTTTCAATGTCATCATGCCTTAGAAACCTCTCAAAATTTTAAAAAGGCCCTGGTAACACTTATAAACAATGTTAATATAATAAACCAGAAGAAAAGTCATACAAGATTGTAATCTCACTGTACAGGATTTTAACATCAACAACTTTTAAACGATTTATTCAACAGTTCTCATCAATAGATTTATTCTAGAACTGAGCCTGGTATGATTTAATGGGGGAATAACCTATGTAGAATTGCAATATGATCCTCTACAGAAACATAAATAATAACACATTTTCCTTTTTGTCCAAATATAGGCTATATTCCCGACCAGGGAGAAACAAACAATGGTTTTAAGATTTTTCCTAGAAGCTATAACATTATTGTATGCTAATTACAAATCCTGCAGACTTAAAAAAAAAGTTTGGTTTTGTCTCACTGTATGGGCCCCTAAGGCCATAATACTCAATAAATTGGTAAAAATTCTGTAGCAGAACAAACTTCTCATTCATTATCTATACTAGGGCTATCAAACTCCCAGCCCGCGAGCGGGATACATCACGCGCTGGCCACACCCATGCCCGGTTTAGCAAAGGGGGAAAAGTCCTGATACGTCATGTGATGCCACTGTGATGACGTGATAGTACAGTGGTTTAGTGCACCCTGTTATTAACACAGCTGCCTGCAATTTCTGCTGGTTCGAATCTCTCCAAGGCTCAAGGTTGACTCAGCCTTCCATCCTTTCTAAGGTAGGTGAAATGAGGATCCAGTTTGTGGGGGCAATAAGCTGACTTTGTATAAAATATACAAAAGTATGACGGCTATTGCTTAACGCATTGTAAGCCGCCCTGAGTCTCCGGAGAAGGGCGGCATATAAATCAAATTTTAAAAAAATAAAATAAAAAAATTGACACCCCTGATCTAGACTAAGGCTTCATGCATTGCATTGCCTAAAGTGGGTACAATAGACAATCCTTGACTTACAACCATTTGTTTAGGACTGTTCAAAATTACAATGGCACTGAAAAGACTTACAACCAGTTCTCGCACTTACAACTGTCACAGTCAGTCATGTGATCAAAATTCAGGAGCTTGGCAACCAGCATGTATTTACGATGGTTGCAGTATCCCAGGATCATGGGATCACCATTTGCAACCTTCCCAGCTGGCTTCCTACCAGCAAGGACAGTGGGGGAAGCTGGATTTGCTTAATGACTGCATGATTCACTTAACAGCTGCAGTGATTAACAACCATGGCCAAAAAAAAATCGGGTGCAACTCACTTACTAATCACCTTGCATCGCAAGGGAAATTCTGGTTTCAGTTTTGATCATAAGTTGAAGACTACTTGTGGTGTAAAGTTCCTAAGTTCATGAGATGCATGTTAAGAACCCTGCTTTTGTTGTGGCCCGTCAGCGGCCTGTGCAGCTAGTAGCTGATTCCGACAGTGAGGAGGCTGGTGTGGTGCTGCGCCAGCAGCCTGTGTAGCTGGCACTCGAGTCAGACAATGAGGAGGCTGGAAAAGATGTGGTGCCAGAAGCAGGGATTCAGCCAGGGCCTTCAGAACCTCCAGAAGCTTCCATGGGTGAAGAGGAAGAAGAGGAGGAGCCTCTTCTCGATGCATGGGCACGCAGAGCTGCCAAAAGGCAGGAGTGGCTCCTCAGGAGGAGGTCTCCTCGAGAGTAAGGTAGAGAGTAAGGAGAGTGGCTAATTGGCCACTCCCTTAGCCTATTTAAGGAGGAACTCCGACTGAAGCAATTTGCAGGGAACAACTTAGTTCACTCTCCTTCATGTCTTGATCTTAGTTCTTTTATCAGTTTCCTACAAATTGCTTCTGGGCTTTCTGCCAATCCTAGTAAGATTACGATTATTTATTCTTTAGATTTTTGTAGGCTGTTAAGAAAGTTAATTAACAGCCTTTGTTTGAAAAAGACTGATTTAATTTAGTAAACTAAGGTTTGGTCAGACTTTGTGTGTGCTGCGTTCTTCGGGGTCCGTAGCTGGGACAGAACAGCTTTGGAGCAATGTTGAAAGATTCCCATAGCCACTGTCAAACGGCTCCTTATATAGAGGAATCAGATGTTCCTCTGGTAAATATTCCTATGTTTTTAATCATGTAAAAGAAGCATCCCACCCTTTCAAAGACTCAAGTTTGAGCCAGGAAAGGAAGAATACATAAATGGGGGATGGGGTTTAAGTTACCTGGATTTTAGTTGTTTGGGGTCCTCTGAGTTGAGTTATGAGGAATGGAACAGTCTACAAAGAGTACAATGTGTGAGAGATTGAGACTCAAAGTAGATTCTGCAGAGATTTTGGATCAGAGATTTCAGTTTATCTTAATTATGCGATATAAGGGTGATTGTCTAAAAAAATACTGTAGGGTCTGAAATCTTCCTTCAAACATATAATACCCATTGATAGTTCCCCCCAAAAAATGTCCTTCCCCATTCCATGAGTGGATTAGATATAAAAAGCAAGCTCCATTGAAATCAGTTGATGGACAGATGTGCTGAAATGGGGAAAGTGGCTATGCTGGGGCTATATATTACATGGAGGTAAACAAGCATCTTTTATTGTTAGCATGGAATTGGACTCTGACTCTGAAAACAGATTCTAAGAAGAAAAAGGGACATGAAGAAAGTAATTACCAGGAAGAAAATGTGGAGAACTGAGGTAGCAATAGCATGATTTTTCTAAGCCCAATGTGCAGCAACATGTGTTTCATGTCCACTCTTGCGGTTTAGAAACTCATTTTCCCATCTGCAAGTTATTGCTTTATTTCATCTACTCATTTTCTTGATTAAAGATCTTGTTGTTTAAAAGTGTTCGTCTTATTCTTATTTTATTCTTAAAACTTAACGAAACAATGTTTATTTACATGCTGCTCACTCCCTTAATGCCTCAGGACAGCTGAGCTATTAAAGGAAGAACCGTTGAAACCAGAGAAATACAATTAAAAGGAACCATAAAACATTACAAAAACAAACCATTTAAAGCAACGAAAACAGTAACAATTATTATCAGAAAGTCTAGATCAGGGTTGTCAACCTCACATCGTCATGGCGGTGTCATGTGACGTATCGGGACTTTTTCCCCCTTTGCTAAAATGGGCATGGCGTGGCCAGCACGTGACGCATCTGGCCCATTGGCTGGGAGTTGGACAGCCCTGGTCTAGATAAATAATTATGCTTTGAGCCTTCTCCAACCTAAGGTAATCAGGAATGATGCCGCTTGACATCACCAGTGGCATTTTCTCCCACAGCATAGTGCTTGCAGAACTATTTGTAGATGTCAAATATATCTATAGTGGGACCCAAAAATGTTATTTTATTGAACATCTAAGAATGCAGAGCAGAGCGAGTACATAACTTGCTTCTTTCCTATTCTCCTTTAGCTGAAATGTTAGCTACTTATTGTTAGCCCATGGGTTTCCTATCAAGGAGAGAATATCTCTATAATATTGCAATAATTGTCTTTATAGGAATGAATGGCACGTATTCCATTATGTGGGAGCAAAATAGTTAAACAAAAACATGTTCAGTGTTTCAATTTCAGGGGTGTCCACACAGAATGATTTTTAAGAAGGCAAGATGGTGACTATGATAGTGCAATTAAAACTTTGCCTGTTGTTTATCTATGTCATCTATGTTATCTATGTCCCATCATTGTGGTCACCATCTTGATTTTTTTTTTTTGTTACAACCTGAGGTTACCCCAGATTAATGTTAAATTTTCAGATGAGCAGTTTTCCAAATCTGTTTACAATTTTCTTCATTTGGTTCTGTCCACATGTGTTGAATTCAGTTCCTGCCATTCTTACCCATTGTGGGTAAGAAATGGCAGTTATGAAATTTGTAATGTCTAATTGGCATTGAGTTGGAAAAGCTACATTATATGCAGAGCTGCACTCCATGATGGAGTGAGTCCATGCATCTGATGAAGTGTATTGTAACTCATGAAAGAAAATTCCTTTTAATAAAATTTAGTAGACGGATAAGTGCTCCCAGACTTTTTCGGTTTTCCAATGATGTATTGTTTTCTCAGCTAACAATTGTTCCATATTTATGCCTCATTGCTAAATGTTTGGATTGACTCCATATAAAATACTGCATTTGCGATGATACAAAAATTTCATATGCTGGATATATGATTGCTTCTTATCCACTTGTTCAAGCTACCACTTGATCCTGCAACCATCAGGATATTGAATCTGCATGTGAAAACCAGCCCTATCATTATTTCTTCCTGCTCTGTAAAGTAGATTATTTTTAAAGTTGCCAAGAAATCTCTCTCCTTACACAGTGAAGAACTGTGGTGTTTAACAGTTAAACACCTGAGGACAAACATTATTTTGTTCTACCAATTCTTCCAGAGTTCTTTATATTAATGCTGTCATGAGATCTGCTTACTTTAAAATAATGCTTATTACTTTAAAAATATCCATATCATGGCCTTTAGCTGCATTTGTAATTCTCAGGGTAACTTGGAACAGTTTAAAAATCAATACAATCAGTAAAATAAAATCAATAGCAACAAGTGAACACGAGTAAAGGGAAAGACAGCTGCAGCAGATGAAAGAAGTCTAAAAACAAAGGGACAAAGATAGGCCATGAAAGGCATGTTCACTAACATTACACGATAGTGTTCCAGTGATGGCAAGATATTTTTACTGGCTTGATATGATCTTTTGGAGCTTAAAGGTTTTGAAAATAATAGCAATGATAATAATAGGCAAGAGAAAGCAAAGTAGTAAAGGTGCCTTGGATGCAATCCCAAAATAACTGGAGTACCACTTGCACATCACTGGCATTCACAAAATCACTGTTGGTCAATTGCAAAAGGTAGCTTTATTTGGAACAGCTTACATCCTGCAATGATACCCTTAACACGATCAAACAACAATATCTACCTAGATCCAATTTAATTTTTGCCAATAGGAGAGGTAACCAAAGCAGGTTACTCAGTTTATGGTTTGTTGCAAGTTATGTACAAAACGCATTTCCTAGCTTGCTTCTTTTCCAGCAAACCAGAATCATAAGCCAAGAACAAAAAGTGATGTGCTAAGAGAAAAACATGCCAAAGCTTCTTTGATGAATCAGAATTCTAAATAATTGTGCTTATCTCAGTGAGATGTATGTCAGTTTAGCAGTTGATTTTAGGCAGTTTTATTTTCCCTTTTTCCTGTGTGGCTTTCAAATAATATTGAACTGAGAGTATATAAATCCTTTTTCAGGATTTAAATATAACATTCTTTTGTTTCCAGTGCTCAGGATATCGGTGTTTTTGTACCTCTTACACACTAGAAGAGTACAAACCATTAAAATTTGGAACCCCCAAATTAATACCCAAACTGGCATGAAATTATCTCTTTATGTTTGCACTTCATGAGCTGCAATTTCCTGATTTAAAATATGCAGGTATTTCTGTGAATTGTATATCAAATAAATACACTGCATATAATGATGCCTATATTTTAGGGGAAATTGCTGGTTAAACAGGTTACAAGATTATACGTTAGAAAGAAAAGCTGTGGATATCAAAATAGACAGATTCATCTATTTTTAATAGTTTAATAGCACCTGATGGGGAAGGGTTGGTCTAGTCCTGGACAATAGACATCAAGACTAACACTGATTTCATGTTGTTTCACTGGGCGTAACATTGCAAAGCAAGTTGCTAAGTTGAAAAGAATGATGTAAAATATTGACAGGGAATGGAATATGACATGGTGCCTTTGCCGTTGTGTGAGAATGGTGTGCACCTGAGTAGCAGTAGATCTGGCCATGTCCCCACTGCGCTGGCATCACTATCTAAAGATAGAACAATTACATTTCAAAGACACACACATTCTTCGGTGACCCAAGGCAGAATTTTTACAGTGCCATGGTTGCAGCAGAGTCAATAGGCTGGGACACTGCAGAACATCTGCAGGGCTTAGCTATTGTATACAGTTGATTGAGCAGAAGAGACCTTTCTTGAAGAGCTTATTGGAAGCAAACAGAATGTACCCCACAGTGTGATTTTATCCACATTTTGTAACAGCTCTAGCAAAATAAGAAAGAATGGATCCAGAGAGGGCCAACATTTACCTTGTACAGCTCCTTTTTCCATTAGTATGAAATAGAAAAGTAAGAACAGAATACTGTTTTTAGGAAGTGATATTAAGACTGCAAACACCAGAGAGCCTTGGTAGTACTAGGGTTTAAGGCACCCTGTTATTAAGCTGCTTAAGACCAGCTGCCTGCAATTACTGCAGGGTTCGAATCTCGCCAAGGCTCAAGGTTGACTCAGCCTTCCATCCTTTCTAAGGTAGGTGAAATGAGGACCCAGTTTGTGGGGGCAATAAGCTGACTTTGTATAAATATACAAAAGGATGAAGGCTATTGCTGAGCACATTGTAAGCCGCCCTGAGTCTTCGGAGAAGGGCGGCATATAAATCAAATTAAAAAAAAAAAAAAAATATTTTTCCAGTGCAATTTAATGCACAGGTTTTTTAATTCTTGTTTTACTAGACATCTTGGCAGCATCTTTCCAAAATTCCTGAAATATTATTCTGAAAGTACTTTGAATCAATTAATGCCTTTCTGTCTCTTCACAGACTTAGACAGTCTGATGGCTGTAAAAAAATTGACAACACATTTTTACCTTCAATTTCAATAGCAGTAATCCTTACTTTCGAAATTAAGACATTAATAAAAGGATTAACTCTGAATCCCAATAATTCCTGCGTGTTTCCTAGCTCCTGTTCTTCTGTAAACACCAAACGAAAGAGCTGGCAACCTATATTAATTGCACAATAAAAGTTTCCGCTCTCAATTTTGCTGCATAAACCCCACATGTATTTTTATATTTTCCAGGAGGTTGGTGGGGGAAAATAATTGATAATTAACACCATTCCCTCCAGCTGCCCGCCACCAAGCTCAGAACCAGTTGCACAAGAAATCACTTGACAGGAAAAAAATATCCAGATTTATGCCTTTCTTCATTCATGTTGGACTGGAATTTTTACTACAGTTTTTTAAAGGAAGGACACCACATGGTTATGTATAACTTCTGAACATCTCAGTCACCTCTGTGATCAAATAACATCTGTGACTAAGTTAGTTTGGTGGTGTCTGTGCATGCAGAAAAGAGAAGTTTCCTTAATCCTCCGGGTTGAAAAAGACAGCTTCAAAATTAATTTATGAACTGGATTTATAGCTTCCTATTCCTTTAGAAGAATAAAAATCCCTCAAATTCTCATGCTCTGTTTTAAACACAGAGGAGACCATTACATACTGTCCACCACCGCAATAATTTCATTCTTATTTATCATCATTTATCTTTCAATTTGCCTGGATTAATTCTCTAAATTATTGTCCTATCAAACTTCATGGTAATACAATACAATACAATGAATTTCCTCCCTCTCTTTTCCTCCACATCAATTATTTTAGAATCTAATACTTAGACACTCAGTGATGTGCTCCAACACAATTTCCTCTAACCACCCATATTTGATTTTTTTTCCTGTCTTTTGAACTTTTTCTATCAGACAGCACAAAATTAAAACTTTATATAAGCTCTTTAATGCTTAAGAACCAAATGTTAATTAAGACCAGGCCTGGTATTTGTGCTGGAATAATAGTCTAAGTAGGAAATGAGTGCAGAAGATTTGGAATCAGCACAAAAAACTAATCCTTCTTTTTAAAGTACATTTTAAAATCTGGGAGCCAGGTTACCATTGTCAATAGCAAATATTCTGGGTGCTAGAACGTGTTTCACATGTAGCGCTATTTGTGCAAAGCAGCATCCAGCAGTGTCTGCAGGAGGAGTTGTGAGAGAAGAATGACAAAAACAGCAATCTGTAGTCACGACGAAAGTCTCACACTTATAAATGGTTGTAGGAGGAGAGCTGTTAGTCTATGGTGGCAAAAACAAAACAAAACAAAACCCAGAAGCAGTCTGATTTAGTAGTCTGATTTAGCAGCTGGTTTTTTTTAGCACCTTTTCCATCTAATTTTTATTAAAAGGCATCAGGTTTTGTGAGCTGCAGCTCATTTCATCAGATGCCATCAGCATCTGCTTTTCAATAAAATTTGTTAGAAAAGGTGCTATCAGATTCCTCCTATTTTTTTTTTTACATATAAAAGTTATGGGCTTTGAGGTGCAATTTCATGTGGCTGCTTTCCTCATGATGACAAAAAGTCTGGCTCCTATAGATCCCCAGGACAACACTTCCTTAACTGATGACTGCAAACCCAAGAGTTTGCATAACTTGGCCCCTTGAAGTAGTAGCATTTACAGCTTGCACTTGGTAGACCTGGTGCATAAACATGGCCTTCTGAGCTTGAAACAGCAGCCCAGCTTGCTCTAGTCAGAATCAGAAGGTCTATTCTGTAAAACTGAATTAGAGGAGAAAATTATATGTAATGGCTCATAAATAATGCAGCCATAGCTTAAAACATTTTCAAGAGTGTGTCTCAGAATAGGACAAATATAAGATTGTTGAGATACCCACCAAACTTGATGGAGGCAAGCAGAACTGATGGGGCCCTTCTTATGTGATCATCCTCCCACAGTTACTCTTGTTGTTTGAGTCAACTGACACCACATCTACCTGGGCATCTCCAAAATTAAACCACAAAGAAATCCTTTACAGGTAGTCCTTCTTCAGCAATTACTTGTTCAAAAACAATTGCTACCAACCTGCCTTCCACTGAGGACCTGTATACTGCACGATTCAAAAAGAGAGCTGTGAAAATATTTACAGACCCCTCACATCCTGGACATAAACAGTTTCAACTCCTACCCTCAAAATGACACTATAGAGCACTGCACACCAGAACAACTAGACACAAGAACAGTTTTTCCCGAACGCCATCACTCTGCTAAACAAATAATTCTCTCAACATTGCCAAACTATTTACTAAGTCTGCACTACTATTAATCTTCTTATCATTCCCATCACCCATCTCCTTCCACTTATTACTGTATGACTGTAACTTTGTTGCTTGTATCCTTACGATTTATATTTATATTGTTTCCTGATTGCTTATTTGTACCCTATGACTATCATTAAGTATTGTACCTTATGATTCTTGATTCTTTTATGTACACTGAGAGCGTATGTACCAAGACAAATTCCTTGTGTGTCCAATCACACTTGGCCAATAAAAAATTCTATTCTATTTTATTCAATTCAAAGTTAGCATGGTGCTGAACAAGGAGAGTTATGATCCTGCTGCTTTGTAGTGGTGATTACAGGATATCCAGAGTGATCATGATTCAGATGATTGGTAAGGATAGTTGCAGCTTCCCAGTGACATTGATTGACATCAATGACAGCTTCCAGGAAGCAAAATGAACGGGAAACCCGGCAGGAGGTTGAACATGGTGATCGTGTGACTGCAGGATACTGTGACTATGCAGAATTCCTCTTAACAATGGGACTACTGCAGCTACTGATCTAAGTTGGCATGGTTACATGGTTATAATGGAGTTGCTGAGCAACAGTTTCTGGTCCCATTTTTTAAGTAGGGCTATATTAGACTACAGTAGACTAAGAATCCAATGCCATGTAAGTCAGTGCTACTTTTATTGTAACAGCAACAGAAACTTTCAAGTCTGAATGACTTGAAAGTCATTCCTTCCTTCCTTCCTTTCTCTTCAGGTGAACTAGGATTGGGCTGTCTGAGACATTTTCTTCTTGACGTAGTCTCAAGCCCCTTTCATCAGCTTGTTGCCTTAATAGTGATACCTGTCCTTCAGCTCTGTACAATATCTATTTGGAAGGAAGCCATACTGGGTTCAGTGGGCAGTATGTATTTCACAGTTAAAAGAAAAACCATGGGAACTTGAGAAAGAAAACCAGAGTTAAATTGTACATTGGATCTGTTCTCTTTGTTTCGATGTACTTGGCTATGCATCATCATTGCATATGCAACCATTGGTTCGATGGTGCAAGATAATATATTTATTTTTATTTATTATTGGATTTGTCAAGACCACCCAACTCCAAGAAGACTCTGAGTAGCATACAATAGATCCAAAAGATATAATATAAATATATGATTGTATAAATAAAAGCCAGCCTCCTTTGATCCTTTTTTAGGTGATCTGGCTAATTTACTAAAATGTTTCCAAAGGAAAACATCTCAGAAGGAGTCCTGGTTATTCCCCTGGCATTTGGATTCTATTTGTACTAAGAAAAAATACTTGCAAAACTAGTGTGATTTTTTAAAATAAACTGGCTGTCTATTAAACCAGTATACCAGTAGATCAAATACATGAACATTGCTTTTTGTGGGGATGCAAAATCTAAGTACTAAAAATCCAGAAAGCAAAATTATATCTATCTGTTCAGAAACAACTCCCTTTAAATTCTGTGGGGCTTAAAGACTATGATCTTAAAATTTGCACCCAGTGGACAAGATCAGGGGTCTCCAAACTTGGCAACTTTAAGACTTGTGGACTTCAGTTCCCAGAATTCCCCAACCATCATAGCATAGTTGGCTGAATAATTCTGGGAGTTGAAGTCCACAAGTTGTAAAGCTGCCAAGTTTCGAGACCCCTGTCCAAGACTTCAGATCAGTCCAAGTACAGATAGTCTTCAACTTACTACAGTTCATTTAGTGACCGTTTAAATTACAACGGCACTGAAAAAAGTGATTTATGACTTTTTTCACACTTACGACCATTGCAGCATCCCCTTGGTCATGTGATCAAAGTTTGGAAGCTTGGCAACTGGTTCATATTTATGACGGTTGCCGTGTCGTAGGGTCATGTGATCACCTTTTGCAGCCTTCTGACAAGCAAAGTCCATGGGGAAGCCAGATTGACTTAGCAACTGTGTTACTAACTTAACAACCACAATGATTCACTTAACAACTGTGGCAAGAAGGGTCGTAAAATGGGGCAGAACTCACTTAACAAATGTCTCACTTAGCAACAGAAATGTTGAGCTCAATTGTGGTCATAAGTCGAGGACCACCTGTAATGAAGAAAAATCCTTTTAGAGACCAAAGTTCAAGGAGAAAAACATGGATTCTGCTTCATCTCTCTCCCACTTTTATTACCTGTGGCCCCGATGTTCCTTTTCAATTAAAGGATGGCCAAAAGTAGGATAAGCGGTCACTCCTCTAGCACTTTTGCGTCTTCTCTCTCACGTTCTTGTAGACTAAGCACAGCATTCTCATTAAAAAGCCCTGTTCTTGCCATTTACATTGCCCTAAATTAATTCATCTGCAGTAGAGTAACTACGATTAACCACAGCATGTAATCCATTTTAATATCCAGCAAGGGGGTTGCGTTGAATTTTTAAAATGTATACCTGATATTTCAGCAATATTTTATGTTTCCCACCCTTTGTCCGGTTCTACATAGATTTGATTAATATACACTCTTAGTTTATAGACTCCAACCCCCAAATTGCCACACTGGAATACCTCCAAGCAACAACCACCCATGTTGGCAGTCATTAAACTGCTGTAAAAATCTTGACAACTCTCCAGATGAACATCAAATCTTTCCAGAGTTCCTCCAGGGCTGGGGAGAGATTAACCCCCTCAAAATTAATATTAAGAAGAAAAGAAGAGAGAGAAAAAACCCACCACCCCGAATACCTCATTACTCCCTGCAGCTTTGCAACTAATTTAGAATCTCTACAACCTTGTGCCAATACATCAGCTCTACTTAGCAGGGATGTTTTTGCTTTCAAATTAACATCTTCTTTGACTATGAACATTGGCCTGAGGGATTGTTTTGTGTATGTTTAGAAGTCTGTCTTACATGAAACTGAAAATGTCCTTCAAGATCAGTGGGGAAGGGGAAGGTAGGACTAGAAGTAGTATTATAATGTCTTTGTTGATTTACAACTCCCCATAGAAACAAGCTAGAGAACAATTTTCTTCTAGAGAGGTTGAAAGGCAGCTGGCCTTCTGTAACACTGTCCCTATGCTTAATGTCCCGTCCCCCACTCCCGTCTCCCCTAGAATGAGATTCTAATCATCTGGGAAGAATGAATTAAGTAGCTTTTGAGTTCATATTGAAGAATAATATCCATAAAGTTGCCATTGTAGAGCCCAGATGATGTGTGGCTAATGTGTCAAAGAGTATTTAATGCTCTGCAAAGGTCCAGGTGTGCTTGTTCCCTACATTTCTTCTTTACTAAATCAGATTGATTTTTTTCCACACACTCCCGCCCCCCTCCTGGTCTGTATCTCCAGCGTTTGCCAGCCCTGATTTACAATCTCCTTGACAGCCAGCTTGCATGAAGCGATTTTTGCAATTAGCTGGGCACGTGATCAAGCTCAGCACAGAGAACTGCCTCCAAAGCTCCCCGCATGTATGAATTCTGCCTGCAGCTTGTGTGGCTTCAGATTCCTGGAGAATCCTGCTCGGGCCTGCGAGTTGGCACGGGAGCGGGATCACATGCTACAGTCCTTCCAGAGGCTGCTGCTCCTTCCCTTAATGGCGCACACCCAGCTTTTCTGCTGAGTTTACAACATAACAAAAAGTGAATCCCACTTGCTATCCTTGCCCTCTCCCTGTTTGGACTGCCAGGTGGCACAGGGTTCAGCGCATGGCATGGCACAATGACTGGGGGGCCAAAGAACACCAGAAAAATAGGTAGTATGAATCAATAGCAATTGTAGTTGCAATATGAATTTATTAAAAGCATGAAGTTTTCAGAATGACATTGGAATACCAGCCTAAAGTATTTTAAGAGTCATCATTCCCTATAATCCCTATTATGAGCATAACCCAGCTTTTACTTTGAAGAACACAGCATATTTGCAAGGATACCCGCTGAGTCTTCTTATGTAGCAGCATGTAGAAAGAATGAAAGTGGTCCATTTGTGCATAAAAAAGTCAAGATGACAGCAACAAGCATATGATCAAGGTACTGCCTCTGTCAGATGCACACAACCCTAACCACATTTTGTTCTGCCATCAGTTTTACATTCAGGAGGAAGAGGGATAGAGCAATATAGTAGTAGTAGTAGTAGTAGTAGTAGTAGTAGTAGTAGTAATAATAATAATAATAATAATAATAATAATAATAATAATAATAACAACAACAACAACAACAACAACAATAATGCATTAGAATTTATTCAAGTAATGAGACCCACATCCCCTTTGCATCAATAGCGCATGTGTTGTGATGGAAGTATTTTCAATTTGACAAGTTTTATGTTTGGGAACATAAATGGCAGAGAGCCTCCTAGTGGATTTTTGAAGGCCACCTGTTTGCAAAACTAGACACAAATGTTTTGATGCAGGCATTTCCCCCCTTATTTTCCCCTTATAATCTACATACAAAAGGCATTCCTGAATCAGAAAGTGGTGTATTTCAGCAGCATCTTACGCAGAGACTTTGCAGGGAATTCAAATTAGTGTCATGCCATGTTTCTAACGTACAGTAATCCCAGATTTCCAAAATAGACAGCATAGCAAGATGTAATGGTATATGGGAATGACCTTAGGAGAGAGAAGAGCCTAGACCCATGACGGCAAACCTATGGCACACATGCCACAGGTGGCACGGGTAGCCATATCGGTGGGCACACAACTCAGCTCCATTTTCGGGCCTTCTGGGCCCACCAGAAGTAGAGAAACAGAATGTTTCCTGTCTCCAGAGGACCTCGGGGGGTAGTGGGGAAGGCCGTTTTTGCCCTCCCCAGACTCCTAGAAAAGCTCTGGAGAGCAAAAAATGGGACTACTGTGCCATTGCGTTCCAGGAGTGGGGGGAGCACAGGGGGGGGTCGCACGCATATGTGGGGGCAGGGCGCATAGAATTATGGGTGTGGGCATGCATGCAACACTCCCCCGCTTCTGGCACGCTAGGCCATCACTGGCCTAGACAAATGAAATTTCCATACAAAGAAGGAAGAGTAGCAAAATGCCTCAGAATGGATCTTTCCTAGTTTTCAGCAGAGTACAAGGGAAGGGAGGGAGGGATACTTATAAGATTGATATCAGTCTTACAAGGTAGTCCAGACAAGAAGCACACCCAGAATTATTTGCTCTAACTTTATTGCAAGGTTAGATTAACAGAATCTTGTGTGATTTTCATTAGCTGAAAATATTGAAATATAGGACCCTTTTCACACAATACCCAGTTAGAATGGCAATTGCACATTTTACTTTCTGTTACAGTGAGAACAGAAATGTGAAATGTGAGAATCTGAAATTATGGCTCATGTGGGGGCAGTTCTTTCTTCCTTCTTCCCAGGCGACCATAATAATAAGTCTGCAGAACGAAATGAGATAATAGTATTAGCCTGATCCTGTACTGACGCAGATTCTCTACATCAATTTATTTGCAGAAATTGGTATGTTTAGCCTAGTGAAAAGAAGGACTGTGGGTGACATGATAGCAGTGTTCCAATTTTTTAAAATTCAGAATATAGCTGGCACCTTGGAGATCTTCTATTCCAACACCCTGCTCAAACAGGAGACCTTATACCATTTCAGACAAGTGTCTTCTTAAAAGCCTCCACTGAACCCCACAACTTCTGAAGGCAAGCTGTTCCACTGGTTAATTGTTCTCACAGTTAGGAAGTTTCTCCTTAATTCCAGGTTCCTTCTGTCCTTGATTATTTCCTGGAATTTGTGGGCCTGCCATAAGGAAGAGGGGGTTAACCTATTCTCCAAAGGACAAGAAGCAATGGATGGAAACTGATCAAAGAGAGAACCAACCTAGGACTAAGGAGATATTTCCTAACAATGAGAACAATTAACCAGTGGAACAGCTTGCCTCCAGAAGTTGTGGGTGTTTGATTACTGGAGATTTTAAAGAAGAGATTGGACAGCCATTTGTCTGAAATGATATAGGATCTCCTGTTTGAGCAGGGGCTTGGACCAGAAGACCTCCAATTCCCCTTCCAACTCTGCTATCCTGTTATGTATTTGTATTTATAATTTCAATTTAGAAAGCAACAAACTTGTCACTGACTCTGAGTGGTGTATTGCATTGTGCTGATACATTATCTAAAAACAAAACAAAATAACACTAAAATAAATATAACGGGGATGGGGAGACATAACCTCATTGAAACTGACACTGACAGATGGGCACACCCCAAATTATTCCAGAATTCAGAGGAGGGGGGATTTCCAACAATTGTTTAAAGGCTTGCAAGGTCCCACTGGTCCTAACCTCAGATGTGAAGGAAATTCTACTCCAAAGGAACCACAACAGAGAAGAGGCTCTTTGTATCCCCGTCAAATGAAATTGCTTAATGGATGGGACAGAAACACTGATTAGATTTTACTAGGTGGGCAGAAACAATGGAAGAGATAGCCAGTCCCTATGCCAAGGAGGGATTTATAGGTAATAGTACTTTGAATTGAACCCAAAAGCTGAGTATAAAGTCACTGATAAAGTTTCAAAAGACACTAAGTTTACATAATACACCTTATTTTCTTCTAAGCCAGAAAAAAATAATCAAGGATAACACAAAACTACCTTAAGGAAGCTGCTGGGACTTTCTTTGACTTATTTAATCAGATTCTGTGGACATGGCTAGAAAGATTTGATGAAGGTATTCAAGAAAATGTATATACCTTCACCTTGACTGCTTAGCCTTAGATCAGGGGTGGGCAAATGTGGCTCTTTTACAACCTGTGGACTTCAACTCCCAGAATTCCAGAGACAGCTTGGCTGGCTCAGGAATTCTGGGAGTTGAAGTCCACAGGTTGTAAAAGAGCCACATTTGCCCACCCCGCCTGGCCCTTGGATCATATTAGTGGCAAACATGACGAACACAAGAGTGCCTGCTTCTTTCTTATTGACAATGTAGGAGGATGGTGGAAAGATGAGAGTTGAATTGTTAACTCTTCCTGCTAGAAGCAAGTTTGCTTCAGAACAATTTATCCTTGGTTATAAGAACACTGTGGTACAGTCTTCATCAAGTCTCACTTATTTCTGAGGCAAATCAGTAGTTAATAAATTTAAGTTAATAAAAGTTAATTTGCTTGCTTTCAGCCAGATAGCTACATCTTTTATGAATGAGGCCAATGGTCTGCAGAGATAGAATCTAGAATCAGACTAGAGCTGGAAGGGACTTTGGAGGTCTTCTAGTCCAACCTTCTGATCAAGGAGGTGACCCTATACAATTTCTGACAGGTTCTGTTCAGTCTTTTCTTAAAACCTACAAACCAGGCAAGCTGTTCCACTGGTTAATTGTTCCCACTGGTTAAGGTAGGAAGTTTCACCTTAATCTCAGGTTGCTTCTCTCCTTGATTAGTTTCCATCCATTGTTTCTTGTCTTGCCTTCTGGTGCTTTGGAAAATAAGTTGACCTCCTCTTCTTTATATTTTATTTATTATTTATTAAATTTGTATACCGCCCTTCTCCTTTCAGACTCAGGGCGGTGAACAGCCAAAATAAAAACATTTGTATACAAAAGTTAAAATAATTATTAAAACTAATTAAATGAAATTTGGCCCATAATTTAAAACATATCAATTAAAATCAGTATCAAACGTTAAAACCAACATGGAATCAGGCCAACCCGGCTAGCTGAAAAAAGTAAGTTTTTAGGGCCCAACGAAAAGTACGGAGGTCTGGGATCACTCGTATCTCTGGGGGTAGATCGTTCCAGAGGGTAGGTGCCACCACAGAGAAGGGTCTCCCCCTGGGGGTCGCCAGCCGACATTGTCTGGCTGACGGCACCCTGAGGAGGCCCTCTCTGTGGGAGCGAACCGGCCGGTGGGAGGCAATCGGTGACAGAAGGCGGTCCCGTAAGTACCCCAGCCCTAAGCCATGGAGCGCTTAGTGTATATAGTATATAATGTACACTATAATATAGTGTACATTATATACTGTATACACACATACTATATATATATATATAAAGATACTGAATTTATTGTGTACTTTATATACATAGGGTAGAATCAATCTTCATGACAATGTTTATGTACCAGCCTCCACACCTGGGCTACAACTAAAAACAGGTAAATGTACCCTTGTTGGGAATCGTTTATTAGAATGTGTTTGGTGGAATAATGCATGGTTGTTGGAACGTTAACAACCTTCAACATAGAGCAAGCTATATAAGACATAAGATTTTTCCCTCCATAGTTATGAACACATCATTCTACTCTCAAAAGTATAAGAATATAAGGAAATAAGAAATGATATGATTGTGAAATGATACCTATATTTAGGTACTTTAATACCTATATTTAGCCAAACTAAGTTTTTCTGTCTGCCCTTTGATAAAGCAATTTTTAGAGGCATCATCTAATCAAAAGTGTGAACTTTTAACTGCACGGGTTTCAAGTGAAAATATAAAGTGTATTTCATTCATTTCCGGAGAACTCAAAGGCTGATGGGTTGGTTTGTGTTCTAAAGAAATTATGTATATAGATAGATCAGATTCTTTGCCTTCCTCTCCCCATCTATACAGTAACTTGTCTGAGCTAGTCTACTTGCTAGAAGGAACATATGCAGGGAGTTTATTACTTAGTAGTTCAGTAGTATACTTATGACATCAGCTGTATTGATTTTAAAAGTATCTGTATGTGTGAGAGTGCCATTATTTAACTGGACACTGTAATGTAAACTGAAGTGACTGTATGCTGCCTTGAGATTCAGAAAATAACTTAAAAGATGTGTTCAAAATAGATCTATAGAAAAAGAATTAATGCTTTCTGCAAAGACCACACTGTTACAGCCACACCTCAAATATCAGAGATATTTAATTTGTTAAAACCCTGAAGCATAAACCTTTTATAGCAAAAGTGTGTTCTTTTTTTCCCTCATCTGCTGAAGGGCAGGATTTTTACACCCTTTCCCCCAACAATTTCATTGGAGAGAAGGAAAAAAAAAACAATTAATGAATCCAATCAGTTGTCTGTCATGCTTTTGGTAAAAAGAGGGTATGTTTTTGTATTTTAAATCTGGGAGTTCTTTTTGTTTTTTTGGCAGTACTTTCATGCTAGAGTCTGCCTGCCTGCCTGCCTGTCATGTTATTTATTTAGCAATTCATACTTTGATTGAGCTGCCCATCACCTCTCCAGAAAACTCCCCTAGACCCTCGGAAAATCCAAGAAATCCATTAGATCAGGGATCTCCAACTTTGGCACCTTTAAGACCTGTGGGCTTCAACTTCCAGAATTCCACAAGTCTTAAAGGTGCCAAGGTTGGAGACCCCTGCATTAGATGCTTGGGACAGGCCTTTCTAACAGATCCCCCCCACCCCCCGCAGAAAAGCAGGGCACTTCAGTCAAACATGGTCTGTCCATAACAAGGGAGAAGTTCAATCTCCTCCATCTGCCCCAAACCAAAAATCAGTTCTCGTGTGTGCCCTCAGTAAACTGGATCAGATCCACGTTGCCATTGTTGCCATGAATTCCTGGGCTATTTCGGATCTTTCACCAAGGAAGGCAACTTAAAACTTCCAAGTACAATCAGATTGTTGAAATTTACTACCAACCCAGCATTCATGTTATACATCCCTGGCCAGGATAACACAATAGAACAGGAAGACTAATCCACAAAACACAATTCACAAGCAAACCCATCTGATCCTTCAAACCAGGAAGCATCAGCAATGTCATGCCTTTGATGCCAGCAGAGTTTCATGGATGATAACAGCTGCCCCCCCTCCTCCCCAATGGGATGGTGGCCAATGCCACATCCAAACTTTGAGTGGACAGAACTCTTCTCTTCCATTCAGATTTTAATAATACAAACCAGGTCTGCTATCTCATTCTGTGTTGGAATCTATGAATGACCTTGGAGATAAAGGGAAAGAGATGGTACTTAGATTAGAAAACAATCAGATAAGACAGGGAAGAGCCTTCGGCAGCTTAATAGTGAGACAAATAAATTTAGGAAGCACTGGTGTGTTGCTACTGGTTCGCCCCAGATTGTGTGAACTGATAGTGGCGGTGGCGGAAGGCTCCGCCCACCTACCCGGATGTCTCTGTGCATGCGCAGAAGTGTTGCACACGAGTGTGAGCATGCGCACACCCATGAGCAAACCAGTAACGACAGGATTTGAATCCCACTACTGTTAGGAAGGACTCACTTTTATGGATCAAGCAGTTAAAAGTGGTGGCTGGAAGTTTGTATCTTTAGACTTGCAAGAGCCAGTTAACATAGCCTTACAATAAAGTAGGATTAGCACATCTAGTTGTGTTTCCTGTCTAGTTTACTGGGGAGGGCAGACACATCCACAGTTAAATTGGGACCCTGCCTCTTGGGATAAGGAGAGACACTTCCCAATCTATTGTGCTTTTAATTAAAAGTGTCCTCCTCTGGAAATAATAACATCCTTTGTCCCTTAAGCTTCTTGTTAGAACAATTTGGCTTTAACTAATGAATTGCTTAACCATTCTTTTCCTATAAAAACAAGAACTTTTTATAGCAGCTTCTTATTGTGCGATGACAATGATTTCCAAGTAATATGCATAAGAAAGCATTCTAAATGTGACCTTTTTTCCCTGCAATAACAGTTAATCTTTCTTTTCTTTTCAGATAAATTATCAAGATAATATGGTGTATCTGGGAGAAGGCAGATGGACTCATATGTTCCCTTTTCTCATAGTAGGTATTTTGAATGCATAAGATGCAGGTCCATCCATTAACTGTAGCAAATTGACAGTAAAGAACCATTCATTAGTGCTTTATTAATCAGAACCAAAATTTTCCATGTAGCTACTTCAGAATATTTCATTTTAAAAACACCTTTTTATGTCTTTAAAAAAAACCAACCCATAAATGTCATTAATATTGTTGAAACTCAAGGGGTTAGGTTGATCTGATTGACAAAGTACATGTAAGGTTTATTACTTTTACAAAATCCAGGGTTTGTGTTGGATAGAGATGGAGAAAGAAGAGAGCAGAATGTCCTAGCAGCTCCTGTAGCTTTCATTCTTCCACTCTGTGAAGTAGGAGTGGAAAGAGATGGAAGAGATTTGGTTTCTGGAATCATGGTTTGTATTACCGGATGATAGACTGCTGTGACAAGATGGTCTGCCTCTCACAAAGACTACAAAAAAAAAGTTTTTTACAGCATCAAATCCAATAAAGGGACTTATTAAGCTGCTCAATTAAAAATGAAGAAGAACATGGATTCATAAAGTTCATGGCCTTCGCTGTCTAGATAAATCAAGGTTCACAGCATGGAAAATAAACAAGGGGGAGTCTGAACTCATTACAGGAAAGCAAATTGATAGGCAAGAATCATGCAATTACAATAGTGCTTTAAAAGCAATGGAATTGAAGGAGGAGTTCTATGTTAAAAATATGCATATTTGCTCAGAAATTCAGATAGATGACCTTGGCTTACTGTAGAAACCTCTGGATTAAATTAAGCTAGGAAAACAAGCAAAAGTCATAGTGTTATTGGTTTATGTTACTGACTACTCAACCAAACAGAATATCTTTCAATAGGCAATAGTAATGGCAGATTAATAGGGAATGAACTCTGCCAAGTTTAGGAGGAAATCTACAAGAAATTTCCAACATGATAACTTCACCAATTGGTAAAAGAAACAAATTGCTCAAGTATTCTTGTCTTGACCTCAAGCAATAGAGAACATATAGCAGGTAAATATAGCAGATCAATCTTACACACTGCTAGAGAATGTAGTCATATGCAAACCTTTTGTCTTCAAGAAAGCGGATTTGAATAAACTCAGGGCAATTTTAAGAGCAATTCTGTAATCCTCTGAACCTGGAATAAGCTTAAAATCTCCAGTTTATAAACTTCAGCTAACAGAAGGAAAAAGGATTTGGGAATTATCATTCAGGGCTTCATCTTCTTCACTCTTACTTTGGGGATAAGTGAAGTTTATAAAAAAAGAAACAAACGAAAAATAAGTTCTCAAAAGAAAATAATCCGTTTAATTTTGAAATGCTGAAACTGCTACATAGTCCAAGTTATCTTATGTTCAATGTAATATTTGCTTCAGAAAACTTCTGAAAATAAGTGGAAATGGACTCCTTTGATCTTGAGAACAATAGCTGCAGATAGCTAATTTTAGAAAGCGTTACTAAGAAGCCATACAATATTCAGTACTTTTATGTTAATAAAAGCATTTTTGCTTCAATTTGCTTTTGGGACTAGCTTGGCAGATTTGAAATGCCGGGAGCATGAAATGGAGGCTCTCTCAAAATGCAATGAGGCTTTGCCTATACACAGAATGACTGTCATACTATCTGATCATATTCTCATGGACAATTGTCTGTAATGAAGCTGAAAATATTAATAAGTCAATAAGAATAAAGCAAACTTAGGTCTCACTAAAAGGACTGATGAGTGTAAAAAAAAAAACCCACACAAATTCCATGGTGATGACCCCAACCTCTGATTTGTATGCATGGTGGACTTATAAACCAGAGGTCTCCAATCTTGGCCACTTTAAGCCTGGAGGACTTCAACTCCCAGAATTCCCCAGCCAGCTGGCTGGGGAATTCTGGGAGTTGAAGTCCTCCAGGTTTAAAGTGGCCAAGGTTGGAAATCCCTGTTATAAATAATCTGCCTAAGTAATGTAAGGGGAATTTGGAACTGGATGTTGTAAACAGTGTTATAAAACTTACGAGTCCTTCGTAAACCACATAAAATAATTCTGCAATTTAAACATTACATCTAAAAATCATATCCTTTTCACCTTTTTTTAATTATGCCAAACAGATAACTTAACAAAATAGCATTTGTGAAAGGAGATACCCATTCTGCAGAAAAGTTGGTCATTTTTGCACCTGTATCGTATTTTCATATCATCACCCAGCCATCGTTGAAGTGATATAAATCTTGTATGCATTATTATTATTATTTTGGCACAATGATAAATGAATGACACTTATAAGATATTATAAGCCATTAATGTGGAAATAACCTTGGGCATCTTTTTCAAACAATATTGCCCTTTATATCGCATTTATAGACAATTAAAATATAATATTTCTTTATTAGATATTTTAGACATAATTTTTCAAACAAATCAGCAGTTTCTTGTTTCAGATCCACAATTAGCATGCAATAAATATAAACTTATATGCCTTTGATTAATATCCAAGGCTTTACATTCTATTTAAAAGGGATATAATTTTATGAAGAAAGCTAAATTCTATGCTTATTTTTGAAAAATGGGCTCCATTTTTATATTTATTCTAATTTTGAAGTCTACCTTACAACCATTAATAATCTAATTTTCTCCCTTTTCACTTCCATTGTTCTCAATATATGTCTTCACACATGCCCTCAATTGTAATGTCTCATATTTTAACAAAATAAGATGCGGACAATTTTTAAAATTTAGCCATTGCTCCAAATACCACATTCTTCATATTTCTGCCTGCCTGTCAAATAAAGAGTAGACATAAATGTATTTATAGTCTTTTCTATTCCAAGAAAATGTGAAATCATGAAATCAGGTTCAGCTCATAAAGATTAGAAGATCCATGACAGGTTTTGAAGGGAGATAGTTTCTTCAATGTCCAGTAGCCCATATTATTGGGGGAGGTGGGTTGTGGATTGTATGTTTTAAGCCCAGTGATTCAGCCAACCATCATGTCTGCCTTTAAATAACTATGACAACCTGGCAATACAATAACCAAGCTTTACTTTTTGATACAGGCATCACTTGTGTATTCTGGTAATGCTGAATATTCTAATTGTGGTGAAAATGAGTATTACAATCAGACAACCGGAATGTGCCATGAGTGTCCACAGTGTGAGCCAGGAGAAGAACCTTATATGGTGAGCATCATTGTGATGTTCTTGAGATCATTTCTTCTAAAGGTGCCAATTTAAAAAATGTATCACAGAAGACAACACTGTTATTAAGAAATGTGTTCAAAATACTATAAAACATATTTTTAAAAGCATTGCTCCTTCTGTCTTCATGTAGCTGTAGTGAATGTGTTTTCCATGCAGAAGTTGAAAATAGAGATGTTCCATAAGGAGAAAGACAGAAAGACCATATCTTCTTCCTTGAATGTGCGCACGCACGCACGCACACACACACACACACAAACAAACAGTGGGGATGAGGAATCCTGCCTCCTAGCCAGAGCAGTAAACAATATCAGACTAAATAAGTTTGGCCTTCTTCTATAAAGGCAATTTCTGATGTTCTTATTTGTCCAAATAAAAATAGAAATTTGTACTGAATCATATCCATAGGCCAACAAAAGTACACTTTTTTTTAGTCTTGTTCGACAATGGCAGTGAACAATGTCATTTTCCCTGTGGTGCAGGGTATCATTATTCTAAATTTCCTCACTGTCAGGAAAATAGCCTTCACAGGACTGCTATGAAGTAAGAAAATAGCCTTCGTGTTCCAAATAGGATTTCAGACAAGGTTGGTAAGTCCAGCAAAGCAGGAACAGTTTCTCTCCAGTGCAATTTCCCATAATTACTTTGCCTTAGAAATATAATTATCCTTGGCAGCAATTTTTTTTAATGGGCACCATATTTTGACTAAGAGAGAATGAAACTCTGTCCTACATAAACCTAGTGGTACGTAAGAGATTCTTAAAACCCCTCCTACAGAGAAACAGCAGGAACAGAGGATTTTCCCTGATATTTCATCCCTTTTCATCCTTTGTACCTTACCGCCTTTCAGTTTTTTAATGCAAATAAGCAGGACAAATGCACAGTGAAAAAGACTTTTGCTAGGGTCCCTTCATGTTCACACCGAAGACTGTGAAGTTTTAAATGTCCCTTGCCTGAGCTTAGGTAACTGTGGTGCTGAGTGATTAGTGAACTCCTGTGTCAGTACTGAGAAAAACCCAAAGAGCTAAAGAATATTTTTAAAAGCAAAGGAAGGTCAACATTATGATTAAAATGAGATTAAATGTGTGTCATAAAAGCTTAGTAAAAAAAAGGACAAATATTATTGTCTACCAGAAACAAGAAACCAGCCACAAACACCTGGAGGGTGGGAGGACAGAGAGGTTCTGCAAAGACTAGATGCCACCCCAAAGAAGGGTCCTATTTTTATTAGACTAGTCACAGACAAGGAAAGGCAGGCCAGGTCTTTCTTCACAGGAATACAGGCAGTGGTGGGTTTCAAATTTTTTTACTACCGGTTCTGTGGGTGTGGCTTGGTGGGCATGGCATGGCTTGGTGGGTGCGACTTGGTGGGCGTGGCAAGGGACGGATACTGTAAAATCTCCATTCCCTCCCCAATCCAGGGCAAAATCCCCATTTCCTCCCGATCAGCTGGGACTTGGGAGGCAGAGAATAGATGGGGGTGGGGCCAGTCAGAATTTTTACTACCAGTTCTCCGAACTAGTCAAAATTTCCGCTACCGGTTCTCCAGAAGTGGTCAGAACTTGCTGAAACCCACCTCTGATTACAGGCATTCTTCATATTTCCTTCAAAACTGAATTTGGAGAACAGCACAGTTAAAAGATCTGGGTATCCCAGATAGAGTACAGCAGCCTCAGCCACAGCAGCCGCCTGTCCAAGTTTAAGGAGGTAAATTTCCTGATCTTTTTCCTTTGTTCGTCTGTGATGTCGAAGGTAATTGCACTTGATTAGAGATGGATGGATCTTGTTTTTCCATGCTGTGGATTTAAAGAAATTTAAAGAAAGAAAACCCGAAATATATTCTAAGAAACATTGTATTAAAAAAAAAATAAAACAAACTTACTAACTACATTGTTACCGGCAGTTTTATCACAGACGGACAAAGGAAAAAGATCAGGAAGTTTCTTCCTTAAACTTGGACATGCGCAGTAGCTAAGAAATCAGAAGGCAGTCTTATCTCTGTTGCTACAGAGATGTGATAAAGTTCTCTGGCAGGCTACCGTAAATTTTAGGATGGAAGCTTGGCTGACAAATACATAACGCAGTGACACTCTAGTTTGTTCTAGATTGGATTCTTATTTAATCCTATCAGGAAGGCAAAGCAGAAATTACCAAAGTAATCTTCAGGCAATCTGCTAAGGCCATGGCTATCCAGTGGGGAAAAGGAGGAAGAGCCATCAATTCTATCTGTTTGTAAAAGTCATTGAAAAAAATTGGATTATTTGAAATGCTCTTGTTCTCACAGACATGTGGGTATGGCACTAGAGATGAAGACTATGGTTGCATCCCATGCCCATCAGAAAAATTTTCTAAAGGTGGATATCATATTTGCCGGAGACACAAAGATTGTGAAGGTTTCTTTCGGGCGACAGTGATGACACCTGGAGATAAAGAAAATGATGCCGAATGTGGGCCTTGTCTCCCTGGGTAAGGATTTAATTACAGTCTTAACAGTCTTCATTCTGTGCATGCTCCATTTTTCTGCATTCACTTAAATGCATGATAGTTATCTGTATGTAGGTAATAAAGGTGGCCCCAAAGATTTGTGTTAAAGAAGGAAACAAGATTATTAAAGCAAATGAAATATCAATTCAAATGCACACCTGCTTGTTCCTTAAAAATAGAAACCACTACTGATCTTTGGATCTGAAACTTTTATTTTCACATAGCAAGCAATGTGAAAAAGTAGTCATGGCTTAAATCTTGATGATTTTAAGCCTAATTTACCTACCAAACTGAAGTAAGAAGTGACATGAGGATGTTCTGTGCTTCCAAAGCCAGGCACATTTTTTGGCAGATATGAGGGTGGTCTTTTCATGAGCCACTCCTGCCAATAAAGCTCTTTTCCACCCAGTAGAAATAGACCGCCATAAATCCAGATTTATTTATTAGTTTGATTTATATGGCGCCCTTCTCCGGAGACTCAGGGCGGCTTACAATGCTTTTAAACAATAGCCTTCATACTTTTGTATATACCTGCTTAGTAGGGCTTTTTGGCCCCCCCTAAGCAGTGTTCTATTTTATACAAAGTCAGCTTATTGGCCCCACAAACCGGGTCCTCATTTTACCTACCTCGGAAGGATGGAAGGCTGAGTCAACCTTGAGCCTGGTGAGAATTGAACTTGCAGTAATTGCAGGCAGCTGGAAGCTAAATACTACTTTAACAGTAGTTTAGTCTACTGCGCCACCAGGCTCTTGACCACTAGATGACATAGGAATCAGTTTTCTGTATTCGTTTGCTGCCATCTCATGGCTATCCAGAGTTTTGCAACCTTAAGTACTTTCCCAATTCTTAATTGACCTTCTCTAATTCTGGGTCCAATCCAAAGCAATTAGTAGAGTAGCAATATATTTTTTTTTCCTAATTACAAATAAATGACTTTTTGCTTAGCATTCATCATAATGTTATTTCAGGTTTTGCTTCCTAAAAGTAACAGAGGAGCAGTTGAAGCTAGGGAGAAAGCATCATAAAGGCACATAAAACGTGTTTCCTAAGCCACATGAATGCATTGTTGTCTTGCCTTGATATAATTATCATTAGCAAAATGGGAATGGATATATGGAATAAATCTTAAATTCCTTCCCACTTAAATTTTGCATAAAATCCAAACTGTGTCAGTTTTTTTGTGTCAGTTAAGGCCAGGATCTGTCTGGAAGATTACCTCTGCCAGAAATTTCTAGTGCAGAAAATATTTAATTTTAGAAACGTGTGTTGAACTTTACTGCAAATGCTGTGCACAAATGTATGTTGGATTAGACTGATATCAGTCATCCCACGGACCTTTCAAGCTTGATTTCACTAATCTTGTGAGGCAGTGGAGAAGGGACCTTTTCTAGTCAAGCAAGGAAAATAGATAATATTGAAGCATTTAAAATATGGTGTTTACACAGTAATTAATTATTTCAGACCATAGTTAATATCAGTAAACCCAGTTTTATTAGTTTTTCCTTGTCTTGACCTTTTTTACAGCTATTATATGTTAGAAAACAGGCCTCGGAATATATATGGGATGGTTTGTTACTCATGTTCTATGGCGCCTCCAAACACTAAAGAATGTAAGTTGGATTCCATTTTAATTTTACTTTCCTTTAAATTTAACCTACATTTTAGGCCATTTTAAATACTGTGATGTTGTACATAGAATCTGTTGACTGGGTAACATTTTGGATTTTTCATAATTCTCTTTTATAAGAATGCAGTTTTATATTTTCTATTACAAAAATCAAAAGTTCCAGTGCAGAAAACATCAGGTATAATACTTAAATATTATTCAAGGTTCAAGGTGTTGGTGATTACTATAAAGCCCTACTTGGCTTAGGCCCGGGGTATCTGGCGGATCACCTGCAGCTAGCAACAGCTCCCCATCGCCTGGTGCGCTCACACAGAGAGGGTATACTTGGGGTTCCGTCGGCCAAGCAATGTCGGCTGATGTCCCCTAGAGAGGGAGCCTTCTCTGTAGGCGCACCTACCCTCTGGAATCAGCTCCCCTTGGAGCGCCAGGTGGCCCCCGACCTTCGCTTTTTCCACCATGACCTTCAGACATGGTTGTTTCGCCAGGCTGGCCTGGACTGAAGGGGTTTTAATGGGAATTTTAGATTCTTTTATTGTTTGAATTTGAATTTGGACTTCTTGTTGTTTATTGCTATGAGCCGCCCTGAGTCCTTGTGGAGAAAGGGCAGCATATAAGTCCGATAAATAAATAAATAAATAAATAAATAAATAAATAAATAAATAAATAAATAAATAAATAAATAAATAAATAAATAAATAAATAAATGTTCATATATCAAATGAAATTCACAAATTTAAACCGTATTTCATTTTCCCAAAAAGAAAAGTGTATTAACAAACATACGGATATTAAATTCATAATCATACGTTAAGGTCCCCTCCCCTCCATCATTTTACAATTCCTGCAAACTGAACAGAACAGCCAGCCTTTTGAGCATGAGTGGATATATAAATCTCAATTTAAGAAAAAAGAAATTATACCATTTTTTTCAACAAACCTCAACCATTGTTCTTATTTTTTTTATTAAAATAAGATAGTCCAATGGTTTATTTGGAAGTTCTTGCATATAATAATATTGACTTTAATAATACTCCTTAATAGTCTACAAAATGCTGTTAATTTGGAATGCCCCAAATCCATTTCAATACTGATATTCATTCAGGAAAATTTAGTCTTCTCTTCCTTCCTACAATTGCATTATTCAAGTTCAATGATAATCAATTACAGTCCCAATATCTTTATTCACTGGACTATTGCCCTATGAATTTGCTCTTCCAACATTGTATGTGTACATTGGTTATTTTAACTGTAAATTTGGGCAAATTGCTAAGGGATGTGATCTGGCTTGCCAGGAGTATGGAGGTAAAAGTAAAGCAAGGCATAAGCAAATAAACAGATTGAAGATAACTAACTTGCCATCGAATGTAATGAAACTTTTTATTTTATGGATCTCTATTAATTCAACTCTGGATGCAAGGGAGAAAACCTGAATTTAAATTAAACCATATTTTATTTCATTTATATTGGAGTGTGCAACCTTGGCAAGTTTAAGATTTATGCATTTCAACTCCCAGAATTCCCCAGCCAGTATGGGTAGCTGGGGAATTCTGGGAGTTGAAATCCACAAGTCTTAAAGTTACCAAGATTGAACCATGATTTATATACATCTTTCTGTAATTTATGCTACAATTATGTAAATTATGTAAACAAAGCAGCGAGTGATTGAAAACTTATAGACATTATATGCCCTTGGCTATAATGGGATCTGGTTTTATGGCAGAGGTATGGAACTATGGCCCCTTTATGACTTATCGACCTCAACTCCCAGAATTCCTGAGCCAGCATTCTGGGACTTGAAGTCCACAAGTCATAAAAAGGCCATAGTTCTCCACCCTTGTTTTATGGTGTAAATTATTTCAAGCAGTGTATCAGTTAACCAGACAAGGAGGATAAGGATTTAATAACTGAGGAGGGAGGAGTGTTTCACACCTTGAGTTATTTATAAAAATAATACAGGTGAAATAAAAGTATAAATAAATATTTTAAAAATGTCCTAAAAGAACATGTAACAAAAGATTTTTTTTTTAAAATGGGGGAGAAATATATTTACCCTGCCAGGGAGAGACTAAGTAAAAAATGTCAGGGAACTAGCTCCAGATTCACTGGATCATCAATTTAATTCACAGCAATAAATGTCAGCACAAAGTCACGTTACAGATAGTGAATGCAGGCACAGCTGAAACAGGCCAGCTAAATAAAACTAGTTTATTAACATTGCATGAACACTATTTGGATTTCAAATGAGCATCCTTAAAAGTTAAAGGTACACTATATTTCACAGTTAGTATTGCTTGGAAAATGCTTCCCACTGTTGTAGAAAAGACTTATTCAAAATCATGGGTATTCTGTTGGGCAAATGAAAATGGATGTCATTTTCTAAAACATTTTACATAATATAGTGTATAAAATTTTATTTAATACATTTTATTTAAACTATACACATTACTTTGCCTCTTAAGGTGAGAGATATTTATTTCACTGTATTAGAGAACCGAATTTCCTGTTCAGTTTATTGGGTGTCTCTGCGCTAAGCTAAGATTCATATTCCAGAACTGCAGAATAGTAATAATTTTTTCACTACAGAATGATTTGACTCAAATATGGATATAAATTTAATAAATAAATAAAATATTAATTCTCTCCTTTAGGCCCCTAGGCTAACTTCTTCTTTCATAAGGAATGGAAGTTCAATTAGAAGTTAATTAAAAATAATAAATAATTTGCATACTACATACAATACACTTTTTTCTTTTTTTGCTTCACTGTCATGCAATTCAACTATTTCCATATTACTTTTCACTCCAGCACTGATATATGCTTATCAATATCTATGATATATGAAAAGCTGCAGCACATCGTGACATACATTTCCTCAAAAACAGGGGTGTCAAACTGACATCATCACAGCAACATCACATGACGTATCGGGACGTTCCCCCGCTTTGCTAAACTGGGTGTGACGCATCCAGCCCGCGGGCTGTGAGTTTGACAGCCCTGCTCTAAGGTATTACCACACTAATTGTCAAACCCATGCACATGATATAGAGTTGGGAATTCACAAAATTCACAAAATTCAATATATACAAAATAATAGTATATATTTAGGTGCCATAAAACTCTGGGCTTACAAGTTGTGAATCAGGCTCACTGCCTTGGCTTAACCATATATATGAGGGTCACTTTGTGCTGTCGCAGCATGGATTGAGTGGGAGCTCCTGAGGGGAATGCTTTGCACAGGGCAGTGGACAGATGCCCTTTTTCAGGCCCTTTGCAGTTGCAACCATGGGCAACCATGTCTGGAATGAGCCTAGCCAGATTGTACATGGCGTACAATCCCAAACTTTCTCTTGAGAGCAGGCAACAGAATTTCATTTTTAATGTAATGCCAGTGTACTCACAGTAAAAAAAAATAATAATAAAAGTTATCTCCTCCCCTCTCAGCTTATTTTATATCTTAGTGTCTTATGAATCAAACCTCCAAACAAGGTTTGATTAATACCAGTTGAGTTTCACACAAGGTCACACAATCGCCTTGATTTTAATTTTTTCAATTACTAATAATTAAAATTTAAGTAAGTTCAGAATACATCTGGAGTAGAAGGAAAAGGTGGTGGTGGTAGGAATGAAAGGGAGGAGCCTATATGAATGCTTTTTTCATAATTAAGACGAGGTGGCACAGTGGTTAGAGTGCAGTACTGCAGGCTACTTCAGCTGACTGCTAGCTGCAGTTCGGCAGTTCAAATCTCACTAGCTCAAGGTTGACTCAGCCTTCCATCCTTCTGAGGTGGGTAAAATGAGGACCCAAATTGTTGGGGGCAATATGCTGACTCTGTAAACCACTTAGAGAGGGCTGTAAAAGCACTATGAAGCGGTATATAAGTCTAAGTGCTATTGCTATTGCTAAAATGCTTTCCTCCCCACTCCACCCCTGTATTTTTATTTCTTTTCAATATTAAATTCCATAAAGAAAGAAAAGAAACAATTTTACCTGCTTACAAAATATTGCAGTTATCAGTTCTTGGTGACTAGTGAGTTGACATTATAATTTGTAACAATGTACGAATAAAACCAATTTGCTATAGTGGTTAAGATATCAGGCCAGGACATGTGGGACATAATTAATGTTCTGTCAGGAATAAATGCCTTGCCTCTGAACCAGAGCTGGAAGCAGGGGGGCCGGGCAAGCCAACCCCCAAGGTCCACCCTAACCCAATAACCCCTCCTTACCTTAGCCATGCCTAAGGGGTACTTAAGGGTCAGCCATGCAGTCCAGCAGCAGTTCCAGCATTGTACCTGTAATGATAAGATGCCTTGTTAATAAACTATATCTGGATTGATGAATACTTGCTTGTGGAGTTATTGGGCGTGATCCTTGAGCACATTCACAATATGGTAGCAGAGGATGGTTTAACAGCCCAATCCTAATACTCCATATCATGCAAAGGACCACGACGGACAGGGTGAATACCAGGGCATTCACCAAGAAGATGGCAGAACGACCTGCCCAACCCGAAACCACGCAAGGAGAGGCACCCGAGACGAACAGCCTACTCCACTACCCATGCACCCCGGCCAGATGCAACGAGGGGTGGAAGGAACACGAGAGCCCGAAAGGAGAGATGCACAACCTGAAAGAAAGATTTCTGAAACTGATAGATTCGTCTCAGAGCAACACCGACCTCATCGCGGAACTCCGGAGCCTGATCAAGGGCTGCGAAGCAGCGAGTGAGGAAGATGAAGACGAATCCGACTACACCGACGAAGACATGGTAAGAGAGGGCTGCCCCCACCAAAAACCCACCGAAAAGGCCGAAGGAGACTTCGCGCCCTTTTCGCGGTGGCCATCTTGGGAGATGACGTCACCAAAGATGGCCGACCAACCACCAATAGATTCCCGAGATTTAAATCTCATGGCGGGAATCGGGGCCTACTCCAGAGTAGCCGCCCAAAACTACCACGACAAACAAGAAAGCCCAAAGCCAAAACCTACAGGCCCGCCTACCGAGCCCGAGGTCAACAAAGCCATCGAACTAATTACCGCGGCCCTAGGGGACGAAATGAAGTTACCGGACACGCACCCCGGTGCTAGAGCAAAGTGTAAAGGGGACCCTAACGTGAAGAGGGCCAGCACCGGTACCCACTCAGGGGAACAGGCCACCACCGCGCAGGACCAGGGCCACCCAGGACTCCCATAGGAACGGGGCACCGAAGGCGATGGGACTACTCACCAGACCGACGACCGGGACGAGATCCATGGCCCACGGGACCATCCGCAGGGAGAGGACGTCCATCGGCGGGCAGGGGACTCGGCCCGACACCAGGAGGCGACATCTACGCAAGGCCGGGCCATCCGGGACCATTCGCGGCCCCAGCGGGACTTCCGACCTTCCCCGGCGATCCCCACCACTTCCCGAGGCTCCAGACGGCGACCCGCGACGATTTCGAGCAACCGAGGCCAACCAAAGAAGAACCGAAGGCCCATCCGGAAGGTTGGGGCCTCCACCCGGGAGCTGCAGAGACGAGCTCCTCACTCCACGGTGGCTGGGCAGGAATGAACCTCACGCATGCGCACTACTTCCCGGCAGAAGAAACGGAGCAAGACATAGAGCTACACAGACGCAAGCACATAGAAGCAAGTCAGTTCAGACTTGCCACAGTCGTTCCCCTGCCTTATTGCGAGTATCCTCACATAAGGAACCATGGACAGCGACACAATGTAAGTAATTTAACTTACAATTCAGGGACTTTGCCAAATGACTTCCCCAAGCTAAGGCTAGATGGGGAGAATTTCCTGGACTGGAATCAACAGCTCCAAGTCACCCTGCTAAAGGAAGACCTATTATCACTAGTCACTGACCCACCAAAAAAAACCTGGACTTTTGAACTAGATTGCACACACCATAAGGCTTACTGTAGTGTTATTGCTAGCATTACCCCCAGCATTTACCCCAGCATTAGCCACCACCTGACTTCCCTAGAGGTAATACAGAGGATGCACAAACTATTTTACTGCCAAAGCGTAGCAAGCACCACCAGACTATCCAGGGAGTTCTACGCCACCAAACTAAAGGCAGGTACCCCCATGAGCGAGCATCTATTATCCCTAAATGCCACCAGGGCCCAGCTGACACAAAGAGGGGAGGTCATAAGTGAAAGGACCATGATAAGCATTATTGTAAATTCCCTGGACCCCAGCTGGGACACCTTTATCATGCAGATAGACAACCTAGGGTCAGGGAAACTATCACTGGAGTTACTCACAAGCAAACTCATAGCTGAAGACAGCATCAGGAAAGACCACTCGTTAAACCGCAGGGAACAAAGGCTCAGCAGAAAGACTGAGCCACAGGGTAGGGGCCACAGTAACACAGAGTGCTACATATGTGGGTCAAGAAACCATTACAAAAGGGACTGCCCTAGAAACACGGGGGACAGGGACAGGACACACCGAAGGGACAGACCAGAACAAAGGGCAAGGTACATTAGCAGACACTCGCCAGAGGACAGATACAGGCGCAGGGACTCCCCGAGCCCCAGGGACAGGAGGAACCACAGGGACAGCTCCAGGGAAAGCCAGACTGGTTCACTGTATGGGCTAGGAGACAAAGAACAACACAAAGGCCAGGACAGGGAGGAAGGCACATGGCTACTGGACTCAGGAGCCACAAACCACACCACATATGACCGTAACCTACTAACCTCATTTACAGAAGAGAGCTTTATAATAAAAGTGGCTACCAGAACAATGTGGAGGTGACAGGGAAAGGTAACGCATATGTGCCAGGGGTAGGAGTCATACAAGGTGTGCTATTAGTACCAAATATACTGTATAACATCCTTGCCACACTAAAACTAAGCAAGAACAACAATGTAGAGGTGACATTCAAAGAAGGAAAGGCACAGGTGACCAGAGGGGGCAAAAGCATAGGGAAGATAGTGATCAGTGGGGACCTGCCATTCCTCCACCAGTCAGGGGCATGCAGCCCAAGGTAAACAATCATCAGAAGGTAAAAACAGACAGCACAAGTGAGGAAATAGAGGGGGTCAACAACACAAGTGAGGAAATAGAGGGGGTTAATCACACACACATCGCTGGTGACTCAAATGAGCAAGGGACACCCAGGAAGGAAAAACCAGCAATAGGAAAGTTGATGCATGACAACTGCACACACCTGTTACACAGAAGATTAGGGCATATTAGCTTCCCTGTGGTGCAGAAAATGCTGGAATGCTCTGAAGGTGCAAAAATAAAGAATTGTGAGAACTATCTCGAGTGTTCTATTTGTAAAAGCTCGAAATTAAAAACCAAACCCAGGCCAAAAAAATCAGTGCGCACAACCAATTCAATTTTCCAACTTATACAGATGGACCTAGTGGGGCCACTAAGGCCCTCCATCAAATACAGGAAGAGATACTTCCTAACCATAGTGGATGATTTCAGCCGCTATGGCTTCGTATACACCTTAAAACAAAAGAACGAGGTATTCCAAAAATTTAAGGAGTTCTATGCGAGGGTGGAGACACAACATAACACCAAGATTAGACAAATAATGACAGACAGGGGGTCTGAATTCTTATCAAGCGACTTCTCGCGATGGCTGAAGGCGCGTGGGATAGTCCACTACACGACTTCTCCATTCTCCGCCTTTCAAAATGGCGTTGCAGAACGAAAAAATGGAACACTGCAGACCATGATGAGGTGCGCACTAGAGGATGCCGGTTTAGGGTAGCATTTCTGGTCAGAAGCACTCATTTATTCGAACTACACTTTGAACAGGCTATGGTCCAGCGTATTGAATAAAACTCCATACAAGTTGATGTACCAAAGGAAACCACAGGTGTTGCACTTACACATATTCAGGGTCACAGCAGATGTGCACATCCCCAAGCAATTGAGACATAAAGGGGACAGAGTATCCAGAAGGTTGAGGTTCATGGGGTATGAACCAGGGACGAAGGGATACAGGTTCATAGACAGCAACAACAGGTTTGTGATATCACGAACAGCTGTCTTTCACGAAAACACTAACTGGTCCAAGATACATCTCAACGAGGTGTCCCTTAGCAAGGACGGACCAGGGGATGGCCAAAGGGAGATGAAGCACAACGCAGGAAAGGGCACAGAGCGGGAAAGGGGCAAACCCAAGAGACAGGGAATACTAGTGAAGGAGTGGAAGGAGAACCACCCATGTATCAAAGTGGACTCACTCACAGAGAAAGAAGCTAGGTACATGCATGACACTGAGACACCCCATGCCAGGCCAATCAGAGCAAACAGGGGCAAAGCGCCAGAAAGGTTAGGGGACTACGTGTTATCCCTCCACACTAACCAATTAACCCCCAACACATATCAGGATGTACTAAAATTACCAGATGGGGAAAGAGCAAAATGGGAACAAGCCATGGAAAGGGAGATGAACAGCCTGAGGGAACTAAACGTATACACCCCCTCTGAAGTCCCAGCAGGCAAAACACCCATAGGCACCAGGTGGGTCTACAAAGTCAAAACACTAGAGGGAAACAAAGTCCTCTACAAGGCTAGGCTGGTGGCTCAGGGGTTCGCCCAAAAATACCCTGATGACTATACTGAAACCTGCTCCCCCACAGTCAGGGCCGAGAGCGTAAAATGTGCATTGGTAATTGCATCACTACTTGGACTAGAAGTGCACCAGTTCGACGTGCAAACCGCTTATCTGCACGCTGAGCTTGATAAGGAAATATACGTGAGAGCGCCACCTAGCCAAAGCACCAGGAAGGGGGAAACCTGGGTCCTGAACAGAAGCCTGTATGGACTCAAGCAATCAGGGAAACGCTGGTACGAATATTTATCCAAAACACTGAAGTCCATGGGGTTCTCAGCCACCTCGGCCGACAACTGCTTCTTCACCAAGAAGTCAGGCAACTCTCTCGAATATGTCTTGATATATGTGGACGACATACTGTATATTGGTGATCAGGCTAGCAAATGCAATGACTTTGCCAATGAGTTGGGAAAACACTTTTCACTGAAAATATTGGGTAAGGTAGATAAATACTTGGGGGTGCAAATCACGAAAACAGACAAAGGTTTCCAACTATCACAGAAAGACAAAATTTTGGAACTAATACATAAATGCAATATGACAAACGCCAAAGGGTGTGAAACGCCAATGCAGCCAGACTTCATAAAGGACATGTATAATGAATCTGAGGCGTTCAAAGACAACACATTGTACAGATCAACCATAGGCTCTCTACTATACATTGCGAACTGGACAAGGCCCGACATCGCAGTACCAGTAAATCTGCTATCCCGACATGTAGGCAAACCCACCGTATACCACTGGGAAGCCATCAAAAGGGTATTGAGATATCTAAAACATAGCGCTGATGCCTGCCTAGCACTAGAACCCGAGAAAACCACAACACCCACACTCTCATGCTACGCAGATGCTGACTGGGCTGGGGACGTGAAAAGCAGGAAGAGCACATCAGGTTACATATTCTTCCTCAACAACAGCCCAGTACATTGGTACATGGGCAAACAAGACCTGGTAGCTACATCCACAACAGAGGCTGAATACATTTGTTTGTCCAAAGCTGCCAACAACCTGGTTTGGTTTGATGACCTGCTCGCGGACATATGGGCAGAACCCAACTATCCAATCACCATACACGAAGACAATAAGGCCACTGTGGAAATATCAAAGGCTGAGGCAGTCGGTCAAAGGTCAAGGCATATTGACATAAAGTACAAACACGTTAGACAGTTCGCAAGCATAGGGTTCATAAGGGTTATACATTGCGACACCGAAGAACAAACAGCGGACATTCTAACAAAACCATTACAAAACAAACAGCACACATATCTTACATCAAAATTGGGTGTCCTCTTAGAAACGACATCTCAGGTATGCACCGCCCAAGAACATCTCGGCCAGGCATTTAGAGGGGGTTTTGTCAGGAATAAATGCCTTGCCTCTGAACCAGAGCTGGAAGCAGGGGGGCCGGGCAAGCCAACCCCCAAGGTCTACCCTAACCCAATAACCCCTCCTTACCTTAGCCATGCCCAAGGGGTACTTAAGGGTCAGCCATGCGGTCCAGCAGCAGTTCCAGCATTGTACCTGTAATGATAAGATGCCTTGTTAATAAACTATATCTGGATTGATGAATACTTGCCTGTGGAGTTATTGGGCGCGATCCTTGAGCATATTCACATGTTCAAAGGAAACAAACTGCATCATTTGTGCAATAACACTATGCACGTATGAAGTCTCTTTCTCTTGGATCTCCCCTTGCACCTTTTCCCAGAGATGCCTCTGCTTGTTTTGTCATTTATAGAAATATCACTCTAAAAAGACAATTAAATTGGAGGTTAAATAATATTTGTATTGCTCTTTAGGTTTATAGAAGTATTCATATTCCAAAGTTTCAGTTCTTTGTTTTTGTACCTACCTTTGGTTTTGTCCTTAATTTTAAAAAAATCTTTGTTTCTGGTCTTGTTTTAATTCTTTAGTAGCCATATCTCCCACAGAGAGGGACTCCTCAGGGTGCTGTCGGTCAAACAATGTCGACTGGCGACCCCCAGGGGGAGAGTCTTCTCTGTGGGAGCACCTGCCCTTTGGAATGAATTGCCCCCGGAGATATGTATGATCCCTGACCTACGTACCTTTCGCCGTGCCCTTAAGACTTTACTGTTTCAACAGGCTGGGCTGGCTTAAATAACGAATTTTAATGGGTGTTTTAGTTTTTTAATATAGGGCCAAATTATTTAATATGTTTTAAACTGTTTTTAAACTTTATGGATATATGTGTTTTATTGTGGCTGTGCACCGCCCTGAGTCCCTCGGGAGAAGGGCGGTATAAAAATTTAAATAATAAAATAAATAAATAAATAAATAAATAAAATATAGTATTAAATTTTTTTTAAAAAACACCCAAATTTTATTATAGCAAAACATTTTCTCAATTAGACTCTACTTCATCCAATGCATAGAGTATAATACTGATAATACTGAAATACTCCTCTTTCAGCATAAAATAACATATTGCTGATGTAACAGATCATAGTCTAAGAAAATGTGTACTATATTTTTTTAGTCCTCTAGCTAGCATGTCTTCTTTAAATCAATCAATAACTAATTTCTGGAAAAAATGTTTGGGATCATAAATTGCTTCTCTGCCTCAGATAAAAATGGGTAAATATCTCCATTCAGACACAAAAATGTGCCAACTCTCTATTTCGCATTTCAGCGGGATAAATTGAATCATATAAAGTCATCTTTTAAATGGATAGGAATCTCAAATAATTGGTCTCTGTTCATGAAAAAAAAAAAGCAGTTCAAAGTTGAGATTTTGCAAGTAACCAGCAAAGTGTGTAGCAAATTTGTTTCTTATTACAGGCACAGGAGTTACTTCTGGTGTGTCAGCCAGTTTCCCAAGTACATCTGGCACAAGTACTCATTCTCCTTTTCAACATGTGCACAAAGGTAAGAAAAGCAGATCTTGATTTAATTCTTCTTTGTAGTTAATAGCAGACTTCGGGCCACAGTAGCCTTTGTAATGTCAGCTTGAAGGAAATTTGGCAAATGCAATGACACAACTAGGAAAGACCAAGTGAATGTTTAGGGTCTATTACCCACCAGGCTCTATCATTCATTCATTCATTCATTCATTCATTCATTCATTCACTCATTCATTCATTCATTCCATTTCTGAACACTAGGAGTTCATAATTCTAAAACTATAAAAACAGTTAAAATAATTGACAGTGGTGGGATTCAAATTTTTTTACTACCGGTTCTGTGGGTGTGGCTTGGTGGCCATGGCAGCGGAAGGATACTGTAAAATCTCCATTCCCTCCCACTCCAAGGGAAGGATACTGTAAAATCTCCATTCCCTCCCCACTCCACGGGAAGGTTACTGCAAAGTCCCTATTTCTCCCGATCAACTGGGACTCAGGAGGCAGAGAATAGATGGGGACGGGGCCAGTCAGAGGTGGTATTTACTGGTTCTCCAAACTACTCAAAATTTCCACCACCGGTTCTCCAGAACTGGTCAGAACCTGCTGAATATCACCTCTGAATTGATAACAATAAAAACATTCAAAAAATAAATACATACGGTAGCCCAGATAGTTAAATAACTAACAGAAAAGCCAAGAAACAGGGCCCTTAACACAGCTTCAGACCCAGGTAGATAGCCAAGTTTTTAAAGACTTACAAAAGGCCAACAGGACCGGGGGGGGTGTTCTTTTCTCCAAGGGGAGAAATCCCTACAAAGCTACAGGAGAGTGAAAATTATAAAGAACAGGTGGTAAAAGGACTACAGTCGACAGACAAGCCTTCACAATGGCTTCTTTTCTCTGATGTGAGGAATCCTCAGAATTATTCTTCAGCAATCAGTTTACTTCAGTAAAGATGAATTATATGACTTTCATTTGCCAATGGATGTACCTATTCAGGGAAATTAATTTAGTTGCTTTATCTCCTTGGGTGTAACTGACTTGGAAAGCAGAAATTTAATGGAATGTAGTCAAATGAACAAGCTTTTGGCTGCTAATACACCAGATCCTTGCTTAGGAGACATATATATGGAAATGATATGCAGCCTTGTAATTGGGGTATGTGGTTTATGAAAGCAGCTTTTTGTTCTGATCCCAAGAGTAATCATCACTGTAATGTGTGAAGAATGCCCAGCAAGTTCATTAGTTAATTGCAAGGAGAGGGAACGTGCTGCACTTGCATGGAAGTAATTTACCAGGCATTTAGTGAGACTTCTACACCAAGGCCTTTTATGCATGACTGGGGAATACCCGCATACAATAAGTCTCAGTTTACAAATATAAAAATTGGGGATGTTCTTGAATTGGTGCAAGTTTACCTTCTTTGCCAGTTGCATGTTTCAAACTGGCATAAAACGAAAACCAACAAGCTGCAGAAAAATATATTGAAATGCCTGCATGGCCCAAGAAGGTTGTTTGTTTGTTTATTTATTGAAATTTATATGGCTGTCCAACTCGCACTTAGTGACTCCAGGTGGCTTATAAAGGATAATTTGCTAAAGCTCAAATAAGAATATTTGTTTTATAATAATGTTTATAATAATGTAATCGCAGTTGGAACCTCTGGCTGACTGTGTGATGAACCATATACTGGTAATATTAATAAATAAATAAAATACAAACAAAAAAATAAATAATAAAATATTCTACATAGTATCTACTATCTCTACAGTGAGATAGGTAGCAAATAAATTTAACAAAATAAAACGACCAAAAGAATCCATTGCGAAGAGTCAAGGAACCAAATGGCAGATTCATTTCTACTGAAAATCCAAGTCTTACCTTTAGGTGACCATTATAAATAAAAATAAATGCTAGTGGCAGAAGGATTTCAACTCCAGCTTTGATCTTTTCATGGCTAATACTAAAAAGACTGAATAGACAAACTGGAATTGTCAGTGAGCCATTATAAAATGTCCACAATTTGCAATGAATGTCATATTCTGAGATGGGTATTGACTAGTGAGGATAGAGCATCCAAAACTACATTTTCTCTTATTGTTATTTTCTGAATGAGCTCTGTGAACAATGTTCTGCGGTGAAAGGAGGGTGAAAAAACGATTGAAAGAGTGAAGATAGATTGCAATCTGAAACATAGAGGTTTATAAAGCCCACCCTTTTATTCTGCTGCAAGCAAAGAACAATTCAGCTGATTTAAATTAAAATACTATACAGTATGGCAACACAATCCTAGGTATAGTTACTGTATATTATTAAAATGACATGAGCTCCACATGCTAGACATGAAATGTAATTGGCTGCTTAGAAGGGAAAGGTTTGACCCAGGAAACTAAGAAGTTGTTCTCCCAACTCTAATCACTAGCACAGTGATGGTTAACCTTTTTGGCACTCAGTGCTGAAACTGGAGTGTTTGTGTGCATGCCGGAGCACCGGAACCGAGAAGAGAGCAGCTGGCTGGTGTGCATGCGCACGGTGACCAGTTGCTCTCTTCTGGGTTCTGACATGCACGTGTCTGCTGGCCAGCTGGTCTTCGCATGTGCCCATCGGAACACAGAAGAGAGCAGCTGTCCGGCATGCATGCGCGTGACAGAACAGGAAGAGCAACTGGCGATGGCGCACATGCCCACAGAGAGGGGTCTGCATGCCACCTCTGGCACACGTGCCATAGCTTCACCATCATGGCACTAGCATTTGTCCTGCCAGAGTGTTTCTTCAGAAAAATACAGTTCTTCACACACATTTAGTTCAGTGGTGGATTTCAAAATTTTTTACTACCGGTTCTGTGGGTGTGGCTTGGTGGGTGTGGCATGGCATGGCATGGCTTGGTGGGAGTGGCTTGGTGGGCGTGGCAGGGAAAGGATACTGTAAAATCTCCATTCCGTCCCCAATCCAGGAGAAGGTTACTGCAAAATCCCCATTTCTTCCGAAACAGCTGGGATTTGGGAGGCAGAGAATAGATGGGGGCGAGGCCAGTCAGAATTTTTACTACCAGTTCTCCAAACTACTCTAAATATCCGCTACCGGTTCTCCAGAACTGGTCAGAACCTGCTGAATCCCACCTCTGATTTAGTTCTTCATCTTTGTTGTAGACACTTAGTTGGCTAAATGTAGTAGAATTTATTTTCATAATAAATTGCCTTTACATTTAGTGCTGATTGCAATCGATAAAGATGTGATGTGATTTTATTAAAGCTCTTCTGTTAAAAGAGTTGCTTTCCTCAAAGCTGAAGTTCCTCATCTCCCTGGACATCTTTGGAATCTGTTTTGGCAGATTGGGAGCTTTCTTAAATCCTTTTTAGGAAGCTGGATGGGACAGTAGAGAATTACATTTCATTTTCATTAGGGAAGTTTACCTTTTAATTGTATTTAGTTTGATTATATTATCCTCAGTTAATTGTTTAAGAGTACATATAAATGTACAAGTACTTGTATTAAAGACAAATACTCTGAATTGACTTTCATTTATTCTCAAGGAATTGTAAATTATAGTCATGGGCAATCTACAATCTCTAAGTCATGTTCAACTTTCGATTCCACTTTTTATGCTCCCATTTTCAGCACATACAAATCTAAAGACAATAATCCCCCAATATCTCATATCCTCTCACTAGGGGAGTGTCACTATGCTACTGCTGTGTGCACTACAGTCCTTAATTAAATGAATAATAATAATTTTAAAGCACTATTAAAATTAGGTTAATAATTACAAATTTAGTAGATTAAAAATAACCTCCAATGAACTGTTAGATGGGGGTTTTTTGGTTTTTTTTTATTGTTGCTTATTAAGTAACTGCAGCAAGCAAAGCACCATCAAAAAGAAATCATTGCTTTCTTCAAGCCTACAGAATGGCACCCTGATTTAAGATGATGCTGGTACTATCTATGAGATAATAACAAAACATTGGAAGGATTTTTATCTGTTTTAGAAATATTGGATTGATCCTAGATGCATTTGATCAATAATTAAACAAAGTAGTTGATGATTAACCCTGAAAATGTTTTTAAATTATATTTTCTCTCTCTCTCCCTGTTTATCATTCTAGGAGATCTTTCTGGTCAAGGGCATCTGGCTACTGCTCTTATCATTGCCATGTCCACTATTTTCATAATGGCTATTGCTATCGTGCTGATCATCATGTTTTACATTATGAAAACTAAAACTTCAACTCAAGGTAACTGTCAATTAATAGCAAAGATTACAGTTTTGAAATGGGAGGGGGGGAAGTTGCAGCAGAATAAAAAAAAAAGGTAAGCAGGCAGTTGTAGTGACACAATTGGAGTGTCAACCCTTGTGTTCATTATTATTATTATTATTAATATTATTTATTAAATTTGTATACCGCCCTACTCCTTTCGGACTCAAGGCGGTGAACAGCCAAAATAAAAACATTTGTAGAAAAGTTAAAATAATTATTTAAAACTAATTAAATAGAATTTGGCCCATAATTTAAAACATATCAATTAAAATCAATATCAAACATTAAAACCAACATGGAATCAGGCCAGCCCGGCTAGCTGAAAGAAGTAAGTTTTTAGGGCCCAACGAAAAGTCCAGAGGTCTGAGATCACTCGTATCTCTGGAGGTAGATCATTCCAGAGGGTAGGTGCCACCACAGAGAAGGCTCTCCCCCTGGGGGTCGCCAACCGACATTGTCTGGCTGACGGCACCCTGAGAAGGCCCTCTCTGTGGGACCGAACCGGCCGGTGGAAGGCAATTGGTGGCAGAAGGCGGTCCCGTAAGTACCCTGGCCCTAAGCCATGGAGCGCTTTAAAGGTGGTCACCAACACCTTGAAGCGCACCCTGAAGTCCACTGGAAGCCAATGCAGCTCGCGCAGGAGAGGTGTCACGTGGGAGCGCCCCGTCGCTCCCATAATCCCCTGCGCGGCCGCATTTTGCACCAGTTGGAGCTTCCAAGTGCAGCCCAAAGGGAGCCCCATGTAGAGAGTGTTACAATAGTCCAGACGACAAGTGATGAGTGCTTGAGTGACCATGCGTAAGGAGTCCCAATTCTAGAAAGGGATGCAACTGGTGTATCAGGCGAACCTGATAGAAAGCACCCCTGGCCACGGCCGTTGTATGCTCTTCCAAAGACAGCCGTGCATTCAGGAGGACGCCCAAGTTGCGGGCCCTTTCCGTGGGGGCTAATGATTCACCCCCAACAACCAGTGATGGCACCAGCTGGCTATACCGGGGCGCCAGCAGCCACAGCCACTCGGTCTTGGAAGGGTTGAGTTGAAGCCTGTTTCATGAGATAGAATGAAGTGTGAAAAGGATGGACTGGGTTTGCCATCTTGTATTCAAAATGCTTGGTGTAGTGTAGGTGACTCTTACGAGTTAATCTTAACAAGGCGTGTATTTTGCACTTACAGCATGCTGCACCAGCCAGTCAGTGAAGACGGTAGAAGCCCAGGCCAACGTACAGGAAGAAAAAACAGAAGCCCAAGGTTGGGACTGTTTTGTAATTTCTGCTGTTTAGACATCAGTGCCCACAGGGCTTACATTGCTTTAATGTAACTGCATAAACTCCCATTGTTAGTGGAAGAGTAATTGGAAAGGCATTGAAAACTAATGAAAATTCAGCTCTGCATTTGGTTATTTATGCGTTCTTACCTGCTCGGAGAAGCTGCAAGGCAATTGTATTCACAACTCAAATGCCAGGTGGTTGTTGCTGTATGTGTCTGATTTGTGTTTTTGCCACTTTGTTCTTTTCACATCCTTTTTCTATTGCAGAAAATGGAAAAATTTTCTCTGAGAAAGATGAATTTGGAAAATTGACAGCAACTCCAGCTAAGGTTGTCAAGAGGTATGTGTTACCTAAACAGCATGCTGGTAGTGCAGGCACAACATGACAACAATTGCAATCTATTGGGGGGATGGGTGTTTGTTTCTAAACTGAGCCCCATTGAATCCAGTGGGTGAATTGCTAAGCAGTTTTCATTGGCAACGACATGGCTGGTATAATGAGATCAAATAAATTAGAAGGGACAATAATGAAGGCTCAAGCATTGTTTAAGAGGGAACAGTTTCCATTACTTAAACTCTTCAAAATTAAAACTATAAATAAGTGATGGTGTTCACATGCATATGTGGATCAGTCCCTATTAAATGAAATGTGAGGAGTGGATCTATATGTACAGAGAATTCATTCATGAATATTCAGTAAAATATTCACCAGGCCTGGACTTGGGCACATGGTTGTTGTAAGTCCTCTTGGAAGTGGAAATGCACAGAACACTACAGTCCTACATTGCTGAAGAAAACCAGGATTACTTTTAAATAAATATACTGCTAGACATTAATTTGCAGATGAAGAGTGAAGAGTGTTAATGTTTCCCCCTTTTTTTGCAGTATTTACTTACACTCAATCTAGTATTCATCATCTATATTAAATAAACATTTAACAAGTATGCAATTTAAATCCAAAAGGGCATTTCTGGAATTGTGCATGTTGCTGTTTTAGAAAAGCAATCCTGGTTAGCATATTTATTTGTTTGTTTGCTGCTTTCCAGTGAAAACGATGCTTCTTCAGAGAATGAGAGGCTTTTAAGTCGCAGCATGGACAGCGACGAAGAAGCTGCAATTGACAAGCAAGGGACTCCAGAATTGTGTTTGTTGTCTCTGGTACATTTGGCTCGAGATAAATCTTCAACAAACAACAAATCAACCGGAGTAAGTTAATTGGAAACTTTGTTGAATCAGTGACCTTTTTGATGATGTGTTACAGTGATTAGTTGCACTTTTAATGGACAGTATCCAAAAGAAAAATGTACGAAGGAATCTTTGTGATGAGCTGATGAGAAAAAGGCTAAAAATGGGGTGGAATTATATTATTTCCATCAAACTGCTAAAGCAGTGTTTCTTAACCTTGGCAATTTTAAGTTTGATGGATGTCAACTCCCAGAATCCCATAGCCAGCATGAAGTTCACCCATCTTAAAGTTGCAAAGTTTGAGAAATGCTGTGATAAAGGCTACTAGCAAGCCAGAAAGACAAATGTTTGCACACCTGGTGCCTTCACCCTCCCATCCTCTTTCCCAGATGATCTCCTTTGGCACTAAGACAGACATTTGTTTTTTTATTTTATTTTCACAGTATTGTAGTTCTAATTCCACAATTAACATAACAATAGGGAACATGTTCTTTTACTCCTATTTTCCTCTGTGGGTTCATAAAAACTTTACAGCAAGGAAAAAATGGAGAGTTCAGGTTTATAGAAGCAAAGGAATCATGTTTCTATATTGCAACTTAATGATGTTTTAAAAAGTAAAGAAAAATGAAGTTTAGCAGTAAGGTGGCACAGGATGGGAAAGGAAACATGCTTCATGGGATGGGATAGGAATGGGAGCGGAGCGGAGCGGAGCGGAACGGAACGGAACGGAACGGAACAGAACAGAACAGAATAGAATAGAATAGAATAGAATAGAATAGAATAGAATAGAATAGAATAGAATAGAATAGAATAGAATAGAGTAGAGTAGAGTATGAGCTTCTAAGGGAGAAGACCATCGTCTTAACAGGGCACTGTTCGATCAACTACAAAATTATATACATAAAAAGCATGGAGAACTGAGAAGCCCAATATGAAATGGCTACACAAGATAGTGAGGGATAGCTGCTCACTAACTGCTGGAGGGAGGGGTTATGCTTGGCACTGATCAGAAAAATATGCCAGCAACGTTTATGGACTTGATAGTACAGAGTGTTCTTACAGTTTGATATAGGTGCTTTTTCATTAAATGTACTCAAATCCCACTGATACTCCCAGTTGCAACATACAACTGCCCACTCTGTAAGACAGAGAGGAAGAAGGAATGGAGGATGGGGTGAGTGTTTGCAGCTTCCCAAATTGTAAGCATAGATACAGATTACAATTCCAGGTAAGGTATCCCCAAATCAATCACCCAAAGGACAAGAAGGGGAAAGGTGTGAATCCCCAAAGGGCTTGGGAGAGAAAAGGTCTGAGACCTCCAGCCTCCAACTCTGTGGGCTTAACCATTCCAGTGCAGACAACTTCAAAAACATGTCTTCTGTGTCCATTGTGACACAGTGCACAAGAAAGAATAAAAGGGATCTCTCTTGATTTCTTTTTAAATGAGAATAATAATTAGGTTGCATACTGAGAAGAGAAGCAGTAATGTCAAGGAAGCCACATGGAAGAATCTTGCCTAAAGCTGCCTCAGTCTTGTCAGTGCCAATGATAATCTTGATATTTCCTCCCCATTTTCCATGGATTCAGAACTAAGAGTTGAATAGTTCGTCCAATCCAATATATAACTTCTTAGAAATAAAATCCTGAGGGACAAATTTTTGGATTCCAAGCCAGAGCAGTGTGTGCTTTGAACAAAAATGAAAAGAGTAGATTTCATTTAAAGCACAAACAATTTGACACAATTCCTTCTTTCTAGCTAGGTATGCACAAATATATGTATTTTTTAACTTTACAGCCAAGATTCATATTTTGTTTTATGTTCAAACCAAAGCTACTTTATATACCATACCAAATACATAAGGAATGCCATTTTTGCCTCTGATTCTTCACAATCCTGAATGACTTAGGTCAGTTTAGTTTTGAAAGATAAATGTTTTTGCCTTTTATTTTCCTTAGATACAAAGCCGGAGAAAAAAGATACTCGACCTATACACTAATGTATGCAGTGTGGCAGAAGGTGAGTGAAAAGAAATAAAATATAGAAACTGAAAACATGTATGAACTGCTTTCGTAAGTACACGTTTTTATGGAGCTTCAACACTGCCAAGGAGTCACAAATACTAGATACAGATTAATCCCGTAAAGTTGAATATTCTAATGCCAGAATCAGGTTGGTGTTTGGTACATTTGGAATTCAACAGGGAAAAGTCTTGAAAACTTCTTCTGTAAACAATCTCCGTGAAAAACTCCAGTAATAGGATTTGTAGTCCCATAGGCATCCTGCCTTTATCTGTGATGTTTAAGAATCAGTTCAATAGTTATCTAGAAGACAGATGGCACAAGGTGGAAAGTGTTAAAATAAACTTCTATTGTAGGGTTCTTTAAGCTGATTAATTATATATGTACACAGCCAGACTCAGAAAATAACTGTCTGTGATATACTGTACATTATTTAAAAGCTGTAAAATAGGCAAAACATATACACCTTATATACAGTAACTTACACATTTGTGGATATAAGCTATTCACATCTGTTTTGTTTGCTTTATCTCAGTAGAAGCTTTTGAAGAAAAAGGAACTTTCAGAGGTGGATTTGTTCTTAACTGTAATAAGATGTGGGAAGTTAACTAATACAGAGTGCATTGCTCCCAAAATGAAGAGATTTTTTTTTAAAAAAACAACAACACCCACACACAAATAAAAAGGAAAATATTGCAGGAAGGTTCTTTTGAATTTCTCATAAAAGTCTGTGGAACATGAGACCTCTCAGATGATGGAATACTTCCACCATCCTTCATGAAGAGCTGTGTGGCCTGAAACAGTTTAGACATGTAGTTCAATGAGACCCAAATTCTCAGTTCTGGTACAAATGGACCATTTCTCCTGCCTCTTTTGAGGCTGGAGACACAAATCTCTTTCCTTTAATTAAATTTTGTTGTTGCTTCATGTGAAGGTTGGCAGAAGGTTACGTTGGCAAGTGTTTAAATCACAAGGGATAGAGAAGCAATGGATTAGTATATATTCCAGGAGAAGGTAAAAATAAAAAATGCTTTAAAACATAAAGTAAGAGACTCAACAATCTTTGCTGCTGCTTCTTCTATAAGATGAAATCAAAGCAGCAAAATAGAATGAACGTTGTTGAAGAATTAGCAGTAGTGAGGAAAAGTACCATGAAGTAGAAATGGGGATGACCCAACAGATAATGTCAACCCTGTGTAAATGCGATATATGTGAATATATCTTTTCATTTGGAGTATACAATGTAATATTATCTTAAGGGACAGACAAGTGAAATAGTAAAAAGGCAGATCCAATAACGTGACTGTGAACTTCCTTCCAGGCCTCAGTCCCACAGAGCTGCCCTTTGATTGTCTGGAAAAGACCAGCAGGATGCTCAGCTCCACTTACAACACCGAGAAAGCCATTGTGAAGACCTGGCGCCATCTTGCTGAAAGCTTTGGATTGAAGCGGGATGAAATTGGTGGCATGACAGATGGCATGCAACTCTTCGACCGCATCAGCACAGCTGGGTATAGTATCCCAGAACTGCTGACAAAACTGGTTCAGATTGAGCGATTGGATGCGGTAGAGTCTCTCTGTGTAGACATCCTAGAGTGGGCCCAAGTGATGCCGAAGCCTGATCCAGCTGTGACCTCCTGACTTGCATTTTTGTGATTTTCATTTCCAGACGATGATGGGGTGATTGAACTAACAAAGGGATTGAGAAGAAGATAAACTTTTGAAACGTCTGTAGCTTTTGTTTCAGTATCGTTTTTGCTATTGAAACAATAAAAAACAACAACCACCAAGGTTTGTTCTTGGTTTTTGGAATCAAATACAAAGTGCTCGAACTGAAGACTTTTTCAACAAGACTTGTTTATGTCCCCAAAAGACATTACAGTTCATTTACAGTTCCATTTACAAGCACGAGTACAGATCAATCTACTAGTATCATTACTTGCTTTGAAGAAATATGGGTTAATTTTGTTTCAGTCCTGGATAATGAATATGTCACATCAAAAATAGTGATCTATATGAAAATCTGTGCTGCTACAAGAAGTATTTTTTGAATTATAATTTTTCTCCCATATATTATGGATTTGGGGGAGGAAAAAATCCATGCCTGTAGGTGAAGTTGGCTGAATTATCATTCTACCAAGATCTATAGCTTTATTCCAATTTATTCCAATTATAGCAAATAAGAGTTTGTATAAGTGGTCCTTACAAACAGTTCAGCAATATTTTTATATATACTAGTGGAAACTTAAAGTACTTATAATATAAGCAGAATTTATTTATTAATGTAATATTGCATTTCATAAACATCTGATCGGGACCATCTTTTATGCACTAGAACAAACAAATGGGAATATTTGTTAGTTCTTGAAAAGAGATCATTAATGAGAGACAGAAGCCTGTAATAAATCTATCAAATTGATCAACTTTAGATGCAAAGGAAATTAATGACTGTTGAAACACTTTTATGTTTTAGCATTTAAAAATATTACAGATTTCTTGACTAGAATTGTTGCAGTCACCAACAGAAATTTCCATGGTATGTTTAGTTTTCCTGTGATGCTTTTACTTTACCCAAAACAATTTTTTTCTGGGCAGCTGTAATAGGAACAGTAAACAATAGTAGTTAATGAAGAAACAGAAATATCTACTTTTGATACAAGCACAGCTCCCTCTTACATTTGAATATAATGAATTATCATGATTATTTTTGAAATAAATCTGGCTTATAATGTCTGAGCAAATGAGAACACTGCTCCCAATTTCTCATGGTATATGAATTTGCATGGTGTTTGGGCATATTTGAGGATGTGTGTTTCATTTAATTCACCTTTTTCCCAGCTGGTGGGCCATCTGTCAGAAGGACTTGTGTGCCATGTGAATTAAATAGATCACAATCATCAGGGCTTCTATGATGGATGCAGGCTCCTCAGAACTGGAGACTTTCTTTTCTTTCTATAGAATGTTGGACTAAGTACCGACTGATAAAACTGTATTGCTCTAAATTATTTTATTTAATGTGAAGGTACTAATTTTTCCAATATTATTTAAAATAACTGTATACCATGTTTTAATATGAAATCCATGGAAGAACTGATTATAGGAACATCATATGAACACCTAAAGCAGTGTTTCTCAACCTTGGAAGCTTGAAGATGGGTGGACTTCAACTCCCAGAATCCCCCAGCGCTGGCTGGGGGATTCTGGGAGTTGAAGTCCACCCATCTTCAAGCTACCAAGGTTGAGAAACACTGACCTAAAGTTTGTTACGATGATCTACTTTGCATAGTTAAAGCGTCCATTAGGGCCTTCGTCCTTTCTTGCCTATTATCAGCACTTGAGAAATTTGCATTTGGGTCAGTTCCTGTGACCCATCCCGATAACCCACTTAGTGCAAAAAAGAGAGAATAGTAACTATTGAGTTTTATCATAGTATAACCCTAGTGTAAACACTGTGCCTTTGGATACAATGGCCTGTGGTCTTTATTTATAGATTTGAAAGGAATAGCCCCTCTTTTTATGCCAGAAATCATAACCACAGAGCCCAAGAGTTGGTAGAAATTTAATTAGCAAGTTTGTTAATATACCTATCAGAAACTGCTATGTTGACATATTTCAGTAAGTTATTATTATTAAAAGAAACAACATGCCTTTAAAACATTTTTAATTACAAGAAGCATGACTGAATGAAAATGCTATAAAACTATAATTCATGTTCAGGAAAATAATAAGTAGGCCAACCCCCTAGTGCCTTCATTCCAAATAAGAAAAATCAAATTCTAGTCTAATGGGGTCACTGAGATGAATATTTAATATTGGTATGTCTCCATGCAGCATCCAGTTTGTTAGCCTATGAGTTCTTGCCTTAAAATATATTTTACTATCTGCGATGTGTCCTTTCTCCCCTGAATAATGATAGAATTATTTCCTGTACTTAATTTGCAAACACAATATTTGTTACAGTTCCTTTTTCCAGTGCAGCTGGAAGCAACCTTGAAATCTATTTTCGTAGATACAAATAAATAGAAGTGTGAGATTAGTACCTTGAAAAAGGAGAGGAAGTGACTTTGGGTTTTATTCTGAGCCTCCACATCCTATAATCTAGTGCACAGTAGGACCATTCAGGTGGATGCTCAGTGGAAACCCAAGCAATCCCGGTGGAATTAATATTTGCAAATTCCACACATTAACCATTACATCATGAGATGTTGTATGGCAGAAGAAAACCACCCATGGTGGTCTTCTCAACATCTGCTCTAAGACAATTATCCAGAGGTAGGAGGCAATTGTCATAGCAGGTGGCAGGATCTAGCTAAACTTGGCTGATCTTGAATAGGCTAAGCAGAGTTGGGCCTTCTAGATCGTAAATAATAATAGGTGGATAAAAATGCCACAATAAGACTTTGACAAGCTGGTTGTGCACTGTTGCTAAGAAAACAAGATAAATGTATCAAGTATACATGCATTAAATTCTTTTTTTAAGATGGTGACATTATAAAGTAATCCGATAGGTTCATTGTTGCAAACTGGATTTAGTTTTTATTCCATCTTTGTAGTATTAGTTCCACAAGCACTTTAAAAAAAAGAAACATCTTTGGGTCATAATTTTGGGATTATAACATGCAAGAATTTCAACTGCTTATTCTGCATCTCCACATAAATGCAGCTCCAAACTATAAATAATAATTCACATCCCCACTTCCTACTGACAAAGTGATCTTGGAGAACTAAAGAATTGCCATTAGATTTGTTTTGGTAATTGTTTAAAAATACATAGTTTATGTCTGGGGAATATCAAGGCTTTGAAATCAACAGTACCAATGTGAACAGAGGAATATTTAATATTTTGTTTAAAATAGAAAGAAGCTTTTTACTGTAATTTAAAAAGCAGCAAAAGGCAAGATTAGTCCTGCATTCTTGATAAATATTGTAACAATTTTGTGTAATTTTGTATATATAACTTATTGTTGCACATTATGCAAAATAAATATGATAAAAACATAAAGCAACGTGTGTTCTAATAATTTAGATGGCACCATTCTTTTATACAACAGGCAAGTTTTGAAGAGTTTGCCAAAAGTTAACACAAGTATGGTTACATTTTTAAAACATGTATTATTTCAGTTTAATATAATATTGATTTTCATGTAATATTAAGTAATTTATCATTAACTGATAACAAAACATTAATTCTAGCTGAAGTTCCCAAACATTTGTTTAAAATAATTAGCCGTCAGCATCAGAGGTAGTTGTCTTTCAAGTCTATTTCACTGCCTACCAAAAGAATATCATCCCATGTTGTTTGCAGGGCATAATGTGTGAAACCTTTAGCAAAGGAATCTAACCATGTGGTTAAGTTATGAGCCACTTTTATTCTCGGACGAATAAAAGTGGCTCATAACTTAACCACATGGTTAGATTGACCAGTCAATTTTGGTGCTGTCTATGCTTCAAACCAGAGTGGATTTTCTTGTACAAGAACGAATTTTTTTTTTCCAGTTTAAAACTCCATGGACCCAATTTAAGATCTTCTAATGAGGTCATTAGAGGCCATTAAAAGGACACAATAGCTCAGTGGCTTAGACGCTGAGCTTGTCAATCGAAAGGGTTCGAATCCCTAGTGCCGCATAATGGGGTGAGCTCCTGTTACTTGTCCCAGTTTCTGCCAACCTAGCAGTTTGAAAGCACGTAAAAAATGCAAGTAGAAAAATAGGGGCCACCTTTGGTGGGAAGGTAACAGCGTTCCGTGCGCCTTTGGCATTTAGTCATGCCGGCCACATGATCACAGAGATGTCTTCAGACAGTGCTGGCTCTTTGGCTTTGAAACAGAGATGAGCACCGCCCCCTAGAGTCAGGAACGACTAGCACATATGTGCGAGGGGAACCTTTACCTTTTTAATGAGGCCATGTACCATTTGTGAACTATACCTTCTCTAGAACAGAGGCCATGGACTGGTACTGGTTGTTGGCCTGTTAGGACCGGGCCACACAGCTGGAGGTGAGTAGTGGATGAGTGAGCAAACTGAAACCATTCCCAACCCCCCGGTCCATGGAAAAATCATCTTCCAAGAAACTGGTCCCTGGTGTCAAAAAGATTGGGGATCACTGTTCTAGGAATCTAGATTTTTCCCCCCCAATAATTTTACTTGACTCACTACCTAGTTTCTTTCAAGACTCCCCCATCTTTATTGTGCCTTCATGACGGCTGTATTCCTTCAGATGGGTCTAAATTAAAGATGGTAAGTGGAGCATATGCCATTCTTACTGGAGTATTAAGTCAGAACATTTTTGAGAGAATTGAATAACATACTTAAACTGGACATTCCCAGTCATGCTCCATAAAAAATGGATCTCAGATGTTTTTTTGTCCATTGTTAATTTTTCACATGTTCCAATCTGAGATGTCTCACTTGTGTGTGTACATGATTTTTTAAATTGTTGCTTATCTTGCCACTAAATGTTGACAGAACTTCATGTGGGCCCCACTAATATAGAAAAGAAGCAAACAATACCCAAATATGGTACTTGTTCCAGATTGTTGGGGACAATATGCTGATTCTGTTAACCACTAAGAAAGGGCTGTAAAGCACTATGAAGCAGTATATAAGTCGGGTGAAATGCTACCAGTTCGCATGGGTTTGGGCGAACCAGTAGCTGCGGCGGCGTGTGGTTCAGAGAACCAGTAGCGGTGGCAGCGCGAGGCTCCGCCCACCCACCTGGAAGTCATTACTTCCTGGTTTTAACCAGGCAATAACTTGTTTTTTACCCTCTGTGCATGCGCAGAAAGCTTTGCACATGTGCAGAGAGTCCAAAATCACACCTGACGTGCACGCACACACACTTCCGAACCAGTAGGGAAGGTAAGTAGATTTTACCCCTGGTCTAAGTGCTATAATGCTATTTATTTCACAAACAAATAATTCAGAATATAAAGTCTCAGCATGAACATTAATATCCACCTCAATTCAATAATTTAAATTAAAAGATTAACTATGGGCAATTCTTCCTGTGCTGCATTAAACAATAAGGGCTGTTTTGGGTCACTCATCCCAAAGTTTGGTTCCACTCATCACAGTGAAGTTTATATAGGACAATATTCGAGAAAGATGACATGCCCACTGCATTTAAAAAAGGCATTAATATCTATCAGTTTGCAGAAGATTACAGCACAATTTCTGAAGCTCTGGATGTCTCCAATTCAGTCAGATATGTACTCTTGAAATTGAGACCATTTGTGATAATACTGAGTTTTTCCAAGAGAGTTCATCTTATCAGAATCACTATAAGAATAGAGCATAAAATGGCCAAGGACAATCTATGGATCTGCAGGTCAATCTCATCTTGGTTAAAGTTCATGGCTCACTTTCAGAAAAATTTCAGAGTAGAAATGGGATTCGTGGAAGAGTAGCAAGGCAGATGCCACATCAATGTTCACACAATTTGTGTGCATGAACCATAAACCATCACAAATGAACTCTTTTTCTTCTTTTTGTGTTCTTTTCTCCCAGAGATTGGTGACTATCAACAATATTTGCTCTTTTGCTGTTACTAAACAAGGAAATGTATTTTTGTCAAACAATACATGTAGTTTTTTCAACTAGGATTTATGCCATCTGCCAGTGCTATGTTTTCTTGAATCTTTTCTTGATATTTCTGATTGCTTACCCTGTGTGCTTAATATTTCACTGTCCTTTTGGTGATGGTATTCACAATGTCCAAACAGAGTATTTATTTGTCTTTGGAGGACCATCTCATTTTGTTTATGTGCACACTATGATATTTTATGTAGTCTTCTATATAATCCACATTTCAAAGGTTTCTAGTCTCTAGAAACCTAGTCTCTTTGTTGTCACATGAGTCATTGTATGCTTCTACTTTACAACTAAGAATTGCAAAAATGTAATGGCAGACACTGGCAATTTTGCCTCAAAACACTCAGCGAAATCACTTCCATATTGCAAGTATTTATTAACAAATTCTTTTAAAACATACACGTCAAATCCAGTTGCAGTTTGTCTTATATGTACAGTATGTGCTACTATCAATGAACTAAATATTGTAGCCTTTTTGGTGAAGAACTGAAAATGCAATTCTTTCTCTAGACCCGTGATGGCGAACCTATGGCCATGTCTCCTAGAGAGGCTGGGGACAGCAAAAAAGTCACTTCCTGTCCAACTGGAAGTTGGGAAACAGGCCGTTTCGGGCTTCCGGAGGGCCTCTGAGGGGGTGGGGAAGGCTGTTTTCACCCTCCCCAGATGCATAGAGAGGTTCTGGAGCCAGGTGAGAAAGAAAAATAGGCCTACTGGGCCTTTGCATGCCAGGAGCGGGGGGGAGAGGGGGTCACGCGCACATGCATGGGGCAGGGCACATAAAATTATGGGTGTAGACATGTGCACATGCAAACCTCCCCCGCCCCCACTCCTGGCACGCGATGGCAAAAAGGTTAGCCATCACTGCTCTAGACTTTAAGAAAGGGGTGAAACTACCAGATCTGGACTGATATTTACATGGTTGCTAGATGGCAGCAAAGAGTTAAGGTTTCTGTGTTTCTTTGTTGCCATCTAGTGATCGTTTAGATTTTTTCAGCCCTGATCTCGTAACACTAGAATGAAGGATCCCTGTTCCGAATCTAAGATGAGGATTTGTCACAATCTCTGGTCATTTTCTACTAATTTCATTCAATAGAGAACACTGGATTTCTTGGAATGTTGACAGATTTAAAATTTTGCTTTGAAAACAAAACCTCACAAACATCAACATTTTATGCTACAAGAGGTACTTCCCCACATATCTTTATACCACAAGCATAAAGTAGCTGCATGCCTTTGCAATCTCATGTCATCACTTGAATGCGATGAGTTGAGCTGAGCTGATTTTTTTAAAATTGTTGTTGTTCTGGCTCAGTTTGTGTCAAGAATTGCAGAAGAGGTATTTTTGTTGTTTGCAACACTAAAATTAGCTGAAGATACCTTGTGGATAGGTCTCCTCCACACTGGTGGGCACCCTTGTTTCAGCCTAACCTCTGGCTTCTAATATCAAACAGGGATCATTCCCTCCAGCCCTTGTGCCAAGCTTTAGCATCCTGTTACTTCATCTTTGGTGCTGGCAGTTTATTTTATTTCCATTCTATTCGGAAAGCAGGGGAGGAGATGCACAATAGGATGTGGCAGTTTAAGTTGAGTAATTGAATGGGAGGTGTTTCTGTTCTCTCCTGCTGAGAAGCAGAAGGTGGAGGCTGATAGATTTGTGTTGTCTTTATATACTCAGCATTTCATGACATGCAGGGTGGCTTCCAATTTCTTTAGAGAATTTGGAAATATAGTGGGGAGGTGCTCTTAAATCCCCTCAACCATCAATTAGTTGAGTTTTTCTTTCCTTTTTTTCCCCTGCATGTATATGTTTTTTTTAAAAAAAAAATCATACAAAAGTAGGAACTTTTTCGCTCATACCAACTGAAATGAAATTTTTAAAAATGCTTCCTTACCAACTGTCTCCTTTTGTCCTTTTGTACATATCCCTTTTGTCAAGGGAAAAAATATCCTTCTTTGCTTAGCTACCCTAAAAACCTGCAGTATCACCATGTTACCCCCTAATGAGACCTAAGAGACACATCTTACTAGTGGTCGCCCCTGATGGATTGTTGTGAGTCTCATAGAATTATGATATGAGGTAGATGATCATATATATCCTGCACATAAATAATATGCACAGGTAGTCCTCAAGTTATGACAACAATTGAGCCCCAAGTTTATGTTGCTAAGTATAACATTTGTTAAGTGAGTTTTGCCCCATTTTACAACCTTTTTTGCCACAGTTGTTAAGTGAATCGCTGCCATTATTAAGTTAGCAACACTGTTGTTAAGTGAAACTGGCTTCCCCATTGACTTTGTCTTGTCACCTCACAAAAGGTGATCACATGATCCCAGGACATTGCAGCTGTCATAAATATGAACCAGTTGCCAAGCCTCTGAAGTTTGATCATGTGACCATTTGGATGGTCGTAAGTGTGAAAAATGGTCATAAATCACTTTTTTCAGTGCCGTTGTGACTTTGAACGGTCACTAAATGAACTGTTGTAAATTGAGGATTACCTGTACTTGGACTGCTCTGAAATCTTGGGCAGAGGTCTTGAAACGTGGCAATTTTACAACTTGTGGAAATCGACTCCCGTAATTATTTGTGTTATCTGGGTGCAAATTTTAAGATCATAGTCTTAAAATTACAGTTGTAACTGTAAAAAATGATCATAAATTACTTTTTCAGTGCCATTGTAACTTTGAATTCATTAAATGAACTGTTGTAAGTGGAGGACTACTTGTATTTATTCCTGCAGTTATATCTTGCCTTTCCTCTGGAAGTTCTGGGGTACATGGGAGATAACTGTCTCTCCTTGTTTTATCGTTACAACCTTGTGAAGTAGATTTCAATTAAAGACAATCCAGAACCAAAAACTTCCCAAAGTCAACAATTTTATAATACAATTTATAAATGAAATTGTTAAAGGTGATTTTCTCTTTTCAACCTATTTTTTAAATTAAATGTTACTAACCTTACATTCCTGCAAAGTGTACAGAACTGGCTTTGTACATGGTAATAGCTATGATTCCTTATACTTCTTATTCTTCCTTATACTGAAAATTATGAAATAATCCCTTTTATAATGGATTGGCAATTCCTTTGGGACCATCCATCTGAATTACTGCAACACACTCTACATGAGGCTGCCCTTGAAGAGCATCTGGAAGCTTCAACTAATGCAGAACGCAGCTGCATAGATAAATGAATGGTGTTGGATATTTGATACGTGGAACACCATTGCTTTATGAACTGCATTAGCTGCCAGTGTGTTTCTGTCTGCATTTGAAGATGCTGGTTGTCACCATTAAAGCCTTTCCTGGCTTGGAATTCGGTTACCTGTGGGACTGGTAACCTTTCTATCCAATACAGTCTGGCTGACGGGGCATAAACTCCAGGTCACTTCAGCTAAGGAGTGTCACCTGTCGGGGACTAGGAGGTGTGTCTTCTCTGTTGTAGCCCCTGCCTCTGCAATATTCTCTCTCCAGAAATTGGCCTTTCATGAAGCTTTGAAGACCTGGTTATGTACCTGTGGTCCCGAGTGTGTAAAATAACATTTTTCCTGGTTATTTTAACATCTGTGCTTTTGATTTTTCTGACAGCGATAGAAATTGAATAAATAAATGTAAATAAATTGATGTTATGGGAAGTATGTATCAATATCAACTTTAACTTCCTATCTGTAAAACAAATCTGATTGAGAGTTTGCAATGCAATGTAGAAATTATTTAGGACTGCGTTTTTATAAATGGGATAATGCTACATCCAAATTTTGGACTTTCCTAAGATTATAATATTTCATTGTTTTATGATTTGTTAAACTCATTGTTTTAATGAGACAGAAATTATTGTAACCCCTTTATCTTGGTTTATACTTTATACTTTATAATTTGAGCCATATTGGTCAGAATGTTAATACTGACTTTAACCTTCATAGTGATGTAAAACAGTTTAATATACAGATATCAATCATTGCTATTTTGGAATTTTATGGCTGTCAGATCCACCATTGTATTCTGGTGTCCTGTGATTGTGCTGGGGAGAATTTGTAAAAGCAAGAAATTATAATGATAAAAAAGAAAGAACTGCTTTCCAACTGATAGATGTAATTAATTGTCTTTCTTGTAACTTTTACTCCTAAAGAGTTGTTTTTAAGTAAAGAAAATACTACTTAAATCAACTGTTTGCCAGTGAGTTCGTTTTGGTGTGATTACATTATAAACCAAAGATGAATTTTTTATTAAAGAAATCAGCAGTGGAGCTGTGCCACTTCCTCTGTAGCTGATTTTGGAGAAGTGATTCTTCCCATTAAGCATTTGTCTCTAATCACTAAATTCCTGTAAAATGGAAAGGATGTTTAATTAGCCGCTATTGGCCTGAAACATAGAAACTTTCCATTTGAATAGATTCCATATTATGTTCTGATTCTTGACTCAGGAATAAAATAGCTTTTCTTTCCACCCAGTTGATTGTTAACTAACCCCCCGCCCCCCAAATATACAGTATATTTCTTTACTTCGAAATTCTAAATTCAGACACATCTGGTACTGTTAGATTAAATTTAGATGACTCATCACTGAACAATGTTTTTATTTGTCCTAGTGTAAAGTAATGGGCACATTTTAGTGGAGCAACTTAAAATGTACTTGTGACTGTTTCCTCTCAAAGAATAGAATATAACTTTATTACAATCATCGACCAGCAATAGACATATAATATATTAAAAAAATAATACTGACATTAATAGTGGGTAATGACATCCCTGTTAAGAAAATACATGATCTCAAACTGTTAGGGTCACCGCCTAATTTATATGAATGGAGAGCTGATAACTATGTGAGTAAATATATTTTTTTCCCCAGAAATTGTTATAGATATCACCAAAAAATTGGCACAAGTTGACAGCTATAATTCTGTAACTAATTTTTTTTTCTTGTGGACATTGCAGCGATGCAGAATTTTGCCACTGCACGCGTGGTAGCCGGGTTTGAGTCCTGGAGGAGAAAGCCTACATAAAAGTCGGCTGCCCTCCCTGGCAATCTCTGTAGTAAGGGGAGAATATGTACTGATCTATAAACTCTATATAACACACAGTACAATAAAACATGTGAGATATCTTCGACTTCTCCTTTACCACATATACATACCCGTTCTGCTATTGGTGTTCTCTTATACCTACCCTGGAGAAGTGTTGAGGGGAGAATATTAAATCTGGCTCTGTTTCCTCTCAAAACATATCAACTAACCTCTAATATGGATCAGACTTGTTCTCAATAAATCTTGAAAAGTTAACGTATTTCTGGAAAAATGAACTCCAGCAATTTCTTATTAACACCGATGTCTTTGAAATATCACAAGATCATAGTAACTGTGATATGGGAAAGGCTGCCTTTGAAGATTGGAAGTTGAAATTGGGGTAAGGAGCGAAATGCCAAGGGCATATTATATCTCTGCTCTGGTTCTGTAAGATTTGATGGTCCGAGGAGTCACTTGTAATGCTCCTCATAAGAAACGGAGTTTTTGCATGCTCCCCCCCCCCACATGGAACTGGAGTCGGAATTCTAGTTAATGCTTTTTAGAAAGTATCCTTAGAACATTAAAAGTTTTTAATTATTATTAAGCATAGAACAAAACAAAATTCAAAGTAAACCCTTGGCAATCAAAGAACTATCATGACATGTTTAATATCACTTCTTCTTCTTCTTCTGTTACTAATGAGCATTAGTCCCCAGGAAGTAAGATTTAATTTCCAGAAGGCCATTAATCTTGTTTCCCCAGCTGTTGCTATATACAGGACACCGGTGACTGCTTTCTAATGATAATTGTGTTTCTGACTCACTGAAAAGCTAACTCTACCCAACAGGCTTAACCTGTATTATTTATAACACAAATATTAGTTGAAGTTATCATTCATATTTTCCATTGTAGACCCTTCTCCTGCAGAGTCTAGCAAAGCATTCCCACTTCTTCAGAATACTGTATTGTGAACAAATATATATGGAGATTCTCAGTCATCCAGGTCATTATCCCAAAGGTGCTTTTTCAAAAGGCAACTGGATTTTCTTTGTTTTTCCTTGAAGAGGTTTCACTTCTCATCCAAAAAGCTTCTTCAGTTCTGACGGAATAGTGGAGAATGGAAGATATATTTTCCTTGCAGACATTTGCTCCTTAACATCTCTTTTGAGGGTTTGTTGACACCACTTGGAGGTTTATCTGTGGCCTCAGGGGCACCTGAATAGTGCAAATGAGTGTGGAATCTTGGAATTGCTGAAAGGACTGTCAGGCCTGGAAGCCATTTTTTTCGTTGCATCTTCAGGCCTGCCACATTTACTACTTTAGAAAATTGGGAGGGAGGATTTTATGGAGCATGGGTGATATATAGTGGGTGATGGTTGATATATAATAACATTCCTTTCTCAGAAAGTCAAGGACATCTTGCCCTATACCTGGAGGGTTGGAACTGGGAGGCATCTCCAGTCAGCATGGTGTTTGGATTGGGCCATGTGATGGACATGTGGATGTTGGGCAAGGGTCTTGAATTTTCCTTTGGGTGGGGAAAACCTGGAAGCTTTCAGATTCGAGTTTTCCCAGATGTGCCAATAGGACGTCTCTAATAAATTGTAACTTTGAGGAAATTCAATCCTCAGCGTTTTCTTTCATTGGGGTGTTACTTGGAACCCTGACAAGGACTGTGTTATAAACAGGAGATAGGTAGTGTCGTATCTCCTCCCCCTCTGTTGAGATGTGCGATGAACCATAATTAATAATGGGCCCTTCTCAGGAATGAAATCCAGCAGGTTCTGACAGGTTCTGAAGAACCAGTAGTGGAAAAATGGAGAATTTGCAATATCCTTCCCCCAGGAGTGGGGAGGGAATGGGGATTTTGCAGTATTCTTCCCCTGCCACGCCCACCAAGCCACACCATGCCCACCAAGCCACGCATACACAACCTGTAGTAAAAAAATTTGGATTGAGGTGGACTTTCCTGCAGTGTTGGTTTGGCTTCAAATCTCGGTTAGAGAAATGAGTGAAAGATTTTGAATTAAGAAGTTTTATGAAGAGTGTAATAAATTAATGAATTTCTAGTAAAAGAAGGAAATCTCCTTTTAGTCTTTGAAACAGAGAAGTTCCGAATTTCCTTAGTCTAGAAAGCATAGGAGACATTTCTTCATCTAGTTGAGAATACAATTGGTTCTCTCTCATTTCATTGCCACAAGAAAGGAAGATAATTTCCCACTTAATTCACAAAAATAAAATGTTAAAATTGCCTGCTTAGGCAAACTCTGTAAGAGAAGATGAAAGGAACTGCATCACTTTCCGGAGGGGGGGAAGAAACAGAGAAAGAAATAAAAGAAAATCATCTCCTAAGGGTGAGGAAAGCTACTCAATTTATCAAAGCTGCCCTGTAGCAACTATGAATTATGAGCTCTTCTCACAGCTCTTCTTTAATTTGAACTGATAAATTATATCATTCAAGATCATGACATGTAATATGAATGAAAACTCTTAAGGGTGAGAGGAGAAGATCGCCAGGGGCATATTTCCTATCCTTCAGTTAAAGGATCTTCTAACACTCTTTCCATTAATTTGTTCTTTAAAGCAATATGAAACATGGAAGAAAAGGAGCACCATCCTAACTAAAAGTGGAATTGCTGGAGAGTTTACATTAATTGTTTTGTGAATTGGTTATATTGTCTTAAATAAAATGTGATGAATCGTTAAGACTATTGCTGGAATTTGGTGGTCTAGAGCAGTGGCACTCAAACATTTTGGTCTCAGGACCCCTTCTGATTTTTAAAAATGATAGATTGTATTCGAAATTAAAACTGAGATATGTTAAAATGCTTATTTATTTGATTTCACAGACTTCCTGAAAGGGTCTTGAAAACTCCCAGAGGTTCCCAGACCACACTTTGAGAAACATTGGTCTGAAAGAGTGGTAAATCCTTAATTTTTTATTTTATATTTTGTTGGGCCTTCAAATCAGCTCTTCACTATTGGCAACCGCTTGAGCAAGTTCCTGAAGTTTTCTTGACAGGATTTCTCCAAACTAAATTAATTTACTATTACCAGCTTCCTAGGGATGAGAATATGAGTGACCCAAGGTGCCTTAGGCAGGACTAGAACTCATGGTCTCATGTTTCCTAGCCATGTGCCTTAACCACTAACAAAAGTGATACTCTAAACACATAAATCGATACATCGTTATGAAATGACACAATTAAATCATGAATGAATAGCAAATTTCAGAATGAATTGTGCTCTTGAATAAAATTAGTTTGATCTCCTGATGATCAATTTGACCCAAGATTTATTTAAAAGTCTGCTGTATTAGGAAAACTGAAATTTTGGTAAAGCATTAAAAAGAAAAAATATATGAATATATTTTAATATAAATCTTTTATATGCTTTCATTTTACATTATATTATGCATTTTAATCTTGTAGATCATGTTGAGCTGCAGAATCAATTAGACAAGATGAAAATATTGCAATATAATAAATCATGTAAAATGACATCAGTAGTAGAAATAACTTACTTTTAAGGTGGCAGATAGTATAAATTGCAGAGTAATGATTTGTGTGATAAAGTTCCTCTTGTCAGTATAAATTGAAGAACTTGGCTGAAAATACAGAGCAGTATGGAATACCAACATCCAGCTATTATAAGCTAAACTTGCTTTAGAATTTCAGTATTTAAAACAATGATGGGTCAGTTATGTGTCATCAAGTCATTTTTGACTCTTGTAGACCATATAGATTGATTTTTTTCCAATGACATCTATATCTAACCTGGTCTTTCAGATCTTCCATTGGTGCGCTCACAGCCACTGTAAGTCAGGAGTCCCCAACCTGACTTGTGCTCACGCAGACACTTGCACTCGTGTGCAAGCTCCATTTGTGCAAGTGGTGGGCGCTCGCACTACGGGGTGGGTTCTACTTACCTTTACTACCAGTTCGCAATGGGGCCGCGCATATGTGCTTCTGCACATGTGCACTTCTGCGCATTCGCAGAAGCTTCCTGATGACGTAGGGGTTGGTGGGTGGAGCCTCCCGCAGGTTTTACTACCAGTTCTATAGCACCGGTCTGAACCAGGGGCAACCCATCCCTGGCTCACACCCGTTGTTTGTGTAAATGAAGCTGCATGCGCGAGTGCCCGATCCGCCAGTTCACAAAGCTCCATCTAACTTGTTGCTAGTCATTCTCTTTCTCCCTTTTCTTTCCCCTTTCCCAGCATTAGAGCCTTTGCTAGGATCCTGACTCTTTGCACAGTGTGACTGAAGTAGGATAATTTGAATCTGGTCTTTTGCGTGTCTTGTGTGAGAACTCTGGATTGACATTTTTCAAAATTAATTTAAAATAAAATTTAAAAACTTTTTAAAATAGCTTAATTAGAATAAAATGTTAGTGTATCTCCCATTTATCATCTCTAAAATGGAACACTCATCCTGTCAAACACATAGGGCAGTGATGGCTAACCATTTTGCCATCGCATGCCATGAGGGGGGCGGGGGAGGGCGCATGCGCACGCAACCCCACCCACCCCTGCTCCTGGCACATGATGGCCTTGTAGGCCCGTTTTTCTTTCTTACCTGGTTCCAAATCCTCTCTATGCATCTGGGAAGGGAGAAAACAGCCTTTCCCACTCCCTTGGAACCCTACGGAGACTGAAAGGGCCCATTTCCCAACTCTCGGTGGGACAGGAAGTGACATTTTTTACTGTCCACAGCCTCCAGAACCTCTCTAGGAGTCTCTAGGAGCCTCTCTAGGAGCCTCTAGGAGCCTCTCTAGGAATCTCTGGAGGCTGGGGACAGAAAAAAAAGTCACTTCCTGTCCCACCGGGAGTCAGGAAATGGGCCCTTTCAGCCTCCGTAGAGCCTCCAAGGGAGTGGGAAAGGCTGTTTTCGCCCTTCCCAGATGCATAGAGAGGATCTGGAGCCAGGTAAGAAAGAAAAATGGGCCTTGCCCACCCTCCCAGGCCCTTCAGAGGCAGGAAACAGCCTGTTTCCCTACTTCTGGTGGCCCAGAAGGCCCGAAAATCAGCTGGCCGGCGCCCGCATGCGCCCCAGAGCTGAGCTGGCGTGCCCACTAATATGGCTCCGTGTGCCACCTGTGGCACGCGTGCCATAGGTTTGCCATCACGGACCTAGGGTAAATCCAGATCGTATTGTATTTAGTCAGAGACTAAATGTATGTGGATACCAAACAGCTCAAGTGGCTGGTGTGATTGTGTGATTGCTGCCACCCAGCGAGAGGTGGGTTTATGGGTTCTTTCGTTGTGAAATGTTAATATTGTAAGTTGTCCAGAGTCACCGTGCATGAGTTGGGGAGCCGTATGCACTTGTTTAATAATGAATATTTAAATAAATAGGAGTTAATTATAATGTCCTTTGATTTCACTGGGTTTTCTTTTAAGGATCTTTGCATCTGGATTCAACTCATTTATCATTTTTAGATTTTTTTTAAGTAAGAAGTAATCAATGGAAACGTGACAAGCTACCAATCAAAGCCCTAGCCTATAGAAGCTTATTTACATATATGGACTGCAGGCACCATATACTTTGTTGGGAAATGTGCTTAGTCTACCTACCACTCAAGATAAAAGTCAACTTGGGGTAGAATCTCAGTTTCCCTCCAGGTCTCAATGGGTGTTTCCGAATGAATATACATCATAGAGGTCATGTTCTATGCATAGGTAAGCCCCCACCCCACCCCACCCCACCCCCCATCATCATCATGACATGTATTTTATGGAGAGCACCCATAGTTTCCTTTATTATGCCCCTTAGCTCCACAAATATTGTCTACTAAAATAAGGCTTCTGGCAGACAGAGGACAGTTGATTAACAAGATTCTTTGAAGTTTCTTCCAGTTCAAAAGAAAGAAGAAAGATCAGTCGTGTCTTTTGAAGGAAGCTTAAAAAGCAGCAGGCTGTATTTTAAAAGGAGAAAAAGAAGAGTCCTTTTTGACGAGATAGGACGAACAGATGCCTGCCTCTGTCACAAAAGCCAACAAAGCAAACACTGTGGCATCTGGGCAACTAGTGTGACCATTCTAAAATAAAAGTAAACAAAGTACACACACACACACACACACACACACACACACACACACACACACACACACCACCCTTTGATGATGTGTTGTCCCCTTTTATAGGGACGTGGTGGCTCAGTGGCTAAGACACTGAGCTTGTTGATCAAAAGGTCAGCAATTCAGTGGTTCGAATCCCTAGTGCCGCGTAACGGGGTGAGCTCCCACTACTTGTCCCAGCTTCTGCCAACCTAGCAGTTCAAAAGCACGTAAAAAAAATGCAAGTAGAAAAATAAGGACCAACTTTGGTGGGAAGGTAACAGCGTTCCATGCACCTTTGGTGTTTAGTCATGCTGGCCACATGACCACGGAGACATCTTCGGACAGCGCTGGCTCTTTGGCTTTGAAACAGAGATGAGCACCGGCCCCTAGAGTCAGGAACAACTAGCACATATGTGCGAGGGGAACCTTTACCTTTACTTTTTATGATGTGTTGCAGCTCTTCCTATTACATGAAGATTGTAGAAATGAATGTGTTTTCCACAGGAATATGTGTTGTCAAATATTGATAACGGCAAAACAATGCCCAGTATTTGCAGAAAATATTGGCTGGTGAACCTAAAATCCACTTTAATCCAGGATTGGCTTTGTTTCAAGTGAAATGAAAACAAATACTAAACCATGATTGATAGATTTTGAAATTCTAATGTTCTAGATAGATGAGATAGATAGATGATAGATAGATAGATAGATAGATAGATAGATGATAGATAGATGATAGATAGATAGATAGATAGATAGATAGATAGATAGATAGATAGATAGATAGATAGATAGATGACAGACAGACAGATGAGGGGGGAGAGATTTGTATGGCCACCCAACTCAACATTGTGACTACTGATGGTGAACAGCAGTTAAAGACATAACATAACTGCAGCAGCCCAATATGTATCCTTATTGATATAGAAATCCAACAAATTACTATTCAGGATGCAACAGCAGGTGGCTATACAGAAATTTGTTCCAAACACTCCACCAGTCCTTCTGAATCATGATCCCCTACTGTTGCCATTACAGTCCTTTTGAACCATAGTGCAATTTACCATGAAAAAATGAGTTAAAATATTTGAATACCTTCTAGATAACGGGAAATAGGAATATGTGACACCTTTCTTTTTAAAATTGACGCCTTTCTATTTCTGCACTATAAATATTTATGTACAGTATTCACAGAACCAAAGTAACAAGCAAAAGTAGAAAACACAGCTTTAATAAAGCAAGCTCCCCAGGAAGAAAATTAATATTTTAATTAATAAAATATTTATTAAAAATTAAAAATTTATTAAATATGTAATTAAAATTAATAAGAGCCTTGGTAGTACAGTGGTCTAAAGCACCCTGTTATTAAGACCAGCTGCCTGCAATTACTGCAGGTTCCAATCTCGCCAGGCTCAAGGTTGACTCAGCCTTCCATCCTTTCTAAGGTAGGTAAATTGAGGACCCAGTTGTGGGGGCAATAAGCTGACTTTGTATAAAATATACAAAAGGATGAAGGCTATTGCTTAGCACATTGTAAGCCGCCCTGAGTCTCTGGAGAAGGGCGGCATATAAATCAAATTTAATATATATATATATTATTTAGGATTTTTTTTTTGTTTAGAAACATGGAATGAATGAAAACATGACAGAACTTTATTACTATGTCTGCTGTGCAAAAAAGCCCCACTTAGTTCAAGTTCCTCCCTCCCCCCCCCAAAATTCATGGTGGGAGATTCACAGATAAAAATAGAAATGTGCAGATATTGTATTTACATTTAAAGAGGTAAAGGTGATTCAGAATACATGTGAATTCACACCATATCTACCTGTAGCTCCTTAAGTCAAAAACTCCTGCTGTAAAATCCAGGAGAAGATTTAACATCTTGAAGACATCTGGGCGGTCACTGAGGGGGACAAAGCAATCTAATCCTGCACACCTGACTTGGTGGCTCAGTGGCTAAGACACTGAGCTTGTCTATCAGAAAGGTCGGCAGTTCGGCGGTTCGAATCCTTAGTACAGGTCTCCTGCTTGAGCAGGGGATTGGACTAGATGACCTCAAAAGTCCCTTCCAACTCTGTTACTGTTACTATTCCCTGTGGTTAAGGAGAGAGAGGCAGAGGACTAGGGAGTGCACTTCCCATCCATCAGACTGAAAAGCAGCATTCAGGAAAAGTGGCCGAAGTACTGTCTTCCATACTGTGTGTGTCAATTCATTGCACACAATTTTAATGAACCTCTACTCATTCCGTTAGGGTGCTGTCCCTGGAAGGAGATTGTCAACTGGAATGGAGCGAAGAGAATAGTCTCAGAGAATATTAAACCCAACATTGATGGGCTTGGGCCAGAGTGAGATGTATTCAGTTTATGCAGCCTTTGGCTTGCCCCACTAAATTCCTCTTCTTTGTCTCCCTCCGCTTCCAATCGTTGGATCTTGTATGTTCAAAAAAAATCAGGGAGGCTGATATAATCACACAGAGGCAGTAAAGCAGCAGAAACAAGTACGGGACAGAAGCAAACCAAAGAAGGGTGGAAGAAAGAAATGTGAAAGGTAGCTGAGCATTTTACTAGAAATGTATTCAATGTTCTGTTCCTCAGTGTCCCAAGCTGCATGTTTGCAATACAGAAATCATGCCTGGGCATGTTTGCTTCAGAGGTTGAGTGACATGATTAGCTTACAATTATAATGTAGATTAATATAAAGATCGCATCTCATCTCTACCCCATCTATGCATTGGTTTATGTTTTAATATTAAGGCTTTAGCTTTTAATATCTGATGTCTTAATGTTTAAATCCTATAATTGTTTTATTGCTATTTATGCTAGTTGAAGCCACCCAGAGTCGGTTGGTAGAGTGATGGGTGGCATGCTAAATAAAGTCCGTAAGTCCCAAAAGGGCTATTGAAAAATATAGCTCTAGGCACATGGTATATAAAACATGTGTAATGAAAACAACTGAGACATTCTTTCGTTTTCCATCTTATGCAAGTTGCTGCTTTCAGATACGTTCACATCCCAGGTCTGAAAATTCTACTGGAGCTGGCTTATTTAAGATTCTAAGATCTGGGCTTGCTTTGGTGATCGATCCATTTCTTTTGCAGAAGCCTGCTTCTCACTGAGAAGGGAAGTATGTTCTCAGATGAGTTTATTGGTGAGGGTTGGCACTGTGTGAAGAAACTAACTGACCCCCTGCACAAAGATGAATGGGAGAAACATGTAATCAAGTGTTTACATACCTATCACCTATTTTTAATGGAATTTGCTAAGCGCTTTAGACTAATCAAGCTAAGATTTTTTTTTTCACCCATTCAGTTGCTTTTAGAAACCAAGATGCTATTTTCTTTTTTTTTCATAACAAGCTGACACCTTCCCGTCCCCCAATGAAAAACTATTAGGGCTGTGCAAAACATTCCAAAGAAATATATTGAAGCTGTGGCAGCTTGCATGAAGACTCCTTTTCAGATTGTTAAAGCAGCTGCGTCATCTGTAAGGCTTGTTCTCTTGGTTATCTGCTTTTGATTGCCTATGTGTGCCCAGACCAGGGATGGGTTCTAAATTTTTTTACTACCGGTTCTGTGGGCGTGGCTTATTTTGTGGGTGTGGCTTGATGGTCATGTGACAATTCTTTAGGATTTAGCGGAGGTACTGGTCTACCAGGCTTTTAACTGCTTGCAGAGCTGTACATCTACCCATGTATTTTTGCAGGCACTGGTCTACCCATTTATTTTTGCAGGCACCGGTCTACTCATTTGTTTTTGCAGGGGTCTACCACCAAACTGCCTTTTACCACTGATCAGCTGTAGGGTGGTCCTTTGAAGCCTCATGGCAGGAGTTTAAAGAGTTTTTTTCCTTATAGCCCATCAGCTGGGACTCAGGATGCAGCAATAGATTGGGGATGGGGCCAAATAAAAGGTAATAACAACGCGGGGGGTGGGGTGGGCCGGAGGGGCAGAACCGGTTCGGTGATATCATATCGTCACCGCTATCAGCTCGGCGGAACCCACCACTGGCCCAGACAGCCACTTTGTTCAATATCTTCTGTCATTTTGCTGACATTTCTTTGCAACCTCCTGAAAAAGCTGTTATGTGGATTAGGGTTTTTCTATGGAACCAAATGAGATGCAATAAAAGGATATGGACAGAATGAGGGTTCAACCATGGTCCCTCTTTTATCCAGCAGCTTCAGGATCCCCAAGAATTTCCATGAATGGAAGCTCTTCCTATTCTTGGAAAGGACAATCTAAGTTCAGTTTTATATATAAAATTATCAATGAAAAGACTACAATAAAAAAAAAGTCAAAGTAGTTCAAAAAATATCTTTTTTTCAAAGAATAACACTGCCAATATAAATAATGATTTTAAATTGTAATTTTATTACATTAAAATGATGCATAAGGACATTTCGGAGTGGTCACTGTAACATGACAATAAAAAAATAAACACACATAAAGGATAAAACAAATCTTTTTGTGACCCTTATAAGACCCAGCCTATTGTATAGAAAATATCAGAAAAAACAAATTAGTGTCTGTCAAGATTGAGTTCAATAACTGGGCTTTTTCTAACATAAAGAAATCAGAAAAAAAAAATTCTGTTCAATAATGATTCAGAAGAGGTTTTTTGGAATGCATTTGAGCAAAGGCACAGAATCTCTTTAAAGCAGCTGTGTCTTTTAATGTGCCTCTTTAAAGCAGCTGCGTGTTTTCAGGTTCTTATAAAGATATACCTTAAATATCTGTGCATTGAAGGATGTATTTGAAATAAGTTTCAAAAGTTGCACATTTCTATTATTGCGTAACCTGAAATGGTCTGAAGAAAAGGCGGCTTCTTCTAAGGATGTCTCACATAGCAACAGTCTTCAGATACTCTACATTCAGGTTTGGGGCATTTCCAACACTGACAAAAGAGCTCTTGGAAACTCAGCTAAGAATCAATGCTTTCTTTTCATAGGCCAACAAAAATCTTTTCAGCTACTAACAGCCTCCACAAAACAGTTAAACGTGTATTTAATGAAAGGACATACCATTGACCTCAATGGTTATACAATATTTTCTCATTGTACTGCTGCAATAAAAGTGCTGGGAAATTTGATTCTGTCAATTATCACTGAAACCTTGGGGTCAAGCATTATGAGGAAGAAAATGAGCATCTCTAGAGAAAGCCCAGCTGCCCAGGTAAAAGAATATTCTGATTCTTTCTGTACCGTCCTAGTGATCAACCTGCAGGTCATCAGACATTCAACTCCATTCCTCTGGCTCCAGTTAACTTTCAAAACTTTGTGCCATGATTTTGTCATGGTTTCTAAACAAAGCTGGATGCATTAAACTTCTGGGAAACTCTGCAATGCACATATTTTATCTCTTCACTGCTCCCCAAACAAACCAAGAAAATTGGCTGAAATATGGCCCCTCATTGTCATGCTTCAAACATTATGGAAGGGAAGAAAAATCAAAATGTGGTTTCTGCCCACAGATTGCCTGCCCTGCCCTAGTGGATGCAAGATAACTTATGCAAAATTATACTTTATTATATCCAATATGATACTATTCAGCTTTGGTGGCATTGATTTCAGTGTAAGAATAGTGTATTGTGGGGTGCTGTCTTTTGGGCTGAAGACCAGTGTAAAACAGATAAAGTACTTAAAGGTAAGCAATCCAGCACTATAAAACGGACAATTCCTATTAAAGCAATTCTAACTGATGTAGTATTCTGAAGACTGGTACAACTGAGACACCGATTGTGGCAATTCCCTTTCCACATTTTGTTAATTCATGTAACATAAACAAGCCACTGGAAACAACATTTTATAAAATGCAGCCTTCTAGTAACTTGCATTTTCAATATTTTCAATAGGGTTGTTTTTTATAAATCCCAAATTAAACAGAATTGAGTTGAGGTTAATGCACAAGAACGTGTGATCTGGATGTGCTGTCCTCAGTAGTTCTTGAATCATCAGATGGAGAGTAAACAGTTCAAACATCTTCTTATTACTCCTGCAATATATTTTGAAAAATATACAATTAAAAAAGCCAGTTCAATTAACGTTTGATTCTGAAATTTCAAATTTCAACAATTAAAATAAACAGCATTTGCTATTATTCATACATATTTTATGTGGTCATTTTTAATAAAAATTTAAATTTATATACACTCTCAGCAACTCTAGATTTTTGTTTTTACAACCTGTAAAATAAATTTCATAGGATGCATGAAGGATACCTCTTTTAACTAAAATGACTCGTAGTTATAACACTATGATATCTGCAAGATGTGGTATTCATTATTGCAAAAAAGGGAGTAGAAAAATAGGCACAAACAAGTTAGAAAAACCATCAAAATCCATTATTTCTGTATTTTACTACTAAAGTATGCTTAGATTACATTACTGATCTTTACCCACTAACCCTCTTTCGCTAGCACCAATCTAAGTCTTTCTTTAGTGGTTTATAATTGGATCTACCCTATTTTATTTGGTTGATTGTTATCTAGTTCAGTTATTGCATCCATGTTTTTTCTATTCATTTTCCCACGAATCTCCCAAGCTATTGAAATCCTGGGTTGCGCCGATTCCAACAAACACATATCAATCCTGAGGAAAGTATTTTGAGGTTGGAAGGCTTACTTGATTTTTGAAAGTTTTTGAAGCAGAATGCTGAGTTTCTCCAGGAGCTGAATATCAAGATTAGAACTGCGAAGCAGCACTGAACAAGTCCGGAAAAAGAGTTCATTACTACAAGTTTCCAGAAAACGATTCAAATACCCTGCAAAATAAAGTGCTCAATAAATATAAGGAGCGCAGCAATCATAATCGGTGTGTATAATTGTAAGGCACGTTATATCCAAACACCTTCAATCTGGGGATTCAGCAATCTATCAAACTTTCTAAGTTCAAATTTCAGCAGATATTACAAAACTGATGATGTGTTGTATTAAGTGGTGTTGATTCAAGTTTTTGCTTGAAAATCATTAGACTCCATTCCAAAAGAATTTAAATTCTCAAAGAGCAAATCTCTCATGCCCTTAATTCATACATACAATTAGCTGGGGGGAGGGGGAAAGAAATGATATTACAGCAGAAGTAATTCTACAATTCTTTTCAAGTTTCATGATCCTTAATGAATACTGGAAAACATACTCTCTTGCTCAAAGTCTTTGAAAGAACAATGGTATGGTAACTCTATCTTTAATCCCTGTCCTTAAAGGGATGGTTTCTTAGAATATTTCATCACTATCTTGACCTGCCCAGCTCCACTTTGCTATGCAGATTTTGATATTTCAGCTGACGAAGAAGAGGCATGAAAAAGTTCCCATCCATGTGCCTCACTTTTGACTTTAGAACACTGACCCACTGTCCTGATCAGCAGTTCACCAGGACACATTTTACAAACCAGGTCAATGATAATTCATGAAAAACTTAATCCTAAAGGTTTAAAAAGTGTCTTTTATATTAATCTACGCATATGAAACATTCAAAAGCTTGAATGCCTCAGCTTTCTTAATAGTGGGAGAGATGGCTACCTTGTTTAGCACAGTTCTGGGTTACAACTGCTTTCTTTATGCAGTGCCTGTCTCCTCTCCTCCCACTAAACAAGCACAGAGCTGGTCTAACTGTTTGTTGTTTTGTTGGATTTCTGATATGTATTAAGTGGAAACTCATTTTAGTTCTGAGATTTCCCAACAGTATAAATAAGGCAAAAATACCAAAAAGATCAGTGTTTGCATATTCTTTGACACAGTCATCAATATGGTGGTATCCTTGTAACATTATTTTTAATGAAGGAAGGTTTTATTTCTTAAGGAACTAGCTGATGTTTCATTTTTAGCAGGAAATACGAAAATGCTCTTACTATTTGTTTCCATTTCCCCTCTTAAGCAGCTTGCAGCTATCAAATTTATTATGCTACAACAATATATATATGTCCTGCCTTTGTAAACAAAATGCTGAAAAAAAATGAGTGCAGTCCATCCTGTATAAAAGGAAAAATAAAATCCTATGAACAGGTAAGAGAAAAAGAAAGATTTTTGGCATTAAATATAGGAGCAATATTACAAACCTATTTATTTATATGCCACACACATGTACAACTGTAGATGGCTCATAATATATTCAGTAAAACACTATGAACATCAGTTGTCCTTTTTTTAGGCTTGCTCCAATCAATAAAGATTTTAAATATTAGCATGCAAAAGTCCCAATGACTAATGAGTTTATAAAGTGCTCTAAAGGTTTCTTATCCATGCAATTGATGGTTTCAATGTAAGTGTAGATTTTCAAAGGAAATAGATTTTCAAAGGAAATATCTACAGTCTAATATTTAGTCTATATGTACACTAAATATTGGATGTGAAAGCAAGATTCTTATTCTGCTTGTTTCCTTTGCTTCTGCTCTCCTATGTAGGGTTAAGAATATCTTCTCGATTATTTTTTTTTTGCCCCCAATTAAAAGGGTATTACCTGATTCATAATAAGACTCTTTGCCTATTCAATCTAGAAACCTCTGCTGCTCATTCTGTAGTAATAGAGATACCAATATACAAGGTACCTTAGAGTACCTTCCATTATTACAAGATTAAGTTAGGTCAGCATCCCATCATTATCAAGTCAGAACACTACAGAAATTAATTGAATATCTACAGAAATATCGCAAACAACTGAAGAAGAATCAGCAAAGATTCAAATGCACAGCCAATCTGGGGAATGACACATGGGCCAAAAGTAAAGGACAATCAGCAAGATGGGTGGAGTTAATTTAAAAAATGATGTGGGAGACCTAAAAGGTGAGTTTGGGAACTGATTATCCTGAATTATCTATCTATATGGCCCCTAAGAATCAACATAATCAGTCAATCAAATCCATTAAAAAAATCTTATCTAAATCATGCATGCCTACAGTCCATTGCTATTGCTGAATTTTTCCAAGTTTAGCTTTGGTTTTATTCATTGTTAGTGTTATTTCTGAATAAAGTTGCAGAGTTCAATCAAAGCCAACAGTACTTTAGTACATTCAGAGGGGTGAAATCCCAACGTGTGTGAGTTCAGACAACTCAGTTCTGTTTTGGACTATAAAGAGCAGCATTGCTTTAGTCATAGGCTGACCTCTGTCTTCAAATTCAATTTCAAATGTCTGCATAAGCGCACCAGCGTGCCTACCGTCCCTGTCCTACTGTGCCCATTTATTCGTACTCCTTTCCTGTGTTCATGTCCATGTTTATACTTATACCTGTTTTCTCGTACATGTTTGACAAACTAAATAATAAATAAATAAAATAAAAATAAATTAGGAGAAAAAGACAATCCAAACTTCTCAGAGAGAACGTTACAGACAGGATGAGAAAGGAAAGTCTGGGACAGGAAACCTTTTAAAAAAAAGTGTGCCGCTTATCCTATATAAGCTATAAAGTATTTTTTTTTTCATCTCTAACTTCAAATGCCTCTGTTTAAGATAAGTTTGCACTTGCCCTTTAAAAGAATAAAGGATGGGATGGATTAACCCTTGCAGCAGTGAACACAGCTAATGCGAAGGAGAAATCATACTCACAAAATCAAGAATTCAACTCTTAGCCTTTTAAAAAATTGTGGTAAGATTGTGTAGGTTTCTTTTCGTATAGGTGAGAAACAAAAAAGATGCATACCAGAGGTTTAATAATTAAGAGAATAATATCTCTGTAGCTACATGGTGTTTAGTTTTAATTCTAGGTAACTACACAGATTACAACTCTTTTAACCTTTCAACAAGAGCCACCCTGAATAAAAAGCAGCAGTTGAATTCTTGTTATCTGCTGAACCATTCGTCAGAGGCACTTTGAATTAGTTACAGATCTTAGCAGGTGAACTGCTTTTGGGTCTGAAAGATTATGCTGTTCATCTTCCAAAGAAGCAGACACAAGAGAATAAAATTATTTCCACCGAATTTCATTTACCCTAACCTTTCCTATTAGGATTTAGAATAGAAAGTCAAGTTGAAGCAAACCTTAAAGAGATAAAAGTCTCACAGAATCTCTTATTCTGAGAAACTTTAACACAAGTTTTATTCTCAGTTGTCCCTCCACAAAACAAACATACGGGCAAACTTTGAGGTAGCTCCAGTACTTCTCTTCTGAACAGAATATTTAAATTGCAAGGGTAAAAGTCAAGTCATAGGTGAAGAACTTATTTTTGATGAAGGTACAGTGCTTCAGGCACAATTTTGTGGAATGAAAGAGGGCTAGGCCAACTCTTCTCTTGTGTTTAATAATTTCACATATACTACCACTTAATGCCAAAATCTGGTAATATATAAAGCAAATCCTCTGTGGTAGATGTTTAGCAAAATGCTAAATTCAAAGCTACCACATGGATTTTTTTGTGTGCAATTGACATAAAAGAAACATAGTCCTGACAATGTATTAAGTGTCAAAACAGCTCACTTAACATTAGGAGGCTAAAGATAAAAAAAGACAATTATTTCCTGGTTAAGATAAAACAGCATAATCACTCTAGGCAGAAATTGTGGGATGAATCCTTAGCAGTGATTTATCTCTGAAAATCAAGCTGTCTTGTTTGTATAGGAATGCAGAGTTCTTTCTTTTAATTCCACTAACTGTGAGTTTTAAATGTAGCATGATTATTCTGTTTGGCTGGAGGCACATCTGGAGATCTTACTTAATTTGATGTTAAAATATGACCACAGAGACAGGAATCGTGGCGTTATGAAGAATGGAATCAACAGTTGCAGGACAAAAGTGTTTACACGTGAAAGGTTAAACAATTCAATCATCCAGGTATCAATTTAAAGAGCCTTGGTGGCACAGCAGACTAAAGCACTATTAAGTAACACCAGCTGCCTGCAATTACTGCAAGTTCAAATCTCACCAGGCTCAAGGTTGACTCAGCCTTCCATCTTTTCGAGGTAGGTAAAATGAGGACCCGGATTGTGGGGGCAATAAGCTGACTTTGTTTAAAAAAGAACACCGCTTTGGGGGGGGGGGGCAAAGCCCTACTAACAGGTATATACAAAAGTATGAAGGCTATTGCTTAACGCATTGTAAGCTGCTCTGAGTCTCCGGAGAAAGGGCGACATATAAATCGAATCAATCAATCAATCAATCAATCAATCAATCAATCAATCAATCAATCAATCAATCAATCAATCAATCAATCAATCAATCAATCAATCAATAAATAAATAAATAAATAAATTTAAGAAGCCATTAGTTATAATTCCAATAGAAGAAACAATCCACAAAACAATATGGTAAATAAAAACACTGTGTACGTGTTTATTTCTAGAGAGCTTACACATACTAAGTATTCAATCACCATTAGAAATCAGAAAGAATTTAAAGGCATCTTGTTACTAGAATTTGTATTTACATAAATAGGTCTATGCTGAGATCTCAGAGCTTGTTGAAAAGGCCAGCCCTACAATATTTAGTTGGACATTATGCTTCCATACATCACAATTTCATACACAAATATCCAATTGGCATAAGCCTTGAAATCCCTTCTATAAAGTATAAATGTTTTAAAAAGCATTCATTTTTAAAAACTAGCTGCCTATCATATTGAACTACAGGGGAAAACACATTTTCTTTTGCAGAATTTCCCATTCTGCCTAATAAAAATAATAGTAACCCTTCCCTTGCAATAATTACTGTGCAATTACCACAAAATCAATTATGGAGGGCATATAAAGCAAGATAAACAATGTAAAAAGTGTATGAAAAGAACGTTGATTACTTACTAGATTCTGTTGTCATCTGAAGTAAACTGTCAATGGCATTGGAAAGGAGGCCTTTCCTTGATATTCTTAGGTGAGTCAAAATTATGGGCACAGCTTGGTAGTCCAAAAACAAGGCTTTCCCTTCCTCTGTCTTCAGATCAATGCAAAGTGAATCAAAGGCTTGTGCCAAATAATCAGCTAAAAGATGTATTTAAATTTAAATATTACAGATGTACACCATTGTTTCTAGACATCCATACAGGCCATCACTAATGTGCATAAAATCCTCCACAATGTGCTGTATCAAAGTTTTTAAATTATACTGCTTACCAAACGGATTATTAAATGAATCTGTTTGCTCATTATGTGTGTCAAGCAGTACATTAAGAAAATTGACTCAAAGCAAATTACACTCACAAAATCCTGTTATGTTTTATTAACGACCTCAATAGCTATATAAACTTTATATTTACAGCATACCTAGGCTATTTTAAAATTAGAACCATCATATATAGCCATGATGGCGAACCTATGGCACGCGTGCCACAGGTGGCACGCAGAGCCCACTCTGCAGGCACGCCAGTCGTTGGCCCAGCCCAGATCTACCGTGCATATGTGCATGCCTCCTGCTGGCCAGCTAATATCTGGGTGTCTGCTGCGCATGCGCGGGGTGCATGGGGGGGACACATGCGTGCATGTGTGGGGGCATGGGGCGTATGCAAGGGGGTGCAGGTTGGTGCAGGAAGCTTTCCAGGCCCAAAATGGGGCACGGGGGTGGAGTGGGGCGCATGCACGGGGGGGAACGCATGCACAGGGGGCACTCGAATTGCATTTTGGGGGTTCTGGCACGTGTGTGTGCATTTGCATGCGTGCATGCACGCTTTGGGCACCCAACACCAAAAAGGTTAACCATCATTGATATATAGTAAAACAATCTTTGTCTACCCAAGGTGATGTTATTTAGTTACTATACAGCACAAAATTTTTTTGCTCTCTTCATAATGGAGAAAGTTTTGAAAGGCCAAATATTCCAAATTTTAGAACTGACCAAATGAAAAATTCATCTAATAAAGAAGTGGAACTCCAACTTCAGGAAAGCAACAAGGATTCTTCTATGACATACAGAATAGCATCAGCCCACATGGTCTCACATTTTAAGCCAACAGACTGTATGTGAAAAAATTTACAATCCCAGGGTAGGCATATTGGAAACTTTGCCTACTCTGAGTCCTTTCATAAAACAGTTGGATGAAAGAAGCCTTAACAATGTGACAGACAAAGATGACCTTACCCCAAACAAGCCACTCTCTACCATCCCCAAGCTTTTAATTTTTAATTTTCATTTTAAAAAATGTGCGAACATATGTCTAAACAAGCTAGAGCTGATGCTAGAAAATTTGGGACAGCAGGCCAATGTTTAATTTAGAATGTCTAAAGTACAGAATCAGGGAAGAAGCCAAAAACGAGAAGGACCTAACAGACCCTTTGCTAAATGCTTCTGGTTCACAGACCATTTAAAGCAATGTTTTTTAACTATGACAACATAAAGATATTTGGACTTCACTCCCAAGATTGCAGGCGAATTCTGGGAGTTGAAATCCAGACATCTTTGAGTTGCAAAGGTTGAAAACACTAAATTAAAGTGATCAATGTTTAGTAATCCTCATACGGGAACGGTTTTGGGAGGGTTGCCTTTAGGTTGTCCTTCTGCCTGAGAAAAAAAAGCCTGAGAACAAAATTGTAGATAGTGGAGCTTCAAAGATGAAAGAATATAGAAACTTTTTGTTGATTTCTTGTAGCATTATGATTATGATTCCATAGTCTATTTCTCTCCTTTCACCTTAACAACTAGGTTGCTCTCTATCAACATATAATAGTTTAAATATGCACCAGGATTTTCTGGTTTCTGTTTCAAGATGGCTGGTCCTCTGGAATGGATATAATAATGTAGGGGAAAAAATCAATAGCTGTTTAGATGGTTGAAAAATGCCAACACTCATCTACTCATGAAATTCATGACTATGAATTTTTCACTGGCCATTCAAACTTATTGCTGTACTGTGCTGTGCTGTTCACCTTCAGTGAAACAAAAATTCATCCATATAGAAACTTGCTAACATCAATCTGAATATTAAAAGAAAAATAGAAATAACAGCAAAATGTTATCTTTTTTTATAATAAGTAAATAAATAAATTACCATGGTGCTCAATGTAGATTACTAGTATGTTTAAATCAATACCCTAAAACAGTAGATAGGTAACTCTACTCCCAATAAATTTTTCACTAAAAAACTTTGGCATCTTAATGCAAGCTATACTTTTTTTTGGATATATTTCAAATACCGTAATATGTATGTAGGTTAATAATGTAATAGTATTTTCTTGCAAGATTATATAACTCAGAAACTGCAAAACCTTACTTAGAGTGCCCCCTACTGTATCTTTAAAGCAACAAGTTATTTACTAATTATGTATCAGTACATTTAATTTAATTTGTAATGAATGCACATTTCACAATTTCGTCTAAGAAAGGAATTTTGACTTATTGTAAGGCTTCCCTTTTCCTATGATGGATTGAAGGCATCCTTCACTGCTCATTCTTGCTTTAACAGGCAGGATCATGGAGACCTTACATACATCTGTGGGAGGACTGACTCACTTCCAGTTCTGCACTTGAAAAGCAGAGAACTGCATCATAAATATAACCTAAGAGGAGACAGTGAAAATATTCCCATTCCGCATCCTCTAATCATTCTATAAGCAACACTCCCTTGACCACACTCTCCATCTACCATACAGAAAGCTGGCTTCAGTAAGTAATAGTCTCATTCTGCTTCAGTGAGTTATAATAAAGCATCCTGCATTAAGAGCACGACGAGTGACTGAAGGAGGAATGGACAACCAAATGAAGGATCTTCTGACATTGGATCACATGAAACAAAAGTAGCTAAGTGAATAAAAGATAAATCATATGGCCAGTTAGATACCAACACATGGCTCCCAAAGAACTATTGTTGGAAAAAGTACTGAAATCTGTGACACCCAATGGATCAACAGCCAGCAGAGGCTTTCAGCCATAGCAGCTCACTGGGTAATCTCTCAGACCAATCTAGACTGGGAGGAGAGAGCATTATGCCCGAGGTAAAGGTGGGATAGAAATCTAAAAAACAAATAAGCCAGAATGACATAACCCTTAATTCATCTACAAATGACTGCTATATCACCTCCCAAGCTATGTTTATTGAAGAAAAGAAACAAAATATAATCTGAAGATTCGTGATTCTAAGGCATTAATCTGAGTTATATTTGATGAAATTGTTGAAGAGAGCTGAGAGATTATTTAAGCATGAAATGTAGGTTCCATGATGGAAACCTGTGACTTACATATGTGAGGTTCCTACAAAAACCTCTTTGGAAGAATTACAGGATTTAAAAAAAAAAAACCCTTTCAAACAACCTTTCAAGGTAAACCAGCTCAAAAAACATACACGGGAAGGATTTCAGGAATGCTACTTAATAACAAAAACTAGAAAGAATGTCCAAGTTTCTCTCTATTCCCCCCTTATACTAAATGAAATGGTGGGGTTGAATTTCTCTCATGCGTGCTTCAGTATTTGGACATGTATTCTTTTCTATAGGCCCCTCTTTAACCATTCTTTCAGATCTTCTCCAAGACTATCTCTAAATTCTTTTACAATAAAGAAAATCGAGGCCAAAGCTATACATTATGTACCGAATATTTGGATACATCCTTTGTTCAAATCTCAATAAAAAAATTTTGAGGGAAAAAGGCATGAAATCTTTTACATTAATGGCTTCTGGGAACTTTTTATTATTAATTTTTTTTAAGCTGCCCTTCTCCCCTTCAAGGTAACTCTGGGCAAGATAACTTCATGGATCAGCATCATGGATCTCCTTAGAAATGCTAAGGTGATTTGGATTGTATAGAATTATAACTTAAATCCTACAGTGGGAGCAATCCAACATCCGTACTTGTAGCTTTAAGCAGTCTGCATCTGGATGGCGAAAAGCCCAGAAGTTCCTGACAGGATAAAAGGACCCGTGGGACTTCTATGGAAGGTTGGATTATCTCTATAAAGTAAGAATTTCCAAGATGCAGTTAGTAATAATTTCCTTTTGACAAAGTTTGCTCCCTCCTGACAAATTCTGTATAGATCTGACCAGAAAAAGTAAGAAAAGCACAGGAAGATCCTTAGTCTTTTTCAAAATCAGGGTTTCCACTGATATTTGAAAATAGGATATGAACTCTCTGACATGGTGTTTAATAGGAGCACAGAAATATTTCAATGGGTTGATGAAGTGTTTTGTACCCTAATGTACAGAGCTGAATCAGAGCACTTTTGATGTGTTCTGTTGAAAAGGTTTTTGCCTTGCTCAACTCCTCTATGGAAATGGCACGTTGGTTGTCTGTGAAGGCAAAAAGTGTCGATCTGAAATAGAAAAGTGAAAATCCAATGATGCTATCTCCCTTATCGCTAAGAGGTTTATGTTGCTTCCTGTACATTTCAGATGTACAGCCCTTAGCATGACTGCCATGGTTGAAGATTGACATTCAGTGGGCAGAAAATGTTCCATATGGGTACATTTGTCAAATTCATTCGGAGATGCACAGCTGAAGAACCCATCAAGTTCAAAACCAAACTCTAATGTTATTGAAAAAAATAGGTTCAGCCTTGCCAATTGGAGTCAAGGCTACCTAGCCCTGAAGAATGCCATTGACAAGTATAAAACAAGTGAAAACAATCCTGAATGTACTTGCAAGGAAAACACATGAATCAAGATGAACCTCAATTAGGGCAGTTCAGCTTCATTTACACCTGCATAAGGAAGGATGAAAGAATGTTGGGTAGATATGGTCTGCTCACCATAGAATTCAGAGCTAAAAACACCTCTATAGCAGCTCGAATTTTGACAGTATGTAACTTAGACTCTAGGCAAGATCTAATAATAGCTACCATCTTTATCTCCTGAATTCATGCATATTATTTGGACTGATTGTGGGAAACCTAAGTTAGACCATTGCTACTGCTTAATCCACTGAAATTCAGACAGAAACTTTGGGTGTGATTTATGACAGCCAGAGCAATTAGTCTGTGTGGGGTTTTTTTGCCAGAATTGAGTCAAAAAGAAATTGCCTTTCTGTACAGCAAGAGACAGCTGCAAATGAAAGGGCAAGTTATACAGCTCCTTGGAGAGAAACAAACTTGGGGCGGGAGGTCTCCCAGCATTAGCTTATTAAAATAGCAATAAAGTTTCAATCTCTAGAATAACTTATATTTGAAAAGTAAATTTTATTTGGAATTCACATCCATTTCAAGACCATTTTAGACTATAATTTACATTTATAATTTTCAATTTGTGAAAATTGAAAATTTGGATTTTGGAATTTATTTCTTGACATTACCATATGAAATACATATAATTTTATAGTATTGACTTAATGTATTATTCATTATCTAGTTTCTTTTTTTCCTTTTTCTAATAATTTGAATTGTGTTAACCAAGTACTTCCAAGGTTTAATAATTAGTCACATTTTGATTACTACTATAAAACATTTATTCTGCATCGCTTCAAAGCACTCATTCCAAATTCATTAACACAACCTTAATGATTGAAGATTTTTCTCATAAGCTTATCTTTCTCTGGTTGATGTAATTTTGAAAAGGAAACCAAACTAGTGTGTCCATGTATATGTGTGTGTGAGGGATGGGGAGGTCTTTGATCCAGCAGTAATTCCTAGTGATTCCCTGGACAAACCCCTAAAGTTTTCTGGATGAGATTTTCAGAAGTGGTTTACCACTGTTTCCTTCTTAGGGTTGAAAGACAGTGACTGGCTCAAGGTCACTCAGCTGACTTTGTGTTTAAACTGGGATTAGAACTCTTGGTTTCTCAACTGGTGGATCTCTATGGTAAGGATCCAGGAATACTTTTTTTTTTTTAAATGAGAGTCCAGTCTCCCTTCCACTGGAGGGATGATGCCATTATTTTTGTTTGTGGAATCTCTAGGAAGGCAGGAGGAAGATTTGCGCTTGGAGTGAACTTGAGAGAGTTGCCAGTTTGGTTGAGTCTTATGCCCCTTCCAATATGATCAATTCCACTGGGGAAGGCTGGGGATTCAACTAAATCAGGTAACTCAACCTGTTGCTGGGCTTCTACAAGTGGTGGCTGATTACTGATGACTGTCTTAGAAATGCAGGATATCCCCCAAATGTCTTGTTCTTTCTGAGCTTCATCTGCACATAACTCTTAGGCCGTTGGCTCCTGAATTGCAAAATTCGAACCCATCAAGCTCTCAAATTCAGATTCTTTTTAAAAATGTTTAAGATTTTAATTACAGTAATAAAAATGAATGCAAACTAAACTCAGTGAAAGGAAAGTAAAAAGAGGGAGTAAAAAGTACAAAGAAAAAAGTGAAATAAAGAACAAAAGAAATATATAAAAATTTCCAATCTTCATCACAGCAAGTAAAGTACACATAGTCCTTGATTTACAACCACAATTGAGCCCAAAATTTCTGCTGCTAAGCAAGGAAGTTGTTAACTGAATTTTGCCCCATTTTACGATCTTTCTTGCCAACTGCAGCTGTTGCTAGTAACATGGTTAAGTGAACCTGGCTTCCCCACTGACTTTGTTGGAAGGTTGCAAAAGATGATCACATGACCCTAGGGTACCTCAACCGTCATAAATAAATGCCAGTTGCCAAGGATCCAAATTTTGATCCATCGGGATGTTGCGATAGTTGTGTCAAAACAGTCAGAAGTCACTTTTTTCAGTGCATTTGTAACTTTGAACGGTGACTAACGAATGGCTGTAAATCGTGGACTATCTGTACAAACAGGTTGTTCACTCTCTATAAAGTTAAACAGATATCTCTTCATCCCAGATCCCATCCCTTATCCTTTATCTATAAGAAAATCCATAAAACATCAATTTTTCAGTTCTGGTATCAGCAAAAATTCTGTAAAGGTTGCACCAAGATTTCATAAGAACATGTCTTATTTTAACCTAGATGAAATAAACCAACTTTGTATTTCTTCCTTTTACTGGTTAAAATCTTAATCTTTAATCCATTCGATTATTGTCATAGGGTTTGATCTCTCTTCAATTCTTCTTTGTCCCATTGCATTGCTGCTTCTTGTAAATCCAATAAAAAGACATTATCCAGGCCATTCTCTTGGTTTATTATTTGTATTTCCTTTTAAATTTGTAAAACTTCAGCTGGCTTCTTTTGGTTGAGTTACGACAGCCTGTTTGCACCACCGCACAGCCACATGATCACAATCGGGTGCTTGGCAAACAGCTTGTGTTTATGATAGAATAAACACTGCATTCTGCTTCCTTCCTTCTTTGCCGATTTTTGAAGGTGGTTTTTTTGTCAATTTTCAGCAAAAATACCTATTGGGGGAGCTGGATCTGTTTAAGAATCTGCATGATTTAATAAGTGCCCTAAAAATTGTAGTAAAAGCGAGTCTGACTGGAATTACAATCCCACTGATTTACAGTAGAAATTATGGGCCCAATTGTGGTCATAAATCAAGGATAATCTGTAGGCAGTAAAGAGTCCTTATTTGAGTCATTCTCTTATCACTTGTATTTCCACTTTAAATACCTTCCCTTTTTTATCCAATATTTCTCTTTTTTTTCCTGAATCAAACAAGATTCCTTTCATGTATTTCATTCCTTTATTAAACATCCTTTAGATGTTTATGCTATGAAAGCAGTTTATGCTATGAAAGCAGACATTGTTATTGATATTATTGATATTGTGGCTGCTAATTTCTGGTCCTATCCTTGAAAAACTCCTTTAGTATTTCAAATGCTGCAGTGTGTCATTTTGCAGATCCTAATCTTCTGACAACAAGAAAAACTATTGTATGGTCAACCAAACTACCATTTATGGTCATCAGAGATTGAGATAACAGGAAATGCATATATTATAGCCAGTATTTCCAGGGTGGTTCAGGATAACAGCTTATAGGATTCTTTGCACATACAACATAAAGAAGGATGGTTTTAAGTTGCACACATTGCCAAGATGTAAATTGAGTTGATGTGTACTCTGATGCCACTCTGTGAGACTGGGATCCCTTTGTCTAATGAGATCACAACCATCAGAAGATATTCAAATATGTTTCTGGAGAGAGGCAGTTTCTGCCCTTGGTTTCCATCATGGTCCTTGCTGAAAACATTGAAGAATGTAACTTTCAAAGAATTGTACAAATCAAAAATAGGATTCTAACCAGTGGTGAGTGGAATCTAAGAATTTTGTGGTCCTGCCTGAAGCAGCAAGTGAGAGGAGCAAACCTAATAAAGGATAGCCTCTACCAACACTGTAGGAAAAATACTTGATTCTGTACCTTAAATATTTAAAACCAACAACTTTTAAAAAGTTTTCTAAAAACACAAACAATTTCCCTAGATTTCTAGTGTTTAATATTTTCAAAAATATTTATAAAGCTTACCTTGTGTGACCACTTTGATTATAATTAATGTTGATACAACTCGTAAAGATAAACTACAACTTTTAAAGAAAGATGCAGCCTTGGGCTTGGAATCAGTAGCATGTTCAGAAGAATTGTATTGACTTTCCTTAGGGACAACACCTTTAAATAAGTCTTCACCCAGCCGTCTCATGGTTGAGGTCATTGCTGCATGCTATTTATGCAAGCAATAAAAAGTAGGATGTGATTATAGTATTCTGTGTTATGTATTGTCATAATATATTTATTCTATATACATCTTACTGTAATATATTATAGACAAATATTATCAACACTGCAATCTGACCATCTAAAATATGCAATGTACTTCAAAACCAGTTATCTCAGAAGATAAATACTTAATGTAATAAATCATTTAATAAGTTTGACACTATAGTTTATATTCAGAGTTAGACGCGAAGGCTTAACAGTTCAATTAGGTTTGGTTTTGGAAATGCTCTAATATCTGCCTATTACAAATCTGTAATGAAGATACATTGTTCCATAATGATTAATTATAAGATTGATATGAATTTGCATCAAAGCAGAAAAACAGAAAGAGATCACACTGGCTTGAGACCAGTAAAAAATTTATATAAATTTGTATAAAGAGAACTGCAATTTTACAAAATAATGTGTCCAGATCTAGAATTCTAGTGGTCTCTGAAGATGGTTTCACAAAAGAACTGGGTCTTAAAAGAAAAATTGTGGAATATAACTATATTAATATTAAAATGATTTACCTATGATTAAATATTTAACCATTTTATTATTTATTTATTACATTTATGTGCCGCCCATCACGTCTAGAAGCAGGTTAAAATTTAGATTAAGCAGTGCCATAAAAGTGAGGTTTTTTTGTTCAGAGAAACATCCTTAGTGAAAATCACATTTCCTGCATGAAACTGTATTTTACCTGCGTATTTCCATTTAACTGCCTTATAGCCCAGTAAATGCACTTAATCACAGGGAAGTGCAGGTTAGGATTTACAAAGGGCAACCACTGAAGTTGTTCCACAACTAGAGGCAAAAGCTGCAAAACACAAACAGAAAATTGCAATCATTTTCCGAATTATAGTCTTATAAATAGATTGTATTAAAATTATCAAAAGTTAAATATTAATATGCAGAAATATATCTCAAACTATGAATTAGAGAAATGCAATGTTAATTTTTTTCTCACTAATTTTTCCTGCTTTTTTCCTTGCAAATCTTCCAAAACCAGGTTGGAGTTCCAGCCCTCCCAACCCTTCTGTTTGGCTGATCCAGGTGCTAGGATTGTGCTGGAACTTGAAAATAAAATTAAAAAAAAAAAAAATTAAAAAAAAATCATGTTTCCATATGTTTGAACTTTAAATACTTTAATTTTATTCAAGCACTAACAAATTGCCTAAAAATGGTTAATTCTGACTTTTAAGTGAAATTATATCAATCGAACGATCTGTAACGCTACTTTTACTAGCAAATTCTAACCTAATGGTTTGCCCTTGCCTTGAGCCCTGGAATTTGGCTATGGTTACCTGTCCAAGAATTAACCTGGACTTTCTGAGATCAACTGCCGTGTTTCCCCAAAAATAAGACCCTGTCTTACATTTTTTTCTGAACAACGAAATAAGTGCTTGGCCTTATTTTCAGGGAGGTCTTATTATTTTGGGGCACGTGGAGCAAGATGGGACTCCTCTTGCCGTCTTACCTGATTTCCAGCTCTGCATTTAAATATTTTCGGGGAGGGTTTATTTTCGGGGGGAGGCTTATTTTAGCGCATGCGCTCAAAAGCCCAGTTGGGCTTATTATCAGGGGATGTCTTATTTTCAGGGAAACAGAGCATCACTTATCTTGGCTACAAACTGCTATTCAGGACAACGTTGTAGGGGCATAAATAGCATATAGTCTTTTGGCCAGACAGTATTTTGCATAATGAATGCCATTTAGATCTGGATTTGTTTACGATGGCTGTTGATATAGCACTATCATTATGGAATGAGGGTATTCCTCATGCAGGGAAGTTTTACATCCTCTTTGAGATTCCTGTACTAGGAACACAAGCTGGATCGTAATGTTAACAGAATCCTGTTAATAAAATCTGTACTGCAGCTAACACTTAATTTTTTGAGAGATAGTATATTTGGCATTATGATGCCATTAACAGGTTTTAAATATTTTCAGTATGCAGCTTGACTGAGAAAATCTCTTTAAGAAAAACCCTTACTAAACTCATTCTTCTGGTATTATCACAACTTTTCTATTACAGAAGAACACAGGAAGACGCTTACTTGGGCCTGTGTGGAATGGATGGTGCAAGGTTATGCATGTTGAATTAGAAACAAGTTCCACTGCAACCATTTGGGTTACTTTCAGGCAAGCAAGTTTAGCACTGTAGCTAACAGACATACATGAGCACTTTTGTTTTGTAATCTTCTATCTTAAGTAACCATTGTCTCTGGTTTAAAAAAATTATTAAATGATAACATCAGAATTAATTTATCCAAGCTGGATGGATGAAATTCAAATCACAAGGAACCAGGTATGTTAGTTACAAGGGATCCATATCATGAAACGTATCTGTATACCAAACATTCATCTGAAGTTATGAACCCATAAACATGGATCCCTTGTTTTAGATAACAGGCTTTCTAATGAAAATAAAATGAAAAAGAGCTTGGGATCTAGAATATCAAATCATTCTATTTAATCAGCAGACCACTTTAATGTATCAGTACTGAACATACAAATGATACCAATGTACCTTTTTATTACATTAAGTTGGAAAAAATTCTACCTTGACACATTTTTCCTGTATATAGTTTCTGCTGGAAACAAGTGTCTCTGTTAGCTTGTGAATGTTTTCTTTGTCTTCATCAACAATCAATTTGCATAGGTGCTGCTCTGAGATCCAGTCCATTAATATTGTTAACAAGTTATAGACATGTGAATTAAGTGGTAACTGCAAAAAAATAAGATACAGAAAGAAGAATTGAAAATATTTTTACTATAATTATATTGACAGGACGTACCAATTTGAATGTTTGGCTGTGCAACACATACCCAGTTTGGGTCACCTGTTCCCAAAGTGCATGATAATCATGGCTGGTACTGGTAAGAAAGTGAGAAGGAAGGGAAATGCTCTTCCAACTTATATACATGGATAATACATCCTGTTATACTGAAAGTATTATATAGCTACAACTGGCCCTTCTTTTCCTGTGGGCAGCTCTACCCCGTTTCCCTGAAAATAAGACATCCCCTGATAATAAGCCCAATCGGGCTTTTGAGCGCATGCGCCAAAATAAGCTCCCCCCAAGAAATAAGCCCTCCTCGAAAATATTTAAACGCAGAGCTGGAAATCAGGTAAGATGGCAAGAGGAGCCCCATCTTGCTCCATGCGCCCCAAAATAATAAGACCTCTCTGAAAATAAGGCCAAGCGCTTATTTTGGGGTTCAAAAAATATAAGACAGGGTTTTATTTTCGGGGAAACAAGGTACTTGTACTTATGATGGCTATTGGGAGCAGAATTTCTGTTGCTAAGTAATACAGTTTTTAAGTGTGATACCACATGACCACATCGCTTAGTGACAGTAATTCCAACAATCCCAATTGCCATTGTAATTCCAGGACTATAAGATCTTAAAGAGGCAAGAGGCAGGAGCCCCAGGCAAGCTGGTCAGTGTTTCAGAGTGTGTGATGATATGTGGGAAAGACTAGAGGAAGGGTAGCACTTTTAGACCTGCAAGATTTTGTCAAAACAGCTTTACAATAAAGTAGAATTCACACATTAGGCTGAACCATTGCTTCTTTTTAATTTCATAGTAAAAATTCTTTTTACTTACTATTTATAATATCCCTCAACTTATATTTCTTCTGACATACCCAATCTTCTATACACTAAAAGGGACAGAAATGCTTATGTCTTACAAAACAACACAAACTACTTACTACTGTTCTACCAGTATCTGCATGTCACAAATTCTACCACCCATTTTATTATCTTTAATACCGTCTCCCAAGGAACTTATATTCATCTACTTGCTCTAATTTTTCATCACTAATGAGCAATCATTCCCTCTATTCCCTTGTCAAGCACATTTATTTAGGTATTTTGATACATTGTTTTTCATATTTATACTCTTCATTGCATCATATAATTAGTCTAGCATTCCCTGAAAATCATTTGAGGTGTCAGGCATCAACACAAAACTATACAGATATTAACTTCCAAACCCAACACACTGCTAGTGTAACCACAAGCATTACTTGTGTTTTTAACCATTACACATCTTTGTTTCACTCCCTGCTCACTGCTGAACCATTTGTGAAGCTCTGCATTTCTCTTCATGCATTAGTTTAATGTTGGTTGGGATTTGGTTGCTAGAGACAGAGGCATTTATAGATACAGCAACTAATCTTCATATTTGCAAAAGGCATTCTGTAATTTAAGCATATTCTACAAATTAATAAATGTATGCAAAAATTTTAATTTCAATTTTTTTTAATCCGTTATCTTTTTTACTTCTTTCTTCCTTGAACATATATGCATAGTTGATACATAATGTATATTAATGATGTAAGATATCTTAGCTTATTAAAAAAAGAAAACATATTTCACATTTTTTTAAAAAATGATCACTAGGAATTCTGAGAACTCACTGATTACCTTCAATAATACAAATGAATGTAACTGAATATCTTCTGCATTCAAATAAGAGCCTTGGTAGTACAGTGGTCTAAGGCACCCTGTTATTAAGCTGGTTATTAAGACCAGCTGCCTGCAATTACTGCAGGTTCAAATCTCGCCAAGGCTCAAGGTTGACTCAGCCTTCCATCCTTTCTAAGGTAGGTAAATTGAGGACCCAGTTCTGGGGGCAATAAACTGACTTTGTATAAATATACAAAAGGATGAAGGCTATTGCTGAGCATGTTGTAAGCCGCCCTGAGTCTCTGGAGAAGGACGGCATATAAATCAAATTAAAAAATATATATATTTAGTGTCCACAAGGCATCTCATATATAGTATAAAAGGGACAATTGTATATTTTATATGCACAGCTGCCTTTTCCACTCTCACACAAAATAAGGTTTTCTGACTTTAAAATTCTGAGTTGGGGCATTGAGTGATTTATAGAATTTGCCTTACTTACTTTATAGGCCTTTGCTGGTGCTATTGCTCTTTCTGACTTCACAGATTTACGATCTTGGAATGTGGCTTCTTTAGATCTCTGTATTGATAAAAATTCATGCTTTCTCTGAAATAGGTCAGAAAGAGAATATGTAAGATTTCTGATAGTGGAGTGGGCAGAGGACAAAGATAACAAAAGCCAAGATTCAATATTACCTGCAAATTCTCTAAACGAGCCTGTACTTTTCGAGATTGGACTTCAAGCTTCTTGTTTTGCTCAGTCACATCACTTAACTAAAAATAGAGAGAAAATGTTGAACCGAAGCTTAAAATTAAATATTTCTATTATATTAAAGCTTCTGTTTCGCAAGAAATGAATCCTGAACGAAAGCACTGATTAGGTATAGTTTTTCTTTCTGACATGATAAAAAACTCATCTATAATTCTATACTTCAGGTAGGCAGTTAGTCCAGAGTTTAAAATCACCTAGCTACATTTCCCATTAGTATGGAGATCAAAATCCTGCTACCAAGAAATTCTGATTTCAATCCTAAATATATTCAAAGCACATTTATCTAATAGTATGTTTTATTGAAACTGTCAAGGATTTTATTCTTCAGCACTGTGGTAAAAGACTATTTCACACATATTTTCATATTTCCAATGTTATATTGCCACAATAAATCAAACAAATTTTTATTATAGTCATAGACTAACATAAGGGGGGGTACACCTAATGAGCATCTTTTAAAACTGAGGTGAAAAGATACATACACATATGAGACATAAAAGGTATATAAATATAAAAAGTGAAAAATCTAAAAGATGTTTTAAAAAGCAAAAATGTAGAAAATATAAAAATATGCATTGTCTAAACTAAAATATATGAGACACAAAAGGTATAAAAGGCATCAAAAGTGAAAGGGAGGAGAGGTGAAAACATCAAGATTAATTAAATGTTAGCACATGATAGGCCATACTTGTTAGTGACAGAGCACCCCAATATGGCAGACCAGATAACCCTGAATGTAATTAACAATGCTGAGCCCTAGATACCACCCAGAGTTAATCATCTGATAAATGTTTAGTGCACAGAACAGAACCTGGCAATGGCTGCCTGTTGTAGCAAAGTTAGTATCTAAAAACAATGGAATGGGGTAAAATTGTCCTTGTGCTCAAAGTATTTATATAGTAGTGGCAGGATGACACTAACATGACCACCTGTAAGGTACAAGCACTGGAGAAGCATACATTCTGTTGTCTCTGCATGTCAAAGTCACAAGGGCACTGCTGTTCCAAGGATGGAGAGTTCCTATTTTGACCTTCAAAGATGCCTGAGGTGAGGGGAATGATGACATTGTGCCACAAGAAAGGGCCTTCTGGGGTTAGAGACAGTTTAAGGTATGGCATAGAAAAGTCAGTATCTGTTGGAAACCGGGGATAAATCTTGGGGCCTTGGCTAGGCTTGACTATCCATTTTGACTACACCTTTCCTACAGTGCTTTGAAATCTACTTACATACTTTGAAACCTACTTATATACTTGAAAACATCTAATAAGTAGCCACAACTGGTTAAAGCTCCCTGTGATGTGTTTTGTCCTTTTCAAACTACTGCAGATGTCTCCAATCTGCAATGAAAAAATGAGCACTCCTGCCCATTGCTAAAACATATTAAACTGTAACAGATTATGATAATTAGAAAACTTTAATTTTCAGACAGAAGATCTTAAGACTATTAAGACTAAAAGAAGTCTATTAGAAGACTATTAAGCTAAAATAATTCAAACACTAATTTTTTAAAAGATACCATTATCTATTAGGGTTAAAATACATGAATCTTTCTGACAACTATATTCTTAAAAAAGAATAATCTGTAGATATTTGTCACTGTCATTGTTGTAACGTATTAATACTTCATATTAAAAACAACAACCTTTATAGCATTAACACCAGATTAATGATTCTGTTAAAACTGTTATTTGCCTGTTTTTTAAAGGTGTCATTCAGCTCCTTTAGTGTTTCAAATGATGTCTTCAGCCTTTTGTTTTCCTTTATTTTTTCTTTCAAGGCATCGGACAATTCCTTTATTTCAGCTTCATGTTGCTGCAAACCAAAATAGAAACTTTTAAAATAGAATTAACCACAGTTTTCAAAAAACACTGTAAATCAAAGACTGTCTCTGTATGTAAGACAGACATGATATAAATGCTATAAGAAATTAAATTGTACCACCCAGAGCTTGCTTTCTCAAATAAAACTCCAATAATCTCAAAATCAAAAAAGATAAAGATAAACATTCTAAAGGATGACGAAACTTAATTTTCTTTGAGTAACCTTTCTGTCAACATTCTAAAATACAGTTCTCCCTAGTGCAGGGCAGAAAAACTGGCTAAGAGACCACTGAAAGAAAGAAAAAAGAAACAAAACAAAACAAACCTCATAGTTAAAAAAGAATCAGTAAGATTAAACTCTTATGCATGCATCTTAGATATATTACACTCTATAGATATACATGAGCATATACACAACTACCATGGCCGTATAAGCTTTACCATCAATCCTAATCTTGCTAACAGGAAAGTCTTTCATTTGCTCTCCTCATAATACTTTAGTACCTATATATCCCGATTACCTAGAGATTTGTTTTTCAGTCCACTTCCACTACTGATGCCCTATATTTAATGTTTTCTGTAAATTACCTAGGAAAAGGATTTCTTAAGGAGTGGAGAACTGATATATTACAGTGGGGCCCAAATCCCCAGCTGCACTGCTTTCACAACTGCCTGGGCAATGCTGATATCTAAGGACACTTTCTCTTATGTCCATAGGATAAGACAAATAGCAATAGCAATAGTACTTAGACTTATATACCGCTTTACAGTGCTTTATAGCCCTCTCTAAGCATTTACAGAGTCAACATATTGCCCCCAACAATCTGGGTCCTCATTTTATCCACCTCAGAAGGATGGAAGGCTGAGTCAACCTTGAGCCTGGTGAGATTTGATCTGCCAAATTGTAGGCAGCCAGCTGTCAGCAGTACTGTAGCCTGCAGCAGTACAGTAGCCTGCAGTACAACACTCTAACCACTGCGACACTGCAGCTCTATAAATCCATAAATTCACAACTTTTCTCTGATGATATCAATAGCCTGTGTTTTTATTAGAATAATTTTCTCAAATTTAATAAGAATTTTGTAAGTAGGGATACCTCCTTCATAATTTGAAATTTTGTATGAACTTCCTCTTCAACATCCTTTATCTTGATCAAAGCAGCTTCATGCCTACAAAGCTGGACTTCCCGTTCAGCTATGAAACGTTCTCTCTTTTGAAGTTTCAAAGCATACTCTCGCTGACTTAATTTTTCTTGCTGTACCATAAGACAAAAAAACCAACAAACAAAATATAGAAGCATCTACTGATATTGGAAAGAAAATGAAAATGTACCAATATCCAAACCATTATTAATATTTTACCTGTAGCTTCTGATGGATGATTGATAATTCATGATAAATTTGATTGAACTGAGGTGTTACCATGCTTTCCCCATTCAATTCTTGGGTTTCAGAAATGCTCACATTGTCTCTTACTGCATCACCGTCATTATTGTAATCACAGTAAGCAGTCACTCCTAAAGTGGATGGCAGAGTAATATCTAATAGATGAAAATGGAAGCAGCATTATCAGCATTATATTCCTCCATTTTATAAAAGCCATTACAATTTTTTTTCATTATGGAAAGATTGTATGCTGGTTATGTGACTAGCCCCTTTTCCAGATGATGATATAAAAGGCAGAGTTTTGGCTGTCAATTAGTTCACATTATGAATCATTATCAACTATTCTGTAAACAGGGAAATCTAACATTTGGCGATAGTACGAAAGAATTAAACAGCACAATTAAGTCTAAAAGCTTAGCCATAAATATACAGGAACCAATGCTTCCTGCAAGGTACCTTAACATAGAAAATTATTAACAGAATACAAATTAAAACAGATAACAATAGCAAAACAATGAAAATACAGCAAAATTAAATTATTGAACATGCCAGATTTTACTAAGGAAAGAAAATCCTTTAGATGTTGAAATTTATATTCAATTCTTTTTCCCCCTCATCCCAAAGCAACTGTGGCATCTTTGTGGATCTCTTTGATTTCTTAATTAGTGTGTTTGATATACGTGCATCTGACTAATGTAGAATTCCTTAGGGATGCCAAATCTTCTCTATACTTATACATGTGCCAAATAACAACAATCTCACCTCTAAAATCTCAGGTTGTCACCTGAAATCTCTCAAGATTTGTGTTCTGACATGGCTGAAATTGTAAAACTTTAGTGATATTTTTTTAACTGGATGCAAATATGTGCAATGTAATTGTGCATGATTCAGTATGCCAATTGCTGTTACACCACCTTTTTAAGCTGCTATATCTTTTTACTTGGAATTCGACACATTCTTGCCACAACTTTAAAAGTACTCAGGATTGCTGTTAAAGAAATACACAAGAAACAAACCTTGAAAACATCAAGAATGATTTCTAGTTGCTCTTATAGCTTTCTCAGAATGGAAAAAAACCCACTATTTTTCTTCCAATTCTGACAAGAATGACTGAAATTAAAAGTTCTGAATATGATCAACTAAACAACTTGAATTATTGTTTTGTTTAGACAGGTAGATAAAATGAGGTATATAATCAGTATAATGAATCAGTGCTATATAATGAATTTTGCTATTCTGCAAAACACAGACTTAGTGAAGAAACGTGTTAATTCAGAACCCAAGATAGATACTCCGCCTCTTGTCTGGAACTAAGACCAGACATTTCCTCCAAACGGAATAGCAACGATTTGTCATAACTAAATCCTGGAAACCTTAATATGGTGAAAAATGGAGTCTCCATGAGTGAAATGCAAATGTAAATTAAGACAAGGCTCAAGAGAACAGCTAAAAATGCAGTTCATCTTGCACAGAGTGACATCAATGTTGCAGTTAAAAGCCTAGAAAAGTAGGATCAAGCCAATGATACGTTCTGCATAATTTCAGATGTGAAGACGTTATTTTGCTCAAGTTGTGCTAGAAATAAGTAATTGAATACCTGCTTCTGAATCTATGCCTTCACTTTGGATTTCACCATTTCCAAGAAAATCTCCAATTGGTTCTGGCTGTATACAAAGCTGGTCTGAATTGCACAAAGAATCCAGCTCGTCATCTGGCCTAACAAACACAATTATCATGGTAATCACAATTATCACAGTATAAGACAATGTTAGAATCACCAAAAATTTAGCACAGGAAGTTATTGAACTGAATTATTAAATGACCTGATAGGTTATGCATTATAAAAGGATGTATGTTTTGAAGAGTAAAGAGTTTTCTTACCAAGCCAATTTTTTCAAACTTTTTGAGGAGTCCAAAAATCTTCTATTATGCTTTCTTCTGCAGTACAGAAGCTTTGAATGTGAGGAATTTATAAGTATAGATGCAACTGTATCATCAAGTGAGTTATCTCCTGTAAGGAAACTTTACTTTACTGAATTATAGCTAGAGACCATCATTAATTAGTTACAGAACATCATCACTGAATTATGGAATGCTTTGAACTGTAATACAGCAAATAAATAACGATAAAATGCCAACCTATTAAATGTAGACATATACCCCAACTGTGTATATTACCAATTTCTTTGATTTAAAGGAAATTGTTCACCTATCCTTAATTCTTCCAAAGCAGATCTAAGAGGCACAATGTTGAGATATTCCATCTTACCAGTATGCCACTCCATCCATGGGAGATCACTATTGGTTAAAAGCCTGTTGCTTACCTCTCTTTGCACTATAGCCAAGTAAAATACCCCCCCCCCCATAACATATCATGCCAGGTTTTTTTGGAAAGGTGAGGCCCTTCCTAAGTGAATAGTAAAATGGAGTGTGGGAAGATATCTTTCTTTTCATAATTTTAGTCATTGTCTATCCACTGCAGGATGAAGGCCTCTTCTGCACATTTCCAACCAATATCGTCTTTCTCTTATTGTGGCTAAATAGGTCTTTCCCAAACTCTTAATGATGCTTGCATATTTTCTATAAAGCAACTGACTGTTATAATAATTTTTAGATTAGTACAAATTCTGCCATATCTAATTAAATTTTCACATAACAATATTCTTAAAAAATGTCAGAATAGTAACCTCTATTATGTGATATTGCAATTTTAAGGTATGGAGGGAGGCAGCTAGTTTTTATTTTAACGTCTAGAGCTGCACAATTATAAAATGATCAATAAACCAGCCTTTGACTCTAAATGTTATGAGCATTATCCAACCTAAAGAAATGTTATCCTGTCACATAGGATTACCCACTTTCAAGCACACATTTCAACATTGGTATCACCATTGGGCTGAGGGCAGACATTATTATGCTATTTTTTTAATCTTCAGAGAACATGTATCCCTAGGGCTCAAACCTGATATCCTCTTGTCAAGGCCATTCAAAAACACACTACAAAACCCTTAATAATATTCCCTTGACCAGATTCCATTTTTCCATAGAAATATTTCATTATGTATCTGCAGAGGACCTCATGGTCAAGGTCCAGATCTAGAGGCACTTCTCAGTGACAACTGTTACTTCATCAATATATAAACCAAAAGACCTGTTTGTGTGTTTAAACTTATATACAGTCTTCATTCATAACTTCAGAGTTTGAAACAAGTTTTCGTACATTTGAAATGAGAGAACAGAATCACTGACATGAAGGCGTTGATAGTAGGAACATAATCAGTTTATGATTCATATATTGGATGAACTTAGGCAATTGGGTACATTCAGTGGGATGTGCTCAGTAAACTGTTAGTGTGTTTTGCAGACAAAGCTGTTGTTAACAAAGTACCAATCATTACTCATTGCTTTTGATGGGGAGATATAACTAAATTTTAATAAAAACTCTCTACTTTACCTTTTCTTGTTAACAAACTAAACAACACACTTATTTTAAATGTCTTACCTGCAGCTATCAGGGCCCTTCTACTTTTACTTTTGGCTTGTGTTACATCCAAAAGATAAGCCTGAAAAAGGAAGCGCATACCAGAATTAGCACCACCATTCTAGTGTTTGCTTCTTACACAGGTTTTTCTAATTGTTCGTTTGCTCTGGAGTTTAGTTTAAGTCTCTGCCACCCTAAAACCCTTTTAGAACCACTTAATAGGGCCACTGAGTGAAGGAAGATTTTTATGCCAATCCCTGCCAGTCCAAGCCTCGAAATAAGGAACACAAAACCCGCTAGAAATTATCTTTCCCCGAACAAAATTTGGATAATGTTTCGAAGCTGATTTGTCTTGCGCCGGGCAGGAACTTATAAGAAAAACGAGTCCCTCTGAACCCGTCTCCGCTATTTCCCCAACTCCAAGTACTATCTATGGTCCCAGGCAAACCAAGGTCACCCTTGTATTTTAGGGCCGTGGCAAAACCGACATTTAGGAATTAAACAGCCACGCTTCTATCAAGCTCCACTCCACGCATGGATCTCGTCAGGATGGAGAAACACGTATTCAAAGTAGCTCTCAAACCACCCCTCCCCCTCGCGTATCCCCACCTCTCTACTCAGATAACGTCTCCTCCAACGCTCAACCGAACTGCTCAGCTCTGGGGAAGCCGCCATGGAAGAAAAGCCAGCCATGCGAGCCTTCCCGCTGCCCTCCCGCCTTTTACAACAACCGCCTGCAAACGGAGCGGAGGAAGGACGAGAGGCAGAGCAACTAATACGCACTTGCGCGAGGTGACTGCTCCGCCCCACCACTTCGTCAGGCGGGACCTTGTTTCCAGGGCAACCGGCTAAACCGCGTCCAGGCCGCTGGCGTTACGTTTCGGCTACTGAAAAGTACGGAACAGGAGTCCAGGCGCGGGCCGCTCTAAGCTTCCTTTCCATTGCTTCACAAAACCGCGATAGTACTAAATTCTGAAGCACGATGGCCATCCCACTCGAAGATATTTATAGAGATTCATATCATTGTAAGGATACCCCTTTTCCACATATCTTTATCAAATTTAACGATTAACAGAACAAGCAATGTTGGCCCAGTCTTTTCTCTAGAACAGAGGTCTTCGAACTTGGCCGCTTTCAGACTTGTGGACTTCAACTCCCAGAATTCTCCAGCCAGCATAGCTGGCTGGAGAATTCTGGGAGTTGAAGTCCACAAGTCTGAAAGCGGCCAAGTTCGAAGACCTCTGCTCTAGAACCAACAGACCGATCACAACAGCATGAAAGCTGTCATTATCTTCCATTATGTTTTCCCTACTTTAACCAATAACTCTAGAATTTCCTGGCACTACCCTAGTACCAATCAAGTGCAAATCTGCTTAGCCTTCAAACTTACTTAAATTCTAGCAGATGTTGTCACCTGCAATTATAACTGATAAAGAGGATAAGTATCCTTTTGGTTTGAATGTGATTTTGCTTTAAGCATTAGAGTTCTTATTGGCAGCATGTAACTGCTGTACATCACGGCATAAGCCTAAAACTGAAAATGAGGCTTGTCAGATGTTACATCTTTTCTATCCTGCTCTACGGAGTTAAGAGAGTTGGTCTCTATCAGAAAGCCACTTGAAGCATTTGAAATGTGGATTTACAGATGCCTACTACATATAAGCTGGGTTGACAAAATCAGAAATGAGGTGATAAGCCGCCCGGGAAAGCCAAGGGAAATCATCAAACCCATCAAAAAGCAAAAAGTTAGAATATTTTGGACATATGATGTGACACCTGGAAAAATATGGCATACTTCACTTAATCCTCTAAGGAAAGATTGAAGGCAAAGAGGTCCAGGCAGAAGAACATCATGGCTTCAATATCCTCCAAAAGGGACTGTTTGGACAAAACTCAGCAGCACTTTTTCATGTGGCTACTGATAAAAATAGAATCGCAGACGTCCGATGACAGATATGGCACAGAAGAACTGCTGTATCTCCAATGTAAAAGTATGTACATGTCACCTATAATTGCAGGCAGTAGTCTATATTTCAAGAGGCAACTGGACTTTCTGGAAAGTCCAGTTGCCTCTTGGAAAAGCACCTTTGGGACAACCACGATCTGGATGACTGAGAATCTCCATAAACAGGCAATAGTCTATTTTCTAAAGACATTAAATATCAAAATAAGGCAACTGAATATTGCCACTTGAGCAACTCAAACTGTTGCAGCGTTTTGTTTGCTCTAGAAACTCATTTTCTAATACAAATGTATGTAGTATAGAAGTAGCAATTAAATTACCTTGTAATATTATTTGAATCATTCAAGCTAAGAAACATACAGAAACAGAGAACTCCAGACACCTGGGATTTCATTTTAAATTATTTAATACAAAATTGGGAGGAAACGAAAGTACACCTGAAGTAGACTAGTTTTTGAACGTTTATTTCACAACATGCAGGCAATTGAAACACATTTTAAAAAGTACTCAGCTATGAGCTGTAACTTTACATTTATACATCAGAAGTTGTTCATTTTTTAAACAAACAAAAAACCCTGAACATAATCTTGTCTAAATCTGCTGAAGGTTAAGGTTTAATCTCCAAATATGTCGTCAGAATCATTTTATTTTTGCCCACAATCTGTAATCACAATTTTTTTTGACACTATTCCTTTGGGAGAGCCAAAAGATTCTATTTTTTTCACTATATCCATCCCATCCTTTACAAACCCAAAGACAACGTGTTTAAAGTCCAACTGTTCTGCCTTTTTGAGAGTAATAAAGAATTGAGAATTGTTGGTATCTCTGCCAGAATTTGCCATTGACAATAGGCCAGGACCAGTGTGTTTTATTTCAAAATTTTCATCTTCAAATGAACTTCCATAAATGGACTGTCCCCCTGAGCCATCATGCTTAGTGATGTCACCTCCCTGGATTGAAAGAAATTGAGAATTTAGTAAAATATGCAATAGGTGGAAACATCTCAAATACAACCAAAACATGTTTACCAATAATAATGTATACTAAAACAGAAATAAATCCACTCTCAGTGACAATGGAATATAGGATCCCGATTGATTTTTTAAAAAAGATATTCAGTTTATTCATATACCGGTAATTGGCAGCATTCAAACAATAAAGAATGTTTTGCTTTTACATGTATTAGCCCAAAGGTTTAAGCTAAAAGTTTAGATTATCTTTTAGACCTAAGATTCAATACTGTTCAAACACAATGGCAAACTGCAACTATAAATTCATTACTGTTCAAACACACAACCTAACTGCAACTATAATTTCCGGTTATATTTACTTTCATTTTTTATTGGAGGACCTAAGAGTCACTTCAGGTGAGAAGAGCAGCCATATAAATTTGACAAAATAAACAAGTAAATACTCAATGGTAGAAGGTTACTCATTATTACTAATTCAAATAAATTCTGTTATGCCACTGTTTAGAATTTGCCTTCTGCTTTAATTTGTGATTATATTTTCTGTATTGATAACCTTTTCTGTACTGCATCTAAATTGATTCCAATTTTTAAAAAATTCATGTATGAAGTTGAAACAGTAACTCCATATTTTTTTCTTAGTCACAATTTCCTTAGGAACCCCGAAAATGATGCAGCAACAAGTGGACAATAAAACTGAAATTTTAATTCCTTTTGATCAGTCTCTCAATGTATTTTAACTTACCTGACAGACAAAATCTGGAATTATTCTGTGAAATCTAGTGTTTTTGAATCCAAATCCTTTTTCTCCTGTGCACAATGCCCTGAAGTTCTCAGCGGTTCGAGGAACAACATTGGAAAACAATTCTATTGTTACATGCCCTAGAGATTCATCATCAACAGAAATTTCAAGATATACTACAGGGTTAGATTCCTTTGAAAATTTTGCTGGCAGGGATATGTGTTCCTTCTGTTCTTCTGACAAAATCAGCTGACACTCTTCAAATCTCTTCTTGAAGGTATCAGCCAGTTCTTGGGTTTTAAATCTAACTGCAAGCTGTTCTACTTTACCTTCACCATCTGAAATTGAAATTCAAATATTATAATAGCAACATGATCTAGCTGTGAAAGTAGTAGAATAGTGAAATTATGGGACATCTCAAAAAAAAAAAAAAAAAAAAAAAAAAAACAACTCACCAGCATAATCCGTTACAGTCCAAACCATAGCATTGATTGAAGAATTCAAGGGTTTTAAGTCTATTGTTTTTGTGATTATATGGTTTGCACAGACTTTGAAAACTTGATCCCTTCTCATTAAAATTCGGTAACATTTCTTTTGCGTATGGAAGAGAATCTTTATTTCTCCAACACCACGTTCTTTCCACTGATTGACTTCTCTGTCCCATCTGTATAGTTTTGCCCTTTCTTTGAAGATAATTTCTTCATCTTCTTCTCCAGATTTTACTTCAACCTAGCAGGAATAAGTAATCATGTTGACTGTGGACACCACTGTAGCAATGTTTAATTGGAAGGATAGCATGATAAGGCCTCTTATCACTCTATCCTTCCAATGTTATCCCTGCGTGCATGTTTGTATGTGTGTGTGTGTATTATATTACTTACACAAACACACACACATACACAGAAGCAAGTCTAGTTTTTTTTTAAGCAATATATATCATATAACCATGTTAGTCTTTCAGAATTCTGGAGATTTGGAGAATTATGGTGACTAAAATCTGGAGATTTTAGTCCCACAACACAATAGGCTAATTGCCTCCATTCTTAATCTTTTCATTTATTTCATGCAAGATCAATAATGACAAATGAAAACAAGTAAGTTGACAAATAAATGGAGCAATATTGAATGTACCTTATGTCAGGAAACTGACTAAACAGATATATTCCTTCTTAGATTCTGATTAGAAAACTTACCTCTGGCAGTGAGACTATTGGTTCAAAATGAATATCGTCACTGTGTACCACCTCTTCATCACTTGCATCATCATCACATTCTCCTTTAGCGGCTGCTTGTACTCCAAATACAGCTGCTCCTGTATTTGCCCACTTAAAGTTTTTGTCTGTTTAGATGAGAAAATAAAGATATTAAATTATATGTCCTATCGATTTTTTAAATAAAAACTCCAGCTAGTTTTTCTCACACTGTTAGAAAACAAGATGTATATTTTACCTTTAGAACCAAAAGCAAAATCCCCAGAATTGCTTGAAGCCAGATCAGCAAATGACACGCTCGATGCATTATCAAAGGAAAAGGGATTATTCTCTACAAAAAAGGAAAATGTACAATTTTATCATCCACTGTATACTAGCAGCTTTTTCATCCTACATTGCAACCCTAACCCTATGCCAAAGTGCAGATACAGGTATCCTCAACTTATGACCAGTTCATTAATGATTGTTTGAAGTTACAATGACCGTGGGAAGGTTGCTTTACAGCCTAGAAAACAGTTCCAGCTGTCATAAAACTTCCCCTCCCCACAGTCACATGACTTCATTTTGGGTGGTTGGCAACTGAATTGCATTTATGACTGGTTGTTGCAATCACATGACCACTTTTTGCTGACTTCTTGCATTTTTTTTGCCAGTGTCTATGTGATACACTTAATGACTGCTGTAAAAACAGTAGAAAATCGGGTCCAGTCACATGGTGTCTCGACTTACAACCAAAATTCCTGTCCCAATTGTAATTAAGTCAAAGACTACTCAGGATACTACTAAAGCATTAGGCATGCATAAAATACATACTACTATCTGAACAAGCAAATTATGCTCCCATTAAAACCCTTTGACTTCCATGGACACTGACTTTTAATGAACTTGGAATTATATTTACAGTTAACAGTTTTTTTATTTTTGTCTAGCGTAGCACATTTGACATTTCATACTCAAATAGACAAGTATACCTTGATTTACAGAGGCTTCAGAATTGGAATCACTTTCCTTCTTATTTGATAAATCAACAGGTTTGTCATCTGTTCCTAATAAATTCTGAAAGCTCTGTGTAGTTTCAGGAGTAGAGTCACCATCTGTTCTTAATGTATCCCATGTAGTATACATAGGGTTGGGTGTAGAATCTGATGCTTTATTAATACTGCAGGCTACATCTGGTCCTCCTTCCTTACCAGAACACACATCGTCAGTTGAAGTAGTTATTTCTTCTGCCCGAGATTCCTGAAAATTGAAACCACATTTGTTTTTATTGATGTTTTTTAAATGTAACATGTACCTGAAGTTCTTTAGGTAACTTCATCAGATAACACTTGAAACACAGGCATGGTTCAGGTAATGAAAGTGTGTACAAAACCAATTATCTTGGCTTCATATTACATCCCTACATTAGTAAAAAAGAATTTAAACGGTTACAAAATCCAAACTGTTATGCATAAAGTAGTTCCACAATCAGAATAAGCACTGAAAAAGGCTGAGAATTATCTTGTGCAAATGAACCTACCCAGATGCAACAGAAGAAAGATAATATCCTAAGGATTATTATGTTTTGAGCTTTTGCAAGTCACACCATAAGAATTCTCTATGCTGTTCAATGTAATGTTAGTAAATGACCAATTATTGAGTTAGCAGAAGAATACGGAAGATTCTAGTTTACATGCAACATGTACAGGAAAAAAAATACCCAATTATTCTTGTTACTTACTTTTGTTTCTTGAGTTTTTCTAAGTTCTGTCTCAAAGTCTTCTACGTTGTCATTGTCTTCATCAGTGTCACTGTTAATACCACAGAGAAAAGTTGGAGGAAACTTTAGAGCTTCTGCTTTAGCTTTTTCCTTAGGAGTTGGTTTCTTTTCCCAAACAATAGTTTCATTCCTAGTCTCTGGATCAATATGCTCCACAGCATCTGAACAGATAATATAGAAAATATCAGCAAAGTAGAATAATAAAATAAAGCTTCTAAATATGCTAAGTAAATTGGAGAAAGCTCTTACATAAGAGTCAAGCTAACATAGTGACAAATACTTTGGAAACAATGTGAACAGACAGGGCATCTGGAACTTTCATGGAAATCAAGATGAAGCTTCTTTTAAGAACAGAAAATTTTGTGTCTCATTTATGGTAACAATTAATAGACACTTAAGAAACAATACAGATTCAGCCTAAGGCTGAGGCATCAACATATTCAGTTGTAATGACCTTCAGTAGTCAAACAAAACTGCCTGAAACATAATTTTGGAATCCAGAACTCATAACTCCTAAGGATCATAAAGTCTAAAATATTAGTAACAGAGTCCTTCTGTACTGCTACATTCTGAACAATAAAGTTATTTTAACAACAACTGCAGTTGGTGAAGAGCTCTTGTTGCGGGATTGTCCAAATCTGAGGGGTCTTTCCCCATACAGCTTAAGAGTACAATGGAAAATCTGGCCAATTCTCAGAAGTTCTGGAATTCAAACCTAACCGTTCCTCTTTCCGCATCTGAATGGATGTGGAATAAGATTCTATAAGTTTATAGATTCCATAAGATTAAAGTTACAATAACTTTAAATTTTCCTTTTTCTTAGTTTCCAATTGCCATTTCATTCTGAAAATCTGTGCTCTAACATAAAATTATCAGAAGAGTTCAAAATTTCTTCCCTAATTTGTTCTAAGAAACTATAAAATTAATAATTAGATTAGATTAGTATTGTTTACTTGTATTCGTTATTTCTGAGTTCTCTTTAGGTTCTTCTAAATACAATTTTCCATTAAGCCTTCTGACAGCTGCTTCATAGTCTTCATCTAAAATATGAAAACAAATAACCAGAGAGTGATACAACTTGCAACTGAAGTTTACATGCAAAACATCATTTTAAACAAAGAAAGCCCAAGAACTTTGGAAAGGAGAACCTTCAGATAGACTTACAGTCTTATCACTATTTGTGTTTTCCTCAGAAATAGAAATAGAAAAACAAAATTTGACTGGCTGTAACAGATTAAGAGTTGGAAGTGACCTGGTAGATCATTTGGTCCAACCCTCCACCCAAGCAGGAGACCCTATGCCATTTCTGACAGAGGGCAGTCCATTTTGTTTATTTCCTGCCTTTATTAGCTGTGAACATAGTCCTTCCTCCTCCTATTTTCTTCACAATTACAAGTCTGTGAGGTGAACTGGGCTGAGAGACAGTTACTGCCCAAAGTCATCCAACTGGCTTTCATTTCTAAGGCAGGACTAGAACTCACAGCCTCCTGTCTTCTAGTCTGGATGCCTTTAATCACTACAAAACTGGCTCCAATATGTATGATATAATATGTGATATTAAATGTCAACCAAGTGGCAAGCTTTATGAAACAAAGTTTAAAGAGGACAAGAAATAAGGAGGGCCAAGATCAATTGAGTTAAAGACAAATTATCTTGTGAATGTAGTTTTGTTTTCAAATTTTGATGGGTGGGAGAGTTGTGATATGGTTTCTGCTTTCTTAAAATGAAAGGCTGGCTCTCTAACAGTTCAAAATAATTTTATTTGCCAAGGTTCTTTACTTCCAACGGACAAATCCTTGTCCTTGAACTTTCTGCAGGAAAAAAAAAGTATGACCAGCATTCAAGAGTTTTTATGACATGGAAAGATTTCCAGACACTTCTAACATTCCTTTTCAGCTTGAGCTGCAAGGGATGCAATTAGCTTTCTCAACCTGTATATGATCAGACTTGAAACAAGCTCATGCTCTTCCCTCGTGAAAAGAAAGCTATTATTGTGCTATAGATCTGCACCCAGAAAGTGCAAAGCCACAATAAATTTCAAGGATCCACAGACCTCTGGAACCAGATTCACACTTTCTTATGCTCATCACACTTCCCAAAATCTGGCACTCAGGCCAGCCTAGAAAATTGGATGATCAGATTCTGTTTGATGGTGTATAATTTAGAATTTGTCTTTTACCTCCTTTAAGAGAGGCAGAGGAAGAATGGGGCAAGTATTATCATTTTCACCCCAAATCTTCAGATAACTTTCTTTTGAAGAACACATTGATGCAGAAAAGCATGAGAATAAACAAAACCTTGTTGAATTGGTCAAGGCTTTATCCTTTCTTATTCTTGGATCTTGTAAAAGACCAATAATTTTCAAGAAATCTTCCTTACCATCTTCATCTTCACTCAGATACCCAGGTTTATTCTTATAGCAGAAGAATGTTGGAGGTAATTTAAGGGATTCTGCAAGAGCTCTTTGATCAGGGGTTGGTGTTAACTCATACACAATCAATACATCATCTGATGGGATTGTATTTGGTTCCTTCTTAATCTCAACTGTAAAATAAATTACAAATTAATTTCTTCAGCAAATCAGAAGTCAGAAATTACAATACCAGCACATATACAAATCAATATACTTCATATCATTCAGAAAGAAGGAAAGCTTAGTTAATATAAGAACTTTTTTCCAGCCAAGAACATAGGACAAAATCATGCCATGCTTCTCATTAGACAACTGTATTCAAACACATGTTAATTCTCTCCCATTCCTTTAAAGACAACAGAACAATTCAGCAGCATTTTGAGTGATAACAGGCTGAAATCCAAAGCCTAAAAGTAACTTCATGTGGCTCTGCGCTTTGTTTCAAAACACTTCTCTAGGAAGTTCAACGAAAATAAATAAATCGTTCAGAGATGAAACTTGTAAAATATTAAAGTTACTACTCCACTAATTTTTATAAGACTTTTGGCACTGGTTTTAAAATCTAAAGAATGTTAACACATGTACACAACTTTAGACCATTTTACCTTCAGGGTCCCATCCCACCCCCCTCCACTTTTACAGCTTGATTTAGAATTGGCATATTTTCTTCTTTGGGGGAACACACTGAGAATAAAGGATAAGGGGGTTTTGTTTCCAAGACTTCCATGCTCTGTTCTTCTCTTTCCTTTTCCTAGCACCCAGCATACTGGCTCTGTTCTGCTCTTAGACTCTACATCTTTCCTCTCCTATGGAAAACAAGGTCTGAACTCTTAAATTTTGTGTTCATTTGGAATTTAATTTATTTTAATGAAATTAAATTTGTTAAAGATTTCTTGTGATGAGAACTCTCTTATGGATTCCGAGTGCTATTGCTGCTCTTCATTGACAGTATGGTAATTTTTTCTTTTCCACTGCAATGTGTGAGGAGCTCAGAATCCTATTTAGATTTCCAACATACAAGTTGCAATAAACGAACAAATTTCCTGTGACAGAAGGTTTTATGGTAGAGCTCATTCTAAATTTTCAAATTAATTTTAGGTATCACTATTTTATGTATAAATTCTCAGGACCAGGACTAATTAGGGACGAGATTTGATCAGAGATTAAATATTCCACCAATTTTAAAAAGCAAGAGGTTGACGTAGTTCTCACTGAACAGTATTAATGGAATTCGAATCTAAAAAAGTAGTTTATTCAATTCAGGGTCTAAGAACTGTCAGCTCTACAAGGCAGACCTGTAGTGGAATGTAGTCAGGATTCCCAGGAGGGACGGTATGCATTCCAGAAGAGCAAAAGACAGCAAAGTTTAGATACTGTAGTTTGTGTGGTAAGAGTATTATTAATTTTCACTATTAATTTTCAGAATATATGATTTGTATTGCAAGTAGCCTGCTTTAGTAGTTTGGCAATATTTCTGTCTATAGGTGAGGAACAATAAAGGAAAATGGCTTAGAAGACCTCAGCATGTCTTTCTTGGTTTTTGGAGCCTGACAAGACCAGAGCACAAAATAGATTCCACAGAAGAGTAAAACTTTTATTTAAATTGTCTATAGTTGCAGTCATCTGTGATATATAAGCAGGATCGATTGGATTAATCAACTCTCTTGGCCTGTTTCCAAAGCAAAACAGCACTGAAAAAAATCTGTCTCCTTTTGCTTTTCTTCTTGCACGTACCCACCTATGGGTGAAGAAAAGGTGGTAAAAGAGGGAAAAAAACACCAGTGATTAGAAACCCAGTTTGGATTAGTATTGAAAGGCAATAGACTAGAAAGCAGAAACTATGAGTTCTAGTCTCCCTTAAGCATGAAGGCAGCTCAATGATTTTGGGCCAGTCACTCTCTCTTAGCTTCAGGAAGAAAACAATGGCAAAGTACCTTCATGCCTGCTTACTGTATCAATGAGTGTGTTTCCACCAAAAATGCTAACCAAATCCTGAATAGGTGATAGGATTGAATGTTGCAGAATTGTAACAGAAATGTAGAATTAAGGATTCCAGGATGTATATTTTTATGCAAAGTGCTTTAGTAAAAAGAAAACTCTAAATGAATTAGATTCAACTTTAATAAAATCTAAGCCTCTGAACTTTTGCTTTTTAATAATTCTATTTTTTAAGCTGAAAAATTAATCAATACATGTGGCAACTTCACAATTATTTTTAAACAGAAATGAAATTTACTTCTGTTTCCAATTGCGTGACTCCAGTGTATGTATGTATCTCTCTACTTATCTCTGCATGCATTGCATACATGCACAAACATGTGGGGATCGGTTGCAAGGAAGGCATAAATTTGCAAAACATGTAAGTAGCATTGAAGGTTCCAAAAAGTTCTCTGTTCTGATAATGGAGAAAACTAGCATGAAAAAATGTGTTTCAAATAAATTTAGAAAATTTGAATGTTAGCATTTATAGAATTTTTGGCTTGGATTTAAAGATCTATAAAATTCTATTTATAAAATGACTGTGAAGCAAATATTTACCAGAAGTTTCCTATGCTATTACCACCTGCTAACAATCTCCTCTGGAATATGAAGAACCTATGAAAAATAGAATAAGAAGTTACAGAAGGAAGCAGTCTCTTCCTTACTGCTTTCTATTGTGGAGTCCTTGCTGCTTTCTGAGTTTGGTTGTTCGATATTACCCAACTAGGTAACATCATCAATGCTACTGAGAGTGGGGTTTGCTTCCTGTTAATATACAGTAGCTTGCCCTATCAGTGTTGGTGGGGATGTGGCTTTCCTCTTGAGAAGATTTCCTCCTTTCTTCACCCCAAGACAGGTAATGAAATATTGCAAGCAGAGAGCACCAAGGGCTCCACAGTTCAATCCTGAGCTACAGATATTCTCTTCTCTTGGTGCTCTCTATCATGGGAACCTCTCTTCTATCGATAGCTCTTTCACTAAATAGAAGAAATCCTTCTGTTAATCTACGGGCCAGTTTGGATTGAAGATATCGTATCTGTAATGAAAATGTTTTGTTTTTTCTTTTTCTTAACACGGCATTTTTTAAATTTGATGAAAAGGTAGCAGCTTTGAAATACTAAAGAAGAAAAATAGAATTAAAAACAAAGATTGTGGACAATTGGTATTTTGGTAGTTGTGCTTGTTCATAAATAAGCCAAATCCTCTGGAAAGCATTTTGGAAAAGAGAAACCCCTTATATGTTAATACAATACACTCCCATCATCAAAATTCACTTTAAAAGGATAATACAACAATTCTCTCAAATTCCTTCTACCTTCCATCAAGACCAGCAAGCACCCTTACTAAATTTTTATCATCATAAGTCAAGCAACAATTGAAAGCCAATAGATAAGTGCATAGAAGATAAAAGAACTAAACAATAAGTATTTAAAGAATCAGCCTTTATATCACAAATCAATGCAATCTATTTTTCTTCAACGTGCATGTTAATCTTTCTGTTTCCATACTGTTAAAATAAGTTATTTGATGAGAATTTGAAAGCTGTCAGTGATTTCCAAGAAGTGATGCACCACTTCATTCATTGTAAATACCTTCACTACTGGATTGAGAGGGGGATGAACTCGTCCAAAAGGCCATTGGGTTAGATTTAAAAAGACTAAAATTAAATCCTAAAAAATAAATTGTATTAATATAAGTACTTAGTTACCATTAGTAAAGGAGAAATGGGCACTGATGAATAATTAAAAATGACAGTAATATTGCATGTTTACAACACTCAACAAAAATTGCATTATGTTATTTTTATATTTATAATGGCAGTAGTTACAAACTTAAAGCAAAACTTGCAGTTCTGCAAGTCTTTAATCATTTGTTCTCTATATCTTTTTTAAAATTTCTATTAAGTTTTTTTTTTTATCATTACAGTCATCAAACAACTGAATTGATTAGGTGAAAATGCTGATTCTACTTTCTATTGTCACTGAAAATAACAGCTGGAAGAGCTCATATACTCTATGCCAGGGCTATCAAACTCCCGACCCATGGGCTGGATGCGTCACTCGCTGGCCATGCCCACACCCAGTTTAGGGAAAGGGGGGGTAAAGTCCTGATATGTCATGTGACGCAGCCGTGGCGCCGTGAGTTTGACACCCCTGCTCTATGCTGATGCTGTTTATCAGTAAGTCATAATGACTATATTCACACACAATGCTTTGACTAAATCAATTACAGTTTACTACCCATTAGGTCATCATTTCAGATATATTTTTTTACTAAACAGAGAAACAGATTGACCAAGAGCAAAAAAGCAGTGGAAGCAACTTCTAACTTCTTGCTGGCCTGATCACACACTGGTCTACCTGCCTCCAGAGGGCTAGGATGGAACAGGTGTACGTGATTTCCAGCAGCTGATGGAGGGACTGGTCTAACCTTTGGGCAGCAGCATAGCAACACTGAAGTGATCACAAGTTTGCCAAATTTCAAATGTACAGAGTCATGGGTCCCAGATTTTGGACACATTCTCTAAACTTAGGTACCTTGGTTCAAAAATTGTTGCTCTATGATGCACTATTTCACCCAATTAAACGTTACAGACTTGTATATAAAATATAATGGGTGGATTTATATAAAATGCAAATCCCAAACTTAACAAACTGTAATATGGTTTAAAGCAAGATATATTATGTAAAATGTGATAACCTCTATTCAATTTTCTGATTCTTGCCCCTACCATACTAGGCCTTTCTTGAGGCTCCTTAATCCTTAAAGGTGGCTTTTTGGGGAATCAAATGAAGAGAATAAAGTCTGGATATAACCTGGGAATTATGTGCTAATAGCTGCAATTCAACTGCATCTGTATCTCTAAAATTTAATTACAGAAAAATATCTATGAGAAATGTATATAACAAATACATTTAAATTTTTAGGCAATTTCATTAATTACTTAAGATAATTCGTCTATTTTGATTTTTCAAGAAATAAAAAAGCAGTCAAATAATAGCATCTAAAACCATACCCAAAGATGTAATTGTAGGAATCAAAAAGAATCTAAAGACAATTATGGAAATCTATTTCTAACAGAAACATTTTTAGTTTAGCATTGAAGGTTTAGTAAAAAAAGTGCTTTGATAAGCATCATAATTTTTTAAAGGCAGGTGATACAAAAATATATACTGTATTCAAAGACTTTAGCTGCAGCTTGTAAGTAAACTACAATTCAAGAAATGCTTACCTTTTTCTAGTATTTTGAATGAAAAGTTAGAAACCGCTTCTGCTTTTGAGGTAGTCACTGGGGTTTCTCCTTGGCTTTCTGGGGGCTTCCAATTAGCAGCATTACTACTTTCTTGATGTTCTGCATGTCTGCAAGCCATAGCATCCTGTGAGCTATCTGATTTTTTTGCATTCATGGTCTGACACACTGAATCATCACTTTTGCTCTTGGGAGGGGCATTAAAACTGAAACCAAAGAGTGATCCTGTGGCTGATGTGTTTCCAAATGTAAAAGGCTTTGATTTTTTGTTATTAAATATAGTTTTAACAGACTCCGAGCCAAATACAAATTTAGGAGGGGAAACAACAGCTTTCGTTGGCATCTCGGCTGTGCCCTCAACTACTGCTGAAGTCTCTGCAGGTTCGACAACTGTTTCTTCAGCCTCCTTTAAATCAGTTCTCTCCCTGGTGGTTTCTTCCAATACTGCAACAGCAATCTTTCCACAGGGAGATTCTTTTGGGGTGTTAGTACGGGAAGAGAGTGGTGTGATTAATATGTCTTTTTCTTGAGCATGTTTTGCTTCCTCAAAAATGTTCTTAAATGAATCAGCAACATCCTGAAGTTTAAACCGGACAGCGAAGAGCTCCATCTTTCTTTCCCCTTCAGCAAAGTCACATGCAGTCCACACCCAGGCTCGCTCTGCACCTTTCATTTGCTGGATGTTCATATTGGGGGTTATTCTATGGTTGGCACAAAGCTTTAACACCTGGTCCCTTCTCATAACTACACGAACCTGTTTAGTGTCATAGTTCTGTAAGATTTTTATATCCCCAATGCCCCTCTCTTTCCATTGGTGAGCATCTTTATCGTATCTATATAGTTTAGCTCGGTGACTAAAGACTACTTGCTCATTTTCTTCACCACTTGTTACTTCCACAAGTTCAGGTAAAGGTATGATTGGTTCAAAATATGGACCATCTCTTTCATCTTCTTGGGTGACATCAGACTCTTCATCTGTACCAACAGAAATCCTACTCTGATTCTGTTTGGAAGGAGATTTTGAAGGACTTAGTGCGGATTTGAAACTGAAGTTAAATCCTGTGGTAGACTCTCCAAATCTAAATAGATTTTTCCTCACAGGGCTACTTGCCCGAGGCATTGAATACACTGAACTGTCAGTACTATCATCCAGAGCTTCTCCACGCAAGTCATAGTTGTCCCACTCTAATGTAGGTCCAGTACTTTCAGCATGTGGCTTTATAACTAGATCAGAACTGTTAGAAGACACTAAAGTTTTCTCTTCATCTGTAAGTTTAGTTTTATCATCTGTAAGGAAGGTTTTAAGATCTTTCAACCCACTTTTCATTTCTTCTGCTTTTTGTATCAGCTCAGCTGTCTTTCCAGTATCTACAAGTTTGTGTGGGGTTTGAAGTGGTATATCCAGCAACAGTCTTTGACATTCTTCAAATTTCAGTCTGAATTCCTCAGCCTGTTCTGAAAATTTGAATTTAGCTGCCAATTGCTCTAGCTTTGCATCCCCGTCAGAGAAGTCATTAGCCAGCCACATCCATGCTTTGTCTGAGCCAGAGAGAGGTTTCAGATTCATAGTAGTTGTGATCCAGTGATTTGCACAAACCTTCAATACTTGTTCACGCCTCATGAGCATCCGGAGTTTACCATTAACTTCATTCTTAAGGATTTTCAAGTTCCCCACGCCACGCTCTTTCCACTGCTTAATTTCTGCATCAAACCTGAACAGTTTCACTCTTTGTGAATACAGTACCTTCTCATCCTCTTCTCCTGTCACAAGTTCCACTTTCTCAGGCATCTGAACAACAGGTTCAAAATGAATATCGTCACTATCTTCCGTTTTATATGCATCATCATCTTTTTCAAGGTCAGCAGAAGTATTAAGCTTGGAAGACATTTTAGAAATCTGAGAAGAAAAGAGTTTTTCACCTGCACCTGTGAAGCCCTTAAAATTAGGATCTTTTTGACCAAACTTAAATCCTTCACCTGATTTGGCAAGATCAGCAAAAGTGAAAGTATTGCTCTGATGACCAAAAACCAAATCACTGCTTGGTTTGTTACATGCACTGGGCAACTGTGTTTCCGTCTCTTTCTCACCGATATCCTCTTTCTCATCAATACTTTTAAAGACATTAACTTCTTTGTTTTGTTCAGCATTTGCAACCTCTTTACTAGAGTCCTGAATACCAAATTTAAATTCTCCTGGTGGGATAGGCATTGAAAAATTAAACCCTCCTTTTATAGCCTTTGGCTCAGTAGTAGCAGGAACCTGGAATGGAAAGGGAGACTTTTCTTGCTCTGTGGAAAAGCCAAATTTAAAAGTCTTGCCTGATATTTCACATTTAAAACCTGTCTCTTGTGGTTTGCCAGCAGATTCAGATAACTTGCTCTTGAAGCCAAAAGCAGCTGGTGGGCCATTAGCAGACAGAGGGGCAGCATCACAAGAGGGATTTGGAGCCTGACAAGCTGCACAAGTTAGCAAAGAGCCTTCGTTTCGTACTAAACATATACCACAGTCCCATTGTCCTTCCTTCTTCATAAAAGCAGCCCCAAAGCCACTCTGTGGAACTTCTGAAGTATCTTTTGAAGTATCCGTTTGGCCAAATTTGAATGAGGTTTGTGAACCAAACGTTGGAGTACTGATTCCACTGGGACTCTTGCAGCTAATACAATGAGAAGCACTTGCTTCATTTTTTCGAGAACAATTCTTGCATTCCCACTGGTTCTCCACGGTAGTAGAAATTGTTCCAAATGTATTCTGTGCTCCCTCACTGCCAGGCTTTAAAGATGCAGATGATTCTTCTGGAAGTACAGCCTGGGCTTCCCAATTAGCTGGGTTTGGAGACAGGCATGCTACACACGTTTGTGAGGTTATTTTATTCCTAACTAAACACGTGCTACATTCCCACTGGTCTTTCTTCAACATGAACTGCTCTCCAAAGCCATACGTTGTGTGTGTTCCAGAAACATCTTTCCCAAATGAAAAGGATGTTGGTGTAGTTCCACCTGATGTAATTGAGAAAGTGTTCCTGGCATTGGTATTTTTTGCTGTGCTGTTAATGTCAGGATTAGGAACCTGAGAGCTACCACTGAAGGAGGTCCCCCCACTCTTGAAGTGAAATCCAGCATTCAGGAATCCAGTTTCAGCTTTACCAGGCTCTTTCCTATCCTGTGTAGCAGTTTCTCTTGATGACCTAATGTTCGGAACCACTTGCCGACCAAGATCTGATCCAGCACCTTTCAAACTATTTTGTGCTTCCTGAAATTTATGCTTGAAAAGGATTGCTTCTTCTGGAGTTTTAAATCTAATGGCAAGTTGCTCAGGTTTTGGCAATTCATCTGCATAGTCCAAAGCATGCCATACAAAAGATTTGTCTGACCCGGCATTTGGTTTCAAAGTCATATCAGGATTTATATAATGATTTGCACAAATTTTTAGCACCTGTTCTCGTCTCATAAGTAGTCGAATTTTGCCCGTTATTTTATGCCTCAGAATTTTGACATTACCAACACCTCTTTCTTTCCATTCTCGGCATTCACTGTCAAAACGGAAAAGTTTTGCTCTGTTACAGAAGATCTCTTCTTCATCTTCTTCACCTGTTTTTACTTCAATTTTGTCAGGCAGTGGGACAACAGGTTCAAAATGGGGACCATCATCTTCTTCATCACCACCACCGTGGACACTGCCACCATCTGTTTCATGACTTCTGTTTGCTCCATCTAAGTTTGGCGTTCCAAATACAGGCTTGCCAGGTTCTTGACAACCGAACATATCATCCTTGCCAAATCCAGAGGGCTTCGATTGAGTATGTCCCATTTTATCTGTTAATGAAACACCAGAAGAATTTTTACTGCCAAAACTGAATATGTTGCGCTGTCCTGTGACATATTCAGCAGGTGGTTTCTGTCCTGAATATCGATCCTCTTTGATGGGTTTATCTGATGTCAAAAGACCCAACAGGCTGTCACTGTTGTTGTAGTTTGCATTATGGGGCTGTCCTACAACTTGAGGCGATGAAAAAGTGAAATCTCCATCATTAGATTTGAAATTAGAATTAAATTTAAAAGTGGTTGGCTGGGTAGAAGTTATTAATGAAGGTTTTGTTCCATCTGCTGATACAGGAGGCTGTCCGAAGTTTGACTTCCCAAATTCTATCACCTTTGTTTCTGCAGATCTGGAAACAGGAGGTGCTATGGAAGGTTTTGTAAAGTAGCCTGGTTCGGGGAGGGGTGGATTCGTGCTTGTTGGTGGCACACTATAATTGTAGTAGTCTTCATTGCCTCGTGGAGACAACATTCCAGTTGCAGAAGAATCAAAACGCAGTGGTGCACCATACATATCCTGTGAAAACATACAAGCAGATGTATTCTGCAGTGGAGGAGTATGCATGGGCTGTTGATATGTATATATATGTTGCTGGGGTGTAAGTCTATTCATGGCATACACAGGAGCCTAAAAAAGAACAAAGCTCAGTGTTAGGTTCAATGCATCCTTTATGAAACACTGAATACTAATTTTTTAAAAAAATAATAATTGCTTTGTTTTCATTATTTTTTTCAATATTGCTAATTTCTACTGTGTTTTGCAAACTATGTAACTGCCTCAACTTTTAAAAGATGAAAATACAATTGGAAGCTTACCTCCCTTTCCAGAAATACTGAACATTACCTTTGTGGGAGTCACATTGGTTGCTGCTGGTCGTAGAAGATACTGAGAATTATATGCTGGTGATGGGTTGTAATAGACTGATGGTCCTGTAGTAGCAACTGAACACACAGAAAATATCAGAGTTAGAAAATTTATAAATTTCCCTGCAATTTTACTGTTACTATTTCATGCCATAATACGATGGCATAGTCTAATACTTTGCACTTCTGATCATTTTTAAACTGGATTTTAAGATTAAAATTTCAGTAAATTGAAACTTTCTTAAATTCCTCTTATCCCTAAATAATTTTAATAAAAACCCCTTCTGAACAAACTATTATCGAATTAAAATTCTTCATTGTTGGGATGTCATTCATTATCAGTCTTCAATGACATCTTCCTAGAACGCTTTAATAATACAGGAATTTTATTTAGTGTGCCATTATGATAAAGCACAATAAAGATAAATCAAAATTATATACAGTATAAACCAGTATTATGATATAAATAATTTATGCACATTTTTAAAAATAATATAAAGCATAAATTCAGTATTAGCCTACAATAAATAGTAAAAAAAATAGAAAAGATTTCTTCAGTTTCTCAAAGGTTTTGCAAAAAGAAGCATTTTAAGAGATTTTTTAAAACTAAGCTTTTTTTTTAAAAAAATGAATTCTACAGGTTACTCAAGGGAGAAATCAATTCCAGAGAGTAGGAGTTAAATGAGTAAAAGCCCTAAAATGTGGGGTGGCAAAGTTTTCATAAAGAGACCAATTGACCTTGAGTATATTACCAAGCTGAGAATAATTTCTAATCAACTTTTTGATTAACAGTCTATTCCTCTATGCCTGATCCAGAACCTCAACATCAGCGATTTAAACTATCAACATTCCCAAAGGTCCATCCAACAAGGGAAAATAAGATATGTCAGGGAGATATCAGGAGATATTCAGGGTCATTTAGATTCTTCAGTAAGGTTTCTTTGGTTTTTTACTAGTCTAAATTTCACATAAACGGAACCATCAACCTCTAGGAAGTCTAATGTAGTCATAACTTTTAATTCTTCAACTTTAAATACAATATTTAACATTTATTAAAAGTTAAAAGTATTAAAAGTTAAAAATTTTCAGCAAAAATATCATAATATGAAAAATTTAAGACTTTTTATACTAATAAATACTGATCATAAAGCTATCTATTAAGTGTTATTTTGAACCTCAGGGAAGCCTAGCCAAGAAACAATTCTTTACCTAAAAGGTACAATGGAGACAATAGGAATATGACTACCAAGTACGATAACAATTAACCCAAAACCTAACAGTATCATTAAATTTAATTCTAACCACAATTATTACTTCCATACTTATGACATAAGAATTATCATAAAATGTTCAGAGCAAGCATACAATACCTTTAATGCAAACGTAAGATTGGACTAATCACTAAAATTGACCAAAAAAATTAACTGTTCCATTAAATTTAACCTTAGACCTCAAGGACATCTAATCCTAACAGCAAAAGAAATATATTCAATGGGTTCTCTCAGAAAGCGCTGCCTGCTGAAACATGAATTTAAGTCTACCATTAACCAGAAAACTCAATGTAAGTTGAGTTTTGCTACCAACCTGCCTTCCATTGAGGACCTGTATACTGCATGAGTCAAAAAGAGAGCTGTGAAAATATTTACAGACCCCTCACATCCTGGACATAAACTGTTTCAATGCCTACCCTCAAAAACGACGCTATAGAGCACTGCAAACCAGAACAACTAGACACAAGAACAGTTTTTCCCCGAATGCCATAACTCTGCTAAACAAATAATTCCCTCAACACTGTCAAACTATTTACTAAGTCTGCACTACTATTAATCTTCTCATCGTTTCCACCACCCATCTCCTTCCACTTAGGACTGTATGACTGTAATTTTGTTGCTTGTATCCTTACGATTTATATTGATATGGTTTCCTGATTGCTTGTTTGTACCCTATGACTATCATTAAGTGTTGCACCTTATGATTCTTGATGAACATATCTTTTCTTTTATGTACACTGAGAGCATATGCACCAAGACAAATTCCTTGTGTGTCCAATCACTCTTGGCCAATAAAAAATTCTATTCTATTCTATTCTAAAGCTAACCCTCAAATCAAATGAACTACAGATCTCAAGGAAGTTTACAATAACTTTAATGTCAAAATAAAATTTGTAAATTGGCTGTGCTCTCAGATAGAATTCCCCACTGCAAGATGAATTTAAGACTGGTGATAACCATAAAAATATATCGTAATACTAACCTTCACTCCAAATTTAATTACCCACAGTTCACAGCAGCCAACATTAACCTTACTGACACTTATTGAAAACGGATTTTTTTCCCACCTCAAAGTTACCTTGGAAGCATTCCCCATGGGAAGATGACTATCAGATTAGCAATACTGATAAAAACTCACTGGTAAATTAATAGCTCCATTAAATGTGACTATGCACCTAACCCTAACCCTCAAGGAAAGATCTACAGTTAGGCCATAACTTCTATCCATTAAAATAAAATAAAAAATTCTATAGCAAGCAAAACCTATAGTAATATGAATGCAAAGTTGCCATTTGTAAACATTAATAAAATCAATCATCTTGTAAAACATAGCTACAGATTTCAAGGAATTTTAAGGTCAATACTAATTTAACCCTAATTGCAAAGCACGTTTACCCTAAAGCTTCTTAAAGAAAACTGTCCCTGTTGTAACATGATTTTAAAATTACCATCCACCACTATAAATGTAACCTTCACAGCAAAATGAACTATAGACCTCAATAAAGCTCCTAACACTATGCTCATCCTTACCCTCAGATATTACTTTGCCAAAGAATCTCTTTATGATGTAAATCTGAGATGACCAGCAATCATACAAACTTATCTGAAAGTTAACCTTCATACCAAAATGAACCTGAAACCTCAAGGAAGCCCAATTCAAATCCTACCTTGATCTTACTGGCAACCATAAGAAAAATACCGTTAATGGTACCCTAATAGGCAATTCCCACTATAATAGAAATTTAAGATTACTGCTAATAAAAAAGAAACCACCCAAGTGGTACCCATAAATAACCAAATGGAAGCTTAAACCTAATACCAAGAGAAAATTCCTCCCAGACTTTAAAATTCAGTCACGGACATTCGCTGCTGATTCTTTTACGTGTGTTTACACAATTTTTGCATCCTTGGCTGAAGATGAATGTGTATAATTCCTTCTACTCTTTCATTTCTGAGGGTTTTCTAAGTGCCTTAATAAATTATATTTCATAATTTCATTTGTTTCCCCAAAAATAAGACCCCGTCTTATATTTTTTTGAACCCTGAAATAAGTGCTTGGCCTTATTGCCATACGCTCAAAAGCCCGGTTGGGTTTATTATCAGGGGATGTCTTATTTTGGGGAAACAAGGTATTCTCCATCTAAAAATTCTAAATTGTTTATTCCACATAGCTACCAAGTGCTTCTTGAATGGTGAGAGAGGCCTCACTGTATTTCATCCCACTCAAAATGAGTCCATTTTTTTTTCTCCCCAAGATTAATAGTGTGTATTTCAATACTAGCCACTCCTACTAAATAAATTGGTCCTGTTGTGGGTACATATAACACTACTGTTACTAGTCCCAGTAATATTCTTTATTTTCATCATATACGTACCAGTTAATGGTGCTCCATGAAAGTTTTGTGCTCCCTGATATCCATCTGGCATTGTCTCTGTTGCATAGCTTTCAGCTGGCCACCGATTAGACAGATTTGTGTTAGAGTTGTTAAGTTTCATTTCTTGCATTTCATGCTATAAAAAGCAGAGGGCTGACATCAGTGATCCTAACACCAATGTATTTTCAAAAAATCATAATACAATAGAAAAAGGAAATCAGTGCATATATATGCTAATACATCCTTCTTTAGGGAGATAAAATTTTCATTAATGCTATGGTGCTGAATCATGGATCATGAAAAAATAAAAAGTGGAATTCAACACAAAATGTTGCTATTAAAAAGGTTGCTTTATATTGAAAATGTCTAGCTGGCCAGATCAATTCAGGCTTCAAAAAGGGATTTTCAGGGGCAACAGGCAGCTCTTCTCCTAATCCTACCTTTGTATAGCTTTACCTTTACACTTTACAATATTTAAGGGTTCCTAGACCCAAATTTGAGCATTTTAAAGCCACAACTAAACAGGAACAAGATATACTGAACAGCAAAATGATGTTATCAATTTTGTGTGAAATACAGCCTTCCTTCCATAATGCAAGTCAGAGAGCGATCTAATCAATCAATGATAATTTGTATTCATCTCATTCTCCCCATTCTATTATCTTTTGCTCATTTTTTTCAGAATTGGAGCCTACCAAAAGGAGCATGAACACATATCTTCCTTCTACATCCTCCTTCTCCTTCTTCTACATCCACTCTGAATTCCTTGACTTCTTTTCTAGCCAGGCTCTCCATCCACCAGCAAGTAACATTTTGAAACAGTGGGATTGGCATTGCTATAGATAACTCTGCATCAGCAACTTCTTCCTGCTTTCTTTTTCAACTAATTCAGTCACTATTCCATAGTTTTCATATTAGAAAAAAATTACCCATAAAATGTACCATGGGGAGCCACCAAGCTTGCAGATATTTCTATCTCTTGAACATGGATAGTGCTGTTTCAGCTGTATCATATTGGTCTAAGGAATCAAGTTCAGTAGCACTAATACTAATAAACCTAACTGCAAATCAATTGTTAAAAAGGATTACTATCATAATTAATTATCTGCCCAGCAAAATATTAATATTAGTTAAATTTGTAATCAAAATCTGATTATATTTGAATCAGATTAGTAAGAGCTGCTTCTTCTAAATAATTCATCTAGTAATTTTAAAATAAATTTTCTTTCTTTCTTCATTCAGGAATCATAAGTGTTGTAGGATAGTATTATAATTGTTTGCATATCATCTTTTGGGATTTTTGACACCCATCTCAATTCTGCCTGATAACATTAAAGTACCACACGGCTGTCCTAGAACAAAACTTACAACTTATGCTTAGTGTACAGTTGTTTGGTTTACCTTAATGGACTCCACTTGCTGACAAATCATCTGCAGCAGAGACTTCTGGTCCTCGACCCAGCGAGGGGGAGTTTTGGGAGAGAACTGAAAAAACAATTGTTAAACCAATTAAACTAATCAAACTAATGAAAATACAAGAGCTTTCAAACATGAGTTTGACATACCTTGTAACTTTTACTTGGAGATAATGAAAATGCTGTGGGTGACGGCGTAGAATGTTTCACTTCTGATTCCACAAGGTGGCTCAAATTATTCACAAGACTCCTTTCTTCTCCATTATCTCCAAGATCCTGCATTATGCCTTCCAGCATCTCCTTAACTGTCCTGATGGATACAGGTAACTAGGGGGGAAATTATAGTATATGTCTGATTTTAGATTCATTGGATATATAACTCTGTAACTGAAGAAATTATGTTCTGCTTTGATTAAAGCATGTCTGATTTTACAATTTTCTACCTCACTGCATTAATTTAGCTGATCATAGACACTTAAACCAGAGTTTTTTATAAAGTGCAAATATTCTAATTTACACCATTCAGGTTTTTTTAGTATGATTTGAAACTTCTTCTAGGATAATTTATAAATCATAATTCTCACATCTCTTTGATCCAAAAGTATCATCATGGGTTATTATGTGTGACCCAAGCAAAATGTCAAAGCATCTAGTAAATTAGAAGTTAAGTCACCTCAGAGTGGTTGAGGATAGGACCACTGGACAATCTTGGAAAAGCACTGGAATTCAAGAGATGTACAGAACTGAAAGGATGCATGTAAGAAGCTCTACTAAAATTGTTTTTTTTAAAAAAAAAAAAAAGCCTGGGATGAGCCTAAAACAGATAGGTTGACTATGTGATCTTGGAAGAGATTATCACAAAATGGAGTTGTTCTTGTGTGGTGTTGAAGAAACAAACCTGATGGGGTAAGAAGCTCTGAGAAAAGTAACTGGTGTCTTTATGGGAAGTGGGCTTCCATTTGAGCAGGAAATTTAGTTCAAAGGAATACGTGTTGGGGCTCAAATGCCATCCATCTTTGTACTCAGTTTCTTGAGTTTCCATATATTCCATATATTATAGCCTCTTTTAGTAAGCTACAGCTATGCCTACTAAGTCATCAAACCTAAAAAGTTCCCACATAGATATCCCTAAGAATTCTTTTAAAAAACTAAACTAAATCATGAACCTTTTCAACGACAGATGAATCCATGCAGCTCTCATCAATTATTTTTAGGAGATAATCCCTACTTTTTTTCAAATATTTCCTGCCTTCTTCTTGTTCTTCTGGTGACAGACCATCATTTTCTATCTCTTCAGCTTTCCTCTGGAAAATCTATCAAACCAAAAGAGATTGTCATTTTGTATGTCATTCATAAGAAAGGGTAGAGAGAGATCCCATTTAGAAATTCATGCTTACCAAAGCAAGATTCCAATATGCAACAACATTTTTAATAGCTTCAAATGCATGTGTAGCATCATCTGTTTTACCATCAACAGCATCCAAAATAGCAAATGCTATACGTGCTTCTTCTTGATATTCTTCAACCTGAGAAAGCTAAGGAAAACTAATTTGTTAGTTTTACCTAAACAATTTCTCATTATACAAATGTTTTATAAATGTCTAACTATGGTAACTTGGTGATACCTAAAAAACAGTCACTCCAGTGTGTACAGGCAGTCCTAGACCAGTTGACCAGTCAAAATTATGACCTACCTGAAAAAAGGGACTTATAACCCAGATCGTAATTCCAACATTGGACTCCCCATCTTCTGGTCACATGACTGCAATTCAGGTACTCAGCAAACAGTCATTTGCATCATCCTGATGTCACCCGACCACATTTTATGATGATTTTGTTGAAAACCAGCACTTATTTCTGGTTTCAGCAAAACCATACCATAGTGAAGAATGGGGTTGAATGACTGCGGTGTTTGTTTTACAACTGTTGTGTTCACTTATCACTGCAAAAAACTTTGTGACCATCCTGTTTCACGACTGTTACGACTTGGTCAGGCTCCATTACATTCATAATTCAAGGACTACAGTAATACATGCAGAATTATTATCAAACTTATTTCTAATTAAGCAGAATGGACAGTTCTTTACTTCTAATTTATTCTTTAAATACAGAGGAGGGCAGTTCACTGTCACAAAGACTTTGAAATCATGCTCACTAACATTTGGTATACCAATACATAAATATCTAGATATATTTTTGCCCTTTTTTATCAGCACCATAAGTTTCATGTAAAGAAAGCACTGAAATCGGTTTTGGGTAAACCATTAGACATGGAGGACACACTTAACAATACTTTATATTATCACAAACATATAATTCACATAATACACAGGGAGAATTTTTATACCAAAAAAATACCAAAATAAACTTCAAAAAAATTCCTTCTGGTTGTGAATTCTTCATAATTCTGGTACATCATTCCTTAGACATTTTAACTTTTTCAGATAATCCAGGAAAAACTGAGAAACAATGATCATGTGCTTTATGACGGGATAATAACTGAAACTCTACGCAGTATGATAGTTAATTTTGTTAATTTTATGGGCAAAAGAAGGATATTTAGCTTCCAGTTCTCAAGTGTAGAGGATTACCTTTGCTTATAGGATGGAAGATAAGCAGGTAAAATTAGAAGTAGAAACTGGAGAGAACATTAAAAAGGGGGTCTGATGTAAGATGCCTAGCCCAGAAAAAGTCTTAATCTTCATTACCTGAATATCTTCACTATGAAAATGTTTGAACAATGGGTCAATAGGTTCAGAAATACTCCTTTTTTTCTTTATTGTCTCAAGCATTGGCAAAACTTTCTTCCAATAATAAACACTTCGTCCAATGTATTCTCTCTGATCATAGAAAGAATTGAGACTGCAGCCCTATGGAGTAACACAGCATAGATTATTCTTTATTAGTCGTAATTCTTTTTTTTTTTTTTTACTTTTCATCATCATTTTTTATTGAAAAAAAGTTTTTCAAATACAAGTTTCCCCCCCCTTTTTCCCCACCCCACCCGCCGCTCCTCCCTATCCCCCCCTCACCCTCCCCTCTCCCTCCATGGCTTCTTCAAGATAAAATCATTGATATCAAGTTAAATAATACTTTACCATCCTTTTACACCACCCCCACATGCTAACCATTTCTTTCTAACATTGTTATTATATCCCCCTTATACTATACATTTCAAAGCAACCTTCAGCTATAAAACTTTATAATAATTCCTAATTTGGCATTTATTCAACTCATAAGCTACCCACTTCCTCCACCCCCATACATATATCTCTTAATTCAAATCTTTTACATATTTTTATATCTAAACATAACATCCCTTTTACTAAGCTAAACAATCAGTAACCTAACATGTCTCCAGCCATTTTGCTACAGGTCTAGCATACATAATATTTTAATATCTTCGTTTTTCTGCCCACACCACACCACTTAAAAATATTTCCATATATAAACAGAATCCTCAAATGACTTTAAGTTTGCAATCCATATAATATCTTCTGTAATGTCTTTCAGCTAGATTATTAATTCCATCGCCCATATTAGGGTAACATCAAGTTCTGTTTCCAACAGTATATTCAATATCTTCAATTACCATCTGCCCCCATCAGTAATAAATGTTGTTGTATATAAAAAACCACCCGAGTGACTTTATATTTATATGCCATATAATATCTTCTGTAGTGTCATTCATCTAGATTATTAATTCCAACCACCGTGTTAGGTTAACAACCAGATCTTCTGCATGCCCCACCATAATTCTCATGCCTTATAGCTCAACATATACGTAATCCATTTTACAAAGAGTTCAAAATAGAAAGTTCCAATCCACTCAGTTAGAAGCCTTCTTTCACATCCCTAAGGCACAGCACTGCAGAGATCTGTCATTCTTCTCAAAATAGTACAAGTCAATAATTTGCCTCCGCTATATTTTCATATATCAACCATCCATAAGTCCCGCTTATTATATTTAGTCGTCTCTTGAGTAACTGGCATTAGACTGTTGTTTAGTCTAAAAATTTTTGGTTTTGTAAGACCTACTTCTTCTTCTTTTCTTAACTTTTTGTGGTTTAGACTCCATCCTGATTGCCTTTCTAGGACTTGTATATCAGCTGATTGATTTCCATGCTGGTCTGTAACTTGATGAAACATCGCATTAAAATCCAAACCCGCCTCTCTTGTATTTGTAAGTAATCCAGCTATAACCTTTAAAGGAGAATCCAAAAGCAACTCGTCCAAAAGGACCTCTGTGACTTGTTTTTCCATTACCTCCATCTCCATCTGCTTAGCCTGGGTTTCAGTCTCTTGTTCATTTTGCATTTCTTTATTCCCCTCCTGTGTTCCTAACACTGATGGCATACATGGAGATGTTAAATCCATTTTAAGAACCTTGTAGTAAAATTCTTCCGCTTTTTCAACAGTATTTAATTGATATCTTTCTCCTTGGTATCTCAATATTATACCAACTGGAGCATCCCACCTAAATGGGATGTTTTGTTTCTTTAGCTCAGTCACCAAAAATCCAAATTCCTTTCTATCTTTTAACATCTTGGACGGCAGCTCTTTGTATATCCAAATCTTCCTTCCATTCAGTTCTAGAGTGGAGTTAAAAGACTTTTGCACAATATCATTTCTTATTCCTTTATCTGTAAAGTAAATAACCACATCTCTAGGCAACTGCCTTTGCTTTGCAACCCAGGAATTTACTCTGTAGGCCTTATCAATCTTACAGGATACCTCTTCAGGACTAACCTTTAAAATCACAGCCAGAACTTCAGCAGACATCTTTCTCAAATCATCTCTATTATTTTCCTGTAATCCCCTCATTCTGACCGCAAATTCCATGGACCTGTATTGCATCATTATAACTTCTTTTTCAATCCTTTGTTTTATATTATCTGCATTGTAAGTCTCATGATCAGCTTCCTTTTTAGACTTTACTTCTGAGCTATTGTCTTGAATATTTATCAAATCATTTTCAATTCTTTGTATTTTATTGTCCAAGTTATAAATCTTATGATCAACTTCCTCCATTTTAGACTCTAGTTCTAAATTCATATCTTTATCCATCTTTATAACTATTTCTGAAAAAGTTTTCAAAGCTGTTACAAACTGTTGTTTCAAATTGGCATATTTTTGTTGTACCAACTCTTTAATTTCCTGCCTAAATTTTTCAAGATTCTGGTTCACAATCTCATCATGTCTTGCCATCTCCTCCAAGATAAATTCTTTTAGGTTAAAACCATTCTTCTGAGTCTGCAAATTCAGAACTTGTTCAAATGGTTTGTAAATGGGGGAATCCCCCCCCCACTGCTTGTTTGTCTGGCTTTATCAGTTTTAACGCCATCCTGCCACACAGACACTCTTTTTTTAAAAAAAGACTTCTCTCCAAACAATATCAATATCAAATCTCCAAGAAGAGAGAAACATAGAGTAGAAATTTTTCTTTTCAATTCTAGCCAGCGCTATTATTTCTGCTACTTTGTAACTTGTTAAACTATTCAGGCGGAAGGACTTTCGCTTTCAGCTTTCTTCTTCTCAAGCCTCAGTCAGTCACCATTTTAAACTTTTTTTCCCCTCTTTTCTTCGCTTTTAAAATCACTTATAAAGTTGTTAGAAATACTTGCGATTTAGGGTCCAAAATTCAGATCTCATCCTATTTGTTTAAACAATCTGTTCTTTTTCATTGAATGGATTGGTCCCGTCGCCTGGCTCTGCAAGAAGCAGAGTTCTCCCGAAGCCCGGAGCAGCGGCGAGCAGAATAGGGAGCCTCATCCTGCTTCGTCCCCAAGAGTAAAACAAAAACTCTGAGGACTTCGGAGAGGGCTCTACCTGCCCTCGCCGGCTCTAACTCACATTTCCTTAAGGAAATGGAGTTTTTCAAGCCGCCTTTCAGCTGTAAAGGCGGCTCTTTACGGGCGACGGGGCTGGCGGTCTCGAAAGACCATCTGACGGCGACGGAAACCAAACCGGAAGCCTATTAGTCGTAATTCTTGTTACCTAGCTCATGTTTCTCATAAATTTCATAATTCTGTCTACATTGCAGAAATATATGTGAATTTTGTTCTTTCTAGTAATCATGTGTAGATATCACTAGATATTTGTTGGACTCAATCATTAGATAAATTATACTAAAACACAGTATCTATTAACTTCTAATCTGGATTTATTCTATCAGATTTAAATATCTGTGCATTTAAATGCACGGACTGTACAAATTTAAACAATAACTTTACATTTACTGAAAATGGCAGTAGCTTACTTACTGTTTTAAGGAGACTTTTTGCCCAGTGCATTATAAGAGATGGTTGAAGACCATGTTTTCCTAAGGCCCTGAGGATATTCAATTCATGTTGAACCAGAAGTCTTACTTTTGCTGCTGTTCCAGGGCTGAAAAATAACATTGATACAGAAAACATTTCAACTGAGTAATATTCAAATCGTTTTTTTCTTTTTGATTAACAAGCCAATCTATTTTAAATATAAATGAAAAATTAAAAAATAAATCTAATAGCATAAATATATAAAAGGCAGGCTTCTCAACCAAATTATTTATGATGCCAGACCAATAGCAATAGCACTTAGACTTATATACCACTTCATAGTGCTTTACAGCACTCTTAAGTGGATACAAATGTCAGCATATTGCTCCCAACAATCTCGGTCTTCATTTTAACTGACCTCGCAAGGATGGATGGCTGAGTCAACCTTGTGCTGGTCAGGATCTAACGCCTGGCAGTGGGTAGATAGCCTGCAATACTTCAGTTTAACCACTGTGCAATACAAATCTAATATAAAATTTGATAAAATTAAGAACCCATTTGAATTGACCAATCTGAAAATGGTGAAGAAGCAAAATCAAATGTTGACCTCTATGGCATATCCGCAAGAACATCTACTAGACAGACTACTTACACTGCTTGCTTATGAATGAGTGTATAAACTGCATCCCACCAGGCTCTTTGTCTTTCAGTACAAAGTTGCTTGCATATTGGCAGTGGCAGGAATCGAGGCTGATGTACAGTGTACTTAGTATTAAACTTCTCTTGTAATTGCAAGTTACTGGTAAATATTACCCCAAGTAGAAACACCTGTTCATAAAACACACATGTTAAATTGTATTAAAAATACAGTACATGCTCATGATATTTCAGTAAACTCAATGTAGAAAACATTTTCTTACTTCAAGATCCAGCATACAGATGGATTCAGGAGCATTGGTTTCAAGTCTTGATGTCTCCTGGGGCAAATGGAAAAGCTGCTTTAGCCATTTACGAATGGCTGGCACAGCTGGTGCAGAATTCCACTGCAGAGCAAGCCACGTGATGTGCTGGAGACTACCTTCATGTGCTCTAATGGCACCTATGAAAGAAAAATTGACTTCTGAAGATATGGCACAACCTAAGAATGCAGGTATGAAACTAGTGTTTTTTTAAATTTAAAATACTTTGAATTCCAGTTTAATTAATTGTACCTTATATATGTAGTATACAGTAAAAAATTAAGCATTCAAATCAAATATCCTACCAATATCATATTTAGCTAGTTCTATACATTCTGGAGCCTGTACAACAACATTTTTGATACTGTCTGTGCCGAGAAATGAGTTCTCTTTAGAGGAAGCATCCCCAGGGAGCAACTGGATTTGAAGAGTACTTGCTGGAGCCGGGCCCAAAAAGTACTTGCTGGAGCCAGCCAGGAGCAAGAGGGAACAGGAGGGTGGAGCATGCTAAATCTATATAGCTAGCTCCATTGGTATTTGGATGGAAGACAGAACTTCTGCCATTTGCAAAGGTGACATATATTAATGCTGTACACAGCGGTACGGGGCAGACACCTTTTAAGTTGGTATATGGGGTGGACTTCATCCCTATTCCCGAGCTCCCTCAGGAGGCCCCCTCACTAGGCAACCTGATGGAGTGGATGGATAACCTGAGGGGAGTTTGAGGGAATGTCAACCAGGCACTGATAAAAGCAGCTGAGACCCAAAAACTCCAGGCGGATAAGAAAAGGTCACTACAAAAGCCATTCTGCGTAGGGGAAAAGGTGTACCTCTCCACAAAGTACCTTAGACTAAAGCTGTCTTGCAGAAAGCTGGGTCCGAAATACCTGGGTCCATTCCCCATAGTCAGAATAATCAACCCCGTGATTGTGCAATTAAAACTCCCACCCCTACTGGGGAAGGTCCATCTGGTCTTCTATAGCGGCCTGCTGAAGCCAGTGGTGGCATCAAGTAGGAGACCCTCGGCCTCACACTCGCCCAGACCCATAATGGTGGATGGGGACACCCCCATCCAAGTATTAGATTCTTGGGTACATAGGGGGGCCCTGCAGTACTTAGTCCATTGGAAAGGGTATCCCATGGCTGAGGAGCCGAGACATACAGGGGGAAAAACTGATCAACAAGTTTCATAAGGAAAATCCCTTGAAGCCCAGGCAAGACACCCGGGGTGAGCTACGGGGCTGCTAATATGTGCATGTGCTTGCTCTCTTCCAGATACATTTCCCTTGGTAGAGGGGGTTGCCTGTCAACGTCCCAGACAGCATGCCGTTCAAAGTTGCCACAACACGCCATTTCGGAGTTGCCACACATGTGCAGGGGGAGGGGGATGCACGGGGCCACAGATGGGTGTCGGGTGATAGGACCTACGCTGGGAGAGGAGCCAGGAAGCCAAGCCAGCTACGGTCAGTTCAGAAGCCATCCAGGCCTGAAGACTACTTGCTGCAGCCAGCCAGGGAGCAACCGGGCTTGAAGAGTGCTTGCTGGAGCCAGGCCCAAAAAGTACTTGCTGGATCCAGCCGGGAGCAACTAGGAACAGGAGGGTGGAGTGTGCTGTATCCATATAGCCAACTGGCTAGCAGAAGCCAGTAATGCTGGCTAGAAACCATTTTACTTGTATTGTTCACCACATGCCAAGCTGAGACTCCAGTAGAGACCCATTCTGCTCAGTGTGGCCTCTTCTTTTGCTGGCTTGGTTTGGAACCATGACACTGTACCTTATGAATGTAGTATACAGTAAAAATTAAGCATTCAAATAAAATATCTTACCAATATCATATCTAGCTAGTTCTACGCATTCTGGAGCCTGTACACCAACATTTTTTATATCGTCTGTGCCGAGAAATGAGTTCTCTTTAGAGGAAGCATCCCCAAAGAGAGCATAAAATAAAGCAGAGTGTCCACTCTCATTTGCAAATGACTCAACAACCTCTGTTAAAAAATCCTGTTTGCCATAGCTTAAGTTTAAGAGCATATAGCCTGAAAAATAAAAAGACAGTGATTAATTACAAGAATAGATTCTACTACACCAAAAACTAATTAGAACTCTGTAACTTGAATTTAGAGAATTTAGATTTAAAATTAAAATACGCTTAACATTAATAAGGAATAGAAGTCTAAAAATATCTCAAACATGAATGTGATCTATTCTCACTGAAGGAATAGACTATTCTCAAGGTAGATTTTTATCACATTCTAAACCAATGAAATAATTTAATATTTTAAAATTGTGACTGTTACTTAAAATTTCTTCAACTTTCAGCAATTGCATATTTTGCCTGATGATGCACTGATTAATTGAACAAAACTGCTATTTTAATTTATATTACCAGACTGGCTCTGTCGGTCACAGGCTAACATTTCCAACTTTTCTTGTTCAGCATGATCTCCTTTTATTAGTTTTGATTTTGGTCTTGGAACCTGTTAGAAAAATTATAGACAAATATAGGGAATTCCTTTGGCAGGAAAATATATGAAAAATATATTTTTCTCCACAAACTTCAGGTATCCTGGACAGTCATAAAACTTTATTATATTATAGGCTGAAAACAGCACTCATTCTGATTTTATGCTATAACCAAGAGATTACTGTATACAGATTATCTCAATCTCATAACAAAACCCAGCACTTAGCACACTAAGGATTGCTTTTGCACTTGAAGACACTGACATATTTAAAAAATAAATGAAGAGAGACTAAGGAAAGTTTAGGACATAGGGAAAATACAGGAAATATAAACCAAGACAGACCTCCCACCCCAAATAAACTCAGGAAGAAATTCACATAGATCCAAGAAGAGGAAAAATACAGATGAGCTACACTCTTTTGTCTCTCATTCCATTATTCTCCCCATAGCATCCCCATTTAGGTTGAATTATCCTTCCAGAACCAGGAGTTTCTTTTGCGATAGTGGTGAATATTTGTAGCTCAAGTGTAGGATGAGAGTGGAGATTGGTTCTCCAAGCTTGGGGGTTGGTTTCTGAATGTTTTGTTACCAGACTAGGTAACATCTTCAGCGGGATTTAGGGGATGTCAGTGTCAGTGTTCTACTTATAAGGGCTTCATATGGTCAGTAGGTCTTGTACTGGGAAGGTAACATCAGGTGAGGGTTTGCCAGCAAGGTATAGAAAACTATTTCTGAAAATCTATTTCCCATTCCTTCATCCTAGTCAATCGCTTGGGCACCAGAACAGAGTGTATGCCTCAACCTGGAGAAAGTATACAAAGAGGCTATTGTGGGGGTGGAGGGGGGGAATCTCTTCACATGTCTAATTTTATCTCCAGAGAGTGTGTGAATAAGAACATATTTCTTTGATTCCTACTCTTATTAATATTTTTCAAACTGTTGCCTTTCTATTTCTGTGGAAAAGAAATAATGGGCAGAGAAACAGGAATGCCAAAACTCTAAAGTTGTTGAAAGATGCCTTTATGTGTACCATTTTATACATAGGCAATACATATCAATGTACCAACTTGGAAAATAAAATGTATGCAAAATAAGAACTGATCCAAGCTTTGTCCCCAACATTTCCATAGTATACCCCACATAAACCTGAACAGAGGAACGTTTAAAACAGTTTACCTGAAAAGCATGAAGATAACACAAAGCTGCCAGTTCAGAAACAGCTCTCCATTGCATCTCACTCTGCTGGGCCATTTTCAGCAGCAGAGTTCCAGCATGCATATAGAAATGTCCTCTCATCTCCAGGAAAGTGACAGAAAGTTCATCACTTCCATCTGCATGTGATTTTACCAAATGAAGTGTATGATCAAAGCTACAAAAAAAAGTAACAAGTAAAAATAGGATTTGGTCACATTACAAAAAATACAACATTTTTCGGTGTATAAGTCGCACTCCCCACCCCCCAAAAGTGGGTGGAAATGTCTCTCTCTCTTATACAGCAAATGTTGCCGAAGTCCCACCCACCTGCCGGCCTCTACCTCCCAGCAATTTGCCTCCTTGCAGCAAACAGTCTGGTCAGCTTCATCACAGTCTGATTTAGCACAAGCACCTGATTGGCGGTTGGATCTCCTTCCCAGAATACCACCTACCTGTTCCAGGCTGCGGGGATTGCCACTGCCCATCACCACCTCCGCACGTCCCATTTTCAGACTTCAGGCCCCGTTTTCAGCCTGTTCCAGGCGGTGGGGATTGCCACCACCTATCCCCACCGCCTGGAATGGGCCGCAAATGGGATGTGCGGATGCCAAAAATGGGATGTGCGGAGGTGGTGATAGGTGGCGATGGGCAGTGGCGATCCCCACAGCCTGGAACAGGTGATAGGCGATATTACGGGAGGCAGATCCAACAGCCAATCAGCTACTCGTGCTAAATCAGACTGTGCTGAAGCTGACCAGGCTGTTTGCTGTTATGAGGCAAATTGCTGGGAGGCAGTTTTTCCTTGTTTTCTTTTCCAAAAGTTAGGTGCGTCTTATAGTCCAGAGCATCTTATAGTCTGAAAAATACGGTAAGTTGGTTCAACATTGCAAATATGTAGAGATCTCTCTCCCTCTCTCCCTCTCTCTCTCTCACACACACACACAAAGAAACATGACAAAGCAATTGATAAAATATCAGACTGGCAAAGGGTCATTATTGAAGAGGCAGAATAGAAACACAATGCTTCTGGATCAAAAGGGACAGAATTTGAAGAGTTCCATATGATATGCAAAGTGAAGTACCTTTCAAGTGATGATCTACTTTCTTCTACATCTCTAGCAGAAAGTTTCATTACTACCAGATTACAGTATGCCAGTAAAAGATCCCTTTGAATCTTTCTCCAACTAATTTTATCTGATTCAGAGTCCTCTATAGATTCCAGATATTCCTATAGAAAATAATTCAAAGAAACAATATTGTAATACTAAATATCAGATTTTCATTACATTTCATTTCATTATCCAAGGAGAGATCTTAGTTCACTCTGAATCAATTCAATAATATTTACATCAAGTAATTAGATATGCAGGTTGTAGAAATTATTTTTTTAAAGGGATAGCAAGAAGCTGACTTTTGGAACACAAGCTGTGCCTCATTATTCCATTTAAATGTCTAAGAAACAAAACTAAGGTCTGGGAAGAGTGCTATTCCCAATAAACTCATCTGAAACAAGGAATGCTAATATACTTTATGCATCCCAGATGATTCCTAATATCCGCCTTAATGCCTTAAAGTCAACCACAATGTAGATCATGGAACAAATTCCACCTTAGCCAGGATAAATAAAATATCCTGGATCCCAAGCACTGCAAGCAGGAAAAAATAGCTACTAGACCCATTCCACAGATGCTTCATAAATCCATTGATATTCAGTTTTAAAGCTGTTTTTTATGCTTTTGCTTCAGGCTGCAGAAATGCAACATTTCTGGCTATAAATTCAACTTTTGTATAATGTTCAAGGGTAGACAGGCAATGCATGTTTTTCAGATATTTTATATTTCAGCTCCATAAACCTCCTGCTACTGGCCACACTGTTTAGAATGATTGTCAGTTGTAAGTTAAAACATCTTTAGCCTACCAGGCCATTTATGAGCTGAAACAACTTCAACATCTAGGAGTAATCATAAGGTATCATTACCACAATAACAACCGTAACTATGTAAAACTAAAACTATCTTTATTAGTTTTCTGAAGCAAAAGCAAGAATGCATGCTATAGTATTTCCTATAGAATATTTTTTCAATATCTGTAAGAACACAAGTAAACAAACCTTAAATGTTTGAACAACACAGGAACACCATTCCAAATTTGACCGTAAGGATATTTTCTTCTCTGCTTCCTGGCAATGTGCCACAGCATCGCCAAGCCTGTTATTTGATAGGTATAATTTTACTAATCTGATATTAACATATACATCATCTGGTCTAGTGTACAATTCTGTCTGAATCAAGTCAAAAAGTTGGTTCCATCCATTTTCACTTCTACAATCCAAGAGGCTTTCCTGTATCAAAGATAAAAAAGGCAGAATTTAACATTTTTTTAAAAGCATGACCATTTGAAAAATAAATAGTATTATTTTTGAGTTTTTTCTAGAAAATTAGATAAAATATGTCATTTTTAATATTAATTACAATATATAAATTATCAAGGAATCCATTGCTGTTTGAAGATGTAATATTATTGCTAAGTAGCACTAGATTTGCTTTTCAAAATTAGTAAAATATCTCCAGACTATGCAAGCGATTTTGATAAACTATTAGGTTATTGCCAGATTTAATTTTGCTTATATCATTATCTAGAACTTCTGACCAAAACTTGTGTTTATCACATTCACTCTACACACAATCATTTGTTGCCTGCTGCAACCTTGCAGCTATCAATGAATATAATGTTATAATCAAAACAAGAATTAAACTTAAGCAACATACAATCTGTTGCCCTCCAAAATATTGAGAATGCTTGGAGATCATATAATGATGTCATGTTACAACCAGGTATACAAAAAAAAATTACCTTCAACCGGAAAATTGAAGGACTTCCAGGAAAAAGTTTGGCTGCTCTCTCAACCCAATATTTTGCTCTTCCATCAGTAATATCATTGCTACATAACAGTTCCGCAATCTTCAATACAAGATCTTTCTGTGTTGGATTCAATTCCACTGAACGCTAAAGCCCCAATTAAAATGATGAAATGTGTGTTCAATTAGGTTTTGAAATATACACCAAGATATTAAAGAGACATTAAAAGTATGGGAATATATGTAATTATGTTATTATAAAGGTAGAAAATAAGAATATCGGGCAGTAATTCTTCCCATTCAGTTTTTACATAATAAATATAGCTTTACAAAAGAATTCCAAACAGTGGTATGCTCTTTTCCAGGCCAAGAGTCATGTGTACCTTCAAATGAAATATCAGGAGCTGCATTTAGAAAGAGTAGACTGACTAGGAAAAAAACCTAAGTTAATTTAATTAAAATTAACTCTGAGACCTGCACTAAACATTTGAGCAATCAATTTACCACTGAGGAGCTACAGGATACAAATTTTCTAGGCTTGAGAAATACTGTATGCTTAACAAATCTTCAATGAAATAAATACTAAACTCTTTAAAGCTTTATTTATGTACTTTTGGAAGCAGCACATTTTACTGGGCATTAGGCATTAGAAAGGTATATTTAATAATTATGTTACCATTAAATGAAATATTCGAAATATACTTTATTATTTAAACATATTTTAACTACTAACAGCAATGTTGAAAAAACACCAACTCATAATTTCTTACTTTATAACAGCCCACTGCTTTTTCAATATTATTTTCAGCTTCATACAGTTGTCCCAAGAATTTGTGTGCTTTGGGATCTCTTTCTTGGACACTGAGATATATAGATATATACCTTCAGAAAAACATAGCACGTTAACATTGTGGCAATTGATGACTAAATCAGATCAGTCAGACAAATTATACCATTATTTTTGTAATCTCTCTTTAAACTAGAAGTAGCAGCATTGAGTTTTATAGAAATCTAGTTATCCAAGATCACAGTATATTAAGCAATATATATCATTAATTTTACATACAGTAAAATGACAGCTCCTTGATAGGGCTACTGCAGCAGATCATTCACCATAAAATAAATTGAAATGTTGGGAACCCTTTTAATTAAAATTAATATCTTAAAAATACAAACAAAGCCTTAATTTAACAGACTGATGGAAGTAAGGGATGTCCGTTAGAGATGGATGTGCATTAGCCAAATGGCTTTTTTAATGCACCAAACACATTCACAGATAAAAACAGAAATTCAAGTGGCAGCCAAAGGATCATCATGATAGAAGATGGGTGGCAAATAAATTTAATAATACAATGAATAAATAAATGATACACAAGCATTCAAGATGCAACCAACTGGCATGCCAATGACGTTACACCCATAAAACCATGCGAAAGATGAGCATCAAATCTAAGAAACTCTGGAGCCAGAATGACCCCTATTCTTAGAGACCTGGTGACCAGAAACCAGAAATCCTTTAGAAGTAGTGAACCAATCAGTGGCATAGAGAACATTAAGCATTGGACAGTTTCAAGATATAATACTCTCAAGATCCAGATTTTTTCTGTTAAATATGAAGCCTCTTGAATCTTAACTTTGCTTATATGTTAAAGCAACTATTTTGAAAAAGAATAATTACCTTTTAGCAAGTTCATACTCCTTTACTTCATAATATAGTTTAGCAAAAAAGAATCCTTTCATGGATTTCTAAGAAGAAACAAGCAGTTTCTATTAAAATATTGCTTTTGATATAGAAAATGGAACATTCAGAATTGCACATACTCCTATTGTAAGTATTGTACACATACCCATTCTACGATAAGTAATTTAAGTTCACTCCTAAAAGGGCTGCATTCAGATATTTGAGAGAAATTACAAACACATTTACATAATGTTAATTTCTGTTCATTACTATGTCTTTTTAAAATGTTTACATTGATCATATTCACATGGTGCAGTAGGACTGTGTGTTTCTTAGTAGGATTCACTGGGTTAGGAATTTTTTTCTTTTCTTTTACTGTCTTTCACTGTGAGTTATATTGGGTTGGGGGGTGCAAGAAGAGAGTCTCAGCCAATCTCATTATACACATGTTGTACTCTGACAAAGGTTTGAATGAATGAATTCACCTAAGAGAACACTTATTTAATGCGTAAGATTTATCAAATTCGTACACTTTCTATCTCGCTCAAAGTAAATAGACATCATTCAAGCACTAAACAATCTAAACAAATATTCCAGATTACAGATAGGCACTAACAAAGAGTTACAATTTTCTGTATTCTTTTGCTGACATAAAATTGATTGGATTTTACATGTTATAGCCATAAATCCATGTGAGAGATGAGGATCTGCAGATTTGGTAGCCCTTATTATTTTGAATGTTTTATTTACAAATCTCTTGTTTACACCATTATAGGCAAGATATATTATGATCTTAGATCAGAGAAGACTCATTTATTCCAAATTTTATTTTCTGTTAATTTTAAAATTCAGAGGTTCTCTAACCATCTTGGGCTGACAGATGTTTAGAATTTTCAGATATGGTTATGAGCATAAAACAAAATGGCTGTATAGAATGCTGAACCAAATACCCATTAAAAAGGTAAAGGTTCCCCTCACGCATATATGCTAGTCGTTCCCGACTCTAGAGGGCGGTGCTCATCTCCGTTTCAAAGCCGAAGAGCCAGCGCTGTTTGAAGATGTCTCCATGGTCATGTGGCCAGCATGACTAAACACCAAAGGCGCCCAGAACGCTGTTACCTTCCCACCAAAGGTGGTCCCTATTTTTCTACTTGCATTTTTTACGTGCTTTCGAACTGCTAGGTTGGCAGAAACTGGGACAAGTAATGGGAGCTCACTCCATTACGTGGCACTAGGGATTCGAACCGCTGAACTGCCGACCTTTCAATTGACAAGCTCAGCATTTTAGCAACTGAGCCACCATGTCCCGTTAAATACCCATTATCCAAAGGTAAATTTATGAGGGTGTTTCAAACTCCTACCTACTCTCTACTTAGTATTTTTCCTTGGAAGCCAGAGGTAGAGGAAGTTAGGAAACAGACACCACAAGCAATATTAGAACTCTTATTTTACTGATATGTTATAACAAACTCAAAAGCCTGTCATTTTCTCTTTCCCTTCCTCTTATACCAGAAAGTCAAGGCAAGACAATTCTGAGTTTCCTTCTCTCATCTTCCTGTTTATTCAAGCAAGTTCATGTTTTCTTAATGACTGTCATATAATTTCAAGGAAAGCATTAGGTTGCAACCACCTACTGGACACCATGTTATTGTCCAGTAATTACACAGCAATATTTTATGCTTAAATATGAAGTTATGCTTTGAAGCACGATACCCCATTTTTAAAAAGGTCAATGAAACAATAGGAAGTAGATGGAATAGACAATTCAGTGAACCCAAGGATCACTGAACTTATAGCGAATGCCATATTACCTACCTAGAATCTACTTGCAAACATTTTTTAAATGATAACTTTTTTGGGGGAAACTGCCTAATGCAAATCTGAAATGGAGACAAGTATCATCATTTGGTAATGGCAGAAGGCGATACACTATTCCAAATCTTTAGTCTAGCTGTTTTCATCACCTGACCTGTCATGGTTAATGTCGATTCCAAGAGAGACCCCCAGAGGTTGGGTCTCATTACATAAAGTTGGTTGCAAAACTTTCTTATATTTCTATGTTGTCTTAGTTATGTCTCAAAACAATTTCTAGATACAAATAAAAAATGTCATAACACAAAGATGACTTTTTTCAGGAATTTCATATTGCAAGTAAGACGTGCAGAGGATAATGCAGTCCCTAAGCCACAAAAAAGACAACCACTTTGCAGGACTTTCTCAAGACTAAAACCTCTGTAACCCTACATCCCCCCCAAAGCCATTCTGAAGGGACGGCTACCACATTGGTATCATTGAAGTCCAGACCAATCAACACGATGGCATTCTTCCCTTACACTCTAGGAAAATCGCCCACCAGGGTAGTTTTAGTCCTTAATTAAAAGCTGAAACTCAAAGAATTAATTCATGAAATTTTGCTTGAACTGCTAATTAGAACTGCAGAAAAAAACTATTGCTACCAAGCTGCCTTCCATTGAGGATTTGTATACTGCACAAGCCAAAAAGAGGGCTGTGAAAATATCTATAGACCCCTCACATCCTGGACATAAATTGTTTCAAATTCTACCCTCAAAATGACGCTATAGGGCACTGCACACCAGAACAACTAGACACAAGGACAGTTTTTTCCCAAATACCATCACTCTGCTAAACAATTAATTCCCACAACACTCTCAAACTAGTTACTAAGGCTGTATTACTATTATTCTTCTCATCCTTACTAGTATCTATCTCTTCCCACTTATTAATATAATCATGTTTCTTGTATCTTTCAATTTATATTGTTTTTGTTTCCTAGTACGATTTGATAGCTTATTAATAACCTTGACTATCACTAAGTGTTGTATCTTTTTATTCTTGATGAATGTATTTTATTCTCCTTATGTACACTGAGAGCATATACACCAAAGACCAATTCCTTGTGAGTCCAATAAAGAATTCTATTCTATTCTATTCTGGACTGCTGCGCAGCCCGCGTTTTTGTTTTCTATTCGACAGTTCTTTTTATAACAGATACGCGAAGAGCCAACGGAGTTCAAAGCCTAAAAGGACCTGGTGGCTCAGCAGACTGATAGCATTGTGATTAACACCAGCTGCCTGCAATTACTGTAAGTTCGAATCTCCCCAGGCTCAAGGTTGACTCAGCCTTCCATCCTTTCTAAGGTAGGTAAATTGAGGACCCAGTCTGTGGGGGCAATAAGCTGACTTTGTATAAATATACAAAAATATGAAGGCTATTGCTTAGCGCATTGTAAGCCGCCCTGAGTCTCCGGAGAAGGGCGGCATATAAATCAAATTAAAAAAAAAAAAAAAAGCCGAGCCATTAAGTCGCAGTCGGCTCCTGTCCCGATGTAAGCCCCGAAAAGATGCAGCACATGGGACGCTCCCGCCCCCATCCGCCTCCCGTGTCGCCTCCCGCAAGAGGCGCAGCGTCCGCTCTTTCGCGCACGTGCGGCAGCGCCTTCGTTAATTGGACAGCTCGAAAACGGCCGCCTTTGAACGTCTTAGGAACGACTGCGGTGGGGGGGGGACCTCCGCCCCCACATAACTGCCCTCACTCACCTCCTTCGGCGAAGGGGCCGAGGCCTGCAAGGAGGAAACATAGCGGTCGACTTCCGCCCTGCTGCGCCTCATCATGGTGGCGGCCCGGCAAGCGCCCGGGCCCCAGCGCCCTTCTCGGCAGGCGAGGCCGACAGAAAGAACCCAACTGAGCCGGACCTAGACTGAAAGCAATCACCTCTCCCAGAATGGTGACGCCGTCAGACGCACAAGCTCGCGCAGAACTAAATACCGCTGCTACGTCAGCGGGGTCGCGACGGAAAGAAGAGGGAGAGAGAGCGGAAGTGACCTATAATAGGCGTCGCATTTCATAAAAGAGATTTTTAAAAAAAAAAAGACGGTTTGTCTCATTTTCGTGCTGGCTAGGGAATTCTGGGAGTTGAAGTCCACGCGTCTTAAAAGTTGCTGCGATTGACGCTGACATTGGCGCTGAGCCTGTGGGAGGGAGGCTTGCGTGTTTTGGGAAGCGAAGAGAGAATTAGCGTTTGGAAACGAAACTGGTTGCGAAATCCAGCAAGTGGGAGAAAGCTATTTCGGAACATAAGTCAGCAAGGAAAATATGCTGTTTTTTTTTTTTTTAAATCTTCCTACACCCTGGAGAAATTTACCTATCTGGTTGCTAAGAGGCGACACTGGCTTGATAACTCAGAATTATTAAATTACGGAACAGTTAGACATACACATACACATACACATACAGAGGCAAGGAAGGGAACGTAGGTGACAAAGTAACGCTGCTACAACTTTCCTACGAATCTTTTATTCATCAGAAAATGGATATTTTGAAGCCCATAAATTTGGCATGGACGATATTTTCTTTTCCACATATACTAGAGTGCAGCAGTCTTCTAACGAAATAATATTTTACGTACTGTAATAAAACCTAGTTTACTTAATTTTACAAGCCCTACTGTATGTGCCTCACTTAACAGAAATTAAATGCAAATGTTAAGATGGTTGTAGAATTTATGTGAGGTATTTGCAGAATAATTTTTATTTTAATTCTAGAATTAATGTTCGTTTTCTCACAATATTTCTTCAGTCTTGGGAACTATCAATGGGAGTTTTGTCTTCTTTCTGATAGGGTTCAGCATGAAGGCTTATATTGTCCAAGACCTTGCTACCTTCTTAGCAAAACTTCAGTATTTTGATTAATGATGTGGATAAATAAATGGAATGTATTTGTATTTGCAGATCTGGGTGATACTTATTCAGAGCCATATTCAGATTTATTTATTTATTTATTAGTCCAATTTATATGCTGCCCTTCTCCGTAGACTCAGGGTGGCTTACAATGCATTATAGCAATAACCTGCATACTTTTTTGTATATACCTGCTTATTAGGGCTTTCGGCTTATAAATTGGCTTATTGCTCCCACAATCAGGGTTCTCAATTTACCTACCTCAAAAGGATGGAAGGCTGAGTCAACCTTGAGCCTGGTGGGATTCGAACTTGCACTAATTGCAGCACTTAGCTGCCAGCTGCACCACCGAAGCTCTAGATAACATATAGCAATAGCACTTAGATTTATATACTGCTTCATAGTGCTTTACAGCCCTCTCTAAACTGTTTACAGAGTCAGCATATTGCCCCCAACAATCTGGATCCTTATTTTACTGACCTCAGAAGGATGGAAGGCCGATAAACCAGAGGTTGAACTCATGGCATTGAGCTGAATTAGCTTGCAATACTGCATTCTAACCACTGCGCCACCACAGCTCATATCAGTTAATCTAGGGATAGGCCATCTGGTCTACTTGGTAGACCATGATATCTCTTTTCCATCAGACCTGAGAAATAACAGTCAGTAAAAGATTGTGAAAATAATGTTTAGGAATGTATCTAGCTCCCAGCTATTCTTGCATTGTTCATCACTGAAGAGTTGAAAATTGCAGGATTGCCATGGAGATGGCTGGTAGAATCAACTGATACCAATGGACACCAGTAAACTGGTAGTCTTTGTCATCTTTTTAGCTGTTCTGTCAGGAATGCTTCTACTGAGCTCATTGGGAGGAGGGCACAGGGTTGCTAAACTGTGGCTCTATGACTGTGAAACATTGCTATTGTTTCTGATATGTACCACAGTTCGTGTAATTGCAGTGATATATTTCAGGCTGCCTTCAGTGATAGTTTCCATCCTCAGCCTTAGGACATGGCCCTCATTTTAGCATCAGTTATGTACTGAAATCATGGCAAAAGTAAAAGTTTAGTTTTGGGAAAAGTAAATACCAAGATATTTCAAATAATGTACTTGTTCAGTATATTGTCATCAAACCATTTATGTTTGTCTTGGCAAACCCCTCTCCCCCCCCATTATATTGGTTTTAGGGTAGATGGGCAGGTGAGATGCCTGATTACGACATTATAAAGTAATCTTGAGGTTAGGGTTTTTTTGTTTTTCCCAATGCTATGCTTTTTGCCTAATTAAAGGTATATTTATGTTTTAATGGAGATAGATACAGTGGGGCAAAAAAGTATTTAGTCAGGCACCAATTGTGCAAGTTCTCCGACTTAAAAAGATGAGAGAGGCCTGTAATTGGCATCATAGGTAGACCTCAACAATGAGAGACAAAATGAGAAAACAAATCCAGACAATCACATTGTAAATTTTATATAGATCAGACACATCTGTTTTCTCATTTTTGAGGCTATCAACCTTCCACACTATCTAGTTTTGTCCACCAAGTTAAAAACTAAAGATATATGAACATGTGCCACATAAAGGCACCTGGATGGTTCCTAAATAATTTCTAAACCAGATAGTGCAAAGTTAAATATTTATTCCCTCTGCCGCAAAAGAATCCTGACTACTCTCAAGCTAGAATTCTTTCCCTGAAGATATCTTCAATAGATATATTTGCAAAATTCCTTTTTTCCTCTTTTTTCTATATAAGTATCTCCATATCAATTATCTTTAAGAGACCTATCTCCATGGGATGGATGTAAATGAACAAGGCAATTGGCCACTATTACAATCGGTTATTTGTTGTTGAACTTTGGTGATGCAGCTTAAGTGTGCTGGGGCAGTACCTGTCCTTAGGTTTGTCCACTCCGGTATAGGACATTCTGGATTTTACAATTCTCTACAGCAGGATGCTTTAATTATTGTTCACATTATAGAAATTAAAATAGGAGTGAGGTTTATGCTTTAATCTCTTTAAATGCTTGATATTGGATAGATATGTTATTATTTAGCATTAAGATTTTTTTATACTGTAAGATTTTTAAACTTCACAGTTGCAAAATTCAAAATAATTTATTAGTGACAATATATATTGTACTTCGGAATTCAGAATTTTTAAACAAAAACTGCAATCTACCTTTTTTACTTATAGGTAAATCCCTTTGAGTTCAAAATGCTTATTTTAGATAAATGGATTATTATGAGCTAAGTACTATTGAACTCAAAGGATTTTATTTCTGAATACTGAAGATTGCAATATTCATTTAGGTCCTGTCTAAGTGTAAATAACCCTTGATTGTCGCTATATTGTTGATTCATTATCACAATACATGTCCATAACTGAAATATGTTCAGGTTTTATTTCATGTAAAATTTAAAAATAAGTGAGCTGAAGAGGGAAAGGAAGTATGTTTTGCATCCTTAATACTTTCCATTATTCTAAACAAAGTTTAGTATATGCCACTTCCTAGAGTATAAGGTGTATATTTTCTAATAAAATAATGAGTAAATATTTTGATTAATGTTGTAAATATACAGCATAATTAAGGCACAGGGAAATAAAATACCAAAGGATCCAAGAAAAAAATCCTTACAAAATTCAAGTAGTTGAACTCTGTTGACACAGAAATATGTTGGCATCTCACACTTTGGGCTTCAGGCTTACCAGAATCTGAAAGCATTCACTGCAGTTCTCAAACAGTTACCATTATCAGAAACTTTCTGAACAAATAATTTCTGCATTTGTGATAGTATGGGCTAAAGTTTGATTACAATTCATCCCCAATTTGACTATTTAAAAAAAATCTCAATAGCTTAAATTCTTTCTGATGAGCTAGCAGACAGAATCAACAAGAGGCCCTGATAAAATATAAACTTCAAAAATCTTGAGAATGTTTGCGATTGCCATTTTCCTATAACAGCAATATAATATTGTAAAACCATTGTTTTATCAGTTCATAAGCTAAGATTAAATGACTCATTGCCTACAAAAAAATCTGTAGTCTTTTGTCTCAGAATTTTTAAGACCAGAGGTGACAATTAAGATCAAAGAATTGCATCTTGTTTCCTGATTCTAAAGAATATGAAATATAAAATTTATTAGATAAAATATGCTTCAAAGCCCTCATACCACAAGTCTGATTTTTTTTTTTTTTTTTGAAAAATTATCCAAACCCATATTGGTAAATATTATGGCCATGAGCCCATGAATTTTTCTAATATTTTTCTATATACTTAACCATGTAATCGTATATCTGCCTACAGAGTTGAAAGCCATTGAATTCAATGGGATTTACAGGCTAGTGTTTATAAATTGCCAGCTTTACAGTTTACTTTGTTTTGCTCCAGCAGTCACTCCCTGGCAGGCACATGATCCTAAAATCTGGATTATTTTGCCAAGAGAATTTGCTTTCCTAATCTGTTGGGCTGGTTGAGAATTTTGGAAATGAAAAGCTCAGCACATTTAGAAAATTCTAGGTAAGAGGAGGCTGTGCTAGATTATGTTCATTTGAGATCAGCAACAGTGGCCTGATAGAGTGATCTCTTGCAATTTAAAGGCTATGTTTTAATCTTCCACTTAAGACTGAGTTATCTAAAAATTTATATAAACAGAATACATAATTTAAAGGGTACATATAGCATTACATAAGACATTAAAGATTGTATGGCAAGGTATATACTTTTGTATTAAGCTAGTCATGCAGAGGGATTTTTTAAGAGCATAGATTTCATAGACACAATGAAAATAAGTGGGAATATGAATCTCATTTCCTTAATTTTGCATAGCAAGATGAAATATCTCATTTCCTTCCTAGAGTTTCAGCCAATTTCTTCAGTCTCTTCTTGAGCTCCAGTGGGAACTTCTCATAGCACTTCTTACAGACAGGCTTCATATCAAATTCCACAAATTTATTTCTGAAAAAAAAAAGTTGTTGAAAATTAACCTTCACAATACAAATTAATATTTACAGTTCACCGTAAGTTAACTTATTTTCTTTTATATATATAAAATTTCAATTTAAATCAGGAGAAGAAGATTATACAATCTAAGATTTGGTTAACATCTGTCAAGAAAGCATTCTAATAAATCTCTCCATCCTATTAAAACTCAATATTCTTGAATAGCTTTATTATTATTTTTTCAGAAAAACACTCCACCTCAGCATAAATACCATATTTCATTTCTGGCATGATTCTCTTCATCACCATATCTTCCAACATATTATACAGAAAAATAAACTTTTCTATGACTCTTCCTCAGTTTCATAACTTTTGCCATCCTGATGTTTAGGAACCAGGAAAGATCCTGAAAAACAGTGACTGCTTCAGCCAACTGCTAAGGGTGGACAATAAGCATTTCAGGCACCCAATTAAAACTTCCCAACTGTTTGGAACAGCTGCTAACAGGAAGAGCACATCAAAGAACTGTAGATCAATGAACTCAGCTGCCAAAAACAAACTGTGTAATGCTTGGTCATCCTTGACAGCTGCTAAAAGCAGCTGGGAGAACTAACCAGTTCAGTTATGCAATGCAATGATGCCCTGCTTCCCAAAGTTGTTGAAAATTCTCAAAAGTGCAGCAAAAGTCTGTTGATAGGACAGGTATGACCAATACATTGAAAGTTTTGCAGAGACATCTGTGCCATGAATGAAAGCAGCATTGCTCACAAGCTCTATCCATTTTATAGTCACGCTTATGTTGTTTGCACATGGTAATAGGAAACGAGGCGGGGGGCTTTCATTGAGACTTATATTATTTTGATCAGGGGTGTCAAACTCATGTCACATTGTCATCACATGATGTATTGCGACTTCCCTCCCCCCTTCGCTAAAACGGGAGTGGGCATGGCCAGCACATGATGCATCCGGCCCGCGGGTTTGACACCCCTGATTTTGATGAATGAATTGGATCCTGGAGATACGACTGCAACTTTAAGAAAAGATTGGTATTTAGAAGGCTAATAGTTCCCCATTTCTATTCATTTCTATTTTTCCTTTGGGTGTTTTCACACTTAACTTTTGAGTGGGGGTTTCTCAGTATAATTTTGATCATACGTGTCGCTATGTATAGTATTTGAAAGTAATTTTTTAAAAATGATTTTAAAACCACCCTACTGTGCATCCATGTTTGAAATAGAGAGCTACAAGCTTCAGATAATGTCTAACCAAACATTTCTCTTTAAGGAGGAAATCTTTCTCATCTCTTAACATCAGCGTGTAGAATTATATGGATAGTGTTAATGGAAGACATATACAATGTCTTTACACATCCTGAGACTATATAAACTAAGAGTTGGTCTCCATGGTAAAAGGCTATTTTTCACACTTAGAGCACATGATATGAATGCTTTTTCAAATAACTTTTTTGCCAAATCTCTCTCACGTTAGAAGAGTAAATTGATTACCTAAAAAAGGCATATGTTAAGTTAATACGTTCTCTATAGGTTTGTCCTGAATGAATGTTTGTGATGAATGAATTTAGACCAATAGTTTCATGAACTGTGAGGTAAGTGATGCTTTAGAGAGCCATCAAAAGATTTCATTGTAGCCATTTTATCTTTTCCTCCTTAACTGATGTGGAACAAATAGGTTGGATGCAGCGGAAATTATAGGACTATCACAAATTAAAATACAAAGTTTTACACACACAGTTCTCCAATGAATGATGCAAAGCAAAAAACAAACTTATCTGGAAGAATTCATTTTCTATATAAATCTCCATATGAATTATAAAATATAATCTTTAGCAGAAAGAGTACATCCTGCACCTGCAGAAAAGCATTTCTCCATCAAGGATTTTTCTTGGGCCAAACTGCTGAGGTGGGGGAGGAAAAGGCAAGTCTGATCACAGGGAACAGGACCTATCGGTCTAGACCTGGGACTGAATGTGTTGAAATTCAACACTTAAATATTTTAAAAACACCTTGTTGCGCACCAGAATAAAAGCATAAAGAAAACATTTTCACAAACTAACCAAAGAAAGGGAGGAGCACAGTTGGTGAAAGGTAGAAAGGAAAGCTTTACAGACAGACAGGCTTTTTCTTTTTGTGTTTATCCTTGTCCTTGGCTTCACGCTCCCGTTTGGCAAGCCTCCGTTTAAATTCTTCTGGCATTTTTTCATAACAGTGTCTGCAGACAGGTTTGAGATCGATTTCAACAAATTTGTCCCTTTCAGATTGAGCAAAGAAGGAATGGAGGAGAGAACAAGAAAGAATCAAGATACAAGTAAAGTAGAAAGAATTCTGCAGAAAAATAGAAATAAAAAGAAAGTAGTGAATATACTCATAGGAAAAGATATCCTTGTTATTTTCCATGGACTGTATTATTACAAAATGCTTTTATCACAGCAAGCTTAAAAAAATAAGTGCATTCCTCCATGGACCACACTTCTAAGATTTTAAGGGCAGCTCTTCTAGAGAGAGTTCTTGGCTCATGACCATTCATTTAGGGGCAGTTCAAAGCTACCGCAGCAATAAAAAAAGAGACTTATGACCAGTCCTTGCACGTAAGACTATTGCAGCATCCCCACAATCACATGATCACAGTTTAAGCACCTGGCACGTAGTTACATCAGGCTCCAAAAACCAAGAAAGACACATAGAGTTACTTCAGAGCAGCTTCCTTTATTGTTCCTCATCCATAAAATCTTGCCAAACTAAACACACCATTAAATATACTGTATACTCTGAAGCCTTCTAGGGAGGAGCTATATTGATTCTTTTTCTCCCAACCAAATGGAAGCTAGATTTGTTTAACAATTGTGTGGTCCATGGGATGACCATGACCATAAAATCAGGCACAAGTCAATTGACAACTGCATTACTTAGCAATGGAAGTTCCAGACCCAACTGTGGTCTTATATCAAGGACCACCTGTGTTTCTAAAGACAGGGGACATGCCCGAAATGCACTGCAGATATTATAGAAGGGGCGGGGGAATACTCTGAATTTCTTGTGTTAAAAGAGCAACCTGAACGACTTATTAAATTTACAGTTGCTGTGTCCCGAACTGCTCTGTGCTGTTGAACTTCTTTGACTTCCATCCAAGCTGCAGAGTCAATAGAAATTTATAGTAATCTGTTCTCCACAACACCTTTCTATTTATTCTATTCCACAAAAATGTAAAGCAAACAATATTATAAGCTCCTGAACAAAGTAAGCACCGATGAAAGACAACAGCATTAAAGAACATAACCTAGCTTCTGTCTTGTTTGGACACGGCTCTGGTGTGCTCATCTCTGCCTCAAGACTTGCTGCAACAATCATAAATATTTTCCAAGGGAGGCTTCAATTTACAAGTGACATCATCAATTCTGTGATTATTTCCCCAAACGGATATACTTACTTCAGTGTTAACTTGGTGTTACAAGTAGAACATGCAAAGCAGTTTACACACCATGCTTTATTCAAGGCAGAGACAACTACAAAAGAGCAAAGAAAAGACAAGGTGAATCAAACAAAACTGACTGCATTTATTATCATACATTCATAGCCTACGTCATGGAACTAATATTGACAAAGACAAATACAAGGTTGTCCAAATCATCACATGTAGTCTAACTTTACATATCTGCATAGGCAAAATTTAGTATTGATCCTGTGATGATGGACATTTAAACAGCATGTCAGTACCAATACAATCATACTTAGCCCTTACATCAGGACACATTACATCTTGATATGGTGAATCAATATCACCTCACCTTGGTAAGCCTCACCTTGAATGGCCAGGAGGAAGGGATCATAGGGCTAGCAATTCAAAATTCTGGAGAACACTAGCTTGTCTATTCCTGTCCTAAATGCTCCGATTCCAGGCTAAATTCAACAACTTGTATCATAGGACAGCTGACAGAGCTGGATGTCTGTTGCAGGCAGTATTGCCTGGAGCCCACACATGGTAAGTAGTTGTTTCTTCTGCTGTTGCCACACAGTGTTAAATATAGGAATTAAACCTGGCTTCCCTTACATTATCTTGTAACTATCTACTCTTTCCCAACTGTTCACCAAATTGGTTCTAAACATACAAAAATTGTACAAAGACTGAAGACTTGCCTTTATATTCTGCATCTGTTATCAGCCAAAAACAAGCATGCTGAATTTTTTCCAAGTGTTGTTGTCTTCACTGCATTTGTCTAAGCCTACAGTTTTTAAATATTCAATTTTAGGGAAATCTTTCTTCACCAGTCTGCCCTGTGTTCTGCAGTAGAAAAGTCTACAACACCTTACAGAATAATTCAGGAAGGGTAATTGCCAGGCCTTACTCTTGACGATATCTGTATTTCCCCAAAGTTAGATGACCAGACTGGAGATATTACAAACTCTAACTCTGTTGGCACCTAGTAGGTATCCTGAATTTTTCAGCACAAATATGCATACTATTGCATATGTTTGCAAGGCATTCAAGATGAAGTACAATATTAGATAAGCAAAATATTCTAATTCATTTACTAAAAATCACTACTTACTATAAATCAATAGAAAAATGGTCCAAAGGAACAACTTCAAGATTATGAAACCTCCATAGTCTCATTTAAATTTTTAAGCCAAATGCTTAAAAATTTTAGCCTGAAGGTCTCAGAAAAACTCTTTTCCACTTTTTCTGGAGAAAAAAAGTTCCCATTTCTAATCAGCAGAACTTTTAAAAAAATCCCAGAACACAATCAACATTCTCTCGATGTTGAAAGTCATGAATGGAAACAATCTTACTTTTGAAAACTGACTGTTCTTCCTGTATTTAAGGCTAAGAGTGTCCAAAGAACCCCATATTTCCCTAGAATATGGTTTTAAAAGCCTTGCTGAAGATAAGCAAGTCCATTTACATTTATTTTACATTTGTCTTGCTACTGTTATCTTTTTCCTTGCAACAAGAATTGACTGGCTGGCTGGTTGCCTGAGTCCGACATCATGGCTGAAAGAGATTAACTGCCCCAAAGTCATTCAACCAGCTTTCACTGCCTAAAACAGATTAGAAGAATTTAGTCTCCCAAGATCAATCTGACTCTCTAAGCCTAAATCTAACTCATTGTGCTACAACTTCTGATTAAAAGGCAATTTATGGACATGTTTGATTGGAAGGGGGTGGGGAGCAATGCCTGAAAGATCCATTCAGAGCTGCATTAAGGCATTAAGCCTTGTAGGCTCTAGACACATTTATAATGTTGTTCTTGTAATTATTATCTTTGTTATAGTAATAATCCATATGCTTAGGGTTATAAATATGTTCCCTGGACTTACATTCATTAATAAGTCACATGGAATAAGGTTCAGCAATAATATGTACAAAAAGTAGTAATATTATCTTAGATAGATTTAATTTTAAAGTGCACACATTTTGATTTTATTGTTACTTTCATATCATAAATTCATATCATACATTTTCATAGTTCAAAACTTTTGAACGTATCAGGCATTGTGCATTCACTGAGGGAATGGGTGGTGTATCATTTTTTTAAATATATAAATAAAATATATTAAATACTTTTGGACCCATGTTCAGCATCTTGGGTATTTCATGACTATGGTATTTGGGGTATTTTACTTTGAATTGAATGTTTTAATGATGAGAAAAGTACAGGTAGTCCTCGACTTACATCAGTTTAGTGACCATTCAAAGTTACAACAGCACTAAAAAAATTATGACTGTTGTAGCATCCCAGTACTCACGTGATCAAAATTCAGACACTTGGCAACTGACTCATTTTTATGACCATTACAGTGTCCTGGGGTCATGTGATCCCCTTTTGAGATCTTCTAAGCATAGTCAATTGGGAAGCCAGATTCATTTAACCATCATGTTACTAATGTAACAACTGCAGTGATTCACTTAACAACTGTGGCAAGAAAGGTTATAAAATGGGGCAAAATTCATTTAATGAATGTCTCACTTAGCAACAGAAAATTTGGGCTTATTTGTGGTCGTAAGTCAAAGACTACCTGTACATATCCATGTAAACTCACCATCTCCTTCAATCACCCGGTTACAGTGGAAACACACATCACCAAAGAGCTGTGGAAATGGAAAATAAGAAAAAATATTATGCAGTTGAATTTGGAGGATCAGGGAGTGGCAGTGCTAAGAAACAGGAAGGGCTGGGAGCAAGGATGGGTCTATGAAGCATGTGTGGAAAAAGTGAGAGAAAAACAACTAGACTGGGTATATCTTGATTGCTCTGAGGGTAGGATGAGAAAAAAAGTTGAAGGAAGAGAACCTTAACAAGAGAGGGAATTATCAGTTCAGAAGACTAAGTTTTGGTCCAGTTCTCCCATATATTCAGTATTCTGAACAAGCTACTTATTATTTAGCTTGATCAGTTTTCTATAAAATGAGTTTCCTTTCAAGCAAAATACTAAATTATTCAAACATTATTTTATATTTGGGACTCATTTGTCTTTTATCTTGCCACCCAAAAATTTGGGGGAACTTTGATTTAGGACAGTGTTCCTCAACCTTGGCAACTTTAAAATGGGTGAATTTCAACTCCCAGAATTCCCCAGCCAGCAAGTGCTGGCTGAGGAATTCTAGAATACAACTTCTATAATTCCTCAGCCAGCACTTGCTGGCTGGGGAATTCTGGAGTTGAAACTCACCCATCTTAAAGTCTACTTATCCTAAAGTTATCAAGGTTGAGAAACACTGGTTTAGGATATCACATATTTTAGAATAGAATAGAATAGAATAGAATAGAATAGAATAGAATAGAATAGAATAGAATAGAATAGAATAGAATAGAATAGAATTCTTTATTGGCCAAGTGTGATTGGGCACACAAGAAATTTGTATTTGGTGCATATACTCTGTGTACATAAAAAGAACAGATACATTTGTCAAAAATCATGAATTACAACACTTAATAATAGTCATAGGGTACAAATAAGCAATCAAATCATACTACGAAACAGTCAATATAAATCGTAAGGATACCAACAACAAAGTTACAGTCATATAGTCATAAGTGGGAGGAGATGGGTGATAGGAACTATTCTTACTATTCTTTCTAGACAATTACAAGAAAAGCTATGGGAATGCCTGCTTCTACACAATATGAATTCAAGTACTGACATTCAACACATGCTAACTTGTTTAGATTCAAACCAGGTTATAATTATTGCAAGTGCATTGAGCTTGAAATGGGCGAGTTAAAACACTAGATTTACACTTGAAGCAGAATGTTCTATTATGATCATAAAGCAATATTTCTGACTCTTTTAAAACAAAAAAACCAAAAACCCACTTCAAATTTGAAACATGCTTTATACTCACAAAAAAATAAGATGGAAATTAGGAAACTGTTAATACCATCATAAAAATGAGCATATTTTCCGGGGGGGGGGGGAGGATAAACCTGAAAAGGGGACAGCTCTCAAAGAGGCTCATAAAGGTAAAAAGTGTAATTGTTTAGATTTAGAATTTTGCTTTACAAAGGAAAATTCAAAAGCAAAAGCAAGAAAATAAATAAATAAATCTAGAGGATAGTTTTCTGAAAGAAAAGACATATGGTCACTGTAGGCATATATCATCGTTATTTCTTATGAGCTGCAGTTTTAGATTTAAGGTATTACGAGTCCCCAGATGAGATTTAAAACAGAAAATGCTAGATGCAACCATACCTGATTATAATGAGTTTCACAATACGCCAGCCCCTTCCTTTCATAGTGACGATGACCCAGGAATGGTTTCTCACACTTGGCACAAACAAAATGCTGTGGGATAAAAAAGTGTGACCTTTACTCTTAAAATAATTTTCTACAAAGTATCAGACTGTATATAATTATTAAGATATTAAATTAAACTTCACCTTTTTAACAGATTCGAGAACCAACTATAGGAAGGCTGGCCTTCCTCTTGCTTGTGTAAAAAAAAACAACCCACTAGTTTAGCATCTATCTCCTTACACCTCATTTTGAAAGGCTACTTTCTAAGATTTCCAGAGTAAATTCCAAAATTTTAATTAATAATTTAAAAAGTGTTCCTATATCCAACTTACACTGACTTAGTCAAGATTTCTAGAGGAAACTTTCCAATAGTATGTGAGTCTAATTTAGAAGAAAGTTATTCAGAAGTCCTTTTTTTGTGTGAAGACATTTGGCAGAGATTGCACAACCACCCACATGGATGATGTAGTGATAACAGGACCATAGGCCTATGCAGTGCATTTAATCAGGCCAGGATCTCCAAGAGTCTTCCATGTACTTCCAAAGAAATAAAAATGCAGCAATCTGCATCTACAATTTGGAAATAATTAGCCCTCTTTCTCTTTTTACTCTTTCCAGAATTCACATTGTTATAAACAATAGTGTGATCCAGAAATTCAGATCAATCTGATATATCAACATAGAATCTGCTGTCTGCAATCCTTTGTATAAAACTCTGTCTATGAATATATAATGTTCTATGGGACTTACACTTTCTCTTAGCTTAATACCACAACTGATTGTGCAATGGGAAATTAAATAATAATTCTATAATACTAGAAAAGTTATTTTTAAAATACTAACAGGTGATAAAAGCATATGTACTTGAAACCAGTCACTCAGATTTCAAGTTCATGCAAATTAGTTCTACTTCTTTCTTTGTATCAGAAGCACCTTCAAATTATAAACATATAATTTCAAAACTGGTCAAATCAGTAAAATAAGTAGGATTAAAACTAAATTAAATTCACTCAGTATTTGGTCATGCCAATAGCATTTTCTCTGGCTAGCATGAATTCCATTAAAAAGCTCACTAAAAATTTCCGATAGCACTAGCACTATTTTTTTCTATCAGAATATTCTTTCTTTTTTCTATCAGTTCAGGAGGTTCAACATTTCCATTCTTACAATGGAAAAGCTTATGGATTAGATCATTACAAAGGCTTCTCACTATAAAATGACATAGGTTTTATTAAATGTTTTGAAGGCTCTTCTTGAATCTTCCAGGTTGAGTACACCTATAAGTACACTAACAGAGAAACAAAAAGCTTACTTCGACATGCCACTGCTTGCCCATAGCATTTACCACTCGGCCCTCGATTGGCCTCCTGCATGCCCCACAGATGGGTACCCCCATTTTATCATGGCAAGGCAAGCAATACAGCTCCCCCTTCAGTTCTCGAGCTTCTGCAGTCAGTTCCTTTCTGTTCACAAATCAAAGAAAGAATATAAAGTCATGGCAATTGAAATACAGTCACTTCAAATGTGACTGGACATTCTCTGAAAAAGTCATTTTTCTTGCCAAAAGTTATAGTAATTGGTCCGTGTACCAGATCAATAAACACACTTTATTAGGCATGGGACAGGCTTTTAATCTAGTATTGGTCTAGAATGATAAATGTTGGTCAGACTATTTCTGTAATGTTTACATCAGGCTTGGGAATATTTCAATCATCCTATTGTTGATAGAGAAGAACCACTACAGCTCATTACTGGACACAGAGTTGCTGGAAATTCAGGAAAATCAAGAAAGCCAAAGTTCCTCATCCTGATTTAGATACAGAATTTGGAAGAGTGAAATTTTCAAACCTTCAAAGTGAAATTTTCATCTTGCCATGAAATAGAAAAAGTAGAGTGCAGATGAGTGGTTGCATAAGCAATACTGAACTGTTCACTTATACTAGAATCCCTTATCCTGAGAAAATGAGACATTTTGATAGAAGAGCCAAAGATGAAGAGCAGGCCTGCACTTAAACAAGACCAACTACTTTTTATATAAAATGGTGTTACAGAGATTAAGGCTACAATACCTGACCAGAAAATTTGCTTGGGATCAAGAAATTAACCTAGATATAACTTTACAAAAATAGCATTTATTTCTTTGTAACTAATTGGGGAACCCACACTTGAAATTTCTATGTGAGTAATTTTTTGCTAATGTGAAATCCATATGTGAGTTTTGTAATCCAGACTGGAATTGGGTAGGAAGTGAATTCAGAAAAAAACAACCCTGTTAGATTTATTGTTAATTAAAAAAAAATACTGGAAAATGCAATTATGTTGTAAGTGTTGGTGGTAAAAGGAAAGCAGGCTGTCAGAGAACATGGTGACTAGACACCATCAAAGCTGACACTAACCAGAGCATAGAAAAACCCTAAGAAATAGTGCAAGATCAGAAGATGTGGACAGGCTTGACCCAGAGAATTGTCAAGAATGGGACGTATGGATAACATCATCATCAAAAAAAGAAATATAATTACTGTTTGATCCTAACATAGCTATATGGTGTCAATGCTGTGCACAAATAACTGGTGATTTAATTATTGAATACAATGGGATTTACACACGATTGGGATGTGTATCATTTATGGACTATCTTGTTCATTGTTTTGTCTCTGATAAGAGTGGATATTTTGCTTTCAAATTTGATTATCAAGCATTGCGATACCAACACTTAAATGTTAAACTTTATTTCATAATAGGTTTCCATTACCCGCAGTTGACACAGTTGAAATGATCAGGATGGTAAGGGTCATTCTTGAAGATAAGCGGTTGTTCTTCAATGATGGCATGGCACTTTTGGCAAATATATTTGCCAAGACCTCTGGCTTTCTCACGATTATGGCAAGGACGACAAAGATGTCTAAGAGAAATCAAGGAACAAAGGTAAGAAATATCAGAATATTGAAAAAAATATTCAACTTGAATTTTTATTTCAGTCTTGTAATCAGAAAATTAACAACTATCTGTAAGGCAAAATGATATCCTTTCCTTATAAGAAAAGATAAGACTATCTGCTTGCATTAAAATCTCTATTTGTTTTGAATAAGTGATATCAAAGTCTACATTGTCTTGATTTTGACATAATTATGTAAAGGTGATTTATCTATTTAAGAAAATTTATATGGCTGCCCAACTTGTTCTCGATGACTCTGAGTGGCTTACAACGATAAAATCCTGATATAAAAACAATACAAAAAACAAGAATTCCCCACCCCACTGGCAACAACAATCAAATGGGAGATTTGATGGGCTCCATATCATTCTCCAGGTCTTTGGCAGAACCTTGTTTTCAGAGCCTTGCAAAATAGTGTCAAAGTAGGAGGCAATCTTATCTTTGCTAGGATGATGTTCCGTAGAGATCGAGCCACCATGGAGAAGGCCCTTTGTTCTTAGTTCCATTAGATGGACCTCCTTAGGAGAGGGAATTCATAGCATTCCCTGTCTCCCTGGTTCTGGCGGGTCAGGTGGATTTGATTGGGAAAAGAAGGCCCTTCAAATAACCTGGTCCCAATCCATGTAAGGCTTTCAAGATGACAAATATCACCTTGAATTGGACTGGAAGGAAATTGGTGGCCAATGCAGGTCCTGCAAAAGAGGTGACTGATGTGCAAATCTAGGCTTGCACAAAACCATGCGGGCTACCACATTTTGAACCAAATGAAGCTTCCAAATATTTCAAAACTTATACAAATTCACTACGCTCAGATTTATAATCAAGGGAGAAGCAGTAACACTGACCTGCCAGCATTCTTCACAAATCCAATGTCTGCCAGTACCTGTTGGCAGATATCACAACAGAAGCATTCTGGATGCCAGCTATTGTTCATAGCTTTAATCACCCGACCGATAATAAACTCCCCTAAAATTCAACAGGATATATTAAAATAAGTTTATTAAATTATTAAAAACTGGGATATTATGATAGCTTAATAAAGAAATAAAACATTACTGCCCTCTTAATGTCACTGTCCACTTTCATAGCTTATAACTATATTTAGATAAATGATGTCTAACAGAGTAACAGACTAACAGAGTTGGAAGGGACTTTGGAGGTCTTCAAGTCCCACCCCACACTCCTCAAGCAGGAGACCCTACACCAGGGTTGGGCAAATGTGGCTCTTTTACAACCTGTGGACTTCAACTCCCAGAATTCCTGAGCCAGCTTGTCTGTCTCAGGAATTCTGGGAGTTGAAGTCCACAGGTTGTAAAAGAGCCACATTTGCCCCATCCCTGCCCTATACCATTTCAGACAAATGGCTGTCCAATCTCTTCTTGCCAAATATAAACTGGTATTTAATTTTGATCCTATTTATATCCTGTTAGTATCAAATATAAAGCAAAAGAAATTAATATAACTGTTGCATTACAGATTGCCAGAAATTCTGAGAATTATATCATATTTAGATATTAAATATGGCACTTTGGGATTTAATCTATTAATATAAATTGATATATTTAGGTAGATTTAGAAAAGTAATTGGTAGGTCAAAGTATATTATTTTGTAATGTGGTTTTTCAATTGCTAAATATGCCTATTAAAAGCCAACTTTTATCTAATGGGAAGATGCCATCAAGATGACAGACTGGTAAGGATAGAATATTAAAAATAACCAAGCTTCAATCCTTAACATAAAAATCAATACAAGTTCAGAGCTATGATTCTCAGATGTCTCATTAACTACATGTTCCTTTTATTAGGAAGCAATTTCTCATTATGTAGCTTTGATATATAATATCCTTTACTCATTTTGGCTGGGAAGGGGCATTCCTTAATAGAAATAAACTGTTTCATTCCTCCTTTTCCAGGCCACTGAATCTAGTATTATCCTGGGTCTCTCATGAATGAGTAAAACAACAAGAATCTTGGGGCTCCTTAAAGACTAGCCTATTTTTATGGCGTAACTTTTTGTAGGTCAGAATCTATCAGACACAGGGAGTATTTTATATATGATTCAGTTAACTGTGGAAAAAGATGCTAATAATAGTAAAAGAAGAGCTTTTATGGGCAGGTATAGCATATTACTCTCTTTTCAAAGCTGACAGAAGGAATTGACTTGGGCATGAATGCTGCTTCAATGGATCCCAACAAACAGAATCAAAATGTGTCCTTCTGATCTTTTTCCTCAACTTGAGCAACTTTATCAAGAAGCTTATATATATGCAGGTGCAAAACACAAATACCTGCAGGCATATCAGTAAACCCTAATAATTCCTAATTTGTTTTTCTCATAATATTACTGAAAACAATTCTGATTTTTTTCTCTTTTATTTTATATATTACAGCAGGAATTTCCATTCTCCTGGAAGCAACATGTCTGCACTTGATAAACAAACTATTATCTCACTCTAATTAAATTATGTGCCTTGATGCTCTTGCTAAAGGGCAGACCAAGGGAAAATAGCAACATCCACTTCACATCAAAATGGTACAACCTTGGATATAAACATTATTGTGTTCTAACAAAATCTTCAGCTTAATTTCATGGCACGAAAATGTACCCACAGAAGACTTTCAGGCAAGATATTCTATATTTTATTACACAACAAATGTTTTTGTGTCAACTGATTGTGAGTTTGGGAAAGTGTTTAATATGACTGTTCTTGGATGCATATGATGTGGCATATGGTCATATTTGTGAGAAAAGCCCTTCCCAACCAAGATTTTCATATATTTTAGATTTTAATTCTCTTTGCAGATCCAGGGTGGAATTACAGAGGCTGAAGTGTAATACCTGAAGATAACAGGAAACATTTTTAATAGACATATGCCTTGTTTTTTATAATTATTAAGCTTTTTTAAAAAAACAATGCATACTTTCTTTCTCTCTCTCTTCTTGTAAAAGGCTATCAGACCTTTAAAAAATATATTTTTCTGAAACTCACCACATTGATGGCAGCAAGGGGCAAAAAGCATCTGAAAGTCATGTTCACAGTACTTCCTTCCTTCAAACTGAAAACAGACAAATAGGCCAGGCTATCAGAAGAGGTAAGTATGTTTCTACATATACTATGGCTATAGCTTTGAACTGCTAGGGTTTCTAATAAGAGAAATTCCAACACAATTTTATATTTGACCAAGCTACATTTATATAGTATGCATGTAAGTAAAGAATGAATGATGCTTCTGATGATATGATCTAAATCTGGGCACAAATCAAGAGATACTCTCATCATGAACATCTGTTTTAGCGTTCAATGCAGGAAACATATTTTGTTAGCCATATATTTCTTCCGTCCTTTACATTTCCTGAAAGCAGTTCCTGGCAAATGGTTTTGGAAAGATGGAATTGTTTGTGTCAGATCTTTTTTTGCCCAAGAGAACATCACCTTCTTTCCAAATTATGTGATAATGTACTAGAATAAACAGAATTACATTCAAGCAGATATGAAATAAATAAGACATTCCCATGGCATCTTCATGATATCAGGCAGCCTGATATTATGAATAATCTTAGTATGTAAATATGTATGTTTGTTTAATTGAGTTCTATCATTACTCCAGGAGCTCTGCTTTTCTGGTCTTAAATCTGTTCAATGGCAGTTGCTCCTGTGTAACTCTTATATAGAGGCATTAATTTGATAATTGCAAAGAATATTTCCAAATTAATGAATTAATGAGAGTTCTGCTGAAGTGAATATTTAGCACCACAAACCTGAGCAATTTAGTGCATGTTTACTAACAAACATGAAAGTGTACAGTAAATTTGAAAGTGTACAGACATAGAACAGCAGTTTAACGCTTGAGAGGACATTTCAGCAAACTAAATATCTTAAATATAGGAAAAATTTAGAGGCAGGAGTAGAACTCAGTCTCCTGGTTTCTAGGCCATCACCTTAACCACCACACCAAAAAACTGTCACACAAAAAAACACAAAAAAACAAAACCACAGTTAAATTGGTGAGCGTGTATAGTTGAATTTGATTCTTAGCTTTTCTTCCTAACAAAAAAGTTTATCTGAAGTTCAGTTATCTAAATAGTTTATGATTTTTTTGATGAGTAACTATACCAGAATACACTGTAGATATTCAGATGTAAAATTTAATCCAAATGGCGTAGAAGTGCTCTTACTTACAGTACTTTAAGAGGGCATGTTCAAGGAATAATAAATTCTAATCCAGCTTTAGGCATGAAAGTTTTTTTGGGTGATTTTGGGCCAATCTCACTCTGCCCAATTTACCTCACAGGTGAATTGTTTTTGTGGGGAAAATAGGAGGAGAAAAGAGTATTAGATATGTTCGCAGTCTTGAATTATTTATAAAAATGATAAAGGCAGCATAAAAGCAAATCTAAAAAAAATACAATGTGTAAAGGAAGCAGAAGGATAAAGTACTTCCTGCATTACCTGCATTAAATGGTCAGACTATTTTGCAGGAATTAAAAAAGGACTATATAGTTCAAATACTATTTGCTAATTCAGATAAATATATGCATTTTTCAGTCTTGTACAGAAAAAAAGGAGTTTCTAAACAGACTCATTATGCTTGATTTCCCGGAATGTCTACTTTCATTTTATTAATCTATAAAAAATATTAAAAGACTATTATAAATACCTATTTTTGCAATGAAGTTTGTTTGACACTGACACATGTCCAAGCTCTCAATACTAGAGATTCCTAAGGAAAAATCATATCTCAAGTTGATGTAAAAGAGCTGTATATCTTTAGAACCTTTACCAAGTCTGGATACTCCCTAAACTAACACAATAAAACAAATCTTGTTAGGATTGTATTATAGGTCTTTTAAATGAAATAGTCAATTGTAAGGTATTGGAGCTACCAATACATAAAATGTTGTAATAATATTACACATTCTTAGTTTGAGCCAAAAGAAAGTAAACCATTAAATAGGCTTCAAGACCCTTGAAGGTGAGAGATCCTTGTGCATACTGCGGACAAATCCTCTGGGGAAATGCCAGAGAAAACTATCCAACCTTTGGAAGAGATTGTAAACTCTGGATTAAATCAAGGAATCCTATCTGGGTCAGGGATAAACCAAAACCAAGCAACCTGCTTAAAATTTCACATTATGAACAACAGGGCTGCTCCATTGTCATGGCAGAGATATTATATTGGCTATGTATGTGAAGTTAAAATTGGCTTTCATCTGTCTCAGCTGGTTGGGTATGATCATTTTGTACTAGTTCAGGAAACAGTATTTCTTCTTTAGGAAGCTATCCTGACCAAGGTAAGCAGAAATATTTTGACTATTGCAAAAGTTTCCATCAGGGCTATATTTTAATTCCTGTCATCTCTATGATTCACCACAAGTGTCTTAAAACAATCAGTAGCTTGTAGGAAGCATCTGAATATGTTTTCAGGTTGACGCACAATACCCAAAATGACCAGACAAGATGAAAAATAAGACATGTAATCCTTTTGAAAACTGAATCTCCCTTATTAAAAATATTACATGGTTAGCACTTGTAGATAGCTAATAGTTGTTTTACTTTAATCCTCTATTCCAGATTGTGATTTTCTTAAGCAGCAGAGCTATTTTAAATATTTCTAGCCCTGACCTACCATTCATTAAATCTCATGATAATGATAAATATGAGAGGAAACTTTTTCTGACTGGCATAGTTCCTTGAACTTCCTTGCTTGTATGGTACTAACTTAGATTCCCTTTGTCACTCTGGATTTTTTGACACCAAGATATGAGCTATGAGAAAACTGCTATTAGTTATTCATTTGTGCATTACCGCACTCTATGTCCTTTAAATAAAAGCTATACATGACCAATTTTACAAATGATAACTTATGATGATATGCATGGAGTGCTAAAGTTAATCAAGGAAACCAGAATTAAAATCCATCCAAAAATCATTCATGACCCGCACAAGAAGACCCCAACCCAAATTTAGCTTATTTTATAACACTGTTGTAGAGTTGAAATTAAAGAGAGAGAATAATTTTAAGCTCTTGAAGGAAGTTGATAAACATTTATTTATTTTTTAAAAAATTTATATGGCTGTTCAACTTAACTTTTGGTGACTCCAGAAAGCTTACAAAGATAAAACCTCAGTACCAAAACTAAGTACTATAAGTATCCACAATAATTTAACACATCGTAAATGGATACATGTATTTACCTAATGTAGTCTTTCTTAACACCAGTTGCTAGAGGTATTAAGTCTGGCAAGTTCTAAAATCACAGCTATCAGAGTCAATAACAATATGAATGAATACATTTATATTATCTGGGAATTCCAGCAGTTATGAGCACTCTGAAGAGAAGCAAGATGGTGAAGGCTGACCTAATGTGAGGCTGGCAACTGGTTTCCAGAATGCATTATCAAATGATAAATTTGAGATTTCTAATATAACATGTTCCAGAGTGCACTGTGGTTGCAAGGCAAGATAGATCACTGAACTCCACCTGATTTCAAAAGTGTCATCTTCTCTATTTGAAACAAAATATTGGAACAATTTCTAAAAGCAGAAGCAACAAGTCAAAGGAACTGACCTCATAAAAAAGTCCCTCGGGGAATTGCTGGAAGCACTGGGCACACACAAAGCACTGTTCGTGGTACAGCTCCCCATTGCTGTTCACAATCTTTTCTGCAGGTGCAAAGCCTCCTCGGCAGCGTTCACACATGGCATTGGCAAGAGCATTGGCCATGTTGCTGTAACAAAAGACAACTGCATGAGAATCTAACTCAGATAATCAGGTGTTTGCGACAAGAGGCAGCTTATTCTATGATTTTATTAAGAAAGGTAATCATTTGTAGTATGCTGACCCTACCCTCAAAACTAGTGGGGAAGCCTCCTTTTCAGTTAGCACTGGTTCCTATTTGAGAAATCAGATTTTGGTAGCAAAGGCAGACTAAGCAGCTGAAGGAAAGAAGTAGTCAAAGGGAAGCTCAGTTCTCATAGAAATCCTTCATAGTGTTTTACAGCATTCTATAAGCAATTTAGAGTCAGCATATTGCCTCCAACAATCTGGGTCCTCATTTTATGGACCAGTAACCATACCAAAAAATGTGTATGGCCTAGAGATCACACATTTCTTTCCCTCTCTGTTTTCCCTCAGTGGCATGGGGTAATCACAGAAGGGTATCCACCAGTGGTGGGTTTCTACCGGTTTGCCCCGGTCCGGGAGAACCAGTAGCAGCGGTGGGAGCAGGGGTGAAATGCTCCCGGTTCGGACCAGATCACCCGATCCGGTAGCGATGGAGACAGGTGATTTGGAGAACCGGTAGCAAAAATCCCTGCCCCCCCCCCATTGTCCAGCTGAGGCATGCAATCATCAGAGGCTTTTTTTTAATCTTTAAAAGCATTTTTTCTACAACCTCTTTGGCTGAAAAAATGCTTTTAAAAGTAAAAAAAAAGTCGCGCGGCTCAGCTGGAATCATCAGAGGCTTTTAAAAGCATTTTTTCTACAACCTCTTCAGTGGAAGAGGTTATAGAAAAACTGTTTTTAAAAGGAAAAAAGCCTCTGCCGATCAGGCAAGTCAGCTGGGATTGTCAGAGGTTTAAAAAAAAAAAAGAAAGCCTCTGCCCATTGGGCAACTCAGCTGGGATCGTCAGAGGCTTTTAAAAGCATTTTTTAAACAACCTCTTCAGCCAAAGAGGTTGTAGAAAAAATGGTTTTAAAAGTTAAAACAAAAAAGTTGGTCACGCCCACTCAGTCATATTACCCCACCACCACCAAGCCACGCCCATAGAACTGGTAGTAACAAATTTTACATTTCACCACTGGGCGGGAGGTTCCACCCACCCGCTCGGATGTCATCACGGATGCTCTGCGCATGCGCAGAAGCACCCCGCGCAAGCGCGCACTCACAGTTCCAAACTGGTAGCGAAGGAAAGTGAAAACCACTACTGATACCCACTGATTATGGTAGTTTTGATTTAAACATGCTATTTATGATAAAACAGTACTGAGATAACTCTGTCCAAATAATACATCAATATTTGAGTTGTTTGCTGTGCGACACATATCTAGCTCACACTTTTTGTCAGTTTATAAGATGCAGGAACAAATTAGAAAATCATATGCACAGGTATTTTGTCAGCATACCCAATTGATATGTATCCTTTGTCCATATTTTGTAGCTTTCTCCAGCATATTTTTATGAATTACATAAAGAAATTCAAATTTTTGCATCTCAGTGTATGTAGCACATATCATAAACTTGGTCAACTGATAAACTATAGAAAATTGTCACACATGAAATAATTTCAAATTCCCTTGAATCTATGCAATGTAAGTATTTGATCTAAAACATTTTAAAAAATGATTTTTTCCACATCCCTGTGTGATGACTGTACAAGTTATTCTTAACATTTTAGAAGAATACTCCAGTCACTTTCCACTCACTGCAAACACTAATAAATAATTTCTGAAGTGCCAAGCATTCTAATGTTATCTTAACATAGATTAGAATCCATAATAAAACACTTTGCTTCTAACTAAGAACAACATGCCATGCTTGCAATGGAGGATCTATGCTTAAAACAGTTTGTGATCTAAGAAACTGCAAGTCTTGCATTTGGCATTAAGTGAAGTACAGTGAATAGTATTACCATAAAGGATTGAGACAGCTGCAGAATAGCTTATTTTCAGATGCCACTGAATTTTGCCAGCAATTCCAAAACAATCCCTCTATAGTACTCATAAAGTGGAATGCATATCGACAGCTTCCTCTCATTTTTGCAACATAAAATTCCTTCAAATTTTGACTGCAATATTGCAGTATTGACTGCAATTTTGTTGTTGTGAAAATCTGAAATATGTAGCTTGTGCTGTTAGAATATGACCGGGTTTTTTCCCCCAGAGATAACGTTCACTATGATCAATGGAATTTATATTCTGCTAAAAGTAGCCTGGATTGCAATTTAAAACAACAATCCTATATATATTTCCCTGGAAACAATCCAACATTTCAAAGTAGTTATGGATAGGATTTTTCTGCGAGGATTCAATGGGGTACATATTTACTAGGAAATGAACTACATGAAAGTATATTTTCTCTTTGCGTAAAGGATTAGGATTTATAGCTATTTGTACACTAGTTAGTCCAAATAAGGAATTTTCAATGGAATTTAGAAAACACTTTTTCATTGCAGACAAGTATTTCATGCTCTATATGAAATAGACTATTGCCACTTCATATTTTGTAGACTGTAATACACCCAAAGAGAACATCAGGAGTCAGATAAGGATGTTAGTTCTGGAACCAGAAACAAATACACATTATATAATACAGTACACTCAATACCCAGATTAATTTACAAAACCTCCACAACATATTGTTACTGGGTCATACTCAGTCACATGAACATCAGTCAAGACTATGCTTGAAGAAACATGAGTAGCCCAGGTCCCAGATCAACTGAGAAGGTAAACTTACAATTTTGCATAGAAGTCACATATTTCTTTGTATACTTTTACGTCACTATGCCTGCGCTGCAACTTTGACACAACTCTTTCGCCCTCGTTCACATAGTTGTCCTGGGCAGTTTGAGGAATGTTGGATATTTCTTCATTCTCTGGAATTGCACAGGAATCTCCTCTGCTTTGGAACTCCATTCTTAATTTGCAACTGTTTGAAAAACAACTGGAGCAGAGAGCTCTGAAGAAACCACTGAAGGTAGGAATAAGGAGAGGAACAATCCCTAAGAACTGGATCGAGCTGTGTGCAGTTTGAAGAGCTTCAAGTTAAAAGTTCAGCTACAGAATAGTTTGAATGTCACTGTGAGGTTAGGGATGTCAGAGGAACCAAGCAGCAAATTCCATTGGAAGGTAGTAAGAGCAACTTACATAGACCAGATGATCTTTTCTACTTACTGCTATTAGCAAGAGTTTGACTAAGGCAATGTTATTAGAGAAAATGTAAGCCTGGGCATGCTAGTTGTCACTGACTGTTTAATGTGGAAAAACTTACTCCAGTATGCTGGCATGCCTTTATATTTATATCAGGACTGCTAACGCCTTTGCAAAGATTAGAAGGAAATACTGTTAGGAAAACCACATTCAGGAAATTGGCTTTACGTTTTGCAAATTCTCCATCTCCCATTGACCAGAGAACACATGAATCTAAGATTGAATACCCCGTTTTCCCCAAAATAAGACATCCCCTGATAATAAGCCCAATCGGGCTTTTGAGCGCGTGGCAATAAGGCCAAGAGCTTATTTCAGGGTTCAAAAAAAATATAAGAAAGGGTCTTATTTTCAGGGAAACACGGTAGTTTGCATCTTTTCTGTTTTAACACCGTAGCAACATGGGTAATCAAGATGCATGTACATAGTATCTCCATAGGATTCCTTTTTATATGAAAGAAGCATTTTCATGACAATAATAATAAGAATAACACTATGGCACTTTTCTTAAGAAACTCTTGCAAATCAGAAGATTTTAAAAACCCACCATTAGCAATTTATTTTATTTATTTTTATTTTATTTTATTTCTATACTGCCCTTCTCCTGCGGGACTCAGGGTGGTATACAGCCGAGATAAAACATTGCATATAAAATTTAAAAACAGTTTAAAAAACAATTAAATAATTTCAGCCCAAGATTTAAAACAACCCAATTAAAACCAAATTCAATTAAAACTGAGAGGATGGGATCAAGCCAGCCCGGCTAGATGGAATAAGTGTGTTTTCAGGGCCCGACGAAAAGTCCAGAGGTCTGATATCGTGTGTATCTCAGGGGGTAGGTCATTCCAGAGGGCAGGTGCTGCCACAGAGAAGGCTCTCCCCCTGGGGGTCGCCAGCCGGCCCTGTCTGGGCGACGGCACCCTGAGGAAGCCCTCTCTGTGCGAGCGAACCGGTCGGTGGGAGGCTATTGGCGGCAGAAGGCGGTCTCGCAGATACCCCGGCCCTAAGCCATGGAGCGCTTTAAAGGTGGTCACCAACACCTTGAAGCGCACCCAGAAGACCACAGGAAGCCAGTGTAGCTCACGCAGGAGAGGTGTCATATGTGAGCACCCCGTTGCTCCCATAATCCCCCGTGTGGCCGCATTCTGGACTAACTGCAGCCTCCGGGTGCACCCCAAGGGGAGCCTCATGTAGAGAGCATTGCAGTAGTCCAGGCAGGAAGTGACGAGTGCTTGAGTGACCGTGCGTAGGGAGTCCCAATCCAGAAAGGGGCGCAACTGGCGTATCAGGCGAACCTGATAAAAAGCCGCCCTGGCCACGGCCATCATATACTCTTCTAAAGAGAGCCATGCACCCAGGAGGATGCCTAAGTTGCAAGCCCTCTCTGTGGGGGCCAGTGATTCGCCCCCAATAGCCAGCAATGGCACCAGCTGGCTATATCGGGACGCCAGAAGCCACAGCCACTCGGTCTTGGAAGGGTTGAGTCGGAACCTGTTTCTTCCCCTTCCAGGTCCGCACAGCCTCCAGGCACCGGGACATCACTTCAAGGGCATCGTTGGGGTGGACTGGGGTGGAGATGTACAGCTGAGTGTCATCAGCGTACTGATGGAACTCCACCCCAAAGCCACGGATGATCTCACCCAGCGGCTTTACATAAATGTTGAACAGAAGGGGTGAGAGGACCGACCCTTGTGGCACCCACAAGCAAGGCGCCTCGGGGTCGACCGCTGCCCCCCTCAACACAGATTGCGACCGGTCAGAGAGGTAGGAGGAGAACCACCGCAGAACGGTGCCCCCACCCCCAGCCCCTTCAACCAGTGCAGCATGATATCATGGTCGATGGTATCAAAAGCCGCTGAGAGATCTAATGTTCTGTCCCCGTCTCCACACACACACAAACACAGCCAGCCGAGGGTTAAGAAAGCACTTGGCACGCACACAGGTTGTTATCTAAAACTTGGCAGCTATACAAGCATCGACTGCCAAGGGCTTTACTTCATCAGATAAACAGAAAATACATACAAATTGCAAATAGTCCAGTTCAAAACAAGGAACCTTCGGCAGATTTAGGCGTTGTTCAAGTGACTAGCCAGTGTTAGTTTTTGTTCGTCACAGAGTCTTAAACAGCCACCACACTCTCTTATATAGTCTCTGGGGTGTGGTCCAGTGACTCAGTTATAATCCCTGGCACGCCTCCTTAACTGCTGCAACCGTTTATCATGCCTTCGTTGGCGTGGATCCAGGAACGACAGATCACCTCCCTCACTCTCATCGGAGACACCTGGCTCCTGGCTAATCTCCTCTTCCTCGGCCGGCACTTGAGGCAGTGCCAGAGGGGAGGGGCCTGGAGAGGGAGGCCTGGCCGACTCCTCTTCTTCATGTTCGGAGCCTTCTTCCTCCGATGAATAGGCTCGGAGGGCGGGGCCACAACATCTAACAGGACCAGGATAGAGGAACAACCCCTATCCCGAACTCTCCAGAGATCATCCACCAACGCAACCAATGCCGTTTCCGTGCTGTGCCCAGGCCGGAAGCCAGACTGGAGCGGGTCTAGATAGACAGTTTCATCCAGCTACTGGGGAAGCTGCCGCGCCACCACACTCTCAACAACCTTCGCAATGAAGCCAAGGTTGGAGACTGGATGATAGTTAGCCAAAACAGCCGGATCCAGAGAGGGCTTCTTGAGGAGGGGCCTCACCACCACTTCTTTCAAAGTGGCCGGCAGGACCCCCTCACTCAGAGAAGCATTAACAATCCTCTGGAGCCAGCCTCGTGTAACCTTCCGGGAAGCCAGTACCAACCAGGAGGGACACGGGTCCAATAAACATGTGGTCGCATTCAGCCGTCCCAGGATCCTGTCCACATCCTCAGGAGCCACAGGATCAAACTCCTCCCAGATAATACTCTCAAGACCTGCCTCAGTCATCCCATCCGGACTTACCCAGTCAGAGGCCAGGCCTTCCCGAATCTGAGCGATCTTGTCATACAGATACTGCACAAAATCCTCAGCTCGACCCTGCAAGGGATCATCCCGTGCTTCAAGATGGAGGAGGGAGCGGGTCACCCTAAACAGGGCGGCTGGGCGATTATCTGATGACGCGATAAGAGCGGCAAAATAGCTGGATTTCGCCGCTTTTATCGCCACTAGGTAGGTCTTAATATGAGACCTCACCAGTGTTCGGTCGGATTCGGAGCGGCTGGTCCTCCAACTACTCTCCAGGCATCTTTTCCGGCGCTTCATCTTCCTCAGCTCCTCGGAGAACCAAGGAGCTAGGTGAGTTCGGTGCCAGGTCAGAGGCTGCAAAGGCACAACGTGGTCCAAAGCCCCGGTGGCCGCACTATCCCAGGCACCCACCAGGTCTTCAGCCGAGTCATGAGCCATGAGTCTCAGGAAATGGCCCAAGCTCCATCTGGAACCTATCAGGATCCATCAGGCGCCTGGGGTGGAACCACCTGGTCGGTCCTGCCTCCCTGCAGTGGGGTGCAGTGGTTAGAAAGTCCAGTCGAAGGAGCGAGTGGTCAGACCATGACAAGGGTTCAATTACTATATCCCCTGTATCAAGGCCACTCGACCACTGACCAGAGACAAAAACTAAGTCCAGACTGTGTCCACCTGTGTGAGTAGGGTCATGAATTAACTGAGTAAGGTCCATGGCTGTCATGGAAGCCATGAACTCTCGAGCCACCTCAGACGTTTCACCGATAGATGGCAGGTTGAAATCCCCCATGACTAAAAGTCTGGGGGTACCAACCGCCACCTTGGCTATGACGTTGAGCAGCTCGGGCAGGGCCGTTGCCACATGGCAGGGAGCCAGGTACGTGATCAACAAGCCCATCTGTACTCCACGACCCCACTTCACAAAAAGGGACTCACATCCAGCTATCTGTGGAACAGTGGTCTCCCTCGGATTAAGACCTTCCTTTATAATAACCGCCACCTCCCCGCCCCTGCCCTGAGCTCTCGGCTGATGGAATGCTCCGAAGCCTGATGGGCACATATCTACGAGGGGAACTCCCCCCTCCTGGCCCAACCAGGTCTCCATGATACCTGCCAGGTCCGCTCCCCCCTCCTGAATAAGATCGCAAATGAGGGGGACTTTATTTACCATGGACCTGGCATTGCACAACAGCAGCCGAAGGCTCGGGCCCTGAGAGTCTGAACAGCCTGGGGTGCGAGAAGGGCTATGGGGACCGGGGCGCGCCACTGCTCAAAGATAGCGAGTGCGAGCCCCCACCACATGATACGGCCCCCTGCTCCTGCCATATCTGCCCCACTCAACACATTGATAGAGAAACCCTCAACAGAATGAACTCTAATGTCCTCCTTACCCCCAGAATCCGCACCCTCCATGGCCCCACTGACAGCTGGGCCGGACCCCTCCTCCCATGGGTTAACCCCCAAGCCCACACAACCCTCCCGCCCCTTAAAATCCCTTAAAAATCTATCAAAAAGTTTCCCTAAAAACCCCTCAATCACCTTTTTGCGACATGCCAGCTCTTGGGGTGCCAAAGCCCGTCATAAAGGTAGGCCCTTGATAAAGTGGAGGGCCACACCTGCGAGAGGGGGGAGTCTCGCAGAATAAGAAGTTCTGTTGGCGAATACATCTAATCAATCAATTAATTAATTAATCAGGGGGAAGTCCACGGCCTGGGGGTAATCAAGATAGTCAATGCCATTACCAGCATCATATAATCCTCCTAAGATTATCCAATTAATTTCTGTCTTAATAAACTTTTAGATGAGGTTTGAAGCGGACATTTCCTATTGATGGTATCTTTTAACAAGGGTCACCGGATTGGGCTAAGTTTCTGTAAGAATGGTTTTGTTTACTATAATGTATTTGTGGGAAGATACTTGAGTTGGGAATGCTTCAACAGGAACAGCATGTTTTTGGAAGGAAATTTTTATAGCAGACCTAACTCCAGGCATGAATACTCAGATTATACGGAAACTCATAAAAAGATACAGATGGTAGCATACAGTACAAAGGAGGTACAGATAGAAGAATTGAGTAAAAAGGAATATCAAGGATGTGAAAAAATAGTTTAAGGAGTATGATTATGAGTATATAAAACCAGAATACCCAAATATTACCTTATTTTTTTTATTATCACAGAAGTCTGTACAGGCCCATAAAGCCTGAATATTATACATATCTGCTTGATTGTTTACACATCAGTTACTGTAGGACTTGAAATTTCATGAATACAGGTACTCTTCGAGTTACGATGGCAACTAGGACCAGAATTTCCTTTTGCAAAGCGATGAAGTCATAAAGTGCAACTACAGTCCTAGTTGCTGTTGTTAACCAAATCCCATGGTTGTTAGGTTACACAACTTTCTGCTAGCTTCTCACAACCAAGTCAGTAGAGAATCCAACAGGAAGTTGCCAAGTCCTAGGCAGCTTGCAAGCAGGTTGGCAGGCAGGTAAGTGGGTGCTGCCAGGTGGAGGGGGGACAAGGGAGACGCCAGGAGGGGCTGCAAGGGGCATGCATGTGGGAGCTGCGCAAAGGTGTGAGGAAGATGCAGCAAGGCTCAGGAAGGGTGCTTAGGTGGGGGGCACTTATCCTAGTGGTTTTCAACCTTCCTTGCCAGCAAGTGGGCAGCCACAGCATCACTTGGATCATCAGGGTGGAACTATAAAGCTGAGTGTCATCTGCATACTGATGATACCTCAACCCATGCATGATCTCACCCAATGGCTTCATGTAGATATTAAAAAGGAGTGGAGAGAGTACTGAGCCCTGTGGCACCAGAGAAGATAGCGGCTGGGGCAGGACCTCTCACTCCCTATTAACACTAATTGGGACCAGCCTTGGAAAAAGGAGCTGAACCAGTGCAAGACTGTGACACCGCCCAATCCCAGCCCCATAGCCGACCCCAACATGATCGATAGTATTGAAGGCCGCTGAGAGGTCAAGGAGAGTGAGGATGTTTGCACCACCTCCTATTTGCCTTAAAAACTCTCATTTTTAACAGAATAGCCTCAGAAGAAGGTTTCTCTATTTCATTGCTAATCTGTTTCTTGAATAAACATGTCTTTTCATTAAGAAAGAAAATATGCAGCTTCTAGGTAGATTTTAAGTAGCATCATTCTCATTATGTATGGTTTATCCATAAATTGGCTTTTCTTCTTGAATTTGAGTAATATTCGTTATCACTGCTTCCCACACCTGGATAATTACCTCAAATTGGGTAACTGGTTTTCCTTTGGGTACTGACACATGAATCCATTAACCAATCACAGCAGGACATTTAAATTAATTTAAACTGTTTAACCTACATTGGGTAAAAAGGATTTTCTGTCAAAGCAGTTTTGGGTAATGAAAGAAAGCTTAGCAAGTACTGATTTAATGGGTGGAGTCATGGGACATTTGGATACACTAATATGGAAAATATGTTGTGCCCTTTCAGCATTGCAATTATCCATCAATACATCTTAACATTTTTTAAACTGAAGGTAGCATGAAAACAGTTGGAAGAGCTTGTGGGAGCAGTGAAATTTAGATATTTCACTCTTATTTCTTAACAGTAAAGCTTTTTAAAACTATGGCTTACGTATGCATTTTTTTACAGAGCTGTATAGTGATATACACATCCTTTACCATTAAAGGATAAAATATTTAAGAATATGGCAACCATGCAACTAAAGCCTCAGACACTGTTAGTCACCTACTCGTGCGTGTCTCTTCAGCATTTCAGGCAGACAGAAGAGAACAAATAACAAAAGAAGACAATTTCCTTTGGTTTAAAAAATGAAAGATGTTCATCATCGCCAATATTTTCCACAAGCAAATAGGGAAATGATCTATGCTACATGGTCCACATTTAAAAAACTTGCAACTAGCATTGGGCAGTTTCTGAAATTTATGGTGTGAACTTTTCTTAGAATGTAATTCAGGGAGATTTTCTATTAAATATATATGCTTGGGAACTGTATGTTGTAGTAATCATGGACTGTACTTCAAATTCCTAAACTTGACACAAAATCAGCTTAAACTTCATATTGGGCTGATTTATACCTAATGCTCTACTATAGGCTAATATGATGTATTTAAATTTTTCAGTTTATAGGATGTTTAACTATATGACGGATTGCTTGTTTTCAGCTTGTGATCCTTGAAATTATGGTGTAACATTCTGTGTGAATCTGGTCACATAATTAAAAACCCAGATTTAATACTATATGTGAACTCTACTCAGCCATAGGATTTTTTCAAGAATAAATCAAAACAATATCAAGATCTCTTTAAATACTACAGGAAAAATGAGAAGTACGGTATAATAAATAATAGTTTTTTCTGTTTCAGTTCTTGTGTATATTTAACATTTCACGTCATTCTATTTCAATTTTGCTCAGGAATCAATGCACAAGACGAGGCACATGATACAGGGAATTTGACAGAATCCATTTCAGTTCACTGACTTAATTCACTCAGTTCACTGAGCTGCGATTTAAACTTTCATGCTACAGTGAAAGTTGGATACACTAAAATACTTCTTTTAATCAGAAGCTTTAAAAGTATTAAGCTGCATTTCTATCACGGCATAATTACGATAAAAATGTTTTCAAAAATTACCTTAAAACAAGAAACTTCTAATATTGAGACAATGAATAAACTGAACATTTCATTTAGTACTATAATTAAAACCTTGATTAATCTAGGTGAAGCTTGCCATTCTCATGTGTCCATCATGTTCCTTATAAGGTTGGAGTAAATGTCAACACCAGACTTTCTGGCTCGATACTACATTCTTATTATAGTAACGACTCCATTGGAGATACCACACTGAAGACTGACCTTCATCAAAACTGGAAAGGGCAATATTGATTGTTTTGCTAAACAGAATGCAAGAACTCAGAGTTTTCTTTGTAAACAAGTTACAATATATGTATATATATGTACCGTATATATTTATCATGAAAATTAAATATTAATAATTTAAGTAGCACATGTGTGACATATGAAGATAATGATACAGGAGCTATTTCCATCTTAATCTACTTCTAACCTATCAAAACTATTTGTAAAATAACAACTCTACTGTTTGAATAATTAATTAATTCAATGTAAAACAATATTTCAACAAGGCATGTGACAATCATGGATTTGAAGTATAATTACAACTTCACAGACTGTCTGACAGCTATTTTTTTTCACATACGAAGAGTGCTGCCAAATAAACTTGTAGTATATTAAAGATGGGCAAATCTACCAGATACATGTAGAATGTGCCATCGAAATGGATCCAACTTTAATATTCTGCAAAACTTGCAGTATTTACTTACAGAGAGACGGAGAATATACAGGTAGTCCTCAACTTGCAAGCATTTGAAAAACCAATGTTTTTTAAAGTTACAATGGCACTGAAAAAAAGGACTTACAACTGGTCCTTGTACGAGGGGGGCAGAGGTTGACCCCGAGGCGCCTTGTATGTGGGGTGCCACAGGGGTCGGTCCTCTCGCCCCTTCTGTTCAACACAGCCACTCGGTCTTGGAAGGGTTGAGTCGGAGCCTGTTTCTCCCCATCCAGGCCTCCACGGCCTCCAGGCACCGGGACATCACCTCAAGGGCATCTTTGGGGTGGCCTGGGGTGGAGATGTACAGCTGAGTGTCATCAGCGTACTGATGGAACTCCACCCCAAAGCCACGGATGATCGCACCCAGCAGCTTCACAGAAATGTTGAACAGGAGGAGTGAGAGGAATGACCCCTGCAGCACCCCACAAACAAGGCGCCTCGGGTCGACCGCTGCCCCCCTGCCAACACAGATTGCAACCGGTCAGAGAGATAGGAGGAGAACCATCGCAAAACGGTGCTTCCCATCCCCAACCCCTCCAACCGGCGCAACATGATACCGTGGTTGATGGTATCAAAAGCCGCTGAGAGATCTAACAGGACCAGGATAGAGGAGCAACCCCTACCCCGAGCCCTCCAGAGATCATCCACCAACACAACCAATGCCGTTTTTCCGTGCTGTGCCCAGGATCCTGGATTTACGCACTTTCCGCCGTGCCCTCAAGACCTTTTTATTTCAACAGGCTGCCCTGGCCTAACTTCCTTTTAATTGTTAATTTTAAATTTGTTTTAAAACAATAGGGGTGTTTTAATATGTATGGGCCAAATTATTTAATGTGCTTTTACATTGTTTTTAAATTTTATATTATGTGTGTTTTATCTTTTGGCTGTTCACCGCCCTGAGTCCTTCGGGAGTAGGGCAGTATATAAATCCAAAATAAAGTAAACGTTAAAAAAAAGTACATATGACCACCACAACATTCCCATGGTCATGTGATCAACATTTGGACAATTGGCAACCAGCATATATTTAGAATGGTTTCAGCACCTTGGGATCAATGTGATCATTATTTGCAATCTTCCCAGTTGGTTTCCAACAAGCAAATCAATGGGGGAAGCTGGATTTGCTTAATGACCACATGATTCATTTAACAACCATGGCAAAAAAAAAGAGGTATACAGTCGGGTGCAACTCACTTAAGAACTGCACTGTTTGCCAATGGAAATTCTGGTTGTAAATCAAGGATTCCCTGTAAATCTGTTTGATTGTATCTCATTCTGGATCCAATTAATAATATCTAGCTTAGGTGTACAGTCAATTCCCATTATTTGCTTTAGTTATGTGCAATAAAGTTTGAGAAAACTATAATATATCATGCACAAGTATTTAAATTATTAGGTCACAGATAACCATGTCACCAGGCAAACTATATACTGTAATTTGTGTCAGGCCTGTCACAACACAACTGATGTATGCTACATAATCTATGTCATTTATGCAATTATATTAGCCAATTATGATTTTGTAAATAGATCATAATTAAATAGAACTCTCTGAGTTTTTCTCTAGAGAATCTCCCCTTCTTTCAATTAAGCAGAGAAAGAGATTCCAATTTACGGTAGTTTATTCTACAACATGCAGGAGATTTTTAAATGAATGTAATTTAAAATAAATGTAAACGGTATCGTCATAAATAGTGTAAGAGACAAAATCTTGGAAATATTTCATTAAGATCTTGTTATTCATGGAAGGCTTTAAATGGAACCCTACTCTAATGTAGTACTCTAGTCACATGGTCATAAGCTTCAAGTCAAACCACTACATTTTATGTATTTATTTGTATCCTGCTTTTATTATTTTTATAACTAACTCAAGGCACTGAACATATCTAACACAGCTTCTTCCTTCTATTTTCCCTGTAACAACAACCTTGTGAGGCGGATTGGGCTGAGAGTCACTGGCCCAAAGTCACCCAGCTGACCTTAATGGCTAAAGTGGGACTTGAACTCATGGTCTTCTGCTTTCTAGCTTGTCTTTGCCTTAGCCACTAGACCAAACTGACTCTACTTTGCTGCAAATAATGCTCAAAATAACGATGCTGAGAACAGTTACCAGGCTTTTGCTGTAGGGTGTTGCTTATACCAATGATATGGCATGTTGTAAAAACAATAATTTGCTCCATTTCTTGAAAGGACAAGTCTTCCATTTCAGCATGCTGGGAAAACTCACTGTTTACTAGATCAGAATATAAACAGACTAGCCAAGGTTAATTCATATTCAGCAGATAAGAAGTTTCATTAGTTGTTTAAGGAATGTTTAGAGAGTGGATTTATTAAACAAACTTTTTTCAAGGACACTGGGGATGTGTACAAAACACTGACGTATACAGAATCTCTCCATCTGTCTGTAGTGTGTGTGTCTCTCTCTCTCTACACACACACACACACACACACACCAGCATAGCAATATATATAAAGCTTAAATCAACAATAGTTAGGAATTAGATTTAGGCTAATTGGACCATTTTCAGAATATTGTGCTCCTGGGTGCTTAGAAGTCTTGGCAAAATAGTGCCTTTACTTCTCTATTACTTATTGTATTTTTGCTGCATTGTATTGTACAGTATCTATGACTGTCTCAGGAATTGTGGGAGTTGAAGTCCACAAGTCATAAAGGGACCCTGGTTCCCCACCTCTGTTTAAACCATTGTGTCCTGTTCTAGGTGACCTGCAACAGAAGCTTTGAGGTCTACAGAAGGCACTAAAAGCTGCACATAGGATATGGACTTTGCACTGCTCTTACATTAATTATACTAGCTTCTAATTTGTTTGGGGTCATAAATTCAAAATACATGCTCTTTACTGGTAAAATCCCAGAATGTTGAGTTCACAGTATTTTGTAGACTGCCTTTTCCAACATGAACCTTTTTCAGAAATTACCATTTTCATCTAAGCCTTTTGATTAAGGTGGAAATGTAGGACAAGGCCAATTCTGTAGCAGCATAAATTGAAGGGAGATTTGATTAGAAATGAAATGTTGTTTAGTTTCTAGTAGGCAGAATCTCTCCCAAACAATATACGAGAAAATATTGAAATACATTTTTTAAAAAAAATGGTTTTCCTACCGAAGTCAATATAAATAGTCATATAAGAATATCTAATAAGCCAAGTATAAATAGCAGTTGAAGTTCTCATCTGACAGAATGCATAAAAACCTATTTCATCATTTAAAGGCTTAATTTAATGAGATCGCTATATAGTACATTTTGCAAGAATCTATTGGAAAATCTTTTCCCTTACTAAGGAAATAAACCACTGATTTTCACATTGACCCAAGCAAATACGGTCAATGAAATTGTGAACATCAGGAAAAGACCAGGATTGCTACTGCTTGCCTAAAATGAGTGTCTCTTGAAAAGGAATTACAAAAAATATGAATAAAAGCAAAGAAAGGGAGGAAAAAAATCTTAGAATTTCTTAATATTGTGGAAGAAGAAATGTTAACCTGAACCAGCTAAAACTAGCCTAAACTAGGTTTCTACAGCAACCTCCTCTTACACAGAATGTCCTAGTTTGTTTGTGAATTATTTGTCAGGGAAATGCTAATCTGGAAATTAGCTTTCTATAAGATTAGATTTTTATTTGTTCATGTAGCTGTGGTCACAACTCTAAACTTTCAAGAAGTCTTCAAATCAAGAGCCATCTGATCTTCACAACTAGAGATGCTAGGAATTAAATTAGAGAACTCCTACATATAAAAAAGATACAAACAATATTCCTTTGAGCTGTGGTTCCTCCCTTTTGCCACTTCCTTTCCCATGCTACATTGTACAGTACTCCCTATCTGTTGATCGCAAAAGAAAGATGTCCATTTATCTGAAAATGAAATCAAATTTCCTGGCCACAAACTAAAAACACTCCTTGTACTTAGTTTACGTTCATTTTCTAGGAAGAGAACAGCAACTTGAGAATAATAGGGTTTGATTATTCTTTTTTCTTAGACTAATGGCCTAACAACTGCATGAAATTGACTGTTTAAAATTCAAAATCTGAATCTAAAATGCAGTTGCTTCCAGGATCAGAACAGCATTCCAGAATTATCATATCTGTAGTCTCTCAGGCCTCTCTACATGCATTTTTTTCCTAGCTTCATATTCAAAAATTTCTTTGGGTCAATCTATCAATCATTCTTGGCCTTTTCTTAAAAGTGTATAGGCCATAAAATATGCTACACAGGACAGATAAGCCAGTTTCACCCAAGGTGTTGTTGCCACAGACTTGTTCTCCCATCTGAAAGGGGGATGTGTTACCTCTTGCACACTTTTCCCACCATGAGTGACCAAACACAGCATAGCTGGAGGATCTGCTGCTGGCATGGCAGACAGTTACATCAGAAAGTGCAGTTTCTTCTACTGTACACTAACTCCTTGTTGCTGTCATCTTGTACTCTGGGGCTAGTGAGTAACTCTGAAGGCATTTTTAAAGAATGATTAAGCAACATGCTAAGGGTAAAGGCAAGGACAAGTAAGGGGAGGATGGGAGGAAGGGCTGTGATGCTCCACACTTACTCAAGCCTTTGAGCCATAGAAATACAATGAATATAATCAGGTTTTGCAACCACATAAAACAAAAATGAATGTCAGTAATACAAGGAAAACAGCAGGCACTGTTAGTGTTTTTAAAAGAGAAATAGAAAAGGCCAAAGCAGAAACGTGTAGTTTTGTAAGACTCTCTCTCTCTCTCTCTCTTAGAATATCTGTCTACACACATATACACACCCCTTCCAAAATAGTGGTTTCCTGCTCTCAGATAAGGCCTAAAGGCACAACTGTAATTCATATCCTAATAACAGGCTACACTGAAATTGTCTTAACTTTTAACTCCAAAGCTAGTGGCAACTTGTATTGAACTTCAAATGCGATCATTCAATTTGCATCAGAAAGGCATTTTTAAAAGGGGGGGGAGGAGAAATACAGTGGAATCTATCTATCTATCTATCTATCTATCTATCTATCTATCTATCTATCTATCTATCTATCTCCATCCATCTGTCCGTCCATCCATCCATTCTTTTTAAGAGATAAACCCAACATTTTATCAAAGTTTTCTTTAAGAAACAGCCTCACCCAAACTGTGGTTTTCCTGAAGAATGACCCAAAACTGTGAATTTACTGTATACACCCACAGGAACACTACTGTGCCCTATATTCAGCATAGAGTAATTTCTCAATGTGCAGCCATAAAGCCCAAGATAATGCACTTTTGCACCAACTCTGTTAGCATGCCAATGTGCATTAACCTCTTGTAATGCAGTTATAACATGTTTCCTGAGCTGCACATAGTTAATTGCACATGTTTGTTTATAAATGTAATTAAGATGCAATATATCTCAAAGAAGGTAGACTGTTTGGATTAAGGGAAAATCATGGCTAAAAGGTATCACAAGTTTTGTGAATAAATTTAATGTTTTCCCTGAAATGCTAATTGAAAGAAAAAGATGATTAATGCAACTGCAGAATACTTGCACTACAAGTATTTTATTATATACTTAATGTTGACCTGAAGATTTGACCTGAGAGTTCACATCAATGTTCCCCCCAAAACTGTAACAACATTCTTATTCTAATTTTTGAAATGCACATAACTTTGTAATATATTCCATTTCTACAGTCATTCATTTTTAAAAACAAACCCAAGGAAGAGAGCAATAAAAACAATTCATAATGAAAAACATGCTTTAAAAATTGATTTAATATTAATTACAAAATACAAGCAAGCTTATTTAAATTCCCATACGTGTAAGCAATATATCTCCCACCATTTCTTTAAAGAGCTTGGGTTGGTGAAATGATCATTATTATTCTCCTCTGTAAAATAAAGATAAAATTGAGAAATAGCAAACCTTATGATATTACGCTGAGTGACAATTGAATCTGGGTATTTCTTATATGTTTAATACAACACACTAAACCAGCAATGCTGTTTCCCACAATTCTTTGCAATTGACAAATCTGGTTGAGTCTGAAGAAGAACTGAATCTAAAATGTTTCAAGGCTCCTGGGTTGCCTATCATTAGTCTACACTCTACAAATTATTTGTTTGTTTATTAGAATTAAATCCTGGTTTTTTTCTCTGGGACTTCTCTCTTCATTTTATCTATACAAGAACCCTGTGAAGGAGAGTAAGATGAGAAAGAGTGAAGTCAATGGGCTGTCAATACATGTTGGTTGCCAAGCAACTAAATTGTGATCACGTAACTGCAGGGATGCTATGAAGGCCGCAACTTCAACGACTACCGTAAATCTCCTTTTACAGCAATGTCGTAACTCTGAATGGTTGCTGAACGAATGGTTAATAAATGAGGACTGTTTGTATATCAAGCTGTATTGGGATTTCCCCCAAAACTTGTGACATCTCTCACAAGTAATAGATGGTGCTTGTTTGGCTACAAAAAACCCTCACTTCTAGAGATGGGGGTGGGGGCATGGTGGTTGTGGCTACCAGTAAATCAGCTTTCCTCTAAGCCTCTTTCTGAACTGGGCAGGGTTTTTTTTTAATGAGTGTCTTTTATTTTTACAGGCTGTTGTTTTATTACAAAGCACAAACAGTTTTGCAATTTTATTATTAATATTAAAGAATTGAGTAAACGATAGTTCTACAGGCATCCTTTCCTTTCAATTCATGCCTTTGATAACATTTACTCAGAGAGTTCTTTCTTCCCCTCCTTTTTTTTGAATTGTAGGATAAGGGCACTAATTATGATCTAAAACATTGAATTCATTTTAAAAAGTAACAGGATTTTTCACTGACCTATATTTTAAAAGTATTTTAAAAAGAGTGTATTTATTGGTGGAAGAAAAAAAAATCACATTTTGTTTAAAAAAGGTATTCAATTTTTGGACTCCAGCCCATATCACAAATATTATTTTTGTTATCTTCCCGCTGTAAGTGGTTTTACTGCATTCTTTTGTCAGAAGCATTTCAATAAAAATATCCAATCCAAAAAGAAAAAAAGAAGAGCATGATCTAACAAGTAACACATCCTTTTAAAAAACGAAATCCCCTCTTGAATAATAGATTAACCCCATTCAGCTCCCTAAAGGAAGACTTTCTTTCATTGCAACTGTGTTTTGCTGACTAAGAATTATTTTTTAAAATATTGCCCAAAACTAAAACACTATGAAGAAAAGTAAACTGTAATCCAAGGTCTGTAGCCACTTTGTACTGTCACTTGCTAATACTTCATTTAGTTTGTTCATTTAGGTTAATGAACAAACTAATGAGCTGCTTTCCAAAAACTCTTTCCTCTTAACTCCACCCAAAATTATCTGCTTCGTGACTATTTCCGATCATGCATGTCTTGCAACTAACGTTCTTACGATCCACCAACGTGTAAGTGATTATTTTGCTGAAACGATTGCAAAAATAAAACATGTGCTGAGCTCTTGTTAACCATTAATACATTTTGCCTACCACTCACCTTAGCTTCTGCTCAGGTAACTCCTGAAGACCCAGGCTATCTGGGCGATCCCGTCTTCTCCTGTATAGACCTGAATGAGATAATTCTTTCAGCTGCAACGTAGTCATTCTGCTCTACCCTGTTCTTCCCCCAGAAAAGTTTCTGCTGAATGGCAGCCCAGCTGCCAAGATGCTTGGGAAAAGTACGTGGAGCAGTGCGTCTACACACCTGCACACACCAGCACTAGAACTCACTTTACACAGGCAGTTTCTGAGCAGCTTCCTGTTTCTCATAGGTACACACCCTCCAGAAGAGACTGCATTTCCTTTTAACAGCAAGTCTCGTATCTAAGGGATGCTCGGTGGGTAAACTGAGGGCAACTGTTTAGAACCTAGAACAAATGCAAATCAGACCATTAACTGTACTAAAAGCTGCTTCAAACCAGCTAAGCCAGCAGCAACAAAATCTCTTCAATTCTATTTCTGCCTCTTACAATCAGACAAAAATCTCAGCCAACTAAACTGTCCCCCTACCTTGACTTGCAAGAAAAAGAAACATGGGAGCACTTTATTGATCTAGGGAAGCTTCAAGTCTAGCATGTATTGTTCTGATCCATCCAAATGGAAGCATAGTGTTATTAAGTCTAGGATGAATGAATCTGATCAGCTAAAATAGAAGCAAAGGGTAATGAAAAGGAATGAATGGATGAAAATTTTCTTTAATTTTTTTTCTTCAACATTCCTTCAAAATGCAAAATAATAACAAAAAATGAAGCCAAATTGAGAGGTGGGAAGAGGACAACTTCGTCAATATTCTGGTTCTGCTTAGCAGCATCAGAAGTTGGCCACAAGAGACTGTAGAAACTAGAAAGAAATAAAAGAGTTTCCTGCCAAAGAAATTGATTTCTAAGTCATTTAACACTGAAACAAAGAACCAGCTCTTCTAATTTTCAATAAGATACATATTGACTAAAACTGAGTCTAAAATTTAAAAGCAACATTGTACCACTATCAAAATGCAGAAGCAAAATTATTTCCAACACATAAGGTAATGGATTGTGTTTAAGGTGCCACAGGATGGAATGTTGTTATTTTTTAAAAACAATTTATAAAACTTACGTTTTTGCTCAAAGGATTCCTACAAATCAGAGATGGGTTTCAGCAGGTTCTGACCAGTTCTGGAGAACCGGTAGCGGCAATGTTGAGTAGTTTGGAGAACCGGTAAATACCACCTCTGACTGGCCTTGCCCCCATCTATTCTCTGCCTCCCGATCCCGAGTCCCAGCTGATCGGGAGGAAATGGGGATTCTGCAGTAACCTTCTCCTGCCACGCCCCCAAGTCATGCCACGCCCACAGAACCGGTAGTAAAAAAAAATTGAAACCCACCACTGCTACAAATCAATCAAGATATTTTGGGGAACTATTCAGTGACATAAGAGCATAAGAGCAGCTCTGGTGGCACAAATCAAAGATCTATTTAATCCTGCATCTAGTTTCATTAAGTGTCCAGTTGTCTTTAGGAGTCTTCAAAGACAACATAAAGGCTATGTCCCCCCCCCCTTTTCTTTGCACAATTGATATTTCCAAAGTGAATTCCTGATGAACATGTAACTTCTATCCAGATTTTAATGGCCATTGACAGATTTATCCTAAATAAAAATACCTTATTCTTTTTAAAAATCATTTAAAACCCCTTGAGAAAATCCATTAATATATTTTATAGCAACAAATAGCCACATGTTGACTAACCATGAACGGCTCTGAAATCATAAAGGTTAGATTTTATCATTTTTCTGTTCCTTGGAGGAAAAAAAAATCACTTAAACACTAAACACTGAATTTACCCACACACGAGTAAGTCCAGTGACATCTAGTGGTTAAATTCCATAATGACACTATCACAAAAGATACTTTGCCTTTCTTGTACCAGAACAGTTACATCTTTTTATTTCAAGTTCATTTTTTTAAAAAAACTGGCTCGATGAGTTACTATGTACAGAACTCAAGAGAAATATCATATAGCACCTTTACTTCTGAAACAGAGAATACTTAGCCCATACTCTTCCATAATTTATGATGTTATAATTTTAAAAGCACTGATTAAATTCCTTGAGAGTCTCTGTAGGTAATAAACCCAGAATAAAATCTATGGGAGTAAAACTGGCCACAACCTTTTTATTTTAATAACAGTATTAAAGCCAAATCACATGATGCAAATTCTATTTTTTTGAATGACTGGTTGCCAAGTTGAGATCAGCACGTTTCTAATTGTATCTATCAAACATTGTTAGATCACAGCTAAATTCAAAGTTGCAGTGTAGCTTGGAAAAGAATTTATAGAAACTTCCAGATACAAAATGAAAAAGAAATTATGACAAGCACCTTGAGAGAAATTTCTGCTACTAAGATAATTTTCACCTAGCACAATTTATAACGTAATATTCATAAATCTTTTGTTTTTGGTAACTGGGACTTGTGTCTGCATACATACACACTTCTCTAAATAATAATAAACTTTATTGTCATTGTATGTGTATACACAGTATACACATACAACGAAATTTATTTAACATCCAAAGACCAGATCCCACACACATAATCCCCAAACACACTCCCACCCACCACAGTTTCCCACCCCTAAACCACCCAAACATCCACACAACAGACCAAGTAATGCTGTCCAACAGCTCACTGATGGTGGCCCTTTAGTTCATTGTTGAGTCCAATTATAGCTCTGGGATAAAAACTATTCAGAAAACGTGTGGACCCAGTTTTAATTGTTCTGTATCTTCTGCCAGAAGGCAACAATCCAAAAAGATTGTAAGCAGGATGGGAAGAGTCTCTGAGAATGTTATGCAACTTCCTCAAACAGCGAGATTCGAAGATGTTTTCCAGGGCTGGTAGCTGGAGTCCGATAATATTCTGGGCAGTTTTAATGATTCTCTCTAAAATTTCATACATGCTGGTGCTGTCAAATCAGAACTGTCTTCACAGTGTAATAACATTTGTTAGATTTTGTCTTAGCAAAACTCACACACTGTAGTCTATAAACCATCATGCATGATCTAGCATTAGGTATGAACTAACAATGACTTATTCCAACAAACTATTGCTAAAACAAAATAGGCTTTCTGCTTTCCTTACTTCTACAAAACATGACTATGTATCTAAAACTACGACTCTCTCTACATTATCTACATGCTCTTCCTCTCAAGGATTTAGGTATGGAAAATTCCCCTCCCCTTCCTTAGTCTTGGGTCTGAAATGTGACAACAGTGGGGGGAAAAAGGAAAGATGGCAGCTGCAAATAAAAAGTAAAAAGGCCCTTTTTATTCCCATTTCTAATGGACACTCCTAATATGATAGGAAAGACTTATTAAACAAAACCAGTTATTATATTCAGGGAAAAAAACTGACAGATTTTTTTTTTTTTTTGAGAAGATTGCAAACACCGTTCATGGAGATACGTGTTGTTTAAATTTAGACCAGAGGTGTCCAACTCGTATCGTCACATGACATATCGGGACTTTTTCCCCCTTCGCTAAATTGGGCAGGGGCGGAGCCAGCACGTGACGCATCCAACTCGTGGGCTGCAAGTTTGACACCCCTGATTTAGATCCATGGCAAGGAAAAAAAAAGTCTCTGCCCAGTTCTGTTACCCTGGGCCTAAGCAAACAATGATTAGGAAATCTATGGGCTGAGTGTACACCAAGCAATGCATGACAGTTCCTCATTTAGAAAATGTATAATCTGACATAGTTAGCTAACCATTTTAAGGAACATTTTAGCAATTTGTGGCAGTCTGCAAATATTTTCATCAAAGGGCTTCTTTAAGAAGGGGTTAGATTGGAAACAAAAATCCCTAAATCGCTTACGGAAAATAAAGTTGTTTCTGATTGTGAGGCCATCTCAAATCTTTCTTCTGGAACGTGGAACAGCTTATTGGTTTCCAATGAATATTCACAGAAAACTGATTCACTCTTTGTGCTAAGTATACAGAACACCGGTATCAAACTTGCTGCGTCACATTGCCGTCACGTGATGTTTCATTACATTTTCCCCATTTGTGGAGCTGGGATGGGTGTGGCCTGCGTGTGATGCATCCGGCCTGCAGGCCGCCAGTTTGACACCCCTGATATAGAAGATGGTTAACTGCAATTGTAGAGACCAAGATCCCTGTCTCATTTGATGATACCTGCCAGCTGAGTGAACCAATGCTTCTCTCTCAGCACAGCCTACCTAATTCAATGGTGGGTAATAAAATAAGTTGAGATGCACTTCAATGTATGAGACAAGTTAGAATATTCTTGTAACCAGTAAAATGTACAAATAAATAATTAAATAAGCTTGCTTTACTGCGATTTAAAGAATAAACCACAACTGGCTGATTCAGACAATATTAGGCAAATTGAAATTGTACCAGTGGTGGGTTGCCCCCGATTCACACCGGTTCTATAGAACTGGTAGTAAAACCAGCGGGAGGCTTTGCCCACCGACCCTGACGTCATCAAAACGCTTCTGTGCTTGTGTGCAGCCCCGCTGCAAACTGGTAGTAAAGGTAAGTAAACCCACCCCTGAATTGTACCGACCACATAATCACTTACTACAATACATGAATCCAGTAAATAATTAAAGATTTATTTAACGGTATAGTTATATGAACAGAACATACATAGTGTACTGTAAGAAATTGTTTCTCTTTCAATAAGCATATCAACAGAACTACTCTTGTGTGCATAATTATAGAATTACTTTTAAAACGCATTTTAAATTGCACTGCTTTTTGTTTTCCTTCTTTTTTGCTGTCTAGTGTGAATAGTCTTTCCCTTTTCTTTAATAGCTTCTCTTCCCAAATTCTCTTGCTTTATAGTTATTTCCCTTTTAGGAAGTTGCTAATTAACTCTTGCATTTAATGGCAGCAAACCAGACAAGTATCCCATTGAAATAATTTAAAGGCAATTTAATGCAAGTTCCTCAAAATAGCATCATAGATCTTCGTCAAGAAATGTTAAAAAAATGATCAAGTACATTATCAGCAGGGTGGATAAAAATCAATGATTTTTTTTAAAAAATCAAAAAAATCAGATTTTTTTATTTAAATTGGATTTTTTTGATTTAAATTGGATTTTTTGATTTTTATCGAATTTATTTTAATAAAAAACTTTTGGGGTAAAATCTATCGTAAGATAGTTTTCTATTTAAGATACATAAATAATTTAGTTTATTCAGCATGAAATGGAGCTTAGTTATGTAGCATGAGGCTGTATATTCTGCAACACTGGGACTATCAGTGAGTCAACAGTGGGTCAAAGGAGTAGCAGAGATGACAGTTGCTCTTTAAAAATTATGATTTAAATCGAGCCTTTTTACTAGTGATTTAAATCATGATTTAAATTGTGATTTAAATCAACTCAATTTAAATCAAATCCACCCTGATTATCAGTGTTTTCAATATATTCTTTAAACTAATAAAAAAAGTCCAACTAATCGCAAACTGCCTCTGTAACGAAATTTCATTTTCAGCGTAAATATTCCAAATCCATGATTCCCTCTTCCCTTAAGTTTTGATTCTCTTCCTGGACTTCTTACATGGAAGTTTCTCTTCGTTACCTTCAGCACCACATTCTTTAATAATTTTTAGAATTTTTATGCAACCAACCAGAGGAAATGAGAAAAATAAGATCATTTCATTTCTGCTGAAACTTTATCTCCGGTTCCTGAGCTATTTCTATTCAGGTTATTAAGTATTCCAGAATTGGCATTTTGCCTCTTTCCTCCCTCTATCCTTTTTCCTGTCCTCCCACTTAGATTGTGCCTAAAGGCAAGGACTGTCTTGCTTTACTGATTTTAAATAAGCTGCCCCTGGTGTCTGTTTTAGCTGAAGTAAAATGCTTAGATGAATATGCAGGTAATATGATTTCAGTTGACCCTTCACCACAGTAGAAACGATAGCTTGGATATTATAGTTTTTTTTTTACAGACCTCCTCTGCTTCTACTTTAGGCCTAGCCCTAGACAATGGCAATTCATGGGAAAAAAGAAAGAACCTCACGGAAGGAGATATGCTGGAAGAAGATAGGAAATTGGTCACATTTCTACAGTTCCTGTTATAAAATATGTTCCTATTTTTTTTGCCCCAAGATGGTAGGGGTGGAGCAGCCCAACTGGCAAGCTCTGCTTATTTTATTTGGCTTACAATAATTGTTTTCTGGTCTCTTTCATAATATCCTTGATTTATCTCCTTTTATTCCCATATTTTACTTATCAGACAAATCCACAACTCTGCAGGCAAGAATAAACAGAGAACCAGCCCTGGAACTCTCTGAAACCAGCCAAAGTAGCAAAACAATTTAAGATTAACTAATTCTTGACTAGAAAGACTCCTACAGAAATCACAGTCTCCTGAAATTCAGTGAATTCAGCTCGTTTCTCTTCAGACTGTGTAAATCACATTTTACTAAAGATTTCAATGGGAAGAAATATTTGCTTGATAATTATTCAAAGTACTTGGTATTAATAAAAGTAAGATGGAACCTTATTAGCTTTTCCTACAAGAGCCTTAATTTAATTACAAGCGTTTTACCTTGCATTAGAGATTGTATGGTGATATGCTATTAAGGTGTGAAACCACATTCTGTTTTTTTGAACAATAATGAGAACAACAATGCCTTTTCAAGCGAGGCGTATTTAGAGCACAACAGTGTCAGCAAGGTGTAATGAAATTCAATGTTTTTCCCACACTGGATCATATTTTCAAGTGACTCCCCCATGCATGGTTTAGATTGAAAGTTTACACTAAGACAATATGTTTTGTAGACAGGAACAGAGATATTTATCAATATAAAACAGCTAAAATTAGAAGTGAATGAAGTAACGACATGTTATAAAATGATACAAAAATGAATTATTTGCTTATTTTTTAAATTTTAACAAGAACAATCAATATATATGTATGTATGTGTTGATGCATTAGTGGTGACAGTGTAGTCACACTACTAACATAAGAAAAAAAATAAAAGCATTGCTTTTTCATGTCTATACAATAATTTTTTTGAGCTTTCTTATGCAGAAAAGGTCCACAATTCTTGATATCCTAGGTGAGTCTAAATATTGGAGATTTAACCAAGAAAAATATATGCATTGTGGGTAAGCAGCGAGCAACAATCCTGTGGATTTCTCCCCTTGCTTGTGATAATACTTCCTAATGCTATGGTAAATTTTGCAACATCTCCCTCTGCTGATAGAACAGCTATTATGTTTCATGGCAATATGAATCATACAAAACTGTGTTCATATTACATAGTGTACATAGTACATATGCTTCAATCCACACTCATTTTAGATCCCTTTTTATTTTCACTGGTTTATAACATTTGATTTCCCATGATTCTCAATTAATGTTCATTTCATATGTATCAGGTTAGTTTTAACTCTAACCCTAAAGCTTTCTTATAGTTCTAGAATCTACTTTATACAGAGGATTAATTGATTGGTTTATGTGTTGTCAAGTCAGTGTCAACTCTTAGCAACCACATAGATTTCCCCACAAGCAATATAGCAAATATCATTCAACTTTTGCAGAAAATGAATTTTAACTATGGTAGAGAAGAATATTTATTTCTGGATTCCAGGGAAAGGAGACAGGGTAAATTTGCTACTCTCCCCCTTTACCCATGGATTTCTTGAATTTCTCTTCATTAAAGTCACCAAACCTCAAACACAATGGAATCAGAAAATTTACATTCACAAAAGTTTGCAGCATTGGTCAACATGCAAACATTATTGAATAAATAAGTAAATTTTGGGACTTAGTATCTTTGTGGAAGGCACTAGTCAGAGAAAGCTATAAAAACTGTCAGAATTAAAAGACTTTCTTGTGGAAAAAAATGAGTCATGTGGCCATCTGTAAAAAATATATTAAAACAAGAAGTAGAGAAGAATTATTTTCAGTAATAAAGAAATAACAGATCACTTGGTCTGGGGGACCAAGAAGGACTAGAGGTGACCGGATAGCAGTATTTCAATATCTAAGAAGCAGCCACAATGAAGAGAGGTTCAACCTATTCTGAAGGAAGCCTGAAGGCAGAACAAGAAGGATAGAAACTAATCAAGGAGAGAACCAACCTAGAAATAAGGATAATTTTCCTGACAATTAGAATAATTAATCAGTGAAACAACTTGCATCCATAAGTTTTGGGTGATCCAACACTGGAGGTTTTTAAGACGATATTGTACAACCATTTATCTGAAATGATATCGGGTCTCCTGCTCAAGCGGGGGTGGGGGAGGGTTGGACTAGAAGACTTCTAAGGTCCCTTCCAATTCTGTTATTCTGTCAGTTGCGTTTATGCCCCTTTGCAATGAGTAAAGAACAGAATGTACTCGCCAGAGTATGAAGGAAGGATATAAATCATTAACTATCATCATGCTCCTCTTAAAATTTATTCACTTTTCTTGAATTGCTATTGCCTTAAAACAAGGATGAAATTATAGACTACTTTAGACTACACCTGATTATCAAGATACTTGCTTTAAAATATTACTTGCAAATGTAACCATAATAATCTGTCTACAAGCTTCAGATACTATCAAAGAAAAGCTGAAACGAACGTACACATAATCCTTGATTTATGACCATTTGTTTAACAACCATTGAAAGTTACAATGCTGAAAAAAGTGACTAATGACCAGTCCTCATACTTAGGACCATCACAGCATCCCTGCAGTCACATGATCAAAATTTAGGCACTTGGCAACCAATAGGTATTTATGGCAGTCCTGGGGTAACATGATCATCATTTGCAATCTTCCCAGGGGGCAGGCAAATTCAAAAGGGAAGAAGCATGGTGACTCACTTAACAACCACAGCAAAAGGTCATAAAATTGGGCACAATTCACTTTACAACCACATCCCTTAGTGGCAGAAGTTCCAGGTTGAGGACTATCTGTAATGTAATGTGACTCTGCTAAGTAACAAGATATTGCCTACATTTTTCCTGTGCTTGGAATAGCTTTGAAATGATTTTAATAATTAAAATCATTTAAATACAACAAAATTAGCATATATTTTAAAGAAAGTCTTCAAGAAACAAAGCTAGCCTCCCTCTTTTCTATTCCTTCCATTCTAAAACTAGCCAGCTAACCAGCTCTGCTTTCCCGTAAGAGTGGAAGTGGCTAGCCCAGAATTTCTTTAGCCTCTCCCTAGACTCTTCTTGTGGAGAATTAGAAGTACTGTACAGTAGCTGCAATAAGGAATCCTGTCCATAATAGTATTTCCTGCTTGTCAGAGAATGTCTGAGTTGGAAGACAAGGGACCATTGAGTACAATCCAATTCTTAGTACAGTAATCCAAGGTAAAACCATCATAACAGATTATCTAGCTTTCAGTTGAGCATATCATACAAAAAATACCTGCTACAGTTTTTCCGAAGGAGGTCCTGTGTATACTGTCTGTCTGTCCATTTATATCTATCTACACACACACACATGTATATATACACACACACACATATATATTCTGCAGATGTTAAGTAACATTCCAAGAGGCATAATGAAGAACACAAGATCAAGAGCACAGCTAAAGGCAGTACTGTCAGATATAAAGAGTTTAATTGCAATAACTCAGCCAACAGATAGTCTGCTTCTCACTTCTCTAGAAATGTCTAGATTTCCATATAAGGACAAGATATATATATTTTTGAAACAATAAGACAAAGCATTAAACAGTAAGCAAAGCAGAGGAATTTAGCTTATTTAAAAAAAAAAAAACAACTACAGGAAAGTGCCAATACTCACATAGTATTACTGGTCAGTTGACAAAAGATCTAATGAATAAATTTGATCCGTATGTTCCTCTAGGCTAAGCATTTAGCATTGACCGAACTTCTTCCTGGTCATTGCTGAGAGGTGATAAAAGCCAATGTGACTTTGCAAACCACTTCCCATTACTTTTCATACTGAACTTAACTTAAAAGGAAATAAACAAAGGCTCAAACTCTCTGATTGCGTCAACACCATTTTCAATTACCATTTTAAAAATGGTTGGCACAGGGAACAAAACACCAAAACACTTTCTTGCTCAAAATTTTTTCTTCCCTCTTCCCTCTATTCCAGAAATATATCTCAAAACATGACATAATCTCAGACATAATAAGAGCCTCATGTACTTCAATCATTTGAGTTCCATGAAGGTGATGGCTAAGACATGTAAATCATGGGCCTCAAGGCTTGACCTTGGAAGAAAAGCACTTTCTATTTAGAGGGAGGTGGGAAAAGTTCTTAAAGCCAACAGTATAACAAAAGGATAGGAAAAGTCCTGCAATGTAGGGTCAGGGATGGGCTGCTGCCCTTGTAACAACCGGTTCGCCTGGAACCAAAAACATGAGCATGAACCGGTCTGAACCAGCAGCAGCCCACCACTGGCTCCCATCTACTACTTTTACAAATGAACTTGATTTTTTTCCATAGTATTATCACTTCCTTAATTTGCTGCCATTAAGAGGGGTGGAACAGAGGCAGGGGTGAAATGCTCCCAGTTTGGACCGGATCGCCCGATACGGTAGCAATGGTGGCGGGTGGTTCGGAGAACTGGTAGCAAAAATCCGTGCCCCCCCCTCCATGCCCAGCTGAGCCGCGCGATCATCAGAGGCTTTTTTTTCTTTTAAAAGCATTTTTTCTTCGGCTGAAAAAATGCTTTTAAAAGAAAAAAAAGATAAGCCTCTGATGTTTGCACTGCTCAGCTGGGATCGTCAGAGCCTTTTATAAGCATTTTTTTCTGAAAAAATGCTTTTAAAAGGCTCTGACGATCCCAGCTGAGTTGCCTGATCATCAGATGCTTTTTTTTCTTTTAAAAGCAAAAAAAAAAAAAAAAAGCTTTTAAAAGAAAACAAAAGCCTCTGACAATTAAGCAACTCAGCTGGGATCGTCAGAGCCTTTTAAAAGCATTTTTTTTTTTGCTTTTAAAAGTAAAAAAAAAAAAGTTGGCCACACCCATCATCACATTACCCACCACCACCAAGCCACGCCCACAGAACCGGTAGTAACAAATTTTACATTTCACCACTGAACAGAGGTGCACAAAACGCATGGAACATGTTCCAGGATCAGGAAGGAATGGAGAAAAATTGGATGAAATTTCAATGTGACTGTAACTTGGCTTGATCCAAATATTCCTTGAGGAGGGATTAAAAAATTTAAAAGTTCCTGGAGAAAATAGGAGCATTCTGGAATTAGGGGAGCGGATGTGTCTATGGGGGACATTGGGAAATGTTCAGCAGCAAGGCCGGATACTTGGTGGCTTGAAATAATTACTAAGTGGAAGCAGAAATTGAGTTTATTATAAGAGAACTTGCCTTGGGTTAAAAGCCAGGCCAATTGTCTTGGTTATGATTTATATAACAATTAAAGTACTGTTCTATGGAGGTAATTAACCTCTCCATTTTCACATCAAACTGTGGATGGTAGACCAAGCACAGGTGGACCTTTGCATTTAAATATCCCCTTCAAAAACATGTCTTAAATAGGAGTGTCCAACCTTGGTGACTTTAAGACTTGTGGATTTCAACTCCCAGAATTCCCCAGTCAGCCATGCCAGGAGTTGAAGTTCACTCCTCCGGGTGCCGTCAGCCAAACAAAATCAACTGGCGGCGCCCAGGGGGAGAGCCTTCTCTGTGGGGGCACCTAATACCTAGAATGAACTTCCCCCGGAGATACGGAGGATCCCGGATCTACGCACCTTCCGCCGCGCTCTTAAAATCTTTTTATTCCATCATGCTGGCCTGGCCTAATTTTTCCCTTTTTCCCTTTTAAAACGCAAATTTTAATTTGTTTTTAATTTATTGGGGTGTTTTTAAATCTGTCTTCGGCCAAATTGTTTAATTCGGTTTTATTCTGTTTTTAAATTTTGTATTTATGTGTTTTTATCTTGTGGCTGTTCACCGCCCTGAGCCCTTCGGGAGTAGGGCGGTATACAAATCAAATAAACTAAACTAAACTAAACTAAACTAACAAGTCTTAAAGGGGCCAAGGTTAGATACCTCTGTCTTAAATTGAGGACTTCTGCCAAAAATGATATTATTTCCTTCTGAAAATTTGTTGAATGAACAGATGAACGGTTTCAGAAAAGCAGTGAAAATCATGATGGAATAAAATTACTTAATAAAATAAATTGCCATAAGAAAGGTATCCAGACTCCTGACATATGGTTATATCATTACTGTATAAAGTCCACAAAACTGTTTCCCATGGCACCTACAGATTATATGCAACAATATAAACCAAAGGTTCAGTAAACTAACTAGAGCAATGAAAACAAATACCGTTAACCTTCCTCAAATATTTCAATTAATGCAATAACCCCGTGATGGCGAACCTATGGCACGCGTGCCACAGATGGCACGCAGCGCCCTCTCTGTGGTCATGTGAGTCGTCACCCCAGTTCAGCTCTGCCACACATGCGCGCATGCCTCCCGCTGGCCAGCTGGTTGTGGGGCTCTGCTGCGCATGTGTGGGGCGGGGCGCATGCGGGGCCCCACATATGCATGTGGGGGGACGGGGTACATGCGGGATGCATCATGCGCGGGGGCGCGTGGCACATGAATGGGGCCCGCACATGCATTACATTTTGGAAGGTCAGGTGTGCGTGGTTTGGGCACTCGGTCCGGAAAAAGTTAGCCATCATTGCTATAATCTGATATTCTTTTAGATTATTTAAGCAATTAAAAAACACAATTTTAAAATAAATGTAAATGCTGCATCTCATAATTCAGGCTTTGCTGCTACAGATTCTACAGAACAAAGTGACCTTGTTGCTGGTATCCTTAAGATTTATATTAATTGTTTCCCTATGACTATCATTAAGTGTTGTACCTTATGATTCTTGACGAATGTATCTTTTCTTTTATGTACACTGAGAGTGTATGCACCAAGACAAATTCCTTGTGTGTCCAATCACACTTGGCCAATAAAGAATTTTATTCTATTCTATTCTGTAGCATTCACTTTGAACTCCCTACAGATTACATTGCTGTTATATTTACCTAAATCAAATTGCATTTCTTTGTAATTTTATATATTATGATTTTAAAATGTTTTGAAGATTATTTTCCAGGAGAGTAGAAATATGGAACATTAAACAAACAAACAAAAAGGCTTTAATCTAAACTTTGTATAACCTGCTGTCACTGCTGTTCAGGGAACATAAGCATACATGGAATTGTGTAGGTGAAAGACATGCATCTTAAGTTCTTTTGTCTGAAGGCAAGGACTGGAATTGTAACAATATCCAGAGTTTAAAACCTGAAATATCTCAAGCTAAAAATGCAACTCAATTCATGGGAAGATTTAACTATATTGCTTAAGTATGTCCTAAGTAAAAAAAAGAAAAGAAAAAAGGATGGAACTTAAAAGACCTTAAAGCTCATATTTCTTGGGTGCCATTTCAACAAACATGTTTGATAGTCATATTTATATTCTGCATGCTTTGTCTACAAACCAGCAGCTCATTATAGATGAAAAATGTATTTCTGCAAGAATATTGTGTAAGGCTTCAGAAGCTAACCACAGTAGAAGACAGGAAATATGGAATGTTGATTCACGATGACAGTGACATTTTCTATGTCTTAAAAGGAAAAGTTGGATAAGGTTAACTGCAAGACTCAGGGGCAACTGTGAAATTTTCCTTGTCTGTTTTTCAAAAAGTAACAGCGACTCCAATCTTCAAGCCATTTTTGTTGTTTTTTCAAAACACTATCTCTGAAATCAATGGACCAGTCTGTGACTGTGTGTGTATAATTATAATGCTGATTACACAATAACAAATTATCGTGTCTCAAAATGAGTTTTGCAGCTGGAGTTAGAAAATATTTAAACAGTACAAAAATCAGTGCAAAGTCCAGTTGACTTAACTGTGCTTTCCTGGTAAAACAAACAAAAATATAATACAAGGCATTCTGGATTTGCCATCCTGGCTTAAGAGTGAAGCACTAATTTATATACATAGTTAAACAACAATACTCTCAGTAAAATTAAAAGAGTATAATAACAAACATCAGAAAACAAGCTTCTGACAAAAATAAAGAGACATTTCCCAAAATGCAAATCCTATAATACAATCAAACCCACCTTTCAAGAGAAGGTCACAGAAAATGAATGATGGAAGAAATAAGCTATGATCCACTGGCGTAAAAATATCTAACCTGTTTCTTTTGCACTGGGACTTTCTGTAGCAAAATCAGCATGTAGAAGTCCTATACGGATTCCTTATTTAGGTCTAGAAGTGAGTTTGAATTTGTATTATAGACAAAGCCATGGGCTAGGTAGGAACCCTCTATTGCAACCCTATTCATGAAGTCATATGCCTGATTCTATCAACAAAAACATGCATGCAAAATTCATTTAACAAACAGAGTTAACCCAGTTTGCTCCATCTCAGAAAAATCCTATCCTTATCCACCCTCCCAGAAAGAGGTGTGACATGGTCAGCTGCTGTTTGAATCAGATTTATTTAATTTGATTCTGGGAACTGCTGATGTTCTTCTAACATTTTCACAAGAGCATTTGCAAGAACTGTAATGTAAAAAAAATACTGTATGGAGGTAGGATTTTTATGATTGGAATAGGAAATTTTAGGAAACTGAACAGGACAACTTGCTGCAGCCAACTCGCCACGCTCAACTCACTATGGCCAACTCGCAGTGGGGTAACTTGCTGCAGGACAATTCAGCAATTCAATTTAATTATTTAAAGTAGTTAAAAAATTATTTTCTTTTTTGACATTCACATTTCATTTTGTCCCTTCTTTGGTGTCCTTTCTTTAATTGTTCTATTCCACTATTTCTTTGATATTAGTGCAACTCTTGTTCCCCAGAGTTACTACTTCCTCTGTTTCTTACTGTAAAAGACAACACAACATGAGACATCTTACTTCTACACCATACTTTTTATTACCCACAGAAGTTATCAAGACTTGCATAGGCTAGTCTTATCAGTGTGCTCTGAGAGGTAAAACTAGCTCATACTTTCTTCTGCACATTTGTTGAAGATCTTCCGATTTTGGAATCTAAATTCTAATGCAAAAATATTCTTTGTGTGCATGTTTGTGTGTTTGAAAAGAAAGTCATCAGTTATAGCTGCTGATTTTATCAGTTTTGTAAATACAAAAATTAAAAAGTATAAAGAGATAAGAGTTCAAAGATTATTAAAAGGCAAGAAATACTGTAGATATGTGTTGTGTCTATGAGTTTAAAAAATCCCCAAGGGTTGGAAATTTGAGCGTAAACCTGAATAAATCATGCCAAGTGCCAAAATGAACACATTAATTTTTGTAAAAACAGATGCAAAAGCCAAACCTTTTTGAAAAAGAAGCACATAGCCATTCTTGAGTGCCCTGTTGCACTCAGAATAAACATCCTGAGCCATGTTGAATAATCACGAAAGAGGCCAGCACATTTCATAGAGGGGAAAACACTGCTACATTTAAAAATAATCATGGGCTACAAAAGAGCAGTTGGCAGACTTATCAGCCGTTTGGTGGCTAGTAGAATCAGAAAGGCCTGGAGGTGTTGAGAAATATGTCTTTCAGAGCAAAGGTCACTGTGAAAACACCAGGTGTGGCAGTAGGTCTCTCCTGACAGTGACCATGGTTGGTGATAGTGGGCTTGTTGGGTTTCAAAAGATGCTGGCAGATGCTTGGTGGATCCTACAATGTGAGCCGTCCAAAGTAAAGCAGACAAGAAACAAGACTAGTTGAACTAATTCTACTTATTATAAGGCTACATTAAACAAAATCTTGTAAGTCTATAGGCACAAACTTCTGGCTTCCACTTTAACCACTTGACCCATTAGGGCAGGTCCTTTCTAAATTTCTTCCTCTAACTCTTAAGAGACTGTGGGCTCCTGCCTGTCTTGCCCAATTCTTTCTTGGGTAGCATTTATTTCCCTCTTTCCCCAAGATCATTCATACATTTCAATACGCATAGGCATTACACATGGCTACAAGTTGCACAGGCCTATGCTAGAGCATATTTGGTATAGGTCTCATTTTGAAAACAATTTTATTATCAGCTAGAGAACAGTTGTGCTATTGCACAGCAGTTAATACTTACTGGATGGCTATTTTTGTTTTCCCTTTGAGTTAATGATGCCTGAACAGGTCCCTGCAGGTTCAATGGCAAGATTTCAGAAGTGGTTTGCCATTGCTTGCTTCCTAGAGCTGAGACAGAATGACTGGCCCAAGGTCACCTAGCTGACTTCGTGCCTAGGGCAGGACTAGAATGCCTGTCCCAGATTTTAGATGCCTGAATCACTATACCAAACTGGCTCTCTTTGATTAAATATTTTGTATTTTCAAATACCTTCCAGAGAGGAATTTTCCAAGGTCATCTAACCCAGAAAATAAATGCGGTGATATCCTTGAACACCTGCTGAAGTAAATTTGCTAGATGCTTCAAAGATAGATTTACTCATATTTAGAGTGAACTGAATGACAACTTAATAAAGACCTGATAAAATGGTCCAATGTATTGCTGAGGTATATAAATATGATATATATATATCAACAATACCATACCTATGCCTTCTTGAACTTTTACCCATCTTTGCTTCTCAAATCCAGCTGTTGTGGGAGGGGATGCTAAAGTGATTATTTCATAAAGTTGCGTTGATCGCTTCTGGAAAAAACCTAGTTAGACCAAGAAGCTTATAATAACTAGTGTTCAGTTACAGATGCTCTCTTTTCAGGCAAAGGGCTGAAGATGGTAACAAGAGCAATAGTTAAGATCCCTGAAGAAGATACATAATATTTGGGGATTCATTTTGGTTTCAGGTTTAGTTTTGGAATGAGATGGCCTGAATGAACTAAAACATCTAAAGAGAAAGGATAAACACCCCAACCTACATGAATTGGGTCTGATCAGGATTGGAACACAGTATTACTATGACACAGCATAGTCTTCTGAATACCGATTAAATGTAACATATTTTAAGACTTAAGTGCTTATTTTGGCTTCCTAAGTTCCTTGATACACTAAACAGTATCCTACCATTAATGAACAGAAACCCCATAATGTATTACATGTTTCCTGATTAATATTTGCAAATTAATATTTAATTTGTTATTAATATTAATAACTGCAGTATAGGTAGGCTTCAACCTATCACCACAATTGAGCCCAAAATTTATGTTGCTAAGTGAGAAATTTGTTAAGTGAGTTTTGCCCCATTTTATGACTTTCTTACTACATTTGTTTAGTGAATCACTTTTGCAGTTGTTCAGTTACTAACATAGTTATTAAGTGAATCTGGTTTCCTCACTGATTTTGCTTGTCAGAGGGTTGCAAAAGGTGATCATACGACCCTGGGACACTGCAACCGTCATAAATATGAACCAGTTGTCAAGCACCCAAATGTAAATCACATGACCATGAGGATGCTGCAATAGTTATAAGTCACTTTTTTCAGTGCTGTTGTGACTTTGAATGGTCACTAAATGAACTGTTGTAAATTGAGGACTACCTGTATTAATATTTGCAAGCATTTTTACCACAGTTTTCCATGTAAGCATATGTACCATTTCCTATAATGGGTCTTTTTATTAAGTATTTTCCACTGCAGCCATAATATAGCAACCAGCAACATGTGAGACTAAGGAAACAAAGAATGTCACATGTGACTAGAGATTATCTTTTCTGAGGTGATTAATGATTTAGAAGTATTAAATGGATAGAATTGTCCACATATCTAGCTTTTCACTTTATGTTTGGCTATAGTGGGGCCAAAATTCCTGACCAGGCAAGCTTTTGGATTGATTTCAAACTATTTCCCCTCAAAAAGCTTAACTCCAATAAAGATGAATATTGAATTTTGATAGAAATATTACTTATTTCAATACATTCCTACGGTAATACTCAAAGACAAATGAGACATTGGCAATGATGGAAGGAAAAAGGTCTGTAATACAATTTAGCCTTATATGGGGAAATAAGGAAGAAGGTTCTCATTTTCAAATCTGAAGGATATTTGGAAAATATTGTGGAAAACTCTTTTCTTCTGGGGGAGAGTTGAGGAAAATAAAAACAATCTGAATTTTTTCCCCTTAGAAATATCAACAATGAAATGAAATAAAAATTCATGTATTTGTTTATATATATAAACATGTGTGTGTGTGTGTGTGTATACACACATACACACACATACACACACATATACACACACACACATACATACACACACACACACACATACATACAGACACAGAACGAACGTTGTCTTACCTGAACGTTCCTTCTCTGCGCGCTGATGGAGAATCCAAATAATGGGTAGTTCCTCAGCTTCATTGCTGGACTGGGTGACTGTTTCTTTAAGAAACATCCTTGGCCACTCCTCCTTTGCCTGGCTAATCTCCAGTTCATTCGCGAAGTCAACAGAGGATGGTATATTCCTGAAACAACAGAAGGAAAGAAGAAAAAGAAAAAAACAAGGCAGTCCTAGCCGGAAGCAGCCCAGGGATGGGTTGGATTCTCCATCAGCGCGCAGAGAAGGAACGTTCAGGTAAGACAACGTTCGTTCTCCAGCACGCTGCCTGGAGAATCCAAATAATGGGATATACCCAAGCTAGTTAGAAGAAGGGTGGGAGGCTGCGTCACCCCGGGGAGGAAGAGCCAGGACAGACTGCAGTACTCGACGTCCAAAAGAAGCTTCAGCCGAGGCAAAGGAGTCAATTTTGTAATGTCTAACAAAAGGAGTCAAGGTAGTCCACGTGGCAGCCCTACAGACATCAAGGATGGAAGCCTGGGTAGCCCAAGCCGCTGAGGTGGCTGCGCTCCTGGTGGAGTGTGGAAGTATCTTCCCTGGCAGAGGAGTCCGTCTGGTGCGATACGCCATGATGATGCAGGCCCTGATCCAACGGCCTATCGTGGATGATGAAACCTTCATGCCCAAAGTAGAAGGATTGAAGGACAGGAACAAGGCTTCGGATTTACGGAAGGCCGCAGTCCGTTTGATATAGCGGCGGAGAGCCCGTTTAACGTCCAGGGTATGCCATTGCTGTTCAAGATGATGGCTAGGAGCCGGACAAAAGTCAGGCAGAATTAACTCCTGGGCACGGTGGTACAGAGAATTTATCTTCGGCAGGAAGGAAGGATCTGTACGGAGAACCACCTTGTTGGGATGGAACACGCAAAGGTCCGGCCGTACCGAAAGCGCCGCCAACTCAGACACACGTCTTGCCGAAGTAATTGCCACTAAGAAAGCAACCTTAAGCGTTAGATATCGTAGAGATATAGATGCCAAGGGCTCAAAGGGAGGTGACATGAGAGCTGATAGAACGAGTGGCAAGTCCCAGGTTGGGTATCTATGAATAGTAGGAGGACGGAGATTGGATGCGCCCCGTAAAAATGTCCGTATACTGGAATTCTGGGTCAAAGGACGATCGTTCCCAGATGACAGAACTGTGCTAAGGGCGGCCACTTGTCGCCTCAGGGTGTTAGGAGCAAGGCCACGGTCCAAGCCGTCCTGTAGAAAGACAAGCACGTCAGAAGGAGAAGCAGTAGTAGGGTCCTGATGAGAGTTGGAACACCATGTGCAAAAGGCACGCCAGGTGGCGTCGTATATACGGTTAGTGGATGCACGTCTGGCAGACTGCATGGTGTGGATCACACAGGCCGGGATGTTGTCCTTCCTCAATCTGATCCTCTCAAACGCCAGACGGTCAACTGCAGCCATTGAGGATCTGGGTGCAGTACGACCCCCTGGCTGAGAGATATCCGGTCGTTGGGGATGTGCCAAGGACGTTCCACCGAGAGGTTCCGAAGATCCGCGTACCAAGGGCGACGCGGCCAATTGGGGGCGACCAGGATGAGGTCCGCTTTCTCCTCCAGCAACTTGCGAATCACTCGGGGAATGAGAGGCAATGGGGGAAAGGCGTAGAGAAGGCCTTGTGGCCATCTGCTCCGAAGAGCGTTGCACCCCTCTGCTCCTGGACAGGGGAACCGGGAGAAGAACCGGGGAAGATGAGTGTTCAGCTGGGTTGCGAACAAGTCGACCGTTGGAAGGCCGAACCGCTTCGACAGCTCCCCGAACAGAGCCGGAGCTAGACGCCACTCCGCCTGATCTATTGGAGTCCGGCTGAGCCAATCTGCCGTGATGTTCTCGACCCCGGATATGTGTTCGGCTGTTAGGGAGAGGACGTTCCTCTCTGCCCAAAGGAGCATTCTCGTCGCTTCCTCCATTAGCTGTCTGGAGCGAGTTCCCCCCTCTCTGTTGATGTGGGCTTTCGTTGTCGTATTGTCCGTTAGGACTAGGACATGATGCCCTCTCACAGACGTCTTGAAGTGACGGAGAGCGAGGTGGACAGCTCGTAGTTCCAGCCAATTTATGTCGTGCCGTAAGTCCCGAGTGGACCAGCGGCCCTGGACAACTGACGACTGCAGATGGGCGCCCCAGCCGAATTGACTCGCATCCGTCGTCAGGGTTAAGCGACAGGGTTCCAGGAAGAAGGAGCCCTTCCGTATGGACGGGGAGATCCACCACCTCAGAGACAGCCGTACCGTCATTGGAAGGACCACGGTGATGTTCGAACAGGCCCGGTGGGATCTTTGATAGGGCAGGAGGAACCATTGGAGGGGGCGAGAGTGTAGACGAGCCCACGGGACGATGGAGATGCACGAAATTAGCTTGCCGAGTAATTGGGACAAGGTGATCAGGGACACGGACCTGCGGGCAAGAACCTTGGTCACTGATGACTGGATGCTGTGAATCCTGTCGGGGGATAGGAAAACCCGGCAGCTGATGGAGTCGATGAGAGCACCCAGATGGAGGATGCGAGTGGTAGGCAAGATTTGACTTTTGTTGAGGTTCAGGGAGAACCCGTGTTGTCGCAGGACACGAGAAACGACCTTCAGATCGACGACAGCCTGATGACGAGAGGCAGAAAGGATAATGATGTCGTCCAGATAGCACATAATCCTGATGGGGACTTGTCGCAGAGATGCTGCTAATGTAGCCAGCAGTTTCGTGAAGGTCCGAGGGGCGGACGAGAGGCCGAACGGCATGGCCCGATACTGGAAGTGCCTGTTGGCATAGGCAAATCGAAGAAACCGTCGATGACAAGGACGGATCGGGACATGCAAGTAAGCCTCCTTGAGATCGATTGACGTCATAAAGTCGCCTCGTCGGACGCCCTGCAGGATCGATCTGAGCGAGTGCATCTTGAAATGGTGGTATTTGACAAACTTGTTCAATGCTTTTAGGTCCAAGATCCCTCTCCAGTCCCCGGAGGACTTGGGGACGAGAAACAGGCGCGAGTAGAACCCGGAGCCCCGTTGTTCTACTGGCACTGGCTCGATAGCGCAGATGTCGAGTAGGTGTTGAACTTCTGCGTCCATTAACGCCCTCCTTGCCGGATTGCTCGGAAGAGGGCACCGCAGGAAGCGGCTCGGAGGGCTGGAGAGGAAGTCCAAGGTGAGACCGAAGCGCACAGTCTGAAGGACCCAAGCATCCGTTGTGGAAGAGATCCATTGGGGCAAAAAATGGAGAAGACGACCACCGATAGGAAGCTCTGCGGAATAGTCACTTGCCCCTCCTGAAAGATCGGTTGGAAGCTCCGCGGTACTGGCGTCTGGAGGAGGGTTGGCCTCTGCCTCGATCACGGTAGGCAGGCCGCTCAAAGGCCCGATCTGCTCCGTAGGAGTAATGTTGTCTTGGAAAGTAGGACCCCCTGGGTCCGGAATCAGTCCGAAAAGGCTGACGCTGGCCATAAGGGGTAAACCGCCTATCGTGGCGCCTGTAGGAGGATGGCATGATTTTACGCTTATCCTTGTCCTCCACAAGGATAGGGTCTAAAGCGTCACCAAAGAGGAGGGACCCCTTGTAGGGAGCAGATGCCAGCTTCCACTTTGACTTGAGGTCCGCCTTCCAATGGCGGAGCCAAAGAAGACGCCGGGTGGTGACATTGGAAACAAGAGCCCGGGACGAAAACTTTGCTGCATTTAAAGAGGCGTCCGCACAGTACTCAGTGGCTGCAATGATTTTATTAATGTCGTGATGCAGCCTGCTGTCCTCGGGTGGAAGCCGCTCCTGTAATTGGCGCATCCAGATGAGCGATGCGCGGGCAAAGAAGGAAGTCGCAGTAGAAGACCTGATGGCCCAAGCAGCGGCTTGGTGTGTCTTACGGAGAGACAGCTCAGACTTCCTGTCCTCGGCCTTGAGGCCATCAAGGACGTCGTTAGATATCACCGAGGAAGACGTAAGGTGGGCCACAGGGGGGTCAACAGCTGGCAACTGGATCAGGTCCTGGAAGGAAGGATCAGAGCAATACAATCGTTTGTCAAGACCGGTGGGAGCCGAGATATAGGCCGGCTGAGACCAGGACCTTTGAACCACATCAGTGAATAATTCCGGACATGGGATAAAATCCTGGTCCGGTTTCTGCAGGCGAAATAAGTCACCATGGGGATTGGGATCCGAGGTCTGAGATGATTGAGATGGAGCAATCCCCATGTTAGTTGTAACCTTGGCCTTGTGGAGCAAGGACTTAAACATGGAAGGTCGGAAAAGTCCCGTAAAAGCAGGCCTTTCCGGAGTTAGATCCTCATCCTCGGATAATTCCCCTTCCTCGAGCTCGTCTTCCTCCCAAGGAGAGTCCTCCATGATAAGGGGATCCGGATGATAAGAATAGGCAAGTCGCGGATCATCACAGACCTGAACCAAGGGGGGCTGAGCCCTGGCCGGGGCGTGAGGCACTTGGTGAGGATCAGAAGACAGGATGCGAGACATCGTCTGAGACACGAGATCCTGGATGTCCCTAGAAAGCGCAGGCTGGAGGCCCTCAGATGTACGAAGACCAGCTGCAGTTGGCGTAAAGGTAGCCTCTGGAGGGGTCTTTCCCAGAGGTCGGGTGGCAGGTGCACTGGGTCCTGGGTCCACAGACGGGAAGGCCGCAGCTCTCAAAAGTTGAACATCAGAAGAGCCTTGCGGCGACCCAGATGTAGTTTGAGGCACAGGGAGTGACCTGGCTGGAGACAGCTGGCGATGACAAGGTTGAGCTCTTTGTTGGGCAAGAAGATATTGCCTTTCAAAGGCCTTACGCTTCCTTTCCTCAGCTCTGTCAGCAGCAGAGGAGCGTTTAGAAGAATGAGGACTAGCAGACCTAGCCCTGACTTCACGATTTTTAGGACCCTTGGATGAGGTTTTAGCTCTCTTCCTGGTCTCAGGAGGACTGTAGGCCTGCTCAATGTCGGAAGACATGTCCGAATCCGCCATAACGACGACACGGAAAAGGTAAGCAGCTGAAACAAGTCAGAGATGCAAAATAATTAATTAATTCGTTTTTTTTGTTTTTTTTTTGGTATTATAAATATTATTATTATTATTATTATTATTATTATTATTATTATTATTATTATTATTATTATTATTATTATTATATATATCCAGAGATAAGCCAATCAGGAGGAAAGAGCAAACTTCGGAAAAAGGAACCAATTAATCAGGGCAATCAGGTGTCACAACACCCCCAGCCTATTGGCCACAAAGGAACCCAGGGTTGCCTAGGAGAAAGGAGGTTGGAGTGGCCTCAGCTTTGGATAGCAGACCATAGTGGATCAGCCCATCTTCACCTCACTGTGTGGCAGATTCGTCCAGCCCAGCAACAGTAATGGCGGGAAAACTGCAGGGCTGACAAAAAACGGGCGCTAGGCTGAATTCAGCCCTCAAGCGCCTCAGCTCCCAAGCGCCGAAGATAGGACAGGAGAGGGAAGCTGCTAGGCTCCCCAAAAAAAAACAGGCGCACACGGCTTGCAAAGACATATGTAGCCGAAATCACGAGAAGCCTGAGAAGCGCTGAGGCAGTTTAAAAATGGCGCGCGGCTAGAATTTTCGCCGCCAACGCCATAACGGACGAGCGCCGAAGCCGTCAATCATCCAAAGGGCGCGCTCAGCTCAGCCTAGCCGCCGAGCGCTGCCAGCAGAATAAAAAGGGAATCGGCTCGCTCTTTGAATTACGATCGCTTCAGACCTTGAGGAAGCGATCAAGGGGGTTTGCGGGGCAATGTAGGGACCCCCAGCCGCCACAGAGATCGTTGGAGTGGTGTGGGAGGCAGAGGGGGGGATCCGGCTATCCAGACCCCCACGCAGTACCCCGGCGGCAGGCCAATCACTCGGAGTTGCCTTCAGGTAGAGCTCCGAGGAGTCTGTTACATAAAGAAACAGCGGAGAGGAGTCCCCTGGATAGAACCCCAGGCTAACTCACCCGGCGCAGTAACAACAGGGCCGTTAGTTGAGACACTGAATCCACACCACTCTGAAGAAGTTATCAGAAGAATTTCAGATGGAAAATCCAAATAATGAGGTATTTCACCAGCCAAATTGCTAGAGCCAAGGAAAAAACCCAGTCTCTCACTTGACTGAGTGAATGAACTGGAGATTAGCCAGGCAAAGGAGGAGTGGCCAAGGATGTTTCTTAAAGAAACAGTCACCCAGTCCAGCAATGAAGCTGAGGAACTACCCATTATTTGGATTCTCCAGGCAGCGCGCTGGAGAATGCAGTCATCAAATTCTTAAAGCAACAGAAAGTTAAATAAACCTAGATGGAAACGGAAATATGCACCCGGATAAAGATGGCTTATAGTAGCTATATTAGAAAATGTGCAAAAATGGAAAATAATGGCATTTCTGGAATAATGATATAGTAATGTCTGAAATTAATTATTTGTGGTGCTTCATTTACTTCCAAAAATGATTGTTCTGATAACTGATACCCTGAGCGTTTGTGCTAAAGTCTGGTCTTGCCAACAGCATTGCTCTGCAGCTGAAGAGATCTAAAGAACAGATTAATGAAAAATAAAATTTTGCTAGCAGCTTTTCAGCCACCAGATGGAACTAGAGTTCTATTGTGTTTATTACCTTTATGATATCTAATATCAAAGCTCAAAAATGTGACAGATATTAGTTCTGACAGAGATGCCTTAGCATCATGTTGAAATCACAAATACATTCTAATTTCCTTCAAGGTTTCTCCTTGTTTTCATCTTGTTGATCAGCCTTAACATTAACTATGTAATTTAAGCATATTTTAAAGCTTAAGCACATTTAAGAAACAAGCAACTGCAAGTCTAAACAACTCTACAAATGACCTTGTAGACGAATAAAATTAATTCATTGTTGTCTTTCAAAGAGAAAGCAAAACATAGCATACAATGCAGGAGAATGCAATACTAATCTACAGGTATTATACTCTAGCACAAAAATAGCATCCATTCTTTCAATAATTCAAGAACTAAACCAAGGAAAATCCACTGGATTTTATTTTCTAGTCACTTAACTAGGAAGCTTATGAAACTTTTTGAACCCTTCAGAATTTAATGCTATGAACTCTTTTTTAAAAATGCACATTGTGCTTAATGGGTTTTACTCCCAGATAAGATATGGAGATACAGCTTTCTTTCTGAAATCCAAAATCAATGGATCTTTTTTTTATTCCTGCAACAGTGTTTGCTTTCGGGATTCAGACTAGAGCCTATGAAAAAAAGAGATCTACTTGTCTCTTTTGATTCTCTGTTATTTTAAGAAAAAAGAACCAGATCAACATATTCCCATAATTGTGTAGCAGAAATGAGCCTGTTTATTTATCTTGTTTGAAAAGGAGCACATCTGCAGAAGCTGGGAGAATGCCAAAAACTGCCACTAATTTCAGCAGAGATGGTCTTTGCTCAGTGAGTAGGAAATTCCAGATCAGCAGATGACTGTAGCTTTCCTGAAGGATGACAGTGCAGACATCAGCATAAGGACAGGGAAGAAATGCATGTAAAATGCAATGAAAAGTAGAATAAAAAGCAATGGTCTTTTTTGGAAACATTTATTTTTAGCATCGGATGCTTATTATGTCTAACAAAAAGAACTGAAGCTTCAGGCAGCTGTGGTTAAGAGCCAAAGGAGATACATTAATAGAAATCTCATTTACTGCTACCTTTAATTTAAAAATAAGCAACTTCTATTAGGCAATGGAGTTTCCTCGTTTCTTTTCTCATCATAATCCCAAGGAAAAAAAAACCCCTTCTACTCATGCATAGCTACTACTACTGGTACCTATTATTATGATTATATTATATGATTATTATTATGATTTATCACTTATATCTTTTTTGTACACTAAGAGCTTATGCACCGAAAACAAATTTCTTGTGTGTCCAATCACACTTGGCCAATAAAGAATTCTATTCTATTATAGGGAATGTTCTCCTGTCCTTCCCCCCTGGATTTTCACTTAAAAGGGTACAGAATCTACGGCCTTCCTATTGACTAATGACAACTCCCAGAAGCCTTAGTCAACATGGCCAATAGCAAGGGATGCTAGAACTGCCCTTAAGTAATATCTGCACTGCCAAGACAAGGTTAACTCCACAATCCAGATGAAATGCAGCCATGACTAGGCTCATCCTCACATCATCTTCACAGTCAGCTTCATTTGGTGGATGTGTGACCGCATGTTAAGTGTTGTAGTTGGCACCTTTTTTTTTCCTCCTCACAATTTCTCATCAGGAGCCTGCATTCTTCATCATATTAAACAACTGCATTCAAACAGGTAATTTTGTAATTAACAGATTGGATTCCCAGGATTTTTCATCAAGGTCTGTCTCCCAGCTACTGAGTTTTATTTTCCTCTTCCTAATGCATATTCCTCTCCAAGGAAGAGATGGAGATTTTCTCCCACACAATTTTAGCTGAGTTTCCTTTAAAGCACAGCATTTCTGCTTATATCCCGTATTGTTGAACTGAAAGCCTTCCTTTTGCTTGTCAAAAATCCCTTTGTTACCATACAAGCTGAAATATATTACTCAAAGCCATGAGGCATCCTCAACTTTGCTGGAAGGACAAATCTAAAATTTCTTCAGGCTTTATGAGTCACATTAAAAGAAAGTAATACTTTGCAGGTAGTCCTCAACTTACTACCGTTCATTTAGTGACCATTCAAAGTTACAACAGCACTGAAAAAAGTGACTTATAAATGTTTTTCATACTTACGACCTTTGCTGCATCCCCATGATCATGTGATCAAAATTCATATCCTTGGCAACTGACTCATCCTGAAGACCATTGCTGTGTCCCAAGGTCATGTAATTTATTTTTGAGACCATTTGACAAGCAAAATCAATGGGGAAGTCAGATTCACTTAACAACCATGTTACTAACTTATCAACTGCAGTGATTCATTTAACAACTGTGGCAAGAAAGGTCATAAAATGGGGCAAATTCACAACAAATGTGTCATTTAACAACAGAAATGTTGGGGTCAGTTGTCCTCATAAATCGAGGACTACCTGTACTCCTTTAAAGGTGGAGACTGTTGTATTCCCTAACATGCAATTGGCAATATAAAGCCTCTCCAGAATAAGCATGAGTAGAAATGAAGAACATTCAGTTGTGAAAAAAGTGAGATGGTTACAGCTCACAAAGCACCAGGACTAGTCTAGCCACATCTCAGGGTATAAGGCAGTGTCTCTCAATTTTGGCTATTTTAAGATGTGTGGACTTCAACTCCCAGAAGTCATGCTGGCTGGGGAATTCTGGGAGTTGAAGTTCACACATTTTAAAATTGCCAAGATTGAGAAACACAATTCACTATAGAATAAAAAGTGTATAAGAATACAGAATTTTATCCTTGCAGTCTTAACACGAGGACTTATTACCCTTCAGCAGATGGGAGTCTTTTGTATTCTGCACCCAGTAATGCCTGCTATGTACCATACAGACAATAGTATTGGTCTTCTGTGCCATGGTTATAAATTTTCATGTCCATCTGTGCCCTGTTGCACAAGAAGAAGGTTGCTGAGGGATGACTTGATTCTTTTCTGAGCTCTCCCTCTGCCTTGAACCAGATCCTGTCTCTATGTACTGGTGCATCTGTGGTTGTATCAAGCTGGCTATGATGGCATTTTAAAATATCCTTAAATTTCAAGCCATGAAATTTGGTTCAAAGCATAAAAAGACAAGAAATGTGCCTTGTTCCTTTATGAAAACAAAAACTGGGATTTAGAATAGTTCATAAAGAGACATTTACTGATAGAGAAATAGACAAATTATACAACAAACTAATTAAAATTATTAAATGGGGTTATTTTTTATAGAAAACAAGAATATGTTCAAGAATATATCAGTCCATATAAAATGTGTAATTTGGATTGTATTAATCTAATTTATAGTATGATTTAATTATTGTTGAGAACTAGCATTTGTTATGCTTTTACCCTTCATCTTATTTTATAATGTCAAAACAAAGTGGATTTCATTACTTAATATGAGTACTGTTAGTCAAACCATTGGCTGCATTTGCATTTCCAAAAAATAAGTGACAGAAACTCATTTATTTTAATAACTATTTCAGCATCTCATTTTCCTATTCTTTTATAAAATTCTGCTTCCTTCAAACTGTAAAGAAGGAAGCATACATTATTAGTCATTTTCAGTTTACTTTTTTAAAGAAACAAGACAAATCATTTATTTATTTCCAAACGTATCTTATAACTATCTTGAAGGAAAATTGTAGTAAAGGGGCCACACAGAAAAGGACCAGGAGAAAAAGCAAGAAAGAAAATATTTGCTAATTTTCTTCAGCAATCAAAACAATACTATCACATTTGTTCTCTTTCACAGAACAAATACATTTTTTTTTTGGAAATATTGTCAATTAGAATGGTAGTGGTTGATTTATGCTGAAAGCCCCACCCAAGCTGTGGCAAGAAGCTATAAGGGAATGAGAAAACTATTTATGAACCAGGCCAGCAAAAATGCCAATGGGTCAGAAAAACATTCTAATATAGAAGGCACACTTCTAGGCATTTGCTAACTGCCGAGTTTAGATCACTTCACTTTTGAACTGTAGTATTAGTATGACAAAGTAGAATAAACAGGTTTCCCCCAAGCTGGAATCTTCTAAATGTGTTGGATATCAACTCCTAAAATTCTCAAGCAGGAGAAGTCTTTTGGGATATATCTTGGGGAAAATTGTATCTTAACTTGAAATCTCTTTCTAAGCTTTGTGCTATTGTAATACTCCAAGATCACATGATGCTATTAAATCAAACAACCTCTAGTGATTTTATTGCCCTGGCTATATAATATTTTTAGGAACAGTAAGGAAATGTTTTGTCATGCCTTCTTCTGGTATACTATTAAGATACACAAATACAACGAAGTAAATGTATCAACAGCAGGCACAAAGACACTTGGTGGAGAATTAGCTAAAAAAAAAACTTAGTAGGCACAAATACTGTTACAATATTTTGAGGATCAGACTCAATAATAAATTCAGAAGTATTTTTCTTCAGTTAAAGAAGAGTTTATTCATAACAGGCATTCTACTTGTTCTGTCAGATTTTACAGTGAGAAGCAAGCATGAGGTAAAAGCATTCTCTATTTATATCAGAGGGGAGGAGTCAAGGATGGGGGTGATTACATATGAATACATTAAAGGAGGAGGAATAAATTAACTCTTAATATCCTGTACATATATACATATCTCTTGTTATAGAATAAGGCATTTACTTATGACAAATCCCCCTCTAAATGCCGATTCGATATATAACAATGATTGCATTCGGATTCAGAGCTATATAGTACTTGTAATTTTGATGTCAAGTATTTGTGTTGTTTAGAAGGTAAAGGTTTAGTTAATATATCAGCTATTTGTTCTGAGGTTTCGCAGTGGATTGCTTTAATGAATCCATCCTGAGATAAATGTCTGACGTGTTTAAATTTGATATCTATATGTCTGGATCTTTGACCAATGGCGTCAGATCTTGATATTTCTATAGCTGCCTTATTATCTTCATGTATGACAAATGGTAGTATTGGATTTTTCCAAATATCAGATAATAAATCATTAAACCATACTAAATTATTTGAGGCTTTAGATAAACAGACGTATTCTGCCTCTGTAGTGGAAGTCGCTACTAAATCTTGTTTCCCAGTGTACCAGAATATTGGGCAACCATTTAAAAATAATACATAACCTGAGGTGCTCTTTCTACATTTGATGTCACCTGCCCAGTCTGCATCAGCGTAACTGGTGATAATAGGTTCTTTAATATTATTGGGTTCTAAGAGTAGGCAGAAATTTATGCTGTGCTTTAGATATCTTAGTATTCGTTTGACTGCTTCCCAATGATACATAAGTGGCTTACTTACATGTCTAGATAATAAATTAAGTGGCAGAGCTATATCAGGCCTGGTCCAATTAGATATATACAAGAGAGAACCAATAATTGATCTATACAATGTATTGTTCTCGAATTCAGGCGAAGATTCATCCATATTCCTTAAAAAATCAGTCTGCATAGGAGTATCGCAAGGTTTGGCATCTCTTAAATTGCATTTTTCCAGAAGTTCTATAATTTTATCTCTCTGAGATAATTTGAATCCCTTTCTTGTCTTATTGATTTGAACTCCAAGGTATTTGTTTACCCTTCCTAGCGACTTTAAAGAGAAATGTTCACTTAGTCTGGATACAAATAAGTCTTTCTTTTCTTTATGTTTGCCTATATACAAAATATCATCCACATAAATTAACACAAATTCTAATGATTCACCTTCCTTTCTAACAAAAAAGCAATTGTCTGCAGTTGTGGCTTTGAAATCCATATTTTTAAGCACGCTGACAAGACATTCATACCAACGCTTGCCGGATTGTTTTAATCCGTACAAGCTTTTGTTAAGTAACCAGATCTCATCTCTGTTTGTACATTGGCTATGAGGTGCCCTTACATATATCTCTTTGTCGAGTTTTGCATGTAAGTATGCAGTCTGCACATCATATTGAAAGACATCAAGATTGAGTATAGCCGCTATGACTAAAGCTGTCTTAACACTTTCAGTTCTTACAGTGGGAGAGTATGTGTCAGTGTAATCCTCAGGATATTTTTGAGCGTAACCTTGTGCGACTAATCTAGCTTTATATAATTTATTACCCTCTTCTAAATCTTTGATTTTGAATATCCATCTGGTGCCTATAATTGTCTTGTTCTTAGGTGCAGGGACTGGTGTAAATACACCTAATTCACGCAAGCTGTTCATTTCTTTTGTTATGGCTAATTCCCATTTTTCTTTTTCTTCCATGGGAAGTTTTAACACTTCCTCATATGTGTTAGGTGTTGGTATCTCGTCATTCACACACATTATATAATCCTTATACTTATTAGGTAATTGTCTTCTGTTACACCTGATTGTTCTTATTGGAGTGCTCTCATTATCGTGTAGATATCTTGCTTCCTTTTTGGTTAATGAATCTGTTTTTATCCTGGTGTGGTTACCTGTCCATGTTTTGTTTTTGTCATCATGTGTGTTATGTTCATGTTTCTCTCTTTCTATTCTGTCTTGTTGTTTAATGTTTGGTTTAGTATTTTGGATTATCTCGTTAAGATGTATCTTAGACCAGTTGGCCTGTTCATGAAACACTGCTGTTCTTGAGACTATGAATTTGTTATTACTGTCAATGAATCTATATCCTTTTGTGCCTGTTTCGTATCCCATGAATCTAAGCCTTCTGGATACGTTATCTCCCTTACGTCTTAATTGTTTTGGTATGTGTACGTCTGCTGTAACCCCAAATATGTGCATGTGTGAAATTTTAGGTTTCCTATTGTACATCACTTCGTATGGTGTTTTATTTAGTATGCTAGACCAGGTCCTATTTTGGGTATAGTTTGAATATAGTAATGCTTCTGACCAGAATTGTTTTCCTAAACCAGCATCTTCTAATGTACATCTAATCATGGTTTGCAGTGTCGAGTTCTTTCGTTCTGCTGTACCATTTTGAAACGCAGAAAATGGGCTAGTCGTGAAGTGTAGCATTCCTTTGTCTTTTATCCATTGTGAGAATTCTTTAGACATGAATTCGGATCCCCTATCTGTCATGATTCGTTTTATTTTGATATTGTGTTGTGTTTCTACACGTTTGTAAAATTCTTTGAATTTTTGGAAAGTTTCATCTTTGTGTTTTAAAGTATAAACAAATCCATAACGGCTATAGTCGTCTACAATAGTTAGGAAATATCTTTTTTTGTATGTGATGGATGGTGTTAATGGACCAACCAGATCCATATGTACCAGATCAAAAATTTGGTTAGAGGTTCTTGTTGCCCTTTTTGGTTTTGGGTTAGTTCTGAGTTTTGATGATTTACATACTGAGCATTCTAAATAGTTTTTACAATCCTTTATTTTAACGCCATCAGCATGTTCAATCATTTTTTGTATTACAGGGAAACTTGCATGTCCCAATTTTCTATGCAACATGTGTGCACATTCATCATGAATTGGTTTGCCTATATTGGGCCTTTTGTTATTGTGTGTATCACTAGTGGGTGTGTCTTTGTGATTATAGTGTGTTTTGGGTTCTTCATTGTCATTGTTGTTACTATGTTCACTGTCTATGTTAATGTCGTCATCAGTGTTTGCATTAATGTTATGCAACCATTTATCTTCTGTTACAAGAAAGGGTAGACCCCCTTCGATAATTACACTATTCAATTTAGTCCCATTCTTTTCTAGTATTGCTTTTCCTCCAGAGAAGATTATATTTATGTTGAAATCTTGGCTTAATTTCACTGCACTAAGTATGTTATGTGATATTTCTGGTATCAACAATACCCCCTCTATTTTACCCAAACCAGGTATATTTACATTTCCTTTCCCTATGACTTGAACATTTTCTTGATTGGCTACTCTTATCATAAATTTATCATTTGTGAATGAAGACAGTATTTTCTTGTTATTTGTTGTATGATTAGTCGCCCCTGAATCTATGAGCCAAGCATTATTTTTTGATTTTTGTGTGATGACATCGTTATGTTTATCTAATCCATTTAATGATCCTGATTTCCTATCCCTTGAATTATCTCTATCCTTTCTGCGTTCTCTGTAGTTTGGGGAGTCCCTATATCTGTATCTATCAATAGATGATTGCCTGTCTTGATATCTACCCCTATAGTCACGGTTTTGTCTTTCCCTATGAAACATGGGGCAATCTCCCTTAGAGTGTTTTCTGGATCCACAATTGTAACATTCAATTGTTTTTTGGTGATTCTCTTGGAAGGCTACTCTTTTTGCCTGTCTGTGTTCTGTGTATGCATTGTATCTACTTTTCCTCAAATTATCTTCAGCTATTAACTTGTTTGACAGACTTTCTATGGATAAGTATCCTAGATTGATTGAGTCTAAGTGTGATATGTAGTTATCCCATGATGAATCTAATGAGTTAAGGATAACGCTTTTCATTGTCTGTTCTGATATTATTTCTCCTCTTAGATGTAATTCTGCTCTGATTTTGTTTAAGGATATTAAATGTTCACTTATGGTGGTTCCAGATCTTAATTTGGCTGAAAAGAAATCTTTAGACATCCTAGTGGTTGTTGCTACACTTTCACTGTGAAACAATTTAAACATGCATTGAATTATTTCTGAAACAGTAAGATTATGCTTAATACTGTAGTACATGGCAGGTGATATGCTAGAAATTATTAAATAGAATGCTCTGTGATGCAGGCAGTCCATTTTTAGAGTCCAAGGTCTTTTGGGAGGATTGGTTATAAAAAATAATAAATTTTCTTTCATAAAGACAACCTGAATTTGTTGACACCATTCCTGTAAGTTGATGCCATCAATTCTAAGTTTTGGGAAATCACTGGGTAGATTCCCAATATTATTATTCCCACTACTTACAACTGTGGGTAGTCCATGGTCCTGTAGATGTTGAAAATTGCAGAATGGTGTGGGTATTCTGCTGATGAGCTTGAGAGGTTCTCCTTCTTCATAAAGTTCATTGTAGTTCTCTGTGTTCATCTGCGCATGCGCGTTGGTCATTTCTCTGCTGAAGCCGCTGGGAGAGGTTCTCTTTGCTGTAGCTCCCTCGTAGTGCTCTCCTTCTGATGATTCGGTCTCCGGCTCGATCTTGGGTGTTCTGCTGGCAGCTGTGGTTCGTCTCTTCTCTTTGGAGCTTTCTTGCTTGGGGTATTTTGTTCTTTGGATCATTTGCGGTGTGGGGGAAAGTTCGCAGGGCCCTCTGGGTTCAGGCGTCGTCATCATCGTCGTCCGGATCGAGTCGTGCAGGCTTTGAGGTGTCTGTTTATTTCTTCGTCTCTTTTGTATTTTTGCATTATCGGCTTTTATCGATTCTTTTGAAATTGTTAGACTTGTGCCAAATGTTTTAAATAGTTTTCTCATGGGTGTTTCGATTTCTTGTTCGGTGGATGATTCTTCTGTATCTGTTTCTGACTCTTCAGAAGAATAAATATATTTTTTGTTATTTTTTGTGTTTTTTCGCGCCAGAGTTTTTGAATGTTGCATTCTGATTGGTTCAGCCGTGTTCATTTCTGTGGCCGGTTGAAGAAAAGATGGCTGCCTTTCAAAATTTTGAGCGGGACCTCTGGTCTTGCTTCTGGTCATTTTTTCTTTCGTTGTAGGTTCGCTCACCATTTTTGTATTTTCGGGTTTGGCTTTTCCAATGTCTTTTTCTCTCGCTGCTCCGTTTTCTTCCAAGAAGCCTCGGAGTTCCGCGATGAGTTTGTGGTCATCTTTTTGACCTTTTATTAGCCTCAGTATCTCCGATCTGAGGTCTTTGTCTTTTATTTCGTTCTCTTCTTGGTTGTCGGTTTCATCTGCTGTTTCTTCGATGTCTGTGGTGTTATCTTCAGATTCTTTGATTGTTATATTTATTGGTTCGTCGATCATTTCGTGATCTGTTTTTGTTTCTTTATCATTTGCCCTGGTGTTGGGTCTTTCTTTTTTGTTCTTGAGGTTTTCTTTCTTAGGCATGTTGGATTTTATTGAGTCAGTTCAACCATCGACTGCTACCAGTTTGTTACAATATTTTGAGGATCAGACTCAATAATAAATTCAGAAGTATTTTTCTTCAGTTAAAGAAGAGTTTATTCATAACAGGCATTCTACTTGTTCTGTCAGATTTTACAGTGAGAAGCAAGCATGAGGTAAAAGCATTCTCTATTTATATCAGAGGGGAGGAGTCAAGGATGGGGGTGATTACATATGAATACATTAAAGGAGGAGGAATAAATTAACTCTTAATATCCTGTACATATATACATATCTCTTGTTATAGAATAAGGCATTTACTTATGACAAATACAAGTCTACAACTGCTGCTAAAGAAAAGGGCAAAGGAGGATAATAGCCATTTCTTAAATAGACAATGTCTCGTGTAGTGCCTTTGTTTTTTAAGATAGGCATGGAGAGATTTTACAATATGGCATTTAACCAAACAGCCGTTTAGTACTTGGATTTCTGACAAATTCAGTCCAACTACAAATACACATATACTTAAAATCAGAAGAGTTGCTTGATCATCAGAAAAAGAAAAGTACAGATAGTCCCAGACTTGCAACTCCACATTGTTAAGCAATGTGGCCATTAAGTGAATCATCACATGACTGGATCCAATTTTACAACTATTTTTACCATGGTTAAGTGAATCACAAGGTTGTTATGCAAATCCAGCATCCCCAATTGACTTTGCTTGTTGGAAGCTGGCTGGGAAGGCTACAAATTGCAATCACATGACCACAAGACACTGCAATTGTCATAAATATGAATGTTGTCAACAGGGGTGGGTTCTAATTTTTTTTACTACCGGTTCTGTGGGCGTGGCTTATTTTGTGGGCATGGCGTGGTGGGCGGGTAATATGACTGGGTGGGCGTGGCCAACTTTTTTTTTACTTTTAAAAGCATACTTCTGCAATCTTAAGAGGTTGCAGAAAAAAATGCTTTAGAAGCTTCTGACAATCCCAGCTGAGCTGCGCGATCCTTTTACTTTTAAAAGCATTTTTTCAGCCGAAGAGGTTGTAGAAAAAATGCTTTTAAAAGAAAAAAAAAAGCCTCTGATGAGGTGGGAGGAGTAAGTGAGCGGCAACCGGGCCGGAGACCGGCGGGCGTGGCCAGCCAATGTTATTACCGGTTCTCTGAACTACTACAAATTTTTATTACCGGTTCTTGCGAACCGGTACGAATGGAGATAACCCACCACTGGTTGTCAAGCATCCAAATTGCGATCACATGACATGATATGATGGTTGTAACTTTGAAGATTGGTTGTAAGTCACTTTTTCAAAGCAGTCATAACGTCACTCCATTGTTGAATGGTCATACCTCGAGGACTACATGTAGTTCGTTACATCATTTTGACGACTCTCATTGCACTAGCACTGATGATGTTATATAGTTTGGGTAATGAAACATCTGCAAGAAAACAACAAGCTCAGAGAGCACCAAGGACCCCTCAGAATGATGTGACAAACTACAGGTAGTCCTCAAGGTATGACCATTCAACAATGGCATGACGTCTGCAAGAAAACAAGAAAGCTCAAGAGCACCGAAGACCTTTCATTTCAACCCTGAGCTACAAATATTCTCTTTTATTGGTTACATCATTCAATCAATTGGAAGGAAAGGAGGACTATAGAGCAGAAGCTAAAATAGAACTGCTTGGTTTGAAGGGACCTGATAATCTCAGGTGATCAGGAAAATTGAAAAGGTTAAGGAAAATGACATGTTCAGAAAGGATAATCATAATCATAAAACATGCTGTCTATAGATAGCAAGGTGTTGCAGAACCTGTAAATGTTGGATGAAGAATTCTACTCAATCAACTGCTTTTTTGCAACTTCAGGTAGGCAACAGATATGAAGATGACATTTTGTAGACTGCCTTACTTGGCTGATAGACTTTGCAATCAATGAACTCATGACCTTGTGCAAAGGCAGATGAGCACATTATTAGTTCTGCTATGCTTGCACAAATATTTTGCAAATGAAATGAAGGAATCTTTTCTCTCTGCTTTACTGAAGGGGAAACCAGCTTCATCTTGTTTATATATGCCTGGACTGGGGCAGAAAAGCATCTAGTCATAATTTCTAAATAGTAAATACAAAAGATAAAGATAATATGACTGAATAGAAACATGCCAAGAAGATCAGTTCTCCAGACATTATTACCAGCATCAGAACCAATGCAGTTCTGAAAATGAGTTGAAAGCACAGCATGGAAAATGCTTCAGTGTGACAACCTGGGAAAACATTGTCATACAGTTTGAATAATTTTGCACTTTTATTAATTTTTGCTTTGTCCTTAATTCTTTCATTTTCCTTTCATGTAATGTTATTCTAATGTGCTTCAGTGCTACAAAAATGTTCCCGCGGGCATCAGAAAATCTGAGCTTTCAGGCACAATATTGATCAATCTTCTAAGCAATAACAACCACATTGTTCTCACCAAACAGTTGCGTGAGGACGATGACATTGAGGTGAGGGTTAAATTCTTTCTTACACATACTTCAAAATTTAAATCTTTGTTTTGTTAGATAAGCCACAAGTATTTTGGCTTGATGGTACACAAAGCTGAATTTACTTGTCTTTCCCAAGCCACCTTATCTCAAGCTGGAAATACATTACTATTACTCCATACCCATTTGAAAAGATAATATAGGTAACATATATTTTATTTATTAAGAAAATTTATATAGCCACCCAACTCATAGTGACTCCAGACAACTTACAAAAATAAAATCCTAAACACAAAACCCAATAAGCCCTCATCCCCCTAGCAACAACAATCAAACAGACCACTTGATGTGCTCCCTAGCACCATGGTGTCCCCAGGTCCAGTGACAAAACCATGTTTTCAGGGCCTTTCAAAAGAGTATTAAGCTGGGGGCCTGTCTTATAACAACAACAATAGCTACTACTACTACTACTACTACTACTACTACTACTACTACTTTATTGTCATTGTACATGTGTCATGCCTGGAAGCCATATTACCTGTGTGCCTTGAGGATCCAGGCCTGCCACAATCATACCGTGGAAAGTTGGGAGGGGGGACTGCATGAGTAAAGTAGAGATAGCCATAACAAACTTCTCTAAGACAGTTCAAGGCCATGGTGTCCAGCAGCTGTGCAAAGAAGAAATTGGAGGATGTCTTCTGTTCGGGAAAGAACTGATTGGAGCTGTGTGGACATGTGGAAGATATGGGCAAGGTCTTGAACTTTCTTGTGGGTGAGGAAAACCTGGAAGCTTTCAGAATGGGGTTTTCCCAGATGTGCCAATATGACATCCCTAATAAAAGTTAGCTTTGAGGAACTTCAAGCCTCGGAGTTTGATTTTGTTGGGAGTGTTACTTGGAACCCTGACAACATGTGTACACAGTATACCCATACAGCGAAATTCACTAAACACCCAAAGACCAGATTCAACACACATTATTCCTGCTATCCTATTGATGTGCCCACTCTAATTAGGTTGGTGCTAGTATATTATTGCAACAAAAAGCCAGCAATCAGTTATTCCTAAATGAACATGGTTGTATTCTTTAAGTGCCATCTCATCAGTTGTAATGGTGTGTGGGAATGACCTTGGGAGACAGGAGGAAGAGTTACAGACTAGACAACACCATGCAAAAGACATCTCAGCCCACAGAAGGAAAAGGGGTGGAAAGTGTCTCAGAAGGTTTTCTGAGCCTCTTCCGCTAATTTAATTTAGTTAAAAGTTATGGTGCGGAAGAAATGCTTTTGTTACTGATTTTGTTACTGCAGTATTGTTATTGTTTTGTTTACAGTAGGGTTTATGGTTTATGCTTCTTGTCTGGACAACCTTAAATGATTGGTCTTTAGTCCAATTTTTCATGGCTGATAAATATTCTCTTCTTGGAAGAAACTAATAGATCTTGATTTGGCTTCCTGAGGACTCTCAATGATTCCCTGCATATGTAAGAGTTAGAAAAAGCCATGACTGAAGCAAAGTACAGATTATTTAATTTAGACCTATAAAATTATACAACCAAAGCTTCCACATCATTGCTCAATTGCCTTCCAACACTCCTCCTATCATCTTAAATACCTCTAAGATACCCACTCTGTTCCACACAGAGGATGTGATGCCTTATCTTCAAAGTGATGGACTAGAGATTCAACATCCCTTTTCCAAAGTAGTTTGTGTCTGCATTTGTACAATTACAGCTAATGTGCCAAATGCAACCCTTGCTGAGAGAGCCAAGCATGCCAACAGTTACTCACATCTTGACTGGAATCCAGTTCAACTATTACAATTAGTTCTATTTGGGGCTACCCAGAAATTGCAGTTGATATAAAATGCATCAGTTAGGCTGCTCACCGCTGCAAAATATGCTGCTTGTATCAATTGCTTCCCTGGCCCAATTCAAAGCACTGATACCAATGTTTAAAACCTATCTGCAGAATCACCTCTCCTGCTTTGAACCTGCCTCAATACTTAGATCAGCAGAAAAGGAACCTTTGAAGATCCCTCAGTTGTTATGGAATTGACTTTTTAGTAGAAGAAAAGGACTTTATCTGGCACAGCTCCAAGGCCACGGAATTTATTCCCTGGGGAGATACATTCTTTCTGCCCGAGTTAACATTCTATAGGCTGCTTATTATAAGGAAAAATGGCTCACTCATAAACCATTGACAAGAAAAATGTTCCCTTCTATCACAGAAGGTCTCATGATCCCTGCATGATCCCACAGGACTCAAATTGGTTATACAAGCAGCAAAGTGACATTATCCTTACCATTCAGTTCAAGTAAAATAAATAACTGAATATAGAAAGCATTTGCTTACTGACAAACATGTGTACCAGCAATTTACAAGCATCTTTCTAACCTCTTTTCTTAAAATTTTCCTCATTAGTCTGTTTTGAACCTTTAGTTAGAGATTATTCTAAACACATCCTCAAAGTCCGCACATACATATTTCCTAAGGTTATACACCATTTATGTCACTGAATTGTTTTTCTTATCTTCATCCATCATAATATCATAATTTTAAAGGTGTTGTTGAAAAAGAAAAGGGAAGGCTCACAATGCAGAGAATTTCAAAATTCCATTTCCATTGCCTTATAAAAAGGTTTTTTTTTCCTGGATCTGACAGCCAAATTTCCCTCATTCCACAAAACTATTTGCTCCACCTTGTTCTTTTAGCTCCTCTCTTCTTCTGTGCCTAGAAGACTACTGGAAGAAGGAGTCTCACTTAAGAGATCCAAGATAATTGCTAACATTCAGTTTTGGAAAAGAGGCCAAGGGCTAGTTGAGAGTCCTAGGTTGCTTCACTCCTGAAGGAAAGGAAAGAAATAAGAATAAGGCAGGAGCAATTTCCAAACTCATCTGCAGTCCAACCATGTTAGTGGAGGCTTTCACAGTCCTGGAGCTTCAGTTAATAGAGGAACAAGCCTTTCAGAAGGCTGGCCTAGGCTGCTGCAGTGAACTCCAAAATCCCATGCTCTGCCTCATTAACCTTTTGCTATTGCTTTGTAAGACTGCTGGAATTCTACCACATCAGGAAACAACCATTGTACTCACACAGTAAGAACTCCCATTCATCCAGACTCCTTTCTTTTAATCTGGTCATTTTTTCCTGCACTACTTTTAGCAAATTTTTGAAAATCAGCTTCATCTTAGCCGATACCGTAGCTTTAAATTTACTACTATGCAGCAGCCAAAAATGAATAAAAAAGCAGGAGGCAAAATGCTAATGCAAAATAATTAAGGGCTAAATTTGATTTAATGCCTCGTTTATATCAGTCAGTCTGTTTATGAATCTGTTGTATTAGTTATCTGTTTGTGAAAAAAAAAACACAATAGGTGGGACTAAATGTAAAACAAAATGGGAAATGAAACATCCTTCCATTGTTTACTTTTTCATATTTGACAAACTGATGGCATAATTAAGAAACAAAACCTGTTGACAGTTACAGGTCATAATAGCAATAGCACTTAAACTTATATCCCGCTTCATAGTACTTTACAGCTCTCTCTAAGCGGTTTACAGAGTCAGCATATTGCCCCTAACATTCTGGCTCCCCAATTTACTAACCTCAGAAGGATGGAAAGCTGAGTTAACCTTAAGAATCGAACTCCTGGCAGTGAGCAGTAACTTAGCCTGCAGTACTTCATTCTAAGCACTAACCACCATGGCTCATAATGATACAAAAAGGGAGGAAGGCAAACTATTCAAGGCTAATAAGTTCAAAATTAGAACTCTTAATTGTAAAGAGTCCATAACAAAGACTTTTGCAAGAACAATGACAACAATCAAAGAGAAAAGAAACAATCTACATCACAGCTGAACTGAGATACAATGCTTAATTCCAAAACAAGAATGATATTAGGAAACAGACTGGTCATTTCATGTAACTTTGTTACCTTTTGAATGTGTCTAGAGAAGCTGTATTTAGTTTTGCAAAAAGAGATGTCATAAGAAAATATTTTAACCATAAAACATCTGCAGATGATGATTTGCTATTTAGATCCTCGGAATGTGAATATATAAGCTAATTAGGCAATTAAAACCCAAAAGGGCCCCAGGTCTTGATTTAATTCTCCCTGAACTGAAACAAACCCAGTTTGACCGGTGTTGGCTGTATTTTTCACTTAGGTTGATAAAATACCCTCCACCCATAGAAACTGGGATATGTAATAATTCCTATCTGGAAGAAGGGAAAAATGATGATCAGGCCAGCAACTGTCCAGTGAGACTATTTAGAACTCAACTGAGGCACAGTAATTTCATTTTAAACTTGCATTATATATGGCCAAACGTTCAAATAACAGTCTTTGGCATTTACTCTTTGGGGATTTAGTATTTTGTCATCCATGTTGGAAAGTCCCTAAAAAATCTCCTATGCTGAAACGCTTTGTCCTTGCAAAGATGGGAGTCCTCATTCTGGGAACATATTCTGCTATAGTGTAATTTTTACCGAGACACCCACAGTGAGTTGCGAGCAGCTCTTCTTAGCTCATTTTCAAGACAGACAAAAGAAGTGCCGCTTCTTTAGGTCAGGTAGAAGTCCCAAGATGACCTTTGATGTTGTAACATGTATATCTGTAGCCTGCAGAGTTCATGTTTTATTGACAGCAAAGTAGGTTATGAATGATTACAGGCCTTTTTTTTAGAATACCTGCTGTATTTTAATTTTTATTATGCAATCTCTCTCTGTTAATACTTTAATGACGTATGGATCAATCATGAATAATACTGTTTGCAAAGGATCCAGGAAGAGCATACAAAATACGTACCGGCTGAAGGACAGAAGTGGAAAAAGGTGACATGACTGAAACCTTTAAATATATTAAGGGAATGAATAACATTCTAGAAAGCAGCATGCTCAATATTAAGCAAAAATCAAGAAGATGGGGGTATAACCTCAAACTGAAAAGAGGGAAGTTCAAAAATAATGTTAGAAAGTATTACTTCACAGAAAGAATAGTGAACACTTTGAACCGACTTCCAATAAGGAAGGGTAGTGGATCGATCATCAGGAACTAAGTTTAAACATGCTTGGGATAAACGCATGTCCATCATCCAACAAAAATAAAAAATAATAAAAAATATAAAATTAAAAATAATGTTCAGAGAGTAGGATTTTGGCTTTATGGAAAAACCTCTTTTTAAATATTCCATTTTACTTAACAAAATCATTCAAAAAGCTTTTACCAAAATGATTTCCACTATGTACAGTAAATATTAAGGACCAGAGCTGTTCTAATGAAATTAAGAAAAGTGAACAGACAGTGGGGAGCAGGGGTATAGAGAGAGGATATATAATTTCAACCATGTACAGATAGACCTACCACCACAATTGGGACTGACCAAGGTGGTTAAGTGAATCACATTCAATTTTACTTGCATCTGGTTAAGTAAATCTATGCAGTTGTTAAATGAATCATGTGGTCATTAAGTGAATCTGGCTTCTTCCATTGAGTCTGTTTGTCAGAGGTTTGCTGGGAAGATTGCAAATCAAATGGCAATCGCAAAACCCTGGGGTGCTACAATTATTGCAAATGCATGCTGGTTGACAAGGGCCTAAGTTTTGAATACATGACCATGGGGATGCTGCAATGGTCCAAAGCACAGAGACTTTTTTCAGTGCCATTGTAACATTGTATGGTTGCTACACAGATTATTGTAAATTGAGGACTACATGTACAAAAATTATGGTTAGATGGGTTAACAAATGTTGTGGACTAGTAGCTTTGATGCACTTATTTGAAGACCCCTTACAGCAATCTATCTGCTAGATCAGGGGTGTCAAATGCATCATCATGTTGTCATCATGTGACGTATTGTGACTTTTCCTTTGCTAAAATGGGGTAGGCGTGGCCAGCATGTGACGCATGCAGCCCACGGCCCACGAGTTTAACACCCCTGTGCTAGATGGATAACATGAGCATATAGGAATTTGAGGCACCTAACAGTGACTCTTACAAATGACTTCATATGCTTTCTGAGTATATGGAGTATATTATATAAATATATTAAATGGAAATGGGTTTTTCCACTAAGATGAATAAAGTGAGAATGAGGCACAACTGTGTGTAGTAAAATATAAATTTCTCTCATTCAAAAGTACAAAAGTACAAAGTGTGCATTTGTGGTATTTTTATTATTATGCATGTGTATTGGATAAAATGAGTGACTGATATGTAAGAGTTATGCTGAGGTATACTAAGTATACTAAGAGAACTCATGAGTATTGAATTATAAAAGAAATATATTAAGAAAAAGTTGAATGACTTAAAAGAAAAGGGAAGATCATGACTGAGGAAACTGATGAGATCCTTTAATAGAAAAAAGTGAGAAGTTTAGAGAAGAAAACATGTATGAAGCTGGTGGAGACATGGTTTATTGTTGTTGTTAGTTGCGAAGTCATGTCCGACCCATTGCGACCCCATGCGATGGACAGAAGGCATGGACAACGTTCCTCCAGGCCTTCCTGTCGTCTACCATCCTCTGGAGTCCATTTAAGCTCATGCCTACTGCTTCAGTGACTCCATCCAGCCACCTCATTCTCTGTCATCCCTTTCTTCTTTTGCCCTCAATCTTTCCCAGCATGAGGCTCTTCTCCAGTGAATCCTTCCTTCTCATTAGGTGGCCAAAATATTTGAGTTTCATCTTCAGGATCTAGCCTTCTAAAGAGCAGTCAGGGTTGATCTCCTCTAGGACTGACTGGTTTGATTGCCCTGTAGTCCAAGGGACTCGCAGGAGTCTTCTCCAGCACCACAGTTCAAAGGCCTCAATTCTTTGGCTCTCAGCCTTCCTTATGGTCCAACTTTCACAGCCATACATTGCAACTGGGAAAACCATAGCTTTGACTATAAGCACTTTTGTTGGCAGGGTGATGTCTCTGCCTTTTAGAATACTGTCTAAATTTGCCATAGCTTTCCTCCACAGGAGCAAGCATCTTTTAATTTCTTGGCTGCAGTCCCCATCTGCGGTGATCTTGGAACCCAGGAAAATAAAATCTGTCAGTACCTCCATTTCTTCCCAATCTATTTGCCAGGAGGAGACATGGTAGAAACAATAATAGTTTGCAAGAGGAAAGATATGTGAATGGATTTTAGAGGTAAATTACTTTCACTATGTTTCCTTTATCTCATGATTTTAATTTACCTTTTTGGGTGTTTTGCATACCCCAAAAGAGAATCATGATGGGTAAGATGCATAGAAACAGTTCTCTTGGCTGCTTCACATATTATTATTTTATTTTACAGATTATTTCATATATTATTTTTATCTGTATGCATGTGGCAGAAAATGAATTTAGAAAAAATGTATATCACAGTGGTAGTCTTATAAAGACAGCTGGGGAGCTGTAAGTCGCTGCCTGCTAAGCGTATACTTTTTGCAAGCCATGATTTGCTGTGTTGCAAAGGAATGTGTCAATTGGCATCCGTTGCTGAATTCCAAAACATGGCAAAATGAAGCCCTCAGGCTAATTTCACTTCAGCTCTTGTCCTAACTTCAAAACATATGCAATTAATCAGTTCAGACTCCTGGAAGAGCTATTCATCCTTTTCCTGTAACTTTGGCTTGAGAAAGAAACAGGGCAGGAAAAGCATGCAGAACAGTGGCCATAAAAGGCATCTGGCTATTCTTCTTAGTAGTGAAGCATCATGTTGCATTTGTCTGTATATTTCTGCTCTCTCCTCATACTGAATCATAGTGCATGTCTGTCTACTGGAACCACAGGGTGAAAGTGTAGGGTGCTCTCAGAGTCATGTGACTGGAAGGGAGGGGTCAGAGAATGGAGCAGCCACCAACCTTCTGAGCTACAACCTCTCCCATAGAGACACATGGTGAGATTTTTTTTCCTGAATTTTTTTGCATCTGCAGCCCAATGGCTGATATACCCTATTTTTCAATATGATCTTTTTATCACAAACTCTGCCTGACATAGTACATTTCATACCATTTGGTTCAGTTTTTGAACTGTAGCCAAAGTCCTGCATTGTTAAGTATTTGTTTTTATTATTATGGTTCATCACATAGTCAGCCAGATGTTCAGACTGGAATTGGCATTTTTGTCCACTTTTCTAGCCCTTCCCAAGGACGGAAGGTAAGCAGATGTGGATGCTCAATGATGTTAAAGGTATTATTGCAGGATGTAAGCTGTTCTGAGTAAATCTGCCTTTCACAATTGACTGATGGTGAATTTGTCAATGCCAATAGCGTTCAAGTGGTGCTCCAGTTGTTTTGGGATTGCACCCAAGTCATCTTATTGCAAGAAGCCGAGAACACCAGCCTGAAGATGACGAATGAGACTTCGTCGAAACGTCGCCAAGACACTTCCAATTTTACGTGGGAGAAGACCCGAATAACCAAAGACCTACATACAAACACCCGCGAAAACCTGAGAAAACATATATATATATATATATATATATATATATATATATATATATATATATATATATATATATAAAAGGAATATATTCCTTTTAATTCATAGGTATAAATGTGTGATATTTTTTGTAATCAGGGTTTTTCCTATGTTAATAAAAGATGTTAAATGGCCATGGTGGGATGAAATCTCTAATCATCACTTTCAGGCCTCTCAGACATTTTATGTTGTTTCTTCTGAGACTTATGGGAGACTGGGATAGCACTATTTATATGCTCTTTTTTCCCCACAACAACAAAAGTTGGACTGAGAGAGACTCCCAAAGTCACCCAGTTGGCTTTCATGATTAATGGCAGCCTAGAACTCACAATCTCCAGGCTTTTAGTCTGGCATTTTAACCTCTACAGGTAGTCCTCGACTTACAACAGTTCATTTACCGACTGAAAATACTGAAAAAAGTGGCTTATGACCATTTTTCACACTTATGACCATCACAGCATCTCCATGGTCATGTGATCAAAATTCAGATGCTTGGCAACAGGTTCATATTTATGACGGTTGCAGTGTCCTGAGTTCATGTGTTTACGTTTTGCGACCTTCTGACAAGCAAAGTCAATGGGGAAGCCAGGTTCACTTAACAACCATGTTACTAACTTAACAGCTGCAGTGATTCACTTAACAACTCTGTCAAGAAACGTTGTAAAATGGGGCAAAACTTCCCTTAGCAACAGAAACGTTGCTCCTCAGTTGTGGTCATAAGTCAAGGACTACCTGTACACCAAACCGAAATGAAAAATAGTTTTATTTCCAACACTCCGTTGGGTTACAAGGAATAAAGAGAGCATGGGAAGGATCAAAGGAACAGAAGGGGCGTCTTTGATCTCGGCCCCACCCACGTCTTGCTTCTGCCCCGCCCACCGCATGGCTCCCAACAGATTCCTCCTTGAGGTAAACGTGGCTTTCCTCACCGTTGCTGGCAATCTGCAGCCACGTCGAATTTAGAGAAAGGGGAAAAAGAAAAAAAAAACAGAAGAAGGAAAGTTTCCGAATCGCCTCCCTGGATTCCTTCCCAGGACACCAACTGCTCTAAACTTCTCATTTACGGTTCTTCCTTTTCTAAATTGCCTCCCTGTGTCTTGACATAAATTGTCTGCCGCCACGAATGCCAAATATCGTCCCCTCCTCGGTACTCGCCCGGCTTCTCTCCACTTCCCCAGAGAAGTTTAGTTCTCTCGCCCCCACTTTGCCCGCACTCCCAGCACGCACGAATCTCCCTTCCATTTGCTCCAACCCCAGGCGGCGTATTTCCTCGCGCTCCCCTCCCACCCCAGCTCGGTCTCTTCCCAGCCCTTTGGCAGCACAGCCCTCCGCCGCCCGGCCCCCTTCTTCCAGGAGCCTCCGCCGCCGCCTTGGCGCGCGCCCTCCGGAGACCCTGGATTCCGCCTCCGCTGGGCGCTGCGGCTGGTGCAGGAAGGCGCGGTGGGATTATCTCATCCCTCCTTTTTTTCCGCCCGGGAGGGAAGGGGATGCAGCCTCCCCTTCCGAAAGTTACTAGAGGCGGAGAGGAGGAACCTACAGTTTCTCTCCTCCAAGCAGCCGGGAAAGAAGCAGCGGAGAGACCCCGGGATCGAAGCAGGGACGGCGGCCCCGATGGGTGACTTTCAGCCGAAGGCTTGCAATGAATGAAGCGCTCGGGCGCTGTCAAGAGGTATGAAGGACAGACTTACCTGTTGGTCATTCCAGCAGCCGCGACCCCCAACATCGCGAAACCAAGAGAGGAAGAGAAGCCCCTCAGCGTAAAACAACTTTCTCCCCTCCCTTCCTGGCTGGTTCGGGCGCTCTTCGGCTTTTCCAGACAAGTTCCGCGCAGCAGCTGCAGGCGGGGCCGCCCCCGCAAGGCAACGCAGGAAGCAGGAGGAGGGAGCCGGGAGGCGGCGGCGGCGGCGGCAGCAGCAGCAGCAGCAATGGCGCGTCACTGCCCACATCAACCCAGCCCCCTCCGCGTCTCTTCCCGCGCCCGCGGCGCTGAAGAAAGGAAGGCCGGCGAAGTCTCCCCGGGACGCCTCGCAAGCAACCTTCCCACTCCCCGAGAGCGAGCTTCGGATGGGCGGCCGCGGCTTTCTGACCGTGGGAGCCTTTCTAAATTCTTTTCCTAGCCAGGCGAGAGATAACTGACCCACCCACCGCTGAAAAGTTGCCTCAACCCACAAAAAGGGCCGGACTAGAATTTGTGTGTGTGTGTATCTGTGTGCTTGTGCGTGCGCTTTTGAGGCGCGCGCGCGCGCGCGGGGGGGTTACTTTCCCGTCTGCCTTCACCTTTGCTGTTAATCTTCTCTTGTGTTGAATCCTCGCCTATCCCCCACTCCCCCCCCCCGAATCCTAGACTGGAAGTTCTACAATAAGTGGAAAAAGTTCCCCTTCCTAAATCCTATTTAGGTTTTAGGATGCTTCAAAGGCAAATAATTATAAGCAGGAAGCCTGGTCGAAATCATTAGAAATCCTTCTGGACGTTTCTTGTGATTCTTAAAACCTTTTTTTCCCCCCCCTTCTTCTTCTTATGTCACTTCTCATTCAGAAGGATCAATAATGGGTGGAGTCAGATGTTCCCATCTGAAGAATCTTGGAAGGATAGAGATGATAGTTGTTTTTCTGGATGTCCATTTACGTAAAGAGTATTTCTGAATAAAGACTTTGATTACCTAAACGGCCTACTGAAGTCACTGAATTTTATTTTGTTTGTGGTCTAGAATTACGTCACCCTTTTCAAAAAGAAACCATTAAGACTCAGAACAGCAGTCTGATATCTTTAGATCGGTAGCATCTTCAGGGATTTCAATAACCAGGACAAGGACATGTATTATCTAAAGTTTTTGACAGCAGGTGATAGCAGTAGTATGAGCTTAACAAGAACGTAGATAAACAGTTAGTGTACTAATAATTCAAGGTTACAAAAATTTGGAAGCAACTGCAACAACCAATGCATGCCCAGAAGCACAGTTATATAATTCCTTGTTAGCACAGCAAAAATGTCATCTAAAAAACTAAATATCTCCAAACTGCTATTAAATTGAGCCTAACTGCATTTAACTAGAATAATAATTAGAATGGCAGTCTGAGGAGACATTAGATAGGACGTGAATTGTGAGTTTAGCAATATGCCAGAAGGAATATCCACAGCTTCCAGACTGAAAGAGTTGAAAACTATTGGCTTTCTAATTCATACAACAGATTTGCCAGAAGAATGTTATAATAATAGATCAACATTCAAACAAGATTTAAAAGTTCAGGTAAGTGATCATTCAAACTACCGGTATATACCTTACAAAATCCTACAAGTATTTGGGAAAGTGAAGGTGGTAGATTTAGTTGCTTTTCACTGCCCAGGTAGTCATTGGCTTACAACCACAATTGAGTGCAAAATTTCTGTTAAGTGAGACATTTGTTAAGTGAGTTTTGCCCATTTTATGATGTTTCTTGACAAAGTTATTAAGTGAATCACTGCAATTGATAAGTTAGTAACCTGGTTGTTAAGTGGATCTGGCTTCCCCATTGATTTTTTTTGTCAAAAGGTTGCAAAAAGTGATCACATGACCTTGGGACACAGCAATGGTCATAAGTATGACCATAAGTAAGCCTGCAGTACTGCACTCTAACCCTTGCGCCATGGCATAAGTTACTTTTTTCAGTGCCGTTGTAACTTTGAACCATTACTAAATGAACTGTTGTAAGTCAAGGATTACCTGTAATCAGAACAAGTGTTGACTCTCATCACTTACATGAGCATCATCTTTTACCACAGATATTCACATTTACTTACTTGGCACTTCGATGATTTAAAATAGTAGTAGTAAGAAGGGCACAAAATATAAAAACAAAATGAAAACAAATTAATTAACACCAACATAACAATCCAGCAGTCAGAAAGGTAATGGTATTTTAATCTTGCCATTATATTTTAAAATGATGAATTAAAAACCAGACCAAATTGAAAACAAAAAGCCATCCAATGCTCTGAAGAATTCCCTTGAGCATCTGGTATAGAGAGTTGGAGAGGCCATTTTAGAAAAAAGCTTTTGCAATTTTCATCTCGGAGAGAAGTAGTTCAGCTGGAGTGTATCCTTAAATAATCTAGTCCAAAACCATATAAAGCACCTGGAAACACATAGAGGGGATAGAAATGGTCACCATACACTGTGTTAGATTTTTAGTTTGGAGGTACTAATGCCTTCTTAAACCAAATTTGACAATTGAAGCAACATCCTGAATAAAAATCCTTTTCATCCCATCCCGCAACTATGTAGATATCTGCATGCAGAATCTACTGTATAGTACGTGTGTGCATTCACATGTACATGCACTTTCAAGTAAATTATTTAGCTCCTGGTGACTGTCTTAACTAGTCCCTGCACTTTTCTTAGCAAGGTTTTTCTGCAGTGGCATGCCATTGCCTTCTTCCTAGGGCTGACACAGAGGGACTGGCCCAGGATCACCCAACTGGCTTTTTACCTAAGGCAGGACTAGAACTCACAACATCCCTAGCCTGATTCATTAACCACTGTACTACCAAATATTTATAATTATACAATTTAATATTTATTAAATGAAGAATGATTTTATACACATTCATAGAATATTTCATTTGAGCGACATTGTGGCCTAAGCAGCAGTCCCCAACCTTTACTGGCTCCCTGCTCACGCAAGTTGAGCTGTGCGTGCACATGTGTGCATGGGCCTGCTGCTTGCACAAGTTGAGCTGCACCAGTGGTGGGTTGCTCCCGGTTCGGTCCGGTTCTTGCGAAACTATAGTAATGCCCACCCGCCCAGACGGCATCATGAACGATCTGTATACGTGCAGAAGTGCAAGCGCGTGCACTCCCATTGTGAACCGGTAGCGGAAGTAGAACCCACCCCTGAGCTGCACATGTATGTGTGCACTGGCCAGCTTCTCACTCAGCCCAATTCTGAATAGGCCATGGCCCAGTAGTGAGCCACAGCCTCGGGTTGGGGATTCTTGGAAGGCTGAGAATTCAATCTTATGTAGCAACAGATGTTTTTCTCTCTCAGGGCTCAAAGAGAAAATATTTGCAAACTTCACATAGGTGTCAGGAAGGGCATGTGGCCAGTAAATGCCTAGCTCTGTTCAGTTGCCCCGACTCTACACTGAATAAAAGGTTTACAGGATTGTAAAAAGAAAAAATATAATATTTCATTCATCAGTGTGGAGCTGCTGCTGCTGGATTCCTTCAGTATAGCATTACGTGCAAGAATTTGTCCCTTTATTTGGATTTGTTACAGAGCTAATGGGCTGCAAGTCTTCCTTACGCAGAGATATGCCAGCAAAAGGACTTCTGAATCTAACACAGGGATCAACATGGTTTCTAAGGAAAGTCTGGCAATGGTCCCCAATAAGTAGGTATTGCCATTGCCTGCTTCCTAGGGCTGACAGAGAGCAACTGGCTCAGGGTCAGAGAACAGAGGAAATAAGAGCCACCCATCACCCATGCATTAAAATAATACACTGAGGTTATAAATATGGACAGGCCTCCAAGACATCTCTCTTCATAATATATAAGCAGCTAAAGAACAGGAAAGGTCTGAGGTACTGATTTCTCAGACATTCCTATTGTTGAGTTCAAGCCCCATGACACACACACAAACACACTCAAGATAGTCTGGAGTAACCAAACCCCACAGAGCTCCATTGACAGGCTCCACATATACTTCTTTACAGGGTGAAGTGTGAGTACACCTAGCAACGAAGTTGTTTTATGCAAACAAATAAAGGCAGTAACTAGGACTTCATCCATTTTATATACTGGGGAGCAATTTCTTGCCACTACTCCAACCTACAGTAGCAGACAAAAAAAACCTAACAGAGGGCATCTATTTTCCTTCAGCATCAAGAACCAGCCAAATCACCAGAATGCTTTGTTCAATGGGAACCCAAATTGAGTGGTCACTCCAGCTTTGAATACAGCATGTAGTTCTGCTTTGAAAAATGGTCAGAAGGCTCTTAGATGTACAATAAGCAAATCAATAGCTGGACAACAACAATAGTGGATCGAGGATGGCAATCATTTTGAAGGTTTACTTTCCTTTTAAAGTATTATTTTGGCCTCTGAGACGTTGAAATAGTATGGCCTTGTATTTGGGTCTGGGCACTGGATGTTCAGCTTTTGTGTTTTTGTAGGGAGGATGCCATCCAATATGTCCATTTCAAATCCTTACAATGCCAAAATAATTTGCACAAGTCAAAAAGAGGGCTGTGAAAATATTTACAGACCCCTCACATCCTGGACATAATTTGTTTCAACTCCTACCCTCAAAACGACACTATAGAGCACTGCACACCAAAACAACTAGACACAGGAACACTTAAAACTACATCAAGCTACTGTTTAGGAAATGGTTGTACATGTAGCATGTTGATGATACATATTTTATTTACAACTACCCTGTTTCTTCCAAAATAAGACATCCCCTGATAATAAGCCCAATCAGGCTTTTGAGCGCAAGGCAATAAGATCAAGCGCTTATTTCAGGGTTCAAAAATATGTAAGACAGGATCTTATTTTCGGGGAAACACGGTATCATCTCATCATCTCATTCTATAGCTGAAAGAATCAAGGGAATGAGATAACCAACAAATATTGGGACTCCCAGTTGGCTCCTGTGGGGCATATCCCAGTTTTTTTACAATGTAGAATCTGGTAAAGCCGCAGGATAGTATACAATCACAAAAGTTTCTACCCAATTTTAGTGGTATTTTGTATGATGAATGGAATTTATCTTTTAATTCCTCTGCAAGCTGTAATGTTTTATAGCGCTATGTCTTATATCTGTGTTCATTGAGCCCACTTGCTGGAAATGATTGAGCCTTAATCCAAATAATTTGGAATGCTCTGAAATAAAATGTGTAGAGTACGCATGTATGCAGGTTCTTTAGTTTTTGAAGGGATTTGAAAAAGAATGGAAATACCACCATATGAGAGTCTGCAGTGAGCCCTTCAGAGAATTAGCTGTGCATGTTGACATTTCACATTGTATTTGAAGGAGTGAAAGCAGATTCATTTGTTTCCTAAAATAGCTCTTTAAAAGGTAGGCATGGCTGAATAATCTATTATGCCCCGCTTGAACAAAAATAGAGCAAGATTACACTTAATATATTGACAAAGGTATGTTAGTGATCACTTTGACTTCCTTTCTGATTCACTGCCACTGTTCAGTCTGAACTTTATTAAAGATCAACCTTAAAGAGTTTTATTTCAGCCAGTTGCCTCGGGAATAAGCAAACAAAACAGCCAAAATGGAATATTGCCCTTTATTACCCCACCCATCCAAATCTATGTTTTTAAAGTGTTTATGCATGAAACAAACCTTCAAGGTTTACCCCAGAAATTAAGTAGTGTTCTATATTGATTCCTGTATTAATATTAAAGAACTATTTGTTTAAAATATTAGATGAGCATCCCACAAGCCTAAAATACATTTTATTAGTATATAACTGATGGACTCACATTGTATTAGTATATAACTGATGATGTGCTCACATGTAGAACATTGCAACTTGTATTGTATTTAAGTGGTATTTGCTGCCAGTGTAGCACATTAGCTTTAAGAATATTTATGGCAGTAATCCAATAATTTTGACACAAAAGTCAAAGTTATGCAGCTGTGCAGTATTGGCAGCTCCTGATGTTTAGTAAGCATTTGGTAAGAATCCAAAAAACACATAAACCCAAGTCAGTAACTCACAACTGACACATCAGAGCCCAATGTGAGCAAAATATATTGCGATATACTCCATCTCCATCTGTATCTTCAAATCCACTTTATCTTTAAATATCTCAGGTGCTTCTTGATTCATGACAAAGGCAATCTGAAAGAATATGTTTTCTAAGGAAGGCTAGGGCTATTGTTCTTTAGTTCCTCCAGTTGGAAGGATTGAAGCATTTTCTTTTAAAATGATGCCAGAACTTATACTATTTTTTTTTCCTATCCCAAGATGATGGGAAACATAACGGAAACAATTTTGGACCACTGTCCTGCTAACATTGATAAGTATCAAACAATCAAAAAGATTTGAGCAAATTCAAAAAGATGTGGTCCAGAGTTAGGTTACTTACTCCAGTCAAGTGCATGGAAATGGCAACTTTACTGTCTTTACAAAACCAATTGTTCCTATCTGAACTGCATAATTTTCCATTGGCCCCAACATGATCCATAATTTTATTGTACCAGCAGAAGATAAAAAGTTTGCCCATTTTTGTGTTCCTGCTTAAGGTTGCCGGGGAGTCAGTATTGAAGTTGTTGTCCTAGCATTACTGTTCAGGAGGAGAAACAGATGAAAGTTTCAAGTGATCCTGTTGAAAGTGGTAATATTAGTCCTCAATTTACGGTGATGATTGGGATTATTAAATGAAGCAGTTGTAAAGTGAGTTGTATCCAATTTTACAATCTTTTATATTGTGGTCATTAAATGAATCACGTGGCTGTTAAGCAAATCCAGCTTTCCCCATTGACTTTGCTTGTCGGAAGCTCCCTAGCAAGATTGCAGATGGTGATCACATGATCCAGAACTCCGCAACCATCCTAATGTGCCAGTCCCCAAGTAAATGCAAATGGAGCATGTGCGCATGTGCTCTCCCATTGCTCACATGAGAATGTGCATGCACACATGCACGTTCGCTGGCTGTTTCCATGGCCCAGTTTCAAACCACTCACTGCCCAGTAGTGGGCCATAGCCCACAGGTTGGGGACCTCTGAGCTAAAGGATAAACTCATAGGGGAGGAGTCAACCAGAATATATGTATATAGGAAGCTACTATACTGCTCAAAAACATAAAGGGAACACAAGCAGAAGACATCTGAGATCTGAATGAATGAAATAGCCTTATTAAATACTTTGTTCTTTACATACAGTAGTTTATACCCTGCTCAAACAACTAAAGGGAACACAAAACTACTGTATGTAACAAACAAAGTATTTAATAAGGCTATTTCATTCATTCAGATCTCGGATGTCTTCTGCTTGTGTTCCCTTTATTTTTTTGAGCAGTGTATATTAAAACTATGCAATAGCTCAGAAGGTGTAACATATTTTATTCAGCTGAGACTTCCTAATCTAAGATAACTGTTCTAGTTTGAATGCTTTTGCTTCAGCAGGAAATAGAAAACACATGTGTAGGCTAATCCAAAACAGTTAACAATTAAATTAAGAAAAAGCACTGAGGCATCACCTTTCTGTCTTGGTTGCTTAAATCCATTCAAATTATGTTTCATCTGGTATTATCTTGCTAATAGGCAAATAGTTTGGCTATATATACAATAATGTTTTCTAAAGAAACCACATATAGAGAGCTCAGAAAGACTCTTTAGAGAGTTCAGTGACAGATGAGCCAAACTGGAAAAGGCAAGAAAGCAAGGCTTCGCCACATTTATCTAAGAATATAGTACAGACAGGAATATACCCATGTAGCTAGGCTTTGAGAAAGTACGGTACATTGGATATCATATCTGCTCCCTTTTGTAATTTGCAGCTTTGTTAATAAATTCAGATTTGAAAACAAGGCTATCCTCATCAGTATTACAGTTTGGTCATGAGACTTAATTAACTAATACAATATTCTGCAAAACAAAATTGAAAAGTCTCAAGTCCCTACAATAATATTTATGAAATAAGAATGTAGCCAATTCTCAGCCATCCACAAATCTCAGATCTATTACTATGTAAGTTTTAAAGGAAATACAATAAAATTAGGGGGAGGGAAATCCAGTGATGTAATTCTTTTATTAAAAAATCACCAGGTTTGAACTGGTTATGGCAGAATGTTTATATATGTGTTTGGAAAAATAAGCACACAAATTGTAGTGTGGTAGAACAAGGATGAGTTTGTTCCAAAGTCCTTTACGTGCCTCTTCTCTCTCTTCATTGTCAGAATGCTAACTTGTAGGAAGGGTGTCAATGGATATATCTCCTCCATTGAGATGATGATTTATAGAAGTAGACCTTCACCTATAGTTGTAGCTACTGGCCATGATGCTAGTCACGATGATGTCCAAATATGTAATTAGCTCTGTAATGTCTGTCTGTCTGTCTGTCTGTCTGTCTGTCTGTCTGTCTGTCTCTCTCTCTCTCTCTCTCTCTCTCTCCTTTTTCCATTTTTCTGGAAACAGCTTTACATACTTTAAAAATAGCAGCTCAATAAACTTTTACAAAAGACCACATTTTGCATCCATTATTTTAATTTTGAATCCTTGCCTTGTCACATTACCCAAAATCTTTCTCTGTAGTGTAAAATATATTTAAAGCATGTGGATAATAAATTACATTTACAAATTTTGTATTTTAATATACCGAACATACAACCAAAAATGAAAAATAAACAGAGATATATGCATAATTTATTCACAGTCTGAAATTATTAAGAAAAGGATTTGAAATGACCAAAAAGACAATTTCATATTGTCACAGCTATTAATAAAAGTGTGTAGATAAGGAAATAATCAGTAGCAAGTTTACAGGTATGCTAATTCTGGAATTAGTAAACTATTAATGATGGTGCAGAAATTGTCCTTCTCAGTTTAAGCATGTAATGTACATGATAGGGGACAAGTCAAATTATTGACTTGTGAAATTAACACTTTTTAAAAAGGAAGAGAGACAACCAATTCTAACACATGTTATAGTGGCTGTCCAGTTCCACCATTCTGAAAATGTTTGGAAAGTGAGCTCAGTTTAAGCATATAAAATGTTTCTTTTCAGTAGTAATAATTGTGTGACATTTCTTGATCATATCAGAAGTCTCTTTGCTTAGCCTTGATAGCACTTGACAGTAGGAGAGACAAAAGCTAAGCATTGTGGCTGTTCAGGTCCCAGCCTTTCTTCACAAGTCAGCCACCTCTTTCATTATCCTGGTCTCTTCTAAATGTGTTGGAGGTCAATGAGCATTCAGTGACAAACTTTTAACATTTCAAGCAACCTTCCCCACTCATTGCTCCTCAGATATTCTCTTTCAATTCTTTGAGACCACATTGGCTAAGAATTCTGGGAAAGGACCTCCAACACATTCAGAGGAGACCCGGATGACGAAAGTTGTGGCTTAACTGTGAAGAAAGGCTGGGATCTGAACAGCCACTGTGCTTAGTTTTCCCTCTCTTACTCTCAGTCCTATCAAGGCTAAGCAAAGAGACTTCTGATATGATCAAGAAATGTCACACAATTATTATTACTGAATAGAAATGTTTTATATGCTTAAATTAAGCTCACTTTCCAAACATTTTCAGAATGGTGGAACTGGACAGCCTCTATAACATATGGTAGAAATGTGTTGAACTAGACAGAAGAGCTAAGGGCTGTATTCTCATGTTATACTTCACTGACGAATTATGTTTTCTCCTGACTCTTATATCTGAATGTCTATGAAAATTGATGATGACCAACATATTTTGTTGAATAGGCATTTCTGAAATAGCCTTGCCATTAAAATGTCATCTCTTAATAACTAAATATTTCTTCTTCCATATAATAATTACACTATTTTCAGATACAGGATATTCATTGGAGAAAGGTGGTGAATAGGAACTAAATCATTTCTCTCAAGAACAGTTATCTCCAAAACTTCAGATTTCATTCACAGACAACACAGGGCACAATAACATCAGCAGCTTCTTCCCTATAGACAACAAGATAATTGTTTCTTAATCCATCTTGGTCTTGTGCTGAACTCTAGCAGTAACCTATTTGACAGCACATACAGCTGGACACCAGGTATTCTGTAAACAATAAGTTGCCTCCACCCCAAACAGCTTCAATCACATTTATTCAAATAAATGGATTTTAAATTATTAATGGATCTTAAATTTTGTGAGCTCTAAATTCAAGCTTCTATGCATGTCAGCATCTTTTTTGTACACATTACACACAGAGATCCAATTCTGAAGTAGAATGCAGATAAAAAACAAGAGTCACAAAGGTTAATCTGGATGTGACAAAATGGTATCTTGACAAACCTATAAAAACTACATTTCAATATTTTTTCTTTGGCTAACATTCAACTTAGATAATACCAAGCAATTATATTTTGGATTCATCGTTCATAGCAAAATATCATTTTTTAATCTTTAGATACTACTAACCTAAGTAATGTATCAATGTTTCCTTTGAATGACAGTAGAATGCAGTTTCCAACTGATTTTTTAAATGATGCAATTTGTTTTCAATTTGATTTTTAAAAGTTTGCTCTTAGTCTTTTTCAAGTAGCAATTGAATGGAAAATGCAATAATCTGTCAAAGCAGTGTCTCAAGATTATTAGTCTATAAAGAATCATTAAATATTTGGGGGAATTTCTTATTGTTAAAGAAAAGTGAATGTGCAGAAGATATTCACTTTATTTTTGCATTTGGCTTTCAGTTCCAGAAGAATAAGCATTTTAAAGCTCAGCAAAATCTTCTATTTCTTTTTTTTTTTAGTTTGGGGTACTAAAGAAATAAAGCTTGGAACAGCATAGGAAGTCTGTAGTCAGCATTTTCTGTCAATGACAGGCTTACTACAGATCACCAAACTGAATCATACTTCTTCTCCTAGACAGATAAAAAGAAGGAATGCAAGTGGTAGTTCAGCCAAAGTTAATAACCTCTTAATGTTTTGAACTGCAACATATAAAATTCCAAGGCTGAAAGTTTTAGAAGTTGTACTGAATCTACTACTGGAGGACAGCAGATTGTGGAAGCCTGCTACTATCAGAAATTCCAACCCAGGGGGGGTCTGCAAACATACAGAATTTTGCTCTGTGAAAGCTTACAGATTCATTTTGATGAATGACACAGTCACACAAAGTATGTTCTGCAAAATTGTCTCACCAGTCAATGAAAAGGATAGCTCTTCCAAGGAGGAAAGTTCACTGAAAACCTCCATAGTTGCCCTAAAAAGGGAGTCAGAAACTGAGACTACAAGACATTACTCCAAGTCCTTCAACAAGTCTCATTTAGAATATTATTATTTCTTAAAAAGAAACAACAAAAAACCAACAACTGAGGCAGTTGTGGGAAAACCCCAAACAAGAGTTACCCGGCTATATGCTTCAGTCTTTATGGTTGAAATTCTTCTCAGTGCAGCTGCTGATTTTGAATGCCCGAACAGTGAAAACTCATCGGAGTCCGGACCAGCTGTGTAAGTATGATGCCCATCCAGAGGCTTGGGACAGGGTCTCTTCATCACCTTACAAAACATAACACAACTCATATTGGTTTTAAATATCCAGCCCCAGATTTAAATGACAAGACATAAAGCACAATTCAATCTTTTAGTAAATGATACTATACCTTTAATGTGCATACTTGAGATGATTAGTTTGATTATAATCACAGCAATTACCAACTGTAGGAGAGCTATGTTAGTCTATGATAGCAAAAGACCAGAAGGCATCTGATATCACCTTTACTGATTAACATATTGAATTGAAAGGCATCGCTTTTTGTGAGCTGTGGAGATCCAGCAGTTAAGCAAGAAATGTCAAGGATCTGCCATGAAACAGACAGTCGCTTGTTCCATACAGATCGATTGGATAATGATTTTAAGGCACTTTTGCCCAATGTTTTTTTTAAATGAATAAATTGAAAAAATGTTGAGAAAGAAAATCACTCTATAGTTAAATGTTTTGAATGATTTGAACATAAGTAGTCACAGATGGCCTCTTAGAAGCATAGTTTAGATTGTACTATTGCTTTTGTTAAATAGTCTTTTTTCAACAGTGTCAAATACAGGAAAACAATGGTTGGAATTAGTTGCAGATATTCAAACAAATGTTACTATGTTCCATTAGCAAGTTAGTAGCAAAACAGACTGGCATACCTTGAGCAATTGCTACAAGTTTTCCTTTTTCTTCTGGGCTTAGTTGCAACATGGTGTCTATTACTGGAAGAAGTCTCTGTCTTTCACTGCCTGATTTTAGAAATATAAACTGCAATAGAACATTCTTCAAATATTCCAGATTAGCAACAGATTTCTCTCGTTCCTGGTTTCTTTCTAATCGCCTTATTTCACTTTTAAGAAGCTGAGAATGAAAAACAAAACAAAACCCAAAGAAATATATTTCTCAGAAGGAAGACAAGAAAGCAGAAACTTTATCAGGCCAAATTATATTAGAAAAATAGCCCAGAAAACAATATAAACAGCTATTCCATGTTAAAATAATGAAGACAGGGTCAGTTAGTGGTCTTTCAGGTATTGCTGAATAGATTTCTCATAATTCCTAATCATTAGCTATGTGTCTCAGGCTAAAAGAAATAAAATTCATATTTCCTGATTTCTCATATAATAAATTCCTTTGCAGTCAGGCAAAAATTAACTGAGAACACCAATAATCTTCAAATCTTCCAGGGACTTGCAATATTGCACTGTGTTCCCTTCTGATTTCAAGTGTCCCATCTGATGGGAAAATACACCAGCTTCTCTTGAGTTGTTGGGGAGATAGCATATCTATGGGAACGGTGGTGGCACTGTGGTTAGAATGCAGTATTGCAGGCTAACTCTGCCCACAGCCAGGACAGGAGTTTGATCCTGACCAGCTCAAGGTTGACTCAGCCTTCCATCCTTCTGAGGCCGATAAAATGAGAAGCCAGATTGTTGAGGGCAATATGCTGACATTTGTAAACTGGTTAGAGGGCTGTAAAGCACTATGGGGAAGTGTATAAGTGCTATTGCTATCACTTCTTTAAGCCTTAACAAAATAACTATCATGGCCTGGTTCTGAGGAGGAGTTGAAACAGGGACTGTCCGACGGGGATGGCATGTCTCCCTTGGAATGCAGACTAGGGGCTGAGGACAACGGGGATTGGGGGAATTTGTCTTTGTCAAGAACAAGACAAAAAGACATTGTTTTGGCTTACACCCCCCTGGCTTTGACTCGTGCTCTTGCCTGTGCCTTTGCATATTCCAGGCACTATACAGCCAAAGCTCTTTATCAGATGACAAATTTTACATTTTATACATACAATTCCATATCGCGTTGAAAACCTGAACCATAATTATTTTTAACATATGTATTCATTGAAACCATAATGGATAACAGACCAGGACCAAATCATGTGTCTTAAATTTTTTTCAAGCTTTGTATATTGCCAACCTAAGAAATTTAATGTCCATCCCTTTTTAAATACCTTGAAGGATTCTAAACATTATTTAAGGAGTCCATTTCAGAACTCTGATATGGGCAACTTCTCTTCCCTCTTCCATCCCTTCTGTATTTTATTTGCTTATTCATCCACCAAGTTATCTGTGTCCAGTGGTAGAATTCATTTTTTTTTTTTTACTACTGGTTATGTGAGCATGGCTTGGTGGGCATAGCAGGGGAAGGATACTGTAAAATCTCCATTCCCACCCCACTCTGGGACCAGCCAGAGGTATTGCCGGTTCTCCGAACTACTCAAAATTTCCACTACCGGTTCTCCAGAACCTGTCAGAACCTGCAGAATAACACCCCTGCCTGTGTCCCACTTTTGCCCAGCCAACGAAAACGTCTAACAAGAGAATCACTACTTACAAGAATAGAAGTCAAATGAAGGATGGCATGATAGTAGAGTGTGTGAATTATTGTGTGAATAAGAGCAAAATGTCATCAAATTCACATATACTTTAAATCTAAGTTGGAGCATGGTAAGTACAAGCCTACTAACCTTAATTTGTTCCATTAGGATGACATTGGTTGCTTCTGACTCACGAAGCAATCCACTTAAGTGATCAGCACTCTTTGATGTTGTACTTAACTTCTGGACCAACTCTTGTTTTGTGAGTTCTGCTTCCCATTGTGGAGGTTCTAAAATTGTTTACAAAAAGCAAATTTCTGGTTAGCTCAGTAGATTTTTTTTAACTATATGGATTCTAATTTATGGCTGTAACCAAAAATAATATGCATTTTACACTTATTTTTTAAAAAAAATTAAAATCCAAATTTCCATTCTTACTGGTGCAAACAATATCAAAAGCAAACCCTTTTTATGAACCTTCAGAATGCTAGTCATCAGTTATCTGTGTATTACATAATTTACATTAGTCACAACTAGTCAACATTATAAAAATATATGAAAATTCTACATCTGTTTAGAATACTATTAATTGGCACCATCAATTTAAGAACAGCAGAGATTTGTAACACAAGTTACTTTATCACAAAATGAAACTTAGAGGGGGGTTTGTTTTTGTTTACTTCTTTGCTATCTCTAACTGTAGCACAATGTTTCCCAGAATACTCGGGAGTTGACGTCCACACCCCTTAAAATGGTTAAGATTGGGAAACACTGCTGTAATGGGCAATGCAAAAGACCTCCAATCCAAGGTTGATGAAGAAACTTGCACAATGAAAGACTATTTTGACAAAAATAGCCAGGCCAAAGCCGTTCTCCAAAATTCAAAAAACTGCCCAGCAAAGGAAGCAGTTGAAATCCATGGAGAACTGTAAACAAGGTTATTTCCATAATAATATGTAACCTAATGATTCAGGGGCAGAATAGCCATTACTCCTATCCATATCTCATAATAATTTGTCTACTGGTTATATTTTAAATGCATAGTATATTATATTTATTTTGTTCCTGAGCTATAACGTATTCCAAGTGAATGATTCTGGTAATATGTTAGAAACAAACTCTAACCTCCCATGCCCCACTGTATGGCCATCTTACCAAATTTCATTTCCGGCGTATTGAGAAGCTGTTCTAAGGATGGTACATAGGTACTGGCAGAAGACACAGACTCTGTGTCTGTGGTTTCCATTCCTTCACCTTCTTCTCTAGTTACAGCATGCACATCAAGAAGAGGAAGGTCAGTGCTCCTTCTTTCTCGCAAACTTTTGGTTGGTAGAGTGGAAGGAGCAGAATCTGAAAAGCAAATGAATAGAAAATAATTGAGACTATTATTTGAGAGTTACAAGAGATTATAAAATTATATAATAAAACAGCATCGAAAACACCAAGTTACTTACCACAGAGCTGCTCCAATCGCTACTCATTTTTGTTGCAAATGAAGCCATTGCATTAAATTATCAATTATACACAGTAAATTACTCTTTGAGACGCCTCTAACTTTGCTACCTGAACTAAACTGTCTTCAGCTGAATCTTCCCAGACCATAATCAAACAAGTCACTTGATTTAGTGACAAAAATTAAATTTCACCTTAAAAATGTTTATTTAAATGCATGTGACTACCAAGTGGATTAAGTAGCCTTGTTTGAATTTTCACACACACACACACACACACACACACACCCCAATGAAAAATGGTTCACTGCTTACTTTTGGTGCTTGGTTCACTTTGGAGTTGAAAAAGCTGGGTTTCAACTTTAGATAGCTGCTGTTGTAATGTTTCCACTGTCTTTCTGTGCTCCTCTTGCAGATGTCTGACTTGATCCCGGAAACTATTCTGAAGAGCTTCATTCTGGGCTGTCAACTGACTTACAGTCTGTGCATGTTCTGACTTTATTACCACATTTTCAGATTGTATTGTGCAAAGTCTGTAAAATATCCCACCCACCCAAGTTTCAATATTAGAAAAAGTAACAAATACCTGGTACTAAGAGAAAGGAGTAGCTATACCACTGCTGACCATTTCTATAAACAGATTACTTTATTAAGAGATACACCCATTACAGGCATCTAAAGATTATTAATGAAGAAAATATTTGGACATATAATTAAAAACAAATCATGGCTAATCATAAGCCAAGATTAAAAATATATCCTAAAGAAACTTACTTTTCTCGGAGTTCTGCTTCCTTTGCTACAGTCTCTTGAAGAATCTTATTGTGCCTGTCCAGCAATGCATCATGTTCAGACTGCAAAGTCTGAAGGTCTACTACGTTCGTTTGTAAATTATGTTGTGTCTCTTGCAATTTAATCTTCAACTGTTCTATTACTTTTTCCATATGTTCTCTAAAAAGAAAGGAAAGTTCACAAAACATTAGAAAATGTATAACTTGCTTCTTTAAAAGTTACAAGTTATTAACATATAGATGAGAAATTTGAACAATTTTGAACAGGAAGCTTCATGAAAAATCTTCTCAAGTTGGAAGTGGGTCATTTTGATGATCTTTAAAGTGTTGCACATTAAATGTTTCAAGGCATTTTATTTATTCCCATGATCACTGGGAGTCGGATGGCATATACATTCAATATTATTTGTTTATTTTCAGGCCTCTAAAACAGCTTATTCTGCATTTTACTGAATATTATCATGGGATCAATGTGGTTTGATTAGTATCATTGTATAACAGAATTGTAAAATAATAGTAAGAGAAATAATAAATGGATTTGGGTTTTCTAAAATATATTCACAAGAATGTATTCTCCATGAAATGTACATGGAATGAAACTTTCTGCTATTATTATTCTGGAGAACATTTAGATCAATGTTTCTCATGGCATGCTGGCTGGGGAATTCTGGGAGTTGAAGTCCACATATCTTAAAGTTGCTAAGGTTGAGAAAACTGATTTAGGTAATGGGGATTTTTCTTGATTCCGACCTCTTGGACAAGTGAATCTTTTGGAACCTAATGCATTGCTGTCCAGTTATATGGGTATTATATGAATTTATAGATATAGACTGAATTGTAGCTTTTGCAGTTTAATATTTTTTCTTGAAAAAGAATATGTAGGATCTGGAACACACAAAAATGACATATTTCACATAAAATACAAACAGGTCAACTACTAAAACTGCTTTATGTTGGTTTTTTTAGATGTGACTTTAGTTGTGGTGAGATTTTCACAGAATAGAAAAGAGATTTAAAAAAAACCTCTGTAAATTTTCTTTTATATTACTTTCTTGAAAAAAGAACAAGAGGAAGAGCTAACCAGTTCTTTAGCATATTAGCTCATTCAGTCAATTTTAAAGATAAAAATAGCCAACTGATTAAATATTCTCTGTTTAAAAAATCAGAACAGAAATTATCCAGACTTTATAAAAAATAGCAGATTCCAGATGATTACTCTTCTATCTTCAAAGAAGATTCTTGAGCCAGGAGCTAAAAATATGATTTAAAGCAAAATTCAACCTATTACATATAAAGCTTACCTTTCTTGTTTGGTCACATCAGTTTCAGATTGTGAAGATTTATTCTTCTGTTTTAATACATTATGAACACGGACTTTGTAGTTTTCAAATTCAGAGGTTACAGCAGAATGTTCTTCCTGCAATGAGACATATGATAAAATGAAATAACTACAGGTAATCCTTGATCTATGATCACTTGTGATCACTATGATCACTCAAAGCTATGATGGTGCTGAACAAATGGTGGCTATGATTAGTCTTTGGAGATCTGCCCATACCAGCAACTCCAAGATCACCTGATCATTATCTGGCCGCTTGGCAACTGGATCCTACTTATGACTGGCTGCAGCATTCTGATTACTAACCAAAAAGTCAATGGGAAAGCTAGTAGGAAAGATTGCCAGCATCTCTTGAGTTGGCCCCCACCACACACACACTCTACCTGACTCCCACTGGCTCCCCACAGGCCCTGCCTTACCTGAATTGCACCTCCCACACTCACTTGTTGACCTTCACTGTGCACCCTCTTGCATCATCCCTGACCCTGATCACTGCCCATCCTCCTTGACTCACTGCTTTATGACTTAGTAACAGAAATTCCAGTTCCAATTGCCATCATAAGTCAACAACTACCTATACTTTCTATATAAATAGCTAAGTGACCACTTATTCACTAAAGATGAATTAATTATTTCTCTTACTCTACCTTCATAAGATAAACTATTTGAATGTAATGAATATATGCCTAATTTTATTGGAATAGCAGAAAAAAATCTTTTCTTTCAAAACGAATACCAATGTTATTTCACACCCTCTCCATACACCATAAATGATAGAATAAGTACAATGTTATTTGTAACCAAAGTGTACCCAGCTGCTTCACAGGACAATTACTATGCAAGCTAACACAATTTTAGAAGTTCTGATTTTGACATGACGCATTAAGATATAAACCAGTCCCTTTTTAAAGCTACATCCATCAAAAGCCTAGTTATAATTACATTCTGAGTCATTCAATTTTGCAAAAGCAAACAAGATTGGAAATTGCACATTGCTCACAAGAGCACTATGCTATAAACAGAGTATCTATCTTTTAGCCTACTGCACTCCACAGATTATTCAAACAGGTCTCCCATAGTACAAATATTTTAGCATATTTTCCATCTGCTTTCCAAAATAGCCTTTGGTAAATAGAGCCTACACTTGTCCAACTACTAATATCAAGTACAAAGTAGCTGCTGAAGATATAAATTGTTTCTTTTTAAATCAGTCCCCACAAAAGGTGAATATTTAAAAGCCATTTTTAAGGTGAATATTTATAAGCCATCTTTTAATATAGTCTTATGAATCAAACCTTGGTAATTTCTGCTCAAAACATATACACACACGGCTTTTTACAGTGCCATACTCTATTTAAGTGCCTTACAAACAAATGAAAGTCACTCCTTGTGTATGCAGCCTTTGGAGAAGAGTTATGATATGTAGGAAAATATACCAAATGCCTATAATAGTGGATATAAGAGATAAATAGTGCATCAATCAGCCTAGTTGTGACAGGCACAGATGATATTTCTTGAAAACAATATATCATGCTGACCATGTCTGAACTCTTCTGCTGCCTTTTAATATACACTCCTCAAAGCTGCCCTCGTGGCATCTATTGCATGGAATCTATTTCTGAGGTCTTCAACACCAGGTTTTTAAATGTTATGAATGGTCCAAATGACAGAATGCAAACCGTGAACAACTAATGTCAGTCCCACCTGGTAGGCCAGACTGGAAAATCTATAAGAAGACCAAAACTACTTTTATTGAGATTGGCTATGTAGGTAGTCCTCAACTTATGACCATAATTGAGCCCAATATTCCTGTTGCCAAATGAAATATTTGTTAAGTGAATTTGCCCCATGTTATCAGTTTTTTTGCCATATCACTGTAAACAAGTTAAGTGAATCTGGTTTCCCCACTGACTTTGCTTATAAGGACACTGCAACCGTCATAAATGAGTCAGTGGCCAGGCGGCCAAATATTGATCATATGGTCATGGGGATGCTGCAGTGATCCGAAGTGTGAAAAATGGTCGTAAGTCAATTTTTTTGGTGCCATTGTAACTTTGAACGGTCACTAAATCAACTGTTGTTAAGTCGAGGACCACCTGTATTAACAGAGCCTCGCAAGTATTAACTGTGCTATGCCTCCTCCCTCACTTTATGCTCCAGTGAATCAGGGATGCCTCTGCGTAAGTGACTTCCGAATGCTCTGGACTTACTGCTTTCAACCCCTTTAGTCTAAGTAACAGCACATCTACACTGAGGTCATCTTCCTTACTGTCTAAGCCAGGATGTCAAACTCACGTCGTCACGAGACGTATCGGGACTCCCCCCCTCACTAAACCAGAAGTGGGCGTGGCAAGTGCGTGACGCATCCGGCCTGTGACCTGGGACTTTGACAGCCCTGGTCTAAGCTATTGAACTGTTCGCAGAAGAATTGTTAAGAGGCAACCGGACTAAGTTGGCTTGAAATACCTTTGTTGCATTACATTCTTCTTGGAGAGCAGCTACTTTCTGCTGATAAGTACTCAAAACCCGCTGATGCTGCTCTAGTGAAGTCCGCAGATGTTCCTGAATTTTGTGCTTTTCAGAAGTTAGTTCAGACAGCTGAATCTGCAAAAGTACATTTATTTCAATAGAATAATTCTCATATACTCTGATTTTAAGGCCAATACTAAACTGAGGCTGTATTCATTATTTTGAATTGCAAGCTAATTTACTGATTAATCAAATTTGTATATCTGCACATTTCATGAGAATTGACTCGTGACACACAGTGGTGGCAAAAGGAGTTTAAGCAAACAAAAGTCAAGATTGGCAAGTGCTGCCTCCAAGTAAGCAAATCAAATTGACAAAAGAATGACCGAGAGGCTACTTTTCCTATACAGCACAGGAAAAGTCCCCAAATGATGTAGATGTTGACATGTACGTCACAAAGGGATGCGAAAATGGCTGCTGCTGCTGCTGCTTTTTACATACATAAAATGAAAGCTGTCATATTGATGCACGTACAAAATGGCAGCAGTTGTATTTCTACATGCATGCAGACCAGGATTCAAAATGTGCAAAAACCTTGGAAAGGAATTTCTGTGTAATTCAGGAACTGCCTCATACTTCTAGGCCCAGGAATTCCACATGTATCCAGGCCCAGTTCAGGGGCTTCTGTGAAAGGCCTACTGTTCCTTATATTCGGGGCAATTCATCTTTAGCCAAATGTGGGAAAATTTCCCTGAATATCTGAGTTCCAGTTCCCAGAATGAAAATAAATTTTATAGCCAGTGCACCTATCCACAGCATTCCTGGTGATGAAGCAAACATAGTCACACAGTTCAAATTTGTTCAATGAGTTGAAAGAGGAGAGGAAGTTATGATACACATATTCCAAGCAGATATTGGATGCAGTATCAATATGGATATAATACTCTTTTTTTACTATCTGAAAGGGGGAAATAAGAATCTTGCCTTATAATCTTCCATTTGTTGCTGATTGGCTTCTAGTTCTCCCTTGAAAGATGCCTGAAGTCTTAAAAGTTCATTTTCCTGGAATAAAAAATATTCATATCACCATTAAAATATTATTATATACTGTTGTCAGAAGGCAGTAAAGCTGAATTAATAGTGGAAAACACAAACTTACTGCTTGTTTTGAGTCTGCCAACTCTTTTTTTGTTTTTACCAATAATTGCTCGAGTTTGCCATTCTTTTCCTCGTACTCCTGTACAGAGTTCTGTAAGGATTCTAAGGAACAAAGTAATCCTTGTTGCTGACTTGTTTAGAAAAACAACTGAAATTTAATGAAACATGACTTTCCTACATAGGAGTTTATGCAAATTCTACTTGGATAATAAAGCTTTTTTATTGAAAAAAGATTTTTTTGTACTTTTTTATTTTAGTTTACAACAGCAGGTCACATCATTGGACAAAAGTTTGCAAAAAAATTCAATGATCTGTTTTTAACTCTAACAACAGAATTGTTAGTGTAAAGTTTGTTTAATAAGCATTTAACTGATTAGACAATATTAATCATTGCAACAATAATAATTGTGGGAACATATATTCTGTCTGTTAACAGGTTACTGAGTTGCACTATATTAAAATATGCCAGTTTTATAACATATTATTTTGAATCAGAATTCAAAGTCTTCTTGAACTGATACATATCCTTCTATAGGCAGAAATGGAAGCTTAAATTCTAAAAAGCTGCTTACTGATTTCTTCCTGTAGAATTTCTTTCTTTTGATTTTGTATTTTAATTTCTTGCTCGAGATCTTCAATTCTGCTACTTTTGTCGGTAATGTTTTGATTAAGTTCTTTTACAAAACGCTCATAATCAGCTATTTCCATATCCATCAATGTGCTTTGGTGAGCATCCTGTATATTAAAACATTCAGCATCATATAAAATTAAAACATGCAATTTTAATGTTATTCCTTGTCTAGAAGTCATTAGCTATTTCTCTCAAATTACTGTAGTTTTCAGACTATAATACTCACCTGAGTATAAAACGCACCCTTAGTTTTTGGGGAGGAAAATAAGAAAAAAGCTGATTGGGGGTAGATCGGCTTCCTGGAATACCCCCAATCAGCTGTTCTCAGAGGTGAACTTTAGCAACAGGTTCATTGGTTGTGAGCTCTGCGCCTTGTTTTTTTTTCAGCCTCTCAAATGGAGATTTCAGAGGCTTTTTTCAGCTGGGCGGGGCTACATTTGGTGTAGAAGATGCACTCAAATTTTCACCCTCTTTTATGGGGGAAAAAGGTGCATCTTATACTCCGAAAAATACAGTAACATGCTATTATTCACATAAAAGTTAGGATTCTGAAACTATCAAAACCAAACAATATCAAAAGATGACAAATATTTAAATAGAAGTATGACAAGTAAATAAGAAAACCACTCATCTACCTTCTTTGCCAATTCTAGCTCTTCCAAAACTTTCTGAAGATGTTTCTTTTCTTTCTGTAGTAATGTCTGATATTCTTCTGCTTCTCTGACAGAGTTAGCATGGTCCTGCAAAAATAGTTTGTGCTCTAAATTCAAATAATAAAAATAGTTGTTTTATTTTCTGCTTTTTTAATTGTGCTGTTTACCTTTATTTTTTGTTCTTTTAGAAGCTTTTCAGCTTCAAGTTCCTTATCAACTTTTGCTTTGGCTTTCTGAATTTCTAGCAGTTGGGTTTCTAACAGCTTGACGTTAGTCTGAAGAGTCTCAACACGAGTCAAGAGGTCTTCATTTGCAGAACGCCACTGTTCTTGCTAAAATAGAGAAGTAATACAATTATGATGGCAAACCATTATTCCATTCTGTATATGGAAACATTTAACATTTAAATATTTGCACTGCCTGAAGCAAGAGCTAAGTTTCCTACTAATTTTCCATCAAGAGCTGCAAAAGCTTGCTTGGCAGAACAGAAAATTCTCTTTAAAAAAGAAAAACGAGAACAGTCAAGACAGCACTTCAATAAGCTTTCCACAGACATTTGGTTACTTACTAGTGACAAGAGAGACCTGGACTAAAAAATCAGAAATCTATTGTCAAAGGTTGTTCTTGGACAACAACCTTTGTTGTTGGAGCTTTAAGTAGCAGTCTGCTTTCCCAATTTCTCTCTCCATTTCTTCCGCTTTAGTTTTATCTTCTGCTCTGCAAATGCTAATAGCATTTATTAATAAATGTATTTATTATGTATGTTACTAAAAAAATACCTGCTGAACTGAATTCTCCAACTGTTTGGTCAGGTCATCAATCTGACGTTCAAAATTACGAGCTCGAGTCTTTTGAAAATCCAGTTGTTCTGCTTGCTTGTCATATTCTAATAAAAGATTCTTGGAAAGCACATGTAATTTAAAACATAGTTGGAACAGATATAGGTCCATAGTGCATTACACATGTACAAGGGAGATGGATCTTTTTCTTTACCCCATCACCATGTTAGACAAATTGACTTTTTACCCCAAAGGAAATAAGTCTATATTTTATTTTCTGTAATCTTGTGTGAAAACTATATTGCTGGAACACTAGCATGCTTCATAGAAAAACACCAGCTTCGGCATCATATTTATTTCTAAAAATGCCTCCGATTGTATATCTTCCACTTTGGCATTGCTTTAAAATGGAAGAATGAGTGATTGTTGCTCAATGACTTCTGGGTCCAGTAAAAAGTGGGAAGAGATAGCATTTGGGGGGAAATCTATGTTTTTTTGCTGATGAATAGATATCTGGTATGTGATTGTATCACACCAGGACAGCTTTTTGGCAAGGATGCTTTTAATATGTTCTCAAAATTCTACTTGCACATACTGGACCAAAGCAGCTGCCTGTTTCTTAAATACACCTGGTAAAGATGAAGACATTTTACCTTATAGCTCTCAGCTCCCTGAATGATGTCTGCCATTGAAGACGAGAGTTGCTCTTTTTCTGATTTTATTAATTCCAGCTTTTCTCTAAGGGACTGTACCTACAGGCAGAAGAAAAAATGTTAATCATAGTGGCAAAGATGATCTCTATCAAATGGAAGGATGCATTTTTCACTGATCCACTTTTTCTTTTAAATATCCCACAGCACTTCTGCAGTCTTTCAAAGACTTTCCAATTCTACAGGAGCATTTTTATAATTTAGGGAGAACCCAAGATACAAGAATGTTCTATTCAATGAATATCTTTGGCCTATTAAATTCTGACTCATTCTAAGTCTTAAAATTATAATCAATATATTTGCTATCCAAAGTAATGCATCTAGCTCTTTCAACATGAAAATCTTCAAGTGGAAAATCTATAACAAAGTTTGTGTGTATATGTATGTATATATGTATGTATGTATGTGTATACACACACACCATGTTTCCCAGGAAATAGGACCCCGTCTTATATTTTTGGGGGCTCCAAAATAAGCACTAGGGCTTATTTTCAGAAACACGATTTCAGGGTGACTAGCCTGGCTGATTCCCTGTCCAAGCAGCAGGCGGAGGCAAAGGGGAGGAGGCAGGCGATCCGAGCATGCCACGGGGTGCAGGAAAGCCAAAATATGTGAACATGAGCCTCCTGTGGCCACGTGCCTGCTCCAGCCCACCAACTCTTGGTTTTCCCATGGCCCATGCGACGCATCTGGATTGCCTGCCTTCCCCCGGGCCTCTGCCCGGGGAATCTGCTGCTGATGCCACCGCGTGAAGATAAGCCTTATGTGGCTGGCCGCCGCTCTGGCCCACCGACTCTCAGCTTTCCCACAGCCCTGTTTTATTTTATGTAGGCAATGCTGTGATATGAATGAAGGGGAATGTATGTGTCCCAGAATAATGTTGCAGGATCCAAACTGGGTTGGTCACCGGGACCAGCAGTTTTTGTTTTGGACTCACGAGGGTGTTAGAGAGAAGTTCCCTAAAGATGGGCTCCAGTATGAATCCGAAAGCTCAGAAGACAAAACTGCTGATTCCTAGATTGAACAGAGTGATATTTTCAAGAACGTCTATTGACTTGAAACAGCATCAAAGTATTTTTTTGCTTCACGTACCTTATTCTGGTCTTTGACAATAAAGATTTGATTTTAATTAAAAAAATGTTTGAAATTATTTAAACAGAGAGCAAGTAATTGATTATTTTACAAGTTAAAAAAAGAACACTTCTAGAGTTATCCTTAAGATGTATTTACAAAGCCAGTTCAAACAGAATAAAGAACTGATAAAATATACTGCTCAAAAAAATAAAGGGAACACAAGCAGACGAACGAACAAAGTATTTAATAAGGCTATTTCATTCATTCAGATCTCGGATGTCTTCTGCTTGTGTTCCCTTTATTTTTTTGAGCAGTGTATAATTCCAGCAAATTCTACTGAATATTCAGACTACTGTTACTGTGTGCTCACTGCAAAATCAACTGAAAACTTGCCATCAAATTCACATACATAAATGTGTGTAAATTAAGAAACAAGAGAGTTTTTAGTGATCAAAGCAACTAAAGCCAGATGTTCAGATAAGCTCATCATTTACCCTTTAAAAACAATAAGATAAAAGCAGACCTTAGAAACTTTATATTGTGCCAGGATGACATTTATTTATTTATTTTTTAAAAAATTTGATTTATATGCCGCCCTTCTCCGGAGACTCAGGGCGGCTTACAGTGCATTAAGCAATAGCCTTCATACTTTTGCATATTTTATACAAAGTCAGCTTATTGCCCCCACAACTGGGTCCTCAATTTATCTATCTTAGAAAGGTTGGAAGGCTGAGTCAACCTTGAGCCTTGGAGAAATTCGAACCTGCAGTAATTGCAGGCAGCTGGTGTTAAATTACAGTGCTTTAGTCTGCAGAGCTATCCAGGCTCTATACCCATTCATCTCAACAAATGACTTTGGGCAATTCACAATTCAGAAAATATATTACAATTAAAATTATTAACATTACTTTTAACATATTGTAATTACATTACCAATGTAAATGTAATTTGTAGTGTAATGTAATTACATTGCCAACACTTCAACTGACTGAAAGTGCAGAGGTTTCTTTTGACAACTTACCTCTTTCCTGCTAGAATCCAATTCTTTCCTCAATTTCACAGCAACAGCTTTAATTTTATTTATTTTTTCTTCCTTCTCTTTCAGTTGTTGTTTCAAATTTACTAAAGCAAACCAAATTAATATTTTAAAACGTAAAAGCAAAAATCTTCCTATAGTCAATAACTGTATTAAAAAAGATTCATTTCATTATTTGTATCACCATTTAAACTGTATGCTGTATTTAGTAACCATTTCAGTGGACTTCAGTTTGAAATGGTCTAAGGTTCAACAATTACTTAGCAACACCAAATTCAACAACAAATAATGCATATCTAATATATTAAGTGTGTGGTAGAATTTTTCAGTCAACAAATTGAAATAAATTAAGTGATCACAATCTGTCTTAAATGCCAAACTACAAAATTCTTTTTATTATTTTTTTTTTTTGAAAAATGTAATGTTCAATATTTGCCTGAAAGCCTGTTATTTAAATTATCCTTTGCATGAGCTTTGTCAATAAAGCATATTTGCTCTCAAGAGCATTATACTAAAACTGTAATCGGAAGTCTGTAATTTAAGGCAGATGCAAAATTTCTTGCTTCACAGAGACTGGTAGGGTATTATTCCATATAACAAACTCTAGAAAAGCATTTAATGATTTCTGTACAAACTCTTTTGAGCAGTTAAAAATAAAAGAAAACAAAAAGATTTAAAAAGAAAGCAAACAAAATGCATACAAATTACCTATTTTCTCTGTTTCTGATAATTGCTGATCGTGATCAGCAGAAGACTTCTCCACAGAGTCCTGCATTATAAACAAAAATAAATAAGATGGGCATTTCAGCAGATGATTTTCCTGTTGCTTAGTGAGGGAAAGGAAGCAAATTCTAGAGAAAGAACATCCCATCATAATCTTAACATAAAATGGTCAGACTGGTCAATTTTTTGTTTTTATACAATAAAAAAAACCCAGCAGGACTCCTCAATTTACAGCAGGTTGTTTAGTGACTGTTTAAAGGCACTGAAAAAAATGAACTGTCATCGTTTTTCACACTTACAACCATTGCAGCATCTCCATGGACACACAATCAAAATTCAGAATCCTGACAACTCACTCATATATATGACAGTTGCAGTATCCCAGGGTCATGTGATCACTTTTTGCGACCTTCTGACAAGCAAAGTCAATGGGGAAGCTAAATTTACTTAACAACTATGTTACTAATTTAACAGCCGCAGTGATTCGCTTAACAACTGTGGCAAGAAAGGTCGTAAAATCAGATAAAACTCACTTAACAATTTTTTCATTTAGCAACAGAAATTTTGGGCTTAATTGTGGTCATAAGTAGAGGACTACCTCTACTTGGCATGAAAGACTTCTACATAAATGGTAGACATTACCATTTGGGCATTATTAAATTATAAAAAACATAACAGCATTATGACATGTTTGCAGGTAATCCTAATTTAGCAACTGCCTTGATTAATGACATTTCACAATGTACAAGTGTTAAAAAATTAACTTTGTAACCAACTCTGTTGGCCTATAAAGCAAAAGAAAGCTGAAGTAAGATCACAAAGAGGGTTTTAGTTTCATTTAGTGACCATTTTGCTCAATGACCACGTTACCAGCCTCACTTGTAGTCACGAAACAAGTACAAACTGTATTTTGGATCAGCCATGACAAAGAAACCTTTAAATTTATTAATTAGTAGTCATGAAAATCAAACTTGAAATCCATCTCTGAAAACTAAGGAGAAAAAGGCCTCTTTTGAATTGATGTAAGACAAAGGTTAATCTTTCATCATTCAAAATACCATTAATTTTTATTTTAAAAAAGCCACCCTTCTCTGACTCCTGAAAGAAAACTAAGCTGAACGCTACTCCCTAGCCCAATTTTGATCAAAAGATCATTTTGAATTTGATAATGTACAAACATAAATACAAACATACATCCATACATACCCATTTTGGGATTAAAACAAACTTGTTTGCTAAAATGAAAAGGAACCATTGAGAGTTCAAACAAAGTATATCTTTGCACTTATTCTCTTATATACATGAGCAGTAGAGAGTTTGCATATACTTCCCCAAAGCTTTCCAACTTAAGTCTTGGGGTCTAAAGATTTCAATAATAGAAGTCTAAAGATTTCAATAATAAAAGTCTAACCTTTAGCAAAGAAAGTTCGGCTTGCATATTTTTCAGTTCAGTCTCCTTCTGCTCCAAAATTAAGGTTAGATTTTTCTGTTCGTTTTCTGATTTTTCTTCCTGCTCTTTCATTTTGTTTTCTTGATTTGCATGTTCTTCAGAAATATTTTCAATATGAACTAGAAGATCTTGGTTCTCCTTCCTGATTTTCTCACTGGTATGTTTCAACTCTTGAATGTCAAGCTGAAGTACTTCTTTTTCTGAGAAAGCTCCTTCTAATTCCTCCTTCAAGAGACATTTTTCTTTTTCATAATCCTCCAATAGAGATCTGAACTCTGTGCAACGAGCTTCATTTTCTTCCTGGACACTCTGCAATTCCTGCCGCAGATTAACATTTTCATTTTTCTGAGAGATCAGACTTTGTTCCTGTTGCTTCATTTCTGCCAAAAATTCATTTGCAGCCTGCAATGTGCCAACAATATCTTCTTCTTTGTTTTCATCTGGGTATTTGGAGCCCATCTTTTCATGGAGACTTTGCAGTTGACTAACAACAAGAGATTTAAAGGCCTTTTCTTCCTCAAGTACTTTAATCAAATGGCTTTTTTCTTCACAGGCCATATGTAGTTTCACTTCTAAGCTCTCTGCTTTATCTTTGGATAGATTCCAGTCTCCTTTTTCAGATGACAAGCGGTCTAGCTCCTGCCTTGCTTGATCTTGTTCTTCCTTCAATTTGTTGTTCTCACTTTTAAGAGCCTCTATTTCAGATAACAGCCCTTTTCTATCTTGTTCAAAGCCTTCCATTTGTTGTTCAAATTTGATCAGCTTCTCCCGGTTTGTTTCTTTTTCTCCAGAAACACCTTCCAGTCTCTCCCCCAACTCTTCTGCCTGTTGCTTTAATTGATGGTTGCATATGCTGAGAGCTTCAACTTCTTGCTGAAGCGCCATTACCGTCTCTTGTTGTGTTTTGCATTTTTTCTGCAAGTTTTCTATTTTCTCAGCTGAACCTTGCATTTTATCATGGAAGCTACTATTCTGTGAGGAAAGTTCATTTTCTTTCTCTTCCATTTGTTTTAGGTCAGACTCCTTTTGATCAAGACAACAAAGCAGTTGCTTATTCTCTTCTTGAAGTGTCCCTATTTTATGCCTGAGCTCTTCTACCTCCTCTTTTTGGGAGGAGAACTGTTCTATCTGTTGATGGAGAGAATTGACCTCTTCTCGGAGGACATCCCTTTCATTGAAAGCAGCTCGAAGCTTTTTCTGTAATTCATCAACATCAGAAGCCTGCTGTTGCTTCATACATTCAAATTCTCGGCTTATCTTCCCAGCTGATTCCCCCAATTCAGTCTGCAAAGTTACCAGTGTTTCCCGCAAGTTCTCATAACTAGCAATGGCTTCTTCTTTCTCCTCTATATGCCTCTGACATTGTTCTTCAAGGTGCTGTATTTTAATAATAAGTGACTGGGTTTTTTTCTCTGCACTCAATGTTATAGCTTGATTCAGTTCACATATTTCTTTTTGGTGTGTTTCTGCTAAACCCTCCATTTTGAGGCTATTCTCTTTTATGTGTTTTTCGTATAGTCCTTTTGCCGACTGGAGCTCTGATTTCAGTTTTTCTATTACACAACAATGCTCTTCTTTGGCAAGGTGCAGTTCATTAATTTTGAATTCCAAATCTTCCTTTTCATGAAAATATTCATCTTTTATGTGTTGTACTTCCAATTCGAGTTTCATTTTAACATTGTTCATATAAGTTAATTCATCTCTTAATATACTATGCTGAGATTCCAGTTCTTTGAAAGCTTTCTCTATATGCCCAGTCTTTTCTACCATTTCTGGTTCTGTTTCAGTATTTCTAGTCTCATTTTGATTTTCATCATCTTTAGTCAAGGTTTGCCTTATGCATTCCAATTCCTGCTCATATTTCTCTTTACAAGCCTGCAATTCAACCTGCATCTCTTTCTCTTTTACCTTGTATTGCTCTATCAAGTCCAGCTTTAGCTTATCTACTTTAACTTGTTCCTCCTCACATACTTTAGCAGAGGCTTCAAGTTTTTGTAGTAGCTCTGATAGCTCATCTTGGTGAGAGGTCTTCAGTTTGTCTAGCTCTTCACCTAACTCATCAATTCTGTTTTGATACTGCCTAGAATTACTTTCAATAGTATTTTTTAGTTTGGTAATTTCCTCCTCTTTAGACGCATTGGAAAATTCTATCTGTTTCTTTAGATTCAAGATCTCCTCTTCGTAAGTGATCTTTGTCTGCTGGCCTTCTTTCTGTAGTCTTCTAATTTCGTCATGCTCTTTAGTATGGAAGTTAAGCTGTTCTGCGAGCTGTTCTTGTTTTTTCAGTTCTGTATGCAGCTCCTTTTGCAATGTGGCTATAGTTTCATTATATTTGGACTGTGCAATTAATCCTTCATTTTTAAGGCTTTCAATTTCATTCTGGTGAGAGGTATTCAATTGGGCAAACTTCTTCTGCCATATTTCTTCCTGAGCAAGGGCATCCTAATTAAAAAAAGTAAATCAAATATGTGATGAAGCATCATAAAAGCATCAGGTCTATTTTATAGAACTAATAATCAAAGGATTAGTAGATTTTACAAGAAATATACAGGTGCAATCTGCAGAGGTACTATTATTGATGTCTACCTTTATCTCAACTTAGAGCAGTGATTTTTCTGATAAGGGAAAAATGTACATTTCATCTAATGAGACAGGATTTCTAAATACAACGGATATACTATATAGTCTGTAAATAATATAAACTTAATTGACTTAATTCCTTTCCAATTTATTCCATTTGTAAAACTGAACATGAAATCTATGTAGCAATAAGCTTTATGTCAGATGATAGACCTACCAGTATGTGTAAGAGAACTGAGTATCAGATTAGATCCTAAATTATTTTTGAAAGTATTTGATTTTTTCCAAAACAGAGATCAGAGAACAGTAAAATGTTTAACAAAGTAGAAGAATAATGCGAATTTAGAATATAAATTTAGAATTTTTATATTTTTATATCTGAATGCCCCAGATGTAGAGTATAACATTTTCACTCAACATATATCTGTGCATTAGTGTTTGGCTTTACTTTTCTCTGTCATTAACATACTTTTTCTCACATTAAGATTTGCAAATCTTACAATGGCACACTGTTGACCCACATTTCAAGACTGGAATACCCATCTGAAAGAATGTAGTTTCCTAATCTTGATAACATTAAGATGTAGACTTCAACTCCCAGAATTCCCTGGCCATCAGGAGAATGGCTGGCTAGGGAATTCTGGGAGTTGAAGTCCACACATCCTAAATTGTCAAGATTGAGAAACACTGTCCTATACACAGATTTTAATGAATATTACACTCTTGTGGGGCTCATTCCTAGCATCTACACTTACCTGTTTGCAAGGGAAAATTGGGCAATGCATATTAACCAGAATTTGGAGCCAAAAACTTAAATGAAAGCATTTTCTGTTACTCAAATCTATTTAATAAACTATATTTTAATGTCAATAATTTCCTATCAAATCTTCCTATGGAATACCTCTGCTTCTTGCTGCTTTTTCACATTGTTTTTTTTCAGAGCTACACACTGCTGCTGGGCTTCTGCTTTTTCCAAAAGAACCACATTCAGTTTCTCTGTAAGTGCCTAGTTTTGAGAAGAGAGAAAAAAGTTATAATTATCTTTCAAAAGCAGATATACATTTAACTTTATTAAAACACACACACTCACGCACACCACATTTTCTCTAAAAAAATTTTTCTTTGCCAGAGACAATACTAGAACCGCTCTCATCTCCTGGAGTTATTGCTTGTTTTGGCATAACACCCAGAGGTTTGAGGGGGTGGGAAGGAAGTTATTCATCATGCGTTCTCTTATGTGAAAGTTTTTCAAAAATATTTGTTTCCATGTTAATTATATCAATGATATTTCAGTGAAATTCATCTGTAGACATTCTTCATAAATAAATGAAGGGGAAGGAAAATAACTCTGTCATTACCATTAAAGTGAAAAAATTAACAAAAACACAACTTATCAACACACATCCTACAGTCACTTTTGGTTATAGAAGGTATTCATCATTAATCCCAAAATATAGAGTAAATGTCAGGATTCCAAGTAATACCCCCAACGAAATCAAATTCCGAGGCTTGAGCTTCCTCAAAGCTAACTTTTATTAGGGATGTCATATTGGCACATCTGGGAAAACCCCAATCTGAAAGCTTCCAGGTTTTCCTCACCCACAAGAAAGTTCAAGTCCTTGCCCACATCTTCCACATGTCCATACAGCTCCAATCAGTTCTTTCCCAAGCAGAAGACATCCTCCAATTTCTTCTTTGCACAGCTGCCGGACACCATATCCTTGAACTCCTCTTAGAGAATTTTGTTATGGCTATCTCTACTTCACTCATGCAATCCCCCCTCCCAACTTCTCTCGGTATGATTGTGGCAGGCCTGGATCCTCAAGGCACACAGATAATATGGCTTCCAGGCATGACAGTAAACTTTGTTCATCAATAAACATCAGGCCTACTCTACCACATTAATCTAGGAGAGAAGAGGCAAAAGAAAGGGATGATAAAAGTACCGGTACTTATAAATATTTTTATGGTTAGCCCTAGTAGGAGACTATGGTTAGAAGGTTTCACTTGTGTTTTTCAATTAGTGCAATTTTTAATCCTACCTGAGCCTTAAATTGCAGTCCATATGAGCCAAGCAAACCATGATTAATTAAACCATGTTTTAGTAAACCTTTTTCATTTTAGAGTTTGAATGCAATACTGAACTGAGTTTAAAAGAAAATGGAAAACAGCTCTTTGTAGCTATAGTGAGGAAGATGAATGAGTCTAGGTTTCTACATGTAGTATTATATTATAATATAGTATTTCATCCCAAAGTTGCCATTACGTCTTAGAGTAGGTAACACCTTCTTACTAGTTGTATGATAAATTAAGTAATTAAAGCTAACAATTCCTTTCGCTATTTCAACTTTACTTTAAAAAAAAATAATACATTTTTATACCAGACATGAGGCTATCATAAACAGTATTTAATTCTAAGATAGAGCACAGAAGACACTAAAAAGCAATCCATATTAAATGAAATTCAATTAAAAGTTATTCACAATCAATCAGCAGTCTGTATTTTATCTCTAGGTAAATGATGCAAAAGACACAAAGAGCAATGTGAGCACATAACAAGCCATTATCGTTCCCACTGGACCAAACAATGAATTTCTTGGGAATTAAACATTATTGCACCATATGTTATGTATTATTATGGATTCATACCTGAATAATATCATCAGTTCCTTCAGCCACAGATGTTGTTTTTAATTTCTCAATTTCCTTTTCTAATTCTAGAGAAAATTATTATTTGAGTATGAATCAGTATCTTGTTATATTTGTATCTTATTTTTACACAATCCAAAATATAATCTATATAACCTGTAGAGTTCAGCATTATTAACAGGAACATGTCTAAGTTAGACTGATATTTATAGTTCTTCCAAGAAAGCTTCACAGCATGGATGCTAATGCAAATTGGGGCTGGGGGTGGGGTGGGTGGAATATAGAGGAAGAATTGTCTAAATTTCTCTAGAGTATCCTGCTATATGGCTTTTAAATAAGTTTAAATAAGTTTCTGTAAAGATACCTGCAGATCTGGATTTCACTTTCTGTAAAAGCACCATTTGCTTTTTCGCAAATTTGATAAGATCTTCTCTTGTTAATGTGTCCAGCTGTAAAATCCATAAATGCAAATTAAAATGGATGCATATTCAAATTTCATTTAATCATACAGATAATCATACAGAACACAATATTTGGTTCTGCTCTTCAACCAATATATTACTGCAGATGGCTGTTCAGGACTCAATAAGAAAACATTGTAATATATGATGTAATCTTTTTGATTTACTATCACTATAAAACATATTTAGTTCCAATAGACCTGCAAAATGAGATCAATCTTTCAGAACAATAATATTTAAAGCACTTACGTCTTCTGAAATTACAATAGACCTGCATATTCCTCCATGATACGTTTCAAAATATTATTTTGGTCAATTAAATAAAGCAAGAGAGCTTGAAGAGCTCCATAAATACTGCTCTACGGGTCTAGTAGAATAAAACCTTCAACTTCCAAGTCATTACCAAACTACAACAGACAACATTGAGGAGGTACTAAAAGTTTCAGTAACAAAATTCCTGATCCAGAAAAGAAATCCTTTGAGGGTTTTGGTCTTACAGACTGAAGAATAATATACTACCTGAATAATTGGGCAACACTGATTTCCAACTGAAATTTCTGCAGTTTATCAAGTTGATTAAGATTTAAGATTTATTTAAAGGCTTAAATAAAACTATCTTCAGACATTTATAATTCTTTGATTTGCTAACCCAATTATACATAGAAGGAAGCTTAAAAAGAATATCTGAACACTGTAAACGCTGTATTTTATTTTAATCAGATTACTGCATGAAAATTACTTTTCCTGGTATGATTGGAAGATGTTTCTGGTAAAAACTATATGCATCGTTCCTTGACAAATAAAAAAAATAAATAAACTTAATGGCAATGACTCTATTTACATTTAAAACAAAGTTAATATTTACATTGGAAAATGAACCAATTTATTAAATTAGACCTCTGGAGTACTGTCTCTCATTCTGGGCACCACTGTTAAAAAAACACAGTGACAAATCAGAGGAGATTCAGGGGATTACTAACAAGATAATGGGGGTTTGTTAATATAATAAAATAAAGCCTTATAATAATATTCAAAGAATCTGGGTATGTTTAGCTTACAAGAGAAACAACTAATAGATGATAGCAATCTTTTAAAAAATCTGAAAGTTTGTCATACAGAAAAGAGACCAATTTATTATTGATTGCCACAGAGGTCAGGTCCAACTAGCTAAAACTACAAGGGAGAAGGTTCTGATTAGACATCAGGACAAATTTTCAGACTGTGATAAGCTATTAGCCAGTGAAATAGGCTCTGATATGAAATGATAAGTTCTCCTTCATTAGAGGTTTTTAAGCAGAGGCTAGATAGTCACCCACTGAATCCAGAGTGGGGTGGTGGTAGCAATCTAGATCAGTGTTCCTTTTTCTCAGCAACTTTGAATTGACTTTAACTATCAGACTTCTACAGCCAGCAGGTTGAAATCCATATATTTTAAAGTTTGTGAAGTTGAGAAACATTCATCCAGATGACACTGATAGTGACTTCCAACTCTATGATTATAAAGGTCAGAAAAGTTTGTAGAAATATACCTTTGATTTCCCTGATGTGGCTGTAGGAGGAGAAGCTGCCATTTCTTGTTCACTATCTTGCAGCTAAGCAGAAATAAAGTTTTATATTGAAAAAAGCATGAAATATCAAAATGTATTATTATACCTATAATATACATACACTTATTCAAAAAAGCAGTTTACAAAAAGAAATAGCATTTAAATAATTCCATTAATAAACCAATTAAAAGAATAATTAACATTTTAAAATTACAGAAACGGATCTCAGCAATTCTGCATTATATTTACCCCAAAATATTTAGTGGTACTTATTAAAGTTACGTAATACTTTGGATTTTACTAGGAAGAGGTGAATACAGGATCTATTTGTATTTATTAAATTAGGTGTGTCTTTTTCTTACTGTTGCAAGATTTCTGCTTTAATGACAGAAGGGAAGGCCATTTGCGGGCCAGTCTGATACAGTGATACATCAGGCTAAAAACCAGGAGGCTAGAATTCTACTTTTACCTTATGCAGAAGGTAGAATCTAGTTATTCTCTCTCAGTGGCAAAACCACTTTTAAAAATGTTGCCAAGAAAACTGTAGGGACTCCATGAGGTCATCAGGAGTTAAGTTGAAGGCACAAAATTCTTTTCGTGGGAGAACATTAGACCTATTTGCAGGCTTCCACAGCAGCCTTGTAATCTCAGGAAAAGATAACTTTTAAATGATATACAAGCATGTGCTGCATTTATGTGCTAACATATTGCAAAGCACCTTTTCCACATCTTATCAAAACCACTACAAAGTCCTACTGTGCATGATTTACCCCTGGAAGAAAAAATTGCAAACTGTATATACTAAAGTTCAGTTAGAAAACCAATCACCTCCTATGGATTTGGTAAAAAGAAGAAAATTGTATTTGGATATTGTGAGAAACAAAAGTGTATCACAATACAAAACATTATACCTAGGCTCATATGCTTCCCTTCTCTTCTTTCTCTGGGATAGCTATAAGGAGAAAATATCCTTTTTTCTTCTATTGTTTTAAATTATGGCAAGCCAGTTTCATAACCCACAATTTGAATGGGCCATAGTTAACATTAACCAGAGTTGTCACACCTAGATGATATGGCAAGTTAATAAAAAAAATTGGGCAAGGGGATTTTAAACTTTTTGTAACTATGACAAATTGTAATGGGGTACACTAAACTCATTCCAGTCTTGATATACCATGATATACTATAGTGCACACATAACTGGGTGATATATGAACACCATGGCATCTCATTGTAAAAGCTCTTAACGACTTTATAAAAAGACTGAAAAATAAAAGCGAATCTTAAAGACTCCTACAGAATAAAAACATCAGTCTCTCAGCACCACCTTCTGGTAGAAAACTTGTAGCTCAAGACAAGAACGCTTACTAATAAACCAACATATTTCTGGGATTTATTACTTGTAGAGAAAGTTTAGCCCAACTTTCTCCTTATGACATTTAGAATTTTTTTTCTTGTATTTTTGTCAAATGATGAATACCCTTTTCTAGATCACTTAATCCCAAAAAATCAGGAGTTATCAGGGCCAAATCTGAGGACATCCGATTTTTAAAAATTGGTCTTGTTTCAATGCAATACATGGACACACAAAAGCTTAGAACATAAATTTATTGCAAAGACAATCAACAAACTGTCGGAAGTACAGAGGAAATTATATTCAGCATTCAGAGCAGATTATAAATGTCTCAAACTTTTTTGGGGGGATGGGTCTGGATTAGCCTGTTAATAAGCCACCACAGTGCTTCATTTACTGGGGTAATGGGGGAAGAGTCCAGACATTACCATATTTACTTTTATTTATTTATTTAGTGAATTTATATCCCACCCTTCTCCCCGAAGGGACTCAGGGCGGTGAACAGCCGAAAATTAAAATAACATACAATATAAAAGTTACGATAACTAAAAATAAATTAAATTAATTTACTTAATTTAAATTAAGTAAATAATTAACCATATTTACTTGAATGCGTGTTCTCTACTATCGGCTTTCCTTTCCACAAATCTATTACTTAAAGAAAAGTAAAGGATAATTACAATGTGTTGTTTGATTATACTACCTGAAGTTCATTATTTGTAAAAAAAAATCAGAGCGGGCTTATAGTACATTACACTAAACCAGTTTACTGAACAAACCACAACGAGTTCACTCAACACATGAAGCCAAAATCAAGCAACAGACCGTGCCCACATTTCAATAACTTGTTGTTTTTGTTTTTTTTTTACTGTATATCTGAAGGAAGTGAGTAAAGCCCAACATATAAGCAACTTCGGTAAAGTTTTGGTTGCAGCCCAAATAGCCCTTTTGTTGCTTCTTCTTAAGAAGCAACCGCGCCCTCCTTGCTCTCAGTCTGAACCAGGAAAGCTTCACTTGTTGGGACTGCCAGGTTGCTGCTAAAGCCAAAGCGAGCAAGATCAAAGGCGATTCAGCATCATCCACAATGCAACACACACACAACTTGGACCCCATTCCAGGCTGCTTAAAAAGATTTACGCCCCTCGGGTGAATCACTGTGCCGGTGTTTCCAGAGCACTTGTGAAAAGCGGACAGAGCTGGGGACTCCCCCGGGTTCCCCTCGGTGCAGAATAGAAGAATATCGAGCCACCTCCGAGCACCACCCAGCAGCGTTTTTATCGCCCCTTCGCCGAGATAAACGGGGCCACCCACTAACGGCGGGGACGGAGGCCCTTTTACAGCCGGAGGGAAAGCGAACCGGAAAAGCCAAGCCTCGTGGCTCGCAGGCGAGGGAAACGGGGCAGTTCCAGCTCCCCAGGCGGCGCCCCACGTGCCCCTCTTTCCCCCCCGGCCGGTTACCTCCATGGCAGCGCTGGTTCCGGCTGAGGTGGGGAAGCGGAGGTCGCCTCCGCGCCAGCCCTTGAGCCGCTTCCGCCTTCGTCACCGTTCGTCCGCGCGCCCTCCGCTGACGTCAGCGAAACCGCCGCGAGCGCGGCCCAAGCGGAGTTCGAGCGAGGGCCGGAAACATCCAAGCGGCCGCCAGACGGTAGCAGGGAGCGTTCTGAGAGCGTTCTGTGGCCCCCTAGCGGTCGCCTGATTCTTGCCGGCCGGATTTACCGTTATAATTTTAAGCGCTTGCCAAATTTCGAATTTTCGGGCCTCGAATTGCCATGGCAACGGACAGGCTTCCTTACCTGTTTCTAGTTTCTCTCTGTACAGCAGGCGTTGGCCTTCGCCTGCCTTCTCTGATATCTTCAGAGTTAAGAGATGGTTCTTTTGCTGTTGCTCCGTGACCACCAAGATCACTGCATAAAATAAATGTTTTTATATTTCCCTTAAAGACTTTGCAGTACTGTGCTTCAATTTATAACTTCCTTGGAAGCAGCAGGGGGCAGCACTTATCCCGCTTTGACAGAGGGTGAAAAGCTAAGCAGGCTTGACCCTAGTTAGTAATTGGATGGAAGAATAGCAGAGCTCCCAGTGCTGTTGATTAGATTGGAAAGATTTAAATAAAATAACATTTTGGAAGGAAGCCAACAAAAGCAGGATGTCGGGAAAATTGCATAGGGTGTAGATGGAATCTTAGGTTGCAGAGTTACCCTGAAGACTTAATTGATGTTTAGCCTTTGAGGCTTGGAAATAAGTTGCTAACTTGAACAGTGTGGGTCATATACATGTACTCCCAGCTGAGTGTGCAAGTTGTCACTACAATGCAACCAAATGAAATGTATGTTGCTGTATAAATATATAAGCGAACATTTTTATCCACATGCTCTGCCAAACTGAAATGCAAGGGGGAAAATAACAGGTCAGGCAAAGCCAATTGAATTATCAAGTGGGCTAATTTTCTCCCATGTAAGATTTTTGAAAAAGAAAAGGAGAAGTAATCTATTTCCTATTAAATTCCCGTTCTAAGCACACCTACTCAGAAGTAATTTGTATTGATTGCTTTTAGGAAAGCATACTTAATATGAGAAACTCTTGTTCCTTTTCAGTTAACGATTATCATTTTATTTGCAAAAGTATGTCGAATTTATTTTCCTTCTGTAATCACAGGTTAGTCATAATATGGCCAAGTTTTGTCTCCTTATACATCCTACATAAAACATCTTTGCAAAAGGATAGAGTGCTTTAGATGAAGGTTTACTTGCAACTATCTTCTAATAAACGTGGATTTTACAAGGGTCAGGGCAAGAATGTTTTCAATTTGTAATCCTCCCATATTTCTCTGCTCCTGTAGGAAGTTAGCACCCACCCCTTTCTTGGAAGAGTGAAATATTTTAGGAAATATGAAAAAGGCAGAATATTATATTTCCCTGGATGAGAAATGGAGAAACATATTTTACAGACAAAGCAGCTCCCATCTTCCTGCCCCCACCCTTTGTCAATGGGCCATTAAGGCTTGGGCCAGTCTATTCTACATAACAAAGATCTACCTCCTTCAGACAGAGCCATAGTAGGAATTGCCAAAGATCCAACAAAGATAGGATTAGCCCTCTACACAATAGCAGCAGAAACTCACCACATGTGACCTGGGAAGCACATGTGACCATCAGCCAGCAAGACCCCCCCATCCCCTGGGAGTCTGACAACCAATCAGAGTACTCTTTCTGGGCCCCAGGAGGTTCAAAGCCAGAGAGAGCATAAAACCTGAAAAACTCGCTGTATCCGCCCCTTTTCTGTTCAGGAACTCAAGCCATGTGATCCTGTCCACCATTGTAGGAAGTTAGCACCCACCCCTCTCCTGGAAGAGTGAAATATTTTAGGAAATATGAAAAAGGCAGAATATTATATTTCCCTGGGATAAGCATGTTTTGAAGCAGCTCCCATCTTCCTGCCCCACCCTTTGTCAATGGGCCATTAAGGCCTGGGCCAGTCTATTCTACATAACAAAGATCTACCTCCTTCAGGCAGAGCCATAGTAGGAATTGCCAAAGATCCAACAAGGATTAGCCCTCTACACAATAGCAACAGAAACTAACACAATGGGACCCATCTAGACGAGGCTCACCACATGGCACCTGGGAAGATTGCATCAGCCAGCAAGACCCCCACCCCCTGGGAGTCTGACAACCAATCAGGATACTCTTTCATGGCCCCAAGAAATGCAGAGCCAGAGAGAGCATAAAAACCCGAGGATTTACTGTATCTGCCCTTTTCTGTTCAGGAACTCAAGCCATGTGATCCTGTCCACCATTAAACCATCTTTCCAAGCAGTCTCCATGTTTCCAGTGTCTGGTTTCCCCACTTGGAGCAGAACCCAGAAGGATGTTTCTTCCAACAATTGGCGACCCAGTGGGACTCCAAGCTAACCTAACCAATGGACCAGGCCCAGGTAAGCCTCCCTTGCTAGCAGCAGACCCATTGAGTCTGTGGGTATGTTTTCCTGGACCTTGGCCATTTGGAACTAGGTTTTAAAGGGGTTTTGAGTTTGAGCTCAAAGGCTGCTTGGAAAGAAGGTGAGTACCTCTAAATTTTAATTTTAAAGTATGGAAAAGCATAGGAAATTTGTGTATGCCTGCATGTGTGTGAGTGAAGGCCCTTCTCCCAAGTACAGCTGGATCTTGCTTCCTCTGTGCATTTCCTAGCCGCAGAAAGACTAACAGTCTGGAGAGCATGGGGGTTTTGCCAGAGCACAGGACCTTCTGTTAGGGAAGGAGGAAGTGTGTGTGTGGGATTCCACCTGGAAAACAGTCTGATTTCACCTCTTTGAGTGACCTCTAGCTGCACCTCTGCCTACTGCTAGCTCCACCGAGCCATGACCGGTAGGATAGAGAAAGCAAGGGGGGGTCACCAAATGTGGAACTTTGTGTTTAAAAGGAATGGAAGTCAAGCGAAAGCCAAGCGTGTGAAAAAAGGGGGGGGGTAATAAAATTGTGAAAGGGAAACCCGGTTCTGTCCAGCCCAGACACGGGGCGAGCGTGTGTGTGTGTAAGAGGAGGTGCCCACACCTGGCTGCAGGGGTCAGCAGGTCCTCGCGGATCCCCTTTTTGGATCCGAAAAGTTGTGGTGATTCCCTGGAGGAAGGGGCCCATACTTCGCAAGGGAATCGAAGTCCTTCCCAGAGCTTTTTCCTCTGAAAACTGAGAGCGTGCCACCCGGCTAAGTCGAAGTGATCCTTCCGGAGAAAAGGAAAGGGTCATGGGTAGCGATAGTTCGCGGGTGGCGGGGACCCCAGTAGATGAAGTGCTCGCGGCCTGGGACGCCAGGCGGGTGCCCATATTGAGGGGCATGGATAAAAGGAAATTAGGAAAATTGTGTCAAAAATGGGCTTTGCTAAGAGACAACACCGGGAGACAAATTTGGCTAAATAAAGGTACTTAAAAGAAAAGGGAAATATATAAATAGGAATGTTGGGGTTTTTGTTTGTTTTGTTTGTTTGTTTTGTTTGTTTGCTTGTCTCTGTCTTCTATGCAACCATGTGGTATTTTTAAGATTTGTGCCTTCCCTAATTTAACTGAGATTTATGGTGGGAATGATCAGTATGTGTGAAATCTCAGAGTTCTGCTTTCTTCTCTTTGTCCTTCTTCTTTTTATGTGTGTGTCTAAGTCTTTGTGCACCCTCGAGGTAATTGTAACTGTAAAATGTATCTGATCTCTAGAGACAAGAATTTTAAATTGTTAGAAAAAAAAAAAGGTTGAAACAATGAAAAATGGGAGAGAGAGAAAAAAGAAAGAAAGAGCCTTTGCCCTGTGTTTGTCTGGCCAACAAACACAGATTAAAGAGAGCATTTCATTTCATTTCTGGTTTTTTTTCTCCTCCTCTCTCTGTATCTTAAAGTAACAACTCAAGTTTATGAGGAAACGTTTTAAGTTTGTTTACAAGAAAAAAAAAATCAGTCTTGCATTTACTGTATGTGTTTAAATGAGTTTACCTGTTCATCTCTTTCCTGAAGCATGTGAATCCAGTTTTTTCTTATCTGGTGTCTCCATTTTGTTGAAACTGTATCATCTGTTTAGTAACTGCAATACTGTTGTGTTCTTTCTTTTCAAACTCTGCAAGCTATCTACCCCCCCATCTTTAATCCTGTTACAATGCCTTTCCTGTGAAGATTACCCACAAAAGGTGGGAGGGGACCCTGTTCTAATGTCTTTCAGCCCTGCACAAAGGACTCTGCAACCTGTGGAAGCAGAGCACATGGATCCAGATGCTGCCTCCAGAGGAGACCCTCCATCTGTTTGAACCAGGAATTGGGTTTGAATCCAGCCTCCACTGAAAGTCAGCACAGCAACCAGAGTGGAGCAGACCTTTCCAAGCCTGACTGACCAGCCTTACCACCAAGCATGCTACCCAGCAGACATGAAAGAAAAGACCCTGAGATGTACAAGTAAAGACCAAAAGACTCTTTTCAATTCCCAGAAGACAGCTGGAAAGACTATGGGGGAGGGTGGAAATTCATTGTAAGGTTTTCTTTCTTGTCTCATTTATATTGTAATCAGTTTATTAAGAATTGTATTTGAGAGTGATTGCCACAGCAAGTTATGTACACTCTAGATTTCTGTCTGGTGGAGAGGAGAAATATGTCCAAAATGTTTGTATTGCCTATATTGTAAAAGTAGCTGCATGCACATGCACACACAGAGACACACCATTCAGAATTAGACTGAAACTATTTCCTTCACTTACCTCCACACAAAGCTTCTCCTAGATTGATTTTTGCTCTGTAGCACTAAAAGCCCAAGTAGTCTTACCTCCCTGCTAATTCCATGGGGAAGGAAGCAATACCCCTCAGGCAATTCCCTCACTTGAAGAGATAGCAGAAAAGTAATCTCCAAAACCCAAGCCCTGACTGTGACTCACAAATGATGCTGCCTAGTTGCCCAGTAAAGGAAGATATATTGCACTGGTGGTCTCATGAGTAGAAATCCCAGGGCTCATTATGTGTAACACCAAAAAAAAAAAAAAAAAGGAATGGATATTGTACACTGGCTAACCTCAGTTTGGACTCACAAATCCTGGATGCACTAAACTAAGAGCTAGGGCAGGTTCAGTAACCAACCCTTGGAAATGGGCAGCCTGCAATTTAAAGGAAAATCATGGCTGTGAAAAATTTTGGGACATGTGTTTGCTTGAAACCTGACTGGAAGCTCACAGAAAGTAATATCTGAAGTCTGAAATTAATTGGCATGGAAAATTGGATACTGTAAAATTCTTACCAGAAATTTTTTCCTGCCTGCTAGACCTTCATGGTTGAAAGCTTTTGGAAGCCACTGAAGGAATCCTTTTCTGTTGCCTCTATCAATGCCTCCCCTTTGCATTAGAAAAATTAAAAGCACCCATTAAGGCTCCCTGATTTGATCAATTTTAATCTTTTGCCAAGAACTTGTTTCAAAACTCACGTTTTGAAAAAAAAAGAGTAGGGATTGTAGGAAGTTAGCACCCACCCCTCTCCTGGAAGAGTGAAATATTTTAGGAAATATGAAAAAGGCAGAATATTATATTTCCCTGGGATAAGCATGTTTTGAAGCAGCTCCCATCTTCCTGCCCCACCCTTTGTCAATGGGCCATTAAGGCCTGGGCCAGTCTATTCTACATAACAAAGATCTACCTCCTTCAGGCAGAGCCATAGTAGGAATTGCCAAAGATCCAACAAGGATTAGCCCTCTACACAATAGCAACAGAAACTAACACAATGGGACCCATCTAGACGAGGCTCACCACATGGCACCTGGGAAGATTGCATCAGCCAGCAAGACCCCCACCCCCTGGGAGTCTGACAACCAATCAGGATACTCTTTCATGGCCCCAAGAAATGCAGAGCCAGAGAGAGCATAAAAACCCGAGGATTTACTGTATCTGCCCTTTTCTGTTCAGGAACTCAAGCCATGTGATCCTGTCCACCATTAAACCATCTTTCCAAGCAGTCTCCATGTTTCCAGTGTCTGGTTTCCCCACTTGGAGCAGAACCCAGAAGGATGTTTCTTCCAACACCATTAAACCATCTTTCCAAGCAGTCTCCGTGTTTCCAGTGTCTGTTTCCCCACTTCGAGCAGAACCTAGAAGGATGTTTCTTCCAACACTCCCTTTCATCCTTTTTGTTTAAAAATGAAATATATCAAAGGAAATAACATTTGTTTGATTGGTAGCACTAAAAGTAGACTAGAAACACCTATATTGCCTGAGAAACTTAACAATAGATACAGATTTTTTTGCCTGATTATCAAGTGTTACATACAAGAATTGCTACTAATAAACAAATAAAAAAGTATTTTTAAAGTATGTTGAAGTCTTATTGGTACTTTTTATGCAGTTCAACAATATAAACCAGAAGATTAATATACTAGAAACAGCTGCTGCATATCACTTTCTGAACAATTTCATATCTGAAAGGTGGAGTGATTACATCCATATTGGACATATGTATTTTAAAAGGAGTGATTTAAAGAGAGTAAACAAGGGAAAAAAAACATGATTACCCACAGAGATACAAGTCCAAAAAACCCTACCCAGGGCAGAAAGCAATTTGAAGGCTTCATTTAAATGCTTTAAAGTTAGCAATAGACTTTTCTGGGTGAAGTTTGAGAAACTTTCATTGCAGGGAATAGTTTTGAAAGATAAGGAATAGTAATAACATGAAGGATTGATATCCCAAAATGGTGACTGTAATACCTAGATAAATTAAGCTATGCATCTGACTGCATACTTACATATCCTATCAAGAATCATGTAAGGACAATATACAGAATAAGAAGCGTCTTCATTTTACCGACTTCGGAAGGATGGAAGGTTAAATCACCCTTGAGTCTGAGAAGCAAAACATGTTCAAAGAAAAACCAGAAACTCCATCTGCCTCTTGAAAAAGCACCTTTGGGAGAAGTTGCCATAGTGTATTGTCAGATCCTCACAGGACAAACCTACATATGCTTGCTTCAAAGTTTCTAACACATGCAATATTTATTATCCACTTTTATTATTTGTATAAATAACTCAAGAATGAATGCTTCTTAGTAAGCTATGAATGCAAATTTAGTAAATCTAAATTTTTAGCTGCTTGCCAATGATGTAGCTTATATGCGCAGAAGAAGCCAAAAGTCACCCATGTGCTCCAACCAATTTGGCATCACACTGAAAGCAATTACAGAAATATACTTCCTAGGAGTGGCCAAGCTTTCAACCAGCTATGCCAATTTTACTGAAACACATTAAAGCTTCTGATTACTAAAAGTAAGCCCAGTCAATGGGAACTCTTCAGCTTTATACTAAGCCTGCTACCTGAGAAACGCAAGTTGAAAAATAACAGTTACCATTAATAATATTTTAAAATAGTTTTAAAACCAGGACAGGGCAAGGAGGATGAGAAGGTGATTGATGTGTGCATTGATGCAAATCGCTTCCTGGGCTTGCCTGTAGGATGTGCACATCAATGTATGAACACCTCTTTGTGTTCAGTTACCATGACTGTATTGTGTTCAGCTAAGGGGGGACTAGTAAGACAGTCTGAGATGACCAACGCAGAAAGAATATCTGAATACATTTCAAGATGCATTCCTTTCAGTACAGCATCTCACAAGAAAATAGTTGCCTGCATATTATGTTTCAGTTCCACAAGCAATAAAGGATGGAAAGACAATCAACATAATGTGAGAGACCTCTCATGTCTGGCATTTAGACTGGCTAGTATTTTGTCTGGTATCATATCTACTCTAAATAAAATAGGTGCGTGTATGTGTGTCAAAAAAAAAAAAAGTCAAGATGGCAATTGCCATGGAACAACTGAAGCTCTGCTCCTTTTTATGAGCATTGTGCACATAATGCATGCAAAAAGACCACGAGGCTTTGATTGTGGGGTTATGGTACCATCTTGACTATACCATACCTGCTGAGTCCCCTGCTGGTTTCTTCCCCAATTTATTAATTTACACTTTTTCTCCCAAAAGGATGGAGGAACCAACTGGACAAGAAGATTTCTTGGTAAAGGCATAGTTTCAGCTTTATCCAGGCCTATGAACAAATCACATTTTATTCAAGAACACCCTTTAGCTTCTTTAATGTTGTTTTGTGAAGCCCTGAACCAGACTTCCCAAACCTCATGTAGATTGCTAATGTGTTGCTACACGTTGTCCTATAATGAAATTACACTGATATTTATGCCCTTCCCATGATCTTTGCAGCAACTATAAATATTGTTTTCTATTTCCATCTAACCTTGGAACATTCAAGCTCATTTTATCTATTGGGTCAATTTGTTCAGCATTCCTACCCTCCCATATTTATAGTTTTAATCTATTTATATTTTTATACTTCTGGATATAATATTTTTAAATCAGTTTGTTCTTTGAACAAAATGTTCGTGGTGAAAACTGGGAGGCACTATGGCCTTAGCTTTTTGGCAGCTAGGAGCCTCAGAGGTTGTAAGACAAAGGAACTGATTGCCATTTCTTAGGAATGTTTTTGTCAATTGATATACTACAAAATTGTTGTTTTTTAACAGTATAGTCAAAATTATTTAACACAGCTTTGCTTGTACTTGTTGATTACCTAAAATGGAGCTAGAATAGAGCTGGTGCTTCCATCCTTGGATTCCTTTGTCCCAAAATATTTTTATGGACAGATCCAGAGATTGGGAATTGAGGGCACTGCATTATAATGGTTATCTTTTCTTTATAGCTAGTTTTAATTGTGCTGAAGGATGTGTTGTCACTCCTGAGACTCCTCCCTTGAAAAGTGCACAGGATCCAATGGTCTCTCCCTTCCTTTCCAACCTCTATATGAAACCACTAGGTTAGGTCATTTGCTGGTTTGGAGAACTCTATCACCAGTATGCTGATAATATCCAATCAGACATTTTGGTTTGAGGCTGGCCAAATGAGGCTGTTGAAATCCTGTTTCTGTGCCTGAAGGCTGTGCAGGCCTAGATGAGTAGAAATTGACTCTGGCTATTGCTACCCAGACTGAACGCCTGTGGCTGTTTGGACTACCTTGAGATGGGCATTTTCCATTTTATTTCTGAATTATTTTTACATTTACCCAATCAGGACTTAAGAGCAACTTTGGGGGGAGGATTTCTCTTAGACTCAAAGTACCTGCTCAAAGACCAGCCAACTTTGCACTAGCACACTCTATCTGCTGTGCTAGCGTATCCTTTCCAGGATCTCCCATGGCCTCACATCTCATGATTTGCCTATTGCAAATGGCTCTAGCTTGGGATGACCTTGAAGACCAATTGGAAGCTTCAGCTGGTCCTGAATGCAGAGGTGTGAGTACCAGTGAACATTTGTGAGATGTTCACAAGCTGCACTGGTTGCCAGTGTGCTTCTGAGTACAGTTCAAGGTGCTGGTTATTACCTATAAACTAAAGTGACCAATCATCCTCCTTTAGGGAGGACAGTCCTTCTTTTGTAAGTTCTGTCCTCTCTTGAAAAGTGTCCTCCTACATGTCCTCCTTTTTGATATTTGAAGACTAATCTGTAAATCTCCGTATTTGATTGATGCCGAGCCAATCCGTTGCGTGTGATGTGACGTATTTGCATTTGACATGATGATCCGTCAAGGCTCGGTACAGTGCGGTGAAACATGATTATGAGACGCATGCGCTCTGTACAGGAGAATTGTTTTGAGAGAGTGTGCCACATGCAAGTGGCTTTGTTTGCTATTCTGTATTATTATTGCAATTAATAAAATGTTTCTTTTATTTACGATTTTTTTTTCTTCAATTTATTTGTGTCCTCCTTCTCATTGTAAAAAAGTTGGTCACCTTATATAAACTCCTTCATGGAATAGGATTCAGTTATTTGATAGATTTGTCTCACTTCCCCTTGAATGAACAGGGTCATATTTACAGATCTAGGAAGTGCAATTTCTCTGCAGTGGCACCTGCCCTTTGGAATGAAGCATCCCCATCCTGGGAGTTCTGGATAGCCTTGAAAACAGGCCTTGTGGTAGGGTGGATGAGGCTCCCTTGTCTGTGATACTTTATACTTTGATTAATCGTTTAGCTTGTCATCTTGTAATTATTTTGTAATTTTTTCTAGTCTAATTTATTGTAGTTCATTGTTTTTATATTGTTCTTTATTTTATGAGACACCCAGAAGTGGTTGGAGTGAGAAGCAGTGGTAAATTGTTACCGGTTTGCCCCAGATTGGTCAAACCGGTAGAGACAGCAGTGGGAGGCTCTGCCTACCGCCCGGACATCTCTGTGCATGCACAGTAGCAAATGAAATTGAAACCCACTACTGGTGAGAAGGCATCACAATCAAATCCATCCATCCACCCATCCATCCCGTCTGAAGCATTCTTCAATGTTGGTTTGATTTATTCTTCACTGTACTTTTTAAAGCATATATTAACCTTTGTGGAAGAACAAGGTAGGGATTTTAGCTAGATTGTCAAATAGCAAACATGAAGAAACAGAGGACAGACAATCTAAAAGTGCAATAAATATAATGGAAACAGAAGGTGAAGGAAAGAGTAATGAAATATCCATTTCTTGATAAAAAAATTATGCCATTGACTGCACCGTTCTGCCAAGAAATTCTCATCTCATCCATGGAAAGCTTTTACTTTAATTAAATCTATTGATTTTTCAGTATTTAATGTGATTGACTATGATTAAAATTTATTAGTAGGCATTTTTTTTTCATTCTAAATGTTATATTTAGACTTCCATTCCCTTAAAACCATTTAGAAAAGATGACCTTAACACCAACTTCTTTATCTTTATTTACTAAATTAGCTGTACTAAAATATTTTAGGGAAGCTTTCAATACATACATCTTAAAAAAGGAACTAGGAGTTTGTACTTTTATTTCTCATATTCTCCCTTCAGTACAATATTACAACTGGATGAATTCTATGTAACTGATTTATGCAAAATGTGGCACTATTGATGGATATGCCAGACACTAAATATTTTGTTTATTTGGTTCTAATTTTGTTTTATTTGTTTTATTTCTTTTAATATAGCTCTATGTCCCATTGGTAAATGGAAATTATAAAATCTCATACAGTTTTTGTTTATAGTCTTTTAAAAAAAACGATTACACACTTAGAATATGTTCAGATAGTAAAGAGTGTACGATTTATACATCAAAAGGCAGTTCTGACCCTGTTTAGCTTGTTAATTGTTTTTTTCTAATTTATAAGGTAGTTGTATCTCTATAATCAAACAGATTGCAAAATTGTATTTCCAAAATGCAGTTGAATCTTTAATACAGTATTAAGATCAATATGAATCTAATGTCCTTCTAGTCCTTTCATATCAGAAAGTATTATGTTAATACAAGCCAGAATCCAATAATAGTAAGTAAGTACTCCAGTAGTAAGCTACGTACTTACTACTTATCCAGGTGCAAGTCCATAAAATTCAGTGGGGCTTACTTTCTAATACTGTATAGAAGTATATGCTTGCTTGTAAATAATTATTTTCAAATGCTATAATGTAAGGGCTAGACAACTTATTGACATTTTAACATATAGGTTTGTCAGTATTATGAGAAATTGCAGTTATGTAGTAGGCTTATCAGTAGGTTAACAGAGGATGTTAAAAAATTACAAATTGAATTCTCAAACTTCTTGGTTCCTATGGCCAAGATTGTACAGTATGGCAATGAATATGTAATTGATGATCATTTTTATTTTCACCTTTTCTCCATAAAGACACATATGGAATCATGTTTATTATATTAGCCTCATGATAGATCTTTGAAACAGAGTGCTCACAGGACCCATTTAGCTAAAATTTGGATGTCTTTTTTCAGCAATGTGCAATTTAGAGTGGAAAAAATAATAGATGCAGCATCTTCTGACATGTGTTCAAATCCATTTTTAGCCATGAAATATATTGAGCTAGCAGCTTTAGCCAGCTCACTGGCTTAATTGCCACACTCGATCCAGTGTCCTCTTATAAGAATCAAAATGGCTGAACCTACCTACCAATCACTTTCAAGCAAGCCCTTTATTTATGTTGAAAACAAAAAACAAAACAAAACAAAAGAACAAAGAATGTCACTGAATTACAGAATGAAACGGAAAATCCATATAGTGAAAGAAAAAGCACTTGAAACTCCATTCTTTTTAATCTGGATTTTAAATTAGATTTAACAACCCATGCCTCATTGGCTCATTGTTTCAGAGAGGTTTTCTCATCAGATTCCTTAATGCCTTCAAAAATGACAGAACTTCTAATGTACTTCCTTCACTGGAAAAATTAGGATACATTCCGAGATGTATCTGCCTTGTTGAACTATATAGAACAATCAAATATCAGCACAGGAAATGTCTTTATTTTTATTTTTTATTTATTTTATTATTCATATTTCTATGCCGCCCACTCTCCGAGGATTCTGGGCAGCTTACACCAAAGACAGTATACTAAATAGCATATTGCCCCCAACAATCTGGGTCCTCATTTTACCCACCTCGGAAGGATGGAAGTCTGAGTCAACCTTGAGCCGGGGAGATTTGATCCGCTGATCTGCTGAACTAGCAGTCAGCTAAAGTAGCTCCAGTACTGCACTCTAAACACTGCACCACCTTGACATCTTGTGCTGTTTAGTATTGTGTCATAAACAGCCCCAAAGGTGCTTTTTCAAAAGGCAACTGGACTTTGTTTTTCTTGAAGACGTTTTGCTTCTCATCCAAGAAGCTTCTTCAGAAGAATTGAAGAAGCCTCTTGGATGAGAAGTGAAATGTCTTCAGGAAAAACAAAGTCCGGTTGCCTTTTGAAAAAAGCACCTTTGGGACAACCATGACCTGGATGACTGAGAATCTCCGTAGACCAAGGGTGAAATCCAGCAGGTTCTGACAGGTTCTGGAGAACCGGTAGTGGAAGTTTTGAGCAGTTTGGAGAACCAGTAGCAGAAATTTTGAGTAGTTAGGAGAACTGGCAAATGCCATTTCTGGCTGGCCCCAAAGTGGGCTGGGAATGGGTATTTTGCAGTATCCTTCCCCTGGAGTGGGGTGGGAATGGGTATTTTGCAGTATCCTTTCCCTGCCACCAAGCCACACCATGCCCACCAAGCCATGCCCACACAACCAATAGTAAAAAAAAATGGATTTCACCACTGCCATAGACATACGTCATAAACTGTTTAGATCATGTTGAACTGTAAAAAAGAGTGAAACATCAAAAAAGGAAATGCTTTATGACATTTTGTATGTCACTAACTGCTTTATGATAATGTTTCTGTCAGAAAAATGTTTTATAAAGTTTGTCAAATTTTAATTCCATGGGAGTCATGTGTCCCAGACTTTGGACATATTCTGCATGTTAGCCAAGGTATCTTTGTTTGTCTTATGGTGTACCATTTTTCTCAGTTAAAAGTTACGGGCATCACAGCTGTAGTATTATATGGATACACATTTTTCCATAGCCAACACAAATTTTGGCTCTCAACCATCAATTGAGAGAGAGACATTTTATTTTGATCAGCAGGAGCAGAGTGGAAACATGAATTTGCTGCTTGCATGTGCTCAATGTGCTAAAAAAATTGGGAGGGGGTATTAAATGTAATAAACAAGCTAGCTGTTACACTTCTCTGGTTCCTTCTGATGCCACGTACTTCTGCATTTCCTCTGGAAGACAAATGAATTACAATGGTTTCCCGGGCTCTGCATGTGCTGCTGGAGGCACTCCAACATTAAGATATGATATTATAGTCAGCAAGGATAGCAAGATAATGAAATCTCATTAGGCTCCTACAGCTTTCCAAAACACTTTCTTGAAAGATATCAGTTTGTGCAATGATTCATTTTCCTCTCAGCACATAACCTCAGGGATGGTTCTTGTAAAATGCATAATATATAGAAATGGCTAGAAATGGAAGAAGTAGTATGAAAATTTCTCATTAGTAAGAAGAGATTTGGTTTTTGAGATCCAGGTTTTTAAAAAAAGAGTAATTAAAATAAACATTCACACAACCAGATGATGCTTTTCTTAGGGTGAGATGACAATCATTTTCTGTAGGGGCAGCTGGCAGCCCTGTGAAGAAAAAAAAAAGAACTTTGCAGCAAAGAAGTAGCGGCTAGAGTAGTAAGGAAGGATGAATGATTCCCCCCTTTGTTCATCAATTCCTGATGAAAACCTCCACAGCTCCCTTTATTAGAACAGTCCTTTCAAGAAAGTTCTTCCATCATTTCTTTGTCTGAAGATGATTATGCTAGTTAGGATTATGAATCCTGGCCCAGTACCCAGCTGGATGTGAGTGAGTTAGAGGGTGGCTAGGTGGAGTTGGTTTCTTTGAGGCAGGTTGGAAACTCTTTATGGGAATACATTTGGGATTGAGAGTTTAGGCAGGCATATTTCAGTAAGCAAATTGTTATCTTCCTTTGGTGGATCTTGTCTTCTGTATTAGCTTTCACAGGAAGAATAGCATGGATTTTAGTAGCATTACAATCAAAGGGTTTCCCTGTCTGATGTTCAAATGGTTGGCAGAAATGCCTACAGTGTGACTTATCAATGTGCATGCTGATGATTCTCTCAAGATGCTGTAGAGCCCTATTTTCGGAGAAAAGGTGATGGCAGATAAAAAGCCTTTATATTGTGAGTGTGCATACTTCTTTTGCCTGGCAATTTGTGCTTTACTTGGAGTTTATGGCTGCACCACCCTGCACTTTAAATGTGCTTAGTTCTACTGTAGAGCCACCAGCTTCATCCATATTTCCACTACTAAGTGGGAAAAACACTTTACTGGGGTTTGGCAAGAGCTCTTCCATTAGGACTCAGAGCACCGACAGCCGATGCTTCCTCTTTGGGGTTTCAACCAACCTCAGCATATGTTTTTAACTACTGCATGAGAAAATCCTTTCACTAAGGTCAAAAGGCCACAATGTTAATTTCATGTGCCAATGTTGCATGTTAAGCAGAATAATAAATAGGAATCCCTCAACTCCACATATTTTTTTAAAGCACTGCTTGTTATCTAGCAAAAGGATTGAAAAGTCAAGGAAAAATGTTCTATTATATTGGGCAAATTTACTATTTCATATATCATGAAGCTGAACCCTAAACTTTGATTGTACATAAAGTAAGTATTTGGTTAACAGCCTATCAAGGGGCTTTCAAACTACAGTAGTAGCATTGTAGTAAACTGGAAATAGATGCTGTTATTAACCTTTGCTGTTACAGGAACAATGTCTTACTTTTCAACATTCTTATTAATGAATCTGAATATGTTGTTACTGTTGTTCAGTTGCTAAGTCATGTCTGACTTTTTGTGACCTCCATGGACCATAGAACGCCAGGCTCTCCACTGTCTCCCGATGTTTGTCCAAATTCATGTTCAACAGTGACACCATCTAACCATCTCATCCGCTGCCATTTCCTTCTCCTTTTGCCTTCAATCTTTCCCAAAATCAGGATCTTTTCCAATGAGCCTTCTCTTCTCAAAGTGTTTGAGCTTTATCTTCAGAATCTGTCCTTCCACACAACAGTCAGGATTGATTTCCTTGCCATCTTAATTATTAATTTACAGAAGAAAGAAATAAAATACCTACCTAAGCCATTTATGAAAGACTGCTGCCTAGTCTATTGATGCAAATGTTAAAAATGCAAAGTAGTCTAGAGTTTGTGATTTTTTTTTGCTTTCAGCCATTGATAATGTTTAAATGTATATATTCAAATAACATTAAAATTATAATTAATGCATATCAAAATATCTTTCTCATATTTTATTAAATATTAGTAAATGTAAGTTTTGAAATGAAATGTCACATTTTCAACATGTATTTTATTAAGGTATTGAATTATTATCAATATGCATCATTTATTTTCCTATAGATATATAATACATTATAAATGCCTAATATTTAATATGTTGTGTGCAGTTACAATTCAACAGGGTCAGCATGTCTTAATATTTCCTTTCCTCATCTCCAATCTATTGTCCTTCCTGCAATTGTAGATAGGATCCAATACAACTGAAAAAAGCCATTTTTTAAAGGCTGGGTGAGTGGCTATTCCCTGTCACATAGTACTTATCTTTAAAACTGATTCAAGAAAATCAGAAATCTGTAAATATTCAGTCCTTATTTGAAATTAATAGTGCAAATCCAGTTTTGTATGGTCAATTTAAACATTTGTTCCTTGCCTCCTGGCCCTATCATTCTGCTTTATCCCAAGCCAATGTTGTGATTTTATTTATTTGTTTGTTTGTTTATTTTTCATCACCTGGTTGGAATCTGTATTCTTGCTAAGGGTCCTGCCCCACCCCCCCCAAGATAACCATAAATCTTACTGGATGAGTTCCCTTGTATGCAAATTACAGACGTATGGTCTTCCCCTATAAGAAATATTAAAAAGGGTCTATGTTCTGGCAATTAAAGTCATTAAACCATGTATAATAGAGAGCCAGATTAATTTTGGCAGAGCTTCTAAACTGCTGGTAGATGAGTGCGTAAAATACCTTTTAAATCTGGCGTCTTTTAAAATCCTTACTTAGGAGGAAGAAGAGCTTTTACCCTGGCAGTGCTAGAGGGGAGTTGTAAGAAAAAAACTCCTATCCATAATGATTGTGCCCCTGTGGGGGGAAGTAGAAACAGCTGAGCTTGTGCTACTTACTTGTCAATATCTTAGCCATATACAAAGTGCCTCTATCAGACTACTGCTAAGTGGAATTCCCAGGTTGTCCCCGGTATCTATAGGCATTTTTCCTATAGTAATGTAGCCAAAGTTTGTATGCCAGCGTGCCAATTCAGGAAGACGTCAGTTCCTATTCTATACCCTCAACAGATCCTTAACAAGTCCTCTGGCGAGACTACAGGTAGTCCTTGACTTATGACCACAATTGAGCTCAACATTTCTGTTACTAAGTGACACATTTGTTGAGTGAGTTTTGCCTCATTTTATGACCTGTCTTGCCACAGTTGTTAAGTGAATCACTGCACTGTTATGTTAGTAACACAGCTGTTAAGTGAATCTGGCTTCCCCATTGATTTTGCTTTTCAGAAGGTTGGAAAAGTTGATCATATAACCCCAAAACACTGCAACCGTCAGAAATATGAATCAGTTGCCAAGCATCTGAATTTTGATCATGTGACCATGGGGATGCTGCAATGGTCATAAGTGTGAAAATCAGTCATAAGTCACTTTTTTCATTCACTTTTGTAAATTCAAACAGTCACTAAATGAACTTTTGTAAGTCAAGGACTAACTATTCTTGCAACTGATGGTTCATGGTGTTGAGACTACTTTTGCTATTGTGAGTGTTTACTCAATTGTTTTATAACTTCTGAGATTTTGGAAGTGATATAAAAAGTCAGAGGTTTTCTCCTCCACAGAATAATAGCTGCAATAGAATATAAAAATTAATTCAGATTTAAACTAAGACTGTCAAGTTTCCGGAAGATGTCCTAATTAATTCAAAGCTTTGCAAGTTGACAGAGACTTTATTTCATTGCTTTTCCTTATTGAAAGATGTAAAGATAAATGTTTTGGGAAAACCCTTCTGGATAAAAGGACCGATGTCAGAAGATGGCAGAACTTTTTCAAATCTAGGAAAGAAATATATCAAAATTTCAAGTTCTTTATGTACGGCTTATATGCTAGTCTACGACCATAATAAAGATTTGATTTGATTATATATAGCCTGACAATTTTAAATATTTAATTCATTAAAAAATAATGCCATACTTGCTACCTTTATCTCCATAGGATGTGTGTAAATATGTACATACATGCTTTATGAAAGTAACAGAGATCTCCTATGAACTTATTCTGAATGGGTCAAGATTGATGGAAATTTTTTGTTTGTGTTCCCCATTGATTTTGCTTTTCCAAACCATTGGACCATTGTTTACTGCTGTATATGTCCTTGGTCTGAAAATATCATGTAAGCTTCACAGCAACATTCCCAGTATTATGATTAATGTGTTTTCCAAGAGACTTAAGCAGAGAGCAAAATAGTAGTATAACAAGTCAGTAACCAAAAATGTTTATCTTGTAATAAAATATATTAATGAGATTCCAGCTCAGGACATAATGTCAGGGCTCTGTAAGGTTGATTTACACAGTGAAGTTTAAAAAGACCAGTGTTTCCCCTTCATGAAAAGTAAGGAATAATTTATTAAATGCTACATTAGTTCAGATAAATTAATCCCTTGATTATTCAGAAAATTAATACAAAACTAGCTGATCAAATTCCTGAAATGACTTTATCTGGAAATCCACAATCCCGGACACGTACCGAATCAGTACAGAGAGGAGTGAACATCTGTATGAGCTGGTCCTCCCAGCAATGATATTGCTTATCATATATAATTACTAGAAATTAAAGCAATATTGTAGGACAATTGGAATAGTAACATCACAGAAATCTCAACAATTATATAAGCTGGGCCAGTAAACAAGTAAACAAGTATTTAACCAAAAGCTTGTGCAGTTTGGCAGCAACTGAATGTGGAAAGAATTCTACAGTTTTGGCCTCTGTATTGAGAATTAGCTGTATGGTTAAGAGATTATCCTTGTTAGAATGTAGCTCAGTGGTAGAATTCAAACTTTTTTACTACCGGTTCTGTGGGCATGGCTTGGTGGGTGTGGTGTGGCTTGGTGGGTGTGGCAGTGGAAGGATACTGCAAAATCTCCATTCCCACCCCACTCCAGGGGAAGGATACTGCAAAATCCCCATTCCCATCCCACTCTGGGGCCAGCCAGAGGTGGTATTTGTCGGTTCTCCAAACTACTCAAAATTTCCACTACTGGTTCTCCAGAACCTGTCAGAACCTGCTGAATAGCACCCCTGATGTAGCTACTTGGTGGAGCTTTCTGTATCTATATTTGAACGGGAGATTAGAATTAGAGATTAGATGCCTTAGAAGAAGTTTATGTTCATCTGCAGGGCGATTCATCCCTTGATAAGTGGACGTACTTTTTCAAGAAAGAGCCAGCTCTGAGTTTACTGAAACTGTTCCAGTATTGTGCATCAATTCTGGTATCAAATGCAAACGTTGAATGAATTTTCAGCGTCATGGGAAATTTGTGGACTGACAAACGTAACCGACTGCTTGTACCATCAGTTTGAAGTGAACTTTGTATATTTTTTAATATTTCTCAACGTTGTACTGAAATTAAAGAATTATTCCTTAAACACAAAGAATTGATCAAAGCTGCGCAGTCAAATAAAAAATACACACGACAGCAAAGTAAAATGTAATTTAATATTTTATGTATTATTATAATATATTTGATGTTTTGAATTTTAAGTAAAGTTTTGAAGTTATTAATACGTGTTAAAATGTTTGTAAGAAAATATATAATTTAATGGTAAATTTTTTTTTTACTACTTAACTGCCCCCCCCCGCTTGTCTGCTATTTTTTGGAAGCAGACCTGGCAACCCTAGAACTTATGCAAGGCTTTGGGTTTGAGTCAAAATGTGTTTCATACGTGCCTGAAGATGCAAATAGAGCATCTTTAAAGTTATTAGACTTCACACAAGGGTGCAGCAGTAAATTTCAGCTCACTTAACCCCCTTTTTTATATTAGGCTTGATGTCAGATGACATGGTACTCTGATATGACTTGATTAAATTAGAAGCTAATATTGCAGACAAGAATGAAATCTTGTACAGCTGATTTGCCCATGGTTCTGCAAGGAAGCTAGGTTTAAATTGTAAGCCCTTTCTACCCATCTTTTCAAGTTAATAGGTCATTTACTGGTCTCTTGCCAATCTTGATAAACAGCTCATAAATACTCGAAACTGCTGGTGCCTACCTTACAACTTTCAACCCCCACAAAAAACGCCACATATTTTCCCAAGATCACTTATCAACTGCAGAGGAAAGCCCCATCATTCCAAAAAAATGTAGGGTAGCTGCTGTAAGGACTTGCAAATGGATGCTATGTTTGGGCTCATGTGTGCCCTAAAGCACCATTTCTGAAATGCTGTACAACTTTTTTTCATAGCTGCTTTGTAGAACAACTATAGATATACAGTTCATCAAAATAAAATGTATTGATTGATTTACAGTATTATTCAGATTTCTCTGTTGCTCCAATCACAGAGAAGTTTACAATCCTAGCACAATATGGTTTAAAAAAACAAACAAAGATCAAAGAAACCAACACATAAATATTCACAGAACATACTTCCAGATGTGCTCACCATCATCTACCCCATCCAAAAAGTCCTATGACAGATTCAAATGTTCAAGGTTCTTCAGAAACTTAATAGAAATAGGGCAATTATATTAGCAAAGAGGTGAATTCAGAGGAAGGGATATATTGTCAAGTAATCTCAATAGTTGATATTTGGTGATCTAGTGATCGTTAGCATACTTATGATACCTTTCTTCTGACAGATAACATCACCTGGTGGCTTCACATGGATGCTAAACAGCAAGGGGAAAGGACCAAGTCGGTAGCATCCTAGTGGAGTGACCAAGAATTTCCTGATCAAGTTGGAAGTTGCAACTCAGGAAGAGTTTGATAGATATTTCAGCGATTGATTCTTTTCAAATCTCTCAATCTTGGAACTTACTATGAAGTAACATTTAAGAAAATTAATCTATAGAATTGTTTTCTAATAGGAACTACATGACCAGATAGCTTTGTTAGCATTTTTCAGTAATTCTTTCATATGCATGAAATACTTAAACCTGTCAGAAGCTTTGAAATACTGACAGAACATCCTGAGCAAAGCACGGTACTTTTGACAGACCTGTTTGGTTTTCTACTCCTGCAGCTTTGCTTCACTGATCAAGGAATGCAGTTATGTTTGTCTACGTTCACTTTTTACTTCACAGGGGTTGCAACCCTGAAAACTGAGTGACAAAGGACTGTCAATCAACATGAGACGACTCTTGGCTCAAGATCTAAATTAAAAAAAAAGTGAGATACATGACAATCACAGTTTAACCTGTGAAATAAAAATACTTTTGAAGTTTTGACAGCTTGTGGCTTAGATTCACCATTTATGACAATGCTGTTAAGCAGTTAAGCTCTTCTTCCCCCAACTAGCACTTTGCTAGATGGATGTGCAAGCAAATAATATATTATTGCTTCTGGGGTTTTAGTTCCTTTCTACCAATTTCAGAAAGTGATCTAGAACAGCAGCCCCTAATCTTTTGGGCGCCAGGGACCTGTTCCGTGGAGAGAGGTTTTTCCACAGCCTGGAGGGGGCATGGTTTTTATGTGCTGCCAGTATCCTGCAAATGGGGCTTCACTTGTTTGCGCGGCCTGGTTGCTGGCATGCCACAGCCCGGTGTTGGTTCTGATCTAGGAATTTTTTCTGGTGAGACTGGTCATTCAGGGAAATCTGGTCTACCAAACTATGGGATGTAGCATACTGCTTCTGTTTTCGTCTTTCAGCCCCAATCCAGGAGCCTTCACAGGCAGTCGCTGTCACAACAAACTATTTTTATGTTGAATTTATATTTCACCCTTTATTTCTTTGTTGGTAAAAATATAAATTTAACCCTGATCTAGGAGTTTAGTGGAGAATTTCACAAATACAATGTATTTCTTGGGCCCATTTGCCACTGTAGATCATGACCAAAGAGTGGAGTGGGACAATCAGCATTTTTTTTCTGTGAGATGCTATCCCCTGGAACAATCTGACTCCCATTCTGCTGCCTTATAGAATCCTGCAAAAACTTGCCTTTTCCAGAAGGCTTCTGAGGTTTGATTAGAAGAGCAATTATAACCAGAATGCTTTGATTCCTCTTTGTTCCATTACTACTAATTGCTGTTGTATTGTTGTTACTAGAAATTATAATGAGATGCGGTGCTGACCACCACTTTGACTCGCTCCCAAAAAAGACTGGACTAGTTCATGGACATCATGGGGATCAATGGCTTGATGACAGCAGGACTGTCTCTGGAGATCATCTGCTGGGAGATGATGGGCTTTCTGGTGCAGCTAGTTGGCTACTCTGAGCACAGATTCTGATCCAGCAGGGCATGCTTATGTTCTTACGCTTTTATATTTGCAAACTGTCTTGTATCCATCCGGACTAAGATAAATTTCATAACCCAAAGGAATGAGCAAACAAATAAATATTCTAACAGCAAAACGAAGGAGCAAGAAATCCCAAGGTAGTCGTATAAAGCAAAAGCTGCTTTCAGATAGGATGTAGTACTGATCTGAAGCTATGTTCTGCTCACAGGCTGTCAATGCTCCATGTAATAAATCCTGAGCTTTCTCCTTTGTTTTGTTGCCAAAAACATCAGCAGAGGGCGTACACACTTAATGGAGGAAAAAGCCAATGACAATCAGCCTTACAAGAGGAAATGTAATAGGAGAGGTCACTGTACATAACATAAATGAAATTATACTTTATCTTGCTTTCTTTATTATTAAAGCATGAATATATTCCCATATCTGATAAACTCCCTTTAGCCCTGGGGGGATTACACTGAGTCTGAATCTATCTTCATTTATTTGGTGAGACACAGCTAAATTTGGATGTACTTTAAAAATACATAAGTTAAAATAATTATACATAGTAAATAGACTGACCTATTTATACTGGCTCTGATTCATTGAACAAAAGATGCTTCCAATTTGTTGTGGTGGTTTATCTCATGGGTTTTTGTTTCCTGGTTTTATTGGCCATGTTTGTGACACTTACTACCAATTTTCTTTTAGAGTATACTACCAACAATTTTAGAATGTTAGTGGCAAAATATTTTTTGGCCTGGTTCCTTTTTATAAAACCATCCAGAACAAAAATTATACAATTTCCCCAGAAAATAACATTTATAATATGTTATTAGGAAACGAAGCAATGGGTCAAAACTAGTTAGAGAGAGATCCAACTTGGAACTAAGAAGAAATTTCCTGGCAAATGAGAACAATTAGTCAGTGGGACAGCTTGCCTGAGGCCTCCCAAATCTCTGGGTGCTCCATCACTGGAAATTTTCAAGAAAAGATTGGGCAACCAATTGTCCAGATGGAATAAGTACTCCTGCCCTGGGCAGAGGGTTGGACTAGAAGACCTCCAAGGTCCTTGCCAGCCCTATGAGTCTGTGAATCTATGAAACTATATCTTAATATCTGTGATATAGGGAAACTAAAGGTAAAGGTTTCCCTGTCCAGTCATGTCTGACTCTAGGGCATGGTGCTCATCTCTGTTTCTTAGCTGAAGAAGCCAGCATTGTCTGAAGACACATGTGATCATGTGGCCAGCATAACTATATGCCAAAAGTGCATTGAACACAGTTATTTTTCCACTGAAGTGGTACCTATTACTCTGCTCGAATTTTCATGCTTTCAAACTGCTAGATGGCTGGGACTGGGGCACAAACAAGAGCTCATGCTGTTGTGCAGTGCTCAGGTCTCAAACCCGGGCTGTCAGTTTTCCAGCTGACAAGTTCAGTGTCTTTAATTGCTGAGCCATTGCGTCCCCTATAGGGAAACTAATATGAAAGAATCAGAGGCATCTTTCCCTTTTTGGTATATGTTTTCAGTTGATAGTTTATATTGTTAAATACTGTATTTTTTGCACTATAAGATGCACTAGACCCTAAGATGCTCATTAGCTTTAGAGGAGGAAAAGAAGAAAAAAATCTGCCTCTGCCTCCCAGCATCCATCCGGCATTCATCTGGCTAGTGTCCTTGCAGCAAACAGCCAACAGCCTGGTCAGCTTCAGCACGTTATCACAGCCCCAGCACACGGCTCATCACGGCTCCACTCCGTTGCACCCACCACTGGTCAACTGAGCTGAGCTGCTGCCAGCTTCACTGCCAAGCAGCTGATTGGCAGTTGGATCAGCCTTCCAGAATACTGCTGATCAGCTGTTCTAGGCAGCGTAGATCGCCATCACCTATTGCTATCGTTCACCGCCGCCACCTTTCGCCATTCTCTATGGCTGCCACTGATCTCTGATTGCCACCACTGCCACTGTTCACCATCACTTATCACTGCCTATCTCCATTGACTACAACCGCCGCTGTTAGCCATTTGCCGCTGCCGTTCGCCATCACTGCCATTAAAAAGTACTTTAAAAAAGTCAACATGGCAGCCACAAGATGTGCACATAAAAATGGGTGGAATTTCATTTGCACCATTGGGATCATCATCTTGGCTTTTTTGACCATTCTCTGCAGATATATCCTTGTCCACCTGCTTGAATTATCCAGTTGCAATTCAGATTGGTTGGGCTGAAATTGTTGGATCCTGGAGCAGCTCTCAGCTTCCCAGTCAGTTTGAATAGTGAGATGGACAGCATATTCATTCATTCATTCAATCAATCAATCAATCAATCAATCAAGGAAATGAGTTTGCCTCAAATGGCAAACATGGCTTACTAAATTTCAAAAGGAGGCATAGAGTGCCATGATGAAATATTAATGTTAACTTTATGAAAATGCTAATAATAAAGCCTAAAATTCCCCTTAACACAAACATATAGCACCATAATATAACTGAGTGCAGGATTTTCATCTAAAGACAAAGGTATGGGCAAAATTATAGTCATATTACAAGGAAATTGGTTTGAGAGACTCATGATAGTATGAAAGAAACTATTGTGCTCAAGGTTGCCTTCCATCCTTCCGAGGTCGGTAAAATGAGGACCCAGATTGTTGGGGGCAATATGGTGACTCTGTAAACTGCTTAGAAAGGGCTGTAAATCACTGTGAAGCAGTATATAAGTCTAAGTGCTATTGCTATTGTTATTTTGAAATCTAGATTCCCATGTTTGACTGCACTAGGGAATTTTTGGCTAATACATTTGGAGAACACTAAATTGTGGAAGGCTACATAAAGGAAGTTTACTAGGAGTATCCTTTGGGAATGGTTAAAATAAAGTCAATATGGCAGCCACAAGATGGGCACATAAAAATGGGTGGAATTTCATTTGCATCATTGGGATCATCATCTTGGCTTTTTTGACCGTTCTCTGCAGATAAATCCTTGTTCATTTGTTTGAATTATCCAGTTGCAATTCAGATTGGTTGGGCTGAAATTGTTGGATCCTGGAGCAGCTCTCAGCTTCCCAGTCAGTTTGAATAGCAAGATGGACAGCATATTAAATCAATCAATCAATCAATCAATCACTTGTCTTGTGGGACATGAGCTATGATGAAGTGGGCTGAAATGTCCATTATTTTATTTTCTCTGAATGGAGTTAAAGGAAAGTTTCTCTGAAAAAATAATGTGTGGAAGGGCAAATTGACTCCCTCACAGTAAACATCACTATTTATATAATCCTATACTTTGGGGCTTTCAGCTCACACTTTCTGATTTCACAGACTTCCAAATGGTTCATTGTATGACAATTTTCGGGGTGCTACTGTCCAAACCTCTCAGCTATTATTTGGCTGAACACAAGAAACTGGATGGGGAGGCAGTGAGAATGTGAAGATCGGCCCTTGTACCTGTCATAGTATATCAGCAGCTTAGCAGGTCATTCTGTGCTGTGAAATGCCAAAGATGATTTTTCTCTAAAGTTTTAAAGGTTAGAATGAAACTTGCAGTGTACAAGTTTCAAAAGTGTCAGAGTTTACTAGTCTGAAATGACTGAGATATTTAAATTAACCATAATACAGATAGTCTAAAATAAAAGAGGGTTATTTATTTTAGAATTTTTAAGTAGTCTGTGTCTTATTAGACATTTTTGGATTAATCTTCTTAAACCCAGATGTGTTGGGATTGGGATTGAGCCAGTGTGTGATGGACAAAGGGTCAGATTTTATTGTGTATATGTGTGTGTGTGTGTGTGTGTGTGCCTTGACCCAGTGTTTATTTACTTATTTATTTTCAAGATTTATATAAGGTTGCCCCATTCAAACAATGTACCTCTAGGCAGCATGCAATATAAACACACAATAAATCAAAAAGAGGAAAAAACAAATGAAAGCATAGAACAATATTTGTTTATAACAGTAGACCAATCATATATAAATAAAAAACCTAAGATGGTTACCATGCATATAACGAAATCACCAGAGGAGGGATTCCCATTCAACTGGTTCTAATGCCTGGGGACCTCAACTGGTTCTAATGCCTGGTGACGTCTACTTACCTTTACTACAGGTTCACATCGCACCTGCATGCGCAGATGACCTATGATGACATCCGGGTTAGTGGGTGGAGCTTCCCGCCGGTTTTACTACCAGTTCTTGCAAACCAGTCCAAACTGGGGGCAACCCAACACTGCTGGGGACAAGTGTTGACTCCTGATAAATCCCTGCAGTTTTCTTGGCAAGATTTTCAGAAACACCTCTTGCCTCTTTCTTTCTACGGCGGAGAGAAAGCGATCTGACCAAAGTCACCCAGCTCGTTCATTGCCTAAGCAGATTAGAACTCACCATCTCCTGGTTTCTTAACCACCATACAAAACTTCAGACAAATTCAGGGCAAGCTTAGACAAGTATTTCACCAAGGACATTCAATAAAAGAACAGTCCCTTTTTGGTATGCAATGCAAGCTAAGGCTTCAATTGCACAGTTGTGGCTGTCATCTTCAAACAGACCCCATCTCACTATCTCTCATGTCTATCTATACCCGTGATGGTGAACCTATGGCATGTGTGCCACAGGTGGCACACAGCGCCCTCACTGTGGGCACGCAAGCCATTACCCCAGTTCAGCTCCACTGCGCATGCACACACATCTCCTGCCGGCCAGCTGGTCATCGGGTGTCTGCTGTGCAGAGGCAGGGCGCATGCGGGCGGCCGCACACACATGTGTGGGGGTGAGTGGTGTATGCAGGGAGCCTGCGCACATGTGCAGGGAGTGGGGCACATGCAGGAGCCACACGTGCTGCATGGGAGTGGGGTGCATGCGTGGGCAGCACACGCATGGGCAGGGGTAGGGCGCATGTGCAGGGGCCACATGCACATTACATTTGGGGGATTCGGGCGTGTGCGCACTTTGGGCACTCAATCCAGAAAAGGTTAACCATCACTGACCTATACCATAACTTTGTTGTTAGGGAGAAAAATTGGAGGAGGAGGGCTCTTACAATATCTTGAACACCTAGAGATAAGAAAGGGTACAAATCTGAAAATGAATGAATGAATTAATGAATGAATGAAATCCATCTATGGCACCAAACTCTGATATATTATAGCTGGTTTTTTTTCTGTACTTTTCATTCCCACAATTTTGCCCAATTCATAAATAGAAGAATAGAATAGAATGCTTAAATGGAGAGAATGCTTAAATGTTATATTCATATAACAATTGCTCCTAAATAGAAAAATAAAAATTACTTGAATAAAGGGACAGGTTGAGTAGTAATTTCAGTTTGATTTAACAAATGTCTTGTGTCAAGGTAAACAATCCATTTTTGGGTGATTTGGAGAAAAATACTACCCATCCTTAAGGTCAGCATCCTTCCTAATTCTTTGCTCTGCTATTCTATGATCTGCTATTTATTAGATCTGATAAACAGAAAGTCGCTATTTTACTCAGCCTGTTACTATATTAAAATATCATTTTTTTGTTGTTCATATTACCATTTTCTGTACCAACTAGTATCAGGTCATTTTAAAAAATTGCAATATCTTTTTGAGAATATAAAATTCTTGGTTTGGATTGTGTTCATGTTTTGCTTCACTGGATGCTTTTAACTTCATTGGTTGTTTTGAAAGGCAATTTAGGTATAGAAACGCTTCAAATGCCTTCAGGAAATTCAGTACTATACAAAAGAAGACAGGCAGCCTTCAACAAAAGACAGGCTAGCATGCACTTATAAAATGTAGGCTTTGCAGATTATTAACATGCTAACAATTATGTATTCCTAGGCAATCTTTTTCAAGTTGGATGACAGTTCTTAAATTTATACAGTTTCAGGGTTACTTTAAAAATCAAGGCTCTTTTTTCATACTATATTTTCTTTGCTCCCATATAGGATTAAACTGATTATTTCTCCAGGGACAGCCTCACTTTTTCACTTAAAGATATTGATTTGAGATAAGTGCTATTTGGTTTCTCATGAGCCAGGCAGCTGACATTTTTGTTCTTGCTATTTTCCAAATGTGTTACTCCAGTGTTTCTCAACATTGGCAACTTGAAAATGGGTGGACTTCAACTTTCAGAATTCCCCAGCTATCATTTTGAGGAGTAGATTTTTTTTCATTAGTACAAGGAAGCTTTTCTATTTTGAGTTATTTGAAACTAAATTTATATTGCCATATAAAAGAATAAATCTTTATTGCCATTTTAGACCACAATACAAACTAAAAATGCAGTCAGTAAAGCACAAATGAATAAATAATACAATAGTAATAAAACAGTAAAGATTCAGCCTAATTAGACTTTAAAAAACATAACTCAGAATTCATACAATTAATTCAATTAATTCTGTAGAGGCTACAGTATGTGAAGAGTCTACCGTGTTTCCCCCAAAATAAGACCCTGTCTTATATTTTTTTGAATCCTGAAATAAGTGCTTGGTCTTATTGCCATGCACTCAAAAGCCTGATTGGGCTTATTATCAGGGGATGTCTTATTTTGGGGGAAACAGGATAGTAGTTGTAAAACAAAAATTTACAAGGCAATATGTAACTTTAAGGTCTCTGTCAGCTTATAGATCTATTGTCTATATGAAAGGGATAGACTGGTTACTGACTCAAAGTGATTTATATGACAAATAGGCAAGGTCATGTGTGATGTTTGCTATCTAACATGGTTGCTGACCCTTTGTCTAGGTTATTGAATCAAATGTTGATCTGCTTTTACTGTCATGCATGTCCTCTGTTGTTCAGATGAGTCTACCTGCTTCTACTGCTCTCTAGGGCAATAAAGAACAAATCTCATTATAGCTTTATAAAGAGAAATCAAATTGTTTTCAGTGCTAAACATGCTCAGTTTCTTCATGTTAATGGTCTTATAGCTTGCATTTTATACTGTTAAATTAGTTTTGGTCCAGTTTGATTTCAAAGTGTCTTTCTGTGTGCATGTTTGTGTATATATGATTTTAGCTTCTATATTATCCCATTCTCTTGCACATCAAGAGCTACAATGTGGATATATATTTAGTCTTCCTTCTTCCACAGGGAAAAAAATCATATAATAAATCTTACGAAAAGTATAAGGTGATGCTGTCTCAAAAAGGATTACTCCATAAAGCTATATGAAGAAGGTAGGATATTGATAATATTAATAATGATTTATTCAGAAATATTTGGAAAGTATCTAGAAATTCCAAGCAGCCAAACTAAGGCATTATAGCCTGAAGATGTTAGGAATGATTATGGAAGGGGTGAAATCCAGCAAGTTCTGACAGGTTCTGGAGAACCGGTAGCGGAAATTTTGAGCAGTTCAGAGAACCGGCAAATACCACCTCTGGCTGGCCCCAGAGTGGGGTGGGAATGGAGATTTTGCAATATCCTTCCCCCAGGAGTGGGGAGGGAATGGGGATATTGTAGTATCCTTCCCCTGGAGTGGAGTGGGATTGGAGATTTTGCAGTATCCTTCCCCTGCCACGCCCACCAAGCCATGCTCACCAAGCCACACCACGCCCACAAAGCCACGCCCACAGAACTAGTAGTAAAAAAATTTGGATTTCACCACTGATTGATAGAGAACAAGATTTTAATAGAAGGCAGACTATTCCTTCAGATCTTATTATTGCTTTACTTTTCTTTCTTGTTTATAAGATAGTAATGATTTTTCATGAAGAAGTTAAGTTTCTGAATTGAGACAAAATGCTAGGAGATGATGTTTAATAGACAAAGTATGTTTTGTTAACTAGTTTTTTTGGCAAAAATGGAAGAAACTGCTCCACTTAATGAGATTGGTTTTATTGGAAGTAACAATTTTCTTTGAAGTAACAAAGTTGGTTGCAATGTGGTGATCTCTCCCTGTTAACAAAAGGTGAAATGGGGTTTGTTGAAGGTGGTAGCCATTGCTTTCATTATCAACATACATCAATTCTTATTAATGGTTAATACTGATTTTTATTGCTCTGGTCTTTATACTATATGTTCATATTTTTTTTTTACCTTAATAATGTTTCAGTAAAGTTGACATTTTTCTGTAGGATACTCAAGTGTTCTCCAATGTTTCAGAACCTTCTTAAATTAGCCTGCAAGTCATAGCATATTTTCAGTGTCATCAGGCTTACAGAAAGAAATCTGCACATGTCCTCAGAAATTGCTGCATGACATTTCTTCCTCCTCCTCCTCCTCCTCCTCCTGAAGGTAATCAGCAAATAAGATTACAGTGGTCAGAAGAGCGAGGGGCAAACCTTGTGACAGCTTCAACTTTGCTCCTGGTGTTTCTTATCTCTCTATGTACCATTTTTGCAGCCAGAGGAAGGAATTGATGAGCTACTTTTTGAGTTCTTGAAAATGGAGATAGTAAACAGATGATTCAACCATCCAGATGCCTATTGTTTCTCATAGCTCTTCATCTGAACAATTCAGTTTTGGTAGGAAGACCAACCAGACTAATCCAGTGATCTGCAAAGCTCATTTATCTTCCTTGTTTCACCTCCTCCAGACTGCCAATTGTGATGCAACCAGAGGCAGACTATATATTTTCTATGAGAAAATTCAGTGAGAAGGAAAGAAACAGATGAGTAAATGGGAAACTTGGATGGAATATGTCCAGAGAAGTACCCATGATTCATCAAAAGTGTAGAAGATAAATAATGGGAGATTTGGGTGAAGAATGACTTCTTTATGCAGGGCATACTTAAGACTAAGGAATTCATTACCATTTGACATTTCTCATCTGATAGCTTTAAATGGAGATTAGATTAGATAGGTTAGATGGGACATTGGAATCTTATGCAAGATAGTTACTGTCTTCTAGATAAAACATACTTCTGAATGCCATTTGTTGATCAGCAACAGTGGAAAGAGAGTTATGTCTGCATATGAGTTCATCATATGCAGACATAACTCTGGCATACAGTGTCATTGCATGAATGAGAATGTTGCATTAGAATGGGTTTTGATCAGATCAAAGTTGATGATTTGGGGGCTGGTTAATATATAAAGCCCTACATGGGCCTGTTTACTTGAGGGACTGCCTGTCTCCCATAATATCTGCAGAGTTGGCTTGTCTGGGTTCCTTCAATTAAGCAATGCCATCTATTGGGACAGTAAAAATTATATACAACCCCTGGTTGTATATAATTATAAAAATAAAGAACAAGGAATCTAGGAATCTTCAAGCATTGGAGCAACAAGCATAAAAGAAGGAGGCTATAAAATGAAGGGATTATTTTTACAGCTACAGTTTGGTTCTCATAACAACACATATTTGAGTAAAGAAAAGATTCCAATAAACAATAATTCTAAAATAAATAATCACTGAATGTGGGGTTGTAATCACGGGAAGCCATCCTTGCCAGCAGTTGGCTTCAAGCTTGATTGCAATCAATGGGACTTGATTACATGATTGTATGAGTGTTGGACTGAAACCTTACGTCTGCGTTTTTCTTTTATATTGTTTTAATAAAACATATACCTGTCAGAAAAATAACAGATTTTAAAACATGTAGCCCAATGACTGTATTACAGACAGGTAACTTTTCTATGGCGCTACAGGCGCTGTCTGTAAAAAATTTATTATTAAAGTTTAGCTAGTTCAGCTTGATTCAGAACCAACTGCTTAATTTGAGATGCTTTTAGATTAAAGATTTCATTAAAAAAACCCTCCATAAACTAGAATAAGGGCCACTTGATCTGTACTGCAAAATTCCAGACAGCCATTACATGGAAACAAAGAGATATTGTGTGTGGGGGGGGGAAACCAACATATTCTACAATTTGCTATGGTTATTTCTCATGATAGGATCAATTATTGTGAATTTCATCTTCCTCAAAGCAAACCAAAAATTATAGGTATTTTAAACAGATTTTAAAGGATGCTACTTGAAAACCATTGCATTCTTTCTATGAAATTCCTCAACACTTTAGACCAGTGTTTCTCAAGTTTGCCAACTTTAAAATGAGTGGACCTCATCTCTCAGAATTCCCCAGGCAGATATGACTGCCAGGTATGTTTAAATTAACATATAAACTGAACAATTCTCTTAGCAAAATGTAAAGGTAGTCACTTTCATATTAATTAAATTGTGGGAAAAATACAAGGTAAAGTATTTTCCATCCTTCACCCTTTCTGTTCAAAGCAAAATCAGTTTGAAAAAAGAAATCATGCTTGTACTTTTACACTGATTACAAGTGTGTTCTCTGTGTAGCATCAACACTAATAAAAGAGTAGGTTAAAGTGTTTGGTCTTTGTGAAGTTTTAAAAATGGCTACTAGGAAGCCCATGTTACTAATGGCAGTGAGAAGAATTAACAGTTCTGGGATTGACAGAACAGAAAACTCCTCAATATTGTTAAAGCAACATATAATTCAAGATTTACATGCTGAGTAAAGTTTCCCATAATTCTCCTGTTATTTATAACAACTTTTCCAGCACTACAGACCAGAGGTGGCAACGGGGGTAGGGGTAGGGGATGGTTTTGCAAGGGCAACCTAATCCTGTGCATGTGCAAATGGAGCGTTGTGTGCTTGCCTGCTGCTTGTCCTGCCCAGTTTTCAACAGGCTATGGATCTGTAGCTGTCTGAGGACTGGGACTTGGGGACCCCTGATCTACAGCTAGAATTTTCTCACTGTTATTCATAGTGGTATGTTGGAAGGAAACAAAGGGGCTGGAACTTACTTATTAATAAAACCATGATACCTTTGATTCAAATGTAGTTCCTGGTACTACAAAGATACCTCCTCTTCTTTTCTTGGTAACAATATGGAACATGTCAGTCCAGACTGCAATCATGGATTATCCTGGTTGCTTATCATCTACTATATTTTTCCGAGTATAGGATGCACTTTCCCCCTCTAAAAGTGGGTGGAAATGTCTGTGCGTTTTATACACTGAATGTTGCTAAAGCCCCCCCACCTGCTGGCCCCCACCTTTCAGCCATTTTCAGCCTCCACATGCTCCATTTTAGAATTGTTCCAGGCTGTGGGGATCAGCACAGCACATCACTGGAACTGGCCAAAAATGTGATGTATGGAGGCCAAAAATGCAACATGAGGAGGCAGCGATGTGCTGTGGTAATCCCCGCAGCCTGGAATGGGTCTAAAACAGAGCATTTAAAGGCCAAAAATGTGATGTGCAGAGGCCAAAAATGTGATGTATGGAGGCCAAAAATGCAATGCACATAGGCCAAAACGCGACACACGGAGGTAAAAAACGTAATGCACGGAGGCAGCGATGGGCTGTGGCAATCCCCACATCCTTGAACAGCTGATTGGTGGTATTCTGGGAGGTTGATCCAATCGCCAATCAGCTGTTCATATCAGGCTGCGATAACATGCTGAAGCTAACCAGGCTATTTGCTGTTTGCTGCAAAGACGCTAGTCAGATGAATACCGATGGATGCTGGTAGGCAGAGGGAGAATTTTTTTCTTGTTTTCCTTCCCAAAAACTAATGTGCATCTTATACTCCGGAGCATCTTATCTAACCATGCCAGCTTTTCAAGCTCAGCTGCTGGTACATTGGTGCTGCAATTTCTGAGGGTATACCTGTTTTGATAGTTCATCTGATCCACAACATTGTCAGTTTCCTACATCCCCTATGGCCATTTTGATACTCAGAAGAGTCTGGCCTGGTTAGTACTGCTAGGCAACACTATGGCTTTGCTCTAGTGGGAAGTAGAAAAAACCAACCTGGAAGAAGATATTTTTGGCTTATGTCTTCCCTATTCTTGCCAAGAAAACTAGTAATTTTCATGGAATTACGAGTTGAGCTTGACCTAGGAGTCTTTGCTTTTTATAGAAGGAATAAACTGCAACATTAAAGTTACCGTCAGTGCTAACTGAAATGATATTTTAACACTTATTAATTCAGTCTATCTTCTCAGATTGAAATGAAGTTAACTTGTGAAATAAATGACACTTTGCTAGATTCCTCCACCCCACCCCCTGACAGCACAGCTCCATGAAAAATGTTATGATTTGACTTATGATGCCACAGCATTACTCTGAAGTATCCCTATCTCTGCCTTTGCTACCATTTCCTATTAGGCGTCTTGTCATACTCTGTGCCTATCATTCATTATAGTTGATGGGTCAATAGTGGGAAACCATCACTCTCTTGCTGTTCTCTGGTGGATTTTATCTTAGGCTTTTTGCATTCAATCATGGCTAATAGCTCTTCTGGCACAAATTCAGAAAAGCAAACAACATAGTGGGTTGTTGTTGTTTTTTTTAAAAAAACCTTTATTTATTTTTAAAATGAATATATTTGCATTGGCCAGAATGGGAAGTGTCAAAAATGAGGCTGTGCATAATAATGCATTCCCCCATTTCCCCCAATCTATGCTAAGAATTTAACTCCTCCCTAATAAAATAATCACTTTTTGAGACGTACATTTTTGGCTAACAACAACAACAAAAAAACAATAACAATAATGATGATGATAATAATATTAAATACTATTTGCCTGCAAGCATGAACTGATGGGAGCACAAAATAGACAAAGTAATAGAAAATGAAGACACTAAAGTGCTCTGGGACTTTAGAATTGAAACAGACAGGAACCTGCAATAAAATATCCCAGATGTAACAATTGTCGATAAGAAAGGCAAAAAAATCTGGATAGTGGATATCGTAGTATCTGGAGAAGGCAGGGAGAAAGAGAAAGAACTAGAAAATATAAGAAAACACAAAGACCTGCAAATAGAAATAGAACAACTATAGCAAGAGAAAGAGGAGATAGTAATAGGTGACTTGGGTGCAATCCCAAAACAACTGGAGCACCACTTGAACATCATCGGCATTGACAAAATCATCACCAGTCAATTGCAAAAGGTATCTTTAACTCAAGTAGCTTACAAACAGTGACAATGACACCACCAAACAACAATATAGCCTACCTGAAGTTCATGAGAAAGATTTGATAGGTGGACAAAAATGCCAAATCCAGTTTAAACATCAGGCTAACTGTTTGATAATGACAATTTATGTTTAGCACAGAGATCAAAACAGCAATGGATCATTGTATCTTTAGAGATATAACATTCCGATATTTTAACAAAAATCATTCCAAATTTGGCAAATTGCTGTATGCCTTTATTTATTATTGGTATTTTTTTCTCATGATAGATATATGTAAGATGATAGATATATTTAAGTAATAATAAGTAATTTTCAACTGTCTAGAGCACCTTTTTAGAGTGAGATGGAAATGAAAATTCTGGTCTTAATTATGTTCTAAAATTGAGGACTACCTGTATCAGTGTTTTTCAACTTTGCAACTGCAAGATGTGTGTACTTCAGCTTCCAGAAATCTCCAGCCAGAATGGTTGCTGAGAAATTCTGGGTCCACATATCTTCAAATTGCCAAGTTTGAAAAACATGAAACTCTATGTTGTGGAATCCAAGAATGTGCCAATCTTGTTCTGTGGCACAAAACTTTTTTCAAGAGAGAATTTCTAAAGAATGTAAGTAAATCTGCCTTTGCCTGGATGAATAATGATAAGTATCATTTGCATCGGTATCTTACCAGACCTATCAGTCAGTAAAGGAACGTTTCTAACATCCTGTCATATATACTTCCTGAAATGAACATCACTCAAATAGAATAGGCTGACATTGCCAGCTATGCCTAGTTAAATACTACTTCAATAAATTCAGCAGTTTTCAAAACGTGCTTTGTATGAAGTAAATTTGAGGTTGCTCAAAAGCGCACTAGGGATTTGTCAATGAAATCACAAACTTACTGGACAAATTCATATAAAAGATATAACTTGAAAGGAAAGGATCTTGGTCAGGATAGCCCTGTATTTGAAGCAGGGGTGGGTTCCAAATTTTTTTACTACTGGTTTTATGGGTGTGGCTTATTTTGTGGGCGTGGTTTGGTGGGGGGTAATGTGACTGGGTGGGCAGGGCCAACTTTTTTTTTTAACTTTTAAAAGCATTTTTTCGGCTGAAGAGGTTGTGGAAAAAATGCTTTTAAAAGTTAAAAAAAAGAGCGTCTGATGAGGTGGGCAGGGTAAACGAGTGGGGACTGGGCCAGGGACTGGTTCAGGGGTGTGGCCAGCCAATGTTATTATCAGTTCTCAGAACTACTACAAATTTTTGCTACCGGTTCTTGCGAACCAGTGCGAACCGGGAGCAACCCACCACTGATTTGAAGCATGGGCTCATCTGCATTTTAAAAACATGTGGGAATCCACCCAAAATGCCATTTGCCATTTCTTAATTTTGTCTTCTTTCTGCATAGATATGCACACTTTTTAACAAAACGTAGAACCACTTAGAGGGTGACTGCCTCTATGGGGAACCCAGATCTAGCTTTACTTTAGTGTTAGCTTAAGTTTCATTTATTTATTTACCTTTTTATTATGCTATTGTAAGTCATAATAAATATATATTTTTATTACACTGGATTTGTACAATATTTGTACAATATTGATTAAAATTATGATACAATTGAATTCAAATGAAGCAACAAAGAGGAGACTTGTGGAAAAGGAAGAGTGAGCTGGTTGAATAGAGTGGCTAAATGCAAGCAAAATGCAGGGAGAGGAATGATGGCTGGGCATGTGAATGTAGCAGTTAAGGGGATGTCAGATTAAGTAAAATGCTGAGAAGATAGACAGGTGGGTAGGGCCCAGATCATGCAGAGGAAGAGGGGAGACGGGAGTCCTCAGCCTCACCCACCCTACTAGCCCCAAGAAGTCTCTTCCAGATAAGCTAACAAGATTTTAGATTGACTGGAACAGAGCAGGTCTGGAAAAGTCTGGGTGAATTCTGAACTACAATGCATTTTCTGATGAAAATGCTGACTGGGGCTATTTATCAGGGGTGGGTTCTACTTACCTTTACTACCGGTTCGCAATGGGCCGCATGCTTCGCTCACGTGTGCGAGCTTCTGCGCATGCACAGAAACTTCCTGATGACGTCCAGGTTGGTAGGCGGAGCCTCACGCTAGTTTTACTACCAGTTCTTGCGAACCAGTCTGAAATGAGGGCAACCCACCACTGCTACTTATCCTCTCTTTTCTCTCCCTCCCTCCCTCCTCCCCCCTGTGTAGGCAGGATGAGGGGGATTTTTGTTATCCTAGAAAGGGATAGAATATTTTTTAACTCTCTTCTTAGTCAGCCAGAGAGAGAGAGAGACAGAGAGAGTTGATAGGCTTATGGCATTCCTTGTCTGTTTACAGTATTTCTTGGTCTGCTGCAGACAATTGAAAGTCAGTTTCAAACTGATTCTGGGAATGGGAAACAAAACAGAGAGTGTTTCAAGCACAGAAGTGCTTTAGTTCTGGGCTTTGGAATATGCCCTAGACTTATGTTCAATAAGTTGGGAATTTGGGCCAACAAATCTTCCATTAATACTGGTATAACAAGTCTAAATACTGATTTCATGTTAATAACATTTTTAACAGAGACATTGTGAAATATATTTTCAATTTCCACAAGGTAGGCTGCATAAATAACCTCACCCCTCCAATCCTCAAGGGAACTGTCAAGCAAGCAAATAGGATTTTACTATGGCTGATGTAGACAGTGGCTTAAAATATGTTCTCTCGGTCGGATTCCATTAAGTATTCCTCTATTTAGTTCAATAATGTAATTAACGTTGTGGGTCTCTTGGCCCTTTTTAAAGGAATTATGCACAATGACTCACTTGGGCTTTATGAGAACAAACTCTCCTGACTCAAAATGATTCAATCACTAAAATTGAATCTGGCAGCCTTTGGAGATATATCTAAAGCAGAAGAGCCAGCACTTAACCTGATTTAGGGTCATCCTCAGTGTTTCTCAACCTGCACCAGAAAAGTTAAAAAAATAAATAAAAATAAATAAATAAGAGAATGCAAATATGGAATAAATTATTTTAGTTATAAGTCAGAGCCTTTTCCATCATAATATCACTAATGTTTTAAATACAAAGCAGTATTTAAAATTAAAATCGAACTAAATAGAATAAACATTATGAAGTAATGATTTGTGATAAAGTGAAATTGAAGGGAAAAGAATATATTATGAATGTATTTAGTTCATATCTGTATACGTATTCTTTAACATACAAATACTAACCTGCAATTGTCCATGTAATCCAACAGGCTGAATCTATGATCAAGAGAAACTATTAGGTTTTTTAAATAGCTTTTAAGTACAAAATACAAAGAAATCTTTGTTATTTGATGAAAATTCTGTTATTCTTTTATGTAGATAGGATAATGATCATGGGAAAACTTGGTGAATTTGAGATAACTCAGTGGATATGATTTGTATTTAATATTGTTACCCAAGCTCTTGTTTGGAGCAAAAGGTGGAGAATAATTTTTGTATAAATTAAAAAAACAAATATGATTTGTAGTATAATGCAGGAAAAGAGTTTCCAAGTATTATTTGCAATAAGAAGGCAAATATCCACGATCCTAACAATCACCAGAAATAAATTGCTTTCATATTTTTTCTATTAGATGACAAGGGGGGTCCTTAGTAAAGAAAATTGTATCTATAGATCAAAGGCTTGGGAGGGAAGAACATTGCATGATGCCTAAACTGAGGCCATATCCGGACCCCATAAATCACACAAATACTGCATGGCAACAGAAAGTAGTGTTGTTTTCTCAGTCCTGCTAGCTAGTGGTTATCCAAATTTCTTCAGCCAGCTATGGTAGCCCTAATGTAGGAATTAATTTAGAGACCCCATCTGCATCCATGTATGTAGCCCAGTCAATGCCAAACACATTGGGCCCAAAACATAGGCAATGAGTGATGATGCAATGAAAATTCTTCAGTCACTTTTTTGTCCAATACTGCAACCATAAGAGATGTCTTTGGTTTTTAATTACTAATGAAACAACACTTGGTTTATATGAGCAGTAATGAATGGGCATTGAGCATTGAGTATATGCACATTTAACCTAAAAAACACATGCTAAACTGAGTTACTTAGTGACATTGACCAATGCTCTAAATTTAATTTTTTATCTCAAGACATCACAATCTCACTTTGCATTCTAGACTTCCAAGGAGATTAATAAAGGAGAAGATATGGGATACAATTACATCTACCATATTATCTGATTTAGAAAATTCCTAAGAAGCCAGTCAGTGCAAGTGATGATAAAAGCAATTGGGTTCATTTAGTGAAGTACAATAATATTTTATAAGTAAGCAAATAGTGTCTGAAATCTATGTCTGTTTATTAAGAGTTATATCAATCCAGTGAGGTGAGGATTGTGTATTACTGCTACTTGAGTACCTCATGTTTCTTCCTCCATCTGATGAACTTGTAGACCATAGTAAATAAACCAGTTTTTAAAGTGCTTTTTGAGGTGGCCAATAAACTTACTTTTTCTTGATTTAAATTGATTTCTTTTGTTTTTTTAAAATTCTCCCATGACCAGTTCTTTATTTTTAGAGATTTTTTTTCCAGATAAATCACTTCCCACTGCTTTCAGCACATCCAAATAATTAAAAGATGCCAATAAATTGGAAGAATGCCAGATTGCCTATATCAGCTCATACAGTATCAACGATTTCTCAAAGCATTTCATTGACATTAAAGTACTGGGAAAAGCAGTCATATCCTTGCAAGGGTGTCTCCATCATTATAGGTCAGTGATGGTTAACCTTTTTGCCATCACATGCCAAAAGTGGGGGGAGCGCAGGGGGGGTCACACGTGCATGTGCCCATACCTATTATTCTATGCGCTCCACCCCCCTGCGCATGTGTGCATGACCCCCATGCACTCCCCCCATTTTTGGCATGCGATGGCCCAGTGGGCTCGGTAGGCCCGTTTTTTGCTCTTCCCAGGCTCCAGAAGTTTTCTAGGAGGCTGGGGGAGGCAAAAATGGCTTTCCCCACCCCCCAGAGGCCCTCCGGAGGCCGGAAACAGCCCATTTCCCGACTTCCGGTGGGACCGGAAGGCTCGAAAATCAGTTGGCCAGCGCACGTATGCATCCCGGAGCTGAGCTCGCATGCCCACTGATATGGCTCCATGTGCCACCTGTGGCACGCGTGCCATAGGTTTGCCATCACAGTTATAGGCAATTTGAAATCTGGTTCAAGATGTTCTCCCATGAGAGTAATATTTTCCCAGCTATGCTAGCCAAAGACCTTCCATGTCAACATTTTTGGTCACATGGAGGAGGGATTCTTCAGAGGCTGACAATCTTCTGTGTGATAATTGGTCCATTGCCAGATTGCACCCGCTCATCCCGGCACTCCCATCGGCCAGTTTTCTTGTAGCTGCAACAGAAGTCAGAGGTGTCACTCGCACGATCTGTAGCTACTGTTTTTGTGTGATTACGTCATGGGTGTATTGACTTTGCAGAAACTCAGCTGCAGGTCTACTAAATGGTTGATATTCCTTTTGGCCCACAAATTGAAAGCCTTGGCAGAACGCAGGGATTTCTACTCCCAAAAGACTATTCCACAAACATTTTTCATCCACTGCTTCTCCCAAAGACACATTCAGCTCCGTAGTGAGAAAATAGCCTGCTGCAGCCATTTGTTTGAGCCCAGGTTCATGTGGCAGCAATTTATTTATTTTTGTCTGGCAACAGAGTTGCCCAATTTGATATTGGCCTGAGTGGGGAAAGACTCTCTGTACTTTTTTTGTTAACTCAGTTGCTGCACTAAAAGAAGACTATGTTACTTTCTGTGGTGGCTTTGCTGCTGATATGTGGTAAAAAGTAGCCTGCCTCTAGGACAAAATAAACCACATGCATTCTCAGCAGGGGCATCTGCCATGTGTATGTGTGTGTGTAAAACAAATCTAGTTGGCAGTTGTCAAAGCCCCCCCCCTTTTTAATATGCATCACACAAACAAAGATCAGGGTTGTGATCGTACAATATGGCTGCCTTCTTGATTTTTTTACCTCCACCCTGCAACAACCCTGGACCTCAGTGTCACAAACTGATTGTTGTTTTTCAAATTCTCTCCCCCCCCTCCCCAGTGAAAGCTAACAGTTATTCTCTGGTGAGCTATAATGATTCTTTTTAAAACATATTTAAGCATATTTTTTCCTTAACTGAAATCTATGAGGGACAAAAACCACCTGTGGCTATTAGTGTGAAATGCTATTTCCAAAATCAGAAGAAACATGTCTCCGAATACAAGTTGTTATGTAACAGCCATGTGGGCTTCCTGTTAGAACTTGAGAGTCCCGAGTTCAAGTTCAGTTATGGCCATGGAAGCTTATTGGTGATGCTAGGCCGGTCATTTTTTCTTAGGGCAGCCCAACTCACAGGGTTGTTGTTGGATTGAAAAAATGAAGGAGATTTTTAGGTAAGTCATATTGAGTTCCTAAAGGACAAGTGGGCTATAAATCTAACAAAGAAATTTTTAGTTTAACTAAATAGTGGGGCTGTTTGGAACGGAGTGCCATTTCACAGACATTTCACCCAGGAGACATGTCTTCTTGATTTCAGAATCTGCCCTGGGGAACAATCTTCCCCTGGAAATTGGAATGGCTTTGAGCCTTGTGGCCTTCCAGAAAACTATAAAAACCGGGCTTTTTTCACAAGTATTAGGGGCAGTTTGTTAATGGAGTCTTGTAATGGTGAATGCTATTGATTTAGGGTTATGTGTAAGGGGTCTCATGCGCTGCCCAGAATTATTGGTTAAGACTGGTGGCCCTACACATTTCTTAAATGAAAATAATAAAACATAATCCAAAGATAGTATCTTTTTAAAAGAAAGAAGTAGTTTATTCTTTCTCTCTTCCTAACTTTATTTATTGGTATTTAAAAAATATTTTTGTACAATCTGAATTATAGTTGAAAGAATAGCGTTCCATCCACTCACTGTCCAAATTGTGGGTTTCCCTGTGAATTTGCTTGCCAAACCTTTGCCGCCAACAGTCTGGAAATGATGATATTGTGAGGGTATTGCCCTCACTGGTCAACTTTCTCTTGTTTCTTCTTCTAGTATCCAGCCACTTTTAGGGAGAGGGGACAGAATGATCACTCAATAGGGATGGTGTTTTATTGAAAAATTTGTTTTCCCTCAGAAACGCTGTATTCCAAGTAGCATAGCAATAGCGACCTATGAAGAAAAGGCTAAAGCCAGGGATGTTCTCACTATTTTGGATACTCTCAATAGTGATTTTGTCTCCTATCTTGTCTTTCCAACAGAAGCACTTGGGAGATTCAGTTTTCTGCAGCTTAAAGAAGGCAGAATGAATATCTTTTCCTTTTGCTGGCTTCAACAAAAGGTAAGGAAATCTCTTGTTTCTGTTAGGATCAGTGCCCATTCCATGGCACCCTTGTATTGTGCTTCTATTGCAGTGTTTCCTGGCTGAGAAATTCTGGGAGTTGAAATCCATCCATTTTAAAGCTGCTGAGTCTGAGAAACACTGTTCTATTCATTAGACCAGATTTGGCAATCTGTAACATTCCAGGAGTTCCTATACTGGAAGTCACACAATTTCTTGCCGTTGGGTTTGCTTTGTAGGGATATTGCAAGTTGTAATTCTGCAACATCTGGAATGCTACCACCTGCCTGCCCCTTTATTAGATCTCATAAATATGTTAAAAAGGAAGGAATGCATGCCATAGTGTTTTGCCAATTCACACCAGATAGGTGAGCATGCTAATAAACAAAACAAACAAATTATTAATAAATTGATAAACTGTTACTGTGCAGGCTGCATTAGTTACAAGTTTGCTTCCAGTTCTAATTCAAGGTGTTGATCGTTATCTTTAAAGCCCTACATTGCATGGGTCCAGGGTATTTGAGGAGCTGTCTTTCCCCAATGGGACTAGCCCATCTCATTTGCACCAGCAGAAGAGGCCTGCTATAGATCCCATATGCCACAGTGTCAAATTCACGATGTCATGTTGTCATCACATGATGTATCATGACTTTTTCCCCCTTTGCTAAGCTGGGGCTGGGGGGGCCAGTACATGACGCATCCGGTCCATGGGCCACAAGTTTGACACACCTGCTGTATGCTAAGGAATTCCAGCAGCTGGGTTCAAGGAGAAGGGCATTTTCCATTGTGGTTCCATCTCTACCACTCTACCATCAGAGGTGAAAACTGCTCCCACTCTTTTGGCCTTCCAGAAGAGGAATAAAACCTGGGACCCTGAGGAGGGGACTCATCGCTGGAGGTGGCTAATGGGGCAAGAAGATCTTATCTCCATCCCATCCATCTCTTTAATTCTGGTTTCAGAATAATTTTAAAATCTTAATATTGTCATTTTAATGTTTTAATGTTTTAATTATTTTTCTACTTGTTTTATAATTTGTAAACCACTCAGAGCCACCTTATAAGGGAGATGGGTGGTATAAAAATTAAACAAACAACCAAATAAATAAATAGGTTCTCAGGATGAAGACTACCTTGAGTGAAACTGTTTTCCAGGTAAATATATAGATATGTTCATGTAATTTTCTTTGGAAATAATACAAAAGTAGTTTGTCATTTCCTTCTTCTGGAATATTATTCAACTTCCCAGTCCACATCCCATTCCTGCTGGTCTTCCATTCAAGTGCCAATCCTATTTAGCTTTTCATATTAGCTGGATGTGACCTCATAATAGCAAACACACATAAAACATGCACACAGACACACATTTATCTGATTTCTCAGTAACACTAAGTATGTAAGGGATATCAGTTCCAAATGAAACAGCTCATATGGATCATTCTTTTTGCAAGTACTTAGGATGCAATAATGAATGGTCATGGTAGTTCCCTTGAAGCAAAGGGGATTCTGTTTACATTGTTCATGATCTCTCCAAAATGATGAAACATCAATTATTTTTTAAATCAAACTACCTGATTTTGTTGATTTGTTATATCTGATACAGTTTGCAATGTTACCACATGCAGTACTGTTGCAGAAATAGTCCTGTGAATATTCGGCTCTTTTAGATTCTACATTTCCTAGAGAATATCAGTAACCCAGAACATGTCAGTTTAATTCTGAACTCATCTGTCACCAGAGCCATTATATCACTTCCTTTTGTGACAATGTGTTATGCTGCCTATGACCACAGTAAGTAACCAGACAACTTGAAAAGGTACAGTATGTGCATATATACGCATGTATACCAAAACAAAACAAAAAGTAAAATGACCTGGCAGAAAAGAGTAATGATTGTAGGAGTCATTAGTAACTATAACTTTCATGAGCAAGTTTTTTTATGTAAGCACTTACTCATAACTGTGATTGTTCACTTTGTCAGAGACACAAACAAATGATGGCAAACATCTGTAGTTCAGATGTAGGATAAGGGTGGAAGTTTGTTCTCCAAGCTTGTGGATTGATTTCTAAATGTTTTGTTAGCAAGCTAGGTATTGGTAACATCCTCAGCAGAGTTTAGAGGATGTCAGTGTCAGTGTACTTCTTCTTATAAGGGCTTTGTGTGGTCAGTAGGTCTTGAGATGGGGAGGTCACGTCAGGTGAGGGTCAATTAAAAACCAGAATCCACAAACACCAGCTGACAGTCAATTTCCACGATTCCAAATCCCTAATCAATACCCATAATGATATCGAATAGCACCAATTCAATTGGAGCAGTACAAGAATCATTGGCAATCATTACAAAGATGGGATAAATTGCATTTATCACTATTGGGTAGAATTTCTGTAATTAAGATGAATGTCTTACCAAAGACACTTTTTTTATTTCAGATGTTACCAATACTTACAATTGATAATCCATTTAAACAATAGCAGAAGGATATTTCTAAGTTCATATAGCAAGGGAAAAAACCAGGGGTAAAATTCAGCCGGTTCTATCCGGTTTGGGCGAACCAGTAGCAGTGGCTGCGGGAGGTTCCACCCACCTGCATGGACATCATAATGTTGCTTTTTTGTGACATTTTAAGCCTCTGTGCATGTGCAGAAGGCTTTGCACATGTGCAGACAAAGACAGCGCATGTACATTTGTGAACTGGGGAAGGTAAGTGAATTTCACCCCTGGAAAAAACCAAGAATTAGATATAAGCTACTGCAAGATGCTAAGGAAAAAGGGGGTTTGGGTCTACCAGATGTGAAATTGTATTTTGATGCATGCTGTTTGACCTGGGCAAAAGAATGGGTGAGCCTCCAGAATAAGAGATTATTTGAACTAGAGAGCCACGTTAAGATTTGGATGGCACGGCTACTTATGGTAAGATAAAAGTAAAGTTAATGTTGATTTTAATAACCATTTTGTTAGACATGCCATACTAAGAGTTTGGAATAAATATAAAACCAGGCTCTTTACGAAGCTGCCCCTTTGGGTGTCACCACAGGAAGCCTTTTTTAGAAAAGAAATGGTGGCAAAGCCAGACTGGTTGACATATGGCAAAAATGTATCTTTTAACTCAATATTATGACCCAATATTAAAGCTGAGGGAAAAACCTGAATCAGGTTATGTTTTCACAAGCTCAATAAGCCATGAATTATGATTTACAAATGACAATGACGTGATGTGATGTGAGTTACATTAACACAAGTAGTGCCAGTGGTCACAGATCTATCTATAACTCAATGATTAAAGGCTCTAAAATTCTACCAAATATAGTAATTTGAAATAATAATGATGTCAGTACTACTATCTTAAACGCTATCTACTACTGTCAGAACATTACATTACTTTTCATTATATTAAATGTTGTACAGGCTAGAATAAACTCTCTGATGAACTTCAGAGTTAAAGCATTATGCTTCCATAAATCAGTTTTGTAAGATGTAAGTGCTATCCAAAGATACAAATATTATTTTTTGAAGAAAAGAAATTCTTATCTCTAATTAGGAGATGTAGTTTTGATTAGATTAAAACATGATTGATTTGAATGCGGGTGAAATAGACATCATTCATATGAAATAGGCATATATTTGGATTCAATGTCAAGTTGTCTGTTTGCATCACTTGTTGCCTTTTGTGTATGATGTATTTCTGTTGGAGCAGAAATGTTTTTCCATTTCAAACTTCACTGTTACTTGTCTTTCAGTCTCATCAGTCTGTCTTTCTGTGAGAGGCATACTTTGACTACTTTGATCTTTGACAGCTATTTTGTAAATATATCTTTTCCATGGATGTCATTTGATATTGAACTCTTCCAAAAGTGCTGTCCAACCCCTAACTCTAACCCAAACCCTCCACAATAGAGTGATAATATATTGGATAATATATTTTACTAAAGATCAGTAATATTTCCACTTTCAATCTGTAAACATACACCTGGTTAACACATCTTACTTTTAACAATCCATATGAATAAAAAAGCAAATTTATCTTCTTACTAACAATTCTAATTGAGCCCCAATTTCTGTTCAAGCCTGTTCTGTTCTGTTCATTACAAACCAGTCTAGATGCATAAATACCCAAAATATTTATTTTCCCAACATTTGATTACTGAACAGGATCAAATGTAGGATCCTTGAATGTAGGAGGTAAAAATCAGGATTTTGACATCAAGCTTATTTGTATTGTTTCCCTAAATTATCTGCTTTCTTATATGAAGATCTGCTTTTCTTTCTAGGCGTATTTATGTATTTGGGGAAATTTTCTTACTGGGTTTCTTTTGATGATTGTCTCTAGCATAGACTGATCGTCAGGTAAAAGCTGTGTTGAGTTCATGTGATTTAATCTCACAAAAATAGGGATTTTAATTGCTATGCGAAAGCTTTTAAAAACTTTTTTCCTTTTAACCATTTCTGTTGTGCTCGATTGGTTTTATAAGCCTCTGAGGAAGCTCATAAGCACTTACTCCACCCTGCTCTGCCTTTCTTTCACTGCTAGTTTTATGATGATGAAGAGACCGTAAATGTATTGATTCTTTCCTCCCAACCTCAGCACAATCTTTTTTATAGTCCAAAGGGAGTCTTCATCTCATTAGAAATAGGTGGTTTAACTTTCACCCTGATCCAATTGCAGCAGGAGCTAGAAGAAGTGTTAAGGACACTATCTTTATGCATTTGCTTGAAAGACTGAAGACTTCTGTAGTTAGTGATGTTCGATATAAGAAAATAACTTAACCAAGTAACTCCTCATGCTAATATTAACTTTATTGGACTGATGATTCTAATATGGATGTAGGTGCTTCAGATTCGGATACACACATGGATTCCCATGTGTGTATTTTAGTACACACGGGAACCCATGTAGCATAGTTGACATCTCCTCACACCATCTCCATCTTTTTCTGAGATCAAAGTCTCAGCAAAAGACGATTACAGGCATATTGACAGAAGTAACAGCTGCCCCCACCCCTCTGCTCCAAAGTATCTTTTCCCCCTGAATGTGAAGCACTGCAGAATCCTGTGTTCTAATATAGGTATCTGAGTTTTTTGTTTATTCAAGAAGATTGGTTTTTTTTCATGCATTTAGAATATTCTTTTCAGGTTCATGTGGAAGCCTAAAGAGAGTTGAACTGCTTTAATAAGTAGCAGAAGGGTCCATGCTTGTGCTTGCAGAACGTCTAAAACGCTTCTTGTAATCATTTTTGAAACCTGCCGAATCTTAATAGTCATTTAGAGAAAAACATATAAACCATTAAACAATATTGCTAAGAATAGCGTCTGATTGTGTGCATCTTGAAGAACAAAATATGGAAGTGTATATCTTAAAATTACCTGTGCATAACCCTCCTGGACACTGGAGGACAATTAGAAGCAGTTCCTGGCTCCAGCTTTAGTAGTCTGAAACTGTAGCATCTGGAATTGCCTTAATTACTGATCTAGTTCACTGAAAGGAAAAGACAAAATCACATCAATATGATTTTTAAAAGCCCTTATTCACTGAAGTGTTTATTTCTAATCTAAATATTTTGTGTGCAATCTCTGAAGAATCTTTTTAGCCTAGGTTCAACAACAAAGCCTCAACAGTGGCTTAACTCCTAAGCAGCAGGAAGTTCTTCATGAACAGTTACCATTCATATAGTGAATGGTATAGTGATGGTGAACAAGACTCTGTCTTTGCTCCCCCCACTGTCCCTTTTAGTGCCTTGATTTATGATTCTAAAACTGAAATGATGGGGGGCGGGGGGAACAACAGATAAACAAGTAGAACAACTGTGCCCATTTGGGCAAGGAGTGTTGTGGCTTGTCGGCGGCCAGCAGAGCTGGCAGCAGGGTCGGACAGTGAATAGGTTGGGGAGGAACTTGGGCCAGTCCCGAGGGCTGGGGAAAGCTCGGACGAGGGCTTTGCATTGGAGGCAGAGAGGGAGTTAGACAGCAGTGAGGCAGAATAACAGCTGGAGCCTGTTCCAGGTGTGCACATGTGCAGAGCTGCCAGAAGACAAGAACAATTAAGAAAGCAGGGTAGACCAGAGATGAAATGCTAGTGATTCGCTCCAGTTCGGATGAACCGGTAGTGATAAAAACTACAGGTTCGGGCGAACCAGTAGTAAATAAAAGCTACCAGTTCCTCTGAACTGGTATTTCCGATGATCAGCTGTGCAGCAGGAAATCCTGCTTTCCAGCAAAGCTAAATCACGTGCCACAGCTGATCCCCCCCCAATGTTCTACTTACCTTCCCAAGCGTCCTTTTGGTGCGTACTGCGCATGCGTGCATGCACATGCACAGTTTGCACCAAAAGGAGGCTTGGGAAGATAAATAGAACAGCAGGGGGGGGGATCAGCTGTGCAGCACAGTTTAGCTTTGCTAGAAAGCAGGAAATCCTGCTTTCTAGTGAAGCGAAATCGCGCGCCACAGCTGATCCCGCTCTCGCTTCTACTTACCTTCCTAAGCCTCCTTTTGGTGCAAACTGTGCATGTGCATGCACGCAGAACACATGTTTGGCATGTACTGTGCATGCGCACACAGCTTGCATTTGGCATATAGCGCGCATGCGCGGCCAGCAAACCCGTAGCAAACTGGTTTGGATTTCACCACTGGGGTAGACTCGGGAATAAGGCCACACCTTGGAGATGATTGATCCCTGCCATAGGACATAAAAGAGGAGCAAACAGGATGTGGGCTTTTGCAGGAAGCAATTAGTTCACCTCGTTATAAGATTGGAAAGTTCTGTTCATGTCTCTAATAGACTCGGTGCCAAGTTTGGCCTTGCTCTGCACTTGGAAATTGATTCTCTTGCAGCGTTCCACATGAGATAAGTTGGGGGTTGATAAACATTCCTCTGAAAGACTGTTTGCCAAAGCCTTGTTGACTGTGAATGAACGGAATTCACAGTCATGTTAATAAAAGAGGTTTTACCGGGATTAAGAATTTGCTTCATGCTTTCTAAGGAAGCCTAGGTCAGAACAAGGATATTCTTTCAAAATGTTGAGATTTGGGAACTAAGATGTTCTAAAAATCACAGTGATGGCAGAGAGAAAGCATCATTATTCTCTCTGTCCCCACAGCTAGGAGGGGGAAAACAGCTAGGACTAAAGTAAATAAAACGAGATGAAATAGTTTTGAAGCAGACTGAAACCAGAAAGCGACAACTGAATTTTAGTGTCTGAAACATTTTAGCATCCTGGTTATTCCATTACTTATTTATTATGGGGACAGTGTATTTGGATATAGAGCTCTGTCAGAAATCAATTTGTACATTTTAAAGAAAAGTTATCTTACACACAAAGACCTTTCTCTAAAAAAAGGAAATGATCGAAGTCTTATTGATTGTGTTCATACAAGGTGCTTAACCTGGTAAATTCCAAGCCTAACAAGCATTTATAGATCTTGCTAAATTTGGTTATTTTAATCCAGGATTAGATATGTATGTGTGAGTATGTGTGAGTGTGTGTGGGTTGTTTATTGCTTGAATCCAAATCAACTGAGTTATTATTCAATTTATTGTACACTCAAAATACAGATGTTCTGTGACATTCAACAAATGCCAAATAACCACCTTCCTTTGGATTTTTATTTCACTTAAAATTGGGTAGAGTTAATAATAATAATTATTATTTCCTGCCTTGTTTTCTAAAGAAATACTGATTCTTTGTTAGCAGCGTTGCGTATCTTCTCCTGCTGCTAATTCCATTACATGATAAAAGGATCCTTTTGATTTAGGAACATATTGAATTGCTGTGGTGAGAAAAACTTCTTTCCTAAGGAAAAGCAATTAACTCAGTTCAAACAATTATCATCTTTTACTACAGGTCTCTAAAATGCATTCCAATGTCCAACAAAAAAGCTACTGTATAGTGCTATTCAGATTTTTGTTGTTCTGAATAATTTCTCCAACAAGAGTTTTTATGTATTTAATTTATAATTAATAAATTATAATTATATATATTATATATAATTATATATAATTATAAATAATTATATAATTTATAATTTCCAAATGATGGGGTAATCTTATAACTCTAAAAATATATAGATTATAACATACCTATCAAAATAAAAGATGCAGATGATAGAAAAAGCAAACAGAGAGCCAGTTTGGTCTAATGGACAAAGGACAACAATAGAGTGAATGCAATTACTAATCCAGGAAAAAAGGTCCCAGTTCTATAAAAGTCTGAGCTGCACTGAAGAACAAAATACCTTAGGAGAAAATGTACACAATACCTTGCTCGAAAATACTGTGCCTTGCAAATGGCACAAGGAAAAATGATGTACAATTGTGAAACCATGCATCCACGAACAGAGAGAGTGGTTGAGGTACTAGCTATGCAGCTGGAAATTTTCTGAAGATAATTGGTTTATCTTTCATTTGACCATAAATCCAATTTGCCTCTTTGACTTCCTGTATTGATACAAATGGAGTAAATCAGTATATGGCTTAGGCAGTCATGTCTAGGCAAGCATTTTTCATTCCTGTTTTATCAATTAAATGAGTGGCAATTGCATTACCGCCGACTCTGCTCCCAGTGCCCATAAATATTCTTAATGCTTCTGCCTAGCAAAACTTGGAGTGACACAGACAGCTGTACCCATGACTCCTTCCTTTTTATTCTTTGACATATGGGTCAGACTGTTACAATTTGTGTTTGCTGCTTGGAATGGAGAAATATCAAAAGGGCATCTCTTTGTCTTCATTCCCTTGCTTGCATGGGAACATATTGTCTGACTTTAGATGTCAACAGATTTAGCTGGAAGCACCATTTTATATTAGCAAGGAAAACATTCTGAAGCAGCTGACGTCTGATGCTCAGGATGTATTTTTCAAGTTCTCATCTGATTGGACAGTAGAATAATAAGAACCTGAGATACAAAGTGACCTCATTTCTTTTAATACGTATTTTAAATACACACAAACAGAAAATGATAAATTAGAAATGATGTAATGATTCCCTCTCAGAGATTCATAAAATCTTAAGCTGCTTTTAGCTTTTGAGGCTCCTAGCCATTGACTAATCAATAAACGATGGCAACTGAAAATAAAATCTTCCCAATGACTTAGATATTTTTAAGTAGAACAAGCCAATGTTTGAATCCTTTTAAGGCTTTGATAAAATAGACTTTCTTTTTTTCCCCTTCCTTTGGCAGGGATATATATCCTATGGAAGATTTTTTTTTTTTTTTTAAAAATCTCATAATGTTTGTTAAAATTTTTGTCACTTTTTATAATTTAGTATTTGAATTTATGTAGCCATCCTTCTCATAAATGACTGGATGGCTCACAAACAATTTTTTTTTAAATTTATATGCCACCCTTCTCCGGAGACTCAGGGCGGCTTACAAGGCGTTAAGCAATAGCCTTCATACTTTTGTATATTTTATACAAAGTCAGCTTATTGCCCCCACAAACCGGGCCCTCATTTTACCTACCTTAGAAAGGATGGAAGGCTGAGTCAACCTTGAGCCTGGTGAGAATTGAACTCGCAGTAATTGCAGGCAGCTGGAAGCTAAACACTACCTTTAACAATAGCATTAGTCTGCTGCGCCACTTTACAACTGTAAATAGAATACTGTACAGCAATTTAAAAACAAGAAAAAACAATACAAGAGCATATTAAAATCTTCATAAAGTACATAAAAACCACAGCCAAGGTATTCCCATTCAGCAAAACAATCATTACAGGTACTTCAGCAGCTCCAACATAGTGCCATCTTCTCAGGCAAAACCCATTGGCAAAACCATCTCTTCACAACCTTGTGAAAAGCCACCAGAGTCCATGCCAATCTGATCTCTGGGGAGTTGATGTTCCATAGGGTTGTTGCCATGGCAGAAAAAGCTCTTCCTGGCTTCCACCAGATGACAGTCCATAGCTGACAGGATCTGATGGGTTGAGTAGATGTAATGTAATGTAATGTAACTTGATTGAGGCCTTTCTACAGCTGCTATGTGTTGAAATTCCTTTATTTCTCAATTAATTTTTAGTGCAACAAGGATGGAACACAGGTATTCTTTTGGGGAGATAGGCAGCTTTATAATTTTGATACACAAACAAACAAACAAACGAATGGTGAGGTTGAGGAAGTCCAGTTCAGGTAGGCCATCTGTTTGCTGTTTTCCCCACCTAGAATTGTTGCAAGTGCAAGGTTGGATTTAATGGATTTTTATTCATGACTGAACCAGATGGAAATAATGTAACACCAATTAGAATTGGCGTCATGCTGTGTATGAATTTTGATTTTGGAAATCTAAAATTTTTGTGGATTGCAGGCATTCTTTTAAAAACAAGAGGTGAATAAACGTTTTGCTCTCAGGAAGCCACACTGCTGTATTATTTAATTGTTTATTTATTATTGTAATTAAATACTGCATACCCCGGACTCTATATGAAGATAATGCACAAAACTAAATTCCTGCTATATTAATATAGTAGTTCCTAGGAACATTGTTTAAAATTGAATTACAATCAGTCTACTGTTATAAAAGCTGTGATGGTAACTGTGTTTATTTGAGAGTCCATTTCCACTGATAACAGAGGATCTAACTTTCCACTGATTTAGGCTTTATAACTTAGATCTTTCATTTTATTATTAGGTTTATATCTCATATTTATTTTGTGTAACTCCAAGCAGTGTACCTAATGCTTTTACCTCCCATTTTTGGCCTAGCACCACTGTGAAGTGGTTTGGAAGAGACAGAGTGACTGGCTGAAAGACATCCATCTGGCTTTCATATCTAAGGGAGAACTCACAGTCTCTAGTCCAGGAACACTTACTCAGTACACCAAACTGGTTGTTAGATGCAATACAAACTGTTGAAGGTAAAAGATTAAGAGCAATAATGTTTATATGTGTAAAATTTTTGTATGTATAAAAAGAAAGAGAGAGAAAAATAAATAAATAAATAAATAAATAAATAAATAAATAAATAAAGAAAGAAAGAAAGAAAGAAAGAAAGAAAGAAAGAAAGAATATATTTTAGATGGCATAGCCTACTGTATATCATGAAGTATATTGGCGCTGGTATTTACTAGTGTATCTTCTATTTAATATTTAAGCTCAAATATTTCTCAACATTTTATAAAAGCCACAAACACTAAGTGTTTACCATTCCTGAGTTGGGATTACAATTAGTCAGACATATTTTTCATTGTTTTTTTTTGTTATGTTGTCAAAAAATAAAACACTTGTGTTGATGAATCAAGCTGCTTAGATATTGATTATGTGAACTACTGCTGTGACTGAAAGCATAAAGGCACATGTCACATTTTCTGCTCTCACAGTGTACAAAAAAAGCTGGCAAAGTAAACAACACTTGAGTGTTTCAGTTTTTTTGGAATCCTCACCAGGAAGACAGTGGCACTAACAATGTTCCTCGGGGATTGTTCTCATCCCATTATCTTATCTTGATTATGTAGTGAAAGAATGGCAATTGTAATAATCAGGCAGACAATGGTCTTCCAGTAGTAATAGTATTTCTGTCAGATATATTTCATAAGGTTTATGTTACTGTTTAATTCTGTAAAACATTTTTTCTTTTTTTTTTGTAAAGAATTTTTTATTTTTTTTCCCCAACATAAACATAAAAAATGAAATTTTTTCAAGAACGAAGTATTGGTCTGGTCACAAATGGGTACACTAATTTAACAAATGAAAAACAAACAATTTTAACATGAATTCCAGCATCTTAATAAATTTTTCTATTATCTCATCATACATTCTAATCTCCTACTAAGGCAAAACTCCTTTTTATATTCAATTATAAATTCAATTATAAATCAAAATTCAATACCGCTTTATCTAAATTTTTTATCCCTTGCTCCTTTTAGCATCAACATTGAACACAAAGACAATCAATTCTATCAATCTATATATTTACCTTACAATTTCATCACCACAAATCTTAATTTCCAAGTGTATACAACTCAATTCTTATTTCAATTTTAATCAAAATTTCTTTCTATTTTTCTCGGTTTCTAAACCCAATCATGTTCTTAAACTTTTACACAGAAATCTCAAAATTTACCATTTCATTTTAATTACCACCCAACATTTTCTTTTTCACCCCTTAATAATTATTCTTCAATATATTCTCCTCATTCTCCTCCATTACTCCACCTATTATTTGGCTGATTTCCAGCATAGCATATTTTGGCTGAGTTTTCAGCATATTATCCTCCTCAACTCCACCTACTATTTGGCTGATTTCCAGCATTTCATTATTTGGCTGATTTCTCAGCATATTATCCTCCATTAACTCCAACTTCTATTCTACTAATTTATTAAAAATTTCTTTTTCCATATGTTATCTATTAATCCACTATTTCCAACTATACTCTTCCAGGGTGTTTCCCCATTTATTTCTTAATATTAATCATTCCCAACATACATTAAATATAATCACAATTATAACTTCCATCTGTGTACCTTAATAGATCATTAAAAATCATTAACATTTAATCATAATTATCATCCACCACTTCATTATCAAATTAAAACTAAGCATGTTACTGCAAGTTATGCTTTTATGAACATATCACTTTTAGTCACCTTAGCTTCCCATTTCTATTTTTCATAATATTTCAATCTTTGTTTACCATAAGCACTTCTTGTTTTTATTTAAAGCTCATTTAAATTTTGAAGCATTTAAACACTTAAACAATCAAACATTGCTGTTCAATTTATCTATTTTGCTTTTTCTTTTCCTTATCTGTCCATATACAATTCAATTCAAAGTCAATACTTCCACGCTTAAAACTCTGCATATCCTTTTGATTCCATTATAAAGTCTGTTTCCAGTAAAACATCAGCTTCTCAACTTTTGGTCCTGTGCCAAGGTTTCTGTTGCTGCACTAGTTAGTTAAAAGTTTATTAAACATTGTATTTCTTCTTTCTTTGTAAAACCATCAAATGACAGAATAGGAATCTCCAAAGTTCAAAAAGCCATAGTTCTTTTCAAGGTAGTCCACAATATGTAACAAGTCAAGTAAATTCTTTTCAGAGAAAAAGAAGAAAAAAAAAACAAGTTTCCACAATCAACACTTTCACTTAGTCACTTAGTCACAACTTCAATCGCCATTTTGAAGCATTTATGTAGCAATCCGTTTGATCTCTTTGTCTGGCTTTTAAAGGTGGCAAATCCTTAATTTCGCTTTTCTCTTTTCAAGTTCATTTCAGTTTTAGCAGTAAAGTTTAAGTATCTACCTCTATTTAGTTAATAAACAATTCCCTCCAATCTATCAGTGGTGAAATAAGTTCTTAAAGGGTTTAAAACTTCTTTCCCCCCCTTTTTTTCCCGAAATCTTCAAGCCCTCAGATCTTCAGCCGCTAGTAAGGCTGGGGGTCTTATTTTAACATGTCCTCATTAACGCGTTGTTCTCGCCTGGGCTGGTGTCACTCACCTGGCTCCAAAGCACTTCGTCCTTTCTTCCTTCCTCCTGCACTTTGCTTATCCCAATCTGTCGCAGTTTCGAGGCAGCCGCCATGGCTGTCGTCCCCTGCCGCTGACTTAGAGGATTGCCTCCAGCCTCAGGGGAACTTGCCCATTCCTCTCAGCCGCCCAAGGGGTCCCTCTCTTTCCCCTGTCCATTCAGGACAGGGTAGGTCCGCAGACCTGTCAGCGGCGGTTAACCAGCCGGGGTTTTGGAGGGGCTCATTGGAGCTCCGCCATTTCCCCGACTGCATCCCCGCGATGCCAAACCGGAAGTCTGTAAAATATTTCTATAGGTTCAGGTGTATCTCCAGTGATTGCAATCTGTCTTACTGGTTCCATCAGCTCTTTTATAACTTCTTTGGTTTTGTTATTACTGAAAGAAAAGATCCAAAAAAGCCCAAAAGCCTTATCAAAGACTTTATAGAAATACACATGCAATTTATCATGTTTTCTGGATAAGCCTTTTATAAATGAGTAGTAACTGGTTTTTTTTTTAATCCCTTCCCTGTCTTTTCTTTATTTCCATCCACATATCTAACTCACAAGAGATGGGCAAAGCCACTTCCTCCTCCCTGTTCTCTTAACTTCTTGACCAACATAATGCTTTCTTATATTAAGTTGGTGTTGTGTCGATTAGCTGATTGAAATAGCAGATGTCTGCCATTTTCAAGTCCATGGTGCTTTTGAAGCTAGCCACTGCTTTGGAGCACATATCTATCAAGCAGAAACTGACCTACTTGGAGCTCTAATACTCTATTTGTCTCTAGATTTCCAAAGCAATCATCAATTATTTTAGTTTATCTCTGCTATATTAGAGAAACAAGGAATTTTAACAGGTCTGAAACCTTAGCTAGCCATTGAGAATAATAAGTGCTTTGGCCACTTCCTAATGGTGATTTAAAGCAATGAAGTGATTTGGAACATACCAATCCTTTTGGCTCAGACACCTTGGGAGCAGTGGTGGATTGCCCTCGGTTGCACCGGTTCTATAGAACCGGTAGTAAAACTGGCGGAAGGCTCCGCCCACTGACCCCAATGTCATCAAAATGCTTCTGCGCGTGCGGCCCCATTGCGAACCAGTAGTAAAGGTAGGTAGAACCCACCCCTGCTTGGGAGTAATTTTTCAAATAGCTAGGGCCTACACTATGTAAGGGCTTTTATAGGTCACCACCAGCACCTTGAAGTACAATCACAAGCATATGGTACAGCTCACAAAGTAGTAAGATTGTCAGGTGATCATATGAAACATACTCATTGCTACCGGTGCTGCTTTATTCTGGATCAATTGAAGCTTATGAGTGGTCTTCAAGGGCAGCTTCACATACAGCACATTCCATTAGTCAAGACGTGAAGTGATTAGGGCATGAGTGAATGTCTTGTCTAGGAAAGAGCACAACTAGTGGGCCAAAGGAAACTATGCAAAGGCTTTCCTGACCACAGCTGCCATACAGTGATGGAATTCAATTTTTTTTACTATCGGTTCTGTGGGCGTGGCATGGTAGGTGTGGCTTGGTGGGCATGGCAGGGGAAGGATACTATAAAATCTCCATTCCCTCCTGATCAGCTGGGACTCGGAAGGCAGAGAATAGATGAGGGTGGGGCCAGTCTCAGAGGTGGTATTTACCGGTTCTACGAACTACTCAAAATTTCCACTACTGGTTTCCCAGAACTGGTCAGAATCTGCTGAATATCACCTCAGCTGTCATAGGCCATTAAGGAAAAGCTGTGAGCCAGGAAGACCCCCAGATTGTGCATCACTCTTTAATGGCAATCAATCCATTTAAGAATAAAGATGGAATATCCACAAATATAGGTGATCCCAACAGCCATAGCATTCAAATTTGGTAGGACTGAGTTGAAGATTCTTTCTCCTCATCCAGGTCCACACAGTCTCCAGGTACTGGGGCAGAAACGTGACACTCACTTAGGTGGATGAATGGTACCAAACCCAAAACAGTGGCTGACCTTATTCAATGGCTTCATGCACATATTTAATAGGAAGGGATAGAAAGTCAAACTCTGTCGCACTATGGTGGAAGATGATTATTTGTAATAATTTTTTTTGTCCAGGTTTAATTTTTAAAATGTGCTTCTTTTGCTAATTGCTATTACAAATGCAGAAACCAGAGTATATCTTTTCACTTTTCCTACAGCAAATAAAGCTGATTATTCATGCTTTGGGAAATGGGACAATCTTATAACTATTATATCTAAACTAATGCTTTACAATAAGACTGAACATGGATTTAATAATGTGCAAGAATTACTTTTCCTCCTAATAGGACCCATTGTCTTATAATTAATAGCAAGAAATTAATGAAAAATAGTTTTCATGAATGTCAATAATTCATTGAAACACAATGGATAGTGCCAGCATCAATCTAAGTGCAATTACTGAACAAACAAAATGAATCACAAAAAATTATGCAGATTTTTCTACAGGTTTCTTTTAAAAATATAAATGGTTTATATTGCATATTAGGACTTTTGTTGTTGATTAAACTGTTGTTTAAGACTGTTGCCCAACAGCATTAATAATATAATCCATTTTCTTTATAAAGTCAACTGATTTGGTTTCTAAAAATATATTTCTATTAGCAAATTAGGCTCAGAAAGCAATGGAACCAAAAATAGCTGAAGCTGCAAGACTCGCACAATGCTTACGCAATGTATAACTCATCAAAGTGATTACAACTTTCTAGCTGAATGGCTGATCAGGGGATTGATACATACTCCCTCTTGGTCCTGCTGAGCCCATGTTTCAGGATTTGGTATACTATATGTCAAGTGAGAATTTTAAATTCTTAGAGCTTTACTTTTTGATCAGGGGTTTGGGGATTTCCCCCCCCCGCCCCAATATGATTTTTTTTTTTTGAAAACTCAGGATCTAGACATTGTTCCACTCTTTGCCTTCCACCATTCTTTGTTGTATTGCTTTAGAAACAATGGAGAAAAAGAGGCACTGTGCAGAAGGAATTATAAAGCTGCCCCTCCAATTGTCCTGAGGATAAAAACTGAAGGGGTGGCCAGGTGCCATGTGACTTGCTTTGGGAGAAAAGAGGGACAATCCAGGAGCCAATGATGATAGAGCTCCCAATTTGTGAGAAACTGTTTGCCTCACATAACTTTAGAGAAAACCTATAGAACTTATTTGCAGGGATTCCTCTAGAGCAGGGGTGTCAAACTTGATTTCATTGAGAGCTGTATCAGGGTTGTGTTTGACCTCAGAGGGCTGGGAATGGCGACGTGGCTAGGGAGGCATGTTCATGGTGGGCATGGCTGGGGTGGGTGTGGTCACAGTGGGCATGATACAGGACTTGTGTCGGGGGGACATCTGTGGTGGTCAAGTGCTGAGGCAGGACTTCCCTGAGAACCTCCCTCACTCTCATTATACAGCTAATCCTTGTGTTATGAATGTAATAGAGCCTGCCAATTACATTCGTAACCAGAGGATTCATTTGTTTGAATCACATTACATGAACGTGATCACTCCCTGTTTTCCCCAATGCATTTGTTAATTGAATGCGCAGCTCATTAAATGCACATGAGCTATCTCAGAATGGGGAAGAGCATGCGGAGTCTAGTGCTGGAGCAAGCCACCCAAGGTCTTCCCCAATTTACTGAGGTACCTCATGCTCCCCTGGGGTCCCTACAATTGCTTCCCCCCTGTCCTGCCCTGCCGGGTCTTCACAGACTGTGTCTGTTTTGCTAGTGTCCAGTATTCCACTGTCACCTCCCCACCCCATTTCCCATGGATTACTTACTTTTTGAAGCTCTCCAAAGCTTCAGAAGAGGCTGACTTACTGGCAGAGAAGCCAAAGTGGGTCAGATGATGGCAAAACTGTAAGAATGTGAAATCTAAAGAAACCATTTTCACCAGCTTCTGATAAAAGACTTCAGCTTGGGGCCATGTGGCCAGCAGGCCTCTGGTAGTAGAAAAGGCCTGGGCGGGGCTACAGCAGCCTCAGGAAAGCTTCAGGGATCAAGGCAGCAGCAGTAGCCAATCAATAAGGAGCTTGTTTCCTTTGTCTCATCAGGCTGAACTGCAAGTCCTTTGTTGATTGGCTGCCACGCCCTAATCCCTGAAGCTGCCAATTCGAACTAGCTAGTCAACAGCAAGCAGGAGGCTGCTCATGACTGGCCAGACTGGGCCCAAACCAAACCTGCAGGCCCTCATAGCAGAGAAGCTGTTTTCCTTACATCTCATGTTCTTACAGCTTCTGAATAAAAGACTTTGGCTTTTCTGCCACATGAGTCAATCTCTTCTGAGCTCTTTGAAAAGTAAGTACAGTAAAGCCATGGGAAATGGGGTGGGGAGGAGAAGTGGAATCCAGGATGCATCCGGCCCACGGAGGCTCCATTTTAGCCAGTAATGGGCCGGGGGCGGCCTCTGGAGGCCCCACACTCCTATTTGGCTGGCAGAGTGCTGCAGGAGGCCATCCAGGCTGAAAACAGGGTGTGGGGGTGCACCCGCACCTGCTGCACCCTGTTTTTGCTAGCAGAGTTACAGCAGACTGGTCCTTTGCTATTTCCAGGCTGGCTCCATGGACCAGATCTAAGCACCCCGTGGGCCAGATCCAGCCTGCGGGACTTGAGTTTGACATCCCTGCTCTGTGCCTTACCCCGGGTCATCACACTCCCTTTTTAGAATCCTCTAATCCCTTAATTTGGAGTCCAAACATTAATTGACTCAGATGAAGAAGTGGTACCAGACCCAGATTCAGCAGCCTTTCTGTACTGACCAAGTGTGGAACAGAATCAAGCCTTTAGAGCGCTCCATGGCTTAGGACCTGGCTACTTACGGGACCGCCTACTACCACAAACAGCCTCCCACCAGCTGGTACGCTCTCATAGAGAGGGGCTCCTCCAGGTGCCGTCAGCCAAACAATGTCGACTGGTGACCCCTAGGGGGAGGGCCTTCTCTGTGGGGGCACCTACTATCTGGAACGAGCTCCCCCCGGAGATATGGAGGATCCCGGATCTGCGCACTTTCCGCCGTGCTTTGAAGACACTCCTATTCCAGCAGGCCGGCCTTGCCTAATTTTTTCCCCTTCTTTTAAATTTTTAAACTCAAATTTTAATTTGTTTTAAATTATTGGGAGTTTTAAATTGTCTCGGGCAAAAATTATTTAATTAGGTTTTAATCATGTTTTAACTTTCTTATTTATGTGTTTTATTTTGTGCCTGTTCACCGCCCTGAGTCCTTCGGGAGTAGGGCGGTATACAAATTTAATAAAATGAAAATGAAAATGAAATGAAAAAATGCTTCCATACTTTCTTGAGTTTTATATATCTCCAACTGAGTTTTAGTTTCTCCACACTATAGTAGGCACACTATAGATTTGTGTGGATTGATGCTTCCAGAATTTTCAGGCCAGGCATTCTGTGCTGATTTTATTTGATTGGGCTTTTTACTGAATACACAGAATGTTTTTAACACTTTGCACTAAATGCATGATCTGTGGACTTTGGTCACATTTGATTCTCAAATTTGAATGTGATCTTCCGAGTGTTTCTAACAGTTGCAATTTAATTGTGCTTTTGAATTAAGTATTAGGTGCAATAATTAAATAAAACAGGATAATTGTATTAATTATAATATTTAAATTTATATTTAGTTTGGATTATCTTGTATTTCATTTTGGTTCAGTCCTCATCCCCTTCTTTGTTCTGAATCTATCCCATCTTTCAGAAGACATCCATTGCTTAATGTAACTCTTGAACCAGAAAAAGTTACTCAATCTTATACTCCAAAAATCCTGAACACTCCCAATGAGTTTGGCAATGACAGCAACAGCCCTATTTATCATGTCAGCATTTCTCTAAAAGGGTAGTTTTTCAATAGATTTTATGTCAATGTAAAAAGACAGAAGAACCACAGATACTATATGATAGATTGATGAAATTATGAAACTTTGATATAAATTTTGTGGGCCAACTTAGAAAGATAACCTACTGTATAAAAAAATCAAGTTCCTTTGAATTTCTGTGTCAGATTTTAAGTAACTATTTGTGGTTTCTTTATAATAGGGACAATCATTTTATTATTCTATTTTATTATTTAGCCTTACATTCTATGAATTTATGAAATAAATTATCAACAGTACCATCTAACTCAAGTATGGAATGCTTTGCACTGAAGCTCAAATATTTTCATTTTTTGTTACTATAAACTGAAACTTTCTATTTCCTTGCCAAAATAACATGCATAAGATTCACTGTCTGTCATGACATTTGGTACCAAAAGAAAAGATTACTCATAGGGAGTAATTTGTATATAACATTCATTTCATAGTCTCAACTGTCTACTTTCTAAGGAGAAAACAATAGTAGAACTTGAAATAAATCATGGAATGCAGCAGCAGTGGCTTGATGAAGTCAATAAATCATTTCTGCATAAAGCTGAACGCAAATGAATTTTATTTGTGTTGCATCAGAAATGTTGATTGCCATTATTGTCACAAGAAGCAGTTTTGAAAATAATCATGCAACATGGACACTGGCATTCTATAGAATGACCTATGGAGCCATTCACCTTTGGTCTCTGAGGTAAAATTGGGTACTCATGCTATAAATACCTCAGACTGATATTCTTTTGCTGCCAGTAAATCCAAGGTGATTAGAAAGGTTTACATAGTGAGATTTGATTGCCTTGAGTTTTCCTTCTCCTTCTTCTATGTAAGAATGTGACAAAAGTATTAGATAAAATATATTGATGGATGATTATGTGTAATCAGGCCAGAGTTGGCTGTTAGTGACATAACATACATATTATTTTTCTAGAACTATATGTCCCAAACCTGACTCACAGAACCTTCCAATGATACACCTATTGTTGCTGCAATTAAGTCCATCCACCTTGCTGCTGATTGTCCTCTTTAACTTTCACTAAGTTGAACTTTCCCATATTCTTGTTTTTTATGTTCCATGTTCTCACTGTAATCCTGTCTTTGCAGTTTCAGATTTTTCTTTTCCTGTATCGCAACATTGGCTATTAGACAAAGGCTTTACTCTAGCCACACCATAAACACCATTAGTACTTTGAAAAATCCTAAACTCTTCCTCAGAAGCATGTTGTGCGATCTGACCCGAAGGACCCATTATGTGGTACTGTATTGTCAATTATTTTATATTTTCTATCGATATGCTGTTCTAGATAAAAATATAGAGTAATCATCCATTGCCTTTTCCTGTGCAGCATTAAATGATATCTTCATTGGTTGTCACTGATATCAATATTTCCCTACATCATTTCTGCCTGATATAAGTGCCTACTTACTTTAACTGGGAAGTTGAGATGACGTTCCTGCCTTGGGTGACCTTGCCAAAAGTATATATTTTTGGCATATATTCTTAATGTTCATTGCTCAACCTTCCCAGAACATGTCTTCAATAGTAACATAAAGTTACCTACAACTCTCATTTACAACCACACCTCAACAGGATGTGCAGCATTTCAGATCTGATATCAAAAATGTACCTTGGTAAAAATGTGAGGAGAGAGCCATGCATACACTGTTCTGAGTTCCTGAATGAAGGGTGGGATTTAGCTCTAACCATAAAAACCAAATAGATGATTTATCCCAGAAGATGATATTCTGAAACATGGACAATATGGTATTATTATGAAAGGCAAGAGAAAATAGGACACTATGGAATACATTCATAGTGGAAGGACTTCCTTGTTTCTCAGAGTCATTACTGCTAATAAAGATGCACATTTGTTACTGGAGCCTAAAAGGCTGTCACTTGGCAGATCAGACACTGTGCAGTGTTTGGTGATTTAAATTGTTAATCAGCCAGCAGGGTCATTTTAGTCATTTAATGAGAATGCTCAACTCCCTAGAATTGCTTTCAAGCCTTGATTTAGAACTTAGTATAAAGTGAAGATGTTCTAATAGAATACTGCAGAATTTGACATGAAAGACCCAATGTCAAAGTCAAGGCAATTTGCCACTTGCAGATACTGCAAAGCATGTGTTCATTTAATAAGTACAGCATTATAATGTTTTAAAATATTTTAAGTTGTAATCACCTTTATAGAAAGAGTCTAGTTTACAGTTTTGTAGAGGTTTATTAGATTTCAAAAGCATAATATCAAACAGATATTTGGATCCCATTATATTGCAACATTTTCACTACATACATAGTGCTACACTCATGTACTCTGACTACTCAGAGTACCCTCGTGTACTTTTTAAATTATAATTTAACAAAGTTGGAAGGGACCTTGGAGGTCTTCTAGTCCAACCCCCTGCTTAGGCAGGAAACCGTACACCGCTTCAGAAAACTGGTTATTTAATCTCTTCTTAAAAACTTCCAGTGTTGGAGTATTTACAACTTCTGGAGGTAAGTTGTTCTACTGATAAATTGTTCTAACTGTCAGGAAATTTCTCCTTAGTTCTAAGTTGCTTCTCTCCTTGATTAGTTTCCACCAATTGCTTCTTGTTCTACCTTCAGATGCTTTGGAGAATAGGGCTCTGAAGCAGTGGTGAAATGCTCCTGGTTCAGACTGGCTCGGGCGAGTAGGTAGCGATGGCAGCGGGCAATTCGGAGAACCCGTAGCAAAAATCCCTGCCCCCGCTCCCCATGCCCAGCTGAGCTGCGTGATCATCAGAGCCTTTTTCTTTAAAACGGCTCTGAGGAACCAAGCTCTGACGATCCCAGCTGAGTTGCCTGCTAATCAGGCAACTCAGCTTGGATCGCCAGAGCTATGTAAAAGAAAAAAACTTTTTTCCTTTTAATGGCTCTGACGATCTGCTAATAGGTAGCAAAAATTCCTCCCCCTCCCCCCTCAGCTTGCTTACCTTAGCTGCTGGTCACAATGCCTTGCTATATTCCCTGCAATCCATTGCATCAGCAAGCAACTGAATCTCCCTGCCTGCAATCAAGCAGGCAGGGAGTTGTGGACTTCAATTCCCAGAATTCCTCAGCCAGCAAAGCAAAGCTGGCTGAGGAATTCTGGGAGTTGAAGTCTACAAGTCTTAAAGTTGTCAAGGTTGGAGACCCCTGTTCTATTGGGTTAGTTTTTTCCCCCTTTGGGAGCTTTAAAAAAAAGTTAATTTTTTTTTTAGTTGTTCTTTTTTTAGACCTAGCCATTTAAAGTTTAGGAAGTTTTAAATTTAGCTGCTTTTATATAAAAATAAAAATAAATTAAAATAATATTTGTGCAGCTTTCTGAGATTTAGTGTGTTTCTGTAGTGTTTCACTCTAACTACACAAACACACAAAATCTCACAAAGCTGTATGTGGAATTTTGTGTGTGTAAAGTGTGAAAGTTGGGTTTTTGGGCTTTTTGTGGCTGTGTGAGGTTCCTGCTTGTTGCAGGGGCCATTTTGGGTCTAGCACAGCTGCTTTTACATTGTGGGTGAGCCAGTTGTGTTGTGTTGTGTTTTGTAGGTTAAAAAAGGGCAAAGAAGTGACATTGACTTGGCCACGCCCACCTGACCAACAAGCCACACCCTCCCAGTCACCTTACCACCAAGCCCCGCCCACTAATTAAGCCACGCCCACAGAACCAGTAGCAAAAATTTTTAGATTTCACCCCTGCTCTGAAGGTAATATCAGAGTTTGGGTCATGAAAGCAGAGTAGTCCTTACTACATGAAATCTTGTTTTAATGTGGAGTTTTCCTACATGTCTGAAAATAGAGTGATGAGAAAAGAGTCAGTCTTTGAGGGAAAACTCATGCTAAACTACAATGCCAAATAACATGAGAAAAAACCTTGGTCTGACAGTGGAAGTGGGAGTATAACAGAATATATACTACAAACATGAGTTTACCTGATTGCAGGTATCAAAAGAAGAAGATTGCATTCTTCTTCTTTTCAGAAGAACACAGATTTAAATATTCTGTGTCTGAAGATGTAACTTTTTGGGGAAATATTTCAAGCTGCCAAAATAAAGAACATTGAAACATATATCTAAAAATGTTATTTCAGCAGAATCTCTGTTTCAAAAAGAATATAGCATCCAAGTAAGATATCAGATTGTAAGTACTACTTGCTTACTGTGTATAATCAAAGAGTAAGAAAATTGAGAAAATTGCTGAAGCAAAGTGAACAGTGAAAACACCAAATGCATAAATGACGGGTCCACCCATACCTGTGATAAAATACACTGCCAAAATTAACTGGATACAAGCAGAACCAGACAGTTTGAACCAAAAATTGATGCCTATTCATTATGAATTATATCCCCATGGTATATTATATACTATGGCATTATAGATCCCTTGTGGAAATGGAGGCAGAGGTTTAGTTCAAATCAAATAAACAGTTGAAGAAAAAAATGCATAGGATGATCACGTAAAAGACAGCCCTAAATAAACACCATTGTAAATTAAAAATTTACTGAATGTTCAGAAAACAAATATTGAATAATGTAGGAATATTGAAATAAAAATTTGAACAAAATACTGGGAAGGAAAAGCACTACATGGTCAATTTTTACAAAAGATTGAAAGGAAAGTGGATAAAAATAAAACCTAGCAATGACATAAACTAGAATATTAAAAAAAAAGAAACTGAAGCCTTGATTTTTTATTGCTCAAGAACAAGCTATTGGAACTAATGCAATCATGGCTGGAATTGAAAAATTCTCAAATGATTCAAAATGAAGATTGTGCATTGAAGCAAAAGAAATTGTATATCATATACTCAGCACATGTAACAAGATTGCACAAACTGATCATACACAACAATATAACACAGTTACCAGTGTTCAGCGATTCAATGAAACATCTTTAAAAATTGTGTGCCAGTAATAAAAAATTGGTGAGAATATAGAGTTTAAAAAGTAGTCAAAATGAGTAGATTAAAATATTGTGGGATTTCCTAATGCAAACTGATAAAGTCTTTATAACAGCAGCTTTAGTTCAATTGATGTGACAATACCAGGAGATAATAGAGTAGAAGATTACAGAACAAGATTACAAAGTGTCAGGATCTCAAAATCAAAGTTTAGAAATTATGGTATAAATCAATCTTGGTGGTGCCAGTGAGTTATTGGCACACTAACTACCACACAAAAATATATTGGACAGCATTTATGTTGACAGCACTTGATGTTCAGCATATATGCTTTCTGTGTTTAAAATGGTGAAGCTTTTGGGGGTCATAGAGTCTAAAACATCAAGAAACATCAAGAAAGGGCAGATGGCCTTTAATTAGTATAGATTAGTATAATTTGCTAAGGCAGTGTTTCCCCAAAAGAAAAAGTTGGCATAAACAGTTTGAGAATGTAGATTTGCTCAGAAAGAATCTTTGAATCACATCACTGAACCAGACTAGAGAAGAAGGGTGGGGGTGTGAGCCTTATTTCTATATGTAATCTTCTTTTCATTTCATGCATCAAATTAAATATTCCAAGAAATAATATCAAAACTACCCCATGAGATATATGTCTTTTAGCAAACATAACAAGATTAATTTAATAAAACCCTCAAAGAATAGCAATTCTATTTATTCAGTGTGAAAAGATCATGAAGGAACATCAATATTTTGACAGTCTTACTGAAGCTGAACGTCACTGCACTTCAGGCTGAGAGAGGAAAAACGAATGTATAATAAATAGTCAATAGAATACATATGATCATATTTTGGCTTTTGTTGCTATTGAGTAAGTAACTAAAAAGCATCTTAGCAGCAACAAGACACTCATGTCTACAAGTCAGCATCCCTGCCGATGGAACTTTTCTCTCATCCAGTCTTTGGTGCATGTTTCATTGTCTGGCTGAAATAACAAACAAGTATAACTGAACTATGGAAAGTACACTTGAAAAGAAATGCAATTGTAGGATGTCTTTCCATTTGTTTGCTTTTATAAGTGATTACCTTATTAAGGCTTCTGCTTCTCAACAGCCCCATGGAGAAACATTTGTTTAGGGGCACTTACAGTTTGCAACTGCAAAATAAAATAAAAATAAAAATCCTGGCCATCAGCATCTTGCACATCATAAAGGATTATTTGTAAGCAGACAAGAAAATGCTGAGGAGTAAGGTTTTGTCCATTCTGTGATATCTAAGCTGACTGTGAAAACCAATCAATATTGTTGCCTGTTATATTTAGTTTAAAGTTAAATGCCTACTTTCCTGTCTGAATTGAAAGCATTTCCTCTTCTAGTTTTATCCCCACCACAACCCTATGATATTGGTCAGGTTGTAATATTGTGAATGGAATGAAGTTAAGTGAGCTTTCTTGGCTGAATGTGAACTTCATCATGGATTTGATCTTCCTAAAGTAGTCCAAGACCCATAAATTATTCATAAAAGAAACAATATTGTGATCCTATATACTGTATACAACTTTTTAAAAAGAGAAGTGTTAGTTGAGAGTTGCTGCTGAACTTTGGAAAATTTGGTTGACTGCAAAAATGAGCTAATCATTCCTACAAAGGAATTATTGAGTCTGTCACCTGCACCTCTATAACTGTCTGGTTTGGTTCTGCAACCCAACAAGACAGACACAGACTTCAGAGGATAATTAGAACTGCAGAAAAAACAATTACTACCAACCTGCCTTCCATTGTGGACCTGTATACTTCACGAGTCAAAAAGAGGGCTGTAAAAATATTCACAGACCCCTCGCAACCTGGACATAAACTGTTTCAACTCCTACCCTCAAAATGATGCTATAGAACACTGCACACCAGAACAACTACACACAAGAACAGTTTTTTTCCTGAACATCATCACTTTACTAAACAAATAATTCCCTCAACACTGTCAAACTAGTTATTAAGTCTGCATTACTATTAATCTTCTCATCATTCCTATCACCCATGTCCTCCCACTTATGACTGTATGACTGTAACCTTGTTGCTGGTATCCTTACGATTTATATTGACTGTTTCCTAATATGATTTGATTGTTTATTTGTTCCCTATGACTGTCATTAAGTGTTGTACATTATGATTCTTGATGAATGTATCTTTTCTTTTATGTATACTGAGAGTATGCACCAAGATAACTTCCTTATGTGTCCAATTACACTTGGGCAATGAAGAATTCTATTCTATTCTATTCTATTCTATTCTATTCTATTCTATTCTATTCTATTCTATTCTATTCTATTCTATTCTATTCTATTCTATTCTATTCTATTCTATTCTATTCTATTCTATTCTATTTGGAATCTAGAGAATGTGACAGATTGGGGGAGTCCATTTTTTGGGTGAAATCTGCTGGGTCCTCCTAGCCAGCCTGCAGATGCAGGCATGCCTAACCTTGACTCATCTTCTGGAGACTGATGGAGGCACAGAATGAGTGAGTTCTGCTGGAGCAGTACTTACAATGCTTTACCAACTTCCAGCAAGATGATTGAGTGGATCTGTTGGTGCTGGCTGTGCCAGCCGCTGAGGACTTCTTTCAGAGCTGCAAGCCTTATACCAGTCTTTAAGAGGATTTACATTATGTCTGGACCATCAATTCCACATCCAAATTCCACCTCAGATAGAAACCTGGTCTGTGGGGGGACCTGGTGAGATTGGTCATGCTGGGGGGAATAGTGTCATGGATGGTCCTGAAGTGGACTCAGTCAACAAGGAAGAGCCTGCTTCAGGAACTTGGGAGCAGAGTGTGGCAGAGCATCTAGAAGGTGAGGGGAATTCTGGATCAGGAGTGGTTGAGCACATAGAGGTGAAGATATCAGGAACTTCAAAAGGGCCAGAGGAGTGATTGGATGAGCTGCTGGCTGACAATGGAAATTCAGAAATGCAGCAGCAGCCAAGAGGCTTGGAAGGCCAGCCAGAAGAAGAGGGTGGAAAAGGGACATAGCTACAACTGATGAGCAGGGATGAGGAGGCCACTTCCACCAAGTCTTAGATCACACAGGGCCAAGCGGAGAGAGGTGTAATGGAGGTCAGTGAAGTTACTCATGAGGAGGCGCCTTTTCCCTCCTAATGAGTTGCACTGGTTGGCAGCTATTTATCCCTGCAAGTGGAGCAGAATGATTCTGAAAAAAACTCTTCCATTTCGAATTGTGTGTTTGTTCAACCACCGTATACCTTGCCTTGGAACTTTGCCTTTGATTCTGTTTCTGGACTTTGGATGTTGCCTTGTGGACCTTGGAATTCATTTTGGTTTGTGGGATTTGTGCTTTGGATTCTGAATATGTCTTTCTTGGACTTGCTTTGTATTTTTCCTGACCTGGGAAACTGGACTCATTGGATCTTGCTCTGGTTCCTTAGTGGGGAATCCTGGACAATATTATTTGGGGCTGGTGAAACCTCAATAAAGACTTCAAAACCTTGTGGTGTGTGTATGAGTTAGTGGGACAGGGAGACATATTTAAATTTAGTTTGCATTATAGAACATGTAGTAAGAAAAAGGTATGAAAAAAGAAGATATATTTTAACTTCCATTATTGATCTTTGAATATTGTAATTTTGACCTCTGAATTTTAATTTGGGTCTCCAGGAAAATGAAGCTTTTTATTTCCCACAATGTCCTCAGCTTAATATTTGGGACATTAAATGAAAAGAATGACTAGACCAAATTATCTAGTATTGTTTAGGGCATATTCATCATTGTCCTAAGAACTGCCAAGCTTTGTCATAGAACCACCATTAAAATCTAGCCATGATTCAGTTCTCTTGGTTGTTATATAATGGAGATATATACTTATAGGGTATTGGCTAAAAATGTATGAGAATGTTTAGCCAAGGCCAGTGAAAGAATAATTGGTTGGATAAACAATTTTCTTCATATTACTTATTTATAACAGGTCATTGCATATCAGTCTTACTGACTAGATTTTCCTGTTCACTGTGCATGGCAAATAAGACCTGTAACACATTAGCACAGACTTTGCTTCTTTCTCTACCATTTCAATTGTATTTGGTAATATGTAATATGCAAATGTAGGATATGTAAATATCCTATTTGGTAATATATAATATGTAAACCTTTTTTACAACTAGGCTTTTAGGCTTTGTTACTAACATAGTTTCTGGGGTGAGGGTGGGTGCTAGGGAAGTGGATATTTGTATTAATAAGCAAAGGAAGAACAATCTCTTAATCAGCTGAGGCAAAAATTGGAAGGGGTAAATTTAATGTTATCCGATATTAACTTCATCAATCCTAAAGGAAAGTATCTTGTTTTTGGGTCATTGATTGCACCACCAAACTGTCACTGAAGTAAACAATTCTTTAGCTTAAACAAGTTTGAACACTTTATCTATTATATGCCTATTTATGCTTTTCTGTGCCAAGGAGCTGCTTCACAACAATGGTTGTCACTACAATGTTGCTGAAACATTTCTTAAATCCCTATCTTCCAATCTCATTCTGAAGGTCCAGAGCCATCTGCAAGGTTTTGTCCTTCTGAATAACACCATTAGGTATTTGTTCAGATTTCTGGTACCAACCTTGTGTATTTGCTAAGATATTCCTCAGCCTGAGTTGTTTCCTCATGACTGATTAGAAATGCAGTTTATTTACATACAGATACAAAATACACGTGTGCAAAATTCTCTCAGTAACATATAAATTTGTTAATGCAGTTAATAGTTGAACTTCTCCAAAATATCTTCAGGAGGCTGCTGCTTCCATTTACATGGCAAAGAATCCTGGTTATTCGTTGTATGTCTAAAGAGAAGTGCAGTTAAAATGTTGTATCTGGTTTGTTCAGGTTCCTGGCTTAGGCATGAACATTGCATTAAATATCGTTGAGCAAATAATTATTACTATTATTTTTGCAACCTAACACATTTTACTGGATTCTGTAAGACTACAGAATAATCTTGATGAAGATGGTAATTTTAGGAGATTCTCTTTTTGACATGAAATATGAGTTGTGAGTTGTGAGACCTATTTGGGATACATCCTGGCAAATTACTAATAATTACATCCTAATAACTTTGCAAATTTTTTACCAACAGAGCAATTCAGTTCAATATTGCATTGTAGAAATCATACACAGTGCACACTGCTTAATGTTAAAATAAATATATATATTTTTAAATAGCTGGACAAAAATGAAGCCAAAGTAGACAACATTTGATATTTTTTTCTGAATTTGTGGGTATTAATATATTGCTGTACATGCAGAGAGAAACTGAGATATTGACAGTGGAATCCTTATTTGAGTCAAACATCTTTAAAATATATTTATGACAGACAATATATATTTATATATAATATACATTAATAAATAATAGCTATAACTATTACCCTGTTTAAATAGAAGACTTAGAATTATATACTGACACATTTTACTGGATCAAATCAGCACAAGTGTAGACAGGTAATTGATCATGTTTCTTCCTATGACTTAAAATATTTTAAATGTTAATGATCACTCTATGAAATTAAATAACTAAAATCCAACTGTTAGAAGTATTAATATATTTCAAGTTTACATTCACCTCAGTCTCTCATAACATTCATAACATGGGAATGACCAGTTTTGTCGCTAATGAAACAAAGTAATTTTTTAAAAGCTTACTTAGAATTACTTCCCTAAGCATGGGAGTTATGTAACAGGAGTTACAACAGGATGATTTTATCTACTTCTGTTACTATTGTTAAGCAAGCGAAGCCTTGGAACTTCAAGTTTGTGCAAAATTGTATTGCTGCGAGCAGGTACAATGAACTCATTCTGGAGTTTCATGGTAAGTAAAATGAGCAAATGGCAGCTTAATTTAGTCTCTGATGCTATTTTGATCTGAAGAAATCTTCTAATGGAGTATTTTACCTGCTTCGTGCTGCAGTCCTGGATCAAAAATAGCTTTTCATTTTTGCTAGAATTATATTTTAACAGCCACATCAGAATCATGACAAGTTTCCTTTAATAAATATAGAAATAATGCTAATGAATAAGTTTAAGGACATGATCCAATCTTATTACGAGTACAAGTCTAACACAGAATAAGTTCATAGCTTTAATAGAATTTTGTTTGCTCCCTCCATTTTTCTATTAAACCTCTGAGTTTTCATGCTTGGGTGAATTGAGAGCATGTACATACTTGATATAGAATGATGGTCAGCTACCAGTACAAGTTACAGACTTTTCCATCATATGAAAAAATAACCCAGTGTTTAACATTACTTTGTTTCTGTGACCCTGACTCTTTGTATTGTTTCAATGATCATAGATATGGTATAAGGATCATAAAGATTGCAGATTTCTTTTTTAATGGAAAATTCTGCTTGGACATTTTGACAAGATCTTTCTCCTAAAAATATGTAGTGCAATAATAGATGCTGATAAAATATATTAAGTGAGAAGTGTGAATAATATGCTGAACCATCTCCTTTAGAAGATCAATAAGGACATTTACAACATTGAATATACACTTCCTATACACAAATTTGGTTTATCCTATTCTACAATGCAGAATTGTGTTATGAATTCATAATATGTTCTTCTTTCTTATCTTGAAATCTGAAAATATTTAGAATGTGATCAATGTTAGCTGAGTCATAAAACTTAAATATGAAATATAGATCTGCTGTTGACTATGAAGTCCTACCTGGGTTCCGCAAGATGCAAAATATAAATATTTAAAAGCAACATGTATATACAGTATCACTATTTCCTAGAAATATGTATTTGTAGAAATTAATATTAGAAGTTGTAACAATATAGCTTGAAGAATACCCTTCAGGAAATTTCTAGAAACATATTTCATTAACTAGATACAGTCAGGAATAACCCACGTTACACTGAAAACACTGGATTTTTAAAAAATCTAAAATAAAATTTATTTTAAAAAGGCATGACAATATGCTGTATACCAATCATATAATTAGCTTTGGCAAAGGAAAATAGAAATAGAGAAATTTTACATTTCTCCCTCTGTAATCAATGACAGATTACTTGAACTGATTTAAGTGAGGAGAGAAATACAATAAGAGATTCATGCATCTTTTCCTTTGTAAAATCAGGTCATGCTCCTATTGTATTTGGTAAATTTCATTTCTTGTCCTACCATTTTCCCATGTCTAGCAGTACAGGAGTGGAAGTAATACAATTAACTAGCTTCACTAGTTAAATACATAACCAAGATGTTGACATGCCAATCTATGGCTTGCAGCAATCCATGGCTTGTATCAATCTCTGGTTTATAATTTGTTTAATTTGGTAGGCTTGGAAATAAGGCTATATTTTTCTAAACCAACAGAACATATGGTGAGGATATTTGTTGGAGGCAGTTTGCCAATAATGATTCAGTTCATAAACCGAAATGAAATTACAGGTTTTTTAAAAAATTAAATATAAATAGAGCCAATTAAATTTGTTATCTTATATATGTATTAGGTTAGTATTAAAGAAAATTTGCACATAGACTGCAAATTAACCTTTTAAAAACTGGTGAAAAATGTAAATATTCAAAATCCTATTGATTTTTTTTCTTTTAGCAGCAATTTAAATTGTAATCCACAATTTTATAAATTTTAATCAAAATATGTAATTGGTTAATTTACTATCTCTTTCCTCCCTCAAGTTTAAAATGCCTTTTAATAGACAATAGGGTATTTCTACATATACAATTTTAGGATTAAATTGTCTTCTTACAAGCATTGAAATTTGAGGTGTGTGACAGGGAAAATGGATTTGGTTTCCTTTAATGTTTTTTTAAAAACACATGCACTGCCTATTTCATTATGATGTTAATTCTACTGGAGCTGATAGGCTGTCTCTTTCTCTAATGCTGTGATTCAGCAATGCTCATGTAATGGTAGCAGCCATTTTCTATCTAGACTCCACCTGGAAAATACTTCACTGAACTCATGAAGAGTGAAAAAGTAATGGGGAAATGGCAGCAGCTTAGGGAAATAATGGAGTTCATGAATCTCCTCCAATTTTATGACTCCCTGAAAATTATAATTCTTTTGATTATTTAGTCATTTGTGAATACCATAAACTGGGTGTGTAATCCTTAGTAGTTCTCACTTTCAAGAATACAAGCCATCTTTCCAGCTTTTCCTCTCAGATTGAATTCTCAATTCAAATTTTTGCTGTAATTTTTTTTTTTACTGCTGAGAGGAGAATATTACACATTAAAATATTTAATTAACTTTTGATGGAGTATCTAATGTATAATTCACAGTTCAATAAAAATTATATTCTGACCAAAACTAATTTTTTACCACAAATCAAAGAATTGTTACCACACTGGTAGCGATCTATAAGAGAGGCAAAAATAATGCAGAGAGAATGATTTGAGACATCCAGTGAATGGAAAGAAGTCACTAGTTGTGGGAAAGCAGCAGAGGGAATAAATATAATCAGCCAATGAAGAAAATCTTTGGGGTGCACTGGATCTCAGTATTGTGACAGCATTTCTCTGTTTCCCTCTCCTCTTGAGAAGAAAGGAAATGTTATTCAGGAAAATATTCCCTAATGTCTGAGCACATGTGTAGCATGTAGCTTTATGGATGAGAGTTTAGTGTGGAACACAATTTAAAAGTAACAATTCATTCTTTTTTCTATTGTTTCTGAGATAAAAAACAAACAGTGTCAGCAACCATGCAGGTTTTTATTTTTAATTTTTTTTGCACTGATTGGTCATTCTAGATCAGAGGTGTGGAACTATGGCCCTTTTATAGGGCCATAGTCATAAAAGGGCCATAGTTTCCCATCCCTGTTCTAGATACTGATGGAAAGAGGATGTAATCTTGCTTCCCAAAAGGCTAATTGTTCCATCATATATTTAAGGGAATGCATCAAATGTTGAAACACATTTTCCTGCTATTTTCCTGTAATAAATTTCAAAAGGGAGCATAAATCCTCTTGCATACATACAAAAGCCTTGCTCAGAGGACCATATATCACATTTATCCAAATTAAAACTGCTCTGGAGAAACATGGATATAATGAGGTGAATGCACGCATGATAGCAATTTACCAAGGCTTATATTGACACTGACTACAAAAGGTGATATGAGAAGCACACATATACATACACTGAATCCACACTGTTAGATGTTATACAAAGCTATGATTTGAATGCAAGGTCAACGTAGTCTAATCAAGCAGTTAGCTATCTAGCAATGTTCCACAAAGAAAAAAAAGAAGCAGAAAATCCAGATAATTAAACTGCCTGCCAAGGAATATCATTTCAGATGACAAAAGGGATATCAACAGTTGGAATAGTATTATACATAAAATAAACTCTGCACATTTAAAGCTACCATGCTTGGAAGGCATTAACCAGCTAGCTGCTTTTTTTTAATGACTGTTTTAAAGATAGAAAATGCTGAAGAAAGAGAGATGCTAAAACTTTTATTCTCTTCCCAGATCATTTTGAGCACCGTTTAGGAATTCTGAATATTTAAAAAACCCTCAAGGGCGCTCTAGATATAACTACTTGAAAACCAGGGTGGCTACATCATGGTTGTTATTTTTTACAAGCTTTATAAAAGAGTAACTGCTGAGAGAAAAACCTTAATTTTCATGAAAGAAAAGAATATTATTAGTAGTATATTTCAATTTACTAATTGTAAGGGGCTGAATCTATAGTTTAAGAGATATAAAATATACATGGTTATTAAATCTATTAATTTTAGGAGCACGATTTATTGCTGGAGATCATAGAATCTGTTAAGTTCCTCTTCTTTACTGAATACCTTGCTACCATACAGGACACGCTAGCTGATATTGAATATTTGTTTTCCCTTCTACTTCTGAAGGCAAGGGAGCAATCCCTGTTTTTTCCAATCTTGACAAATTTTTTATGTTGATAAAAAAAAAATCAACATAATGTTTCCTATTAAACTTGTGACACAAATTAATTATATATTTCAAGAGTTTCTCTATTTGAGAAAATTCCATCCTAACTATAAACTTGGACAGCAGCTGATGGTCTCATTTTTTCCAATGACATCACTAAAATAGCAGTGCTATATATTGCCCTTTGTGTAATTACATTTTATTTAAAGTGTTAGGATCTTAACACAACATTTGGTTTCTTATTTCTAAAAAAATTCAAGAAAAATTCACTACTAAATGTTTACACTTGAAGTTAATGTTCAGTGGTGCAGTTTTGGGAATGCTGCTGACATTGAGCTGATTGAGCAGCTCAATCTTGCTCCAAGATGTGCAAAATAAAAGCTGTCAAGTTAGCAGATGGGGGAGAACTGGGAAAATGGGGATTCTGAATTTGCAAATTATTTCTACCTGTGCAAATTAGTGATATAAATTTTAAAGAAACCAATGTTTTTTTTCTCTGGATGTTGAATTTTCTCTCTTATTGACATTCAAATACTGTAGTGGAATGAGATATACTATAATTCTACCCAACATGTTTTTGATAATACTGTGTAAGAGTTTAATCCAAATTGTTCCTCTTTCAAGACACAAACTAAAAGAGTAGGTAGTGGGTTTTTTTTTTTTTGTCTCCATCCATTTCTTCCCAAGCTACTTTTAATTTCCCATGGCAGCATATCCTGTTGCACTATGGGTGAGGCAAAAGCAGTATTTCTCTTCATCTGGGCTGTTGTCATTTCTCCTCTGCAGTGGATACCTCTGGACTTGAATCCATATCGCTGAAGGCCTCTTTATTTGTAAAAGTAGAGCTCAGATTCAAACTGTGTCGAGGGTTCACTGGTGCCAGTTCATTTAAAACAATATTGTCACTTTTCACAAGAGTAGCCTTGTCCATGTTCTCTTTACTGTACTTTGCAACAACAGCATCAAGGAAGTCTAGTTTGGGTGGTAAAGTGCCACTTTCAAATAAGTATTTTGCTAGATAGGATACTGCAATATTTGTAAAGAAAGAAGTAAGCATAGCTAATGTCTTAAAAGGAAATCTCTGAATGTATATGCCATCATCATCAAGATACCAACCAGGATACAAAATCAAAGGCGGTAAGGATAGATAAGCTTCTCCTCCAGTAATTCGAAGTAGGAGCCCAAATAAGTATCCTACAATGGCACCGTAAGTATTTGTTCCTTTGATAAAAAGAACACATAAAAGTTGGGGGAAGATGATGATGTAAACCAGATCAGAGCTGAGGTACCAGAGACCATATATGGATTGAGCTAGCAGAGCCATCGCTGTTGCTGCAGCTCCAAACATAAAAATGGTAATTCGCATGACCCAAACTATTTCGTTGTCTGAAGCCTGTAAAATATAGGAACAGTTTGATTTTGCTTTCTACTACAAGTTTTTATATACTACATAGGTATCAACAGAATTATATGAATTCAAAATGATAAAAAATGCTGTTAATTAGAATACTTATGGCTCATAAACTATTTGACATCTATAACATGACCAGCAATTAAAGAATCTTAGGCATATAAGATATATCTAACATGAACAAGGATTTAATATACTGGATCATGATAATATCCTTCCCTTCACAATTCTGTTCTGTTCTGGCAACCAATTCTGGTATAAAAGGAATTTTTCCTGAAAGATAGGAAAATATCATTACAGTATTATGGTTGGTTACAAAGTCATCTGGACTGTGATTAGAATGGATTTGACATTTTTTATCTGTCTAGAAAGTCCTTCCCAAGGACCTAGGATAGGTAGATATTGTGTGAATTATTATTAGTAGTAGTAAGTAGTAACAGTAATATATCCTGGAATTATATATATATAAAACTCAAGATAGCAAACTATTCTCTGTTTGTACAACCTGGAAGGAGAATATTATATGTAAATTTTTCATCCTGTAAACTGTTGGGAAAATTATCTATGCTATTTCTGATTGTGAATGTGGCCAGCAGAAGAAAATCCAAATTACTGGAAACTCCTTTGAATACATGTAGGAGAATTGTTTTCAGCTGCATTCAGGTCAAAAAGGCACTTTAAAAATTTTGTTTTAAATGCTGTATCTTCATAAATGGTAACGTTGCATTTACTGCAAGTTATCCAGCTGTGGAAAAGTTTTCACTTTGCAATTCTTTCCTTGGTCATAAAGCCAAAATCCTGTAAATTGTAATTCCAATATTATTCCTTCTATTTAAGGAATTATTCACCTGGCTTGTTTCACTTTATTCATAGTTGTCTCCGCATTTACTCAAAATTAAATAAAGTAGGTTTCTAGGCAAAGGCCGCTTATTTGGAGCATATATTACCTATCTCACAATTTTCAATGTGAAATGTACAATGAGAGTTCATTGAAAAGATTTGCCTGTATAAATCATTAACTCAATTTTAAGAGATAAGATTGCAGCTCATCTTCAGTATAAGGTATAGGATTGATTTTCCTCTTTTAAACTTTGAAGATTAAAAACTATGGAAGACTTTTGCTTCTAGAACATCCAAAAGTTTGAGAACATCAGAAGCAAGTGAGCATAATTCCTTCACTTCTCAATGATTGTCATAGATTGAACACAAATGGTTCAAGGTACTCTTTCCTTCCTATATACATGAAAGTATCAACTGCCAACTACAGCTCTTATAACATTACAAAATGATACTGTGTTTATAATATAGTCTTACAGTTTGCCGAAATGAAAGCTGGTATATATTCCGTGCAAACATAGAACTTGCTGATAAAATGGAAGAGTCAGCAGAGGACATTACAGCAGCAGACACTGCTCCAAGGCCGAAGAATGAAATGTACACTGGACAAAGATATTGAAGGACAATTGGTAATATCATGTCGCTTTTATCTTCAGATTTAGGGTCCTGACCAGTATATTCAGTCTGATTCCAAGCTGTAACATAAACATATACTAATTACAGTACTAGTGGATAGACCTGTACCTGAAATCAATAATTAGAATATTTATGCTCATAAACAATCTGACATCTATAACATGACCAGCAATTAAAGAACCTTAAACATATAAGGTGTATCTAACAGGAACGTTTATTTAATGTACTGGATCATGATAATGCCCTTCCCTTTACAATTCTGGTATCTGTTCTGGGATCCAATTCTAAAAAAAAGGTTTTTTAAAAAAAGCTGGATTTAATTGCTGGATTCTGTGGTCTATGCCAATATTCACAATCATGTGTTACAAAATATGCCTTTACTAGTTTTAAATTTGTGTTACAAAATATGCCTTCACTAGTTTTAAATTTATGGTTTAGATCAGCGGTCACCAACTGGTGGTCTGTGGACCACTGGTGGCCATGAGAAAATTTTGGTGGTCCCCAGAAAAATTATTTGCATTTTTTATATTGCACTAAATCAGGGGTCCTCAAACTATGGCCCCTAGGCCAGATACGTGCAATGAATGTTTGTGTTGCTGCAGAGAGTTTCCCCCTTCGGAGTCTTTTTGTGTGGGTCAGAGGGGGCAGAAATTCCAACTTGGGGTCTGCTTCAGCCTCCTGGTGCAGGGCTTTGGGTGAAGGCTGGAGGCTGGAGGGAAGCACCACTTCTGGTGAAGAGCCGGAGGACCTTTTTCCAGGGGAACTGCATCATGGCCTGGACCTGGCTGACTATCTCAGCCCTCTGAGCCGCCAAGTGCCAGTACCTGGTCTTGCACTCCCAAAGGTCTTCCCTCTATTTGGAAAACCTATGCTCGTAGTCCTCAGTGAGGTGCTTCTGCTAAGCCTTCTCGGTCAGATCCAATTTGAACTGAGCCAGCTGTTTTGCCAACTCTTTCTCATGGTAGCTGCTTAGTTCCAGCAACTGCTTCCTGTTGGGGCTCTAAAGAGCCTGGGCGGGCAGGCAAGGAGTAGCGAGTAGAGGCTGGCAAGGTGCCCCTCGATGTGAGTGACATTGAGTTGGCCATGCCCACCAAGTCACATGACCACCTTGCCATGCACACCCAGCCAGTCATTAGGCAGATCATATTAGTGGTCCATGGGATTTAAAATTATGAATTTAGTGGTCCCTGAGGTCCGAAAGGTTGGTGACCCCTGGTTTAGATGCCAAATTTGGCTAGTATTATGCCAAATTTGCAGTTGTGAAATCTAGTAGACTTTAAAAGGCTTCAGGCTAAGCATTTAATTCATGGTTCATAAAGATCAACTATACATCATGGGTACAATTAAAATTTAAATAGAACAGTTGCCCAAATGGCCTTTCCAAACTGAATTCTATTCTTCTATGAAATGTTAGGATAGTATATTTGTTTTAATGCTATTGGGAACGACACCATAATTGTAAAAATAGTACTGATATATTACAAACATTGTAAGGTTGCTACAGCTTTGAGATAACACATGTCTACTCTGGATATTCATTTATTGCTAGATATTCACTTTCAAAATGTGTAGAGGCTCATTTCTTGAGTCCTCAGAACCATTAATTTGTTACTAAAATAAATGGTTGATGTACCTGTTGATGCACCAATGGCACCAATAAGCACTGAGGGTATTGCCATTACAAGACATCCAAATGCTGCCAGAAAAGAGAGCATTTGTGCATACGTAGCTGATGAAGAAGAAAGGACTCGCTGGAAATAGGCTTGCCATGGGATTCCTCCTAACATCTACAAATAATCATAAACATCATTGCAGCATTTATTCCTGGCAAATAGACACTCACATGAATCCAAACAACATGCTCCTTTATCAAACCTATTTGCCTAGCAGCCAATCCTACACCTTCAGCAGTAAAATAATGCTTTAAACGTTGCAGAAATTTTCTTCCTAACCAAAGTATGGAAAGACACTTGAGCTGACCCAGAAAGAAGGTTGTCCCTTTAAGCTAGATTTTCCCTCCAAACCTCATTATTTTTTGGGTTACATTTCAAGAAAGCAGCAAGAGAGAAGAATTTTTCATGATTCCTTCATTCTTGGCTTGTCTCTAATTCAGTGCTTCTAAACTTCAGCAACTTTAAGATGTGTGGACTTCTAGTCCCAGAATTCTGGGAATTGAAGTTGAGACATCTTAAAGTTGTCAAGGTTGAAAACACTCTCTAGTTCCTTTTCTTCTGGACAGAAAATAGTTCCAGAAAGAGATCTCCAGTGACAGGACTGGCAAATCTCAAAAAATAACTGTGTAGAAGCTGTTGTGTTAAGCTGTTTATCCACATAGAAGCTGGTTTGGCTTTAGATATTTACTGGTTTAAAAACCAATTGCTGATGCATCATTTTTCTGTTAATTTTGCACAAGGCATTCAGACATGTTACAGAATTTGTATTGGGAATTTTATATATTAAACCAATTTCATACGGTTCCCTCACACATTTCTATTCTGCTCTGTAACCCAGAAATATAACTTCCTACTTCAAGATTTTAAGTGTTTTTTTCTAAATAAATTTATCCAATCTTTCAAATATGTATCTATCTAACCACTCTTCTGTTGCAGATCTACTGAATCCCATCATATTCACTATTAGAAGAGTATTAGAACCTCACTATTAGAGAGAGGTCTTCTGCTTTTTCACAATGTCATATAACTATAATTACATATCTTCAGCATACAGTTAAATTTAAAAGGTTATTTGTGCAGTTGTTCAAAGTTATTTTGCTAGGGCACATAATAGTATAATTCAATCATTTTGGATTACAACCAACACAATTCCTTGTTAGTTAGAGCTGATAGGAACAGATCTCCAAAACATCTGGAGGGATCTAGGTTGCCTCTCCCAGCATTAGACAATTTGTAGTTTAAGAGTTTGGAAAATAAACCTTAAGTGGTTTGTGGTCTTTCACAAAAATCTCACCAGTAAGAAGAAATCGTCAATCCATTTGTATATGTCAGGGGATTTAATGGTTCCAAGCCAAGGTTTTTGATATACTTCATGCACAGCTGTGTACCCAATGCTTGTCACTGCAGGATGGGAAATGGCAAATGGGATGCTGATCCACTGTGAAAAAAATTGAAGCAGACAGTAAAAGAATGGCATAAACATTTCTGCTTTTATCTTCTTCATTCGTCATTTTTTAGTTGCAAAACATTTTTGCAGGCAAGGAAATATTGAAATGGTTTTATTTACATTTCTTCTTATCTTTTTACCAAACTTAACAGAGAAGACTGTTATATGATCATTCAAAGATTAATATATGCCAATTAAAAATGCATGGAAAGAAACATATCTAGCGAAAATAAACACTTTGTACCCACTGGCTGTAACTTTCTTCTTCACACAAATGAGATCATATCTTATCCTTTTTTTTTTTTTTAAAGGTCTTTGAGATTGAAAGACAACAAGCATGGAACTAAAGTGATCTTCTTTGGCAGGAAGTTTCAAAATTGGTAGCAGAAGGTCCTCTCTCTGATTCTACTATGTGTGTCTTTGACAGTGAGAGAACAGAACCTAAAACCAAAACAATCCTTTTCTGTTTAACTGGCTTTCCTTTAATTACTTGAGAGAAATTGTAGGCATCTGAAATTATTTTCCTGAAAACATATTGCTCATATTATTTTCTTGTGAAAGAAAGGATAATTTCCTCCTGATTGAGAAAGGACGTATCAGGTAAGACCAACGTCCATTCTATTTCCTATTTTGAATTCACATTCTACTTCTAGAATGAATTGGATCAGAGAATGAAAATGTTCTAGGATGTTCTTTTGTTTTAGGAACAAAAGATATGAAACTTTAGCCTCTTACTTAACAAGGGAACACACAATACTAGGAATACAGAACAAAGTCAATGGCCCCATCTTGGTTCTTGGGACTGGGAATTCCTGGCTGTGTTTATTTGGTAATAAGCATCAGTGAACACAGCTCAACCTACTTAAGCAGAGGACTGAGCTCCAGTTTTATAACAGTATTCAATTCTGTATGTGTGTGTGTGTATGTAGGTATGTTGGAACTGTAGAATGAAAAGGAAGCAGTATGTGAGGAGAACAGAGGCATCTGTACACATTTGCTCTCTTGCACATACTCCTGATACAAAGTCTCCATTGCATTGCACTTATTGATGTGACTGGGCAAGTCTTTTTAAGAATACAATAAGTAAATGTTTGCAACTATACATCTTTGTCAAGTCTTTGGTGCTCTCTGAGCTTGGTTGTTTGCTTGAAGGTGGTTTATCACCCAACTAGATAACATCATCAGTGCTAGTGGGGTTTGTTCCCTATTTATATACAGCTTGCACTACCATTGTTGGTGGGGTGTGGTTTTTTCCTTGGCAGTTTCTTGATTAGAGTTGTTTGGGGTTTTTTCTTGATTGTTTGCCTGGTGTTAATCCCTGCTTATTGGGTACAGACTGCTATAGAGGATCCTTCTTTTTTTAATTGTCTTTTTTAATAGAGTGTAAATGTGATTTATCTTTGTGTGTGTACTGATTTATCTCTGTGTGTCTCTTGATGACTGATTTGTCTGAATGACAAACTCCCACAAATTCCCTAGTGTTTTTGAATTTAGATTGGTTTAGGATGCTCATAGTTTCCCAGTTGAAACTATGCTTGAAACTATGGTTGAGCCTATCCATGTATTGTGAAATTAATGAATTTTCATTGTGTCTTCTGCTTGCTATTTGGTGTTCATGGATGTGCTCTGCCAGTCTTCTGTCTGTCTGTCCTACATAATGGCTGTTACAGTCCTTACACTTTATGTTGTAGATGAATCCTGTTTCTTTTGTTCTTGGACTACTGGACCTTTGGTTTACTTAAGATGTTTTGGGGTTTTTTAGTTAGTTTGTGTACTACCATAATGCCACCTGGTTGGAATAGTTTGTTGTTTCTGAGATGTTTTTTGAAGTACGGTTTTTAAAGTATCCTTTTCATAGCTTGTGTTGTGTGCTATAGTGTAGGAGTGTTCAGGCACTTTTTAATAAAGTTGTTGCATAGGTATCTATTTTGTTGGAACATATTTTATAGTAATGAAACAACTGAAAGCAAGCAACGAAGCTCAGAGAACATCAAGTTCTCCACAGTTCATTCCTGAACTAAATATATTCTTTTCTACTGGATCCAAGAATCCTTGTCAGTATATAATGGCAACATGCAACATTAGTGCTGTTGCACATAGATGCTAACTGGATGTTGACTATCTGATTTTATTATTGAAAGGCTTTCTTAAACATGTGATCAGTCACGCTTAAATCTGATCCATAAGGCAACAGATAACCATAAAGTTAAGATCAGATACTGTATTTAAAGTCAAAGGCAAGTCTTTTCTAGCATAGGGAAGAGAAATTGAGAGAGGAAAGGGATAAACAAAAGAAAATGGAAGATATAAAGAAATAGAATGTGTCAATTCCCCCAACATTGGGAAAATGATTGTTGCTGCCTGGGGTGGGGTGGGGGGTTTATTGGGGTTTATATTTGGGGTTTTGCTTCTGTAAGTCACCTGGAGTCATTGCGACTGAGTTGGGTGGCCATACAAAACTTCTTAATAAATAAATAATAAATAAAACCCATACTCTATAAAAGTTTATTTTCTGGGAGAGGTTTATTCTCTGATAGGGATCTCTGCCTTTTTTGTGCAAAAGTAGGTAGAGAACAATATTTCTTTGCATATATTTTCTATAAACAAAGGCAAACAAAGATTTCCTCCATCACAGTGCTGTCTTGTGTGGAAAGAAGATACCATCTGTTGCCTCTGTGTGCACAAAGAGAGGCAGTACTGAGGGTATGTTTTACTGGAGTAAGCAGAGTTTAACTGGGGGCTAGGATTTTGCTTTCAGTTTTTCCTACTGACATAATCTGGATACAATGGAGTGGAAGGGAGATAATTCTGCTCTTGAGCTAAATGAAAGCATTCTCTTCCTATATCAGATGTGTGCACAATGGAGGTAAGAACAGAGGGAAAAGCAATAGCAAGGTTTGGAAAGCAGAACTGTAGATATCACATGCCTGTTATGCACCCTCTAAGTAAAGATGGTGCCCTCAGAAAAGATTATGTGGCCAGAAGTGAAGGATTTAACTCAACTGATAGCCCAATCAGATTCTGTTCTTGTATCCTGGATAAATATTCAGAGGCACTGGCAAATCAAGAACCATTCTTATATCATCATCTTTCCTGGCCATTTATCACATCTTATTCTCTTGGGTACAAATCAACTTCTCTCATTATCTACAATCTTGCAATTCATCAGCAACTTTTAAATTGATTTCAATCTATGTTCATATTTGATTCTTATTTAATATAAATCACAGTTATGGTTGGTGCTGATTTATTCTAAAACAATAGTTAAGACAAGAGTAATATAGACTCTTAATATTCCATTTCTTCCACACATTAATCAGCATGATCTTGTAATCTATACTGACATGAAGCATCTACTTCCTGTGCTTGATGTAAAATACAATCACCTTGGTGTTACATATGGAAAAGTAAATACAAAACTCACAAGTCCTAAGAAAATGCAGAACAGCTGGACCACATCAGTGTAAGCTACTGAATAAAGTCCTCCCACTAAGGTATACAGGGTTGCAATGGAGGCAGAAATAATAACTGAAATGGTGTTGTTGATGTCAATTATCACACTTATGGTGGCACCTGTAACAAGGCAGAGAAATAGATTAAATGTCTGCTAACAATTTGTGTACTTTTCAAAGCATTTCAATGTGACTGAGAAAGTCATTTTTGTACCTTTTTGTCTCTGCTTCTAAAACAAGATTTTAGTTTCATGAGGAAAAAAAAGAAAAGGATTGACAATACTTGCAGAAGACACATGTAGTCTGATGTGTATACTATCTTCTCAAGGATCTAATGAAGCTCATAACTTTCTAAATTAAATGTCAGTGAAAAGATCTCCAAATTGGGGGGGAGGGAGAGAGAGAGAGAGAAGTGCTCAGCATAGTAAGATATGTGAAGAGATACCAGCATAAGAAAGAAAACATGCAGTGACTCTAAAAAAAGAAATAGGAAAAAAAAATAGGAAGTGTTGAATGAAATTCTGTAGCAACAAACTGGAAGAATATAATTGTTATGCTGGTAGATTCTGTTTACACTGAAATATATTACTCTAGCCATTGTTTCTAAACCAAAAGTTACATATGAGAATTGTAGGGTTTGCTCAGCACATTGGAAGTGAACATGTGGTATCCAGGATACACTCCTGATAATGTTACTTAACCATTCAAATGATCCTGTTAATATTCAAAGTTTCATGGACAAAAAGCATAGTGCTTATGCTTGAATGTGTTGCTGTCCTTGGTCCTGACTCAATGTGTTTATAAGTGGCAACCATTCCTCAGCATTTAAAGCAGTAAAATCCTAGTTCTTAATTATAAGTTTGTTTTTTTTTGTGAGTATAACAAGCTTTTACAATATTTGCTTCCACAATGTGAAATACAACAGAAAGCTTTCATGCACAGTAACTTGTATTAAAAGAGAACTTGCATATTAAATTCTCTGAAAATTGTTTAAGCCACTCAGTTTCCATCACCTCAGCATGCAGTTTATTCTTGGTTTCTTGAGCACTTGCAACAAAATTATAGTTTAAAACCTTCCTGTTGCTTTCCAGATAATCAAAACACAGCTGGAAGTAAAGCTGATTATTTTATTTATTTTAAAACATGTCACTGGCAACCTACTCTATATACATAGTTATTGGTTGTTAGGTGACAAAAGTTGCAAAGGACAGTTCAGAGATTTATCAGAAGGATTCCCTCCCCACTTACATGATTTATTATATAAATTTTGTATATTGCCCCAATTCAAGCTGTACAACAGGAAAATAAAGACCAATTATTATATTTAATTGAGTTGATAAAGTGAGTTTGCAATGAGGGCACAGGAACCTGTGGTAGTAATCCCAGTAGTGGTGGGAATAGTAGATTGGTATTGGAAATTATTAAGTTATTATTAGGAAAGAGATATTAGAACTTTAAGGGCTATTTTGTCTTCTGATAGCCGTGTCAGCTTTTAGAAAGTTTCCAGCCCTCCAAAGAACCAGATTTTCCTTCTATGAAATACAGTTCAAAATAAAACAAATTATCCATCATGGATGAGGTGGCTTAAGAAGGCAGGTAAGCTGTTAAGGGTTTAGTTTCTTCCTGCAGCATCCCACTAGAGGGGAAGAGGGAAGGGACATGAAGCAATTGTCATCATAAAAACTTACCTTCCTTACCCAGATGTTTCAGAAAGGTGACGAATATTAAGTGTGTGTACCTCAGACTTTTGGCAATCTGGATATCACCTTGCAAACCATTAACCTTGATGATATTTAATAACTTCTCTTGCATTGTTAGAATATATCAGCTTCAGTTTGTGATATTTTGTATTGTCAGTTGTAACCGGAAGGATATTACAGATGCCTTAATTATGATAAATGGCTCCCTGAAGGAGGGAAGTTTGTTTCTGTGTTTAAAGGATGCAATTCTTAATCCTCTTTTGAGAAGCCCATTCCAGATACCCTGGAGATAAGGAATTATAGGCCATATTTAACTCTTCTTATTTAAGATGATTATTTAAGATGATTGAGACAATGGTGGCAGCTTCTTACCTGCAGGCAATACTGGAGGAAAGATTTTCTTGACCCATTTCAGGTTGACCTATGGGGTTGAGATGGGCTTAAGTTGGCTTGAAGAATGATGTTTGTTTGGAGACTGACAGAGGATGCATGATTTTCTCGATACTCCTGGACTTCCTTAGTGGCTTTCAGTACTAATGTACATGGTAACTATGGGACGGATTTCTCATGCTGATCCCAATAAAAAGGAATAATAGCTACTAAAATAAAGAACAGGTACAGATTGCCTCACTTTTTACAGAAAAGGCAAGTCTTATCCCTTTTATAAAAGCTGTATAAAAAATTCTTGAAGAAAAAGGGCAAGAGTTTCACTTCCATAGGCTGTTGATATATATCTGTTTTGTTTGAAAGTCATCACTAGAATTCTTGTGCTATGACCTTAATCTACTGCCTAATAAATATAGTTAATCAGAGTTCTTAGATTCTTGTGCTATGAATTAACTGATTTCAGCCTAGATTATTAGGAGAGGAATTTGAAGGAATTCTTCTAGATCACTAGAGAAATTTGGGGACAGAAGGCATGGTTGTACAGGTTTTCCATTTCTATCTTTCAGTTATATTTCAGATTATATCATTTGTAGATATTTGATCCTTGAAACAAGAACTATTATATAAATTTGCTCAGGACTCCACTGTGTCTTCTGTGTTTTTTCAATGCCTACTTGAAAACGTTGGGGAAGATTATCTGATTTTTTTTGCTGGGTAGCATCAGTATGCTGATGTATTGAAAACCCAAATGAATTTCTCTGTGACATTTTAGAAAATTGTATACTTTCCTTCAATGTCTGCCTGAAGTCAGTAATGAACTGGAAGAGGGATAATACACTGCAATAAAATACAGACAGATTGGAGGTGCTCATTGTGAGTGGCCAGACTTCCAAAGTCATGGTAAATGTGTATATTCAGAATGGGATTATACCAGTGGTGAAATCGAATTTTTTTTACTACTGGTTCTGTGGGCGTGGCTTGGGCATGGTATGGCTTGGTGGGAGTGGCTTGGTGGGTGTGGCAGGGGAACGATACTTCAAAATCTCCATTCCCACCCCACTCCAGGGAAAGGATATTGCAAAATCTCCATTCCCACCCCATTCTGGGGCCAGCCAGAGGTGGTATTTGCCGGTTCTCCGAACTGCTCAAAATTTCCGCTACTGGTTCTCCAGAATCTGTCAGAACCTGCTGGATTTCATCTTTGGATTATACTCTCCTAAAAAGAGCACATCATAGTTTAAAGGCAAGCTTCTGGAGCAAACCTTTCTTGATCTTCACAGATTGAGGAAATAGCCTGGAGTGCCTTTTATCAGCTTTTGTTGATATGCCAGCTGAGTCCATTTCTGAAAGATAATGGCCTTAAAAATGTGGTCTTTTTATTACATGGGGCAGCTTTTCAGAAAGAGGTTTATACAGTTCCTTTAAAAATTCTTTAGGAAGCAACTCGGGATTGAGCCTTTGCATATTTTTGGATTGTATTTCCTGTAGAATGGAGGGGCCTTACATCTTTATTAGCTATTTAAAAATCCTTTAAAGCATTTTTTTCCTTGTAAGCTTTTAATAATATAAATACTCAGTAATATCAGTCATTAATGTCACTTGCTTGCTCAAGTGGCATTTTAAGCACTTTTAGCTTCTCAATTTTACATTTATTTTAAATTGAAAAATTGGCATTGGTAGTCAGCAGTATAACATGTTAAATAAGTAAGTAAATAAATATCAAGCAAAAGAATCTGTCAGCTGGGGATTTCAAATTGCTCACTCTAGGTAGGAAGTGGCTTTCTTTAGACTTAGAGTTTCATATTGGGGCTTGCCTTTAAAGCCATACATAGCCATTTTAGAGACTTCCTGTCTTATGAAGAACTTAATTGATGGGCATTAATATTTTTAGATAGGTCTGGAAGTTGAGTCATGGCTAATGGACTTAAGTCCAGTTGCCATGACTCGACAGACAACTCTACCTGGATAACTGAAAATCTTCATCAACATCTTTAAATAGGTTTTTCTGAAAATGATATTGCAATCAGGAACTTATTTATCTAGCATATGAATAAAGTACTTCTCTATATGACTTTTGGATGGTGGAATGTCTTCCCTTGAAGTTTTGTTCATTCCAGCTCCCTTTGGTTTCAGAAGAACACTTTAAAGACATGACATGCACCTTACCAGGCTGTAGGTCATAAATTAAAATTTATATTGGTTTTAATAAATATTCAAAGGCATATATTATTATTAGTTGCCAACTTGAGTGAAAAAATAAAGTGATATTGTCACTATTATTATATCAGGGTAGTAGATGAACCATTCTGCTATGAAAGAGTTTTGTAATACCCATATTTATCTCTAAATTGATTGTATTTTGTACTGTATTTATTTTTTTGACTTTTATTGTGTTTTATTTTTACTGGTATAATTCACCCAGAGTCATAAATTGTGAGTGGAATGATTTTATACAATTTAAATAGATAAATAAGTAAAATTATTCAATTTTATGTCTTCAGTGGGGCTCAGGCTAGTTATTCACTAGGTACACATTTAAATGGATATACAAGTTTGCAGTAATAAAATTTCAGCATGCACAATCCCGTATGTTGCAACTAAATAGCATATATACTGTGTGTATGATATATGCACAAGTAGAATATATAGACTTCCAGATATTAAGGTATTAGCTACATAGGCCAAATGTTTTAAATGTTTAAAAATACATTTTGAATTGTGCTATCCCCATTCAAAATCTCTCTAAATCCAATTGTACAGCTAAATCCTTATGATTACTCTCCTCAAATATTACTATAAAAAAGAGAACACCTGGCTTTTCTACACAGTATTTTACTATCAGTGTTCTGATTAGTACTCCCAAACTGTAGTTATCTTTTAAATTTGGGAAGGCTTGTTCAATTTTTAAACATTTGTTTAAAAGAACATGTATATCAATTTGCATATTTCATCCTTATTCAGACCTACTGTATTTTATACAATTGATTTGTTTACAGAATTCCTTACCTAGTGCAGAAAAGATGGCTGCTGCCCAGAACATTTCTCCCATCAAGGCAGGTATGAAGATAAGCCCTCCCATCCGTTTTCCATAAATTTGCTGAAATGGATCCAACATTGTTACATACCCTTTGGAACGCATGGGCTTTGCAAAAAACATGCCACCTGAAAGTTTCATTAAAAAAAAATAGGATTCTAATTATTTTTCTGGATCAAGTAGCCAGTCATAAAAATGGAGGATGTTTGGTTTAATATATGTAATATCAATTTACTTATGAGAGACATAACTGATATGTAAATAATTTTCCATAATATAACATAACAATCTAATATAACAATCCAATAAGTCTTCTCAATTATTGTTGAAGTGACTATATAGTAATGGAATTGAGGTTCTTATACTTGTTACTATTACTGATTGATAGTGCAATGACTAGTGGAATATTATAATCAGCATTAGGTCTTTCAGTAAAAGAATAGAAATTATCACTTGGACACAGACTTAATGTGGTCAACTACTTTAGTTAGTTTTATGTAGAGCAGTTATCCCAACTGTAGTGAAAAGTAATTTGTTACAAAACTGGGTTGGGTATATTAAAGCAAAGGTTTTATTCCCATTTGCTTAAATGCTTTAATTTGTACTCCTGCCCTGAACAGGAAGTTGGAGAATGGCCTAAACTATCCCAAGCTTTTGATTCTATGATTCAGAAAAATCAACAGGACTTAATTTCCTTCACTTTTCACTTGTTTAGTTTAATCTAAAACTGACGAATTCTTGATGCCACTCAATATGGAGAGGAAAATAAGGGAAGGATCTTCCTCTAAGTTTCCCATACATTTTTTAAAAACTGGCCACAACAAAACCACTAAACACCAGGCTTTGACAAGAATTTTGTACTTAATACCTTGTTACAAGGTAGGTGAACATAGTTCTGAAGATACCATCTCTATTGCTGGCTCCACCCATCCTCCCGAAATTGATTTACAATGAAAGAGAAACACAGGAACAGATATTCATAGTACATTGACTTCAACTTTATCTTTGTCATTTTAACAAGATATGTTTCTTCTGCTTTGTTTCCATCTTTAGCTTACCTACAATTAGGCTAAGCGAATACCCAATGGGTGCCTGAGCCCAGGCAAGTCCATAGTCTGGAAGATACACTGCTTCAGCTGTTCCATTTATATAACCGCCTCCAACCCAGGTGGCTGTGGAAGAAGTGAACAACATCCATTACACAATGGATGGAGAAAGCAAAACTAAATAATTGACAGCAAAAGTAATATAATGAAGAATATTGCACAAAATCACATCTCATCTAAAGATCTATTTGCATCCACATAATTTGCAAATTTACATTATAGACTAAACATTAGTAGGTTTAGTCTATTTAAATAAGTAATGGGAAAGAGAAAGAAATAAAAGTAAAATTTAACGGGCATATATACAGTACATACCTCTAAATATTAGCCTAAATGTTCTTGTTACTTTGTCTTTGGTTAGACTCTTTTTTAATTTCTTAGGCTCTGTATTTCTACAAAAGTCTCATCTTCATTCATAGAAGAAATGGCAGTGAAGTACTGTTAAGTAGCTCTTTTCTGAGTACCTAGTTAACTGATTCTCAGTAGCATCACTATCATACTGAGCACTTTAGCGCAGCTCACAAAGATATGTATTATTAGTCAGGCTGGGAGAATGTTCAGATATTAAGTGAAATTCTGCTTTATAATGGCAATGATTATGTCTCCTACAGGTTGCTTTTTAAAAATATTTTAAGAATAGAATAGAATTCTTTATTGGCCAAGTGTGATTGGACACACAAGGAATTTGTCTTGGTGCATATGCTCTCAGTGTACATAAAAGAAAAGATACATTCATCAAGAATCATAAGGTACAACACTTAATGATCGTCATAGGGAACAAATAAGCAAAAGAACTAAGAAATACATCATGGATCCACACTAATTCATAAATAATGGCCATCATTGGCCCTGTGATCTTCTGAAGAGCCATTCAAGATTATCAATAGTATAAAGTTGTTGAATAATAGGGTCTCCTATTCTTGGACTGAAATTGTTGGTTGGACACAAGAAGAATGCAGACTGGTATCATCATATAGTAATGAGCCATCTCTGGTTTCCAAAAGGAGTACAGGTAATCCTAAATTTACGACCAAAATTAAGCCCAAACTTTTTGCTGCTAAGTGAAAAATTTGTTAAGTGAGTTTTGCCTCACTTTATGATTTTTCCTGCTATAGTTGTTAAGTGAATCACTACATTGGTTAAGTTAGTAACATGGTTGTTAAGTGAATCTGGCTTCCCCATTGACTTAAAACAGTCATAAGTCACTTTTTTTCAATGCTACTTTAACTTTGAAAGTCACTAAATTAACTGTTGTACTGTAAGTCGAGGACTACTGTATAGATATTCCAGGTGAAACCTCTGTACAGGTAGTCCTCAACTTGCAACAGTTCACTTAGTGACTGTTCAAAGTTACAACGGCACTGAAAAAAGTGACTTATGACCAATTTTCACACGTATGACCGTTGCAGCATCCCCATTATCACATGATTTACATTCGGATGCTTGGCAACTCGTTCATATTTATGATGGTTGCAGTGTCCCAGGGTCATGTGATCCCTTTTTGTGACCTTTTGACAAACAAAGTCAATGGGGAAACCAGATTCACTTAACAATGGTGTTACTAATTTAACAACTGCAATTACTTAACAAATGGGCAAGAAAAGTTGTAAAATGGGACAAACTCACTTAACAAATGTTTCAATTTTGGGCTCAATTGTGGACTACCTTTATTTCTATGGGCAACAGTTTGGCATTCTCTGACTGTCTTCCTTCTTCATTTCTGTCTCTATATATGGTATTCCACTTAATAACTCCCTTCAGTTGGAAGTACGGTTTTGAGCAAACTGACTCAGTGTAATTCATAAGGCTGCATTAGCCTTTTCTTGATGATCCCTGGAAGAGCTGACCTCAAATTGTACCAAAGGTTATTCCACACAGAAACTCAAATTAAAGTCTGATTAAATTCCCTTAATCTGGTCCAGGTCATACTTTCTATGTCCAAATTTGCTAGCTGATACAAGTGACATATTTTTCAGAACAGGCTGCTTTAATGTTTAATAAATATACCCCAATAAGCCAAATAAGAATGGTACTAGATTGGGGGATTTTTAACAGTCTAATATAGGTTTAAAAAGAAGAAAAAACCCTCCCCATTCGGATAGCAAGCAATAAATTTCAATAAAATCTCAATAAAATAAGTGAAAATAGTACAAAATGTACTATTTACTGGAATGGCTTCCTAGGATCATAGTGGAGGTTAATCTATTGTCCAAATATAAAACATTGCCTAATGCCTATGCCTAACGATAATACCCCCCTATACAGATAAAAGGGGATATTATAATGCACTGTAACAGAAGTGAAAAAAAATTATATAGATATTATTCTGATATTACTTCTTACCAAAGGAATAGGATATTGTAAAATCAATGACATATAATCAGTCTGCAAATCATTAATACTTTACTTCTAGTCAAAGATGAGGATATAAATACTAACAATAATAATAATTTATATCCCTCCTTTTTTTCTGGAAGCTTTCCAGCCAGATAGTGGAAGCAAAGCATGTTAGGAAGCTATGACTATTGAATGAGGACAAAGTCCTATTGTTTATTCTGCTTGTGTTGATTCCACATAATATAGTGGAAAGAACATGTAACTGAATGGCTCTGAAAAGCCAATGAAAGCTAACAGAATTTTAACTGCATGATAGCTATGCAGATATTACAATTGGATATGGCTATGCAGACAATTGATATAACAATTGGATATAACCATGGATATAAGGTCTGGCACATTCAGGTAGCATTGCTGGCTTTTGTAGCAAACCTTAACATTATCCATACTGCGGTCCTGCTCTAGCCAAAGTAGCACTTTCAACACACAAACTAAGAATAATATAGGAAACAAAAAACCTATAGAGATTGTCCTCAGATTATGACCATTTATTCAGCGACCATTCAAAGTTATGACAGTGCTGTACAAATGCTATTTACACCCAGTCTCCTAAGTTATGGCCATTGCAGTGCCCATGAAATCTTGTGATCAAAATACAGGTGTTTGGAAGCTTACCCACACTTACAATCAAAGGGTTGCTTCAGCTCTCTCCACCTCTCTATTCCTCCCCAATCTCTGGTCCTTTGCTGCCCGGCACAGTAGCACCCCATCAGCAGTCTTAGCGCCATTACCATAGAATGCTGCTTGAAGTCCTGTGGGGCTGTTAGGGCCAGTAAGCATAGGCCAGCAAGGCCAGCAAAGGTGACAGAATGTGAGGTAACAGAAAGGACAGAGTTATTGGGGAGGGGAAGATAGTTGGATTTTTTAAACTTCCGTGATGAAAGCATCGTTGTTGCCTGGAGGACGCCCAGTTGGGGGCTCCTTTTGTGTCCCAGTGAAGTTGTCCACCGAACTAGTACCCATTAATCTGCTTGTGGTCACTGCTTTAGAATTGCTGGGTCATGTGCTGGAGCATGTGATGGGAGCTCACCCTGCCCTGTGGCAGCAGTGGATCTTGAATGCAAGCTGCTGATCGTCAGCCCGGCACTCTAACCTCAGGAACCACCACACTCCAGATAGGTGGATGAGGACAATTGAAGAAGAGGCAGTCCCTTGTCTTATCAAGGCTCAAGGCTGGGAAGGACCAATCCAGAAGTGTTTTGGATTGGGGAAGGCCCTTGTCTAATGATTGGTCATATTTAGTTAATGATAGCAATGTGCACTGCTGGATTTCCATTGCTAAGGGATATGGTCAAATGTGGGTTTCTGATCACATTGATTACCTGTAGTGCGATTATAATTTAGCACACTCAGTTGGAACTTCATGGGTAGGATAGGAAAATATTATGTAGGAAAATGAAATAGAAAAATCCTGCAAAAGAACATAATTGACATCACTGAAGAAAAAAATTCTATACTCCAACCCGTGTTTAGTTCCTATTGGTATAGATTCCTTTAAAAAAGAACATCAAACAGAGCATTTTCACATCACTGTTCACCTAAACTAATAGAACTACTTCTTTTTCTAAATATTTTTTTAAGTTTTATTTTCTTTTTCTAAATATTATTATTCAAATATTTTTGTGGAATCTATTCTCTTTCAATAAATTGCAGATGACTTATTTATTATGTTTTCAAATTCTCCATTACCAACATTTTCTAGGCAAAGAAGAAATAGTGAAATCCAAGATATCAACACCATAAAAAGAAGACCTCATTTAAAATAAAAATAAATAACAATTAAATAGCACCTCATGTAGCAATAAAAAGTTATTTTATTCATTCATGTCCTTGTTTTACATTTGTCACCCAAATCTTATGCTCCATTCCTTTACAACTCAATACACTACAGGATATTTATATTAGGGAGAGTCTGTTTTCTATTCAGTGCTATTATAATTGTTTCATTCACACATTGTTATATCTCATATAATTATTTCAGTCATACGTACATACATTAACAAACAGTGTATGTCATATTAGCGCCCATCATTTGGACCTTGATGGATGGAATATTTTTCATAAACATATGGTAGAAAAGGTAGCAAAATGTCTTTTTCCACCCTTTTGGAACTAGTTTTAGTTGTGATGAGCAGAGAGTTTTGATTTTAGTTTCAGTAAATTATTACCAGTTCTTTTTTTTATAAAAAAATTGAATGTTGTTTTGAAATAACATGAATAACATATGTAACAGTAGAACTAAAGGGGAAAACAAGGAAAACAAGGAAAAATTAAGGGAAAAATTAAATTTATCAGTTATATTAAGTGTATTGCTTAATATAGATTACAGATTTAATTGTCCTAATTTCAGGACAATTAGAGAACAGCTACTTAAAGCAAAGCTGAAGGCACAGAGTAAAACCAGATGTGTAATTTTTGTATAAATATAATTCCATAATATTAGAATGAAATCAAATATTAACATACATACATTCACACATACACAGCTATAAAATAGGGAAATAGAAATACGGTGTCGCTTATTTTATTTTCATTTTATTGCTCAATGTTTCTAAATTGGTCTCTAATTTCTTGTTAACTGTGTCTTTTGTGAACTAATACATTCATTTAAAAAAATCTTATTTTTACCACTAATTGGTTGAAGAATTTATTTTTCTTTTATAAATATTAATGTAGATAATCTTAGACAGTTGCAGTCTTCTGAGCAAAACAGACTGCAAAGTTCTGATTGTTCTCAGGACTAGTATTCAGTTTATTGAGAAAGTTAAATGCAATGTTATCATTTAAATGGTTATTTTACATATTTTAATATTTGCAAGTCAAGAATCATTGTGGAATTACAGTTGATGGCAATAAATACTTATGGGACTGATAATCTACTAAATAATTTTCCTTAGTCCATATGGCTTCAGAACCCAGCACTGTAAAGTGTTGGCAGTTGTGTCTCTGAACGACTGGAAAATAGCAATCCAGTGGATGAAAGCAACTACCGTACTTATAGTGCATATTTATTTATTTAGCTTAACAGAACTATAGATTCTTGCGACAAAATTTGATGTTGTAAAAAGCACAGGATTTTACTTAATGATTGAATTAAATTAAAATTAAATATTTTCCTTATTATAAATTTGTACTCTTGCCTGTACCAGAATGTCATCAAAATTACGAATACTGATATAATATTGAAATTAATCCTTCAATTAAAAATAAAACCCAAATAATGTGATTTTGAAAACTGAAGGCAAAGCATTAAAAACTCAAAGATGAATAAAAAAGAATATAAAATTGGGGACTGGGATAACTTTTCTTCAGAAAACATTAAGCACATAAAGACAAATCCTTTTGCTTGATTGCAGTCATTTCTTATCTCATTGAATTTTATACAATTCTTACGTGACAGTTTGTAACACTGCCATAGTCTTTTTATATATTTTAGTGTATTTAGTGCACTGTGACTCATCATTTGATGTTATGGAGTCCAAATATTTTGAAAAAAATAGAGACTTCATGATCCATCATTTCTGATATCTGTGAAAATAACATTAAGGGGAACTCTTATGTAGACAATCAGGCCAATTCTACTTATGAAAAATCAATTACATAGAATAATAATTTCTGATGAAACATTTTCAGGATTCTTCTACTTTTGGTGGCTTAACTACAAATATTTAATTTGGGAATCACCCTGTTCAAAATGATCAGGCTAAATCATTACGAAGAAGTTTCAGTACATTTCTCATGTAATTGTGTTGAAATGAATAGAGATGTCTGGCTGGGACTAAAGTGGTATTGATGCATTATATTTTAATTCTTTCTCATTGTGCTCATTATGCAAAAAGCTATGACTTTTTTGTTTACATTACTTTCTTTTGATTTTACCAAAAATGATACAAAAACAGGAAATGTAATTCATTCACTAGATAGCTTTTGTAATAAATAATAAGAGGATGTACAGAAGAAATAGCTCTATGTTTATACGTTCATGTTGCATTATTAAGCAAAACTCAGTGGGTTGTAATTTTCAAAGACAGATATACAAATCACCATTTTTGGTACAAATACTTGGAAGCAACTTGTTGAAGCCTTTCAGAACTATTCAGACCTTCTAGTTTAAATGAAAACTAATAAACATTTTCTCTGATTACAAAGTTTCATATTTGGAAAGGATACATTTCTGTCACCTTATAAATGACACACTTGAATAATAGGTAAAAAGTGTGAAACATACCAGTCATGGTAAATCCACCAACTAGCAAGCCAATATCTCTTCCACCAACTATAATAGCTTCACTACGATCTCCATCACTCCCACTGTTTTTTGTCTTCCAAGCAGCCCATATTCCAACAAACAGGATGACCAAATAGAACAAAATGATAGCTATCAACCCTTCCACGTGAAAAGTCATTTTGAAGTCACAACAGGTTTCTGGATTGCTATTTCATAATATGGGAACTATAAAAAAATAATCACATATTACGTACTTGCCGAACCTTAATTGTACATACATAGTAAATCACACCTTATAATATCTGAATTCAATCGACAATTCTTTATGGTATTATTTTTTATTTTAAACATAATCTTATCAATGTTCCAAACAATCAGTGTCATACTAATATATTATTAACTATTAATATATTATTTCCAAGTTTTAAAGATTAAAATGATGATTTTGTTCTGATTTAAGCAAAAGAAACTGATTAGAAATCTTTAAAAAGTGTGTAAAACCAACTTTAATCTTTTACAATGAGAAACCTTTCTTTACTGTCCTTTTGGTAAAATTATTTTTTTATTAAACACATTATGCCAATTGAAAAACTATAAAAAGTAAAGAACAAAATGTGAAAAGTAATATTTTCTATTTTTAAACCAGTAATCTTTGTTGACAAAAATGATATTTCTATCCCCACACAACTGTTTCAAGTTTGCTATTATCATAATAAAGTCAGCTTCAGCACAAGAACACTTAAAAAATAAATACAATCCAGCGCAATCAAGAACCCCAAAAAATAAACGATAGAAGTGTAGAACTACTGTGAATATATGATGTACTTTTTAATTCATTTTTTGCTATTCATTTAAATTTTCAATTAGTTTAAGCCATACTGTTTTATCAGAGCAGGAAAAATGTATTTTTCAATCAAAACAACAGTGTGTATGAGGCTTCTATGTATCATAAATATTTATATTTCCATAATAATGAAAAGAAACCCCAAACAACTACTACAGGACTGGGATTCAGCTGTAGAACAGGAATTTCTCTTCCCAGTCAATCTTTACTGACAATTCTCTTAGAAATTCAGTTTTTTGAAGTTCAGGCATAAAAGGTGACTGAGAATGCTATTTGAGTTTACACAGTCAATTCTTAACTCCCAGAGTAGCTTCAATAACAAGTTAGATTAATTTTATTATCCCTCATCCTCCATGAAAACATAATTATTCTTCCTATGACTATTAAACAAAAGCTCTCACCTCCCCCCAGGCCCTGTTGCCTTTATTTCACTTATCTTCATTTCTGCCCCAATTCACCTCTTTCCTTTTTCCAGCAGGTTTTCCCTTCTTCTTCCTTCCACTGGATCGTCTTTACTCTCTCTCTCAAGCGGCTCAATCTCAGCACCTTGTGTTCACCCACAGAGGCAGAGTGTGAGAAACAGCGTTCCCTTTCTTTAAAGGGACAGGCGCATTTACAAAGCACTTTTGACTTAAAAGACCCCTGTGCAGGTTAGTTTAGGCTCACATAGGGTCTGGTACAGCAGTGAAAGGAAGCCGGATCGCTGGCTTTTCTCTGGGGTCTTAAGAACTGTTGCCTTCCTTGTCATTTTACCAGATTCTCAGCTGCTCTTTGAGACTTCGACTATCACTATCCAGGGAGGCAGCCAGCCAGCTAACAAGCCATCCATCCAGACATCACCACTGGGAAAGTGATCTTGGGCTCCTTTTTTCAGGAAGAAGAATTGCCTTGGGGAGGTAATCTGTAAATCAGAAGTACTTTGGTTTGAATGCCTTATTTTCCTCTAGTCCACTGTGGAAAAAACTTCCTCCTCCTCTGCCTTCTTCTTCCCTTCTCCTGTCATTGTGCTGATTCTCATATTGGGGCCTTCGGTCATTACTGGTTTCAAACAGGAGATTCCATTATAAAAGTATTGGATGAGATGACTATGCCCGTCAGAAGTGGGAGAAGTACGTCACAGGGGAAAGAAAGGTCTGTGGGGGTAAAGATGACTCAACAGATGGTCATCAATTATGGGGGAAAGATTGGGGGTGGGGGAGAAGCAAAGAAGTGACAGGGAGAATTAAATGTAGAGACAAAACACTGAGCAGCTTCTTGTCAGTTAGTAATGGAGATCAAGATTCTAAGCGAAATGCAGCATTAGTTCCATTTGGAATATTGTGCTTTAACATTCAAGATTAATTAACTGTAACTCATAATGGTTTTGTAGAATTTGCTTATAGAATATTCTAAATTGTCTGGATAACTGAGTCCTCTTGATTTCTCAACAAATTCATGCCGAACTGCTTTTCTGCCATTCTCCTTATGTCAAATTCTTCTACCAAGATAACTTATTTGAGACATACCATGTTTACTCACCAAGCTATTTCTTTTCTATTAACTCTGATATACTGATAAACAGATCTTTAGAATAATGGTTGGGGAAAAGATGGATAGGATTTAATTGCATGGTAGTATTCATTGGATGGTGGCTTGTAAATAGACATATGGAGACAGTTGAATGAAATTTTGCCCTTGGTCTTCTAAAAAGGAAGTCAGACACATTGCTCTGGATAAATTAGATCTGAATATTTTATGATAAAAGAGGCAGTGAAAAGGCTTGTTTGCTCTAAAAATTAGCTTGAGCAAGTAATATAATATATTCAAATCTTTCAATCTTTATTGCTATTTTTCTCATAATCTTTGTTGACTTCCCTCAACGTTTTTCCAAATCTTTAGTGCCTGATATGGGATATGGTACTCCAAACAGAACAGAGGTGTGTGGTTTTACTTGCTATATGACCTGCAGATAACAATTTTATTTAATAAGTAACAACTAAATAATTTTTGTGGAAATTCTATTTATTATGAAGATCCCAATTCTAGTCTGCAATCACAATTATGTTTTATCCAGAGAATTTAATCATAACTGGTTAAATAATCTTAATCATAAGAATTGCATTAAGCTTTTAGCCACTGCAGCCCAGTGGCACACCTTAGAGCTTTTGCACAGGTTAATTTAAATAGGCATAGGACTGGCTTTACAGATCTGAAGTGATAAGCATGTTAAAGGCTATCGCAAAAATACTCACATGATAATTACAGTTGCTATTTATATTTTGGGGCTCTTTTACTTTTGCATTTTATCCAAAACAGAAACATTTACTGTATTCTAGCTTGGAAAACTTGGATGGCTTCATAAATAAATCTTGCAATGCTTGAATAAATGTCATTTGTTCCTTATCTTTAACATCCTCGTGATTTTAAATGAACTGTTGCAAGTTAAATATTTGGCATATGTGGCATAATATAAGTCTTTGGTCTGTCTGTCTGTCTGTCTGTCTGTCTGTCTATCTATCTATCTATCTATCTATCTATCTATCTATCTATCTATCATCATAATAATAATCTTCATTCTTCATAGCTCAGGTTGTTGGCTGTCTGTACACCATTCAGGAGATGTAGGTCAACATTATTATACCCATATTGCTATTTTTTAAATACTGATGCAACATCGCATATGGTGTATGTTATAAAATGGCAGATGGCAAAAATTTTGTCCAGGTGTTTTAATTGCTTATTTAAATTTCTGTTTAAATGAAGTGCTATAGTGTGATTTCATATGAAATATAAAGTCATTATCTAAATGATAAAAACAAAGCAGCTCTCATCTGCTCTTTTTGAGTTTATGGCCAAAAACATCATCAGTGTGATAAATAGATGTTCTGGGACCTGGAGGAGTGCAACTGTAGCAACACTTTTTTTTCTTAAGAGTAATTCGCAATTGCTGATTTGCTTATGATATATTTGCATATCTGCATTCCCCTGTTCCCAATTCTAGATAGGCAGAGATTTTGTAAGCAATGATTGAATAAAGTCTGTGGTGATTCCAATTATAGTAAATATCCTAGGAATTGCAATTCTAGTCTGCAATGACCATTTTCTTTTTATCCTGAAAATGTAATTATAACATTAAAAAAGTACCCAAAGAAGAAAATATTTGTAGCAGAATTTAAATTTGGTTAGATGATAAAGTCTTTTTTAAAGACTTGACTAGATAAACTAAGACGATTGGCTACTTTTATATTTGTTTATTTATTCTACAGGAAATATTTTTTTGTAATCATGTGTGAAAAAGTTAAGATTCAACAACAAATACTGCATCCCACATTGGTATAAGTGAGTCAATTTTAAGCTTCAAATCCCTCTGATGGAAGGATTTAGGAAGGATCATGAAAGAAAGTTCCACACCCATTTGCACTATTCAGGTGTCCTTGAGGGCACAGATGGCCTCAATGACTCTCAGAAAGAATGCTAATGAGCAGAAGATGCAAGGAATATAAATCCTTCCATCCTCCACCATTGAGTCAGAACTGAAGAAGCTTCTTGAATGAGAAGTGAAACATCTTCAAGGAAAAACAAAGTCCAGTTGCCTTTTGAAAAATCACCTTTGGGGCAACTATGACCTGGATGACTGAAAATCTCCATAGACAAACCTGTATGTTCAAAATAGGTTTATATGATGAATGAGTATGAGAATCTGTGCTGTAATTCAGCTTTCTCTCCCTTGGTAACTGAAACATCCATCACTCATACTCCATGTAGAATTTTTGTCCTTATTCATACAGACTTTAGGATGTATACAGAAGTAGTCTTGTGCACCATCTCTTTATAGATAGACATGCCTAAAAAAAGTGAAGAATTAATTCTACAGCTGCTAGATCTAATATTAAATTCTGTAGCTATGAATCTGTGGTTTAAAGTTTTGTTTTCAAACATCATAAAACAAATTAGATTAAAATCTGTCTTTCTTCTCCATGTAAACTTTTCACAAAAAAACCTTTTTAAAAATGGTTCAGAAATAATAAAGTATACACCTGAGCTCAGCAAGCTAGCAATCATCATAGCTGTTATAGTTAATAAAAAAAAGTACCAAATACCTTTTACAACTGGAATAAAATACCTACAAGAACTGATATGCCTTCAATTAAAACTAAGAAAACTCACCAAAGTAAAAATCTATTAAGATTTATTACTGTATTCCATTTACATAACTTCTTTATTCTATTTATTGAGAATATTTTCATATGATATGGTGATATCTTTTTATTTAGAATGTTCTAGAGTTGGGAAAAATTCTGTGTAAGAAAATGCTACAATAAAATTTGCCTTCTTTTTTTAGTTCAGAATAAAAAATATATATGAAAAGATGAAATAAAATAGTCCAAATCATATATAGCATCAAGAAAACAATCGCACTCTACATCTTTAGAACTGAACATGTAATGAAGCTGAATGATTGAGGATTTAAACTAAAAGAAGGAAATACTTTCATGCAAGTATAATTAAATTCAGGAATTCACTATCAAAGGACGAAGTGATGAATATAATCTTGGATGCTTTTAAAGGAGGTTAGATCATATCACAAAGAACGATCATGTTATGATAAGTATGTATTACCTTCAGGAAAAGAGATACATGCATTTTTGGGAACATAGTAGGAAAATCCTATTGTTTGCTGCCAACATCTGGTTGACTATTGAGGAAATGAATAATTGAACTGGTAAACTTTCATTTAAACCAGCATAGCTTTTCTTCTGTTTTTTAATAGCCTCAACCAAAGTCTAGCAAGACAGCTCTAATTTGTGGGATTTTATTTTATTTTATTTATTTTTTTGTTTATAAGACACCCAACTCAAGCATATTATGGGCAACGTAGGACCAGAATAGTCATTTAGCATATCATGTCCATCATCATCTTCTTCATCATATCATTAAAAATAATCCAATATCTAACATGACAAGTTGAACAAAATGTTGAGCTTCCCAGGAGAAGTTGCTTCAACTTGGTCTCACTAGTACTATTACACTTTTTTTTTTTTTTAAATTTGATTTATATGCCGCCCTTCTCCGGAGACTCAGGGCGGCTTACAGTGCGTTAAGCAATAGCCTTCATACTTTTGTATATTTATACAAAGTCAGCTTATTGCCCCCACAAACTGGGTCCTCATTTAACCTACCTTAGAAAGGATGGAAGGCTGAGTCAACCTTGAGCCTTGGAGAGATTCGAACCAGCAGTAAATTGCAGGCAGCTGTGTTAATAACAGGGTGCTTTAAACCACTGTAGTACCAAGGCTTGGTACCAATGAAGTACCAATGAAGTACCAAGACTTCATTTAACCTTCCACATGGTGAGATGGTAGGCAAAATTATTTTACACTTACTGTATCGGTAAATTTTTTTTTTCATTGATTTTATTTAAATAGCCAACTCCCTTCTTGGAAGAGCAACATGAAAACGTTCTATCTGGCATCTCTGACTGATTTGCACAGCATTTCACTGATAAAGTTATTCAGATTCCTTGAGCCTTGGCACCAAATAGGAAGAATCCTTAATGGTGATTTAGGTACCATCTTATAATATTACACAGGTTCTTTCCATCTGTAATTGTTAATAGGTATGTCCATAACCACCTGCATCTGGAGGATCGTCAATGCCTCTTTGTAGGAAGGGCAGTTTCTGGCAGCCTTGATGGAAGCTGTGGTGCAGTTCTGTTGGAATATAGGATTTTGGACAAGTACTTTCTTGACTCCAACTTTCCTTTTTTAGGGAAAATTGTTGAGACAGTAAGAGTGGATTAGTATTGCACTCAGAAACAGGATTGATCTATTTGTTTGATGACCTTTGTTGGGACGTAGATAGGAGTAATTTACTCCACCTTAAATGATTTGGACCTTTGGGTTGCCTTAGCAGTCTTACTGGACTACATACAACAGGGCTGTCAAACTCGCGACCCACGGGCCAGATACGTCATGTGCTGGCCACACCCACACCCTGTTTAGTGAAGGGAAAAAGATTCAGATAGTGACATGACACCGCCGTGACGATGTGAGTTTGATATCCCTGGTTTACAGGGACTGGGAATTACAGATTATATGTCAGTCATGATGACTGATTGAAGAGTGTCTTGGAGATTGTCTCCTCTTTGTTAAATAAGGACCATAGTAACAGATTTTATAATACATCAGCTTTAGAAAAATGAAAGCTTAAGCCTTTTAATAAAATTTGCACTCTGACAAATCAGCCATCAATAGACACATAGATGTTAACAACATCTATAGACTATGCAAAAGAGACAATCAACCAGCCCCAAAGAGAAAAGACTCCAGCACCTCTCCACCAGTAATCAGCAACCAGATCAGCATAGTTTAACTCCAAGGTTAACTTCAGACTAACAATCAAGTAAACAACACCCCAATCAAGAAATTACCAAAGAGCCACCAGTAAACATCCCAACCAAAGAATATCTAAGATCACCACACAGAGAAGCAAATCACCAAAATATAAACTGACAGCAAACAGCCCTCCTTACTAGCACTGATGATGTTACCTAGTTAGGGTAATGAAATGTCTGCAGGAAAACAAGCAAGCTCAGAGAGCACCAAGGACCCCTAATAAAATTTGTTAGTTAGAAAATGTACTACCGGTATTATATTCCTAATTAATATAACTCCCCTCCTACAATATATTTGAAGTTTTTGTTTAGAATACAATGAATTTCTACTAAGATTCTTTGATACTGTAGCAGGCTAAACACATACTCAAAAATCCAAAACAACTATATTAAACCATTTAGCTTTGAACAGGACATTCTGCTACCTAATTGCTCAGTATCTTATAGCACCCTGCTTGTGTTCTAGAGCACATCCTCTAACAAGGGCTCCTGCTGAAATTACATCTCCAGCAATCAAATGGAAATGTCTCTGCAGAGTTCTCCTGCTAGCAGCTACAAATATGAAGACTCCATTTCTGGAAAAGCAGGATCTCTCATGCTATTATTAGTTTGGATCAATTCAATTCTGAGGCACATAATTTTTTAACTTGCAAAATTAAGAATTAGATTCTATTGATCCCAGATGATTTCTTGGCAATGTATTTAACTCAGACATTTGTTCTTTGTTCCTGATAGGATTGGTGGTGAAAGGTTTTTGCAGGAATAAACAGTGACCTCCAAACTAGCCATTATTTTAGGTAGGAGAAGAGAGTCAGAAAGACAGTTTGGTATTGTGATTAAGGCATCATGCTAGAAACTGGGAGACTGTGAGTTCTAATCTTGCCTTAGGCACAGAGCCAGTTGAGTGCCTTTGAACCATTCTCTCTCTCTCTCTCTCTCTCTCTCTCTCTCTCTCAGCCCAAGGAAGAATTAGGCAATGGTAAACCAATTCTGAAATTTTGCCAAGGAAACTGCAAAGACACAAGGAAACAGTCTTCCAATACTGTACAACATCTCCCAAAACACTAGATACCCATGCAAAAAGTACCGACTATTCAACCTACTACATCAAAAGTATGCAAAGCTATGAAAGGATAACAGGTACCATACTTCAAAAGCATCTCAGAAACAACCAACACTTTCAATTATATGACATTACTGTAGCACACAAATGAACTAAAGCCCTTCAAAACATGACTTAAGTGAAAGAACCAGGAAGAAAAAAACAGGAGTCCTCCACAACAGTGTAACAGCCAGTGAGTAGGATAGACAGGGAGAAGCCTAGTAGAGCACATCCATGAACACCAACAAGCAATCAGAAGACAGATTGAAAATTAATTTTGCAAAACATGGACAGACTCAACCATAGTTTTCAGCTGAGAAACTGTGAGAATCCTAAACTAAGCAAAATCCAAAAATACTAGGGAATTCTTGGAAGGTTGGCATTTAGACAAATCAGTCATTAATAAACACATAGAAATAAACCATACTTACACATTGTTTAAAAGAGACAATAAAAAGCTAAGAAGAAAACAAAAAGACTACACCATATCTTCTCCAGCAGCCACTAGTCAGATAAGCAGGGATTGATTCCAATCAAACAAGAGGAAAACAGTACCCTAATGAAGGAACTACCAAGGAGAAAACCAAAACTGGGAGGGCAAGCAACTATACAAAAACAGGGAACAAAACCCATGCTGAATCAAATTGATGTTATTTTGAATAATGGAACATCTGTAAGAAAACAACCAAGCTCAAAGAGCACCAAGGACTCCATAGTTCAATTCTGAGATACATATATTTTCTTCGTTTGAAAAGAAATATTCAGCACTAAAAATAGATCCTAATTTTCTGAAATAGATTATTAATATGTACTGTTTGTCAATATTTGAATAGGGTTTTCCTGGTTTTGACAAAGGGGCAAGGAAAAGGTTTGAGCAACATAGTTCTCTTTAAAATACAATTTTTCACATCTTTCCCTCTTTACTATTGCAATTATCAATGATAATAGTATATTAAATTATTGGTATTGTGTGTTATAGATATGTTTACTCTGTGGATTAAGTTTGATGCAATATTTTTCTTTCAAAAACAGGACTCCAATTTTACAGGTAGGGACATTATACTGGTTATTCGCATTGGTAGATCAAAGCCCCAAATCATCTGCACTGATATCCTCATTCCATTAAGAAAAAAAAAAGGAAGGATTTTCCTGTACCTTTTGCCCTGGCTGGAAGAACTGCCTCATCACCCCCCTGATGACAATTACAATTACTCTGCTCATTAAGTTGCACTTTATTCCTACTGAAATAAAGAAACCTCAAGTCATTACCAACTTTACATGTTGCTTTCAGAGGGACCTAAGTGCAATTAACTTAATTGGAATCAGCCTATTCAATGCATTAAAAATGTGACTAATACAAATACACAGACAGTAAATTCTAGTCAACTGTGACCCCTTTTTTTTAATAAAAAAGAATGCATCCTTTAGTCAAACACACAGCTAAGGACACATTTTTCAGAAGAATTTGTAAAAATATAATTCATAAAACATGGACAAGACCAAATACTTTTGTTAAAGTATTGTTATGCCTAGGAATTGTATGCTACAACATGGTATATAAAGCGGCTTGTTGAGAATAGTTGAAGAGATAGCCACAAGGGACTAAATTATTTAGATGTGGCTTTTCTTATATAGTATTCCTGACTGGAATCGGTTCCAACAATTCTATTGTTCTACTTTTGTTAACTTTAATGACAGTTGCCTGTGCTGACTGTGAATTGCAATAACAGCTGTAGGGCTATGAGATAGGGAAGGTTAATATAGACTGTCATTGATTGGCCTTATTATCTTCCCATTAATTCCTTGGTAATTTTTATTCTTAATTAACTGAGTTCTCTTCGCTGATGATGTAAAACTATTCAACACCACTGACAATGCTGCTACTCTACAAAAAGACCTTGACTATGTGTCAGAATGGCCAAACAATTGGCAACTCCAAATCTCAATCAACAAATGTTCTGTCTTACACACTGGCAAAAAAAATAAATAAATCAGAACACAAAATACAAACTGGACAGATACGACCTAACAGACGACTCTCACTCTGTCAAAGACCTTGGAGTACTCATCTCAAATGATCTAAGTGCCAGAGCTCACTATAACAGCATTGCTAAAATAGCATTAAGAGTTGTTAACCTAATCTTGCGTAGCTTCTTCTCCGGTAATATTGAACTGCAAACTAGGGCATACAAAACTTTTACCAGACCAATTCTTGAATACAGCTCATCTTTCTAGAACCCACACTGCATATCGGACATTAATACAATTGAATGAGTCCAGAGATATTTCACAAGAAGAATCCTCCACTCCTCTGCTCGTAACAAAATACTTTATGCCACCAGACTTGAAATTTTGGGCTTAGACATCTTAGAACTTCACTGTCTTCGGTCTGACCTAAGCATAGTACATAAAATAATCTGCTGCAATGTCCTACCAGCCAATGAATACTTCAGCTTCAACTAAAACAATACAAAAGCACACAATAGATACAAACTCATGGTAAACCGATCCAAACTAGACTGCAGAAAATACGACTTCGGTAACAGAGTTGTCAACACCTGGAATGCACTACCTGACTCTGTGGTTTCTTCCTCAAACCCCAAAATTTTTAACCTTAGATTGTCTACTGTAGACCTTATCCCATTCCTAAGAGGTCTTTAAGGGGCGTGCATAAGCGCATCAGTATGCCTACTGTCCCTGTCTAATGTTTCTTTTATTTGTAGCCTTTTCATGTATTTATAATTATGTTTATACTTGTATCTATCATAAAATACATGCTTGACGAAAAATACAAAATAAAAATAAATAATGTGAGTTCAGGAATAAAAGTTCCTGGTTGGCACCCCATTTTTCCAGGTGTGATTGTTACAAATGCCATATGTCAAGGGAAGTTGCAAGCTTCCATGAATATACACATGCTGATATGACAGTAAGAATGGGTTTAGCAAGTTTCTATTAGTGGGGTTCTAAGCACTATGTTGGTGCAGATTTTGTAAATGGACATTTAATTTAGATGATATCTTGAATGCATCCCAAGATATTTGTGCTATCTAAGAGCTGTGGTGTGCAGTAGTTAGAATGCAGTCTTGCAGGCTAATTCTGATGACTGCCAACTGCCAGAAGTTTGGCAGTTTGATTCTCACCAGCCCAAGATTAACTCAGCCTTCCATCCTTCTGAGGTTGGTAAAATGAGGACCCAGATTATTGGGGCAATATGCTGACTCTGTAAACTGCTTAGAGAGGGCTGTAAAACACTATGAAGTGCTATGTAAGTTTAAGTGCTATTGCTATCTTATGATATTCCAAAACTTTTAATATTAAATATATAGAAGATACAGGATTTCTTAAAATAATGCTTATTTGTCCTTGCATTTTTTGTAGTGCTACAGATGCTCTGTTGATATTGGAATGTAATATATCCTACATGTTGTTTCCAATAAATATCCTTTGGAAATTTCAACTAGAGCAGAATTCAGATAAATAATTGATAAGGGAAGAATATTGTTCCTGTATGTACCTGAAACAGTGGCTGTAGTTTTGTGTGTCCAATTTAAAATGCTAATTGTAACCTTCAATATCTTAAATAGTTTGGGAAAAAAATCTTGTTCTTCGATGACCATCTTATCAATAGCAATGTATTGAGCACATTTGGTTATGGACTTTCAAGTTAATCCTGCTCTTGGGCACCATGAAGTTAGCCTTTAAATGGTACTCTATACTAAACAGGGAAAAAACCAGGCACATCTAGGATCAAAACATTAAAAACTTTTAAATCCTTTAAAAAATAAAAATTTAAAATCTTAAAATAAACTCAAGAAAGAGAAGAAAGAGAAAGCACTGCAGTCTGAAAACAGTACCATAGACCTTAAAGTTGCTTTGTCAAATTCTTCAGTAAATAGTAGAGAGTTCTTTGGTTCACGGATAAATAAATATAATAAATCCTTTTCCATTCAGAACTACATGTACAATGGCATCAAGTGCACAGAGCAAGATAAATTCACCCAAGCATGATAAATAGTAACTGATCACATGCAGCCAATAATGTTCCTTAGCTCATAGATGTAATAAGATTTTTCTTTAGAATCTCAAATGGAGCAATGATTTCCCAGATCAACAGAGGATAAACCCTTTTTTTAAATTAAAAATCAATCAAATATTCCCTGGTTGTCATCTTCTAGTGGTACCTGGGGGAAATTTTATTAAGCTAATAGAAAAAACATGAAATGAATGCCTGGCTTCTGAAGACCCCAGATACGTGTTCAACACAGACAAATAAAAAATAAATAAATAAAAGATATGCGTGGGAGTGAAAACAGAATAAAGAGCATGCTCACAGTTTGGATACTGTGCTTTTCCCACTCATAAATTTATGTCCAGGTAGAGTGCAAGGGGAACTCAGAGCAGCTTTTTGCTTTAACTCTTTAAAAAGTTGCATGAAGGTCTCTCAGGCTGCTCAGTGTTGTGAGGGTCATGTGGGAATATATTTTAAGGGTGAATAAAGATTTTGTAAAATATTTCTCAGGGCTTTGGCGTCTCTAGAGAAGTTCAATCTTCTCCCTGGACAAAGTGAAGTTTTGGAGGTTCTTCATTCAGACACAGCCAGTAACATTTCCTAAAATGCACCATGTACATTGCTGGCCATCACTGTGGCCATCATTGCTGGGATTCTTTATGTGAATTTTTTATTATTATTGTGAATGAGCCAGTGGACTTCTTTAAATTTAAGATAAAGTCTGGAAGCTTTCAAAAACTTATCCTGCCAATTTACTATACTTAAACATGTGGAACCGTACCTGACTTGGATGTAGTATGAAGATTGTGAACTCTATCTACAATCATGAAAAAAGTATTTCTTCTGCATGAGGTAATGGAATTGGAAGTTGTTTAATTGTGGTCAAGTCCTATCTGGCCCCAAATATAAATAGGCATTTCTGGAAATAAGGCTTATTGGAAAGACATGCACAGGATTATAGTATATTTAAGGAATGAATAAATATGCAGAATATGAAGCTTATATCATTAGCAGATTTGTATCTATTTAGCAACAACATTTAGACTTATATACCACTTCATAGTGCTTTACAGCCCTCTCTAAGCAGTTTACAGAGTCAGCATATTGCCCCCAACAATCTTGGTCCTCATTTTATTGACCTTGGAAGGATGGAAGGCTGAGTCAGTCTTGAGTTGGGTGAAGATTGAAATCTTGGCAGTCATCAGAATTAGCATGCAATACTACATTCTAACCCCTTCACCACCATGACTCTTAGCCATCATATTTATTCTAATTAATGATGACTTTCCAGCATTTATTTATTTTTATATTTTTATTCCACCTTCATTATTTTTATATGCAACGTAAGGCAACAAACATACCTACTACTCTTTCCTCTATTTATTTTTCCCACAACAACAACTCTATGAGGTGGGTTGAGATGAGGGAAAGTGACTGGCCCAAAGTCACCCAACCGGCTTTCATGGCTAACCCAGGACTAGAGCTCACAGTCTTCTAGTTTCTAGACCAAATCGCCATACTGGCACTGGCACTGCTGCTAAATGGGTAATAAAGTTGCTTAACTGAAGTTGTCAGGAAATTGAACTTTTTACCTTAATATATATATATAGAAATTATTTCCTTTTTTCCTAGTTTGGGGCTTCTCCCAGGAGCTCCCAGAACTCTTTAATTCACATAAAAAATAAGAAACTGCCTTCATTAAATTAGATTTTTAAATCCGATGTTGTTTTCATTCTGTATTATAGTGAAACAGACACAGACACCTATGCATCCAAATTAAACAAACATAACATTCATATCCAGCTTCACTAATTAAATTTCTCCTCATTGCCCAACTCCAATTATTGATTATGCAATTTTGATTACAGTTACAAGATAGCAAGTTGTAGGAAACGCAGATGAGATCTATTTTGGGGTAAATAAATGCAGACATTGCTGTTGAAGCCTTAATTCTTCCGGGCTCTGATCTAGTGTGACTGAGTAAGGTGTGTCTGTATGTGTTTTCTCGGTTGCTGGCTGAATTTGCCATTTTGTTCTCTATTTTTTATCTTGTTCTCTATCTTCTTTCGTAACTAATAACTTTATTTTACTTTGTTTCTTATATTGAAAGCTGCTCAGAGTTGTTCTGGATTTGGTGGCATCTAAAATAATAAATGAAACATTAAATTAAATCCTGTACTCACTTTCTTATATTATTTTGTAATATTGGAACAAGATTATGAGTAAGCTGTGGCCTGGCAACCTTTTCCTAGCTGATGATCATGCTTTAAAGAATTGGTTAGTTCTGGTTTTCCTAATTGGGTGCCCTCCAGGGTAATTTGATTACTATTCTTAATAATAATTGCCTGGGAGTTATAATCTCACATCTCTATAGGTTATCAAATTGGAAAGATCTATATCAGTGTTTCTTAGCGTTGGCAATTTGAAGATGTATGGACTTCAGCAGCAGCCTAGCAGCATAGAAATGATCATAAATTTCCCAAATTTCAATACCACTGAAATCATTGGTCCTAGATTTTGGATGTATTCTGTAATTAGCCCATTTAAGGATTTTGGTTCAAAGATTATTGTCCTATGATGCACTATTTTGCCCAGTTAGAGGTTGTAAGACATGATAATTTTAATATATCATTTATTTATATTTATATTCATATTCATAATCTACCTTTCTTCCAGGCAGCTCAAGGAAGTGTACATTCCTCATTTTAGCATCACAACTACAATCTTGAGAAAAAGCAATTGACCCAGTAAGTTCCATATCTGAATTAGGTAGTGTCTTGGTCTCCTTGGTTGCAGTCTGACAATTTAGTTCTGCGCCAACTCAGAAAGCTCAAACTGCCCAAGGAACTGCTGATACAGTTCTACAGAGCAATTATTGAGTCTTCATCTGCACCTCTATAACTGTCTGGTTTGTTCTGCAACCCAACAAGACAGACACAGACTTCAGAGGATAATTAGAACTGCAGAAAAAACAATTACTACCAATCTGCCTTCCATTGAGGACCTGTATACTGCATGAGTCAAAAAAAGGGCTATGAAAATATTTACAGACCTCTCGCATTCTGGACATAAACTGTTTCAACTCCTACCCTCAAAACGACACTATAGAGCACTGCACACCAGAACAACTAGACACAAGAACAGTTTTTTCCCGAACGTCATCACTCTGCTAAACAAATAATTCCCTCAACACTGTCAAACTAGTTACTAAGTCTGCATTACTATTAATCTTCTCATCCTATCACCCATCTCCTCCCACTTACGACTGTATGACTGTAACCTTGTTGCTGGTATCCTTATGATGTATATTGACTGTTTCCTAATATGATTTGATTGTTTATTTGTTCCCTATGACTATCATTAAATGTTGTACCTTATGATTCTTGATGAATGTATCTTTTCTTTTATGTACACTGAGAGCATATGCACCAAGACAAATTCCTTGTGTGTCCAATCACACTTGGCCAATAAAGAATTCTATTCTATTCTATTCTATTCTATTCTATTCTATTCTATTCTATTCTATTCTATTCTATTCTATTCTATTCTATTCTATTCTATTCTATTCTATTCTGTTCTATTCTAAATCACTACCACACCATTGTTTCCCAACATGTGAAAAAGTCTTATCATCACCAGTGTTTTCATGAGTGTCAAAATGGAAGTTGTGTTAGGGCAATCAAAGCCCTGCCCCTTTATATGTGCACTGACATTGTGCACATGTACAAAGGGACAGGCTTCAGTAATCCTGCCACAATGACTGTCATGGCTTTTTTAAACTTTTCACACAGAGGTCACTGCTTGTTATTTCAATTCCTTGAATATTTGCAGCATTTGTGTTTTTGATTTAAATAGTTCACAGGTACAGCAAAGTACCTTAAGCAATTTGTCTTTCTTACACATTATAACTAAATAACATGTTAGAATACCAAAAGAAGTACAATCTAAAATAATTATATTTATAACGCCAATATCTTTGAAAAAAATGGGGTATGTAAGTGAGCTTAGCTAGTAATTTGCCATTACATTTTTTCATAGTTCAATTCCTCTATGCACATACATACACAAAATGTACACAAAAATCTTATACAGTCAAGTATGTTAAATGATCTGAGGAAACACGGACAGAAGAACAAGATGATTTCACAGTTTATGACAAGACAAAAGAGCAATAACCTGGAAACCAGCTAAAGAAACCCAACTATTAAGAAGAACAAAGTAGGAAGAAAAGAAGCATGGTTGGAGTTAACCATGTAAAATCTATCTACTTGATATTCATTAGGGTAGCTGTTCTATCAGATTATCACATTTATAAACTTATATGTGATGTAAACTACAATACAATTGTCTGCCATGCTTGTAAATGCCATTTTGCATTTTTTTCAATGCTTTCAAATCATCCTCATACTTTATATGTTTATACAGAGATATGTTCACAGACATAGTAAACACACACAATTAAGGTTCATCTGGATGCAGATCAATTGTGAATTGGAGTCCTGCAAAAGCAGATGTTCCCCTAAGCTCACTCTGTGTAATTGTTCAATTATGGTAGGGTCATATCACTGAATGCCTTGCTGCCTGTTAAATTCTGTCTTCTGCACAAGTATTCTACTGCTATTCAATATGTCTATGCTTTCTGTTTGTTTTGACAAAGGGAAAATATATTTTATGTGTGTGTGTGTGTGTGTGTGTGTGTGTGTGTGTGTGTGTGTGTGTGTAGATATGCTGTCTAATGTAATGTTGACCGTGATATTAAAACTGTCAGTCTATCTTCCTTTTTACAGCAAAGTAAGAAGTGGTATATTCTCTGCTGTTTACTCTGATGCAATTCCCATCAATGTACAGTCAGTTTACTGACTACGTTAGAGGAAATAATTTTGCTTTGTGCAAACATTTAGTCATCAAATCTCTCTCTCTCTCTCTCTCTCTCTCTCTCTCTCTCTCTCTCTCTCTCTCTCTCTCTCTCTCTGTGTGTGTGTGTGTGTGTCTGTGTGTGTGTGTGTGTGTGTGTGTATGTAATGTCCACTGAATTTTAAAAATATGCATGCTTGGCTGTTTAAATGCCTAGATTTCTTGACATGTCTGTAGTAAGTCTTTCAGGATGTCTGATGACAATTTGAATTAAGGTCTTGTGTATTATTGTTCTTGTTTGATTTGAGTTTGAGGGATGAAAATGAATAGTTTAATTTAATTCAATGGACCCAGAGAGCAGAGTTTCTTTGTTTTTAAAACATTATTTGATGTTCTGCATGTTAGACTATGAAAAATTATGCATAATTGGTTGGTTAATCTTTAAGTTGCTACAAGATTCTTTGTTACTTTTGCAGAAGCCGTTTACTTGGCTTCTGGGTTTTCAAAAAGCAATACAATTCTTCAATGAGGCCAATTTCCAAGCTCCAAGAATACATTTGGGGTTGTCTTATATACAGTTCCTAAAGAGGCAGCAGTATTAGTTCAGAATTAATTACATGAAAATTGATGGCGTTTTAAGAGGGAATCCATTTACTACAGCATTACATTTTGTGGGCTGGAAGTAACTGTTGAGTTTCTATGTTTTAGGTTAAAGCTCAAGGACAGAAATGATCTTTATCTTTTATCTTTTATTAGATTTAAATACTGCCCTACTCCCAAAGGACTCAGGACGGTGAACAGCCATAAATAAAACAAATATAATATAAAATTTAAAAACAGTTAAAAAAAACATATTAAATAGATTTGGCCCACTAATTAAAACACCCCTATTTTTAAGAACAGATTCGAATTAAAATTAAACAATTAAAAAGGTTAGGCCAGCCCCGCTTGCTGGAATAAAAAGGTCTTGAGGGCACGGCGGAAAGTGCGCAAATCCGGGATCCTCCGTATCTCTGGGGGGAGCTTGTTCCAAAGGGCAGGTGCCCCACAAAGAAGGCTCTCCCCCTGGGGGCCACCAGTTGACACTGTTTGGCTGAGGGCACCCTGAGAAGCCCCTCTCTGTGGGAGCGTACTGGCCGGTGAGAGACTACTGGTGCCAGAAGGCGGTCTCGTAAATAACCAGGTCCTGAGCCATGGAGCGCTCTAAAGGTGGTAACCAATACCTTGAAGTGCACCCGGAAGACCACTGGGAACCAGTGCAGCTCGTGCAGGAGAGGTGTTACGTGGGAGCGCCATGTCGCTCCCATAACCACCCGCGCGGCTGCATTCTGGACCATCTGGAGCCTCCAGGTACTCCTCAAGGGGAGCCCCATGTAGAGAGCATTACAGTAGTCCAGGCGGGAAGTGATGAGGGCATGAGTGACTGTGCATAAGGAATCCCGATCTAGAAAGGGACGCAACTGGTGAATCAGGCAAACCTGATAAAAAGTCCCCCTGGCCACAGCCGTCAGATGTTCTTCTAAGGACAGCAGTGTATCCAGGAGGACACCCAAGTTGCGAGCCCTCTCCGTGGGGGCCAACGACTCGCCCCCAATAGCCAGCGATGGCGTCAACTGGCTATATAGGGATGCCGGAAACCACAGCCACTCGGTCTTAGATGGGTTGAGCCTGAGTCTGTTTCTCCCCATCCAGATCCGCACGGCCTCCAGGCACCGGGACATCACTTCAAGGGCATCATTGGGGTGGCCTGGGGTGGAGATGTACAGCTGAGTATCATCAGCGTACTGATGGTACTTCACCCCGAAACCACGGATGATCTCACTCAGCGGCTTCAGATAAATGTTGAACAGAAGGGGCGAGAGGACTGACCCTTGTGGCACCCCACACACAAAGTGCCTCGGAGTCGACCTCTGCCCCCCTGCCAACACAGACTGCGACTGGTCAGAGAGAAAGGAAGAGAACCACTGCAGAACGGTGCCCCCCATCCCCAGGTCTTCCAACCGGCGCAGCATGATATTATGAATGATGAAGAATCACTTTCCTATGGCAGTGAGGCTTCATTAATTTTATTTAGCTTTTCTGTCCCAGCTTTCTATGACAAGCACACTCAGGGAAGCTGACATGCAAACATACACCGTAAATCATACACCTGGTTAAAATGCAAGCATGCCTTTGGTTGACTCTCCCATGAGAGACTTTTGCACTTGTTTGCACACCCCACCTGAAAGAGCCCTCTGTTTCATTCTTACATTCGGGTCATGCAGACTCAAGATTACGGACAGGAGATAAGGAAGAATGCCATGCTTTATATTAGACTTGTCATCTTCAGATTTGAAAAATGCTACAATCCTGCCTGCCCTCTAATGAATGGAAAGTGTCACACATTGTTGTTGTTGTTGTTGTTGGTTTTTTTTTTTGTCAAAACAGATCTCTGTGTCCTGCTCATCTAATGACTAATATTCATTGACTTTCCACCCCATGCAAGAGTTTATTAAGAAGTTTCCAGGGAATTGTCTATCAAATTGTCTAATTGGATGTGAAAATAAATTGCTCTTTCTGCAGAAAAAAATCCAGAATCTTTTTCATTGACTGCTTGCAGATACATGCATATTTAAGATCAAAATACCAAGATCATAAAATGTTCCCAGTTTTCATATGAGAAAATATGAATGGAAACAAAGCAATTGGAAGTACAACAGAGTGTTACAATATAGAGTTTTCCCCAGTTCAGAATTACAGATAGCCTGAACGTATATCCATAATCGAACCTGGCAACTAGAACTGTAAGATGTGGCAGTTTTAATGTGAGACATCATTGACTGATGTTTCTAAGGGTCATTTTTTTTTTTTGCCAGAAACTGGAAGTAAATGCTGATTTCTGGCAAAAACCTTGTAAATCACAATGTGGGCTGATTGTCAAATGCCCAAAATGCAATCACATGACTGGGAGACAGGGTTGGCCATTGGAACTTCAGAGTCAGATTGTAAATAGATTTTCAGGGTTCCATTGTAACTTCAAATGGTCAGTAAGCAACTGGTCATACATTGAGGACTACCTCTATAAACACTCAGGTTTCCTTTTCTTATCTTAGTATTCTAATCTTAGTATTCAGCTTCAACTATCAGTTGGCATACTGCAATAACTGATTATGTTCACTCATCATTGAGCTATGCCAGGAAGTGAGTATTGGACCTCTCTTATTTTTCTATGGGAATAATAATATTTTTCTATATAAGTATGGAAATCTGAATATCAGAGTTGCTATTATAGTACAGATTGACCTTTTCCTGTATTAAAGTTTTAACTTTAAGCAGAAGAATGTTTTCAAATAAACATTTCCTAATCCTTAGCTTTGTACAAGTATCTTTATTACTTAAAGAATTCATTGAATGAACGATTATAAATAAAAAAGTGAAAGTATAATGGTCTAAAGAAATACTGCTCACATGTTGCCTCAGAAATAGCAGGAGGACTTTTAAGTGAAACCTTTTCATGGTTTCCCAAAGTGACATTTGAAGCCCTATTCGCATGCAAATCATCCCAACAGGAACATCTGCACACTTACTAGATGTCATCAGTTCAATGAGCTGATGAGTCTCAAGTTGGCATGAGAACACAGGAGGTGAGGAAAGAAAATAGAATAGAGAGCTTGGGTATTTGTCTTGAGAAGATTGGAAGGCAGGGAATGGACAAGTGTAGTCAGGGTTGGCTGAGTGGAGATACACCGAAGCTCTGTAGAGGAAATCATAGTAAATTGGCAAGAAAATGAAATATCAATGCAAGAATGATAGGGTGGCAAATGACACTGTAGAGCGGATGGACAATTAATTTTCTCAAGTGTCCACATGAGAATAGCAATAGCAATAGCACTTAGACTTATATACCACTTCACAGTGCTTTACATCCCTCTCTAAGTGGTTTACAGAGTCAGCATATTACCCCCAACAATCTGGGTCCTCATTTCACCTCAGAAAGATAGAAGTCTGAGTCAACCTTAAGCCAGTCAGGATCGAACCCCTGGCAGTTGGCAGAATTAGCTTGCAGTACTGTATTCTAACCACTGAGCTGCTACAGAGAAATTGGGACTGTTGTGGAACCCCGAATCAATAGAGCTGTGAAGGTGTGCAGGCAGGCAGGCAGGCATGCATTCACATACATAAATTGAAAAAAATATATAGCAGTTGCCTTCAAAATAAAAGCAATCAATGTGAGCTAGACCGGGACAGCCAAAGGGCAGGATGTGGTCCATTTTACCTGGGCCATAAAAGGCCAAGATCTGCTGTAGAGTCACCATGTCAATATTAAATCATTTTTTTTGGGTTCTGTGTCCACCATAATCTCTGTAGATATAGTTTTTAGCTTTTGTGATGTTTCAGGTCTACTTTGAAAAAGGCACAACTGGCCTCTAGGACCATGTTTAGTTGTATTCCAGCAAACCTAGATACTTAAGTATGTATGGAATACAAACCAGAATGAAGAACAAGATCTCTGCTATACTTTGATCTGTCCTGGAACCATTTTAAAGAATGCCTTTGGTATTTTTAATAGAAAAAGAATATATGTAGCTCAGGTATAAATTATGCAGTTTGCTTGCAGGCATTTCCACACTTTATAGTTTTTAAATATGTGAAACTATGTCTGCTAATTTCTTTCTGCTGTGAATATGATCTGATTTGGTAGCGTGAGCAAGAGCTGCCTAGTAATAAGATAACTTTATGCCAGAGACCTTAGGTTAAAGATCAATAAAACAGTCAACAATTAGGCTCAGTATATGTTAGAATCTTGTGTTCAAACAACAAACAGTAGGACAAGTCATACAAACCAAGAATCTCATAGTTCAGAATGATATTATTAATATTTAAATGTGCTTTATTTTGGGTATTTTTTATTATTGTTATTATTTACATAACAATTTGAAATCACAGCTGCCAGTTCTTTAGCTGATATTAGTTTCCATGTGTTCAGATTTTTCCTAAGAGCTAGGATTTCATAATACATCGACATAGCATATATGTGAATCTAAGCAGTGGGGCCTTTAGTAATTTGTGGAAATTTTGTCAATGGGCAGATTTTCTAAGTGCTGTCCAAGATGCTTTCATACACCATCCAGTATGCTGAATATTTTGGGGACTACCATGGATTGTTTACACCATAATCTTTCAAGTTTGATTTTCAGATCTTGATATTTTGTGATCTTCTCCAATTCTTTATCTTCTATTCTACTATCCCCTGATATTTCTACCTCAATTAACCATCCTTCCTTTTCAAAGTTAAATCTAGTGTGTTATATGCCAAGACTTTATTGGTTTAGAAACTTTTCAATATTTTAACTTGTTTATTTTCAATTTCTTTTTCAACTACATGTTCTTACCAATTTTTCATTACCGATAATGAAATTACATCACATGATAATTTTTACAGATGTTCCAGTGAATTATTTTGGCAACTGTGTTATATTTTAGTTTATTATCGGTTTGTGTAATCTTCTTGCACAAGCAGAGTATATGATCTATTTCATCTGCTTCTTTGCACAATCTATACTTTGAATCATATTATGATTTTTCAGTTCTGGCCTCAATTGCATTAATTTGAATAGCTGGCTTTTGAGCATCTAAAATCAAGTCTCCAGTTATGAGCCATTGACCATGTAATGCTTCTCCTTGCCAGCATTCTGTTCATGTTTTTATTGCAGTGTTTCAATATTAATGTTTTGCTTTATGTACACTCAGTAAGTTACAATTTTGAACTTGCATCAATGTCTGTTCTAGGCTGTCTTTTACATAATCAGCCAATCCCTGTTTTTGTTCTTTAACAATTTCTTAGATTTAAACCTCTGCCTCTATTTCTGCAGGGCAGGAATAATCTGTCAAAATGACTGTGGGAATGTAATACATAGTGAATAATCATCAATGTTCTTGTTTTTCAGTCAAAACTGTCCAGGTAATAATTCTGGCAGTATATCATATTACAGGTATGGTCCAGATACTGATAGCCTTGATGAAGTTTCCACAGTTTAATTTTGTTTTTAGCAATCTCTCATCCTTTAAATGTACTGTTTACTAATCATATTTTTAACTTGTCCATGCTTAGAATATTTGGGTACAGCATTAGGGGGCTAAAGTGGCTATTGCCAGCTGATATACTTCCAGCTCATATTTCTGATATGTATATCCTCCTACAACTCCAATCATTTCAGAGTGGCTCAAAAATAAGAAGGAATTAGGAAAATATTTCTTGGAGACACCCGCCTTGATTTGATGAATGAAAATTATTTTGGATTTTGCTTAATAAAAACAATTTATAACAGAATAACAGAGTTGGAAGGGACCTTAGAGGTCTTCTAGTCCAACCCCCTGCTCAGGCAGAAAACCCTATACCATTTCAGACAAATGGTTGTCCAGTCTCTTGTTAAAAATTCAGAACATCAACAACTTCTGGAAACAAGTTGTTCCACTGATTAATTGTTCTAACTGTCAGGAAATTTCTCCTTAATTCTAGGTTGGTTCTCTCCTTGATTACTTTCCATCCACTGCTTCTTGTCCTGCCTTCAGGTCCATTGGAGAAGAGGTTGACTCTGTCTTCTTTGTGGCAGCCCCTGAGATATTGGAACACTGCTATCATATCATCCCTAGTCCTTCTTTTCATTAAACCAGACATACCCAGTTCCAGCAATCGTTCTTTATATGTTTTAGCCTCCAGTTCCCTAATAATCTTTGTTGCTCTTCTCTGCACTTTCTAGAGTCTTAACTGTAGATATGTAAATATGTAGCTCAGGGTTGAATTGTGGAATCCTTAGTGCTCTCTGAGCTTGATTGTTTGCTTGCTGACATTTCATTACCCAACTAGGAAAAGCATCTGTGTAAATGATGTGGGGATTGCTTCCTGTTGAGAAACAGTGGTTTGCTCTGCCAGTTTTGGTGGGAGTGTTATTTTCTCTTTAGTAGTTCCTTGATTAGGATATTGTTTTCTGCTTGATTGTTTTTCTGATGTTAATCCCTGCTTATCTGGGAGTTGGCTGCTAGAGAGGATGTGCTCTGTTCTATTCTTTTTGTTTTTGTCTTAGCTTTTGTTGTTGTTTCTTGAGTAGTGGGTGGTGAGTAAATACAGGTAGTCCTCGACTTACAACAGTTTGTTCAAAGTTACAATGTTACAACGGCACTGAAAAAAGTGACATGACTGTTTTTCACACTTATGACCGTTGTAGCATCCCCATGGTCACTTGATCAAAATTCAGATGTTTGGCAATTGATTCATATTTATGATCGTTGCGGTGTCTTGGGCTTATATGATCAACTTTTCCAACCTTCTGACGAGCAAAATCAATGGGCAAAAGATTCCCAAGATTAACAATCATGTTACTAACTTAAACAATTGCACTGATTTACTTAACAACTGTGGTAAGAAAGGTCGTAAAATGGGGCAAACTCACTTAACAAATGTCTCACTTAGCAACATAAAATTTCAGCTCCATTGTGATCATAAATTCAGGACTACCTGTATGGTTTATTTCTATGAGTCTGTTGATGGCTGATTTGTCTGAATTCCAAGCTTCATTCTGGAATTCTCTAGTGGTTTTAGATTTAGCTTACTCTAGGATACTCATAGTTTTTCTGATGATATAAGGACTTCACAGGACTTTTCTTAACTCTGACCTTTTGGGTGGGATCTGAATAGAGCATAATTCATCTGTTAGCAGCTCTGATTTTCACTAGATATTTGGCAGTTCTTGGTGGATACACTAGTAAAAAGAAAAGTATATCTGTCAGCAGGAGTATATTTCTGTTGAGGGAAATGATTGTTCTTCATCCTAATCCTCTCCAGGTACTCAGTCCGGATTAGATACCTCATCTAAATGGTGCTGTGTTTGTGGTATGTGACAAGCACATCATTGTGGAGATTATGGCTTTGATTGTTTATATTAATGTCAGTACTGGAGCATTTTTTATTGAGCCACCCTTTGTCTTATTGTCTTATATCTCTATATCTAGTTCTAGCATGTATGTATGTATGTATGTATGTATGGCCCATCTCACTATCCAAAGTGATTCTGGCATCTCTACCTCTCTCTCTATCTCTCCATAAATTTGAGATATTAAAAGTTACTTGTTTATAATGTGTAATCCATAAAGCCCTCTAAAAGTTACAATTTATTATATAGCATAATATTTGTGCATGTTATGCCGGTGATAAATTATATGACCTAAAGAAAGAACTTTTATAACTTGTATAGTGTAGTCATATACTGTAGGACAATAATACCAACAGGTTTATATTTTTGAAATTAATTTCTCTGCTTATGTTACTTGTATGGGTTTTTATTTCTGAGGTCAGAGCAAATTAGAGAATGGGAAAAATCTGCCAACTGATCATGAATGTCATAAAATGTTACCATAAGACAAAATGCAAAATATGAGACTGAAAAACTGTTCCTTCCACAAATATTATGATTGTTATATGTACTATATTAGTGAAACAGGTAGCATAGCATCCTCTGCTGGTCACATAGATAAGAAACAAATCCTGCATCCAAACAGAAGATATAAAATAAATACAGTATATATAGTATAAGTTATTGCCATATTTACTATATTACTGTGATATTACTATATTACTATTATATATTCAGTTTATATAGTATATGTTATTACTTAGAAATATAGTTCAACATATATAATAGGTTAAAGGAGTGAGCATGAAAATATAGTTTTGAATAGTTCTACCTGAAAGAGCAGAAGAATAATAGCTTTTGTGAAATCACTTTACTGTACAGAACTATGAGGATAGTATTGGTGTCCTTCTTCATAGATTCCCTGGTGGGACAATGCATATTAAGCTCTACATACATTCCAATTATTCATACTTGCTTATGTGCTTTGTTTGTTTTATTTTCTCTCCTATTATACTTTCTAATTTAGCAGGCCTTTATTTTAAAATAGCAGAACCAAGGGTCTAAATCTAATCTTATGCTTCTTACAAGTATTAAGAAAAAGAATTCCTTGTATATCCAATCACACTTGGCCAGTAAATAATTCTATTCTATTCTATTCTAAACTGGAAATTGTTTGGTGATATAGTTCAGTTCCCGGGAAATAGTGTGTTGCATGTCTTAAATAATACTGCATAGTGTAATTCTCAGAGACATTAACTAACATGTGTGTTTTATTATCTGAGGGTTGAGGTATTTTTCATGTCAGTACTAACAACATCTAAATGACATCATACAATATGTGTTCTTGGCCTTAGATCAGTAAGCCTGTGATGGGTTTTTAAAGGTTCTGCAGTTTAAATGTACATTTTACAGGAAAAGCCTCATGACTCACTTACTGTAAATTTCTGTTTCCCTGCATGCCTTTACACAGGAGATCTTTGTCAGCCACTGTAAAGAACTAACTTGGCTGCTGGCCTATATTGTTTCTTCCTGGACCTTAAATTAATTGAGATGCAGCCGATGTTGAAGCCAAAACCAAAGCTACTCTATTAGCCTTTTCAAATGGAATAAGAACACACCATTTAGACATCATTCCCAATTATCTCTGAGCTAACATATTTTCCTATACAGTATATCACAGAAGTGAATATATCCCCTCACATTTTGTAAATTTTTATTTTTTTCATGTGACAACACTGAAGAAATGACACTTGGCTACAGTGTAAAGTAGTGAGTATACCAGGGGTGAAATGCTCCCGGTTCGGACCGGATCGCCCGATCTGGTAGTGATGGAGGCGGGTGCTTCGGAGAACCGGTAGCAAAAATCCCTGCCCCCCACCCCCATTGCCCAGCTGAGCCGCTCAATCATCAGAGGCTTTTTTTATTTTTAAAAGCATTTTTTCTACAACCTCTTCGGCTGAAGAGGTTATAGAAAAAATGTTTTTAAAAGGAAAAAAAGCCTCTGCCGATCAGGCAAGTCAGTTGGGATCGTCAGAGGCTTTTTTTTTAAAAAAAAGAAGCTTCTGCCGATCAGGCAAGTCAGCTGAGATTGCCAGAGGCTTTCAAAAAAAAAAGAAAGCCTCTGCCAATCAGGCAAATCAGCTGGGATCGTCAGAGGCTTAAAAAAAGAAAGAAAGCCTCTGCCGATCAGGCAAGTCAGCTAGGATCGTCAGAGGCTTTTTTTAAAAAAAGAAGCTTCTGCCAATCAGGCAAATCAGCTGGGATCGTCAGAGGCTTAAAAAAAGAAAGAAAGCCTCTGCCGATCAGGCAAGTCAGCTAGGATCGTCAGAGGCTTTTTTTAAAAAAAGAAGCTTCTGCCAATCAGGCAAGTCAGCTGGGATCATCAGAGGCCTTAAAAAAAAAAGAAAGCCTCTGCCAATCAGACAAATCAGCTGGGATTGTCAGAGGCTTAAAAAAAAAAAAGAAAGCCTCTGCTGATCAGGCAAATCAGCTGGGATCGTCAGAGGCTTTTTTGAAAAAAAGAAAGCCTCTGCTGATCAGGCAAATCAGCTGGGATCGTCAGAGGCTTTTTTGAAAAAAAGAAAGCCTCTGCTGATCAGGCAAGTCAGCTGGGATCGTCAGAGGCTTTTTTGAAAAAAAGAAAGCCTCTGCCCATCAGGCAAGTCAGCTGGGATCGTCAGAGGCTTTAAAAGCATTTTTTTTAACAACCTCTTCAGCTGAAGAGGTTGTAAAAAAATTTACTTTTTTTAAAAGTAAAAAAAAAAAAGTTGGCCACGCCCACTCAGTCATATTAACCCCCCCAAGCCACGCCCACAGAACCAGTAGTAACAAATTTTACATTTCACCACTGGAGTATACAGCTTGTATAAGAGTGTAAATGTGCTATCCTCTCAAAAGAACGCAACATAGAGACATTAATTTCTAAACTGGTGGCAACAAAAGTGAGTACATCCCTTTTGTGTGTGTGTTGTGTTATTTTGAGGGGATAGCACATTTACACTGTTATACAAGCTGTATACTCACTACTTTACTTTGTAGCCAAGTGTCATTTCTTCACTGTTGTCACATGAAAAGATATATTTAAATATTTACAAAATGTGAGGGGGTGTACTCACTTCTGTGATATACTGTATTTATTTCTCCTCCCCTCTCTCTGTGCATTATGGGTATCATCCCTGCAACAGGACTTAAGAGGACTACATTTCCCAAGGGACTTGAGATACGGCTATTTACTTGGTACCTGGAAGGTCTTTGAATGGATCAAAGGAGCCAAAAAGGGCTTTCTGAGAGTCATCTCCCATTGGTAAATATGCTTCCTGTCAATTTACTGCAATTACAAGGTTTGGTTGTTATAGCCTATCTCAATAAATCATTATTCTGGCCTTCCTGTGTAACCTGTATTCTGGCCTGGTCTACACGAAAGGCTGACACTATTCTTGCAAGCCTGATTATGCTTCTCCTTCCTTCCCTCTTCTACCCCAGTGAGTCAAGAAGAATCATTCTGATTCTCTTCTTAATACTAACTCCTATCCAGAATTGGTAGGACGCTTCTGTCTCTTTCGTAATAAAATAAAATACTTAAATTAATAAAACATAGTTGTCTCTGAACATTTGCTTCAAAGCCATCTCTGTGGCTCTCTACCCAGGCTGAATCCAGAGAATTCTAAGGATTCAAGGGTTTGGCATATCATACCTAGGCTGCAAATCTTGGGATGACCACTAGTTGGTAGCAAAGAGAACGTTTCAAACTCTTGGCTATCTTTTCAGAGTTGACTGCCAGATGTGGTAGGTATTGCCTTGCAGGGAGGCAGGTGTGGAAAAATGGGGCGTGTTGGTAACCATGACTACAAAAGGATGAATCCCTAGAATGGCTGAGGGTACTTTACCCCCACCATATCAAAAAAGAAACTTTACAGTGAGGTAGAGCTTGGCATCTGCAGAAGGGTGGACAGGCATAGGGTCAAAAAAGACAAAGTGGCAACCACAACCATGTGGCTGAAGCCTGGGCCTTTCTACCCATGTCATGATACACATTAGAAAAAGGAGTGGGGTTTCAATTGCATCTTCATTCAATTGCATCTCTCATCTTGATTTTTTTATACTATTCTGCAGACATGGATGACTGCATGTATCCAGGGCTGTGTCTGTGTTTGTATTTTTCTTCCTTTTATGCTTAGAACATAATAAATTATTGTATGTGTCCACTAGGACCATGAAATACCTGTCTTCCTCCTTAATAAGACATCCCCTGATAATAAGTCCAATCAGGATTTGGGCACATGGCAATAAGGCCAAGCGCTTATTTCAGGGTTCAAAAAAATATAAGACAGGGCCTTATTTTTGGAGAAACACAGTATGGTATGGATTACCCTACCCCGAAAAGGAAGTCAAGGAATAGTTGAAAAATATTATGTTTTTCTGCTTTCATCTATTGTTTTATTTTAATTCATTATAAACATTTTTTTCTGTGAATACATTGGGGCCTAGAGAAAAAAAAAAAAAAGGCCTGTGGAAAACAGAATTAAAGTTTTTGGGTAAGCATTATTTCAACTATTTCAGACATGTGAAGATCTTATTTGTTGTTTGTATTGGGACCTTATGGTTAATTAGTTTTCCAATATTTTTAAATTTAATGCTAGCTGTGTTATTGCGTTTGTGTGTTCTTAGAAAAAAATACCATTATTTGTGAATGCAGAGGGGCCTGAAGCTTATTCAACTGAAGAGAATACTTTGCTTTAAGGCTTTTGATGAGATTGTATGTGTATTATTATAGGAAGTTAATGAGGTAAAGTAAGGATATGAAAATGAATTCTGTATCAACTACAACAAAGACAAAAGGTATGTCAGGTATTCAAGATTTGGGATATTTTGTGACTGAGAAAATGAACAGTTCATGTGAAACTGTTCCTCATTATCATTACAGTTATTTTATTGAATTGTATACTTCCCTAAAAGCTAAACAATTCCATTAGATTTTGGAAAAAAATGTGATTATTGCTAAAGAATAGTTTCTCATTCATGTCATTCACATATAGAATATTTCCATTATGTACATTATGTACAGATTATGTAGGAATCTATCCATAGTTAATTGGATACTTTAAAAAAACCAATAAAACCATATTTAATTGGAGCTACATGGTTATGCTTGCATCTCCTGTCACACCCAGCAACACCACATGTGCCCCTTAGAACTACAATGGTTGTCTCTGGTATCTAGAGCACAGTTTTGTGAGCTTTACCCTCATCAGGCATTTCAGGCAAGTTTATTTTCTGTAGTGACTATCATTAAACCATCATAGGATATGATAAAAAGTTGAGTGGCTATAAAAGAAAAAAGTGGGTAGGGTTATTTCTTTTCTTTTATTTATTTTCAGACTGTGAGACTCCCTTTTCACTCTTCTTTTCATTATTCTTTCTTATGTTTTGAATCACATGTGTCATAGCAACCCTGTCTTTCTGTGCACTCTTCATGTCACCCTTCTTCAACCCACAAAATGCATTAGGTTCATTCATGGCATTTTATGGCCCATATAGCTAGGAGTATTTTGGATGGCTATGGTCACTTGGATTCTGAGTTGCAGTTGTAGAAAATTAGCACCCACCCCTCTTCTAGAAGAATGAAATATTCTAAGAAATATTAAAAAGGCAGAATATTATACCTCCCTGGATGAGAAAAGGAGAAACAGCTCTTGGAAAGCAGCCCCCACCTTTGTTAATAGCCCCAGAAAGACTGGGCCATCCTATCTACAAAACAAAAGGCCTTCAGCTCCAGGGTGATAGGATTAGCCCTCACTCAAGATCCAAACCAGGTCAAAACCATTAGGCCATAATAGGAATTGCTCAACACCCTTTCAGAAAACAAGCTTCTTCATTACACCACCCAGCACAGTTCAACTCAAGTTTATTTCAAACTCCTAGGATTTGCACATGACCCCTACAGCAGCCAATAGGATACCCACCTTTGCCACAGGAACAGGTAGCTCAAGTTCAAAGCCCAAGAGAGGATATAAATAACACTTATGCTTCATTTCATGTGTTCAACTGCACCAGGACCATGTGCTTAATGGTTCTGCTCCATTAAACCAGCTTTCCAAGCAGCCTCTATGTTTCCAGTGTCTTTCTCTTCACTTGGAACTGAACCCAGATGGATATTTCTTCCAACACAGTAGATATACGGTAGCTGGAGAATATCCCGGTAAGGTGGACTTTGAAAAAGCAGGATAGGAAGATTATTGATACTTCTGAACTTTACTGTTGGAGAAGAGTCCTGAGAATTCTCTGGATAGTCAAGAAAACAAATCCCTGAACAAATCAACCCAGAGTTCTCACCAGAGGAATAAATTACTCTACTTTGGACACATTAGGCAAAGACCCAGCTCTCTGGAAAAGGCTCTACTGCTGGAAAGGTTGAGAAAAAGAGAAGAAAAGGATGACCAGAAGAAAGGTACATGGACTCAGTTATAGAGCACCATTGGAAGACCTGAAAGGTCAGGTTAAGGACAGATGGTCATGGAGAAAATCTACCTGTGTGGGTGCTAAAAGATGACAGTGAATTGGTGGCCCATAATCAATCAATCAATCAATCAATCAATCAATCAATCAATCAATCAATCAATCAAAAGTTTGGGTAAGGAAAGATATTTGAATTGTATTTCTATTCCATTCTCTTACCAGAACAAAGCTACAGTTCCTATAGTTCAGTATCACATATGATACTGTTGTTGCGTTTCACCAGGAGTAGCCCTAGTACTTTCTTATACAGTTCATATTAACTGTTTGCCCTGTTTATTTATCTTGCCTTCAATTTATCTTTTGAAGAACATGCCTGGCAAATAACTTTCCACAATTTCCTTAGAGTTATAGAACTTAACAGGCAAATAGATGGGAAACACCTAAGAAATCCCAGGACCATATATGAGATTGGGAAGTTAGAAAAAAAATCCCAACTTCCATTACAGTCATGTTGCTTTGATGCCAAGAAATGATGCCATGTAGACTCCAGGAATCCAGCTTGGTACACCAGAGAATTTACGGTATCTTAAATTATACACCCAAATTAAATTAGTAGTTCCTACCTTGCTAAATTACTTAATCAGAAATACAACAAAACTCATCTTCCCTTGAAACATCTATTTCATTTTCTTAGGCTTTTAACAGAATAATTGGGAAGAGGGCTTGTCTGTTATTCAGGAATGTCTACTGAATTGGAGAATAGAGTGTCTTGGGATTTCTTTAAGCATCTCCTCTCCCTCTTTTATTTATAATACATTCATAATAATTAATTGCCTTTTCATGACAGTGGAAAATCTTTTGTTAAATCTGCTGATTGGAGATTTTTCCAATGCACAGTAAGAAGGTGCTGACTTTCATAGGTGAAAAGCTGGAGGATAAATAATAGTCAAGCCAATTTTCTCAATCTGGTTTAAAACTGGAGGGAATATGTATCTTTGTGTAGCCTAGTCTGCTGGAAATAAATTGAATATTAGCTAAATAGATCTAATTTGAATCTTGAACGGTACAGTGGGATCCTAGTTTCAGATTTTGTCTTTTAATTGTATACACTACAATACCCTTTGGGTCATCATTTCAGAAATATTTATTTATCTAAACAGAGAAATAAAATGACCACAGAGAGGCAAAAAAACATTGGGAGCAAGAGTGACATCCAACTTCCTGCTGGCTTCCACATTGATTTTGCTTATGGAAAGCTGACAGGGAGCATCAGAAATGAATTGCTGGATAATGAGATGGGTGGCATGTACATTTAATGAAGAAATAAAAGAATAAATAAAAGAATAAAAGAATAAAAGAATAAAAGAATAAAAGAATAAATAAAAGAATAAAAGAATAAAAGAATAAAAGAATAAATAAATAAATAAATAAATAAATAAATAAATAAATAAATAAATAAATAAATAAATAAATAAATAAATAAATAAATTTATTCCCTCCCTTTCCCTTTCCCTTTCCTGCAGGTAAGTGGGGAATGTAGTGTCTGAGTGGCTGGCACAACAGGACTGGTGAAAAGTGCATGGGGGAAATTTAGCCACTTGCCAGCTTCCCTACTGACTTTCTCCATGCAAGCTTCCCAGGCAGGAAGTTGCAAGTACAAAGCCAACAGGCAGATAAGTGGCTACTGCCGATTGTGGCAGGGAGTGAGGGATTGTACAAGTGGCTGGCACAATGCAAACTTAGAGGGATTGGTGAAGGATGTAATTGCAACCTTCCCTTCTGGGTTGTCCATTGACTTTCTCCTTGCAACCTTCCCACAAGCAAAGTCTTGAGTTCATGTGTCTGTGAACTATTTGCAGCAATGGTTCTAAATAGCAGCAGCACAGCAGCGATCAAGGGACAACACCCCCCCCCCCAATTTCATTCCCTTGAGAGTAATGGGTCTTGGTATTCTATAGGCAAGCCCATTTAAGGAACTCTTTGTTGACAAGAGTTTGCTCTATCATGCAGCATTTCATCCAATTGAAGGTTACAAAGTATCGAACAGACATTTAGTAGTATATAGATTTTATTGCCAAAGAAATGAACATTTGTTGTTTGTCTGTGTTATTTTTCCCTCCAGGAGAGGGCAGTATAGGAAAGCAATTCTGAGAAATTTCTAGTAGGAGGAAGCCAAATTTACCTATATTTGTATCTCGATTAAGTTTGAGCTTAATCTGTTTATCACAGAATGAAATGAGACCATTGGTGAAGCAAATCAAGCTATTTGTTGCCAGTGCATCTGCCTTGAGACAGAGTTTGTTATATATATATATATTCTGCTGGTAATTCAGAGAACTGCTCTGTTGTAAGAAATAAAAGATTGAGAGGGTTTGATCTTCCCTGCGTTTACCCAATTAAAAAGTCTCCTCAGTCTCCTCAGACAATCTTCTCCTTGTACAGGGCTCTCACAGCTGACATCTGGTTTGGGTTCAGCAATTTGTCTTTCTTCTTTGGATGATTTCTACAATTTGTCTTTCTTTAAACAGCAAAATGTCTGGCTCTTTCCTTTTAATGAGCCTTGGCTTTCACTCCTGCTGGTTTTTTAAAAGACTTTGGGAACCAAAATATGAATACAGCATCTTCACATACAGTATATTAATCCTTCAAGCAACATGGCGGTCTGCCAACCTTTTTGGATAATTCCTCCCTTATTCCTTTTAGAAGATGTCTGACTGCATATTTGTGCAACTCTTATGAAAGGCAAGCCCCCCCTCTCTCTTCTCTGAGGGGGCTACACCAATGATATTTCTCCTCATATTCCATTTCCATTTCCAACCATCTTCTCCCAAATGCAAAAAGCATTCTAAGAAAAGATGGACAAAACCTACACTATACTTATTACCAAATGTATGTTCATGTAATACCAGTATAATTATCTTTACAAATCTCATTTTTTGAAATCCTACCATCAGTAATATCTTCTTTTGAATTAACTGTTAAAAACATAGATAAAACCTCACATACTTAAAGGGATCCTTTTTTCTGAATAATATGCCTGTAGAAACTGGATAAGCAGCAGTGGCTGTAATCCTGGAAGAGAATCACACATGCATTTGCCTGCTTTCAGATATAATTAACCCTTGCACAAACAATGTGCATGATTAGTTGGGTGAAACTGGTTTTCAAATGAATTGAAGCAAAAGTGTATCCAAATCCCCAGCTTGTTTTTAACCAAAGCCAGATGTTACAGCTGGAGAATTTGGTCTTTGTAAATTCAAACCCATTTGATCTGATCTACACTTTATAACATATGCGAAGATTTGAATGTTATCATTTAAATTTTGCATACATGCCTATTCATCATACTATTTTGGAGAGGGAGAGAGGATGGCATAACATATTATATTATATTGCATTATATCAAGAAATGTATTTCTATTATATTAAGAAATTTAGTTCTTTTCTGCTGGTCACTTATTGTTCAGTTACATTCATTCTTGAACTTATCTCTTCTTATTTTATTATAAGCATTTTACCCATTTCAGTTCTTAATCTTACCTTTTTATTTCTCCTGACATAGTACAGAATCCGCTTTACCACAAAACAAAGGTGACAGAATCAAGATATTAAAAAACCCTTTTCTCTTCTTTCACCACACATTCATTACTCTTAATAACTGCATGCTATTATGTTTCTATCATATTCTATCAAATATTAATCTACCAGAGGTTAAAATTTCCCCGTTCATATTTGCCTTTTTAAAGTAAGCATTCTGCTAAGCAATGCACATTTACTCAGTTTTTTCACCATTTGTGAATAACTTGTAATTTTTCATTCCATTTCCCCTGTCAAACATAACTTTGGTCCTTGTGAAACTCTTGTTTTCTTTATTACTGTACATTCTTTGTGATGATCATGTTTCTTTCCTACACATTATACAGTAGCTTCCTCTCTTCTTCTTCTTCTTTTTTTTTTTGGTAATGGTTTTTCTGTTATAGGCATTTTAAATCATTCACAGATTTTTTTCATTTCATAATTCATAAATCCCCAAACATCATTTTTTATCCTTCTCGTTAGAGTAACTATAGACTTCTGTGGCATTCTGCAGACTAATTCTTTTTATTCTGTTCCCAGTAGCTTTTACATCCTTTTTCCTTACGTTCACTTTCCATTCTTCTGGTTCTGTCTTCTAATTTTTTTCATACATGAATCATATTTTCTCTTCCTGCAGGTGTTCAATGATCTTAGTTTATTATAGTTTATTTCACTTCTTCCATTTCCTTCTGTGCCCATTTTTCCCAACATCTGCTCTTCATATTGCCAAGAATGGTGTGTCCCACATTCGCAGTCTCTAACTTTACTTATATCCTTTATTAATTCTCTCAGCCTTTTAACAGAAAGAATCATATCAATCATAATTTTAGATTAATATTAATTCCTGTACTTTGTGTATGTTTGAATAGGCCTCTGCTAAAACCATGTAATGAAATGATGAAATCTTTTTCTAAGATTTTTTCTAAACTCACCAACCAGCATTCATATATTCTGGTTCTCCCAGTGGTTCTATCACTTTTTCTGTGTGCTCTCATTTCACTCCCACACTAATGTCACCTAACCAAATAATTTCCCCTTTAATTGCATTCATTCAAAATACTGCATAATTTTCCCTCAAACTCATCCCTGGTTCTTCCATTATTAGCATTCATTGAAACATAACACGCAACTACAACCTACTTGAAATCCTACTTCATATGCATCCTCAACTGTCTATAGAATAACAGAGTTGGAAGGGATCTTGGAGATTTTCTAATCTAACCACCTGCTTAGGCAGGAAACCCTAAACCATTTCAGACCAATGGTTATCCAATCTCTTCTTAAAAACCTCCAGTGTTGGAGCACCACAACTTCTGGAGGCAACTCATTCTAGGTAACACTCAATTCATTGAGTCATCATTTAAAAAAATTTTTTTTATTGATTTTCAAACATTAAAAAAAACAAAAACAAAAACATAAATGCAAAATTACAAAAAAGAATTTTTTTTGCAAGACTGTGACCATTTACACAACATATCACTACAAAATTCTTATACTCTACACATTTTACTTCATCTAATTCTACTGTCTGAGTCTGTTTTATTTTTCTGTTTTCAATCCATTTGTACCATTTGTACCATTTCTCCCATGATACAGAATACTCCAAGTCTGTCATTCCTTTCAATTCCAATGTCAGTTTATCCATTTCAGCGCAGTCAAAAATTTTTTTAATTATTAAGTCATCGGAGGGCATCTTTGCATTCTTCCAACACTGAGTCATAATTTTATGACCCTATCTATCTATCTATCTATCTATCTATCTATCTATCTATCTATCTATCTATCTATCTATCTATCTATCTATCTATCTAACTATCTATCATTTTCATCATCTATCACCATATATTAGCACATATATGCAGCAATTATTTTTCTTTAAAAAATGTGTATTTTTATTTATTTAAAGTCCAAAACCAAGTCACAGAATTTAAAAAGTATAGCACACCATTAGTACATGTATAAGTAACATTTGTTAATTCATGCAAATATATGCAGGCACAAGAGTCACAAGAAGCAGCTTTAAAAATCCTGCTATATATAGGTTCAGTTTAACTATGTATATAAATCTATTTTATATAAATCAAAGAGAGAAAGAAGGAAAGAGGAAGGAAGGGAGAGAGAGAGAATAAGAAAACAAAGAGAGAGAGAAAAGAAAGAAAGAAAGAAAGAAAAAAGGGAAAGAGACAAAGAAAAAGAGAAAGAAAGAGGGAGAGAGAGACAAGAAAGAAAGAAGGAAAGAAAGAAAGAGGAATGAAGGAAGGGAGAGAGAGAAAAGAGAGAAAGAGATAGAGAAAGAGAAAGAGAGAAAGAGAAAGAGAAAGAAAGAAAGAAAGAAAGAAGAAAGAGAAAGGAAGAGGAAGGAAGGGAGAGAGAGAGAGAGAGAGAGAAAGAAGAGGAAGGAAGGACCACAAACCCTGGCACTAGACATGGCTTCAGAAGATGCTTTGAAACAGGCAGCAATCTAGGGCTGGAAGGGACCTTGGAGGCCATCTAGTCCAATCCCCTGCTCCAGCAGGAAACCTTATATCATCTGGATTATTTTGGTGCCTCTAACAGAGAGGAAAATTGCCAGAAAGGAGAAGGAGTTTACTAGGACAAGGCTGCCATGCAGAGGAAGGCAGATAGTCCTTGACGTATGACCACAATTGAATCCAAAATTTTGGTTGCTAAACAAGAATGTTGTTAAGTGAGTTTCACCACATTTTACTCAATCCATGACCTCTCCTGGCTCTAACAGTCATGTGCAAGCTAGGGAAGAACATCTGAAGGCGTGTGTAATATTCTAAATGTACAGAAGTTATAGTTAAATGTGTGGCAGAAAGTGGACTCTGGGTGTGTTTTTTAAAATGTAATATGTGAGGTTGAATGTGTATAGTTTTAGAAGAGCTATGTGTTTGTGTGTTTATGTGTGTGTGTGTACGTACACATACAGTATATATATATATATATATATATATATATATATATATATATATATATATATATATATATATATATATATATATATAGTAAAGTATCTTTTTGTGTACCTATACACACTCTATTCTATATAATATGTATAGACGTATATGGCATATACTGTATACATAGGATTAAATTAAGAGCCTTGGTAGTACAATGGTCTAAGGCACCCTGTTATTAAGCTGGTTATTAAGACCAGCTGCCTGCAATTACTGCAGGTTCGAATCTCACCAAGGCTCAAGGTTGACTCAGCCTTCCATCCTTTCTAAGGTAGGTAAATTGAGGACCCAGTTGTAGGGGCAATAAGCTGACTTTGTATAAATATACAAAAGGATGAAGGCTATTGCTGAGCACATTGTAAGCCGCCCTGAGTCTCCGGAGAAGGGCGGCATATAAATCAAATTAAAAAAAAAAAAAGTATATTTTGGATGTTCAGAAATTGTATCTCCTTGAGGCCTTTGAGGCGAGGAGAAGCCAGGCACCCTAACTCTAACCCTTGACATGAGTGACGTCAAGTTGGCCATGCCCATCCAGTCACATGATCACAAAGGCACGCCCACCCAGTCACATGACCACCAAGCCACGCCCACAGTCACATGACCACCAAGCCACGCCCATCAAACAAACCATGCCCACAGAACCGGTAAAATTTTTTGAAACCTACCACTGGTTTCAGGCTATTTGCTTCTGACTTTGCCAGAATTGCCTTTCAATATTATCACTGCCCTTTTCTACCATGTAGGAGGTTTAGGCACTTTTTTGATACCAACTGTGAATGCTTAAAATTTAAAGTTCTTCAAATGCTGTGGTATCTTGGTATTCAACTGCTTTTAAACTCATCGAATTTGGTAAATGCATTTTGATATGAACATTTTGTCCCAGTACTCATTGATTGTTGATACTCAAAACACAAGCTAGAACTTATTAATTAGTGTCTGCTGCCTTGTGAATCACTACATTATTCCTTATGGGAACAATTTGTTTGGTAGTCATCATGCCTCCTGGAGCCAATTAATGATGAGAACCAATGTACCGCTGTACTTTTTTATAAATTAGTAGCGGTTTACATCTAAACTTTGAATTTTAAGATTAAAAGTATATGAAGAGTGTATATACCGTGGGAGATAAAACCTTTTTAATGTATATTTAAATATATTCGTCTTATGCATTTTTAAATATAGAATCATCATAAAGTGGATGACGATAGAAAAAGATGTATGTGAAGCCAACCTTTAATATAAATCATCTCTATTTGGATAAAGATTTGTCTAGGAAATTTTATTTGCTTCCATCTAATGTCTTTGCATTTCGCTTTATTGTCAATACAACAAAATCAGAAATGGGAGGAGTGAGTGAGGTTAATGTACATGTATCTAGTCCTTTATGCCTATTTATGTCTGGTTGTGAATAGAGCAGTGATGGCTTACCTTTTTGCCGTCGTGTGTCAAAAGCAGGGAGAGAACGGGGCAATCGTGCGCGTGTGTGCCCACACCCATAATTCAATGCCTACCCATGCCCCACCCTCCCGCGCACGTGCGTGTGCTTCCCCCACGCTCTTCCCACTTTTTTGGCACGCGATGGCACATTGGGCCCATTTTTCACTCTCCCCAGGCTCCAGAGACATTCTAGGAGCCTGGGGAGGGCAAAAAGGCCTTCCGCAACCCCCACCGGAGGCCCTCCGGAGGCCGGAAACAGCCCATTTCCCAACTTCCGGTGGGCCCGGAAGGCCCGAAAATCAGCTGGCTGGCGGGCACATGTGTGCTGGAGCTGAGCTAGGGCAACGCTCGTGTGCCCTCAGATATGGCTCCGCGTGCCACCTGTGAAACCCGTGCCATAGGTTCGCCATCACAGGAATAGAGCATTGATTCATGTCTATTTTTTGCAACTGGAAATTCATTTGGATTGAGAGAGATTGCTGTGCTTCTTGAGTTACATGAGGTGGGAAGTTGTTGACATCTTTGGATGCATCAAAACAAAGAAAGCCGTTACTACAGACCCACAACAAATGAGATGTAGCTTGTTTTAGCTAAAATATTGAGGAAAAGTTAGGGTTGTCTCTTCACTTTGGAAAACAAAGTCTTCAAGCTCTAAAAAGCATAAATAACACAACCATAGCATTAATGTAAAAAACTGGAGAAATGTTTTATTTTAAAAATTGCACAGCTTACTTTTGTTTCATTCTGTTGCAAAGTTGATTTTTTTTTTATTTCATGAAAAATGTAACTTTGCATGTAATATAGATCAATAGCAGGTTCTTCTAGTATAGGCTGGGGTGCAAGCTTAACAATTCAAGCTAAATTATTTGTGGCGTTGTGTGATGTTGTGTGATCTGAAATACAAAACTGAGACGTTTTGAAGTGTTTTTCTGCTATTTCAAACTTTTAAAAAGAGAATGTGTGTGTGTATTTGTGTATGTGTAAGGGAGAGAAGGAGAGAGGGAGTGTTTTTCAGCTCAAAGGAAAATGCTAGATTCAGATCTATGATAGGGAATACATGTGTGAGAAATCAGTATGAGTAGTGTATATATAGCTAGTATTGTGAAAGTTGGCAAAGTTTTGGATATTGATGATTTGTTGAAACCTTGTAGTTCTGGAAAAGGGTAGAGGCCCTAGCATTTTAGACTATGTTTTACATTTTTAATCATTTGAATAAAGCAGATGGTTCCATAAGCACATGTTCAGAATACATCATATGGTAGAAGGAGAGACTACATAGGTTAGAACCATCTGTGTTCTTGCTTTAGTTTAAACTAACTACTAATTAGAGACATTTCATGATTTTCTTGACTTGGAATAAGAATAAGGTCCTTTTAATAGCAAAGGTAGTTCAAGGCCTATATAGATTCAAAGTAAGAGATTATAATATATATTATAAATAATATAATATAATTTAATATTATTATAAAATAAAATAATATAAATAAATGTGATTATTTTCAGGTGTTTCTGCTTTTTGGGGGAGAGACTTTGGTGGGTTGAGGCTTTGTTATTGAAGTTTATATTACATTTGTCATGTATTTCTCAACTGATGTCAGCCTTTCAAAGTAGATCAGATGCCATGTGGGCCAGTCTACTTTTACTGTAAAGTTATAATAACACAGTCTTGCAAATCTCCGTATGCTCTGCCTCTGACTTTACCTTCATGTAAACCATGCAGGGGCTTATCTGAGATGTTTAGTCATGTTACATTCTTGCTCCAACACAGACCACTTATATCATTGTTTTGGTAGAGGCTTTTTCTCCTGTAGCTCAAGGACATTCTCCAGGAATGTCCAGGAAAAATAGAACAGAACAGAATAACAAAGTTGGAAGGGACTTTGGAGGTCTTCTAGTCCAACCCCTGTTCAAGCAAGAAATTCTATACCCATGATGGTAAACAAGTGGCACGTTCAGCCATATCGGTGGGCACACGAGCTCAATTCAAGTCAGCAAACGGGATGTTTCCAGCCTCTGGAAGACCTCCAGGGGGTGGGGTGGGGAAGGCCATTTTTGCCCTCCCCAAGCTCCTAGAAAAGCTCTGGAGGCTGGGGAGAGAAAAAACAGGCCTTCTGGTCCCACCGGAAGTTGGCAAATGGGCCGTTTCTGGCTCAAGCTCCTACAAAGGCTCTGGAGCCTGGGGGGAGAGAAAACGGGCCTACGGGGCCCACTGTGCCATCAGGAGCGGGGGGAGGGGGAACGGGGGGGTCACTTGTCTTGGTGCTTTGGAAAATAGGTCGACCCCTTCTTTGTGGCAGCCTCTCCAATACTGGAACACTACTATCAATAATAAAGAACTGGTGTGTTCATATTATCTGATTCCAGTCAGTATTTTTGCAGCAGTGTTTTGAAATAACTGAATGTTTTGAACTGTCTTCAAGGGCATCCCAACACATATCACATTGCATGGTGAACCTATGAAACACGTGCCGGAAGTGGCACACCAGCTGTCGTTCATTGCTCTTCCAGGTTCTGGCACGCTGGTCTTTGCACATGCGGGTGTGCTGGAAACCTGAAGAGCAGTTCCCTGGGGTGCATGCGCACGCTGGGAAGCTGAGTTTCTGATATCTGGTGCATGCATGTGTGCTGACCAGTTGGTTTTCACGCACACATGTGTGCCAGAAACCAAAAGACCAGGTACCGGCGTGCATGTTCAAGCTGGAATCCGGAAGCTCACGCTAGAAACCGGAAGCCTGTAAGGAATTGGTCTTCCAGTTTCCGGTGCTCCCGTACATGCATGTACTCCCATTTCGGCACTCAATGCCAAAAGGTTCACCAATCTACACCAATTGGCATAGATTATTGTTGTGTTTTTATATCTATCCAAATAAGAATATAGCTATCATACCAGCATAAGACTGTGAAGAATGCAGCTCACAGAGATCGTATGTGATTGTAATGTCAGCATGGATTCAAGAGTACCCACTGTTACATACCTCAGCAGACTACCTGTTCATTTAGTATAACCCCATCCATTATACCTTAAATCCCACTCTTTGGGACATATAAACCATACATGAAAGGTACGTCTGTCTTGTGTGGATTAAGTTTGATGGTCCTCATCCAATCATTTATCATGGCCAGACCCTGATTTAGCAATTAGAATTCCACATCTGGATCTGATAAAGCAAGAGAGGGGGGGAGATGTCACCACCATAACATTTCTGAATGATCTCACTTAGTAATTTCAAGAGCATGGGGAATAAAACAGAACCTTACAGATCTGTAAGTGTCATGGAGTTAAGGGGAAATCCTACAGCACCATGTTCTTAAAATGACCATCATTAAGACCATCATCGCGTTGTCACGTTGCTGTCATGTGACATTTTGCGACTTTTTTCCCTTTGTGGAGCTGGGGTGGGCATGGCCCATGGGCCATCAGTTTAATACCCTTGATTTAAAAATGATGAATAGATTAATTTTAAAGCTATTTTAGCAACAGATACCTGTAACACCCTTTCAAGAGAAATGTCTTGGTCAAAAGCTGCTGAGATAGTCATATGGATCAACAAGGTTGTACTTTCCTATCATCCATCTAGTTTTACGAAAGCTTTTGACATATTAATTAGTAATCTCAATTTATTTATTTATATCCCATCTTTATTATTTTTACAAATAATTCAAAGTGGCAAACATATCAGATGTACCGTCTTCCTCCGATTTTCCATCTACATTAAGGTAAAGATAAAAATTATTAATAATACAGTTATGAAGAGAAAAATATCAATAATATGAGCATTTATGAAGGAGCGCTTTAATAGTTTGCACCTAATACTTGGAATCAGACACACACAGATTATTTGATCTTTTTTGACCTGTAGAATGTTAAACATGTGGAATGTTTAAAAAGAGTCAACAGAGCCTGTCACAAAGGGAAAATACTGAGTTCGTGGAACAATAGGAGACAAAGAGAGCACTAGTGGGCACTTGAGCATGATTTCATGGGTGCAGGGCAAGTTTTATGTTGAAGAAATTATGTAAAGCAACATTTCTCAGGCTTGGCAACTTTAAGATGTGGAAAATTCTTCACAATACCAGAACTGAAGTTCCTACATCTTAAAGTTGCTAAGTTTGAGAAACACTGGCATCATTCCTGTAGCCAAGTTTATTTATAGATTAGATTTTTACCCTGCTTTTAATACTCAAGCTGGCAAACACACATACATTTAAATGTCAAATAAATAAATAAATAAATAAATAAATAAATAAATAAATAAATAAATTATTTCCTTCCTCCTCCTATTTTCGACATAACAACAACTCTTTGAGGTGAGTTGGCCTGAGAAAGAGTGACTGGACCAAAGTCACGCAGCTGGTTTTGCTTATTTTAAAAAAATGAATGAAAGTAAGCTTAATGGATGTTACTAAAAAGTTAACTGGGATTTTTTAAAATAGATACAATAGAATGCATTAGGGTACAGATACAGCTGTACCCTGTATCTTTATTTAGTAGAAAGATGTTTATTAAGTAGAAAGAATAAAGAACTGTATAGTACTTTAGGAGTAAAAGACTATTGTCACATGAAGTTTTATGGATCAGTCCCTGCTTCAGCAGATAGGCACAGGCCTTTGGTAATTAGATGTGATACAGATGGTCTTTTTTTGATGAGCTAGTTAATACATGTAGCATCATATGATAACTTTGTCTCTGGTTAATTAATGAGAACTTGATAGTAACCGCATGTTAGAATACTGGCAATCATAATTGGACTGTGTGTATTTAATGATTTCCCCCATCTTCATTTCAGCATATTTTGAAGTTTTTAAAAATTTTACTCTACTTCTACAATGGTTCCAATATGCAGTCTATATTGCTTTGAGTGTTACTTTTCTGCAGAATTACCACAATTTCTATCCATGCTACATCTACAGATGCACATATTGTTTCTATTTATAGTTCATCAGATTCTTGACATTAGAATATTGAAGAAATTATAAATTAAATTAAATTAAATTAAACTCTATTATTTTCAAATCTGTTCATCAATTGCCAAACATATCTATTCTTAACTGTTATGAAGGACCAAAAGAAAGCTGTAGTGGAAATCCTATAGCCACTCATCTAGATTGAATAAGAGTAAATCATTGCAGGAGAAGTAAGTTCCACAGAATTTAATGGAATTTGTCTCTTAGAAAGCATGCAGGTTTTGTTAAGTGTTCTACTTTAGTGTAAATATTGTAAGTACAGAAGGCATGTTTTCGTTTTTATAATACAATATTAAAGCTATAGTTGACTTTATTGCTAAAACTCACCTGGGATGGCAGAGTTGCTCAAGAACTAGAAGTTAATATTGAACATCAGACTATCATTACTGGATGTAAGGCCCACTGACCTAAGCAGGATGATTCAGTAAATATGTCTTGGGAACAAAAGGAACCTAAGGACGACCATTCATGAAATTTATCAAACTCTTGGTTATAATATCATCCATCTTATTATCTATTGGAAGGTCATTTTCATTCTGGTTCCCAGTTATTTTCCACTAAGTAGTTTGCCGCAGATTTAAAGCTAAATCATAGTTGATGTCATTTATAGCATGTTAACAAGATATCAAATATACTTTAGTAGATCTTGCTTTTCCTTCCATTCACTTCATATATTTCCTTTTATCTCTAATTTCAATATGAATAAGATGATTGATAGAGGGAAGGTAGGCTGAATAACTCTGGCTTCATGTCTCTAGCAATAGAGAGTTTACTAAATAAGAATATATTAACTTAGAGAATTTAACACTGTATAATAAAATGGAAGCATATTTAAACTCATTCTCACTTTTGAATCCCTGAATATAACCACTTTACAACGACTGTCTTACTTCTAAAATTATGTGATGTGAATGATTGGCTTAAAGCTATTCTTGACACAGAATATTATTATATTACTGAAAATTCTCTAGAGTTATCTGCAGTCATTTTCTGTCAAGTTCTTCTCAGCAAGACTTTTTGAAGACTTGGTGTTATCTTTGCTATTTTTTACTAAAAAAAATGAAAGACTTGAAAGAACAATGCCCCTTTTTGATAAATGAAAAGTCAAGTTCAAAAACCATTTGAAGATTAAGGGTATTGTTCCTCCATAGTGTTACACCAAACTTAATGTTATTTACAATTTGTATTTTTAAAATAATTTTTATTGTTTCCAAAATAACAACAGAAAAAGAAGCAAAGAAACAAGAAATAAAAATAATAAAAAATAGGAATACTCTTATGCTTAAATACAAAATAAAATAAAATAAATGCAGTGAATGTACTGCATTTTTAAATGGACTGAGCATAAGTGGTGTGGTATATGATATATACAGGAAGTATACACTTCCTGACTGACATCGCTGCTAAAACTTAATACTATATATAATGGAGTTCAATCTCAAAAAATTTGAGAACACCACATTCTCTAGAGTATAAGCCAATGACCTTCATCAAGGACAAAGGAAGCTATTATCTTAAAACTGTCATTCATATAATGTAATGTCTTGTGAATGTTCTCAGTATTGTTTTTATTTGTTACTTTCTATCAAAAAATAAAGAACAATAATAAAAGAAATAAGGAGAAAAAGACAGGAAGGCTGCATAATCTTACAGTTTGTGATTATAGTACAATTTATTAGGAGGCAGAAATAATTTCTCCTTTAAAACAAACACGCTCACAAAATTTTCATATTTTAAATAAAAGGACAATTAAAGCCAATTTAAATGCTGTGAGAATAGGATAAAATAGTTAATTAGGGCAAATAAATAGCTATAGGTAAAAAGGCTTAAATACCATGTTAGCAAATCCAATACACAATATTTTTCCAGTCCAGATGTCAGCAAATCCAAAAAGAACCACTTAAAGTAACAAAATGTCCCATTTTAAGCCTGATCAAATAAACTGACTTTATGTTCCTTCTCTTTACTTAAAACAATTGTGCCCTTTAATCCATTCAAATGGTTGTACTGTAGATCTTTGTTTTGAATTTCTTTAATACTTTAAGCGGGTTCTTTTGTAAGTCAAACAAAAAGAAATTATTCCAATTGCTTTCTAGGATTGTCAATTTTTATTTCCTTCTTAATTTTTAAAGCCTCATCCATTTTTTTAAATGTTTAATGGCAAATTCTTGTTCTCCTATAGACTTAGTTGCATATCTTTCTCTGTAATACTTTTTGGGGACAGACTGTCACAACACATCTGACATTGCTGATTCAAAGTCTCAACGCAGGTCCTCAAACATGTCTCTGAATGTTTTGTTATTTGGAAATTATTTGTCTTAAAAAACAATTTTTTGTAGAGTTTGTATAAAAAAACTGTTTTTATTTCTCATGAAAATACATTTATTCTTTAAAATTATTTTCAAAATCATAATAATTAAATTCCAATATTCCAACATTTTCTGATCCCTTAACCACTGAAAACTTTCTTTAACCAGACTTGATCTTTTTTTTTTTGCTCTTTATTTTAAATTCTTAAAGGTTGTAAAGATGCATATTCATTTCCTTTGTTAAGGATTGAAGGTGCTCACCTGATATTTGCAGTCTTGTTATTTTAAAGGTGTCTAACTTCTGTAAAGTAATTAATAGGCAATTTCAGAAAGTGATTAGCAAGGGAAATATGAACCTGATATCTTTTAAAAGGCTCTGTTTGTGCCTGGACCAAGTATTGCAAATTCCCTCAACTCCTGGTTCTCCCATCCTCCAGAGACCACTGCCTTAAAGTCTCCTCATGATTAGTAACTGTACAGGTAATTTCACATTCTCTCTTTGTCCACAGAGGGTCAAAGGATCTGATCTACTTGTTGGATCCCTGTTCTTAACTGCAAACATGGGCTCTGCTTTTCATGTTCATCTTCAGGTTATCATTCTTCCCAAGAAGTCATAGGCAAGAAAAGAATTGTTGAAGAAGAGAAAATGCAGAATACCACCATGATCGTTCCATATCTACCTAGGAATAACTATAATAATAATAATGTATATGCGGCCCCTTCCAAAAGGCTTTGGATAGCTTACAGTATAAATTCTCTCTCTTTCTCCTAGTAGTCCAACACCTTAAAAGCTTCTAAAAGCCTTGAACTGAAGATTTATCCTACCCTGAAAAAAGAAGTTTGCCTCATTTCTCTGCAGCCTGTCCCTAAACGCAAACTGCTTTGCTTTTAGGAATAAATATTTCTTCTTTCCTCACAGCTGTCTTGTTCTCTTTTTAAAAAAAATAAATGTATTGTTTTAAAATAAGGAATAAAATATAAACAGTAAAACAAACAAAATGAAACAAAACGAAAACATACGTTCAACCCTAACAACAAAAAGTGTACACAAAAAAAGAGAAAAAATATTCAATTAAATTTAACATATAACATATAGGATGCACCCTGGTTGGGTGCTGAAAGAAAAGAAAAAGCAATAATTTCTCCTCCCCTTTTACAAAGATAGATTCATTCTCTCTCTCATTCTCTCCGGTAAGTAGGTAGGTAGATAGATAGAGCATTATCCTCAAAATGTATCAAACAACTTTGCAAATTATTCACAATGGGGCTCAGTTGAAACCATTGAAGCCTATATAATCAGCTCAACCCCTCTGCAAGGGCCTGGTGGCTCAGCAGACTAAAAGCATTGTGATTAACACCAGCTGTCTGCAATTACTGTAAGTTCGAATCTCACCAGGCTCAAGGTTGACTCAGCCTTCCATCCTTTCTAAGATAGGTAAAATGAGGACTCAGTTTGTGGGGGCAATAAGCTGACTTTTTATAAATATACAAAAGTATGAAGGCGATTGCTTAACACATTGTAAGCCGCCCTGAGTCTCCGGAGAAGGGCGGCATATAAATCAAATTTAAAAAAAAACAAAAAAAGAAAAAAAAAAACACCAAAAAAAAAACAAAACCCTGATGAGATCCAGTTGGTTGTTTCTGCAGACCTTATCAAATAGCAAAATTTCTAGTTAGGCTAGCTCTATGAAAAAAGAAGAGAACAAAGTTAGTAAAAAATGTTAGTAAGATCCAGCAGGCAGGAGTTTTTAATTATCTGTATCCTGTAAGGAACAAAAACTTCACCTTGGGAAAAAAAATTAAAGGAAATGATAGGTTGCCTTGGGTTCAAGGAGAGGATATATTCTTTTCCTGATTTCAGATGTAAAAATACCTTAAAGCTAATGTTGCCTGATAATTTTATTTTTTGAGCAATCTGCTTTATTATGGTTGGTTGCCTAGTCAGCCAGATGTTTAGAATAGATTTGGCATTTTAACTACCTTTTGAGTCCTTCCTAAAGATCTAGGATAGGCAGATGTTGTTGTTTGACAATGTTAGAGGTATTGTTACAGGATGTAAGCTGTTCCAAGTAAAGCTGCCTTTTGCAATTGACTGAGGGTGATTTTGTCAATGCAATGGTATTCAAGTATTGCTCCACATGTTTTGGGGCTGCACCCAAGGCATCTAAAATTATTGGTTCTATCCTTATATTTTAAAATAATTATTTAATGATATCTGTTTATATATTGGTTTATAATAAGTAATAATTAACCACGTAATTCATATAATTTAGTATTAAATAATATTAATTACTAATATCTTAATCTATAATGACAAATAGATAAAATAATAAGTATACACAACAATGTGAAATCACAGCTTCCAGTTCTTTAATTGGTGTTGACCTTCATTTGTTTTTCCCAAGAACCTAGGACACTTGTCATGTACCAGCATAGTATATATATGCAGATCCAAGCAGTGTGGCCTTTTGTAACTGACAGATTGTAATTTTGCAATTTTTCAAATTGACAAAATTATAATTTCTGCAGATTTTCTAAGTGTCATCCAAGGCTTTATGGTATGGCACACAGTGTCTATTATTTATTTATTATGTGCCATCAAGTTGTTTTTGATTTTGAGCAACCTAAAAAAAACAACACCCCACTCTATCTTCTAGCAAAAGATGGATTTTATTGAGGCTGATCTATTCCTAACCTGTTCTTTCAAATCTCCACTTTTTTAAAATGGAGATTTTAAAATTTCTAACTGCTTCAAGTAATAGTAATAATGAAGTTTTTATTTTTTATTTATTTATTTATTTATTTAAAAAAAATTTATACTGCCCCCTCTCCCGAAGGACTCGGGGCGGTGAACAGCCAAAATTAAAAACACACAATACAAACATTAAAATACTTTAAAACGAAATTAAATTTATCTTTGGCTTCCCCAATTTAAAACCCCTTACCCATAAAATTCCCCAATTAAAAGATTTTTAACCCAGCCCGGCTTGCTGAAATAAAAAAGTCTTCAGGGCCCAGCGGAAGGTCCGGAGGTCCGGGATCAGTCGTATCCCTGGGGGTAGCTCATTCCAGAGGGCAGGTGCCCCCACAGAGAAGGCTCTTCCCCTGGGGGTCGCCAGCCGACATTGCCTGACCGACGGCACCCTGAGGTTCTTTAGCTGGAGAAGAGAAACATAAAAGCAAGATTGTAAACATGCTTGCTTATAGTTGGTGCTTAACATAAATCTCAATAAACATCATGGGAACTCCTGACGTTTCAAACAATTTCAGCAGATCAAATCAAAATTAATTACTTATAGTTGATTGCCACCTTTTAAATCTTCCTAATAGGGGAGATGATTTATTATACTTTTATTGCTCCAACTATAGGGGTGAAGGTAGATGGCACAATAATAGCATAAGGCTAAACACTATTCAAATAGGAGGAAAATGCTATGTTTAACCATTTGCACAGATGTTTTCAGATGTGTCCACAAGGAATTCTTAAAAGTCAAGATGGCAACCATGAGTGTGCAATTGAGGCCCTGTACCTTTTTTTTAACCGATGTTGTGCATGTAACACATGTAAAAAGGAGACAGGGCTTTAACAGCATAGTTGAAGTCATTACCTTCACTTCTTGATACTATCATCCACGTTCCAGATGTCCTGTTCAGTATCACACTTAGCAATAGAGATGGAACACTATTGAAGACTCTCTTCTCAATATGTCAACAATGCTGCTACATCAAAGCTATTTTATCTGATCTCTTATTAACTAAGATGTTAGGTACTTGCTTAATTCATAAACAGAACAAAACACATACACCTTCTGTTTTTCTCTCATGCCAAAATGTAATATTGCTTTGGTTTCACATCTTTTGCTTTGCCTGTTTGTTCTTAGTAATATTTCAAGGCTTATTTGTAATGAAAGACTAAATTGCCTTTCAACAGCATAGTTGTATATGCTATTTGTTGATTAATTACTTTTCTTTCAGTACTATGTCACTGTGAAACACCCAGGGCTACATAAAATAAGAAGCCCCACTGATAGCTTCTTCATAATCTATTGTAGTTCTACTACTCAAATTAGATTGGGTTCTCATTATCATATTTTCTACTATTCAGGCATTCAGGAATATATCAGCAGTTATGCACAGTACATTCCTCGGTATAAAATGAGCTGTTTGCAATAAGGAAGAGGATAATATGACCAGGTCTCCTTGATCAGTATGTTTGCCTCATAAAGAGGAACCCCATAATCAAATAACTTTGTTGAGCTAAAGAAGGATGTAACTACCTTTGGCACCCTAAACTACTTCCAGTTTTGGGGTTCTAAGAATTAAGTTGCTGTGTGTAATTAAAACATTGATGAGAATGGTATTTTTTGTCAGATTATGTTTGATAAAAGAAATAGAGCTACGAACATTAACATTTTATTTCCTCTATGCTGCCATCTAACGGTCATTTGGATATTTGGAGTCCAGGAATTGGTCCCCCTAAAATAAATGAATCTGATGTCTCATAAGATTATGTCTTAAACTGGTGTACAAAAAGAGAGAAAAAGGTGATCTAAATACCAAATAAATTTAACATTCAACATATATAATCCATCCTGTCTGGATGCTGGAAAAAACCCACACAGTATATTCTCCTCCCCTTTCACAAATATATATATATATGAAAGAAGAAAGAGCAGTAACCATTTTTTTCTTTTTTGTTATTAGTGCTGAACATATGTTTTTTTGTTTGTTTTTCTGTTTTATATTTTACCTTTTATGATAAACAAAAATAAATATACTTAAGATCATGTCTTAAACTGAGTCTGTCCTTATGTATTTTTTTCAGTCCTGATACCGGTAGATATCCTGTGTACTCTTGTTTTTCAAGGAGTATTCATCTACAAAAACTTCTAGGTGATCAATAGGAATGCCAAATAATAAGGTGTTTTGTTCCCAGTTTTAATAGAAGGCTAAGATCAGAACTATTATTTATTTATTTATTCATTTATTAGTCATATTTCTATGTCGCCCACTCTCCGAGGGCTCTGGGCGGCTTACACCAAAGACAGTATACTAAATAGCATATTGCCCCCAACAATCTGGGTCCTCATTTTACCCACCTCAGAAGGATGGAAGGCTGAGTCAAACTTGAGCCGGTGAGATTTGATCCGCTGATCTGCTGAACTAGCAGTCAGCTGAAGTAGCTGCAGTACTGCACTCTAACTACTGCGCCACCTCGGCTAATCTGAGGTGAGGTGGCGCAAGTTTATGGCTGTAAACTTGTACCTACTACAGGGGTGTCAAACTCGTGTCGTCACGGTGGCGTCATGTGATGTATCGGGACTTTCCCCCCCGTCACTAAACCGGGTGGGGGTGGGACCAGCACGTGACGTAACTGGTGCTCGGGCCGCGAGTTTCACACCCCTGACCTACTGAATTAAGGAACGTACCTTGTCATTCTCCAACTTCCAGTTTCACCACATTTCCGTAAAAGGCTAGCATACTACTCAACATATTGACAAAGAACTTTGATTGAACAGTGCAGTTATAGGATATAATAACGTAGGATATATGATATTCAGGATGTATCCATATCAGAATTTTATTTTTTATTTAAAAACACAGTGTACTTGTTAATAACAATACTCCTTTAAATGCTTCTAATACCTAAGTCTTTTCTAGTAATAGAAAATGTCTGGTAGTTGTGACCAGAAACTGTATGTATCGTCCCACCGCTTCCTCAGATTGGGCTTTGCATTTTCTCTTTTACTTGCTCCTGATAGAAAAATAGCATTGACAACTAGCTGCCTGGCAGCAAATAGAACTTCAATTCACAAAGATACTAAGTTCTCTTTATAGAAACTACCCTGTGAAATTTACCCAATGGCTTTGTACTTCCATGCACTGAGTAAGACTGAAATAAAGGTCAGCAATATCTTACATTCCCAAGAAAGCCGTAGAAGAGGAAACATCGAGGCATAGGTGTAAAGAGCAAAATTACATCTGTATGTGCATTTTACAAGTTCTTAATTTCCCAATTGCCCAAGCCACAAATGGAGACAGGAGAAAGGGAAGCAAGAGATGATTTTCCTTCCATCAGTTATGCAGTGAAGGAGAATCTAGGTCATAATTATTTCATCTGAGATTCATAGTTCATGAGTTTTGAAGCATGTTTGTGACTAAGTAAAAATATCGAAAGTTTGTGCATGTTGCTTTTACAATAAAAATGGTTTAAATAGTCAACAACAATCATAATCAAGCCAGACACCCATGAAAGCATAGATGGCCAATTCATTATTAAAGCACAGAGGAGCTCCATGCTCTGACACTTTTACACTTTCCCCCACGTCAGAAAACTCTTAATTTTTCCTGGACACAATTGCATCTGCTAGTAGAAGATTCTCTAGTTAAGTGTTCCAGGTTAACTCTTAGCACTAATTTTTGGTCTGTACTCAGTTTTGAATTCCTGGAATCACCAAAAAAATGTACAGAATGTTCTGTGAAAAATTGTTTCTAATACAGTCACACCAACAATTGTTGTCACTCTTGGCAGCCAAAGTGTATTTACATAAAGAATTCTCTCTATGATCAGGTAAAACAGGATTGGTCTGGAAATACTATTAATCATAATCATAATCATAATCATAGATTTATTTGTCAAGCATATATAAGATAACAGGTAAAAAGTATAAACATAATTTGAATACATGAAAAGAGTAAGCAAAAAGGAATATTAGGTCAGGGATGGTAGGCACGCTGGTCCACTTATGCACACCCCCTACAGACCTCTTAGGACTAGGGTGAGGTCAACAGTAGACAGTGTAAGGTTAAAGTTTTGAGGGTTTGGGGAAGAAACTACAGAGTCAGGTAGTGTATTCCAGGCATTGATCACTCGGTTACTGAAGTCATATTTTCTGCAATCGAGTTTGGAACGGTTTACCTTGAGTTTGTATCTATTATTTGCTCGTGTATTGTTGTGGTTGAAGCTGAAGCAGTAATTGACAGGAAGGACATCATGGCAGATAATTTTATTTACTATGCTTAGGTCAGACTGAAGTCGACGTAGTTCTAAGTTGTCTAAGCCCAAAATTTGGAGTCGGGTGGCATAAGGTATTTTATTGCGGTTAGAGGAATGGAGGACTCTTCTTGTAAAATATCTCTGGACTCTGTTGGTTGTATTTATGTGCCTAGAACTGTAAGGTATGAACCATATGGAAGATTCATGACCAAATCTCCAAGCAGTATTTCTCCCCACTAATGATAGACTAGGGAGAGAGGAAATTCCAATTTATATTATATTGCTACAGGGCTCCCACATCTGTGTTGAAAAAATACAGAGACTTCGGTATCTCTTTGCAACCATCTAATGTTCACCTAGATTTTTACAGTTTAAATATGGCAGTGCTAAGTGCCGCACAAAAAGGTTTAATCCTCCTAAACCAATTCCTTAATGCAATCACAGATTCACAGAAAATGGGATGGGAAATAGCACCCTGGCTGTGCAGCTAAAGCAGAAAGTTCCTTGGAGATTAAGGCAAAGATCTGTACTATTTGTAGTCTGTAGTTTGACCTAAGACGAAATGGAAAGATTAAAATATATCAGAAAAGACATTCAAACTGAAAGAATAGTTATCCCAAAAGATCCTAAAAAGGACCTGGTTAGAACTGGGTTCTGCATATTAAAAGTCTTATCAATTCAAAGAGGAGTACACAGACTGTTGTCAACAATTACCATTTATTTCTAGAACATATCAGAATAGAACAGAATATTCATTATTGGCCAAGTGTGATTGGACACCCAAGGAATTTGTCTCTGGTGCATAAACTCTTAGTATACATACAAGCAACAAAGTGATAAATCATAAAACATAAGATACAACCAACAAAATGATGGTCATCAGATACCAATAAGATTAGGTAATAGGAAAGATAAGAAGAATAATAGTAATACAGACCTACTACATGGTTAAATATCCTTAGGCATAAGACAGCGCTGTGGGAATTATGTGTTTAGCAGAGTGATCGTATGGGGGAAAAACACCCTGACTTTGTGTCTAGTTGTTTTGGCATGCAGTGCCCTATAGCAGTATCCTAAAGGGAAAAGTTGAAACAGTTTATGTCCAGAATGTGAGGGGTCTGTAGATATTTTCTCAGCCCTCTTTCTGCCTCAGTGGAAGGCAGGCGGATTCAAATGGTTTTTTCTGTGATCCTACCCATCTGTTGACGTCTGTGTCAGACAGTTATAGAAGTACAAATGATAGACTCAAGAACTTTATCAGCAGCTCCTTGGGAAGTCTAAGCTTTCTGAGTCGGCACAGGAAGAATATTATTTGCTGTGCCTTTTTAATGATGGTTCTAATGTTAGGTGGCCATTTCAAGTTCTGGGAGATTATAGAACCAGAAACTTGAAGGTTTCTACTATTGATAACTGTGTTGTGAGACATTATAAGAGGTGATGTAATAGAGGGCTCCTCTTAAAATCTACTATCATCTCTACAGTTTTAAGTGTGTTTAAGCGCTAGGAGGAAATGTTGTATAAAGAGAGACACTATTATATTTGGTCTCCATCTCTAACTTTGAGTGATTTGATAGTTGTCACTAGAAGGGTCAACAAGGCCGAGCAGGAGCACAGAAAGAGATTGCATTCCAAGTGCAGTACTACTGCTCATTCATCTATATTTATCCACACTTCCATAGTGACTTTGTTAAATCAAATTCTCCATTTTTTTCAGTTTCATTTTTTCAAATTTTGTTACACCTTATTTATTTATTTAAAATATTCATACAGCTGCCTATGTTAAATATAATGTCAACTTGCAAAGCATCCCTGGCCTGCTCTCGAGTTGCCATAGGCAGGAGGGGGGAAAACTGTAGGAGCAGCATGGCAGCCACAACCAGAAGCACATTCCATGCATACCTTTTTCAAGGCTGTATCCCAGGTTACTTGGAACAGTTGGAGGGGCGTGATCTCTACAGCCCGCGAAAGTGCTCCATTGGAGAATGTGATTTATGACACAACCTGGGAGGAGGGGGAAAACAGGGTCATAATTAGGCCATAAATTACATGGGGAAGAGCTGGCTTTACTTGGGTACATGCCAACATGTTGCTTCTAATAAATAACTGGATTTCTTTTGAAGCTTGGCTTGAGACTCATGATTTAATTAGGGCATCCGTCGGAACCCTGACACACAAGTCTTGGTAGCTCCCAACAATAAAGCCAACAACTATCAAATAAAAAAACCACAAAATCAAAAAATCAAAAAACTTACACCTCAATCATCTCCTTGTGATGCCCGATAACCAGCTCTAGTTATCCTCTTACTGTGTACTATTTTACCACCTGTGTAAAAAGCCAGATCTTTCCTTCCTTCCTTCCTTCCTTCCTTCCTTCCTTCCTTCCTTCCTTCCTTCCTTCCTTCCTTCCTTCCTTCCTTCCTTTTTCATTTTAAATATTGGTTCTAATTAGCTTTTATTCAGTACTTAAAATTCTAATTTTTATATATATTTATGTATGTACATAAATATATGTACATAAATATGTACATATATGTGTGTGTGTGTGTGTGTGTAGATAAATAGATAGATAGAAGATAGATAGATAGATAGATAGGAGCAGCTTTACTTAATTATGGTTCAGAGCCCTTATACACCAGTCAGATATCTCCATGGGATGAAATTGATGAAGACCTAACTGGGAGGGCACTGCATGTTTGCCAGGTTTAAAGAGGTCCATCCAGCATCATTTCTTTATGGTTCTCTGACTAGCAGAAGAAATATAAAATCTTTCTTTCTTTGTCTTACAGTATTCTTGAATCTTCATTGTCCTGGATTATGTTATACTATTCAGTATTTGCTTGCAATCCTGTTTACTGCTGTCAATAATTAGGCTATTATGGTAATTTCTAATATTACATTGGAATAAAGCCTTAGATATTCATACTGTGTGGTCATTACATCCCGATTCAAAAGAACTTCTGATCCAACACTGCTGGGTTGGGGACAGACTAATAAAATAATATACTTTCACTCATCAGAACAATTGTGATGAGTCATATATGAATAGCAAAAATAAAATGACAACAATAAAGCAGAAATATTGGATTACAGTGAATGTTGCAATTCTATTTTTTCTCTGGCTTCTGCTGCAGGAATGGACATAGGAATTTTATAATGTGTAAATCCATATGTACACAAATGACAGTATTATAGAATAGAAAGTGCTTTCTGTTGTTCCAGTGAATTAATGCTATTCTTTCTTCAGCTGAATTGTTTTAATTGATACTATCCTTAATTAAGTTTAAAAAGTCTTATTTTTACTTCAATTCATCACTTGTACTATTTCCAAAATAATTTCAACAAATTCATTAAAACATTCATTACATTGTTATATTTAAGTGTCAATCATTGATTGCTACATTTCTATTTGGAGTTTTGATTTAGAAGCATTGTCAGTTTCTATTTATTGGTTACTTGCAAAAATAAGGAATAAATGTTAGCTGATCATTTATGTAGGCAGCACAAAACAAACAACATCTGGTTCACACAAATGTGTGAATAAACAGAAAATAAAGTTTTCCCTTGATTACAAGAACTTCTATTGATTCTTTGCTGACAGAGTTGATAACTGTTAGCCTCAACATAGAACTGGATGGAAAGAAGACCTGAACCCAGAAAAGACTTAGATCTTTTCTAAATGGAATATGGATAAAGTATCCGTATCCATTTTCTTCTCCATCTCTACGGCTACATTATTCCAAAGAGTTCCACCCAGAGAAAATTTGAGGAGTGGGGCTACTCTAGGCGGTCAGCAAAGCAACTCCTCCAGTACAAAACTTATTCGGAATTAAAAGCTCGTTCTTTCCAAGCTATTTGATTATTGATGGACAAATTGCTCTCACTTGGTCTGATTAAAAATAAATCTGTACCCGATTACAATATGGGAGAAATTTAGCAAGATGCTTTCATGTCTTGATGAGTTAAATTAACTCACTTCTTCTTGTTTTTGTTTTCTATTTTTATTCTGGCACAGACAATGACTGTCAGATTTTCCAGCCATCTTTTTTATTATTTGGTCAGTCTCTTCTGCATACTCTCATGCTGGTATTGCTACACGTCTTTAATTAGTTTCAACACAGTCATCAGCTTTGTGATTAGCTTTGCATCTTGAAACACCTGGTGTGATTTCAGAAATTACTTGCCATCTGGCTTAATATCAGATAATTATAGTAACTTAATGGCAGAATTTTAAAAAGGAGCACCATTTGCTGAGACACTTGTAATTTCTTCACTTTAAATCATTCACGCTTATTTACACTGAACCACATTTCAGAGTATAGCGTATATCAAAGATTTTTAGTTGTAAAACATTAAGTTTTCTCTCTGCATGTCTTCTCTGATCATGTCCCCTTTTGTGGACTTTCCAAGCGAAATATTTGAGAGTTTTAAAATCTCACTTTATTTTAATTGTTGGCAGTCCTGTATATCAAAAGGCCTGTATGAATTGCAATTTTAAATTTACTAGAATAATATTTAATGACTTCTTTTGCTTATGAATAAATGAGGCAGCAAATGTGTCTTGCTTGGCAAGTAAATGGTTAGACTATGCAGGGGGCTACTTCTGAGGCATACACATAAATGGAAAGTCTGACAATGTGGCACAGATGTGTTCTTTCTTTGTTGTAGAATGCAATGCTGTTAGAGGGCCAAAAACAGTTGGTTGGTTATATTCAACAAAGCGCTGTAGGAAGTTAGCACCCACCCCTTTCCTAGAGGAATGAAATATTTTGGGAAATATTAAAAAGGCAGAATATTATGTTTCCCTGGATGAGAAATAGAGAAGCATGTTTTAAACACGAAGCAGGTCCCATCTTCCTGCCCCCACCCTTTGTCAATGGGCCAGAGGCAGAAACTCAATCTTTGTCAATGGACCATCATCTGCAACACAATAGGACCCATCTAGCAACAGAAACTCACCACATGGCACCTGGGAAGATTACAGCAGCCAGCAAGGCAAGCTAAGACCCCCACCCCCTGGGAGTCTGACAACCAATCAGGATACTCTTTCTGGGCCCCAGGAAGTTCAAAGCCAGAGAGGACATAAACCCTGTGGACTCACTGCGTCTCACCCTTTTCTGTTCAGGAACTCAAACCATGTGATCCTGTCCACCATTAAACAAACTTTCCAAGCAGTCTCCATGTTTCCAGTGTCTTTTTCCCCACTTGGAGCTGAACCCAGAAGAATATTTCTTCTTACAGTGCTATATGAAGAACACACTCTCTCTCCCTCCCCCTCCCCCTCTCTCAATCAATCAATCAATGAATGACTTAGTAATGAACTTCATGCCACATGACTTGTTTTATGATTATTTCATTTTTTTCTCTTGTGATTAAGGTAAAGAATGAATCCTCCAGACAGACAGACTTTTCTCTTAATATCTTTTAGCCAATGCTATTGTGAAAACAGCACCTTAAGTTATTGTTTCACATGCTTTCCTGTTCTTAAAATTATTCAGTAATTTCTGGAGAAATGAATTTGTTTATTCTATATAGACTCATAGCAGTTAACAAAGGAAAATACATATAGATCGTCCTTGTCTTATGACCACAATTAAGCCCAAAATTTCCATTGCTAAGCAAGACAGTTATTAAGTGAGTTTTGCCCATTAGTTACCACAGCTGTTAAGTGAATTGCTGCAATTGTTAAGTTGGTAACACAGTTATTAAGTGAATCTGGCTTCTCCATTGACTTTGTTTGTCAGAAGGTCAAAAAAAGTGATAACATGACCCCAGCACACATCAACGGTCATAAATATATGCCAGTTGCCAAGTGTCCAATTTTTGACCATGTGATCATGGGGATGTTACAACAGTTGAAAGTGTGAAAACTATCAGTTACTTTTTTCAGTGCTGCTGTAACTTTGAACAGTCAATATACGAATGGTTGTAATTTGAAGACTACCAGTACAATAAAAGGTCTATTGTAAAAATAAAAAATAGAGGCAACAATAATAAATTATGAATTACATTACTTCCCACACTAGTTCACAATAATACCTTGATGGTACAGTGGTCTAAGCACCCTGTTATTAACACAGCTGCCTGCAATTACTGCTGGTTCGAATCTCTCCAAGGCTCAAGGGTGACTCAGCCTTCCATCCTTTCTAAGGTAGGTGAAATGAGGACCCAGTTTTTGGGGGCAATAAGCTGACTTTGTATAAAATATACAAAAGTATGAAGGCTATTGCTTAATGCATTGTAAGCCGCCCTGAGTCTCCGGAGAAGGGCGGCATATAAATCAAATTTAAAAAAAAAAAACACAATAAATCTTCTGATCTGTTTGGGAGCTATAGTTTTAATTTGGGGATTTTAAATTGGATTTTTAGCATTATTTATTGTCTTGTTTTTATTGCTGTGAGCCACCCCGCGTCCTTCGGGAGAAGGGCGGCATATAAATATTATCAAATAAAATAAATAAGTAAATAAATACAACAACAAAACCATCAAAATTGACAGGTGGCAATCAGTCCAGGAAGGCTCTCTGGGAAAAAAATGGTCAAGCAGAAAGGAGGCTTCCAAAGAGTGATAATTCCACTACACTAGAGCTTAAAAAAACATTGATGTTTGGCCTCAGCCCCTGTCTTGTCATGGAAGACATCATCAGCTTCTCCAGGAATCTACGCGTTAGAATTAATGCCCCTGTAGGGAGTCAAATCTAACCTTTGAATTGTACCCAGAAATCTATTAGTTACACATTTAAGGGTTATGTAATAGGTGCAATATGATCATAGTGATAAAGACCTTTCTGGATGATCTTCAAAGGCAGCCTCAGGTACTCCTGCAGAAGTCCAAATGATACTTAGTGATGAAGTCATATGTTACTGTAGCCAGATTCTCTTGTTTTAGTATATATTGGTCTGTATATTTCCAGTGGTATGCTATCTCTCCATAATTCTAATGAAACTGGTTGGCCATGATTTTGAAGCACTCAGGAAGCTTATTGCCAACAGAACTATAGTCAGAAATATAAAACAAATTCCTCCTAATGAATATTAATCAAGATTGAAAATATAGCCATTCATAACATTCTGCCAAAGCCTAAATAAATTATGTTCACAAAACCACGGAACAGAGAAAAACAAGAAAGAATGATTTTACAAGAGATTGGATTTATTTCGATTGGTTAAATTGACAACCTCCTAAAATGCAAGGAAAAATTATTGGTGTAACACGAAGAACGAACACAAATCTTCTTTCATACAAAACTTTTAAAATTGTGGCTGGAGTCATAATTCTAGCCTACATTTGTTGCATTTATTTAATAAAGTGTTTTTTATCAGGGAAACCTGGTCTACCCAAATATGGGATGGAGCATACTGCTTCCTCCTTTCAGCCTTTCAGCCCCAATCCAGGAGCCTTTGCAGGCAGCCGTTTTCGCAACAAACTATTTTTGTGGTTTTTGTGGTAAAATATAAATGTAACACATTTATTTATAAAGTTTGTAGCTCCTTTTTATTCAGAGGTTCAAGATGGGACAACACGTTTTTCTTATTTTTTGCTACAGTAACTACCCTGTAACATGGGTTGTGCTGAGAAAGAGCGTCTGGCTCAAAGCAGTGGTGAAATGTAAAATTTGTTACTACCGGTTCTGTGGGCGTGGCTTGGTAGGAGGGGTAATGTGACTGGGTGGGTGTGGCCAACTTTTTTTTTAACTTTTAAAACCATTTTTTCTATAACGTCTTTGGCCAAAAAAATGCTTTTAAAAGCCTCTGATGATCCCAGCTGAGTTGCCTGATCATCAGAGGCTTTTTTTTCTTCTAAAAACATTTTTTCTACAACCTCTTCGGCCAAAAAAATGCTTTTAAAAGCTTTTGATGATCCCAGCTGAGTTGCCTGATCGTCAGAGGCTTTTTTTTCTTTTAAAAACATTTTTTCTACAACCTCTTCAGCTGAATGTTTTAATGTTTAAAAATGTTTTTAGAAGAAAAAAAAGCCTCTGATGATCTGGCAACTCAGCTGGGCTCGTCAGAGGCTTTTAAAAGCATTTTTTCTACAGCCTCTTCAGCTGAAGAGGTTGTAGAAAAAATGCTTTTAAAAGCCTCTGACGATCCTAGCTGAGCCGCATGATCATCAGGGGCTTTTTAAAAAACTTTTAAAAGCATTTTTTCGGCGGAAGAGGTTGTAGAAAAAAATGCTTTTAAAAATAAAAAAAAGCCTCTGATAATCGCGCCGTTCAGCTGGGCATGGGGGGGGCAGGGATGTTTGCTACTGGGTGATCCGGTCCGAACAGGGAGCATTTCACCCCTGGCCCAAAGTCTCCTAGAGAATTTATGTGGCTTAGGCAAAGTCACCTAATCAAACATCCCAGCTATTGCTCTCTCTTTCTCATGCATACTGTATGGCTTATGATTGGGTTTTTCACAAAGTCTGAATTTTGACATGGATTGGGATAATTTTGAATGACTGCCATTTACACGAGACAATCCAGATAGACCTAAGTGCTTCCTTCTTTTTCTGTGAAGCTTCATCACTGATTTCTATCTCTGGTTCACTGATGTTCTGTGAATGATGGCATCATGGCAATTGCAGCAAATGGGGGGGGGGAAGCTTTGCCCTTTGCATTGTGTGCGAGGGAGGGAGGGAGGAGATTGGACTCAGTGAAAGTTTATCTTCAACTCGCAGTAATTCTTGAAATCACATCACTGTCAATCACTCCCAATCACACGGCTTGGATAAGTGATGGGATGATGGGAGCAAACAGAGGCAATTCTTGGGTATGATTCAGAGTTCAGGGTAACTAGAGACATAAAAAAAAAAGGCTGGAGTACTGTAGTTAAATTGCAGTCAGTCAGTGGATTACAGGAAATTTTGGGAACATGGTGGAAGAAATAGGAACACATTATGTTTTTAGAACTGGAGATTAAATCCTAAAGTACAGAACAAGGTATCTCTGAATAGCAACACTGAAAAAGGACAATGGTCTGACTGGCAAGACATTGGAATCACTGATGCCAGGATACTGTCAAGGTGATATTTTGAGAGAGGAATGTCAGTATACTTTTTCTTCCCACTTTACACACAAAAGAAACCTGCTTTTCTTACAGAACTAGGCAGTAGGGCTTCCATGGCCTTATTCTTGAGCTGAAGAATTCCAAATGGTCACTAGAGGGCACCAGAGAGAATCATAATTTTTTATTTCTTTCCTGCCATTTATCATATGGAAGTTTGCAGCCCAAACATGACAGCCCTTATCATGTGGGGGAATGCATGCATACATGCAATTCAGCCTCTATAGAGAGATTTGTTCCATAAAATATTCTAAAATGATGAAAGAGTCTAAAAAAACAATGTATGGCTGCACCACATTTTTACTGCTTGATAGGAGGACAGTTGTATCATTTTACTTCACAGTTAAAGAAGAGAGGAGAGAAACATATCCTGAGAGAGAGAGAGAGAGAGAGAGAGAGAGAGAGAGAGAGAGAGAGAGAGAGAGAGAGAGAGAGAGAGAGAGAGAGAAGTTCTTTTTCTTTTTACTGCTATGTGAAGAATTCTCTTTGTATCTGAACTGCAATCTTTAGTTAAGAAAGGCATTAAAACAGACTATCCTTGAACTAAGTCAGAGAAGGGCAAGTGGTTTATAAACCTCAAGTTTATCCCTTGAAATGGGCAGGACCACTTTGTAGAGTCCTAATATGAATCTCTACCTGCCACAGAGAGGGCTCGCAATCTGGGTGTCCTCCTGGATGCACGGCTGTCTTTAGAAGAGCATATGACGGCTGTGGCCAGGGGGGCTTTTTATCAGGTTCGCCTGATTTGCCAGTTGCGTCCCTTTCTGGACCGGGACGCCTTGTGCACAGTCACTGAGGCCCTTGTTACCTCCCGGCTGGACTACTGTAATGCTCTCTACACGGGGCTCCCCTTGAAGAGCACTCGGAGGCTCCAACTGGTCCAGAATGTGGCCACGCGGGTAATTATGGGTGCAACCCATTGTGCCCATGTAACACCTTTCCTGCGCGAGCTGCACTGGCTCCCAGTGGTCTTCCAGGTGAGATTCAAGGTGTTGGTTACCGCCTTTAAAGCGCTCCATGGCTCAGGACCTGGGTACCTACAAGACCGCCTTTTGCCACTGATAGCCTCCCATTGTCCAGTTCGCTCCCACAGAGAGGGACTCCTCAGGGTGCCGTCGGAAAAATTATGTTGGCTGGCGACACCCAGGGAGAGAGCCTTCTCTGTGGGAGCCCCTGCCCTTTGGAATGAACTGCCCCCGGACATACGCAAGATCTCTGACCTCCGAGTTTTCCACTGTGCTCTTAAGACCCTGCTCTTCCGACAGGCAGGGCTAGCTTCATAAATTGAGTTTTAAATTTGGAATTCTTAAATTTTTGGGGTTTTTAGTTAATTGGCCTTAAATGTAATACTTTTAATAATTTTTTAAATTTAAATTGTGATATTTGTATTGTGTTTTTACCTGGCTGTACACCACCCCGAGTCCTTCGGGAGAGGGGCGGTATAGAAATAAAATTATCCTTATCCTTATCCTTATCCTAATATATTGCCAAGATCATATCTTCTTTCCCAGGGTCAGCCTAGTGGAGACGTTATTAAGGGACAAGGCAGTAGCAGAAAGAAAAGCTGTAGTAAGCCTAGGTTATTAGTAGTAAGGGTGCAGCAATATGTAACAATATGTAGTTCCATCAATGCAGCTAGCAAAGCACTGGCTGAAGACAGTAGAAGTGCTTCCTTTGGTCTCCCAACTTGAAAGTAGGACTCAAAAATACCGAGAATAAAGGAAAAGGCCACAACTCTTAACTGTCTCACCTAGTGGCGAGGGAGATGGGGATGATAATGATGACCATGATAGATGTTGGCATCATTTGCAGAAGACTTTTTGACTCTGGTAGTTTTGTCTCTTCCAGTGTAGCCTGTTTATGAAATTAAAGCATTAAACATATGTCTATGGAGATTCTCAGTCATCCAGGTCATGGTTGTCCCAAAGGTGCTTTTTCAAGAAGCAACTTTTTAGTTTTTCTTTGAGGATGTTTCGCTTCTCATCCAAGAAGCTTCTTCAACTCTGGCTGGATGGTGGGGAATGGAAGGATTTATACTCCTTGCAGACCGCTGGTCATTTGTATTCTTTTAGCAAGTCATTAAGGCCACCTGGAGGTTTATCGGTGTCAACAGGATACCCTGAGTGGTGCAAATGGGTGTGGAGCCTTCTTGGAACTGTTGAAAGGACTGTGTTGTAGACTGGAGATAGATGATGTCGTATCCCTCCCTCTCTGTTGAGAGAGGGCTGTTCAATTTTGACATAAATGGCCTCTTTTTTAAAAAAAAAATTTGATTTATATGCCGCCCTTCTCCGGAGACTCAGGGAGGCTTACAGTGCGTTAAGCAATAGCCTTCATACTTTTGTATGTTTTATACAAAGTCAGCTTATTGCCCCCACAAACTGGGTCCTCAATTTACCTACCTTAGAAAGGATGGAAGGCTGAGTCAACCTTGAGTCTGGTGAGATTCGATCTTACTTTAATTGCAGACAGCTGGTGTTAAATTACAGTGCTTCTGTCTGTTGAGCTATCCAGGCTCAACAGACTCCTCTTTCAAACCAGCGGCCATCTCTGTCCAAAATGTGGACTTTGCTATCTTCAAAAGTGTGGCCTTTGCTTTTTTAATGCAGATGGACTGCTGAATCTAGTCCTGAAGAAGCTTCTTGGATAAGAAGCAAAACAACCTCAAAGGAAAAACTAGAAAGTGCAGTTACCTCTTGAAAAATCACCTTTGGAACATTAAACATATGCTTGTTGTCACAAAAACATCTACATTTTAAAACTGTTGCAGCTGCAGATGTTTCTTTGTTAATGTTGATCTCCATAACTTAGTGGAGCATTAAATTGCTGCTATGTGTAAAACGGCTAGTAATGAACCTGATCAACAGTCCCTTTTTAAGCTTAACCACTCTCTCTCTCTTGGTCAACGCATAATAGGCGGTGTTCTGCCAGATAACAGTGACTCCATCTAGTGATTATTTCTTAATCCTCCCATCTATGTCATGGAAACAAGTTGATTTATTTTCCATGGGTGGCCATGGATGGACCCTGGCCTAACACTCTTTTTAAAATCTTCTTGCACTTGACAATTTCTCATCGGTGGGACCAGTGCTGGAATTCAATTTTTTTTTACTACTGGTTCTGTGGGCGTGGCTTGGTGGGCATGGTATGGCTTGGTGGTCGTGGCTTGGTGGGCCTGACAGGGGAAGGATACTGTAAAATCTTCATTCCCACCCCACTCCAGGGGAAGGATACTGCAAAATCCCCATTCCCTCCCCACTCCTGGGCGAAGGATATTGCAAAATCACCAATCCCACCCCATTCTGGGGCCATCCAGAAGTGGTATTTGCCAGTTCTCTGAACTACTCAAAATTTCTGCTAACGGTTCTCCAGAACCTGTCAGAACCTGCTGAATAGCACCCCTGGGTGTGCCAACAGAGGAAGCAGAACAGGCAAACCCAATAGCACTGCTTGAGTTTGGCCTAAGTAGGAAGCCACTGCTTTTGGTTTAGGAGGACTGTAAATTGTCATCCTGACAGATTAGGGCAAATAGAATGTGACATTAGAAAATGGTTACAGGCGCTTATATTCCTACTGTGGACATCTGGTTATGTACATTAAACTTTATAAAAACAGCCAGGATGTGGAGAAAAAGAAACTGAAAGAAGAAAAATATTTATACATCACTTTTAAAAAATAATAATAATCAAGTACTGGCAAATAAAACCCACTAATCTGGTTTGTCAGCAGTGATCCCACTTTCCTTCTTGGTCTCTGCCTCTTCCTGCTCACCACAATACAGGCATATCTCAGAGAATTGCAAGTTTGGGTCCAGACTACCACAATTAAGTGAGTAGTGCAATAAAGTGAGTGACATGAATTTTTTAGTTTCCCAATGCATGTAAAAGTTACTTTTACCTTACACTGTAGTCTATTAAGTGTGTAGTAGTATTATGTCTAAAAATGTACATATCTTAATTAAAAATAATTTATTGCTAAAAGATGTAATCGTCATCTGTGCCTTCAGGGAGTCATAATCTTTTTGCTGGTAGAGCGTCTTGTTAAAAACAGAAAGCAATATCTGTGAAGCGCCATAAAGCAAAGCACAAAAGAATTTGGAAAGGCAAAAAACAGGAGAGAAAAATAGTTCCTATTTTTCTGGAACAAGAACCCAGAAGTGAAAAAGAGATGGTTTTGTTGCTTTTGTTGTTCCCTGATGCCTATTAGATCCTGGCAATGAGAGGCAATAGCAGTGTTTGTGTCGCATGCATGCACGCACACACATGCCTGAGCGCATAGAGCCCATGAATAAGAAAAACAGCTACTACAGAGAAGAAGGATCAGGGCAGGAGAAGGTTTGTAACATCCCATTTCACTGATTAAATTTTTTTAAAACGGCAAATGAATGTAAAATAAAAGTTCAGTAATGCTCATTCTAAATCAACATGTGGGTTTGGATGCTGCTGTCTTATCTTCATTAAAAGATAAATGCAAGCTGTTTTGGATCAAGATTTGAAAATTGTTCACATGTAAGTGTGAAAGGATTCGAGTATGCCGCATGATGTCACCACATACATTTTGTCATCTTGATGTAACCTCAGTGTGCTGTGGATTCAGAAAGAATTTCTAGAAAGAACTAAGGTATCTTATGATTAATGATTACCTATAACCTATCATATTGCTGTTTGTATGTACACTGAGAGCTTATGCACTGAAGACAAATTCCTTGTGCGTCCAATTACTCTTGGCCAATAAATAATTCTTTCCTTTCCTTTCCTTTCCTTTCCTTTCCTTTCCTTTCCTTTCCTTTCCTTTCCTTTCCTTTCCTTTCCTTTCCTTTCCTTTCCTTTCCTTTCCTTTCCTTTCCTGTTCCGTTCCATTCCATTCCATTCCAAGCCTGGATACATTTTTATGCTAGTTCAGTACTTACCTTGGCCAATACTTTGGTAGGTGGCCTTAATCAGTTGACAGGCCTACTTCTGAGTCTCCTGCTGGTATACAGTTGATGAAGCTCTTACCTGTCTGACATTTTTCAGTCTCTCATAATCAGGGTCTCCAGGCAGTATTTGATTTATACCTACATTTTTCTTTTTACTATGGGTAAGACCTTCCTTTAGATGATGAGTAACCTACTATTATTGATTATTCAGCTCTGTCTTTTAGTTTCCTCTATCTCAGCACAGAAAGGACACTTAGAAATTTTCACTGACTTAGGCAGGAAAAGCTGCAGAGAATTTGAAACCCAAGAGATAATTCTTTTCCCAAAGTACAGCTCTCTACTATACATTTTAGGTGTTGGTGCTGATGGTATATCTATATATTAAAGTTTCAGAAAGCTTATTAAATCAGTATTTATATTTCATATCTTTCTCCATACAATATTCATAAAATTCTCCTCATGGTAGAACAATATGAAAGTAACTTCTATAAGTTTGGCAAGCCAGCGAAATGAGAATGAAGCATCTTTTTCATCATCTTATTAATAAGTTTATAAAATTTATAATGAATGCAGAAGAATCTGGAAAATGTCTTATGACCAAAGCTAGAAATGTTTTGAATTGCTTATGAATAATATTTTATTGATCATTTTAAATATTATACTGTATTGTTTTCCATACTAAGAATTGTAAACGAATCTGAATCTAATTTTCTTTTTAAAGTTGGCATTTGTGCAAAAAGAAAATCAGTGATACTGAAGTACCTTTTATCTGAATATTTTCAAACTAGGCTTATCATATTCTTATTTTTAAAGCAATGTAGCTTGTCATGAATAATTTTGAGGGCAAGTTACATATATATTTCACATAAATAAATTAATTAATAATTCAGAAATAAGTCATTCATAAATTTAAACGCTTGAAAGATGGTTTCTATTTTTTTAAAAAAGTTGAGACCAATTAAAAATAACAGATGAAAGAATTTCAACAAAAATTAGCAACAATCCTTAATGCTCAATTTAAAGCATAAATATCTAACTGCGGTTAGCAGTTGGAGACAGAAATGGTAGGGAAGGGAAAATGTGACATTAGATGCTTTTCCCATGATGCTTTTTATTCATGCTTGATAATTGTTACTTTGTGTCACATCCTATTTTTTGTATTTAATTATTGTAATAAAATGTTTTTAATAAATAATTCTATCATCATCTTCTATACTATGGAGAAATATTCCACTAATTATGGAATAACATGTTAATGCTTTGTTGTTAATAGTTACAAGTAATTGGTTTGTGTCAACTTGCCTAATAAAGAATGGCTGAACTAATCTTTAATTCAAATTAGTTTCCATTTCCAAAAAATCAAACTAGGTGAATATTGTTATTATTTTTTATCACAGTTGTATACATTTAATTTCTAATTCCACCTTTTGTTTAACATTTGTGTTTATCACAATTTTAGAACTGTGTTACTTCCTTGATTAGAGAGAAAGGCCACGTCTACATTTAGAGATGTAACAGAAAAACTGAAGTAATTAATTGTGGGTTTTATGATTAAGAAGAAAGTAGATAATAGATTAAAAAGAGTTTTTCTTTTTGTAATCACAGAATAAGAGATAAGTTTGTAATCATACTTGTATTTGCTACAAATAAAATCAGAAGTTATATATATATTTCTTTTTTCTTTCTGCACATTTGTCTTTTGCTTTCTTCCTTTTCTATACTTTATCTTAGTTTTTGTTACTTACCTTCTTTTAAAACTTTTAATACAATTTATATATAAAAAACAATTTTAAACCTGCCTTAAATTTGCCTTAAGAAGCATCTGGAATGAAAACTCTAAATTCAAGCTACCACCATTGTTGAAAACCTGGACTCTTATTTACTATGAATAATAATATTATTACTGTTAAAGAGCTATGGAAAATACATGCTTAGCATCACAAGATAGAAAAACCTGCACATGGATTAGAGAACAAACGAAAGTATGGGTTGGTCACATAGCAAAAAAAACTGATGGTAAGTGGATTATAAAGGCAGTCATAGAAAGGATTCCACTTGATAAAAAGTGTTCACAAAAAAAAATAAAAACGGGGCAATGACATCAGCAAGTGTTGTGAGCCCAATTGACAAAAGAAAGCTCAAGAACATATTGGTTGGAAACATGTGGAAGAGGCCTTCATCCTGCAGTGAATAGACAATGGCTAGAATGAGTAACATTCATGTTTTAGCCCAGGAATTAGGATGATATGCCTTTCAATAGGAGCTGCAGTTTGTAGCTTTCCCTTGTGGCACAGACATCTGCTTTGCCTATTATGGAACTAAAACTCTTTGAATCGGGCTGTTCCTTCCTCAACTTTTTGAGTTTTATATCCAAGCTGATAATTTCTTGTCTTTCCTAGTAGGTGGACAAAAAAAAGCAACCATTATTCCTAAGTATTTGAGGCTCTCATTCCAAGGGTTGCATTTGATCTAACATAATTTGTTGGAGATTTCATGGCCACAGATGCAATTTAATAGAAATAGTGAGTTTTCAGTTCACCACTCAGAGGTAGCCTTGTCATTTTTCCCCCACCGGCCATAATTTGAATGATGTCAAGTCATTTTCTGAATGAGCTATCTTAGCAGTAGCTGCTTAGAGCAGTGCTAATGCTGGATGACAGAGGTGAACAATGACTGCTTTGTCAAGTGACTGAATCATTTCAACAGCTGCAGTTCCTTGGAGCTGTAGTAGGCCCCCGAGCACTATATTGCTCTTACAACAAATTTGAGCTACGCTTGTAAGCCCTGAAACACCAGAATCGTTATATTCTGTTTCTCCTGTAAAGTGTTAATAAGTCAAGAAATTGTCAGACCATAATTTTTTTAATGCTGTTTAATATTTTCACCATAGGTATGTATAATAACACATCAGCACCTTGACTAAGAGGTTATGGTAGAAATATTGTTTGGTCTGAAAAAGTTACTTGAACTTCATGCATGCGATTCAGTCTAGCTCGGTGAATTTTTGCAGTTCCTCTCTTTTCAAAATGCCGATTCTCCTATGACATCAGCTGATTTTCCATATGTATTCATTTCATATTTTAAAAATAATATTTAAAAATAAATATTTAATAATAATATTTAAAAATAAATATTAAAAATCTAGCAGGGGTAGGCAACAAGGGCCCCAAGGGCCCTAATGAGTGCATAGGTATATTCACAAAATCACGTTAGATTCTTTATCCCAGTAGACATTTTTTTTTTAAAAAAAAATCTTTTAATAATATTTTATGGAATAAAGCATTCTGTCAAGGAAACTACCAATATCTATCACCACCTGCATACAAGAATGCCTTTGGATGCCATGTATGCTGACATTGTAAACCACTCAGAGAGTGCTGTCAGTTACTGTGGAGCAGTATATTTGTCTAAGTGTTATTGCTATTGCTAATTTCTTTTCTAATCACATTCATTTATTTGTTTGTCAAACATGTACAAGATAACAAGTATAGGTATGAATATAAACATAAACAAAGGAAGTAAATACAAATAAATGGGGACAGTAAAACAGGGACGGTAAGCACGCTGGTGCGCTTATGCACGCCCTCTTTACGGACCTCTTAAGAAGGGAGTGAGGTCCACGGTAAACAGTTTGAAGTTGAAACTGTAAGGGTTTGAGGCTGTAACAATGGAGTCGGGTAGAGCATTCCAGGCGTTGACCACTCTGTTGCTGAAATCGTATTTCCTGCAATCGAGTTTGAAGCGGTTTACCTTGAGTTTGTATCGATTGTTTGCCCATGTACTATTGTGGTTAAAACTGAAGAAGTCGTTGACAGGCAAGACATTATAGCAGACAATTGTGTGTACTATGCTTAAATCGGACTGCAGGCGGTGCTATTCCAGATTATCCAAGCCCAAAATTTTAAGCAAGGTGGCATAGGGAATTCTATTGTGAGTAGAGGAGTGGAATACTCTTCTCGTGAAATACCTCTGAACCCGCTCAATCATGTTAATGTCCAAAATACAGTGTGGGTTCCAGGCGGACAAGCTGTATTCAAGAACTGGTCTGGCAAAGTTTTTGTATGCCTTAGTAATACAATATTACCAGAGAAGAAACTTCGCAAAATTAGGTTAACTCAGAAATTGCTTATTAACTACTTTTCAGTTATTAGAAACTTTTGGGGTAACAAATCTAAAAACATAGGGTGAGTCTGCCTTCAATCCCTAATGAAAGAAAACCTTAATTGCGAGCTTAAGAAATTATTTTTTAATAAACGGCAAAAAGTTTATTAAAATTATTATTTTAGGATTCTACAAATGGATAGAGTCCAGATAAATTTGAAATCATATTTTGGAATTAATTATGAATAATCCTTCCCCCTGGGAAAATGCTTTTGTTTTGTTTGTTTGTTTTTAAAAAACAATAACATGAGATTTTAAAAATTGGACACTAAAGGAAGCTAAAGATTTTAGTTAAAGGAGAACACATACACTTGACATAATGGAGCAAAACATTCTAAATTTGGAAATTTCAAAAGGATGCTTTCAAAAAATGAAGTCAGAATTTAATATTAACAATGTCCACAGCAAAATCTGCCTCTGTGAATAGACTCTGTATAAAAGAAAAGGAACTGGTTTTACTGGATAAAACAGAAATTGAGTTGAAAGTATCTGCCTCTGCCTCCCAGCATCCATCTGGTATTCATCTGGCTAGTGTCCTTGCAGCAAACATCAAACAGCCTACCTCCTCCGTGTCTGCTGCCTCTGCCATGGAAAGCTGAAGCCTTCGCTGCTGAGCAGCTGATTGGTGGTTGGATCAGCCTCCTGGAATACCATCAATCAGCTGTTCTAGGCAGTGGAGATCGTCACTACCTGTTTGCTGCCACCTGTTCACTGCTGCCAATCACCGGCAATAGACAGCAGCGAATGGGTGGCAGTGAATGGACGATGGCGATCAGGTGGTGGTGAATGGGCAGTGGCGAACGGAGGCAGTGGTGAATGGGTGGCAGTGAGCGGCGGTGAACAGGCGGCAGTGGTGGCAAACCCCGCCACCTAGAACAGCTGATCAGCAGTATTCTGGGAGACTGCTAATCAGCTGCTCGGCAGCAAAGTCTCCAGTGTTCCCCGGCAGCGAATGCCACCCCCGCACCAACTCCCGGCCGCAAAATTCGCTCTATAAGATGCACAGACATTTCCACCCATTTTTAGGGGGAGGCAAAGTGTGTCTTATAGTGCGAAAAATATGGTAAATTACAAGAATGACATAGAAAATGATGTTACAATGGACATACAAAAGAAATCAGCTGATGTTTTTTTAAAAAAGGAACAGATGAACAATAAACCAACAGAGTGACCTGGATAATTTTTTCTGTATTGGTCTTACAAAAGACATTTGTTAAATTTTGAAGAATCTTATGAGAAGGAACAACAAAGAAATCAAAATAAATCTACATTATTTTAATAGTCTTAAGATGGTTAGACATAAAAGGAAGGAATATAAAGTTGGTTTATTTGATCAAAGTTAAAATAGGTATATTGTTATTTCTGGTAATTCTTAATGGACTTTTACTGAAAGAATGAAATGATGATGATTTATGGATTTGTTTATAGACAAGCGATGGGATTTGGGAAGAAGAAATCATTTAAAATGAGGTGAAAAGTTACTAAGATTTTTTATGCTTGTGATGAAGGTTGGGAATTACTTTTTCATATATTTCTTTTCTTCTTATTTTTTTTAATGCTTTATGTCTTTCCTAGTTTTTCCTTTTACTCTTTTTTTCTGACTTTCTTTCTTAATATGGTTTGTATTAACTTTTTACATTTCAATTTTACATTATAATTAATAAAATTACTTGGGGAAAAAGAAAATAAAAGGGAAGGTGGAATTACATTCAGACTTGCAATGTTCAGACTTGTAAATTTACAGTAAAAGTAGTGTTAGCATTCATGGTTTGTACTTGTCTGGGCTGTCTCAAGGGCTGACCCACGGTTCTAACTGCTCAATACTAGAAGAGGGATATTAGATCAGGATATAATTTAAAATATATCATTCATACAGTACTAAGGTGTTTATTGGATGGATGGATAAAAATAAATAAATAAATAGAATAAATTTATTGGTTAGCTTTAAAAGTAAAATATCTCCCTTTTCAAACACACAAATACAGACACAGAATAACATAATCCAGTTTTTTCGTAATATTTTGAAGCTTCCTCTCAACAATACATGGGCAAAAATATCTCTTGGAACTAGATGTGTTTCAGCTCCTTTGAAATCAAATCAGCCTAAAAACGCCTAAATCTGTGCTGGATTGTTGCCATGATACTTTTGCATTATATTCCATGTTGTTATGTTCAGAGTTTATCTCCTGCCATTCTGTGCCTCTTACTATTTTGTCACCAGAGTCAATTAGTTGTTCATGACTAGTCCATCTCTTTTCAACTGCTAATGAATATTGAGCACATCTAAATCCTAGTTAATGAAAAGCATGAATATTCAGCTGTCTCTCCATTCCAGTATAATTCCAATAAAATGAATATGGACAGTTTGCACATTTGAACTCAACCTTTAAATGTAGCTGAGTTAGTATTAATATTTTGAATCTGATGCCACAGTATTATGTCTCTCGCCTCCCTGTATACTTTACATCTGTGTTACAAATCAGGAGAATGAATTGTTTAAAACTTACATTTCTTCAGTGGTTCTGCAATAAAAATAATTGCAATAAAATGCCAGTAGCTATGCCAAGGGTCTTGACAGACCTTAGTTTGTCCAGCTGAGGAGCTCTGAGGTTTTCTACTTAGCTTCTCCCTACAGCTCCTGTCTGGAAAAACAGAAAGGAAGGGACTTCACCTATTCTCATAAAAAACACAGAAAGACACTAACAAATATTCTCTCAATCCTGAAACACAAAGACACCTATGAAACTCTGTAATCTTGCATGTGGGAAAGGTTTTAATGAGAGATTCCTTTTTAAAACAAGTGAAGCCTGATGTCCAAAGAAAATAGTTTATTTAGAAAAGGGAACTATAGACAAAACATCAGCCATTCACAAATATCAAAATATTAATCAATCACCCAGAATTCCAAATAAAATCAATTCAGCCAGCCTAGCTAAAATAGTTATTTAGGACCTGCAGCTTGGCTGATGTGAGTAGGTTCTCCTTCCATTTCATTTCTTCTGAGCATGAAGGTTTATTCCAATGTGCAGCTGGACACATTTTATGCTGGATGGGGGGAAAAAAGTGCAGTGGCAATTTATTGTAGACTTTTGTGCAGTTGGGAATATGGAATTTAATGAAAAGTACAGTTGCATAAATATAGGAGAAAAAATAATAAATTAAGAGCAGAAGGAAACTCTCCTATAATAATTTCATGTTACTAATATATTATTGGAATCTACTATCTGACTACTCAAAGCATTTATTAACTGCCTGAACATATGCATTACTGTTATAACGTATCATAGAAAAGAAAAGAAATCTGAGATATAACACTGCATGTCACCCTTGATTCACACTATATTGAAAATAACAACATTTCCTTTATTTCAAGTTGCTTGGATAATCACCATTTGGATTTTGGCGGGAGAAGCACTGATGGCTGCAAATCTCTGAGAAAATCCCTTTAAATCTCATCTTTTTATTTGCTTTTGCTTTTGCTGTGCTCTTGTTCTGTTAGACTTGATTGATCCACAATTGTGCTGATGCTTCAGGATTACAGAGAGTGAAGATATATTACGATAAATATACAGTGTTAATTTTTCAATTCCATTGAGATTTGATTTCTCATTGTGGATTTCAACATGGCATTTGTGATAACGAAATACTCATTGGCGGGACTATGAGACTTAGGTTCTAGATTTACCATGAGGTTTATCACATTTCTGTATCTGTTGCATAATGCATGAAAGTGGATTAAATGGGATAATATGACTTTGCAAATGTCATTGATATTGTTAAGTGGAAGTGATCCCTCATATTCTAGTGACAGTTCTGCCAGATAGATGTCTATTCCAAGCATCTTTTGAACTGGTTCCAGGTTTAGTTGAAGGCTGTAAAATAACAGAGTCTTCATAATCAGCCACAGGTCAGTATCATCTTCAGAGCACTGATTCAAGGACTGAACAAAGACAGTCGACTTTATTATTTCAGACAGCGCCAATATCTTTCCTGTCAGCTTTCATACTGGTAATGCTTCTTTTGTTTTCATGCTGGTTTAATTCCATTCACATCATTGTTTTATTTGCCATTATGTGTTTCATCTCTAAAGACCTTGATCCAACCAAGGAGCTACTAATCTTTCAACAAGAGCACCTTTACTTTTATTAATATCATTTCTCCTACATCAAGCCTGATAAGGCCATCTCCTTGCAGGTACCCTAAGGAAGACGGTAAATACATCAGTTTGAAAGCACAAAATAAGATCTTATTTTCATCAAGGAATAATGTGAAAAACATATGTGCTACCTTATCAAGTTTCTGCATGAACACTAACGCACTAGGACTGAATGGATAAATGACAACAAAAGTTTTCTTTATATTCCCTATTGTGATTGCAAATTTACCTCCCACCTTTTCTCATTGCTTAGTACTCAGGGCGTCACAACCTATCTGAAGTGCCCAGAGTGAATGCATTATTCCCTGTCTCTAATTACATCTCCCATTACTCAAATTCTATCGCCCCCTGCCCTTATTTACAAATTACCTTTTATGGTACTGGTTCCTAGGGGTTTCAGTAGGTTCTGACCAGTTCTGGAGAACCGGTAGCAGAAATTTTGAGTAGTTCGGAGAACCGCTAGTAAAAATTCTGACTGGCCCCGCCCCCATCTATTCTTTGCCTCCCAAGTCCCAGCTGGTCGGGAGGAAATGGGGATTTTGCGGTATCCTTCCCCTGGAGTGGGGTGGGAATGGAGATTTTACAGTATCCTTCCCCTGCCACACCCACCACGCCACGCCCACCAAGCCATGCCACACCCACAAAGCTACACCCACAGAACCGGTACTAAAATTTTTTGAAACCCATCACTGGTTGTCTCTAGAGTAACTATTATACCAGCAAATTCTGGTTAAGACCAGCTTTTAGCATAGCAGGGGCCTCTGATCCTGGTTCCTACATACAGTTCCCAAGCTTCAGCCTAGCTCATGAGATTAGAAATATACAAGGTATTTTCTTCACAGGCTAGCATGTCTTCTGTAATTTCTCTAAAAACAATAGTTCTGTTTCCCACAAAAGCTTTCAATTAATTGTAATAGACATTCATTAAATTTCAAGTAAAATGTAGATTTATGAAGAAATGCATGAAGATAGAAAAGTATTGCTTCCACAAACATGTTGAGGAGCGGGAAGGATAAGAGAGAGAAAGCTGAACCCTAACCCTTTGTCCCTTAAATACAGAGATTCGTTTAACTGAGAATATTTTGCTTGTTTTGAATTTGTGAAGACTATTGAATTAACTTCATATTTTAGTCTGTGGGTAGAGATGGCGTCAGTAGTTTTTTTTTTGAAAGATGCTTTTTAGACCTTAATAAATTGTTAGCCATGCTGTCCACCAATAGCTACTGAAGCTGGGCTACAAAAATAAAAATCCAATTGAAAATTGCAAAAATTTTCTCTCTTTCCTGCTATGTAGTGATAACCTTGATGTTTCAACCAAGTTATGGTAGCTCTAAAATAATTTATTTAAAACCCTTTAAATTACTACAAATATGTAATCAGTTTTGTGAAATACTTTTCCACAGTTTCCCAATCAGGGTTCTACAAGTCCAATTAATCAGAAATTATATATCAATCTAAAGGATAGAAAACTAACAATCCAGAACGATTCAAAATTATAACACATTCAAAGAAAAATGGTTTTCTTGTTTTATTTATTTATACAATCATTCCATGTGTATTGATTAATTTTCCTACTATAAAATAGAACTGCCCTTCATTTGTTAGCACATTTCCTCCCAAATGTATGTTTTGAACAGATAGCTGGCTCTACCTAGAAGAATTAAAATGTTTTTGTTTTCAGAATAATGGCTCTGAGGATCATATAGACAAACTAGTTTCACCAATCCCCCCCAATCCTTAATTTTGTACAAAAAAAGCAAAAGCTGAATATTACATTCATTGCAGAAATGAGAGCATAAGGCAATACAATAATGTGGCAGCTGCAGTCAGTGTATTTAAGATGAATCAAAAATAATGGAGGACAGTACTTTTTATGATGTTACCCTGCTGCTACTATAGCTACATTCATCATTTCAGAAAAACAGCAAGGAGGAAGAACAAATTTCTGGGATAATAGTTAACTAATCATAGAAGGTGCTGTCATCAAGCTTCTTTCAAGGTTGAGATTCATGTGTAGTGTTGTGTGTCCTTGACTGTCACAGTGCTACATGTAAACTTTTGCTGTGCATGCCTAAGCAATCGTCATACACTAACATGGAGGGCTGCATCAGGGGGTTTATACTCTCAGCACAACAGATGAGAAACTAGGAGAATCAGTTTCTCAGTCATTCATTATACATAAAACCATCTGCCACTGCCCATTCATTCCCATCATATGTGGACCCTGGAATAAGCAGCCTTTCCAAATAACTCTGGAATTATTTCATCAGTGAAAAACAGGATAGAAAATGAATAATTAGAAACAAATAACAAATAAAGGCTAAGATCTGTGCTTTTTCAAACTGAAAAGATTTTATTTATTTATTTTATTCAATTTGTATACCGCCCTTCTCCTAGTGGACTCAGGGCGGTGCACAGACAAAACTAAAACACATACCAATACAAAATTTAAAATTATTAAAAGAATTACATACTTTGGCCCAAATTTAAAACAATTCAAATTAAAACCCATTGACAGATTAAAAGCTAAAAAACTAAAAAATTTAAAAAAAGGGGGGGGGTTCACGCCAGCCCTGCCTGATGGAAAAGAAAAGTTTTCAGGGCACGGCGAAAGACCCGGAGATCCAATATCCTTCTTAACTCCAGGGGCAAATCGTTCCAGAGGGCAGGAGCTGCCACAGAGAAAGCCCTCCCCCCGGGGGTCGCCAGCCGACATTGCCTGGCTGACGGCACCCTGAGGAGTCCCTCTCTGTGGGAGCGTACTGGTCGGTGGGAGGCTATTGGCGGCAGAAGGCGGTCCCGCAAATACCCAGGTCCTATGCCATGGAGCGCTTTAAAGGTGGTAACCAACACCTTAAAGCGCACCCAGAAGACCACTGGAAGCCAATGCAGCTCACGCAGGAGAGGTGTCACATGGGAGCGCCCCCTTGCTCCCATAATCCCCCGCGCGGCTGCATTCTGCACCAGTTGGAGCCTCTGGGTACTCCTCAAGGGGATCCCCATGTAGAGAGCATTGCAGTAATCCAGGTGGGAAGTTACGAGTGCCTGAGTGACTGTGCGTAAGGAGTCCCGATCCAGAAAGGGATGCAACTGGCGAATCAGGCGGACCTGATAAAAAGCCCCCCTGGCCACGGCCATCATATGCTCTTCTAACGACAGCTGTGCATCCAGGAGGATGCCCAAGTTGCGAGCCCTATCTGTGGGGGCCAATAAATTGCCCCCAATAGCCAGCGATGGCACCAGCTGGCTATATCGGGACGCCGGAAGCCACAGCCACTCGGTCTTGGAAGGGTTGAGTCGAAGCCTGTTACTCCCCATCCAGATCCGCACGGCCTCCAGGCACCGGGACATCACTTCAAGGGCATCGTTGGGATGACCTGGGGTGGAGATGTACAGCTGGGTATCATCAGCGTACTGATGGAACTCCACCCCAAAGCTATGGATGATCTCACCCAGCGGCTTCACATAAATGTTGAACAGAAGGGGCGAGAGGACCGACCCCTGAGGCACCTCACAAACAAGGCACCTCGGGGTCGACCTCTGCCCCCCTGCCAACACCGACTGCGACCGGTCGGAGAGATAGGAGGAGAACCACCGCAGAACGGTGCCCCCCACTCCCCACCCCTCCAACTGGCGCAGCAGGATACCATGGTCGATGGTATCAAAAGCCGCTGAGAGATCTAACAGGACCAGGATAGAGGAGCAACCCCTATCCCGAGCCCTCCAGAGATCATCCACCAACGCGACCAATGCCATTTCCGTGCTGTGCCCAGGCCTGAAGCCGGACTGGAGTGGATCCAGATAGACAGCTTCATCCAGGTACCCAGGAAGCTGTCGCGCCACCACACTCTCAACAACCTTTGCCAAGAAGGGAAGGTTGGAGACTGGACGATAGTTAGCCAAAACAGCCAGATCCAGAGCAGACTTCTTGAGGAGGGGCTCGCCTCTTTCAAGGCGGATGGCAAGACATCCTCACTCAAGGAAGTGTTGATAATCCCCTGGAGCCAGATATAAGGTAATCTATTGTGTTTCAGACCACTATGAATAACATATAAAACTCTCAAGGCCCACCATCTGGCCTTTGCAAGATGCATCCATGAGCCCTCAAGATTTATTTTTAGTGAAACTTATTATTGGTAGCCACAGTAAGTAAATAAATTTATTGGAATTCAGGCTATTATAACAAGTCTTATCTCATTTAATAATTGCAATAACATTCTACAGGTTATTGATCACCCAGGTTGATTTCAATATTTAAATCTAATGTATAGACAGATTACTTCAGAAGGACTTACAAGTTTACAATATAAATAATAATAATCAATGTGCAAATATAATGGTGCTGAAGTGCTGGAAATTATTGGTCCTCCTTCCTTTGTAGTGGCTCATCCAAAATTTCCATGACTGTAGATGTGTAAACATCTAATTAAAGTTCCTCTATATACACTGCTCAAAAAACTAAAGGGAACACAAGCAGAAGACATCTGAGATTTGAATGAATGAAATATTCTTATTAAATACTTTGTTCATTACATACAGTAGTTCTGTGTTCCCTTTAGTTGTTTGAGCAGTGTATAAACTACTGTATGTAACGAACGAAGTATTTAATAAGGCTATTTCATTCATTCAGATCTCGGATGTCCTCTGCTTGTGTTCACTTTATTTTTTTGAGCAGTATATTTTGAACTCATTCATCATCATCATTTTGTGCATTACACCCAAACCACCACATTAAATACAGCAGTGAAGAACAAAGGGACAATATTGGTTTTTCAATAATAATTATACAGCTATTATTACATTGCTGCTTTATATTGTTTTGTCCCTTTCTCCTTCATCCTCCATTTGCAGTATACTGCTTTTTTTTATTATTAATATGAAATCCTAGAATCAGCTTTTGTTCAGAAAAAAATAAAATAAAAATCCGTAGCGGGGCAAGTTCATTTATTCTGATTTCTGACACTGCTGTTGCTAATCAATTTATAAATTCAGATTATACCATGTAATCTCTACAATACATGAAGAATAAATCCTGCTTTGGAGAGGCAAAAAATGTTCCAATCCTAGCTATGGTAATCAGATCTGTACAAAAGTCATCAGCTGCTTACTTCTGATCAGATACTATCAATGAATTATTTTAAACTTCTGAGAAGAGGAATGGGCTGAGTCACAACTAACAGGTAGCATGGAATGCTATTAAGAAAATGCCTCACTTTGAACAAAAGAAAACTAAACAACACATTAAAGAAATGTGCATAGGAAAAATGAAACAAAGCAAGCAAGCAAGCAAGCAAGCAAACAAACTCCACATATACATAAATTGTCCCTCCAAGTTGAATACTGATAAGTATATTTCAAGAATAATATTTCCCCTCCTTGTTAAACAGGGCAACATGACTTCTTTAACTCTATTTACCCAACCAATTTGACCTGATGTCGAGCCTAGCAACCTAACGCGTGCTGAAAGCATCAAGGGACATATACATACTTGGTGGTGGTGGCACTGGGTGAAGGCGGCCGTATGCGGGGTGTAGGGCGCTGTCCTAATGAGTTAATGGAAAGATGGGCTATATAAATGCCCCATTCTTGGTGTAACGTAGTGCCGATTTCAATCGTGTTTACGAATCACAGTGTGTAGCCGGATGCGGATGCGAATAAACCAGCATGCCAAAAGAACTGAATAAGGCTGTAACTGTGTTTTGATTGCGTCTCGCATGGCATTCCTGAGACCTGATAGTAAAGCCAACCACTAGGTTAAACTTCAAAGTCTTCTGTTAACAAACCATTATTATATATCATTTGAAGAAAGTCTACAACAGCTTCTAATCTACTATAAAGGTAAAGGTAAAGGTTCCCCTTGTACATATGTGCTAGTCGTTCCCGACTCTAGGAGGTGATGCTCATTCCGTTTCACAGCCGAAGAGCCAGGGACATCTCTGTGGTCATGTAGCCGGCATGACTAAATGCCAAAGGCACCTGGAATGCTGTTGCCTTCCCACCAAAGGTGGTCCCTATTTTGCTACTTGCACTTTTTATGGTTGCTGCTGGGACAAGTAATGGGAACTCACCCTGTTACACGGCACTAGGGATTCGAATCACTGAACTGCCGATCTTTCGATCGACAAGTTCAGCATCTTAGCCACTGAGCCACCGCATCCCTAATCTACTATAGACCACCATAATTATTATCTTGGGTCCATCCAGGATCACATATCCTTGATTGATTATTAATGATCAAACTTTTCCTTAAAATTTAATTTTGTTTGTCATTTTCCCAACATTTGGATCTAATTCCCAGAAAATCATCTGTTCTAGATATCACCACAGCATTTGTTGTTCAAAGAAACCTTTTCCAGTTGCATATAATAAGTCCATTCACCAGTCTCCATCAATCTTCTTAAGAAAGTCCACTTCATCACTTAGTTCTGTCAACTCCAAGTCTTTAGAATCCATGCCCTTTTCAGTCTTCTCCAACAAGCCTGCAGTTCTCAAATGAAATTTCTTCTGATTCAAATCTGTTTCTTCTTTTGGAATTTGTATTTTAATGTTGTGAATAAAAAAAAAAAAAAACTGCTAATAGAAAATGTCTCTCTCAATTATTAATTCTCTTCCTGAAAAATTGGGAAATATACATTATGGAGACCAAGACCTGAAATTATAGCATTTTCATAATTTCTGATAACTATGCAAGACAAGAGAAGAGATGTTGGTTGTAATATTGGTGATCAATATGGTAGCTGGAAATTGTCTTGTCTCTTTTGTCTGCTCGAGAGGTTGGGGAGGTCTGCCGTAAAGAATTCATTTTAAACAAAACGAAGATTCTGTTTATCTGAAGTTTCATGCTTTTAATAAAGTAGTGACTATTTTTATATAATAGAATATTATAATGAAATGGGGGTTAAATGGAAAGTAATGCCTCCATCTTTTTAAACAGGAAAATTTAAAACATGAAATGCAGAAATAATTATTGAAATGTACTATTTTTATGGTTTTATTTCTTTTCCATACAATCGCTGCCATTCATTACACTTCTGTTAATCATGGATAAGTTTCTTAGCTTTATGGAATATAGTTTGTCTGTTCAACCAGGTCCTGAAAGTCTTTCCCATCTCATTGTTTTGTGAAAAGCTTGTTACACGGCACAAAGTGTAGACTGAACAGCAGATGGAGTAAAACAGTGAGATCCAACTTTGCAATTGCCACTTTGATGGTTTATAAAGTGGTGGCCTAGCACTGTTACACTGCAGACAAAAATTCTATTTGTGCGACTGAACTCTGCTTAATCGTTGTTTCAAAGTTTTGAGTGTTACAGTGTAGCACTCTTAAATTGATATATTGGTGCCAGGTTTAGTGAAATCCATGTGGATTATGCTATATGTGTCTTAAAAAAAGAAACAACCCCCCCCCAAAAAAAACCCTCCAAAAACACGGTACAGTAATGAGTTTTTCTGCGGAAGCCTGGGTTTGTTTTAATTTTTGTTTTTGCAAGTGAAACTTTGTGATGATATTCCAGGGACTGACGCTTTGTTTCTGGTTTATAATGAGGAACTCATGTTTTATCAGCTGTCATGATACTGTGAAGAAATTCCTCACTTCATTTTTATAGCGCGATAAATGCTGGCAAATTTCAATTTCTGAAACTTTCATTTTGAAACTGCCAGCATGCAAGTAACTCATTATGGCAAACTGTACACTACTGACAAAAAAATTAGTGATGTGACCACACATTCCTGTGAAATGCCAAGTTAACAACAATTATCCTTTGGATGATCCATGGTTATCCTTACTTACTTACTTACTTACTTACTTACTTTATTTGATTTATATACCGCCCGACTCCCGAAGGACTCAGGGCGGTGAACAGCCAAACAGTAAAAATGCATAGATACAAAATTTAAAAACAAAGTAAAATCGAATTAAACAATTTGGCCCAGACAGATTAAAACACTCCAATCATTTAAAAACTGATTAAAATTTGCATAATTAAAAAGAGGGAAAAGATTAGGCCAGGCCCGCCTGGTGGAATAAAAAGGTCTTAAGAGCGCGGCGGAAGGTGCGCAGATCCGGGATCCTCCGTATCTCCAGGGGGAGCTCATTCCAGATAGTAGGTGCCCCCACAGAGAAGGCCCTCCTCCTAGGGGCCGCCAGTCGACATTGTTTGGCCGACGGCACCCGGAGGAGCCCCTCTCTATGAAAGTGTACTGTCCGCTGGGAGGCTATTGGTGGTAGTAGGCGGTCCCGTAGATAACCAGGTCCTAAGCCATGGAGCGCTCTAAAGGTGGTAACCAAAACCTTGAAGCACACCTGGAAGACCACCGGGAGCCAGTGCAGCTCGCGCAGGAGAGGTGTTACATGGGAACGCCATGTCGCTCCCATTATCACCTGTGTGGCCACACTCTGCACCAGTTGGAGCCTCCGGGTGCTCCTCAAGGGGATCCCCATGTAGAGAGCATTACAATAGTCCAGGCGGGAGGTGACAAGGGCATGAGTGACCGTGCATAGGGAGTCCCGATCCAGAAAGGGACGCAACTGGCGAATCAGGCGAACCTGATGAAAAATCCTCCCGGTCACGGCCGTCAAATGCTCTTCTAAAGACAGCCGTGAATCCAGGAGGATGCCCAAGTTGCGAACCCTCTCCGTGGGGGCCAATGCTTCGCCCCCAATAATCAGTGATGGCGCCAACTGACTATATCGGGACATCGGAAACCACAGCCACTCGGTCTTGGATGGGTTGAGCCTGAGCCTATTCCTCCCCATTCAGATCCGCACAGCCTCCAGGCACTGGGACATCACTTCAAGGGCATCGTTGGGGTGGTCTGGAGTGGAGATATACAGCTGGGTGTCATCAGCGTACTGGTGGTACTTCACCCCCAAACCACGGATGATCTCACCCAGCGGCTTCACATAAATGTTGAACAGGAGAGGCGAGAGGACTGACCCTTGCGGCACCCCAAATATGAGTGGCCTCGGGGTTGACCTCTGCCTCCCTGTCAACACAGACTGGAGGAGAAAGGAGGAGAACCACCGCAACACAGTGCCTCCCATCCCTAACTCTTCCAACTGGTGCAGCATGATACCATGGTCGATGGTATCAAAAGCCTCTGAGAGATCTAACAGGACCAGGACAAAGGAGCACCCCCTGTCCCGAGCCCTCCAGAGATTATCTACCAACGTGACCAATGGCGTTTCCATGCTGTACCCAGGCCTGAAGCCCAACTGGAACGGATCCAGATATGTCGTTTCATCCAGGTGCTGGGGGAACTGTTGCGCAACCACGCTCTCAACAACTTTCACCACAAAGCGAAGGTTGGAGACCAGACAATAATTAACCAACATTGCCGGGTCCAGAGAAGGCTTCTTGAGGAGAGGCCTCACCACCACCTCTTTCAAGGCGGTGGGAAAGTCACCCTCACCCAACGAAGCATTTATTATCCCCTGGAGCCAGCCTCGTGTCACCTCCCGGGAAGCCAGCACTAACCAGGAGGGACATGGGTCCAATAAACAAGTGGTCGCGTTCAGTCTGCCCAGAATCCTGTCCACATCCTCAGGGGTCACAGGATCAAACTCATCCCAGATAACATTCTCAAGACCTGCCCCAGTCCCTCCCCCTGAGACTACCCAGTCGGAGTCCAAATCTTCCCGAATCTGAGTGATTTTGTCATACAGATACTGAACAAAATCCTCGGCTCTACCCTCCAAGTGGTCCTCCCGCGCTTCCTGGTGGAGCAGGGAGCAGGTCATCCTAAACAGGGCGGCCGGGCGGTTATCCTTGATCGGTTCATCAACCTTTCTGACGTGAAATTCTATAATTCTATGAAACTCATTGGCTGCTGTCACAAGTTATCTACCTAGTTCTTGATTGCGCAAATCAGTTTTTTTCTGGATCACCATCTTTATAGTTTTTGGCTCAGTAACACATAGTCATCAATTTAAAAACTTGGATTTGATAAACATGAACAGCAACACCTTTCCTTACTGTAACTCCCCACCAACTGAAGTAAGAATGGATGCCAAAGAACATATCAAAGTCTCTAGCTTGTCAGTACTGCCATCAATTGCTGAGTTACAGCATTGAAGGTATTACTTTTTGTTCAGTTCTCATACTTAATTTTTGTAAGCAAAGTTTGCAAATTTCATATTTTATTTATTTATTTATTTATTTATTTATTTATTTATTTATTTATTTATTTATTTATTTATTTGTCAACAAGTACAAGGAAACAAGTAACAGTATAGACATAGACATGGACCAGGGGTGAAATGCTCCTGGTTTGGACCGGATCGCCTGATACGGTAGCGATGGTGATGGGTGGTTCGGAGAACCGGTAGCAAAAATCCCTGCCCTCCCCACCATGCCCAGCTGAGCCGCATGATCATCAGAGGCTTTTTTTTTTTACTTTTAAAAGCATTTTTTCTACAACCTCTTCTGACGAAAAAATGCTTCTAAAAGTTAAAAAAAAAAGCCTCTGATGATCGCACGGCTCAGCTGGGATCATCAGAGGCTTTTCAAAGCATTTTTTTTGCAATCTCTTGGCCGAAGAGGTGGTAAAAAAAATGCTTTGAAAAGTCTCTGACGATCCCAGCTGAGTTGCCTGATCGTCAGAGAGGCTTTTCAAAGCATTAGAAAAAATGCTTTGAAAAGTTAAAAAAAAAAAAGTTGGTCACGCCCACCCAGTCACATTACCCCCACCACCACCAAGCCATGCCCACAGAACCGGTAGTAACAAATTTTACATTTCATCCCTGACATGGACACATGAAAAAATTTGGCACAAATAAAAGGAAATAAATAAGCAAAACATAGCCATAAACACATAAAATGAATACATATAAATGGGAACAGTAGGACAGGAACGGTGGGCACGCTGGTGTGCTTATGCATGCCCCCTTAGGGACCTCTTAAAAAACATGAAAGGTCCACGGTAGACAGGTAAAAGGTATGGGGATTAGAGAGACTAACAAACAGGATCAGGTGGAGTGTTCCAGACATTTACATTTACATAACCTAACTGTGTCAGTGATACTATTTATTTCTGTCTACATTCAGTTAAAACAAAAGTTGATTCAGGTTGAACTGTTTCTTTATATTTATTTAATTTATTTATAAATTAAATTTAAAAAATATTTAATTTTTATTAAACATTTTAGAAATAGAATATAAAAACTAATAATGTCAGACCTGCCTCAGTTTGAGCCTCCAGGTAAGAATGATCCTTAACACCATCAGATGGAGAAAGGTATAGTTTACTGGAAGCCAAGTAATATATAATAGTGCAAAGCCAGAACTGAAATTCACACGCCAAAACCCCAAGTGAATTTTTTTCCTGCTTAAGCACTTCCGATTGCTGGTCCCCCACTATCCAATCAGTTTCGAAGATGTTTTGGAAATGGCCACTCTGATCGTAGGCTGACTTGCAACTGAATTCTTCTCATCACAAAGCAACCTTGAAATGCCATCTTAGGAAGGCACTTTCTCTTAACTTTCACTTTCCCTGCAGGCGTTTCCCATTCATCTCAACCTCCCCCAGGGTTTATGGCAGACTGGTATCGAAGCGATTGCAGAGAGCAGGCATGAAGTGGCAGTTCTGACAAATACAAATGAATATAAATTAAGGAAGAAAAAAAGAGAAACCAAAAGTACAAGAAAGAAAGAAAAGATTCAAAGCAGTGGTTTCCAATATTCGTCACAGCAGTTATAAGTACAATTATATTTTTAACCTCTCTCTCTAGAATTACATCATACTAGCCTTCTTTCTATAATCTATCTTGTCTAATTTTTTCATTTTACACAAAAATTCTTAAGAGATATTCTGTCACCAGTATGTGTAGATAGTGTCTTTTTCCTAACTGAAGAAGTTAGTTTATCTATTTCTGCAAAATCTGTTAATTTCACCAATCATTGTTCCACAGTGGGTAGTGCCAAATCTTTCCATCTCCCTACATATCATAATCTTGTGGCAGTAATCATATACTGAAGCATGATGAACTATTTATTTATGGCAATGCAGATCCTAGTATATTTAATATCTCAGATGCCAAGTATTATTTGTATGTCTTTACGTATCTTCATATCTGAAATGTAACTAAAAATACCGTACAGCAAGCTAAATATTGTCCTCAGTGAATACAGATGGACAGATACCCTCAAGTGATGCTTGTTATCTTTTAAGTAGAGCAGTTGGAAAGAAGAGTCCTTGGCTTTAACCAAGATTATTCCAGAGAAGAAATATTGAGTTCATGCATTGTACCATGTCTTACTTTTAACCTTAGTTTCTTGAATGACTTGCTGTGATTGAATTTATATAGTACACTAAGCCATAATGTGTTTTATTGAATTTTGGATGATGTATAAGCTTCTGTTGCTTGTTTTGCAACCAGTGTAAGACAAATCATAATTTAGTACAATGGGTAAACTATTTGGTTTAGCCAAGATTAATGCAAACAAATCCTGATTTCTGTCAGAGTATATCCAGAGTCAGGTTACCGGAGATTGGGTTTATGGGTCCAGTGAAGGTCATTGCCAAGAAGTATTGTTCCAGAAGTCCATAATCACGTTCAAAACCAGCAATTAAGATTAGAATCTGACATGCACTGTTGACCAAATAAGACCAAAACATCAGCTAAATACTTGGAGGGGTTGAAAGCATACCAACTAATTTAGTAGAGACAGGGGGGCTATTTTGGAACAGCAGAAAAGAGATAGAATTGCTGGTTGGCTAAACAAAACTTTCTACAAAGTGAAACAAAGCATCTTTGAGGTTGCAGTTGTCAAAACCTTATTGGAGTTGACTGGTTTTATAAAGTATTGACAAATTGAGGCAGCATCTTATAGCATTAACAATATGCTAAACAATGCTGTTCTTTGAATTTATGGCAGAATGACAATCTTGATAGTTTTAAAAGTTAAGATACTGCATGAAAACTTAAAAGATGTGGCCCTAGCACAGGATCAATACGGAAATATACAAATAATAAATAATTTTGTTAACAGTAAGTACATTTTAAGGCAGGGTTGTCAAATTCATCTTGTCACGGCAGCCTCACATGACGCATCGGAATTTTTTCCCCCTTCACTAAATCGGGTGTGGGAGTGGCTAGTGTATGATGCATCTGGTCCGTGGGCCGGGAATTTGACAGCCCTGTTTTAAGGCATTCTGAGAGCTCTTAGTGCCTAATTTTCAAATAATGCTATTAAACCACGATGGCTAAAGAAACTAAACCCAAATAAGTCACCTAACTTTTAATGCAATCAGAGACACTGTTTTATTATATACTACTGGAAATGGTACTGCTACTACCAAAGCAAATACATTTTGCCTTTGATATAAGGATTTATTTATATATTTTATATATAGAATAAACTTATATTCTTTAGGTGTCGGTTAAGGTAAGGTCAGCCTTGAAGACATCTTATTGTTTAAAACCCCTAGTCCAGGGACTTATATCTATGTCTTGACAATGGCCTGTCTTTAGGAAATTATGCTTCTCCAATCTCCTGAGAACCTGGTTTTGGGTCAAAATGATATAGCTCCATGACCCTGCTTTGTATCTGGCTCCTATTTCCAGCTTAATGCTCTGACATTTAGGTTATGTATCTCTGTGGCTCTGTTCTTTTTTCCCATTAGAGTCATCAATTCTTTGTTCCCTGCTAGCTCCTCTCCTGTTAAAGGTTATGCCCTTTAGTTCTTTGCATTTTTACTGAAGTCCATTTTTGGGGTTTCTCTTGGTCATTTTGGTTTAGATTCAAAGATCTATAAAAGTTTTGTTTCCCCTGGTTCCTTGCGATTGGCAGCCCACAAACCTAATCATTAAAAAGCACACATTTCTCATGATCAATAATTACATTTTGTGTGTAATGAAGGCTGATATACTGCCTGTACATGGCCTGTACATTTCAGTTCCAAATTTAACAGTCACATTCCAGGTTTCATTTGTCCATCCATCTTCAGCTTTCAGTCCTGTATGGATTTTAGTAACAAGCACAGGATATTCCAGCATTTTTTTCAAAAATATGTGTAAAGAAGTAACTTTCAACCTTGATCACAAAAATATAAACAAATTTAATTACTGTTCAGCCTCCATAAGGTTAAACAAGCATCTCTTCATCACATATCCCATCCCTTATCTATGAACAAATCAATAAAACATCAACTTTTCAATTCTAGTGTGAAAAAAAAGTTTGAAAAGGATGCCAGAACACTGCTAAAAAATTCTTATTTTAATCTTGATCAAATAAACCACTTTATATTCCTTCCTTTTGCTTTTAACAGTCTTAATCTTGAATTCAATGAAATATTGTTGTATGATTTGATTTTTTTTTTCCATCAAAAAGGAAAACACATTTTTCTTTTTCCAAATGTCTGGCTGCTGATGCAGCATGGTGTCAATTTCTCTCCCCCCCCACACACACCAAACACCCCAGGCATAGCATATATTCCTTTGGTCTGGGCAGCAGTAAAGGCACAGTGAAGCAGAGAGTAGGCAGAGAGAAAAAGAAAAACAAAGCCTCCTTCCTTCTCTTTTCTCTTAACCCTTTGGCTGGTCTCCCACCTTCCTCCCCCTCCTTTCCTCCTCCCCCACTTTGTCTGCTCTTCCACTCATGTCAAAGTCAGCCTTCCTCTCATTTACTCATACCAGAATAGAATAGAATAGAATAGAATAGAATCAGGGGTGGGTTGTAAATTTTTTTACTACCGGTTCTGTGGGCGTGGCTTATTTTGTGGGTGTGGCTTGATGGTCATGTGACAATTCTTTAGGATTTAGCAGAGGTACTAGTCTACCAGGCTTTTAACTGCTTGCAGAACTGTACTGGTCTACTCATGTATTTTTGCAGGCACTGGTCTAATCATGTATTTTTACAGGCATTGGTCTACTCATGTATATTTGCAGGCACTACCCATTTATTTTTGCAGGCACCGGTCTATTCATTTGTTTTGGGAGGCACTGGTCTACCACCAAACTGCCTTTTACCACTGATCAGCTGTAGGGCGGCCTTTGAAGCCCTGTGGCAAGAGTTTAAACAACTTTTTTTCCTTATAGCCCATCAGCTGGGACTCAGGAGGCAGCAATAGATTGGGTGTGGGGCCAAATAAAAGGTAAGAATAACATGAGGGGTGGGGGAATGGGGCATGGGGCATGAGGGGGCAGAACCAGTTCAGTGATGTCATATTGTCACTGCTACCGGCTCGGCGGAACTGGGCGGAACCGGGAGGAACCCACCACTAAATAGAATAGAATAGAGTAGAGTAGAGTAGAGTAGAGTAGAGTAGAGTAGAGTAGAGTAGAGTAGAGTAGAGTAGAGTAGAGTAGAAGAGAAGAGAAGAGAAGAGAAGAGAAGAGAAGAGAAGAGAAGAGAAGAGAAGAGAAGAGAAGAGAAGAGAAGAGAATTCTTTAGTGGCCAAGTGTGATTGGACACACAAGGAATTTGTCTTGGTACATACGCTCTCAATGTACATAAAAGAAAAGATACATTCATCAAGAATCATAAGGTACAACACTTAATGATAGTCATAGGGAACAAATAAGCAATCAAATCATATTAGGAAACAGTCAATATAAATCTTAAGGATACCAGCAACAAGGTTACAGTCATACAGTCATAAGTGGGAGGAGATGGGTGATAGGAATGATGAGAAGATTAATAGTAATGCAGACATGGTAACTAGTTTGACAGTGTTGATGGAATTATTTGTTCAGCAGAGTAATGGCGTTCAGGAAAAAACTGTTCTTGTGTCTAGTTGTTCTAGTGTACAGTGCTCTATAGTGTCGTTTTGAGGATAGGAGTTGAAACAGTTTATGGCCTTCTTCTCCCCATTCCTCCTTCTCCCCATTCCTTCTCCTTCTCCCCATTCCTTTTCCTTCTCCCTATTCCTTCTCCTTCTCCCCATTCCTGCATAGATTGCTCAAGGAGCAGGCAGCACCAAACAGATTGGCTTCACCTTGGCTATCTGTGGGTTAAAATTATCAAGCAGATTCCTAGAGAGAAGAACCTTCTTCTTCTACTTGATAGATATACTTTCTTTTTAGAAATATGCTTGATGGATTGGCTTTCTCTTTAGGGATCTGCTTAATGATTTTAATCCTTAGGAAATAATATTATTGGTTCCATTATATGGAAAGATATACTAGCTCAGAGGTCTTCAAACTTGGCAGCTTTAAGAGTTGTGTGTTGTGGTCCGCCAGCAGCCTGTGGAGCTGACAGCGAAGTCGGACAGTGAGGAAGCTGGGGAGGAACATGGGCCAGTCCTGGAGTCTGGGGAAGGCCCAGACATGGGCTCTGCATTGGAGGCAGATGGGGCCAGGGCCATCTGGGAATGATGCGTGGACTCCAGAGCCTCCAGAGTCGGACAGCAGAGAGGCAGAGGAACAGGAGGAGCCTGTTACTAGTGCGCACATGCGCAAAGCTGCCAGAAGGTATGAACAGTTAAAACAAAAGGGACGACTTGGGAGTAAGGCCTGGAGATGATTGGCCTCTCCCATAAGGCTTAAAAGAGGAGCAAAGGCATCTGGGCACTTTGCAGGAAAGCAACATTGTTAATTCTGTTCCCAGTCAGCATCTCTGTTTGATTCTGGAATCCGTGTCGCTTTGCCAAGTAGGTCTTTGGCAGAGTGTCAAGGGAGATAAAGATTGGTGATTATCCTGAAGAACTTCTCCCAAAGGACTTTTTGCAACTAATTGGGACTCAACTGTGAATGAACATAATTCACAGCTGTTGCAATAAAAGAGGTTTTTGGGACTACTCGTGTGTTTTAATGACTCAGGAAGCCTAGGTCACAACATTGTGCACTTCAACTCCCAGAATTCTCTATGCTGGCTGGAGAATTCTGGGAGTTGAACTCCACAAGTCTTAAAGCTGCCAAGTTTGAAGACCTCTGTACTAGCTTATGGCAGCTGTCCATGATCAATCAAGACAATTACATGCTGGAATATAAGACTCTTAAGACTTTCTGACATGCAAGAAAGGATGTTGCCATCCGAACTGCCATCCAAATTATGGTGATCACTATAAGGAAGTTCTGCCACTTAGCACATACTCCCTGTACCTTTTCAGCAGAAGGATTTTGTAGCAAGACTTTTCTGGATGTTTTCTGGGATGGATAGTTTCAGTTCCTGGCAATGCTGTGCCTGATTACTTTTGGTGTAATGCTAAATAAGAGCCTGTAGCATTAGCAATGACCAACACTTTGATCTCTTCCTGGAAACCTATTGTCAATCAGTGCAGCAAATGTTAAGGTGTTAATCTGCAATTGTGTCACTCTTCTAGCTCACAAATTACTGAATAAATGGACTTAATTCCCAGATCTAGCCATAAACACAAGAGTTAATTCCTCTCCACCCTTTTATGTTCTCTCAAAAATTATGAGGCATATATGCATGTTTCTTGTCATGAGCAAAAAGGTTATATAGTGGAATTCTGGATCTTTAGGTTGTCCAAATTCCTTTGAGGCTTCATGATAATTTAGATCCCTATACTCACAAATATTATTTGCTATTGTTGTAGTATATGTTCAGTTCACAGAGCTTAGTGTATAATGAGTTAGCAAATTTCATAAACAGACAAGTACCTCCATGTCTGTGGTGAACAGCTGTTTTTTCTTCTCTTCTTCTGTGACTGTCTCTTCCTCCTTTCTCCTTAGATAAATATTGTCTTACAACATTTGGATTGTCTTGTGGCTTGCTGTTGACAGACATGGTGATTACAAAATGCTATTTTTTTCAGGGATGCAGTATATACTGAAATGTTCATACCATATTTGACCTCAAGCAGAATGTAATACTTTCTTGTTCCTACTTGCTGTGGGTGCTTACTCAGCTTGTAAACCGCTATTGTGTTTCCGAGGCTGTCCAATGAATTACTTCCTTTGACATTTATTACATGCATTAACACTAATTTACCCATCATTAATCAGAAGTATCAGATCTATACTTCTCAATCATTCTAAACCTTTCCTTGGCTGGAATACTGTTATTCTTAAAATCTCAACACACATCCAGTAAATTTAGAAAGAGCCTGCAATCTTGAAATGCCAGTCCTCTCTTTGTCTCTAATTTATAGTCTGTGTTTATGTTTGTGTCAGATCTTGGCCATTACCAATGTTCAGATTCTGAAATATGGTGTCATAAAGTCTGTTGTTTGGTTGGGCCATTAGATTAACAGGAAAAAAAAATGGTCTTTTTTTCTGAATTAGTTTCAGGGTAAATAGAATATATTAGCATGCTCTTAAAAAAAGCCTGAAATTAAAGTGCCTATCACATGGCATAAGGTCTTTTCTCATTATAATGTTATTGTTTTTTCTATTGTTGTGTCCAATCCTGGCAAACCACAGACAGAGGGTCACAGACAAAGTCAATAAGGTATTGGTCACCTTCACCTTCAGTTGTGCATATGGTGTACATTAAAAAAAAAAAAGAATGGGTTTTGATGGACCTAGCTGCCTTCTTAATCTTTTTGACTCTTTGAATGTCCCTCGTCCAGTCTGTATCTTTTTCTTGTGTTGCAAACCTGAATCTCACCATCATATTTAATTAATTCAATTCAATTTAATTAATTCAATTTATATGCCGCCCCTCTCCGAAGACTCGGGGTGGCTCACAATACATTTTAAAAAATCATTATAAAAAAACATTTAAAAATTAAAAACATTAAAAACATTAAAAACTCATTCACACCATTCATGGCTGGATCTCTCCAGATCACAAGAGTGAGATCAACGGTCCCAGGCCTGCCGGAAAAGCCAGATCTTCACCACTTTTCAGAAGGCCAATAGGTTGGGGATGGTCCAGACCTCAGGTGGTAACTGGTTCCAGAGAGCTGGGGCAGCCACAGAGAAGGCCCTCCCCCACGGGCTCGCCAGCCGGCATTGTTCAGCTGACGGGACCCGGAGGAAACCAACTCTGTGGGATCTTACCGGTCGCTGGGAGCTATGTGGCAGAAGGCGGTCTTGAAGACAACATCAATCTACATTTCAGCAGATTGCATCAGTTACAGAAGAACAAGCTATGGCTGTTCTTTCAGTCCTGCTCTCCCAGATCCTTTCTGCTTTTTATATAATACATTTTTATTAGTTATCAAAATATAAAATACAAAGAGAAAAATTAAAAAGTAATAGAGAACTGGGGGGTGGGGGAGGGGGAGGGGAAAAATGAGAAAATGGAGATCCTCTCCACTTAACCCTTGGCTGTTTCACCTGTTCATTTTACCAAACAGTGATGTACCAAACAGTGTCAAAGAATTTACCTACTTTTCATTTCTTTCCTTTTAGCTTTTCCCCATTTTGTACTGTGTCTATTACACCTCTAAGCCTAGGGCAATCTTAGTAATGTTATCATTAGAATCAGAAAGTAGAAACTATCAAAGTTCTATCTTTCTGAAATGTTGTTGCAAGATAGGTAAAATAAATGAGCTTCTTAGATCCCTATAAAAATTACAAAACAAGAGTAAATGAGTGATGGTCTCAGTTTCTCCTAAACTGCATGGACAAGTCATTCAAGTAAGTGAGTTTTGGAGCATCTACAAAGCAGAAAAACTGTTGGCAAATATTCACCATAGAGAAAGTATTAGGTCATGTTCTGGTGTTGTATGGAATCCTATTTTTTCATTAGTTATGTCATTGTTCAGTATGAGTGAGATGAACTGTATATGCCAGGATAATATATTTTGCAATATAATTAAAATATAGGCCACTTCCTCTCCAATGCATCTATTCATTCTTCTGCACTTCTGCCTTAAAGAGAGACCACCAAATCTTTCTAATTATTTGCTGTTCACTATATGAAAACACTAGGCAGGAATTCTGGCATCCTGTAGGCCTAAAACAAGCCATTGTATGTTATCCAAAGTTCACTGTGTCACAGCATTTGGGCTGAATACTTGGCAGTGTTGATAATGACAACTGTAATAACAGCAACTTAAAGGAGTATTCCAGTTATTCAAAAGACCCAGTTCTTCCCACTGGGAAGCCCTCTATCATTTTTCCCCCTTTGCAGTAGTTTCTACCAAAGGTTTTAGATCTATAGACACATGTAAATTTGATAATGAACCCTCTGATGTTCTTCTGGGCCTATAGCAAGCCTATGAAAAGGCAGATTAAGAAACATCTTTCATCACATAACTAGGTGAACAAGTCTTGACTTGCTCTGTTACGTTTCTGAGGTTTTCCTGTGGAATATTGTTCACTGAATGAAAGGGGGGAGGGGGGGAAAGGAAGGAGTGTAGCCACCACCACAAGGATATCTAAAGACTTCTTTTCATCTAGGATAAAACCAGGGGTTTCCATAAGTGAACATTTAATATCTTTGAACAAAATAAGAGCTGAACTGCATTTGAGGGGGGAGGTGATTTCAGACCAAACAATGAAAAGTGTCATTATCAACTCACTTGACCCATCATGGGACAATTTTATGTCACATTTAGACACAATCAATCTAGGGTATTTATCCATAGAAAGTCTATCTAACAAATTGATAACAGAAGATAATTCTAGAAGGAATCGTTCTAACAATCACACAGAACATAAACCATATAGGAAAGTAGCTTTCCAAGAAAAATATAGTGGAACATTTAAATGTCATAATTGTGGATCCAGGGAACACAATAGAAGAGATTGCCCAAAATTCTTAAAAGAAAGATATAGATCAGAATACAGAAACAAATACGATTATAGACAGCCTTCCATAGAAAGGCATAGATATAGGAGCCCACCAAATCACAGAGAGAATAGAGGGGGCAGAGACAATTCAAAGGATAGAAAGTCTGGTTCACTGAATGGATTAAATAAACAAGACAACACTAACACACAACAAAGTGAGAACAATAATTGGCTTATTGATTCTGGAGCAACTAATCACACCACTAATAACAAAAGTATATTGTCTTCATTTGCAGAAGATAAATTTGTAATTAAGGTAGCTAACCAAGAAAAGGTTCAAGTATTAGGTAGAGGAAATGTAACCTTGCCTGGTTTAGGAAAAATAGAGGGGGTATTACTAATACCTGAAATACCTCATAACATATTAAGTGCCATAAAACTAAGCAGAGATTCTGACATTAACATTGTCTTTTCAAAAGGAAAGGCAACTTTGGAAAAGAATAAAATAAATGTAGGCACTGTGGTGACTAAAGGAGGACTACCTTACCTAATAACAAAAGAAAAATGGTTACATAACATTGATTCAAATATGGAAGATTGTATTGAAATAGATGATGAGAATGTTAGCAACAGTGACAATGATGAATGTAAAATATCTCATGATCACACAGATGCACACAACGATAAGAAGCCAAAGATAGGTAAACCAATTCATGATGAGTGTGCTCACATATTGCATAGGAAGTTAGGACATGCCAGTTTTCCTGTAGTGCAAAAAATGACTGAACACGCAGAAGGTGTTAAAATAAAGAATTGTGAAAATTATCTGGAATGCTCAGTATGTAAATCTACAAAACTAAAAACTAGTCCCAGGCCAAGAAAATCTACCAGATCAACTAACAAAATTTTTGATTTAGTACACATGGACTTAGTTGGTCCATTAACTCCATCAATCACTTATAGGAAACGTTACTTCCTGACAATAGTGGACGATTATAGCCGCTATGGATTTGTTTACACATTAAAACACAAAGATGAAACATTTCAAAAATTTAAAGAATTTTACAAACGCATAGAAACACAACACAACATCAAAATAAAACAAATTATGACAGACAGAGGATGCGAATTCATGTCTAAAGAATTCTCACAATGGTTAAAAGACAAAGGAATGTTACATTACACATCTAGTCCATTTTCTCCGTTCCAAAACGGGATTGCAGAGAGAAAAAATTCCACATTACAAACCATGATTAGATGCACATTGGAAGATGCTGGCTTAAGCAAACAATTCTGGTCAGAAGCCTTACATTATTCAAATTACACACAAAATAGAACATGGTCCAGCATTATAAATAAGACACCATATGAAGTGATGTATAATAGAAAACCAAAATTAGCACACATGCATATATTTGGAGTCACAGCAGACGTACCCATACCTAAACAATTAAGAAGAAAGGGAGAAAATGTGTCCAGGAGACTCAGATTTATGGGATATGAGACTGGCACTAAAGGATACAGATTCATTGATAGTAACAACAAATTTATAGTCTCCAGAACAGCTGTGTTCCATGAACAAGCTAACTGGTCTAAATTACATCTTAATGAGATATTCCCAAATAAACATGAAGATACAAAATCTCATGAGAAAGGGACTATAGAAAAACAAAATATCAACAAATATAAAAACAAAACCAAAACTTGGACAAATAGCCAACTCAAAATAAAGACAGATACACTAACAAAAAAGGAAGGAAGATATTTGCATGATAACGATAGTAAACCCGAGAAAATCATTAGAAACACCAGAAATCAAATGCCAAATAAATACAAGGATTATGTAATGCACATGAATGGTGAACCAACAACACCCAATACATACGAGGAAGTGTTAAAACTTTCTCACGAAGAAAAAGAAAAATGGGAATTAGCAATGAAGAAAGAGATGGAAAGTTTACAAGGACTAAATGTATTTACACCTGCATCTGCACCTAAAGATAAGACAATTATTGGTACCAGATGGATATATAAAATTAAGAATTTAGAGGGAGGAAATACTCTATACAAAGCTAGATTGGTTGCACAGGGTTATGCACAGAAATATCCAGAGGACTATACTGACACGTATTCCCCCACTGTAAGAACAGAGAGTGTCAAAACAGCTCTAGTGGTAGCTTCAGCACTCAATCTAGATTTATTCCAATATGACATACAGACTGCGTACCTACACGCAAAATTAGATAAAGAAATATACGTGAGAGCACCTCATAGTCCATACACAAACAGAAATGAGACTTGGTTGTTAAACAAGAGTTTATACGGGCTAAAACAATCTGGTAAACGGTGGTATGATTGTTTAGTAAAAGTACTTAAGACCATGGACTTCAACGCTACCACTGCTGATAATTGTTTCTTTGTCAAGAGGGGTGATGATTACATTGAATTTGTATTGATTTATGTGGATGACATTTTATACATAGGAAAACATAAAGAAAGAAGAGAAACTTTTGTAACTAAACTAAATGAACATTTCTCATTGAAATCTTTAGGCAAGGTAAACAAATACCTTGGTGTCCAAATTAATAAGACAAAAAGGGGATTCAAACTTACCCAGAGAGATAAGATCATAGATCTTTTAAATAAATGCAACTTAAACAATGCCAAACCTTGTGATACCCCTATGCAAACTGACTTTCTAAGGAATTCTGATGAATCTTCTCCCGAGTTCAAGGACAATACATTCTATAGATCAATCATAGGTTCACTCCTTTACATATCTAATTGGACTAGACCGGACATCGCTTTACCACTCAATTTATTATCTAGGCATGTCAGCAAACCAACAATGTACCACTGGGAAGCTGTTAAAAGAATTTTAAGATATTTAAAAGGTACATTAGACTTTTGTTTAATGTTAGAACCTAATGATATTAAAGAACCAAAGCTTACGTGTTATGCAGATGCAGATTGGGCTGGAGACACCTCATGCAGAAAAAGCACATCCGGTTATGTATTTCTCTTAAATGACTGTCCAGTTTACTGGTACACTGGTAAACAAGAACTAGTGGCTACTTCAACAACAGAAGCGGAATATGTTTGTTTATCCAAGGCCGCAAATAATCTTGTATGGTTTAATGATTTAATTTCAGATGTCTGGAAAAAACCTGCTCTGCCCTTTGTTATGCATGAAGACAATAAAGCAGCCATTGAAATATCTAGATCTGATGCCATTGGACAAAGATCCAGACATATAGATATAAAATTTAAACATGTGAGACAATTATCTCAGGATGGATTTATTAAAGCAGTGCATTGCGACACTTCAGAACAATTAGCTGATATATTAACGAAGCCTTTACCTTCTAAACAGCATAAATACTTAACCTCTAAGTTGTATGTTTTGTATTGTCCTGAATCTGAATGTAACTGGTGTTGTATAACGAATCGGCATTTAGAGGGGGATTTGTCAGATGTAAATGCCTTATTCTCCAATGTGTAAATAGTGTACAGACAGGGTATCAGGGGTTAACTTATTCTTCACTTCTTAATGTATTCATAATTCACCACTCCCACATATAGCTCCACCCATTGTATATATAAGGAGCTACCTACACCATTTCCCTTGCTTCTATCTGTGAATATTCAGTGAATATAGAATGCCTAATGTAAATAAAAGAATATATAGTTAAATCTTTAACTCTTGTTGATCTTATTGAGTCTGATCCTGAAAATATTGCAACAATATGGTTATAGAGAGTATATTGTATTGAAAAAATAGTATTCAGTCCAACTCTTAATTACTTTCTGAAAAGCCCTTTTCATGTGCTCAGTTTTCCCTAAACAACAGAATAACAACAGGGAATTTCTCCCAACATTATTTCCCCTTTATCCAATGAGCAAACAGCTCCTCTAAAGGTAGCCTCTGTTGAACCAAATGAACACTTTTATTTAATGAGTAGCTCTGGAATTTGAACTATGAAATATGGTTCATTTTATTGCAGATTTTTGCAAGTATATTCCTTCTGGTTTTATGAATGGAACTGATTTGAGTAACAACCAAACAGATATACTGTTCTGTTGTTCCTTTCAGATTATAGCTATTCTGAGAGTTTTAGTATGCTAGCTTTGAATGTGCTCAGCAACCGAAAGACTTATGTAAGGCTGGGTTATAATAATAGCTTGAAATCCTTTGAATCTGTAACCCCCGGAAAGGAATGGCCAAACTAGGAGGTAAATCTTTTTGAAAGCTTCTTTTATTTTGCCTGCGAAATACCTCTAGGTGCTGAACCATGAAAGGCTAAATTTCAAATAGCAAAATGAAGAAGTCTATTCTCTGGCCTTAATGTTACCTCTATGTGTGGCAGGCAGACTGAGCAGGCCTTATTTTATAACACTCTCTTCCAACACGGTGGAACGGCAATACATTTTAAATGTATAATATTTGCTACTGAAAGTATATTCCGTAGGACGTACTTGGGCTGTAATGCAATTGAAATTTAACCCAGTACTGATCCTATGGAGTATGCTTGGCTTTGGTATTTGTGTATGGAAAAATAACAAGAAGAAATCTCTGCTCCTGGTTCTGCTGAGGCCAGCAATTCTGTCAGCAAAAGGCCAGTATTAGATTCTATTCATTGTACTTGCCAAATTCATCTCTACTTTTATTAATTTAATGCTTTTTCTTTGTGGCTTTTGTTCAGTAGCTTTCTGAATAAGAACATTGTCTCATATCTCTAGAAGAAAATGTTTCAGAAAACTTTTGTTAAAAATGAAAGCTCGAAAATTAGAAAAGGCTTCCCTGGTTATTAGCCAACCCTTAATTACAATTCTTGCATATATGAAAGATCATCTCCATCACCCTAATGATGGCACAGAGATTCCCATTGACATATTGTTTTATAAATGCCAGATCCTCATGATTTTCCCTCTCCTTTCCTCTCCTCTCTGTTTTACAAATTTCCCTCTCTCCCAATTCTATTATGACTGAGGAGATAATCTAGCACAATGCATTAACAATTGCTTACTGACAATTACATAAAGGGAGATGTAATTACCTTCTGTTTGCTACATAAACTGGTTTGGACATGTCCCCTCCTCTCCAGTTGCCAGGAACTGCCCTCCATGGATTGGGCTGTAGGAGGCACTGGACATCGACCTTCTGCAGAGACATCTGTTGACTAATGCCTGACTAGCATTTTATGAACTTCATGTCATGTATCATGCTGGCTCCTTATAGAAATGGGATTAGTGGGGCTTTTTGTTTCAGAAAAAGCAATTTAAAATTCAGATTCAGAGATCCCTTGGAAGAGACAGGAAGGATCTAGCAATGTCTGAAGTCACATTTGAAACATAGCTTTTCTAATATTTCTGGATGTCAATTCTGAGTATTACTCCATAATTAAAGTGTGGGGGGACCACTGTCATTTAAAATGAGGACAAGTTTGTGCTAGGTGGACCCAAACCTTTCCAGTAGTCTTCCTCACACATCAATGGGATGCATCAGGGCCAGTCATTTACATTTTCCATAGTTAATTGTGACAGGACCACTTCCTAGATTGCCTGTGCTTTCATCTCTTGTAGGAAAAGGCATAATGCTCTTCTGCATCATGGTGGCAGGGAAACTGCTATGGACATTGCACTCCATAGAAGTGCATTAAAGACAGCCATCTTTCTGATCCCAGTGTTACACGATTTTCCCCTAGAGTAATCATGTATAAAAGATTATTACATGCTCGCTGTTATGTTCTTAAATATCTAATTATAATAATTAGACAGAGGCCTGAATGACAAAATGAATATAGCCTGTTGTGTCAGGCACAAAAGACCATGAAGGTTCAATTAAGTGATTTATTGCTAAAAGCCTATGCACAGGAATCTTTGCAACTAATGACCAGCTCCTAGTTAAAGTTAGATAAGGGTCAATGTTAAAGTGGGGAAGGGGAAGTTGGACGTAGTTTGTTTGTGGCTACGTAGGGATTCTAGGCTGATCCCTCTTCTCGCTCTGTTCCAGGTTCTGCCATTCCTAACCCTAACCCCTACATGATGATACTTTAAGATTAGACTGTAGTCCCCATAATAGGCTACTGTTTAGTTTGAATAGATTATCATTACACAACACACCAATCACTATTAGTTGTCCTAGAAACCTTTTATTACTCTGGATATTGAAAACTTCCAGGGGCAGTTCTCTTAGATTTAAAATCCTTTAGATGATAGAACACTGGAGATTTACAGACTTCTGTAAGATTTGTTTTTCTCAGAGCAGTCAGGCAGAACATGTAGGCAATTTAGGTGATCCCTTGAGACTGCACTTTTGCTATCTTATACTTTAACTAAGAAAGATGCTCTGTGTTACCAGAAAAACTGTCTCTTTGCTGCTGTCCTTCCATTAAACGTATGTACTTTTTAGGTGCAAACTAGAAATGAACCTCTCAAGTTCAGACTTGATTCAAATATACAATGAAATTTCCTCCAAATGTTTATTTCCTAATTATTAGCCCTGGAAGAGGATGAGTGTGGTTTTAGAAGTGGAGGAAGAAATATAAATAACCCATGTTATTCTGGTGACACTACCCTGATAATCAAAATTACAAAGGGTCTCAAAACCCTACTACTAAAAGTCAGAGCACAGTAAAATAAAAGGGACTAAAATAAACAAGACCAAAACCAATGATAATAGAACAACATGCCTTAGAATTGGCAATGACGATATGAAAGTGGTAGATAGTTTCTGCCTTTGAAGATCAACCATCATCAACAAAGGAACAAGCAGTCAAGAAATATGCCACAGATTAGCATTTCCTAGAGCAGCCAAGAAGACCTCAGACAAGATATTCCAATGGCATTATGCATCTATGCCCTCAAAGTACAGAACTGTACAAATCATGGTTTTCCTTGTGACCCTGTATGGAAATGAAATGTGGACTTTGAAGAAGCAAGATAAGGGTCTATTGATCCTTTTGAACATTGGTGTTGGAGAAGACTCTTGCGAATACCATGGACAGCCAAGGAAACAATCTGATGGATCATTGAGCAAATGGTGATGGGTGCACCAATGGAAGAGCTAAAGGACCAGATTAGAGATAAATCATTGAGAAAATAAAATATATCTGTATGGTCCTAGAAGTATAAAATGACTTTCTGGCACATAAATCGATTAAGCAAATAACTAAGGTCAGGAGCACCAAGGATTCTGCGGTTCTAAATAAAGCTTGTTTCTGAAGTTGTGCGGAATCAGTTCTCCCGTTTGCATCACAACTTTTTTTCTGCCTCATTTTCAGCTTTGTTTGCATTTCCTTTTGTTGTGATAAACAAAGAGTGGGAAATATGCTTTTGTTTCTGGGTCTCCCACCTTTCATGGTCAATTGGATGGCTCTCCATCATTCAGTCACTTGAGAAAATTTCAGGGAAAGTTGAAGTGTTGTCTTGAACTTCAACTGATGTGTTGGTGCCTAGGAAGCTTGCAAGTAGCAGAGGACTCTTACACAAGTAGTTCCTTGACTATCTCAGGAGTAAAGTAAGTGCACTTACAACAATTTCACTGTGATATTAATAGGCAATTCTTTCTTCATCAGTTTAAATGAGGTTGACTGAAGAATCTGGGTGTGAATGCTTTTAATGTGACTGACATATGACCGGTATTTTTTGATGGTTTGTTTTGCATTTGAAAGAAAATGAAATTATTTTTCTAAAGAGATTGGGAATGACAATCGCTGGCCTGATTTATGGGGCTTTCTCCTGTGGCAGAAATTGATGTAAAATTTTCAGTGCCAGAAACAGGGATAATCATTGAGTTTGAAGTAGAACTACGATTTCTAACTGCAATAGGAGATACCTGAAGTGAGCTAATGTCCCACCTTTTTACAGATTAAAATTGGACAAGGAGAGATGCTTGCTCCTAAATGTTATTTTGCAGTCTTTGGAATTAGCGCAAAATGATTGTTCTGAAAATTAACCAAGAATTCTTCTGTTTTTGGGCTGGGTATAGGCAACCTGTTTAACCAGTTTTCCACAAACCAGTGCCCTAAAAATGTTTTGAGCAACAATGCCCATCATCCTACCAAACAAACACATTGGTGTCCACACTGATAGGAGATACTGAAACTAATTAATGGCTTAAGGTGCACAAGTCTACTCTAATTGCTCTTTTCTCTAATGCATCTTTTGCCCAGGTAGAATATTATCGGTTCAAGAAATTGGATATGCATCACATAGTTTTGATTGTGGTCAGAATATTCTATTTTTGACAACTTTTGTTTGTTGACTTTGACAAAGCTGTGTTGTCTGTATTCAGTACAGTGTCCTTGCTTGCAAAGAAACTGTTTTTAGCAGCTAGACATTGGTGAAATTTTGCCAATGGCTAGGAAAGCAATAGATTGATTCTTCCTTACTTCCTTTCTTCCTGTCAATTCATTCACCACAGGCAACATTCTTTTCTACCATTGTAATATAAATAATAAATTAATCCTCTGTTTGCTGAATTTTGAGCTCCACAATTGGGCAGCACACCTTCCATAGAACAAGATGGAGACATTACATTGATACAATCATAGACAGCAAGGAAACTATGGCAGGTTATTATGTGAGTACCCTATGGTTTTTAGTAGAGAATGAATTCCTAGGTAGACATTCTACCTTTTAAGTTTGCCCATCTACATTTATCCAACCATCCTCTGCATTTGCTGAGCAAATGGAATAGAAATCTCAATGGATTTATTGCATTCATTATATGGTCATTAGTAGGTAATTGTTCTGTGTTTACGATACGGATGGTTAAATACAGAATTGGACAATATGTCCTTATGGAAAAGGTTTCCAAACTGCTACTCATGACACCTCTAGAGGTTCCAAAAGTGGTGTCACAGCAAACTCACTATCAATTCCATTTATTATGGAATTTTTATGGTGCCTTTGTGAATTCATTGTCATGTTCCAGGGTGCCAGGATTCACAGTTTGGGAACTATGGCCTTAATGTCTATTGATAAATAAAATGGGTATTCATATCCAGAAATTTCAGTTTTTAGAATGGGAATAACAAGGTGCCATAGACTCTCACTTGGTATTAACTAAAGGCAGTAATGTAAATTACTGAACCTTGCATGGGTGAGAGAAAAAAGAGAAATTATGTAGCTCCAACTATTTTTTCATGTAAGAAAATGGGCTTCATGTAAGAAAATGGCCTTCGTAGATAGTTAGGTATAGAATGGCAAATCCTATAGGACAACCACCATGGCAAAACAACAATGTTGGAATACTCAGTCCTAATCAAAATTTAAAGAGCCAGGCATTCAAAGTCTGCATTCTGTTCCATTCCCCAATTTTTAAAATCTCAAGTATTCTCTGTGTTTCTATGAAGGTATTTGAGAATTGGAAATATTTTAATTAGAAAACAAAATGTGGAAAAAGTATTCCATTACTAGACTGTAGGATTTAGATTTTTTTTTCTATAATACAACTTGTAACCCAAGATTAGCAAGTGACTTTTCTGCAGATTGCCCTGGACTAAAGAAATGCTTCTAGCGATTTCAAGGTGTGAGCTTCATGTTATTATATATCCTGGATGTCAACACTGCTCATTTTGGAGTCTCTGGTATGGAGAGATATGATTATGAAATGGTGGCAGAAAAATTAAAGAGGATAAACCAAATTGTTACCGATTATGACAGGATCATATATCAACCCTGTACCTGATATAACACACTTCTAATAGAAAATTACCATAAGCAGTTGGTCTAACAGGGAAAATATATACATACACTTCTGCTAGTTCAAAAAGATTTTATTTTAATACATAGAGTCATCAACAAAGCTTTGGCAACTATATGCTACATGAATAAATATGGTTCAGATTTAGGGAAAGACCTGAAAAATATTACTATGCATTCATGCTTTTTGCAATTACCATTATTCAAAGTTTTTTTTATTATACTAAACTGAATAGATAACCAAAAAAAATCCTTTCACAAGCTCTTCAAAATCTTGTATTTATACCATGCAGAAAGATTTTCTATAATTTTTTTCTCATTCAGTTTAAAAAAAGAGAAATTGTTTTCAAAATACCTTGTGAAGGTGAAGAGAATTTTTGAGAATTTGTGAAGAATTCTTGTACTGATTTATTTATAAGATGGTAGAAAACTATGTGAATGTATGTTCTTTAACCATCCAGTCATTTTCAATGATCTGCAGCTTCCCTGGAGAATGGATTCTGAGAGAATGTTTCTTATAGAACTTTTTTGGGAACGGGAAGTGTGAGTGGTTCAGAGTGATGGAAATATGTGTAAACAAGAACACCAGTAATTTGTCACTCAAAAAACTAAAATGCCACCAAGACAAAATTGAACATAATTTTCAAATACCCTGAGAAGTAGGTAGAAAAATAGATGTCTCTCTTGTAAGGAAAGAAATTTTTTGAAAAAGTGTAAGACAGATTTAAACAGCACATTAATTGTAGCACTACATCCTTGCAAGCCACATTGTCATATTGGGTGAGATGGCAGAAAAAGAACATGTCTGTTTTCCTAAAATTTGCCCTTAGTGCAGGAATGTTTTGAACTTTTTCAGGCTATAGAATTTGTTAGGGTAAATAATGGCGATAATAACAATAATGAAAAAAACAAAAGCTCTTAATCAAGAGGCAAAGTACAAGTGACAGAAAATGGTTAACAAAATGAACATTTATTGTAAATGTGAATTAACATTTCCAATTACAGAAAATAAAATTGAATTATCTGGAAGTTTTATGTTTTAACTAAATAAGTCGATGGCATTTTTCTGATTGCTGCACTAAAATGTACAAAACATTGCCTTCTTCTCATGGTGATGTGTACAGTTACTTTTGATATACTCAAGGCTTTTATTTTTCACTTTAGGATATTTGCTGTCCAGATGTGTTGATAATTTTGCAGGATTGAGATGACAGTCACCCTTTACTTGGTTAACATTCAACAACCATTCATTTTAGTTCACCTTGTTGGCCAGTCTATGTAAAGCCAAAGTTGATAAATCTTGGATCATATTTCCATATCTTACCTGGGTTGAAGTTCCAATTTTAAATAGTTTTATCGTAATGTAAGAAGCAGCAGCAATACCAGAAGCTTGGAATTTGTTTTGCTTTTTCGTTGTCCCATTTTCCTCTGCAACTTGACTGCAACTGTACCAATTTGTAACCAGTGATCCATATCTAAAAATATGCCTAATTTTTTTTAAAAAATGAAAAATAATGAAAAAGTGAGAAGGAAGGAGTGGATAGCTTAAATATCTCCCATAATGAAGACCTGGCTGAAGCTACTCAACCCTCTGCTTTCTTCTCCCTGTTGACCTGCCTTTGCCAACCTGATTATCATGTGATGAAGACCTGCTCCAAAGGAATTCGAGGAACATGTGCCCTGCAGCAAAGCAGCACAAGCTTAAAGTTCTTTATTAATTCTCACACAATTCAGTAGATCTTATTCCTTCAGGATACAACCTTGGTGGTTAAGCAGTCCTCTTGGGAAAATGCACATGCATACCGGCAATATAGAAAGTGAAGAGAGAGGCATTCACCGTGCTTCACTGTGAAGCAAGTTAGATATATTTGACAAAGTTTGGAGGCAGGAAGAGAGTCTGATATTGTCCATGGACACATGGTAAAGGAATGGCAGATAATTATCTTCTGCATGGAGAGCTTGCAAACTTTGGTGATGATAGATGCTGAGTTTGTCTCAACCAATAAGAGGAAAAGTGGCACACTGAGGTAAAATTGGATGGCTGAATGTGTTCAGGAATTACCCCCCTCCCCTTAGTGCCATATTAAGATAGAACTCATTTCAACTGATACAACCCAACTGGAGAAAACCCACTTTAATGGAGAAGTACATAATGATGTACTAGAATTTGAAGCTTCTGCTAGTAGCGTGCCCAAAGGGAGGATTTGGCTTAGAGCAGTAGTGGGCTTCAATTTAATTTGCTACCGGTTCGCTCGTGCTGCACATGCGCAGAAGCATCCGGATGGGTGGGCAGAGACTCCCACCACCACCGCTACTGGTTCACCCAATCCGGGCGAACTGGTAGCAACCCACCACTGACTTAAAGTAGTCAAAGAGCAGTACATTAGTCTTCTAATACCAACAACTCTTGATAATTGTAGCATCAACTGCACAAAGAAATACATTTTCTTAAGTTCAATATACTGGTAAAGAAAATAAGAGCACTACAGGAGAGAAAGAAAATTATGCAATGTATGAACCCATTTTACGTATCCTGTAGAAGTAAGCCTGGCTTTGCTATAGAAGAGGCATTTCAAGGAAGATCTGCAGTTCCTCACTGAATCACAAAAAACATGCTAAGTCCATTTTTTTCAGAAAGAAGGGCTCACACATGGTGATTCAAATGCATGGAACTTGCAATATGTGCATATTGAGTGAAGATTTTCTGCTGATATTCATATGAATGTACCAACACACATATCATTGTAGCATATGTAATTCATTGATTAATGAAGAAATCTAATATACACTTAAAGGGTTTAAATTTGCTCCATTCCATTGTGTACTTTTAAACGTTCGGTTAATAGTTACTTAACGAAACCTTAATGAATGTTTTATAGGAATTGGCCAACATTTGTCAGTTAAAACAAGATGAGATTGGGAGCAAATCGATTCTACTGGAGTTTTGTCTCATAGTTCCTGCCAGACTGATGATGGAATAAGAGCAGTCTGTTTCTTAACATAATCAGCTTTCATCAATTCTGGAAAAGTGAATGGGAAAATGATGCCAGAAATGAGTTTGGGATCTCTTTTAACAAGCTCCCATAATTTATTTGTCTTTGCAAAAGACTTCTGTTTTCCAGCAATAGAACTCTATTATTTTGTATTTGCTTAGATGCAGAATAATGTCATGTCTGAATACACCAAATATGTCTTTGCAAATAGGAATTTCATTCAGATAAGGAAACAGAATTGGCTCTCATTTCCAAATAAATGTGTATCCAAGGTCACATCACAAGGCAGCTGGTAATTAATATCACAACTCTTTTCATTCAGTTCTGCCAAATCTGGATCATTTTTACTTTTATCTACTTGACAATAACAATAAACAGGTTGACCAAAAGCAGAAGTATGCCATTGTTTGTTGCTTGAATTTGAAACAAGGGAAATGAATTGTCATTAAACTCCTTTTCAACAGAAATGCTGATTGCATTTTCCTCTGTGAAATGAAAGGCAGATTAGATATTTTTAACATCAGCTACTGTAATCTGCTTCTTCCAGCCATATGAGAATTATAAAAATCCAGCTTAAACTACAGAAGACATTTGCAGAGTGAAAGATAGAAACAAGAAGGAGCACAACAAGGGAGGCATAATTAAATTATTTAGTTTAGTGCTGAAAATTACTGGTGAATGATAAATATTAATAAAATGAAAAAGTCCCCTCTTTCATTTTTTTTTTTTAAATTTGATTTATATGCCGCCCTTCTCCAGAGATTCAGGGCGGCTTACAATGCGTTAAGCAATAGCCTTCATACTTTTGTATATTTTATACAAAGTCAGCTTATTGCCCCCACAAACTGGGTCCTCATTTCACCTACCTTAGAAAGGATGGAAGGCTGAGTCAACCTTGAGCCTTGGAGAGATTCGAACCAGCAGAAATTGCAGGCAGCTGTGTTAATAACAGGGTGCGTAGTCCACTGTACTATCAAGGCTCTTGAAAAAAAAAGATATAGAGTTTGGACTATAGAAGAAACTAGAAAAGAGAGAGAGGCACCTGAAAACTGATTAATTGATTTAATTACTGGAAGGGAAAGATTTTTATTCTGATCATTTTCAGATATTTTTATCCATATTTTAGGACTGTATCTAAAACATATTTGTAAAGCACCAAATTGGGCAAGGCAGATTTGCATGTTGTGGCTGCCTTTCAGGCTCTTTTTATTCTGAGAATATTTCTGTAGTATTTCCCAGTACAATCCCCAATTGCCAGATAAAGCAATGAACTAGCTTTTGGCAGCAAATCTAGACTGTCACTATATCAAACTTGGGAGAGCTATAATGCAACAAGCAAACATGTTCATTGCTTCTGTGTTTCATTTGCCCTCAAATGAGTGTCTGTTGTAGATTGGACACTATAAATTTTTAAGGAAAAGATCAGTTCTATGAAAGAAATGAGAAAATACTTCTGTTGCACTTCCAAACAACACACTGGGAGAAAAAAACAACAACATGAGATAGAAAAACAGGACACTGAATATTTGCTAAGCTTGTATTTTTCTTGTGTATAAGGAAAAACTGAAACTGACCTTCAGTGAGTAAAAGGAATATTCCAGCAAAAGTTAAAAAAAAGGGGGAGCTAAGGAATATTAGTTCAAGACATAGACCAGTTCTAAAGGATACTTGCCAGAACCTGCAGGAATGATTTTTTTTTAAAAGGGAAAGAATTCATATCCACTCCTTTCAACCATTTAACATAGATTCATATTTATCATGTCCTATGTGTATGTGTATAGTAAATTGTATTTACCCTGCCAATTCCCCCCCCCCTAATCTGGGATTAGTAGCAAAAGGCAAAATGCTATTTAATAAAGCTGAGTTGTGTGTATGGCTTTAGCAATATCTAAGAGGTTGGATCATTCGGTATAATGAAGAAAAAAACTCAGTGTTTTTTCTTAACCTCTAGGCAACGTATACCAGTGGTGAAATCTAAAATTTGTTATTACCGGTTCTGTGGGTGTGGCTTGGGGGAAGTAATGTGACTGGGTGGGCATGGCCAATTTTTTTTTACTTTTAAAACCATTTTTTTACATGTAAAACCATGTAAAAAAAACGCTTTCAAAAGGCTCTGACGATCCTAGCTGAGTTGCCTGATTGTCAGAGGGTTTTTAAAAAACTCAACTGGGATCGTTAAAGCTTGGATCGTCAGAACCATTTAAAAGAAAAAAACTTTTTTTCTTTTAAATGGCTCTAACTATCCCAGCTGAGTTGCCTGATTGGCAGGCAACTCAGCTGGGATCGTCAGAGCTTGGCTCGTCAGAGGCATGTAAAAGAAAAACAGCATCTGATGATCGCGCGACTCAGCTGGGCATGGGGGGCGGGGGCAGGGATTTTTGCTACCGGTTCTCCAAACTGCCCGCCGCCATCGCTACCTACTCGCCCGAGCCGGTCCGAACCGGGAGCATTTCACCCCTGATGTATACTCATTGGTACAAGAAGACACGACTGTTTTTACAGCCTTTTAAAAAATGAACAATTAAGTCAAATGATACACCAAATGAATTGGTGTAAAGGCACAGCTCAGATAGCACATCCTGAGGTGTTTGTTCCGTCCCATCATCATGTCATACCAAATACTGCATTTCGTGTTTATTAATGAAAGATTAACATTAAGGTCAGTGTGTGTTTTGCATCCTGTAAGATTTTGTTGATTTCTGTCTAAACTCTGAGCTGATGGAAGGTGGATCAGTAGGGAAAGTGGAAAGAAAGAAAGAAAGGTAAATTAGGGCAGATTGGATGGAAGCTAAATTTGTCTTATTTTAGCAGAAAGATTTATTTTATGCGCTGACTCTGTCATGCTGGGCTGCTAAAATGGTAAAATTTCTTTGTAGGTTCACTCAGAGGTCTGCCTAAACCACCACTTCAAATTTTTCACCTATGCATTGGAGAGGGGGAGGAGGGGAGGGGAGGGGAGAGAAATGAATGGAAGAACTTTGACCAAATTTCTCCCGGGAAAGAAAAATCCATAAATGGATTATGTAGTTGTGACACTTAGAATTAATAATGGCACTTCCTAATCTCACTGCTGTTGCAAATGATAACAACTATAATGGCAACTTCTGCCATTTTCTACTTGCTTGAATTGTTTAGGGCATTATGAGAGAGAAAATGGCAAATGCTACTACATGCTTATCCATAGCTTATTTTTTCATGAACTATTTTAGACTTAAAGGTGTTAGAAAAGTCCAGAATACTGTAAAACTCCCCATATTCTCCAGCTAAATGTGTTGGAAGATTTCTGAATGCATTGGATTTCAACTCCAAGAAAACCCCACATATCCATTGGCTGGTAAATTCTGGAAACAATATCACCTACCTGACCAGAAGGTATGGGGAAAGTGGGCTACGTTCTCCAGGCCTTGTGTTTACACTTAACTCCCTTGGTCTTGTTAATATCATTTCTAATTAAGGCAGATATAGATACAGATAACAAGAAACTCCAGTGTGTTTTTATAAAGAAACAAGTTGCCTATAGAATCTCTGTCTTCTGTGAAAGCCCAAGCATTGAGAGCCAAAGAAAGCTTTAGAATGATGCAAAGGTTGCCTCCTGTATGAAATAGTCCTCAACTTGACCTGCAACCAGCTTATTATCTGGGTTTTTCCCACAGTGTCTAGATTTGTTTCATTTGTTCTTTTTCCGGGGGAAGATCTCCCAGGGAAGCTGACAATCTCTCATATCCTGCTTTGCTGAGAGTAAGCATGAGGGTTACAGGTTATGTACTGTAAATGTCCAAATAAAATTAAATTCACTATGCACATCAATAATTAATGATATTAAAACAGAATGAACCAAGGGATACCACAAATGGGAAAAACAGTATATAAGTTATACTATATATAATTAGAAAGTGAAAAGTAATGGATTTTTCTGCCTAAAATCCCTGAGAAGACATTGTACAGTAGACATCCTTTTTAATAGAAAAATCAGAAATATGGGCTAAGTATTGAATAGCTAGTCAGTCAATGATAGTATTTCCATTTCATTATGATTTGGTTTATATCATCCATCATCACAAGTCATCTAAGATGTAGAAAGAAAATATACTTTGTCACTAATGCGGATAATTTTTTTCCTTTAAAGCAATGGATTCTTTAGGACAGATATTTTTCCACTTAATTTTCTAACTATTTGTTTATTTGAGGCTTGGAGTCACTGTTACCTCCTGGACTTGTCTCTGTAGTTTTCTTGGCAAGATTTTCAGAAATGGTTCACCACTGCCTTCTTCCTAGGGCTGAGAAGAATGACAGTCCCAAAGTCACCCAGTCTCCCAGTTTCTAGCCCGATGTCTTAACCATTACATCAAACTGGCTCTCACCTTCTTCATTGTACCTTATTACAGTATGCAAAGACATGTCCTTCTGTTTTGCCTCCTAGAAAAAGCAAACAAACCAACCAACCATTGGAATAGAACCTGGAAAATAGCAAAGGGCTATAATTAAAATATATCTTTGGAGATCTTAATTATAAAACGGTCAACTTATTTTCTTCTATCATAATTTCAGTCTATTAGGGACAGATTCTTTTTATGGGAAAATGCTATATTAAAGAGGAAAAATAAGAAATACCATGAATCTTTTTAAGGAGTATGAAAAAAAAAAACCTTAATTATGGAAACTGTGAATTACTTATATTGGTGGTATTTGGGCGAATGGTGGGGAATGAGAAATCCAAGGTCATATCTTATTCTTGGGTGATACTGAGCTATTATTTCTTTCCATCAGCTTATCTCATAGAATTGTTGTGTAGGTACAGTGAAATCTAGACTGCATATCTTTAGAAATCAGCATCTGGAAGTTCTTTGCAAAGGAAATGAAAGTATTAGAAACTGCAAATGCCAGACCATTCAGTGGCATTTTATTTTATTCAAAAAGAATAAAGGGTGAAGAGTTAACAAAAAAAGAAAAAGAACTGTTCTTTCAGAGTGAAATGATCAATAAATGTGTTTAGTTAACTTAGTTTGATTTCTCTTACAGTTTACACATTTTGTAAAATGGTGCCAGGCATCAGCTAATTTAATCCACTGCCATCACTTTCAGCATCCTTAGGTACTGGCAGGTTTGTCCGTTTTGGAAGCCATATTAGGCCAGAAGCTTCCATGCTGCCACCTTCTCATATGTAGGAAAGTAGGAGGGAGGATGGGGGGATTTAGTAGAGGGGTTGTCTTTAGAGATAATAGCATTCTTCCTGTCGGTCAAGGTCAGGCCAATCCTGCATCTGGAGAAGGAGTGATCAGAGTGCTGTCTCGAGATGGGATGGATGGTGATTGGAGCATGTGATCGACTGAGGAGTGAGGAGATGGTTTTGGGGGATTGATTTACTGAGGGAAAACATGGACCTCTCAGATTCGGGTTTTCCCAGATGTGCCAGTTTACCTATTCTAGTAAATAGAACTTTGAAAAATGCTTGCTTCAGAGTTTTTACTTGGAGTTGGGTTTTTTTCTGGAACACTGACAAGGTTGCTTTTTATAGCTTTGGTTCTTAAAGTCCTTCTTTAGCTTAATTAGTTCACTGTCCTGCATATAGGCATTATAGAAATTATTTTTTCATATGTGTATTTGTTCTTGACTTAACAGATGTCTTAAATATTAGGAAGGCAATGTATACTTCTTTCCCATAAAGAATTGGATGTTTTCATGGTGATGAAAGCTAAAATTGTATTTTGGAAGAAGCACAACAAATGGATTATTTATATAGAGAAGCTAAAACTAAGACTATCTATTTTTTCTTTATATTCTGGGCAGAAGAAAGTGGTTGTCTCCATCCTTTTCATCTCCATTATTCCTGAATTTCCTCTCTCTCATTTTAGAATTCTCCATTCCTCCCCTTTCTTGACAAGTGGTAGGAAAAGGGGTGATGTGACCCCTTATTATCCTTTGTCAGAAGCCCATCTATTTCATAATTTTTTCTTTCATTTGAGGGTGAAGCTATCTCTGAATCTCACCAGCTATTATATCTTGCCTTTAGTCCAATCCTCTTCCCCTAAGAATTGGAGCTGGTGATTTTCTTATGAGTATTTTGCCAATGAAATTCTTAGAGGAGAAGGGATATGGGTATGTCTCTTGGCTCCCTGGAATGAGCAGTTGGTGTGGTTCTCCCAATGAATGAGATATCCCCCATAGGCTGCTTCAAGAGTCCAAAATATTCCCTACTTCAAGTTCTTCTTCCTTTGCCCAAGTTAGAGGGACAAGTCAAGAAGGATATTCTGGGAAACAGGAATGGTAGGTATGGCAGTGTGTTTTCCACATAACTGGAAGCAGAAGTGAAAGGCCAGAAGATCAATCAGTGCTGTTAATATGAAATGATACAATAACCTGGTATCCAGTTTCTTTCTTAGACCATCATATAGAAGGCAAGAATGTGGTAGAAAGCCAGATATGAATTTCAACAACAATGGGGAAGCTTCATACCAATGACAGTCAGCAGGCCCTTCGTAGGGAGTTCTGGCATGATTTAAGTGATTCTTAAAAACACTTTGAAAGGCCTGAAGTTCTTGGAAGTAGAAATCCTCAAGAATGGGGAAATTTTAATTTAAACTTCTCTCGTAATTTCAGAAGGTTACTTAAGGAACAGAGAGAGATTCTATGGTCAGTGCAGAAATTGCCAATTTGCAGAGAGACTCATACTGCAATGAGTGTGCATAGCATTTTCCCTATTAGATAGAAGATGATGAAAGACTCAGTTAACTTATGTACTACCGTAACCTATGCTTTCCAAAGGAAGATTAATGCTAGTAGGACTTCAGTACAGCTTTTTCCCCGCATTGGAAATAAAATATTTAAATTCAGCCCCAGCAGAATCTATAGGGTGTCCTTTTTAATCGCTGAGCACTGGCTACCATACACATTTGTGATTACAGCAGCCACTAAATTCTGTGTAAAATCCAATTCAGCTGCTCTGTAGAGTTGACTATTTTGATACACACTCAAACGGAAGAATGGGTCCAAGAATTTCAGATTACACCAAACTCACAGAAAGTAAGTAATGGGGCAAATTTTCTCATTAGTTGAACATAGAGTCTTTTAGATAATATTTGCCAATTAAAATAACCTCTAAATCTGCCCCTGGATGTGTACTTTGTCAATGGATTCATGGCAGTCTTTTAACTAAAAATAGAAAGTATTAAACTATGCACTCAAATTCCAGTAGGAGACTGCATATTATAAACCTTTAATTTCCATTTCCTCTATTAAGCCCAGGCTTAATAGATTGCAATTTGAAAAGGTAGTTGTGGGATCCCTAGAGATTAAAAAAAAAAAAAACTCTCTCCCAATTTAGTAATTATGTACAGTATAATCTATGATAAACTGATTTAAAATGGGAAAATTGTGTTTCAGAAGAGCATGAAAATGCTGTTATTTCTTTGCCTTTTGTTTAAGCATGTTGTTTATTCTAATTACAATCAAAAGTAAACCTGAATGAAGAGCTTGCAAATATCTAACTTTAACTCCCCCCCCCACATTATTAATAAATAGGATGCACTTGCCTCAGTGGCTAAATCATGCAGTTAAGGCCATTCAGAATTAAATATCACAAAAAAAGTGGGGATGCAAAGTAGAGCTGTTTTACAACTAGTTCCAAATTAAAGATGTTAGCTACTGCCTGCATTTAAGAGCTGAGTTTCAGAGTCTGCAAATTATTTATCTCTAATGAAAGAGCCACTTAAGGTATTTGATAATCTTTGGCCTACAATGAAAGCTGAATGGTACACTCCTAGATTTGATCACAGGATTCCCATACAGCTTCACTATTTTGGAGGATATTGATTGGTTCTCTTCCAATATGACTGTCTAAGCTTCATGTATTCTTTATGCCATATAACAATTGTGTAAAATGTTTCTCAACCTCAGTAACTGTAGAAGACTTCAATTCCCAGAATTCCCCCGGCCAGCATTTGAAGTCCACATATCTTAAAGTTGTTAAGGTTGCATGGAATGCATCTTTGTTTTTGTTTTTCAACCGTTAAGTAGAGATTTTGTGAACTAGAATGGGAGAACAATAATAGTAGCTCTATTCTTACCAGGAATGAGGGATTGTGCTAGATGAAAAGACTTATCTTGCCCTCTGTTCTTTTCAATATCTACATAAAACTAGTATGTCATGTGGAGATGTAATCCAAAAAATTACTGATTATAGATAATCTGCAAATGTATTAAATAAGTAAACAAATACTTCTTTTATCAACTAATCTAAAGGACGTGATGTAAAAAGAGCTTGGGAGTGAATGATCGCAAGTAAATGAAAGCTTGGCATAGTGACACTGTTTGGTGGGTGGCCTTCTTTTTTTCGAAAGTGGGGCATCGAAATTTCATTTTAATGGGGCCATTGTGTAGACAGAAAAATGACAGTTAAAATTCTATTATTTTATTCCAAGCAAGATTAAAGCTGTTGTTGATAAAAATATACAGCTGATTTTTGCTTCCTCCTACAGAGACAGGTATGTGATTTGAGGGTTCTCCAAGATATAGCCTTTATAACGGAGGCACCAATAATACCTTTCTTAGAAATATATTTTGATCAGCTTTGCTGTTTCACAAGTAGTAACCTTCTCTAGAGAACCCATATCTCAATTCACCAGTGCATGCTTGATAACTGTAATATATTGTTCAGAAACCATAAACCAGAAGCAATAAAGCTTGCTAGATTTGGTTCCTGCTACACACACCTATTGTGTGCCCCAGTCATATTAGCAGTTTATTAATATGTGGGACAGAATACACCCTAGTGTGGTGCCTTTGTGTGTGTGTTCCTTTTATAGCTGTAGGTCATTCAAATAACCAACTGCCCTCACATAAGTCTTTTAGAGCTTTAATGTCAGCTTTATAAGCCTTGCTTTTTAGTCCATCAATGTAGAGCTGTGGGATTAGCCAGCATTAGAGATAACGCTCTTTTCTGCACCACCTCTCTGTCTTTGGAATGTTAAGGCTTCTTGTTTGCTGACTTTTTAGAATATTCTAAAGGCATTTTTGTCTTTCATTGGTTGTTGTGATTGACATTTATGAGTTCTGTGTCTGCCCAGTCACATTCTGAACTTTGTAGATTTTATAGATTTCTTGCTTTCTGGCGATTGTGAAGATTTACTTATTCTAATTTCTGTTTGGTTAATTTTTACATGCTGCACTTTAAAACTAGGGATTTATCTATGGTTGTTATTTTGTGATAATTTATTTTATATTTTAATTGTTTTTTACTGTTTTAAAAATTGCTTATTATTCAGTATTTTAAAGTAGAATCTGCTATGTCAAAGTTCTTAAGAGGAAAACATGGCTATAAACCTACTAAATATACTTAATAGCTTCAAATCATTGTTGCTAGCCCTTCTTTGAGTATCATCGCCAGTGGTTAAAGAAAGAGGTCCTTGTTAGCTAAAGTACCGTGGAAACCAAACACACACATTAAATTACCTGGCACTTATTGTATAGCATTGTTGTTTCCTGAAGAAAAAAAAAATTTCAATAAGCAAAGAGTTTGGACTATCATCCTCAGATTCATCACCACTAGAACATTCAGGAATGAGTCAAGACAATGTAACATTTCTTGGGTTTGGGAATTTGAGGTAGAAAATGAGTGCTTAAATACTTGCAAATGTTTAAGACACTAATATTATACACAAAGTCCACTGAAATACATTTGCATGTTTTCTTATAATGATTAGAATAAGAGCACTTAGCTAGAAACTGCAACTAAAGAACAAAGTAAATAATGAATAATGGTAGAAGGAAAACCAATAAACATTTAAAGTCATATTCTTTAACATCAATCCTTCATGAGTGAATGCCCTAGCTAATTTTCATGATACAAGAATAACCTCCCAAATTATTCCTTGTGCCTGCAATAATAGCTCGGTTTAAATTAATGGGACATGTACCAATTATTTTTAACAGAAATATAACTAGGACTGATTCACTGGTTTTATGTGAGTGATGACTGTGAAACAGGAAGCATGACTGAATTTCAAAGGGCCAGATGTGTGAAATATTTAAAACACCTGTTTATATCTTTTGCATGAAATAAAAAGAAAATGTTTGCAATTGGAATCACTTACAATTTAATGGACAAACAGGTGTATTAAGGCTGATCAAATCATCATTCTTTAAATAGAACCAAGGAAAGTTGTATGCATATGGCACATATCTACCAGTGCAGTTTTGTAAACAACTTATAATACACCTACAGTTTGGGGTGCTGAACCTACTACGGTTTTCTAGTTGTTTTGGAAAGATATGTATCCTTCCCAACTATGGTGAGAATTAATATGGTACTGCTGTCAGATAAAGTTAATCTTTCTGGAGACTACAGCCCAGCCTAATCACCTGGATCAGATACTTCATAATCAGGTACAAGGAAGCAAGGGTCTTCACATTTCACATAGATGTGGTGATAAAAATCTGCTATCTTGATGCAATAAAAGGCCCTATTCTTCATGTACAAGCTCGTTAGAAGAGCAGGTGGAAAAGCTAGATGTAACTGGGAAAACAGAGTCCCAACCCATAGATTTTTCCAATTATGTAAGCCATATAATATTTATTATGGATAATGCTTGACAGATTGACATAAAATTCCATGGACTACTTCTTTGTTAAAATAATATATTTAATATTTATATAATATTTAGCTTTTTAAATTGTCAATGGATTTTAGTTTGAATGTTTTAAATTTTGGGCCAAAGTCATGTAATTCTTTTAAAAATTTAAAATTTTGTATTGGAATGTGTTTTAGTTCTGGCTGTGCACCGCCCTGAGTCCACTAGGAGAAGGGCGGTATACAAATTGAATTAAATAAATAAATAAATAAATAAATAAATAAATAAATAAATAAATAAATATAAGGGCCTTTTTCAGAGGCAAGTTGAAAGTGGATCTATCAAGTACGCTATAAACATATCCAAAGGATAAATTTTGAATGGCTGAGAAACATAGGGTCATTTGGTGAAAACAATTAATCTTGGTATCCACATTTCATACATTTCAAGATATTATTATTATTACAAAATGTTACTATTACAAAATTAGTGAACCAGTAAAATGCTGTGGATATAATTTATTTGGACTTCAATAAGGCATTTGATTAAGTTGACCAAAATCTACTACTTGATAAGATAGAATAATGTGGGTTAGACAGCATCACTACCTGATGGATTTGCAACTGGCTGACCAACCACACTCAATATGTAGTCCTTAATGGAACTGCGTTTATATGGAGGGAAATATGTACTGGGGTCCCCAAGGCTTGACTTAGACCAGTATTCTTCAATATCTTCATCAATGATTTAGACAATGGGATAGAAGGGGAACTCTGTGGAAATAAACCAATCCATGTTTTGAAGTGGCAGAACCACATGCAGAGAGCAGGATAAAAGACCGAGCGCCACTTTCACAGTTGAATTGAATCATTGCAAGGAAAGCTTCTCTGTCTTTCATTTGAACTTCAGTCAACTATTTTACACTGTATTAGTCTTATGTAGCACAAAGACACAGTGATTCAATAACTCTTTCAAAATTAAGCAGTTTATTGAACCAAGAAATAAAAGATCCAAGAGGACAAAACGGATGTGTCTCTTTCATGATGGTATATAATAAAAAGGAGCATTGCTGGAATGACCTTGTTTTTAAACACGGTCACCTTTAGTTGTGAATGAATGGAACATAGAGAAATAAAAAAGTTGTCTCAAACTTGAGGGTGCTTCATAAGGTCGAGCCTTGCATTCTTAATGTTTTCTGCATATTTTCACTGCTAACAGAGTATACCTATTGCCAGCACTCTTTCTTCCAATATTACTAGGTTCTGGTCCCTCCATTTAAGGAAAGAAGGGAAAAGAAATGCAGGGAAAGGACTAGCAGCCAGCCTCTACTGGCCCTACCCTTGGCCCTACCTCTGCTGTCTAGTGCTTCCTTTGCAATTTTTCCTTTTTGTAAAAGAGAAAAAAAGTTAAAAAAATTAATAACCCCTAGCTATTGAATTGGGGGGATTGTAGCATGACCTCTTGGTTACAAAAAGGAGGAATTTTCCAGTCACAGGAAACATGGATTTTGATGCTCCCTTTGAAACAGAGAAGGGGAACACTGCAAACCCCATATGTATATTGTTCCTTCTACCTGGCACACAGGAAGGCAATCATGGCTAGTTTTGCATCTGGTCCCAGAAGGGCTGGAGTCCAAGGAGTCAATGTGGACCAGTGGTGGGTTGCCCTCGGTTCAGACTGTTTCTATAGAACTGGTAGTAAAACCGGCGGGAGGCCTCCGCCCACTGAACCTGACATCATTAGAAGCGATCTGCACATGCGCAGAAGCGAGGCGTGTGTGCGAGTGAAGTGAGCGCGCGCGATCTCATTGCAAACTGGTAGTAAAGGTAAGTAGAACCCACCCCTGATGTGAACACGTTGTAGTTTGAATTAAAGCTGACAGTGGGCTGTTTCTCTCCCAGCATCTTTTCCAGCCAAATCCATATTCACTTTCCCATCCTTTAGGCACAGCGCATTTCACAGAGACCAAAAAGGAGTTTTATTTTGTTTAGGACCATCATCTAGAAAGATACACAAGATGTTTTCTTCTCCCACCTTACCAATGAGCAACCCTATTAGGGAATTAGTAGTTCTCCAGTAAATGAATGACCAATCTGGCCTCGGCAGCAAGAACATGTAGGTAAGGAACTTGTAGTCATCAAAAGCGTGAAGAAGGAACAGATCCATGGGAGCTAGGTGTGGAAAATATCCTTGGATTCAAACATTCAGGCAGTGAGAATGGTGTTCCATTATTCTGGATGTGGATATCAATATAAGAAAAGTTTTAGAATTTGTCAAATATGTTACTTATACCTAATAACAGTATATATTAGGAAACTTCAGCTTTATTTTTAAGTGAGCTGTGTAGAAGCAGATATTTCTCATATCACTTGTGGCAAGATGATCTGGTTACCTTTATTCTGCTCACATTTCTTATTGTCAGCCTTTTCAGAAAAATACAGTAAATGCTTCAACATACACATTCCATTAATTTTCTTTTCTTGTCCTTGGTTCAATTATATTTTAATTATAGCCTTTTGGGATTAGTTACAAATACTTGGTATAACTAGGCTTCATTTTGTTCTCCATTTTAATTTTTCTACAATTGAAAATGTCTTTCTCAAAGATCAGATATTATAAAGTGGACTTTCCTGTAAAAAAGGTTTTGTTTTTGAAGAAAACAAATGACGTGGTGAGGTAGTGCACTTAAAAAGCATTACAAATGTTAGCTTGCTTGGACAAAAGCTTTGGTTTTATGTACCAAGTGTTAGACATGTAGAAAGTTTGACATCAGTAACCTAATAAACTTTCACAGGCAAGTCACATTTTCTGTGTTTTTAATCTCTTTTGTAATTCAAAAACTGTAACAGCAGAGCTTATTTTTTATGTGTAGCATTTTTTATAAAGAAGGAATATGAAATAGGATGAATGAGGGTTTTTTTTCTTGTTAGTGAAAACTCTGAACAGTAAAGTTGTCTGAAAATTGTAACCAAATACTTGTAAAAGCATTTCTTTCTTTCTTTCTTTCTTTCTTTCTCTCTCTCTCTCTCTCTCTCTCTCTCTCTCTCTCTCTCTCTCTCTCTCTCTCTCCCCTTCCTCTCTCCCACCCTCCCTTTCTTCCTTTCTTTCTTGTATACAGGTATAATATTTTCCAACATCAATATTATACTAATCTGGTCTGTATCTGCATGTAATGCTTAATATAATTGCATGTACATTTAGCATACATATCCATTTATGAACTTTTTCTAGAGTGTACACTTTTCTCAAGTCTCAGTTCATTTAGAAAATACATATTTGCATAAAAACGTGGATTGAATGAAATTCTCCTCCATCCTTAGAGGCAGGCTAAGGAAACAAGTAAGATGGAAAAAGGTCAGATAATGTGATAATAACTCATTTCCCTTTCTGTACTACTTCTTACTGTCGTGTTTAAATAAATATCTAGGATAAATAATCCTGGTTTCTTAAGAAAATAGAATGCTCTTCTTTCTTTCTTTCTTTCTTTCTTTCTTTCTTTCTTTCTTTCTTTCTTTCTTTCTTTCTTTCTTTCTTTCTTTCTTTCTTTCCCCCCCTCTCTCTTTCCTTCTTTCTTTCTTTCCTTCACTTTTGAGACTGATCCCAAAAGACACTAGTAGGTCTTTGCTTGCCTTGAATAATACATCTCAGTAGGATTTGTTGTGAGATGAATTGGTGGCTAGAATTTCACCACCCTCTAGGGAGTGCTTAATGAGCAGGCTTGCTTTATTGTCAGGGGGCGGAAAAATGAAACAAAGCATGAAAAGATTCCAATCAAAAGAGGTGAGATAATCACTTATTTATTAGGTCTTTTCCTTTCTCAAGGGTACAGTTTAGCTAATTCAGTGCAGACATTTAAATGTCTTCCCCTGATTTTGCCTCTATATTACTGCAGGTGATGTAGGTTACTTGCTTGAACTTTCTAAAATGTTGGCTAGTGCTGCACTGCCGGCAGTTCTGGGCTTTTAGCCTGCCATGGAGAATATTGTCCAGCTCATTCAGAAATTGCAGCAACTGTACATGGGGAATGTGCTTAAGTACATACTATAGAAAGGGACATCTGCCTGCCAAAGGACAAAGTAGCTGGGAACAAAGACGCCCTTGTAGGTTTGTTACTGTTAAAGTAGTGATTTGTAATTAGAGACTGTAGCCATCGTGACATTTTCAATGGAATTTTGATAGTAGAATAGTAGAATCTAAGAAGCTGTTTGTGTTCTTATAAGAAATAAGAGAACACTGTGACATTCTGTATAACAATAAGAACAGCAGATATCTTCCCATCCAACCTATGTGTAATGAGTCAGAGACATTCCAACTATTAGGTAGAATGTGGGCATTATTAAAGGTGGGAAAAATCTTTGTGTCCATTTCTTGAACTCCCTTCCATTAGAAAATACAGTTGTGTGGGCTCTTGTTGTGGCCTGCCAGCGGCAGCAGATTCAGACAGTGAGGAGGTTGGGGAAGAACGTGGGCTAGTCCTGGAGTCTGGGGAAGACTCGGAGGGCTCTGTGTCAGAGGCAGAGAGGGGGCCAGGGACATCTGGTAGTTATGTGCTGCCTCCGGAGTCTTCAGAATCTGACATCAGCGAGGTAGAAGAACAGTGTTCGCCTGTTCCCAGTATGTGCATGCACAGAGCTGCCAGAAGACAAGAACAATTAAGAAAAAAAAGGGTTGCATCATTTTTGGTCATCATCAGTTTGTGAAGGCCAAACCATTTTGTTGGTAAAGAACTGTGGCAATTGACTGCAATGATTATTAGACTTCATAGGATAGGGAACCATACACAATGTCATACCCCCATCGGAGCCTGAATCCGTGGAGGAAGACAAGCCGGAGCTGCGTCTGACAGAGTTTGAGAAGGCAGCCTCGTTGACTTTGGAGGAACATGGGGAGGAGCAGGACGAAGTAACCCTGGGCCTTTCGGGCTTGGGATGGCTTGCCAGCAGGGAGGAATGGGGGCAGGATGATCGAAAGAGGGCAGGCAGTGGAGATGAAGAGTGATGGAGCTCAGGCAATGAGCAAGGACTGCCCCCACCTGATCCCCAAGCATGGAGAGTGGAGAGGAGGCAGGAACAGCACAGACTGACCTGACGACTTAGGAGGAGAACACCCCATCCCTCTTCACAAAGCACACTTGGAGACTGAGACTTAAGGAGATGCTGTAGTGAGGGGCGTTTATCGGGAACAAATGCTGAATTTGTGAAGTTTTGTGTGCCATTGCCGACGTCTGGAGTTTCCAGGACTTCTTGCCTTATTCCTTGCTTCATGGACTCATTGCCTTATTCCTTGCTTCGTTGACTCATTGCCTTATTCCTTGCTTCGTTGACTCATTGCCTTATTCCTTGCTTCATGGATTCATTGCCTCACTGGACTTCTTGCTGTGAAGCCATTGTACTAACAGCATTTTGCTGGACTATTCGCAGCCAGAGGCGGCTGTATGTGTGTGTGAGCACTTTGCTCTGGGATTTGCCATAAATGTGGGAGTTTGGGGGAAAGTTGAAGCAATAAAAGGGAGTTTAACTATCAGCTGGCTGTGTTGCCTTCATGCCTTATCCAGGGTCACCACACACAAACAATTATTTATTACTCACTGTCTAAATAGAACAAATGAAATGCTCTGATGTGGAAACTTGTAAAGACGCTTGAAAAACAGAATTGATCTTTTTCATAATTCATTTTTGCAACAGGCTTGTCCTCCATGCCCTGAATCCATCTTTTACCTTAAGTTTGTAGCTTGGTGGTTCCCACTGCCAGCCTCTATCTTCCAAGAGTGTCTCATATGACATCCTTCCTCTATACCAGTGGGTCTCAACCTTCCTAATGCCGTGACCCTTTAATACAGTTCCTCATGTTGTGGTGACCCCCAACCATAAAATTATTCCATTGACCATTGAAAATATGTGTTTTCTGATGGTCTTAGGCGACCCCTATGAAAGGGTTGTTCGACCCCCAAAGGGGTCCCGACCCACAGGTTGAGAACCACTGCTCTATACTGATATGCTAGAAAACTAAGAATCTCACAACTTGTACTGCCTTTCTGCTGATTGAAAGATAAAAAGGCAAAGAAATGAAACAATCCCATTATGTGTCCTCTTGACCTAGTGGTATAGAGGCAGGTGACTAAATTAATTAGTCCTTCACTTTTTTTCATTGGAAGATACACCAATCTTACCAGAGAATAAAAAAAATCACTTAACTTTAAAAAAAGGAAAGAAATACAAAAGCATATATTAACATTTAGATGCAAACATTTAAAGGTGAACAGGATACATTTCAGAGTTATTGAGTATGCAGTAAAAAGCTGTTTAAAAGAAATGTCTAAAAGAAAATGTCATGCGGCAATCAGACCACAGAATAACGCTGGCCCAAATTGATAGTCTATATATACTGGCAATCACATGTTACATCTTGTTTTTGTCCTAAATCAGTTGCAATGCAATCTAGTATAGGATGACATTTTCATCAGCCCTTTGCTGTGGACTGATCATTTTTCTCATTTTGAGGGGGGGGGGGCAGAGGGATTAGTGGTACTCCCACCAACTTCTCCCCCCTCCTGCAGAGGTAGGATCAGGCAATAAACAGACCCTAATGGGATCCAGCAGGAGTTTAGGGTTTTCCCTGAGGATCTGATGGGCAATTTGTTTGAGACCTTAATAACTTACTACCTGGAATAGTCATGGGACTAAGGCCTTCAGTTGAATGGTTTCTATGTGGCCTAAGGCAAGATTGGAACTTGTGGTCTCCTGGTTTCTAGCTTGATGCTTTAACCACTACACCAAACTGGAGGTTTATCTGTGTCCTCAGGGTCACCTCAGTAGTGCAAATAGGTCTGGAACTGAAAGCAGTTCCAATAAGGCTCCACAGCCATTTACACTATTCAGGTGACCTTGAGGAAACAAGTGGCCTCAACAACTCTCTAAAAGAATCATAATCCTAATCATAAATTTATTTTGTCAAGCATATATAAGATAACAGGTGAAAGTATAAACATAATTTGAATACATGAAAAGAGTAAGTAAAAAGGAATATTAGGACAGGGACGGTAGGCAAGCTGGTGCACTTATGCATGCCCCTTACAGACCTCTTAGGAATCGGGTGAGGTCAACAGTAGACAGTTTAAGGTTAAAGTTTTGGGAGTGTCTGCAAGGAATAGAAATACTTCCATTCCCCACCATCCAGTCAAAGACCGAAGAAGCTTCTTGGATGAGAAGCAATACATCTTCAAAGAAAAATAAGGAAGTCCAGTTGCCTCTTGAAAAAACAACTTTGGAATAATAGAAACAGAATTATGTGCGCCTTTGAAACAAAATGAAGACTGAGGTTCCAACTTTATATGCCAATTTATACACAGATAGCAACATTGAATGTAATGCTATTAGGCAAACAGAATGATTACTGGTGGGATGAGAATGTTGAAATGTTATCCAGGGAGTTTCCCAGTAGGGAATTTGCATCTCCACATTCTAGTTCAACATCTTAACCATTATACCACAATGGCTCTCCTATGAAGATAATTCTCCTCCTCTAAGCTACCATTATTTTTTATTCAAAATTATGTGTATTTTTCTAGGTTCATTTCCTTCACTATGCTGTTTTAGCCCAGACCTTGTCCTCATTATGATTCTCAAGAGATTTTTTTAAAATTGTGTAGAGAATCCTGAACAGCAATTTAAGGATGCATGAATGAATTGCTGGTAAAGATAAGTACTAGAAGCTGATATTTATGTTCCATCCACTTAACAGCCTCACAACCATAACAATAAAGATTCTACAATTGTAATTTATCTCTTCTCTCTTATAGGCAGCATAAGTGCTTTGAAGATAAAAGGTCCATAGACGAAAAAGGAGCCAGCTTTCAAAATACACAGCAATATAGCATTAACTATTAATTTAAGAGATAAAGCAGTTGGAAATAATTTGCAAGATAAGACACACCTGTCAAGGAGTTTAAAGTAAGAAAGTTTGTGAGCTGAACAGCACTGGAAGCTGTTACTGTTGTGAATTATTTCAGAGGTAATAAATTACAATATTTAAAGGTTGCACTTATTAATTATTGTTATTTGATGCATTCCATCTTTATTTGTTTATGTGTATTCTGTTTTGGCCTTTTAAACCATTCCAATGTCTGGAGATATGAAGAAGTGCTGTACTAGAACAGTGCTTTTTAACCCATGGTACATGTACCACAGGTGGTACTTTGGTCCCTGGTAGGTGCTACGCATACCACCAGTTGAAAAACACTGTAAAAAAAGTGTAAAAAAGTGTAAAAGTGTCATGGGGGAGATGAGCTAAAGTGGCAGCAATGCCATACAGGCCTATGGGGGAGTCAGCTGGAGCTGGGGTGTTTCCAGGACTCGGTTGAGTGCCCAGGATCAGTGCATGGGGGTCTAGCTGATCGTCGCTTCTGAGAGCAGCGCACAGCCTTGGAAAGAGGAGTCAGCTGGAGCTACACCAGAGGAGAAAAGGAAGAGGAGGGGAGAGAGAAGAGAAAAGGAGGAGGCTTTGGCAGGAAAGGGAGAAAAAAAAGATGATGGGGAAAGAGAACAGAAAGGGACAGAGGAAGAGACACAGAGAAGAGGAGAGGCTTCTTTGAGGCAAGCAGAGAGAGAGAAGGGGATAGAACCGTGCAAAGATTAATGTCAGAGAAACAGGCACAATTTTCCCTTTAAAAGTGTGGTAAGTGGGTGTACAGATAGTCCTCAGTCTATGAACACAATTGAGCCCAAAATTTATGTTGCTAAGTGAGAAATTTGTTAAATGAGTTTTGTCCCATTTTACGACTTTTCTTGCCACGTTTGTTAATTTGTGAATCACTGCAGTTGTTAAATTAGTAACATTGTTGTTAAGTGATTCTGCTTTCCCCATTGACTTTGCTTGTCCGAAGGCTGCAAAAGGCGATCCCCTGACCCTGAAACACTGTGACCGTCATAAATATGAATCAGTTGCCAAGCATCCGAGTAAATCACATGACTCTGAGGATGCTGCAACAATCATAAGTCTGAAAAATGGTCATAAGTAATATTTTTCACTGCCATTATAACTTCGAACAGTCACTAAGTGAATTGTTGTAAGTTAAGGACTACCTGTACTTTATCACTTTTTTCCTTTTTTTTTTTGTCATCGAGTTTTTGACACCTTGCTAGGCAACTGATAGTACTCAAATATTGCCTTATCCTGAAAATGGTACAATCTGTAAAAAGGTTGAAAAGTACTGTACTAGAAGATCTCCAAGTTCCCTTCCAACTCTGTTATTCTGTTATTCCATTACTCTGTTTTTTGTAAAATTAATGAATGGATGGATTTCAAAGATCTCCTGCATAAAATGAATTCTCCTGTATAAAGTGTATAAAGAATTCCTGTATGAAGTGTATACAGAATTCTCCTGTATAAAGATCTCCTGTATAAAGTGTATAAGGATGTATTGTATGTGCATGCATATGCAAGTCTCTGGCTATTAACCATGCTGGAAGAAAATGATATCCCTGCTGTTTTAACACACTTTTTTTCAATATTCCAAATGTGAAATGAACTTATTTAAAGAAAAAAATGTTGCATAACATAGATGCAAATTGTTGTGTTTTTATTCCTTATGTTGAAAAAACTCCAGCAATATCAAAAATATTGGTATAGCTACTTAAATTATGAACCAGCTAAATTCAGACTTAATAGTATTAGAGAACAAGCCTGAAGTAAACAAAATAAAGTATTTTGGGAGTAACAAATTATAGATGGAAATGTTGATTGATTTTGAAACAACTTTAAGAGAGGAGGAAAATATTCTTTGTCAAGATCATGGATACTAGCTGCCATTTAAGAGAAGTAGAATATAGATTTGATGTAATGGGTTTTAGGAATGAGGAATATATATGAAATATTGATTGTTAAAATGACAAAGATTTGGAATGGTGTCTATTTGGAAAAAATTGTTTAGAATTTTGGGTGATATAGTAGAATGATAAATGTTTAGAATAAGATTTTTTCTTTCTTTTTTTTTTTTTTAAGATGTAAATGGATAAAATTTGGAACAAAATTGATTGAGGGAATGTGAGTAATTGTACCTATTTTATACCGGATCAAACCCTTGCTCTAAAAAGATGTATTTTATGTTGTATGTCTAAAAAAAATTTTTTTTAATTTTTTTTTAAAAAACATATTGGTAGAAGTGGTAGAAAGATTTAAAATACTATTGCTATTTTGTATTAAGGATAGGTGCAGAAAACTTGTTGAACTTGTTGAATATGAGTTGAACTTGGACTTTAATGTTTGTAGAAGAATCCTGCTCTTTTCTGGAAATTCAGTAATTCTGAAGTCAGAAAGCTTGCATTTTTCTGCATCCTGTAGCCCTGAAGAGGGAGCGGGGAGATCTGCATGCTTCCAGCTACTTCCTTTTTTATTTTTAAAGTTTCCTCTCCTGTAGCAAGGTATGAGGTAAAAATTACCTGAGGCCAGATACAGTAAGGAGCAAAGTTCAAATTTATCAGTTTAAAATTACTAGGTTTATAGTCCCCAAGGTTTATAATAAAATAAAGAAATTTGGAACTTAATCTGAAGTCCCAATCCTTACCTGAATTATTACTATGAGATAGTGGTATCAAGTTTAACTTATAACAATTTATAGAATAAATAGTTAGGATACCAAACTCATATATTAAACAATTAAGAACAGAAATCTGTGGTCTACCCTTAAAGCTTGAGGATATAGCGTATCATTTTATGCTCTCCATCTTTTACTATAATTCCTGTAACGTTTTCAGAATTTCTCATTATACAGTTAAGAGACTTTAAGCCAAATTCAAAGGAAAAGAAGAAAGAGATATTCTGTGGAATATACCTTACTGGAGAGGATAGAGCATTAATAATCTGTGATTTAGAAGTAGACTAAATCATATCAATATAGGGAAAATCCAAAATAAGTCAAAACCTATCTCAGAACTTCAAAGAAGCTATATCAAAGGATTTCTCAGCATCCTAAGAAATTATAGCTGCTGGGTCTAATCTATTTTGAATTAAAGCTGGATCTGTAGAGCATCATTGATTAAAAGTCTGATATTGTCAGAAGTTTGACAGCCTGCATAAAACCAGCCTCAGCTGGATCCTTAATAGTTCAAAGGACTGCTGTGGTCTAGGGGCTAAAGTGGTTGTTAAAATTTTAGCACCCGCTTTTATCAAAGAAATCCACTTATAATTAGAAAACATAGTAGAATCCTTGCTGTTTAGGCACAATGATGATAACTGTCTCATCGTCAGCAAGGAAAAATGTTATTATTTATTTTCAGTACAATAAGAGATTAGAAGTCCAATGTTTGTACCAATCCAGTATGATACAATCAGAATAGGGAGTCTTCCCAATTTCAGCTGTAGGACTTTACTGTCAGAAACTATGAAGCTTATGTGATAATTCACCTCAAATAAATTATTTGCTGGTGTCCCTTAGCAAATCAGATATGTAATTGAATTTCTATTTATATGGATAAATGATTCTTCATAAATGATTTCTATTTATATGGAAAAATGATTTTTCAGATCCATATTTCCTGATAAATCTGTTCATTGTCTGTAAATAATATTTACTATGTCACTGTTTTGCCAAGTTTTGCCATGAAGTCATGGAGCCAGTTTCTGATAAAAACCTTGAGGTTTTGTTTATTGGGAGCTTCTCAGAAAATCTGGTTAAAACTGGAAATTGGCCAACTCTCTCTGTTGTCGTTATTAAGGAATTCTTGGCATTTTGTAAGAGATTTGGATATTATCTTGCTTCGTCTATATGCTTTTTATGCATATATTCACCGAGCAGTGAATAGGTTCCCAGGCAATTGGTTCCTTTGGCTCCAGAGACAATAAGCACACCCAGTGTATAAAGGGATTTTATCCTTTGTTATTAACTCAAGCAAACAGATTGGAAAGCATAATATAAAAAAAGCATAAAAAGCATATAGACGAAGCAAGATAATATCCAAATCTCTTACAAAATGCCAAGAATTCCTTAATAACGACAACAGAGAGAGTTGGCCAATTTCCACAGTTTTAACCAGATTTTCTGAGAAGCTCCCAATAAACAAAACCTCAAGGTTTTTATCAGAAACTGGTTCCATGACTTCATTGTCCTACTGTGGTCAGGAGGTTGCAAGAACTAATCTTGGCTCATGACTCCAAGATGGGCATCAAAAGTCTGGGACTTTCAGAGCTTTGAAAAACTTTGCAGTTAAGTGAAGACCCCCCCCCCCACTTCTTCTTTATTCAATAAACAAGAGTTAAAAAAACATCAGGCATATTAAACAGGTCTCACCAACATTCCATAAGCCATGGTGGCTCAGTGGTTAGAATGCAGTATTGCAAGCTAATTCTGTTAACCACCAGCAGTTCAATTCTCACCAACTCAGTTGATTCAGCCCTCCATCCTTCCGAGGTTGGTAAAATGAGGACCCAGATTATTGGGGACAATACAGGGGTGAAATCTACTTACCTTTCTTACCGATTTGGAAGTGCACACTGTGTGCGTGTCATGTGCACGCACACACCTTCTGCGCATGCACAAAAACTGCGCATGCGCAGAAGGTAAAAAAACATTACTTCCTGGTTAAAACCAGAAAGTAATGACACCCAGGCGGCGATCACTACTGGATCACCGAACCACAGGGAAAAATCGCTACCGGATCAGGCGATCCAGTCCGATCCGGGAGCATTTCACCCCTGGGGCAATATGCTGACACTGTCAACCATTTAGAGAGGCCTCAAAAGCATTATGAAGCGGTATATAAGTCTAAGTGCTTTGCTATAAGCAAATATGCATATATATACATATACATACATACATACATACATACATACATACATACATACATACATATATATATATATATATATATATATATATATATATATACACAATATATATAACTGTATATACAAAACCATAACTATAACTATAGCTATAACTAAACTATAACTATAACTAACTCTACATCTGTGTGTGTGTATGCAATTGCTATAAGCAAACTACACACACACACACATATCAATAGCCTCCCACCGGCTGGTACGCTCCCATAGAGAGGGGCTCCTCCGGGTGCCGTTGGCCAAACAATGTCGACTGGCGGCCCCCAGGGGGAGAGCCTTCTCTGTGGGGGCATCTACTATCTGGAATGAGCTTCCCCCAGAGATACGGAGGATCCCGGATCTGCGCACCTTCTGCCGCGCTTTAAAGACCTTATTATTTCACCAGGCGGGCCTGGCCTAATTTTCTCCCTTTCATAAAAGATTTTTAATTTTTAAATATCTTTTAGTATTTTATACATTCAATTTTAAAATTGGTTTTAAATAGTTCGGGGTTTTAAATTTGTCGGAGCCAAAATTATTTAATTTGATTTTATTCTACTTTTACATTTTGTATGGATGTGTTTTATTGTTTGGCTGTGCACCGCCCTGAGTCCTTCGGGAGTAGGGCGGTATAGAAATTGAATAAAATAAATAAATAAATAAATAAATAAATAAATAAATAAATAAATAAATATCAGGAGAATTTTTATGTAGTTTTTTTTACAGATGGCATCTTATTACATAGTTTTATATAGATGTTTAAGTGGTATTGATTGTAACTTGTTCTCTCCCTGTCCCAACCTTTTCATCTACTCTTGCTGAAGTTGTATACACTTTAACTGAGAAAAATCTGAATATTTTATAGGCCTCAATTCTGAATAAGGATGTTTTATATTGTATTAGCAAGCCTGTATCTATCATCTCTTATATGTAGATATTATTTCTGGAGCACAATGCTAATCAATTTTTCTTTGTAAAATGAATTTGATTTAATTTACATGTAAGAATAAAACTGTGTTTTTACCAATGCCTTATCAAACATGTTGCTACTGCTATGGCTACTGTATCTAAGCTGCATAAACCTACAGTATATAGCCATTAGACAATCCAGAGATATAAAAAGCACTTAAACGTTGCTATCGTCTATAGGTACTTTGGATTTTTTGCAGCTAAATTATTATAGACCTATATGCTATTCTCTATTGCTACTGTAATATATTTTAGACTTAATAATTTTGGAAAAAATTCTGATAATCAGTCACTGTTGCTGAATTATTTCAGTATATTTCTACAAATACGTATGGTGGATTTTTATGCTGGATTCATAACAAAACGAACGGCAGACTTACTCTGTTTATTTATTTATTTGCTAAAACCTAATCTGCTGTTTGAATGCAATACAACTTTGAGCAGCTTACTGTCCCTTCTTTCAGTAGATTAAAAGAAAAAAACAATATAACAAGGTAACTATGAACAGTTACAACTAAAATTATAGCAAGTGTCAGCAGCTGAAGATTACTGCAATACCAAATGACACCTATTCCTTCAGCATCACCTTCATGGCTGGTTTTATGGGCTTCACCAATTTGTTTTCAATGTTTTCCCAAGACCAATAAAAAGTAAACAGGATTCTAGACCATCCTCTGATGTTTTGCTCCTTGTCACATTCCATTCATTTATCAAGCTGGTCATTTAGGAAAACAGCAGGCGTCTACTTAAAATTGGCTGATAATTGCTTTTTGCTGAATGACTCAGCCTGTCAGGAAGCATGTTTTATTATTGTGACTTTTTATTTATTTCAAGCTGTCTTTAAATGTGCTGGGATAAGCATGGAAAATAAAGCTGATATAAGTTCCTATTTGATTTTTCTCTATTGTCCCTCTCTTCCACTTTCCCTCTCTGTTTAGATAGGATAAAGGAAGGCCCTTCCAATGTCATTTTCATCAAGGCTGATGGGCAAGATAGCAATTATTTGCTGCCTGTTATCTGAGAGTCCATCAATTCCCCCATTTGGCAGATGATCCAATGAATGTCAGAAAGAAATGACTTGACAGTTTGTGATGCAACAGAGGGATCAGAGGACAGTATATGCAGAGCCCTAGGGAACAGGAGACTAAAGGTCCTGTCAAATCATTCCAATTGGCTGGATAATTAGTATAGATTTCAGACATAAAAATGGAAAGTTTCAAAATATCTTGTCTGGGAAGGACATATCAACACTCTTTGCAATTTCCAAAACAGAAATATGCACATAGTTGTGCCTGCAGAAATCATTGCTGATGAATTATTTTCACTGAGATGGTATACAAGTAGTCTTTGACTTACAACCATCAATGAGCCCAAAATTTATATTGCTAAGTGAGACATTTGTTAAGTGAGTTTTACCCCATTTTACGACCTTTCTTGACACAGCTGTTAAGCGAATTGCTGCAGTTATTAAGTAAGTAACATGGTTACTTAATGAATCTGGCTTCCCTATCGACTTTGCTTGTGAGAAGGTTGCAAAAAATGGCAATGTGACCATGGGACACGGCAACCATCATAAATATGAGTCAGTTGCCAGGTATCTGAATTTTGATAAATGTGACCAGGGATACTTCAATGATCATACTGTAAGTATGAAGAATGGCCATAAGTCACTTTTTTCAGTTCCACTGTAACTTTGAACACTCACTAAATGAACTGTTGTAAGTCCAGGACTATTTGGGTGACATGCAATGACATGCTGGGTGATTGCAATTCATTGGGAAGAATGCTTGGCAAGTTAGAAGGGTTTTCATTTATGGGTTGTAACTTGCATTTGAGGCTCTCTTAACTTGTGCAACTGACATCAGCTTCACCCATCAGCAGTTTGACTGGTTTGTTTGTTTAATTAGGATGAAATGTATGATATCCAGTGTAAAGTAGGCATTAAAATGCAGGACTTGTGAGGAGACCCAGTGTCAGGTATGCCTCCTTTCAGTACTCAAGAAAGAAAAACCCCGACTCCATTTTTATAGAGAAAGGTTCTTTTACTGAGTATGAACTGAATGCAACCAAAGAAAAGCAAGGTCTGAGGCAATAGGTGCGAAAATCACACACAGAAAGCATCCCCAAAACCCTCCCCGCAAGGGACCAGTCGGGATTGACCAATCTACATCCTCCCAAGGTTTCATGTGGGGTGCAGCTTCAGATGGCTTCATCCTTCTCATATGCCAGGATGGTTGACCTTGGCTGGTTATCAGCACGCCTCCCAGCTGCAGACAAAGCGCTGAGGGAAACTTTCTTCAATTCACTTCCTGTTACGAGACATCTCCACCAGCTTGCTTCCCCCCTCCCAACTACCAAGACAGCTCCCCCTTCCCCCCGTTACAATGGCAGCCGTAACAAGCAAGCAATATAGAAGCGGAGGCTGACACCCAGGTTCTAATTGTTCCTTAGGCATGTTGGGGAAATCATTCTGTTTCAGCCCTAAACTGGAAAGTCAAACATCATTCATGTCCCAAACCACACTGTACCAGCATGGTTGATTATAATTTATCAACTTCAATGAAGAATTCTTCTTCTCCAGTGAATATGAAAAAATACAGTAGAAAACCTTGTATTTTGTACAAGAAGTGATAAAAATACAGAAGCAAAATCTCTAGATGTGACATTTTATATAAATTATTATATAAAATTATATATTTTATTTATAAATTATAATAATATTTTATAATATAATATAATAATAATATAAAATTATATAAAATTATATTATTATATAATTTATATAAATTATTTTTTTAAAAAAAACCAGGATGGCTGGACAAAATATTTTCAGTAGAGCTCCTGAGGATTTTGATTAGTCCTGGAATTCTAAAGAAAAGGATCAAATTTTGATTCCCTGTTCATGTCCACCCATGGTTTTAGTTTTTATGAAGGCCTCTGAAGTTTGGCTTTTCCACATAGCCTTGGATAACAAAAGTGTTATGAACAGTGAGGTCTTCTGGTTTCATTTGTTATGATGAGTTGACTGTTCCTTGAATACAAATAGTCCTCAACTTACAACAGGATTGAAAAATGTGATTTATGACTATTTTTCAGACTTACAACTGTTGCAGCACTCCCAATAGTCATATGATCAAAATTCAGATGCTCAGCAACTGACTCATATTTATAACGGTTGCTGTGTGCTGGGGTCATGTGATCACCTTTTGTGACTTTCTGAAAGCAAAGTCAATGGGAAAGCCATATTCACTCAACATCTATGTTACTAATTTAACAACTACAGTGATTCACTTAACAACTGTGGCAAGAAAGATCATAAAACGGGCAAAACTCCTTTAACAAATGTCTCATTTAGCAACAGAAAGTTTGGACTCAATTGTGGTCATAAGTTGAGGACTACCAGTACTGACATTTTAATAACTAATGTAAATGTTTCTTAGATTTATAACCATCTTATTCTAAGAGTATATAAACTGCCGGGTTCTGCTGGAGTGACATGTTAGCTGAAATAAATAAATAAATACTTTATTGAATAATCAATAAGATCATAAGGCAAAGGTTCAATAAAAATAAATGCAAATATAAAATTCAAATAACATCAGTATTAAAATACATTGGCAAACCATGCAATCTAAATAAAAGTATGCTAGTCCATAAATGCTACTCATGCTACTATTCTACTCATAAAGCATCAATTATAGCAACAAGAAGAATTGAAGAAGTATGGAAAGTATGTATAAGTTAAGCAAAGCTTTATATTACATGAAATGAAGGAATTTTCTTATATAATGAGATAGGATTTTGACCAAACAAAGTTATTGTATATGTTCCAAAGTGTAACAGAATGCATGCAGGCTGATAGATCCATCCTTTTTCCCATAAACTATAAAATACATCTGATTATGGCAAAGTGTTCTCTCTTTGTACTGCTGCCAATGAAAAAAAACCCCGTCTGTTCTCACAAACAACCATGTTTTCATCCAGGTATGTTCTCAGCAAGGATACAAACATGTCACATCGATTTGATCATGTGGTCAAAAGCACCATTTTGACTTTTTGACCTTCTTTCTTGAAGCCCCTGCTTTCATCCTAAATGGAACACAGAGAATGAACTTTTCATGCAACAAGTGAAGGAACTGAAGAAGGCAGAATCCTATTAAGAATTTTTATGGACAAGGAGAAAAGGAGAATCTAAATGTCCTTAAGGAACAGTTGTTTGGACCGCATGGGCACATTTTCACCCATTAAAGTACATTAAAGAATATTCCAGATAATTATTTGGAAAGAAATTGAAGATAAATCTCATCTTTGCAGTTGCTCCAGATATTGGAAATAGGGAAACGTACACTAGAAAAAGCCTAGTGTAGGCTTTTTATTATTATGTGTATTTAGAGTGCCTGTCTGCCTTCAAATATTCATTATTCTTACACACTGATAATATCTCATCTTATCAATCATCTATAATCTTGATTTCAATCCCAGGTCACTGAAGTGTTACAAAATTCAGATGACCTCACTAGCCAACTAAGATGGTCTGAGCCAATTTTTTTTTGATCAAGGTTGGTTGCATTTTTGCTGCAAGAACCTAATGTCTTTCTATTTGTTTTCTTGAATTTGGTCCAGAACTTAAAGGACAGAATACCACAAGGTTAAATTATAAAAGAACTTGCTGAGAAAGAAATCAGCTGGATATCAAATTAATTACCAAATGTCAATCCTTTTTTTTTTTTTAGTAAGAGAAGTGTAGAAATATATTAACATTATAAAATGTTGGATTTTTTCCAAAGGGAATTGTTTATGTTTGAGCATTGAATGTTATATTTTAGATAATGTTTTGGATCCAAACAGCAACAGACTAGAAATGAAAACAACCCATGGGTGAAACATTTATCAGTGTGAGGATGATGCTCAACAAAGACATAGAATTTATGAGTTTATGAGCAACCGAGGCACAAAGAAAACTTTTAATAACAGCAAACGGCTTGACTAATTAAGACTAGCACAAAGATCTGCTAAATTTGCAGCAGATCAATAATGCTCCTTAGCTGAGAGTATAAGAACCAGCCAGAATCCATACCAACTTTATCCTTATTTTTAATGACCACACTGCAGAAATAAATGTTTTGTAGCATACAGTGATTTTCACAGTAATTGCTTTTGCTATGAATATTTAATCAGCATAAGAATGGGAAAATTGCTATTATACAAATGTGCTTTACATTTACTATCCAAAAAGGCCTCAAGTGCTATTATATAAGTGGTTTTTATTGTTTACAACTGAACCAAATAAAAACAGTGAGTATCTTCCAGGGAAATTTAGGCACACTTTAGACCTACTGAATTAAATGAAACAGAAGCATGCAAAATGAAACTCATTAGGTATCCCTAATTTTCTATAGGTTGCATTTATTCAGGGATCAGAGAGACTCCAATAGTCTCCCCCAGCCATATCATCTTGGGCCATTTGTCCCATGGTGGAGTATCCTTCATACTTTCTTTCTCATTTTTTGGTCACACCAGATTTAAATCTATAGTTGAGTTTGGGCTTCAAATTTTAAAACTATATCGGAGAACCACTATGGGGTAATGTAAAAATCGGGCTAGAAATCAGGAAGCCCTGAGTTCCAGTCCTGCCTTAGGCACAAAACCAGATAGGTGACCTTCAGTCACTTCTTTTCTCTCAGTCCTGGAAGGATACAGTGCAGGGGTGAAATGCTACTGGTTCAGGCGAACCGGTAGTGATGAAAACTACCAGTTCAGGCAAACCGGTATTAAAAGAAAGCTACCAGTTCAAGTGAACCGGTAGTTTTAAAAAGCTACCAATTCCTCCGAACTAGTATTTCTGACAATTAGCTGTGCCGCACGGTTTAGCTTTGCTAGAAAGCAGGAAGTCCTGCTTTCTAGCGGAGCTAAATTGCGCGGCACAGCTGATCCCCCCCTCGCTGTTCTACTTACTTTCCAAGCCTCCTTTTGGCGCGTACTGCACATGCACACTGCACATGCACACATGCACAGCGCACATTTGGTACGCAGCACACATGCGTGGCCAGAGAACCAGTAGCAAACTGGTTCAGATTTTACCACTGATGCAGTGTCAAGCCATAAAATCTTTGACGAAAAGAAAGAAAGAATGAAAGAAGAACAAAAGAAAGAACAAAAGAAAGAAAGAGAAAGAAAGAAAGAAAGAAAGAAAGAAAGAAAGAAAGAAAGAAAGAAAGAAAGAAGAGCATTCTATTTTCTTAAGAAACCAGGTTTATATTTATATATTTATTTAAACATGACAGTAAGAAGTAGTACAGAAAGGGAAATGAGTTATTATCACATTATCTGATCATTTTCCAGCTTACTTGTTTCCTTAGCCTGCCTCTAAGGATGGAGGAGAATTTCATTCAATCCACGTTTTTATGCAAATATGTATTTTCTAAATGAACTGAGACTTGAGAAAAGTGTACACTCTAGAAAAAGTTCATAAATGGATATGTATGCTAAATGTACATGCAATTATATTAAGCATTATATGCAGATACAGATCAGCTGAGTATATTATTAATTTTGGAAAATATTACACCTGTACACACAAATTCATAGAACTCACGTATGCATTCTTTTGGCACCTTTAGTTAAAATTGTTGTAGTTGTTATTAATATTATTAGTATTATTACAAATAGTACAAGTGTTATTAGTGCTAGTACAAGTACCATTGCTGTTGTTCTTTGTATTTCTGGACAGAGGGGAAGACTGGTAGTAAAAAGAAGCAATGAGGTACTGTGGACACATGATTTGATAGCAAAAGCTAGAGTTAGCATTAAAATATGGGGAATCTGTATATTATCAATTTTTTATAAGTGAAGTATTATATTACTGTATAAATCTAATAGACATCCTCACTGGAAATACTTTTGAACAAGATTTTTTTCAAATTGATGTATTTATTTTCTTATTTACTGCAAATATGCATGAGTTCTATAAATCTGTGCAAGTAAAGTGAGGTGTTTATATATTAATTCTGAAATCAAAGATATACCAGCCTGGTCTGAATTAGTGCTAAATTATGTTTGAGTGCTATGCGTTGTGACACCTCTCTTATTTTTGATCTTCCCACACAGTTCGAGAGATGAGCAACTCCTGCAAAGAGTTACCTGCTTTGAAAAACTGGAGGATTGATTGATGTCCTTTAGTTCACCTTATTTATTCTGTTTGGATTTTAAGCAGCCTGATTTCTATTTATAACCAGACATGGCAAAATAGTGTACGTGTGAATGAGAAACAGAGATTGGCCTTGAAATCTTCCAACATTCCTGGTTCTGAATGCCCCTGGGATCAGAGCCTCTGGTAATATTTAAGATGGTTTCTTCCTCAACTACACAAAATGCCTAATGCTTACTTGAGCACAGATGCCTCATATGAAAGAACAGATCTCCTTTTATCTCAAACTACATATCTTGATTTAATTAAACTTATTGGAAAAGGCCCAATAACTGAGTATGTTGCTTTATCACAGCGTTTCTCAACCTTGGTAGCTTTAAGATGCGTGGATTTCAATTTTCAGAATTCCCCAGGAGTTGAAATCATAGTCATAATTTTATGATTTTATTTGTCAAGCATATATAAGATAATAGGTAAAAGTATAAACATAATTTGAATACATGAAAAGAGCAAGTAAAAACGAATATTAGGACAGGGACGGTAGGCACGCTGGTGCACTTATGCACGCCCCTTACAGACCTCTTAGGAATCGGGTGAGGTCAACAGTAGACAGTTTAAGGTTAAAGTTTTTGGGGTTTAGGGAAGAAACTACAGAGTCAGGTAGTGCATTCCAGGCATTGATCATTCTGTTACTGAAGTCATATTTTCTGCAATCAAGTTTGGAATGGTTTACCTTGAGTTTGTATCTATTATTTGCTCATATATTATTTGTTGTGGTTGAAGCTGAAGCAGTCATTGACAGGAAGGACATTGTGGCAGATAATTTTATGTGCTATTCTTAGGTCAGGTCGGCGTAGTTCTAAGTTGTCTAAGCCCAAAATTTGAAGACTAGCTGCATAAGGTATTTTATTGCAGTTAGAGGAATGGAGGACACTTCTTGTAAAATATCTCTGGACTCTCTCGATTGTATTTATGTCCGATATGCAGTGCGGGTTCCAGACAGATGAGCTGTATTCAAGAATTGGTCTAGCAAATGTTTTGTATGCTCTAGTTAGTAATACAACATTACCAGAGAAGAAGCTATGCAAGATTAGGTTAACAACTCTTATTGCCTTTTGGGGAATGTTGTTACAGTGGGCTCGGGCACTTAGATCTTTAGAAATGAGTACTCCAAAGTCCACGCATCTTAAAGCTACCATGGTTGAGAAACACTTCTTTATCATTATAATATTGTTCTATAACATTATAGAACAATTATAACATTATAATATTGTTTTCAAAGGGAATATCTAATGATATTCCCTTTGAAAAACTACACATCCTACAAATACACTACAGATAATCCTCAAGTTATGACCATAATAGATCCTGCCCATTATAGTTGTAAGTCATAAAGTCATAAAACAAATTGGTCACATGACCAACACCTTTTTTGCGGCAGTTGTTAAGCAAATGTCACGGTCATTAAGCAAGCGTCACAATAAGTAAACAAACCCACTATTTGCTATGGTGTGATTAATAAATGTGGCCATGTTGCCGAGTGCCCAAAGTACAGCGACGTGACCATAGGGGGACAACTGTCAGAACTTTGGATTTAGGTCATAAATCCCCTGTTTGGGATCCATTGTAACTTTATAAGTGACCAGTTGTAATTCGAGGACTATCTTTATACAGTCAGATTTGATGTACAGGTAGTCCTCGATTTATGACCACAATTGAGCCCAAACTTTTTGTTGCTAAGTGAGACATTTATTGAGTGAATTTTGACCCATTTTTCTACCTTTCCTGGCATACTTATTAGGTGAATCACTGCAGTTCTTAAGTTAGTAACACAGTTGTTAATTGAATCTGGCTTCCCTGTTGACTTTGCTTGTCAGAAGATCAAAAAAGATGATCTTATGACCCCAGGACACTGCAACCATCGTAAATATGAGCCAGTTGCCACGCGTCCAAATTTTAATCACATGACCATGGGGATGCTGCAATGGTCATGAGTGTGAAAAATGGCCATAACTCACCTTTTCAGTGCCGTTATAACTTGTGAACAATAGTCACTAGATGAACTGTTGTAAGTTGAGGACTACTTGTAGTAAGGTGATTGCAGCATGAACTATTCACATTGCCAAATATGCACCTCTAACTTTCTGGTCCTCTGTAGACTACACACTTTCCATTCTTCCTTTTATATATATATATATATATAATCAGAGAATAAAAATAGAAAATATTTACAGATTCTTGTATACAAATTTACATTTCCAATACTTATTAATTACCACAAATATACCATAATTTATAATTATAATCCAACATTATCCTTTGTCTCTCTCCCATCGTTTCTGGGTCCAATCATACCACATATTCCAACTACCATAAAAGTTCTGGGTCTCTTTTACCCTTAATCAGTTTTGTTAGTCTATCAGATTCTGCACATTCCATGATTTTATAAATTATTTTTGAGTCCGTTGGTAAGTCCTCATTCTTCCATTCTTGTGTGAATGTCAGTCTCCCTGCAGTAATTATGTGCAGCATCAAATACCATTTAGTCAATCCAATATTTGTGGGTCTAACTCCCAACAAAAAGGTTTCCGGTTTCAGTTCCACTCTACAGTGTGTGATTTCAAGCAACCATCGTCGTATTTTCATCCAGTATTTTCATCCAATATTTTCATCCAATATTCTTCTTTGATGCAGTCAGTGGAAGAAGAAAAAAGGGAAGAAAAATCAGTCATGTTAAGTCTGATATATGAGAAGCTTCTTGGATGAGAATAGAAATAGCAATAGCAATTAGACTTATATACCAATTCACTGTCCTCTCTAAACTCTCTAAGCAGTTTACAGAGTCAGCATATTGCCCCCAACAATTTGGGTCTTCATTTTACCAACCTCAGAAGGATGGAAGGTTGAATCAACCTTGAGTCTGAGAAGCAAAATATGTTCAAAGAAAAAACAGAAAGTCCAGTTGCCTCTTGAAAAAGCACCTTTGGGACAACCCTGACCTGGATGACTGAGAATCTCCATAGATATGGAGTCCTTGGTGCTCTCTAAGTTTGGTTGTTTGCTTGCAGACATCTCATTATTCCACTAGGCCCGTGATGGCGAACCTATGGCACGCGTGCCACAGGTGGCATGCAGAGCCATATTAGTGGCCACGCCAGCTCAGCTCTGGGGCGCATGCCTGTGCCGGCCAGCTGATTTTCAGGCCTTCTGGGCCTACCAGAAGTAGGGAAACAGGCTGTTTCGTGCCTCTGGAGGGCCTGGGGTGGGGGTGGGGAAGGCCCGTTTTTCTTTCTTACCTGGCTCCAGATCATCTCTATTTATCTGGGAAGGGCAAAAACAGCCTTTCCCACTCCTTTGGAGGCCCTACGGAGGCTGAAAGGGCCCATTTCCTGACTCCCGGTGGGACAGAAAGTGACGTTTTTTGCTATTCCCCAGCCTCCAGAGACTTCTAGAGAGGCTCCTAGAGAGGCTCCTAGAGAGGCTCCTAGAGACTCCTAGAGAGGCTCTGGAGGTTGGGGACAGCAAAAAATGTCACTTCCTGTCCCACCAGGAGTTGGGAAATGGGCTGTTTCAGGCCTTTGGAGAGCCTCCGAGAGAGTGAGAAAGGCTGTTTTTGCCCTTCCCAGATAAATAGAGAGGATCTGGAACCAGGTAAGAAAGAAAAATGGGCCTGCCAGGCCATCATGTGCCAGGAGCGAGGGGGGGGGGTTGTGCATGCATGCATGTGGGCACGTGCGCGTGCGACCCTCCCCTGCCCCCCCTCCTGACACGCGATGGCAAAAAGGTTAGCCATCACTGCACTAGGCAATATATTCTGAAGTAAAGCACCAAGAACTCTAAAGACAGTGAATGCCTTTCCAAACAGCCAGGTTGTGTTTTTAATCTAATGCCATATGGCTGAAACAATCCATACAGCAACCTTTGCCATCATCGTACTGTACAATTGTTTTGCTATTATCCCCAGTCAAAGTGACTTTGGCCCTGTTGCTTAAGGATTGTGACTGCTGTAGTCTAATCCATCTGTGGCACATTTGGGAAGGTTAGTGCACTTCAAGTTCTTACAAAAATAAATAAATAAATGATACCAGGAGGGGCTTTGAGATCCCGTCTGTTATTCATTCGTGCTTAAAATGCAATCCCAGCTATGTGGTAAAGAACTCTGAGAAGCTCTGCATCGATATATTTAGATTGCAACTCCATATGCACTCTTCGGAGGCTGACACTCATGTCTGCCCTCCTGTGATGGATTTGCTAAATATAATCTTTTAGGATTATTTCAGTGACTATATTTTAAACATTCATTTTTTAAGTTGATTTTTTTCCCCAGTGCCGTATAGTAGCTTTGGCTACTTTTTAGCAGTGTTCAGATTGAGTTAGATATTATTTGAGATTGTTAGAGTGGCTTGATGGAAAAAAGAAATGCTTACCATATTGAAAGCTGCTTATTTTTTTTCTTGACTCTTTAATTTTCTTTTTCTCTAATTCTGCTTTGCTTGTTGCACTTTCTTTTTCTTTTCCCTTCATAATTTTTCTTTTGCAGTATCCTTCCCCTGCCACGTCCACCAAGCCACGCCCACAGAACCGGTAGTAAAAAAAAATGGATTTCACCATTGCTTCTGACATTGTATTTCATGTTAGTATCATGATTGTAGGCTTCCAAACTCCCCTCTATTAATGGCATTTGTTTATTATTATGCATTTTAACAACACTAATACATTTATTACTTTTATTAGCTTTTAATATTTTATTTTTATTTATTTATAATATTTATTTATATTTATTAATACTTATAAATATTTATAATATTTAATATTTTATTATCTTAATCCAATTGATTGTGACGTACCACAGTCCTCTGGACAGTGAGCAGACTAAATATTTTTTAAAATAAATAAATTCCCGAATGTTGTTATTTTGGTGTCTGATGGCAGATGGTCACTATGGCCACCATCGGCACTAGGATGGTCACTGCTATGAAAGGTTGAGTAATAGAGTTCAGAAATCTTGCTTTATTAGTTTATTGTAACAAAAATCACGACGAAGCCTACAGTACTTCTTCAGCTTAATTTTTTTTTTACACAGGGCTATTTTAAGGGAATCAAAAATGTAAGCAAGGTGACCAAGAGAAGCAAACTGTGGGTGAGCCTGTCTGCTGCTCCTCTATCACTTCATACTCATCTTGGCTCTCAGGTGGGCCAGTTCAGCATGGTTTCATGTAGCTAACAGATAGATTGCACTGGGGGTATTTTCAGGGGATGAGATCCACTCAAAACAGATCTAGCAGATGAAATTTAAAGTAGGCTGGCCAGTGGTGAAATGTGGGCGTGGCTTGGTTGGGGGGGGTAATGTGACTGGGTGGGCGTGGCCAACTTTTTTTTTTTAACTTTTGAAACCATTTTTTCTACATCTTCGGCTGAAAAGATGATCGCGCGGCTCAGCTGGGCATGTGGGGGAGGGGCAGGGATTTCTGCTACCGGTTCTCCGAGTCACCCACCACCCTCGCTACCGGATCACGTGATCCAGTCCAAACCGGGAGCATTTCACCCCTGAGGTTAGCCTATCCATTAGTGCACGGGTGTCAAACTCAAAGCCCATGGGCTGGATCCGGCCTGCAGGGTGCTTAGATCTGGCCCATGGGGTCAGCCTGAAAACAGCAAAGGACTGACCCATGGTGCCTCTGCCAGAGAAAATGAAGCTCGGCCCTCTCGAGCTCCCTTTTCGCTGGCAGAGTGCTCGGGTCACCACAGGTGCCCCCGTCATAAGTGATGTCAAGCTGGCCATGCCCACCCTGGCCACACCCACTCTGGCCTCCTGAAGTCAAACACAGCCCTGATGTGGCCCTCAATGAAATCGAGTTTGACACCCCTGCATTAGTGAATGCATCTCTATGTTATCCAATAAATAGATCGTGTTGACAGGTTCTTTCTTCTAAGCAGAATTTGTTGCATGGTTAATTTTTATATCCAACATGTTTCTTCTAGATTTTTCTTCACTTTTTATATCCAGTTATGTGGGTATTCTATTTTCAATGCATAATATCCACCTGTGGAGGCGGGTGTCCAAACCTGGCATTCCTTTGAGCCTCCAAATTCCTTAAACCAGCTTTGCTTTTGTGAATAAAAAAGAGAAAAGATTTTTTCCCATGCATTTGATAAAGTGAACTAAAGTCCAAAAGAGTTTATCTCATACTACACGGATTAATCTTCAAGGTGCTAAAAATTCTTTATTGTCTTCTGAATGACAGAGATATGTATAGTGGACAGTTAATCAATTAAGAAGACTGATATATTTAGTGAATTTATTTTTAAGCCTGACAAAGGGAGACTGGTCGCTTGGAAAAAGCTACAGCTCTGTAATTGTACATTGACTTTTAATCAGAGGATCAGTTTCATTCTTGGGTCTCCAGGAAAACCCAGGCCTAGAAGGACCCAGTTTGATACTGGAATGTCAATCAAATGTAGAGAATTTTGAAGCAGATGGACCCATGGTCTGGCTCAGCATAATACAGTTTCTTATATTTCTGTATTGGAGGCCATATAGACCAGTAGAAGAACATGACTCATTTTTTTTAACTTTGTTTGGCAACTGAGCACAGTTATAAGTTCTTTTACATAAATACTGTAAGTTGCAGGCCTATAATCCAATTAGTAAAATTTATTAGGAAAAAGAGCAAGAATGTCAGCAAGTACTTTTGCTTCCAGATGTTAAGAGCCATGGTGGCACAGTGGTTAGAACGCAGTACTGCAGGCTACTTCTGCTGACTGCCGACTGCAGTACGAATCACACCAGACCCAGAACTTAACTCAGCCTTCCATTCTTCTGAGGTGGGTAAAATGAGGACCCAGATTGTTGGGGGCAATATGCTGACTCTGTAAACCACTTAGAGAGGGCTGTAAAGCACTGTGAAGTGGTATATAAGTCTAAATACTATTGCTATTGCCTTATATAACCTTATACATAGACAATATATAGACAATTCAGAGCAGCTAGCAGCTAGCTTTCGGAGGCGATGGCGGGAGAAAATCTGCATCTTCTGAAAACTTGGCCAATTTGCATCTGTACATTGTTTACAGAATGACTAATAGCCTCTTGATTAGCATAAATAGTAAATAGTAAATAGATCATGTTGACAGGGTCATTCTTCTAAGCAGAATTTGTTGCATAGTTAATTTTTCATGTTTCTTCTAGAGGTTTCTTCACTTTTTATATCCAGTTATGTGGGTATTCTATTTTCAATGCATAATATTATGCAGGAGTCCACCTGTGGAGGCAGGTGTCCAAACCTGGCATTCCTCTGAGCCTACAAATTCCAACTTACTATTCACTCTCAAAATATATTCACTTAAGAGTAAATATGAATATATTCTAATTGGAATTTTTAATCTTTGGAATTCCTTAAGCATGTCAAAGCTTACTCTTAGGTCTCATCCCTTTGTAAGAAAAATGCTTATCCTTGTTCTTCAGAGATTATAGAAATAGTCAAGCCTGTCCTATTTTACTCCTTACATTATAGGAATCTACAGAATAAATTTATTATTGCCTTTTTTGCAAGTTTTCTTAGCTACCCAATTGTATTTTGCCTCTTGTAGGGTATATAACAGATACTTAAGGGCCACTGACAGAGATAGTAACCCATCTTTCTCAATAACTGTAGCAAAACTGTTTTATTATTTAGTTTTATGAAGATTCTATATATTTTATTATACATTCTTTATTGTCTGGACATTTTAATGCTTTTTGGCTCTTTTAAGTTCCTGGTCTTTGGCCATAATAAGGTGTTGGTTCCATTTGTATCATGATTCAATCACTGGTTTACCACACCATTTCACTCTATTTCTTCTTCTTCTAATATTCCTATTTTACATTTAAGAAAGTATTTCATGAACGCATGATCCATCAAAGCACCGAAAAGCCTCTTAATAAACTACATATCTTCCAGATTCCCAATAATTTGACTTCATGTTCTGGAACAGATAGGGGAGAACATTTGTCATAAACCAGTTTCTGACCTCTCTCATAAAATAGGACACCCATTGCTTATTAAGCATTAAAACTAATGATCCTTCCCTAGAGACTTTTAACTATGCCCTACTTTTTCATACTTTAGAAATTGTATGTCAAGAAAAAAGCCTGCATGACATTGCTCCTATTCAAAATTGTATGATGAAGCACACTTGGGCTGCCAAAAGCTGCTCCCAGAATTTCTCTTTTGTCACTGAATAGTTTGAAGGATGTTTCATCTCACTAGCAACCTTTCGTTCCATTCAATCACCTCTCGTTATTCAGCACCTGACTCTTAATCCATATTTGATGTTGCAAAGCAATCACATGGCTAAGTTTACAGCAGAATTTATTTTCCCTTTGATTTTTCAATATTCTAAAATTGTTTTCAAGGTAACAATGTCCTGTCACCCTGAAGATACTACTGAAGCATTGCCATCATTTCTCCATAGCAAAGTTTAAAAAAAAAGAAAGGAAAGGAAAGGAAATGCATTTCAATTCCATTTTAAAATTGCTTTCTTTCTTTGCTCCCTTGAAAGAATTGTGGGACTAAAATCCAATATTTTACCATTTATGCAACTCACAGGTGTTTGAAAAGAAAAGAACAGAAGATGATCTATTAACAGAAATTCCACATAAAGCTCTTTGTATACTGGTGCAAGAGAATATATTAAAAAAAGATCTTGTACTTTAGAAATAAAAGGTGTACATGAATAACACTTTATACTCTGAAGAATAAGTTTCGGTGAACTAAATAGCAGCAAGCAAGGCTAATTCAAAGGATAGAAGATACCTATTCTTGTCACATAGTAAGGGAGTCTTTGTATCTCCTCTTTTATTGTTTTGTACTCAACACCAGCAAAACAGAGCAGATTCTGAGACAAAGGGCAAAATTATCCAAAATATTATCTTGCATAATCTTGATTCAAATGAATGGGAGAAAGCTAATAGCAGCTGTGTGCCGTTGTGCTACTTCAAATTCATTTTTTTTCCTGCAGTAACAACAGCAAATGACTTTGACAAATGACAAGCTAATACTGAAAAAACAACTACCAAACTAGAATATTTTGTTCTAATCAAAACCTGTATCTAATTACTCAGAAGTGGATACTGAGTGCAGTTCTATGTTAGAATGCTTTGATTTGAAAAAAAAGATCAAAATATGAATAGAATAATGCCATTCAACTATCAGTCTTTAATTTTGATCTAACATTCATTGGATCCAGTGAACTCAGAGATACTGCATTGGTGGGGGATATATTTTAAGGTAGAATATTTCTGAAGACAAATTTCTGAAGAGCCTTGGTACTACAGGGGTTTAAGGCACCCTGTTATTAAGCTTATTAAGACCAGCTGCCTGCAATTACTGCAGGGTTCGAATCTCGCCAAGGCTCAAGGTTGACTCAGCCTTCCATCCTTTCTAAGGTAGGTGAAATGAGGACCCAGTTTGTGGGGGCAATAAGCTGACTTTGTATAAATATACAAAAGGATGAAGGCTATTGCTGAGCACATTGTAAGCCGCCCTGAGTCTTCGGAGAAGGGCGGCATATAAATCAAATTAAAAAAAAAAAAAAAAATTCAAACATGATTTTGAAGAGTTTACAAGCCAACAATTTGCTGTGAACATAATCAACATAGCAGCATTCTTGGAGGGGTAAAAAAAGGCCAGATGACAGCAGTAGCAGCAAAATCCAAGCCATCCTCTTTCCCTATGCATGTACAGATGAAAATCGAAAAATTAGAATATTGTGCAAAAGTTCATTTATTTCAGTAATGCAACTTAAAAGGTGAAACTAATATATGAGATAGACTCATTACATGCAAAGCGAGATAGTTCAAGCCTTGAATTTGTCATAATTTTGATGATTATGGCTTACAGCTCATGAAAACCCCAAATTTACAATCTCAGAAAATTAGAATATTACATGAAATCACTAAAACAAGGATTGAACATAGAACAATATCGGACTCTGAAAAGTATAAGATGCATATGTACTCAGTACTTGGTTTGGGGCCCTTTTGCATCAATTACTGCCTCAATGCAGCGTGGCATGGATGCTATCAGCCTGTGGCACTGCTGAGGTGTTAAGGATGGTTCAATAGCAGCCTTCAGCTCTTCTGCATTGTTCGGTCTCATGTCTTTCATCTTTCTCTTGGTTCAGGTCAGGCGAGTTTGCTGGCAAATCAAGCACAGTAATCCCATGGTCATTGAACCAGGTTTTGATACTTTTGGCAGTGTGGGCAGGTACCAAGTCCTGCTAGAAAATGAAATCAGCATCCCCATAAAGCTCATCTGCGGAAGGAAGCATGAAGTGCTCCAAAATCTCCTGGTAGATGGCTACATTGACCCTGGACTTAATGAAGCACAGTGGACCAACACCAGCAGATGACATGGCTCCCCAAATCAACACAGACTGTGGAAACTTCACACTGGACTTCAAGCATCTGACAGTGTATGCCTCCATTTTTCCTCCAGACTCTGGGTCCTTGGTTTCCAAATGAGATGCAAAAGTTGCTCTCATCAGAAAAGAGAACTTTGGACCACTGAGCAACAGACCAGTTCTTTTTTCTTTAGCCCAGGTAAGATGCTTCTCATGTTGTTTGTTGTTCAGGAACAGCTTGACAAGAGGAATATGACATTTGAAGCCCATGTCCAGGATCCGTCTGTGTGTGGTAGCTCTTGATGCACTGACTCCAGCCTCAGTCCACTCCTTGTGAAAGTCCCCAACACTTTTGAATGGCCTTTTCCTGACAATCCTCTTCAGGCTGCAGTCATTCCTGCTGCTTGTGCACCTTTTTCTTCCACTCTTTTCCCTTCCACAAAACTTTCTATTAATGTGCTTTGATACAGCACTTTGGGAACATCCAACTTCTTTTGCAATTACCTTTTGAGGCTTTCCCTCCTTATGGAGGGTGTCAATGATGGTTTTCTGCACAACTGTCAGGTTAGCAGTTTTCCCCATGATTGTGATTCCTACTGAACCAGACTGAGAGACCATTTAAAGGCTCAGGAACCCTTTGCAGGTAATTATGCAGGTAATTATGGCTTAATTAGCTGATTAGAGTGGGACACTTTGAGCCTAGAATATTGAACCTTTTCACAATATTCTAAATTTCTGAGATTGTGAATTTGGGGTTTTCGTGAGCTGTAAGCCATAATCATCAAAAGTATGACAAATCAAGGCTTGAACTATCTCACTTTGCATGTAATGAGTCTATCTCATATATTAGTTTTACCTTTTAAGATGCATTACTGAAATAAATGAACTTTTGCACGGTATTCTAATTTTTCGAGTTTCACCTGTACAAAGGAGATGGGGCTGTGACCATGCCACCTGCTTTGAACCCCTCTCCCTGATCACTCAGCACCAGGTGAACAAAGCTAAATTCAGTAAAATATGAGGGATATTTTACATAAATATTTCTGAACTTAACTTGTTAAACTTAAAAATGTACAACAAGCTTTCCTGTTTGTGTCCTTGAATATTAAATAGAAGTTCCCATGTGATGATCAGGGAGCATTGGAACACAAGCGCTACGACTAAAATAAGAGCAAAATCAGGACCGATATGAAATGATATATCTAAATCAATCATAATAGGTGAAATTTAATCACACCGTTCAAGAGATTGATGCTTAAGAGGGGTACATTTTAGTCTGTTGCTTTTAAACTAGAATAAAATTAGAGCTTTGCTCTATCATTAGAGCAATGATATTAAAGTCAAGACCAAGACAGAGAAAGATAAGAGAACACATTGTTTAATGAAAGATGAAATGTTTGTATTAAAATAAAATAAAACAACATTAAAAAAAGAGAGAAAGATAAGAGAAACATGCCAGATGGTAAGTGGACAAAAATGTTCCCCAATAATCATCTAGCATTGAAAAGGTCATTCAATACACAGAAACTTGCTATAGCTTATTTCTTACTTCATGAAAAATGAACCGGCTAGCTGCAACCTTTAACTGCTTCATCAAAAGACCTCAAAATGTATTCTGGAAAACAAGAAGGAATCTGTAAAACTATTTTTAAATTTAATTTTTATATGAATCTCCTTATATAGCAATAGCACTTAGACCTATATACCACTTCATAGAGCTTTGTAGTCCTCTCTAAGTGGTTTACAGAGTCAGTATATTGCTCCCAACAATCTGTTCTCATTTTACTGTCCTTGGAAGATTGGAAGGCTGAGTCAATCTTGAGCTGCTCAGGATCGAACTCCTGGAGTGAGCAACAAGTTAGCCTGCAGTACTGCATTCTAACCACTGCGTCACCACGGCTCTTTATTTTCTTTATTATTTCTTTATTTTCTGCTCCATATTAAAGACATGTTACTGTTTTTGTAATATAATAATAGTAGTTTTAGAAATTAAAGTGAAGAACTAGAACTGCAAAGTGCAATGGATGTAAAAACAGGTCAAGATAGGGACTGTGATCCATATAAAAAAAGGAGCAGTCATGTTAAATTTTTTGACTCAAACTTCTGTTGCACAATGAGGCAGTTTATTTCTGTAATTTTACAATTGTACATATTTTTCTTATCTGGCCAAATCTACTCATTTATTTACTTATTTATTATGCTACATAAACTGTCCCAATAATCAGGATTTTGAGACAGATTGTTAAAAATAACAATTAAATAGCAAAATATAGACTGTATTGTGCTTCCTATTACATCAATATCGCTCATCAAATAGCAGGCTCTTGGGCATTTAAGTTTTTCTTGTTTATTTAATCACTCAAAGATTGTCCAAATACCAAACCTGATTGATAGCAAACCTTTTAATATTTTATAGTCTTTCTAACTTGGAAACAAGAGAATTAAGTTTGCCAATGTTACTAATCATATATATGTATATGTATATATGAAGAACTATAACAAAAGGAAAGATAAAAAATAAAAAGTTCTAGGCACTTCATTTATTTAAAATGTAAACATATACAAGAGCATATACCATATCTGTTTACTTGGAATATGATAGGGTTTACTCTGTTTTAGTTCTCTTCTATTGACAACTTTAAAGAGTATCTTTTTTATTTTTTAATTAAAGTCATTCATAGTTTTCTTCTGTTGGTCATAGTTTGAAATCTCACATTCCATTCAGTTCCCTGATGTAATCAATAGAGCTTTCCATTAATCTAAGTTGCATTTCCATTCTGTAAAATTGTCTTGTAAAACCAGTCTTGTAGGGTTTTTAAAAAATGTTTATCCTTTAATTTTTTATTGGATATACGGTCTTTCTCTCTATTTGACAATCAAGATGTTTATAATGTAAATAACATAACAGCATTTGTAAAATTAACATCAATATAAAAACAAACTTTAAAATAATGTTTTACAAGCTTAATGGAAGAAGTGTATTTGCACCTACATCAGTTGGGTGTAAATGCCTCTCCATACAGAGGGCAGTTTTAGTAAAAGGTGCAAGAAACATCTCCGCTTCAGACACATCACTTTGACAGTAGCTCATTTGTGAAGGAAACATGCTTGTTTCATATCAGGGTTTGTATTCTGAGAGAAAAAAATAGACCCATTTCATTTTATGTGTAAGAGAATATTGTAATTAAATAGCATTGATAACTATGTAGAACTAAGTCACAGGGCAAATTAAAGTGGCTATTTCTGTGGTATTTATTCTCGAATTTATGAATTAGGGGCTGACAGGTAGAGACTAGCTTTCCAGAACTGGTTTCCTTTTTTCAGAGGTTATTTATCTCATTATTATCTTTCAGTCTAACTTGTATGGTTAAATGAGAAGGGGCTGAGTCTCACATAGAGCCCATCCTTCTTCTTGGTATGGACATAGCTGCCATAGTGGCCATCATCAAGAGCAGACTTCAGAGGTGTGCAAAACATTCAGTTCCATCCACCTGCCATTATTTTCTATATTTATGTATGAATCTTTGAGGCATTTTGAATTTGTAAATTATGTCGATAGCTGGTGTCTCCTACCAATGATTTGTCTTTCAACTATTTTTAACTAAATCTTTTCATTTTTGATGAGGCACAGAATCTGTGTGGAGTATTTTTTTTTTTATCTCTGAAGCCAACATGATGGAAATCCCAGTTACAGTGGATTCTTATTCTGTCCTTCTATACTTTCCCGGGTTTGCTAATTGCTTTCTGTAAACAAATTGTAATGTATGTTTATTTGTGGTAAGGTTTCAGTCTCCCCACACACACACATACTTTACATGTATAATGAGATTAACCCTGAACAAAGTTTCATTTAGGCCAACTGGAACAAGAGCTAGGGTAAAACATCTTTTCTAGATGTTTTTTGTTACACAGCAATTTTTGCTGTATCCGTTATTAGTGTTTATTTTTAATGGTTGGTTTTAATAAATACTGCATACATTTTTTAGTTTTCAGATATGCTACATTTGAGCATTTGAGCATTCCTGTCTTGATATAATGGAAAAACTCAGTTGTATGATTCTATGGTCAAGGCTTAATTTGTTATTCAAAGAATGAATATTACTTTTTAAATATAAATGATTTGTTGTATTTTTTCAGTTGTTGTTGTTCACATTTTGTTTCTCTTTATGTCATACTGAAGCAATTTAAAGCGCTCCTAGGGAACTCCATCCTTGCTGTTTGTCACTTTTTAATTAGGCTGTGTCAGAGTTGACTGTTCTGATTCCAATTGCAGTTTTAAAATTGGCATAGCTATTTTCTGACAAGTTCTATGATGAGAACAGCTGTAACTAACAATTCACCCTTCTGTGGGTTCCACCTTCACTTAGCAAATATGGCACCAATATTTTTGCTGGCTTCTGATTTTTCCCTTGCTGTGTGCATTTATGCCTGATATTTTAAGATACAGCAGAATAATAACCATATGAGCTTGGTAGATTAGAACCTCAACTGTCCCACTTTCCCTTAGTAAGTTTAGCCACTATACTGGTATTTATGAACCTTGGTAACTTTAGGATGGGTAGAGTTCAACTCCCTGAATTCTGGGACTTGAAGTCCACCCATCTGGGTTGCAAGGTTGAAAAACATTGGCCTCTGAGAACACTCTTTATAAGTAGTCCTTGACTTATGACTATAACTGGACCAGATATTTGGTCATAAGTTATTGTGGTTTTAAGTTGAGGCATCCACATAACTGGATTTCTATTACCCTTTTTGCAGCAATTGTTAGCAACTGAATCACACAGTCATTATGTGAATCCTTTCTACTGAATGGGCATTTTTTGTTGGAAACTGACAAAAAAATTGTTGCAAATCACTATCACATCAACACAGGACAATGCAACTGGTCATAAACGCAAGCCAGTTGCCAAGGACCCAAAATATGGTGATGTAACCCAGGGAAGGTTACAATGTTTTACCACAGCCAGAAATACTTTAACGGCCATCATAATTTCAAATATCATTAAACAACTGGTCATAAGTCAAGGGATGCCTGTAATGAGCTACAGCTCTATATTTTTGACATAATCTATTTCCTCAGGACAAGCAACTCCTTTTATTTAAATTGTCCTTTTCTTCTGAAATCACAGCAAGAAACTAATAAAGGATACTTCCATATCAAGTTTTCAGCATATTATATCCTTTCATAATTCTTCCCAGATTTCCCATTGCTTCATCTGCTATGACTTCTTAAGAAAAAAGAACATTTTTGAAGGATAGAAATGTTTGGCACTGTCTTTGGCTTGGTGGCACTTGAAGCAGATGGCATGGACTCATCCCAAATCACCATCATTCCTTTGCTCAACAGCTAACATGGCCAATCGCAAGGCATTATGGGAACTATAGTTCAAAATAACAGGAGGGCACTAAATCACTTATTCATGAGTTATAGAATGATTGGCATTTTAAGATGACTTGATCAGATCTTGGGTACTGTTTAGATTTAATGAAGCCTCACATCTCTTGTTGGTTCCATAATCCCTGCAGACTGAGAAAAAAAAATTATATATGCATAGTATATTAAACTGATTTCATTTGCTCTATAGATAAATTCCAAATCTTCCCTACACAGGTTCTACATTTTATCACAAACTTTCATTACCTTTTCAATATGAATTGTATGCATAATTGTGGCAGTAAGGCTTTATTTCTTGCTGCTAAAGCAACTGAGTATATATTTTACTGATTATTGCAGGGCTGCTGACACAGTGACATGCTCACTGTGCTTTTGGTCTACGTTTAAATGTTGAATTGCCTTGTGTTTGAACTTTCAAGCTGTGAGGTAAAAATGTTTCTTATTGCTTTGCCATTTCCCAAAGAGATGGAGTCCTGCCTGATATTAAGTACACAACAGATAATCCAGAGGAATTTATCAATCAATCAATGTATTTATGTTTTGACCACTGGTCACAATGAATAAGATAGAACATGCACATAAGTGACCAAATATTAATTAAATACATTAAAATAGACAAAAATCAGTAAAAATATTTAAATAGTGCTATAACAACAAATAAAATATTACAAAACATTAGGAGCTTTTCATAAAATATTCTCTCTGTTTAGCAGCAGCTCGTGCAAAGCTTGCTAATTTCCATAGCATTGTCTCCTTGTCTAAAGTCGTTAGATATTCCATTTTACATGAATCAGGCCAAAATGATTTTCTTATCAGAGGGGCTCCAGAATTTTTCTATGTGCTAAAGCAGAAATAGGGCAGTATAATAAATGAATGGTAAAATTATCTATAATTTCCTTAGAGCAAGGGCAGAAGGACTTATTATATGGGATATTGAGAAATTGACCCCCTCTAGTTGATGATGCCATTTGCTGGAACCATGGTAAGAGCCTCTCAAAGGGCTGCTACTGTAACATATCTCAAATAGCATCCACATTTGATTTTGGCTTTATTAAGTGTGTTCCAAGAGGCAATTTTATCCTTGTGATAGATAACTGCAGAGTATTATAAATAAGGCTTTGGTGAAATTAGCCTGACCACATAAAGCATAGTGATGGCCCTCATCCCCAACAGATGATGGCCATATTATTATTATTATTATTATTATTATTATTATTATTATTATTATTATTATTATTATTATTATTAAATTTATATACCGCACTTCTCCTATTGGACTCAGGGCGGTGCACAGCCAAGGATAAAAAACTTACCAATACAAAATTTAGAGTCAATTAAAAGAATTATACATCTTTGACCCACAATTTAAAACAATCCAATTAAAACCCAATTTACACTTAAAAAGCTAAAAAGCTAAAAAGAGCTAAAAAAGGGGAGGGGGTTCACGCCAGCCCTGCTTGATGGAAAAGAAAAGTTTTTAGGGCACAGCGAAAGACCTGGAAATCTGGTATCCTTCATATATCCGGGGGCAAATTGTTCCAGAGGGCAGGTGCTGCCACAGAGAAGGCCCTCCCCTGGGGGTCGCCAGCTGACATTGCCTGGCTGACGGCACCCTGAGGAGTCCCTCTCTGTGGGAGCGTACTGGTTGGTCGGCGGCAGAAGGCAGTCTCGCAAATACCCAGGTCCGATGCCATGGAGCGCTTTAAAGGTGGTGACCAACACCTTGAAGCACATCCGGAAGACTACTGGAAGCCAATGCAGCTCACGCAGGAGAGGCATCACATGGGAGCGCCCTCTTGCTCCCATAATCCCCCACGCAGCTGCATTCTGCACCAGTTGGAGTCTCCGGGAGGCTATACAAGAGCTGACACCCCAAAACAACAAAATATCTTCTGAGCTCCTGCTATACCTTGTTCATGCCTGAATTTAATTCCTTTCTTAATAACTTTTTGTCTAGGTAACATCTATCTCCTGTAAAAATGTGCTATTCCATCAGATCTAAACATGCACAGTATATTCACATCTGTGAACTGGGGGTGTACGGGATGGCACTGGTAGTGCATAATCTGTATAACCTGATTAGGATATTGGAACCATATTTTAGAATAATACTATCCATAGAAAGCACAATCTTTTCACAGTGCAGATGAAAATCCTCAAACATGAATCCATATAATCATATCATCTTAAGATGCATGGCCCAGGAGTTCCAAAAGTAATTGCTGGCTCAATCAGCAAAGTAATTTCAGTAAATCTAAAACTTTATGTAAAAAATTAACATCTTAATTTGTCATCTTTTCCTCCATTCTGATCCACTATTTACATTCTTGATTTTGAGAGGTGTAGTCTTCGGTACATTGAGGTTCAAATTAGGCATTATAGCTAAAGTTAATAGGAAGATTTGCTATTAATAAGATGAAACAAGAGATAAAGAGATATTTGTGCCTTCAAGTCAGTGTTGACTCCTAGACTAGTCCCTACAGTTTTCTTGGCAAGTGGTCTGCCACTGCCTGCTTTCTTGGGCAGACAAAGAGTCAGTGGCCAGCTGACTTACCCAGTCAAGGTATTCACTTACCTTCGCTACTGGCAAATGTGAGCACGCACACTATCTCGCTTTGCTCGCACGGGCCACCTCCACGCATACGTGATGACATCCGGGTGGGTGGGCGGAGCCTCCTGCAGCCTCTGCTACCAGTTCACCTGAACTGGATAGAACGGCTGAATACCACCACTAAGGTCAGGGGATGAAACCTAGAACACATACCATGGCACTCATCCTGTAAAACAGATTGCCCCCTCCCCCGAGATTGTAATGGTCTCAACCCTATTTGTAAGGCCCTTAAGACATGGCCCTTCCTTTGGCAATTGAGCCAAAGTATTGTGTAAACCTACAGGTTAGTATCTCCAGTTGTCGATTTTCTCTCTTGCTTTGATGCATATTAATTTTTTTATTGTTTTTAATTTGTTCTTAACTCCAAGCATATGCACTGTGAGTTAGGAAGTTATACAAATTTTAAAAAAGAAAATGAATGAATGAATGAATATCTTTTTACAATATCATGTTTTGGGGAGCTGAAGAATATATGTTACTCTTAAAATACTATATTATTATTTCAAAATGTAGCTATTAAATATTTATGGTGATATGAAGTATCACTGGGAATAGAAAAATGATTAATGATTCTTTTTATGTCAAGATGTGCTGATCCATAAACCATTCCCTTATTTCGATATTGAATTGTGAATATTTTTAAAACATGAGAATATAGTAAAAATGGGTACTTTTCCGTCCTTAAACTAATGGACACATTTTAAAACTAAGATAAGAGGGGAGAGTTAAAACTGGTGCATAAGGAGATTTCAATCTGCACAAGAGGTGGGGAGCTGATGGCCTTCAGTGGAAATGTCCACTCTATACAACTTTAAAAATATTTTGGAGCTCAGAGCACAGAACAAATAAGAATATAGTTGTGAATATGTTATTAAAATATTAAGTATATTTACTGAAATTTGTTTTAAAAATTATTGAATTGAGATAATTCATTTTAAGACCTTAGACCAGTGGTCCCCAACCTTTTTATCGCCGCGGCCCACTGAGCGCGCGCAGGGGTGGGGGCACGGCCCAGGAGCTTTTGCGCACGGCCCATTGCGCACGGCCCAGGAGCTTTTGCGCATGGCCCAGGAGCCTTTGCACTGCAGCGTTCATGTCCCCCGGCCGCTGCGCGGCCCGGTGCCAGGTACTCCACGGCCCGGCACCGGTCCGCGGACCGGGGGTTGGGGACCACTGCCTTAGACCATAGATTTCTTATTCAATCTCACAAACAATCTCACAATTGTCACATAAGATTTCAAGAACTACAAAAAGTATTTCCATTGTTATCTCTTGTACAGATCTTCTTTTTCTTAAAAAAACCAGAAAAGGAAGAAAATATTAATAGTTCCAGATACGGCATCGTTTGTAGTCATGCAAATAAACAATCTGCAGAGGAAAAAATATTCAACAAGAAAAAGAAAATGGGATAGTTCAACTCTGTAAAGCAAGCTGCTGAGATTTCATGGTCATGATAGACAGCTCCATACTACTTAAAGGTGGATTGAAAAAGAAAACTACTTCTGATTTCTTAGGGGCCTAAAATTAATCAGGACATAAGATTTGGAACATCATTGGATAAAATGGAGCTTTACTTCACTTGAACATGCAAAAAATGTGTTACTTTTAAGATATATTTGAATCACTAAGAAGATTGTTAGCTCTCTTTGAGTATTATTAAAGGAATGGAGGTGGGGAATCCCTCCAAGCAAATATCACCCACACCAACCTCCTCCCGCCACCCCCCCCATCCCTGACATTATCTATAGCACAAAGTCTTGGAGACAAGAAGACTCCAGGTGAGTCTTCTAGCTATCAATGAACAGGATTCAACAAATCATGTCTGCAACTACCACAAGATGTCTCCCCAAAGAGAATAAATAATAATGAAAAGCAACTGTTGGTTTGAGGGTTGATTTTGGTACAACTATGCAATCTTCAAGCAAACCAGTGAAAGAGTAGTTGGAATTTTTCATAATAGGATATTTTTCCATAGAAAAATATCATTTACATTTGTTAATATATGATTTATTTAATTTACAGGTATGCATAATCACATTAATTCATAACTGCAGACTGCAATGAATACTTTCTATGAGATTTAGATCTTACAGTAGATGCCAAAATATTTTTGCCCAAGATAAATTCCAAGATAATTAATCTTAAGCACTTAATTATTTGGTTTTTTTCCATAAATCAAGTCAGTATCATTCTTTGTAGAAGCTGATTTATTCTTGTAACTCAGTGATCTTATTTTTATAAAAATAGCCATGAACAAGCACAGACTCTTAAAATGTGCTTATTGATTATTTACCATTCTTTCCCCTAAACAACATGAAGTAATGGACTTTTCACATAATGATGCCTGGATAAAAGTATTCCTGTCTCCCGAAATTTGCTTCACATGATTAAACCAATAGAACAGAGATTACAGTTTGCCAGCAGAATAAAGAAGACAAATTGATTCATAGTTGTTGCTGGGTTTATAATTAAATTGCAGTTTTGCTACTTATCTTATTTATCTGCTGTGGGTGAAAGCTATTTAGACACATCTGAGGAAAATTAATTGAAATACCTCTACAATTGCTTAAATACGGAAAACTTCTAAACTATAAACATAAAAACTAGTAGCAGCTCATTAGAGACTGCTTTGGTTAGACAGAATCTGTTTCTTAAGCCTAAAATGTGGGTTCCTTCTTTTTCCCCTTTCTATTCTTTTTTGTATTGTGTAACCATTTAATGATGCTTGCAAAAAGTAGTTATACATCACCAAGGAGTTATATATTCAACTTCTCAGGAATAATAAGCTATTACCTAAAGATAAGATTTGCATCCCTAAAACAGGACATACAATTTTATACTAAGGAGACTTAGATTTTGCAGCAAAGAGAGAATTATGCAACCTGGATACAGTGCTACCTGCTTTGACTAGCTCTAAAGAGAAGTGAAAAAAATGATATGGAACCACAGTAGAACAGTTGTGCTACTCAGACTTGTAATTAGTCAGGTGACATTTGTGTCTGGTATACTCATAAAGACCATATGTATGAAAAGCCCTGTTTTTGGATGAATGAAATGTTAACATTGTCACATTTAAATCAAGATTTATTATATTTTCTGTGTCTCCGTATTTTCTATGCGTCATTTGATTAAGCAGCTATATTCTACCCTATGAGAACATGCTGATAAATATTGGTTGTTATAAACCATTAATTGCAGATGGAAATGGAAAGACAGAGATGCCAATTATTGCCTGTATGCATTGTTGCCTGTATTAATAACAGCTATTAGGTTAAACCTTCCATTTAATTTTAATAATTGAAAAAAATACTGTACCAGTATAAACACCCACTGCAGATCACGTGGAAATTTTAGCATCATGAAGGACTGCCCAGAACAAATTGCCTGTACAAAACGGAGTAGGTATTTTATATTATTTACAGTATTATTTGCAGTTATATGTTATAAAAGTTTGCAGCTTGCCCCTGATGATTGAGCAAAAAATCCAAGTCTTGTGTTCTTTGAGGTTTATTTGTGGAATGACTGCAGAATTGAAAGGAAATACATTTTGGCTTTTGTCACTAAGCTGAGCATTAAGAATAATGGAAGGCTTCACTCTCTTTAATCCAGGAAGGATCTTTGGACAGCTTGAGGCCATCAACCAAGGGGCAAGAAGTTTTATTTACCCAGGCAGGAAGAACATTACCTGTTTTCTTCTTCTTTTTCCTTCCCTTCCCCTCCTTTCTTTTTTCTAATGTTTCTCTAGCTTGTAAGCTTTCAAACAGTGTTCATTTTCCAATAGTAGAGAATACACAGTATTGGGGCCTTGGTGTTCCAAGGGCTGAGATGTTTTCTACCTTTCTTTACAAGGCTAGGTATCATCCTATGTTAACAATGATGTTTATAGAAATTATAGAAATAAGCAGAAAACTTCATCCTTCATGCAGTGAGTAACCTAGTTTGTTATGGGAACATCTGCATGAAAACAGCCCAGTTCAAAGGACAATAAGAATCTAACACAAACCCTTTTTAAAAAACAGAATTTGAAGAGACAGCTAAAGATGCAAGAAAGGGGAAAAGTAAAAGGAAAAAAGGAAAAATACAAAGAAGTAGTTTCTGATTTTCTTTATACAGCAGACCTACTCAATTCTTGATAAGTCTGGAGCATTGTTATGGGAAGCAAGAGAATGCATCTCTTGAAACACTATTGAAAGAAACTTCCCCTTTACAGTATGGAAACTTGATACCCCTGTATCCAACCCAACTGGAATTCAAGGTCTATTAATAAAGCAGAGTACTGAATAAAATTTTATATGCAGATGGGTACAAATGGAATCAGTTTGGGGAACCAGTTCATGAACACAAATGTTTACATCCAAATTTGGAAAACCACATCAAAACAACGAAAGAAAATATTCATTGCACGCTAGTGCTGAAGCAGTATACAAAAGGAAATAAAGATTATTCAGGAAACACACATACATACAAATGCATATTATAGGATGCATCTACATTAACAAAAGGATCACAGTTCAAATTAAACATTAAAATGGAATTTTCATTTGCACAGGTAGAATAAAGTGTGTCCTGAATTTCCTGCAATGCGTTCAATCTGAAATTTATATTTGGAGGAGAGATGACTGAGAAAGAGGACTTTCCTCTCCAACTGTATAAAACAAAAAGGGCCATTTCTCATATTCATGTGCAATTTTGTTTAACTGTATGCTAATTTTAAAAGGTTGCTGCCTGGTGAACTAAAAATAAACGAACCTGTAAAGCTGCAAAGAAAAAAAAAGTCTTTAGCAAATATGCAATGACAAGTCATAGGCAGTTGGAAGAAAAATGCTGCTGCGGCAGTGATTCAGCCCCTTGAGTTAATAAAAATGGAAAATATCCCAAAGTGATATGACCTATGGACCCCTAGTTTTGCAATAAGTTGAAAAAATTCACGCTATCCATTTCTGTCTCATGGGCACAGGCGTTTCCCATTCTCTTTCTCTTTCAGTGTATCATCGCAAGTTGCATTGTTCAAAATGAGCTGCAGCTCAGTTATGTCCCTGATCACTTTGGGAAAGGCAAGGCTGAGCAAGGTCATCCATGGGGGATGCTCGAAGTGGGAGATGAGCAGCATATAAATTTAATAATTAAATAAATAAATGGGAGTGGTGGAGTTAAAATACTCAGGATGGTAGCCATGAACATGTGATCAAAACTCAGGGTGGAAGTCATGAATATGTGATCAAAGCTTTGTCTGTTTTTTAATGTACCGATATTTCATAATATACACTCCTGCTGTTGCCTACGGCTGAGAAAGAACCCATTCTAAAGCCAAGGCAGATGTTGAGAGTCAGCATAGCCAACATTGAATGAGATGGATTTTACTTCTGACTTGATGTAACCTTTTGTTAAAGGATATCTGATATCCAGATGTTGCATCCAGATGTTGTATGCTTTCCACAAATTCTGGCCCAGGATTGGGGCTGATGAGAGTTTATTGGAAAATATCTGGTTGCCTGCTTCTGCTATGTGAATTGATTGTTGTAATCCTTCTTATTTACCCTCGATCTCTATCACCCCTGTAGTTTCAGCGTTCTTCCCATCACGCCTCGGTCTTTGACTTCAGAACTCTCAATTCATTCTCATCTATTCAATCTCTTCCTGCTCATTTTCTCTTCTCCATCAGTTTATCTGCTCTTCCTTTTCTTAAATACATATTTTCCTTCCTTCCTTTCTTGCCTTTTCTTTGTTAAAGTCAACAGCTGCAGGCCAGACACATGTTGACCAAGCGCATATTTAAGCCACAGTTTGTTAGCCATAGTTAATTAAATACTTAATACATAATTGGAGGAGTTCCTGCAAAGCAGGAGCCGAAGTCAAACAAATGACATCATGACTGATGGTCAGTGTACTAGCATATCTAATAAGAATAAATACATATTATTAATTTTTCTCCCAATATTTTTTTAAAAAATTAATGTGTTGAATCTTGATTTTCAACATAATTGTTCTTTAGCAATATTTTATTCATGAAACTGCTTTTATTGATTTATTGTTTCATTTAAGGCTTCATTAAAGTTGTCTATTTTTAACTTTTGTTTTATTGTTATTCTTTTAGAATTTTTACTGATGTAATTTTCCTTGGAAAAACCTGATTTATTATAAAATAATAATAAAAAAAATACATAGAATGTGTCATCTTCAGAAAAAGTTGACATAACCATGCCCTCATTTCACCAGCACCATAAAGAGACTGAATGGTTCAGCGGTTGCCACAAGGAACTGTGGGAAATGCAATGCTGCATTGAGAATTAGCACTTTCATGTTTGAGATGTCCTTGTGTCCAAGGTAAAGAATGTAAAAAAGGGGAAGGGCTTTGATCGCAATCTTTGTTTGTTAACAACTCATATAGATGCCCGAATACCTTTTTAATCATATTGCATTGTAATTACCTGTCCTCTGAGCATGCTGTATCTTTATTCAGGTACTTTGAAATTTCTAGTTCATTTGAGGTACATTTTGGAAAAATGTATAGCATGCCAACACCAACTGTCTGTAAAATGTGCAATCCATAAGCTCTATTGTTTTCTGTCCTACCCTTATAGGGACAGTGGTGGGTTTCAATTTTTTTTACTACCGGTTCTGTGGGTGTGTCTTGGCAGGCGTGGCATGGCATGGCTTGGTGGGCATGGCAGTGGAAGGATACTGTAAAATCTCCATTCCCTACCCAATCCAGGGGAAGGTTACTGCAAAATCCCCACTTCCTCCTGATCAGCTGGGACTTGAGAGGCAGAGAATAGATGGTGGGGGGGGGACCCTCAGAATTTTTACTACCAATTCTCTGAACTACTCAAAATTCCCGCTACCAGTTTTCCAGAACTAGTCAGAACCTGCTGAAACCCACCTCTGTATAGGGGTAAATGACACAATTTTGACTGTACAAAGATCTAGATTTGGCAAACATAGTATAGAATACAGAAACTTGAAGCTTACTATTTCCCAGGAATGTATAATATTTTCTCTCACCAAAGATCACTGTCTCCTCACTCCTGCATGCCCCTGAATATTCGCTGCCATTTATTCTGGACAAGACTTTTCCAAGGTTCAATGACATACATCTTAAACATTTTCCCCAAGAGGACATATAATAACTTGTGGATGAACATACATGGGGGCCTTTTTGCATTTTTTAACGGTCGGGAAAAGAGTAAATCTCTGTTACTCAAGCTATGGTCCCAATCAGGGGTGAAATGCTCCCGGTTCGGACCAGATCGCCTGATCCGGTAGCAATGGCGGCGAGTGGTTTGGAGAACCGGTAGCAAAAATCCCTACGCTTCCCCCCCATGCCCAGCTGAGCAGCGCGATCATCAGAGGCTTTTTTTTTTTTTTTACTTTTAAAAGCATTTTTTCTACAACCTCTTCGGCCGAAAAAATGTTTTTAAAAGTAGAAAAAAAAAACCCCTCTGATGATCATGAGGATCAGCTGGGATTCTCAGAGGCTTTTAAAAGCATTTTTTCTACAACCTCTTCGGCCGAGGTGGTTGTAGAAAAAATGCTTTTAAAAGTTTTTAAAAAAAATGTTGGCCACGCCCACCCAGTCACATTACCCCACACACACACCAAGCCATGCCCACCGAACCAGTAGTAACAAATTTTACATTTCACCACTGGTCCCAATCCAACCAGTTGCTTTTGGTACAAGGGATCAAAATGCAGAGCGTCATGTCCTTGTTTCCTCTGGATCTCAGAATGGGTCCAGAAGTATATCTGGTAAAAGCAGAACCCTCAAATGCACTCAGAAACTTTTATTACTGGAGAAGCAAACCTAATCAAAAGTTTTCTTCAAAAGTTATAGGGATTATTATTATCTATTAAAATTTTAAAACAAAAATGAACTCCATTTGGAATTTATTGGAGAGATACCATTGGAAAGATCAAGAAGGAAGAGACTTGGCCTATTCGTTCTCAGCGTATTATTTCACAAGAGTGGTGACAGTTGCAGGAAACTTGAAATTTAATGAATGTCTGCATTTATGCATTCTGCATTTGGTTTTTTTAAAGAAAATTAAGTTAATTTTCAAAGTATGGGAATACATTGAGAATTTTACTACTGATTGAATTGCCCCCCCCCCCGGTTCATTCTGAAACACCATTTTTTTCAAGTGGCTAACAGGATCAACCAATTGGAGATTAGACCTAAAGAACTCCGAACTTCCAAAATTTCTTAAGGAAATCAGCACCGGATGGAATTCTGCCCAGAAATCTACTCTATGCTCCAAACTTTTTTCTGAAGTACAAGGTAAGGTGAAAAGAAAAGTTTTCTTTATTACATTAATTAATCTGAAGTATTTTGAGCCATGGTGGCACAGTGGTTAGAATGCAGTACTGCAGGTTATTTCTGCTGTCTGCTGGCTGCCTGCAATTTGGCAGTTCAAATCTCACCAGTGTCAAGGTTGACTCAGCCTGCCATCCTTATGAGGTCAGTAAAATGAAGACCCAAATTGTTGGGAGCAATATGCTAACTCTGTAAACCGCTTAGAGAGGGCTGTGAAGCACTGTGAAGTGGTATATAAGTCTAAGTGCTATTGCTATTGCTATTTTATTTCATTGGAAATCCTTACCAATCTGCCCCAATGACTGAAATCTACAAAGATATTTAGATTGTCTTTAGCCCTTCTGGGATAACACTTTATAGAAAAGCAGAGGAAAAGAAAGGGCAGGGAGAAAGGGCAGTGAATGAATGGATGAAACACAGAGTAAAATAGTCACAAAAATACACTTTCAGGTTTCCAAATCTGGTTGCACAAATCTACACTACCATTTTTTTCACTGTGTTTGAATGTTTGATTCTCAGAGACTCTCTGGACAAATCCCTGAGATTTTCTTCGCAAAGTTTTTCAGAGGTGGCTTGTCATTGCCTCCTTCCTAGGGCTGAGAAAAAGTGGCTGGCCCAAGGTCACCCAGCTGGCTTTGTAGTCTAAAATGGGACTAGAATAATGGTTTCCTAGTTTCTAGCCTGCTGCCTACACCAACCTACACCAACCATTAAATAACAGCAAACTGAAACAGATACATTTAGAACATCCTGCCATTAAGAGCCTGTAGTACAGTGGACTAAAGCACTGTTATTAACAGATTAACATCTGCTGCTTGCAATTACTGCAAGTTCAAATCCCACTCAGCCTTCCATCCTTTCAAAGGTAGGTGAAATGAGGACCCAGATTGTGAGGGCAATAAGCTGATTTTGTATAAATATACAAAAGTATGAAGGCTATTGCTTAACGCATTGTAAGCCGCCCTGAGTCTCCGGAGAAGGGCGGCATATAAATAAAAGCAAAATAAAAAATGATTCTTTGGATTTATGAGCTCTTGTTCTGGTTCTGCTTATACTTTCTTCAAGTGATGTACGTTGATTACCCCAATTCATTATCATTTCTCCCTCCCACAGCCAACTTTTTACATAGTATTTTTCTTCTATAAACGTCAAGCAGATTTGAAACAGGTACCCTTTAGTTGTATCTCATACATATAATTAGGAGGGAGAAATAAATGGAGTAAAAACTGCACTTACAATCAAATGCCTAGGATTTGTTCATTAAATTAGTCTGTCCCCAGCCAGTTTCCTACCGAAAACCATGACAGTGATATCCATGTCAAGCTTTAGTTAGATGGTCATTTGTGCTCTTAGTGTTTAGAACAGATAAGTACACCCTGTTATAAATTGCTGATACATTCCTGGACCCTTAGCAACACTTACATTTCTTCTGATTCTCTAAGGTGGTGCCAATTAACTAAATTAATCAGTGATAATTTTTTGTGGATTCATAACAGCAATTTAAAGGTGTTCAGTAGCAGATTTAATTATTTCTTAGCATTTAGCATCCTTGAAATATAAAGAGATTTACGGAGGTCCATGCATCAGAAATAAGAAATTAAAACCAATGTGTTATTTACCAATCTGACTTCATAAGAATGCCACTGGATCCCACAAGGTCAAGAAGAATCTCTAAGAATAGAAGTGAACACATAGCTAGAGGGCAGTTCTTCAAAAGGCTACCATTTGCTTGATGGAGAAAAAGAATAGCAGGATGGCATTTTGGAAGCACACTGGGCTTTACTTGAACCTGCGCTTTCTTTATGAATCAGAGTTGGAATATTGTTACTATTGGTAGATGCCACATATACAGGATCACTGAAGAAACTGTGGTAGGAAAGAATTAATACAATTCATTTCTCACCAGCTCACCGTTCCTCCCCAGCCTTTATTGTCCTGTCCTGGGATTAATCATTCAGAGTTAGGAAACAGTTCATCTCTTTCTTATTTATCCCTTTCTATTCTATCTCTTGTATTTACATGACCTGTGACCAGGGGTGGACTACTGGGAGTTCGCAGGGGTTTGGGAGAACGTCTAGCTAAGATTTTGTGCAGTTCAGAGAAACACCAATTCCCACTCCTGGCTAGCCATGTCCTGCCCACCCCCGCTCCTCCCAGGAGTCCCCACGCAGCCCATTTTGGATGCAGGGCTTGTGGGGAGGACAAAAAATGGTCCTACTGGAAGTTTGGGAAGGCCGGAAATGGGCCTCCAGAGGGCATCTGGAGCCTGGGGAGGCCATTTTAGCCCTCCCGGAGGCTCGAGGAAAGCCCCTGGAGCCCGGGGAAGGCAAAAATCCCCCCCAACGTGGTGCAGGAGGCCAACTAGGCCATGCCCACCATGGCCATGCCCACCCAGCAACTGGACAGAGAACCCCTTGCTAAAAGTTTTGAAGCCCACCCCTGTCTGTGGCTACCTACAGGTAGAGGTTGGGTCTTACATCTGACCGGAAAAGAGAAAGTAAACATCCTGGGGAAGAGACGACAGAACAGAGAGCCCCGGGAGTTCCTTTTCAAATTTCAACCGGAATCAAGCTCAAGAAGGTACATTGCATACCAGCTTCAGAAACTGCCTTTCCAGAAAAAGAATCATAAGCCTCATTTTTTTTAATCGTAATGTGTATGCTGTGAGATCCAATATGTTTGGAGCTAATCTTAATACACTTGTGTTGTTATTATTCAGGATCCATTAAGTTGCACAGCTGTATTCACCCCATCAGCTGGCATGAAATAGTTGTTTGTAGCAGCAGGTGTGTTACTTTCAAGGGCTGAAATGCATGTACCGTCTTCTGTATCTACATTAAGATTAGATCAAATATGCACATTTCCTCCAAACTTCAGAATGTGCCTCTCAATTCATTCAATAGCATCTAGTTCAAATACTAATGCTTCATAAAGAATGGGAATTATGTTAAAAGCTTGGAAAGTTGAAATGCAAAGAGATGGAGGGTTGGGGTGGGTAACATTAATTTTAAAAAATGCATAACAGAAAAACTTGGATTATATACCCTCTTGCAACTCTAGTATGGCATATTTAATTTACAGTAGTGTGTTGTTTTGAAACTGTGTTATTCAGTCCCATTGGAATTGGCTCCATTTCATTTCTATAAACTATTTCCAACTCTAGTATTGAGTATGATACTGGGAATACTGTCCATTTTTCACAGGCTACAGAGAAGAGGAAAAAGAGGAAGAGGAAGAGGAAAACGAATAACAATACCTTCCAGCATTTTGTCTATTGAAGTGTAAGTAATATACCAGAATTTTATTGAAACATCAACTCTAATATACTATTTATCATCCAAATGCTGCTTAAAATTATTTTTTAATTTCAAAACAGCAGAAGGGCTATTTGGATAATTCATTAAATAAGTGAAGGCAGGTATCTTCCAGGGAGCAGCATTAAGCAGCAGCGTAACTTTCTGTGTTGAGATTTCAGCTCCAATGTCCTATTCAGACCAGTCATCAGGGAAGAATTAAAAGGGAGGTATTCAAAAACACTGGAGAATAGTAGGTTGATCAGAATGAATCTAGAACATTAAGAAAAATAAGATAAAATGCAAACTTAAACATAGACCACATCTTGGCTTAGGATATCTGTGGGCTAATGGTAATTGGAAAAAAATATTTTCATTCTGTTACTTATATTTCAGTCAATGACTGGAAATGTTTCTCAAAAGGCAATCTGAGTTTATACACAATCACAATATGGTTGTGAGCTAGTATGATTGTTTTGAAATAAAATTGTTGCAAATATTAACGTGGTCTTGGAAAACCCCTTTGCTTTTTTAAATAAACATCCACGTTCTTTTGAATTACATTCCAGCGATTAGATATTTGAGGGCTTCAGAAATGAAGAGCACATTTTTATGATTGAGGAAGAACTCTATATGACAAAGCTATTTTCCATTAATAAGACAGAGATATAAATAGCAGAGCTGTTTCTCTGTAACTGAGCAAATCTTTCCTTCCCAGAAAGAACTTCCTTGAAGATTATTTCAAAATTTGGAAGTGTAGTTTAATACGTTTAATTTCCTCCAGTTGTGGTTTAATAATATGAATGTTTTAATTGTATAATGTGACATAACTATATGTAAATATGTCAAAAAGTATTTAAATGTAGTTAGGTCACATTATACAATTAAATTAAGTTTTGTAAATTGTAAATGAGGTGTGTTCTTGATGAATATTCTTCTCCTTTGTTTGTCTTTTTGTGTCTCTGTATATATGTTTATATGTGTGTATATGAATGGGTATATGTGTGTGTATTTTGTGTGTGTGTATGTATTGCTGATTATTATCAAGATTTGTAACATTTCTTTTCAGATTTTTTAAATATATATAGCAATATATCATAATGATATGATATGACATGACATGATATGTAAAAGAATCCGAAAGGAAATGTTAGAGATCTTGATGGTGACCAGCAAGTATTGTCCTAGGTTCAATATTTGATATTTCAGGATTGCATAGCTTATGTTCTCTCTTATCAGACTTTTCTAATATTCTCTTCATAAGAAAAGAAATTTCTCAGGAATTGAGAAATCGGAGTAATCTCTCTCTCTCCCTCCCTCTCTCTTTCTCCCTCCCTCTGTGTGTGTGTGTGTGTGTGTGTGTGTGTCTGTTTGTTTGAGTTAATATTATTTCTTGGCAATTGCCTGAACTAGTCCCTGCAGTTTTCTTGGCAAAATTTTGGAAGTGGTTTCCCTTTGCCCCTTCTTATGGCTGAGAGAGATGGAATAGCCCAAGGTCACCTAGCTTGCTTTGTGCCTAAAGTGATACTAGAATTCACAGTCTCCTGGCTTCTAATTGAGTGCCTTAACCACTACATCAAACTGGGTCTCTCAACTGGAGCAATGGGCCATCCCAGAATCAGTAAAAGCAAGCTATTTCTGTCCTTTTCTTTCTTATAATACACTCTCTCTCCTTTTCCAAGGACTTCTCATGCATATTGGAAATAAGTGAGATAAATACTGGGTGTCAGAACTCATTTGCCAGACACAACCCTGATTTACTTTGTGCCCTTTCCAGCATGGTGGTCCTTGAAGCACAAGGAAGTCACATTTGATGAATATTACTTTGAAGACAGCCATATAGAGACAGCCAAAAGTTCAGCAGACACAGGGAAACATTATTAACTTCATTGTGGTAAACCATTCTTTGGGGCATTTGCTTTCAAAAATATTTAGACCATTTTATGGCTTATGCCAAGGATTTTCAAGTTATGATTTGAGAAACCGCCGCAGCACCTCAATCTATTAAAATGAAGCTAGTTACTACAGATGGACAGTGACAAGCAGAAGACAAGACAGGCATAAAATTAACCATATTTGAGAAGTTTGTTTATTTGTGTCATCACAATTAAAATAAGGAATACTATATGTCATAGAGTATAGTATAAAAGATAAAAGATAAGAAAAACAGAATATTATATAGTGTGGGAGAAATGGTATGAATGATTAGAGGAGAGGGATAAAAGGCAAGGAAAGAGTAAATGAGGAAGATATAGGAGTGGAAATGCAGTAACAAACAAGAGGAAACAGAACAGATGCAGATCGTAGGAATGAAATTGTGTACACTGTTATCTATATGTATATATGTAAATAAATCAATATTAGAATTATATGTATAAAGGATAAATTGAAATAAGGGAGAAAAAATGCACATATAAGAAATGTTTACCAATGCGAAATTGTTGAAAAGAAGAAAATCGTAAAAGATTCTTTTTTGTTTTTTTAAAAAAACCAAAACTGTTTAATAAAAAATATTTTTTTTTAAAAAGACAAGAAAAAAATGAGTTGAAAATTCAAGATTCACAAACCCAGGGGGTGGATCTGTAAAGAAACTAGCTGCATTTAAAACACGGATCCCCATAGCTGGACTGTAAGCATTACACTTAAGACTAACTCTGAGACAAAGGGCAACTAAGCTTCTTTCTCTTCCCAGTAGATCCAGCTGGATTGGCATTTGATTCTTAGTATTTTTCTCTGAGAAAGTCAGAGTCTCTGGTACAGAATGGTAATCAGAGGAGTGGTGCAACGATATATGGAAATGACCTTGAGGAATGAGGGGAGGAGATGATGCCTAGGAAGCAATCAGACAACAGATGGAGGAACACCCAGTTGAGCCCCAGTGGCTTCTTCAGAGAAAGAAACTTAGGAAAGATCCACGCTAATTGGATGGTGAAATGTGGTGGTGGGAGATTTGTACCAACAAACGTGCAAGATATGTTAATGATGCTTAACAATAAACTAGAATTAGTTCATCTAGTCATATTTCCTCTCTGGTTTACCTGAAAGAGCTGACAGAAGATTGGGAATCTGAGAACACACATTTGAACACCACTCTCAATGAAGACTTGTTGTCTCTTGTGGCAGATGTTCTAATGACAAATAAAAAGCTAGATTAGATATGGCTAACTGGGAAGATGAAAAACATTTTGGAAGAAACAGTGGTGAATCCCTTCTGCAATTATAGCTAAACAACCTAGGCAAATATGTCCATAAAGTCCCCCAGAAATTAAAGTTGCAAAGAAATCTTGACCTTTTTATGTGAATGTATGGTAATGAAGGCTATGAGTAAAATCTTACATGGGCAAAATGTAATATCTATCAGATGGATTTGAAGAAACATTTTATGAGTGCAAGTTGAATTGTAAAATGCGTTTTTTGCTGTAAGAAACATCCTTTCAGACTGAGAAGTGACATTCTTCTCAGAACCTTATTGAACTTAAACAGCTCTGATAATGAAAGATCATCTTCATTACAGGCTGTATCCTTGAATAGTGTCTGCAAGACAGATGAGGCTCACAAATGACATTTATATAAGAAAATAAAGTCAGCTGGGAACTAGACCAAGTCAAAGCAAAGACACGTCTCCTCTTTCTAAGTTTAAATTCAGTATATATTGAGTATATATATATATATACCGTGGTGGTACAGTGGCTAGAATGCAGTACTGCAAGCCTTCTGCTGACTGCTGGCTGCCAGCAGCTCGGTAGTTCAAGTCTCACCAGCCCAAGGTTGACTCAGCCTTCCATCCTTCCGAGGTTGGTAAAATGAGGATCCAGATTGTTGGGGACAATATGCTGATACTGTAAATCGCTTAGAGAGGACTGTAAAGTACTGTGAAGCGGCATATAAATCTATGTGCTATTGCTATTAAATTCAGTATATGCTTGCCAATAATCTAAAACTTATTTTATAAGTTCACTACTTCCACAGTCTCATTCTCCCTCATCTAGACATGTTTTGTAAAATAGAAAAGAAAAAAAAATTGCTGAAAACATTCAGAAGAAACCCTGAGGTTTCTTCTAAACCCTGAATGGTCTTAATTGAGTTCATCATTGCATAAATTAACTGAATTATATTATAATGCCATTCCTCTTCTTCTTCTTCTTCTTTTTTTTGCAAAATATTCCCCCCCCCCAACATAAACATAAAATATATCTTTCAAGAGCAGAGTCTCGATCCGGTTACAAATAGGTACAATCGCTTACATTTTTTAAAAAAAAAGGAAAAAAAAGAAAAAAATGAAAGAGAAAAAAGAAAACTCCATTCACCAATTCCCATTACCACTTATTAAAAAACAGAACATAGAAAAAAAACTTTTTAAACATAAATTCTAATATCTTAGTCAAAACTATTCAAAAACATAGAAAAATGTTTCCCCTAAAAAATATTCTAACCTCTTAATCTAATTGTTTACCTTACAATTTTATCACCACACATCTTAATTTCAAATTCAATACAGCTCTATTTTTATTTCAATTTATACATGAGAATTCTTTCTATATTTCTTGGTATCTAGATCTTTTCAACAAATCTCTAAATCTTAAACTTTATCAATTACCTTTAATTTTACACATTTCATAATGGACAAATTTATCTCAACATCAGTATCTCCCTCCATAAGTCCTACTATTATTTGGCTGATTTCCAGCATGTTTCATTTTAGCTAATTTCCAGCATACTCTCCTCCATATCTCCAATTTTTGTTTGGCTGATTTCCAGCATATTCTATTTTGGCTGATTTCCAGCATAGTCTCGTCCATACCTCCTTTCTGTTTGGCTGATTCCCAGATGCTCTATTTTGGCTGATTTCCAGCATAATCTCTTCCAGACTCCCGTTATTGCTTGGCTGATTTCCAGCATATTTTATTTTGGTTGATTTACAGCATACTCTCCTCCATACCTCCAATTTTTATTTGGCTAGTTTCTAGCATATTTTATTTTGGCTGATTTCCAGCATAATCTCCTCCAGACCTCCCATTGTTACTTGACTGATTTCCAGCATATTTCTATTTTGGCTGATTTCCAACATGTTCTCCTCGTAATCTCCATCTCTTATTTGGCTAGTATTACCAGCGTGCTTAACAGCCTATTACATAGGTTGTGTTTTCAGCATATTCTCCTCTACATCTCCCCCCAATTTTATGTTGACATATATTTCAACAACAAACTTCTTGTATATTTTCTTTTAGATTGTTCTATTTTTTTCTATGAAGATCACACTTTTTCCCGCCTTAAAAAATCACTTTCCTCTGATTATTAAGTCTGTAAGTAATTCTTATTAAAAATTCAGAGTTCAATTAAACATTAAGACATTTAAAAAATCATATTTTTCTTTCAATCTTCATATTTTTTCTGGTTTTTCTATAGAGATCACATTTTCTCCCGCCTTAAAAATCACTGAATTATATTATAATGCCATTCTAAGATCGCACTGTTTTGGACACTTTTCCTCTTATCTTCAACCTTTCTTTTTTTAGGTTGAGAAGGTGGTCTTGCTGCAGCTGCAGAGAACTCTGGAAGAAGCAGATTATCTGGAACCCTTTCAGTTAGGTTTCAGGCATGAGCATGGGACTGAAACGGCATTTGACCACTCTGGTGGATGTCCTCTGGCAGCAGAAGGAGGGGATAGTATATCCTCAGTCCTTACTCTCTGACAAGTGGTTGGTGTTGATGGGAGGAAAGGTCCAGGTTACAGTGCCTACTTTTGGGGTGCCTCAGTGTTTGAAATTTTCCTCTTCCTATTTAATATCTACATTTAAAACCAATCACTCACTCAATCAATCAATCAATGTTACAGGAAAGGCAAAGTGAGAACCAGCCCTTTATTGTCTTTGTTTTTATTTGACTGCATCACATGATAAACTAACAAGAACAATTTAATTACTTTGTAGCTTTATTAGGCTGACTCTGTATCTCAGCCTCAGTAAACCTCTGTTTGAAATAAATGTACTGCAACTATTACTATTACTACTTATTATAATAAATGCTTAAGCTAATAGCAATAAGCAACTGATATTAATGGTGAATATCATATGAAGAATCTTCCAGCCAAAGATATTTATAGGAGAATGTGGCAGTTCTCTTGTTAATGGAAGTCAGTGCCAGCAGATCAATATTAGCCAATCTAACACAAGCTTATCACATGTTTTCATGGTTCATAAGAAAATAGAACACATCAAATTTTAAAAAGTATCCATTTTTATCAGTTGCAAGGTAAAATCAACCTTCTCGATATTCATTAATCCTACCCATTTCTGTAACAGACACAATCTGAGATTGTAACATCCAGCTCCTTATTTTTGTCACAGGAAAAGTACAACAAATGCTTAATGGCCATAAATGATTGTCTAATTTTCAAGCAATTAAAATGAAACAATTGCTGAATCAGTCTCTTTGTTTTGTTATGAATGATTTGCTTGTTCTAGCTGTATTCTGTTTGGATGATGACAATCTCCTTGGAAATATGATTTTCCCTTCGGAAAACCTTCTTTATACCTTCTAGGGAAGAGAGATGGCCAGAAGTGATTTCCTTGAACAGCCTCTGAGTATTCTATTAAAGGCACAGAGAACAGAGAACATAACAAGTATGGAACATCTTATATTCTAAAAGACTTTCTGGTCATTTTAAATTTGCATATAGTTGCCAATAGATGTATAGTCTAACTTTCCCTTCTCCCACTCTAGAAGCTGCCATGATTGTCACTTACTAAAATTGATAGGAAGTCTATGTTTAGTTACATAGTTCAGGCATCGTATTGGATAAAGAGTGGTTGTAGCTGAGTGAATGTATTGTGCTATTCTGATGTAATTGGATATAAAGGTCCAGTTTAGATATCTATTATGATGAATGTGTTTAACACAGAGATAAATTAATAATGGCTTTGATTTACTATTGTATAATAACTATAGCTGTCATTGCTCTGTCTCTCTTTAAATATATCTATTATCTATCATCTATCATCTATCTCTATCTATCATCTATCTATCTTTCTAATCTATCATGATCTCATGCCAGATTTAAAAGGCAAGTAAGTCACTGATTTTTGGAAGAATTCTACTTTGAAACACTTGTGCTTGAACTTTGCACCAATGCTTTGCTTGAAAAATGTACAGAAATATTTAACGAGGTGACCCTGAACAGTACAATGATAAGCTTGCCAAAGTTTATAAGTGGACCTTATAATTAAACTAATACATCTTGGGATTTATTTTCTGATGCCTGAAACTTAATGTTCATTTTGATTATTTTAGCCTCAAATATAAAAAGCACCATGATGATTATGATAAAATACCACGTCAGATGGTAAAATCTGATATGCTGCATGGGAAGGAGAGAGATGAAAAATGAAGGGATGTGTGGGGAAAGATCTTGGTTTAGGAACAGAGGCTTTTATTTGATTGCCAGAGGTATTACCCTGAGGATTTGGTTATGTTTTCATGTATTAATATATAGTTTTAACTTGTAACTAACTTCAGTATTTTTTCCAAGACATTTCACATTGTCTCCCTAAAGGTAACAGTGCTATTAGCTGTTCTTGATTTATAGAAGAAGATGCTTTGTTTGGAACCTTCAGATATCCACAGAGCAGGGTCAAGTGGAGGTGAATGACAAAGCATTGGGATGCTGAAATGCAAGAACTGTACCACATGCATACAATTACACAGGGAATGAAATGCGTGCTATGACATTACAAAAGATTTTTCACCATTTTACTGAAATTGTGGCTTGCTGCAAATGCCGTTGTTGATGTTATGGATATGTTGTCCTTGCTTTAGTACCATCATGATTTCTGATGTCCTCCACATGATCAGATTTTCAATTCCCACATGAAAGTGGAAACTACATTCCAAACACCTGGAGGACAATCTCCACAAATGAATATTGAATCAATGCATTTATTTGGGACATTTGAGAAGGATTGTGAAGTGTGTATTCTGTGAATATAAGATTAGCAAAATGAATTAGCAATTAGCAAAATGAACACTTGATCCATATTTGTGTAATGATATTTAGTTAAATAAAGTGTTTAATGAAATGAATGTAATTGTTCCATTATTATTATTATTTTGCTTTTTGCATGTTTGCTACTAAACACTAGGAAGTATTGATATGGTTATGCACTTGTCCAGAAAGACCATTTTATTCAAAATTAATTTTGCTAAGAAAAATGAATGTGCAGAATGAATAAAACAAGAAACCTTGCTTCCAGTGATATTGAATTGGCTGTCTTTACAACTATGCTTAACATAGATGGTTGTGGACTTATAATCAGCTCTAGCTACAGCAAAGCACATGCCTGGCTCAGATGGTTTAGTAGAGTTCATATATTTGCCTTTTTCCAATCTTTCTGCCAATATTACTAAAGCTGTGATGGCAGATGCAAAGGCAGATGCAGTTGAAGCTGACAGCCTTGTTCTGTTGTGGCATTGCAGGTGACTACATTTTCAGCATCATCCTCAGCCTCTAGTAAGCTACATATAAACTCATCAATAGCTTTCACTGCAGTTATAACATTCTTCCAATAGAAGCTAATGGAGATCAGTGCAATTCACATTACCTGCATTGGAGCAATTTCTTGCAGACGTAGAATTACAGGTTTGAAGAAATGATGTCAATCTCATAATTCTGAATCAGGAGCACAGTTAAGAGTCAAGGTAGCCATGATCTTGGGGCAATTTTAAGTTGGCTCAGAAGAAACCTGAAGCAAAGGTTGGGGGAAAAAGCAGATGCTTAAAATCTTATTTGTAGTGTGATAAATTATGTATTTATAGTCCATTGAAATAACATGAAACTCAAGTTGTTGTGATTTCTGCACATTAGATTAACTTCCTATTTATTTAGTTATCAGACATCTAGGATATACCAAACACAATTCACTTGTCCAGGCAGATTACATCAATTAAAATAAAGCAAGAAAATAAAATAAAAACCAATGATATCTAGCAGTATAATTTAGAAATATAACTCACGTTGTTTTGACTTCACTAAAACTCTTTCAGCAGTCTTTGGTTTTTATTCTGAAACTTGCCCAGGAATTATTGTAATAATTGATATATATATATATATATATATATATATATATATATATATATATATATATATATATATATATATATATATATATATATATATATATATATATATATATATATATATATATATATATATATATATATATATATATATGCTAATATATTAGGCTGTTTGTGATGCCTAATATATTTATAAATACTTATTCAATAATCTACACCTAACCAAGTATGTCATCCCACTTAATCTAATGTAATTTATCGTATTTTTCAGAGTATAAAACGCACCGGAGTATAAGACGCAACTTAGTTTTTGGGAAGGAAAATAAGAAAAAAGCTGATTGGCAGGTGGATCGGCCTCCCAGAATACCCCCAATCAGCTGTTCCCAGAGGTAAATTTTAGCAACAGTTCCTTGGTTGTGAGTGCTGTGCCTTGGTTTTTTTTTTTTTTTTCTGCCTCTAAAATTTCTGAAACTCCGTTTCAGAGAAAACTTTTTTTCCTGCCTCTGAAAGCCTCCGAAACAGAGCTTCAGAAAAAAAGCCTCTGAAGCTCTGTTTGGGAGCTTCTTTTCTGAAGCTCTGTTTGGGGGCTTCTTTTCTGAAGCTCTGTTTGGGGGCTTCTTTTCTGAAGCTTCGTTTCTGATGCTTTTTTCAGCCTCTGAAACCTCCATTTGAGAAGCTGGGCGGGGCTACATTCAGAGTATAAGACGCACCCAGATTTTCACCCTCTTTTTTGGGGGAAAAAGGTGCATCTTATACTCCAAAAAATATAGTAGATCTTAGCAACAGAAGTTACTTTTAGGTAAAATGGCCTTTCTGGACAAATGTATAGCCGTATAAATTCTTCCTAATATTTAGTAACATACATGCAAACAGCATTGGAACAATTACATTCATTTCATTAAGCATAAGCATATATATCATTACACAAATACACATCTATTGTTCATTTTGCTAATTACTAAATATACTATAAATATGATTTGGAGACAGCAAGATGGGCGTCGTATACATTTAATAATAAATAATTAAAAAGATTCTCTGAGTTTTATTTTCTTTTTTTCCCATATAAAGTATTAAAATCAGTGGAACCATGAAATACATGCAAAGAAAAGTTCTAAGGCTGGACCTCTTTCTCCAGTGCCAACATTGATTTGTTAGCAACCTTGGAGAAGGGATGTGTCAGGCTCCAAAAACTAAGAAATACATATCAGTCTTTCTTCCAAGCAAATTTCTTTATTGTTTCTCACCTATAGACAGAATTTTGCCAAACTAAAGTATGCTAACATCTCCAGAAAGCATATACTCTGGGAACTATTAGGGAGGAGCCTTCTTCATCCTCTTTCTCTCACATAAACTATCTGAACTGAGTTGTCTCTTGCTACTTGGAAATCCATCTCCTTTCTCCTGGGAACCCAGACTACAGTCCATCACATGAGGTAATATACTTCCCACTCTCAACTGGTTTAGAATAATAAGGTCAATTATATAAAACACTGATGAGAAATCAAGGACGGCCATGTGGGTTGTACTCCCTCCATTCTGAGTCTACCATAAGTCATTAAAAAAAATCTGTGTTACATCCCAGACTGAGCAGAGAAAGATGATGGATTTGCATTATAGTGTGTTCCAAATAACCTTTTTGCTTTTGAATCTAAAGCATTGCACCTCCCCAAAGTTATCATTTGAAAATGAATTAAATTTATCTTTAAATCTATATGCCTCTTGCAAAGGAAGAATGCATTATTCCTTATTTGAAGATAGTATTAACTTCAACATAATTAACATATTCCAATTTTAAGAAAATCCATGCAATAAAAGATGAGCCATTTCTGATATTGGGTGGAACAACCTTTGTCCCCCTTAAAATGCCTAAGAATAACACAGAATTCAGGGCATTGTTGAGAAAAAGCTGTTAATTGAGACCATTCAAGAAATCAGGATTAATCACTATTCAAAGAAAAACCCTGATAATTGTAAGCTATTTGTAGCCTCAGAGATGAGTAAGAATTTTATTTCATTAATTCTAAATGAGAAATTTCTTTATAAACAGGATTTTAAAAATTGTGTGTATGTTAGTTCTTTTAAGGAATGAATAAGGCAGGAAAGTTATGGCAGTCCGGGGAACCAGGACTGGAAAGTACTATGCATTTAACTAGTATTATGCAGTGAATTACCACCTCTTTCATCAGACAAGCCCTTTATTTTCATCTCATAGCAGGAAATACAACAAGATTCATGGGAAAATCTGGACTTTTTCATTCCAACAGTATGCAAACTTGAGTCTCCATGACGAGTAGGCAGCAATATGAATTTTCTAAATAAATCTCTATATATAAAAATGGCAGTGTGTGTGTGTGTGTGTGTGTTTATGTTCCAGCATAACTCTGGAACACCTTGAGCAATTTCAACCAAACTTGGTACACAGATGACTTACTCTCTGGAAAGAAATACTGTGGGGGTAAGACACCCCTAACATCCCTTGGGATGTGTGTCTGTTAAGATACAGCCTGTTGTGCCTTAAAATGATGTCTACTGTACTGCCTTAAAATGGCTTTTACTGTGCAGCACAGTGGAGTTGCCATGGTAACAGCTTCACAGTACTCCACAAGGGGTTCCATCTGGTAAGGGGGAAAATCCTAGTACAGGATTGGGATAAATAAATACCTGGGCAACGTCGGATTATCAGCTAGTAAATAAATAAATAGATAGATATTTTTATTCAGCTTTTTTATGTTGGATAGAAGAATTTGCCAACATTCACAAACGGTTCATAAGATTATACAAGAGGTTCTTCTCTGTGTTGTTCCCCAATCAACCCCACTACTTAAGAAACCAGTTGCACCATGGAGTCTAGAGTAGACCTTTATCTTATTGAGATAGGCTGTAATAACAGAATCTTGCAAGTATGATTGAGGTATAGCTTCTCCTATATCTTATACCCCAGTGAATCAGGGAGGCTTTTGGTAGAACTGCTTCCAAATATTATCTTGCTTTCTAGGACTGAAGGGTTGTTTGAGATTCCTTTTCCTAGATAACATTTCTTGCAAGTTTCCATCAAGATCATCTTCTGTACTGTCTACTGTACATTCCCAGATGGAAACAGTTTAGTGGTGGTTGTCCAACTCTGAAATGTTTTTTTTTCTTTTTGCCCATTCTTTCATTATTTTTTTATTCACCTAAGTTTTTTTGCACCATTATAAACATCAATGGAATTTTAAAACCCATTTATTTTTGTCTGCTGTCCCTTCATTTACTAAATATTAACTGTGTACTTTTCACTACTGATTTAAAGTTTTCTAATAGCTTATAATGTTGTGTTGACTTGGAAAACTGTGCAGCATTACATTTTAAAAAAAACATAAAGACCCAAACAAATAAGGCAGAAATAAATCAAAACGAAAGCAAAGTGAATGTCTAAAAATGATTATGGAAAGAAAACAAGTATTTAATTGAGTAGGCAGGCATTTTTTGTAGTTCTGCAACCATGGCTTATATGGTTTCTCATCACCCCAATTCTTAGTTTCTCTCAGCGTCAAGTAGAACGGAAAGCTTTAATCTGTGCAAGACAAAGTCTGGTAGCATTTTATAGAATTTTGTACAGAGCTATACAGATGTGATTTGGAAGATGCGGTGTAAGTATATCATGATAACTTAGAGTATTTACCACTGTACACTTTGTGTAGAAGATGCTGTGACCATCTCCTTATTCCGATGCATGCTACTGTTCCATACTGTTCACTACAAAAAAACTTAGTAGCTCAGCCTGGGCCAAAGACATATTTCAGCAAACCTGCTGAAGTGGAATATAAAATGCATTTAAAAGCATGCTGTTGCACTAGCCATTTGGCTGTTCAAAAGCACAGCTTCTTCTTCCCAAAAATCAACCTAATATTTGGTGCCAGTACTGGTTTTACTTAACAGATTATTCATATAGCTTAGAATGTCACCTACATTTTATCTCTTATTACTTATTGAATTTTCTTGATAATAATCATTCTCTTCTACCTTTTACCTACCTTACCAGAAAATTTCTATGATTTTCTGCCACTTTTAATTATCTGGACCATTTTTCAAAAGATTTAAGTAATTCATTGTCCTCTCTCAAATGCTATTTTTTAAAAAGTTTGTCCCTTCCTTCCTTCCTTCCTTCCTTCCTTCCTTCCTTCCTTCCTTCCTTCCTTCCTTCCTTCCTTCCTTCCTTCCTTCCTCCCTCCCTCCCTCCCTCCCTCCCTCCCTCCCTCCCCCTTCCTTCCTCTTTCTTTCTCTTTCTTTCTTTCTTTCTTTCTTTCTTTCTCTTTTTTGTCATTACAAATCATAATCAATATTCTCAGAAAAGTCTAAAATACATTGAAAATCAGAGGGTTATGGGAAGTACAACTGAAAAAAGTTCAGTTGAAAAAATAAATATGTATTTGGGCTTTTGGTCTTCTATAGCTTAAATGAATGAATACTCTAAAATGAAAAATAAATGTGTGCATTCCCAGGTCAGTCAGGGAATCTGCAAAATGATGTAGAAAAAGAAAAAAGAGAAGAGAAGAAAAGAAAAGAGAAGAGAAGAAAAGAGAAGAAAAGAAAAGAGAAGAGAAGAGAAGAGAAGAGAAGAGAAGAGAAGAGAAGAGAAGAGAAGAGAAGAGAAGAGAAGAGAAACAGGGCTTTAATAAAGTAAACTCAAAAATGCTAAAACGATGTTAAAGCACATTATGAATGAAGAATGAAAGAAATTTTATGGAGGAAGCAAATATTTGGAGAACTGGAAGAAAGACTTTAAAACAATATTAATGCATACTAGGGCTTGCATTTGGTCTCCTAACCATACTTGGAAATCTACTTCAGTGAGTAGCTTCCAGTTCATAATTGCTAGTTTAGATGTCATCTAAATTAGGCCATTATACTTGATTGACCCAAGTGAGAAAGTCATTTAGGAATGGACTGAAGGAATCGTAAGCCTCCATCCCTGGAGAACTCAAGAATATGATCATCTAAAATGTGACATCCTAAATTAAGCATGCTTAATATATGTAATTTGACTCTAATGTTCTTGAGCACTGCAATCTAGCAATGTGTCAATTTTTCTTGAGGTGATGATGCATGTATGGAAAATATTCTGAAACATAATGTGGCCAAGCAGATAAAAATTTGAAGTTCTCACAGGGCTGCAGCTGGATAATCTAGTAGAATTTGGGTATTTTGATTTCCAAAAATCTTTTGACAAAATCCCATATTTGAACAAACATGATAAAATGACCCATTTAAAGTGTTGGAAAATTACTCCAGGCAATTTCCAATTTAGTTGGAACCCAGTACATTCCTCATCAATCCTCATAAGATCCAGATCAGAGAATGCCTACACATCACACAGTACATCTAGCAATATAGCTCTATTTATTAAACATCTGTAAATATTAAAAAAAATTAAATAGGAAAAATAGAGTAAAAGCCAGGCCACAATTTATATTATCTATGTAATTATATCTATTGGTGCCAACAGAGATCAACATTCCATAGCCAACTAAAACAATCCTGTGGTAACTAGCAGGGATTGTCCCTTGATTATTTCCATTTTCATACTTTTATGTACATAACAAGAATAGATTAAAGAATCACCTAGTAAGATACCAGGTGTTTCTCTCCTATTCTGTATAATGAAAGAAACAATCAGTGGATAGGAATTAGGCATCCAATATAAATAATCAGAGAGTTAACATACAAGGCTCATACAAGGATCTATATAGAAGAAGGATCTCTGATAATAATTCATGATCTGGGGTTAAGAACTTAGACATTCAGGGTTTTGTATTATTATTATTATTTTATTATTGTAAGACATCCAGAGTCAGTAGAGTTGGATGACTTTATAAATTTTAAAAATTAATAAACAAGTAGGTGGCTTTGACACCTACATATTTGGTCAATAAAACAAATAGGGCTGCAAAAGTCACCAGGAGGATCTATTCCACTGGGTGCATATGTACTAAACTGCTAAATGCAAGTCACGATGCTAAGACTGTGTAAAACATTTGAAAGAGGGCTTCAAAATAATACGCAGTTGCATTCTTTGCAAGACTCACACAGCCACTTCAAAAGAGATCTCCAGTTGTCGGTGTACAAGTATGTTTGTGTGTGAGCATGTATTATGCCTGCAGAGACAACTCTTCTGCTGCTCCTTCAGTAAGGTGAGTTGGCTAGGTAAGTGCACCTATGTGGAGATTGCTGAGACAAATTTTGAAGCAGCAGGTTTCAATGGCTGCACACACACACACACACACACACACACACACACACACACACATATCCCAGGAGAAAATCCTGGGAAATACAATTGACATAGCAGGAAAGAAGCTTTGGTATCCTGACTCCGAGAAATGCAGCAACAGAAATCTTGAATTCTATGTTAGACCTTTAGGAACATAATATAAAATAAAACCTTATGCAAATGGAATACTGTGTATGGTTTATTTCCTGAACTTGAAGATACCAGAGTATTAAAAGAGGATTTCCAAATTATTAGGACACTACAGTACTCACTCCACAAAAAATGGCTATGATATTCTTTTTAATAATATTTTTAAAGAAAAGAGTCAGAGAACATAAAAGGGAAGTATAAAAATATATGCAGTGTGGATGAAATCTCTTGAGATTTTTTTTCTCCCTTTCTCACAAAAATGAACTTCTCTAACAAGATGAAACCATGAAGTAATTCATTGTAGCTGACGGATGATAAATTCAGAACAGAGAAAATGCAGTACTTCTTCAAAGCACACATAATTAAACTATGCAATGCATCATCTCATTGCATACATATCAGTGGGGATGAAATGCTAAAGGGGAAGAGAGTATTTGTAGCTCAGAGTTGAGTTGTAGGGTCCTTGAAAGTCTCTTTCAACAACCAACTGAGGTTGGTTGTTTTTCTGCAGATGTTTTATTAATAAACTAGCTAACATCTTCAGTTAGCACTACCTAGTTTGAGTAATGAAATGTATGCAAGAAAACAATCAAGCTCAGAGATCTCCAAGAACTTTACGGAAATGCTATGCCATGAAAAGACAAAATGTGATGATATTTGGCCAACTTTCCACAAATGAAACAGCATTTTGGCACACTTGCTTCTCTAAAACAAACTGCTATGAAAAGTTTTACATCAGATGTCTGCAAATGGTTTCATGTTATATCTATACCAATTGATTTTCAATGTTCATGTCTGAACACACCTCATCATTATTGTTAATTTTGTAAAGCTTTGGAGCCATTAGGGGGGAAAAAAAACCTCTAATCCATTAAAGCTAGAAGGAGGAGTTACCACATTGTAACTGTCAAGAAAATCAACTAGTTTTTGCATTTGAAAACAGAAACAATATTTTCTCCTTTACCCGGAGGCAAAGTGAAGTTAGAAAGAGCCTAACCCCCTGACCTGCTGAAGAAAAAAAATCAGAGAACCAGAGCGTTAGAAAGAAAGTGGATACTTGGGTAAATTGGAGATAGAGAGAGGTTCAACGGTTCAAAGACATTACTAAAGATAATTATGATTTTTAGGCATCTATGCCCTTCAGGTGTATGGTGACAGTTGTAATCCAATACACTTGAGCAAGAGCACTTTAAGAAAATATTCCCTTTCTTTACTATGCCCATAAATCATACAACATGGCAAAATTACTGCATTGTATGCAGAAGTTGACTCACGTGTTATCTGTTCAAATAAAGTAATAAAAATGGAGGTGTAAAAACCTACATTTGGACATTCTGTTGTACAGATTTTCTAAAAACCTAATAAAATGTGCTTTCAAGTTTCTTTTCTTCTCTGATTAATTCTTCAAAGATGGCATTTCAAGGTGCTTTTGTGGCTTTTAGACACACACACACACACACACACACACAAAATCTCACACAAAGTGTTCTTTGTGTTTTTAAGATCTGGTAATCTATGAATTAAAACCCAGAGGTTTATCAATTTTCTTCTTTTCCTACTCGACAGGGATTCAATTCTACCATTCATCTACATTTTCTGCTGTGAAATGAAGAGTTTAAAAATAAGCCTTTTTGAAATATTAATTTGCTCAGTAAGGGGGAACTTGATACATTGACGTACAGTGCTGAATAATCTTGGTGTCATTAATATAAGCATATTAATACTTTAACACTTTCCTGGTTTTACATCCTCAGTTCAGGACTGTAGTTTAATAGTTAGAATCTAAACAATAATGTTTAGAATAAAAATGTATCTATCGATATATTTCCTTGATTCCTTGAAACTTTATTCCCAATATAATGCTATATGATTATATTTATTTAAGCAAGAAAAGAATGGGATACTTATATGTCGCAAAGCTAAATATTTTCTTCAAACATAATATATATTTCTCAGAAGTCCTGCAGAGAACATAGGGACATTCTTAGATAATAAAATGGCAGCTGGTTGCCTTTTGATATGTGGGTGTACATATTGGCCACACTAATAATAGCAACCAGTTTATGATAGGGTCCATAAAAATCCCAACTAACTCTCAAAACTCCAAATGTATTTTTTTTTTATTGAAAAGTTTTACAGAAAAAAAAGATTTCCCCCCCACCCTTTCCCTCCCCTCATCCCACCCTCCCCCCCCCGACTTCCCAGAGCAAAATACAAGGTATTTCAATTAACAATCATAAGCTAAATTAACCTATCTATCCTTAGACTACTAGATCCCCCCCTGAAACCTTAACTCCATTATAGATAACATAATACTTCTAATACTTAACATTCATTCATAAGCTATTTGATATTTTCTTGTCTGATACTTATTTTGAATATAATTGATCCATCTTCTCCATTCCGATACGTATCTTTCTTGTGTATAGTCCTTCAAATACACTGAGATTTTCCCAATTTCTGCTAAATTCGTTACTTTCAATATCCACTCTTCGATAGTAGGCAAAGAATCCTTCTTCCAATATTGCGCTACCAACAGCCTGGCTGCTGATATTAAGTTCAAAATTAAGTCCAGCTGCCCTGTTTAGGGTGACCCACTCCCTTCTTCGGGGGGGGAGTGCGGGAAGATCCCTTGCAGGGTCAAGCTGAGGAATTTGTGCAATTCCTGCATGATAAAGTCGCTCGGATTCGGGATGGCTTGGACTCCAATTGGATGAGTCCAGGGGAGGAGACGAGGGAAGGTCTTGAGAATATTATCTGGGAGGAGTTTGATCCTGTGGCTCCCGAGGATGTGGACAGGGTTCTGGGTAAGATTAGTGCCGCCACGTGTTTATTGGACCCGTGTCCCTCCTGGTTGGTATTGGCCTCCCGGGAGGTTACATGAGGCTGGCTCCAGGGAATTATAAGTGCTTCTCTGAGTGAGGGTGCCTTTCCTGCCACTTTGAAAGAGGCGGTAGTGAGGCCCCTCCTCAAGAAACCCTCCCTGGATCCAGCTGAATTAGCCAACTACCGTCCGGTCTCCAACCTTTGTTTTGTGGCGAAGGTTGTTGAGAGCGTGGTGGCACGACAGCTTCCCCGACACCTGGATGAAGCTATCTATCTGGACCCATGCCAGTCGGGCTTCAGGCAGGGGTACAGCACAGAAATGGCATTGGTCGCGTTGGTGGATGATCTCTGGAGGGCTCGGGACAGGGGTTGCTCCTCTGTCCTAGTCCTATTAGATCTCTCAACGGCTTTTGATACCATCGACCATGCTGCAGCTGTCGAGGGGGTTAGGAATAGGGGGCACCGTTCTGCGGTGGTTCTCCTCCTTCCTCTCTGACCACTCGCAGTTTGTGTTGGCAGGGGGGCAGAGGTCGACCTCGAGGCACCTCACATGGGGAGTGCCACAAGGGTCGGTCCTCTCATCCCTTCTGTTCAACATTTATGTGAAGCCGCTGGGTGAGATCATCCGTGGTTTTGGGGTGAAGTGTCATCTGTACGCTGATGATACTCAGCTGTACATCTCCACCCCAGACCACCCCAACAATGCCCTTGATGTGATGTCTCGCTGCCTGGAGGCTGTGCGGATCTGGATGGGGAGGAACAGGCTCAGACTCAACCCGTCCAAGACCGAGGGGCTGTGGCTACCGGCGTCCCGATATAGTCAGCAGGTGCCATCGCTGACTATTGGGGGTGAATCTTTGCCCCCCACAGAGAGGGCTCGCAATCTGGGTGTCCTCCTGGATGCACGGCTGTCTTTAGAAGAGCATATGATGGCCGTGGCCAGGGGGGCCTTTTATCAGGTTCACCTGATTCACCAGTTGCAGTCCTTTCTGGACCGGGATGCCTTGCGCACGGTCACTCACGCCCTTGTCACCTCCTGGCTGGACTATTGTAATGCTCTCTACATGGGGCTCCCCTTGAAGAGCACTCGGAGGCTCCAACTGGTCCAGAATGAGGCTGCGCGGGTGGTTATGGGCGCAACTTGTTGTGCCCGCATGACACCCCTCCTGCGCGAGCTGCACTGGCTCCCAGTTGTCTTCCGGGTGTGATTCAAGGTGTTGGTCACCACCTTTAAAGTGCTCCATGGCACAGGACCCGGGTACCTTCGAGACTGACTTCTGCCACCAATAGCCTCTCACCGGCCAGTTCGCTCCAACAGAGAGGGTCTCCTCAGGGTGCCATCAGCCAAGTTATGTTGGCTGGCGACATCCAGGGGGAGGGCCTTCTCTGTGGGAGCCCCAGCCCTGTGGAATGAACTGCCCCCGGAAATACGTAAGATCTCCGACCTCTGGGTGTTTCGCTGCACACTGAAGACCCTGTTGTTCTGCCAGGCTGGGCTATCAACATAATAATTTTAAATTGGGGTATTTTAAATTTGTGGGATTTTAAATTGAGCCAAATTTATTTAATTATTTTAAATTTTTAATCAATGTTTTGTCTTGTGTTTTTAAATAGGCTGTACACTGCCCTGAGTCCTTCGGGAGAAGGGCGGTATAGAAATAAAATTATTATTATTATTATTATTATTATTATTATTATTATTATTATTATTATTATTATTATTATTATTATTATTATTATTATTATTATTATTATATCAATTTAGTCTCTAATACTGTACAATCCATCGTTATACCCAGTAGAAACAATTGAGGAGTAAATTTTTTTTCAGAATGTTCTGCATCACCCACCAATTTTTATCCAAAATGCGTTGATTTTCTTACAAGTCCACCATATATGATAATAAGTTGCATCATCACATTCACATCTCCAACATTTAGCTTGCAAATTCAGGTACATACATGATCATCCATCCTTTCTGTTTTAGTCATAATATCTCCCACTTTACTTTCCAAATTCAAATTGGCTTCATTGATTTCTTCCACTCTCTCTTCCACCTGAATAACAAGTTTTGACAATCCTGATACTGCAAAAACAATATCATCTCTTATTTCATCATGCTTTATTGCAACAACTTCTTTAATTGACTTTATATCCTCCTCAACTTTCTTTAATTTCCCTTCCAAAATTACTGTTAAGTTATTCATTGCTGCAGCTTGGTTATTCATGGCTTCTTTCATAAATTCTTTGAGATCATTAAGAGCAGCCTCCTGACTTTGTGAATCAACTGGAAGTTGTGCTTTCTGTGTCACCACTGACACAATTGGAGAACCTCCTCCTCCTTTAGCAACTCCTGGCTTAGCTTGTTTAGAAGCCATCTTTTTTTTTTTAAGGATATTTTTTCCTTTCAAAGCAACAGAGTCTCTTAAACAATTTTCAAAAGCTTGTAATTTATAGTCTCTAATTTATCAAGTAAAATAGTCTTTTCTCCACAAGCTCTCTATTCCCAGCAGCTTTAATCCACTCTCACAGAAAGTTCTCAATAAGCACTCTCGTTTCTGACTTTCACTTTCACACCCATAACAAAGGTGCCATCTTCAGCCTCCAGCTCAAAAAAATTCAATTTGAAACATTGTAAGTCCGCAGTTAAGCACTGTTACTTTAAAGCTTGTTCTCCTGTTTCCGCTCTGCCTGCGCTTGTAATCAATCAAACTCACTTTTGACAGCAGGATTGGTCACGGCGTCTAGCTCTGTTTAAACAGAGTTGTCCCGGATTAGGAGCTTCTTGGTGGGCTGACTGGGGAGCTCTCACTCTCCAAGCCTCTGGAATTATTCCAGAGGACTTTCAGGGATCTCTACTCACCCCCACCGGCTCTCCTCTCCTTCTTCTCCCGAAGGAGAGGTTTTTCAGCCGCCAGACAGCAGATTAGCGCTGTCAAAGCGGCTTTTACAAAATCACGGGGCTGGCGGTCTAAGGAGACCGTCCACAAAGCCTGCAGTGCCAACCGGAAGTCCAAAACTCCAAATGTATTTTCACGAAGGAAACTATGCTATAACTAATGAATAAATAGTTGTATTAAAGAACATTCGTAATAATGCTGTAATGCTAAACATTCATCTTATTTGATAAGTCATTTTGAATACAGGGGGACTTCTAATTGTAAGACTGATACATATATGCACATTTCCAAAACAGAGCTTTGCTATAAAACATTTCTCATATATTATCGTTTAAAAATTTTAAAAATGAGACTTTATTCAATTAAGTTTTTTCTGATGCTAAACTGTTTTGATTTCCAGTGAAGGGATATGTCAGAACAACTCCCATCCCTAAGAAATATAAATATTAAAATCTCCTCCCACAGATAATGCCACTTTATTTGGAAATAACTATTAAATGGATGTCATTTTATAAAAAGCATGAATACAGGGGGGGAAAGGCCCTATAGATTTGTTTTTTCATAAGACAAAATACAGAAGTGGCAAGAAAAGGGAACCCTTTTAAAACCTGAATGCTTTCAGATATATCAGAAAATCTATACTGACAATTCCCTGCCTAAAAGACCATCTTGGCTGGGAATTCTGGAACTGCCTGGTCGTATAAGTACCACCAGTTTGTAGAAAGGGGCCATAGAAGATTAGATATATTAAAATTTTCATTATGTTCAACAGCCATTTACCTGCCATACCAATGAATAAGTTCATTGCATAGTTTTGGCCAGATCTCTCTTCCTCCCTCCCTCCCTCTCTCTCTCCCTCCCTCCCTCCCTCCCTCCCTCCATCTATCTATCTATCCATCCATCCATCCTCTCTATCTTTTTATCTTTTTACCTATTTAACTGTCTCTGTCTATCTATCTATGTATCTATCTGTCTGTCTATCATCATATTTATATGGCCACCCATCTCAAAACAGCGTGACTCTGACCAGTGCATATCTTTCCAGTTACTTACATCATAGAGATATTCGAAAGCTAACCAACATGGTTGTATGCAAGAAATAGAATTAATAAATAATAAATTTAATACATAAAATTAATACATGCATACAATTCATATCTGAACACTGGTAGAACAAAGAGAAAACATACTTGACGATTGATGCAAAACCTATCAAGTATAATGTGGACTCCCCAACATGATGCCCACCAGTGTTATGTAAAGTTCCATTATTTCCACAAGTATTGATCACTGGAGACTTATGAATATTGTCTTGAGTTCCTGAAGAAAAGGATGGATGGATGGAGGATGAAATTATCTGAAACAAAGGAAGGATGTGGAAAGCTGCATCACTGAATTTACACTTTATGCCAAAGAATTAGCTACAGAAAACTTGTCCTGCGCAAAACTTAATACATAAACAATATCTGTAATACTGAGAATATAAATTCACTCAATTGGAAATAAATGGGAGGAAACTATGCCACAGTTAGGGTTGGTGTGGGACAGCATGTTCCTTGACCTTTGCTCCCAGCTCCTCTTCTTTATTTCTGGCCCTTTGTAACATTGAAGGAATGAAGGAAACAAGGAGGCTTTGAGATTCTTCAGAGAAGGATGGTTCAACGTCAGAGGTGTGATGGAGCTGTCCTTTCAAACTCCAAGGGGGAAATCCTGAAAATTACAAATTGTTAAAAGCAGAACAGTAACAATAAATATTTAAAGCACATTTACCACAAGTTAGATGTAGCAGCAAAAACAAGAACAGGAAGATCAGAGCTGTCAATAAATAACATTTAGAAACAAGGAAAGCACTTTGAAGCAATTTTAAATTTATGTGAATTTTAAATAATGCACATAATAGTTAAAAGGGTATTAACAGAGTGTCCCAGACATTTTAATTAAACTTGTGCCATGGAACTGCTAGTACTAATGATACTTACAATGACAAAGATGAGATTAACCAGTTTGGAATTCCTTGCAAATCCCTTGCTTAATGCTACTTTGATTTATATATTTGATTTATATATATATATATATATATATATATATATATATATATATATATATATATATATATATATATATATATATATATATATATATATATATATATATATATATATATATATATATATATATATATATATATATATATATATATATATATATATATATATATATATATATATATATATATATATATATATATATATATATATATATATATATATATATATATATATATATATATATATATATATATATATATATATATATATATATATATATATATATAAATTATTTCCATAATGCCATGTCAAGCAAATAATAGTATATGAAAAACTGCTATATCCAAATAGAAACATACATATACAATATTTTACATGTATCTTGCTGTCATCCAAATTCTCCAAAACCTTTTCATAATTACAGAAGGAAGAAAGGGAGTGGGTGAGGAAAGGGGAAGATATGTCGATTATTTCTTTCAAATAATTATTTCTTTTTTCCAAATATCAAACCTGTTCTTTGTGATGCAAATAGCTAAAATAAATGATAATGGAAGCAGAAAAGACATTATCAGTACTGAATCTTTAGAGAATATTCCTAGAAGAATTACACCGCCAATTACTGTGTACTCATTGCTATCAATTATCACTGGACTTAAAATGGATCGTGAGTGATGTCCCAATTAAATTACTTCTCTGATGAGCCACATTGTAATTAAGCAGTATGTGTTTTGTACTACTTGAAAAATTGCAGCATTTACACAAAAATCTAATACAAATAGAGCAGCTGACATGTCCCTATTTAGGAGACATTGCTGCTGAAATCAAAACAGCCCGTTAGTAGCAATTTGTACCCAATTATAAAATTTAATTACCTAGTTAGTGATAGAAAGGATGATACAGGAACTTTATATGTTATATGGGCTGTTAGTTGCCATTGGTCAGGATGGAAAGGGCAGCGATACCTATTAATTCCATGCTCTTAGGGATAACACAGTACAGTTGACGGAGAAAGAGATAATGATGAAAATGGGACAATTAACAAGTCATAGTTCAGAAGCTAATTGACAGAAACAATAATTTTAAACAGCTTGTATGGTTCTGCATTTGAACGTGCAGCTCTTCCCCCATTTCCACTATCACCTTATGCCCATGCTTTCTCCAACAAAATTATGTAAAGCAGGCTTCTGCAAATAGTCCTGCTTCTTAGAAAAATCTTGCAAAATTGTCAAGAACTTAACTCAATCCTGGCATATCAAAGCTTCTGTAGCTCATATCAAATTTGCCCATGTAGCCAGTTCTGTTCCTATGGCTGATTGATGCTGGGTATATGGAGGAGATCCTCCAATTCCCAAACTATGACAGAACAAGTAATCTCGAGAGATGGTTGTCTTGCCTTCTCTGGAGTTATTCAGATGCAGCTTGGTCAGCATCTTGCATTGCCATAAAGTTCTATAGGTTGGATCCAAAGTAAGACAAGCTGGGAAAAGCCATTAGAAGCAAGGGGGCTCAATTAGTCATGACTATTTAAAGTAATTAATTTCATTTAATGTACTTTAATTGTGATTCAGGACATGAAAATGTGGTCATTAAGAAAGTCTGAATGAAATAATGGAATGTAGGACAAGAAAGAAGAAAAGGCAAAATATAGTTGACAAATGGAAGAAAATATCCCATACGGTTCCCACTCTGAATAATGCAATGGGGTTTAAGACACAATAAAATCTATATATGGGCTGTTAGGCCAAACAATGTCGGCTGTCGGCCCCTAGGGGGAGAGCCTTCTCTGTGGGGGCACCTACGATTTGGAACGAGCTCCCCCCGGAGATACGTAGGATCCCGGATCTACGCACCTTCCGCCGCGCACTTAAGACTTTTCTATTTTATCAAGCTGGCCTGGCCTAAATCTTCCCCCTTTTTAAATGTGGAAATTTTAAATTTTTAAATTTTAAATTCGTCTTTTTATAGGGGTATGGGTAAGGCATTTTAAATTGGGGAGCCATTTTAGATTTAATTCTGTTTTAAACGTATTTTAATTGTTTATATTGTATGTTTTTAACTATGGCTGTGCACCGCCCCGAGTCCTTCGGGAGAGGGGGCGGTATAAAAATCTAATAAATAAATAAAATAAAAATAAAATATATGGAAGCATTTTAAGATTGTAGAAAGTCCTTCCCCCTAGTCTAGTCTAGTCTAGTCTAGTCTAGTCTAGTCTAGTCTAGTCTAGTCTAGTCTAGTCTAGTCTATGACACTGGTAGTTCTCAGCTTACAACCACAATTGATATCCGAATTTCAATTAGTGAATGAGATGGCAAGATTACTTGTTTTGCTTAATGACCACAATCCTGGCTCTCAGTCCCTGTCCAATCGCTTAGGAAAGAAAGACCCTTGACTCCTTTTGGATGAAGTGATAGGTTCTTTTACTAAAAGATGTTGACTGCAGTAAAGTCAGGTTAAAAGGATACAAAATATTTCTCCTCATCCCAGCCCCTCCCAACATGACCAATTTGTGTTCAGTCAATGAAGATTCACCTAGTGTTTTGAGAACGCTGAGATGTTTGGGGTAATCCACATTCCTTCTCAGGATGCATGGCCTTGAGTGCTGGCACACAAGCTTCCCTGTTCTTTGTCAAGCTGTCAATCCCCCATCCATATTTCCCATCACATCCCCATATGTGTTTGTTGTACATTTGTTCTCACCTCCATGTCCCCTCCACCTTAACCTTTTATGGTAATGAGGCACCAAGCCGAAGATGGCAGACTGACAGTTGTGGTCCTTAAGCAACTACATGGGTTCTTAAGTGAATGGAATGAAAGAATTTCCTGCCAAACGAGGAGAGGCACTTCACCTCCATGCCAGTGGTGGATCCGCTACTGATTCAGATTAGGTGGTGGCAGGAGGCTCTGCCCACCTGCCTGAACACTTCTGCACATGCGCAGAAGTGTCATGCATGCGCGCTAATGCGTGCACATGCACAAGCAAACCGGTAGCAACGGGTTTTGAAACCCACCCCTGATCCAAACTTAGTGTCACCACCTGCTGCAGGAGTTCCTTTACCATCTGCACACAGAAGAGAACTCCTGCGTTGGACTGGAGAAACAAAGCTCAGATCTTTGGGATCCCAGCTTCATTTTTCTAGCCTGTGCAGGAATTCCTTCCATACACAGAAAGACCCAGTGATATGTCTTCTTGCAGACAGCCTTGACCAGCTAGGAAGGGTATAGATCTAACAGAAATGTGGCCAAACTAACAGCTACAAAAACCCTGTCCACCTCCTCAAGTTTAATGGGATCAAACTCCTCCCAGACACAAAACTCAGCCCCCATAGTCTCCACTGGTCCTGCATCAAGACTGGTCTTCTATGCAGAGTGAATCCAAGTGATTTTAACTGACAGGTGCCAATATCCTTTGGGGAGGCACACAATTGCATGGACCTGGTCATAATTCACCATCACTAGATAAAATACCGACCCATTCTATCCAAGTTGTGCTTAGTATCCCATGAGCTTTACCTTCCAAAGGCAACTGCAAGGCTTCATGACATGACTAACTTCTCCTCCACTGGCCAGCAGGAGTTGCAGATGTGGCTTAGTCCCTGTAGTCAATTAAGACTTGTAATATGTGCTCTGACCTGCCTGTCTCTGGCACAAAGTTGAGTCATGGACTTCCTTTTCCAAGTGTTCTTTCTCTTTTGCTCTTCCTCCCGGATGTCGGAGTAAGCAAAACAGGTGAACTGAATGGGATTATGTGTTCCCACAGCATCACTGACTGGAAGAGAGTAGTTCAACCCCAGGTTCTAGATTACATGTATTTATTTATTTTTACATTAAATTAACATTAAAATTTCTTAACAGGGTCAGGTACTCTTTAATGCTCCCACCCTTGTGAGACAAGGACTAAGTGCATTTGTGGGGAGACAGATGAAGCAGAAGTTGAAGAGACCTCTAAGCAAAATCTGAACCAAGAAGTGTTTCATATTTTAATATGCTAGACCTACTAGAAAAACAAGAACTGGATGTATAAATATTGCATGTAGAGGTGCAAAGAGGAATAAGAGAAAGTTACTTGTGTTGCATAGTAGATGGAAACAAACCTGAACAAATGAGGAATTACAGGTTTTAGACTGAAACAAAATTATACAGAACACTTTCAGGCAAGAAGGTTATAAATTATTCATTTTTTTTCAAAGAGCATTTTGTATTTTAATTATATTCATGCTGTACATTTTTAATCAAAAACCAAAATATGTCTTTGTAATCTTATAATACCAAAAGGAAGCATTCTTTGTTTCTTTGTTCATCATAGACAACTAAAACTATCTGTAACACCCTGATAGCAATGATTAACATTTTAGAAATACTCAAATATAAAATTCCTTGGAGCAAACATGCTGAGTTAAGATATTGCCTCTTTTCTCACTGACATTCTGTAAGACATGACATAATAGCATTTATCAGAAGTTTAAATCTGAGATGGCCAAGCTGGAGTTGGTGAGTCATAAATAGTCTTGAATACCTTTGGGGTAAACCAGAAAATATGACAAAATCTCGTAGGAGACAGGAGGCAGGCAATAAGAGAAATGTGGTTTCTTGTCTAATATAAATTCGGGAAAGAAAGAAAGAATGAATGAAGGAAGGAAGGAAGGAAGGAAGGAAGGAAGGAAGGAAGGAAGGAAGGAAGGAAGGAAGGAAGGCAGGCTTGTATTGTACAATACAAGCTCTATTGAACAGGAATCAAGCTAGTTTCACTTGAAGAAAGGGAAAACCTGAAGCTATTAATTAAATTGACCAGCTACCTTAAAATCCCTTATGCAGGCTGCAGAAACAATAAAATGGCTTTCCCACTACTCAATCTTCCCAATGGTTACAGTTCAGGTTGGAGGGTGGAGGAGATGAAAAAAGAAAGATCCAACTTCATCTGGGTTGTAAGTGGTGGAATGGGAAGAACTAAAAATGCACTTTTTATTGCTGTTCTCATCATTGATTTGCTGCGCTTAGTAACAATTTGTTACTTGGAATTGCTGGTAACAGTTGAGTATATTTCTTTCCTTACTAGCAACTGGGAAGGCAGCAGTCAAAAGAAAAGGCACCTCAATCAGTCTCACAGCTCCGCATGGCTGGCAGTCTAGCTGACTGCAGGAAGCTGAAATCAGAACCCTGCCAACAAACAGAAACACGGCTAGTTGGGATGGATGCAAATGTCACACAAAAATTCAAAATGGTGGCTTCATCAAAGCCCCGCCCATTATGTGAGTTGCACCTCAAAAATGGTAGAGTTTCCATCACAGCCTTGTGGCTGCCATCTTGACTATTTTCGGCTATACTGTATGGACACCGTTGCCAGGGGCCATTAAAGAAGAGGAGCACATGACAAAAAACAGCAATGGGCAGTCACAATACAAGCTTTGCCTCTTTGTAGGCACATTAGTTCAGATGCAGAAAGACCACATGTTACACCTTTGTTCACCATACCTCATTCTGTCAGGGTATTCACAGGAGGATGGGGGAGAGGAGTAAAAAAAAGTCAAGATGGTTGCTGTGACCATGCAATTAAAACCCTGCCTCTTTTAGCATCCATTGCACATCAAAAAAAAGGGAGGGGCTTTAATTGTATGGTTGTAGACCTTCCTGCATGAGCACCTAAGTGTGTCATTGCTTTCTTTACATTCTGTTAGAGCAGTATTTTGCAAACTTGGCAACTTTAAGATGTTTGGACTTCAAGTCTCATCATTTCTCATTGAACATTCCTCAGCCAGCCATGTTGGCTGAAGATTCTGGGAGTGGAAATCCATACATAATAAAAGCTATCAGGTTTGAAAAGCATATGCATCACTTGATACCATTCCAGTCATCAAAAGATGAAATGTGCGTGTGAAAATAAACCTTTTGCTCAAGGCACAGCACAAAAAACAGCTGAAAAATTTCATTATTTTTTTTTAAAAAAACTCTAATTGCATATTCAACATCAACATCAGTGTATGAAGCAGACAGACCTGCTTGATTTGGCATTGGACAGGCTGCTTCAAGCGAGAAATGTGATGATCAAATCTGTGACATTAACTCTCAAAAAGAAAAAAATAATTACTCTAGATAAAAAAGGTTTTAACTGTCAGCTTGGCTCTGTTTTCCTGTCCCTTTTGTATGTGTTTAATCCGTGTGCATTCACACATGTGTGCGTTGAATCTCACCTTTACAAAGGTTACTTGGAGTGAGTCCATTAACTAATAAGCCCATTATTCTGATATGAATCCTCTGACTGCTGAATAAGATGGAAAAAAAGGTTTAGTTGCACTGGGCCCATTTCACTTGCAAATGCCTCAATGGCCCAACACCAGGCTAGGGAACATAACAACTGAAACACTGTGAAAGAGCTCTTAATATTTCCTTTATGATTAAGTTCAGAATTAATCTGTTGCTTGCAGCTGACCCTTCCAGAAGAAATCACCATTTATGGCAACATTTTTTGAAATGACATGTGCATCAAAACCAGAACTATTAGGGTTCCTGTGATGTACAGCAGCAGTTTTTTCTCAGCAGACAGGTAGACAAGATACTGAAATTATAAATATTCCTTTCCTTTTGGGGAGAAAGAAATGTTTGTCCTCTTTCTCTTTCTCCTTTGTTCAGTGACTAAACAATGACATACAATCCATATAAGAAAATACACTTTCATTTAAAAAAATTTGGTATCCATTAATAGCCTGGAATATTATATTCATAATAGACTTTTTATGATATGCCTCTCTGATTTTTATCCATTCTATGTATTGATATTTTTGGCCTTCGGGGGCAAAATTCTAGTTCTTTGCAGGCAATTATTTTATCAATCAACTTAGCTATTTTCTTAATGGCAGTAATTTTACTCTGGTTCCAGATCAGCTCATCATGTGTATTCAGTATACACACAATAAGGTAAAGGGCTTGAGACATTTTAGAAAAAGATTTTCTTCCTGGGAATTATGTTATTGATTAGACGCTAGTATTTTCTTTCAAAGAACCAACTAGCTATTAAAATGAAAGCATAGCAGATTTAAGTGCATTTAATGATTGCTAGTTATTAGCAAGCAATCCGTTGCTATGGCATAGGAAACCATTATAAGCTCTTGCTGGCTGCCAATTGATGCGGTGGAGAGCCGGCTACCCATTTTCGGAATATGTGGAGATGCTCTGAACTTGTACTATTTTGCCAATTTCTCTCCTCTCTCCCAGGCTCGGAGAAGTTCCTTATGTCTGTCCTGGTGAAATAAAACCATTCCACTTCAGTTTGATCCCCACCTTGAAGCATGATAGTGTTTCTTCACTGCTTATTTCAACAGGCTCAGAAAATAAAACAAAAAGAAACAAGGCTATTAGCAACATGTATGATGAACTCAAATTACACTTATCATTCAAAAGGGCAAACGCCTGCAGGAAACTCAGAGAACAGAAAATGTGTGACCAACAGAATAAATTGAATTTAGAAGGAATACATTTATTTATTTATTTATTTATTTATTTATTTATTTATTTATTTATTTATTTATTTATTTATTTATTTATTTATTTATCAACAAGTACAAAGAAACAAGTAATAGTATCGACATGGTTACATGAAAAAAATTGGCACAAATAAAAGGATATAAATAGGCAAAACATAGCCATCAACACATAGAATGATTACATATAAATGGGGACAGTAGGACAGGGACGGTAGGCACGCTGGTGCGCTTATTCACGCCCCCTTAGGGACCTCTTAAGAAACATGAAAGATCCAGGGTAGACACTTTAAGGTAAAAGGTATGGGGATTAGCGAGACTAACAATAGGATCAGGTAGAGTGTTCCAGACATTTACTACTCTATTGCAGAAGTCATATTTCCTACAATCAAGATTAGAGTGAATTACATTGAGTTTGAATCTATTGATAGCCCTCGTGTTATTACGGTTGAAATTAAAGTACTCATTTATAGGTAGGACTTTTTAGTAAGTAATCTTATGAACTAAGCATAGGTCAGAACGTAGACGGCGTAGACCTATCCAGACCTAAAATTTCAAAATTTGGTGGTATAGGGAATTTTATTTCAAGCAGAAGATTTGAGTACTCTTCTAGTAAAATATCTCTGGACCCTCTCTAATTTATTAATGTCTGAAATATAGAGGGAGAAGGCTTTTGTGTACATCCAGGGCTGTAGCTGAGCACCAGGTTATTCCAGTGATGAGGAGCGATTTAGGGCAGATTGCGGTAAAAAAAGAGGTTTTCCCTTCCCCATAAGGTTTTCAATCCTGTAACTGAGTGGATTAATTTGAGAATGTCTTTTGTAACTGTAATCTTATATATATATTCTATTCTGCCTCTCAATAAAAAAGGAAACTGAAATTGGCAAACAGAGAAAATGTGAAATAAAAGTGCCTAGTTGAAAGAATTAAACTAATAAGAACATGGGTTGTCTAAAAGTATAATAATAATAGTGAATAAAAAACACCTTCTAAATCCGAGGATCAGATGATAATCCTTGGGGGAGGGGGGGGAGAAAGGAAGGGGAAATTTTATTCTGCTCTGTTACCACTTTCTGCTTTTCAGAAAATTCTGCCTAAAATAAAATAAAATAAAATAATAACAAACTTACAGTAAGTGTGTGCTGTTATAAAATGCCTCGCTGGGACGGGGGAAAAAAGAGTAGTATTTAAGAGATTTACAGGTTCATCCCAAATAAAAGTCCTTCTTATGATTAAACCATGGTCTTTGGCCAAGCATAAGAACCAAAGAACCTGAGAAAGAAACCTTCATTTAACCGTTTGTTCTTCCCAGAAATAATAAAAAAGTATCACAGGTGTTTACCAAATGACCGTAGTGGTTTAATGATTCTATCTTTTTTTTAAAGAATGAACATAGCTTGGTCTTCTTATACATATTAGAAACCAGGTATGAAATGATTGGATGGTCTTTGTGCAACTTTAATTAAAATAGATAGCATTATTAAGTCAGGGGTGGACTTCAAAAATTTTAGCAAGGGGTTCTCTGCCAGTTGCTGGGTGGGCATGGCCATAGTGGATGTGGCCTAGTTGGCCTCCTGAACCATGGTGGGGGGCGGGGCATTTTTGCTCTCTACAGGCTCCAGAGGCTTTCCTCAAGCCTCCGGGAGGGTGAAAACGGCTTCCCCAGGCTCCAGAGGCTCTCTGGAGGCTGGAAATGGACCCATTTCCGGCCTTCCTAAACTTCCGGTAGGCCTGTTTTTCACCCTCCCCAAGCCTTCATGCGCACCCTGCACTTACCTGCACCCAAAATGGCAGAAATGGGTTTCAGCAGGTTCTGACCAGTTCTGGAGAACTGGTAGCGGAAATTTTGAGTAGTTCAGAGAACCAGTAGTAAAAATTCTGACTGGCCCTGCCCCCATCTATTCTCTGCCTCCCAAGTCCCAGCTGATTGGGAGAAATGGGGATTTTGCAGTAACCTTCCCCTGGATTGGGGAAGGAATGGAGATTTTACAGTATCCTTCCCCCGGAGTGCAGTGGGAATGGGGATTTTACAGTATTCTTCCTCAGCAATGCCCACCAAGCCACACCCACCAAGCCATGCCATGTCCACAGAATTGGTAGTAAAAATTTTTGAAACCCACCACTGCAAAACAGGTCGCGTGGGGACTCCTGGGGGGGCAGGGCAGGGTGGGTGGGGCCAACCTGGAGTGGGATTTGGAAGTTCTCCAAACTGCACAGAATCTTAGCTAGCGGTTCTCCCGAAATCCTGCAAACCCCCAGCAGCCCACCCCTGGATTAAGTACAATATGTCCTTAGCACTTGCTGGCTTTTTAGTAGATAAAAGGAAAATGCTATAATTGTACCATGCACACACGTAATATATATCTGTTTAATTTTTGCATACATACATGTTTAATTTTGACACCAAAGATGTTATTATACAAATCTTGGGTTCACAGCAGATTTCACTTACCATTGCTATTCAAGTTAGAACAGGCATACAAATGAAATACATGCTCTTAATTAGGTCCCATTAGATCAGCATGTTGTCTAGCATTCTTAGGGGGTCTTTGAAACTCTAAGAGCAATTGCTGGGTTGCTTCACACCCTTTAAGGTATCTTCAAAGATTTTTGGAGCAGCTCAAGCAGATCAGAATGAATAGCCCAAAGCAGGGGATAATTATTCCATATTGCTAATACACTGCTGCAGACAGCTAACAACACATTGTAATTTGTATGTAAATCTCAAATCCATAAGTGTTGCCATCTGAACATCAGTTTTCCCACTCTAGATCCTTAAAAATCTGTGCATTTGATCTTTTCTGAATTCCACTAAGGATTCCTGCTTTAACTAGAATATGTCTAACTTGACACCTATTTCAGTTCATTTCCACCTTCTCCACCCTATTGATTAAAATTAGGTCTCATTAGATCAGCATGTTGTCTAGCATTTTTAGGTGGTCTTTGAAATTCTGTGTTGATATAGTCCAGCAGATAAGATCTTGACTTATACAGGAACAGATTTGAAACCACCTCTCTCCAAGTCAAATCCAGCATCCTTGCATTACCCCACAACAATTTTCAATAGAAAAATAACACACACATACACCTGGAATAATGGTTTTCACACTTTTAATCATCAAGTATCTTTCTTTTCTGTTTCAAAGGTGCAGATTTTTAAAAATATCAGTATAGCTATTAATGTTGTAGTTTCAGATTAAGATGTGTGTAGTGTCAATGCATGAAAGAAAGGCAGCACTTCATCTACTGACATTGTCCCTATTATAATTTGGCTACATTAAACTCATGTTATTCTGAAACGGTTACATATGTGTACTTTGCAGTTGGGATGCCCTCATACAAATTGAAGGAAATCCAATTGCAAGTAAGACAAATCCTATGTGCATAGTCCACTAACCTGGAATCTATGGCTGCAAGGAGAGAATGTTCATTGAGTACATCAAGATCCAAGCAGATGCAGCTCGACATCTCCCCTTATATCTTCTTCAGGTGTCTAATATGGTAGCATATTACACAGATGAGAATATCTGAATAATTCTTTAGGTTTACTTACAACAAAGCTGAAGCATTCCTTAATTCAGTCTTTCCATCTCTTGCTTTGATGGCATTTCTACAATATACAGTGAGAAACATTTTGAGTAGAATTGAATATGGGCTTTATGTGACTAAATTTTGAAGAGGAAGGGATGGAGGGACAAAAGGAGGGAGGGAAGGAAGGAAGGAAGGAAGGAAGGAAAGAAAGAAAGAAAGAAAGAAAGAAAGAAAGAAAGAAAGAAAGAAAGAAAGAAAGAAAGAAAGAAAGAAAGAAAGAAAGAAGGAAGGAGTTTTGGCTGATCCATAGTTCTATGTAGCACATAATGTTTTTAAGCATTTCAATAATCAAAATACTTGAAATGTTTTCAACAGCTCTCAGGGAAGAACTGAAAGTGGCATATCGAAAGTCACCTTATTGAGCAGCACAGCTGATTTTTAAAAAATAAAAAATAAGTCATCCTCTAACATTCCTCCTCTAGGAATGTGATTTCTAAGGCTTCCTCAGTAGCCAGTAGAACTTGGATAAGCTTCAATTTTGGAGTGGGTGTGGACTTTGGCTTTCGAATGGCTTTCGAATTACACAGCAGATAGGAGATTGTCCGGGAAGTATTACTCTTCTTCAGTGGTGGATTCTAACAAATTTAGTATCAAGCTTTTTTCAGATCCTTCCTTCCTTCCTTCCTTCCTTCCTTCCTTCCTTCCTTCCTTCCTTCCTTCCTTCCCTCCCTCCCTCCCTCCCTCCCTCCCTTCTTCCTTCTTTCTGCCCGCCTGCCTGCCTGCCTGCCCACTCAGAATGAATAGCCCAAAGCAGGGGATAATTATTCCATATTGCTAATACACTGCTGCAGACAGCTAACAACAGATTGTAATTTGTATGTAAATCTCAAATCCATAAGTGTTGCCATCTGAACATCAGTTTTCCCACTCTAGATCCTTAAAAATCTGTGCATTTGATCTTTTCTGAATTCCACTAAGTATCCCTGCTTTAACTAGAATATGTCTAACTTGACACCTATTTCAGTTCATTTCCATCTTCTCCACCCTATTGATTAAAATTAGGTCCCATTAGATCAGCATGTTGTCTAGCATTTTTAGGGGGTCTTTGAAATTCTGTGTTGATATAGTCCAGCAGATAAGATCTTGACTTATACAGGAACAGATTTGAAATCACCTCTCTCCAAGGCCGGCCACCTACCACTCAGTTTCATATGAAGCATCAAATCTACTCTTTAAGTTCTTGGGCAGCTAAAAGCATGGACATTTAGCTAGCATCTAAATAAATCATGATCAAGTTATTTCCCCTCCAATTAAGTAATAATACTGCTCAGGATGATTAATAATACTACAGATTAAGCAACCAGGGAGAAGAGGAAAACATAAGGAAACAAAGAAAAATTTGAAAGAATACAGAGAGATCAGTTGATAAAAGATGTGAACATGGGTAAAAATAAACATGCAGTTCCTGTAACGGCCAGCAAAAGGTTTAGGGAATCATGCTCTAGCATATTAATGTAGTTTCATTAGTAATCTGTTCTTCAGAGAGAACAAACTTCTCTTTCATAATATTCACAACCTGTGTGCACTTAAAAAAAATCAATTTCCTATACTGAAATTAGAATGTCTTCTTTTCTCCATTCAACTGCTATCATCGTGTATCAGTAAAGTATGACCCGTCTCGTATACCTGGGACATAATGTTCCTGCAGAACTCCTCTTGAGTCCTTTGCAGAAGTACAGAAAAAGTTGTTCTCTGTGTGAAACGAAAGGTTAAGCACAATCTATTGCTGCAGCAGAGGGAAAATAAACGCCTGACCAGGAGCATGACAATAAATAAAACCATGGATACCTTAATATTATTGCCTTCAGTATTTGCCACCAGTGGAATTCTCCATGTCTCCTCCAATACATTTTTACACTGATCAGTGATGTTGCTGACCTTGTCACATTTTGTGGTACACATAAATAGATGAGGAGCTTTGTATTTCCAGGGTAAAATTTTTTGATTGGTCTTCTGTCGCCCGGCTTCTGCTTAACCTCTTGTTTGAGACATGGTTCTAATTAAATCAAAACACACAAGGGTTAATTCCCATATATTCTGAAAGTCATTTGGTTGTAATAAAGTTATTATTGTCCCACCCCCGTTAATTCTTTGCCTCCTCACTGATTTTGTGCTTGACATTAAAAATGGGAATGGAGCTTTGGAGACATTGATTGATGTTCATCTCTCAGTTATTCTGAGTTATGGGCTCATGGTCCATGAAAAACATTTTCCATTATTGTTCTGCTTGTGCTAATAAATGATGTAGGAATTATTGATGCAACTCCTTCAGTGGAAGAAAGAAGGAAAAAATAATGAAATTGGATCAAAAAAATAACATTGAGGCCACAGCTGTGTCAGTAGAAGGAAGTTTATATTATAATAGCAGGAAATCAAAAATTTCTCAATTCCGGGAAACTATAATATGCATGAAGGCACACACAGAGAGAATGAAAGTTGTTAGCATAAAACTGCATTCAAAAATATTTCACAGTCCATTGTTTAGTCAATCAGAATCATACTCTTTTTATCATACTCTTCAAACTGAGCCAAAAATTCTTATGAATCTCTTTTCAAAAACAGCATTTTTAAATGAAATGCCTTATAATGAATGGTACCTAATGTTCAAATTTATTTATCTATTTATTCATCAAATTTATATGGCAACTAATGTCACAAAGAAGTGATTTGTGTTGTGTATAATAAGACTAAAACATTGTGTGTTGTATGTATGTATGTACAGTATATACATGTACGTATGCTTACTGGAAGTGAAAGTAGAAATAGGTATAATTCTGCATTCCAAAGATTTGACATATTTATTTCCATTCTCCTCTTTGTTAAGACAAACAAGCCAGCAAGCAAACAAAACGAACTGTATCAACATGTTATTATCAAATGCTGACAGTGTAATCTGGGGTGAACTAAGCCACAAAATAGGGGCTGTACAGAGCACATGAACTATGGTTTACCCATCCCTCTCTTAAGCTAAGGGATAAACAACATCATAAATAAGATGGCAGTAAACAGCAAAATGTGGATAGAAAAGCTTTTTATGAAACTGAGAACAACACTGATTTCAGGAGATAATAAGAAAAAGTCTTCTACCAATTTTTTTTTCCAATTAGAGAGTTTTTTCTCCTGACTTTCCAAGGTGAAATACTTGAAATGATGTCTATTATTAGACCAGCTAGTCGTTTAAAACATTTCCAGCTTTTAAAAGAAAATGTTCTCTGGCAAAGCTCTGTTAGTGTGAATAGGGATTGCATCAAGGGGATGCTTTGAAGTGTGAAACTGAAAGCTGTCAATGAATTTTGTTTGCTGATGGATTCTTTGTGGCCTGCCTAGGTTGGACTCCTGTGTGCACCTGTGGCAGCCTCAGAATTCACTGGATGGGGAAGGATTTTGCCAAGATATATAAATATGCATGATATATAATACTACTTTCATAAAATAGATGTCTCCAATACTTAGTGTAAAAGAATAGCGCTCTGAAAGAAATGATATTGGTAAAAGTTCTGTACTTTACTACTGCATATTATTGTAGTGGAGTGAATCAAGAAAAACAAATAACTGATCAAGCATCTGATATCCTTCAAAATGCTTTCAATTTTTTTACATTATTGTAATCCACTACATTTAATATTAATCAAACACTATATGATGTAAAGCCAGGTTTTTTTTAGCTACACATCCCTTTTATCTGAGTCTGCGTTGTATTCATTTCAGTCTGCTTTCTTAAATGATGTACAGTTGGCTGGATTCAAAAGACAGGTAATTCCTAGGTAGGATCTAACAAATTTCACTGTGTGGCTTCAGGTCAAACAGATGATTCAGCTATGTGGAGGAGGAGTGATTGGAATTAGATATAATTTTCCTGAAAACTTGTTTTAGGAGGCTGGGGAGGCTTCAGGAATGCTGGGGACTGGCATGAGACTGATGTTGGGTTGGGCAAAAAATGTTATCTGGAGAAGAATTGGCAGGTGTCATTTTCCACTTCCAATCCAAATCTGATGCAAGATAGTGGATGAGGGTTGCCCTATCAAAATGTTATCCCCCTAGGTTTTGAGTATTCCATATTGCAAAAGTGAGATGGGGGGGGGTGAATGATCTTCTAGGAGATCTTGGCAAGGACCAGTTGCCTGGTCTCTCTGTTTGAAACTGACTTAAGAACTAGATATGGATACCATAGTGTGCTGACCTCTTCTCAAGGCTTGAGTTTAATTTCACTTCCCTTTTTTATGACTTGTAATCCCTTAATTCAGGGTAGAATCGAGATGACTGGATGGAGCCTGAGTTTAATTTCACCAAGCTAGTGAAATTGATTAGTTCAGGGAGTTTAGATCTCCATGCCATGAGAAAAGGGTACAGAAATAAAGCAGGAGTCCAGGGTCACCATAGGAAATTTGGACTTGTCCCAAATCATAATAGACCTAATTAGATTGCTGTATGTTTGATCTGATTTTTACCTTGGCGCATCTAATTCATGATCTGAAGTTGGAGACATTATCATCAGCACTTTATCATAGATCAATTTTTGATCACATAGAAGCTTTTCTGCATCTCTGACATCTGCAAGGTGATTTGACCAATTAGGATGGTCTGTCCAGTTATTTTATCAATCTGTTTGGTTTCCAGGAGGCATTTAGGGAGTTATCCATTAATCTGACAGACAGTTCCATCATGAATCTATTTTGATTACTAGAGTTCAGAATTGGAGAAGATGCCCTCAAGTCTTTCCATGTCTGCCAATTCAAAAGTGCTGTTTGGTTTTCCATGGTATTTGAAGTAGAAGAGATGCCAAGAACAAAAGTGGGGCAAAGGAAAGTAAATGTGACCATCATAGGCTCAATTGTAGATGATTTTGCAGCTGAATCCCTGGATCTTGCCATAACACATTACTTAGCAGAAGTAAAATTAATAAAATTATATGCCCTGTGGCATTTTGTAGCCCTACCCAGGATATTCTTTGCAATTTTTCCTTTTTCATAGAGAAGTGGAGAAATTTTTTAAAAATATTTAAAAAAATAAAAACAAAACAATTAAACAAGTGGATAGTTTCCTACCGCCAACTTTTTTTCTTTGAATCTCTGTTCAACTTAGCTGAGATCTAGACACATACCTGGAATTAAACATAATGCTGGAAAGCGTGTTATATCAATTTCCACTTTAATTATTTTAAAATGATATATCAGCTGAACCAGAAAGTTGCTACACCAACCAGAAAGATGGCTTTCCTACTTATGAACTTCATTTTGCTTACCTTTGCCATTTCACAAACCTATTTTTATATTTTAATTAATTTCTTTGTTACATTCATTATGTTGTTAACTGCAGTAAAATGTCATACATTTTGGGTATGACAGTATGTCATACATACGTTGGACGTCTGTAAGCAATCATTAAGTTTTGAATTGCAAAAAGAAGTTCAGTTTACTTGAGTCTCTTACCTCACAGACTATAAATAGTACTTGTGATCAAAGCAATAATAGTTTTTTACACCCTCAAGGAGAAAAATCTGTATGTTGAATTGTTGATACATAAACCTGTAACATTTTCTTTTTCAGTCTCTTTTCTCTCGTTTCTCTTCACATTTTATGAGTGAAAAATATTGAAGAAAAAATAACAATCTTCTGCTATAAACAATTTTCTTTTATGCACAATCACATGGAAAGGATATAAAGCAATATCTTTGATCTCATTGTCCACAGAGAGATAGATGGCTTTGACCATAGAATAAATCCATATTTTGCTGGAACCAAGAGCCAGTTTGGCCAACACATTAAGCAACCATATGCCACATCAGCATATAAATTCAGAGCACTTTCAAACACAAGATAGATTGAACACTATATAACTACGCCATTTGTATGCAAAATATATAGCTTCCAGGAATTCTGTAGGTATTTATGATTTTCAGGTAGGTCAGTAGCATCTAAATTGTTTAGACCAAGAAATCTAAGTCCAATCAAAGTAATCAAGGTCATTATGTGAACTGAAAGTCAAGGTAAGCAAAACTGAGGCAAAATTCCTTAATACAGCCTGAAGAAAGCAGAACCTTGGATAGCTCCATACTCTACTGGCTGACTCACAATTGCTAAAGTGGCTACCAAAAATATTATCCCTATATACAAGGTGCTAAAGCATCTAAAATGCATATAGACTAACAAAACTCACAATGTGTTGATTTGGTAGTTTCTTAATTTTTTGAGGCTGAAGATATTTTAGTACAACTCATTCTCTAATCCAAGATAGAGGGCTTGACTGTTGATCATAATTTCATTCCTCATCAGTTCATAAGCCACAGCCATACAGTTTACAGTTACAGTTATTCAAAGAATGTGGATGAAAAATTGTGCAGGTGCTGATCCCCGAAGGAATGGTTTTGGAACTCTTTGTTGAAAAGAAAAAATCTTACAAAACTTTAAAAAAAAAAAGAATTATGGGCAATAATTTAGCAGGGCTTGTGGGTTTTATAATATAATGTAATCCCTGCGAATGTCACAGTAACTATATTTTGCATGTCTCTGTAAATGGCAGAACTCAACTGACCTTTGGTTCGTTTCCAAAATGGTCAGCTTCATCAGAAAATCTTGGTTCTCAGAAGAAGACACTGGTAAACCAGTTTCACACTATTGCCAAGAAAATAAGATGTAGGACACAAGTTTGACTTGAGGGTTCTTTACTTTTTTTATTTGAATATATTTCATTTTGGTAATGAAAGCTATTCATAATATCTTGCCCTTCCAAAAAGTAGTCTCCAGAAAGTTGAGCTCATCTAAAGAAAGACTTGACCTTTAGGTTTCCGATGATCTGTTCTCTTATGAAACCGACCGAGCAATAAAATGTTATACCATAAAACAATACCCCATTTCTCAATCCCATCACTGTCAAAGACCCATTTGATGATAATATAAGAAACACTTTTCTTAGTACCGGTAGCTGTTCCCTAGTTGGTTCTCAAGTTACTAGTAGTAATTAGTCAGTAGAGGCCAAATTAATTTCTTGACTATTTTTATTTCCCTTACCAGGTAAACACATTTTTTATTTAGGCAAATCTTTTAGGACCATGTTGGTTTTTCCTGCTGAATTTGAAGACATACCAATTGCTTTAGTCATTTTGATCATTGTATTATTCATTGTGGATTTAATTGTTTTATCTAATATATATACATACACATATATATAATGAAATATATCCCTAATCTTACCGGTTGCTGGTATAAGTCACAAAGTACAGGTTACAAGTTTTAATTCATTATTATTGGAAACTTTGGTCATGCAGATTTCATCTGGTACTCAGCTTAATGCATTTACTACATTAAGTGCTTACTTAGTATTAAATAGCAGTCATGTAATGCATACCTTTCTCCTTGTCCTCCATTTTAAAAAAGAAAATATTGCTGTTTCAGCATTTCTAAAATGCCAAAGTGCATGTTTGTATATGGGCACTCACAAGCACATGGGCATATGAATAAGAAGAACATTAAGAATATTATTGATTGATTCCAGAGATGAAATCTTTAAACCTGACATTTAGAGCATTCAAAATGGTAACCGCACACTCATACTGAAGCTTCAAAAGTCAGTGTTTAGAATTTGCTTACCAGCCTGAAAACCTATCCTTTAACATGTCATAATACAGATCTGTCAGCACAAATTTGCTTATTTTTTTAATATACTGCTATAAGACATATTTTGAAAAAAATGTCTGCTTTTAGTCATTGAGAGTTTGGAACAATAAGCTTTCTCAGGTAATTTCACAACAAGATTGTTTACAATATTAAAAAGGACAGGAAAAATAGAAGAACACAAAATAGGAACATCTAGCAAGCCCTGTATGTATGTATGTATATGTGTGTGTGTGTGTTTGTTTATTTATTTATTTATTTGGGGATTTATATTAATTTTTTATGTCACCCATCTCCCCCCATAAGATGACTGTGTGGCTTACAAGTAAATAAAATAAATAAAAAAATAGTTGAATATTAAAACATTAAAACTACACTGATTATGATTATACAATTATACGGAAACCAGGACCAAGGAGATAGATTGGATTGGGGATGGATGAGATGGGGATCAAGTCTTCCTACCCTGTTGGCCATTTCCACTGGTGAGCACCTCCCTCGGTGCCTCTGGCCAACTGGCAAAGCCAGTTTTGATATCCTTCCGAAGACCAAAAAGGTGGAGCAGTTCTCACCTCCAGTGTTAGAGTGTCCCACAGTGATGGGGCCAAAGCAGAAGAGGCTCTTCTCCTCAAACCCGCCTGCTGGAATTCCTTATCAGATGAGATCTGAGGGAGGCTTCTTCCCCTGGCACGAGAGAGGCTAGCTAGTCCCACTGGGGAGAGACACACTTGCTATGATTTCACTTTCTAAAGAATACTTTTATGCAGGAAAAGATTTATTTGGGGATTTTTAAAACAGATACAGTTCCATGTTTTTGAGGAGGACTTCATTGTGGTTCTTTATATGTTGCCAAGTTCTGATCGTGATTTTTATCATTTTGACAGTTTGTTAGATATTTTTACTTACTTTGATTTTTTTTTAAATAAACTGTCAGAATTTTGCAAAATGACAAGGGCATGAATAGATAATATAATAACAGACGTATAAAAAGGAAGTGATAGAATAAGCAGGAGCAGTGATATTTTAGGAATGAAAAGAAGTTTTGTCCTTTTCCTTCTCCTTGTAGATTTAATACACTTCTTGATTTGTTTCGGTCAATTAAACCAGCACAGAAAGTACAGGCGTGAGACATAAACTAAAAAACAAGTGTCTTCCTACATCCGTATTTCTTACAATATATATTTTGTACACAAAGAATTTGGCAACCCAGCTATATCCTCATTATTTTTCTAATATTACTTTATCTCAAGATCTAGCAAAGCAGGCTTAGCTTTAACTAGATGCTCACTTGCAGAATATATGATGGTGCAGAACATTTTACTAAAAATACAACGTGGCAGACATAAAATCCCACTACTTTTTTGTCGTCTTCATTAAAACATAGGCAAGAAGAGTGGGGCAAATCTCCTTTTAAACAGGAATAAAATATAAAATGACCCGCTGTCTATATCGCTCTGGTGTCACAAAGATGAATAAAAGAAATTGTTGAATACCTGCTCACCAACTGCATCCAAGGCAAGCCATTAAACCAAGCCAGCACAAAAGCACTATGCAATATTACTATTGTGATATTTAAACAAACAGAGTAGAAACTTTACTCCTATTTTCCACAGGAAATAGGAGTAAGGAGTCTGAGTGGCGCAGCAGACTAATGCTACTGTTAAAGGTAGTATTTAGCTTCCAGCTGCTGCAATGACTGCGAGTTCAATTCTCACCAGGCTCAAGGTTGACTCAGCCTTCCATCCTTCCTAAGGTAGGTAAAATGAGGACCTAAGGTAGGTAAAATGAGGTTTGTGGGGGCAATAAGCTGACTTTGTATAAAATATACAAAAGTATGAAGGCTATTGCTTAACGCATTGTAAGCCATCCTGAGTCTCCGGAAAAGGGCGGCATATAAATCAAAATAAAAAATAAAATAAAATAAAATAAGTGATCTTCAGGGGCTGAATTTATATCCTTTTGAAAGTCAGAGTCCTAAATTAAACAATCTTTTTAACATGGTGAAAATCCAGAATAGTTACAAATTAGGGAAAAGGGAAATCCAAGGCAGAAACTTTTCCACCAGTCCTCTTTTCATCTAGATTCATTATCTATCAAAATTAACTGGATTAACCAACAAGAGCAGACATTGATTCAACCAAAAGAGATACCATCTACTTTTATATGTTGAAGCCAAAACCAGTAGGCTGAATATGGAACCTGTTATCTTTATTACAACATCTTTTATTCTAAATGGATTCTAATGGCCTTTATTATATTGAAATAATATTTAAGAACCAGCAAAATCAGAGGTGGGTTTCACCAGGTTCTGACCAGTTCTGGAGAACCGGTAGCAGAAATTTTGGGTAGTTTGGAGAACCAGTAGTAAAAATTCTGACCGGGCCTGCCCCCATCTATTCTCTGCCTCCCAAGTCCCAGCTGATTGGGAGGAAATGGGGATTTTGCAGTAACCTTCCCCTGGATTGGGGAGCGAATGGAGATTTTACAGTATCCTTCCCTGCCACGCCCATCAAGCCACACCCACAGAACCGGTAGTAAAAAAATTTCAAACCCACCACTGAGCAAAATGTCTGGGGGCAATACAATATTAAATATATACTTTCCATAAGGTCATGGTTTGAAAAACAACCATTAAACATTTATGGAGTTCAACATGCAGAATACTTCTATATTTATATTTATATTATACTTATTTGATCCTTCCATTTACATTTAGGGAAAAATATAACTTTCAGTTGTCCCAAGGGTGTTGTTTTCAAAAGGCAGCTGGAATTTCTTGGTTGTTTTCTTTGAAAACGTCTTGCTTCTCATTCAAGAAGCTTCTTCAGTTCTGAAAAGGGATTTTTTTCTTTCAAAGAATAAACAAGGGAAGTCCAGTTGCCTTTTGGAAAAACAACTTTGGGTGAACTATGATCCAGATGATTGAGAATCTTCACAAAAAACTTTTGGCTATGTTAGTTTCTGACCAATAGTCTTTCTGATAATAATATTACACACCCATGGAGTTTTCCTTAATACAGTAGATATTATAAAAGTACTAACACATCACCTACATACTTTACAAAATTGTAGGAATAAGTTTAATCAAATTTTGCAGATAAAAATCTAAGCTGTTAAGACTTTTGACAGGGAATATAAAAATTAAATACAATGCAACCAAAAATACACCTTTGTTTCACTCCTTTCTTTATGAAATTTACAGGTAGTCCTTGATTTCCAACAGTTCATTTAGTGACTGCTCAAAGTGACTTATGACCATTTTTTTCCACTTAGGACCATTGCAGTATCCCCTTCATCACAAAATCAAAATTCAGACGCTTGGCAAATGACTCATATTTATGACATTTGCAGTGTCCTGGGGTGATGTGATCACCTTTTGCGACCTTCTGTCAAGGAAAGTGAATGGGGAATCCAGATTCACTTAACAACCGGGTTACTAACTTAACAAGTGTAGTGATTCACTTAACCACTGTGCCAAGAAAAGTCATAAAGTGGGGTAAAATTCACTTAACAAATTTCTCACTTTGCAACAGAAATTTTGGGCTCAATTGCAGTCATAAATTGAGAACTATCTGTACTTCTAACCTAACCTTTATTGAAATATTTTGATGAATAAATAATATACCTGTGAAAAATCTGTCAATTTCTTCCATAGCTTGTCCTAAGTGATCATTTCAAAAGCTTATTTAAAGTCAGCAAAGGTTTCACACAACTCCCAGAAGTATATATTTTTTCCATTAGACACTAAATCATCATTTCCTGTCTTACTAAAATGTGTGTATTCGTGTGTTTATATGTTCTTTTACTTTAATCAATTGAGGAGGTTCTAATATGGCCTAGGCCCGGGATACCTGTCGGACCTCCTGCAGCCAGCAACAATCCCCAATCGCCTGGTGCGCTCCCACAGACAGGGCCTCCTCAGGGTGCCGTTGGCCAGACAGTGTTGGCTGGCGACCCCCAGGGGGAGAGCTTTCTCTGTGGGCGCACCCACCCTCTGGAACCAACTTCCATTAGAGCTCCAGATGGCCCCTGACCTTCGCTCATTCCGCTGTGAGTTGAAGACCTGGTTGTTCCGTAGCCTGGACTCATGGGGGGGGGGTGTTTAATGAATTTTAAACTGTTTTAAATTGGATTTTAATTTTATATTGTTTTAATAAGGAATTATGCATTTTACCGTTGTGAGCCTCCCTGAGTCCTCGGAGATAGGGCGGCATATAAATTGCATAATATATATATATATACATATATATATATGCCTGACATAAAATTTACTAATTACACTTATCAGGCTAATTCATTAATATTAGTATGATCTGCTTTCTTTCCCTTTTAACAGTTTGAAATTGATTTTTGATTGATTATGTGCCATCAAGTTATTTTTGATTCCTGACAACCACATAGATTTTCTCCATGATGGACTATCCTTAGCCTAGTCTTTCAGATCTCCCAAAGGGGTACCCATTGCCACTGTAACTCAGTCCATCCACCTTGCTGTTGGTTGTCCTTTTCTTCTCGTTCCTTCCATCTTTCCCAGCATTAGCACTTTCTTCAGAGAATTAGGTCGTCGTATGATGACCCAAAATAAGATAATTTGAACCTGAGATTAGAATTATGAAAATAACAATAGTCCCTTAAAATGTTAGTAGTTCAATCAATACAACTAAATAAAACTCAAGGATTGAGATCCATCAAGAGCCATTAGCTTTTATCAGTTTTTCTAGCACTTTCCCTATTTTCTGCTTTGTTGCTAATTTGATAAAATTAGAGGCTGTGCAAGCCATTAATTTAAAGAGGCTGGATTAAGATCCAGTTATAATGAGTCTAATATCTGCTGCAAAAATGAAGTTAATATGCATTAGCAGATTCATCTTGGACTACTACAAGCAATCTTCAATTAGCACCAAAAACCTTCAGGTCATAACTAGGTGTTGAAATGGTGACTGATCTCCTAGTGGACATTCTTTTTCTCCCATACTTAATAGGAATATCCGTCTCTCTGTTTCTCTAGGGTCTAATTTTAGTAATTGTATATATACTGGATTAATATTCTTTGTTATGAATGTATGTCAGCACATTAATTCCAACTCCAATTTGGTGTGATAAAAGTAATAGTTTGTTGGCTTTGCCAGATTGCAAAAACCATCCTTTTTAAGAAACTGCAACATTATGAACTTTATAGATCCGCATGGATCAGACAAATAGATACAAATATGTCTAACAAATGTTAGCTGTGAGAAAATTTTAAAGGAACGCCCATTTTCTGTGCAGCTTTGAATAGTAAACTGGGTTACCAGATTTAACAAGGGATGTTAGGTTATCATATACTCAACAATTCTCCCAAGAAGCTTCACAACTACACATGAGGTAACAGCCTGCCAAGGTCCATCAAATTAAGATCTAAAAGAGACCTTTCTACTTAGAATATCAAGAGCATCCTACTCTATCTTTCCTTATGTTCCATTGCGGGCTGACAACTTTAAAAAGGAGCGAGCATTCGCAGAAGGTTGGTTTGCGGATTTGAAAGGCTGGTTTTGTGGGATGGAAGGGAACTTATTTTTTTCTAATTCAGCTCTTTCTCAGCATTATTGAAAAATTGAGAAACTTTATATCATCCCATATTAGGGTCCATGGTTAGGAGGTTCAGATTTGCATCTTATTCAAGTGAGCTTCAGCTTTGTATCTAGGTGGAATCATGAAAAAATATTGGAATTCATATCAGAATAAATAAAGGACAGAAAGAACCCTTCTCTTCATTTAATCAGATCTTCTCTATGCAACTGAAACTGTAAGAGATTCCACTTATTTCTTTGACCTTCCAATTAAGACAGTTACGCTTCTGAAGTATTTGTCTCTTTGCCAGAAAGTAATTAAATGCCAAGTAGATGAACAGAGATTTCAGCCAGATTTCTCTCTGTGAGGGAAGAAAACAACTGACTTCCTTTCAGAGATCTCTAGCTGAATAAAAGCAAGGAAGTACATGACTTTAAACTGTATGATTCTTATTATCTCCTTCTCATGGCCTGCTTTTATCTTTCCCTACCAAAAGTATCATCCTTGAAGCATTGTTTCAGTAGTCCATTGTATTTTTGAAACCAAACCAGGTGTGCCTGGTCTGTTCAAGGCACATTGGCTACTAATGGACTATGGCAGGGGTGTCAAACTCGTGGCCCACCGACAGGATGTGTCATACACTCACAATACCCATTCCCAGTTTAGCGAAGAGGGAAAAGTCATGATATGTCACATGACACCGCTGTGATGCCGCAAGTTTGACACCCCTGGACTATGGGGATTAAACTACAATGAGGTTTCGGCTCATTGTAGTTTTGTGGCTCATTGTGAGAACCCAGTCATGGTACTTTGTAAGTAATGGTTTTGGTTTAGTGTAATGTGCCAATTTAGCAACTAGGGCTAAATTAAACCAGGATTTACTGCAGTGTATGAGCCATCTTGAGGCTCTTCCTCCTGCTAAACATTGACAATGGGCCTTGTATCATATTTAAATGGAAGAAACAGCAACATAATGCATAATGCAGTTTAGTTAATCATGGTAGATAATCAGGATCAATACCTGTTTCCTATCCCTTGTTGCCTGCTCCTGCAGTTTTCAGTGAATGATATGCTCTAGTATTTCAGGTCAAAATTAAATTTTAATTTAAACTTTTAAAAAAGTAAGTGAAGAAGAGTCCACCATTTTCTATGTTTCTAAAAGGTACTTTACTACAAAGATGAGATCATCATGAAAAGATATAAAGAAGGGGTGAAGAGCCACTACCCTTGACCTATACTTCCTGGCATCCCATCTACTGGCTATTCTGGAATCACATTTCAGAAATATCTTGTTAGCTTGTTAGTATTAATGTTAGCTAGAGAAGTGTGAGTTCAATTGAATAAATAATATGTATATATCAGTGTCAGGAATAATTAATTTTACATTAGAAAACGGACCTGAGTAATATAAGACTCCTGCCCCTGATGTCGTTTGCTTAGGTTATGGAACACACATGATAGATTTTTATATTAATTGATCTCTGTAGTAGTTCTTCACAGCTGTAAATGGGAAAATTTACATTCACCTACTGAGGCTAATGAACTAACAAATGTATTTTTCAGCGATCACCTTCTTTCACTTTTATTATAAAAGCAACTTTTACATCTGATGTTAAGAACACAATCTGGGATCTTTCTTCTCACACTGCATAATATTGAAGGCAAATCACTCTGAAGGCCACAAGGCTGACAGAATGATGGTAAAAAGTGATATGTAAGCTTTCATAATCTGTCAACTTACAGTTTATAAACAGGAGCACTTCTATGCCACGTGCTTCAGGCTCTGAAATAAATAGCACCCTAAACTACTTCTAAAATTGTACCATTGCCTATAACATTTACTGCATGAGCTATTTAGCTGGCAAACAGGATGATTTAGAAGAAAACAAACTAGAAGAAGATGCTATCTTTTCTCCCTGCATTTACACAGCATTTCCATTTATTCCTGTCTTGGAAACAGCCTCTATATAATTATGCATTTCAATTTTTCACTTTGTTTTTTACAGGCAGTTTTATATGCATGCATTTACATAGTACATGGTAAATGTACGATGATAAAAAGTATTTTCAGCTCCCATAAAGAATCTGAAGCAGAAAGAAATGTGAGAAAACCTATTTATCTGTACATCTTGCCTGCAGTTAATTTCCATTTGACTTTATACCTTACTAAATCAATGATGTTTCTCGTTGTTCTTTACCACATTAGGAGTGAAATGAAGAATTCACAATATATATGCATGTGTGTAGTATGTGTACGTGGTATTTATTTAATGTGTACTCTCACACACATCATATATGCCACCGTTCCATTGCTTTCCAGCCTGAATGAAAAATAATAACTTTGAGACATAAAACTATATCAGAGTTTATTATAATTCAGATAATTGTTTTGACTTATCTGAGTTTCCCTGCTGTTAAACAGCCCAGAATCACTGAGAGTCAGCAACATACAAATGTAAAAAATATTATGATTAGTCACACAGATGTTTATCCACCTATCAAGCCCTTTTTAAGGCCTGTGATACATGGATGTTGTTTGATAGTGTTAAAGGTGTCATTGCAAGATTGTGAAGTTGTGGACACTCCCTTTATTCTTTTGAACTCCTGTTGTGGATGCCTTTGCCAATAGCAACTTTTAGGATCAAACAGTGTGATAATCAGTTGCATTAGGTCTTTCAGTTTTTGTTATTGTTATTGTTAATGCAATCGAGCTTCAGTAGCTAGAATAAAGATATAGATAGTCCTTGACTTACATTCATTTAGCGACTATTCAAAGTTACAACAGTGCTGAAAGGAGTGACTTACAACTGGTTTGTACATTTATAACTATTATAGCATGCCCATGATCATGTGATCAAAATTTGGGCATTTGGCAGCTGGCCTGTATTTATGATAGTTGCAGCATCCCAAGGTGAACATGATTGCCATTTGTGACATTCCCAGGGCTCTTCTGGCAAACAAAGTCAATGGGGGAAGCCAGATTAGTTTAATGATTGTGTAATTTGCTTAAGGACTTCATGATTCACATTACAAATGCAGCAAAAAAGATAGCAAAATTGGGTATGACTCACTTAACAACCACCTTACTTAGCAACAGAAGTTCCAATTCCAGTTGTGGTCGTAAATTGAAAATACCTCTAAATGCAAGAGGATTAAAAAAAACATGCATTGCTCTTTCCTATTCTGCATTGGTCTGCTCGAAATAACTCTAGTGTGCTTGCTTTCCTACCAATAAGGAAAATCTCTTTTTCTAAATTAGGTCTGTGGGAGGGAAAAAAGTACTCTTCTTGAATTTTTCCTTCCTGGAGTGGCAAACATGAAGTCCTCATTTTACACCTGAGCCCTAGTGGCACAGTCGTTAGAATGCAGTATTGCAGGCTAATTCTGCCCACAGCCAGGTGTTCGATCCTGACAGATTCAAGGTTGACTCAGCCTTCCATCTTTTCAAGGCCGGTAAAATGAGGACCCATATTGTTGGTGGCAATATGCTGACTCTACAAACCACCAGACAGTGCTGTAAGTCTATATAAGTGTAAGTGCTACTACTATTACACATTAAACAAGCATTTCCTAGATATCGTGAGCTGCGGTGGCATAGTGGTTAGAAAGCAGTACTGCAGACTACTTCTGTTGACTGCCAGCTGCCTGAAATTTGGCAGTTCGAATCTCGACAGGCTCAAGGTTGACTTCCATCCTTCCAAGGTCGGTAAAATGAGGACCCAGATTGTTGGAGGCAATATGCTGACTCTGTAAACCATTTAGAGAGGGCTGTAGAGCACTGTGAAGTGGTATATAAGTCTAAGTGCTATTGCTATTGCTGGGTTAAGATTTAGACAGTTAACATTGTGGTCCAATATCTAGAGCCTTTATGATGGGAAAGGCTGCTAAAAGCCTTTCCCATTATAAAGAGGAAAATATTGTACTGTATGCCAAGGAAAGGGCTGTAGGAGAACTGAGGCTGGCCAACATTTTTAGAAGTTTCACATATTAGCTTCTGTAAGATTATTGTGGATTAGTTTCAGATTCCTATTTGAATGCTGGGATTAAAGATAAATCTTTAAAAAAACAAATGGAAGAAAGTGAACTTATTTAACCAAAGTTAAAATATATATGTTGTGATTACTGATAGCAATTAACAGCCTTTCTTTTTGACTAGGACTGAATGACAAGGCTTTCTTTTGCTTTAAGTCTTAAAGAAAGTGATATGTTGAAATGCAAAATCAATTTACTTACTGAGATGAAAATATACAGATAGTCTTTGAGATATGACCGTAATAGAACCTGCCCAATATATCTGCATATTGTGATGGCTGTTAAGTGATACCACCTTGTTTAATGACACCCACTCTCTGCTCTTCCTGATATGATCATTACATGAATGTGTAGGTAGTTAAGTGGAGCATGGGATGCCTCAGGGGTGGGACAGGCCATTGGAGGCAAGCACAGGCTGAGGTCTGCCTGCCCTGGGCTTCCCAAGACTCCCCCCATCCACGAGACATCCTATGCTCTGTTTCCTGCCCTTTAGATCTCTGAGGCCTTTTCCCCCTCCTACTGGGTCCCCACAGGCCTTTACACCAAGTCCCCATAAACCTTTTGCCATTTTGAGCGTGCCCATAATTATTATTATTACTATTATTATCTTTATTCATTAAATATGAAACTCAGTCAACTGAACATTCAAAAATGCATCACAAATACCATTGATTTGTTGATACGGGTTGCTGCCAGCGTCCTAGGTATCAACAAGTACCTTCTTAAGATATACAATGTTCCAAGTAGCACAGTTTTTTGAAGTTCCACTGGTGTTATTGCAGGAAGCTGCAATTTGCTGATGTATCTTATAAAATTCTTGGACATGGTACCAAGTGCCCCGATGACAATGGGTATCACTGTTACATGTTTCATCCATAGCCATGTAGCTTTGATGGCCAGATCGCAATATTTCATGATTTTTTCCAGTTCTTTTTCTTCGACTCTGGCATCTCCTGGTAGTGCGATGTCAATAAATTGTACGTTTCGGTTTTCAACAACTGTGATATCTGGCATGTTGTGTTCCAAGTGATGATATGTCTATATTCGAAAGTTCCACAAAATCTTCACCTTCTCATTTTCTATAACTTTTTCCACTTTATGTTCCCATGACTTTTTGGATACAGGTAAGTCGTATTTTTTACATAATGACCAGTGGATTAATTTAGCAACTCGGTTGTGTCTAGCTTTGTAATCAGTTTGTGCGATTTTGCTGCATTCACAAGTTTCGACTTTGTTGTTGCAAAGTCGGCAGTTTGGATTGTTGGTGGATTTTTGTATCTTTGCTTTCATGGCATTAGTTTGTAGTGCTTGTTCTTGAACAGCGAGTATTAATCCTTCCATTTCTTTCTTGATGGTTCCCATCTTAAGCCATGCCCATGTAAAGTTGTCATCACATTTTCCTTCAATGTTTTTCAAGTGCTGTCGATGCAAAGGTTTGGTTTTCCTTCTATTTAATCTGTCATCTAGCTGTTTTTCCTTATATTCTCCTTTGTTTCTGTTGTTTTTATAATGTTTTCCATTTTCACAGCCTGCAACAATTTTTCTGTACTTTGGTTCACATAATCATTCAAACTTCATTTTTCTTCTTCTACAGTTTGATGGATTTGCAATAGTCCTCTGCCCCCTATTTTTCTTGGCAGGTACAACCTGTCAATGTCACTTCATGGATGTAAAGCGTAGTACATATTTAAAAGTTTGCGCGTTTTCCGGTCCAAGTTTTCCAGTTCAGCCAAAGTCCAGTTGATGATTCTAGCTGAGTAGCGTATCACTGGAACTGCCCATGTATTAATGTCTTTAATTATGTTTCCAGCATTCAGCTTTGATTTTAATATTTTGCGGAGTCTCCTGATGTATTCCTTTTGCGTTGAGTCTTTGACTTTTCCAAGATGTTATCTGCTTCCATTATGCCTAGGTATTTGTAACCATCATCCTTTGCTAATGCTTTTATTATGTTTCCATTTCCCAGTTCTATTCCTTCTATTTTTTTCCTTGCTGCATAGATAATATAGCACATTTTTCAAGTGTGCTTCACTTTGGCAACTTCACCAAAGTTCATTTTGGTGTCGCTGCTGAACAGTTGAGTATTGATTTAAGTTCAGGGGGGCTTTTTGCATAAATTTTTAAGTCATCCATGTATAGTAGATGGTTTATCTTGCCATGTTGGCTTGAGATTTGGTATCCCAGTTTTGTGTTTTGTAAAATTATTGTCAATGGAATTAATGTGATGTTGAACAATAGTGGTGAAAGTGAGTCTCCCTGGAAGATTCCTCATCTAATGTTGACTTCACCAATATTTTCCCCATTTGCTGTTAGAACTGTTTTCCATTTTTGCATATTTGCATATTTGCTTTCAAAAATGTACAAATATTTTTGCTGATTCCAAAGTTTTCCAGACAGGTGTTTATCCAGCTGTGGGGTAATGAGTCAAATGCCTTCTTGTAATCAATCCATGACATATTTAAATTCGTTTTTCTTTATTTTGCATTTTTAGTACCATTTTGTCAATGAGCAGCTCATCTTTTGTTCCTCTTGATTTTTTATAATTTCCTTTTTGTTCTACTGGATATAAACTGTTTTCCATTAGATGATTGAATACTGAATTTGCCAGTATTCTTGTAAAAAGTTTGAATGTTGTTGGCAGACAAGTAATTGGACGATAGTTGCTTGGCTCTGTGCCCTTTTCTGGATCTTTCATTATCAAGTATGTTCGACCAGCTGTTAACCATTCTTCGCTTGTTGCATTTGGAAGCATTTGATCAAATTGAGTGGCCATGCGATGATGGAGGCTGGTCAAGTGTTTTAGCCAGTATCCATGCAGTTCATCCAGGCCAGGTGCACTGCAGTTCTTCACCTTCTTTGCTTGTTTTGCAATCATGTCAGTTGTTATTACAATATTTTTCATTTTGTTTCGTGTTGTTTGTTGTTGAATATCTTTGATCCAGGAGGCAGTTTTGTTGCGTTCCACTGGGTTTTCCCACAGTTCTTTCCAAAAGTTCAAAGTTTTTTCTTTACATGGGTGAACATTAGTTTGGACTCGATTTTCATCAAGGGACTGGTAGAAGAGGTGTTGGTTTCTTCTGAACTGGACATTTTCATGATATTGTTTAATTCGTCCTTCGTATCTTTCAATTTTCTTTGCTGTTACTATTACACGTTGTTTTAGTTCTTCCATGATTTCTGTTATTGTTTTTTCTTCCAGGTTGTATTTATTGTATAAACTATTTTTCAGCTTTTTGTTATTTAGTTTTTCTTCTTTCAAGTCCTTCAGATTGCTGACATCCCCTCGTAGTTTTTTTATTTTATTTTCAAGTTGAATTTTCCACTTTGGTGTTCCAGTGGGTTTCTTTTTTGGCATTTTATAACCTATTTCTGCAGTTAGAATGGCAGCTGTGCTATACATTAGTTGGTTGATTTCATATGGTGTGCTGGATGGGATGGACATTAAAATGCTATTCATGGCCATTAGTAGATCTTTCACGTGTTTGCTATGCACTTCGAGAATGGTAGGTAGCCTTTTTCTTTCTATGTTTTCTTTGATGTGGTTTTCAATCTTTTCTTTCAGCATTTTTGCTAGATCACTTAGCTTACACTTTTGAGTTGTTGTACAGCAGAATTTTCATCCTGTATGTTGGTTTCCTCCACTGGTTGGTCAGTTTGTTCAGGTGTTGGAACAGTTTCTTCAGCCTGTTCATTATTACTTGTTGTTTTCTTTTTAGCCAATATTTCTAGATGTTGCATTTCGACATCTGTGAAAACTTTATTATGAATGATGAAATATTGGCTAAAAAGAAAACAACAAGTAATAATGTTGGTAATAATATTTGATGATTTCTTGATTTTCTTCAGTTGTCCAAGTTCTGCACTTTTGTTTTAGTTGCTTTGCAGTTGCATGCCCTGGTTCTCTAGCAGTAACAACTGAGCCCTATAGCCCCTTTTTCGACAGATGTCCAGGAGCTATAGCATCTGACGCGGTCCTTATTGACCCGGGCATTGACTGATCCGCTGTTTAATTTGGTTGATTTCTTCTCATCATTAGTGATGGTAGGTGCTTGGTTGGTTCACGTGGCTAAGCGAATACTGATCCAAAAATGGTAATCCCATAACAGTAGGAACTGCACCAAATAGCTGTCCAGGCCAGCCACAGCAGCCTAACTGCTTGTTCAGTGGCAGAAAGGCAGGATAAGGAATTGGGAGGGGGGGAGGAAAGAGGCCTACCTGCCTGTTGGGTGGCAGAATCAGGAATGGGGGGGGAGGAAAGAGGCCTAACTGCCTGTTGAGTGGCAGACTCAGGAATGGGAGGAAGGAAAGAGACTTAAATGCCTGTTGAATGGCAGAATCAGGAATGGGGGGAGGAAAGAGGCCTACCTGCCTGTTGGGCGGCAGAATCAGGAATGTGGGGAAGGAAAGAGGCCTAACTGCCTGTTGGGTGGCAGAATCAGGAATCTGATTATTATAATTATTATAATTATTATTACTATTATTATACACAAAATGGCAATATGCACAGGAGACAAGATAACCATGCTGGATTTCATATCCAAATCACTAGTCGAATACTTCCCAAGCGTTTAGGACTGTGTGATGTATCGGCGGATTATGCAAGCAGATCCCAGTAAGGTGGCTTTCTGCAGCTGACCAATGGTGATCTTGTCAGTGCCAATTGTTTTAAAATGCTTGCCTAGGTCTTTCAGCACAGCACCCAGTGTGCCGAGTACCACTGGAACCACCTGCACTGGTTTATGCCAGAGTCTCTGCAGTTCGATTCTCAAGTCCTGATATCTGGTGACTGTTTCAAGTTGTTTCTCGTCGATTCTGCTGTCACCAGGTATTGCAGTGTCGACGATCCACACTTTTTTCTTCTCCACAATCGTGATATCCAGGATATTGTGTTCCAAAACTTTGTCAGTCTGTATTCAGAAGTCCCATAGTAGTTTTGTATGCTCATTTTCGACCACTTTTTCAGGCTTATGATCCCACCAGTTTTTTTGCTACAGGCAGATGATAAGTTGTGACACAAGTTCCAGTGGACCATCTGAGTGACTGTGTTATGACATTGTTTGTAATCAGTTTGAACTATTGTCTTGCAACCGCTCAGTATATGATCAATGGTTTCATCCGCTTCTTTGCAAAGTCTGCATTTGGGCTCATCAGCAGATTTTTCTATTCTGGTTTTGATTATATTTGTTCTAATGGCTTGTTCCTGGGCTGCAAGAATAAAGCCTTCTGTTTCTTTCTTCAGTGTTCTGTTGGTCAGCCATAACCAGGTCTTTTCCTTATCTACTTTTCCTTGGATCTTCTCAAGAAACTGTCCATGCAGTGCTTTGTTACACCAGCTGTCAGCCCGAGTTTGCATCACTGTTTTCCTATATTGAGTCTTGGTTTGCTGCACTTTGAGCAGCTTCCTCTTGTTGACCTCCATCAAAGCTGATTCAACACTGTCTTTCACATAATCTGCTATTATTATTATTATTATTATTATTATTATTATTATTATTATTATTATTATTATTATTATTATTATTCATGTTAAAATGGCAAAGGGCAAATGACTGTGGGGTTACTGCACTGGCCGTAACTTCAAAATGGGATTGTAAAGACTACCTGTATGTGTTACTATTTCTGGTACGTATCAATACATTTTTGCTGATTGAGACTGACATAATTTGTTTTTAGAATTTGTTTATTGGTAAGGGGCAAAAAATAAGAATATTTCTCTAATATTTCAATATTTTATTGCAATATTAGAGAAAGCATTAAGTTACTGACATTATTTATATTTATCTGGCAAGAGGGGAGAAGTCATCATAGACACACGCACACAGACGCACAGACACGCTTTCTTATTTTTTAATTTTCTTTTTTTAATCTCTTTCCATGTCTCTATTTTTCTTAGCTTGTATTTGTTTTTTTAGTTTTGTATTTGTAAACTTTAATATTTTTTCTTAAAAAAAAAATAATGCTGTATATGGCTTGGCTTCTCTAAGGCTTGCCTTTCCATTTCATCCATTCCATGCAGGGTAGAAGAGCTACTATCCCCAATGTAAGACAAGTTAGATCAGGGAGGGTCCAAGAGCTGCGGTTCTCAACTACGCCCCTGTTGGGGCTCCGTTGCCTGAGCCTGGGCTATCGACAGATGCAGACTCTGAGAGTGAGGAAGAGGAGTTGGCAAGGCCTCCTTCTCCAGGACCCTCCTCTCTGGCAATGCCTCCGGAGGACCCCGAAGGCCAAAAGATAGGCTCCAAGCCAAGCACGTCCCCGCAGCCACAGGTGGACAGTGACGAAGGAGAAAAGTGCTGGCTGGACCCTCGCCAGAGGCGCAGGGAGAAGCGTGCGCAGCAGAGGGGAAGGTGTGCCAGAGATTAGCTGAGTCACTGGACCACACCCCACAGGGTATAAATGTGGGTGTGGTGCCCAGTTCAGTTTGTGACGAGCAAAAACTAGAACTAAGCCATGATTTCTGCGTTACTGGACTTTGCCTGCTTTATCGGACTGCATTATTGTTGAAAACTCTGCCTGTTTTATCGGAATGCTAGCCACTGGGTGCTGCCAGCTTTATCATCAAAGAGTTTTGTCGTGTGGTTTATTAACTCCGGGCCATCTGTGGGGGTGTGTTCATGGTACGGGGACAGAACAGCCCCTTCCCCTTTATCACACAGCTTCTCCTCCCCCCAGCCTAGAAAGGTACACGTTAACGTTATTCTGTAAAGCAATGAGGACTGAATTCTTCCACAGGCTCTTGGGACACAAGGTTGCCTGCACCATGATGATTATCATCATAATTTTGGCATAGTTCTCTGTGTACTGAATTATTTTGTTTTATGGATGAACATAGCTTTATTTATTTTATTATTGTGTAGAGTTATTGCTTTATTGTACGGTTATAAATGATTCAGAGATGTAAGATTTGGCAGTATAGAAAACCAATCATCTTTTCTTTTATAAAAAATTATGGGATATTTGCAGTGTTAGAGCTATAGCATAATATTCTTGAATTGCATTACTCGGATTTTAAGTTGCAGTCACGTTTCAAACAATATATGATCTGGGAAATCCTGATATTCTTCTGTTTGACTAACAGCTGTTCTGTATGTATGTAGGTATGATTTGTGATGGCAGAAATATAATTCAAATTTGGTAGAGCAGCAGTGGACTAAATTATAATTCTTCCAGGTCAGATTCAGCTCTTAGATTGCCAGTTGTTCATCTCTGCTTGACTTAATATCAAATGTAAATGTTTCATAACTCTAGCTCTTTTATTAAAGAAAAGCCATCACTAAAATATATATGAGAGTTTTTAGTAGGAATAGAGGTGGGAGAAGATGATGTGACAGTCATATTTTTGGGAAACAGCTTAATCCCAGGCCGCATTAGGGATTTTGAGGCAGTCACTGTCTAAAATACCATGAGTAATTCATTGTTATCTTGGAAGAGGTAATCTTGATTTCATATATCTCAATGGGCATCATTTTTCAGAGCTAGGTTACTGAAATCATTAAATGCTACCCCAGGCAGCTTGCAGAAAGGATTAGACATACATGTCATAAATAAATAAAAGTGATACACAAAACACACTATCATATTAGACCTGCTCTGTGAAAATTAAGGAACAGAGGTTGGAATGCCACTGTTGCCTCTAGCATTGGAATATTATTTCATGTTTGTTTGTTTTAAATCTACCTTGACTTTCCTTAACTAAATTTTAGGGTGTTTCCTCAAACAGAAACACAAGCTTTAAAAGCTAATAAAATAACCAGCTTAATCAGGAGAACAAAAAGAACAGAAAATACACACAGTGTAACAATTCAGATTACAATTCAAGTGTACACTTAACTTGTGGTGGGGGAGGTATACCTCACTGACCTCTGTGAGGCTCACATATACGCCCCTCACACAAACAAACACACACATACACACACACACACAGGTTTGCACTGTTAAGTCAAATTATATTGGCTCCTAAAATGCAGCAGCAGAAATGCCATTGATGTCCAATAAGCCATATTGAACAGAAGGATTGGGCCACCTAGTGAGAAGCTATTAAAGGGAAAGTTATTAAAGAAAGTTGATACTTTCATTGCCCAAATAAAGTTGCTGAAAAGACTCCCAGTAAATGTTTCTCTGGATCTATTGTGGCATATGTGTGTGGGTTATTTTATCACTATGGAAGAATACATAAAACCGAAACAAATACAAGAGAAGATAAGTGGATTTAATCAGAGTGCTTGGAAAAAATTCAAATCCATCTACTCTGGCCCTAGCACAAGTTTTTTGGAAGCATGATTATTTCTCTAAATCTGTTATTTTGCTTTCAACTTTTTATTTTGTTTCATACATTGAGAAAACAGTTAACTTCATATGTTACTACAGCTCATTACCTACATCAAGCACTATTTTTTCTTGCCCTTCAATCTTTTTTCAGATTATAGACTATAAGGTAGGTCTGATAGCCTCTATAGTTGTCTACAACCTTTCGATAGATCTTCAGGGAAATTGTTATGATGTGCTGCTGCTTGAAGGTGTGTGGTTTTCCTGTCCAAAGGCTTTCTTCCTTTTCTGAATTACAGACCAGAATCGGCCACATTTGCAGCATTAAAGTCATTCAGCAGCAGATCTGTTCAACGACAAAGAGTATTGATCAAACTCCATATAACTATGATTTGCCATTGCAAAAGGGAAGATTACAGCTACTCATGTTATCAAGCTGCAGTGCTTAACTTCATTCACACATCACACATACAAACATACAATGAGAAATGAAATCTCAGTGCCATTGTTCTTAAAATCCTAACAGACACAAGGTGCTCTGTTTTATTTGTTGCATTATTTTGCATAGTACAGTCATGTTATGTAGTGGTTATGATGTCATCTTGGCAATGGGAAAATGTCAAGTCAATTCCTTTGTCAGCCATGGAAGGCCAGTGGCTGACTTTGACTAGCACCTTTCTCTCAGTCCAAACTAGCAGCATTGTTGTTGTGGTGAGAGGAAGAAGTGACAGATTGGCTGCCTTCATCTCCTGAAAGAAAGGTGTGATATTAACAAACTCACAAACAGGCAAAGATTATATAGATGGGCTTTACTAGCTACCCAAAATCCTTTGGGGAATTTCATTTCAAGTCCAGGAACCTGATGCTCCTTCTCAGCTCTAGCATTCCAGGCTGATACGTAATGAAATCAGATGCAATTAATAAAATGTCAATGTAATGAAATCAATTCCAAAACCAAAATGGAAGATTCAGATTCAATGTTATTTTCCGAAATTCAGCAATTGAAACCAATGTATATGCTCACTTGGGTAAGTAGGAAATTAGCTATGTTTCTTTCATTATCACCTTGATTGCTCTAATTCTCTGCAAAACTGTAAAAAAAACCCCACAACTTCTGTGTTTTCAATCTTACTACTAATATTTACTACCAATCATCACAACTAATATGTTTATTTAAATTCAGAGAGAAGAAACCATCAAATAATTACTACTAACACCACCAAGATCTGCCACCAAAATGTGGCATATAATTATGAAACTGCACTTCATTTTCTCAAAGAACTAACTCTTTTCTCCAGTATTTTTCTACATAAACTTCTCATTCTTCACTATGCAGTTAACAAGTGATGAATAAAATATTAAAGAAAGTATGCAAAATTCTTGTCTTGATTGACATTCCAATCTGGTTTTGTCATGTTCACTGTCTGGCTGCTATGTGACTATAGACCATTGTTTCTCAACCTTGACAATTTTCAGATAAGTGGACCTCAACGCCCATAATTCTCCAGCCAGCTTTTTAAAGTCTTCTTTCCATTTCAGACAGAATCTCAAATCTGAATGGCCCACTATACCATTTCACTTTGAATTCAGTGCTACCTATAAACCAGATCTAGTCCTTCCTGAGATATATACCATTCACCTGAGGTAAATAAATTACTTAAACAAAATCCTCAATTATGCAAATAACAAATTTATTTATTGTGCATAAATTAAAGGTAAGCACTCTGGAGTCTAGGAGTACTACAATAATTTCCAGCCCCCCAAAGACCCCTATCCCACTCTCAAATAAAGAGTCAAATTTTTATACAAAATATGCTAAGTTTTGGAAAGAAGTCATTCAAGTAAGGACTGAAAGTTATTTTTAGTTTTAGTGAATTTTTAGTATTCTACAGATACATCTTCAGTAGAATTGCAATTTGCTGTTTCTACTGGTAATGCAAAATTTTGAAAGCTTGCTTCACTTCAAGCAAAGCATCCCTTTGAAGGTGCCTTTCTAAAAAGCAAACTGAAACTACCATATTGTGACATACCTCAAAAACAGCACAAAGCTGAGGTGAATTGCATGTTGCCCCCTGCCACCCTACCTCCTACCACTTCCGTCTAGAAAAAGGATAGAATTGTTTGAAAAGCACATAAAATGGGCTATTTTGAATTTGGCTATTATCTTATGCGCAGAATGTTTTATGATTTCGTAAGTCTAACCAAGAAGTTTTGTCTGCTATGAGGCCTACAGTTATCTAGATTATTTTAAAACTCCTACGAATTTTAAATCATCCATCAATCAAGTAATTACATGCCTTCATCTATTTTGATTATTTAATTTCCTTGCAATTTTTTCAAGGAAAATATGAATAAATTTTAGCAATAACTAGACTAAAATGATACCCAATATTATTTGGGAAGAAATACCTAGTAAATAAGTATTTTTACAGAAAAATCATTTTAGAATACCCAGTTTGCCTGAAATTAAACAGATTTTACATGATCCTGAGTAATAAGAGTTGTTCTTTAAATGAACATGAAATGCAAGTGAAATGTTTTCTTCTATGCAATGTTCATACCTCAATTCAGCTAAAAAAATCTATGACTGAGAAAAAGATGAAAGCATAAAACAGAAAGGCGTGGAGAATTATCTTTCTTATTTCATACATCTATACTCCCCATTGTTTTTAATTTATTTGGTTCATGCATTACCTTGAACTTTTTGTCTAATGGTATAATCATGCAAGATGAATAAATTCATCAGGATATATAATCATTTTTCTTCTCCAATAAATTAAACATATTTCTGTTGTTCAGTTAAATGCAATTTTCTATCTCTTGGTGCTATTTGCTTAACTAGCATTATATAAATTGAAATAAATGGATCATTTTTCCTTTCCATTTCTATGTTTTCATTTTGTGTGTAGTCCTTCAAATCATCTATTGATGATTCTTGCGACAGGAACCAAGATTTCTGGCTGCCTTCAACATTTTTCTTCCAAGAATTTTGGAAGATTACAAGGTATGATAACAAGGTATGTAACCATACCTTGCTATGTCTCACATCGCAAGGCTTCTCAACTGCCATTGTATTGGCCTCCATCTTGTTTCTTGCACCTTTTTATTAATGTTCAATGCACAGAAAATGTCACAGATATTTTAAAAAAGCATTTAAAAAAGCATTTTTTGCCTCTGATGATCGTATGGCTCAGCTGGGATCCGCAGAGGCTTTTAAAAGCATTTTTTCTACAACCTCTTCAGCCGAAGAGGTTGTAGAAAAAAAAATGCCTCTAAAAGCCTCTGGCGATCCCAGCTGAGTTGCCTGATCATCAGAGGCTTCCAAAAGCATTTTTTTCTGCAACCTCTTAAGGTTGTAGAAAAAATGCTTTTAAAAGTTTTTTTTAAAAAAAGTTGGCCACGCCCACCCAGTCACATTACCCCCCACCAGGCCACACCCACAAAATAAACCACGCCCATAGAACCAGTAGTAAAAAAATTTAGAACCCATTCCTGGGTCACTCCCTATGGTGGAGCGAGGTTCCTGGGAAGTGTATTACAGAATACTATACTAAATCTTGGCTTTTTTAAACTCTTCTCCACAAGCATTTAGGCTCAATGAAGCCCAGCTGCTATTTCTCAAGCCAATCTATTTTATATGGTTGTTTTTATAAGGATTAAATAAAGATTTCAAAGCAGCTTACAAATTCAGTTCAAGAAAAATAAATACATGAAGGTTGTATTATCATATAGCAATGCCTGGGAAAAGGAAATAAAATCAAGTGATTGTTGTATTAGGTAGCAGGAAAAATAAGGCTAGAATGTCCTTTTCCTCTTCCTTTATTTTTCAAATTTATCTAGATGCCCATCTCATATATGTGACTCTGGTTGGCTTACAAACAATTATAGCAAATATAAAAGCATACTGTAAAAAAGAACAATACAACAATGTAAAACCAAAAAAGTCCAATATAAAACATATTTTTTTAAAAGCCTTCATAAAATACATAAAAGTCATAGCCAAGGTAATTGTTGTAGCCCGCCAGTGGCCTGCGTGGATTATGGCTGATCCCGACAACAAGGAGGCTGGTGTGGTCACACCAGCAGTCTGCACAGCCGGCGGTTGCGTCAGACAGCAAGGAGGCTGAAGAGGATGTGGTGCCAGAGTCAGAGACTCAGCCAGGGTCTTCAGAACCTCCAGAGGCTCCTTCAAGTGGAGAGAGTGAAGTGGAGAAGCCTTTTCTCAATGCTCGAGCACGCAGGGCTGCCAAAAGGCAGGAGTGGCTACTCAGGAGGAGGAGGTCTCCTTGAGAGTAAGGCTTGAGGATAATTAGCCTATTTAAGTCACACACCGTTAGTAAGTTTCTTGCTGGAAACAACTTGTAATTATCATCAGAGCATTTTTGGAAAAGTCTTATCATATCTTGTTTTCTGGCTGGTTGCCAACCTTTGCCAGACTTTGGTTTATTCTTGCTACTTAATAAATTTGATAAGGTGTGTCCGGAATCCGGAGCTGGGGCAGAACAGTAATCCATTCATCCAAGGAATCAATACAGCCCTTCCACATCCCTATCCCACTGCCATGTCCCCATGCTCATTGGTGAAACCTTCTCTTCAGGGCCTTGCAAAAAGCCAGCAGGGTTGGGGACAATCTGTTCTCTGGGGAGGATGAGATGTTGTTCCCCAGTACAAGTGAACTTTTAATTTTAAATAGCATGAGCAAGATTGCTATTTATTTTGGTAGAACAGTCTTCTAATTCTGTACTTTGTCGGTGACTTCTAGCATATTCATAGTTTCTGCTGCCCTTGGATGCTGGGAACACCCATAGGCATCCAAACAAACTTAGATTTCCTGAAATCTGGCAAAACAAAGGACCATATTCTGTGAGGGGGCAGGGGGCCCTATTCAAAAGCCACCAACCTTGCTTAATTCTCAGGACTGGTACTGCTCTTTTCTTACCTTAATTCTTTTAATGGCATGCTAGTATATTGAATGGCTAGGCCGCTCATTTTAAATGCCTTCTACCTTCGTTTTAAACAAAAGCCAAGACCCCTCACCAGAAGAACAAGTTCTTTCTTTGTCCTCACCACAACAGGGACTTCATCCTTTATTTGTGCTTAAGCTCCTTCTTTTTTGAATTGCAGCTGAAGTTTTGCAAGTCCCATGTGGTCCATAAACTATACTGTGGTCAAATCACTTAGCAAATTTTGCTATTTATTTGTAGAGGTTGGAAGCCCCAGAATGTAAACACTATGCTTTCCCCCCCCCCCCCCCGTTAGGCTAGCAAATGGACCCAAAATTGATTCAAAGGATTTTTTTCAGATGCTCAGTCATGCTAAATACTTTCTGAGAATGAATTAATTTTTTAAGGAACTAATCCCATGTCATTTAGCTTGCCAATACTTGTCATGTCTGTGAGTGAAGAACCTGCAATTGACTTTGAGAGGTTTTTGATTGCTCAGCTATCACTCATGTAGTCTAAGCACTGTATCCATAGTCACTATACCACACTTGCCAACCGGAGAAACAAAACCATGTTTTGTCTTTTTCATCATCTTCACTCTTAATCTCAGCTTTTAAAGACATTCATAAAATTTCATGGCTTACATTCACAGCTGATGGCAAGAGCTGTAATTAAACGAATAACTATTGCGATCACTATCTACTAAACATGCCACATAACTGAGTTTGGAATATGACATCCACTAATGTGAAAAAAATTCATTGTAATTAGTACTGTTTCAGAAAGGTATCCATTCATATAGAAAAAAAGAAAAAGGTTTTCAGAAAATACTCATATTCACTAGGAGCTGAAGAACTTGTTAATGTTTAAAGAGGAGTCTATTTGGTGTGATCTAAGGATCTCCTCATACATTCAGTATTTATTCCAAAGAAATAAACATCAGCATGTTTGCAGACCATCAATATATCACAGTGATGGAGAGCCACAGAAGAGAGCTTGTCAGGGCCGCAACCAGGAAGAGGAGCTGCCCAGGGGGCATGCGCGCATCAGATAAGGTAGTTCTGGTTTCCGGCGCATGCATGCGCGCTGGCAAGCAAGTATTCCTGTTACTGCCACGCATGAGCATGTGCCGATCAGCTGGCCAGCACGCATGCTCATGCCAGAAAACGGAAGTCCAGCTCTTCTGGTTTCTGGCACTGCCGTATGCACAAAGGCCAGCTGATTGTTGCATGCACATGTGCGCCAGGAACCCGGAAGAGGAATGGGTGCACCGCGCATGTCAGATGACATAGTTCCACGTGCCACTTCAGGCACGCGTGCCACAGGTTCGCCACCACGGATATATCACATCTACCTTTTCCTAATTAGTATTTTCTTTTCCTGCAGCTATATATTCAGAATTTCCTTTCTTGACTATTGTCTTAATGTTTTATGTATGCGTGCATTTATTTATTTAATGCAACTTTTATAACACTTCAATCAGTTGACTTTAAGTGGTTATGAATTGCTGTCTCCTTCTTCATCAGACCGATGATTGCTTCATACTTTTTCTACTAATAACATTTTTTTAAAAAAAAACAAAATTAAAGGGATCACATTGAAAATGGGTGCACGTTCCATTTATGCTAATTATTCAGAGTGAAAAGTTTCCATTTCAGTGAGCCTCATTGGTATTCTGCGGTGAACTTGACTGGGAAAAAAGACAAGGAAATGGAGTTGTTATCCGCCAACTGCTTTTAACTAGAAAAAAGGAGAGCAATTTAAATAACATTACACTGTTAATTTTTCTTTGCCTTGCAATTGTATGACTCTGTTCATCATAAAATAACTGGAAAGTCAGAGTCTCCTTGCATACTGCCAAGGGAATCTACACTAAAGAAAACTACTATCTGGTGCTCTTCCCTTGATTAATTTCAAATATTGGGACACAAGTTATGTAGCAAAGAAACCTTCGTAGTTTGTGTGAATATATTGGCTCTTAAGCTCATGGGACAATTTTTTTTTCTTAAATCATGGCTGCTGTGGTTAAACCTGTCAAAATTTCATGGTATCTATCACACCATGAAATATTCAGAAAACGTATGGAAAAGGGGCCTTGATAGATAACGAAGGAAAATTGAGAATCATCGTGTGAAGCAAAATTACTTAGTAAAATAAGCAAAGAAAGGAAAGACAGACATTTGCTGAAACAGTTATTCATTTGGTCAAGGAAACTAAATCTGGCTGATTCCTAATGCTTGCTTGTTGTACAGACTAATTTTTCCATGTACAAAATACTCTAAGGAGTTGGTTTTTCTGCCCTCAAACCACATGATGGGAAAATATATTTCTGTATAAGACTGAACAAGCGGTTTGTATTAGTTTTCATGCTATAAAACTATGACATAGATATCATAAAATGCTTGAAATAAATGAGTCTTCTGTTATCAAATAATCTGCAAGTAAGAAACAAAAAAAAATCAGATTAAAGGTTTCAAACCAATTCACTGATTTATTATTTTTTATCCTGCCTTGTTATAAATAATTCAAAGTAGTGTGAATGCTTAATTCTCCACCCTCCTTTTCCCCCCCACAACAACAACAACCTTTTGAGGCTCAAAGTCTAGCCAGCTTTCATGCCTAAAGTGGGACTAGAATTGATCTAAATTTTTTAGGGTATGTCATATTTTGATCTCATTTGTTTTTTATCTCAAAATCCTGAGCTGGGCAGAAGGGTATAGTCCTAACAGATCAATATATGGTTCAAATATTTAATTCCATTTTCAAATTTCTTTGCTATACACTACCAACTTAGTTGTGGCCTAAAACGAATGCAAGACAGTTCATGCATAACTTCTGTTAATGTCTGTAATGATGAATTAAGGTTTATTTTTCTCTGCTGAAAGCAGTGCAGTTTTATACATTAGTTGTAGTACACAAACCAACTAAAGCCCTCCAAAATATCTTAAGTAAACCAAAAGACCCAACAGCCCTAGAAGAAACACAGGAGTCCTTTACAACATACAGTGTAAGGATTGTAACAGCCACCATATAGGAGAAACAGGTTGAAGACTAGAAGAATGTATCCATTAACTTCAACTAGGCATGAGAAGACATGATGAAAACTCCTTAATTTCACAACACAATAACAAACTTAACCATAGTTTTAATTGGGAAAATGTGACCATCCTAGACCAAGCCAAAAATGCTAGAAACTTCCTGGAAGCCTAGCATTTTGACAAATCAGCCATCAACAGATACATAGATATTAGCAAGATCTACAGACCGTTCAAAAGAGACAATCAACAACCCCAAAAAAGAACAAAAACCAAAACACTTCACCAGCAATCAACACCCAGATAAGCAGAAATTAACACCAAGATTAACATTATACCACAAATCAAGAAGCAAACAATACCCCAATCAAACTAACAGTAAACAGCCCTACCAAGGAACAATCCACCAAGCCACTCATCAATGACAGGTTAGAGGACTATAAAATGAAAGAAAACCTCATTCTCTTCCAGCACTGATGACGTTACCTAGTTTGGTAATGAAATGTCTGTAAGAAAACATTGAAGTTCAGAGAGCACCAAGAACCTCTCAGTTTTATACTTTCTTTCATTCATTAAATATGGATACAGAAGAAGAGATTGTGAAGGTTTTTAATTATCAAATTATCAACCAAGTGCAAAAGTAATCTACAATTCCCAAGGAATCTAAATGACGTTTTTCTTTTTAACAATGTTGCCTTTTTGGAAAAACAGAATACAGATAACCATAAGTACTTAATTGTAGTTTAGGGTGTGCAGGGCTTCATATTTGGATAATAAAGCAAAGATTGTGCCAGTTTTATCATTCGAGGCTAAATGGATATCAGTAGGAAGAAAGCTCACTATGGTGCAGATTCATCACAGGTTTAGCTAGAGGGACTGGTTGTTCATCATCCTTTAAACAACTGTGATCATTAGCCTGTCATTTCAAATTCTTCATGGTCTAATAACTGGCTGAGAGAGGTAGCCAGCTAAATAGCAGAATAACAGAGCATTCCCACATGAGCTGAGGTAAGGCTTTATTTGGCAGTTGATCTACCAGCCTCAAAATCATGCTAGCTTACTGTGGGTGAAAAGAGAGAACAGATATTTGGTTTTATTTAATTACCATAGTATGCTGATGCTTCCTAGTTTACACTCCTAGTCCTTTATTAGAGAGCAAAGAAGAGTTTGGAGTTGTAAGGGAGACGACCTTGACAGAAATATGCAAGAACTTTTGGCTTGGTGAGTCAAAAATTTGGAAAATGTCTAATTTAACTTTGACACGTTCCATCCCTGAACAAAAGAGAAACAATTATCTATCTCCCCTATATCTATCGATCTATTTATTTATTTATTATTCGTATTTCTATGCTGCCCACTTTCCAAGGACTCTGGGCGGCTTACACCAAAGACAGTATACTAAATAGCATATTGCCCCCAACAATCTGGGTCCTCATTTTACCCACCTCAGAAGGATGGAAGGCTGAGTCAACCTTGAGCCGGTGAGATTTGATCTGCTGATCTGCTGAACTAGCAGTCAGCTGAAGTAGCTCTAGTACTGTACTCTAACCACTGCACCACCTCGGCTCTTCTAGGCATCTAGGCCATCTTGAACAACAGCACTAGGCAGCAGTGGCCTGGACCTCAACCTCCTCCTCCTGCCGTCTTGCCGCCACTGTCACTTAAAAAAGGCTACATTGCACTATTCCCCAAGTTGTGCAAGACTTGGGGATTTGATTATCCTAAGACTTGATTATCCTAAGAGCCCAGCACTCCCCAGGGCTTGTCACACACTTATCTGCAGGCAGTGTTCTCTCTCTGGCGAAAGCCCCAAGCCTACCTAAGGCTACTTCAGGTTGTACGAAGTCTTTGCTCTTGAAGCCACTACAGAAAATACACTTCTGCAACCTCTAACAACCATGTGGAAGCACGCCCCGTTCTTGTGCAATTTTTGGAGACTCCAGAGGCCATACAAGAGCATGTCCCATTCTTGTGCAGCCACTGCAGCCTCTGAAAATTGTGGGAGAATGGAGCATGCTTTCAAGAATAGTTTTGTTGGGTGTTAGTGAACATTGGTATGTCAGCCCAAATGTCATGGCATGTCATCTTTGGCATATGTGTCATAGGTTCACATCACTGACCTCAGCAAAGAAGACTGAAACATTTTTAAGTTCTAGGAAGCAAGATAAATTTCAGAAATTTTAGCCTCCCTAATTCACTGGGGTATAACAATAAGAGGAGATTAAGCACAATCAGACTTTCAAGCTTCTATTACTATAGCCAATTCTGATAAAGAGTAGTCTTCCTGTGGGTTTAATTGTCTGGTCTAGCTAGACAACTTCACTAGTCTGGTCTTGTGAAGTTACTGGGCTGATAGATGAAAGACCAATTTTATATATGTGAAGACCTTGTTTTTATGGACATACAGGGACATTTCAGTAGTCTCCTTCAACTCACATTCAACATCTGAGGATTTCGTAGACACATATATGCAATTTTTATTATAAACAGTACAGAAAGCATTTATCATTTCCCTCTTATGGATTTTTTTTTTACTATCCAACCTAACCTTCCACCCTGGTATTCTCTGGTGGTCTGTCAACCAGATGCTAATGAGGCCTGACCTTGCTTATCTTCTTAAAGTAAATCATGGGCAAGTTATTGCAACTTTATTTACTGAAAGGGAAAAAGAAAGAACCAAGGGCAAGCACTTCAAAAATCATGTTTATTTCAAAAGAAGATTTTTTTTCTTAATGCTCACACTGAAATCTGTATCTCGAAAATATGTATCTTGGGTACTGGTTTCTGTTTCAAATAAACCTCCATTCAAAGAGCTGTCACACAGTTTGGGCTTCTCTAACCAGCCTTATCATAAAAAAGAAGAAAAAAGTTGTCAAAAATGTTGACGAGAAAAGAACTGTGAAGTATCTTATTTGCCCAGGAGAAACCATCTCCAAGGGATGATGATGATGATTGCCCATCAGGGTGGAAGTAGTAGAAATAAATCATGATCAAATACAAAGACTAGACTTCTGAGAAAAAAAAAGCTGTGGGTTTTTTTTCAGCTAAGCTGAACAAGCAAATAAAAACCCTAAGCCAAAATCGTAATATTAGTGTTTGGGTTTAAAGGATGAGGAGGTAGACATAAACAGAATGAAACAGAAAGGACCACTGAAATATAGTAATCTTTTCGTATTACTCTAGGAAGGACAGGGAAAATATACTTGATGGTGCTATGGGAATGCATAACATACAGAATATTACGGCAAACTAATTAGAAATTTCAAAGGAAAAACACTTCAACAGTCCTGTGAGAATCCTAGGACCCTGCCCCTGAAAGATTGATGTCAGCCCACCCAGGTAAATCAAACAGGAAACATGGCAAGTTAAGCTAACTTTATTGTAAGCCCGCATGAACAGAATCTTGCAAAACTGAACGCACATATTTCTCACCACCACTTTCAACTGTTTGATCCATTAGGGTCCATTATTCCTCAGTTTGCTCCTCTGACTTTTAAGCAATTGTGGCTCCTACCCTCTTATCTGATTGTTTCCTGGGCAGCATCACTTCCCCTCTGGGTATGAAGGTCATTCATACATTCCATTCACATCATTTTGTATCAATTGAAAAATTATTAAAACTCAGATAAGAAGTTCAGCTTCTACCTAAATGTATCAGCTGACTATAAAATAATCTCTGAGTCAAAGGATTGGAAATGGCTAATATAGTACATATTTTTTTAAAAAGGATTGGGAGGTTGTATTACAGATCAAGTGACTGGCATATTGGAAGATCCACTGCTACCCACCAGGATTGCTGTATTGTACTTTCTTATTCTTTTGGCTATTAAAAGCAGTAGGTATAGTTAAAGTCTGCAGAGCCTGGATAGCTCTGCAGACTAAGCACTGTAATTTAACACCAGCTGTCTGCAATTAAAGTAAGTTCGAATCTTGCCAGGCTCAAGGTTGACTCAGCCTTCCATCCTTTCTAAGGTAGGTAAATTGGGGACCCAGTTTGTGGGGGCAATAAGCTGACTTTGTATAAAATATACAAAAGTATGAAGGCTATTGCTTAACGCACTGTAAGCCGCCCTGAGTCTCCGGGGAAGGGCGGCATATAAATCAATTTTTTTAAAAAAAGTTAATTTAACAAGTTAACTTGTGTTTTCTTGGATCATTTCTGTCAGATGTGAACAACCAGGTCTACATATAAAGAATTCAATTAACTGATTTATTGCCTATATATAGAAATCATCTCAGACTAATAATTTGCACCTGAGTGGGACTAGATAAGATTCAAAAGCAGCCAAGGAGGGTCAGACATTGTTATCTTGTGCCCATGTAGGGATTCTAGACTAAGTCCGTGTTTGACTCCTCCCCCTGGCTCAGCCAGTGTCTTCTACAATTTCACCCCAAGTATTTTCTAGTGCCTTTTAGAATAATCTAATCATCCTTGTGCCAAAATAATTATAACAAGGATAGACTGTATGTTATTTCAAGTATGGCTGGATGAAATTATTAAGTTGCTATAACTCAGTAATAGGAAAACATCCTTTGACTTCTTTAATTCTATTGGGCATGCTTCTAATTGATTACATTGATAATCTTGGGCTATTATAATTTCCAGTCCCTGATTTTGATCCTACAATCATGTCTCCCTCTTCTCTGATTATAGACTTGACATCCTACCAGCTTCATATGGTTTAGTAGATCCATGGCCTTTAATTTTTTCACATTAAATCAGGTATTTTACTTTTCTGTATAATAACTTCATTATAACAATTCTTCTTCTTTGCCATGATAAGCACCAGTTTGCAGAATACTTTCTGTGTATATCTCAATTATTTCTATTTTATGATATTATTTTATTTTACTTTATTTAGCTTTATTTTTGTGTGCATATTCTGCTGGATAAAGCAACACCCACATTAATAAGAAGGACTATTTTTGTAGAAGAAGAATCAGTATATGTGTCAAAAATTAAGTAATAAAGGTAATTTGATTGACGCAGAGAAAATCACTAATCACTGAAAGGCTCCTTAGCATATTTAATAGTCCTTGCATAGACTGAAGACTGATTAGATCAGTTTGAAAGAGTACTAATGAACACATTTTAGGATCAAGACTTACAAAATGCAGAGATACTTTCTATAAAAAGTATCATCTTCCATGCTTCCAGATCTTGAATTAGTTAAAGGATCTTCTTGAAACCAGAGGGATTGGGGGCGGGGGGGATAAAAAACGGTATCGTATTAGGAAGTACATTTTAATCAGACTTAGCCTGTTGGCAATCTAATCTTTTTCATTTTCTGAACAAAATACATTTGTGAAAAGCAGGTCAGATACCAACACAGAGAGAAGAAAATATAACAAGCTTTGTGTCTCTGTTGTTTTTGCATTTACCTCAACAGGATCACCCTGTTCAAATTTATCATCATTGGTAAAATGTTAGTAGAAATCAACAGTTACCATACTTAATAAATGTTATGTTGCTGCTCCAATGTACACACTTCTAAATTTTGTCTGCCATTTATGTCAGTATACCATACAATTGGATTGATTTCTTTTTTTAAAAAAATATACCTTGACTTTGAGGCCTTGAGGGGATATATTTAGTTTGGCTATATTTAGTTTGACTTTGCCAGCCTTGAAGAGGGAAAACCTTTTTTTTTTTTTTGCTTTCATTTTTCAACAATAAATTATAGACAAATTGCAAAAAGAAACAGTTCAAAAACTGAATAAATGTTAGACGTTTGCAATCAACCTATTGACCCTAGTCTGTATTTCTTTGAATTAATGAGACTCTTATAGGCATTAGTAATTTTAAAATAAGAAACAGGTCCTGAGAAAGCATCTTTAAGTGGATTTTTATAGATTATTATTACAGTAATTAATTACTATAATATTGCTTTCTCATCCATCAAAGTGACTTATACAAGATAAAATACATAAGTTACAATCAAATTCTTATAAAAGTTTCTATTTGTATCACAGCAGCTTTAGTAAAAATGCATTCCTACTTATAAGGCTTGGGGAAATGCAAATGTTCTACTACTTCAGAAGAGACATTATACATGAACTAGGTCAACTGTTGAAGAATGATATTAAGATTGTGATGTTACCACCAAAGAATTGCTATCCCTAGTCACTTTACAACAAACTCCTACATATCTTTGTAATTGCTAATCAGAGGAAGTTGATCTTCAGGTATCTTTGTTACTAGTCATTCAAGTCTTTTAATATATACATTAATGTTTTGAATGATGTTCAGAGACAAATGAAGTATCACTGTAATTCTTTCAAGATTGGTGACATATTCCATATGGATAGCTCCAGGAAGTTTCTGAGAAGCTTTCAAAGCCACTGTTTATAAATATATTGCATCAAATAATATCTCTTATGAAATAAGGATTAATTGCTGCCCAAATATCTTTATTTAGAAGAAGGCGCTACAGTTAGTATAGTAACCATAGCTGACAAAAAGTATGTTGTACCAGGATAATCATTTCAGTCTCTGAAGGCAACACCAAAATTGAATGCATCCCAGACCAAGACAGTACAACTCAAAGATTCTCATTGTGTCTATTTCTGACTTCAGGCAAAATTTCACAGTTTTAATTGTTGATTTCTGAATGTGTTCAGTCAGTCTCTAGATCAGAAACTTGCTGAATATTTCCAGGAAACGTGGTATCCATATAATTACAGCTATAGGAGTTAACTATTTCCATTACATGGAATAATGCAATATAGAATTTAAAAGGAGTAAATAAAAACCAGCTCCAGTATATGAGGAGAAAAACAATCAAAGATGTGTGGGGGGGAGATGTCATGCCCAAGAAGTGGGCTCAGGGACATCGGCAGACTGGGGTGTGGAGGACGCTGGAGACACTTAAATCTATAGTTTCCCAAATGTGACACTATCGGATCATTCCTCTGTCATCACAAAGGCCTCCCCAACCAACAAGGGTTTTAGAAAATGTGACAGACTACACAAGCCATAGTACAAAGTTCCTGTGGGCTACAAATAAGGAGCAAAAACCACCTGGACATGGCAAATTGACTGTCTCCTCATCATGCCAGTAATGCAAAAGGGACAGCAGCTGTCCATGCTCAACCAGGAGAGGATTCAGACAATGTGGCAACCACCATTTCATTGCTGGAAGTAGTCATCTCCATGCACTGTGTTCTGTATCTCTGATTCCTGTTAGCGTCTTGACCTGAGTTTGTTCCTGAGTCAGACTTTGGCTCACCCATTGGCATTCCAAAACTATGCTATGCTCTCAACGTCAGACCATTTAACTTTGCTAACATCTCTTTGGCTCTTAGCAAGTTCATCTTGTGTTGCTTACTCCTAAGCTGTGATTCAAGCACACCCTGGCACACTCTGCTTGGTGCCAACTTCCCAGAAAACTTTGCATACACATCCTGCCTGGCAGGTGCTCCAGCATTCATCCTTGCTTCAAAAGCTGGACCACAAAAATGGCAACACATGAAGAGGAATAATGGATGTGATGGAAGGAAGGAAGAATCGCAAGGTTAGGAAAATATAGAAAACTATAGTAAAAGGTAATGATATGAAATAAAAATATAAAGGTTTCCCTGTCAGTTATGTCTGATTCTAGGGCATGGTATTCATCTCTATTTCTTGGCCAAGGGAGCCAGTGAAGACAATTTCCATGGTCATTTGGCCAGCATGGCTATATGACAAAGTCGCACAGAACACAGTTACCTTCCCACTGAATTGGTACCTATTAATCTTCTTGCATTTGCATGCTTTCAAACTGTAGGTGGGCAGGAGCTGGGGCAAGTAATGGGAGCTCATTCCATTGCATGGAGCTTTGTGGGATTCAATTTTTTTTACTACCGGTTCTGTGGGTATGGTTGGTGGGTGTGGTATGGCTTGGTGGGCATGGCTTGATGGGTGTGGCAGGGGAAGGATACTGTAAAATCTCCATTCCCACCCCATTCCAGGGGAAGGATATTGTAAAATCTCCATTTCCCTCCCCAATCCAGGGAAAGGTTACTGCAAAATCCCCATTTCCTCCCAATCAGCTGGAATTCAGGAGGCAGAGAATAGGTGGGGGCGGGGCCAGTCAGAGGTGGTATTTACCGGTTCTTCGAACTACTCAAAATTTCCGCTACTGGTTCTCCAGAACTGGTCAGAACCTGCTGAAACCCACCTCTGGTCTGGAATTCAGGCTGTCAGGTCTCTAGCTGACAACCTTAGCATCTTTAATCAGTGAGCCATCGTGCTCCTGGTTTGAAGTAGATGTAGCTATATTTCAAATTTATATGAGCTATATTTTTCTTATTCTCATATCTTTAATTGCCTACTGCTACTATTAGTTACTCTCTTTCTGAACATCTTTACCCTAAAAACAATGGCTTGCATGTTGATTTCACAGTGCCACACTAAATAAAATACTCTAGATTTACTTTAATTTCAAGCACATTTACAAAGAGATATTTCATATTTTAAGAAATGCATCATCAAAGCAGGGGTGTATATTTTCTTTATAACTAATGTTTCCTCATATGCAATTATTAATTAATTTGGAATATCCATTGTGCTTGTAGTATCAAGCAGGTACATTTAAACCTATGTACTTGTCTTATATATATCCACAAGCAGAGAACATTTATCTGCCTTCTTGAAATGCATAAACTATATCGGAATCAGAAATCTACTTTAATGGCTTTTATAAAAGATTGTGCCTAATACAGTTTTTTTTTCTTAAACATACAAAGTCATTTAACAGTGGGGACAAAATATAAATTTGTGATTCAGTCAGGATATTTTAGATTACTACTTGTGTGACTATCCTTTTAAAAACGTTTTCTAATCATTTGGGATGATAAAGGAGAAATTTCATTTCCACAGTATTATAACATTCTCCTTCATATAGCAGTACAATATTAATAAATTACATCTTCAACATTTTAATGCTGCATTTTAAGTTCTGCCCAGTTACATTAGTGTCACACGCATCTGCTTTCTTGAGCAACCAGATTTCCAGAAATAGAAACCCAGTGAATTTTAGTGCCAATTTTAGCTTACTTTTGTCATTGTTGATGCATAGCCCACCAGAAGGAATTTCCATAGCATAGCAGAAAATTGGGATATATAATCTATAGCTTTTCATGCATTCCCCATGCTAAAATGATGTTATGGTTTGGCAGGCTTGCTTACCAGGCACACAAGCATCTTATCTGAGCTATTTTTATGTGATAAATTTTTGTAACGCTATGTGCCAGCCAGAGATATCATGGAATAGAAATCCAAAGCAAGTATTTGGTCTGGTCAGCAACCATAACATCGAAGGACTTGAAGGATTTTTTTCACTGCCACATTGGAATCACATCAGCAGCAGCATCTAGGCGTACCAAGTTAAAATGGGATAAAAGCATATAAGAAACAAAAAATAAAAAGAGAAAAAAAATCAAGTAAGACCACCATATGTAGTAGCAATATACAGGAAAAATAACTCAGTTATTAAATATAGCATCAAACCTTGATCATACAGATCAAGTTCAGTTCAGCATTCCATCACTAATTTAAATATACAGCCAGTTCAAATATGAAAGCAAAAATATATAATCAATCCATCACCATATTAACAAATTTACAAACATCTGAATAGGATAAATTGCCTAGCAATGGACTGTGTCTTCATAAATATTTTCTAGAGACATGCTAATTCTAGAGAAAATGTAATAAGTTCTGTATATAGCTACAGAAAGAATGTAGTTTCTGACGGCTCCCTTACTATCACTGCTACAGTGTCTATAACATAATAAATTTCTGGACCATTTTCAACTCAATCCAATGTCAAGAAGATTCCTGTGTCTTTCTGCCTATGGAATTCATATATGACTATTTTTGAAAAGAGGAGGGAAATCTCATCATGTGCTTTATAAAGAAACAAACTTGCAGATTAGTCTCAGGATTCAATATGTGTTCTGTTTTGTTTTGTTTTGTTTTGTTTTTTTGTTTGTTTTTGTGTGTGTCAATATATCACAGGATATGTGCTCTGCTTTGCTCTGAAATTTCATTGGCTATTTTACCTGTGACTTCTTCCTGTTTTTTGCAGTGTGCTGTGTTCATAGCAGGTTGATAGGAAGTCAAAGTTAGATACGAGGGCTAGTAGTTTAAATTTTGGATTAAGAGTAAGATGACTCAGATCCAGGTCCAAGTTTGTTAGCCGGAGAAACTCTGCCCCCCCTCTCTTAACCAACCAATCTACCTACCTATCTACCTACTTACCTACCTACCTATCTCACAGGGTCATAACTGTGAGAATAATAAGAGGAGGAAGCATTGCATATGGAACAGAGATGCCATCAATAAATCAACTAAGCCATGCAGTGTGGTATGGTGGTTAAAGTGTTGGATTCAGATCAGGAAGACTCTAGTTCAAATCCACCCTTAGTCCTGGAAGCACAGCCTTGAAAGCAGGTGACTTTTTGATTCATTCCTTTCTTTAGGTGTAATTTACTTTATAGGTTTTGTTGTATGAGAATAGGAAGAAAGAGTTTCTAAAGGAAAGACTGGATGTAATAAATAGGTAAATAAACAAACAAACAGACAGATGACAAGGAACTGTTTCATCCAATACTTCATATTGAATAAGATAGGATACCTTATCCACATCAGTACTCTGCTGTATCATTATGCAATTCACTAATCTACAGTTAGACATTTATTTAAGGGTGGTTTTATAGCATGGATATTGCCTCAATGCAGGATCAGTGCAAATGATCTATTGTTTTTAGCAGTGTGATGTATAGGACAATCTACCTTACCAAAGATCAACTGATACAAGCATCTCAGTCTGATTCAGGGTCATTGAAGCTATTTTGCTGTTCCCATTTTTATAGTATAGTAACCTAGATTTCTGAATCTATAACCTGTAACTCCATATCCAAGGGAGAATTTGGGCAGTCTATATAAACTTGCATGTTCTATGGTGACCCAACAAGCTTTACTTTAAATTTACGTTTTACCATTGAATGTAGAAAAGGATAACTAACATTTAATGAGGGTGGCCTATCTATAGGTAGAGTAATAAAGCATAGGAGAGAAAGCATACCTTGAACAGCAGATCAATTTGGTAAGTAGGGTTTTGTCTATAATAGGAAATAATAGCAGCCTATACCATATTTTGCAGTTCTCAAATCATTGGGAAACCTATTACATGTACTATTAAACTCATGTAAAAGAGGGTACCATTAATATATTTGTGTTTCCAAGAAGCAGATCAATATTCAAGAGGGAATCTGTGTTAAACAAAGCATTCAGTGCAAATATGGAAAAATCAATTAAGTGAAAGATAAAATGTCTATCTTGTTAATTATATACTGGGTTTAAAACTGTGTTTTTATTACTCTGTTGATTTTTAAATTTAAATTAAACCTGAAGCTATTTGCATGGCAATAATCTGCGTTGTTGTATTTAGTAGAGGCTTAATTGTCTTCCTTTAAAATATGAAGATATTCAATCAATTTATTTTTGCCTAGGAAAGTGTAAAAGCTAGTGCTAAAAAGCTGAATGGAAACTATAGCATGAGTTTGGGGAATTATCTCACATTCGGTATTGGGTCTGGTTTAAAATTAGAGTTAAGATGGATAAAATTCACTCCTACTGAAAAAATCCCAGATATCTCAGGTCTATTTCTATGCCATGTAAGCTGCTAAGAGTGTTAGCACCATAGATGATGATGATGATGATGATGATGATGATGATGATGATGATGATATGAAGGGGCAGCTGAAGAACAGCGGACCAATGAGGAAGAGGACCAGTTGTCCATGGGTCTCAGAATATCCCTCAGGAAATAGGAACCTGCTTTATGCTGAGTCAAACCATTGATCTATTTTATCACAGTATCATCTAGGCAGGAAGTATCCATGGTTTGAACCCAAACTCATTTTTTGCTCCTCTTAGAGACAGATATTGAAACCTTACATATGAACACCAGGTGTTCAACTGCTGTGTTTCAATAGAATAGAATAGAATAGAATAGAATAGAATAGAATAGAATAGAATAGAATAGAATAGAATAGAATAGAATAGAATAGAATAGAATAGAACAGAATATTTTATTGGCCAAGTGTGTTTGGACACACAAGGAATTTGTCTCCGGTGCATAAGCTCTCAGTGTACATACAGTACAAACAACAAAGTAATATAATCATAAGATACCGGTAAGAGAAGGTAGTAGAAAAGATGAGAAGGATACTAGTAATAGAGTCATACTACATGGGTAAATATCCTTAGGCATAAGACAGTGCTGTGAGAATTAGGTTTCAGTGGAGTGATGGCATGAAGAAAAAACTGTCTCTGTGTCTAGTTGTTTTGGCAAGCAGTGCTCTATAGTGGCTCTATTATTTTTTCTGAATTTAAATTCAGACACTAAATTTCTTCAATAGGCTCAATATAATTAACAGGAAGTAACACTCAGTAGCAGGAAATGAATATACCAGTGCTGGTGGTCTTTTTACACATTTGATGGTCAATACATTTTTTTTTAAAGCTCACTTTCGTATGAAGAGGAACATATGTCTCTGTCAATGAACTCAAGGAGCTTTCTCTGTGATCTCACTTGTCCTTTGATTGAATTTAGCAAAATTCACTATTGTAGAATACAACGACTTGAAATTTTGAAGGGATTCAAATGAAGGCAAAATTGTTTAAGTAAATGGTCCTCAACATTCTGACACGTCTCATCTCAGGAGAGAAGCTAGTAATTTAAAACAATCAGCAACTCATATTTACACACTGTAACATTTCTGTTGGCTTGTTATAGATTTTATGGTTATATTTGTCATTGCTGAATGTAAGAGGGCAGTGGATATTGCTAATTTTATGAGGGACAAGCCTCTTCAGAAATCAGTGATTATTAACACAAGCTTGTAGGTAAATATTTTATAACTTGGGAATCTAAGGTGAAACCACTCCAAGATTACACAAATCAAAAAAAGAAAAAAAGAAAAAAAAAGAAACGTGTTTTAAAACTTAAATTCATTGGATTTAGTTCCAGATATCTATATATTCACTGATAATTTCCACATTCATCAAGTCCAATGTAGAATTATGTGAAGGAGGCATAGTACAAATGTGAAACCATAACCTCACAAGCAACAATAATTATCTTACAAATAGGCTATGGGTAGATAACTGAAATGTTTCCTCTGAGTTGGAGAAAGTACATCAACTTATAAGTGAAGATGTTTTATTTCAAATTTATTTTCAGAAGGTCATCTGATAACTCAACACCTACAGGGAAAAAAGAGAGAAGCATTTAGGACAAAATATAATTTGATTTTGGAGCAGTGATGGAGTCAGTAGACCAGATTTAGTTAGCCAAGCTTGCACATTTAGGTGGTGAATGCTCCCACAGGAATCCCTATCCTTTTATAAAGTCTGTCCTGGTACTTTCATTTATTCTGTCCCATCACTGAGGAACTCCAGTGCTCCTGCGCAGTCCCTTCTAAAGTGGAGAGCAATGAGAACCTTAAAATCCATGCCTTGCATGAGGACTAAACAACCTGGAATTTTGAGGCAGTTCCCCAAAGTTTCCAAGAGGTAAAGGAAAAGGAAGAGGTAGCTATCTTCTCTTCAAATAAGTGTTCCATAGAGTCTTCTTTAACAAGTTTTATTGAAAGAGTATGGGAGAAAAATATACATTTCAGCAACTAGATTTATTTTACATTTAAAACTTGACTGATTTTTCAGTTCATTAGTGTGGATCTTTTCATAATGACTTTCAGTTGAACTGGTGCGCTTGCTGTTCCTTTTCCAAAGAATGGAGGAATATGTAAAGAGGTTTTTTTCTGAATATTTCTCTAGCTCTAAACGCTATTACATAGGGTGAATCTCCCAACTGTCATTTTAAATTTTGCTGAGACATTTTGGGTCTTGTCTCATGCTTTCCTCTGAAGAAAGATGAGGGATGAAACAGTATGGCTCACTTGTTGAAAAGGTGTATTGGAACTTAATCTAATATTCTGTGGTTCTGTCCAGTGCTTAGTTTGCTGTTTTAAAAGTTAAAATAGAAAGTGCTTTCAGTATAAAATTAATAATCAGAATTCAGTCCTACGGTAGTTAGAATATGTAATGCTTCATTCAAGTCAAGGCTGTAGGAAGAGCAAAATATAAAGTTTCACTTCTGAAACTATTTATAAATTATTTAGTAAAATTAATTGATTACTGAACTAATAATTCTAATTTTTGACTAACTTTCACAACACCTGGAACTCTAAAATATATTTCTCACTAAGAACTTTTATTCTATTACATTTCAACAGATGAACAAGCAGGGTATGATTGTATGCTGAAGTCAATTATCTTTTAAGTTTAAGTGTTGATTGAATTCTTTTCTTGCAGCAGGAAATCTGGAACAACGCTTCTCCATTTTATTGGTATTAACTGCACACCTGCACTAAGAGTTGCTAGTATAAGATGGATTATAATTGAATTATAAATTTAGTACAGAGGAACATCCGTTTGGCAGGATGGCTGAGGGATGAAATATATTTCCCAAACATTGGTAGTTGGCAATGTTCTCAGCATATTATCTTATGCCCATAGCTACAGTAAGGCAATTGTCAATTACAAAAACAAACTCATAAGCAGAAAGATAGTTCACACCAATGATTGGGCGTTATAGCAAATACATAAAACTAAAAAAAAAAAAAAACCTTATTTATTGCCTAGTGTTTTCAGCTGATTAAAACAGCAGGCTAAAGGCCTTCACATTTCTCAATTCAAAACCTTTCTTCTGTTTCTGTTGTGTTGTATCTCTGCCCTAAACAAGCAATCAAAAGATACATTAGATTGTGAACATTTAAATAAATATTCATAGGAATGGGGAAGCTTTAAAACATGCACAATACATACATTTAGGTATATTTATAATATAAATAATACATTGTTCTGTGTGTTTCTCTTTGATTTATACACGTGTTTCTGCCTTCTTTAAAAATAAAATATTTATTTCATAACAAAATATATCTTTTTTTCTCCCAAGCAAAAATCCAGATTTCTTTTAATGTAGAAATTTATCTATAGTTGAGTTTTTTTTAAATACGACTTAGTCATACATACCCCACATTCTTTCATCAAGCATGTCAAATAAATTATGCAGAAAATATTTCTGTAGACATATGACAATGGTGACAGGTATACAAGTTTAAAGTAACTTTTATTTTTCCCATTATTATCTTTCTGTTCAATCATATTCATAAGTCAACGTATTTCATATGACTGAGTAGAAAGATAATCATAGGAAAAAGAAAAATCATGTGAGAAGCTTTAAGAAACTTTTAAAAAGGAAATTATGGTGGATTTAAGGCGATAAAAGTGTATGACTCCTGGAATGGAATTTTGCAGGCTAACTCTACCCACAGTCTGGTGTTCAATCCTGATGCGGTTTGAGGTTGATTCAGACTTCTTTCCTTCTGAGGTCAGTAAAATGAGGATCCAAATTGTTGGGGGCAATATGCTGACATTGCAAACTGCTCAAAGTGTGTAATGGTATATTAGTCCAAGTGCTATTGCTATAACATAGAACAGGTGAATCGGTAGCCTGCTGCACAGCAATTGGTATTGTTATCTCTAGTCTTTCTATATCCTTTGTTAACCATGCCCAACCATGCCAATATTGGTCCTGCTTCAAAAATTAGGGCTTAATGCTATGAGTTAAGGCAAACTGGGTTTCTTTTAATGAGATTTTCTATGTCAGTTTTGGAAAATGGGAAGTATTTATTTCATAGACTTTTACCCTGTCTTTTATTATTTTATAAGTAAGTCAAGGTAGCAGACATATATAATACTTCCTCCTCTTCCTGTTTTTCCCACAACAACAATCTTGTAAAGTCAGTTGACCTGAGATATGATAACAGGCCCAAAGTCACCCAGTTGGCTTTATACCTAAGGTAAGACTAGAATTCACAGTCTCCTAGTTTCTTAGATATATATGCAAAGTAAAATAGTGCCTCATATTGCATCATATATGTCTAAGACTCAGATTTGCACACATACAAACTTCATGACTTGGATTTGACTGGGCTGCCATTAAAATAATTAAATCTTTACTTGAATTATACATATCTTAGACCTTCACATGTAGCTGCAGAAGTCAGTTTGTGCTGATATAATTGATGTCACAGTTTTGTTGTTTGACTTCTGATGAAAGATTATGTGCAAAGATCTGACTGGGACTTTCTGCTATTAAACAACTGCATATGTAGAGGTAGCCCTTGACTTACGATCACAATTGAGCCCAAAATTTCTGTTGCTAAGAAAGACAGTTGTTAAGTGAGTTTTGCCCCATTTTATGACCTTTCTTGCCACAGCTGTTAAGTGAATCACTGCAGTTGTTAAACCGGTATTATGGTTAAGTGAATCTGGCTTCCCCATTGACTTTGCTTGTCAGAAGTTCGCAAATGTGATGTCATGATCCCGGGACATTGCTACCATCATAAATACATTCCAGTTGCCAAGCGCCTGGATTTTGATCATGTGACCATGGGAATGCTGCAACAGTTGTAAGTGTGAAAAGTCACTTTATTTCAGCATTGTTGTAACTTCAAATGGTCACTAAAATAATTATTGTAAGTCAGGGACTACCTCAGTGGTGAAATCCAAATTTTTTTTACTACTGGTTCCATGGGTGTGGCATGGTGGGCGTGGTATGGCTTGGTGGGCGTGGCAAGGGAAGGATATTACAAAATCTCCATTCCCATCCCACTCCAGGGGAAGGATACTGCAAAATCTCCATTCCTACCCCACTCCAGGGGAAAGATACTGCAAAATCCCCATTCCCTCCCCACTCCTGGGGGGAACGATATTGCAAAATCTCCATTCCCACCCCACTCCTGGGGCAGTCAGAGGTGATATTTACTGGTTCTCCGAACTACTCAAAATTTCTGCTACTGGTTCTCCAGAACTGGTCAGAACCTGCTGAAACCCACCTCTGCATGTCACTATTGTGTTTTTCCTTAGAACTGTTCTCTTCCAAAAGAGGGTGACTCACTTTATGCCACTTACTTGGCACATAACCAGGGGCTGGGATTGCAATAAGTCAGCTCAGCAATGCAATTATCATCACTATTAATATTAAGCAGCCTCTGTGTGAGTCATCAAGTACCGTTCAAAACTCACAATTCTTAAAGTGTTGCTGTAGCACATAAAGGAGTCAGCTGGGGGGGGGGGGTTTATACATAAATAACACAAAGGGTAGGAATAAATCAATATTGCCTATTCTGTTTCCTTCAGTAAAACTCATGATTGTAATTGAACCTCCTTGAAACAAGAAGAATTTGAATGCTGAATTTAAAGTATTCAAAAATTATAATCAGAAGCGTGAGATTTTATTGTACAGGCCATCCACAACTTACAACCATTCATTTACTGGTGCTCATTTGAAGTTACAATGGCACTGAAAAAAGTGACATGACTGTTTTTCACATTTATGATCATTGTAGCATCCCCATGGTCACGTGATCAAATTTTGGATGCTTGGCAACTGGTATTTATTTAAGGCAGTGTGCAGTGTCCCAGGATCATGGGATCAGGGGTGAAATACTCCCAGTTCGGACCGGATGACCCGGTCATCGATGGAGGCGGGTGGTTCGGAGAACCAGTAGCAAAAATCCCTGCCCCCCCCACCATGCCCAGCTGAGTTGCACAATCATCAGAGGCTTTTTTTTAACTTTTAAAAGCATTTTTTCTACAACCTCTTCGGTCGAAAAAATGCTTTTAAAAGTTAAAAATAAGCCTCTGATGATCGCGCGGCTCAGCTGGGGTCATCAAAGGCTTTTAAAAGCATTTTTCTACAACCTCTGCAGAGGTTGTAGAAAAAATGCTTTTAAAAGCATCTGATGATTCCAGCTGAGTTGCCTGATCGTCAGAGGCTTTTTTTTCTTTTAAGTGCCTCTGCCGATCAGGCAACTCAGCTTGGATTGTCAGAGGCATTTAAAAGAAAAAAAGCCTCTGCTGATCAGGCAACTCAGTTGGGATCGTCAGAGCCTTTTGAAAGCATTCTTTTACAACCTCTTCGCCAAAGAGGTTGTAGAAAAAATGGTTTAAAAAGTTTTTTTTTAATGGCCATGCCCACCCAGTCACATTACCCTCCCCCAAGCCACGCCTACAGAACCGGTAGTAACAAATTTTAGATTTCACCACTGCATGGGATCACCTTGTGCGACCTTCTGACAAGCAAGTCAATGGGGAAACCAGATTCACTTAACAATTGCTGTTGTGATTCACTTAACAGCTGTTACAAGAAAGGGCGTAAAATGGGGCAAAACTCACTTAAAAACCATCTTGCTTAGCAACAGAAAATTTGGGCTCAATTGAGGTTGTAAGTTGAGGACTACCTGTATTAATATTGATTGCCTTACTTGGGGCTTCACAAATTATATACATGATGTAGATATTACAATATAATGGTATCATTTACCGAAAGCCTTGCAAAGATTGCCATGAAAAATTAGTGTTCCTATTTTTTCCCTTCTATCTTTCTCCTTTTTTTCTCTTGTTGGTTTCCTTCCTCTCATCGTAGAAAAGATGCCCACACGGTTTGCAGAGTCTTAGACATATGTTCCCTTTCACATTATTTAGACTTTTGTATATTTGTTCATTATTTTTGTGGATGATAGATAGGATTAACTCTTTCTTCCGTAGCTGCTCTATTCCCTCTAAAGGCCATCTACACAACAGTTGGGAGAAGGAAGATCCCAAAGGAGCAAATTGACACTTCTTTTTCTAAACTTTATTTTTTTTATTCCCCTTTGTGGTTTTCATAAATGACTCAAGGCATATCTATGTTCCTCCTCTTATTTTTCCCACATCAGCAACCCTGTGAGGGTGAGTTGGGCTAAGTGAGGATAACTCGCCCAAAGCCACTCAACCAATTTCCATGCTTAAAGCAGGACTGGAACTCACCATCTCTTGGAGCTTTAACCACTTGATCCCAACTGTCTATCAACTTTAAAGCAGGGAACTAATAATCTGCACTGCATTGGCCAAATTGAAACTAATGGGACTTCATCTAGAATAGAATAGAATAGAATAGAATAGAATAGAATAGAATAGAATAGAATAGAATAGAATAGAATAGAATAGAATAGAATAGAATAGAATAGAATAGAATAGAATAGAATAGAATAGAAGTCTTTATTGACCAAGTGTGATTGAACATCCAAAGAATTTGTCTTTGGTGCATATGCTCTCAGTGTACATAAAGAAAAAATAAAATATATTTGTCAAGAATCATAAGATACAACACTTAGTGATAGTCATAGGATACTAATAAGCAATCAAATCATACTAGGAAACAATAAAAAGAATATAAGTTGTAAAGATACAAGCAACATGGATATAGGCATAAGTGGGAAGAGATAGGTACTAGTAAGATGACAAGAAGAATAGTAATACAGTCTTAGTAGTTAATTTGACAATGTTGTAGGAATTAGTTGTTTAGCAGAGTGACAGCATTCAGGGAAAAACTGTCCTTGTGTCTTGTTGTTCTGGTATGCAGAGCCCTAACTCTTGTCTAACTTATCTAGCCCACAAGCTGTGAAATCCAAGTCCTGGGTGTAAGAAGAAGGTTCTGAATGTACATATTTATGCAACTTCAAAGTTAGACTATTCTAACAGCAAAGGACAACTCTGAGGCTTATTGAACGTTTAATATTCCTTTCTTCCTTCCAGACAGAAATATATGAAGCTGAAAATGGTTGCACATTAAGATGCAATTCACTGTTGATACTCTCTTGACTGCTTTACGAAGTAACAGAACCGGGGGCGGGGATGGAGGGGAGAGGGACTTTTTAAATGTTAAAGCTTTCCTTTGGGCTTCTGGAAAGATCATTACTGCATGTACATGTACCGAGACTTTAGATTATCAAACCCTTGGGTTGGCTTTGCTGTAGATTTCCAGTTCATAGAGCACTATTACAGCTCACTTATTTCTATTCAGGCTGGAGACAGCAACTTATTTGTTAATTATTCTGCAGCAGGAGATTGTTTTTTTCTCTCTCTTTTTTTTCCTGGTTTGTTTTGGAGGCAAGAAAGTTGCCATTTATGCTTACATTTCCATCTAAGAATTAAGGGATCAGGAAATATAGGAAAACTGAACCAAATATCAAGTAGAGGCTCCTTGTTTTCAAAAATTAAAGCAGCAGTCCTTTGTTGGGCTCAAGGGACTGCTTCAAAACCAGATCCTGACTGTCTCTGCATGGATGTGGAGCAGGGGTGAAATGCTACTGGTTCGCACCGGTTCATCTGAAGTGGTATTTCCGACGATCAGCTGTGCCGCGCGATTTCTAGCAAATCTAAATTGGACGGTGCTATATGTTCTAAGCGAGTGGGCTGCAGAATGACTGAGGAGGCACTCGGCAACAGGTAACCTTTTATTATCTCAACAGTAATTACTAACAGCAACAAGAACAAGAACTAGAAGCCGCGCCAGTTGACAGCTCCTTTTTTTCCTGGCTGTCAATGGCTTGGCCAATCAGAAAACTGCTTGACCTTCTACGCCTCCCACTAGGGGGACAGCTCCTGAAAGGACTTGGAACACTACACTCGGCACAACTGTTCCCCCCCTCGCTGTTCTACTTACCTTCAAATGGTTCCTTTTTCTGCACAAAGCACATGTTTGGTGCACACTGTACATGTGTGCATGCACAGTGCGTGTTTGGTGTGCACCGCGCCTGCCCATGTAGTGTGCACTTGGCGCACACTGTGCAGTTTGTGTCTGGTGTGCACTGTGTATGTGCATGCACAGTGTGTATCTTATGTGCACTGCACATGCACATGCGCAGCATGCATCTGGCACACACTGCGCATGCGCAGGCAGCGAACCAGTAGCAACCCGCAGAGGATTTCACCACTGATGTGGAGGCATGGTTACTTGGCTTCCCTGGGGAAAAAACATCCCAGTTGCCAAGGGCCCGACTTTTGATCATGTCCTGGTAGGGATGCTGCAGTGAGGACCCATTCTAAGCACTTTTTCATAGTGCCGCTATAACTTCAAACAGTCATTAAATGAATGGTTGTAAGTCAAGGAGTACCAGTATGTCATTCTAACAATAGACAGTTACAATTCTATATATACTTACCTAATGCAAATATTATTCAAGTATGTATGATATACATTTCTAACAGGTTTATACAGCTATCATTTTTAAAAAACCTACTGTATTCTTCACACAGGTAGTTCTCAACTTAAAACCACTTGCTTAATGACCACTCAAACATATGACGGATTTGAAATTCTGTGTCGCTGCAATGTCCACAAGAAAAAAATTGGTTACAAAATTATAGATGTCAACTTGTGCCAATTTTTGGAAAAATACATTTACTCACATACTTATCGGCTCTCCACTCATGTAAATTAGGGAATGACCCTAACAGTCTGAGATTATGTATTTTCATAACAGGGATGTTATTATTCACAATTAATGTCAGTATTATTTTTAATTTATTGTATGTCTATTGCTGGTCAATGATAGCAATAGACATATATTGTTTATATTCTATTCTATTCTACTCCTGTAATTTTTCTCCTGTTCTCAAAGTTATTTTATTTATTTTATTTGTCAAGCATGTATAAGATAACAGATATAAGTATAAACATGATTATGAATGCATAAAATGGATACGAATAAATGGGGACAGTAGGACAGGGACAGTAGGCACATTGGTGTGCTTATGCACGCTCCTTACAGACCTCTTTGGAATGGGGTAAGGTCAACAGTAGACAGTCTAACGTTAAAGTTTTGGGGGTTTGGGGATGAAACCACAGAGTCAGGTAGTGCATTCCAGGCATTGACCACTTTGTTACTGAAGTCATATTTTCTGCAATTGAGTTTGGAGTGGTTTACCTTAAGTTTGTATCTATTGTGTGCTCATGTATTGTTGTGGTTAAAGCTGAAGTAGTCATTGACATTATAGCAGATAATTTTATGTACTACACTTATGTCAGACCAAAGGCGGCATAGTTCTAAATTGTCTAAGCCCCAAATTTCAAGCCTGGTGGCATAAGATATTCTGTTGCGAGCAAAGGAGTGGAAGACTCTTCTTGCAAAATATCTCTGGACTCTCTCAATTGTATTAATGTCTGATATGCAGTGCGGGTTCCAGACAGATGAGCTGTATTCGAGAATTGTCTAGCAAAGGTTTTGTATGCTCTAGTTAGCAGTGCAATATCACCAGAGAAGAAGCTACGCATGATTAGGTTAACAACTCTTAATGCCTTTTTGGCGATATTGTTACAGTGGGCTCTATGACAGATGCACACTTCTGTGGCCACATTTTGGGCACTTGGCAACTAGCTCGCATTGACAAGTGGTTGCAGCATCCTGCAGGCTCCATTTTACAGATTTTTTTCTTGCCATTTTCAATATCCTGACATTAGGATAAGGAGTTGTTGCACCAAGAAAGGAAGGGTGAATAGAGGACAATGCAAAAGAATTGAACCAGGGAAGAAGGCAAGAAGATCCTTTTAGGTTTTAGAACAACGGTTGAATTAATTAGGCAAGTTGCCTTCTAGGCTTCTAGTACAAACCACAGCATCTCATTGTGACATCATAATGCAAACTCTTTCATATTTGCATCCGATATAATACACAGGAATATAAGCAGCATGTTTGCATAATTTTGTTGCAATGCATATTTGGCATTGAGGGCCCTTGCTCTCAATGTGGACATCAATGAAAGTCCCAAAATCTCAATTGCCTCCATGCTTTTTAAATCAGAGATACAGTATCTGCAGTCATGTGCACTGGCTAATCATTTCTTTGTTTCTTTGTTTCAACTGTGTCTTTGATTTTTCTTCTGGGAATGTAGCAATTTTGACCTTCCTATTCACCTCCCCACACTAGTAAAAAGAAGTTGTATTCTTACCTGGTAAATACAATTCAAGACATGGCACCGTTTTTTGTTTTTTTTAAATAGATATTTCCTGTGTGAAGCTGGTTGCAACTATTTGGACATCTCAGTCAGTGATGGGATTCACAAAATTTTACTACCTGTTCTGTGAGCATGGCTTGGTGGGTGTGGCATGGCTTGGTGGCATGGCTTGGTGGACGTGGCATGGCTTGGTGGGCGTGGCTTGGTGGGCATGGCAGGGGAAGGTTACTGCAAAATCTCCATTTCCTCCCAATCAGCTGGGACTTAGGAGGCAGAGAATAGATGGGGGCGGGGCCAGTCAGAGGTAGTATTTACTGGTTCTCCGAACTATTCAAAATTTTTGCTACCAGTTCTCCAGAACTGGTCACAACCTACTGAAACCCACCTCTGATTTCAGTCTATATTTTGTATAACCCTGAATATCATGTAGAAAGCCTGATAAAAGATTTTCTTAGACTTTTGGCTATTTTCTTCTATTTGAATCCTCGAACTCTGCTGTTGCTTAAAAAGTAGTTTAGGATCAGATCCAGGATACCTTAAAGCAGTGGTCCCCAGCCTTTCAGACCTCAGGGACCACTAACTTCATAATTTTAAATCCCATGGACCACTAATATGATCTGCCTAATGACCTAAGTGGGCATGGCTAAGTGGTAATGTGACTGGGTGGGCGTAACCAACTCAATGTCACTTACATCATGGGGCACCTTGCCAGCCTCTCTTCACCCCTCCCCTGCCAGCCACTCCTCCCCTCCCCACCTGGGTTCCTTAGGGCCCCAACAGGAAGCAGTTGTTGGAGCTAAGCAGCCACCACAAGAAAGAGTTGGCAAAACAGCTGGCTCAGTTCAAATTGGATCTGGCCAAGAAGGAGGCTCAGCAGAAGCACCTCACTGAGGACTATGAGCATAGGCTTTCCAAGCAGAGGGAAGACCTGCAGAAGTGGAAGGCTAGGTACCGGCACCTGGATGCTCAGCAGGCTGAGATGGTCAGCCAGTTCCAGGCCATGATGCAGTCCCACTGGAACAAGGTCCTCCAGCTCTTTGCCACCAGCGGCAGTTCCATCCAGCCTTCACCCAAAGCCCCGCACCAGGAGGCTGAAGCAGACCCCAAGTCAGAATTTCTGTCCCCCTTCGACCCACACAAAAAGACTCCGAAGGGGGAAACTCTCTGCAGCAACACAAACATTCATTGCACGTATCTGTCCCAGGGACTGTAGTTTGAGGACCCCTGATTTAGTGCAATATAAAAACTGCAAATAATTTTTCTGCACACCACCAAAATTTTCTTGCGGACCACCAGTGGTCCATGGACCACCAGTTGGTGACCACTGTGTTCAAGAACATTGTAAAAGAACAGAGCATCACCATTACACTCTGCTTTTATCATGCAGTTCATCCCAAATTCTACATACCATGGTCACAACAAAATTATTTCCGTGGTCTGAGACTACTTAGGTAAAAAAGAATCTGATGGCTTAAAAGAAAAACAAGATAATTGTTCTAACTACCACAGATTAAGAGTTAACTAGGAAGTAACACACTAAATGTATCATTTGCATTACACTAATTAGTTAAGAAGATCAGTGAATGATAGATTTTTTTGTCAGAATCACAGTGCACAGGGAAGCAAAGTCTAATCATCTTCTCTGTTCAGGTCAAATATACGCCACCACCATGGGACTTTCCATTCCAGCTAATAATGAATAACAAGATGGAATTTTTTCATTTTAACTAAGAAAGAGTCTAAAAGGGTCAACATTCCTAATTCCTGCTAATTTCACAGATGATCCCACAATACCTTCATCTTGTCCATAGCAAGTACTTTTAGTATCTGTATTTTTTTTTAAGAAAAGGATGAAATTTCAGCTATTTTCAAATTATTAGGCAAACAACTCAGTATTGTGCAAATTATTACCCTCTGGGATGTTAGTCTAACTCCAAATAGCTAGCTAGGGGCTAGGGCAGTGGTGGGTTTCAGATTACATTACTACCGGTTTACCGCATGCGCACATGCTCGCTTCGCGTGCACGCCTGCCTTACATGCATGCACCCAGCCTCAAAAACATGCCTAAATAGAATGGCATACAGCTGGAGCTGGTGGGCAGCCACCCACGATTTCCACTAGTGGTTCGGATGAACCAGTTCGAACCAGCTGAATACCACCTCTCAGCCAGGGACTAAAGGAGTTAAAATCCAGCATAATTGGGAGCCATCAAATTGGAGAACACTGATGTATATTATGAAATACACTACAAGGATTTGACCATGTGTCCAATTGCTTTAAGTGTTGATAGATGTTCTGTGTGTTGAATAACCTGTTGCTTAACCAAGCAGGAAAGGATTTTAAGAGCATTTGCTTATAAAAGTATTTATTAAATATCCAGTTGTTCACTGACAGTGAGATGGGCAAGTAAAATCCACATGTTGTTTTTTTCCCTTACTATATTTGATACAACATAAATCCTGAAAAGCCCACAATCACTGTGTTCAGCAAAGCAGAATAGAATAAAAATGCGAGCATGAAGTCTTTTAGCTTGTCAGAAGCAAATACCCTACCATTACTGTGAACATTATAAAAACGTTAAAATGGAGAGAGACAGAGACACACAGAGACAGAGAGATAGAGAGACAGAGAGACACAAGATACATGGTAGGATGAAAAAGAGTGTTTTATGAGATTTTTTTGGCAATCTACCATTGTGATGAATGGTAGAGTAAATGCAGCATAATGGGAGATTTATATAAATAGGAATTATCATTCATAGTATGTGCATACCAAAGTTAATTTCTGAGAATATCCTATATCAAATGTGAAGGCTTTATTTAAACTTTACTATTTAAAAGTAGTTATAAGTCATAATATTTAGTATTATCCTACTCCGACTACTCCAACTTTTTGGCTTCCAGATAGGAGAGCACCATTCACCATATTTATGGGCATAAAGCAGTGAATGTAGTTCTACAACCCTGGTTTGAAAGTGACCATCCATGGTGGAGACCGGGAGCAGCAGATAGGCAAGATAGTCAAAAAGTGCATTTGCAACAATTGCAACCCAAATTTTCTCCTCCTCCACCCCCTTCCCCATTATGATGTTGCATCACAATGTCTCAGGGCACAGTTATTCTGTCAAAAATGTGAGATTCAACAGATGCCTTTGTATTCACACAACATGCTTCATTCAATTAGTTTCTGAGAACTAAAAAACAGTCACAATTCTTTATGATTGCTATTGGCATAAGTTTGTTCCCTCTCACTTTTTTCATATTCAGGCAGATTATGAATAATAATATCCCATAACTATCTGATCTATTTACAGATTTTTATAACATGCAAGACACACTTGTAACATTACAAAAACATTGTAATAGTGTCTCTTTGAGCTAAATAAGTTAAAACCCTAGGGGGGTTTGATCAAATGTAAAGCTAAATGCAGACCAAAAGCCTTTGCTCTAAAGTCTGGTGGATTATGTGTATGCATTCAAGATGAATCATCAGTGAATTGCTAATAGTGTTTGGATACAGATGACCGATCTTCATCACTAAAGTATATTATCTCCAATAAGGTGTCATTTGTATTTATGGAGTCCTGTCACCACTCAACCCTGAAGTTCCATTTTTTCCTATTTGCTGGTAAATTTCACTTTAATTTTTTAATCAATCATCAAGATACTGACCTTCCTGTCTGAGGTATGCAGACTTTTTGTAAGCAAAACAGAAATTTACATATGGATTAAAAACCACAGATAATACCTTTGACCTTTGTTTTTGCTCATGGATTTATAGTGAATGAAAGTGGCGGTCAAAGGGATTTGTGAATCTGATCAAAATAAGCAGACAATTGAATGCCTCATGGACAGAACTCACAGAAAATTAGTTAAGACTCATCCGCCTTCAAGATGAAACAGCGCAAAAGCTTTTAGGTAGCGATACGTCAGTTGGAGGCAGCTAAATTAGACTATTGAGAGAGACCTACAGGCCAGTGGTTTCAAAAATTTTTACTACCAGTTCTGTGGGTGTGGCTTGGTGGGCGTGGCATGGGTTGGTGGGCGTGGGTTGGTGGGCATGGCAGGGGAAGGATATTGTAAAATCTACATTCCCACCCCACTCCAGGGGAAGGTTACTGCAAAATCCCCATTTCCTCCCGATCAGCTGGGACTTGGGATGCAGACAATAGATGGGGACAGGGCCAGGCAGAATTTTTACTACCGGTTTTCCAAACTACTTAAAATTTCTGCTACCGATTCTCCAGAACTGGTCAGAACCTGCTGAAACCCACCTCTGCTATCGGCCATTCAAACCAATATCCTATCCTAAGGCAAGATTGTCTTCTACAAGCTCAGCAGGAGTCAATCAATGTAGTTCAGACAATGTGCAACACAGAATAGACAGCATAAGGATGTCTATATAACAGTGTCTATATAAATAATGGAATAAACTACAGAGACAATAAGCCAATCCCCCCCCCCCCCAGAACTGTATGTTAGAATGCAAGAGATCTTTTCCAATTCCAAATATAATAATCTGGAAGAACTCTTGAATGTGATGAGCTGATTGATTTTTCAAAGTAAAAAATATATACATCTGGTAGAAGTCATAATGACATCAAGAGTGTCTTCACATCATTATGCAAATGACATGACTAATTTCTACCAATAATTGGTGTCTGTTCCTTCTTTTATTACAACAACAAAGAAAATATTCACAACTATCCAAAGAAATCCTAAACTGGAAATTGTCTGATACGTTATTGTCCTGCACTTGGGGAAACTTTAATAATCATATTAAACTCTGTATGTTTTGAGTCAACATTTGAAGGCACATTTTATGTAGAAACCCTAAATGTTGAAACTATAATTTCAAATTATGATGCACCAACATTTAAGGATGTATTTTATAACAGGAAAAAGTGAAATTAAAGGTCTTATACTATGTGCTTGATCTCAATTTATCCCTTTATCTTTTTTATCACCTTCATTTCTTCACATTAATATTTTCTTCCTATAATGTGCAAGTTTTGTAAACATGATGCTTTGAAGTTATTTTCAAATACTTTCAGAAATCATCCTGATACAACACAAGTATACCTTGTCAGGCTGATAGGCTATTTGGGAAATGAAATGTAATATTGGCCTTTAAGCTGGATGCAGTCCTTTGAAATAAAGTCCCATGTATATTTTAGTTTGATTTCTGAATATGCCAGATGCTTTCGCCTCATTTGCCAGCAACACATGTTTGCTATTTTCATAAGCCAACAGGGCAATCATAGTGAGAGGAAATAAATGGACAGAAATTAGATATTTATAAGACAACAATGAGAAACCAGCTGATAAATAACCTACTTCAGTATTCTAAATTCTTCTAGGGAGGCAGGGTAATAAATACAAATAATTCAAGCAAATACAAAATTGTGGCTGAGGCAAAACTGATAAGCAAATTCAGCATTCCATTACTTGACCTGAATAAAACACTTAGTCCTCCAGGTATACCTATAGCTAAGAGTAATAGTCCCCATGTAGCATTTTTTCTTTTTCCTCATTCAGGTTAAACTTTTCCGCCACCAGCTGAATTATTGCTTTTAGTATTCTCCTGGTAGCTGGTTAAAATATATCAATCCATCAATAGGACACAGTACAATAGGAACCTCACTCTAACTATGTCAGTTATCACATTTCTTGAATGTTGTTGATCTCTCAACCTGTTGTTAAAATGTTCTTATCTATCTATTGCAAGAGCCACAGTTTAAAGAGGGCTACATCATAGCATCCTAATATTGGTACAAATTAAATTCACTGGTCTTTGTGGTACTACAATACAAGAGTATTCATTTCACTGTGAAGTGAAGTCAGGCAGGAATCTTAATGAAAGTCTATAAACAATGAGGGGTATGATTCAATTGTTCTTCAAGTAGAGATAAGGTCTGAATCATGAGAAAGGTCAGAGTAATTCAGAATAAAATATCCACAAAAATGAGTTGAAAGCTCTTCATATCTTCCAAAAGCATTAGGATGGAGATGGAACCAGAAAGACAGGAAGATCTGTCGTAACGTTAGAATCAGACTGTTATAATCAGAAACATTGGTCATCAGAATCACAGGGATTCTTGAGATTCAATCACTACCAATTGCTTTAAGTACAACATATTAAATTTACTTTATTCATTATTACTTGGTTTTACATGCTGCTTCAGGCTCCTGACTTTAAATTGCTCACAAGAATCCAACAGAGAATTAAGTTTAAAACATAATCCAATTTAAAACAATATTTGATGGTGAGATCATGGAATCGGTGTTTCATAGGGGTGGATTGGCCTGTAGAAGCTAGCTAAAAGTCTCTGACAAACTGCAGACATCTCAAATTGTTAGAAGTTGCAGAAGCAATGGTTAAGACTAAAGCATATGAGCTCATGTATGTATGTGTGTATGTATGTATGTATGTATGTATATTTGTGTGTATGTATCACAGAATGTGAGAGCAAGCTTATTTAGAACAAGTCATGCTACACTCAAAATATAACAGTGTCTTGAGAAACACCAGGTCACAATTGCCAGAATTATCAACATGAAGATGCATATCATGCTCACCTCCTTCTTACTCCTACTTCTTTCTCACTGATAAAGGATAATATTTGTAGCTGAGGGTTGAAATGAGGAATCCTTGGTGCTCTCTGGACTTATTTGTGTTCTTGCAGATGCTTCATTACCCAAACTAAATAACATCATCAGTGTTCACAACAACATAAATATGGATGATGTTACCTAGTTTGGGGTAATGAAATATCTTCAAGAACACAACCAAACTCAGAGGGCACCAAGGAACCCTCTAGTTTTACTCCCTACAGCACTAGAGCTACACAGTTTTCATGATCTTCTTTTGCAGAATGCTTGTACAAGGCTCCTCTAAAAGAGCATCTAAACAAGTCCTTGATGAGGAAGAGGGTGGAAAACAGCTAGACTCCAAACACTACAAGGAAAATGGAGCTCCATTTTTTTCCACAAACAAGGCAAATAACTGATAGGCTACACTCAGGGATGGGATCCTACTGGTTTTACAACTGGTTCACTAAGCCCGTGTTTTGTGTGTGTGTTCTTGCTGCACGTGTGCGCGGTTTGGAGAAAACTCACCTTCTGCATTGCTGCCTGCAAGGAAAACAGCTGAGGCATGGCAATTCCGAAATGAAAATATAGGTGAGTATAATGCAGGGCAATGCATTCGCTCACAGCTGATAGTCAGAGCTAACGGTTTGCCCGAACCGGTAGAATCCCACCACTGGCTACACTGACTGTTTTTTTTTAATTTATTTATTTATTTATTTAGACTTCTATACTGCTTCATAGTGCTTTACAGCCCTCTCTAAGTGGTTTACAAAGTTAGCATATAGCATATTGCATATTAGCATACTGCATTAGCATTAATATATTGCCCCCAACAATCTGGGTCCTCATTTTACCGACCTCGGAAGGATGGAAGGCTGAGTCAACCTTGAGCCGGTGAGATTTGATCTGCTGATCTGCTGAACTATCAATCAGCTGAAGTAGCTGCAGTACTGCACTCTAACCACAGCGCCACCTCAGCTTTCACAGAGTTAAAGTTTATGCAACTTAAATTTTAAATATAACTTTGTTAATTTATTTGAATTTTCTTGTAAACTGCATGTGCACTATTTTATGGAAGAGCAGGAATTAAATAGAGAACAAGAAAAAATAGATTGGATCTGGATGTTGTTGAAGCTGAGTTGCAAGTTTATATAAGAAAAGGGAAAAAATAAAGAAATTAATCTAAAATTCCTCTGCAAATCCAGGAAAAAATAAACAAAAGTATCCTAATCCTGCTTACTTAACATCCACGGTCTTTTCTCTATCAAATGTTAATGGTAGTAAATGAAAGATTGTCCACCACCCATTTTAGATATTATATCCTCAGATTCTTGCCACTTAAAGAATACTTGGAGCTGAAGACCATTTTAAAACATTGCTGTATCCCTTACCACATCACATCTGTTTTGGCCTAAATGATATTATGTGTACTTAAATTCAAATGGAATGATTTTACCGATAGATGTGGTTCTTGGAATTCTCTCATTATAGAATCCTTCTGATCTTCTGGTTCTTCTAATCTTAGCCTGCACAGAAAATGGGTTTTCCTTTCCAAGCTAACCCTCATAACCATGGTTACAGCTGTAAATCAAAGCACAGCTAAGCAGGGCTCCATTTCATTTAAATCCATATGGAATAGAAGAGCTGATAGTTTTGATCACAATGAGAAACATTGTGGTGTTTCACAATGGTGAAATGTGGTTCACTTATCGAACTCTCCTGCCAATGCCGAAACAAGTAAAACACAGTTTTTGATGGCTCCTTTGTTTTAGTGCCAGAAGTTTTAACATTCCTATTCAATGAGCAACAAGCCTCTGAGCACCTAATAATCAATCTCTTTGGGTGGACTTTGGCTCAACAAACCTTCTTCATGGAGATTTTGGTCTAAATAAGTCTAGAAAACTAGAAATGAAACTATAGCAATTTTATGTTTTAAATATTCCTACTTGCATCTCACTATTGGCATATTCATATCCAAGAGATTATGGAGTTTCAAATGAAATTTCCATGCTGAAGATGGCATCTTCAGTCTTTGTGGTGCAATGTCTACAGTTTCAAAGTAGGATTTGGAAAATGGCTGCATTTTAACATATAAAAATTAAGTTGTCTTGGTCATTTCTGGGCCAAGCTTGTAGTTTTAAGGCTACATTAGTAGGTGGTAATTCAGTACTTGTCTGTCAGGTCCTACAGAAATTCTCTTCTCAATTCTTAAAATTCCACTTCAGTTCTGCTACAAGCTCTTAGACACACAGCATAGCTAGATTATGAATCATTACTGCTAGACGGAAGCCTTTTTATTTATTGATAACATTTTTCTATACCACCCAATTCTCAAGACTCCAGGCAGTATACAGTAGTGAGGACTAAAAATATAGCTCAGCCTCTACACAGCTAAAAGCTAGTAATCATAATAAACCCAATCAAAACGCCTCTGTTCACATCAAACACAATAAAACCATAGAAAGCAATAGCTGAAGTTTGTTAGAGTGCAAATCCCCTTGATGCCCATGGCAATTCAAAATGATTGTTGCTTCAATAAACTGTTTGCTGCCTCCTTCAGCAAAGCACTGATGCTAAGTGGTGAATATTTCTATAACTAGCCACTCTGTCCTAGAATCATAGTTTGTTGGCTTGACTCCCACATTGGGGGCCAGTCCTACTAAGTGTCCCCCTCCACACAACTTTGATCCAGTCATTTAGCACAGATGGTTCCTTGTCATCTTGAATTCTCGATGATAGGATATTTTAAAAATGACAAACTTAATTTGCTCTCAATTTGCTCTCAATTATATTAATATAGGATTAAATAAAAACAACATCTCAAGAAAATAAGACCTCTTTAATCTCATTCTATCAGATTTCTCTAGAAATGGCAGCTTCTTGTAGCTGCTTTGAGCTGGAAAAATATGGATAACATTTTTGCAACTAGCATTAGAGGCAGTTTGACTCACAGAGTGAACTGCAATAATGTATTGACAGTAATTATGCCATTAATGGTACTTTCTTAAAAAAAAAATCTTGCAGGGAACAGTAAATAACAAATTATCCTAAACGATCAGGGCCAGTAGAATGAAATGAACAAAATAAATGAACTGGAACAGAGAAGACACAAACTCAGTTTTCTGCAGCATTACCTAAGAACATGATATTGGAAAGTGGAGTCATGATTTAAAGACTGCTTCGTGTTTCTTAGCAAAGTGGTTGTGCATGCACACACATCTGAAAACAACTGGAACAGATGGTGAAGCAGTCTGCAGAAAGATAGGACTGCTTTGTTGATCAAGGAGAGAGTATGAATTTCTGCACATTGTGAGCCATCCTTTGAAAAGCTTTCCATGGATTTCCTTTACCTAAAGCAAGGGGTTCCCAATTCTCAGGTTGCACAAGCCATGAGTGAGTGCACTTATGCAGCTCCATTTGCATGAGTAGCGGGCAAGCGGGCACGGGTATGCATGTGTGGCTTGCACAAATGGAGCTTCCTGCGCATGAGGGAGTGGCCACCACTTGTGCAAATGGAGCTGTGCATGCAAGTGTGTGTGCCTCCTGCTCACACCGAACCATTTCCTCTCCCCACTTACCACTGGTCCACAAAGCTGGAAAGGTTGGGACCAGTGGTAGAATTCAATTTTTTTTCCTGCTGGTTCTGTGGGCGTGGCTTGGTGGATGTGGTGTGGCTTGGTGGGCGTGGCAGGGGAAGGATACTGCAAAATCTCCATTCTCACCCCACTCCAGGGGAAGGATACTGCAAAATTCCCATTCCTTCCCCACTCCTGGGGGAAGGATATTGCAAAATCTCCATTCCACGGGTGAAATCTAAAATTTGTTACTACCGGTTCTGTGGGCGTGGCTTGGTGGTGGGGGTAATGTGATTGGGTGGGCATGGCCAACTTTTTTTTTTTTTACTTTTAAAAGCATTTTTTCTACAACCTCTTCAGCTGAAGAGCTTGCAGAAAAAAGTGCTTTTAGAAGCCTCTGACGATCAAGCAACTCAGCTGGGATTGCCAGAGGCTTTTAAAGGCATTTTTTTTCTACAACCTCTTCAGCCGAAGAGGTTGTAGAAAAAATGCTTTTAAAACGCCCCCCACCCCGTCCAGCTCATCTGGACGGGGTGGGGGGCAGGGATTTTTGCTACCGGTTCTCTGAACCACCCGCCACCATCGCTACCGGATCAGGCGATCTGGTTCAAGCCACTCCATTCCCACCCCACTCTGGGGCCAGCCAGAGGTGGTATTTGCCGGTTCTCCGAATTACTCAAAATTTCCGCTACCAGTTCTCCAGAACCTGTCAGAACCTGCTGAATAGCACCCCTGGTTGGGATCACTGAGCTAAAGGGAAACATATTTTATCAATTTTAACCTAATGAAAAAAAACCCTAAGATATCTTATGAATAAATAGCACTGTCACATCTGCAGAATCTATGGATAGAATTCCTAGATTTCATTAAAAGGGTAGGAAATCCCTACCATCTTTATTATTTCTACATCTACTACAAATCCAAAAGCAGAAAATTTATTGAATTTGGTATGGAGTCAGAGGCCCCATTAATCTGAAATACAAATAGGAAAAGTTGGATAGAAACCTGTAAAACATTAAAATAAACGGCAATTTAATGATCTATAAACTTTATATTTATCGTTTTTTGATCTGAAAATGGTTTCTAGAAGGTACGTCATTGTTTTTAATGCACTAATTTTGGATTAATTATACACCCACTGCGAGAGGACTTCTAGGCTCCACTATATCAAAAGAATATATAACATTCATAATGGCATTATTGCTCTACATGCAGTATAATTTGTTCTTTCTTGGAAAGATTGTCCAATGGAATCGGTTTAGGACAGGAGTACTGATTTTTATTTTTTGGTTCCTTGTTGCAAGCTGGAGCTTTTGCTTCATAAAGAGCAACAACAAAACATATTGGAGAATGAATTTTTTTTTTTAAATAATTCATTTTGCAACATTTGGTTGGGTTTGGGACTTCTGCTCCTGCAAATGACTTCCAAACTGATTTGCTTTGAATGGATCTGCATTTTTAAATCACTAAAATGATAGGCAGACTTCATACTCGGCAATGCCAAATAAGGTAGCTGTGTGAAATGAAACTTATACGAAACATGTCTAATGTGGGAGCTGCAACTCTTACACTAAATGTATCATTTTCTCTTCCATTGAACCTGATGGGGTAAACAAATCTGATGCTCGTGACTAAAGCAGCTGGACCGATTTAACATAATCGGCTCTAAACCATCATAGCTCCTTTAGGCTTTCATGATTTCAAAAGTGTGCTCTAGAGAACATATAATTTTATAGGCCATATACATAACAGAATAATAATTTGTTCAAATCTCTCAGAGAGTGGTAATGGCTAGACATACATATACACAATATATAATATATATTATGATGAACAAATTAATTTACCATGAAAAGTTCTTTTTTCCTTTCTTCATTTAGAAAAATCTTTTCCATCCATTTACTGTTTCTCCTAAAATAGTGCTTTAGAATATTTCCTAATTTTTATTCTGTTGAAAATTGAAATTTGAGAGTTGTTCTTTGGTAGTTTTCTGCTGCATTCAGAAATGTTGTATTCTCATTATCTCTTTCCACCTTTTTTATGAATATTGATTGCAGAATAAAAATAAATGCATTGTACAATGCGTAGCAGATAAAGATAATTTAATAGTTGTCAGGTGAATGCAAGGTGTGAATACCAAAGACACTATAAGTGTTAACATTTAGACTCAACATTCCCTTACAATTAAGGACTAGAAATTGTGCTATCTACTTCTACTTCTAACATTCCGGTTACATAATCATTATGCTCTTGATTGGGACAAATCCTCCAAAATTGATATACAAGCTAATTTAATTACAGTAATTTCAAAAAATGTTCTGTTTGTTCTGTTGACCCTCCATTAAAGCGATAGAAAATAAACCATCAATGGAGCTTAATATCAAAATGTAGGATAGAGATGGATTTCCTTAAGTATATTGTTTCAAATGGCAAAAATAACAATAGCAATACCACTTAGACTTATATACTGCTTCATAGTGCTTTTCAGACCCTCTCTAAGCAGTTTACAGAGTCAGCATATTTTCCCCAACAATCTGGGTCCTCATTTTAGTGACCTTGGAAGGATGGAAGGCTGAGTCAACATTGAGCCAATCAGGATCGAACTCCTAGCAGTGGACAGAATTAGTCTGATATGCAGCGTTCTAACCATGCACGCTTACAATGTATTCAAGCAATGATATTCACCGTTAGCCTGTATGAATCTGCTATTGAGTGTATTTAGCTTTGAAAAAATAGAAGAGTCTATTTGATTAAGTTCTTTACTGAAATGGAGCCAAACATTCTACATCTAAACTCATCATGAGTGCAACAAAACCTAACCAGTTCCCAGCAGAGCAGAAAACACTATATTCATCAGCTAGTAGAGCAGAGGTTGCAAAGAATGAACTTCTTGTTGCATAGACACAAGATACCAATTATCACACTACAGCTGTGACCCATATGGAATATCAAGCCCCCTGTTTCTTTCCAAGAGAGAGGCACAATTTGCTCTTAGCAGGGTAGCACTTCCATTTATATATCCTTTGAGAAGTTCAGGTAAGGATGTCTAAGATGTCCCAGTTTATTCATATGATAATTCTGTAACTTAGGCAACTCCTGCGCTCCAAATGTTGCTGAATTGCAATTGGCAGGTTTCTTATCCGGCAATGTTTTTCCAGGATACTGCGAACTGTAGATCAGCCACATCACAGGTTGTTTAGTCCTGGTTCAAAGCCAGATAGATCATGGTTTTGATTGTGCAAACAAAATTAACATTCATGGCCTTTTTTGTTGTTATGTAAACAATTCTAGATCCCTACAGTCACAATGTAGGTTCCTTCACATTTTCTGTAGGTAAATAAAATCACACTATTACAGGCAGTCCTTGACTTATGATCACAACTGAGCCCAAAATTTCCATTGTTGAGACAGTTGTTGTGAATTTTGCCCTATTTTAGACTTTTATTGTTAAGTGAATCACTGCAGTTATTAACTTAGTAACATGGTTGTTAAATGAAACTTGCTCTCCCTTTGACTTTGCTTTTCAGAAGGTTGCAAAATGTATCACATGACCCCATAAATATCAGGCATTTGCCAAGCATCTGGATTTCGATCACGTGATCATATGGACGCTGCAGCAACAGTTGTAAGTGTGAAAAATGGTCAGGTCACTTTTTTCAGTGATGTTGCAACTTCGAACAGTCACAAATAAATGGTTGTAAGTTGAGGACTACCTGTACTATCATGCTAATTTTGGTCCTGAAAATGACAATCCATTATTCTCAGATCAATCCAGGGGTGAAATGCTCCCGGTTTGGACCAGATCACCCGATCCGGTAGCGATCGCGGCGGGTGGTTCAGAGAAGTGGTAGCAAAAATCCCTGCCCCATGCCCAGCTGAGCCGCACAATCATCAGAGGCTTTTTTTTAATTTTTAAAAGCATTTTTTCTACAACCTCTTCAGCCGAAAAAATGCTTTTAAAAGTTAAAAAAAAAGCCTCTGCTGATCGCGCAGCTCAGCTAGGATCGTCAAATGTTTTTAAAAGCCTGATGATCCCAGCTGAGTTGCTTGATCGGCAGAGGCTTTTTTTCTTTTAAAAGCCTCTGATGATCAGGCAACTCAGCTTGGATCGTCAGAGGCATTTAAAACAAAAAAAGCCTCTGCCAATCAGGCAACTCAGCTTGGATTGTCAGAGCCTTTTGAAAGCATTTCTTTTACAATCTCTTCACCGAAGAAGTTGTAGAATAAATGGTTTTAAAAGTTTAAAAAAAAAAAATTGGCCATGCCCACCCAGTCACATTACCCCACACACACCAAGCCACGCCCACAGAACTGGTAGTAACAAATTTTAGATTTCACCGCTGGATCAATCTCTAAATTTTGAAACTCCAGTTCCAAATTGGCAAAATGTAAAGCTTACTACCTTTGGTGTGAGTAGCCGAATATGTAATTACCATAAAAACCATCTCACTTCATGCCACCCTCTGCATCAAAGGATGAGAGCATAGAAATCAATTATTACAAGTTCAAGGATATTCTCCATCCAGCAAAGAAAACCCTGCTTCAATTGATTCATTGCTTAATGTACCAATTCAAACTGCAATGTGCAGTCATTAAGTGAGAAAAGTTGGCTTGATGAAGAATGTCTTATGTTGGACGCATTTTTATGAGCTCCTATAAACAGGACAATTAAAGTGCAGGGTGAGGAGCTTGAAGCAAATGGAACTTGAGTTCCATTCACTTGCAAAATGAATTTTGACAGGCTCAGAGAAGAAATGAAGAATGGGGCAGAAGGGGAAGGAAGCTGCCTAGCTTTACAAAAGTTTGAGACATTAAGTATCTTTAACGAGATAGTGTATAAAGGATAAATTGGTAAGTGGTTCCTGGATCTGAAAATCATTGCATTTAGCAGGATTCAATCAAGGCAGGATTGCATGAGGTGTATATTACTGACCATTCAACATCTTCTAAAGTTTCAATAAATGACCAGAATTAGCTGACATTTGATTGCTGACTTACATTTATTTAAATCTCTGTAGCATCTACAGAGGTTATTTGCTTAACTTGAAGTCAAGAGAACTCCAAGTCAATGAAGAGAGTGGCTGAGGATCATGGCACAGATTATACCAGTTTTACAACCTAAAGAAATGTTTAATTGTAAACTATACCCACACTCTGCTCTGTTTATCTATGCTGTTACACAATTTTTAGGTCTCATTTTGCTCTGTAGCAACCAGCAATCATGCAGGAATAATGGTATGTATGTGTTTGCTTGTGCATATGCTTTTTTAAAAAAGTCTGGATGGGTTTTTTTGCTAATTAATAAACCATTCATTATAGAAGATGGTAGCAGAACAAGGCTTTAATCTTTTTAGGCTGCAGGCAAGAAACCAATGGGAGAAAGAAGCTAAGTAGCCAGGGTGAACAATAGTGATTAAACATAAGGGGAAACAATAGCAAAAATATATATCGAAATTGATTGGAAGGGATCTTAGAGATCATCTAGTCCAAACTCCTGCTCAGTGCAGTACTCACTAGAGCATCTCTGGATGGTCCAGTTAAGGACCTCTAGCTACAGAGAGCTCACCATTTCATGTGAAAACTTGTTCTACTGGCTGGCAACTCATACAAATCAAGTCATTCCTTTGATGTCTATTGTTATTCCATTAATGTTAATCCTGCCCTCTGGGACAATAGAAAACAAGTCCACTCCTTCATCTATGTAACAATCCTTCAGATATTGATACACTTGTGCAATGCTTAAACAGTAGGCCTGGTTAAGTACTGTAAGTTAAATTCCAGCAAGAAAACAGGCTTGGTAGAATGAAGTGGGAGATGCCAGACAGTTCATTATCTAAGCAGTTTCTCATCTGGATGAGACTCCCAGTATCCGAAGGTCAGTGGATGGCCTAGAAATTTATTCCCAACCTTTGGAAGGTCAATAGGAATCAGATGTTCTTCTCCTCTGGAGGAAATAAAAACAGAAATATTTTTAAAGAATTTTAATAAGGCGGTGGCCTTATAAAAAGGTAGCTGTGGAACAAGAGGTTTTTGAAGGTTCACCTTTGGCACCTGAGATCTTCCCATCATTTTGCCTGGCCAGATTAACAATAAGATTTGCTGAATATGTAGCTGTCTAAATATAAATAATAAAATAAAAATAAGTAAAATAAAATAATGAGCATCTGTGGATCTATAAGTAGAGGAAGTAATTGCATTTTTAATAAGGAAAAATAATTTAACTTAATTCCTACATTTAATTCCTACATGGTATTTCTGGTTGCGGCGAGTCATTTCAGTCTTAGTGGGCAGTTAAAGTGCCCTAGGCACTTATATCATCCGTTCTATGTATTTTCTGTAGGTAAACAAAGCCAGATATTTTAATTACTTGTCATAAGGCTTGGTTTTCAGACCATTCAACATCTTTGGAGCCATTCTCTGAACCTGATCCAAATTGTCACTGTACTTCTTGAACTGTTACACCCAGAAGTAGACACAGTATTCCAAAACTCCTGTTTCGGCTCATCCAAAATGGCATTTGTCTCTTTTACAGCTTCATCACACGTTTATCTTGTGGTTGCCAAGATACCCTCATTCTTTTTACATGTGCCACTGCTTAGCAGGTCTCTCCCAGCCAAAATTGTGGCTTTTGTTTTCTTATTCAGATGCAGAACTTTTCATATTGTCCTTGTGACTCTCCATGCCTTTCTTTTGCTTTTCCAGATATTTGCATGCCTTCACTTCTCCTTCCCACATTATTTTCTGTGGCACTAAATTATCATATCACTGCTGTGGTGCTGAAGTACTCTAAACTACTGGGAACAGGCTCTTTTTTGGTTCAGATCATCCCCTGTAGATCCATGGAAATTGTGTAACAAGAAAGAAATGGTATTTCATATGCTTATAAATACACTTATAAATACAATAGCAAAATTCCAAGGCTGCAACCTAAAAATATAGAATGGAATGGAATGGAATGGAGTGGAGTGGAGTGGAATGGAATGGAATGGAATGGAATGGAATAGAATAGAATAGAATAGAATAGAATAGAATAGAATAGAATAGAACAGAACAGAACAGAACAGAACAGAACAGAACTGAACTGAACTGAACTGAACTGAACTGAACTGAACTGAACTGAATTGAATTGAATTCTTTGTTGGCCAAGTATGATTGGACACCCAAGGAATTTGTCTCTGGTGCATAAGCTCATAGTGTACTTATAAATAATAAGTAATAGGTTATAGGTCATTGTTATAATATATATAATATGCAAATAAATACATAAATAAATAAGATAAGGAAGTTTCACAATACTGTGGGCAGGAGAAGGTGAACAAGAGGAGTCTCCTTCACCCAATTAAGGAAGAAACCAAATGGACACTCAGGTAACCCTTGAGTTATGCAGGTAATTGGGATTGGAATTTGAGTTGGTAAGTAACGAGAGTATAATGTCACATGACCGCATCACTTTGTGACAGCAATCCCTGCAGTCCCCATTGCCAACATTAAATGCAGATTGTTATGGGTTGTTAAACAAGCACCTGCTTGCAAGTTCTTGCCAGCGTCCCACAATCAAAGTCAGTGGGGAAGCTGGTAAGAAGATGCAAGTCCCAGGAAGCTCATAAGTAGGCCAGCAGGCAGAAAAGTGGTACCGCCGCCACTACCGGTTCGCCCGATCTGGGGCAAACCGGTAGCAACCTACCACTGATATGTACTAGCAGTTTGTCAACACCCAGATCATGATAATGTGACTTCAGAGGTGCTGGGATGACCCAAACTTTGAGGACTAATTGCAACCAGAAATTGTTCGGTGCCATCATAATTTCAAATGATCACTGAATAAATAACTATTAACCAAGGATTAACTGTATTCAAGAATAGGAACGGGTGAGAATTTCTTTATGCGTTTAGGTTTTTTTAAAAAATACTTACGCACACCTATTTACACATGGTAGGATTTGTGTTATTTTGTTTCTAGTAAAACTAACTGTTGTTTAGAACAAAATAAAACCAGGAGCTGAAATTGTCTCTCATTTTGACAGCTGCTGTCTTTTACATCATTCCACATGTCTGTTATTTTTACTTTTGTTCAGTTGATACAGTGGAATGATTTTTTTCCTCTTTCATCTCCTAAACTGAAAATAATTTGATGTGACGTTCCTTTTAGACTCTCTTCAAAATCAGAGACAAGTTAAGAAGAATACACGATATCCACACTTACTGCATTCGTGATGAGTAATATGTATATATTACTATACACCCATACACACACAAGCACACACATTCCTTATGAAGTATTATAAACTAATTTAAAAATATTTGTGTGCTTTGTTGGATTTCTGAATATGTACACAAATACACACATACACAAAAGAATTGAGGCTCACTGATTTATTCTTCAACATTACAAGAATGTGGGAAGATGAAATTGGGAGAATCAGAAAAAAAATTGGAGTAATTTATTTAAAGTAGAAATAACCAGCTCACCATCCAGAGGATCTTGGATAAAAAGAAAGATTAAAACAGTAAACCTGGGTAAAATAAGAATTTTATTATTTATTTGGTAAATTTATATAGTCCATCTGACATGTGTTTTATTTGTTTATTTGTTTATTTTGCTGAAAAGCAACTCTGTTTATGACTTTGAGTGGTGTATAAAGTTAAAAATATCCCCAAAAATACAGCAAAATAACATAAAAAACATAAGAGCAGAATTCATTAAAAAATAAAAACCATTATAAACAATCAAAACAATCAATGAGAGAGCATACTCAGTTCACTAACAATGAACTAAGAGCTAATTTTGCAATTCTCCAGGCCATAAGGCAAAGCAGGCTGTTCCAGAGGTCAGCAAGGTCAAGACCAATCTGACCTCAAGGGGAATAAAATTTCAAAAAGACAAAAAGACTGTCTTTCTGCATCCCATCAGATGACATTCCAGACCTGAAGTAGATTGGTAGATGTGATTGAGTAGATGTGAATTGGATCTCTCAAATATCCTGGCCACAAATATAAAAGAAAAGATAACAATGATGGAACTAACATAGGCAATCAAGAGACAAAAAAATAATAAAACACCAGGACCAGATGGACTACTGGCAGAGCTTTATAAATGTTTACAAGATACTTTGGGTTTGCCAATGTTGGAAGTTTATAATGAAGTTATAATTGAAGAGCCTTGGTAGTACTAGGGTTTAAGGCACCCTGTTATTAAGCTGCTTAAGACCAGCTGCCTGCAATTACTGCAGGGTTCGAATCTCGCCAAGGCTCAAGGTTGACTCAGCCTTCCATCCTTTCTAAGGTAGGTGAAATGAGGACCCAGTTTGTGGGGGCAATAAGCTGACTTTGTATAAATATACAAAAGGATGAAGGCTATTGCTGAGCACATTGTAAGCCGCCCTGAGTCTTCGGAGAAGGGCGGCATATAAATCAAATTAAAAAAAAAAAAAAAAAAGAGCCTTGGTAGTACAGGGGTTTAAGGCACCCTGTTATTAAGCTGGTTATTAAGACCAGCTGCCTGCAATTACTGCAGGGTTCGAATCTCGCCAAGGCTCAAGGTTGACTCAGCCTTCCATCCTTTCTAAGGTAGGTAAATTGAGGACCCAGTTGTGGGGGCAATAAGATGACTTTGTATAAATATACAAAAGGATGAAGGGTATTGCTGAGCACATTGTAAGCCGCCCTGAGTCTTCGGAGAAGGGCGGCATATAAATCAAATTAAAAAAAAAAAAGTACTGTTAGAGGCCAAAATTCCAAACATGTGGATGGAAGCAAATATAACCCTAATACCGAAAGAAGAATCAGATTTAATGCAGATAAAAAATTATAGGCCAATATCACTATTAAATGCAGACTACAAAATATATTCCTCAATAATTGCAGAAAGATTAAAAAGATTCCTGAATGAATTTATACACTCAGATCAGAATGGATTTTTACCTAAAAGGCAAATTAGGAATAATATGAGAATCATTTTGAACAAGTTGGAATATTATCAAATGCATCCAGAAAAACAAATGGCATTGATATTCTTAGATGCACAGAAAGCATCTGATAATGTAAATTGGCAATTTATGTTATTAAAATTAAAATATATGGACTTTGGGGAGAAATTTGTTAACATGATTGAGGCAATATATTCTAAGCAAACCTCAAAAGTAATGGTTAATAGGGATGTGACCAAGAACTTTAACATAAGAAAAGGCACAAGCCAAAGATGTCCGTTGTCCCCTCTATTATTTATATTAACATTGGAAGTACTTAATAGAAACATTAGACAAGACTCAAAAATAAAAGGAATGGAAATAAAAACAGAAGAATATAAGCTACAGGCATTCACAAATGACCTGGTATTTATCTTAGAAGAACCACAAGAATCTTAGAAGAACCACAAGAATAGCAGAGTACGGTGAAAAATGTAGTTAAAAATGTCAGAGAAACAAAAAAAAAAAGATAGGTATTCAAATAGTTAAGAAAATTAAATACTTAGAAGTTCAACTAACAGCAAGATGCGCAACTATAAAAGAAGATAATTATATGAAACTATTACAACAAATTAAATTAGATTTGGAGAAATGGAAAAGCCTGCAGCTATCGTTGATAGGAAGAATAGCTACAATAAAAATGAACATTTTGCCGAGATTGTTATTCTTATTCCAAACAATTCCAATAAAATTAGAAAAAAATTTTTTTAAAGAACTAAACAAAATGATACTAAAATATATTTGGCAAGGGAAAAAAGCAAGAATAAGACTGAAACTGCTACAAAATATTAAACTGAAAGGCGGCCTTGGCTTGCCAGACTGGGAACTGTATTACCAGGCCTCTGCACTTGTCTGGGTGAAAGAATGGGTAAACTTGAGATATAAAAGTCTATTAACTTTGGAGGGACATGATATCCAACTGGGGTGGCCAGACTTTTTATGGTATGGGTGCCATGTAGGGTTTTATAGATCATTACCAGTGCCTTGAATTGAACCCAGAAGTAAACTAATAATCAATGATTTAATACAGAAAATGTATAATGTGTGCTGCCCTATCTATGTCTATGCTACCGCATTTTGCACCAGCTGAATCTTCGACATACTCTTTAAGCCCAGACTTATGTAGAGCATATTGCAGTAAGCCATGTGGGAGGTGACCAGGGCAGAAATGGTCCAAGAAAGGATACAATTGGCACACAACCCAAAGGTCCCTCTAGTCATGACTGCCCCCTGTTCATTGAGCAGAAGTTGTGGATTCAGAAAGACCCCCATCCCCACTCCAAACTGACCTTAACATGTATAAATAATTATCACAGTAACACAGTGGGACAAAAATCATGTGAATGCTGAGTTCTGAAGGTAGTCCTAAAAGCTATGACTTCACCCTGTGTCAAAAGATGGACAGCAGCCATGACAGTCTGGCCTCCAGGGAAAAGAATTCTGAAGCGAAGGAGCCACAACCGAGAAAACAGGGAATAATTAATTGTCAGATATGATTCTAGCTCTTGATTTGGATGTATGTCTGTTCAGAAGGAAAATCACATGTGTTCAATTTTCAGCCTTAATTTTTCTCCACACATATGAGTCTCTTTGGGTCTTACTCAGTATTTTGTCTTGTCAGTTCTACATTCTTGGGCAGCATAGTTCATTGCACTTTCAGGCAATAAAATAACAATCTTTCAGCACTAGATTTTTAGTTATTAATTTATAGTTGAGATTTCAGATGTGCAGCTCATTCCACAGTTAGAACAGCCATACACATTTTTGTTGAATTAATTCCTAATTTTAGTATAAAGCCAAGATAGTAGGTAAGTATGTTTACTTTCCCATCCAATTTGAGTTCACATGGGAGTGGCGGCTGCGGATGGGTGGGGCTACATGGGGTGGGGGCAGGGCAGGGCTTGTCTCAGAGGAATGGGGCAAGAAAATAGTCTGACTTGTAATCTTAGCTTTAGAATCTGGTAGAGCTATGTTTTTAAGAAAGCAAAACTGATTCTCAGTGAGAGTCTGAAAATGTGTGCAAGATAGCAAATGTATTAACAAATGATCAAGCAATGGGCTCCTTGCTGTTCCACCAGATTGTTTACAGCCCCAATTGTCTTGGATGTTGACCTAGGCCTGCCAAGAAAACCTCTCTGGATCTCTAAAGCAAGCTTTCTTCATAAATATAATAACACTAGACCAATTTCATTGAGGGTCTTATCAGGGTTGTGTTTGACCTTGGGGAGGCAGGGTGGGTGGGGCCAGGGTGAGCATGGCCAGCTCAACGTCACTCGTGTTGGGCACGACTGTAGGGGCCCAAGTGCTCTGCCAGTGAAAACGGAGCTCAGGGAGGGCTGCTCCATTTTCACTGGCAGAGGCACCACTGGCCAGTCCTTCGCTGTTTCCAGGGTGGCCCAGCGGGCCAGATCTAAGCACCCCATGGGCTGGATTCAGCCCACAGGCCTTGAGTTTGACACCCCTGCACTAAACTAACCTTTGCTTCTTGATTACAAATTGCAAACATAACTAGATTACATTTGAGTATATGTTACTTTTAGCAGGATGGTAATACAGCCAGCCAAACCTATCACCTGAACCAGTGCTAGTTAGATTATTTGAACAATTTAAAAAAATGCAGATTATTCCAGAAGCGATCCTCTTAACAAATGACGAGCAAGGTATTGCTATCCATGGTAGGGAGGGGACATAGAAGCCCTATAAATACAATGACTACCAATACCACAACTCATTTTCCTTGCATTAATTTATTAAATTCTATTGTCTGGCAATATGTTCACTGCTAAATGGTTGTTTTCACCAACGGTTGGAGAAAAAATATCCATTGATGCATTAATTCAATAATTTCTTATGAAGTTTATGATTTTTAAAAAACTGTTGGCAATCCATACCATATGGCAGTGGTGGGTTGCCCCCGGTTCGGAACAGTTCGGAACGGTTTGCAAGAACCAGTAGTAAAACCGGTGGGAGGCCCCGCCACCACCCTGAATGTTGTCATCGGCTATCTGTGCATGCGCAGATCCCATTACGAACTGGTAATGAAGGTATAATAAAGGTAAATAGAACCCACCCCTGCTACATGACATAACTGATGGATGCCTGGTAGATTGGCATCATCTTTTACATGAAGAATTAACTTCATGTTAACAAGAGAAATATAGACTTCAAAATAGCTGTGCGCTAAGAAAGAATACTGAAGAAAAATAATGCAACTTGCAATGCAACTTCAAATAGGTATTTTGAACTTTGTCAATTTTGTAAGTAGAAGTGAAAGTCTGCAAGCCCCTGCCCCTTTCACCTCATGTCACTGAGGGCCATGGATGCAGTGGGTGAAGCAATGGGTTGCTTTCTATGTGGAGGAAGTGTTCTTGTAAGTAGTTTAGTGCCAAGTTATCTTTTTGGTAACTAGGGTAGTGACCATCAATCAAGTGTTCTATGACAGTCATGACTTTAATTTGCTAATACTTGGGCTACTACATTTTATTAGCAGTTGCAGTCTCCAAGTAGCCTTCCAAGGCAGGGCCATGGAGTAAATACAAATGGTTGGTGATTGGAGCATATGTCAGTGTGGTAACGGCCACCTGTTGCAAGTAGAGTTGTACTTGGTATATCACTTTGCATTCCTTCTTAAAAGTTACATCATATCCCTTTATAGATCCTGACCCTAAACCCTTGTAGCCAGTCTTGGAGGATACCATGGTTCCTCCACCACCCAGAGTCATCAACCAAAGCAACTACTGCTATTTCTATCCATGACAGAGTCTGAATCCAAACTGAAATCGATCTAAATAACTTGTTTCCTCCAGAGTGCTCTGTAGCCGATACCCCTGTGGTGCTTCAGGGCTAATGCCATTGTTAAAGTTTAAATATCATTTTGACATATCTACTACAGTTCAAGCAAATCTGGGGCATGTTCTTTGAAACATTTTTATGTGCTTCTGATTCACATAAAAGACATCTCACGGATAACACCTGCAAACCAGCTTCTCTTGGGTCCACTTTTTAAAATGTTATATGCAATTTCCATTACGTTAACATTCAACCAATCTAGCATTTTCTTAAGAAACTCCACTGAAGTGTTTGATTTGTCTTGGAGTTTTCAGTTATCTATACTACTGGCTTGATGCAACATTTGTGGCGAGAGAGAGCTTCTCCCTAACAGCTAATGAGCTCCTGAGGGTAAAGAATGCAATGAAATTCAGTTTTGATTTACTATGAAGAAGTTACTTTCTTTCCTTGGTGAAAAGTGAGTAGTGATTCAAGATGAAGAATTATGGCCATTTGTTTTAGAATTACCTGGAAATGTTCTAAGAAAAACAACAACATATGGTGATTTTCCTTTTCCTTTTCCTTCCTTCCTTTTTTTCTTTCTCTCTTTCCTTTTTTTCCTACCTCCTAAAATGTTGGTACGTTGGTACTATTTACTTCTATGCTTATGAGGACTTATAAAAATCCCAGGTAGTATATTATGTTATAAAGGCATCCCAATCTAATTTTTATTTTATTTTTTTTAACTTGGTATTGAAATATTTTTTCCCCAGTTTTCCCTGTCATTGTTATAGTTGATGTCATATCGTTCAAAAGTTTATGTTGTTTTTCTAATATTTTGTCTATTCTTTCCCAAATCAGCATCCAGTATTATTGTGTATTGTTGGTATATATAAATATCAATTTTCACTCCAATCTCGTATAGTTTGAACTAATTTGTTATCAATTATAGTCCTTATTTTACTCTAAAATTTTAAAGAACTCACTTAATCATTTAACCAACAAATGAAGGGAAAAATAAGAGGGATCTTATCAATCTATTTTTTTCATTTAAAAAAGAAAAGCCAGGGATCATTTTGACTCTACTGTAATCATATCTTTTGATCCTATTTACCGTTAATTAATTTTATTTTTGTATCCATTTACATAATATGCATTAGACATACTATGAAACAGTGGAGTAAACATTTCTTTTATCTTCATAATACAAACTGAGCACCTGATTTTTAGTTATACTTTTCTGATCAATACTAGCCAAGGATGGGATCTACATATAACTGTACTCAGTGGCCAATGACACTAATGTTATTGGTTATTCTGCAAATAAAACTATCAAAAGCTTTGTTATTTTTCTTAATTAAACCTTTATATGTCATATATATGCAACTATCCAAAATATATTTCCTTATAAACATCCTGTAAGCTGTTTTGTGTGTATTTTTGAGTGCACAATGTTCAGTTATACCTGCTTCCATTTTTGTGTTGCATCAAACACATTTTTGAGTGTACCATTTGGTTTCACTGAAATCATGACAGATTTTGTTTATTCCTAGCAAAAGAGTAGGATTGCCTATTTCTGTTTCCTTGTCACTTGAAACATGAAAGTTGCTGCCGATATCGCACTTAGTTCAGCTATGGAATGTGTGACAATTACTGTATATGCTATCATTCTTAGCCTATTGATGTATGTTTCGATTTTCTATGCTAGTAATATTATAGTTACCCTCAGTTTGAGTTTAAAATATCATTAATTAAACTGCTGATTAAAAAAAATGGCACTTTTACATGTTGTCATTGTGTGGAGGGGAGGGGAGTGTATTTATTCAATTGTATGGCAGTTGTGAAGAAATGGCGTTTATCTGTTTTCCATGTTCTTTTGACTGTTCTCACAAATCTGAATTTTCTCACAGTTCCGTAGATTTGATCCTACAGAAGAGAAAGTCTGTTTCTTGCTGTTTCCTTCCCATCTGGTCTGTGAAATGTTTTCTTTCTTTTCTTTTCTTTTTTCTTTCTTCCTTCAAGCTACTCACTTGCATCTGCTAGATGCTTTCTGCTTGGTTTCTCAAAAATATCCTTTTTGCATTTCATAAATTTGAGATGGGTAGGCTTTTTTTTCTACTTCTGTTAGCGAAGAAGATAGATGAAAAGGGCCTCCATTTTAATGCTAGTAGCCACAGGCCACAGATCAAGCTGTGACTGGTCCAGAATTGAGTGGTGTGCATTTCACTTACATAACACCACTGCTGTGTGTGCTGCACTGGCTCCCAGTTGCTTTCCAGGTGCAATTCAAGATACTGGCTATCACTTTTAAAACACTACATGGGCCAGTCAATATATGGTTGGGCACCCAAAGGTGATAGGACTGAGCCTGGGGCCTTTGACTCATAAATTGCTGCAGGAGCCCCTTCTCCTGCTCCAGGGCCACCATTCTCAGGATCTGAGAATTAAGAACTTCTGCCTTTGGGCTACAAGGATCCTTCAATCTCCTGGCCTTCCATGGGAAGACTCTCTCTTGTCCCCCATTGCAAAAGGGGATGGGTTGGCAGGCTCAATAGGCCAAAAGACACCCCTTGGCCTTCCTAGGTTTCCATCTGCTTCTTAAACTGCCTTTCACTTCATGGAGATGGAGACTCCTTTCCCACCTCTTGTGGGCACCTGGGGTCAGGGGTGAAATTCACTTACCTTCCCTACCAGTTCACAAATGTGAGTTAGCCGTTGTCTGTGCATGCGTAAAGCCTTCTGCGCATGCACAGAGGCTTAAAATTGTCGCAAAAAAAGCAACGTCATGACGTCTGTGTGGGTGGGCGGTTCGCCCGAGCCGGATAGAACCAGCTGAATTTCACCCCTGTCTAGGGTGAGAAATGCCATCTTCTCTGCCACTCTTGCAGGATGGTGTAGGGTCTCCTACACCATCGTGCAAGTAGGGAGGTTGTACTAGAAGACCTCCAAGGTCACTTCCAACTCTGTTATTCTGTTATACTTGCAGGACCATCCCTCCTTGCAGGTATTTGCCCATCCTGACAAAATCACATAAGAGTGACATTTGAATTAAAACTGAACAGTGAGAAGCAATTCCATAGAATTAATCTCACATTCCTCTGAGATCTTTGTATGTGTTAATGTTAGTTATCAGGATTGCCATTTTGGTGTTCCTTCACTATAAACAGTGAATCAACATCAAGTTCAATCAATTAATCAAACAATTAAAAGCCCGATAGAACACAACAATCTTTTTACCTATGGAAAATAAAGGAAGACAGCCAACATTTATCATATATAAAAATCCAAAATAATTGCTCCTGCTAAAAAGTTATAACTCAAACATCTAACAATCTAATGTCTCTAAGTGGACATATAAAGGACTTTCATGGATAAATCATATCATAAATTATGGGAGGATTCACATGGAAGCTAATGTTAGAAAAGTTGATCAGGCTTATTTGCACAGTCTCTCCTGTATCTGCTAGAGAAGAGCCTACTGGATCAGACCAGCAGCTCATCTATAATTTTTTTGTCAGAAAGGAGCATTCAAATGCATTAAGCAAGCTCATAAATATGGATGATACAATGATAGTCCCCTCCCCCCCCCCATGGTTTCTCATGCCTTGAATTTAAAGTGTGCTGTTTATGATTTGTAGAGATTGATTTTATCTATTTTCCTTTTAAATCTGTCCAAAATCAGGTTTTAGGCCACATCTTATGGCAGCAAATGCCACAATTTAACTTTGTGGTTGCATAAAGAAGTATTTCTTTCTATCAGTACTGAATTTTTTTCTATTTAATGCTTTTTCAAGGACCCGAAACTTTAATACTATAAAAGAGGAATAACAACTTTTTGTATTCTTTTCATACCATGCATGATTTTATGCACCTTAGTTCTAACTTCCTAATCTTTTGCTTAAAACCAAACGTCCCATTTGTTCTATTCTTTCTTTATGGAGAAGCTACTCCAGCTTCTTCATTATTTGGTTGTCCTTTGATATTTTCCCAACCATACAACATCCTTTTTGAGGCACAGTAACTAAAGCTACACAATATCCCAAATGTGATCTTATCTTTGATTTATATAATGGGATTACTATGCTGGCTATTTTCAGTTTCCTTCCCAAGGATGCCAAACAGAATAAATCCTTTTTATAGCAGCTGGACATGGAACTGATGCTTTTTATTCATTTATCAGCTATGACTTCAAAATGCCTTCCAGACTGACTTTTGATAACTCAAATCAAAGGGAGGAGAACTTGTGGCTCAGAGGTTAATACAACTGCCTAACATGCAGGCAGCCCAAGTTCGAATCAAAGGTATGGCTAGCTGATGAGAGCTAAATAGCTTGAAATAGATCTATACTAGTCTCCCTTTATTTCTTTATCAGTGAAATATAAATTTGGTATAAAATGGTTTGTCATGAATGCAGCTGCTTGAGGGCTCCTGGATTGGAGCGGAAAGGCGAAAGGGATGCAGTATGCTCCCTCCCACGTGCTGGGGTAGACCAGGTGTCAGTACATTCTGGTTTGATGAGATCCTTCTGGAATTCTTTGAAATCCATTTTTCATTTTATTTTTGAATAACTTGATATTATCAATGCACTTGATCAACATATTTAAACCTAAATTTAGAACATTTTTACAAATAATTTTAAAGTACCGGTCCCTATCCCCTGAGAGTGACATCCTGAACATATACCCAATTAGTCTGTCAGGCTTTCCATCTTCAGCATACTCTGCTTTGGTGGTATTCTGCCATAAAACACAAGGGAGGGGGAGGCAACTGGGGAAGTGAGAATGGGGCATGCAAATAGGCAGAGAAAGGGGGATGACAAGGTGACAGGAATCAGAGATATCAATCCAGAAAGAACCAGCCAATCAAGAATGGAGCTTGAAAACAGAATGCAAAATCACATCAAAGAGATGCCAAACCTCAAAGTCGTTCTCAAAACATTAAAAATGAATACAATTGGACACTGGAGAACCATCAAGGGGGGAGGGCCAGAGAAAGGGGAAAAATGCAAGTGTTGCATGGGGATACTCAGATCCAGTTTTGCTTATGTTGTAACCACTTGAACTTAGAAAAAGTAAAGTTTTCACTTCATCAATGGAGTCGAGGGTCATTCTTTCCTAAGGGACCAAGTCAGGACGTACCTGACATAGTCCATTTATTATTATTTTGTGCCTTGATTCTCACCTAATTCACCTCACTCATCTAAGACATGTAGGCAGCACATGTCATCTAGCCTACAGCAGCTTGTTTTGGCTGTTTTATTTGCTCCTTTGATGAGAGCCTTTGTTCAGGATTTTCTGGAATTCTGGGTCTACCCTTCTTCTTGCATTACCCCTTTGTACAAGAATGTTAACACCTTGAGTAAAGTCCAAAAGGTTAATGAGAGAAGATACAGAAAGAACACTGAGTCTTTTTTCCATAAAGCTGTTCCTCTAATATGAATATTTTCTCTTTAATAATCCAAGAACAAGAATCTCCACTCCTTTTCCATAGGCCTAGTTGAAGGAATGGGACTCAAATGGAACCACTATCTTTACTTTTTTTTTTTTTCCTGTTGCCTCCATCCTCCATCCTCAGCACTCAAGACACAACAAAAGAATTTATTTCAATGGGATGAGAGTTTAGGTGATGCTATCAAGGTAAACAAAACACTATGGTGCAGATGTCAGCAAACCATAAACCTTACTGGTTATTATGACATGTTACCTGATCCCATCAGGAAGGGCAAGTAAGGCCCTCTAACAAGCAAGGGAAAAATGATTATGTCAAGAAAGCCCTACTCTGAACCTTTTTGAAAGAAAATAAAAGCTAGGTTATTTTTTTAAAAAAACCTTTAAACTTCTGGAAAGATTTAACTACAGGTCTGCAGCTGAGCAGAAATATACCCTCAGGATGACTGTAGACAGATATGCATAAAGCATCTCCTACTACAGGAGTCCAGTTATATGTCCAAGCATATTACAATATTCAATTATTTTATGTATGCATAGAGCAAAAGACTTTTTGCAAGCAACATGGAGGCTGATTGGCTTGATGTAAAATTGAGTCAAGAGGCCTCCAAAGCAAAGAATTATGGTGAGAAAAAAAGACCTTGTATTCCTGAGAATGCTCCAAATGGACCTCTGCAATTCTGCAGCACAGCAAATGGTAAGTATAAAGATTAAGGGGAAAAGTACTATTTCAGTTTCATTCTAAAACCAGCACTCTTGTTTTGTGTTATTTTTCAAAACAGTGAAGTCTCAAGATATTACCATGACACAGATTCTTTGTGTATGTCCTCAGGCACTGAGAGAGTATATCTCTACTCAATTGTAGACCTATAGTTAAACCTCTACACATAGGAATTTAGATTTTAATTTTTTTAAAAAAAAAACTAGTTTCTGTTTTCTTCAGAGAGACTCAAGATAGATTGGCTTGCTATGTTCATTTATCTATTGTTTTCTAGATGGTTGAAGAACATGAATGTGTATGTTTCTAGTTAAACTCTTTTTTTAAAAGTTTTTAATTTTTCTTTAAGGAAGGCCAAAATGCAGCTTAGCTTGAAATGGTTTTTTTTTTTTACCTAATTCTAAAAGTTCACAAAAAATAATTATTATTAAATTTGTATATTGCCCAGTTCTCAGTGACTGTGAGTGGCTCACAACAATCAAAGACATTACAATAAAATCAGATAATGATAAACAATGGTAAGGCAGTGAAGCTAGGAGTCTTAGGGGTCTTGTCCTCTCTTCCCAAAGGCCTGGGAGAAGAACCAGGTCTTCAGCCTCTTCTAATTAACAGCAGAGTTGGGACTATCTGGATCCTGGACAGAACATTGTATCAAGGTTTTATTTTTTTATTTCAAAAGTGCTCAGAAGAGGATTTCCTTCAAGTATGTAGGTTTTACATTAAAGGTCTGGAGAAGAGGTGGGCAATTGATTTTCCCAAGCGGCCACGTAGAAAACTGGGACTGTTGTGGAAAACCAAACCAGTAGGGCCCCAGAGAATATACACTCTGACCCAAGAGATTAATAAAGCGCGAGATTATTTACTTGTTGGAAGAAAAATCTGGTCTGATTCCAAGCCGGGTGAAAGACACTGAAAATAAAATGGAGGCAGGCAGCATGGAAAGAAGGTCTCTGTTTATTTGGATGCCAGAAACTTTAGTGACAGCAGTGTGTTTCTGGGGTGGCTGACCAATTGGCTGGGTGAGTGGATGGATTTTTATAGGGTTCTGGGGTTTTGTGATTGAGATGCTCCAGTGGGATTTTGCAATGTAGTGAGCCTTGTGTCTTTATCTGCTATTCTAATGGCGGTGGGTAAATCCTATTATGTCCTAAAGGTCATGTCCTGTCCTTAGAATTTGGGTGGGGGGGATGGAGATTTTAGGAATCTTTGTTTTTCTACTTTTTAATCCCATCAGTTCCAGCCTTGTGTGGGAGTTTGTGGCTAAAACGCTTATGGCGTTTTGTTTATGAATAGATTAGCCCAGTCTTTCTGAAGAGATACCAAATCTTCATTCCAAAAGACCAGCCTCTTCAAGCTTCTGCTTGAGGCTGTTTTCCTGTGGCAGGAAGACTGGGGCTGCTTTCTGCCTCTAAGAACATGTTTCTCCCTTTCTACTTTAGAGAAATATAATATTCTGCCTTTTTTAATATTCCCCAAAATATTTAATTCTCCGGGGGAGGGGTGTTGGGTTCCCACATACTTTAACCAAATTCCAATAAAAAAACAATGAGAAATTAATGCAAAAATAAACAATGGGGTTTATCCATAGAAATGAATGTAATAGTCTGAGCTGTTTGCCTTGCTAACCAGTAGCGGGAAGATGCAAGCTGCTCCAAAGTTGAAAACACTAACCAATTATCTTACTAAGGTCAAAGCAGAGAGCTTGTTAATTTGCTGTTTGCGCTTGTTAAGCAAGCCACATGCCAAGGAGGAAGATTGCTCAGGAAGAGATAGTCTGTATAAGCAATCTCTCTTCCTGTCATTAAGAGGAAAACAAAAAACAAAAAAAACCCAGGTCAATCCCTTGATACCATCCCACTAACTAATGATATACTGATACTTCAGAATACCACACATTATTATATCAATATTTGGCCCTTTGGTTTTTTTAAAATGTACATTCGTAGTCAAAATTGGTTCTTCATCCTATCCTTCTCCAAAATTAGAGAAGAAAATGTCTAAGATTTTTTTAATCTCTCAAATATGATAAGATTATATTCAATTTCTTTCCCTTGAAGGAAAAGTGAGGAAGAAAGGTTTGTTATCGTTTATTGTTATCCTGCTTTCCAGAATGTCCACTATCAGATTTATTTTCAGTTGTTTAAAATATTTAAGGAAAAAGGCTATTTCCAGGATAGGATGAATTCAACAATATACAACAAATTCACATTTGCTGATCAATAAAATACAGTGTTTAAAATATAGAAAATAGAAATCTGAAACAATTAATAATGAGAAAAGAATACAAATTGGCTTGCTCTTGCTAGTTGGCATCTTTTATAGTTGTTGTCCAAGTTACGTCTTTCAAGGAAAATGGTTATTTCTGATCATCCAGCCAACTAAAATTTCCAACAGTCAGGTTCATGAGTGCCAGATGTCATGGATAGTACCTATACATGGATTACTGACACAACCTTTACATCTGAGCTATTGTAGGGATAACTAGTATATTTACCTATAATCTTCATTGTAAGTAGTAACACAAACTCAGACTAGGTTTCAAAAAGTGCTCCTTGAAACATGTAAGATATTATAGAAACAGCTAAGAATTATCCATGGACAGCCTGAAAATGCACATAATACCAGTGAGTGATGTTGGTTCATATACCTTCATTTTGTAGGTATAAATCCCAGATCCTCTGTTTAAGTCTGATTTACCTGACTAAGTGATGATATTATCAATATTAGATGTCACAATATAACAGATCAGAATCAATTGACTCTTCAGAAATAAAGAAATCCTAATCAATAGGGTTACATGAACAAGAAATCACTCCAAAAGATTTGTTTCATCCAAAATCTGAGACAGCAAAACTTGGGGACAGGTGAAAAATGCAGCCAAGTGTAACTGAATAACAGAATAACAGAGTTGAGAGGGACTTTGGAGGTCTTCTAGTCCAATCACCTGCTCAGGCAGGAAGCACTTACCATTTCAGATAAATGGTTGTCCAATCTCTATTTAAAAATTTCCAGTGTTAGAGCATTCACAACTTCTGGAGGCAAGTCTTGATAGTACAGTGGTTTAGTGCACCCTGTTATTAACACAGCTGCCTGCAATTTCTGCTGGTTCGAATCTCTCCAAGGCTCAAGGTTGACTCAGCCTTCCATCCTTTCTAAGGTAGGTGAAATGAGGACCCAGTTTGTGGGGGCAATAAGCTGACTTTGTATAAAATATACAAAAGAATGAAGGCTATTGCTTAACGCATTGTAAGCCACCCTGAATCTCCGGAGAAGGGTGGCATATAAATCAATTTTTTAAAAAAAAAATAAAAATAAAAATAAAAAAAGTCGTTCCACTGATTAATTGTTCTAACAGTCAGAAAATTTCTCCTTAGTTCTAGGTTGCTTCTCTCCTTTAGTTTCCATCCATTGCTTCTTGTCCTTTCTTCTTGTCCTGCCTAACCAATAAGTGCATTGAAGCTGAGCAAGAGACATGAAGTAAGGATTTCAGAAACCCTAGGCTGAACATCTTGTATCCATCATATGTACAAAGTGGTGGCCCATGTAACAAAAAGCCCAGAAACTTTTCTTTATTTAATTTAATTGTTGCAGAAATGAAATAATTGCCTTGATGAGTAGCACATTTTAGGATTACCATTAGAAACTTGTTGAACTCTAATAGAAGCCCCTCTCAATTGATTATTCTAGTTGAGAGAGAGTTTATAGCACAAAATTGTTATCTGCTACTGTCTACATTCATATTAAACAAGACAGGGCTTATAATGGGAGAAGGGAACAGTAGAGGTCTACTGCATTCATTTGTTGTCAAAGACAGATTTCTGTCTCTGTAGATTATTCCATGAGGGGGCACAATGACTCAATGGTTAAAGATGCTGAGCTTGTCAGCTGGAAAGATGACAGCCCATGTTTGAGGCCCAAGCACCATGTGACAGGGTGAGGTCCCATTATTTACCCCAGCTCCTGCCAACCTAGCAGTTCAAAAGCATACCAATACAAGTAGATATATAGGTACCATTTTGGTGGGAAGGTTACAGCATTCCATGCACCTTGGTGTATAATCATGCTGGACACATGACCACAGAAGGGTCTTCAAACAATGCTGGCTCCCTTGGTTAAGAAACAGAGATGAGCACTGCCCCCTAGAGTCAAATATGACTGGACGGGGGAAACTTTACCTTTACCTTAAATTATTCCATGCTTTTGTACATTAAAAATGTTATTACAGAATAAACAATTTCCACACTAAGCGTGGAGAGTGGATAAATAATGTGTTTTTAACAGACAAAGTAAATACATGGCCTTTTCTTTTTAAAAAAATCTTTAAAATGTGGTCAAATGTCAATGAAAGAAGGCACTGAAGTAGAAACATCTAATCTGAAAGAAATTGTAAAAGCTTGAGAGAGACAAACTATTTGGATACCTCAGATATCGTTAAAGCAAAATACAATTCAGAATCTGGGCTCCAATCCATAAAATCTTAAGAACTTTTAAAGATCCTAAATTTCCTTATTTCATATAGTAGACTATATTTATTTACCAAATTATAAAATCACTGTCCAAAAGCCCATCTTGCTTTTTCAGATAGCAAGGCACTAATGGGAAAAAATGGGCCTTAATAGCAAAACAAAAATTTTGTCCATTTGATCGTATGGTTTCTTTCCAGCGTAGCCTGGCCTACTGGTCTGGCCTTTTTTCTGATGAGGACAAGGCTCTGCAAAATAGAAACACCCAGGGCCTAGAAGTGGACAGTCTGCCTTTAACTGCTTTTATTCCTGTGTTAAAAATAAATTGTAAAAACCTGTGCAAATAAACCAATCTTTTTTTCACCACAGGGCTATAGGGGAAACAAAGCAGGCTGGGGTACTGATAACCTTTGATAGTCAATTTTAAGGCTATGAATAGATTTCTGCAACTCATTCATAAGAATACCGCATTGCAAATATATCCAGGCAGCTGCAGAGAAATCAACATTTCTCTCAGGAGAACTACTTTCACTTGACTGTGACAGATTCTTATAGTGGCATAATAATGAATGTATTTGTTTGTAAGAGGGGAGGCGGCAAAGAAAGAAGATGCCAATTTGATTTTCAAAAATATACAGGTAGTACTTGATTTACGACTGATTGCTTACCAAACCATTTGAAGTTCTAATCAACCTACCTTATGATCTGGATTATGACTTTGGGCATTTATGGCCATTTGCAGCACCCTATAGCCATGCCACTGAGTTTTATAACAGTTTTGCCAAAAACTGGCATTTAGTTCTGGGTTTTGGCAAAACTGTGCCCAGAGTGAACCACTGGTTCGCTTAATGACCACAGTGATTTGTTTAACAACTGCCACAATAACAGTCATAAAATCAGGTGGATCATGCAAACAACCCATTTTACAACTGTCACAAGTTACAACCATGATGGACAGGCTCCATTACAGTCATAAGTCGAGGACTCTCCTTATTACAAATATTACTAGATGGTGGTTTTAACTTTATTCCCCCACCTTGATACCAAACCCAAAACAGGTTTGTTGTTCTGCCTGCAGTATGACACATGCTTCTCAAAAGTCCTCCAGTATTTGTTGTCAGCAGAAATAGAAACAGTAAGAATTTTATGTGTTCTCACAACAAACTTCACAACCCTTCCCTGTCACGTTTTTATAATCAGTGTTTGATTTCAAGGACAAGAATCTTGTCCTCCCACATGACCTTCGGCAGAAGGAAATGTTGCTAAAGAAATCTAAATCACTTTTCTACCTCTGGGATCAAACATGCAGGTTTTTCCCCCCAAAAAACTAAGAACCCCCAAAGTCTACACATATGTGTGTGTTTGCACATGTATATACACACACACAAAATGTGCGTGCATGCACATGTATATACATACACACAAAATAAAAGCTAATGTTCTTATTAACATTGTCTGAACAGTTTGATATACTGCTGGGTAAAAGTACTGTATTTATCTCCAGATAATTCATTTTTAAATTGGAGAATCATCTGACACTTACCCAATAGAAGCTGTCTTGAATTAGCTAAGTGGTCCAAGAAAGGGTTCTATGTCATGGACTCTACGGCCAGATTAAGGCCAATTGATGCCCTAAACACAGCCCCTCAATCCTTAAGCAACTGAGCTTAATAAGTGCTGAAAACTGAAGGTGAGTGTGGCAGTGAAAGAGTTAAGGGCAAGATCATTGGGGGGAAATACTTTGTGTTCACACACACACACACACACACACACACACACACACACACACACACACCAGTGTTCTAGGCAACTGCTTTTTTTCTTGAGGACTAATCCACGACTGATGGACTCCATGAAGGCTTGCTTTCAGTAAGACAGAAATGATGTTGGGTAACATGAGAGTAGTTATTCTCCCTTCCTCCCTCTCTGCAAACACTCAGCCTCCATATATGGAGAGCAATGTAAAAGGGCAATGGGTGAGCAAACTCCCATCTGGTAGTACCATCTGGTGCTGGATTTAATAATGAATGCCCAGGACTAGAGGTTTTCACCTTACTTTTACCTTACCTCCACAATTCCTGGAGGAAACATCTTATCTAGATCCGTTCCAGTCGGGTTTCAGGCCTGGGCACAGCACGGAAACGGCATTGGTCACGTTGATAGATGATCTCTGGAGGGCTCGGGACAGGGGTTGCTCCTCTGTTCTAGCCCTGTTAGACCTCTCAACGGCTTTTGATACCATCGACCATGGTATCATGCTGCACCGGCTGGAAGAGCTGGGGATGGGGGGCACCGTGTTACAGTGGTTCTCCTCCTTTCTCTCTGACCGGTTGCAGTTTGTGTTGGCAGGGGGGCAGAGGTCGACCTCGAGGCCTCTCATTTGTGGAGTACCTCAGGGGTTGGTCCTCTCGCCCCTTTTGTTCAACATTTATGTGAAGCCTCTGGGTGAGATCATCCGTGGCTTTGGGGTGAAGTACCACGAGTACGCTGACGACACCCAGCTGTACATCTCCACCCCAGGCCACCCCAACGATGCCCTTGAAATGATGTCTCAGTGCCTGGAGGCTGTGCGGATCTGGATGGGAGGAACAGGCTCAAGCTCAACCCTTCCAAGACTGAGTGGCTGTGGTTCCCGGCATCCCGATATAGTCAGCTGACTCCATCGCTGACTATTGTGGGTGAGTCTTTGGCCCCCTCAGAGAGGGCACGCAATCTGGGAGTCCTCCTGGATACGCAGCTGTCCTTGGAGGAACATCTGACGGCTGTAGTCAGATGGCTTAGGCCCGGGGTACTTGCAGGACCATCTCCAGCCGTTCTCCCATCGTCCTGTGCGCTCTCACAGAGTCGGCCTCCTCAGGGTGCCGTCGGCCAAACAATGTCGGCTGACAACCCCCAGGGGGAGGGCGTTCTCTGTGGGAGCCCCGACCCTCTGGAATGGATTGCCCACTGAGCTCAGGACAGCCCCCGACCTTCTTTCCTTCCGTCGCAAGCTGAAGACGTGGCTCTTTCGCCAATTAAACTGATCCGTTTGGGGGTACACTGGTATAATTTTAAATCGTTTTTAATTGGGTTACTGATTTTAATTTTGCATTGTATTGTGATTTGTATTGAAGTTGTCATTTTGTAAGCCGCCTTGAGTCCCTAGGGAGAAAGGCGGCATATAAATCGCAATAAATAAATAAATAGTCAGAGGGACCTTTTGTCAGGTTCACCTGATTCGCCAGTTGTGACCCTTTCTTGATCAGGATTCCATGTGCACAGTCACTCATGCCCTCGTCACCTCTCGCCTGGACTACTGCAATGCTCTCTACATGGGGCTCCCCTTGAAGAGCACCCAGAGGCTCCAACTGGTCCAGAATGCAGCTGTGCGGGTAATTACGGGAGCTCCATGGCGCTCCCACATAACACCGCTCCTGCGCGAGCTGCACTGGCTCCCAGTGGTCTTCCGAGTACGCTTCAAGGTGTTGGTTACCACCTTTAAAGCACTCCATGGCATAGGACCTAGTTATCTTCGAGACCCCCTGCTGCTACCGACAACCTCCCATCAACCCATGCGCTCCCACAGAGAGGGCCTCCTCGGGGTGCCATCAGCCAAACAATGTAGGCTGGTGACTGCCAGGGGAAGGGCCTTCTCTGTGGGGGCACCTACAGTATGGAATCAGCTGTCCCCAGAGATAAGGAGAATCCAAGACCTCAGTGCCTTCCGCCGTGCCCTTAAAACTTTCTTTTTTCAGCAAGCCGGGCTGGCTTAACATATTTTTAAATATTTTTAATTGGTTTGTCATTTTAAACTAGGGCCAAATTAATATATATTCTTTTAATTGTTTTTAATGTTTGTATTGTATGTTTTTATCTGGCTGTACACTGCCCTGAGTCCCTCGGGAGAAGGTGCGGTATATAAATTTGAAATAAAATAAAAAAAAAATAAAAAAAATAAATACTTATTTGAGGATCCACTGAACTCTGGGAAACTTACTGTTGAACAAGAATGCATAAATTTAATAAATTTCTTGTCAGCGCCAATTGTTTTTAAGTGCTTGCCTAGGTCTTTAGGCACAGCACCCAGTGTGCTGAGTACCACTGGAACCACCTGCACTGGTTTATGCCAGAGTCTCTGCAGTTCGATTCTCAAGTCCTGATATCTGGTGACTTTTTCAAGTTGTTTCTCGTCGATTCTGCTGTCACCAGGTATGGCAATGTTGATGATCCACACTTTTTTCTTCTCCACAATCGTGATATTCGGGGTATTGTGTTCCAAAACTTTGTCAGTCTGTATTCGGTAGTCCCACAGTAGTTTTGCATGCTCATTTTCAATCACTTTTTCAGGTTTATGATCCCACCAGTTCTTTGCTACAGGCAGATGGTAGTTGTGACACAAGTTCCAGTGGACCATCTGAGCGACTGTTGTGACGTTGTTTGTAGTCAGTCTGAACTATTGTCTTGCAACCACTCAGTATGTGGTCAATGGTTTCATCTGCTTCTTTGCAGAGTCTGCATTTGGGCTCATCAGCAGATTTTTCTATTCTGGCTTTGATTAATTCGTTCTGATGGCTTGTTCCTGGGCTGCAAGAATCAGGCCTTCTGTCTCTTTCTTCAGTGTTCCATTGGTCAGACATAACCAGGTCTTTTCCTTATCTACTTTTCCTTGGATCTTCTCAAGGAACTGTCCATGCAGTGCTTTATTACACCAGCTATCAGCCCGAGTTTGCATCACTGTTTTCCTATATTGAGTCTTGGTTTGCTGCACTTTGAGCAGCTTCCTCTTGTTGACCTCCATCAAAGCTGGTTCAACACTGTCTTTCACATAGTCTGCCAGAGCATGCTTCTCTTCTCCAACTGTCTGCTTCACTTGCAGAAGTCCTCTGCCGCCTGCTTTTCTGGGCAAATATAGCCTGTCAAAGTCACTATGCAGGTGCAGCACATAGTGTATGGTCATCAGTTTTCTTGTTTTCCTATCCAGGCTATCCAGCTCTGCCTGTGTCCATTTTACGATCCCAGCAGTATATCTGATGACGGGTATGGCCCAGGTATTTATAGCCTTGATGGTGTTACCGCCATTCAGTTTGCTTTTTAGAAGTTTCCTGACCCTTTATGTGTATTCTTTGCTGACCACATTTTTCATTTGCCCGTGGTTGATATTGTCCAGCTGCAGTATGCCCAGGTATTTGTAGGCTTCGGGTTGGTGGCACTTGATGGTTTGTCCATTGGGCATTTCAATTTCATTACTTTCTACGATCTTCCCTTTCTTCAGTGTTTTTCAGTGCAGTTCTTCAATATTATTATTATTATTATTATTATTATTATTATTATTATTATTCACTGAAAATATCTAAGCATACTAATAGTTCTTGATCCAATGCATTAAAATAACTCAGTTGTACCCCAATGGGAAGGATATTCTTATCAGGATACTGCTACAGAGATAACTCTCTTCCTCATTTCATATATTGTGCCAAGTGTCTCAGAAGAACTAGAATTAGTTCTAGTTCATCCTCTATCATAGAAACTCATTTCCTGAGTGTTGTTGGGCCTGTCAATAGTTCACAGTTCACAGAGATATCCACAGAAATACTGCTGGGGGAGGGGTAATGGAGGAAGAAGTGTAGTGCACGCTACCTTGGACTCTTGGAGAAAAAAATAGGGTATACATCAAACAAATTAATAACAATTCCCTTGTTCCTGAAATAGTTCGAGAAACAAAGTTAACCAATAAACATATTTGTGGGGACGGAGGCTATATAAATTTTAGAAATAAATAAACAAGCAAATATGAAATGCTGAATGTGATTTCAACTGACAGCAAATGGTCACCATGTTGGTAGTTCTATTCCATGTTAGCTAAACCTTCTGAATCATCATCAAAAATACAGTCACATAAAATGCATTACCATATTCAAATATATCTATGACTAGGTATGGCTGTTTATTGAATGCACTTGGAGTGAATATATATTTCCAACTGTATTTCTTTATTCATTGATCAAATTGTCTTGAATTAGTCCGACAATTCTGAAGCTTCATTCTGGACCATAACGCAAATTCTGCACTACTTAAGTGCAAGCGATATATTTGCAATGAGACTCAGTTTGGTCTAGAGCAGTGATGGTGAATCTATGGCATGCGTGCCGAAAGTGGAACACAGAGCCATCTCTCTGGGCACGCCAGCCATCGCCCGTTGCTCTTCCAGGTTCTGGCGCACACATGCGAGGCAGCCAGCTGGTCTTCATGTGCATGGGAGTGCCAGAAACTGGAAGAACAGCTCCCTGGTGCACATGCACGCGCCAGGAAGCTGAGTTTCCAGTTTCCAGCATGCACATGCATGCTGGCCAGCTGGTCTTCACGTACATATGCACGCCAGAAACCAGAAGACCAGATGACCAGCGCACATGTGCACGCTGGAAACTGGAAGCTCAGCTCCCCGGTTCTCAGCACTCCTGCGCATGCATGCTGGGGAGCTGCTCTTCTGATTTTCGGTGCTCCCCCGCGAGCCCGTGCTCACTCCCATTTCGGCACTCGTTGCCAAAAAGGTTCGTCAACATTGGCCTAGAGGTTGAGGCAGCAAACTAGAAACTAGGAAACTATGAGTTCTAGTCCTGCCTTAGAATGAAGCCAGATGGGTGTTTTGCGTCAATCACTCTGTCTCAGCCAACCCATCTCATAAGGTGGTTGTTGTGGAGAAAATAGAAGGGAGGAGTGAGTGTTAGGTATATTTGTTGCCTTAAATTACTTATACAAATAATAAAGGTGGGAATAAATAAATAAATAAATAAATAAATAAATAAACAAGAAAGAAAGAAAGAAAGAAAGAAAGAAAGAAAGAAAGAAAGAAAGAAAGAAAGAAAGAAAGAAAGAAAGAAAGAAAGAAAGAAAGAAAGAAAGAAAGAAAGAAATGTGATTAAATTTCTTCCAGCTAGTCTAAAAATAACACAGGGTCATATGAATAGGTATTTTTGCTGGCCTTGAACCCATTGTTTATGTCAGTATACCTCCACTCATATACCTAATGAAATGATTGAGTTTAAATTAATCCCTAGAATAACTATCATGTTCACCTCCAAGCACAAAATGATGAGTCCACAGTGAACTCAAAGCACTGAAATTCAATTCTTTTTTTAAAAAATGAACCTATGATACTTTTAAAAAAATTAAACAAATTAGAGAAAAATCACAACAAAACATTGAATCATTTAGACACAATAAAAGGACAATACATTTTACATTCTGTGCAGATTGATCAATATACTACATACCAACCTCACAAATCAAATATATTTAGAACTTAATATTTCACCTAATTGTTTACATTCCAGACTGAGGGGCTTAACTTGTCAAAAATTCTTCAGTGCTAGGAGATTGTATATGTGGGAATCTGCAAAACTGGATTTTGCTTATATCTCTAACCTTAATAGAGCTGAGGTTTATATAAAGCTTACCTAGAAATCCTTAATTCTACGAAACTTAAGCTGGAAATCTCAAAAGAGCAGGTTTTGCCATGATATTTCCATCCAAACTGTTACATAGATGCTGTGGATAAGATCATATAGTCTTGTGAGCACTAATCCAAACTGAACCAATCATCTCTAACCTCATTACAGTATAACATTTACAAACAGCAGACTAAAAAAAGATAATATTAAAATAATTCTGACTGTTGAAGAAAAAAGGGGGGAAAAAGACATGCCATGAATATAGGAGTACACAAAGTAAGAAGGGAGAAAGTATGTAAAATTAATACTAAGAAAACTGAGCAAATATTTGCCATTGCTATCATCAGTCAATCAGTTGTAGGTTGATAGATAGAAAACTAGTGGCTGATGCATAGGGTCAGCCCTTCAAGGTAGATCAAACTAGGAAACCAAAGTCATACAAACTAATACTACTTTTAATATAGAGCTATTGTAACAGAATCTTGCATGTTGAATATGCTTCTCCCCATCCACCCCTTCATCTTCATGAGAACTAGGGAAAGTTTCATTGCTTTTTTTTCTCAGGTTACAGTTCTGGCCAGATTCAGATTTCTTTTATCTGACTATTGTCTTGGTAGTGGTCAATTTATTCTCCAAGTCATCTGCAGGCAGGACGAGACTTCCAAGCTCCCTTCCAGCCCCGTGATTCTATTCCTATTTCTTTCTCCTGTTCCTCAGAATTATTATTCTTTCTATTATAAACAAGGAAAAAAGAAATAAATTGATAAAGTTATTAAAAATTAAACCAAGTATCTCAGCATCTTGATAATTATTATGTTGATAATAATTTCAACACATGCACATTGCAGTAAATTTCTTCAACCTCTTTCTTAAAAGGTCTCTTAAAGCAGGGGTCTACAGCCTTGGCAACTTTGCTGGCTGGGGAATTCTGGGAATTGAAGTCCGCCAGGCTTAAAATTGCCAAGGTTGGAGACCCCTGTCTTAAAGGACAGATTGCAGTCATAATAATTGTTGACATTTTATGGGCTTTCAAATGGACTGAAATAGTCAAAGCCTTCAAATCTCTCATGACCCCACCCTAATTTTGCTTACTTTCCACAATTCGGAAAGGTCCAGACCAACGAACAAGCAATGAGTAAGAGATCTTGGTTGTTCCCACACCTGTGAGATACAAGTGGGATAGAGATTATTAAAGATAATGGAGGGAATCTCTCTCTAGGTTAGAATTAGAACAACAATTTGGTTAGTTATAAAAAAGGAAATCCATCATTGCTGTGCTTGGACTAAGTTTTATAGTATTTTGAGCAAACTCCATTACTGCAATTGCCTATATAATTAGTTTATTTATTTGTTATTTTTACTGATCTGCCTTTTAGAAAGAAGCTCAAAGCAGTGTGGGTAGCACTCCCATGCTTCTTCACAACCATTTCATACTATAGGTTGAGTTGAGAAAGATTGAATGACTTGGTTACTCTTTGAGCTTTCCCTGGAGCTGAGGTAGACTAAAACCTGAATTTCCCTGATGCCATTCTGACACCATCATGCTAGCTCTTCTGGGTTATTACTGATAACAAAAGCATGAAATTACAAGTTCTAAAAAGAGCAGTCATGTCAGTCTACGAAGATTCAGAAGGTCACAAATTTGATCTAACCAGGACCACAGTTGTAACCGAGGTGAAATCAAGGAGAGAAAGAGAAGCCTGTTTTTCTCCCAATAAGTCAGTAAACAGACACATTGATGTTAACCCAGTCTACAAATCACTGAGAACGAAAAGAACTGCATCAACCATGATCCTGAAAGTAGCATTAAAAATGAACAAACAGGCACTCCACTATGCAGCAACAAAAATTATAACCCATTGGCTCACAAGAAATTGGACCAAGTCTCAATAACAACAGCCAGTCTATCAAGCAAACCAAAACTATCAAACACACGAAAACCAGACCATGACTCAGAAGCACCAGATAAACAACTCTAATCCTAATCTGCATCACACAGACAGTACTTAACTATAGCCCAGCAACAACAGCCAGCCAATCAAACAGTCCAAAATCAGACCAGGACTCAGAAATATCTGAACAAACAACATTCAGACTGATTTTCATCTCATAAAAAGATATTTAAAGACCTGTGTTCTGACAGATGAGCCCAATTCAAAACACACTGACGATGTCTCCTCGAATGGTGATGAAACATTTGTGATCAAATTGCCAAGCTTGGAAATAAAACCAACAGCCTAACTACCAATCCGAGCTACTAATATTCAAACACATTTCAGAGCAGTTATTCACAGATAGTGCTGGTGAAATGAGTTCTATGGGTTATGAAAAATTGAAAACAACTGAGCAGTAACAATAAGTATGACTGTGTCTTCACAACATGGATGGCTATATCCAAGCCATTATTATCGCTGTGCTCCAAAAAAAAACTGAATATACAAACCAGTTTTAGCTAATGAGACTTAAGAAATCAGTAGCCAATCACAGTTCAGAGTTGTTTCCTCAGAGAGAGGCATGTACAGGAGAGCATCCTGTACGTGCTACATACTTAGCAAGAAACCCACTTAGATGAACACTCTAGTAAGTCCTCCTACACATACAGTATATATATCCAAAACATCTCTCCCCACTCATCCCCTCTCAAAATTGCTGCATTTCTACTTGTGATCTTTTCACCTTGCCACTGCAGGGCAAATACAAGTCCCAAGAAGAGACAGCAAAAACACCAGCTGCCTCTGTTTGCCTGTAATTAAGAAGATTGAAACTATGGTGTTTCTCTCTTTCCCCGTTAAAAAAAAGGCGGAGAAATAGATTAGATTTTTATTGCCATTGTAAATGGAAGCATGATGATTTAGTTATTTTTCATCCAAGTGAAGGTAAAACTAAAGTAGATTGATTTTATCTGGGGCCTTTCAGCTTTAGAAACCACACCATGAGTTTTTTGGACGATCAATGTCCTTGTCCCCCCATCAATCTTGTGGCAAAATCCTTGAGGTCTTCATAGAAAAGTTTCATTTGAGTATTAATCTGAGGAGGAAAGAAAGACCTAGGATAAAGGTTCATACCATATGTTAATCATATTTAAAGTTGATCACATTAATAAGAATATAATCAGTGAGGTTAATATGTCTTGTACCTATCCCATAACAGAAAAGCCCAGTGTTCTAACCCAGCCTTAGCAGAAGCAAGAAACAGATTCCTTGTCACGAAAACCCCCTCTTTATTTATCTCTTGTGAATTAATTGCATTCACCTACTGAAAAATCCAGGCAATAGTCCTTCAAGGAGTTAACTGTAGTACAGACCTTATCAGTTCCTTTAGAAAATTGCAAGGCTGTGAGCTCCCAGTTGAAAGGTTTGTAGCACAAAACACAATGAGAAAAATCTTCAGAAATACGAACTGTTGTCTCCTACGACAACCATTGCCCTTTTCTTTTATTTATTCCCCAGCCAGGGAGGGGCCATTCAGCGTCCATGTGTGCTTTGCTTCCTGAGTCGACTCCTTGTCCTTTGTTGCTCACCTCTTCTAACTGCTCTGCGCATATGTGCATCTGGAACAGACCCCAGCTGCCTTTCCGGTGGCTGGGAAATGTTGGATGGCCCTGGCTCTATCTGTGCGTCCGACGCAGAGCATCCATCAGAGCCTTTCTCAGACTCCAGCACTGGCCCAAGTTCCTCCCCAACCTCCACATCATCTAAGTCTGCCACCAGCTCCTCTGGCAGCTCAGGGACCACAACACCCAGAATTATACCAAAAGATGCTTATTTGGTCCAGGAGAATTAATACAATTAGCGCTAAAATCTTAATTTTCCAGTAGGATTATCAAAACTGATTCTGCTCCAGGTCATGTCTTGATTCTAAGATTTCTCATATGGATTTTTAAAATGGAGTACAATTACTTTAAAGTTTTCCTCTCACCCACAAAAACATATGCATACACCTTTGTGAGAACAAGAAACTACTGAAATACCATAATAGCCTTCTTTGACTGATTATTCATTTCAAGAGAGCTCATGCAAGAGATTATTTCCCACAATTGGCAATCATGTTTTCTAGTTTTAGTTGGGCATTTTCTTACTGAAATACAAAAATGTTCTCATCTCTCATCCATTCTTCTTATAGTCAAAGCAGAAGAAGTAGGAGCTGATTGATTTGCTTCATGATTTAATGAGTGCTTTCATTTTGTTACAAATACATACCGTGCCAGATAAAAGTTTGAAGCCTCATAGTCACCCAGTATATAACTCTTCATAATTTATAACAATCTGATTGATTTTTTTATTGTGGTGAAGATATAAATTGTTTCGGAGCCTACTTTCTCCCTGCTCCTCTTTCACCTTTTGGTTTGATGTGACAGCCACACAACACTAAGAACAAGTTTGTAATTCCACAGCCTTGGGCTTGGACAGGGGTGGGCTTCAAAAAGTTTAGTAAGGGGTTCTCTGTCTCATTGCTGGGCATGGCCATGGTGGACGTGGCCTAGTTGGCCTCCTGCACCATGGTGGGGGGTGTTTTTGCCCTCACCAGGCTCCGGAGGCTTTTCTCGAGCTTCCAGGAGAGCAAAAACGGCCAGAGGCTCCAGGGAAACGGGCCCATTTCTAGCCTTCCAGAACTTCCGGTAGGCCCATTTTTTGCCCTCCCCGAGGCTCTGCACATGCCCTGCACATATCTGCATCCAAAACGGGCTGTGTGGGGATTCCTGTGAGGGGCAGGATGGGATGGGTGAGGCCAGTCAGGAGTGGGATTTGGGGGTGCTCCAAACTGCATAGAATCTTAGCTAGAGGTTCTCCCGAACCCTGCGAATCCCCAGCAGCCCATCCCTGGGCTTGGACCAATCAAGCTCTCCTGTGTTTAAAAAGAGTGTCCCAAAAGCTAGATACATCTCAGCTCTCTGTTTTCTGGCCAATTAGCAAGCAGAAATGGCAGGCATTTACACAAAGAAGAAAGATATGCCATGTCTTTCAAACTGATTTGAACATTGGAGAGATCTCAAAAAACAGATAAGTTTAATATGAACAATATGTTTGAAAGTGTTTTCCGGCACCTCCCCTTCAATATAATTATGATCGACTACAAGATAGCTGCTACAAAAAATATAAGGTAAAATCACTGAAAGGAAAAGCAAACAAGGAAAATCTATTTCACTTGGATTCAGCTGAGTGATTGTAAGTGTTAGTGGTTAAAATACACAGAAAACCCCGATGACAACAAATCTCTTTATCCTTGCTTTTCTCTCTTTGCTTTGTCTGTTTGTTTAAAATATTTCAACACTTATGCCTGCTTTGTTTGCTCACAGGCCTCTTGCACAAGGTTTCTAAGCCTTCTCTTCACATAACTAACTTTCCACTAAATTTTCACCATTCTGATTTTTTTAAGATTAAAAGTTATATTAGACATTTTGTTTTCGCCGCTTTTAATAATGAAAGGATTCCTTGCTCCAGAATATGAAATAAGCCAAACTTGGTGATGTTGAACAGAATCAGAATATATATATCCTTTGATTCAGTACTTTTTTTTTTTTTTTTGCATTGCCCTTGCTTTCATTAGTGGTATTGCAAATTATATACAAATATCTCTCTCTCTCTCTCTCTCTCTCTCTCTCTCTCTCTCTCTCTCTCTCTCTCTCTCTCTCTCTGTGTGTGTGTGTGTGTGTGTGTGTGTGTGTGTGTGTGTGTGTGTGTGTACATCTATACAGCACTTTGGAATATATTCCTGTTGAACCACACTGGATTTAGTCTCAAGCAACCTGAATTCTTGAATATAAGAAAAATTATATTCCTAAACTGAATGAGCTGTAACTTTCTGAGTCTTCCTTTTTTACCTCATGAAACATTAGAAGTACATTTAACATTGTCAAACCCCATTTGACAATGGCGTTACAGACATCTCTTCCACTTTCAAATCGCTGACCTCGGTTGAATAGAATGTCAACTCCATCATGTGCTCTGCTGCACATATAGAGTCAAACTACCACATTTATCAACCCTAGCTTGCTGCAGCAAAGTGGAAAAGATTTGAGTGGCAAATCCTTTCCACTCAACACATCCAAAATTCAAACAATCTCTCCCTCCTACTTCCATCTAGACCACTCTGAACAACAGCACTTGGTGGCAGCACTGCGGCTGGGCTTGGAGTGGAGGCCTAGGCCACCACGTCAGCCCTAGGGCCACTACTGCCACTCAAAAAGGCCACACGCTGCTCACCTTTAAGCGGTGTTCTCTTTCTGTTGACAGGTTCCTGTGTCTACCCAAGGCATATTCTATTTTCACACAGCCTCAGCAGCCTTCAAAAATCATGCAAGAATGGGGCATGCTTTCAAGAACAGTTGTTGGGTATTGCTGAATACTGACATGTCACTCAAAATGTCGTGCTGGGTCACCTTTGACATGCGGGTCATAGGGTCACCATCATTGCTGTATAATAGCTGGATCAGCACTTTCACAAAGGATTAAATTCTGGATATTAGAGGTTATTAGGTATCAGCAAGTGATGTGACATTGAAAAGTGACATTGAAATGTGACTTTGAGACTAGAGAGTCATCATGGCCATGTAGCTTCATTAGGCTGAAGTTTAAAAGATGGAAAGACCAGCCATCAAACTGAAGCTTCCGTATCTTTTGGACTGGGTTAATAATAATAAAAATTAACAGTGATATTACTTTTATTTGTTTTTTCCACTTTTCTTCAAGTATTCCCTCCCCACTGTTGTCATAGATTTTTGAGCAGGTGGAGATACATGCACTGCAACCCTGTCCTTCCAGTTGCTTCTGTTGCTTTTGAACAATATTTTTCTTTTAGTTGCTTTATTCCTGTCATGACAGTCATCCCAACAGGTCTCTGTTACACTTAGTAAATTATACTTGTTTTCCTATATCAAAGGACTGAATTTGTATTATGAGAATAGCACATAGTCAATTGTTATTTCTGATTTTCACTTTGTGGTTTAATAACGACATTAGAGCAACTTTCCCACTTCCTTTTACACCACATAAGCTTTTATTTAAGGAAATAAAAGTTCTTCTGAGGTGCAACTCATCTTGTGCCAGCACTCCATCATCCAGATATCAGAACATGATGCCAGAAACCACATTTCTGCCATAAATACTATTTAGAGAATCTTTGATGCACTTGCAGTTTCCTTTTCAGACATCTTCATCAGATTGGAGGGTGGTGAAATCATCATCCGAGTCCTTGGAATTAAACTTCTTTCCTAGATCTTCACACTCCCCAATTATATGATTGTATTTCTTCTTTGCAGTGTTATTTGTCCCCAGATGGTTTAGCAGGAAGGGATAATTTTCAATGGGCTTCCTAAGTCTTGGAAGTAGTTTGATCATCATCGAAGTAGTTTGATCATCATCATCATGCAAGATCTCATTACTTTCATCAAAATGTTTAATGACACATTGTAGTATTATAACATAAATATTACCCCTTTAGGGCATATGTGTGACATAATGACATACATAAAAAGGGGCAATCTTGCATTACAATGTTGAAATGATGCTTGCATCAGTTTGACACCCCTTCTTTCTCATTCCTGCAAAAAAGCATATTTTGTAAAATGAGTTGTTTCCATGTATTCTGGCAAGAAGCAACAAGGGAGTGAAGAAGAAATCTGTTCGCCATAAAATCTGTCCTGCACTTTTTCATCTACTAGAACCTGTCATATGCTGTACATATCTAAAATTCCACCAATTATTTGTGAATAAACTTGCTCTCATCAAAGGAGAAACAAAAACTTGCTCTCATCAAAGGAGAAACAAAAAAAGCATACTTTTTCCAGAAAGAACATGGGACAGGTATTCAATTGCTGCTTGTATTTGTTATAGTAATTTTAAGGATATAAACATTGCATCAGTACTGTTTATAATACTATTGATTGCTACACCTGAGGAATTGTAAGTGAGAGTTAAGTGGAATTGAAGCAGTGCTTGCCATTGGAAGACTAAATTTCCCAGTGGCAAATCCCCAAGTGCAACCCAAATCTTATTTCCAAAGGCTGAACAATAACTAGCATTACAGACTGTTTACTTTAACCTCTAATCCCAAACCTTTCAGAAGATCTAATAATGAACTCCAGGCAATATTACCCATCTCTCCTTAGCCTTAGCACATCCAGGTGGAATAGATTGTTCTCTCCATTGTTCTCTAGTCTACTATGCTCTGGTTTCCTTTTCTTGGGCTGTGCCTCACCTACTCTATATATCTGTACACTTACCTTTGCTACCGGTTCGCGTGCACGCCACCTGCGCATGCGCAGAGTGTATTTGATGATGTCCGGGCGGGTGGGCAGAGCCTTCCACCGCCACTGCTACCGGTTTATCCGAACTGGGGTGAACCGGTAGCACCCTACCACTGACCTGTACCCCTGGCTGGGAAATAGTGCAATCAGGGACATTGCCCTTTTGTAATTGACACCTATTTTCTCAATGTGTAGATTTTCTAAGAGCCATCCAAGATTTTTTTGGTGTGGCACTCAGTTTGCCAATAGCCACTGAGACCACCCTGGATAGTTTACGCCATACTTTTTCATTTTCAATTTTCAGATCTTGATACTTTGTGATCTTCTCAAATTCTTCATCTTCCATTCTGCTCTCCACTGCCATACCCCTCTTTCTTCTTTTCAACCACAGTTAACTCTGGTGTGCTATGAGCCAAGACTTTATCAGTCTTTATTTGAATATCCTACAATACTTTAACCCGCGCATTCTCTTTTTCAACTCTATGTTCCCACCAGTTTTTCATTACTGGCACATGATAATGTTTATAGATGTTCCAGTGAAACATTTTAGCAACTGTATTATATCATTGCTATAATCAAATTGTACCATCTTCTTGCACGAGCTGAATATATGATCTACTTTTTCTTCTGCTTCTTTGTACAATCTGCACCTCAAATCATGTTGCAAATTTTCAATTCTGGCTTTGGTTGCATTAGTTTGAATAGTTTTCTCTGGAGAATTCAAAATCAAGCCTTCAGTTTCTTTTTTTTAATGTTCCAATTGTAAACCATTGCCAGGTTTTATCTTTACCCACTTTCCCCTTGGACTTTTGTAGACATTAATCATGTAATGCTTTTCTTGCTAGCATCCTTTTTATTATTATATTTCCTGCACATTCAGTAATTTCCAATTTTTAACTTGCATCAATGCTTGTTCTTGGCTGTTTTTAGATAATCAGCAGTCAATGCATGCTTTTATGGGTATGCTGGATTGAAGTATAATTCTGCTTCCATTTCTGCAGGAGGAGTATAATCTATCAATATTTTATCTTCCACTAAGATCTGACTGGCATGGGTTACCCTTCTGATAGAATACATTACTGCCAGCAGAGCTCTCAACCACATCAAAACATCTCAAGACCCACAACAAGGGGTATCCATTGAGGGGTTTTGATTATCATTTTATTACTTTGGCATAATATTATTTAGTAGTATTTCAAAATTTGAACAAAATGAGAAACAAGTATTCCCTCTTCTTCCCAATTACTTGGCAGAAAATACTACTAAACTTTAAGGTACTTTCTTACATAATATATATGAATAAAGATGTATTACAAATGTCATATAATAACATAATAAATCAAAAGAACACAATCTTCCATTGAATCCAGTTGTTTTAACCAGTGGCTAAATCATATCACCATGTTTATCATAGGTGTAATTAGAAAAGTCTATCTAAAATCAGCTATCAGAAAATGTTATCTTGTTCCATGAATGTAGTGCCTGTCAGACAGTGGATGATTTATCACTTTATAAGTACAACTCAAATTTTTGTATGGAAGCCAAGAGGCCACAACTTTTTCCTTTCTTGATACACACATTGCTCTAGTTTCACCTATTTTTTATACTTCCAATTACAGATTTGTAGGTATTGCTAAGTCTGTCTTTTCCATTATTAAAGAACTAAGACAGTTCAGACAGAAGAATAATTACAGAACTGTAGTTTAATTAGAGTTTGGGGGCTATTTTTTAGTGAAAGTTTTTTTCCAGGTTTTTTCACTTTTTTCAGTGTTATTATAACTTTGAATGGTCACTAAACTGTTGTAAATCGAGCACTACCTGGTATATGGAGGGTTGTTTTTTTTTTCTAGCATCTTTGGACTTCAAAGAATGCCTCCTATCACAACTACATAATCTAACAAACTCCAATGTAGTAGTATAGGTATGAGCCTCTCAATATGTGAAGGAAATTTAAGGGTGCCTATACCGCCTCTCTCTATAGATAAAAAGCGAAAGTTAGAATATTTCAGACATGTGATGTGACACCTGGAAAAATACGGCATACTTCACTAAATCCACTAGGGAAAAAAATGAAGGCAAATGAGGTCCAGGCAGAAGAAGAACATCATGGCTTCAAAATCTAAGGGACTGGTTTGGACAAAACTCAGCAGGACTTTTTCATGCAGCTGTTGATAAAAATAGGATCGCCAACATGATCGCCAATGTCCGATAACGGATATGGCACAAGAAGAAGAAGATACCTCCTATCCAAGCATCTGACCAGAAGTGTCTGTGCATGACTGGCTTGCTTTATGCATGAGTCTTCATATGCCTGGTTTAAGAATTTTGCTCAATCAATATTTTCAATTGAGAAAAAAAAAAAGACTCTCGCCCACATAACTAGCTTGTACTATCTCCTTTCTCATTAATGTTGAACATGTAGCCACAGGGTTGCATCTGATGGGCATAGCAGAGCTGTCTCCGAGGGGGCATCCTTGTGTCTCCTGCATGCATTCAGGGACCTTATGAACTAATTCATATCGTACATTTCTTTTGTTTTTTCTAAAGTTCACAAATTAAATGTGGCATCCTCTCTTCTATTTTTTGCTAAGTCTTATCAATATCTCTTTCTGGACAAAAATGTTTAATTATACATTACAAGTTCAAGCAGAACATCAAAATTCTGCGACAGTTGATATCTGGGCTCCAATGTTTTCTGTAGTGAACAAACTTCTTTAAAGAAGGAGCTCCATTATTTTAGTTCATACAAGGGATTGAATAATTAATTATTATAATGCAGAGTCCTGATAAGTCCTATCACCATTAGAAGGCTTGAAGCTTAGGGACTGATCATCATGGAGAAAATCTACCTAAGTGGTCACTAAGAACTGACACTGATTTGATGGCACAAAATCCAAAGTAAATCCTCAGTGAAGTTTTCCAAGGATGAATACTTAGCCAAGACTGATCTTGCATTGGTTCCTCCTGAACAGGAAGAGTTTTTTTCTGTTTCAATAACATTTACTTATTTGAGCAGCAAGGTCTTCTGAACTCTGGGATGGCTTTTTTTTGCTTTATTATCCTGATAAGTTTACACATCCTTTATCTGGTTGGGCCTTCAATGTTCACTTCACTGTGGCCTTGATGTCAGCTTTATTCTTGAACTTATGTTCCTAGCATATTTGAAGGAGGCGTTGTTTGCTTGCCAGCAGTAACCTTCATTGTGCAGCTCCCCACAAATTGCTACCTCCTGCCACTTCTGAAACCCAGCTTGTCCTTCTAATACATTAGAGAGCAAAGCAATCAACAAACTCAAAAGCAATAAATGCTAGGATTGCCTTCCCAATCTCAGTAAGCTGCTGTAGTATACTTAATTCTTAGAATTATACAATCTGCTTGGGGGGAAAAAAGCATGTTTAAATCTGTGACGACTGAGAGAAAAAAATATTACAGTAAAAAACAAAACACCCTTCCATATAATGGACACACAATTCAGTGAAAATTAAAGTCTATCTTTTTCATTTTGGCAGGAGAGAAAAATATGTTTAAGTTTTTAAAGTTGCAACACTCAAGAGAGTTATGGACCTTGATCCCACTGCTGAGGAATGAATATAGTTAAGGCAATGGAGACAGACAACTTCCACCTGGCTCCCTTATGTGTCACACTTTCAATAAGCTTGATTGGGCAGGATGGGTCTGCCATAGCTGCACTACAAAAAATTGTAAAGCCATTTATTAGAAGTAAAATTGGCAGAAGAACAAGTTAAAGAAACAATGATTGCATGGGGGAAAAATGTGGGTCATGGGATTGACTTAGAGAAATGGGAAAAATTATGGTCACAGAATTATAAAATGACAATGTCAACAGCATATAAGGAAAACTTGTATAAGATGTTTTACAGGTGGCATCTACCCCCAGCGAGAATAGCCAGAATGTACAAGAACAAATCGGAGAAATGTTGGAAGTTTCATCAGTCCCCGGGCTCATATTACCATATGTGGTGGACATGTGCAAAAGCTAAAAGATATTGGACTAAAATCCACAGGTGATTGGAAAAAATGACAAAGAAACATATTGACTTTAAACCAGAGATATTTTTATTGGGGATTTTACCAAAAATATATAATAGAGAAATGAGATATTTAATTGTGAATGTTTTAACGGCAGCTAGAATTGTATTTGCTAGAAACTGGAAAGGTGAGAAGATACCCACGGATGACGACGTTATCAAGAAAATTTTGGAGTGTGTTGAAATGAGTAAATTGACATTTGAAATTAGGGAACAAGAAGATAAACAATATTATTTGATATGGGATTTATTTTATCAATGGTTAGACAAGAAAGAATGGAAATGAAATATGAAATGAAATGGATAAGATAATAAAATATATAAAGGGTTTCCTCCCCCCTTATAGAGGATAATTTACTGTTAAATAATTGGTAAAGGAGAATAATAATGTAATAAACTGTTAAATAAGAAAATGTGGGATAGAGGATTAAGCACAAAAGATTCGTAACCGATCAATACACTTTCTGTAATTGTAATGGATGACAATTTTTTTATGTTTAAGTTTTGTTTAAAAATAAAAAAATATTTCAAAAAAAAAATCTGGGTGACTATAGGTAGTCTTCCACTTACGACCGTAACTGAGTCCCAAGTTTGTGTTGCTAAGTGAGAAATTTGTTAAGTGAGTTTTGCCCCATTCTACAACTTGTCTTGCCACATTTGTTAAGTGAATCACTGCAGTTGTTAAATTAGTAACACAGTTGTTAAGTGAATCTGGTTTCCTCATTGACTTTGCTTGTCAGAAGGTCACAAAAAGAATCACATGACCCTGGGACACTGCAATAAATGTGAGTCAGTTGTCAAGCATCATCAATGTGAGTCAATTGTCAAGCATCAAATGTAAATCATGTGACCACGGGGATGCTGCAATGGTCATATGAAAAGTCACTTTTTCAGTGCCATTGTAACTTCGAACAGTCACTAAATGAACCTTTGTAAATTGAGGACTAGATATCTTAAAATTTTATGTATCCCATTTCTGCCATGTCTAGTGATCATTGTAATTTTTTCAGCCCAAGCATGGTAGTTCAAACATGATTCCTCAGTAAGGCTCCTATTGGCAAAACAGTTGGAGGGAAGGAAGGAGGAAGCAAGTGAAGGATGGAGTGAAGAAAGAACCACACCCTCCTCCTGTGATGCTTCTTCTGAATGAGTTCTTGCATCAAGCAAAGCCCTCAGAGGCCCTGGTAGTTTCCTTGGAGATCATAATTGGCCATTCTTTCTTCCTTCTTACCTCCTCCTCATGAACAGTTGAAGAGAAAGGATAAGCATATTGTATCTAGGCTGGAAAAATAGGGATGACCTTCAGATGGACACAAAAAGACACAAGCAACTCTACTGTTTTGCAGTTTAAGGAAGGAAGATCATCAGGAATTTGAATGACATTGACAGGCAGTTCAGTAGAATTAAATGGCTAGCAAAGAATTTCAGAATTAAACCTTAAAAGACCTAGATTCTTAGGCTCCATGGGCTGATTTAATTACAATTGGAATTGCTTGGTCTCTATAATACACTTATATATCTGAGACTTGTTCTTGAATCTTCTGTAAATTCATGTGTGTCTGTGTTGTTAGTGACCAATGTGTGGCTAAACTGAAGACACAGTCCTCAGTGTGTCTGTGTTGTTAGTGACAATATGCTCTTTTACTCATTTTTAAAACCAATAATATAGCCTTTCCTTCAACCTGAAACATCCTTCAGCTTTTTCTTGAAGTCTCTGAAAATAATCCCAACCAGCTTTGTGTATGTCATTCAAAGCTTTCTCTGTGGACAAAACATGACTAAATAAATATAATCACCAAGAGGACTTGTGGAAGATAAGAAAGTTTAAATATAGAAATTATAACTCAACATAGACGAACTGTCTAGTTTACTCGTCCCTCTGATTTAAAATGATTTAACATCAGCACAAAAATGTCCAACAGGTCTAGAGTCCAACATTATTTCAAAGTTTGGCACTACCTAAAATTGATTCCCTCTTGTTTTTCTGAAATAAATAATTGGAAAGCATCACAGTTCTACTGATTGGCTAAGCAGCTGGTTAAATATTATTCTGAGCACATTACACCTCTTAAACTTGTCTTGGCCTCCTGCGTCACATGGATCAATAAGGCAACAAAGTCACCATATTCCAATTTGCTCACCATAAAACAGACCTTGAAGAGCTCTGTTTGTTCTCTCTTCCCTCCACCCCTCGTATGACCTGGTTTCATGCACTGCCAGTGAAGAATTTAGAGGATTATAAGAGCTTAAAGGCTGATGGAAAAGTGGAGGGGAGAGAAGCATTATTTTATTTTGTAATAATGGCTTCCCATAATTTCATTGTTGCACACAACTGAATTTTAAGTAATATTTCATACTGTAACTATCAAAATCATCTTGCCAGGTTGTTCCCGGTGGCTTCTTGCCAATTCTCTTTATCACTCTGGAGTTTAACTTGTGTCGTAAGAACTGTTCTAAAATGTGCTGGGTATGATTCAGCAAGTGTCAAGGATAGCTCGAGGTCTACATGGAATAGTGTTTCAACTAGAGATAAGTGATGAGATTTGGTTGGCATTTTTCACATTACCCATACTAATCCTACCAATGTTGGCTGTTGCTAGTATTCAGGGGTGGGTTCTAAATTTTTTTACTACCAGTTCTGTGGGCGTGGCTTATTTTGTGGGTGTGGCTTGATGGTCATGTGACAATTCTTTAGGATTTAGCAGAGGTACTGGTCTACCAGGCTTTTAACTGCTTGCAGAGCTGTACTGGTCTACCCATTTGTTTTTGGAGGCACCAGTCTACCACACACCCGTCTACCCATTTGTTTTTGGAGGCACCTGTCTACTCATTTGTTTTTGGAGGCACCTGTCTACCACCACACTGCCTTTTAACACTGATCAGCTGTAGGGCGGCCCTTTGAAGCCCCGCGGCAAGAGTTTAAACAGTTTTTTTTCCTTCTAGCTGATCAGCTGGCTCGGGAGGCAGCGAATAGTTTGGGGGTGGGGCCAAATAAAAGGTAAGAATAATGTGGTGGCGGGCAGCTCCCAAACAAAGAGAACCATCAGTGACATCATATCATCATCACTACTGACTCGGTGGAACCGAGCAGAACCAGGAGGAACCCACCACTGCTAGTATTTCAGAGCAGTGTAGAAGTTGCAATGTATGAACTGCATCCAGGGTACCTTACAGTAAGCCCAACCCTGCAGTGAGTCACTGTAGAAGCCCCTGCTTCGTATGACTGCATTGTGATGTCACTATGGGCAGAATTTGCAGAGTGACATAATTGAATATTCTCAAAATCCATAAAAGCAATCTTGTTCCTTATTTGCCAACAAAAACCAGAACAGGTGGCCTTGATGACTTGTTTCTTACCAGTATTGCCATTTTCTGTTTGAGACTAAACTGACTGAAACTTGCTGCTAGACTATTTTTTGCCAGTAAGGTATAATTAACCTGTTTATTTGCCACCTTCTGCTTATTTGTGCAGGAGGCATCAAGTTATATCAATTGATTTCACTGACTGTGCTCTTACCTAGATCAGAACAAATGGTTATTCAAATTCTTACTGTGATTTTCAATAGCTGTGGCTGCCAAAACATAAAGGCATTAGCCAGAATGTACAGATTTGTTTGTCATTTTATTCCCATAAATATTATGCAGAAGAGATTATGCCGAGAAATACTGGCCCACAGTCACTCAGTGACTTTCCATGGCTCAACCTGGAATTAATTTCTTTGCTAGGCGCCTACTGATACCTGCCATGGTTTTGGAGCAAAGTCAGTATCGGTGGGGAAAAGTAAGACCCCTCGTTTCATTCCTTCTGGTCTGTAATTTATTTTATGGTTTTTGATCTGTCTAGAATTATTTCAAGTCAGGTGGCATACAAACTTAACAAATTATTATTAAATTATAATTCAAGACCAGCACATGCTTGAATTGGACCACATTGGTAAAGCATTTTGCTTTGTCTTTCATTTTTTAATATTGGCTCCATTATGCATGTTCAAACATAAACAGGATTTTGAGATGAATCTTTGCTATTTACGTATTCTTTTATCTTCATTTCTAAGACTTAATCCAGATGAGATATAATTCTGGATGTCACCTTGGATGTCGGTGTGGATTTAACCTGGATCCCCACATTTTCAGTAAAGATCAGGGGTGTATCTACACAGCTAATGATAAGTATGATGTTGCCTGTTTCTGCACATGTCTAAAGCAGGAAATGTGCCAGAATTCAAATGCTTTTATGACCTAAGAGGCCCTCTATGTCTTGAGACCAGAGGAACTGAAAGTTTTGCCTTACACACCTGCCTTCTCTTCTCGTGGCAATTCTCAAGCTTTAGAACTCCTACTAAGGGAGGTCAAGTCAACGCCTCCTCCATTAACCTTCTGCTAGCAGGCAAAACTGTTTTATTCAGGCTGGCCTTTGATGTAGAAGCTGTTTTTTTTTGTTCAGTGGGATGGATGCTGTCTCTTTTATTAATGAGTTTTTTCACTGTATTATTATTACCTGAGCTTTTAATTTGTTTATATTATTAGTGAGTCTGAGCAGCAGAACATAGCTGATGGAAAGGCAGGAACAATTAATTCATTAATGTTTAAATCTATCTAGATATTTTAAAGCTAAAATGTGCCTATCAGCATCATCAATTACAATACATTTATAATTATAAATTAAAAGGATTTAGACTAATGCACTATTAAACTAATTTAGACAAATAGGGTCAATTTAATACATTTTTCTCTTAATACAAAGATACAAGATGTTTTTTTAAAAGCAAATAACCAGTGAACATTAATCAATATTACAAATACACCCACCTTTCAGTGTCCAGCCAATCATTTCCACACTTATTTGTAAATTCAAGTTTCTTTGTTTTTCATAGTTCATCTTTATTTCTATCTCTTTCACTGATGATATAGATAGCTGCCTCTGTAAAGGCTTAATTTGGGGAGTAATAGTTATCATCCCTAGGGATTTTTAAACTTGTTATTTTCTTTTCTTTTTGTTTCATCCACAATAATGTATATTTTCTCTTGCCTTTTCTTTTTAAATTCACTATTGTGTTGAATAAAATATACCCTAAAGCAAAGCTTTACTTGCACCCTAAACCATCCTTACTTCGGTGCCTTTGTTAAGATTATTCTCAAAAAATTCCTTTAACGTCTTTTTATAATTCTCCACTACCATTTTGTTTTGTAACAATGTATCACTCAATCAATATCTAAAATAATCATGTTTCTTTTTAAAAGACACCAAAGTGATCTGAAAAGTGGTCTCCACTTTATAAGAATGAATAGCAAAATTTTAGAAATCCAAACTGTATCTATTCCTGAAAAAGATCCACTTTTAGCAGAGCCATCTTCAGTTCACTGTGTCCTCACCAGATATCTATAATGCCATATTTTCTGAAACCTAATCTTGTATTTGAAATTAGTACCAAATACATGACCCCATAATTATTGTTCTAATATTTGACTGGTATGAAAGTGTTTGAAGTGACACAAAAGGAATCATCTATAGTGAATCTCATAGAGAGGTGCAAGCTCTAGTAGGTTTGAGATCTTCCTTTGAAGATGCATTGTTCTGATCTTTAAAAGAAACTTTGCAAAGGGAAAGTCAGTCTGTGCAAAACCTCTGTTAAATCTTCTTTTCTATATCAATATCCAGCAGCGCCCAGAACTCTTCCATTCTTTTTGCAGAAAAATCTGTGACAATCTCTCTCTCTCTCTCTTTGTATGGTGTTTCCCTGAGTGATTCCATTTCCTAACAGGATATTCAAGTGAAAGGAAGAGAAATAAGCATTCACATGGACTTTATATTGTTGTCTGTAAGCAGCTGTAAGCAACTCTTGCAAAAAGTAAACTAAATCTTAAAGCATTGTTATTTCTCTCTTTTTTTTCTGTATTCCAACCCAATGCAATGGTAGAAGAATGTATATAAAAGGCCTCAGGACTCTGATTCTCTGTCTATCAGCAGAATAACTGATAGAACAGAAAAGGATCAAATCTAGAAATGACCCCACCTCCATCATGCAAACAGGATCCACAAAGCTTTCAGCATATGCAATTTATTTATTCTAACGACTTTGGAAGCTTAATACAAACATCAATTTGCTTTGGTTGGCAATTTGATCAAGGTATCAGTTTTAAGGCACTCATTGAATTCCCAAGGGACCATAGTTTGAAGCTATCTAGGCATTCACTTTGGCAGAAAATGCACTCTAATACAGCCAGTTCACCGAGAGAAGGCATTCTCCTCAAATCACTCCCCAAACTCTTTGCACGCTTCTCTGGCAATTGTGTTTAGCCCACACATTTTCCACTTTCAGAAAAAGAATAAAGACCTTCCTCTTCCATTAGGCCCAGTTATATTAATACTACTAATCAGTATTAGTATTAATAATACTACTAATCAGTAAATCTTCCTTTGAAGATGCATTGCTCTGATCTTTAAAAGAAACTTTGCAAAGGGAAAGTCAGTCTGTGACTTTCAGAAAAAGAATAAAGACCTTCCTCTTCCATTAGGCCCAGTTATATTAATACTACTAATCAGTTTCCATTTTGTTTTCAACTTTTCACATTATATTTCAGAGTACTACAAATGCCCGATGGGTAGAAGCCAGGCTCTAAATCAAATAATAAATAAAACTAAATGAAATATATTTTAAGACTGGTACAAGTTGGCAGCAATCACTATATCTTGTGGTATGAATGATTCAAATGCTTCTGCTGAACCGGGAGATGGAGCAATCAGGAAATATTCTCATTGTCTTCAGTGATATGACGAGTGGTACATAATTCTATCATCCAGACAGAGAACAAGGCCAATGTTTTAGTTGAAACCTAATTGAGACTGGTGGCAAGCGCCCGCTGAGCTTGTAATGGGAACCTAAATTAATTGACCCTGGAGAATGCAACTCTCCATCTTTTGTCTGATTAGATCTCAGCTTCATTCACTGCTATCAATACTGGAAAGGAATCAGTGCAGTTTAGCCATTTGTGTTTATTGTGAAAGAAGTTGCATATTTTACTGCTAAACAAAAAAAGAAAAATAGTGACAGAACAACCATTATGGTTTGTGATCTAATGTTATCTTTTTGCAACAGCAGCACTGTGTAGAAGGATCTAACAAAGCCACATTATCTGAATAGCATGAGGTACAAATACTGGGTTTTTTGTCTCTAAATTGGATATTCCAGAAATATGCTCTTTCTTTCTTTCCCAGTCGTCTATTCTTAGACGACTGGGTCAAAAATCTTATATCATAAAATAGATTCTGATTAATTAGGACCAGAATAAATTAAAATAAAATGAAAAGACTACAGTACAATGAAAACCTGAAAATGAAATGAAGCCTCAAGCAGCATTAAAAGAAAACTGCCTCTATTTTCAGTTTAAAATAGCAGTGAAAAACTAATTTGAACCTCATAATTGAAGGGACTCGATGCTAAAGACAAAGAAAGAGACATAGGGGATATAACCTACTGCCAATACATGATTACTGATGCTGATTTAGTTGTTCTCTGTTATATAGAACAATTAGACCTTTAAATGGTTTTAAAATCAGAACACAGAGATATTGGAGAGTGAAGTCATACTAAACTAGATGTTGACTTTCCCCTTCCAGAAATGAACTCTCTGGGAAATCTTTAAAATAGACTTCATTGGTATCCTCATGCCTATTTAAAGCAGTATTTCTCAACCATGACAGTATTCAGATGTGTGGACTTCAACTCCCAGAATTTTCCAGCCAGTCCAAGGTTGGCTCTTAACCTAACCAACATTTGAGCCTGCAAGAACTGTGGCTTTCAGCTGCAATCCCATATCCAATTCATATCTCTCAGTAGCAATAGCTGCCTAAATATAGAATGTCAAAGTTGTTTTTATGATGAATCTTCCCACATTGTTCAGTCACTTTCATCTCTACCTCTTCAATCCTTTTCTATGATATAGCTGGAATTCAACTTCTGACAAGTTGCTCCTCTCAGTATTTCTATTATTTCCACTTTCTGAATGGCTTACATGAATAATTTTTAGGTATCTGAAAAAATATATGACAAACCAGCAGAGTTAAGAATTCAGAATCCATGTCAAAAATAGGATTCCATGTCAAAGTCTTTGTTTTGGGAAAACTATGCAAAGTACAGGAAACCCTCAGTTTAATTATTTCTGGATTTACAGACTGGATACAACATGTTATTTTGGGCATTACCCCAAAATAATGAATAAAATATTATATCTAAGTAGTCTAGATGATTCATATAAATTCCATCAATTTATGTGATTTGTGTAATGAGGTCATTACTGAAATTGATGCAAATTGATACAAATGACATACATTTAGAGTAAATGGATATTTGGTTTTAAATAAGCCTCTCCCCTAAAAATGCATCATTAAATTGAGGGTTTACTAGATCTGATATGGAATAATGAGTGAGAGCTTGTAAAGACAGCCACCCAACTTTCAGTGTTGAAATAGCATTTGTAATAAAAACAGCATATTTCTCACCGCTGAAAATATATCTACATTTTTTGCCTTGTTTTTCATGATTCCCTCACAAAATGAAGTTTTACTAAAATTAATGATCCATTGGGTGTCAGGCACAAAGAATCAGTACCACCAGTTAGGTTGATGCATAGAAGATATATTCAACTTTATACACAAGAATCTGGTCAATTAAAATTAGTGTCAGATAAGAATTTAGGAAGGGCTGGACCTAGAATGCTTGTGGAAATGCAATGACTCTAAACTGATGATGAGTTTAACTCCAACCTCCCACTCTGCCTAGATTCTCCTACATTGGATGACATAGAATCATTTTTAAAAAGTTGATGCTTACAATCTTGATAGGTTGAAACCTTCAATTCTATAACAAATTCATGTGGTTTACCAATTTTTAATCTCTTGAATCAGGAATTCAAAACAAATGACTTAACCATGAACAGTTTTGTTTTTGTTGTATATGGACCTTTTAATGATATAACTCACCTTAGAAATACTCAGATGAACGAAAAAATGCCACAAATTTGTTAGCTTTTAATGTGCCATAATATTTTCTTTTGTTTTGACTGAAAGAGATGACTGTAGCTACTGTTCTGGAATGAAAGAGCCAGTACATTAACAAGGCAAAAATATAATATCAGCAAGACAGCTACATAACGTTATGTGTATTTTTTATTTGCATTAGTACTTTTATTTAATTTGAAAAAAAAGATTAAGATGAAGCAATAAACCCTGTAGCTGATGGATAGAAGCAGAGATGGAGAAAATATGTTATTATAATCAAAGAAGATATATTACAAGAGGCAATTAGGTAGAGAGCATTTGAGTAGAAAGTACAGTACAATTCTGTACATCTACACATACCCTAAGAGAGTCTCAAATTCAACAAGGCTTTTACCAGATAAGTGAATCACTGTTTTCACTGCCATCTTGAGCATTCTTCAATCTGCTTGATTTCAACGGGCAAGAACCAGAATTTAAAGTTACTTCTTCTATTGAAGTAAACAGGAACTAAATTTTAATCATGTCTAAGATCTGAGCAATCAGGTTAGACAAAAGAATATCTCTTTACATTTCCTGTTCTAAACCAACCAAATATGGAATTTAATGTACAATTAAAGAAAGCCTTTCCTTGCTAGAACCTAGTAGAGTCAGACTTTTGGACTATCTCACTTCTGGCCTTATTTATATTGCCAGTGAGATCATCAAACAGCTGCAGAATATTTTGGCATTCAGGAAAAAATCTAAATTGTACTTCTAGATAGATTATATTTCAGAGGTGGTATTCAGCAGATTCTGACCAGTTCTGGAGAACCAGTAGCGGAAATTTTGAGTACTTCTGAGAACCGGTAAATACCATCTCTGACTGGCCCTGCTCCCATTTATTCTCTGCCTCCCTAGTCCCAGCTGATCGGGAGGAAATGGGGATTTTGTAGTAACCTTCCCCTGGAGTGGGGAGGGAATTGAGATTTTACAGTATCCTTTCCCTGGAGTGCAGTGAGAATGGAGATTTTACAGTATCCTTCCCAGGGCTGAAATCTAAAAATTTTCGCTACCGGTTCTGTGGGCGTGGCTTAATTAGTGGGTGGGGCTTGGCGGTCAGGTGATTGGGTGGGCGTGGCTTTTTGGTCAGGTGGGCGTGGCCAAGTCGACGTCACTTTGTTGCCCTTTTTTAACCTACAAAACACAACACAACACAACTGGCTCACCCACAAGGTAAAAGCAGCTGTGCTAGACCCAAAATGGCCCCTGCAACAAGCAGGAACCTCACACAGCCACAAAAGCCCCAAAAAACCAACTTTCACACTTTACACACACACAACACAACACAACTGGCTCCCCCACAATGTAAAAGCAGCTGTGCTAGACCCAAAATGCCCCTGCAACAAGCAGGAACCTCACACAGCCCCAAAAAGTCCAAAAAACCAACTTTCACACTTTACACACACAAAATTCCACATACAGCTTTGTGAGATTTTGTGTGTTTGTGTAGTTAGATTGAAACATTACAGAAACACACAAAATCTCAGAAAGCTGCACAAATATTATTTTATTTTATTTTTATTTTTATATAAAAGCAGCTAAATTTAAAACTTCCTAAACTTTAAATGGCTAGGTCTAAAAAAAGAACAACTAAAAAAAACCGCAATTAACTATTTTTTTTTAAAGCTCCTAAAGGGGAAAAAAACTTACAGGCAGGCAGGCAGATAGAGCTGCTCACCGATGAGCTTGATTGCAGGCAGGAAGATTCAGTTGCTTGCTGATGCAATGGATTGCAGGGATTACAGCAAGCGAAGCAAGGTAGGAGTTGCGACCAGCAGCTAAGATAAGCAAGCTGGAGACTGGGGGAGAAAGGGATTTTTGCTACCAGTTCTCCGAACTGCCCGCTGCCATCGCTACATACTTGCCCGAGCCGGTCCGAACCAGGAGCATTTCAACCCTGATCCTTCCCCTGCCATGCCCACCAAGCTACGCCCACCAAGCCATGCCATGCCCACCAAACCACACCCACAGAACCGGTAGTAAAAAATTTGAATCCCACCACTGTTATATTTGTATACTTATTTCATCTCTATTCCCAAATCCTGTACAATTTTTCAGTAAAATACCATTCATATACTCTTCTTAAATATTGGCAGTTCCATTAAAATGTTTTCTTCATCCCATTCCACATCATCATCTGCCACTATTTTTACATCTGTGCTTTCTGCTCAAACTAGTCTATCATGTCCAATTATCATGTCATTTGGTTCCAACTTCCTGGTCTTCAGCCATGAAATCAAATGTGTTGCCTGTAAAAAGGGTACAGTTACATACTAGTGGTAGTTATCATTCTTAAAGCCCAATCTAATACATCCAGTCCTACTATTATTGGGAGGTCTGAACCCATTTTGTACCATTTGGGGAGTGAAATGTTAAGGGATGGCGATTTTGGGAGCATGCACATTGCCACCCATTGCTTTAGCCAATGGAACATGCAATCCAGAGGTGGGTTTCAGCAGGTTCTGGCCAGTTCTGGAGAACCGGTAGTGGAAATTTTGAGTTTGGAGAACCGGTACTAAAAATGTTGACTGGCCCCGCCCCCATCTATTCTCTGCCTCCTGAGTCCCAGCTGATCGGGAGGAAATGGGGATTTTGCAGTAACCTTCCCCTGGAGAGGGGTGGGAATGGAGATTTTGCAGTATCCTTCCCCTGCCATGCCCACCAAGCCACGCCCACCAAGCAATGCCACGTCCACCAAGCCACACCCACAAAACCAGTAGTAAAAAAATTTGAAACCCACTACTGACGCAATCGCATCTGAGTACAAAGAACAGGAATAGTTATAGTTGCTTTAGCTCTGGTTTATGACAATTCTGTACAATACTACAGGTAATCCTCAATTTACAACAGTTCATTTAGCAACCGTTCAAAGTTACAACGGCACTGGAAAAAATAACTTATGACCATTTTTCACAGTTACAACTTTTGTAGCATCTCCATGATTATGTGATTAAAATTCAAATGCATGGCAACTGATTCATAACTTATGATGGTTACAGGGTCCTGGGGTCATGTGATCACTTTTTGCAACCTTTTGACAAGCAAAGTCAGCGGGGAAGCCAGATTCGCTTAGCAACCAGGTTACTAACTTATCAACTGCAGTAATTCACTTAACAACTGTGGCCAGAAAGGTTTAAAATGGGGCATAATTCACTGAACAAATGCCTCACTTAACAACAGAAAGTTTGGGCTCAATTGTAGTTGTAAATTGAGGACTACCTGTATTTCCTAGTACATTTCATAATTCAACAGTGTTGCCTTTTGAATCCATGTATTTATTCATATATCAATGATATGGCCATGAGTTCAGAAAAACTAAAGTTTTGTTACGTTTAACATATGTTAAAAGATTCAATAAAAACAAAGAATCAGAATGCCAAGGGCACATAATTTCAGTGGCAAATGGGAAAAGACATAAACTAGCGTTAGCTATTCCCAATCATCTGTCATTCAGTGGGCAGACAAAATACTTTGCCTTCTGGCCTCTTCAAACGGCTTGGATTTCAATGTCTTTCGGAAGCAGAGCAGGAACAGCATGAAACAGGTCCCTGGGAAATAATATTCTAAAGCTGGTGTCCTAAAACTCAGTAATTTTAAGACGGATACATGTCATTCCCAGTATTCCCAGCTAGCGTGGACTTTTAAGTCCACAGATCCTAGAGTAGCTGAGATTGAAAAACACTGTGTTAGAGGGCAAGTACAACAACATTGCAACATTATTAATACAACACTGAGCCATTTATTATACCATTAGACAGCATTAATGTCCTTTATAAACTTTACTTCTTTTTTCACTACTTCCTCACAATAAGCCAATAAAACAACAACATTTGGAATAGTTACACTGGTGCTCTCTGAGCTTGGTTGTTTGCTTAAAGACGTTTCATTACTCAACTAGTTAACATCATCAGTGCTAGTGAACACCAGGGAAATAAGCAAAAAACAATACCCCAATCAAGGAACTACTAAGGAGAAAACTACACTCCTCCCCACCCAAACTGGCAGGGCAACCTACTGTCTATAAACAGGGAGCAAGCCATACACTCAATCACACATCTGCAATCAAACAACCAAGCTGGGAGAGCACCAAGGACTCTGCAGTTCAATCCTGAGCCACAAATATTCTCTTTTATTGGAATAGTTATATTCTCTATATCCGAGTATCACACTGTGCAGGCAGTAAATTCTAGAGGATCTCCATCTGGAAAGCCCTTCAATTCACAACAGCAAGTTTTGTCTAGATTCAGATGACTGTACTGAAAAATCCTGACATAAAATCAGAAGCCCATCATTTCCTTCCTCTTCCTCTCTGTTCACAGAAGCAGACTGCGCGGTTGTAATGAAAATGTACTTGTCATTTTAAAAACAAAATATTCTTGCAAAATTAGAGACAAAGCTGAGGGACCATTCAACCCTACCCCCCCTTTCCCCCCATCTTTTTAATATTATCCAACCAATCTTTTTGCTGGAGAATGGCAAAAGGTATATACCTCTACAAAGAAAGGAATTAAAAATCTGGAAGAGTCATGGAAAAAGATTACAGGATTCAAATCCCTAGCCCAAAAGTCACAGATGAGTTCTTTGAGCACGTGGAAGCACTTTAGAAAGTAATCAAGCGAGGTCAAAACATTAAATTACTTCCCACCATGTTCATATTTCCCTGCAATACAAGAAAGCATTATGGAAACCTATTTTTCTTGCTCCAGGCAATAACATTTTCTTCATTACAAAACCACTGAATGGAATTTCAGAGTATATTTGACTAGATTCTGACTACATTAGTGATTTCATTGGGGTTAATCTTGGGGTTACATCTGTTGCAAGTCTTCTATAAAAGGCAAGGAAACTAACATTTACCAACGTTAAATAAGTACCCGTTTAAAAATCTACTTCTGTCTGGTTCCTGTAAATTCAGAGAGAATATGTTACACATACTATTATTTAGCTTTAGTAAATTGTATTTTATGAAAAATCTAGAAGTCTAAAATCTATTATTAAAGTTGCTTTATATTATTTACTAAATATGTTTGAGATTTGAGAAAAAAATAATATTTTCCTTTGATCTGCAACAAATGTCTAATCTTTGTTATAGGAGCAATACAACTAATATAATGATCAACTATATATAGTTTATATTTTGCTGTACTTCTCAGCACTGATCTCTGAATAAAATTATTACTATCATAAATTACTATTAATCCTCAAGGCAGTGTCAATTCTTAGCAACCCTATTTTCATCATGAGCTGAATAAAATACTAGGAAGTATAACTGAGAAGACATTAATAAGCCTATTATACCGGTAGCTCTTCCAATGCAGAAAGGCATATAGAATAGATCATCTAGAATAAGTGGGATCAGTTCAGAACCTTGTAATACTTAATACATTATTGCTAAGTTTGAAAATGACAGTTCAAGGCACAGGAACTGGCATGATAGGACAACTGCTGAACACCAACAGGTGGCAGATAGAAAAGAATAAGAAATAATAAAATTATGACAGCAATGATGAAAACTAGTGGGCAGGAGGAAGCAGACAGAGCTATTGTGGGAATTAACAGTGTAATAGTGTTAGAGGTGAGGAGGAAATGGAAAAACTAAAGTATACCTTTCACTGACTGCAAATTTCAAGGGTTTCAGCTTTGCTTCCTCCGAAAATAAGGATACCTGTTTTTACCCAAATCTACTCTCCTAAATCAAGAAACTTTTTGGAGTAGCTGGAAAGGACTGGAATTGGGGAATACATTCCATGAACTATTTTAAAAATCATTAGAATAAATTTCAAAGTCGGAGCCAAAACAGTCTTCATAATTTTATCATATGAACACACAGAACAGACAAACAAATATAGGCTTGGCAAGAATTTAACTTGTTAAGTTCCATTTAATAAGGTAAATTTAATCTGTAAAATGTATTAATTGGTCTACTTCTCTACAAACCATAAAGTACTATTTAGCACTTTATGACAAAATTCATTGTTAAATAATTGATGATTGAATTGGATTAGATTGAATTGAATTGCCAGTGATCACTGTGGTTTAAGGGAATCAGGCTAAATATTATTATGCAAATAAATAAATGCTTGTACAAAAGCATTATACGAATCCCATAACAGTAATAGAAATATTTCTCTGGTAAATTCTTGTGCATTTATTATTTAAGAGATATTTCACTTGTTATAATTGTAGAAGAAGTTACAGAAGAATGATTAAACTGTAATTACAAAGAATTATTTGGCTACATAGAATAGGATGAATATATGAGTAACTGTAGAAAGGTACAATGGAATCATGCATACATCATAGGAACAGAGCTCACAAATGTCCACATTCCCATTAATAAAGTTGATCTAGCAACCGAAGTAATTATACCATGCCAGAATCTGCATAAACATTTCACTTGTTTTCTCCCTCACATTTAACCAGAGTAACATTATCAGACATCTAGTAAATATTTTACACTTCCATATCTATATACAGAATAGCAATAGCAATAGCAATAGCACTTAGACTTACATACCGCTTCAAAGTGCTTTTACGGCCTTCTCTAAGTAGCTTACAGAGTCAGCATGTTGCCCCAACAATCTGGGTCCTCATTTTACCCACCTCAGAAGGATGGAAGGCCTTGGGCCAACGAGATTTGAACTGCCAAACTGCAGCTAGCAGTCAGCTGAAGTAGCCTGCAGTACTGCACTCTAACCACTGTGCCACCTTGGCTCTTAAAATATAGATTTTATAAATAAAATATAGATTTCTTCCTCCTGTCATTCTTTCTTTCATTAGAATTACAGAAAATCCTCAATTTATGACCGTAATGGAGTCCACTCATTATGGTCATCATGGTTGTAAAGTGGATCATCACTTGACCAGACCCCATTTTAGGATCTTTTTCATGGTGGTTGTTAAGTAAGTGGCAGTTGTTAAGCAAACCCATTGTATTGCATGAGGTGTTTTTTTGGGGGAAAAAAAATGAAGTAAATGCCAGTTTGGGGTACAAACATAGTAAACCACGGCCATGTGATGTGATGCTGCAAATGGCCATAAATGCGAGCCAGTTGTCCAACACCCAAAATGCATGACAATTATGTGACAGCAAAGGATTGTCCATCAGAACTGGATAGCTTTGGGGAGGCCCACTATAACTTCAAATGTTTGCTAAGTCACTAGGCATAATTCAAGGACTAACTGTACTGGCCATTGTCACTTGGTTCATGTGCATATGTTCCACAATTATTCTCTTTTCCTATCTTCACCCTCCATAATAGCATATGTTCTCCAGCAGCTTATTCATCATTGGAGTACAACGGTCCACAGAAGACTTTTAAAACATGCCATTCCTTAGCCAGAATTCCAGCAGAGCTAATCGTGGGGGGGGGAAATCTTTACACTTAGAATAGGCAGGTTTCCTCATTAGCAGCTCTGAACTTCAATGTTTAGCTAGAAAGATTCATCAATGCACCATCTGGAAACCATCTGAAAGTAGGGTAGATCATTTCTATCCCTCCACAAAGAGCAAAAAAAAAAAAAAGTCATTGAAGAGCAAGGAAACAAAACCACATATTGAGATATCACTATAAAATTCTTAAAATCCAAGAAGGAAGGAAAAAAACTGGTTACCTGCTTGCAGGGATTGCATCTGAGATGACAAAAAGAAAAACTGAAACAGTCTGAATTAATCATTTTCAAACCTTACAATAAGAGATCCATATTTTTAGATGCTGCTATACCCCCATCTCTCCTTCCCAATTATAAATGTCTGTTTGCTGCCGTACAGTGGGAGAAAACAAGCTTGTAAAATACAGGGAAGGTAGGCACAAGTAGTAAGCTGGTGGGTTCCTTCCAGCTGGAACTAGGTTGTTACTATAGCAACAACCAAATGACAGATAAGGTTTGGGGTGTTTTGTTTTGTTTTTTAATTTGAAGAGGTCTACTGTGATAATAGCACTTCCAGGATTTTTCCCTGCCAAATGGTTTGAAAAACCTGTTAGAATCCAAATTACCATATGCCATATGGTTACAAGTGCTGACTTTTAAATACTTTCTCAATTGCTTTTAAGCTGCCATCCATGCTAGAAGTATGGCTATCTTGATGACATTCCACAAACAAACCCATGTTGTCATTCATATACATAACACACATTCTCCCTGGGACCCAAATCATGATTCCAAGGAAGCAGTCTCCATTTGCAAGAGCTCTGAAAGTAATGACTTGGGAGAGAGTGAAATTAATCCCATGGGCTAATTTTCTAACCCCATTTTAGAAGATTCCCCATCATGATGCAAAATGATCTGGAAGATGAGCTTTGGGCCTGGTGGGAATACAACACCTCTCTGCTAGTCATTAAAAAAACCCCACCTGTTTGAGGCTTCTGCACAAGCCTGGAACAGATGCCACTGCTTTAAGGGATGCTTTTATTAAAGTTAAAGTAACTCTCAAAGCAGCACCAGCCCCTTTTGCATTTCACTTGAAAGAAGCCAGTATCATTTAATAGCTATCAGAGCAAGGGATGGTTTGAATAGAATAGAATAGAATAGAATAGAATAGAATAGAATAGAATAGAATGGAATGGAATAGAATAGAATAGAATAGAATAGAATAGAATAGAATAGAATAGAATAGAATAGAATAGAATAGAATAGAATAGAATAGAATGGAATGGAATAGAATAGAATAGAATAGAATAGAATAGAATAGAATAGAATAGAATAGAATAGAATAGAATAGAATAGAATAGAATAGAATAGAATAGAATAGAATAGAATTCTTTATTGGCCAAGTGTGATTGGACACACAAGGAATTTGTCTTGGTGCATATGCTCTCAGTGTACATAAAATAAAAGGTATGTTCATCAAGAATCATAAGGTACAACACTTAGATTTAGATTTAGATTTATTGCACTTCTATACTGCCCTTCTGCCAAAGGACTCAGGACGGTTTACAGCCATATTAAAACACATATAAACCACAAAATTTAAGAACAATTTAAAAAACAAATATGATAGTCATAGGTTACAAATAAGCAATCAGGAAACAATATCAATATAAATCATAACGATACCAGCAACAAGGTTACAATCATACAGTCATAAGTGGGAGGAGATGGGCGATTGGAATGATGAGAAGATGAGAAGATGAATAGTAGTGCAGACTTAGTAAATAGTTTGACAGTGTTGAGGGAATTATTTGTTTAGCAATGTGATGACGTTTCAGAAAAAACTGTTCTTGTGTCTAGTCGTTCTGGTGTGCAGTGCTCTATAGCGTCGTTTTGAGGGTAGGAGTTGAAACCAGGATGTGAGGGATCTGTAAATATTTTCACAGCCCTCTTTTTGACTCATGCAGTATACAGGTCCACAATGGAAGGCAGGTTGGTAGCACTTGTTTTTTCTGCAGTTCTAATTATCCTCTGAAGTCTGTATCTATCTTGTTGGGTTGCAGAACCAAACCAAACAGTTATAGAGGTGCAGATGACAGACTCAATAATTCCAGTGTAGAACTATATCAGCAGCTCCTTGAGCAGTTTGAGCTTTCTGAGTTGGCGCAGAAAGAACATTCTTTGTTGTGCATTTTTGATAACGTTTTTGATGTTAGCTGTCCGTTTTGGCTTTGCAAAGCCAAAGCTCTTTTTTACAAATTTTGAAACACTGTGTGCAGCCCTGATACTTGGAAAGCAAGTGCTGAGACAGGAAGCCATCTCTTTCATATATCTGAGGATTACTATATATGAAAAAGAGTGGCTTTGTGGATATAAACATTTATGCCAGAATAAGATCATATGTCCACCATTAGGGCATCTATCACCTTGGTGACTATGCTTTTCTTCAACAGTGATGACTTTAGCTGTATTCCTGTCTCAGAAAATAATAGAGTAAAGCTGCCTAGCTACCAAGCAGTCATTCTTTCTATATTAAATCCCATTAAGGGTAGCAATGATAGGTCATCAATTTTGTGACCAAGTACTTTGCCCAGTGCCTCTAACTATGACCGTGGGTTACAGCAGTGGCTGAAGTGAAGGAGAAGAGGCAATAAATTCCATCCAAAATCAATACTTTTTAGGCTGCAGGAACTCAATCTCATAGCAAGGGCACTTCCATGCTGTCACGGCTTCTACTTCAGTGAAGTAATCAACATCCCTTCACATTCTGCTCCACCAAAAAGAGAAATAAACAAAGAAACAAACAAACAACAAAACAAAACCCCAAAGCAGATCAGCACTTTGCAGATCTGCTCACCTCCTGTCAAAAGGAGAAGGAAACGAAAAGAAGCCTTATCAATTCGTCGGGCCCTGAAAACCTATTTATTTCAACTAGCTGGGCTGGCTTGAGTTAAATTTTAAATTGATTTTAAATTGGGTTGTTTTAATTTATGGCCAAAATATTTAATTATTTTAAACTGTTTTTAAATTTTGTATGTTCTGTTTTTTACTTTGGCTGTTCACCGCCCTGAGTCCTATTTGGAGAAGGGCGGTATAGAAATGGAAACAAATAAATAAATAAATAAATAAAATAATTCCTCTGTTGCTGTTATATCAGGGTAAAATCTGGGGGATGTGTCGCTCTAAGGTTTTATACATTTGATATTTCCAGAAGTTCAGTTTTGACTAGAAAGAGGTTTATTTTCTTTTTACTTCAAACAAATGTCTCTGGGTCAGGGCTGTAATTGTGAATCAAATCATAGGAAAAGGCCCTGGGTGTATGTATGTGTAGCTGGAAAAATATCAGATAAATTATGCAAGCCAATTTTGCCTCGCTTGTAAATCAAATAAGCTGCTTATATCATCCGTAAGATTCATTCATGAGGCAGGATATTGCACAGCTAATTTTCCTTTAGCTATCAAATCTTTCATAAGTATTCCAGACAGTGTGAGTAAAAGCTGGTAGAACAGATTTACAATCCCAATTTATGAAGAGATTGAGGTATAAAATTACAGCAATAAAGTACAACACTCATCTTGTATATAAAACTGTTTTCAGGTATTGCATTTCAATGACCTTGCAGTGAGGATTTAACAAATACAGTGGAAAGACATTTAAAGGTACAATCATAGTTTTCAACCTGGATTAAAAATTTCACAGATTTCACAGGTATGATAAAAATAACATGGGCGTGTACAAAGGGAAAAGGAATCATCTGCTCTTCTAGAGTACACATAATCTACTCTAGAAGAGTAATCTGAAGAATATGAGATATGAGATAGAGCATGTGGTCACCATTCTTTCCATTGTTCAAGAAAGGACTGGTTTTTAGCTACAGGATGAGTGGTCAAAAAATGGTTTACATTCACACTAAAGGAAGATCCTGGCTCATTTTTTTAAAAAAATATCCTTTATAGAATGTGACTGTAAGTCTGTGACGGTGTTTGTCAATCTTGGCAACTTGAAGATGTGTGGCTGGCTGGGGAACTCTGGGAGCTGTATATGAAAACAAATTCAGAAATCCAGGCTTTTGGTATAGATGCATCCTTGCAACGAAACCAGGAAAAAATAGCAACTGATCTTTATTTTCACAATCCTTCCTTTTCTTTTCTGAGAATGGTAATGGAGTAAATAGGCTTCATGTGGTCAAAAAAATAGCAGGAACAAGAGGAACAAAATAGTCATGGCATGTTGTCAGGCCCACTAGGTAGATCAGACCAGGGAATAAACTCTACAGGAAAGTTAAAAATATTTTTATTGAGATTGGCTATACAAGTAGTCTTTGCTTAATGGCCAGTTGCTAAGTTAGTCCTCAACCTATGACCACAATTGAGCCCCACATTTTTCTTGCTAAGTGAGACATGGGTTAAGTGAATTTTGCTCCACTTTACAATCTTTCTTGCCACAGTTGTTAAATGGATCACTGCAGTAACATGGCTGTTAAGTGAATCTGGCTCTCCCATTGACTTTGCTGGTCAGAAGCTCTCAAAAGGGACTCCAGGACACTGCAACGGTCATAAATGTGAGCCTAGCATCTGAATTTTGACCATGTGACCATGGGGATGCCGCAACAGTCATAAGTAAGAAAAATGGTTGAAAGTCACTTTTTTATTGCTGTTGTGAAAGGTCACTAAACGAACTGGTTGTATGTCAAGGACTACCTGTGCAAAGTTACTATGGATACCCCCAAAGGTACTTATGATACATTTTGAAGTTTCAATGGCTGCACCCTTTCCATGGTCACATATTTTGATCACTTAGCAACCAACTTGCATTTATGACCTTTTGCAGCATCCCACACAGCATCACATGACTACAATTTTCAGGGTTGTTTTTTTTTGTTTTTTTTTTGCCAGTTTCTGGTTTTTGGTTTCAGTTTCTGGCAAAGAATGCTGACAAAATATAATGGATTTGTTTAATTACTACAGTGTTCCCTTAACAACTGTGGCATTCACTTAACAACTGCCTCAAGAAAGGTCATTAAAATCAGTGTGGTCAGATGGTGATGGGCTTAACAAACACCATGAACTACAAAATTCTGGGATCAATTGTAGCTGTAAATCAAGGACTGCCTGTGATAAAGTTTTGCATGTCTGATTGTGCTATACGTGCTCCTCCTCTTTTTATAATCCAGTAAATTAGGGAGGCATTTCCTGCACTCAAATCACATTTATCTAATCATTTCTTTGTAATGAGTTTTCCCTCTATCATTCAAGGCCATGCTGTACATAAAATAAACCAAGTAACAAATATGTTAGAATATTCGGATCCAAAGTATAGGCTTACATTCCTAAGAAAAGAAGGTAAAATCGAACTTTTAGGAAGGAAGGAGTGTTTATTGGTTATGGTTTGAGCTCTAAAAGAAACAGAATCCTTGATTTTTTCACAGAAAGTTAAATGAAAAAGGATGATATACTTTGATAAAGGACAAAATCCAAGCACTAATGAGATATCATAAATCAATTTAGACAGCCAAACAAGAGAAGAAATAGTGCAGCCATCTGAAGAAGAACGCACTGTGATTATGTAACTGCTACAAGAATAACAGACTGTGAACTTCATTGGCAACAGGGAACCTAGTCAAGAAGATACAGAAATTAGGCCAGACACAAGCATACCAAATAAAAAGGGGTCACCTAGTGTAATTTCTCTTCTAGAAGAAAGGAAGAGACCCCAGATCCCTACCCATGAAGGACACTGAAAGGATACTGATGCTGAAACACAAAAACAGTACAAGCCATGAAAAAAGATATCAAATCTCATAACCAGGATGAAGTATGGACACTTACAGATATATCAAAAGCGAATGTCCCTTGAATGTAATTTGGTCTTCAGCATCAAAGGAGATATTGAAAGAATATTCAATGTTCAGCTAGTTGTCAAGGGTTACTTCCAAAATACAAATATGGCAATGAAACCTTCATATCAGCAGTGAGGAGTACTTCCATCAGGACATCAGTTATTAAACAAGAAAATGAACGTTCCATAAACCTTCTTTTATGGAGAAATTAAGAAAACTGTATACATGCAGCAATCATCATTGTTTGAAGAACCTGAAAAAATAGGATTTCTGTGCAACCCTGAGTCAAACTGCTACATAATGGACTCTTAAGACGAAATACATTGTTTCCTAGGAGTTTATAAAATGTAAAAATGACTCCTATTTGTACTTAAGGTGCAGAAATGAAACCTGGATATATATCTTACTGATTTGATTTTGTATGTTGATGATGAAAGGGATCGTTAAGAAATTATAAAAGAAATATTGATGAAGCAATGGTACAATTTTCCTATTCTCTACACCATCAAACTCAAGGCCGGGGGCTAGATCCGGCCCACGGGGTGCCTAGATCTGGCCTGCAGGGCTGCCCTGGAAACAGCAAAGGACTGGCCTGAAGTGCCTCTGCCAGTGGAAACGGAGCTCGGGAGGGCTGCCTGTGGTCCTCCTGAGCTCCATTTTTGCTGGCAGAGGGTTGCAGGTGGCCGTCACAGCCGAAAACAGAGCTCAGGAGCCCATTTTTGCTGGCAGAGTGCTCAGGCCACCACAGGTGCCCAAGACATGAGTGACTTTGAGCTAGCCACACCCACCCTGGCCATGTCCACCCTGACCCCCCCAAGGTCAAACGCAACCCTGATGCGGCCTCAACGAAATCGAGTTTGACACTCCTGCTCTACACCCTCAAAGAAAATAAGATGGAAGCTTCTTCCTTAACCAGAGAATGAAGATAATGGACCTTATGAAGTATTTTGAACTGATAGAGATTAATGAAATGCTACAGATATGAAATTGAATTTATTTGTAACCAGTAATCCTATATTAGTGGGCTCTATGGATGCAAACTGGGCTGAAGACAGAAAACATTGAAAGTCTGTTAGTGGCATCTGCTTTATGATGGAGGAATTATCAGTCGGTGTGCATAGTGTAATGATTACACCATGCACAAAACACATGGATGCTAAATACCGCTTTATAAAAGAAACAGAACACAAAGGGCTTATTGAGCTGAAATATCACACAACAGAAGAAATGTTGGCAGATATTCTCATTACAGTCGTCCATGAAACAAAACATTACATTTCAAAAGTTCTGTTGCTATCTTGCAGGTCATTCATGGTTCAAGTAAAACAAATACAGAATGTTTTGCCTGGTTCAGATTTGAACAATTTGAAACCTAAAACACTTTCAGATGTTCTGGGCATACTAGAAATAGTGACATTCAGAATAAGCCTCTTTGATTACAAACTCTGGATGACTGACTACTAAATTATACCAAAGAGACATGGAAAACCTCAAGCCTTTGCTATTCTGTAGAAATCATCTACCTAGATTTTTGTAGACCTAGGTAGTTTATGAACTATACATGATTTTATTGTAATTTACAAGATAAATAAGTTGATAAAAGGTTCATTTTACTAAGATAAACTGCAAACTCTATAGAATCAAACTCAATTGAGATTTTATATATATATATATCTCGAACTATCCTAAAAATATGAATTCCAGGTGTAGTTATAAAAGAAGAGACGGATATCATGACCTCTGGAACTTAAAATATATTATCCACTTAGCTTTCGTTAGCTTCTGTTAAGATCGTCAGAGTGTAAAAACTACCATTGAAGAGATATTCACCTTTATATATCATTGATCAATTTGGCCATTGCGCGCATGATAGGCCCATCCACCCACCTCCCACCTATAATTAGCTCTGTCGTTTTTACTTCAGACATGTTAATCAATGGAGGCTTAGCTCCTGTTGCTTCTTCCCCTATCATGCACCGCCTGGGCTCCCATCCCCAGGGAATAATGCTGAGCTGTCAGATATTGCTTTAACGGCATTCTCTCTGGCCCCGTCCCACACACCACCGCTCCTCCGTCTCACAGGCATATTTGATATATCAACCAAATTTATTTGTTGTTTTGCCCGTGATCTTGTGACACACCCAGCTCGTTCCTCATTACCCATGTCTATTGTGGCTTGAAGCTGCTCTGCCGGGCTCCTCAGCATTCGGCCCAGGCTGGCTATGCCTCCAAAGGACAAATCTACATGCCCAAATTGGGGAGAGGGGGATGTTGCATTGATCTCTACTCCCCGATAGAAATCAGTCTCTGCTCATCCTGCAGATCCTTCCCGGTGCCTCAATGCTTGGTAGCAGGTCAACGTGCCTATTAATGGAGCTATTGTTGGAAAACCAGGCTTCTTTCAATAGGCATCTCCCTTTAGTTGCATCATGGGCAACAGCTTCAGCCTTTTGAAAGTTGAATGTGTGATTGTGCTCCTTCATATGGGTCCAGATCTGGAGCGCTGTTCTTTGCCCTAGACAGCCATTTCATGTTCATGCACTCTAGTCTGTTTCGCCTATGTAGTTGCTTGCACAGTTACTGCAGTTAATACGGTAAACTATTGAGGATGCCTCCTCTTTGGGTAATGTTTCTTTTGGGTGCATTATTCTATTGTGTTTCCCCAAAAATAAGACCCTGTTTTATAATTTTTTGAACCCTGAAATAAGCACTTGGCCTTATTGCCATGTACTCAAAAGCCCAATTGGGCTTATTATCAGGGGATGTTTATTTTGGGAGGAAACAGGGTATATATATTTGTGTGTGTGTTGTTGTTTTTTAAATGCATAGCTAAATCTCTTTGGTATTAGTTATAAAGCAGAGCTTAATTATAAGTTGATCCAAATAGCATTACATAGTTGGGGAATTATGGAAAATTATTCATATACTTGCAGTATGTTCCAATCATTTCCTCCAAAGTCAGTTAATTTTTCAACTTCAAGTCATTATATTCTTTGTCTGTTTAAAACATGCCCTTATCATGTTATAAGAGCCCTGGTGGCGCAGCAGACTAAAGCACTGTTATTAACACCAGCTGCCTGCAATTACCTCAAATCTCACCAGGCTCAAGGTTGACTCAGCCTTCCATCCTTTCTAAGGTAGGTAAAATGAGGGCCCAGAGTGTAGGGGCAATAAACTGACTTTGTATAAAAAATATACAAAAATATGAAGGCTATTGCTTAATGCACTGTAAGCCGCCCTGAGTCTCCAGAGAAGGGCACCATATAAATCACACACACAAAAAAAATCATGAGCATGAGAAACTGGGTTGTCACAGATGAGTTGCCTTGGTCCAGTCTACACCGTAGTCAGTTTTTTCTGTAAATTTTCTATCCATTTCATTTTTCAAAAATGATAAGCAGGAAGACTGTAACATTGAATTTTTCCCAGCCATTTTGCAGCTCAGAATCCACCTCTCAAATTTACCTTTTTATCTATAGAGAAATATATAACTACTGCCCTGCAAATACAGGATACATTTCAATAGCATTGTCTTAAGTTTTATAGAGGAGGAATTGAACCTGGATATATTTAGTGAATTTCCTTGGCCACTCCTATTTTAGTACACATTTTTTTGGCATGCAAGAGACTTCTTCTATAGAGTTAGTAAAAACTATGGTATGGATTCCCATGGATAGATTCCCCATCCTTTGTTGCTTCTGTAATTTCTGTTCTTTCTCATCAAAACATCATTGTTGTTGATGTCTGAATCTTATCTAGTGCACAGTGGATACTTTGAGCACTTATAGATAAAGTTTCATTGACGGCATGAAATATTGCATTGGAACAGAGTCCAGGATACAGGGATTGAAGCTAAGAAAAGTTTATGCAGTGCAACATGGCATCCAAGAATAATTTTCAAAGAATACCTTTATCCTTTCTGAAAGGAGAACAGGGGTTTACTAACATACTGGATTTTTTCTTCCATAATCTCTACTTGGTAGAGCAGAAAATGAAAGTATCATGTAGAACCAAAAAGGCATCTGATAAAAAAGAAATATTCTATAAATCTTCTCCACTAATGTTATATTTCAACGGTACGCATTTACCCATTCAACACAGCATCTATTTACTATTCCCATAAGAGGGCAGAATTATTCATTGCCAGAGAGTTGCTACTGACATTAGTCTTGATACAGTGGAGTCTCTACAAAGAAAGAATGAAATCTGTTTCATACTGCAAATCCTAATGAGAAAGGAAGGGAATATACTAAGTTAACAAGCTTGGTTTCACTTTTATTCAAGTGAAGGAGGCTTTATGCACCTGTAGGTCCTATTCTTCCTGTCCTGACACCAACTAGTTCCATTCCATGTTTAGAAGGCCAAGGGATTTACCAATGGTGGGATTCAATTTTTTTTTACTACCGGTTCAGTGGGCGTGGCTTGTTGGGCGTGGCATGGCTTGTTGGGAGTGGCTTGTTGGGAGTGGCAGGGGAAGGATACTGTAAATTCTCCATTTCCTCCCAATCAGCTGGAACTCAGGAGGCAGAGAATAGATGGAGGCGGGGCCAGGCAGAGGTGGTAGTTATCAGTTCTCCGAACTACTCAAAATTTCCGCTACCGGTTCTCCAGAACTGGTCAGAACCTGCTGAATGCCACCTCTGGATTTAACAGTTGGAGATGGAGATCAGTCTGGAGCAGTGGTGGGTTGCCCCCAGTTCGGACCGGTTCTATAGAACTGGTAGTAAAACCGGCGAGAGGCTCCACCCACTGACCCCAACGTCATCAGGAAGCTTCTGCGCAGAAGCGCGCGCACATGCGCAGAAGCGCACATGTCAGCAAAGCAAGCGCACACGCACAGCCCTATTGCAAACTGGTAGTAAAGGTAAGTAGAACCCACCCCTGGTCTGGAGATATGTTTCCTATGCTTCAGAAGGATACCAAACAAACATCCCACATGCAGTTACATATATGGTATAACAAAACACCATTATAGCCATTTTGTTTTTCCATTAGAAGTCTGAAATATATAGCTTTGATTCTCCTTGAAGTCTTGGTTGAAACTTTCCTCATTTGCCATTAGATTTTAACATTTAATGTGACGCAGTGAGAAGATGACTAAATACACGAGGAGTGGTAATGTTCATTTTATTTTAAACTAAATTTTGTTTGTGTGTTAGTTATGTATGAGCCTTCATTACACCTACATCTTTGGTTTTATCCCACCCATTTTTAGGAGCCTTCTCCCTCGGTGGGGCCTCAAGACCCAAGCTGTGAACTCATCAGCAAAATATTATAAAGAGGAATATTAAGAATTGGATTTGGAATGTTATATGACTTTGTGTAATGATGGATACCTCACCCAGATCTTCCAGAACTCATTTTCTGACTTGACAATTCTTATCTTGTTAGTACACATTCTGAGAGCTCTTTTCACTGCTAAGTATACTAAAGAGGGTAATTTTTCTTATTTACTGAAATACCCCAGCTTCTAGAAGCCAGTGGAAAGCATGAAACACATTTCTATAAAGACTGGATTTCATCAAGGCTCTGGCTAGAATCCAGTGTTGTGTAAACAAAACAGCTAATTGTCAGTACATGCACATTGCCAGTCTGGGTCTCAAGTATATGGAGATGCCTCTCAATGTTTCTAAGCAATGCTGTGTGTGTGTGTGTGTGTGTGTGTGTGTGTGTGTGTGTGTGTGTGTGTGTGTGTGTGATGCATGTGCGTATGTACATTGTGTATTATTAAAAGAGGAGAATAGTTTCCTCCCCCAGCCAACACAGGCAAGACAGATGATGTTGCATGTTGCAATAAGGACTTCCATCAAAGCGCCTGTGGTTTATGAGTGTGCTTAATCTATTCTAATTGTGTCATGAAGCAATTTTAGGGAGTGCATAAATTGATACTGTGAATCAAAGTGCAGGTTTGTACCAATGTATTCTGAAGATAAGCTGCAACATGTTTCAATATTTTAAGCATCTTTCTTTATAAAAATAAGGATTCTGCAATTCATTTGCAACCAAGAGTGGTACAATTATAGACATAGCATGCTTTTACTAGAATTCAAAATGCTAGAAGTTTAATTAGTCACCTAGGGTGCATGTTAAGCAGGTTGCCAAATTTCATGGAAAATCACTACCACCACTACTATCTTCATTCCAAAATGGAAATATTTCTCAGTTTATAAACAACTCATTCTTGATACATCCTTGAGGGGTAGGAGTAGAGACATTGATTAATGGTTTCCCTAAGGTATCAGTTGAGGGCAACCAGTATAGAGCCAACAATGCACCAAACACCTGATTCACCTTTTTCCTGTCTCCACATCTTAAAGTTGCCATAGTATCCAGTTATCCCAAAAGAGGTTATGGAACTGCTATACTTATGCATGCTGCACCCATTAAAAAGGCATAGGGCTTTGATCACAAGATTGCAGACAGCATATTGATTTTTTTTTATTCCTCTGCAGATGCTGCTGCTTTTAGATCTATTACAGTTTGAATCCCTTCCTCTGCCATGCTACCCCTTCACTCTCTGACGCCATTGTATTATGGAAGACTAAAGAGTCCCAGGATTCAGATGAAAAAACTACAGTATCATTTATTGTCCATATGGATTCATGTTTTGAAAGAAAAATCTGTAATGGGACCAGATTTCATCACTATAGGGAAAGGTATGATTCATCTTTGACATTAATGACAATCCTTTGGACAGGAACAAGCAAAGAGGAAAGGGTTAATCTTCCTTTTCCAGTTCTATTCCTCTACTCAAATTTTTAACCACCCCATTTGTGCTTTTAAGTAAAAAATGAAAATGGTGGCACAGCTCATTAATGTCTCATTAATTTTGGCCCTGAGGCAGTCCAATGTGCTATTTCTGATCAGAAGTTTATTCGTTTGCCTAAAAATTGTAACTTGCTTTTCATTATAGTAATTCCAAAGCAGGACAAAAAATATAGAATCAATAGCCATACAATTGCATTATCTTAACTACGTAAGTACACACATGTAAAAGAATTATAAAATTTCTTTTCCTTTGGCCAGGACAGTAGCAACAATGAAGGGATAGAGCAGCCTAGAGTCAATTAAAAGACTAATGCCAAGTTCTTGGTCTGACCAGACAGGGAATTTCTCAGTCAGGGTGTCTACATTAAGAATGCCTGTTTGATTCTTTTTTTTTTTTTTTTTTTTGGCTTGCTTTGGAATTACTATTAGTGGCACATCTGACATTGTAAGAACCCAGGTCTTAAGACTAGACCAGCACAGGAATCTTTATCATTGCATTCTGGTAAGTCACAAAGCCATCTAATCTGTTCAGATTGACCCTGCCTTTTTCTACCTGCTACCTAAAAGGTTAAGGTTTGGTTATATTTGGGAGAAGATTCCTGAGACTCCTGTAGACCAGTCAATAGCAAATCAATCACAGAACAAATCAATGCAGAGTTCTCACTTGAGGCAAAAATGACCAGATTTAAATTATGAGATTTGGCAAAGTCCTAGCTTCCTGGAAAAATGTTATAATGGTAAGAAAGGTGGAAGGGAAGAGAAAAAGAGGAAAACCAGGTTCAAGGTTCATAAACTCAATTACTGTGGAATGCATGCGCTGTTGGAAGACCTGAAGGACCAAGTTAGGGACAGATCATCATCACAGAGTGCTTGATGTTGTCACCTTGAAGGATGCCCAGGTATTTGTAGTGATCTTCTTCATCCAGATTCTTTAAATTATTTCTATAGAGCCATGGTGGCACAAGAGCTGTGGTGATGCAGTTGTTAGACTGCAGTATTGCAGGATAATTCTGCTGACTATCAGCAGTTCAATTCTCACTTGCTCAAGGTCGACTCAGCCTTCCATACTTCCAAGCTCAGCAAAATGAGTACCCATGTTATTGGGGGCAATATGCTGACTCTGTAAACTGCTTAGAGAGGGTTGTAAAGCACTGTGAAGCAGTATATAAATCTGAGTGCTATTGCTATTTATAGTGATCTTCTTCATCCAGACTCTTGAAGCTATTTCTATAGGGCATTTTGATTCCTGAAGATTCCATTGTTTTATCTGTTCATAGTAAGGGTGGCACATTTGTCCAATAAAATAATAAACCAACATATTTAATTGCATTTATCTTACCCAACATATTCAAGGAAATTCTCAATAGTCCAGATAGCCTGTAATTCTAAAAGGGCACCTCATTCCTAGATACTACTAAAGTCTTCAAAACATATTATAAATTTCCTCTTTTTTAAAAAAAAATGCTCATCCATGATGCTCAGGAAGTGTGAACTCATTTTCTTTGCCATCAGAAGTAGCAATCCAGGGATTTCACTGTGTGGTCACATGTGGAGTCTTATTATGAGCCAAAGATCTAATTACCCTAATCAGTCTGAAATACATGGAGTGTGAAATTAACTTGACTTTATGTTTACACTGTACAGTAAGCCAGCATTATAAAATTTGCAGAAAATGGAATTGTGAAAGATGTATAAAGCCATGATGATGATTACTGATTATGATACTATTAAAATGCTATTACAATGGGTAGCAGAATTTGTGCACTATTTTTATTTAGCCAGAGATTGTTTTGTTATAAAAAAAAATCCCAATAAGATATATTCAAATGGAGTAGATTCATAACAGGGGACAGATGTCTTTTTTGTTTGCTCATTCTTCACTGGTTTCCCATAATCCAGACAAGTGATTTTATCGATTTGGTCATAATGTATCAGAATCAAGAAGCATCTGTGAATATTTCTAAGCATTTTATTTTACTTATGCCCTGTTGAGAACTGCTTCACACTAGAATTGTAGTCTACTCAGAAAAACAAAACAATTTTTTCCTGAATCATACATTAATTCTTCCCATTTTCTTAGAAAGAGTTCCATGATCTATTATGGGCTTTATTTTTTATTTTTTTTTAAATTAAGTCAATTAAAAGTGTGTTCAATTTGGAATCCTCAAAGGATATTTCATGCCGCAGATACGTTGCTCTGCCTAGCTGTGCTCTGCCAAATTTACAGCTCTTTTTATTACCTGTGAACACCATCCTCCTGGGTGTTTACTAAATAAAAGTTGCATTTAATAACTGGCCTTGCAACAGCTCCTCTTTAAGGTTGATGTAGAGTCCGTTTCAGCCAGGGAATTGCACTAATTACGGTAGCACCCTTTAAAAGTGTTGACATTATTTTGTAATGGCCAAATAGTTAAAGAGAAATTTAGCTAGAGTAATATTTTAGTAATACAAAAATAAACAACCCAGAGAATTTTGCCTCAGTTTCAAGCCTAGGTGGGCAATTAATGTTAGCAATTTCATTCAATAATTTTGAAGTCTTACCGCGATCACAGTGTTTTAAGCAAAACACAAATTCCAGTCAACCAAGGAGAAATTTGTGAAAAGAAACAGAGGTATAACATAGGAACAGTATTGATTTTGAAATCTGTCCATTTTCTATACTATTCTTATTTCTAAGCACTATAATTACCTTATGTCTAAAGAACTGGAGTTGCTTCAAATCATAACTGAGAATTGATGTGACCCAGTGGTTTCTTGGATTGCTTTGGCTTCAACTACGGGAGCAAAAAAAAAACAACAACAATTGAGTTGTCAATATTCTCTACTGCCGATCCATAAGGCCAATGTTATTGATGAAAGACTATCTCACATCAGAAAAACCTAAAAGCAGGGATGGGACAGGATGAAAGATGATGATCCAGAGATACTCCCAAATATAAATCTGTTTTTTATGAATAGATTTAAAACCTTATATGCAGAGACTACTTGCCTAGAGATCTTCTGTCTTTAAATAAACACTAAAAATATGTGGAAACAAAGCCATTAGTGTACAAAAAAAGACTTAAGGCAGAAAAGGGGACATTCTACTTAGAGGTTAAAATTATTTATTATATGTCATCCCAAGGCTACAACTTTAGCTTTTCCAAATCTGATAACCCCTAGTTTTGTTGGTCTGTAGCACCGATTGCTCTGCCCCCAAAGCCATGCTGGCATAAAATAGCAGTCATGGGTCAACGTATAAGGATGGTATCAGATGCATACGAAGCATTTGGCTTTTACTGTAATAGATTGAGAAATATTAGCCTAAAACATTTTAGCTCATTCTAAGTCTCCTACTTGGCTTTATGATGTAGTGAATTTTTAAGTTTCCCTAATTCCATGGTTATCAAACAGTCATTTTGCATATATCAAGGCTAAAAGAGCAGTGGAGGCATTGAATTGATGAGCACTAATGAATTTTGGCTCATTTTCCTGTAAAATTCTTCATTTCTTTACTCTTCTGCTTTAATATGGATGGTTTTATTCCACATTAGGGTTCCAGTTCTCACAGAAGTTTGCAAATATCTTCAGTCATTTCACAAATTAAAAGTGCAAAGAAACACAGAAAGGCTTGGAACATGAAGGTGTTAACTAGATAGCTTGTGATCTGTCTCTCCGTCAACTACACTGGCAGGTGTTGACTGAACATCTGGATAGATTGGGCAATGGTCAGAAACTAAGTCGAGATTTGTTGACTAAGTCGAGAGATGGCAAAGTAGTCTCTTAAGAGTTCATTCTCACATTCTATTTGCCATGGCACAAAGATGCTTTAAGAATCATTTTTGAGGTACACAATCTCATGATACCACCTCCATTGCATTACCAGCCTGTTGCTGAGGCAGCCTGGTCCTTAGTCATTTCTAACTGACTCCTACTGGTTCCATTCCAAAACCTCCCGTGCAGCCAAGATAAACCTGGAGAAGATGTATTCAAGGAACTGATCTGCTCAGTTCCAACTGTCCTAGCAAGTCTCATGCAGAAATGTCCCCTCCCAATCTAATTGTTGCCAGTCAGTCTGGCATACCTGTGTGAGAAGCCAGATTTCTATTCTTTTTCTGGAATATTAATTAATTAATTAATTTCTGGCATTGGAATATGAAACTCCAAGGAGATCCTACTATTCGATACCTGTGTATATTATGTATGCACATGTGAGCATATGTGAGAAAATTGCAATATCAGGAAAGAATATCATAAAGACATGCACATACATGCAGGCAGAGAAATGCACATATGTATGGAATGGGGCTAGGAAAGAGAAAAGTCTTTTCACCAGATGTAGAGACTAGATCTGGGGGAAATTGGGTTCAGGAAGGAGGAAAAAAATCAGAATCACAATAGCATTGAGAGCTCTGTGGTTTGGGCTTCTCTGCTTTGCTTTTGAAATCATCTCGTTCAACACCAAGAGAACTATTGAGGAGCTGAGAAATGTTGGCATAGATATATATCAATCTTATATTTCTCCGACAGAACTATTGATCTCCCAGTAGAGACTGCTGCAGGCAAGGATGGGGTGGGAAAGGACAGCAGGAATCCCCTAAAACACTATCTTTAAATTATTCTACATGAATTCTACATATTGCTTAGTGCATTGTAAGCCGCCCTGAGTCTCCGGAGAAGGGCGGCATATAAATCAAATAAAAAAAAAAATAAAAAAAAATTCAGAATACAGAATAACAGAGTGGGGAGGGATCTTGGAGGTCATGTAGTACAACCCCCTACTCAAACAAGAGATCCTATACCCGTAATGGCGAACCTATGGCAAGCGTGCCAGAAGTGGCATGCCGAGCCATCTCTCTGGGAACGCGAGCCATCACCTATTGCTCTTCTGGGTTCTGTGTGCCGGCCAGCTGGTGTTCATATGCGCGGGAATGCCAGAAACTGGAAGAGTATCCACCTGGTGCGCATGCACGTGCCAGGCTGCTCTTCCGGTTTCTGGCGTGCATGTGCACACGAAGAGCAGCTGGCTGGTGCGCATGTGCATGCTGGAAACCGGAAGATCTTCCCAGCGCGTGCATCAGGGGTGGGTTCTAAATTTTTTTACTACCAATTCTGTGGGTGTGGTTTATTTTGTGGGCATGGCTTGATGGTCATGTGACAATTCTTTAGGATTTAGCAGAGGTACTGGTCTGCCAGGCTTTTAACTGCTTGCAGAGCTGTACCGGTCTACCCATTTGTTCTTGGAGGCACCAGCCTACTCATTTGTTTTTGGGGATAGATTGGGGGCAGGGCCAAATAAAAGGTAAGAACAACGCAGGCGAAGCAGGAGGGCCCAGCTCCCAAACAAAGAGAACCGGTTCAGTGACATCATATCGTCACCGCTACCGGCTCAGCGGAACCGGGCTGAACCGGGAGGAACCCACCATTGGCGCGCATGCATGCCAGGCAGGTGCTCTTCTGGTTTCCAGCATGTGTGCGCACCTACGCATGCACGCTCTCCTGTTTTGGCACTTGGTGCCAAAAAGGTTCACCAACACTGCCCTATACCATTCTGAACAAATGGCTGCCCAATCACTTTTTTAAAATCTCCAGTGATGGAGCACCTACAATTTCTGGAGACAAGCCATCCCACTGATCAATTGTTCTCACTGTCACAAAGTTTCTCCTTAGTTCTAGGTTTGATCTTTCCTTGATAAGTTTCAATCTGTTACTCCTTGTCCTGCCCACAGTTCTTTTGGAGAATAGATCTCTCTTGTTTGTGAGAGCCCCTCAAATAGTGGAGCATTTCTATCATGTTCCTCCCAGTCTTTTTCTTTGTTAGACTACACATGCTCTGTTATTGCAACTGTTTATCATATGTTTTAGCTTCCAGCCCCCTAATCTTCCTTGTTGCTCTTTTCTGCATGCTTTCCAGAGTCTCAACATCTTTTTTGTACCATGGTGACCAATACAAAAAAGATGTTGTGACTCTAGAAAGACTGCAGAGAAGAGCAACAAAGATGATTAGGGGGCTGAACATTAGTGATAATGTGTGAAGGCAACAAAACCTATTACTAAACTGTAGGAAAAGTAGGTTATGGGGCAGTGCAATTTATGTAGTTTTATTTTGTTCCCAATACCAGGACAAAATGAAAGCATATGGCTGTGAGGAGCAGCTCTTGGTTAGTATAGCAGATCTGGGTTCTAAAAATCCAAACTGTTATTAGATGGAATTTTCTGTGTTTCTTTGCTACTATCTGATGACTGATTGTTTGTTACAAACCAGCCCAAATCTGAACACTCTACTGTTTAATAGAGTGAAAGGAAACAGTATTTAGTGTTTGATGGTGGGCATTGTTAGTCCACAAACACACACCCAAGAAAGACATGCTGAGTTACTTCAAAACAATTTCCTTGTTGTTCCTCACCTATAGAAATAAATCTTTCAAAACTAAGCCAAATTACTTGCATTATTAAATATATACTCTAAGACAGTGGTGAAATCCAAAAATTTTTACTACCGGTTCTGTGGGCGTGGCTTGGTGGGTGTGGTGTGGCTTGGTGGGCGTGGCAGCAGAAGGATACTGTAAAATCTCCATTCCCACCCCACTCCAGGGGAAGGATACTGCAAAATCTCCATTCCCATCCCACTCTGGGGCCAGCCAGAGGTGGTATTTGCCAGTTCTCTGAACTGCTCGAAATTTCCACTACCGGTTCTCCAGAACCTGTCAGAACCTGCTGGATTTCACCCCTGCTCTAAGAATTCCCAAAGAGAAGCTGCCTTGACCCTCTTCCTCCTAACCAAACTATCTAAGCTTTGCTGTCTCTATTCTGAAATGCAGCCCCGATCTCCTGGGAATCTGGAATACATTCTGCCAGAGGGTCTGTGGAAGTGATGGTGAATCTTTTTGGCACCAAGTGCCAAAACTGGAAAGCATGTGCATGTGTGCACGCCAGAGCGCCGGAAACCCGAAGACCAGCTGGCCAGCACACACATTCCTGTTATTTGGCTGTTTTTTGGCTATTTGCAGGCCGTTTTCAGGTCATTTTTGGGCTGCTTTCAGGCTGTTTTTTGGGCCAAAGAATGGCCTGAAAACGGCCCAAAAAACAGGCTGTTTTTTTGGCCATTTTCCTGAGCTCCGGCACCCGCGAAGACCAGCTGGCCAGAAACCAGAAGAGCAGCTGGTGACAGCACATGTGACCACAGAGAGGGCTCTGCGTGCCACCTCTGGCACACATGCTATAGGTTCGCCATCATGGGTCTAAGGAGATTCTCAGACATCCAGGTCATTGTTGTCCCAAAGGTGCTTTTTCAAAAGGCAGTTGGACTTTCTTTGTTTCTCCACCATTCAGTCAGAACTGAAGAAGCTTCTTGGATGAGAAGCAAAACATCTTCGAGCAAAACAAAGAAAGTCCAGTTGCCTTTTGAAAAAGCACTTTTGGAACATTCCACCAGAAGCATCTATATAGTGGTTGTAAGAAGTGCAGTAGAAAGTAGGTACCCTATTAGGAGGATAGAAGTAAAGGATTGTGAGCTTATCATTTGAATGCTTGGGTTGTTTTTACAAAAGCTAATTAAGGCTATAGTCCAGTGTAATCTATGTGGGATTAAATTCCATTGATTACAGGGGGATTGCAAGTAGAGATATATTGAGTTCTTGTATATATCTATTTTAGTATTTTTTTGCATTGCAGAAGCAGAAGAAAACATTATATAAATATGCAGCCATTCATATCACAAAGGGTCCTGTTACAGTTTCTATGTCACATTGGAATCATTTACAAGTGATGTAATTAAGACAAAAGGTGTAATTAGCATTACTTGTAAAAACACCTCTGGAAATTAGAGTGCTTTGAGACCTAACAGATTTATTTTTGAATCCTTCACTAAGCGTTTTCAGGAGTAGCTCTACCTTGTAACAGGATGAATGATTGGTTCCAATAGCAACACAATGAAAAGATTAAATGATGTGAGGACAATGGACAGTTTTAAGAGTATTAGTTTAAAAAAATCTTGGATGGAACTGAGCTTTTTAAATATTTGAAGCACCTCCGGAGAAATCACTTGTTATTTGTTTTTTCTTCAATGCCGGAATATTTTTGCCCAGATTGTTTCATGAGGTTTGGATTGTTTACTACTTTTTCTATTTTTACAGTATAATGTAGAAACATTTATGATAGATCCATTTCTCATTTTTGGACATAGCATCTGGCTTTGTAGATGATGAGAAAACAAACTATCCTAACAAATACTGTATGAATAGTGAAGATCAAATGATCTCTTTCTAACTGTTTCTTAAAAGACAAAGGGAATACAGTAATACATATCAGCTTCAGATAGGAAATATGAAACATGGTGTAACTCATATTTCACTATATTTCATTTTAACCAGCCTCCAAAGAACATTACATTCTGAAGGATTCATATGCTCACCTATTATTATCTTTGAGTCAATCATTATTCTGTGAATATTCACATAAGGTGTTTTATTCAACTAATATAAATCAGGAAACACAATAATATTTCTATACTTTGGAGATTCTATCTCATTCTTTTTCAGTTAAAAAGTTCAGTATCATTGTGTGTGGATGGAGGATTCAGTATTAATGAATAATCTTTTATACAAATAAAGCAGAGAAGAGGCTTACTGCATTATTTTTTTATTATTATTTTTAATTTGATTTATATGCCGCCCTTCTCTGGAGACTCAGGGCAGCTTACAATGCGTTAAGCAACAGCCTTCATACTTTTGTATATTTATACAAAGTCAGCTTATTGCCCCCACAAACTGGGTTCTCAATTTACCTACCTTAGAAAGGATGGAAGGCTGAGTCGACCTTGAGCCTGGAGAGATTCGAACTTGCAGTAATTGCAGGCAGCTGAATGTTAATAACAGGCTATTATTCTGCTGCGTCACTAGCATTAGATATACTACAGATGGTTCTTAATATGCACATATTTTGCTTGTTTTTGCAACAGCACAACTGGATTGGATTGTGAACGTAGATATTCCACAGGGAAATATTCTGTTAAATACAATATTGTATATTGTATGTAGGAGTCTTGGTGATGCAGTGGTTAGAATGCAATACTGTAGGCTACTTCTGCTGACTGCCAGCAATTTGGCAGTTCGAATCTCACCAGGCTCAAAGTTGACTCAGACTTCCATCCTTCCGAGGTGGGTAAAATGAGGACACAGATTGTTGGGGGCAATATGCTGACTCTGTAAATCACTTAGGGAGGATTGAAAAGCACTGTGAAGTGGGAAATAAGTCTAAGTGCTATTGCTATACACTATGGTGTTGTGTGGATGAAAACACTGCCAGCAAAGTAAGGCATATTGGATTACTTTAGAGGGTGACCTGTGTCAGACTAATCTAAATTATAATTTCTTTAAATGGCTTAATAGCAGGAGGAGGACCAGAATGTAACCCCCTCTTTTTCTTATACTCAGTTAATCATATAATTCTGGGAATCATACAACCTAAGCTCAAATGTATGGCACCAAGAAGAATGATATCTTCATAAGCAGTTAATATTGTAGAATAGAATAGAATAGAATAGAATAGAATAGAATAGAATAGAATAGAATAGAATAGAATAGAATAGAATAGAATAGAATAGAATTCTTTATTGGCCAAGTTTGATTGGACACACAAAGGAATTTGTCTTGGTGCATACACTCTCAGTGTACATAAAAGAAAAGATACATTCATCAAGAATCATAAGGTACAACACTTAATGATAGTCATAGGGAACAAATAAGCAATCAAATCATATTAGGAAACAGTCAATATAAATTGTAAGGATACCAGCAATAAGGTTATAGTCATACAGTCATAAGTGGGAGGAGATGGGTGATAGGAACGATGAGAAGATTAATAGTAATGCAGACTTAGTAAATAGTTTGACAATGTTGAGGGAATTATTTGTTTAGCAGAGTGATGGCATTTGGGAAAAAACTGTTCTTGTGTCTAGTTGCAGTGCTCTGTAGCGTTGTTTTAAGGGTAGGAGTTGAAACAGTTTATGTCCAGGATGTGCGGGGTCTGTAAATATTTTCACAGCCCTCTTTTTGACTCGTGCACTATAAAGGTTCTCAATGGAAGGCAGGTTGGTAGCAATTGTTTTTTCTGCAGTTCTAATTATCCTCTGCAGTTTGTATCTGTCTTGTTGGGTTGCAGAACCAAACCAGACAGTTATAGAGGTGCAGATGACAGACTCAATAATTCCTCTGTATTTCCATCAATATTGTGATAGATAAACTTGTTAGACTTTCTCAAAGTTACCTCCCCAAGGGAGGCTCCAAATATTAGAGCTGCAGAAAGAATCCATTATATTCTCTGCACTTCCCATTCCCTCTGTTCTGTGTCATATCAAAGCATGGTTAGCCCCATAATGCAAGGATGGCATGTCATGCATAAGAAACAGAACTTTTTTTTTTTTTTAAAAAAAAAGACATTTTGTGAAGCATTGCAGGAATAGGTTTCTGAAACTCAGTACCCTACAGAAGAGAAGGCAGGGATTTGGGGTCCAAAATATCAGTGGGTACCAGTGGGGACTGTTAAGCATACCAACACACACACACAAAATAGAATGGCTGAACTGATACTGATCTTTGGAGCTACAATTCATGAAAATCAATAGAAAAGCAATTGAATGAATTTCTGGCTTGATAGTATCCTTCAAAGTTATGTAGCCAACTCTATATTTTCTATTAACATAATTCTAGGTGAATAAGTCATCATTTCATTGGCTGTTCCTTCACAGTATTGCCAAGAAATCAACTCTCCTCCTCTGCCTCCTTCTAATCTACATGTGAAGCTAAATTGTAAAATAATTTCAAGATACTTCTTTTCCTAAATACAGCTACTTTCTTCACAATTACCTTTTGGCTAACTGTTTCATATAAATGAAGTGTGGTAGTATTGCATTCTCTTAGCCCATACACACATTTATGCCTAAATGAAATGTTCAATTTCCTTTTCCGCAGGTACTTCTCTTGGTATGTCCCGTATTATCAACTCACTTTATATCTGAATCTTGTTCTATCCCTGGCAAGCAAATGTATTTCATCATGGCATATTTAAAGGGTAGAGAAAATGCTTGCTTCAGAAAAAAAAGATATCTCATATATCAATTTTCAGAAAAGGATATGAAAAAGAAAATTGATTTATATCCTTTCCTAAATACAGGATATTAATCTTTTGAAAGCAAATTTTACTTTCAGACACAATTACATATCCAGTGACTGTGTAAGGAACAAGAATTGTATCAATACCTATTTTGTCAAATAACTGGTATTCGTTATTTCTGCAAACAGTATACCTCTATGCAAAATGAATTGTGCACATACCTCCATTTATAACAATAGGTACAAGAACATTTTATAATCCAGAAATGTAAAGCTGTAGTAACTTATTCTGGTTTGTGTTTTGCAATATACTGATCCATAAATTTTGTCTTGCAAAACTGATTTCCAGCCCACAGGTCAGCCATGTACATCTGGTAAGCACTGTAAACAGAGGCATCTATTACAAACCATAATGAAAGTAATAAATGAAATTACATGGGACAAATATCACATCAATTAAAAACCAGGATCTATGAACATCAGTTGGCAGTCAAAAGCCATGATCCCAAATCCTTAATCCCTGACTAAAAGCCCTGATCCACCAGAGCTAATCTTATGTTCTTATGATCCCTTAGCCTAGAGCTTTAATATCTTCACTGCTTAGGACCAAAAGGATCACAGGTTGTTTAGTCATATATAAAAACAGTGTTTAGTGGCTCTTCTCTGTTTATGGATCAGTCCTAGAAGAAAAAGTTCTGGTTTCAATTGAATGTCAGACTTTAAAATCCTATAATCAAAAAGCTTCTATTCAGCATCTAGAATGGACGTTTCAAGAAAGGATGAAGAATGAGTATATTTTGCAACATGAAGAGGCAAATTTCAGATACGTTCATTCTCCATTCATCATATTTTAGTCCTAAATCATTTGGCATAGAAATACAGTTGCAAATCTAATTGTTCTTTGTATGTTATCTCTGGTTTTAAATTTGACCCAATTTTAACATCCCTCTTATGGGAAAATCTAAGGGATATTGAGACTGATCATCATTTTCCTTATTTAAAAACTGTGTGAAAAATCCAGAATCAAAATAAATTGTAATTCACAATTTAGCTATTAGTTTAAATCTTTGCACACAAGGGAGAGAGACAGCCTTGCTTGTTAGAATCATCCCTGTCCAATCTTTATATTTACATTGAAGAAAGTTACAGAACTTAATTTCTACCCCCACCCAAACCCCCAAATAACTGACAAGAAACTCTTTTTCTATGCTGGTCATGCAGCTGGTATTTTGAAAACTCTGGTTGGTATCAGATAAGGATTTCAAAGCTTAGTGCAGCACCCTAGAGAAAACCAACTAGTAATCATTTTTTGGATGATTGAAATAATGGCCTTTGATGCAAGCAAAAACAAAAATTGGGAACACAAGATGGGTTATGAGTGGGTAAGGGATCATGTCGGTGAGGAGTTGCTATATGTTTTTTTCAGAGATATTGGGCCCTGAAAGCATATGTGGATGTGCCTATTTGGAGGCCCAAAGATGTGGTTCTGTGGTCTTAAACTTCTTCTGCATGCAAGATGTTGAATGTATCTCAGAGGCCTTGAATTTTCTTTGCTGTTGCTAAACCCTTTGCTCAGCTACTTTATAGCTCGCTGACCAACATCTACCCAAACATCGTCATTGAAAATAGTGCAATCTAAGTTCATAAGAATGCTGCTTTCAGGACCAACCTGAGCATCTAATCCAGTCCTGAGACTGGGCTGCTGAAGATCAAGGGTATCATTGTTCCCCAAAAGAACTAGTTTGCTTTTTGCTTAACTGAATAATTTCAATCCTCATTGTCCTAGTCAGTTATAGAAAAACTTTTCTTATAGTCTTTCAGGAGATTCCTTATATCTTTTCCAAGTCACTAAGAAAATAATCAGAAAACACTTTCTATTTTGTGAATGTAAAATTAGGCTGGTCTGATCTTCTTTTTCTTATTCAAAAATTGTATGAAAATGACAGAATCAGCATAAAGTGTCATTCACAGGATTGCTATCAGATCAGATCAGATCTTATATGCTATAAGAAATACAGATAGCAGAACATTGGACTAGACTAGAAAATACCCAAGGTCTCTTCCCACTCTATTACTCTGTTAGAGCTACGTATCAGGACCCCTGTTCACTTCATTTGGAAAGAAATCCACATCTGAATTTGGCCTAAATTCAGAATCCTTTAGAAAATAAACAGAAAAATGCCAGATGGAACCCACCAATTATATCAATTCATTTATTTTACCATCCCAACAAAGGTACTTCTGTAGAAAAAGATTCAATATTCTATCTTCAGCAGGAAGAATTTATTAAAGTCCCTGTAGCTTGCTGTACTTGTCCCTCTGGCTGTGGTGCTGTTAAATCTATTCTTCATGTATTGCTCTACTGACCCTCTTATAACGACAGCTGGAAAAAAAACTTATTTGTCCCTTGTTACTACCTGCTTCAGGTTATTCTGCTGAATTTTATGTTAACTTCTTCAGGGAAGAAAACTTCAGTCACATACAGTAAATGTTGCCAAGTTTTATACAGTAGCAACATATCACATTTGTAAACAATTTATGTTGGACTCATAATATCAACTAGACAACCTATGACCTTTTCCTTGAGAGGAAAGTAGTGGAGTCTGATGTGACCAGAATGAACATTAAATTTCCTGATTCATATTGCTATTGGTTTGGTTTGAAAATTAAAGAAGAAAACATCAGTCTGTTAAAGAAGAAAGATGTATAACTGGTCTTTGTTTAACAAAGGACGTTTCTGATTGATCTGCTATTCATTAAGAATACTCTAACATTTTCACTTTTTCTCACCAGCTTAAAGCGACACACAGATGACACTGCTGGAATACTAGTTTCTCCAAATCAGCAAATTCGTGACCTGACCTTGCACTTTATGTATAATGAGAACAAAGCACGACTGTATTGGAAATTGGTCTGATGAAGAGGGACATCTTCACTTTCTGAAAATTCTTGGAATCATGACAACGCCATTTTTGTATGCACCAATGTTTATTGTTGATACAATTAGAATTTTGTAGGGTTCTTTCATAATCCATTGCAAAGTTGTGAAAGATCCAAGTTTCTTATTAAAATGATGGGAGATCTTATTCGGTGCTGGTTTATGTGGTGGCAATTCAGAGAGTTGAACTGAATCAAAGAATTTCTTTTGAAAATGAGTGGCTTTAGTTTCTTCACTGACAGCATTGAAGGAATAGTATTCTTTCATGATTCCAGGAAAGCATCTAATGCATATGAAATTGATTTTTTTTTAATCATTTCATTTAGAGGAAACAAAATACAATTCTGTGAGAATGGTTCTTCAGGAATGTCGAATGTTGGGAAGATGAAATCTATACATTCTTCTATAGTTCTTACCAGCAGAACAATATATTTCATCATTCGCATTTTTTTCTGAATCTTGTCTTCTCCAATTTCCAATAAGAACTCAGCAACCATCCTTGTCTTTCTCTTAATTGCATGTTTCTATCCAATTGCAGCTTGATGAAGCTTCTCATAAATACAATTTTTGATGCATTAATTCTCCATATTATTTCCTCTTTTCACAACTGGTAAAACCTGACAGAGATCACCACAACAAATAATTAAAATTCTCCTAAAGATCACATTTTTGCCACATATATCACAAAGACTCTGGTCTATGGCTTAAAATCTCTCCTCCCAATCATGGAGCTCTCACCTATGTTGAAAGCAAAGTTGTAGTATTAAAAAGTTTTTTGATGTTACAAAGAGCATTTCCATTAACTTTGAAGGATATCTTGAATTTAATGTGCTATCCTACCACCAGATATCAATGTTGCTGCAATTCCATATGATGCTACATGTTGAGTGACCACACACACAAAGGTTAAGAATATATGTGGTAACTTTATTGTCTTACATAGTGACATTATATAGTTCGTTACTTTCAAGTTATAGCATACTTGGCAGAATATCATTGACTCACAGAATCTTCCAGGTAACTTAAATTATAGGTTAATCATTACTGCTTGCTTAAGCACTTCTAATATTTGGCTATAATTAAAATCTAACACACATCCCACTTTCCTCTCCTCCTGTTCCTCTTGTTTACAGAGTTAGGGTGTTATCTTCTAATGTCATTTCCTGGCACTTACGTGCAAGTAACCTTCCTTATCTGAGGTTTGCCATCCAAGATAGGAAAATCCCTGCACATATGCAGACTCCAGATTCCTACAGCTACAAAAATAGCAAACTCCCTATGTCCCCTAAGTTTAGCAAGGATCAAGTTGTTGATAAATGTCTTACCTGTTCCTCCTGGTGCATCAATATAATTATTTAAGAAACATCACTTTCGCAAATGTTAATTATTGTATCCCAGGATAATGTTGCAGGATCCAATCTAGTTCCACAGGTTTATTCTTCCAACTTTCAGGCTCATGCTGGAGCCCATCATCAGGGAATTTCTCTCTCTCCAGAATATGTGCACTGGGCTATTCTACCCATGGTATTTAAATGGTTCCTTATTGTGTGTTAGCTTTTAGTTGTAAACTGGGGGATTGATGACTAGCTATTAAGTTGTTAATTATTGTTTCCTTGTGCTGCCTAATCAGATAATCAGCACTCCTATTGACTGATAAGGGGCCCGTTTTGATTTGATGATTGAAGACTGGCCCCTTCAACAGGCCCTCTTCAATGGGCCCTCTTCAAGGTGAATACTCCTGTGATTAAATGTAGCCAATCATTTGGATGTTGATTAAAAAGGGGGAAACACGCTGGATCTGGTTTTTGTCTCTGGACAGCGGTTGAGGGATCTTGATATAGGGGATATAGTTACTGAACCCTTGTCATGGTCAGATCACTCTCTCCTTCGTCTCGACTTTCGAACCGCTGCACCCCGCCGCAGGGAGGCGGAGCCGGTAAGATGGTTCCGCCCCAGGCACCTGATGGAATCTGACAGATTCCAGACGGAGCTTGGGCCATTTCCTGAGGTTCTGGCACACGCCTCGACTGGAGACCTGGTGGCCACCTGGGATGGGGCGGCTGCTGGTGCTCTGGATCGGGTCGTGCCTTTGCGGCCTCTGACCCGGCGCCGATCTCAATTGGCTCCTTGGTTTACCGAGGAGCTGAGGGAGTTGAAGCGCCGGAAAAGACGCCTAGAGAGTAGTTGGAGGGCCAGTCTTCTTGAATCTGACCGGACACTAGTAAGATCCCACATTAGGAATTACTTAGTGGCGATAAAAGCAGCGAAATGTAGTTATTTTGCTGCTCTTATTGCATCATCAGATAATTGCCCGGCCGCCCTCTTTAGGGTGACCCGCTCCCTGCTCCACCAGGAAGCGCGGGAGGACCCCTTGGAGGGTAGAGCCGAGGATTTTGTTCAGTAACTGTATGACAAAATCACTCAGATTCGGGAAGATTTGGACTCCGACTGGGTAGTCTCAGGGGGAGAGACAGGGGCAGTTATCTGGGATGAGTTTGATCCTGTGACCCCTGAGGACGTGGACAGGATTCTGGGTAGACTGAACATGACCACTTGTTTATTGGACCCATGTCCTTCCTGGTTAGTACTGGCTTCCCGGGAAGTGACACGAGGCTGGCTCCAGGGGATTATAAATGCTTCGCTGAGTGAGGGTGACTTTCCCGCCACCTTGAAAGAGGCAGTGGTGAGGCCTCTCCTCAAGAAGCCTTCCCTGGACCCGGCAATGTTGGTAAATTATCGTCCGGTCTCCAATCTTCGCTTTGTTGCGAAGATTGTTGAGAGTGTGGTCGCGCAACAGCTCCCCCAGCACCTGGATGAAACGACGTATCTGGATCCGTTCCAGTCGGGCTTCAGGCCCGGGTACAGCACGGAAACGGCATTGGTCGCATTGGTTGATGATCTCTGGAGGGCTCGGGACAGGGGGTGCTCCTCTGTCCTGGTCCTGTTAGATCTCTCAGCGGCTTTTGATACCATCGACCATGGTATCATGCTGCACCGGTTGGAAGAGTTGGGGGTGGGAGACACTGTGTTGCGGTGGTTCTCCTCCTTTCTCTCTGACCGGTCGCAGTCTGTGTTGACAGGGGGACAGAGGTCGACCCCGAGGCCCCTCATATGTGGGGTGCCGCAAGGGTCGGTCCTCTCGCCTCTCCTGTTCAACATTTATGTGAAGCCGCTGGGCGAGATCATCCGTGGTTTTGGGGTGGAGTACCATCAGTACGCTGACGACACCCAGCTGTACATCTCCACCCCGGATCACCCCAACGATGCCCTTGAAGTGATGTCCCGGTGCCTGGAGGCCGTACGGATCTGGATGGGGAGGAACAGGCTCAGGCTCAACCCATCCAAGACTGAGTGGCTGTGGTTTCCGACGTCCCGATATAGTCAGTTGATGCCATCACTGACTATTGGGGGCGAATCATTGGCCCCCACGGAGAGGGCTCGCAACTTGGGCGTCCTCCTGGATTCACGGCTGTCTTTAGAAGAGCACTTGACGGCCGTGACCGGGAGGATTTTTCATCAGGTTCGCCTGATTCGCCAGTTGCGTCCCTTTCTGGATCGGGACTCTTTACGCACGGTCACTCATGCCCTTGTCACCTCCCGCCTGGACTATTGCAACGCTCTCTACATGGGGCTCCCCTTGAGGAGCACCCGGAGGCTCCAACTGGCGCAGAGTGCGGCCGCGCGGGTGGTAATAGGAGCGACATGGCGTTCCCATGTAACACCTCTCCTGCGCGAGCTGCACTGGCTCCCGGTGGTCTTCCGGGTGCGCTTCAAGGTTTTGGTTACCACCTTTAAAGCGCTCCATGGCTTAGGACCCGGGTACTTGCGGGACCACCTACTACCACCAATAGCCTCCCACCGGCCGGTACGCTCCCATAGAGAGGGGCTCCTCCGGGTGCCGTCAGCCAAACAATGCCAACTGGCGGCCCCCAGGGGGAGAGCCTTCTCTGTGGGGGCACCTACTATCTGGAACGAGCTCCCCCCAGAGATACGGAGGATCCCGGATCTGCGCACCTTCCGCCGCGCCTTAAAGACCTTACTATTTCACCAGGCCGGCCTGGCCTAATTTTCCCCCTCTTTTATAAAAGATTTTTAAAATTTTAAACATCTTTTAGTATTTATATATTCAATTTTAAATTGGTTTTAAAAGTCTGGGGTTTTAAATTTGTCGGGGCCAAAATTATTTAATTTGATTTTATTCTATTTTTTAAATTTTGTATTGTATGTGTTTTTATTGTTTGGCTGTGCACCGCCCTGAGTCCTTCGGGAGTAGGGCGGTATAGAAATCTAATAAATGAAATGAAATGAAATGAAAAAAAAGAAAGATGCTATCAGATTTCAGGCCACTTTGGATTGCGTATCATTGTAAAGAAAAATGAAGTATTGCCACACTTTTGTACATACATCATGGCATCTTGACATTGTTCCATCATATCTCTTGGTCCACTTACACATTTTGAAGAGAGGATGATGAGTCTTCTGAATGTTTATAAAATCATCATTATTCAGTGCATCAGTCAAGCCTCTGTATGTTGTTGATCTCAAGATTGCTTGATTTATTAGGATGTAACTGAGCCTCTCACCTTCAATCTTAGCAGGCATGTCAAACAAGTATTGTTGGAACAGACGTTGTCTTCTGAGAGATTATTAAACTCATTCTTGTGGTTCATTATTTAATATGCATAGTGACACGTAGCCATTGTTTCTTGTTATTCATCGTAATGCCAGCCTCTAGCTTCAATTGGAAAGAAATGTTTGTATTGAAAACTGTTGAATGAGGAATGTAACTGTGAAATTATTTGCAAACCACTTCCTTATTTTTTTCAACATAAAGTGCCATGTTCTTGCTTCTTGTTCACTGTAGTTTGGTATCATGACAGCATCTTTGCAGCAATTTGTGCATTAAATTTTCTCTCATGTTCAAATGCCAATCTTGCTCAGGATCAATGACAATGGACATTTTTGCAATCTCCCAAATTTTTCTTTTTGCAAGTTGAAGGGATACCACGGGGTGGAGCATGTCGAGTCCTCCCATGGCAAGTTTCCCATGATAATTTGTCCTGTGCTGAGATGGCAAAGCCAAGATGGTGGAAACCTGGCTTTTCCAGGAGGCTCGGGGCCATTGATCTCGCCGCTGCGATCTTGTGAGATCCAGCCATGAGCGGTGTGTATGGGTTTTTTTTAAACATCTCTTATTATATATTGTTTATATTGTCTTTGTTGTAAGCCACCCAGAGTCCTCGGAGAGTTGGGCGGCATAGAAATACAAATAATAAATAAATAAATAAATAAATAAATAAATAAATAAATAAGAAAGATGGTCATGCCAAGACCAAGGTGGCCATGGGTAGCAGGGGCAAAATGGTGGCACTGAGATGGCCATGCCAAGGTGACTGTGGTGACATAGGCATGGCAAGATGATGGCACCAAGATGGTGGCACTCAGATGTCATAGACCCTGCTGATTGGGATATGGCATTAACTGACCAATGTATAGCAATGATGAATTTGCCTTTAAATAATCATAGAAGAATCCCATCCAATTCTTATTGGAAGAATTTTTTGGCACCAAAGGATGTCATTTGGATTATCATAAGCGTATTATCTGATGTTCTTCCTGAACTCATTTGCAATAGCTTCATCATTGCTGCATAAATTGGAGAGCTCATTAGGTAGAAGTTGCAACTTGCCTCCTGATCTTTTCTTTCATACAGCAGAAATTGGTGATTTCTCCAAGGAAGACATGACAGTGAGGCAGCATGTGGCTATCACATCAACATCAGCAGAAATATTATCCCATGTGAGGTATACATTTTTCCTTGCTCTTGGTCTGTTGAGGTTTTGTCATTGAAGTTAGGCTTCTAATGTTGAGGAACTCTCATATCCTGAATGTTTGCCATGTATTATTGAATCAATCTTCTCTTTTCTTCTTCATATCTTTTTATCTCCTCATGCCATGCCTTTTATTGTCATTTTGGAACCCTTTCATCCTTCATTTTTTCATCTCTTTTATTATTTGCTCTTTGTCTCTGATTCTGAAGACATGTATTTCTCTATTCTTTTCTCTTGTCCTCTCTTCTCCTTTTGTGCCTATTGCTGTCATTCTGGATACATGGATACCTCTCCTCCTTTTTCTCATTTTTTCTCATGTTATTTGTCCTGACTGATCTTAGAGTCTTCTAGCACTAACCTCATCCAATTCTTTTCTCACCTCTTCCTTGCTAAAACCTAACAATGTTTGTGTCATCTGTTGACCATGACATCCCACCTCTCTTTCCATGTGGCATAATAATTTTAAAATCCTAATGCTGGATGGTGCCTTCATCACTTCAGAGGAGTATCTATAATACATGACCATGGGATGCTGCAATGGCCTGAATTTTCCAAATAAAACTGTTGTAACATTGTGAAAATTTCAATTTCTTAGGATCAATGGGTTCCCATTGTTTTTATATATTCTTTAACTTACAAGAATTGAAGAGAAAGGTTTCTTCTGTTCAACAATGTCCAATTCTCAGTGACTGTCACAGAACATGTCTGAACAAGTTTCTGCAATTTTCTTGGCGAAGTTTTTCAGAAATGGTTTGCCATTGCAACCTTTCTAGGGCTGAGAGAAAATGACTAGCCAAAGATCAGCCATCTGACAATGTATCTAAAATGGATTAGACTTCACAGTCTCTTTGTTTCTAGCTTGATGCCTTAGCCACTATTTTTTTTTAAAATTTGATTTATATGCCGCCCTTCTCCGGAGACTCAGGGCGGCTTACAGTGCATTAAGCAATAGCCTTCATACTTTTGTATATTTATACAAAGTCATCTTATTGCCCCCACAAACTGGGTCCTCAATTTATCTACCTTAGAAAGGATGGAAGGCTGAGTCAACCTTGAGCCTGGCAGGATTCGATCTTACTTTAATTGCAGACAGCTGGGGTTAAATTACAGTGCTTCTGTCTGTTGAGCTAAACCAGGCTATATCAAAATCAACAGAGCAAATTTGAGGCACCTTGATTCACAAATTGCTGCAGCATAATGCAATAGGAGCAGGAGTGACTTCTGACTTCCTGCTGGCTTCCCCATTGACTTTTTTTTTTAAATTTGATTTATATGCCGCCCTTCTCCGGAGACTCAGGGCGGCTTACAATGCGTTAAGCAATAGCCTTCATACTTTTGTATATATTTTATACAAAGTCAGCTTATTGCCCCCACAAACTGGGTCCTCATTTCACCTACCTTAGAAAGGATGGAAGGCTGAGTCAATCTTGAGCCTTGGAGAGATTCGAACCAGCGGTAAATTGCAAGCAGCTGTGTTAATAACAGGGTGCGTAGACCACTGTACTGACTTTGCTTGTAGGAAGCTGTTAGGGAGTGTTGGAAATCATGTGATTGTGGCTAACCACAGCAATGTTGCAGTGGCCACAACTTTGCAAATACAACAGCTGTGAAAATCCTGGAAATTTCAATTACACAGGAATGAGTCTCAGATTTTGTATGCATTTTTTTACATTAATAGATGTAAGTTATCCAAATATTTTTGTGCTATAATGCAGAGTTTGGGCTAACTGAAGGTTGCAAACAAATAGGAGAGATTTAGTAATATATAGATATTTCATATAGTAATGATATGAATATAATTTATTAAACTCATATACTGTCCACATTTCAATGATTCTACATTCAGTGTAATTTTATTGAATTCCTTGTAATTTATTTGTCGGTCATGAACTCTGATTGCCATTAAAATATATCATGCATTTAAATGATTGTTCTCAGATCTTCACTGATTCTCATTCGTATTTAAATTGTTATTCCCTCTTTCATATCCCATAGATCTCTTAATTTATTTTCCTTAATGTCTTTCCAATTATTTATTTGAACCTGTTTTAAATGTAGTCATTTAAAATACAAATTGAAAATCTATTATGAGTTTCTTTTCATATTGCTACATTTCATAATCTTGTGTAACTTTCTCTAAAAGAATTAGGCTCTTTTTTTGAAAACATATGTTGTTGTACTCAAGTTTCAAAATATCATAGATTTCTAGACCAACTTCCTACCCAGTGCAGGAATCCTCAAACCATTTTAGATAACTGGCTGTTCAGTCTTTTCTTGAAAACATCTGGCGATAGAGCACGCACAAATCACAAGTGGGCTTTTCAACAGCATAATAACTCTCATAGTCAAGAAATTCCTCCTTAATAGTCCTCCTTAACTACCTTAATTGAAGGAGTGTGGCTGACATTCAGAGTAACAGGACCCTAGAATCTTTCAGGATATATCTAGTAGCTTAGAAAGTTAATCCATCTATCTAGATAATGTTTTACTTACCTGTATAAAATGTTACCCTTTACTATTTTTCATTATTACATCTTATCTCTTTTGAAGATGTTGCTGTAATTGGCATTGTTCAAACATTCTAATAAAAAGTTTCTAGCCTCTTTTCCTGGATTTGTAATATGAAGCGTACATATAACAAATTTAAACTGTGATTCAACAATCATCTTTTATTTTAGAAAAAGCAAGGAAATTTGACTAGAAAATAATTGGTAATCATTATTTATTATTATGCTTCATTTCACAGGCAACCAAATGTTTAGACTGAATTTGGCATTTTAGTCCATGTCTTCCCAAGAACCTGGGATAGGCAAACATTGTTGTTTAATGGTATCATTGCAGGATGTAAGCTGTTCCAAGTAAACCTGCCTTTTGCAGTTGACTGATGGTAATTTTGTCAATGCTGATGATATTCAAATAGTTCTACAGTTGTTTTGGGATTGCATCCTGGATGCTTATTACTATTGATAACTATTCAACTTTCTTTTGCTACAGTTGTTCTATTTCTACTGTATATCTGGAAATAGTAGTGTTAGAAACTATAGAAACTATTCTACACATTTGCTTAAATCCATGAGATTAGTAAGCAAACTAGATGTACATCCATTTCTGCAACAAGCATGTCTGCTTCTATATACCAGCAGTTTTGCATCAGGTCAATTCATTCTTCAATTGGAATCATATCTTCAGATATGATCTGGACCAATCATCTCTTCGAGCCATCTTGAGACATGGTCAAAGTTAGCAACGGTATCAGCCATCTGTTCAAAACTAAATGCCTAGTCCCAAGTCAACATTAGTAGCTAGGTGCAAATGACTTCAGCTGCTAGAGATAGAAATGCAACCAGAGGGACTATTTGCTGCACCTGTTCTTAAGTAAAGTTCCTGCCAGAGGATCTTATCTGAAGATAAGCTTCCACTTCTGGTTGACTGGAAGAAGCATGTTGGATTCGGTTACATTGTTATAGAGGATCATAATTAACTTAATAAAAATGTATTCAAAATATTACTTATATAAAATTTCTGTCAATTCAGTTTAAGAAATACTTTGTTCCTGAAAACATATTTAAACACTGTAACTTTTAATGATCTTAAAATAATCCATTCCATATATAATTCTGTATGTTTTGTATCAATACCTATTGTTGGATTTTGTGAGTGAGATAAACCATAGATTAGGTTTTTTTCATACAGAAGATTATTTATGTTAAATTGAAACAGAATTATGATACAAATTTTACAGCAGCATTGTTAATTACAATCTAATGTACCAGTTTCCTGCCATGGATTATATTTGTGCATATTAATAAAGTGTATGTTTATGTGTTATTTTAAAACTAAATAGCAAGCCGAGAGCTTGTAGAACTACCCCTTTGTTGCAGCTCCAGAACAAATAGGGATGAAGTGTATCTTCCACAGACCAGCCACTCATCTTTCAAAGAGCAACTACTAAGCAACCGATTTTATTTTTTATTACCCTTTGTAAAAATTGCTCTCTGATTAAACTCCAACCATATCTGTTATGGGATTTGTAATTACAAGACAACTGGCTGGTTGTGGTTCTGAAACAGAGTCACATGGTGGCACATCCACTGAAAAAGGTAATCTTTTGATGACTGGTCCTTTGATGACAGCTGGTAGCATCTTGCAAAATGTGTCTCATTTTACAAGCTAAGTAATGGTGGGCCTGATTAGCAGCTGGATGGGGAAATACTAGGGCAGTGATGGCTAACCTTTTTGCCATCACGTGCCAGGAAGGGGGGTGGGGGAAATTCGTGCGTGTGCCCACACCCATAATTCTATGCGCCCCGCCCTGCGCATGTGCGTCCAACCCTCCCCTTCCCCCTTGCTTCTGGCCCATTTTTCTTTGTCACTTGGCTCCAGATCCTCTCTATGCATCTGGGGAGGGCAAAAACAGCCTTTCCCACCTACCCCCAGGCCCTCTAGAGGCAGAAAACAGCCTATTTCCCTGCTTCTGGTGGGCCCAAAAGGCCTGAAAATCAGGTGTCCGACATGCACATGTGCGCCAGATCTGAGGTGGCATGCCCACTGATATGGCTATGCGTGCCACCTGTGGCAAGCGTGCCATAGGTTCACCATCACGGTACTAGGGTGTACACCAGAGTAGGAAATAGAAAATCTTCCTACTTCTACATTGCTCCCTATTTATAAATTTTTGTCATTTTTGCAGATGGAACTAGATAGTATGCTTTGCTGGATGCAGAGCATCAATTGTAGCAGTAGGGAACTAAACAGTAGTTATTGGTAGATCAGCAGCCTGTTATAAGATGACAAATTTCAGGAATTTAATAGCTGTTCTCTTCCAGTTGCTCTATAAACTCTTAGGCTTTAAGGATGTCCATTCACGAAAACTGTCCTTTCTTCTCTGTAATGATAAATCAGCTTAGATAAACTGAAACCATATAGAATTTGATTACGTGTGATGGAGATGTCCTAGCTTGAATAACTGAGAGCTGGCAGGATATACTGTATTGGCAGGTCTGGATATACAAGAGTAAGTCTGTTGTAGAGTTCATAAAGAAAATAGTAGGAAAATAATGTGGCTGTTTCATAGCAATAATATCATTCCTCCAGGATTCCTGTGAAGAAGTTGGGTTTCAGAAAGTGAGTCTATCTCAGCCTAGGGACCAGAAATATTTCTGCATTGATCATCTTATGGCCTGTGAAAATACCTGGAAAGCTAATGAAGTTATTAGCAGAGTTGGACTTTTGGAATGCTTTTGATTCAAGGCTTTTTCTGGTACGTCAGACTGAGAGAATGGCCAGGAGCACTTTTAACCAGCTCCAAACAATATATCAACAACTGTATCTATTTTTAGAAAGCTAGAAGAGATGGAGACCTCTTCGTTGACATCTACAGTGAGTTTCATATGAGGCTACCTTTGAATATAATGAAGAAACATCAGCTACTGCAGAATTCAGTGATAACTAGCCAGCACAGTCTCTGGAATAATCCAAATGGACAACGTTGCTGTCACACAATATTAAAATGATTTACATTGGTTTCCAATTTATTTCTAGATGACGTAGAAATGACTGGTGATCCACTATATACTCCAGATGACTTAGATCAGGAGTGTCCAACCTTGGCAACTTTTAAGACTTATGGATTTCAACTCCCAGAATTCCCCAGCCAATATTATAAACAAGAATTTTATGCAAGTTTTTTTTAACCAGCTTCCCTAAGTACAAATCAAGACAAAAGTCTGGAGTGCTCCATTATTTTTGTTAATTTCTAGTACTGCAGATACACAAAGTAGAAGTTTTATGTAGGTTAGTATTGTACTTAAGATTCCTATATGTGTTTTGGAAAAAAGAAAACCATACATTTCTGTCAGCAAAAGGCAGGATTAGAAGTTTACACACAGCCAAGATTCAACAGTAATCATTATTCAGCCTCAATGGATTATGTCAACGTGCATCCAATTGACAAACAATATAAAATTACTTATATATGATTTCCTTGGCCAGCATGAGACGCTGGTTCAAAAATTGTTGTCCTTTGTTGTCGTCAGTTGCAAAGTTGTGTCCGACCCATCATGACCCATCATGACCCCATGGACAATGTTCCTCCAGGCCTTCCTGTCCTCTACCATCCCCCGGAGATCATTTAAACTGTCTTTGTGCTTTTAATAGGCTGTACACCGCCCTGAGTCCTTCGGGAGAAGAGCGGTATAGAAGTAAAATTATTTATTTATTTATTTATATTGTCCTACAGTTGTTTATTTTCTCAACCATAATTAAATGTAAATAAAATCTGGCAATACTTCAGATAGTTTCATTTTATTTTCCTTATACAATATTTCCTTATTTTAAACAAATATACAATGCCTTTTTCTTACATTCTTTATTCTGAGGCTACTTCCTTTCAGTAACTGTTACAATTTAATAATGACTTAAATTGAAGAACTGCTAAAGTGTTTTACTAACTTGAAAAATTAATTTTTAAAAGTTTCTTTCTTTTGAATACCACCTGGTTTCAGCTTCTATAAAGCATTTTTCTGGAGAAAAGTTAGATTAGATCTCTTTTAATACATGCCAACAGCAAGTATAAGCCAAAACTACAAGTGATTAAATCTTCTGACAAATTTTTCTTTACCACCAAAAGCTGCAGGAATCTAGCTTGATTGCGGAATTAAAACTGGGAGTGGGTGTTAACCACTTTTGTATGTAATTTACATATTCCAGATTATTCTCCGAACTGTTATTAATACCACAGGGTGGGAAAGAATGTACAAAACTGTTACATTAATTCAACAAAAGGACAATTTGAAAGGTAAGATAATTTCAGGGGAGAAAATAGTGGCAAGAAAAAGGTTAAAGCCATTCTTTCACAGTGCCCCCACATTCTTGATATTTCATGTTCTTTGAATTTTGAATTAAATATTAAATTCATTCTCAAGCAGAAATTTTGTAAGTATTCTATCAAATGTAGTTATAGCTACTTCTATATAATTGTGATAGATATGCAAGGATTTCTGTTATCAATTGGGGATAATGAAAGGTTTGTTTATATGAATACAGTTATATGCAGCATATGTAGCATTTATTTTGAATTTACATATTAAAGGACTCAAGAGGATCAGGTATTATACCTATCTTCATGTAAGAATGGATATCATAGAGAAGAATTGCTAGTTAATGTCAAGCATACTGGGCAAGATGGAACAAAAGTCTTACTGTATTTTTTGATGTTTTTGGATTAAACTTGACTTGTGGCAAATTCCTGGACAAGTCCATGTAGCTTTCTTAGCAACATTTTTTGAATCTGATCTGGCTTCTTTCAAGGGCTAAGAGAAAATGGCTCATCCAAAGACAACTGACCTGGCTTTGTGCTTAAGGCAGGACTAAAACTCGGGGTCTCCCAATTTATAACCCGGTCCCTTTAACCACTACATCAAAGTGGTTCTCACCATATATGTAGCAACTTCTTATTCTACATAACTCTTTCCTTCCTTATCTGTTACTAAAAAAAATTCTGCCATGGAATACAGAACCATAGGACACAGTCTTTCAGAGTACAGTGACATTTTTCTTCAAAACTTCCTTGCTTACATGAAAAAAATGGGAGGACCAGTAAGAGACCACTAGAAGAAATTATGATATGAACCAGATTGAATTTAGATTAATTTATATTTCAAGTCATAATCTGAGTCAAGAAAAACAGGAAAAAGTACTTGCTTCACTAGCTCCATTTAGCCTGCGTAGGGTAGTCGGGACTTCTGAATTGTATAGCACTTCCCTGGAGACCTGGAATATTAAATGGTTTGCTATAAGCATGCTGCATAATGTTTTGTTGATAAAGTTGACCAAATGTTCCCCAACTTGGATTTCAGTACTGAGGCTGGTTATAAGAATAAAACTTTAGAAACGGTGTGTCTTAATTGGATTCTTTTCTTGTAATAGATCTTTACTCAGCATGAGAGCCATTGTAATGGACAGTTTAGTGATGGACTGGCAGTGGAGAAACCCAGATTCTAGCTTGCCTCTCGAGACAAATTTGTGCCAGTCATGTTCTCTTGGGCCAATATACCTGATAGGGTGCTGGAAGAAATAAAAGGACTTGACTGAAAGTTGCTGCATAAACAAACAAACACATAAATATCAGAATGATTAAAGTAATAGAGGTGGAATGTGATCTTCCTTGCTATGTGTTCCATGTGTTTTAATTTTCATTTTTTTTTTAAAAAAAAAAAAGTGGCATCAGCTCCTGCACAATACACATTATATAAAATTATACACTTATGTCCATCATCTATAAAGGATGTTGACCCTGTAATACAACTTCTTTCCAGAAACATATGTAAGTGAAAGAATTTGTGACTTCCACTTTGAATATAGCTCCATAGATAATTTCTGTCCAGGTTGCTGAATTTACTAGCATAAATAACAAAGAAACTAGGACAACCATGTGTCTATGAAGCACAAATAAAAACATATCGTGCAAGGAGATAAACTAGAGTAGAGTTTTCAAAACTGGCTGAAGGTCGCAAGAAAAGTTGCTGCTTTTTGGAAACATAACTGTTCTGGTGTCTGTTATTCCAAAATGGTTGTAAATCTTGCTTTTTGATGCTGAGAATTTAAGAGTCAGATCTGTGGACTAGCTTACTTTTCCATCACCCAGTCAACACAGTTAGATTTAGACATATTAATGAATGTCTATGGGAAAAGATTTCTTTTTCAGAGGTTTTCTTAGAATGCCTCTTTAAAACTAGCATAAATTATTTCTTAATAAACTTCCCATTTAGAGATTTAACAAAAAAGGAATCATTTTGCTTTAGAGTTTCTTAAAATTCAGCTTGCACTATAGATTTTTCTTTAATATTGCTGAGATATTGTACTCATGAGAACCTAAACATGAAAGACTGTTTCATGTTATAAAGGAACAAAAGGAAGGATGTATAAGTCAGGAGCAAAATGAAAAAAAATGCATTGCACAAATACAGATATGGAGCAGGATGTGGTAACTGGGTCATACTAGATTTGAATTCTGAGAGCTAAACCCCATAATATCATTAGGACAATTATTAAAAAAAATCTTTACCACACTTCCCACATCTAATGTCCTGCAAATGTATTAGAACAACGATTCCCAAAATTCAGTTAGTGTGACTGTTGGTCATGTTAAATGAGAATTCTGGGAACAGTAGTCCCAATATATCTGTAGAGTATGAGACTGAAAAAGATTGTTCTACACTGGGATGCTCTTTGAAATTCTATGCAAATGCAAAGAATGCAAATGCATTCTTTCCAGTACACAAATCTATCTATGTGGTGGATGAAAATATTGATTTCTGATATACATATCAGAATGCATATTTTCTCTATGCATTTCTAATGGAAAATAACCAATCCATATGCATAAGCAAGACATGTTGAAAAATAATCAAGTTGCATTTATGAAGAACTATAACAAGTGGCTTCAACTTCAATGAAGGTGCATTGGCTTTCTTCTTTGTAAAAACATTTTGAACCCAGAAATTGAACTTTTGACATTTTCAGAGACAATGTATTAATTTAAAATTATTTTTGCATATTCTAAGCCAGCTTTTCCAGATGAAAATTGATTCTCAAGTAGACTTTATACACAAATTCAACAGAAGAAACATCAGTAAATATTGTACTCATTCAGTGATGGTGCTCACATACCTAGGAAACCAGCCATCTTATCTTCTAGAACAACCTTTTCTTCCACCCCATTTTTCTCTCTCAGCACTGAGGTAGCGTGACTCAATTACAAATTGGATGTTCTGGGTACTTTGTTATCTGAATCATAGAGTCATAGGGCTGGAAGGGACTTGGAGATCTTCCAATTCAACCTCTTGCCCAAGACAGGAATCCATTCTGAACACATGGTTGTCCAATCCTTTCTTTAAAACCTCCAGTGATGGAGTACCCACAACTCTGGAAGCAAGCTGCACCACTGATTACTTGTTCTCACTGTCAAGAAACTCCACTTTATTTCCAGATTGGATCTCCTTCTGACAAACTTCCACCGGCTGCTCCTTGTCCTGCCCTCAGATGCCAAGGAGAATAAATCAACACTCCCTTCCCTGTGACATGAGTGTGACAATCCTTCAAATATTGGAAGATAATCCACCATGACACCCTTAAACCTTCTCTCTGTTAGGCTAAACATACCTAGTTTCCTTGGATGCACTATACCAAATAAGAGAAAAATGGGATTTGGGTTTCCTACCTGAAAGAGAGAGATACTTAGCCTGCTCTATCCCTCAGGTGGGATGCAGGGGCACAGAATTTTTGAACCTTGAAAGTTTGAGCCTTACAGATGATACACAGCTGTCATTGGAATGCTTTTGTAGTAGCTTCCTAGCTTTCCTAAAATAAGCCTACCGAGCTGAGCTTTTGTGTCCTTGGAAATCTATTGCTTTTTTTGCATTGCCCGCTGAGAGAAGCCTGACACAGCTAAATATGTCTTTCGGCTTTCTGAAAGTCAGCTGTGTTTGAGGAATGTGATACACAAAACATTATGAGAATACACCATATAAAAGATACTACCACTTCTTTGTGCTACAGGGAAGGGAAAATGCAAAAAGCTCCATGTTCAATATCAAAAGCTAATTCACACACATCATGTCACAAGTCATAATATGGTTCTTAGCTTAATATAGGGTATGAATCATCCATTGTATCTTACTGTTATGTGTAGAGCAGATTAAGATGCTGGTTAAGAAGTTGGATTAGGATGATCCATATTTAAGTCCACCTTTAGCTATAGAAATTCACTGGGTAACTCCAGACCAACATACTGCATAGGGCTGTTCTGGGTTAAAGCAAAGGGGGATTTCTCTATCAGCTATTCTAAGCTCCTAGAAAAAGAGATTCTTAACCTGGAATCCACAGACCCATGAAGATCCATGGATAGATTTAACAGAGGGCAGGAATTTAAACAAACAAACAAAACCTGCAACTTTATTGCAATCTCTAACTGAAATGTAGCTTAAATTGTATTGATTTAATGAATTGATAAAGCAATATATTATTATGCTACACATTTGTTATATTTTAACAGCTGTGTTTGTGCATTATTATATTATAAAAGAAATCAATCTACAGTATATTTATGTTGAAATAGGTTTAAATACATTTCTCTGAGAAGTTTCTGTACATTTCATGGGTTTCATCATACCTATGATTGTGTCCCTGACAAAAATGGTTAAAAATTCATTTCAAAAAAAAAGGCAAACTGAACACAGGAATTAAATTCTAGCATTTTTGCCTCTAACAGACTTCGACCTGGTTGGAGTTACAGAGGAACAGCCCGAACGGCACTTGCTCCCGGCGCCTATGTACTCTTTTGCGTAGGACCTTCCCGTCCAGCTGGCGCACGAAGCGCGCAAAGAAGAGCCACCGAGATGGAAAGGTCCAGAAGAGGAACCTTCCCAAGGCTGTTTCATTGTCGATTTTATGGGCGATTCTGAGGACACACATACGTTAGGGACGAAACTCGGTCATTACAGACGCCCTCCCGTCAACCTGGCACAAAACTTGGGGAAAGTGCTGTTAGTTTGAGAGGCGAGGTCAAAATGTGTATGCGCGCGCGCGGGCGCCAGGCGCAACGGGTAGCCTCCCGCGTGCCACTGTCCCCTCAGTTTGCAGGATGAGGCGTCGCTCCCCGTCCCTCACGCGCTTCCCCCCCCCTTTTTTTTTTCTTTTTTTGCGCAAAAGGCGCTAGCGCCCCCGCCTGTCTTTGCCGCCCCTGCCCTCCCAAAGAGCAGGGAGGGGCCACGCGGAGCCGCGCGCATCTCTCGGCTCCTCCAACCCTCGCCGCCTCTCCCAACATCGAAGCCTGGGAGACGCAGGCAAAGCCGCCGCAGCGGTAGCGCCGGAGTTGCCTTAGCATGCTCGCCTCTCGGCATCGGCGGCGACGGGTACTTGGTGCAACCATCCGGCAGGAACACGAGCAGCAGCTGCTGCCTTTCTTCCCGGGTCTTTAACGCCTGGCTTGCTTCTCCACTACTGCCACCGCCGCCGCCTCCAGCACCTCCTTCTCCGGGTGGGGCGATTATGAACTAACCGGGCGGCTACACTGATACCCCAGCTTCTCTCTTTTCCCGGGTAAGACTTGGCGTGTGGAGAAAGGAGCTGGCAGCTGCTGCTTGGCGGTCCCGCGGGCGAGGTGAAATCATCCCGGTCCCAGTTAAGACATACCAGTCACAAACCAAGAGGGTTTGAGTCCAAGCCGAAAGGGGTCGCTTGCCCCTGCCGGCGGAAGAGCGGCGGGCGAGCACGCCTCAGCTCAGCGGCCAACCTCCACGGCCATGTGCCAGGAAGGAGCGGAGCTGGGGTCAGCGGCCGCTTAGCCTGGGGGGGTGGGGGGAGAGCGGTGGGGGGGGGAGAGGCGGGAGCAATCCAAAGCGTGGGGGAATTAATGGGGAGAGCTGACAGCGGGCTCCGGGGGAGGGGACTGTTGTTGCCGCCGCCGTCGTGTGTGGGAGCTGGTTGGCGCGTGCATCTCAGGGACCTGACTCCTGGGTCCCTCGGAAGAGCCGGCAGGCGCGAGAACTGAGAGAGGGAGCCGTGTGGTGGTTTCGAAGAATTCCTAGAACGCGGTAGGTTGGCGTTTTGTAGGTCTCGATGAAAGAGAGAGCTTTTGTTTCGCCGCCTTCTCTCTCCCCTGGTAATGCGAGAGATGCTGTCTCTCCCCAACCTCCCCCCCCTCCCGCGCAAATATCGCTGGGTTTGGCAGCAGCACTAAAGCGAGCGAAGTGCCCCCAGCGCGAGCACACAGACACCAGACTGGCGGCGGCAGCTGCGAAGCGCGTGGGGGATCCTAAATATTTTGCCCTCGGGCTCAGGAAAAAGCGGTTTCTCGCCGTCTCTCTCTCTCTCTCTCTCTCGCTCGCTCGCTCGCTCTCTGTCTGCCTCTCTGTGTAGCAACCCCCGAATACTGTAACTGTAAAGGCAGGGGGAAAATAATGCCGTGGGGTGGGGAGGAGGGATTGATACTCGAATGGACAAAGTTGCTTGACAAATTTCTTAAAACGTTCTTTCCCATAACGACTTAAAGAGAGAGTGGAGACTCATATTATCTCTTCCCTCTCCCCTAATCTTTTTTTATACTTCTTGTAACCCGTAAACTTGAATTATAATTTGTAATCGGTGGAATGTGATTATTGAATCTTTTTTTTTTTTTGGCCGAGTTTTTTCACTTTCCACGAGGTGTTTTTATTCTACTTCATTTTATTGTGGATCAAAATCAAAGGAGTGTGAATGGGTTTAAGCATTGCTTGGGAAGAATCTCTGAGATTTTAAATGAAGTGTTTAACAAAAGCTTTCTGGGACTTTTCTAGTCCTTTCCTTTATTTTTCTCAGGTTTATGACTTTACACTGAATCTCAGAGAAGTCCATGTTCATGAACAGAATCACTGAGTCCACACATTGGGCTCAGCCACAACAGATAATGTTTGATTTTTACCTTTTTTTAAAAAAGAAAAGTGATGTTTTGTGAATCCATCAATATCGTTTATATCTTAATAGATGGTGTGGTCCAACCAAACCTTAATGCAGTGTGTGAACCAATTTTATAACCATTCTTGAGATATTTTTGTATCCAATTTGTGTCCAAAATGCATATAATATAGGGAAGAAAAAAAAAGTGAATTGAAGAGCTTTTATGTTTCAGACTACAGTATTAGAGTAGAATTAACTGTTTGGGCAGAAGTGACTCATGGCATGTTCCCATAGGTGTCTAGCCGGAAAGAAATCCTGTTGAATTCAGTGGCACTTCTATGTAAGTAAACTGGTGGGATTTACTATAGAGGAGATGCAGGTAGAATTTCATTATGAATGCTATCGTGGCTTTTCTGTTTCAAGTATGTCCTTGAGGTTTACATAAATTCTGAATGTCTTTCTAAAATAACTTTTTTACTAGTGTAAGAAAATCAGCATATTTTAAGGAATACATTTAAGTGTTAAAAAAGGAAAGGGATATTTCACTTTAAAAATTAAAGTTTTTTAATTAATTAATTTAGCATTTAAAACTGAAAATGAACAGGTGAGTTGCTTAGAATTATTAAACAAAAGTACAGTGAGATTTGAATAAAATTCTGCAGAAAAAAATTACATGTTATGAATGGTATAATATTTTGCAGAGAAAGGTTTTTCCCCCTTAAAAATCCATAATCTGTTCAGTTTAAGACAGTGGAAGCATCATTTTTGATTGTGGAATATAGGTAAAATGATCAGACATGAATGGTTGCATTTAGGGTATTAAGAAATACATTATTTCTCACTCTTAAAATGTATATTCATTTTAATAGACTTAATTGTTTCTCCTGATATTACTTTTGTGTTTGCCATTCAAGGAGAATGACATTTTCAGATCAATTCCTTTAGGATACCAAATGGCAGAAAAAGTTCCCAATTTTATGGTCTGTTAAATAGGTTCTCCTGTATGCATCTTCCCTCTGGTTGTTTATAGTAGTATGCCCAGCTGCTGCTGCTGCTTCTTTCTCCTTTTTTTGCTCTACTTACCCAATTGCCATGAAACTTGGAAACAGTCAGATACAGGACAAAGGATTACCATTTTAAAGACTCTATTTTTATGCTAATTCACTGTTCTTTCTCCCCTAAATCCTCACACATTCGTGTTACTTTGCAATACAGATAAAAATGGAGCCATAAAATAAAGCAATCATGTGTAACAAAATAAGAGGTTCACTAAAGAAGTAAACTGGTTGATTATAATTCTTAGTGTATTATAGATATGCTCATGGAGTTTATAAACCTGCTATTAACTAGGAGTTTATTCAAAGATTAGCTACATAAACTATATACAATTTGGGGGGGGGTGTTGTTAAATATATGAATGATTGTTGCATACGCAACAAATAGAAACTATGGCGCAAAGTTCATTTTTGAAAGTCTGACTTCCTTGCTTAGTGTAGTTATCCTGCATACAGTACTAGTTCACTGTTATAGCTTCACAAATTCTAAAATCTTTTCTTTTATTGGTTGCTTTGTAGACTAATAATAAAAATGATGCTGCCCCTCTATGCTTAAGAAAGCGGAGGAGTCTGGGTCATTAGATAACATGGGGAGAAACCATGTTTCAAGAAACTCCACTCTTTTGAAATGATTTCCAAGTACTAACCAGGCCCAAGCCCTCCTGCTTAGCTTCTGAGCCTAGACATAGTCAGCTGGATGCTAATACTTGGGAAGATGCTTTGAAAGAAGCCAGTCCCAAATGTTAACACTTTGAATCAGCAAACTCACCCAATCAATTACAACTTGATTGTATCAGATAAAGCCTTGAAGGGCTAATATGCAATAACTTTATCCTGGGTTCCCTTTGTATCATTGTGTATTAATAGAGACGCAAAGGTAGCTCAGACATAATTATGTTCTACCAAAGAATCTCCTACAATGTTCTCCCATTCTACACATAGATGGTGTTTTGAGGATTTAGGAAAGGCGAGTAAGCATTTAGCTGTCTGTTTGATATATATCAGCTCTAAAGGAATAATATAGTTGCAATGATAAAAGGCTACCCTATTGATTGCTTTCTCCTTCTTCTGCAGGGGAGATTTCCCTTTGTACAATAAATTATATTTACTAGCATATTTCATGTACCAAGAATATATGCTGAAGGGATTGGAGGAATGTATACAACATCAGTATGTCCACTTGTTTCAAAGTACAAAACTATGATTGTCCTCGTAGTCAAGAACTTTCTATGAAATTGAACTATAAATGTATTTGGGAGTAACAATTATATGTATGATAAATCCCTATTTGATGCTTGAAGGGAAGCATCTGTGGCTTTAGATGTTCGATAAATTTTGTAGAAAAAGATATTATTATCACACATTCCTCACAATCCAACTAATTTTGCCGCCTTTAACATTAAGAATGAAATTTCAGCATGCTTTCAACATATGAATGTTGTATATCAATAATATCTTTAAACTCATGTATGATTCTATAGTTTTTGTACTGTACACAATGCATACATATATTACAAGGCTTTCTGGAGAACTAGAATTTTAGCTTTAACATTTACATAACCTTTCTGATTTTTAAGAGCTTCTCTATGCGCATTTACTGTTTTTTCATTCTGAAGAATAAATATTTAGTTTTCAGTTAGCATGTGCAAAGTATACTGAAATATCGACTCAAGATTGAAACTTTCCTTTTTGCTTCCTGTGTTTTGCTCCAGTAGTTTATAACCTGATTAACATGTATAAATAAACTAATAATAGCAGTGTATACTTTATGTAATGTATTCACTTCTTAAGGTAGGTTTAAATAAAATTTCTCCTTAGTGATACATTCCTTTGTTATATTATGAGATATTATGCACTTTGTGTCATTTAGTATAGTGCATGAATTTTAATTTGGGCACCTGTTCATTTTTGTGTCAGTTGTAAATAGTTTGAAAAGGAGTAGAAGTCTAAATTAGATACCATTTTATCAAAGTAGCTAAACTTGTAGCAATCTATGTCAGGATAAGGTACATATGGAAAGCAACAGATATGTAATTGTAGTTGATTGATTCTGCAGACAAATAGCATTAACTTCTAATTGAAAGAATAATAAGCTACTTGGCAGAGGGGTATGTGTTTTGCATATACCATTAATTAAATTAAACTGGACAACAGTAGTAACAGAAGAAGAAGAATGTGATTACAGTAAATAAATCCATCCCATTTTTGGCTGCTACCAGACTATTTTAATTATTTCAGTTTTCTCAAGGTACTGCACAAATACTCCTCCTAGGGTTAATACTAATTTTACTTTCTTGCACTAATAAAGTTAAGAGAACATCTGAAAAATGTCTAAAATTCAACATTTTTTTTTATAAAATAAGAGATTGGGTTGCTAGACTGCTTCTGGAGGTGGACTAGTGCTGGGATGGTTGTTAGTTATTGTCATAGCCTTTTGTCACAACTATTGGCAGATGTAACAAAACAAAACCCATTAGCACCCCATCTTGGATGCAGCCCTAGGAACTGCAGAAGTTACCAATGAAGTGAAATTTTTAACGTGACAGAATAGGGAAATCCTTAAATATTTGTGGGAAGGCCTGTTAATTCATTTGGCTTACATTTAATTTGCTTTTAAATATGATTTAATTTTTCTCTTATACTTTCCTATTTTTTTAAATCTTGTATTGTTACGTGAATTTATCAGAATGTGGCTGCTGAACATGCCATCTACAGGCCAAACATAACTTTTTATCTGAAGAAGCTTGCCCAGTTCCATTGTAGAACATCCTTGACCTGCTGGGGGTTTTTTGGTCACTATTTTATTTCAAAAAATATGTAATAGTCATGCTATGTTTATTGTAGATAAGTATATGTGAGAATACACTTAAAATGCAGTTTAAAACATTGCAATTTTTTCTGATTAGTGCTGGCAGTTTTTCTTAACTTGCTTAGAAAATATTTCCCCAATACCACATTTTACTGATTATTTTTGCCTTCATTTATGACTCAACAGTGAGAATAAATCAATATGGAACAGACAGACCACTTATTTTGTGAGGAACAGAAAGCTTTCCTCAATCTGTTCTGGCTGAGAATTCTGAAAATTTTAGTCTTCTTATCAGTTGTTTTCTAGCCTGATGATCAGGAGGCCATAAGGCTGATAAATACACAGTGAGGTTTTTCTTCTACTTATTTTTGTTTTGAGGATAATTATTATTTTAGTTATGGGGATGAATTACATAAATTTCTTTAGAATGTTTCCTTCTATTATTCCTTTATTAGAGCAATGCAGTCGTACATCTTGGAGGAAGCATAAAGATACTATTAAAAGAGCTTGTTTATAGTGCTTCTATACGATATTTGATAAGTGAGAGAGCTAACCTGATAACCAATGGGAACAATCATTTCCAAGTAGATAGAACTGTTATGTCAAGCTCAAAAAATAAAAGCCTTTTACTCAAAAAAGTGGTAAGAGGTTGAGTTTCATGTTTTGCAGTAGGGCTGATCTTTTGCATATATATGGATATTTCCTACAGTCAATAAAACAGCATATCTGGCCATTTTATATCAGTGTTCACAAAGTAAGTTTGTGAATATAGAGTTGAATGTCAAGATTTATTGCTATCCCTGCTGTGAAGTCAATAAGTAGGATTATGGATTCCAGCTTTAAAAAGACACACTAGCACATTTACTAGCACATTGTAATTTAGAACAGCGTCCCCCAACCTTTGGGACATCAGGAACTGGTTCTGCTGAGAAAAGTTGTTCTGCTGACCAGAGGAGGCATGGTTTTGTGTGATGCCTGCATTCTACGAATGGGGCTTTGCCTGTTTATGCGGCCCAGTTGCTGGCATACCACGGCCCAGTGCCGGTCCATAGACTGAGGGTTGGGGACCCATGATTTAGAAGGTATGACTGTACTACAAGCACAGTGATGTAGCATACCTCCTTAAATGCAATCTACTATGTAGATTTTAAATGGCATTTTCACTCATGGCATAAATTGGCAATGCTGTTGGATAACATGGGAAAGCTTTCTTGCTTTGTTTCTGGTAGTAGAGGTTCATCTCTAAGGTCTGTCTATAATTAACATTTTGCTATGTTTGCAATTTGTTTCATTTTCCACAGGCAATACTGCATCGGGATTTTGCCACTGCACAGTGGCAAAACAAAAAGTGAAGGAGATACATTGATCCATGAATATTGATGGCGATGGATTAAATGAAATCTGTATTATTTAGGACAGAAGTTCTCTCTCACTATGGCCCAGGAGTTGTATTTAGGTTATTTGCAGATAGACTGTAGCATAATCAAAAACATCTGTGCACTTGATTTATATTTTCTAACCATGGAAATAAAAGCAGTTTTTTATCTGGACATGTCTCTTGCCTGTGCCTATTCCAAATTAAAAAAGCAAGATAATTAAGGAAACTGAATTGAAACCTGAACTAACAAATACTATCCATACATAAAATTGTACTTTAAAAAATTACATTAGAAATATGTGTATATTTCATACTAAAATAAAATACATATTCTCTTTATACATTTAAAGAAGAATATTACATTTTTTTGTCAAACCTTTCCCTCTCCCCACCCCCCACCCCGGTTTGACTTTCCCCCCTCTGGAAGTTTAAGTTCTGTTGATTTAGAACAATTACGGTAAATATACACAGAATAAAGATCTATATTTCAGCCAGTTATGATGATATTAATTGTTATAGTTGAGTTCTAAAAAAAACCTCTCACAATTTCTTTGACCCAGAAAATGGGCAAAAAACTGGGCATCTTTCGGAAACTTGACAATGGCATTGCTATTAATAATTTATTAATAACAGGATTGATTTGGCTCGTCGGTGTAATAAAAAGTAAATAGAAATAAAAATGGATGTAAATAATACAAGAAAAATAGTAGAGGGAAAATCAGCATGAAATGTACACGAAACATGGTACCTCATGCTTATTTCACAAAATATTGAAAGTAAGCATTCCATTTTATTTAAGTATGTTTATTTTAAATTATTATATCTTAAATGATTTTGTAAAGAGCATTTTTGACAAGTTTGCGTGTTAGGCTTTTATTATCACAGAAGAGTCTTTGTAAAATGTTTGCTTAAAATGTGTTCATTCTCTACAATGTGAATAATAATCAGGATACTTATTTATTGGATATAATTTAATATATCTAAATATTTATAGTAAAAATTGTTCTGTCAAAAATGTCATAAACGCAGGGCTTACATTAAAATAGGATTCACTTTGCTGTTTAAAGATTTGAGTTGCATGCCATGTTGCACAAACCGATAAGCTGGATTGCGTCTAGGTATAAGGAACATAGTTAATTTTTGTATATTTGCTGCATGCAATTACTTTGTTGAGGTTTGTGAATAATGGTAACATGAAATTCAGTTTCCAAGATTGGATTAAATCTTTTATACTCAAGGATTCACCAGAAACTTAGGAAATATGTACATTTCTTATTAAATTTTACTAGATTATGTATTTAAATTACAAGATGTTTTGGAAATAATTAGGTAAATTTTCATCTCATCTCAATTATTTAGGTATTTTTAAAATCAGCCTATTATTCCATCTCTTTTTATATATTTTTATATGGCCCAGAATGACAAATGCAACAATCTTGTACTTATACCAACACTGACTTTATGTCTTGACTCAAGCTATAAGAAATAATAGTCATATTAGCATGTGCCAAAAAGAACAATCTTAGTTTTCTGTGTTAAATATTTATTTATAAGTAAATAATGATCATCTCAGAGGCTGTGAACTTAATAGAAGTTTTTTGCCCTCTCCGAGCAACTGGTATTATTTAGGTGCATTTAATCCCTATCCCCTAATACTTCACTCAGTTATATTTAGACTCCACCCACTGACACAACGTCCACTAAACTCCATTAAGGATCAGCAGTGAATGAATTTTCCCACAAGTTTTTTGCTTGGAAAAAATAGAATTTGCACTCATGCCTCCTAATGTAAAGTTTTCACCAAAAAAGTTGTAGTAGGTGCAATATGTATATATGCATAGATCGATGCCATATATTGGTCTTTGTTTTACTCTATCTATCACAATCTTGGGCATTTTACTATTAATAGATGTTAAAACCGTCCTCCAAGACAGGTAGGAAATATCTGGCCAATAGGTCTAATTTGTCTATTAAGGCTTTCAACAAGGCTCCTCCTGATTTTAAACTCCATTCCGAATTTCTCCCTTTCTTTTCAGTCAGTTGGTAGGACTTGGCTTGGGGATTGCACAGATTTACCAAAGATAAGAGGACAAAAATACTGTCAGAGCCTTCATTTCAAAAAAGGTCTCTATCTTAACTATTCTACATCTTTCCCATGGTTGAAAAATGTTGCACAGCTGAGATGACCAACAAAGTATTTTCAGATGAAATACCAAACTGGCGATCCATAATATGGTTTCTATACATGGGTAATGGGGAGCTTTTGTTATATATACAATTTTTGCTATGCGGGGCAAAGCAGAGAACACTGCACAGAGAACAAATGCACTTCCTCCGTGGACATTATCTGTGCATAGTGAAATGGAGTGATTTTCTCCTTGAATGAAGAAACAGTGATCTCCCTAATTTTTTCTCTCTTTATTGAGCTTAGCCAAGGAGATGAGGAAGTTGAATCCAGCACTTTGATCAGTTTCATGTTCTTTGTGCTATCAAACTGCACTCTTGCAACAAAAAATAGAATGCAAAAGTAGGCATTCTTTATTACACCATTGCAAAATGACTTTAATTTTGTTTTGGTGAAGCAATTTGTGTCATTGAAAAGACACAATGTGCTCAACAAAGTGAAGAAGCAACTTAATTCACTTCAGTGGAGCAATTTAAGTGCCCCCAAACCACTTCAGGTCAGTGTTGCAGCAAAAGGACCCTCTCAGCCATTTCCTCAATGTTGGCTGAAATACTTCTGGATGGGTAGATCAAGACTATCCAGTGCACACCACAGCAGCCCAGCCTGACAAATTTTCACCCTGCACTGAACAGACTCATGGCTTGAGCAAATAATGGCTTGAGCAAATAATGGGATACCCAACTACAACTTCAAAAAAGCCATCTCATAGACACCGACCTCTCATCTCTTGATTGGCAAATCCTATTCTCTGACTGTAATACTGCCGAAGACCATTATAACATTTTCTTGCTCAAAATCAATAAAATTATTAAACTATATGTACCACTAATCACCACCAAAACCAGGTAAAACAAATTAGCCATATCAATAAGAAAGCTCCAATCCAAAAAAAAAATCCCTATGGCAAAAAAACAAAACTGGCTATGTAGCTAACTTTAAAAGCCGCTACAAAAATATATGCCACCAAATAAAGACTGAAAGCACCAGTTACCACACCAAACAAGAAGAGAACCTCCTGCTCACAAAATCCAACCGTGCTGTTTATAATTTTGTAAACAACAAATTTAAAGACTTGAGATCCATCCCATCCCTAAAAGAACCTAACGGTAAAGAATGCAATGATGAAGCAGTTAAAGCAAACCTCTTCAACACATTCTTTGGTTCAGTCTTTATAAACAGCAATGGCTCATGCTCAACATTCCCTAGTCATACCACAAATAACTACAATGATCTAACACAAATAGATTTCACAGAATATAATATTGAAAAGGCACTACACAGACTAAAACCATCTCTATCTATTGGACCTGATGGACTATGTGCATACTTCTTTAAAAAGCTTTCCACTGCTATAGCAGAACCCCTAAGCATAATCTTTGAAAAATCCTTCAGGACCAGCTCCCTACCCAACTTATGGTCACTAGCCACAGTCATCCCTATCTTCAAAAAGGATGACCCCAGCCTAGTTGAAAATTACAGACCAATCTCTTTATGCTGCGTCACTTGCAAAGTTATAGAATCAATCAACCAATCCATTATCCTCCACCTAGAAACAACTTACTCTCTAATAAACAATTTGGTTTCAGAAAAAAATTATCCTGTAATCTACAACTTCTGCAAAAACATATGGACTACAAATCTCGATCAGGGCAAAGCAATAGACACAATTTACATAGACTCATGTAAAGCTTTTGATTCAGTGGTACATGACAAACTACTTCTAAAACTAAAATCCTATGGCATCTCCGGACCCGTACATAATTGATTAGCTGCGTTCCTGTCAAACAGACAACAAGTGGTCAAAATAGGGAGCGCCCTAACAAATCCTGCACCTGTAAATAGCGGTGTCCCCAAGGCAGGGTTCTAGGACAACACTCTTCATACTATACATAAACGACCTTTGCGATCATATTATAAGCAACTGCATTCTCTTCACCGATGATGTAAAAATATTTAACACCACCGACAATGCTTCTACCCTTCAAAAAGACCTTGACTTTGTGTCAGAATGGCAACTCCAAATCTCAACCAACAAATGCTCTGTCTTACACATCAGCAAAAAGAACCAGAATACTAAATACGAGCTGAGCGGATACGACCTTGTAGATGACCCTCACTCTGTCAAGGACCTTGGAGTATTCATATCTAATGATCTTAGCGCCAAAGCCCACTGTAACAACATCACCAAAAAGGCATTAAGAGTTGTAAACCTAATCTTGCATAGCTTCTTCTCTGGTAAATCAGACTACTAACCAGAGCATACAAAACATTTGCTAGACCAATTCTCGAATATAGCTCATCAGCCTTGAACCCGCACTGCATATCGGACATTAATACAATTGAATGTGTCCAGAAATATTTCACAAGAAGAGTCCTCCACTCTTCTGCTCGCAACAAAATACCTTATGCCACCAGACTTGAAATTTTGGACTTAGAAAACTTAGAACCATGCCTTTGGTATGACCTAAGCGTAGCTCATAAAATTATCTGCTACAATGTCCTACCTGTCAATGACTACTTCAGCTTCAACTACAACAATACACGAGCAAATAATAGATACAAACTCAAGATAAACCATTCCAAACTCAATTGCAGAAAATATGACTTCAGCAACAGAGTGGTCAATGCCTGGAATCCACTACCTGACTCTGGTTTCTTCCCCAAACCTCCAAAACTTTAACCTTAGACTGTCTACTGTTGACCTCACCCCATTCCTAAGAGGTCTGTAAGACACATGCATAAGAGCACCAGCGTGCCTACTGTCCCTAATGTTTCCTCTATTTGTATCTATTTTATGTATTCAGTTCATGCTTATACTTATATATATTACCTAATACATTCTTGATAAATAAATTAAATAAATAAATAAATGCTACAGACCATTTATCTTTGTCAAATGTGGCTAAGGATTACTACTACTTTCTTCCAGTTTACTCATCAAAGAAATACTTTATATGAGTAATGTTTAGTAATTGGTCTGAGGATGCTCTAGGCTGAACAGCTTCAATATATGTTGTATTTGGAAGACCCTTGGAGTGCACCATGATCAATCCAGGATGATTATCTTTAGTGCATGCTGTAGACATTCCCACAGTGTCTACTGAAGCTGCATCATTTTAGGAAGAAGCTCTTGTCAGCTTACTCAGTCTCTGCAGGTGAAACCTGAGAAGAGATCTGAAGCAGAGCACAAGGAAGTAAAATAGTTAAACCGTGAGGAATCCACACTGCTTCATGAAGCAGCTTCAGGGGATGCCTCATTCATTTCTTCATCAAAGCGAAATATCTCTTGTAAGCTCATTTAAACCTGTTAGATATTTCTGAGTTTATATCTTCTTTTTTTTGCCAACAGATGGCACTCAAAGCCTCAAATCAAAAATTTAGAATAGTTATTAAATGCATATTAAAACAAAAAAGAGCATAAAATATCAGCCATTTTCAAATCCACTATTGCATTAGATAAAAATAACAATTTCTTCAAGGAAGGCTTGTTTCAAAATGTGTTCTCGTGCAAAGAGTTCAGGCAAGTGTAATACTAAATTATTTAATAAAATAATTCATATTAAATGATAAAATAATGCTTAAATTAACTGATAAAATAATTTTTAAATTAAATAATAATGAAAAAGCTGAATTGATGTTCTTAGATGCACAAAGGGCTATTGACAATTTGAACTCAACTTCCTTGTTTAAGGTTCTGAAAGATGCAAATTTTGTAAAAAACTTCATAAAATGGATAAGTTTGATCTATACTTAACAGAAAGCTAAACTAATAATTATTAATGAAGATCTAACAAAACCCTGTGAGATACAAAAAGGGACAAGGCAGTTATGTTATCTTTTTCTTTTATTTTGGTTCAGGAAATATTGAATAGAGATACAAGATAACATGAAAGTTGGTTAAGGGAGGAAAAAAAACTTGTAAGTTAAGGTCTTTTACAGATGAGTTGGGGTTGGGTCTGGAGTATCCTTTAAATAGAATTGAAATAATGAAGTTGGTGCTTTAGCAAGTTTTAAGATTAATAAACAGAATTTAACAAAAATATGAAAATTGATGAAGAATTGATGAATAAAATGAGTTTTAAGATTGAGAAGCTAAATTGTTTGATTATTGGTATGACAAATCTGAATGTTATGTTATTTCAAAATAATTACATTAAAATATGAAATTAAAACCAGGAAGTAATGACATCCGAGTGGGTGGACGGAGCTTTGCTCTGCCATCGCTACTGGATCGCCGAACCACCGGCCAATATTGCTACTGGACTGGGTGATCTGGCCCGATCTGGGAGCATTTCACCCCTGGGCCCCAACCCAACTGGAACAGCCATATCTTTAGGCTCTTACAAAAAGATAGGAGCGTTGCGGCCAACCTCACATCAGGGAGCAAGATGTTCCAGAGGACAGGAGCAACAGCAGAGAAGGTCCTCCTCCTGGACTCCACCAGCTGGAGTAATTCTGGTGACAGGACCCGCAGCATGCCTGCTCTGCTGGCATGAGTGGTACGGGCCAAACCCAGTGAGGTCACTCAAGTAACCTGGACCCATGACTTGAAGGACTTTAAATGTGATCACCAACATCTTGAATTGCACCCGGAAGCTGACTGGCAACCAGTTTGCGGAGCAGTGGAATTATAGGACCATTCTTGGGGGGGGGCAACACTACCTGCACTGCCACACTCTATACCAGCTGTAATTTCCGAATGTTCTTTAAGGGTAGCCCCATGTAGAGCACATTACAATAGTCCAGCTGTGAGATGACTAGGTCCTGAACAACTGAGTGCAAGGAATCCTGATCCAGGAAAGGCCACAACTGGTGCATAACACAAAGTTGTGCAAAGGCTCTTTCCTAGCCGTGACTGCCATCTGTTCCTTGAACAGGAGTTGCGAATGCAGGAGAACCTTCAAGTTGCTGACCGAGTCTCTCTGGGGCAGTGCCACCCTATCTATTTACAACAGTAAATTGTTAAAGCTTTGAAGAATTTGTGAGGTGGAACAAAATAAATAAATAAAAAGAAATCAAGTTTTAGGACATTACTTGAAGTGACTAAATATCAAGATTTTTTAAAATAAAAGGAGTATAGAGTTGGTTTATTTGATCAAGGTTAATATAGATGCTATCTCTGATCATCCTTAATTGACTTGTTGATCAGGACTAAATAGCAAGGTTTTAAGGATTTCTTATCGATAAGAGATGGAATATGAGAAGAAGAGATAATTTGTTTTATTTTAAAAGAAGGTATTAACTTACCAATTTTATATTTCTTGTGATGAAGGGGGAAATCATTTCTTTATATATTTCTTTGTATTTTTACTGTATTATTTTTTCCTTTTATATTTTTTTCTTTTCTACACCTTCTATTTTTCTTTTTAAAGCATGTTAGGTTTTATTTACTTTTAGATAAAAGCTAATATAAACCTCTTTATAAACTTACATAAACTTCGTTATAAAAAGCATTTCAGTCTATAAAGGTTTGTTGCTGGCCAAGCATTAATGTGATACATCATTCCTTCCAGAATAAAAGTAGGGGCATGTAATGATCAAAGATTAAACAGAAGTTGTCTACTCTTGCATGCAAGACAGAAGTATATTGCTATTCTGGAATTGGATATCCTAGCTTCCTCTGTTGCTTTTAAAAAACCCAAAGCACATTTAAAATAAGCCATAATTCTTAACAGGTAAAACACAGCTTAAAATCATATTAGAATATGAGTTTACCCACAAGTTATTCCAAGCAAACATACCAAGACTGGGACTTCCAAGCTACAAAATTGAGCCGTCATCCAGAAGCAGCCAGTGCCTCCATCTAATAAGTCTATTTTCTGTAATACAGTACCCCTGTCTTATGTATTACGTTTCAATGTAGTAATTCAAGCAGTAGCAAGAAGGCCTATAGTTCCTTTACTTTCCCCTCTTAACTTACCTGTTCCCACAGGTTGCTGCTGTTGTCTGATTGATGCATTAGCTACATGAGTTGGAACAAAAATATAAGCCTGTTGAGCAAATTGCATATCAATTAATAGAATTTGTGGGAGGTTCACCACGATGAGCTTCAATTTAAGAAGACTGTGTACATTGATTTAAAATGAATGATTCATGGACATCTCTTGTTCTGCTTATGCTGTTCTCTGTGAAAGAAGAATTGTGGTTTCTAATTTTGTTGCTTTGCTTCTTTCCATTTTATTAAATAGTTGTTTTCAGCCATAAATTTGCTCCAAAATTGGCTTTGCTTAGATAGAGATTGCATAAATGTATTGTATTTGTCAAAATACTTCTTTTCCACTGATAGTTGTTACTTATCAAGGTGACATTTCACGAACCTGCTGCTATAGCTTCTTCCTTTATTAGGTCAATCATTTTCTCCTCATTTAAAAAAACTCAGGTCGCATGTAGTATTATTGGCATTTTTTAAAAAAAAATCTTGCAGGCAAATCAAATCTATCTCCTGAAGGACCTGTCCTATATATGTTCTACATACAGGTTTTATTTCACTTATTGAGTTGTGTAGCAGGTTGACTTTTGTGACTAGAATGAAATAGCTATAGAATCCCCCCATCCTTTTTTTCCCGTATGTGTACTTCTGGTTTATTTTTTAGGTAACATTACTTGAAACACTCTTGAGAATCTCTACAGGTTTTGTTTTTATTAATAAACTATTTTACGTACATTCATTTTCACAATACCTTGAATTTTTAAAACAGAATTGAAAGCATGAGCACTGAATGAAATATGTGTTTATTGATTTGATAAGTTTTGGAGGTTCTGCTGATAAACTTGTAATAATTCAGAAAGCATTAAATTAAAGGCTTTATGCCTATGTATTTGTACCAAGTATAATATAGAATTAAACCTGTGTGTATAAATCTTCTGGCCCATAGCCATTCCTAAACAGGAGCCAGCATTTGTAGCTGAATATTTATTGTTTGTTTATGGGCATATTGTGTATATTTCTTCCAGCAGAAGAAATAGCAAAAAGCCTGTTGATCAGGGGTGGGTTCTACTTACCTTTACTACCGGTTCGCAGCGGGACCTCATGCGCGCGCTTGCTTCGTTTGCGCACGTGCTCTTCTGTATATGCGCAGAAGCGTTTTGGTGACGGGGTTGGTGGGCGGAGCCTCCCACCGGTTTTACTACCGGTTCTATAGAACCGGTGCGAACCAGGGGCAACCCACCACTGCTGTTGATGACTCAGTGCTACTTTCTCCAGGTATCCTTCACATGGTAACTTCACATATTAAGGGAATTGCTTTTAGCATGAGCAGGGCTGATCCACCTACTCAGGTACATGCTATAAAGAAGTCACTTTTATCAGCAGCAGCGAAGTTGTATCAGGGGCATCATTTCTCACATGCTTACAAATGATATATGGCAAATCAATAGCACTTTTTCTTGTATTGCTTCCCTCCAAACTCTGGAATGCCATTCCAGGGAAATGTGAAGTTCCTAACTTTTTTTTTTTTTTTTACATTACTGATGCCACAGAAATATGCTTTTAAAATTTTCCTCAGGCTTGTTACTTATTATATTCATATTATTCATAAAATATTACTTACTCCCTAAAGGGAGCAAGTAGATAGTAAGATGAAGTGGGATTGTTAAATTCTAATTCATTTCTTCTGTTTTACTCCTAATTACAGTAAACTATCTTTATTTAGAGAATTTCAGATGAAGTGGAAAAATATTCTGCCTGGAATTGCCCCCAAATAATGGACAAATACATTGCATCTGGAGTAGTGTGAATGACACATGAAAAAACGTAGATTAAATTGTGTTATATTTATGCAAATACTATAAATGCTGTTTTTTTTCATTGAACACTCAAGAATAACCAATTTAGCAGTCAGTCCATTAAAGCAAGAGTTTACTGTAATGTTTGTTTGTTTCTCATTGTGCTTTCAGGTCAATGTAGATTCCTGGCAACTGCCTATACATTTTTTTTTCCCATTCAGTTGTGTCCAGTTCTTGGACACTGCCTGGAGAAGTCCCTGTAGTTTTCGTAGCAAAGTTTGCCACTGCTGCTTTTTAGGGCTGAGAGAAAGTGGCTGGCCCAAGGTCACCCTGCTGGATTTGTGACTAAAGTGGAATTAGAATTCATGGTTCCCCAATTTCTAGCCTGATGCCTTAACCACTACACCAAACGGATTCTCAGTATTTAAATAGTAAATGTAAAACATTTCTAAGCTATTTTAGAAAAACTTTTGTTTTAAAGATTGGGCTAAAAAATAAAAATAAAATAAAGGGTGACCACAAAATGTATGTAAAACAATTGAGTCTCTTTATATTTTTTGGAGAAAAGATAATGGCTACAGTAAAAAAGAAAAGCAAGATTCTAAAGGGATTTTGCAAACAGTTGAAAGGTTTGCTCTTCCCCAATTAACTATGACATTGTGCGTTCTAGCTGCAGATGAAAATGATATTCTTTTTCTGAATCCACTTTGCTATATCTTAATTCAGTCTCAGTTCTCATCCAATATTGTTTATCATTCCTAATTATCAATTTTTCACCAATTTGCAGTGATTCTGACCTTCACAAATGCTTCAGTCTTTGATGTATACCTTCATTATTTCATGCCAGTAAACAGCACTTGCAAAATAAAAAAAAAATGTAATAAATACTGCCGTAGTATCAGCTGTGATTTTTCTGGGACAGTTGATGTCCTTCATTTAAAAGAGAGAGCCATTATGGTGGCTAAATGGAGTAGATATAAATGTGGATGCTTCTTTTGAAATCTGAAGAAGCTCAAAGCATCTGCTATACCAGTCTTAGTAGGTCTATAGCTGAAGAATCTGATTCACTGCTAGTTGATCATCTTTCCTTGTACTTGTTTCTTCTTTTACAGTATCTTAAAAAATGCACAATAACCTGAGTTCTATGATATCAAATAAGTATTTACTGGTTCATACTGGAAGCAATAACTGACACCAAATAACAAGATTAAGATGGATGCCAAAACATATTGCTGTCTGCATTGATGCTCTGAACTCTGTAGTAATTAGAGGCTCTCCTAGAAACTCAGGTTAGGTAAAAAATATTTCAACATGAGGAAGTTTGCCTGAACTACTAACATAGCATATTGTGAGACATAATTACTGAATTTTAAATGGGAATACTGGCCTCTTCCCAGACTCATCACAGTTGTATGCTTCAAACAGGAGTGGGCTTCAAATCCTTTAGCAAAAGGTTCACTGCCCCTTTGCTGGATGGGCGTGGCCATGGTGGGCATGGCCTAGTCAGCCACCTGCACCACAGCGGGGGGCATTTTTCACTCTCCCCAGGCTCCGGAGGCTTTCCTCGAGCCTCCGGGAGGGCAAAAACTGCTTCCCCTGGGGTCCGGAGGCCCTCTGGAGGCTAGAAATAGGCCTGTTCCTATTTCCTATAGGCTTCCAGAACTTCTGGGAGACCCATTTTTCACCCTCCCCAGGCTTCCAAGGTTTTCCTTAAGCCACCGGCAGGGCGAAAACAGCTTCCTGACATCCAGAGGCCCTATCCGGATGTCGGAAACAGGCCCTATCCAGACTTCCGGAACCTCCAGTAGGCCCACTTTTTACTCTCCCAGTCCCTTCACGCAGCCCCTGCACTTACCTGGAATGATGACCGGGCCACGTGGAGACTCCTGGGAGGGGTGGGGTGAGCGTGGCCAGCCAGGGGTGGCATTTGGGGGTTCACTGAACCCCAGCAATCTTTGGCTAGAGAAACACCCAAACCCTGCTGAACCCCCAGGAGCCCACCCCTGGCTTCAAATGCATAAACAGCTACATAGCATTTAAACCACGAACAGAAAACATCTTTGGTAAATAGTTAAACCCAGAGATGAGAGAAAGGTTTTTCAATTTATTCTTTTGAGTAAGCATTGGGAATTGTATAGGTTCTGTAGGCTTCCAGTCATATATTTAATATTATATAAATGTAAGAATTTCTTGTGTGCTCAACTATAATAGTGTATTGATTTTTGAAAATGCAAAAGATAATTGCAGATACATCTATGCTCTTTTCCTTTAAATGTATCTTGTACTATCAATCATTGGCTGTTGTACAGTATATGCATGGATCTGTAAAGAATAGAATCCTTTTATTTCATGTTTTTCACTGTATATCTGTGTTTTCCAAAATGAAGAGAAAATCTAAATTAAAATGGAGGCCTAGGTTTTTCTTGTCTGCTGATTCTGTCTGTGAATTATAAATGGGTTTATATTTACTGCCTTTGTTGGGCAAAAATCGGGGATGAGAAAAAATTAATAGTACTTGTTTTGTTGGTTGTACAGGAAAAGAGCTAGGCACTATTTCTATCATTTCAGATTTCAGTGAAATCTCTCATTTCACTGAAGCTCAGAATTCTTCATATGAGTGTTCTAATGGAAAATGTACATGCACAATAAATGGATGACTGAGGAATTATTTATTTTATTTTATATATGTTATGGTGATTTTATTTTGTTTTTTAATGACAATATACTGATTCAAGACATGACAGGTACTTAAAACTATTAAGGGTGGGAGGGTCTGCTTAAGGGATCATCTTCAGAAAACTTTAAAAAATATAGACTGACCGATAGACATGTAAACATATAGCATAAGAATTAAAGGGAATAAAGAACAAAGACTATATACAACAATAGCATAAGCAAAATTATTCCAAAAGTATTTTACAAAATTGATCAAAAAGACAAGCCAAATCCCATCCTCATCAATTACTCAACTGGGAAGTGATTTAAATAATCAAGTTATAGTTCTCATCTCTTTATATATCCTGTCTGCATGCTTGATATTTACAACAGAAATAAACCTAAAAGAATAAAACAAAGATTTGCTGAGATCATATCCCTGTGACTTGACTCAACATAGAAGGGTCTAACTAGGGGTGAAATCTAAAAATTTTCACTACCGGTTCTGTGGGTGTGGCTTAATTGGTGGGGCGGGGCTAGGTGGTCAGGTGACCACCCCTGGTGGGCAGCGCTTAGTGGTCAGGTGGGTGTGCCAAGTCGACGTCACTTCCTTGGTCTTTTTTGACCTACAAAAAGAAGATATACCAATTATTTCATGCAATAAATTCTTAAATAATAAACGAAGTACACAAAACAATAAGAGGTAAACAAATGCTTACATAAGAGCAATAAAAATGTTGTCTTCAATGTTGTTTCTTGCACCAATGATAATAATGACCTACAAGGAGATATAAGATGATATACAAATGTAACCATTTAATACGTAAATAAGAATAACAAGTACACAAAACAATAAAAAAACAATAAAAAAGATACATAAATACTTACATAAAACTGTTAGTTGTCTTTAGCTTTGAGATGTTTCCACATAGCTATTTCAGTGGCACTCTCCTCACTTCCACTTTTCTTGTACTTGATGCGCGGATCATTGGCTGAGCGATGGTGTTCTCTGAACCATTTTTCCACTGCAGGAATAGGGTCCCATTTTGGAAGAGGTAGTCCGGTAACGCTGATGGTCATGAGGTTGGTTAGATTGGAAACAGCTAGGTGACTTCTGTTCTCTGAACATATCAGGCTCATTTTCGAAAACTCCATTTCCGCTTCTACAGAACTCACTGCAATTCTTCTGACAATATCTTTTGCTTTTTTGGTACTGTCAGGAATTGCATACCTCTTCGAATCTTTTAAGACATTCTCCACAAAATCTCTATAGTCGTTGTTGTCAATGTTGTAGTTGAAAATGTCATTAAATGTGTGCAGTTGTTCTTCAGCTGCTGCCCATGGAACGACTATTTCCTCAAAATCCCAGTACTCTGACACCAAAAACTGTGGAAACTAGTTTGTTTGTGATGTCTTGCAGTTGGTTCCAAGTTTTTAAATGCTCACAGTCCATCAGTCGTTTCTGCAAGTTTTTGATGATACTTTGTAAAAGTCTTTCTCAATGAAGACCAACAAATCGATGGTTTTCTATGAAGTTTATATTCCTGAAGGTTTCTGAGGTAATTAGTTCTTCAACTCTTCTTTCGTATGGGCCCTTTCCCTTTGTTGGCAGTTCAAATGCCTTTATTGATCTTCTCACAGTTTTTCAGCTTTTATTATGTCCGTATTGCATGCTTGCAGTGCAGTTGAAAGAAGTGAAATTTCCTCCAAAATGTCTATCATCAATGCCAAATTGTTTAAGAAATATTTATTTTCCAGACAGGCAGCCATACCTGAGTATTTTGATTCCCATGAAAATATTGACCAATCCTTATGATGTTAATTTCAAGTTCTTCAGATATTTTGTCAAGTTCAATTCGGTTTTTATTGGACTGCTGGAAAATAGAGCATATCATATCAATAAAAATTTTAAAATAATTTACTTGTTTTATTTCCTTTATGGCGTCATCTAAAACAAGTTGGAGGCGATGGTTCAAGCAGTGCCATATGATGATGTTTGGAAACTCGTTTGCTATTCTGGTGCTCACTCCAAATTTTCTCCCAAGCATAACGCTGGCACCATCAGAGCAGAACCCTATCAAATTTTTTTGTGGGTAGTCCCTGGTAAAGCCAACCTTATGTAAATTTTCAAAAACTGAAGAATATATTGTCTCTGCATCTTGTTTCTTCAATTCAACAAGCTCGACAAAAATAGTTGGTGGGTCCTCTGAGTCCTCAACTTTTAAGAAAACTATCAGAACTGGTTTGCATGATACTGTTGAGGCTTCATCAATGATTAGACATATCTTCAGATTCCGTGCAATGATGCTGGAAAACATTTGGGTTTTAATTTCATTTGCAATGCACTCAACTATTTTCACAACTGTTGGCCTTGAATGCAATCCTACTCCCAGATTGACTCCATTTTCAGTTTGTAATTCTATCAATTCCTCTGTGCTTGAAATTGGTCTGCATGCTTTTGCCAGGCTGTAAACAGTTTTGAACATTTTAGAAGTGGCGCCAAATTTCCTTTCAGAAACCTTGTCCATTGCTTTTGTTATGGCTTCCTGCTCAGCTTGTGTCTACAAATGGTGTGTGATTTCGATACGAAATGTTCTCTCATTTTTTTCTGGAGAGACGCCTGGTGCACTTCCTTGTTTTTCCCAGCCAGCTCAATCTTGAAAAGCTTCCACTCTTTGGACACATGAATACCGCTCTCCATTGCAAAGCCATGTTTCACAAAGTATGTACAACCCAGTTTCTTGTTTGAAACTTCCAAGCCATCATACTTCTCTTGGAAGTAGCTGTACTGTTGCATGGTCCAGCAGTCTGGAAGAATGCTTCCGATTTCGGGTGAGGCGGGTGAATCTATACTTGATTTGCTGCTTTCTCCAGTTTCAGGTGGTGGTGCTTGTGGTGCAGGGGATGATTTTTGTTCCACTTCTGCTGGTGGTTGTTCAAGTTTTGGTTTCTTGGTCAAGAAACCCATCAAAGTCTGTTGCCTTTTCATCCTTCCTGTTAAGGGCAGCAGCTACTGCAAAAAGAAAAAAAAGCAGCTTTGTTAGCTGATGACACACAATGTAAAAGCTCACAGAAAGCCTCGAAAAGCCCCAAAAACCAACTTTCACGCTTTACACACACACACAACACAACACAACACAACTGGCTCACCCACAATGTAAAAGCAGCTGTGCTAGACCCAAAATGGTCCCTGCAACAAACAGGGACTTCACACAGCCTCAAAAAGCCCAAAAAACTAACTTTCACACTTTACACATGCACAACACAACACAACACAACTACGTGAGTCTGGGGATTGGGGGGGTGGCATGCAACTGGCAAAGCTTACCTTTTTGAGCAAGCAGCAGTCAGCGAGGCATCCAAGTGAGGCGAGGTGAGGTCCAAGCAGCCAGGCGAACTTCTGGGCAAAGTAGCTGGGCTGTGTAGGAAGTGGAATTTATATAGGCCAGGGGTGAGGTGGGTGGGCCGGAAGGAAGCCCGAGTGGCTGGAAAAGCAACTAGTGGAAGCGGAAGTGCTGAGTGGCGGGAAAAGTGAGCAAGCAAGCGACAAGCGGGAAAGCAGGTGACCGGGCGATTGGGTGCGCATGAGCGGGGGGCAGGGTTTTTGCTACTGGTTCTCCAAACTGCCCACCGCCATCGCTACCAGATCACTCGATCCAGTCTGAACCAGGAGCATATCACCCCTGGGTTTAACTTGTGTGAATCCAATTGAATATGGCACCTTCCACATCAGTGATTATGGAATTGTCTGTTAGAATTTAATAGTAATATCTACCAACGAGGCACCAAGTATTTTAATTCTTTTTTTTCTACATCTTGGTGAAAATAAGCTGAACGGTATAATAAATAACAGCTCATCAATTCTAGTCAATACAATAAAGATAGAGAAGGAAACATTCTATTCTGCTTTCGGACTTTAGATTGATTGATTGATTGATTGAACATTCAGTCAATTATGTGACATCAAATCAGTGTTGACTCATAGCAACCAGATAGATTTTTTTCCCATGAGAATCTGGCCCCAATCTGGTCCTTCAAGTTTTCCAAGAGTGCAATGGAAAGAGTGCAGTGGATGAAGTCCATTGTATCTGACTTCATCCACCTGCTGCTATCATCCTCTTCTATGTTTCTACCAAGTCCATGTATTAAAATCTTATCCAAAGTCAGGCCTTCACATAATGTGTCCAAAGTATGATAATTGAGTCTGGTTGGTTGTGCCTCGAATGAAAATTCTCGCTTCATTTGATCAATAATTCATATGTTTGCTTTCTTGGCAGCAGTCTCATTGAATAAGACATTAAATGGGCCTTGATCAAAGCCCCAATAATGAAAAATGAAACAAAATTATAAAAGAATTGGTTAAGAATTGATCATGGAATAAACAGTGAAAGTTAGAAAGAAAAATGCTGTATGTAAATATGTAGTTGTATGTACGTATATGAGTGAATGATTTATCTGCTCTAATTGAAGGGATTTGCTTCTGCCTAATTAGCCTTAGCTGGAAACATAATTCTGTTACTAAGACACCTTTAGGAAAGGTAGCTGAGGTTCCCCCAGACTAAATGCCTGCTGGTCAGTTAGACTTCAGTTCTCAGAATTCTCAACAGTGGGAATTCTGGGAATTGAAGTTCCAGATGCTATTGTCAAAGGTTCTTTTTTAAACTGAAGCAAAGTTGATTGACCCAGGCTCAAAAGATCCACAAAAACATTGGACTCTGAACAGTTTGATTTTTATATTTCCTTATAAGGGTTGGGATGGTATTTTATTTTGAAAAAAAAAAATAAAGTATATAAGTGAAACATACAAATATATATATATGCATGTTTCAATTGCTAGTATACAATTTTCTCTAGACTATATACTGCTATTGCTATTACTCGCATTGAGCAATGTTTTACTCTTGCAGATACTGATCTGTCTTTCATTCCTCTTTTATCTGGGGTTTCTACTGCTGTTTCTTTATTATGGGCAGCAGCTAAAGCACACGTGCTTTACTATGACTCTTCTTTTTCCTCTGGACGGATCAATCTTTGTGAAGGAAAAACACCTTTAATTTGGCTGCTTTCTCTGTTGCTGGCTTCAGAGCTTCCAAAATGCACATTTCCTCTCCCACCTATCTCACGGTTGCCGCTTTTATAGGCAACCCTGCCATGGTGGTGCTGGGGAGAAGGCTCACACAGAAGGTAGGAAGGCAGCCTAGATGCCTGCAATTTTTATAAGCAGCCTGGTCTTCCAAAGCTCCAGAGAAGATCTAAATTGAAGAGTTAACCTCTTTCCTCTGTAGAGTATGGAAGAAATGCCTTTCTTCAAGAAGTAATATTGAAAATAATGAATCATACAGCCAGATTCTAAGGTAATTATTTCTTTACATTTTAAAAAGTATAAGCTTTTAAGCATTTGTTTCTTTTGGAGTTTGCAAATAACATGGATAAATTGCAGTTTCAGATGTATGTCAGGTGAATCATTTGGGCTAAGTGACAAGATCAGACTGGACCAATTTGAGACCAGATCTCTGAGAATAGTCTTAACATCTCTGATGTAGTGATTAAGACATAATGGTAGAAATTGGAAAACCATAACTTCTAGTCAGTGCTTGGGCATGAAGCCAGGTGGCTGACTTTGGGCCAGTCATTTTCTCTCAGCCCTAGGAAGGAGGCAATGGCAAACCACTTTTGAAAAACCTGTAGGGACTTGTCCAAGCAACCTCCAAGAATTAGACATGAATGGAAGAAAAAAAAGAAGCACTTGAACATAAGAGCAATATGAAAGTATTCTTTTAAAAATGCTTCAAAACTAGTGGAAAGGGAAGGTAATAGTGATTAGATTATTGGACTGTTGTAGCTTGAGCTACTCGTTCAAATCAGGACTCTTCATGACCAAACTGAAAGAATTTATTTTACTGTGGTTATGTTTTCAATAAATTTATTTTATGGGTGATTTATTGTTGAATTTAATTAGTGCCTTCCTATTTTAGTCTTTCTTGTCCTTTGAAGTAAACCAACAATGGTTAATTTAATTCAGTTACCATCAAATTGTTGGATAAATGCAACCAGATTTTTTTGCTTATATTCCAATGCAGTATCTGAGAAAACTAGTTCCACAATATTCTCCCTCTTCCCCAAAAAATAGGAATACTCCTTTCTTTTGAAGAAACCCAAACAAATTATTCAAATCTTAACTCTCTGAAATATGACATGAGTGTTCCCTCTCTTAGAGTTACAGTTTTGTGCAGTTTTCATCAAATTATATTCCAGTGTCCAATATTTTAGAAACACCATCACCAATTTGGTGACATTTGGCAGTTCCTATTATAGGAATGTACTCTGCTTGGAGTAACAACAACAAACCAATCCTTTGTGTTTCTCTCATGCTAGATAATGAATAAATATTGTTCTGGATTCATGCAACATTTGATTGGAAAATCTAGTTCAGTCCAGAGTATATTAAATAGTTCTTGAAGCTTTGAATTGGACCTCTTAACAGAATATTGCATTTCATGCACAGCAACATTTTATTTCCAATTGGAATAGTAAATCTACAGTAAATGTATGGTTCTGCAGTCCTTCTGATTGGCAGGACTTGAGCTGCAATAGTGTCTAGAAAACTGTAGGCTTCCCCCCCCCTCCTCCACCAGCCCACAAACACATATGTACATACAGTGAATAGTATATAGCAAAAATTCACATCACTTACATTGTTAATGGTCTAATTTAAGATAAGAATTATTTCCAAAACTAGAATTTATTCAAATTTACTTAAATAATAAGGGGTTGATTTTGTATTACATGAATACATTTAGAATTGAAGCTTGAACATTGAACAGAATGGGTAGATGGGTGGATGATGTGCCGTGAAGTTGTTTTCATCTGCTAATGACCACCTAGATGTTCTCCATGATTAGAGATGCAAAGAAATAATGAAATGGCAGGGAAGGAAATATTGAACAGGTAAAATGTGATCTACAGAGTAATGTGGCATCCAGTTAAGAGTCTATGGAATATATTTAAGCATCACAAAAATTCAATTAATTTTAGCTTTCTGAACTTCTGTTGACTACACTCCAATTTTTAATCTACAGTAGTGTTTTATCTTTTTTAATGAGCACTTGAACTATTTATTGAGAAAAAGAGCATAAAATCTATGATCTCCCATCCCTTTTCAGCTGCTCCTGAATCTGCACTGGGGTGGGGTTGGAATGGGAATGGAAAACCTGACTCAGCTTGTAAACTACAAGACCAAAATTAAGTGTAGTTTCATTACTTCAAGACTATTGATGCTTACCAAAGGGATTAAGTCTGCTTAACAAACTTGAACTGTCACTTTGTACTATGAATTGATTGTTCAAGTTCTTTTCAGTCAGAATGACTATGTTAAAATTTCACTACTGAACAATATAGTTTTTTCTATCTACTGTAAATAAATTAATATGGTTATTGGTTACACACTGATTATTTCATGGAAGTATAGTTTTTGTTTTTGTAAGGATGCCTGTGAAATATTAGTAAAAGGAAAGAGCGGAGATGGGGAAAAATCTGTTTAAATTTCCAAAGAAACATAAATTCATAATATCCACAAATAACTTTTACAGTATTGGTATGAGCAATGAGGTAGTGCATAATTCAGATTCACTAAAGTAACATGACCACATTAGTAAAAAGCATTAGAAGTTGCCAAGATAATTTTAAAGTAAATTTTAATTCTTTTCAGCCAAGTCATTTTAAAAGTGCAAGCCAGTAAAAATTAAGAAAATATCCAAGTATTAAAGAACACCTTGTTTTGGGGAACTCTTTTTATCTTTGGAATGCTTAATTCAATTTATTTTAATATGAATAAGCAAAATGAAACACCAGCTCTATTTTGGCATAAAGTTGTGTTAGAAATTTGACATTATATAAAATGTTCTAAGCTAAGCTAAGGCTAAAATAAAAAGTTGTAAACTAAAATAATGAATTTATTAAAGAATTTATATCTCACCTTTCTGATAGAGCTTGCAAACTTAATGAAATGAAATTAAAATATATGAAAACTAAAGTAGTCATTGCAGGACAGCAAAAAAAAAAACCCTTCTAAACCTGAAAAACATTTCCTCTCCATAGATATTATAATAAAAAGAATCTTCTCTTTATTTAGAATACCTGATATAAAGCTTATGACAGAGATTTTATTAAATAGGGAAGCTATTTAATATATCAGAATAGTCTCAACAATAGTGCAGGTTATTAATGTTTCTTCTCCAATGGTAAAAACACTCATTTTCCAATCCAGAATGTATTCAGAATATAAAAAGGGAACATAATACAATCTTGTCACACTCCTTTGCCAGATATATTTATTATAAGTCACTTTGTCTGGTTTGTAAATTCAATACTATATAATTTATTAGAGTTTCAACTCCTTTCTTGTTTGTTTAAAAGATTGATGCAATGTTTCCATATCAAGTTATTTTTTTTATGACTCTTAGAATCAACAAATATATTTTAAATAATGGTCAAGATGTTGGAGAAAGGGAATCAACCTTTACATAGTTGGTGGAGAAAGTGAAAAGTGCTTAATTAAGGTGTGAGCACAGCAGGAGCTTATATGGAATCTGGGAAATCACTGCTGAGCCACCCTTCTAGATTTTAAGTGTTTATTATTTGGGTTTAATGTTTGTATTTCTGTGTACACACTCAGTGAGAGAGAAAAGAGCAGAGAATTGGATGTCCAGGGAGGAAATACTTGCAAAGAATAATAACCAGTGACGGGAGAGAGTGTGGCAAGCCAGGCAGACAATCACAGCTATGGCTGCTAGATCAATTGGAAGGGAGCACTTGAAAAGGTTTACTCTGAAGGACTTGAGGTAACCTGGGCAGAAAAACACTTCTTTTGAGTCATAGCAATCTATTTCCCGCACTACAGAAGAAGTGGGCATCCTGTACTGTGATCAGCTAAGTGGAACGTGCAGTTATGTCCTTGGTGTAATATCTATAAAGAGTAATATGATTATTTATCTTTTGGAATTAATGTGATTTATATTCCACCTTGCCTTTAAGGACTAAAAGCAAAACTACACCCTCCATCAGTGGTGGGTTCCTCCCGGTTCGGCCCGGTTCGGCCGAACTGGTAGCGGTGACGATATGATGTTACCAAACCGGTTCTCTTTATTCTTACCTTTTATTTGGCCCCACCCCCAATCTATTGCTGCCTCCCGAGTCCCAGCTGATCGGCTAGAAGAAAAAAACCTGTTTAAACTCTTGCTGCGGGGCTTCAAAGGGCCACCCTACAGCTGATCAGTGTTAAAAGACAGTGTGGTGGTAGACCGGTGCCTCCAAAAACGAATGAGTAGACCGGTGCCTCCAAAAACAAATGAGTAGACCGGTGCCTCCAAAAATGAATGATTAGATCGGTGCCTCCAAAAACAAATGAGTAGACCGGTGCCTCCAAAAACAAATGAGTAGACTGGTGCCTCCAAAAACAAATGAGTAGATCGGTACAGGTCCACAAGCAGTTAAAAGCCTGGTAGACCAGTACCTCTGATAAATCCTAAAGAATTGTCACATGACCATCAAGCCACCCCCACAAAATAAGCCACACCCACAGAACCAGTAGTAAAATATTTTAGAACCCACCCCTGCCCTCCATCCCCCATTTTCTCTCTGTAACAGCAACTTTGGCTTTGATGTAGTGAGAGCTCAAAGCCACCCAGTGAATTCCCATATCTGAAGGTGGATTTGAAACACCAATTCACCTCTAACAGCATCCTCCTTGGTAGGGAAATAAGTTTACTTTTTTCCATTCATCGAAAAACAGAAAGACCAGGTTAGGTTCATTTTAAAAAGTATATAAAACACTGTAAAGTAATACACAATCCTATATTATCTACACATGCTAGTGCCGTCAAGACATTCAGTTTCTGATTCTCGTAGAGTAATCATGTCTTCTCCATCTTCTTTTCTTTGAAATTCAATACGTTTCTAATCAAAATACTTGTTCATTTTTTAAAATCCTCCACTGCAAGATAAGAAAGTAACAAAGTGCCTGACGTGAAGAATTTCAACTGTTTCTAAAATAAAAACAAACTATACTTTGCAAATTAAGGGTTAGAACTGCCCTGATTGCTTCCTTAAGCCCATTTGTAAATGTAATTTGAAGCCAGAGTTATTACTAGTGGAATATTGTTTCAAATGAGAGTCGATCTAGTACAGTGGTTAAACCGCCAGGTAGGCCAAGGTTCTATTGACCATAGAAGCTCACAGGTTGACTTAGGGCCATTCATTCACTCTCAGACCAATGGATTGTTGAAAGGAAAAATTTGAGGAGGGAGCACTACGTATATCAAATAAGCAAAGAAATAAGTAAATTGTAGCTCTGTAACATGTGAAGTACTATTTTTAAAAAAGTGTTTTAGGGCATGTACAACAAAGCTTATTTACCACTACAAATAGCCCCCAAACATCTTTTCCTAGAAATAAGACAATGGTGTAATTTCCATGTCAGGGAAGAACAAATGAAGCTGTTTTGTGTCAAGTTAAAACATTACTGCTACTTTTTCACTGCTCCCTATCAACTTTCAAGGCTATCCAAGTTTTTTGTCAGAAAGTGTGATATAGCTGTGATTGGAGTAATAAACGTTAAACTTCCCTGCATGTATCTTGTGCTATAAACTACAATATAGCACTTTCTGCTGTAACTAGAATTTGAATTTTAAAGCCTTATACTTTAATATAATTTCTTGTTTTTATTGGTTGTGGATGGACAAATAACTTTCTCTTGTGAATTAATCTGAGGCAATATAAATATGCCTTCCTGCCATAAGTAGTCAGGATGTGCATCAAGCTGATGATTAATTCTCTCCGCAGAAGTTATGCTGCTAGGCTCAGACAAAAGAAATCTGTTACAGTCTTATATTCTTGTTATAAATTGAATTGACAAATTAAATAATGGATGCTCTTGTACCCGTATGTTGTATTAAATCTTTTAATTGTGTATGTACTGTATGTTGTATTAAGGAGATTGTGGTTTAGACAAAGGGAAACAAAACAGGAGTTCTTTCTAAAACAGTCATGAGGGACATTTCCAGATTGAGGCATGAATGAAGTTGCCATACTCTGCCCCTAGGAACAAGAAAACATATGGCTGTAAACCAGAGAATGGGCCCTGTGCATTAGTAGTAGAAAGCAAGAATAACTCCTTGAGTGTAATTTTCCATAGTGGTAGCTCTTTAGCACCAATAAAGTGCATTCAAATTGAGATATTTCAGCCCTCTTTGTTCAGGTAGTCTTCAAGTTATGACAGTTCTCTTAATGAAGGTTTAAAGTTACGACAACCCCCCACATACTTATGACTGGTCGTGAAGCTGCATATGTTGCAGTACCATGGTGATTGTTCGCTCTTATGACTGACCGCAGAGATACTGCAACATGATTCCGATTCTCACCCATCCTGCACCACTAGGTCCCCATAGGCACTAGGCTGTTTGCTAGCTCATAGAGTTCCACGTAGTCCTCCCCACCCCATCACCAATAGCTCACTTACCTTTCAAAGATCTCCAGAGCTCAAAATGTTGAAGTAGGAAAGAAAAAGAAAGGACCCTGTGGCAGAAAAGCAACCATCTTTAGCTTAGATGCTGGCCAAGCTGTTTTCCTTTTGTCATCACTAGATGGTAAACTTCCCTCCCTCCCCCCCCCACACCATTAGCATCTCTAGTCTTATACTAGTGGAGTTAATGGTGGGGGAGGGAAGGCCTGTAGCCAACAGCAAACCTCTCCCTCCTATAGAGTAGTGTGTGCGCGTCCGTACATATGCTTCCTCTTTTCACAAAATCACTTTTTTGAAGAGGAAAAGTGTGTGTGTGCGCACGCGCACATGTGAGCGAGCGCACATGTGCCCTTGTGCACGCTTTCCCTCTTAGCAAAAGTGTTGTTGCAAAGAGGGAAAATGTGCATAAGGATGCACACATTGTAGGAAGAAGAGGTTGGCTGCATCCTTCTCCCCCACCATTAACTCCACTATGTAAGACTAGGAGAGCTAATGGTGGACGCCAGGGAAGTCTATCATCTAGTGATGATGAAAGGAAAACAGCTTCACCAGCATCTGAGAAAAAGACTTTTCTGCCACATGGCCCAGCCTCTTCTCCTTTCCTACCCCAACATCTTGAGCTCTGGAGATATTTGAAAGGTAAGTGAGCAATTGATAATAGGGAGTTGGTGCGTAGAAGGCCCAAGACGTTGTGGTGGGAAGTGTAGCATGAGATATCATAGGGTGGGGTGAATGGCCAGAGGCAAGTAGTCTTGTTCCTGCACTAGCCTCCTCATGATCTTCTCCACCCCTGATTGTTCCATGCACACAATCCATGCCCTCTATTAACAAATGTATTAGGGAGAGCAAGGACTGAAGTTCATTCACTTAATATGATTCAATTAACATCCTCTTGGGTTACGATCAGGGGTGCTATTCAGCAGTTTCTGACAGGTTCTGGAGAACTGGTAGCGGAAATTTTGAGTAGTTCAGAGAACTGGCAAATACCACCTCTGGTTGGCCCCAGAGTGGGGTGGGAGTGGAGATTTTGCAATATCCTTCCCCCAGGAGTGGGGAGGGAATGGAGATTTTGCAGTATCCTTCCCCTGCCATGCCCACCAAGCACACCCACCAAGCAACACCATGCCCACCAAGCCACGTCCACATAACTGGTAGTAAAAAAATGTGAATTCCACCACTGGTTACAACTATAATGGGCAGGCTCCATTACGGTCATAACTCAAGGATTACTTGTACTTAATTCTCTTCCAATCTATTAGCTCTATTGCTTAGAACCCTGGTACCTAGTACCTGCTTAAATCTTGTTTTGGAATCTAACCTTGTTAGTTTGCTTCTTTTAAATTAAAAGGCTTTGAGGTTTGACTGTGTGATTGCCTTGGGTTAATGTTATTTCAGATTCCTGGTGTTTGATATTACATAGCAGGACATGGCTAATTGTATCATTTCTTATCCATTTTCAGGATGTAAATTCTACAAGTTGGAATTGGAAGTGAGGATGAATGTGACTTTCCTGTGACTTCGTACCATGGTTATCACTGGCCAGCATTTCTGACTATTTATTTTTCCATTTAGTTTATGAGGTATATTTTGATTTACTTGAGGCAACCAGGAGAAAAGAAAAAATCCACGGAGTATTAGAGTACATGTAGTCCTCCATTTATGACCCAAATTGAGACATTAATTTCCACTGCTAAAGAAGGTGGTTGTTGAGTGAGTCATGCCCAATTTTACAAACTTTTTTGCCACAGTTTTTGCCACAGTGAATCACTGCAGTTGTTAAGTGAATAATGTGGTTGTTAAGCAAATCTGGCTTCTCCTATTAACTTTGCTTATCAGAAGCCAGCTGAGAAGGTCACAAATGGCGACTACAAGAGCCTGGGATGCTGCAGTTATTATTAATACTTGCCTATTGTTGAGCCTCCGTATTTTGATCACATGACTCTGAGGATACCACAATAGTCATAATTGTGAGAACTGATTGTAAGTCACTTTTCTCGGTGCTGTTGTAACTTTGGTGGCTAAACAAATGTTTGTAAATTGAGGACTATCTGTATACCAAGTTAACAAAAGAAATTATCGATCAAGATTGGAAAATAAGTGTTAAAACAAGGATGTGCCATAAGTTTGGTCTGAGGACGTACCCAGTAATTGTGCACCATATTGAAGGCCAAACTTTAGAAGTTGAACGCAAAGCCTAAGGAATGTAACTCTGTAAATATTTTAATAGATTCAAAAGATAGACACAAGACTCAGGGATCTATTTTTTCCTTCAAAATCCAAGAGGGGTTAAATGTTTTTGATCCCAGTCATTCTGGAGGTTAACTTCAAAACAGAGTCTGATAATCACTTTGCTCCAGTTCAGGTGTAACAGGAAGCTAAGGTTAATTGAAGACTTCCTGATTTATTATGGAGCGCTGAAGAAAGAAAGCTTAGTTTTGGCACAAGTCTTATATTAAGAATAAATGTTAACATATCATCTGTTCCATGAACTGCAAGAAGCTAATTTCTACAGTCAAACATCTAGGTCGATGATATGGAAAGAATAGTAACTACAAAGCCCCACCAAATTTTGCAACTCAAATTCAAGATTTTTGTTGTGCTTCATCATTCTGATAGGGGGGAAATCTGTTACACATCTAAGCTAGGATTGTTAGCTTAGTCAAATTACCAGCATTCTTCATTCCAAAGCCTAAAATTAGTAGAATTTTTCATTAATAGGAATTATCATTCATCTAAGCATTATTCTGTACTTCTTGGGATCAGAGTTCAAATAAATTTTTTTGAGCATTTGAAAGAAAATTATAGATTGTCACGTTGCCAGGGAAGAGTGTTAGCTTAGAGCTCTGAGATGCTATTTTAATTACACGGGTTCCTGCATAACTGCCTAAGAGATATTTTAACTGTTTTAACTATTTTCTAACTCAGTAATACATTGAGGAAATATTGCCAGTAAATTCAGAACGAAGATTTGCATAGCTGTGTGTGAAAACGGAGAAGTAATAAACAGGCAAAATAGCTGGTAATAATTTCAAATGAAATTATAATTTCATCTAGATACAGTCCTTTTGTGTTCAGAATTTTTATTCAACATGCTCTTATATTTTGTATGTACCTGTATATAATGGATGTATCTATTGTACTGATGATAAAGCATAAGCTTAAAGAATTCAAGTAGCGACAGACAATGCTTGCAAAATTAGGTCCATCAGCTCACAAAGAATTGTAAGTGAGAGAATGAGAAATGAGAAATCTCAAATTATGATCCGTTGGTTGTGGCTTTTCAAGAAAAGTTTGGACAACCATTTGTCCAAGTTTGTATGATGGCTTCTGCCTTGGGCAGGGAGTTGGAATAGAAGACTTCCATAGTCCCTTCTGACCCAATAATTCAATGGTAATCTATTAAAGATGTTTGGAACTAAATTGTAAAGTTTTCTTTTTTTTTTATTGAAAAGTTTTACAAAAAGTTTACATATTTCCCCCCCCCTTCCCTACCTCAACCTCCCCCCTCCCCCCCTCCCCTTCCCAGAACAAATTACAGGGTATAAACTTCAACAATCATAATCAATCCTAATCTAAACAATTATGACATTTCACATCTCTTGTTTCTTCAATTCCCTAATTACCCGCCTAGCTTTATTACTTAAAGACACACTAAATATCTATATAATCATTCATAACCTATCTGCAATTTCTTATTCCGATATTTATTTTGAATATAATCTATCCACCTTCTCCAATCTCTTAAATATCTTTCATTTGAATGATCCTTCAGGTACGCCGAGATTTTTGCCATTTCCGCTAGATTTATAACTTTCATTGTCCACTCTTGGATTGTAGGTAAATCTTGCTTCTTCCAATATTGTGCCACCAACAGTCTTGCTGCAGTTATTAAATTCAAAATCAATTTAGTCTCTATAACTGTACAATCCGTAACTATACCCAAAAGAAACAGCTGTGGTGTAAATTTCAGCCTCTTTTTAAGAATATTTTGTAAAATCCACCAGATTTTAATCCAAAACGCTTTAACCTTTTTACATGTCCACCAAATGTGAAAATAAGTAGCATCCTCACAATTACATCTCCAACATTTTGGTTGTACATTTGGATACATACGAGATAACTTTTTTGGATCTAGATGCCATCTATAAAACATTTTATAAAAGTTCTCCCTTAAATTTAAATTGTAAAGTTTTCAATATAGCTTTCTGTGTGCAATTATTTTTAGGATTGCTGTCTATTGTGAGCCAATCCATCCTGAAACTGTTTCTTAATGCTACAAAATATATTCAATTAAGCAAAGTTTGTTCAGTGATTAAAGTGAGATTACTCCTCCTCAGGATGAGGTATAATTTTAATTCCTTCTTATTAAAAGCAAATATGGGAAGACTTAGTTATGTTTCACATTATGCTTGAATGACATATTTTGGCTTAAAAATAGTTATACGTGTTTATTTGTGGTGCATCAACCACAGAACACATATATAACATTTATTTAAAATACAGATTAAATAAATTAAATGGTGTTTGGCAGCTTACAAAAAATTTAAACATTAAAGCCACATGATCAGCAAAATAAAAAAAGTCTTATAATCCTAGATATAAAAGGAATATTTTTGCACCTTCTCCTAAACCGTAACAAGGATGGATGGACCAAGTAATAAAAATTTATTTCAAAATATAGAGAAACAGTAATACTTGAGTGTTAATGCTAAAGATACCTGGCAGGATCTGTAAAACTGCATGAAAATTGACAGCTGTACAGTGGAATAAATTCACATATATACCTACAGATATACATATACATACATACACATTCACATACATACATACACACATACACGCACAAACACACCTGTGTCATATATATTTAATAATAATTTAATAATTTATTTAATAACTTTATATGGCCATCCATTTATATGCATGAAGCATATAAACGGACTCTTAACTCTTAAATTAACTCTTAGCTAGGCAGCTAAGAGTTAAAACGGTGTAAAAAAAAAGAAAATTAAAAACATTAATAACATAATGACAAAATTAATAACATTAGTAACATAACTGACAACATACAAGTTATTCCACATTTAATACAAGCATAATACAACCAAGACCAAGAACTTGGTTCACCCACCTCTGTCAGGGCTCCATATCTGGCACAATATTTTTTTTTGTTGCATTAATCCTTTCCTTCCTTCCTTCCTTCCTTCCTTCCTTCCTTCCTTCCTTCTTTCCTTCCTTCTTTCCTTCCTCCCTCCCTCCCTCCTCCTTCCTTCCTTCCTTCCTTCCTCCCTCCCTTCCTCCTTCCTTCCTTCCTCCTTCCTTCCTTCCTTCCTTACATTTTATTAGATAAGACAGTAAATAAATAAAAGATGACCCATTAAAGATTTTCAAGTCAGTTCTATAATGAAAATTTAAGTACAAGTTCATTATCAAGGAAACAATTTTTCCTCCTTCTCAGACATAAATGTGGATTAACAGTTTCAAAGGTGTCAAATATAAATTACATTCAAAATTATACATAAAACAAGTTTGCTTTGTCATATATCTGATAGTTCAATTAATTCGAAATATACATGTGACTTTTGAAGACTTCAAAGTATTTATAGTTTCAAAATATTTTCAGTATTTAAGATACGTTGTTTATTTTGTTTCCTTAAACATAATGTCTGGCATATAGTTGAATATCCCTGCCAAGTTATACATATTTCTGCAGGTCTGATATGTGGGAGAGGAAGGGAATTGCCAATAGACCTTTTATTGACCTTATGATTCATTTATACCATTTTTCACAGAACCTCTAATCCAATTATACCTGGTGTATTCCTGTATAGTTACCTGCTAGGTCAGAACAGGAGAGTGCTATTTGAATCACAGTTTTTCCATTCATATGCTTTTCTACATTGTACTAATTACCTTGTGTTTCATTTCTGCTGCACCACTGTTAACCTTTCAACTAATATGTCAGATGTAGGAAAAGGGACATTTTAGAAGACAGACAAGTTTAAAATTATAACCCCTTTGTTCTTCTTCAGCAGACATAATTATTCACAGGTAACTTTAGGATGATGATGTTAGCACAGCAGATGGACTGTATGATAATTCATGCTACTGGCTCTTACAGTTCTTGAGGGTTTGCTAATAGGATTGTTCTCACTTTAAAACTAGAGGTTTTTCATCTGCTTTAGCTAAAGCTAAAAAAAATACAGTACTGTAGTATCAGATTCTGAAATGTGACAAACAATCCATCTACTTAATTAGTTGTTTTGGCACCACAGAAGATTGGATAGTGGTAGTGGGTATTTTTTTTTCTTTCCACTTAATATATACCTTTGTACTAAAAATTATTTAGCCAGCTAAGACAACTTGTATATAAATTTCCCCACATATACATTTAGAAACGGTTATTTAGCAAGCTTATCTTGTATTGTAAATTACTCTCTCTATAAGCCTTTTATCTGTATTCCTACTTGTAACAATTAAAGCAGACAGTGTGAACTTCCTAATTTAACACCTGCTGAGCAGTGGAGAGCCAGGGCTGCGCACTAGAAACTGTTTCCTATAAAGTTATTTTTACTAAAGAATCCCAGGTTAGTGGTTATGACCATGTCAGTGATAACGTGTGCTACTAAGCCAACTGCATGTCTGCCTGCTGAGGAAACTGAACTCCCTCAGTGGGATGCAAACACGGAGCTCAAACATTGAAGATTTGAGCTCCGTTCCTGCATTCTGCTGAAAGCATTCCCTTCTGCTCATTGGAGAGGAGCTGAAATCCTTAGGTAGGCAGCTGTCATCCAGCCTCCAGAGACACGAGGAAGCTGAAATCCTAGCAGAGAGCAATCTTCTCATATATCCAAGATACCCTGTGCTTCTTACCTGGACTCTGTCCACTCAACAACACGTAAGATTACTTAACAACCGAGTGTGCCAAATTTTTGTTTATTAGATTTTTTTTCTTGCCTCTATTACTTTATAAGTAACTCAAAGTAGTGAACATACATACAGTATTACTCCTTCCTTCCTGCTCCTATTATTCTCCCGACAACAACAACCCTGTGAAGTGGGTTGGGCTTAGAAAGAGTGACGACCCAAAGTCATTCAGTGAGCTTTCCCACCTAAGGCAGGACTAGAATTCACAGTCTCCTGGTTTCAAGGCCTGCACCTTAACTATTACCTTAACTGCCCCAGCTGACCTTTGCTGTCCTCTGCTTTTGACAAGGCATGCCTGGCCTAGCTGCTAGGCCAGGTTGAGTCTGGGCTTCAGGCTGCACTGAAATCAGTCCCCTGAGACACAACACAGAGGTCAGCCCCAGTCCATCAGCATGGTGCAAAGCTGCAGCCCCCTGAGCCCAGTCCCAGCTGCATTCTCATGCATGACCAGGAGAAGAAAATGTCATGTGGCTAGCAGCTGCCTCATGAAGAGCTAGGCTGGTCATGTCTTCTCAGCAGCAGAAGCAAGAACAAAAGTCAGCTGGGGCAGCAGAGCACAAGGCTCCAGGGGCCAGAATGTATAGATGGTTAGAGACATAGGTGGTTGGGGAGAGTCAAAGCCCCCTGAGTCATAAATGTAAGCAGTCTGCCAAGTGCTTGAACTTCAATCATGTGACAACAGGGATGCTGCAATGGCCATAACCTTGGGCACCAATGATAAATCCCTTCGTTCAGCACTACCGTATCTTCAAACAGTTGTTGAATTTATGGTAATAAATCAAGGACTATTTGTACTGTAACATTATTCTTTTATCTCTTAAATTTCTAAGGTTGTATTTTGCAGACAAAATATTTGTCAGGTTAAGCACAGCTATCTTTACATGGCACGGGATGATGACTTCTAAACTTCCTATCTCCAATTTTTTTGGCTTTTTACAATTTAGGGATTAAAAAGGATGAAAGAAGGGAGGGAAAGAATAAAATGACTATTACTTGAGAGAAAAAAGGATTGGAATCATAATTCTGTTCTTTCTGTCGGTCGGTCCGTCTTTTTCTTCCTTTTTTATTTTCTCTCTTCTGTTTTTCTTATTTTTCCTTCATTTTTTTATATTTTTATTGTATTCAAACATTCTAATAATTTTTTTAAAAAAAATTAAGCTTCTTTAGTGTAGAAATTACATCAGATTAAATGGTTAAAATCGCTGTAATAAAGAGGTATGTTCCTTTTGATGCACCAAAAAGTGAAAGATCAGTGAGATATGATTGTATCAAGCCCTTGCCTTCAAAAGCTTGTTTCTTTTTCAATATTCCCTTCTGAATTCTTTGCCAATGTATTTGGTGAGTATTACTTCTCAAGAATAACTGGTGGTGAATATTTATTTATTTATTTATTTATTTATTTATTTATTTATTTATTTATTTATTTATTTATTTATTTATTTATTATTTGAATTTCTATACCGCCCTTCTCCTTTCGGACTCAGGGCGGTGAACAGCCAGATAAAAAACATCTATACAAACATCACAGTTAAAAAATAAAGTTAAAATAATTTATAAATTTGGCCCATAATTTAAAAATTGTCAATTTAAAATAAATATTAAAATTTTAAAACTAGCCCTAAAATCAGGACAGACCGGCTAACTGAAAAAATAAGTTTTTAGGGCCCGACGAAAAATCCGGAGGTCGGAGATCACTCGTATCTCTGGGGGTAGATTGTTCCATAGGGTAGGTGCCACCACAGAGAAAGCTCTCCTCCTGGGGGTCGTCAGCCGGCACCCTCTCTGTGGGAGCGAACCGGCCGGTGGGAGGCTATTGGTGGCAGAAGGCGGTCCCGTAAGTACCCTGGCCCTAAGCCATGGAGCGCTTTAAAGGTGATCACCAACACCTTGAAGTGCACCCGGAAGTCCACCGGAAGCCAATGCAGCTCGCGCAGGAGAGGAGTCACATGGGAGCGCCCCGTTGCTCCCATAATCCCCTGCGCAGCCGCATTCTGCACCAGTTGGAGCCTCCGGGTGTACCCCAAGGGGAGCCCCATGTAGAGAGCGTTACAATAGTCCAGATGAGAAGTGACGAGTGCTTGAGTGACCGTGCGTAGGGAGTCCCGGTCCAGAAAGGGGCGCAACTGGCGTGTCAGGCGAACCTGACAAAAAGCCCCCCTGGCCACGGCCGTCATATGCCCCTCTAAAGACAGCTGCGCATCCAGGAGGACACCCAAGTTGCGGGCCCTCTCCGTGGGGGCCAATGATTCGCCCCCAATAACCAGCGATGGCGTCAGCTGGCTATACCGGGACGCCGGCAGCCACAGCCACTCGGTCTTGGAAGGGTTGAGTCGAAGCCTGTTTCTCCCCATCCAGACCCGCACGGCCTCCAGGCACTGGGACATCACGTCAAGGGCATCATTGGGATGGTCTGGGGTGGAAATGTACAGCTGAGTATCATCAGCGTACTGATGGAACTCCACCCCAAAACCACGGATGATCTCACCCAGCGGCTTCACATAAATGTTGAACAGGAGGGGCGAGAGGACTGACCCTTGCGGCACCCCACAAACAAGGCGCCTTGGGGTCGACCACTGCCCCCCTGTCAACACAGATTGCGACCGGTCGGAGAGATAGGAGGAGAACCACTGCAGAACGGTGCCCCCCACTCCCAGTCCCTCCAGCCGGCGCAACATGATACCATGGTCGATGGTATCAAAAGCCGCTGAGAGGTCTAATAGGACCAGGATAGAGGAATAACCCCTATCCCGGGCCCTCCAGAGATCATCCACCAACGCGACCAATGCCGTTTCCATGCTGTACCCAGGTCTGAAGCCGGACTGGAGCGGATCCAGATAGACAGCTTCATCCAGGTACTGGGGAAGCTGTCGCGCCACCACACTCTCAACAACCTTCGCAATAAAGCGAAGGTTGGAGACTGGACGATAGTTAGCCAAAACAGCCGGATCCAGGGATGGCTTCTTGAGGAGAGGCCTCACCACCGCCTCTTTCAAGGTGGTCGGCAGGACACCCTCGCTCAAAGAAGCGTTAATAATCCCCTGGAGCCAGCCTCGTGTAACCTCCCGGAAAGCCAGCACCAACCAGGAGGGACACGGATCCAATAAACATGTGGTTGCGTTCAGTCGTCCCAAGATCCTGTCCACGTCCTCGGGAGCCACAGGATCGAACTCCTCCCAGATAACACTCTCAAGACCTGCCTCAGTCATTTCGTCTGAACTAACCCAGTCGGCGGCCAAGTCTTCCCGAATCTGAGTTATTTTATCATCCAGATACTGTACAAAATCCTCAGCTCGGCCCTGCAAGGGGTCCTCCCGTGCTCCCAGATGGAGGAGGGAGCGGGTCACCCTAAACAGGGCGGCTGGGCGGTTATCTGATGACGCGATAAGAGCGGCAAAATAGCTAGATTTCGCCGCTTTTATCGCCACTACGTAGGTCTTAATATGAGACCTTACCAGTGTCAAGTCAGACTCGGAACGACTGGCCCTCCAACCGTTCTCTAGGCGTCTTTTCCGGCGCTTCATCTCCCTCAGCTCCTCGGAGAACCAAGGAGCTAAGTGAGTTCGGTACCGGGTCAGAGGCCGCAAAGGCACGACCCGGTCCAAAGCCCCGGCAGCTGCCCTATCCCAGGCGGCCACCAGGTCATCAGCCGAGTCATGAGCTAGATTCTCAGGAAATGGCCCAAGCTCCATCTGGAACCTATCAGAGTCCATCAGGCGCCTGGGGCGGAACCACCTGGTCGGTTCCGCCTCCCTGCGACGGGGTGCGGCGGTCAGAAAGTCAAGTCGAAGGAGCGAGTGGTCAGACCATGACAATATCTGAGACTTCATGGATATTTGAGACATCATGAATAACTTTTTTAAATGAGCCCAGCCAACCAGTCACTGAACCATTTATTTCATTGTAGTCAAAAAAAGCCATGACATGTACCAGGTTTTGACTGAAGATGGAGAATAGTAGATACATTCTCATTGAGCTCACACATCAGATTTCTTTATTGTTGCATAATAAGATTTTTTTTCAATTCCCTAATCACTATTCTTTGGAAATCAGCCAGATGGCTTACTTGATGCATTAAAATAATGAAAGACTCTTGACCAGTTTGAGAGACCAAGGTGACATGAGATTGGCTATCAGTTGCTCTCTTAGCCCCTTCACTAATTGAGATATATGTTTTCTGTCCATAAAAACTCAGCAGTTTCTTGTGGCTCAATGAATATTTTTGATCCATAGGAATATCTTGACAGGTAAAGGTAACTACCCTGTGAATGATGTGCTTCATTTTGTTCCTGATAATATTTTCTTCTATGAAATTCTATATTTTCCTCATTGTATCTTTGAAAAAAAATGATTGAATTTGTGAGGTTCTCTGTTTCCTTTTCCTACTGTTTCTCCGTTTTTGCTACCAGTGTAATATTCTTAAACTGCTCCAAGTAGCAGTTGTTTGAAACTTAGCTGGTTGGCTTTTCTCACTGATAAATTTTTAATTAAATTCATCAGAACAGGAGGTTTATAATCTATGTGATGTTTTGCACCAATATTTTATTAACCATGTTTTAGAATAGAATAACAGAGTTGGAAGGGACCTTGGAGGTCTTGCTATCAATGATCTAGTACACTGATGGTAAACCTTTTTGGCACCAAGTGGTCAAATCGGAACACACATGCGTACGTGCATGCCAGAGCCCCGGAAACTCGAAGACCACCTGACCTTCTGATTTCCAGCACATACATGCACACCAGCCAGCTGGTCTTTGCATGCACTGGAGCCCCAGAAACTCAAACCAGCCAGCCACCTGCTCTTCTGGTTTCCGGTGCACCAGCTGATCTTCGCACCAGAGCGCCAGAAACCCAAAGACCAAGTGGACAACGTGCACATGTGCACCAGCCAGATCAGCTGCTGGCATGCATGCATGTGCTGGAAAACTGACGAGCAGCTGCTGACAGCACGTGTGTCCACAGAAAGGGCTCTGCGTGCCACTTCTGCACGCATGCCATAGGTTCTCCATCACGGATCTAGTATTTCATGTTTTCTTGGTCAGCTGTGGTCATTCAATAAACAAATCATACCTTAAATTGACATCAGAATACAACCATCATTTATAATTGACATACTTCTTGCCATTTCTGTTATATGTAAGCAAAATTACTGAGGTTAAGTAGTATATTGCATATGCTTATCTAAGTATATGCATGGAATCTTCCTATTCTGTCCTGAAACCCAACCTTCCCTCTTCCCAATGATTGGAGGATCTAGGCTGGGCAAGTCAGGCCAATAGTGTATAACTATTAAGATCCCTGATAGGACATTGAACCACCTGTAGACAGGTTGATGTTGGTATTGGTATATTGATGGCCCATCAGTTCAGGACACAAGCAAAAATGTCAGTCTTGTTCAATGTAACTACATCACTAGTAAGTGTACGCTGGGCTACAGAGCATGTATAACTCCAGGTTCTGAAGACAAGTTATAATTCACTTTGTTCTGAGAATATTTTTTTAATTACTTTGCTTAGCTAATACTACTACTGTAAAACATTTTCTCTACTTAACCTATTTAGACTTCAAAAGAAATTAGCTTTTGGAATGTCTGATTATAATAATTCAAAATCCTTGCTAACTTGGAAACAAACTTCTAATTGAAAGGTGGTGATGGAGGGGAATCCATCTGTCTTTTATTTAACAGTGCGTAAACTCGAACTCTTGATTTTCCTAGCTTCATAAGTCTTGTCTCTCTTTTTTTTAAAGGAACTCTAAGCAATAAGAACAAATGAAAGAAATTGCTTGAAAGAAATAGAGATGCTTCTTCCATTCAGTTCTCCCATAATAAATAGAAGGAAATCTAGTTTAGAAACCTTCAGATACCTTTTGTTACAAATAATAGATTTAGCAGAGGGGCTACATTCAGCTATTTGTAAATGATCAAAGGAAAAATACGACTTATTCAGCACATATTTCAATAGAGAATGCTCTTTGTAAATAGTGACCTGCATGATTTTAACTGTCATGTGACTTTGCTATATTGCAATTTAAGTGCAAGTAATATCATTAATTGTACTGTTTATATAGAGATTTTAATTGTTTAAAAAGTTTGCTTCACAAGGGGCGTGCATAAATGCACCAGCGTGCCTACCGTCCCTGTCCTAATATTCCTTCTTACTCTTACTCTTTTCATGTATTCAAATGATGTTTATACTTTTACCTGTTATACCTTATATATGCTTGACAAATAAATAAATATAAATAAATAAACTTTTCAGGTTGTATTAAGATAAAGCCATCTTATCCTCACCTTTCAAAAATAGGTATGTAGAAGGGATAAAGATAACAGCACATGATTATATAGAAAACTTAAGTGCCCAGCAAATGTTTAAATATTACATGTCAGGTCTATACTTGTCTTGAATCTGTACAAAATTTGAGCTAATTATTAGATTGCATTGATGATCGTCTCCTGATACAGGATATCAGTACATTAAATTCCCATTAGCATATTTTAGTGCTTTCAGATCTTTAGCACCTGAAATAAAGTCTCAATCAATTCTGTAAAATTCATTACTTAATAAATGCGCATAGATTGTATTACATCTCTTCTTTACTTTTGACTAAAACAATTTTATTTACTAGACGTTGTGTGATTCTGCACTAGTTTACTGGCCATGGTTTAATTATGACACCGCAATTTCCTCTAAAATCATCCAATGCTGAATACATAAAATTCAGCTTTCCCTAAAGGACCTTTCCCATTGATACAAAAGAAGAATTGATGACACAAGACCATTCCTCTACAATTCCAGCAGAGGTCTTTAGGATAATAGATTTAGTCTACTAAATAATTTCTGGCTGATGGCTAGACCCAGGACATCATACAAGAGCATTGTCTTTGATTCAGGTAAAGCACCAGGGTCCCCAAAGAAATTGGCTTTCACTTTATTTAACTCTCCTCCAATGTATAAAACTGAGGATACACATTCAAGAGAAATTAATGAGGAGCATCCAATCAGAACGCCCAGATAAACTTTCTCCAACCATTCTTTCTATAGTGAATATGCACTTTAAAAAATTCCAAAAGGAGATAATATCTAGTTTAACTAGATTTGACCATTTTTATATATTTGGAATCCTGTATTTACATTTCTATTTCCCTTTACCCGATAAATATATTTTTATAACTATAGATTGGTCTGATTGGTTTTACAAAATGATTGTTAATTTAAAACTTTCCTAAATGCAAGACTGTCTGATTATGTACTTTAAGTATCTATTATGTTTCAGAATTATCACAAGGTTTTTTAAATTTCTCTGTCACTCCTTTCTGTTTTTGAGAATTGGATTAAACAAAATAGTCTTCAGTAAAAAAGAGAGTAATTTCCTATCTGGACAAACTGACAATGTCAAATGGTTCACCCTGACCTGTAGCAGCCTATTACAATTATTTAATAATTAAACAAACTTACGTGGCTGTCCTAGTCACACCCCATGACTCTGGGAGCCTTTACTTACATTAAAAATCCAAGAAATAAAAATCCCACCTCAATTTTATTACATACAAATTTTACTGAATAAAATTACGTTTTACTAGAGAATTTATTAGTTATATTTTATTAGTTATATTTCTATGCCGCCCACACTCCGAGGACTCTGGGCGGCTTACACCAAAGACAGTATACTAAATAGCATATTGCCCCCAACAATCTGGGTCCTCATTTTACCCACTTCGGAAGGATGGAAGGCTGAGTCAACCTTGAGCCGGTGAGATTTGATCCGCTGATCTGCTGAACTAGCAGGCAGCTGAAGTAGCTGCAGTACTGCACTCTAACCACTGCGCCACCTCGGCTCCTCAATGATGGTTATATCACAAATTATGTGACTGAACTGTTAGTAGAGAAAAGCTGTCTATCTTATAATAAGAGTAGCATGGTTTTGGTATAAGTTGTTCAGAATCATCACATTTAGAGTTCTTATTTTTCTGAAAAATAGATTGCTTCTTTGCTATCTTGTGAATATTTCAAGAGCTTCATTAATACTATATTTTTTTCCAGGTCTTATTTCTTTTCATAAAACCCTTAAGGCACAAAGGAATTGTCGCAAACATTGCCATGAAACCCAATCTGAAACAATGGAAACAAGTAATGCTGTTTGGAATATTTGCCTGGGGCCTCCTATTCCTATTTATCTTCATCTATTTCACAGATAGCAACACCACAGATGCAGTTCCTAGTTCCTTTTCATATGTTGAGACTAAAAGACTCTTGCCTATTCAAGGCAAACAGAGGGTTATCATGGGAGCAATTCATGACCCACCCTTCTCCGAAACAGTCAATGAGATGCTCTTCAACAAAGATGTCTTAGATTCATTCAAGTCAGAGACTGGGAATATTAAAAAGTGGACTGGCTTAGATAATAGTTTTGAAAGTGAAGAATTTTTTCCTTCTCAGTTAAGAAGAAAATCCAAAAGCAATTTTCATCAGAGGAACAGTGATTATTTATTTGCTGCTGGTCAGCTTCAGTTATCAAATAATGTTCAGCGAATAGTGAAATTAAACTCTGCACAGGGGGAGGTTCAGAAGAGGAATATTTTACAGAACAGTTGGTTCCCTCAAAAGAAGATAAAGAAAAGAGACCTAAATCACAGAAGAAGAGAAATGGTTGAAGAGTCCCATGAATGGAATGAAATTTATTCCACAATGTCAAAATCGTTCCTGTTCAGGCTTTGGAGGGGAGATGTCTCTTCTAAGATGCTGAATCCTCGCCTTCAGAAAGCAATGAAAGATTACTTGAATGCCAACAAGCATGGGGTGAAGTTCAGAGGGAAGCAAAACTCCCAACTGACTTCAGAACAACTCTTCTGTGAGCTCAAGGCACGGGTAAAGATCAGAACCATTGATGGTGAGGAAGCTCCCTTTTCAGTTCTTGGTTGGAAAAAACACGTCCCTCAAACTTCACTGAATAAATTATATCCTCGTGGATTTGGAAGCTGTGCTGTTGTTATGTCTGCTGGTGCCATACTGAACTCTTCTCTCGGGCATGAAATAGGTGGGTAAAGATGTTTAGCTTATTTGAACTCTGCTATGTAGCTGGAATCCAGATAACCACATGTGGGCTATTTCTGTACTCTTTGGCCTTTATAAGATAAGATAAAAGAAGCAATGGATTAGACCAAAGTTCATAAGAAAGCATCCTATTTTGTGTAGAGGCAACCATATTCTTTTTCTGGAATTAAACAGAACAGCATTTTGTAGCAATCTTCCCATATTGCTATTCTCCAGCAATGACACTATAGCAAGGCATACTTCTTCTGAATCAAGTAGTAGTATGCATTGTCTCCGGTTGAAGACAACAAATTTATAAGTATTATGAGAAGGGATTTTTTTTCTTCCAACACTTAGTTTCTCCTTTTTATATGATCTTTTCTATCAACTCCTACCCCCACCCCCAGCAAAAAAAAAATACTTTTGTGAATATATTTGGAGGTTTGTGGAGATTCTCAGTCATCCAGGTCATGGTTATTCCAAAGGTGCTTTTCAAAATGCAACTGGACTCGGTTTTTTCCTTGAAGACATTTTGCTTCTCATCCAAGAAGGGTCTTCAGTTCTGAACTGAAGAACCTTCTTGGATGAGAAGCAAAACATCTTTAAGGAAAAGACAAAGGAAGTCCAGTTGCCTTTTGAAAACCACCTTTGGAACAATGTGTTTGGAGAAAAAAATTGTACGTTTTGTTTTTAATATAAATTCATATTACTCATATGACCTGAATCAGTACAGAAACAATGTATATTGCATTTTTCTAAATTTTAAAATACATACAACACACATTTAAAAATCGATAGTCAACAAATATATTAAGGGTTAGGGTTTACAAAATATTTGTATTAAGACAATGCATATGTCTTACAATTTGGGGCATATTTTGCTAAGTGGTTTAGAAATAGGACAAACATACCTGGTCTTTGAAAAATTAGAAATTGAAAGAAACAAATTTTACAGATTTATGTATTTCAAGTGGAAATGTTATCAAGCCAGATTGAATACTCAGTTTATAACATTTTTGATTATATAAACGTATGAAACAGTTCGGATTTATTTTAGTTTTCTTTTTTCCCTATCAAATAATTATTCAATCTAAATAGAAATGCCACATTTAAAACTTGGTTAAGATTGGAGAGATTTATACACACACAAAATTCCATTACACTATAAACAGCTGTAACATTCCAGTAAACTAGTATAGCAGTCAGTGAGACTCAGCTTTGGATATATCATACATTTAATTACAAGCAGCACTGCAATGCCAATTAGGGCAAATTCCATTACTATATGGAAGCAGAAAAGTTTAAACAATGAATTAACTATAGTAACAGATTTTATGAAAAGGCTAAATCATACATTTAACCTTGTTTCCCACCAGATGTTGAATGGCAACTATCAGCATTCTTTACCATTGGTTGATTGGGGCTGCCAGATATTAAAGAACAGCAACATCTGGAGACCCCAGGCAGTACTGTGCCCAGGCAGTGGTGTTCCTAGACAAGTGAATCATTTGAAAGTATGAAAGGACATTAAGGTTAAATAGTTTTAACCCTCTATATGAAATTTCAATAAAAGTATCAGTAAATATAATATATTCATTGTGATTAGTGTTAATACAACAATTCGTTAGGTATTCTATTATCATTAACTGTCAGTACATGAATTTGAGTCATGAACAAAATAGTCATTTCTTTGCATATAATATACTTAAAAAGAAACTTATAAAAGTTCTCTTTTAAATTGTAATGTAATGTAAATTTCAGTCCTTTCATTTTCCCATTTATTCTTTGGTATAACATAACCAAAGGTTTTAGCCATTTTCTCTCTTTCGCTTCTTCTTTTTCTGTCTCAAATTGAAATAAAAAACATACGTTTTTATCAATTACATGTTCATCATTATCACATAATTCAATTTCAAATTCTGCCGTATGTTCTTCAATTCCAAATGTCCTGTTATCTTCTTTAAATCTTTCTGTCAGCTATACAAATGAGAACCATTGAAACGTTTCTCAGTCAGTTGGTCTTTTGACTTCATCTTATAGTCTTCATATTCTTGTTTTAACAATTCACAATATAATATATTCCAAAAGATGATTCAACATGTTTTCCTTGGTTAATGTATTGGTCAGGGAGTAATGCACTCAAAGATTATTAAAGGAAATTTGATTTTTTTTCAGCATTTTTACCTCTTACAAGTATCAATGTTATGAATAGATTAAGACCTTTATAGTCCGCTATCCTATTTTACAGAATGGCCCTACAGACTTCTCTCTGGGAAGCCCACAGACAATGGCATGCTCTGTTTTCTGCCGTTGATAGATCATTGGACAGCCTTATAGTTCTCCAGATCAATAGGCACTAACTGACCTGTTGTTCATAATCGTAAATTTTAAAGCAATTACATATTCATCATTGATAGTATGATAGTAATATAAACGTGTAGTATTTTTTATTAATTTTTAAATCCCAATGGATAAATGAGCTGTATGCTTTAGTGAAGTTAGATTTCAACATTGTTGAATTTTCCAGTGCAAAAAAACCCCCAGGATGAGCCAACAGTTTCTTGGATTTAATTCTCAGGATGGCACTCTACTTTTATCTGTGGAGATTCTCAGTCATCCAGGTCACAGTTCTTTCAAAGATGCATTTTTCTCCAAAAGGCAACTGAGTACAAGCCTTGGTAGTACAGTGGCCTAAGGCACCCTGTTATTAAGCTGGTTATTAAGACCAGTTGCCTGCAATTACTGCAGGTTCGAATCTCGCCAAGGCTCAAGGTTGACTCAGCCTTCCATCCTTTCTAAGGTAGGTAAATTGAGGACCCAGTTTGTGGGGGCAATAAGCTGACTTTGTATAAATATACAAAAAGAATGAAGGCTATTGCTTAGCGCATGTAAGCCGCCCTGAGTCTCCGGAGAAGGGCGGCATATAAATCAAATTAAAAAAAAATTAAGAAAACCAAAAAAACCCTGTTTTTTTCCTTGAGGAGGAAAATGTTTTGCTTCTCATTCAAGAAGCTCCATCCCTACCATCAGAACTGATTAAGCTTCTTGGATGACAAGCAAAATGTTTTCTTCTTCTTCCTCAAGGAAAAACCAGTTCAGTTACCTTTTGAAGAAAAAAAAAACACCTTTGAGAGTTTCTCCCAATAAGAAATCCAAGAATTAGAGTGCCTAAATTAAAGCCTATAATAGGCAGAATTATACAGTAATAATACAGAATCATACATATCATACAGTAATAATAAGCATCTAAAGTAGCAAAAACTGCCTCCCTTCCCCTCCATTTTGGTACTCCTCTCCAGTTTTCAAAATGGCTACGGGTTTGGTTGGATTTGTTTTTACTGAATTGTATCTTTTTTTATATAGAAAGCTAAGTGTTGAAAAAATGTTAATTAGCTAACATCAGAAGTTGAGAGATGAAAAAGTAATGAATTAATTCCCCTGACTAATAAACTCATGTGGCCACAGAAACATGTTTTCTCTTGACATCTACAAGACAAACTCTTAAGCAACATTTCATGTGTAACCTCAGTAAGACACTTCATCCTGTACTTGAGACATGCAAAATACTCTAAGTGCAAAATAAATTATGCAGAACTAAAATATAAACAGTTTTCTTTAGGGATAATGCAAATCCATGTCTGAATCCACTAAGAAGTATGCAATATTTGAAGTCTTCTAAATCATGTGGTGCAGACAGTTTTCCATTCACCCCTCACTACATGTTCTTCAGAGAGAGAGAAGAGTTTCTTATTATTAACTCTCACAAATATTAAATTGTCCTATGGCAGTGATAGCTAATCTTTTTGCCATCGTGTGCCAAAAGTGGGGGGAGTGTGGGAGGGGTCACTCACGCACATGCCCACACCCATAATTCTATGCTCCGTGCATGCGTGCCAACCCCCCACACTCCCCCCTCTTTTGCCATGTGATGGCAAGGTAGGCCTGTTTTTCACTCTCCCCTAGAGCCTTTCCAGGAGGCTGGGGAGGGTGAAAATGGCCTCCCCCACCCCGGAGGCCCTCCAGAGGCTGGAAATGGCCCATTTGCCAATTTCCGGTCCTACCGGAAGGCCCATTTTTCACTCTCCCCAGACACCAGAGTCTTTCTAGGAGGCTGGGGAGGGTAAAAACAGCTATCCCCACCCGCCTGGAGGCCCTCCAGAAGCTGAAAGCAGCCTTTTTCCTGACTTCCAATGGGCCCCAAAAGCCCGAAAATTAGCTGGCCAGCACGCGCATGCACACCGGAGCTGAGCTCGCGTGCTCACCGATATGGCTCCATAGGTTGCCATAGGTTCGCCATCACGGTCCTATGGGTACTTAAATACATTTTCTTATTTTTACTTTAAATATCCTTCTTTATCATTACTTGTTATTCTTTTCTCAAAAACTAAAATGTTTGTGAGCATTGAAAGTGCTATCATTATCCAGTTACTTCAGTAGGCATCTCTGCTTAGCATAAGAACCATGCTGTCCTAGCACTAAAATTTGAAAGTGGGTAATGTCAAATATTAAGGGAAGTCCTACTGGTTTGAAAACTTCTGTTGTAAAAAAGCTTAACCGTTTTCCCCTTTTCTCACAGTATGAGAAAATAAAACAATTCAAGTTAATAGATTTTTTTTTCAATGGTAGTTGCTTAGTGTCTCATTTTTATCTCCCTACTCTTTGAAGATTCACTGAATATACGTTAATTAAAGCATTTTCTAAGCCAAGTTTAGTTTTAAGGCTTTTGAGAAAACAATGACCTTTATTATATAAATACACGTACCACTTTTTCTAATAATCTTTGTCATTTAAACAGAATTAACAGTTTTGTCTCAAGCATAACCTTCCTGGAATCTTTCTTTCTATTTAATATGTTCACTACATTGTGACTCATCCTTTATTGAAAATGTTTCTCTTGCATCTGTGGTGATACACATTTCCCTCTCTTCAAAATATTCATTAAACATCCTTATATATATGCAAATAAAGATACCAACTTGCATATGGAGGAGACCATCTTGAATAATACTTGGCTGAAAAAATTCCTTCCAATTTCCTGAAAGTTTTCTTCCTCTGGGGGAAAAAAACCCTTCTGTTTTGTATCTCACTCTCAGATGCAGGAGAATTTATTTTAGTGATGCTTATGAGGTTTGTTTATTTTTGTGAAGCAGTGGAAGGCACTGCATATCATCCTGTATCTCGTTTATCATTCTGTGGCCCCTTGACTGTCCTACTTGATCTGAGGAATCCCCATACGGGGAGTTGCCTCATAATGTCTTTCTCTGAGATGTTTTTGAAACATGGGGATCAGAGAGGCTGCAAACTACAGAAGAGATCATTTAGCATGAAAACAGGACATTCCAACACAACTTCAAAAGCAATTTCTTTCCCATTAATTTAGTAAAATTACAGATAGTTCTCAGTGACAGTTGGGAACAGAATTTTCATTGCTAAGCAAGATGTTTATTAAGGGAATTGTACCCAATTTTACATCCTTTTTTTGCTACAAGAAAATCACTGTAGCTGTTAAGTGAATCACTCAGTCGTTAAGTGGATCTGAATCATACATGCCTCTTATCAATTTTGATCACATGACTGGGGATTCTGCAGCGGTGATAAACTTGAGTTGTAAGTCACTTTTTTCAGTGCCATTGTACATTTCAATAGTCACTAAATGAACAATGGTAAATCGAGGACTAGCTGTAGTAAACATATTTCTAATAAAGCTTAACCAAAGTAATATCTGAAAAATAGGCATAGTATGGATAACACCTAGTCTTAATCTAAAATAAACAAATATGATTGGAAGTGTATATCTTGATGTGGTTATTTCCCCATTATTGCAAATGCATGTATTCACTGTGGAATACATGTGTTCTATTTTTGTAGTTGTTTTACTATGCCTGCTTGGCTTCTTATGGGATCTGTGGATACAGGAAGCTTCCAGTCAGATTTTCCTGTTGCACTTATCATGAGCTAAATATGTGTGTATATGAAGCAACAATAATTTTGCAAAGAAATTTTAATTATGAAACTCACATTATCATATCTAATTCATTGCAACCCATATTATTCTGTTCTCTTCTTCTGTTTTGGTAGAGTCCTAACATTACTTCATTTATAGAAAGTTACATTCTCACTGTTCTCTTCCCCCCATCACCACCCCATAGCCCACTTGCCTGTCCACCCCCTTCTCTCTCTTAAAATAGTGTTCTGTCATTCCAGACCTAATGTTTCACCCCTTATTATCTGCTCTGGAGAGTTTCACTTATATACCTCCAGGCTGGTGATGACAGCAACAATAATAGTAGTGCATATAATTTTATCTGCCATGTTTCAGACGTTTAATATACATTTGTGATATATTTATCTCAGCAGATAATGAGATAAGCTGCAAAATATTTAAGATGGATTCTTCTAATGGCAATCCATACAATACTCACTTCTTTCATATTTCTCTTTTCTTCCCGAACTATCACCCCTTTTATTCCTTTGTTGGCTTAATTCTTTGCTGGTTTTTTTTACATTGAGGCCACTATTCATTTCTTTTCTCCTTTAGTTACTGAGAAAGGAATGCACAGAGGAAAAAGACAAATGTTTTATTATTTAGTGCATGTATATTTTATCTTCCTGCCCATATGTATCTTCCTTCTGCTAATGCTCACTTTAATTTTATTGCTTATTTAAGGTATCCTTGCTTTATATCACATCAGATCTCATGGGACTTGCTGTCATAGTCAGGTTCAAACCTTACAGTTTTAATATGCAATTTTGTACCATATTTATGTTGGTACTTATAAGAAAATGCCCCCTTCTTTACTAATCTACTTTTTTTTCCACTTTTTGTGGGAGAGGAAAGACGAACAATAGGTGACAAAACATGAAAGAAAGGGCATAAAAGTGGAAAATGCTAGCATCTGAACCTCCTATAAAATGCCATGAATGAGACAGCATGATGATAGAACAAAAAGCTTTTTGGAAAACTACTTGTATCTCACAATGGAACTGTAAGCCCTTCAAAGTAGTCCAGGCAAGAAACCAGAAACATTAGTACTAACCCTACTACCTTACTATTGCCCTGACTTTGACTCTTTCTATTCCTGTCTCCCAATTATAGGAACATTCTTGCTCCTGACAGCTACATTACATTGATTGGGTGCCATCAAGCCAGTGACAACTCTTGGTGATCACATTCATTTTTCTCAAGAAGAATCTGATCCCAGCTTGGCCTTTTAGTTGTTACAATGGTGCACTCATTGTTGTAATCAAGGCAACCCAACTGCTTGCTTCCTTCTCTTTCCTTCAATCTTTCCCAGTGTTACAGAACTTTCAGATACTATTCAATCTAGCCAATACCTACCATATAGAATTCCAGGGCTTATCAATGCAGTATAGAATTGTTTCACAGCAGAATGGCAAAATATTGTATGAATAACTGAACTGTGTCTGATGAGGAAATAAACATTGCCAGGATATATTCACACTCTCTCATAATTTAAATGTTGGCATAGTAATCCAAGACACAGCAAAATGTATTTGAAGATAAATATACAAAATGTATAAAAATACCCAAAGTATATAAACTTCAGGAATTGCATTACAACTGAGTATTTCTTCAGAGCATAACTTTTAAAACAATAGTAAAAAAAAAAAAAGGAAATAATAAGTGTAACTAATTCTGTAACTAGGTATTTGCATTTATTGTTTCTTTGTGAAAAGAATTATATATAACAATAGAACCATATTTACATGGATTATTAATTTTTCTGTTCTAATTTAAAAAGCTTAATGAAATTTCTGTTCACAAAGACTGTTCACATTTCCATACTAATTTTAAAAGCTTAAATATTTGTCTTGGTTTAGACTGTTCTTTGTACTAAGTCTTGAGTGAATTTTGAGTGATTCTAGGTAGCAGCAAATATTTCTCTTTCTGGGCACAAAGAGAACATATCTGCTGTGAGCTCCATGTAGGTGTCAGGAAGGGCATCCGACCAATAAAGCTCAGCTCCATTCAGTTGCCTTGACTCCATCCTGATGGGTCGTTAAAAGAAAAAAAATGAGAATATAGTAGAAAATATTTGTGAATAAAACCTGCAGATCAAGCATGTATACTAGAATCCATTTAGAATATAGTGGAATCTACTTTTAAGTAAGCATCTGTATAATTGCACATGTTTAAAAACCCAAATAAAAGTAACTTTTTTCACACTAGATTCTCATGATGCAGTTCTGCGATTCAATTCTGCTCCAACAAAAGGTTATGAAAAAGATGTTGGAAATAAAACTACAATGCGCATCATTAACTCCCAGGTAAATCTGTTGAAGATCCAAATGTATATTATTGTCTCGGAGATATTGACCTTTTGTAAGCAATATGAAACTTAATAAATACATTTCTAAAAGTTTATATGTATGTATCTATCTATCACCATCCACATACTCTACAGAATCTCTTTAACCACTTACAATGTATAATCTAAGTTATTAGGTTCTACTATTCGAATAAACTCATATTTTATTTAGTAATCAAAATGAGTTGCTGCTCTTAGATAGTTGATAATCATCAACCAGCATATCTATTAGCTTCAGTGTAAAATTCTGTTACTGCAGGATTGTAAATAATAAACTTCTAGCTTCATAATACAGTAGGTAGGGAAAAAAATAATTTTATATCCTAGGGATCACATAAAAAGACCGAAGAGGAAAATAAACAGGAAAGCCAGACTCAGTGGCTTTGTTGATTCGTCTGTCCCTATCATCTTTATTATTTCATTCTTTATAAATTATATCTTAAATAGACAACTTCATTTTTTCTGCATTTTAAATGTATAAATTTATGCTACCTAGGCAAATAATCAGGGCAGATCTTTTGGATTGTATAATTTTCCAGATATATAATTCTTATCTTTAAACATGCATGTAAAAGTGGTTTGGAGAAAGATATTTTAAATTAGTTAGAAAGATATTTTGTGCAAAGTAAATCTGAATTTTTGAAATTTAAAAATGCCATAGAATGTGGAAATTGGAATGAAATGGATATAGATTTTAGTACATATTGTACTGGCATTAAATATTCAGACTGTTACACCGTAAGAACTCACAGGAACTAGATAAAATAGAGATGACATAAACCAGCAAAGTTGTAGAGAATGGAATGAAGCTAAGAGCTGTAAGTGATTAGAGATTCATGATCAAACAAAATGAATACTCCTTTTTAAAAACCTGCAGCACCCTCTTGTGGCAGCTACATTATTCACTTCAAAACAAACTTCTATTTGTATGCATTTTGAATTTTATATTTCTTAACTATGACTTGCAAGCTAATAAATTCCCTACTCCTCAGGCCAAAATTATTTCTTAAATACTTGTTGGAAAATATTTCATGCCTGCAGTATCCATGTATATGCTGAAAAATGACTTTACGGGTTTTTTTGCATGGGATCTCATCACCCTTGAGCATACAAGTTGTCCTCGCTTACCAACCACAATGGGGATTGGCAACAACATCACTAAGTGCTACTGTCGCTAAGAGAAACATTGCACGCTGCTCTTACAACATTACTTTTGCTTCCGTAGTTAGGCAAATCATCACAGTCATTAAAGGGGCATCAATGACTGCCACTTCTTTTTGACTCCGCTTGTTAGAAACAGGTTGTGAAGCATATAGCGATCATGTGACTGCAGGATGCTGCAACAGTTGTAAACATATCTCCAGCTGTTGTAGTTTAATAGTGACAATTACTGATTGAAACCTACACAGAAAAATAAAAAAACTGGTATGCTTCTGTGTAGACAGAAGCATGCTCTTTGGCAGAGCCATTCTCTCTTATTACTTTCTTCCTCGAAAGTGAAAAGAGAACACTTACCTTCTCTACAATGGTATTCTACATATTGAGTGTGCAAGGGTACTTTTCGTTTCTTTTCAATAGTGGGAGTGGGCATTTAAACCTGATGACAGAAGGATTGGGGGTGGTTTAAAGCTAATTTTTAAGCGAAACTGTCAGATAATGGTAAGAACAAAGAAGGGAAATAAAGTTTGGAATATTTTTAGTAGATACGTGTTTCTTTGCATTTAACAGATTGTTACTAATCCTAATTATCATTTCGTCGGTAACTCCTTATATAAAGATGTTATTTTAGTGGCTTGGGATCCTGCTCCTTATTCTTCAAATTTGGATAAGGTAAGTCATAAATTATTGTGTTGACACCACTGTGTACTTTCTTTATTCAAAAGAAATGAGCTTCACAGTCTTCCTCAGTTTTTCTTTGCCAAAACTGAATCTGTGATAGGAATTGTTAAACCATTTACGGGATATAGATTTGAATGTTGAAAAGCAATGTTGTTTTTCATATATCATTGAAATGTATTCGCAAAGCAGAAAATGACTAACCCAAAGATCTTGTCAGTACATAGTTGGACTTTAGCCATTTTTAAATATCTAGCTTTGGGGAGTTCTCTGTATTTCCATTTTTTAAAAATGTTTTCTGATTCATACGTGCACACATCTATGAACATTTTCTATGTATCCCACTATTCTTTTTCAAGATAAGCAAAGTTTTAGAAAAACAGCAATAGTAAGCAAAAGAAAGAAAGAAATGAAATAGTAGATAGCAAAAAAGGCATGATAATGAATCATTCACTATTTTATCAAACTTGTTTCCACCCTGCTTCACCCTCTGCCTTGTGTTTCTTTAAACTTTTCCCTTTTATAGGATATCAATTCAGCCACAACTTTCTTGAACTTTTCTTTCCTTTCAGTCCATGTATTTTTCCTTCATGTATGTCTTTTGCAGTTCAGCTCACTTCATTCATTTTATTTGCCCAAACCTCTCATCATACTTTTTTCTGTACTAATTGTCAACTCTTGTATTTGGTCTGCATTCATTCAGCAACTGTTCAAAGTTGTGACAACGCTGAACGAGTGATACTTATGATTGGCCCTCAAAGTTTTAGCCATTGCAGCACACCCGTGGAGTGTGACTGCATTCAGGTGCTTGGCAACTGACTCACACTTCCAAATGTTGCAGAGTCCTGCAGACGTGTGCACAAGCAAAGTCAATGGAGAAGCTGGCAGGGAAGATCATAAGTCACTCCTGTCCCTTTTTCTCACAAGGAGCCTGATGCAGAGCACGAGATCCCAGGAATCTCCTACTCCTTAGTACATTCATGCCAGACATACCCTCCCAGCCATATTGCATAAAGCTCACATGTGCTCGCATCTCCTTCCCAACTCAGCTTACTCAATAGGACTCACTCACCCACTGGCCTGCTCGCGAGCCACTCGGGGCGTGTAACTTCCTGATATCAACTTTATTGATCTTGCTTGTTGAAATCTTGCAGGAAGACACATGTCCAATCACGTGAAGACCTTGCTTAACAAGAGGATTGGCGACTGCACCAATTGATAAGCAATATTGTCATGTGACATCATGCTTTATGACTCCGTCTCTTAACAATGGAAATTCTAGTCCCACTTACCGTTTAAACAAGGACTACCTGAAAATGCTGCATTTGGGATTGCTGTTTGCTGAAACTATAAATATGAAAAGTAATTTGTCATATCCGGGTACTTTTCTGTCTTACCCGCTTACATGATATCATTACAAAATCAAATAACGGAATCTTGCATCAAGAGAGAATAAAATATTATATTATTGCTGTAAAGTACAGCCTCAAATTTTGTCAGCATTTTCTTAAAGTCATAAAACCATAGGGCTGGTAGAGAACTCAAAAGTCTTCTAATCCAACCCCCTGCTCAAGGCAGGAGCTTTATACCATCTCAGTCAAAGGGTTTATTTATATTCTAGAATTATCTGGAAAGTATATCAAAATCTCTGTTCTAAAATATAGGTAGTCCTAATTTAATTACCACAATCGAACACAATTTTTTTTGTCATAATTTTTTATAGTTATTGAGTTGCCACATGACCTATTTTGTGACCATTTTTACAATGGTCATAAAGTGAGTGACTATGTCATTAAGCAAATGTGTGGTTATTAAGCAAACCATGTGGTCATTAAGTAAATTCATTCTGAATGAATGGAACACTGGCAAAAACATTGTCAATCATAGTCACATGACTATAGGATCCTGCATCCTGTGCTAAATTCAATCAAGTAGCCAAGTGCCCAAAATGCCACCAGGCAGCCCTATGGAGGCTATGTGGCTGTTATAATTTTGAGGATGGGTCATAAGTAACTTTGGGGGGGGGGTGTCATATATAATTTTGAACGGTCATTAAGTGAGGACTATTGGTAGTTAATAATGATTAAAATAGTGATAGCTTTTTAAGTCAAAGATGTAGGCTTCTGCTGTGCTATACACCAAGATGCATTCATGTTTACAATGATAACAATGTGATACCTTAGATAATTTTTGGTGTATGCTAAGCATTCTAAGAATTTTTTTATTTCCCTGCTAGTGGTATAAGAATCCAGACTACAACTTGTTTACTCCATACGTACAGCATCGCAGTAAGAATCCAAACCAGCCATTCTACATTCTTCATCCAAAATTTATATGGCAGCTCTGGGATATTATTCAGGAGAACACTAAAGAGAAAATACAACCCAACCCTCCTTCGTCAGGTTTCATTGGTAGGTATGGCCAATGGTAGATTTTCTCATGAGTTGTGTCTGTGTAAATAATTATTTATATAATAAAACTTGAAAACTTGAAAATCAAAATGGTAAAAAAAAATTACAGAAACTGATGGAAAGCATGTTGTTTAGTAGTCATATCAACTGCTCTTATTTCCTAATTTTTCAACTGCTCTTATTTCCTAATTTTTCAACTGCTCTTATTTCCTAATTTTTTCAGGACACCTGGAATTTCTGAAAAAAATCATTTATTATTGAAATGTATGCCACAACTTTTGTCTATGGTGGATAAGAAGCTTTTACTTGGTTTCTTACAAAGATAAAATATAAAATTAATGAATAATGACTAAAGTGATAAATCATCTTACCAGGTCACAGTTCAACTCTAGATATGAAAGTATTTCAAGCTATGGCTTGCTGGCATTTGGGAATTAATTGAATATTTTAGCTTAAGTGGCTGAAATTATAAATAAATTTGCATAAAGATGTTTCAGTGATATTTGCATAAACATCAAAGAATTTATGAAACATAATGCCACAATTCAGAGCATACAGATAGTGTCTATTTTCTAATATAACAAGGTCATCCAGCTGGCTTTATGCCAAAGGCAGGACTTGAACTGGGACTTGAACCTCCCTGTTTCTAGCCAGGTGTCTTAACAACAGCATCAGACTGGCTCTCTTGCTATTAGTTGGGTCATCTGTTTACATAGTCTTATTTTCTCACTGTATTCTGTGACGTACATTGCTAGAGCCTGCAGATCACTAACGGTGTCATTAGGATAGTACAGATAGATTATTGTTTCTTCCTCTAATTTTAAACCCACAATCATCTTTGAATCATGCTTTCTTCAATATATATTCAGCATATAGGTTGATTAAATAAGGAAAGGGTATACAACTTTACCAATGTGAAGCCAATCTATGCCGTGGTAGTGCAGTGGTTAGAATGCAGTATTGCAGGCTAATTCTGCTGACTGCCAGGTGCACGTTTCTCACCGGCTCAAGGTTAACTCAGCCTTCCATTCTTCCGAGGTCAGTAAATGAGGACCCAGATTGTTGGGGGCAATATGCTGACTCTGTAAACCACTTAGAGAGGGCTGTAAAGCACTGTGAAGCAGAATATAAGTCTAAGTGCTATTGCTATTCTGTCAAGACTGTGGCTTCTTGTCTAGTGTATAGGTTTTGTAAGAGGACAATGAAATATTCTGGCATTCCCATTTTTCTAAGCATATTTCAAAGTTCGACATGATCAATGCAATCAAAGGCCTTTTTTAATGTAATTGTGCACATATTGATTTATTTTTGGTATTTTTGGGGTTTTTCAATTATCCAGAATCTACCAGCAATAATGTTTCTTGTTCCTGGATATTTTTCAAAGCAACTTGATGATTTGGTTTTCTCTCTTATCACATAGGGCTCCAATCTTTATTGCATCATCCTACACATTATTTTGTTAGAATGTGAAGTTAAGGACATACCTTGCAGGACAGTCTGCTTTCTTCGGTATTTGTGTGTAGGCTGAACTATTCCAGTCTATTAGCCACTGTGTCATTCTCCAGATTGGCTGGCACAGTTTAGTTAGAATCTTTACTGATTCTTCTTTTGTAGCTTACATATTTCTATAAATATATCATCAATACTTTTAGCCTTCCAAATTGGCAATGAAGACTCCTAATTTGACTTCATCGTCTAGTACTAGAAATTCTTATAAATAGGTATTCTTATAAATCTCTATTATGCAGAATTTCAGAATACTATCTTTGGTTGCTCTGCTTGGAGTCAGTTAAATCTTTTAGTATACAAATTTGAAGTTGGAAACAAAGAGTTCAAAAATATTTTTGGAAGATTTTTTTGTTTTCATGTTAGTTCCCAGGTTTTTTAACATTTTCATTGAAATACTCTTTTTTTTAGCAGCTTACTGAAATTCCTGAGATCTTTGTCTTTTTTGGCATTAGGTTTTCTGGGGGTAGAGGTTCATTTTCTGAGCTTGTGAGTTGGTTTCCGAGCATTTTGTTACCAGGCTAGGTAACAGCTTTAGTGGAATTTAGGGATGGGATAAAGATGAACAAATAGAGGGGTGATGTAGTACACAAAATAGCTAAATGCTGGCAATACTACTTGCAGCCTTTTGAGAGATTGAGAGACATATACATTCTAGCAATCAGTTCAGAAATAAATTGATATATAATTTGAGCTCCATTTGCACCAGATTAAAATATTGACATCACTATGTTTAAAAAAAGGTTTTGATTGCAAATCTGCTAAGAAACATGAAGGCGAAGACTCTCCATTTTACTTAGCTATGATAGATACATGTATCTATCACATGTATCTTCAAGATACAATATTCCTCTCAATGCCAACAAGTGGGAGAAAAGCCATTCTATTCATGTCTGGCTTTGGGCTGTGACCACTCGTGGGAAGTGACTGTTGAATTACACAGGCTTTGGCTGTCATCCAGAAGGGAAGTGGTTTTGTCCTTAAACAAATCCAGACACAGAAAGATTTGCAGCACTTTAGAGGCAAAGAAATGAAACAAGCAGGGATGTAAATCCAGCCTCTGTCAGAAACACCATAAAGCAACTGCTTCCAAATATTCTGATAGGTGCTTTGTATGTACCCATGCATGTTTGAAATCAATTTCTTATTTTGGTCTGAAAATACTGTTCAGCCCTGTTGAACAGAAATACTACCTCAATGATTGCAATGAAGTTTTCAGTTATTATTATGGATTTCTAACTTGGGGCCCATATAATTCACAAATTAAGATTATAAATATGTGATTTTTACTACTTACTGTGTATTTGACCAGAATGAAATAAAAGACATTAATCCCATATTTTAAAAGAAAGGAGCAAGTATTGCTGATCCTTGTTTTATAAGTTTCAGATATATTTTGTTTTAAATATTTGAGGAAAAAATCAACACCTTCAACATTAAGGAAATACCGTCTGGATTCCCATACTATCCTTTGAAGTAGAGGCTGGGAATTTTTTTCATTACAGATGTTGCTAAACCACAATTCCGAGCATCCTTCCCTAGTTAGGCTGCTAAGAGTTAACAGTTTAGAACATGTGAAGGATCACAGAGTTCTGTCTTTGCGTTACATATCCATTGCAATATTTCCAGGGGTGAAATGCTCCCAGTTCGGACCGGATCACTCAATCCGGTAGTGATGGAGGTGGGTGGTTCGGAGAACCGGTAGCAAAAATCCCTGCCGCCCCCCCCTCCCCCCGCCCAGCTGAGCCGCACAATCATCAGAGGCTTTCTTTTTACTTTTAAAAGCATTTTTTTCTACAACCTCTTCAGCCGAAAAAAATGCTTTTAAAAGTAAAAAAAAAGCCTCTGATGATCGCGTGGTTCAGCTGGGATCCTCAAAGGCTTTTAAAAGAAAAAAACCCATTTTTTCTTTTAAATGCCTCTGACGATCCAAGCTGAGTTGCCTGATCGTCAGAGGCATTTATTTATTTATTTATTTATTTATTTATTTATTTATTTATTTATTTATTTATTTATTTATTTTTATACCGCCCTTCTCCCGCAGGACTCAGGGCAGTGCACACCCAAAATAAAACATAGTATACAAAATTTAAAAACAATTTAAAAACAATTAAATAATTTTGGCCCAAATAATTTAAAACAACCCAGATTAAAACCGAATCAATTAAAACTGAGAGGATGAGATCAAGCCAGCCCGGCTAGATGGAATAAGTGTGTTTTCAGGGCCCGACAAAAAGTCTGGAGGTCTGATATCGTGCGTATCTCAGGGGGTAGGTCATTCCAGAGGGCTGGTGCCGCCACAGAGAAGGCTCTCCCCCTGGGGGTCCCCAGCCGGCACTGTCTGGCTGACGGCACCCTGAGGAGGCCCTCTCTGTGCGAGCGAACCGGATTTAAAAGAAACAAAGTCTCTGCCAATCAGGCAACTCAGCTGGGATCGTCAGAGCCTTTTGAAAGCATTTTGTAGAAATGTAGAAAAAATGGTTTTAAAAGTAAAAAAAAAAATTGGCCACACCCATCCAGTCACATTACCCCCCCCAACTAGCCACGCCCACAGAACCGGTAGTAACAAATTTTAGATTTCACCAATTGTTATTTATTTGAGCGATAATGATTACCTGGTAAAATAGTCTATTACTGAGTACTGTGATTGCAGAACTAAACATTAAAGAAACTTTTTTAAAAAAATAGTTACTAATGAGTACGAGTATGAAATTGGAATAGGCTGTAGTATAAATTGCTTTTTGGCTTTGTTTTTAGTTTCTGCAGTAACAGCATTCATAGCTTGGAAGTGAGGCAAAGCATATTTTATAATATTATGTAGAAAACACATTTACAATGTGTAATTTCTTTTTTATTATTATTAAACTTATATAGCCACTCATCTTACAATGTTGACAATTTTTATTTTTAGAGTTATCTTCATCTAGAGACTGTATATGTTTATAAAAAAATTACCTTTTATGATAAAGTATTCAGAGCTTTTGCATCTATTGTAAAATGGCATATTTGAGTTTGAGTTTAAAAGGAAAACAACTTTATGGCTTTACTATATGTAAATATTAGAACATTGTCTTTTGCCAACTCTGTAGAACAGGAAGAACAGGAACAATATATTTTTTTCCAACAAAGGAATAAATTATTTTAAATAGATATTAAATTTTCAGTTGATTAAACTGCACTGAGCAGTGAGCATTAAAATATTTGCAAATGTGGTATTGTAGGCATTAAAGTATTAGAAATTATATTGCTACTTTCTATTTTGCAAAAGGGAGAGTTTGGATAGCTCAGGTCCAAGAAAATTAATAGTTCTTACATAATAATAATAATAATAATAATAATAATAATAATAATAATAATAATAATAATAATAATAATAATAATAATAATAATAATTTGCTAATTATTTAATTAGCAATAATTAAATAGCAATAATTTGCTATGAGTGTTATGCTACACTCCATACATATTTTCTGAGGGAGAGAGAATCTGCCTGAAAATATTCAATTGCCACACACACACGATAAAGGAATCACATGGCACACTTTGAAAGGCTATCTTAGCCCAAACAGGATCATCTGCATGCTTAACAGGTGGCTTCAATTTAACAACTTCCAGTGATGGGAGTCTACTGATTTCTTTTGCTATATTGCATATTGAATCAGTATAGGAACAAGATGCAAAACATTTCAGTAATCACCTCAGTCCATATCAGAAAAGCAGCTCTCTTCTTCCTCTTCTCATCTGGAAGAGATTCTTTGTGATGACTAAGAAGGTCAGAGGCTCAGGCCTATTATTGTGCTATCAGTGAGAAAGAAGCAGCCTTCAGAGACTCCTTCTCATAATTTGGGCTTCTGGGACTGAACCTTCAGCGCATAAAGACTTCCTTGTGAAGTTTTTCCTCTCTTTATTTTTAACATACAGTAGCTAGGAGAGCCTTGGTTTCTCTTCCAGCAATGCAAGGCTAATAGCATTTACATAAGTAGATACATGAGCGTGCACTCCCCCATAACTTTGTCTTACAGCTCTGATGATATTGTATGCAGTAAAAAGGCGAAAATCACTTTGAAGCTCTAATTACAAAACTGAGGAAAGAATTGAAATCCAGAAAGGGGTTTCTTAAACCAGCTTCATTTCTAGCTAGTTTGCACACGGCATTCAAGCATCTTAAGTCTGCAGTGTAAAAGACCCTGTAAACAAAAGAAATGCCTTTCTGCGGCCTCCAGATATTTTCAGACTATCATGTTGCTCCCTGAATCTCCCACAAGGGCATCTCAGCCAATCTACAGCCTTGGCAACAAAATCTGACCCTGAAACATTGTCATCATAAGGTAGATAGGCTAATTAAAGCAAGATTCAGATAGTCCTCAGAGATCCTCTAGCCAACTTTCTTATCTAAGCAGGGCTTTTGCAATGTTTAATCTGTCATAGCCATCATTCCTTGGAACATAAAGAAGAACCAAGAAAGCCTTGGAAGTCAATCTATTCATCTAGAGTTACATCCCAAGAAGCAAAAAGAATTGACTCATCTGAGTATGGAACCTGCAATCCCAGGGTTTTTTTTATATCAACATTATAACCAAGCCTGTCTTGGTAAGAGAACCAAGAATTTGGGAGGCACACAAGCATAATTTTCCAAACAGACATTCCCAGAAAATTCTTTATTGAATCACTATTGCCTTCATTCTGGATGAATGAATGATCTGGGCTTCTTTGGCAATTAGTTAGCCAAGAAGAGATTACTGGACTAGATGGGCCAGAGGTTTGATCAGAAGGGCACTTCCGAAGTTCTAAGCTGTCAGAAAGTAGATATGCCCAGTAGCTGAGCTGCTACAAAAAGGAGCAGCTGTCAACAAGTTGCATTCACCATCAGCAAATTATTATTCTTCAAATATATTTATTTGTCAGCATTCAACTAGGGAGTTCAATATGTGTATATGTTGTTTTTATGCACTTTTTAATGTCTTGTTTAGCTTTGCTTTGTTTTTACATTTTTTTCTCTTTTTTTGAGTTTATATTTTAATTTTGTGAATAAAAATTTAAAAATATTGAAAGAAAAAGGAGCAGTTAACAAGTTGCATTCACTGTCAGCAAATGTTGCGACATTCTTAAAGAAAAGACAATTCAGATAGTGTTTTCCATGCACTAATATCCAACTGAATTATAAACAAAGGTTCAACTTTATTTTTCCATATCTTTGTTTTTATCATAGTTTAAATTCAAAGTATAATTGTTTACATACAAGTTGTCCTCAACTTACAACAATAGTGGAGCCTGCCCATTTCAGTCTTAAATTGTGATGATTGTAAAGAGGGTTACCCTGTGACCAACCTAATTTTACAATCTTTTTTGCAGTGGTTAAGCAAACCAATTGTTGATTATAGGCTGGTTTTCTGCAAAAATGTTATAAAACACTGTTGCATGACTGGGACGCTGCAAATGGCCATAAATGCAGGCCAATTGCCAAGCACTCAAAATGTGGGGGAGGGGGGTGTTAGGCAGCCATTGGAACTTTGTGATTGAGTCATAAATTGCCCTGGGAAGGTCCATCATAACTTTGAAAGCTAAGCGGGACAATTTGGGATAGATAAGAAGCAGTGGTAAACTTTATACAAGTAGATTACAATAACAGTTTGTTCACAGAAAATTTTGACATTTTAATCTTGCTGTTTTATTATTGTTTTACCTGTTAACTATTTTGTCATTAATATAGTAGATAGATGACAGGTTAAATAGATAGTTAGTAGTTTATAGTAGTTAAATTAGTAGTTTAAAAATTTGGGGGTCTTTAATATTGTTGTAATATATATAGCAGTATTCAACTGGGGGGATAATAGGTGTAGATGAGTTAGTGGCTTTTAATGCACTTTTTTAATGTCTTATTTGTTTAATGGGGTTTTTTTTAATTCTTGCTGTCTTTTATTTTAACTTTTTTAAATAATAATAATAATAATAATAATTATTATTATTATTATTATTATTATTATTATTATTATTATTATTATTATTATTATTATTATTATTATTATTTTATTTCTATACCGCCCTTCTCCCGAAGGACTCAGGGCGGTGTACAGCCTATTAAAAGCACAAAGACAGACATCAATTAAAAATAATTAAAATTATTAAATAATTTTGGCTCAGATTTAAAACCCCAAAAATTTAAAACACCCAATTTAAAATCATTACATTGATAGCCCGGCCTGGCGGAACAGCAGGGTCTTGAGGGCACAGCAAAATACACGGTCGGAGATCTTATGCATTTCCGGGGGCAGTTCATTCCACAGGGCAGGGGCTCCCACAGAGAAGGCCCTCCCCTGGGTGTTGCCAGCCGACATAACTTGGCCAATGGCACCCTGAGGAGACCCTCTCTGTGGGAGCGGACTGGCCGGTGGGAGGCTATTGGTGGCAGAAGTTGGTCTCGAATAAAATAAAAAATAGAAAATGATCTTTGAAAGCTGAGCTGTAAATTGGGGACTTCTTTATTCAGGAGATTATATAGGAATTTGAAGGAAATGCCTGTACAGACCCAGTGCATGCAATGGGAGCACAATGTTTTTTTCAAAAGTTCAACATTTCACTAGATCCCATTTATCCTTAAAGTCCGATGAGAAAATGGAATGCCTTGTCGATTAAAAATAATGCAGAAATTTATTACTATTTTAATAAAGGATTATGCTTATCTTGCAGCACAGAATTTAGTACCATATTCTACTTTTTATTCTAATACACAGTTATGTTATTTTCCTGCTTATGCTGTACTTCATGCTCCCAAAATTAACATCATCCAGATGTGTTGGTGACTCTGGTTTCTGGTAGTTACTATTATAACCAGGTTGAAGCATGATTTTGTCCTGGTAACCAAACGTATAACAAGGTACCATAAAACGTTTTTAACCTTAATTTTGTGAAAGCCAATTCCCTTTAGAAATGTTTAATTTGACATTTGTATATGCAGCCATGAAAAGAAAAAGGGAGTTGACATTATAATTGCATATTCCAGTCTGTGGCAAAACTGCAGTTATGTTTGTGCTTTATTTTTAGGGATTTTCATCATGATGTCCATGTGCAGTGAAGTCCACGTGTACGAATATATTCCATCCATTCGACAAACTGATCTTTGCCATTACCATGAACATTACCATGATGCAGCTTGTACCCTGGGGGCTTATCACCCTCTGCTTTATGAGAAACTGCTGGTGCAGAGGATGAACACAGGACTCAAGGAGGATTTATATCGGAAAGGGAAAGTGGTTTTGCCAGGGTTTCGGTCAGCGAGATGCCGACGACGATTCTGGTTCCCATAAGAATGATACCTTTCTCAAACAATGTGCAATAAGGTGCTATAGTCATACTGATAAATAGCAGAAATACTTGAAAAATGGATCCTAGACTAACCAGTCTTAAGTCTACAGTGTGTAGTTAAGTAGCAGGCATGACAGAAATTCTTGTTTCTAGGGCCTCTTATTTTTTCTTTGCAAGGTTTTTTTTAAAGATGTAGCTTTTTGAGAAATGCAAAATATAGTGAAAATAAACTTGAGTATTTATATGTGGTCTGCCAGAAAACGTTTCTACTTACATGTGTCATATTAAAGCCTTTTAGAGGAAGCATTTTATTAGTTTAGCGTAATCCAATAAAATAGTTCTTAGAACAAAAATAAAAATGGAATGATAGCAAAAAGTTCTAGCCTAGGATTTCTATCCTTTCCCTCTTCTAAATTTTTTTAAAAAGAACAATAAAAAGAACAAAAACTGGATGTGTATTTAATACAATGAGCCATATTCTTTTCATTCTTTATTTCGTCTAGTGCTAGAACATGGCATCCCAGTCTTACAAGTATTTTGTGCTAGTCTATTTTAAAATGCATTAAGACTGTATTTGATTAAATATATAGATATATTTATAAATAGATAGGAAAGAGTAATGAGAGAAGCTACCTATTATTTCAAAAAACAGTTTATTATTTTGAGCTGATGCATTAGCCAAAAAACCCTCTAAAAATCTGCAGGGGGAAAAAATATCCTGCAGAGTGGAAAAGAACATGGTTTATATGCAGGAGATTTCAAGTTAAATTCCAGCATCTCTAGCTAGGGCTGGGGGAAAAAAGTCTAATCATTGCCAATAAATATTGGATTAGATCAGGGGTGTCAAACTCCTGGCCCATGGGTTGGATACATCACACACTGGCCACACTCACCCCCCTTTAGCAAAAGGGGGAAAAGTCGTGATATGTCATGTGATGACGTGACACCGTGAGTTTGAAACCCTTGGATTAGATGGATCAGTGATCTATGAAGGAGATTGTTTGCTTAAAGCAACTTATACTGATTGAGAAATATTAAAGTGCTGCTTTTGCCTTTGACAATTTGTCCAGGTTCCGAGCAGGGAAAATAGATATAGAAACTGATACTGATATAGATCATTGAAAAATGTTTATTAGAACAAACTACATCTAATCAATCATCCATTTTTATTCCAAAAACAGACAAGTTGATGCCTCAGGGAAGTTCAGATGTAGAGCTTAAAGCTTATAGACCCCTACGGAGACAGAGACTTCCTCTGAATCCAATATTTGGGCATTAGCTAACCATTTTCTTAAATATGAAGATCTGTTGAGCTGCCTTTCCTAATTGCAAGTAAGTGTTTGGCATTACCAAAAATATTTACTTTGTACCCTGACTAAAATTATAACTTTTAAAAAAATAGTTTGGGTCAAGATGAACAAGGTTGGTGTTTCAGAACTACATAGGAAACACTTTTTTTAAAAAAAGCTGGAAACACTATTGTTTACTAACGAAAATAATTTACATAGTACACATTTTTATGATATGCGTATCATAAAAAGTATCATTTGATACATAGCAGTATACTTCGAACGGTCACTTTAACCAAATGTCATTTGATATTCCTTCTAGGATTTTTATTCAGTATATAGTGCCAAATTGTCTTTTTCCAAGTATTGCCTGTTTTCCAAATATGGACTAGCACAAATTTATGGATGCCATGATCCTACTTTTGAACTAAACTTTGTTTTCTTATTTCACCATTTCAAATATTCCAATGCAACCACTTCTGCCATTGAAGTTGTGGTTGTTTGTTCTATCAATTACAAAAGCCGCAAGCTGTGACGTTTAGAAATATATTTTCGGCTCTTCTTCTGAGATTATTGGTTTTACAAAAGAAGAGCTCCTGTATATTTTACTCCTATGTAATCCGAGGGGAGAAATAAGAGAAAAAGAACAGGAGGATATCGGTATGCCACTCTGTTCTTCCTAATTCTGTGTTACTAATTTTTAAAAATGTCATGAGTAGAAGAAAGCAGAATGAATTATAAATTATTGGAAGTTTATTTCTTTTGAGACAGTAAATGAATGTGAACTAAATGTTAAATAGAATGTGTATATTTTTAGGTAACCTTACTATATATACAAAGAGAGGGAGAGAGAGTGCATTTTGGTTTATCTATAAATACTGCATTATTAACATTTGTACTATAATTCAGTGAAAAATCTCACGAACGCATGTAAATTCTGAGTTTGCTTTATTTGCTGGTTTAAAGAGCAAATACAGGTAGTCCTTGACTTACAGCTACGACTGAGCCCAACATTTCTGTTGCTAAGCAAGGCAGTTGTTAAGTAAGTCATGTCCTATTTAATGACCTTTTTGCCATGGTTGTTAAGCAAATCACTACAGTTAAGTGAGACATGTACTTGTTAAGCAAATTTGGCTTTCCTCATTGATTTGCAAATGACAACCCCAGGATCCTGGGTCGCTGCAACCATCATAAATGCAGGCTGAAGTTTTATTGTGTGGCTGTGGGGAACTGGTCATAAGTCACTTTTTAAAGTGCCATTGTAACTTTGGTCATTAAATGAATGGTTGTAAGACAAGGACTACCTGTAATGTTTTTTTTAAAAGGCAGGGATTGATTGATTGGAAAGGTAAGTTTCAGTTGATACAATGACTATACTGATAGCCTCACTTACATCTGTATTGATAGCGATACAGGTGAAAAGCTGCACTCAACTCTTTTGGTAAATTCATTTTCTGTTATTTTATGGTCTATACTTTCCACTGTGAATTTTTTAATGTGGTGCTCTCGATTTTTATAAATAATGCCTTCAAATTGTGAAATTGAAATGTTTTTATGTATATTGCAGGGAATTAACTATTGAGCCAATTTTTCGTTGCTGGACAAAAACACAATATTCATTAAATTGTATTCTTCTAATCTTATATATAATTTGAAGGCGTATTTAAACTATCATTGGTCTTCCCATTAGCCTTGCTTTCTGAAATCTTGTTTTTTAATCATAGTTTATATCCAGCATGTGTGCTCTTATTCTGTCAGTTTTACACTTTAAAAGAGTAAAACCCACTTTAGACGTAGAATCCAGTTTCCTATGAATTTATGATGTTAAAAGATTAACATCATAAATCTTACATTCAAGATTAGGCATTCAAGATAAATTGAAAGTGGGGTCACTATTTGTTGTAATTTTAGAAGTTAAGGTGCCCAGATAAGATTTTTCATTGGCCTGGGAGAAGAATTGTGTACTCTCTGTGGTCTTCACAGAATCTACAGTGTTGCTTAGTTAAGTCTCTGATTCAATTTCTCTGATGGAACCTGAGCTGCCTTGAACTCTGAAAATTTAATTACTTTTAATAATGAGTACAAATAGCCCTATTCATATATAAACAATGCCTTCTTATGAATCAGAAGAGTTTTCTGGGTTTAGTTCTAAAGATAATATTCTAGTACTCTCAAAAGGATTTACTTTCAAATAGAAAGTTAATCTTAATCTTGAGGCAATTACAAAAATTGGAAGATGAGAAGTATTTAGTAGTATCATTTCAGTTATATAATGGTGGGATTAGTACAAAAAGTCCCTGGATGACTTTGGGCTAGTTGTTAGCCTCAAAAGAATTGTTGTAGAGGGATTTAAATTGAAGAATAATGCTTTGTATGTTGCTTTGAATTCCTAGAGAAAAATATTGATGTTGATGTAGCAAGCAAACATAACACTTAAATCATACTTTAAGTCAGAATAACAGAGTTGGAAGGGATCCTGGTGGTCTTCTACTCCAACCCCCTACTCAAGCAATAACCCTATACCATTTCAGACAATTGATTGTCCAATCTCTTCTTAAAAATCTCCAGTGTTGGAGCACCCACAACTTCTGAAGGCAACTCATTCCACTGATTAATTTTTCTGTCACAAAATTTCTCCTTAGTTCTAGGTTGTTTCTCTCCTTGATTAGTTTCCATCCATTGCTTCTTGTTCTGTCTTCAGGTGCTTAGTTGACTGCCTCTTCTTTGTGGCAGCCCCTGAGATATTAGAACACTGCTATCATGTCACCACTAGTCCTTCTTTTCATTAAACTAAACATACCTAATTCCTGCAACTGTTCTTCATATGTTTTAGCCTACAGTCCCCTAATCATTTTTGTTGCTCTTCTCTGAACTCTTTCTAGAATTTCAACATCTTCTTTATATCATGGCAATCAAGATGCACAATTTTTTTCAAGCCAAAAACCTGCTTGCCCCTTCCATTGCTATCCCAGGATAGCCTGCCAAACAGTGGGTAAAATTAGTACAAAAAAGTAAATGACTGAGGACAGGACAACCAAATTTCCACTACTTTAATTAAAATTAAATGTGTTAATATGATCACATCTCATGGACATAACAGGCAATAAAAAGCCTTGGCTTCTGTGCTGTGTTCTTTCCTTCTGGTGGAGTGATGAGATCACTCTTCTTACTTAAAGTCACCATAATTTGTCATTATTGCACATCTATATGTCTGAAAATGCAAATTATTGTTAGTTTAAATTATAGATAGTTGCCACAATCCAGGACAGAGCGAGGAAGTTCTTTGTCTTTTTTGGAGGAAGTTTTCTTAAAAGCAAAATCTTTGATAATTACTGTATGTAAAATTTACTTGCTTATGCTATCAGTGTTGACTTCAACAAAGCAGCAGGAAACCGTAACACTTTTTAGCAATTATATTGTCCAAATTTAGGGGCCATGAAAAATAGCTCTATTGCTGCAGATGACTATCCTGATTTAAATTTAACATAATTGATCCTTTGGTAATATAATAAAGTACGTGGGGGGAATGTGTTCATACCCATATATAAATAGCTTCATTCCAGATAATTAAACTATGGTTAGCACAACCTTGGCAAATGTCATCTGGTATTTTGGCCTCTAGTTTCTATCATCTCCAATTACTGGAATGGAAATGGTGAGATTACAGTCTAAAACAGCCAGATTTAAGAGTTTAATCCAATGATTGAATTTTAAACTTTAATGAATACATCTAAGCACACTTATTTGAAAGTATAGTCTAGTAGAGTCAGTGGTATTTATTGCCAAAGGGGGGTTTGAGTTATAAATATGTGTAGAGAGGTGAAATGTCTGCTTGCAATGTTTTAGTCTTAGTTTTTTCTCATAGATGAATTATTAAAAGCAAGCAGAACAATTTGAACTAATTTTAGGGCAATCATGGTAAACTGGATTTCAGAATGTAAAGCCTTGCTTGAAGAGGTTTTGAAGCCACAGAGCATCAGACTTATATTTCATACTTAGCACCATATTTCAATTGGGCCAAAGATACCATGTCAGCCCTGTGGTTGTCTTTCATCCTTAAGTCAAATATCTGAAGCAGATATTAGTATTATATATAGATTGAAAAAAGGTATGTATTAATAAAGAAAAGATATGCATTAGTAATAATTATTAAAAGAAAGTCATCTTATTCAATATAAAATATTAATGAATGTACAGGTAGTCCTTAAGTAACAACCATAACTGTTCCTAAGCAATGCAATCATTATGCAAGACATCATGGGATCATGAGGGGCTTACAACCTCATTCCCACCACAATTATTAAGTGAATCGCCTGTAGTCATTATGCAAAACATCATGTGATTGTGACTTGCAGATTTATTGCTAGCTTTCTCCTTTGGCTCTAGTTTTGGAAGCCAGCAAATGGCAGTCATATAATTGTGAGACATTGCAACAATTGTAAGTGTGATGAAACAAACAAGGCAGTTGCTAAGCAGGACTACCTGTATTGGAAAATATTCTGCTCTGTATGATACTTAGCACTTGAAAAATGTGCTGGTTTGAACTCTATTCAAAAATTATTCTAGTCACAGATTAAACTTTGAACTAGGTAATGCAATTCAAAGTTCCTCATTTAATTTGATTACAACCCATACTTTTTACCAGTTTAAATACACAGGCATGTATATTAAAAAGTATGCCAGTGTGGTTTTCTAGTGGTCCAGCTGAGCATGTACAAGCTGACAACAGAGATTCAGATTACTGTTTTTGTAGACTTCAGAAGCTCAACCATCTACGTCTTACGAAGGTAAATTAAATATCAATTGAATTGCATTTAATATCCAGCTTTTTTTCACCTGGTATTCTATTATTTGGAGATAAATGAATTACACTGTGGGAAAATTTCCCTTTAAGAAATAGAGGTGGTCATAATATTGTCTTCAGTGTGGCAAAAAATACCTTAATAACTGATTTAGATTTTAGTAACTGATGCGTCTTGAAAGTTTATGGAACTAACTTTTAATATTGCAAATTTCTGTTGCTTAATAAAGGACTGTTTCCTATATGGTTAGATCAAGGCTGGTTCATGCAACAACTTTCCCTTTTGGAAAAAAATACAAATAGCCTCAACCCATGGCTGAATCTACTGAATAGAATTGACTGTGTGTTAGGAGAATTGCTCTTATTGGGAATCTTTCCCTGTTGAATTTTCCTCCTCCCACAGCAACTCTCCAAAATGTAGCTAGTAATATTCAATTTGATACTCTGTGGAAAAGACCTTTGGGGGGAATAGAAAGCTGTAGCAAGAAGTAAGAAAAGTGAGTTGGACAAAGCTACCTTTCTCTTCATGCAACTTTGCATACAATGCATGAGTTGAAATTTGTTCCTAAATTATTATCTGTGAACTGGATTCTTTAAAGCTAGTTGCTGAGTTATTCAGTAGAAAACCGTGTACTTTTTAATAGCCTTGATAATTATTTTGTATGATGATTTTTAAGTGAATGTACACTCTTCAAGAAATGAAAGTTTGAGATTTTCCAGGAGTCATGTTTTTAAAAAGTGTTTGTATACATTTTAACACTTTTGTATTTTCTATTTTGCTTTTATATATTTTTATGTATGAATAGTGTATAGACTTTCTTGTAAATAAAGTTCTTTTTTGTAAATTAGAAGCATTAATTGTTTCCTTATTTAGCTTGAAGAAGTGAAATTGCCTGGGCTAGATATCAGCTATTCTCCTCACTCCCTGGGCTACAAAACAGCTACTTATCCACAATCCACAATCCAGCCCAACATTACCTGCCTTCAAAACAGCACTGAAGACATGGCCCTTCCCTTAGCCTTTTGGGCTACCTACCAAGGAGAGGTTTGAATGATATGATAAAATTGTCTGGAGTTTGGCTTCAGTTTTACTCGGGTATGGCCACTGGGCGTTTGCTGTTTTAGCCTGTCAAGGCTGCCTGAATCCTTGTTAACTGCCCAGAGACACAGACAAATGAATCTTCAAGGATAAAATATTGTAAATGTTTCATGAGTTACTAATTAGAAGTAATTAACAAATGGTTTGGAGACCAGTGAACTGGTCAGTTTTCTAAATTAATTTAGGTGCAATAGAATTACTGTATATACTTGTGTATGAGCTCATCTGCAGATAAGCTGAGCCTCAAATTTTTAACCAAAATACCATGGAAAAATTAAATGCCAATAAAATTTTAATGTTAAATATTTTTAAAAAATAAAATGTTAAGTTTTTTAAAATTAATTTTTTAATACCACTTAAAATGTTAATTTTGTAAGCAGCACAATGTCAGTGAGTTGGGAAGCCATATAAATTTATATAATAAATAAGTGAAAAATGCTCCATTCTCAGATAAACTGACCCTCTAAATCTGGGCTATCAAACTCCTGCCCCGCGGCCAGATGCATCACATGCTGGCCACGCCCACGCCTGGCTTAGTGAAGGGGAAAACAATCCTGATATGTCACGTGATGCCACTGTGACAACATGAGTTTAACACCCCTGCTATAAATGTTTGTATGTTTTAATTTTCAAAATTGGCTTATGCACAGGTGGCACATTTTCCATGATATTTTGCTTAAAAATTTAGAGTCTGCTTATCCACAAGTGGCCTTATCCATAAGTATATACAGGACATACATATGGGCACTTTTTTAAAAGTTAAAGGAAAAACCTATCATATATACTAGGGATGTCAAACTTGCAGCTGGATGCATCACGTACTGGCCATACCCACCCCCAGTTTAGCGAAAGGAAAAAAATTGTGATATATCACGTAATGATGATGTGACACTGCAAGTTTGACACCCCTGATATATACGAACAGATATGCCCGTTCTCACATCAGCCAAACTAATTTTTAAATGTATTTTGGTATATAAAATCTTTGCTGATCCACAAATATATATGGCAATAACTAATAGAGGGGTGATGTGCTGTAAAAGTTGGAATATTAAATTATAAAGTATTTGGATGTCCCTTTGTAGGGGGCAGAAGACGTATTGGCTTTAAAAAAGAAAATCTAGCCTTAATACCTCCCCCTCCAAATAGCTCCTGAATAAAGCTCAAGAACCCTCTAAAATAGATCTAGTCTATTCTAGGCCCACAGCCTATAGCAGATTTACATCCATTCTGCCTTCACGAAATCAATGGGAAGGATGATGATACTACTAAGTTTCTTTTCACCTTACTGTCATGAGCCCAATAATACTTTGACTATGAGAGCTAATCTATTTAGTGATCTGCCTCTGGTGGTGCTCCATTAATCATTAATTCTATTGCACCTAATTTAATTTTGAAAATGAACTAGATCACTGGTCTCCAAACTATTTGTTGTTAATTATTTCTAATTAGCAACTCAATGAAACATTAACCATAATTAGCCATTAACCATTGAAGCCTGACTTGATTGCCTCCTGCCTACCACAGGGAATGAGAATAATATTTTAAAATAGAACATTCAACAACAGTCCCTAGTGTCAAAAAGATATTTTCCCTTATGTGTGCATTGTAACTCAATTTTCCTGCAATGAACGGTCCCCATAATTCCTTATGAAATTTTGTTCTAGATTTAATACACCCAGAATGCCAATTTCAGCAAATGCAAAGTGCTTATCAAAGTAAAATTTCCAACCCACAAAAAGAGGTAGCTTATTTATTTATTTATTTATTTATTGGTTCGATTTATATGCCGCCCTTCTCCGGAGACTCAGGGCGGCTTACAATGCGTTAAGCAATAGACTTCATACTTTTATATATACCTGCTTAGTAGGGCTTTTGCCCCCCCCCCAAGCAGTGTTCTTTTTATACAAAGTCAGCTTATTGCCCCCACAATCCGGGTCCTCATTTTACCTATCTCAGAAGGATGGAAGGCTGAGTCAACCTTGAGCCTGGTGAGATTTGAACTCGCAGTAATTGCAAGCAGCTGGCAGCTAAGTGCTACTTAACAGCACTTTAGTCCGCTGCACCACCAAGGCTCCTTTAGTTCCCCTATATTCAGCATTGGTTACATCTAATCTCTAAAATTGTGTCAAATTCTGAGCATCACAATTCTGAGCATGCGCACTGGCCAGCTGGTCTTCGTGTTTCCGGGGCTCTGGCATGTGCAAAGATCAGTTGGCTGGCATGCATGCAAACGCCAGAAACCAAGAAAGCAGCTGGCGATGGCGTGCATGCCCACAGAGAGGGCTCTGCATGCCACCTCTGGCACGCGTGCCATAGGTTTGCCATCACGGTCCTAAATAGTAAACTAAGATTGCATCAAAGTTCTGAACACAGCTATGAAGAAGAAACTACAGGTACAGCTCAGTGGTGGGTTGCTCCCGGTTCTGTTCGGTTCTTGCAAACTGGTAGTAAAAGTGGCAGGAGGCTCCGCCCACCTGCCTGGACGTCACAATTAACAATCTGAGCATGCGCAGAAGCGTGTGCGTGCTCTTGTTGCGAGCCAATAGTAAAGGTAAGTAGAACCCAACCCTGCTACAGCTATGATTATATCTAGATCATTTATGTGGCTCAATGTCTGGTGATCACAAAGAAAATGTTTGTGTTTACTATGTATGTAGTTCATTTAGTACCTGCAACATGACCCCTGCTTTTATAAAGACTGCACTACAGTATTATCAAAAGCAATCTTTTGGGAATAGTCAAATACCTAAAGTTCAGCAGAAGGGATTACAACCCCTCCCAAGTCAAAAGCTGCCCAGAGACATTATGTTGAGGAATTCGCAGAGCACCCCTAATGTAGCAAGGGTGTGCACATGAAAGCGACAGAGCAGTTGCGAATAACCACAGCCAACACACAGATACACTGAGTTGTGTTTACTTTTCAGGAAATAGTAGTAAGGCACAGTCCAATAAACAGTCCAGGTCATACACAGATAAAGCAGTAGATAGTAAAACAATAGTCCAGGGATATTCCAATAACAAAGTCTTCCTACCAGTCGTCGTAGTCATACACAATAAACAGTTGCAAACAGTAGCAAACACAGCAAAGAGCAATAACGATCAGCAAAGAGCAATAATGATCAGCAAAGACAAACAAACCATGTTTCAAGCTCCCTCTTAAGGACATTGGCTACAGAGCTAACCAATCAGGACACAGTATGATGCAATACAGCAATACAGTCTTAAAGCTATATTGAGGTTTTATATATTGCCAACCCAACAAGTTAGGTAATTATCATTTCCTAACACATTAGATACGAGATGGGCGGCATTTATACATTTTATAAATAAATAAATAAAAACCTAGTTCATGCCTTTGACATTGCATATAAGCACTTTCATACAGCATATACTTTACTATTTGCCAGAGATCTACATTTGGTGGTTCAAGGCAATTGTCTTTCTCTGCTGTGGTGCCTGCTTTATGGAATATTCTCTCCCTGGACACTAAGTTAGCTATATCACTTCTGATGTACTGGAAGTCCCTCATGATCTGATTATGCCATCAGGCCTGGTTATGTCTCAGGGAACCAGAGACTTGTTTAGAAGGTTCCGCTATTGAGATAGAAACACATTCTCTGCTTGGGCTTTTCACATATTTTTAATTTTAATTATCTCCATTTCTAATACTCACTTTTTTTCTACTTTTTAAATATCTGTTTTAATATATGTATTGTTTCTTTATTTACAGTGTACACTGCCCAAAGTCACTTCTTGTGAGATGTGATATAAATGTGATCTATAAATAAACAAACCCAGGTACTTCAGGATACCCATTACTACCTAACATACCATGTCTCTATCATGTCTTGGCAATGGTATATTTTTTCGTGTGATTGTTATATAAGTAGTGAAGTTTACTGAGTTCCCGTATGTTGGTATGCTCTGTTCTGGCCGAGAGGGCAACACAGTGAGCAGTGTATGGAATGTAAACATTAAAAAGGAGGTGAAATGTCTCCAGGTAGCCTTTCTTTCACACCTGAGATTGGGAAATGGCTCTGAAGCAGTCAGTCCAACAGAGTAACTTCTTACAGCTAAATCTTCAGTGGAAAAGGTTTGCATATTTGATGTTTCATTCTACCACATCATAACTAAGAGTTACTTGTTAAGGAATCTATGGAAAAACTAACAATATTCAAAAGACAGAAATCATTCAACCAGAACAAGATTTTAGTTATCAAAAATAATAGGAAATCAATTAGTAATATGACTGATTATTCTGATGCCATTTAGAAAGCACTTTTTAAAATATTTTCCCTGCTTAGTTTCCGCATTTTAGTTCACATGTTTGTGGGGTTGAGAAATGATGGGCCCAAGGGAGAACTAGATTCTGGATCTAACCAGTCCAGCATCTTAACTACAATGCAATGCCATTTCTTTATCTTGAAAAACTAAAAATATCTTGACACTTGTATGCAATTTTAACTGATAACTACGGAAGCTACTATACCTTGTGCATACTAATTTAAATCCTTCAAGCAAGAAAGCCATGGTCCAGTGCTCAAAAGGCTTAAGGTGACTAAGTATCTGAGAGAATGTAAGACACAGCTGTAAGGGCATTAGAAGAGATGAAAACTTTTATATATATGAACCTCAGAAATCCTTAAAAAGAGGGGAGATGCTTATGAGAAGAAACTAATGAAGGTCATACAATGAAAGGCCAAAATTGTACAAGAGAAAAATATCAATAAAGGATGGAATCCAGATGAGGATAATAAAAGCGAATTCTCAATCCTAGTTAAGCCAGGTCCTAAATCAAAATTTAGAATGCCAGGTCCTAAATCAAAATTTAGAGACAAAGAATGGATCATTCAGAGAGATCAATAGACAAGTAATGCCAAATGCACCACTTCGGACCATCCCATAATGTCACAAGTGGAATCAGAAAAAAACAAAGAGGTTACTGAAGGGACAATCACCAAAAGCCTCTCTACTTCTACTGTACTTTTTATGTTAGTTGAATGTAAATGCCTACAAATTATTTTTACCTAGAATTGTTCTACAGGGTTGTTGTTGGTTTTTTGCACTGTACTTTAGTTCACATGTGGGGAGTTATAAATAATTTGATTTTATATTTAGAAAAACTAGAACACCATATCTAATAGGATTACAAAATATCCAATAGGATATCCAATAGGATATTTTGTGCTATTTTATTTATGGTTCTATTTTATAGAGTTCTTATTTTTTATTATTCTAAGCCCCCCTCCCCCCAGTTACCTTGAGGTAAGATGGGCAGCCCATAAATTTTATAAATAAATAAATAAATATATCTGTCAGTTGCTATTCTTTATTCCCAAAAGGATCTCAGAAATATATATATAGATATATAGATATAGATATGAATAAATCAATTTCTCTGTTTTTAGGCTGAGTTGGAATATAATCTGAAAAATCATGATATAGTAAGCAGCATTTTGTGTGGATGGTTACAGCAGAAATAATCAAATCACATTCAGACTAGGGAAACAGAACAACTGCCTATTCTGCTCCTCAAACATACTCAGCAGGAAATATTTTGATAAATAGGAGACACACTGTCCATTTGAAGCATGACAATAAACTTGAAGAGAAAGAGAGCAACTTATTTTTCCCACAAGTGCTATGAAAGCACTCTCTCTGCCTTTACATAAAGACATCAGATTGTATCTTTCACCAAATTAACACTTAATGCTAACCTGCTTCTTTAAATTAAATGGTTTTTTTTTAATAAAATAGTTTTATAAGCCTGGGCTATTGTCTTTAACTGAGCTAATGTCCTCTCTTAAAATATCTCTACAAAGGAAAAGCTTTTCTCTTTGTTTTCTGAAGCCATTCCTATCAGTGGTGGGATCCTTCCGGTTTAACAATCGGTTTGGAAATCACACGCATTGCACACGTGCGCTCCATGTGTGCACGCATGTGACGCTCACTGCGTGCACATGCACAGTTTCTCGAACCCATCCCTTCTGCATTACTGCTGGTGAGTGTAACAGCTGAGGCGCGGCAATCCTCTCTGCAGGCGACTCAGCTGTGATGATATAGGGCAGTACAGAGCAGGGGCGGGTGCGCCCAATTGTTCATCGAGCAAACCGGTTCACTCCCAGCTGATTGTTGGAGCTACTGGTTCGCCCGAACTGGTTCAAACTGGTAGAATCCTACCTATACACAGTCTTAAAAGAGAAGTTCAGGAATGTTATTTATTTATGCAATTTGTTCCCAGACTCTTTATCTAATCAAACTTTAGGCATTGTATCAAAATTACAATAAAAATACAATGGTAATATTTAAATATTAGAATAATATAATACTCTCAAGCTAAATTGATGATGCTCCTTCCAAAAGAACCAGATCTTTATCAAACCTCCAGGAGGCTGTGAAAGTGAGGCAATTCTTGACTTGGAAGATGTGCTGTTTCATAGGACAGAAACTTGCGTTAAGTGGGAAAACTTCTCAATTAACATTCTTTGCGTGCAAGCCAATTGCAAAATATTTCAGGATCATGATTTTGCATAATAATATCATTAATCCAAGCAGCACAGCAAGTTAAATGGCTGCCCAGCTCCTGAGTAATTTTAATTAAACAATAGGTAAACCACCTTCCTGATGCTTGCTGTAGTACAGTGATCCTTGACTTACAACCACAATTGAGCCCAAATTTTCTGTTGTTAAAGGAGACATTTGTTAAGTGAGTTTTGCCCCATTTTATGACCTTTCTTGCCTCAGGAGTTAAGTAAACTCCTGAGTAGTTGATAAATTAGTAACCTGGTTGTTAAGTGAATCTGGCTATGCTTGTCAGAAGGTGGCAAAAGGTGATCACATGACCTTGGGACACAGCAACGGTCATAAGTATGAACCAGTTGCCAAGCATCTGAATTTTGATCCCATGACCATGGGGATGCTGCAAAGGTCAGAACTGTGAAAAACGGTTATAAGTCACTTTTTTTCAGTGTTGTTATAACTTTGAACAGTCAGTAAATGAACTGTCATAAGTTGAGCACTACCTATAATGTGAAAAACATATGTAACATATTTTACAGAGTCCACAATGAAATTCACAGAAGAAGGCTGAATTGATTCCATGTGTCAATAGCTACGGTCAAAGTGACTTTAAAAGAACTGCAATCTTGTCTAAAGAATTGTATGACATCTTAATGACCATTCACTATGTTATAGTATAAGCTTTCATCTACTTGAAGCTATTTCATGAGGTGTATGAATTATAATCACAAATTGGTATAAGAGCGTTCACACTTGGTTGTTAGGAGAGATTGAAATCAGGAGGCAAATAAAATACAAAAAGAATAGACCCTGACAATGTAAACAGAAATGAATCTCAGTTCTGAAATAAATTATTAAGGTATAAAGTCATGTAGAAAAAGACCACTTCATACATGGAGTCTATAAAAGCCTTTGTTTTAGGAGATTTATAACTTCTTATATTGCTGCAAATATCTTGATTTTTGTTCTAACACAAGTTTGGAAAATGTTAAAATAAAAGCAAAGTAAGGATAGCAATTATTAACCAAATAGTGGCAAGCTAATTAACACTTAGTAGACTATAGACCCATAATCTCTTTCAAATTACAAATGATAGAATTGAATTTCTGAATAAACAGTAATTGAGCAGTTTCCCAATGGAATTTCTTTTTAAGTTTCTTTGTTCAGAAAGATTTATTTGAAGCTTCCTGGGTTCTTCTTCTTCTTTTTTTACTTGCAGTGAATTCTGTAATTCCAACAAGGATATATTTGAATGCATTCTACATAATATATATGTGCAATATTCATGAAACTGAGTTTTTGATTAATAAAAATACACAGAACTTGCCTATGTGAATGTATCTGCCATTAAACAAAATTGTATTGAATATGAGATTTTATTTACTACTGGTGAACCAATAATGAGCCATCACCGCTTTTAAATCAGGTGATGTGACAGCACTTACTAGCAAGAGCTGACTTGCAATGTGCTATAAAAACAGCAATAGTCAGAAAGTACAGAATTTTTTCCAAGATCCTGTGGAGCTTAGATCAGTGATGGCTAACCTTTTTGCCATCATGTGAGGGAGCGCGGGGGGTCATGCACGCACGTGCCCACACCCATATTTCTATGCGCCCCTCTCCCACGCATATGCACGTGATTCACCCGCACTCCCCTGCTTTTGGCACATGATGACACAGTGGGCCCGTTTTTTGCTCTCCTCAGACTCCAGAGCCTTTCTAGGAGCATGGGGAGGGCGAAAATGGCCTTCCCTGTCCCCCCGGAGGCCCTCCAGAGGCCGGAAACAGCCCATTTGCCGACTTCTGGTGGGACCGGAAGGCCCATTTTTTGCTCTCCCCAGGCTCCAGTGCCTTTCTAGGAGCCTGTGGAAGGCAAAAATGGCCTTCCCTACCCCACCCCGGTTAAACACCCGGTTTTCTACGCTAGTGACCAGCTGGGTAGGCATGGCTGGGTGGGCATGTGACTGGATGGGCATGGCCAACTCAACGTCGCTCACGCCTCACCCGGCCTTGCCTCAATTTACGACAATTGAGCCCAAAATTTATGTTGCTAAGTGAGAAATTTATTAAGTGAATTTTGCCCCATTTCACAACTTTTCTTGCCACATTTGTTAAGTGAATCACTGCAGTTGTTAAGTTAGTAACACAGCTGTTAAGTGAATCTAGCTTCCCCATTGACTTTGCTTGTCAGAAGGTTGCAAAAGGGGGTCACATGACCCTGGGAGACTACAACCATCATAAATGAAAGTCAGTTGTCAACCATCTGAATTTTGATCACATGACCGTGGGGATGCTGCAATGGTTGTAACTGTGAAAATCGACCATAAGTCACTTTTTTCAGGGCCATTGTAACTTTGAATGGTCACTAAATGAACTGTTGTAAGTCAAGGATTAATTGTAGAAAAAATACAAAAAGCTTCTTTGCTTTTTGCAAAGCAAAGCTTTTGCAAAAAGCTGCCCAAAATACCAATCATTAGATTAGAAATGGGGGAATACACACTGAAAATCAATGAGTCACAGCTGTCATGGAAAGCTAAACTATTCTGTCTGAATACCTTCCTTTACATCAGCAATACCTGCAACCTGGAGTTACAAATCAGGCAGGGTGCCAGAGCACCTTGAGCAATTAAAATAGTTTAAAGTGAAACCCTTTATCAGAGAGTTCATTTAAGCTCTCCAGAAAGTGGGCAGGCACACTTGGGCTACAAAATGCTGAGAGACAAATTAACAAAGTATATAGGGGACCCAGGTTCAAGTCTCTGCCCTCCCAAGCTTGTCAGGATCACAATAAAATTAGTACATGGTACAGATATCTAAATAAACTTCAAGTCTGGTGCCATGTTAGTAAACCTTATCATGAAAGAAAACTAAAACAAACTGAAGGGAGGATCCACACCCCTACCTCCTATTTTTTTAAAAAAATCTTACTATCAATGAGGAATCATTTGCCTCAACCAGTCCAAAGCAATGCAAGAGACTCCTGTCCCAAAAGTGCTTTTTCAAGAGGCAACTGGACTTTTTCGAAACCATGACTGGATGACTGAAGAATCCCCATAGACAAGAGACTCCTGTGCTCAATGAACTGACAAAGCACCCTTTCCCATCCAGGAGAAGCAATTGTTAGATCCATTTGCACCACTTAAAGATACCAGCTGGTCTCATTCACCTCACAAGATATCCTAAGGAAATCATCCAGATTTAAGGAAAGATCACATGCCCCCAGAAAGGCAGTAAAAAAAAATCAGACAAAGTGCCAAGCTTGCATCTTGCCTCTCAGCCATTTTGTCTATGGGTATATCAACCCTGATGTAAATAGCTCTTCTTCCAACAATTCCCTCGTCCCAAGCCCCGGAATAAAAATACCAGCAAAGGAAAAAAACTCCAGAGAAGCCACTCAGGCTATAGAAAGTCTGGGAGTACTGCCAAGAACCATTAACGGCTGTTACAATGTAACAAGGCTTAACCAACAGAGTTTCGGAAAACACTTAAGCAGGGCAATAATGAAGATAAGGATTAGGAAGAATCCTAATAAGGATAAGGAAACAACACACAGAGACAGACCAGAAAGCCTCCTTCCTGCCTTCCTGACAGGATTAACTTTGTAAGGTGGGAAAATCAAAAGGCTGTTGGAAGATTTCTTCAAACAGCTGGTTCATTGAACTGCTGCAAACCCGCTGAATCCCACCACTGCCTGGAAGAGAGGAATACTCATTTGCAAATGCTGTTTGTTGATTTTAGTTTGGCATTTAATACAATCATTCCTCAGCATTTGGTGAACAAACTAGGACTAAGTTTTAATACTTCTTTATGTAACTGGATATTTCGTTTCCTTATTGATAGGCCCCAGTTTGTGTGAGCTGGAAGAAAAGTTTCCAATTCCATCTCCCTGAGTACAGGTTCCCCACAGGGCTGTGTCTTAAGTCTGTAATTGTTCACCTTGAATGACCCATGACTGCTGTGCCAATTCTGCTATGAATTATGTTGTGAAGTATGCAGATGACATGGCAGTGGTGGGTCTCGTCCGGGATGACAATGAAGATTCTTATAGGGAGGAGATGAAAGCTTTGGTGGACTGGTGCAATAAAAATAACCTGGCTTTGAATGTCAATAAAACATCCCCTTGACTTCCAGCAATGGGAACAGATTTGGTTGAAAAATATGAAATTAACCATGGCCTCTCATATAAAGAAAACATATATAAAATGGTCTACCGGTGGCATCTCCCCCTGGCGAGATTAGCTAAAATGTTTCCCGGGACATCTGCCTGCTGTTGGAAGTGCGGTTACAGCAATGGAACCTATTTTCACCAATGGTGGACCTGCCCGCAGGCGGTTAAATATTGGAAAAAAATACAGCAATGGATTTTGGAAATTACACAGATTAATTTGGAATTAAGACCTGAGATTTTCCTATTGGGGGCAAAACCTTTGAATATTAAATCAGATATATGGTTCTTGTTGATTCACATTATCACTGCAGCAAGATTAGCGTATGCGCAGGAGTGGAAAAATCAATATTTACCGATAGATTTGAAAATAATATATAAAATTAATGAGTGTGCGGAATCAGATAGATTAACTAGATTGATCAATGGTAAAAAAGATTCAGAATTTTATAACAGTTGGAAAATATGGTACGATTGGGTCCAGAAAAGGTGGGATAGAATAGATATATGATGATGTATATATATATGGTGGCAAATATGTATGTATAAAGGAATGATTTTATACTTATGGACAATGTAATCATATTATACCATGGTGGCAGGATTGTATATTTTATTTGTGTATTAGTGTATAGAATATATTAATAAAAATTATTTAAAAAAAAGAATGTCAATAAAACAAAGGAGATCATTGTTGATTTTAGAAAAAGCTGGCATAGTCATACTCCACTTTGTATCAAGGCTGGAGCTGTGGAGGTGGTCAACAGTATTAAATATCTGGGGGTACAGATAACTAACAATCTGATTTGGTCTCTTCATATATTATCTTTAGTGAAGTGTGCAAACCAGCGTCTGCATTTCCTGCATTGGATGAGGAGAGCACATATTTCTCCTTCTATCCTGGCCACTTTCTACAGAGGCACAATTGAGAATGCTTTAACAAACTGTATCACTGTTTGGTTTCATGGTAGCAGTGTCTCAGATAGAAGATCCATACAGAGAGTGGTAAGGACAGCTGAGAAGATTATAGGATGCTTGCTTCCCATTATTCAGGATATGCACTTATAAGCGCTAGGTGCTTAGAGCTCGAAGTATTGTTAAGAGATCCCATACACCCACTTCACGGTGTGTTTCTGTTGCTCCCTTCTGGGAGGAGGTTTTGAAGTATTTCTAATAGGACTACCAGATTCTGTAACAGCTTTGTTCCTTATGCCATCCATCTTGTACATTTTTTCCCCGTCATGTATACTGTATGTATACATTCAAACTAGACCATATTGTTTCTCTGTGTCATATATGTATATGTATATGGGTATATGCATAATGGTTATCCTTTCAGAGCTGAATGCAATGAAATTTCATTTTAATGTATGCTGATTAGTGTACATTAAAAGTGACAATAAACTTCTGTTCTGTTCTGTTCTGTTCTGTTCTGTTCTGTTCTGTTCTGTTCCATTCTGTTCCGTTCCGTTCCATTCTATTCTATTCTTCCCATATTCTGGAATTCAACTCCTAGATTCTGGACTTTCAAGAACCTCGAATTCTGGACTTCAATTTCAGAATTGTACAGCCAGCATGCTGATAGTTGAAGTAAATTCTTCAAAATGGCTGAGGTGGAGAAACACTGATTTTTTTTAAAGTTTTTTATTTCTTATAAATATATTGTAAATGTACATTCTCTTATCCATAATTAATTCCACATATACATATATTTTGTAAAGAATTTTTTTTTAAAAAAAATATATTCAAGGTTGCTCTTGTACCCTTTCTTCTCTCTTATTTTACAACAATTCTTCTTCGAGAAACACTGATCTCATGAATGAAGGCAAATATATGTGTCCTAGGATAATGTTGCAGAATCCAATCTGAGTTGGTCACAAGAACCAGTCTTCCAAGCTTTCAGACTTGTGCTGGAGCCCTTTCTCTCTCTCCAGATTGTTGTGGAAGGAGAGAGGTTTACGAGGATGGGCTCTAACATGAATATGAAAGCTTGGAAGAATAAACCTCTGGTCCCAGTAACTGACATAAACTGGATCCTGAAACACTGATCTAGTTGATCTAGCCCAACTCAAAGGGAAATTTACATTTTTAAACACCAGATGGCAGTGTGAGATCTGTCATTATGCTTTCCTTCCCACTTATAAAGGTGTTTTTGGAAAGGTGAGTACCATTAATTTATTAGTAAAATATTGCCTTTTAGAAATATTAACAGATTCTAATAGTGGATTCAGATTCAATTATTTTTTGAAATGTTTCAGTGCTGCACATTACATTATGTTATAGGAATTTAAATCTATTTCATGTTTATCTAAGTGGAATATTATGATCAAGGAAGATAGGCTTGGAACATGAGACAAGTTTATTATTATGTTATATGAATACTTAAAGCAGGGCCCCCCAACCCTCGGCCATGGCCCACTACTATCTGGTGGCCTATTCGGAATTGGGCTGCATGAGTGGCTGGCCAGAGCGCGTGCACACAGCTCAACTTGCACACATGGGGTAGAATTCTATACTTAGAACTGGTCCTGGATTCCCTTTTTAAAAATTGACAATTTTGGGTCCCTGGGAAGAAAATTGCTGATGCCGGCGGTTGATGCCCATGGAAGGGAGGTGAAAACAGTTTCAATCCGAACACAAGAACAGATACTGGGATGAGATCCAGGGTCAAATTTTACATTTAGAGGTGGTCTTGGATTCCCTAATGCTCAGTGGTGAAATTCAGCCAGATCTATCCGGCTCGCGCAAAACGGTAGGGCTGGCGGCGGGAGGCTCCGCCCACCCGCCTGGACATCATCATGTCCTGTTTTTGACCCTCTGCAGCTTGCACTCACATTTGTGATCTGGTAGCGAAGGTAAGTGCATTTTACCCCTGCTAATGCTGGACAACAAGAAGAAATAAAACATGAATACATATTACTGCATTAGCAGAATGCCACGTTAGAAAAGAAAAGAAAAGAAGAAAAGAAAAGAAAAGAAAAGAAAAGAGAAAAGAAAAGAAAAGAAAAGAAAAGAAAAGAAAAGAAAAGAAAAGAAAAGAAAAGAAAAGATGTACAATTGCCTGGACAATTACATTGCTTGTTTGTTTGAAGTCCTTTTTCAGAGCCCATTGTAACAACATTTTTTTAAAAATCTACTAACTTAGATATTCTCAAATAAGCATATATTGACAATCAGTTGCTGCAAATGAGATTCAGTTAATCTTCTCATGTTGTTCAATTCTTTTCATCACTTCAAACTAGTGGTGGGTTGCCCCCGGTTCAGACCGGTTCGCAAGAACTGGTAGTAAAACTGGCGGAAGGCCCTGCCCACTGCCCCGGATGTCATCATCACTGATCTCGCATGTGCAGATCGCATGCGCGCGATCCCATTGCGAACTGGTAGTAAAGGTAAATAGAACCCACCCCTGCTTCAAACAGTATCCTAAACTTATCAAAAAGCTCTTTTCCTATAGTACAACTTTTCTGAACAGTCACGACTTTAACATATGTGGACTTTGAGTTGGCTATACAACTTAAAGTTGCCAAGGTTGAGAAACATTGCTATAGCGATTATAGTCATAGGTTAGTTTTTCTTCCTCCTCCAATCAGTGGATCTTATCAGAATAAGAGGATTCTTGGTTGATCATTCTGCCTGTCGTTTTCTTCAACAGATGTTCTGGTAAACTGCCCAAATTCATGAAAGAATGAATTGATATACAGTATTTAGGTTGGTTTTTTTTAAAGAGCACTACTTGGACCAAATCATTTCCATGTAGTACAATTTCTGTTTTGGATTTTTTTGTGGAAAAACACAGTTATAGGGCTTGAATAAAGGAGCGCTCGAACATTTATGAACTCATCTATAGAAATCTCCTCATTGCTATTTTGGTCAATGCTTTTAGAGGTGAAATTAGGAAACTCTCTCTCTTAAGCTGCTTTAAGGAGACTATGATCAGTTGTTATACTCTGATTATGGGGGGGGTGGACTATTGCTAGTTTTGTTCTGTTTTAGATTGTTTTGAGTTGCTTATTTTATTTGGGTTTTCAAGTTTGGATTAGGATATATTTCATAACAATGTTTCAACTTGGAAGTTTTATAATTCACTGTAGCCTCTATGTATCTGTCTCTCTCTTGGGAACTTGAAGGAAGGTACTGTATATTATTGTGATAGATTCCACATAACTCTTCCTGAAACACTGCTGAGCACCACTGCCTAGATAGCTCCCAAAGCTCAGATACTGTTTGTAGTCATCTAAAGTGCAACTGTTCACTTCCTGATGGAAAGTTCAAACACCATAGAACCGTGATAGCGAACCTATGGCACACATGCCACAGGTGACACGTAGAGCCCTCTCCGCGGGCACGCCAGCTGTCACCCCAGCCAGGCTCCATCACGCATGCGTGTGCGCCTCCCGCCAGCCGGCTGCTCTGTGTGGGGGTGTGCATGCGGGGGGAATGCTCACATTGCATTTTGGGGGTTCATGCACGCATTCCCCCCGCACCCCGTTTTGGGCCTGGAAAGCATCCTGCACCAACCTGGAAGCCAAAATAGGGGACGGGGGACACAAGAGCATATACGGGGGACACGCATGCATGCATGGGGGCAGAGCGCATGCAAGGGGGGCAGGGCGCATGCGCAGGGGTGCTTACACTGCATTTTGGGGGTTTGTGCACATGTGTGTGCATTTGCACGTGTGTGCGCTTTGGGCACTCGGCATAAAAAAAGGTTAACCATCACTGCCATAGAATAAGGTTAGGTATATCTGACGATTTCCCAAAAGGATTATATACTGCCTCCTGGTGATCAACATAGCTAAAAATACCACAGAGTATATACCCGGAGTATATACATGGGGGCACATGACATAATTAAACATCTGTATATATATTCTGTGATAGCTTAGGGGAAGAGCATGGACTGCATATTCCCTTCTAATAGATTTTAGTAAATGGATAGCAGGTCACCTAAAAAGAGCATTTGGACTTAAAAGCAATGTAGCAATACATAAGCAAATAAATATGAACATAAGCGATTTCTTTTTTAGTTATTAATGAAATAATAGGTATTTGATTATATAGGCTAAAGTAAGAATGATTCACTTCCTCCCTTTCTAGTGACTTCCCTGTAATTGAAGTGTCTGGAATATTCTTTATTTGAAGATGAAATTTCAAGTGCATTAAACAGGTGGTATCTCTTCAGGGACAAACTCATGTTTACAGACATGTAACAAATTCCCTTACGTGTGGTAAATATTGAGAACCTATTAAAATCAGAGATGTACTGACAAATATTTTGGAGGACATTCAAAATATATATTATAATTTACTCACAGATTCAAAAATCTTTATTGAAACCCTAAGTACAATTGATTTTGTTTCCCTCAAGCTTTTTTGAAGAAATGTGATCCACTACTCAGCACAACTCCACAATTCATTGTTCTCTGCTCAGGGAGATGAACGATCAAATAAAATAGCATATTGTGCTATTGTGATCCACAACTCGGCACAACTGAATTGTGGAGTTGCACTGAGTTGTGGATCACATATTTCGCAAACTAGTCTGGGGAAAAGATGAAATAAAAATCAATGGTGCCTATTTAAATTACTTAAGATTTGCAGATGATGTTGTTCTCTTCTCACAAGACCCAGAAGAGCTACAAAGATACATACAAGAGCTGCAAAAGCAGGCATTTGGCTTAAAAATAAACCTGAAAAAGAGCCAAGTTATATTTAATAAATTCACCAAAGAAAGAAAAAAAATATATCTGGAGAAGAATTAGACGTAGTAGACCACTACATATACCTTGACCAATGGAAGGGGATACAATAAAGAAATTGAATAGCATGTTAAATGTGGTTGGCAGGCATTTGGCAAGTTAAGCATAATTTTCAAGAACAACATCCCTCTATATCTGAAGAAGAAAGTTTTTGATCAGTGTGTACTACCTGCTCTAATATATGCTGGTGAAACATGGATGCTAACCTCACAATCGATACAAAAGCTATGAGTGGCACTAAGAGCCATGGAAAGATACATGCTTGGCATGATAAGACAAGATAGAAAGACCTGCACATGGATTAGAGAACAAACGAAAAGTATACAATATCATCAAGAGAGTCAAAAAATGGAATGGAAATGGGCTGGTCACATAGCAAGAAGAACTGATGGCCAGTGGACCAAGGCAGTCATAGAATGGATCCCACTTGATAAAAAAAACATCCACGAAAGAGACCTAAAACAAGATGGATCAATGACATCAGCAAGTACTGCAGGCCCAATTGGCAAAAGAAAGCTCAGGACGGTATTGGTTGGAAACATGCAGAAGAAGCCAATGGCTAAACAGACAATGGCTAAAATGATGATTGCAGCTTGAGGGTATTGCCACACAATAGCTTCATACTTTGATGAGACTGGAGCCGTACTCCCATGCTCCCACAGCCCCCATAATTCTTTTTCACTGTTGATCCTGATAATCTCCAGTTCAGCTGTGACACCACAGAAATCATCAGAAAGGCTGGGGTGTTTTTTTTGGCAATAATGCTGCTCTTGGAGCCAGTTAGTCCGAAATGGTGGAAATTCTGCCTGCCCTCCATAACTTTTCCTGTTGAGCTTAAGTTGCAGTAGTACCATAACAGCATTTCACCTAATTAACTGAGTGGTGTCAGGGTGTTTTTGCAGCTTCGTAGGAATAGCCTTGCTGGAATAGGACAAAACCTATATGAGTCCCACATTTTGTAGCTTCCAATGGTCAGCCAGCTCCTTTGAGAGGTTCACAAGCAGGAGATTGAGACCTATCCCTGTCCCACCATAGATGCCTTGTAAGTGGTATTTGGAGAAGAGGAAAAACTCAAGTAAAGAAAATCTAAAAAAAGAAAAAGTTGGGGAGTTCTGTGCTGTGCTATCAGAGAAATACACAGGTCACAGCAAACAAATCAGGTGCAGCAGGTGCCTGATTCCTCAGAGAACAGAAATCACAACACATAAGCATTATCAAACAAAGTGACACACAAGCATTAGTTATCAAAGGCACGCATGCCCTGTAAACTATCTCTTCATGTTATAACAATGTGACTCTTCTGGTTCTATAAACATGGGGAAGCCTAATGAATTTCTTATCTTTATCCTTGTGAAAAACAGCACAATGAAGATATCAACGCCTCCTTTAGACACAGGATGGATATTACATAGTAAAGAACGTGAGTCTTGCCAATGTCATGAAGATTTGCTACTTGTAGTTTGACCCTGCTTACTTTTGACGCAAGAAGAATGCTGCATAGCAAAACAAGAAGTTTTATACAAGGTTGCCAACTACCACGGCTGTTCTAGACTGTTTACAAAGTTCAGAGTTTATTAGGGATGTCTTCTAATACTACTTCAGGAGTCATGCTCCCCAAACCTTATATCTTTAAGATCAATAGCCCTTGCTATACATGCCCTCCATGAACTTACAGAATCTTTTTTAAAACTATCCAGTTTAAAAAATGCAGGCATCCAGGGAAGAAATGGTGAACTTTTAGCGGAACCTATGACCCCAGCAGAATGAAGAGTCAATGAGTAGACCAGCTCTTTGTAATTTCTTTCCAAAGGAGGAGAGGACTTCAAGTCAGCAATATCCAGTAGGCTAAAGTTCTGGAAGATGAAGGAATAGCCATCTTGCTCAAACAATGGTTGGTTTCTTCAAAAGGGCACTGGGTTCCCATACTTCCTTTTTCAATCACTTTTGGGAATTGCTTGTAAACTGCTTTTCACCTATTAGGAAGTTTTGGATTGAGAAATCTGAAAACACCAAATGAGTTTTCATCAACCCTTGGTGAAAAAGTTTTAAATACAATTTTAAAACATTTTTTACCCAATAGCAAAAGGGTGATTAGAACTTTGATTCTGGAAAGTTACAAATGGACAAAGGAGCCAGATGGATTGGAAGTAAAATGTTGGAATTAATTATAAAAATCCTTCCTGTGGGAAAATGCTTCTGTTTTGATTTTTTTTAAAGAAAACATGATCAGACAGGACTTCAAAAATAGAACATTAGAAGGAACTAGAAGGAGCTAAAAATTAAAATTAAAGGAGAAGAACATTTAAATTAAAATCAACCTACAAATACAAAATGAAGCAAAATATTTTAACCATTGGGCATATTGAAAGATATTTTTGAATAATGGACCCAGAAGTCAATTTAGAGAGTATTAAATAGATTGTGTTTCAAAGTTGAGCTTCAATCAAAGGTTTATAGAAGCTAGACACACTCTTCATTTATCATAACTGTTTCCAGTTGTGTGCGTCTGAACTGCTCTGATAAATTTAGATTGTACCCTTTCCAGAAAGGTGAAACATGAAGCTAGGGGGCCAATTAGAGTTCCTTAAAGGAACTGGGCTAGCAGCTTAGCCTGAAAAAGTCTTTATATCTTTCTTTTTCTTAAAGGCCACTACTTGTTTTTATTGTCTTTAAGGATGACAAGATGTTCAAGGATCATTGTGTTATTTTCCCCTATCTCAGGTGATAAATTGTTTCTTAGCCTCAATAACCTTATCAAACCATGGCTTTGAAATTAGGTGCTGCTTAATTGAATAATTCAAGTCACAAACCAATAAAAATTGTAGTTTTGGCACTAGAGTTTTGTAGATGACTAAATGATCTTGTGTGAGATTGGATGACATGAGGGCCAATCAATACTGTTGTTGATTGTCCTTTGCCAATGCCCTCTTCATCTTTTAGATAAGCTAAGAGGTCCATATGGCAACATCTTGCTTGACCTATTGAAGAAATGAAATGAGCGTCCAGGTATGTCTTCCAAGTGGGAGGTTTCAAATGTTTGCAAAGGGGGAAATGTTTACTACCTTTTCCTAAATGGGAAAGTATTCTGAAATGTTTCACCTAGAGTAGCAAGTTTATAGTAATTAGCATGTAATTAGGGTTAAATTGAAGTGAGATGGCCATCAAACAAACCAAATCAAATCAATAAATAAATAATTGATGGTACTTGTTCTGATGCTTGCCATAAATGTGAGTTTGCCTGGGTAGTCTCCTATGAAAGAATCATTATTACAAAGAGATTAAACCTATTTCTCATTTTTGCAAGGTAGAATCCAGAATAATTTGATGTTTTAATTTTGGAGACATGGAAAAAAAGGGGTGCAAGTTAAACTGAATTTCTGATTTGGTAGCTACTTGTGGAATTTAGTACACACAGTGTATAATAATCAGGGTCCAAGCATTAAAGCTCCACCCCGATAGGACTATATTAGCATTTGGGTAATCCAACAGAAGGTTGTCAACATAGTTCTGTCCATTCAACACAGATTTCAGCTTTTCTTTGTAATGGAGGGAGGTAAACAATAATAATTAACAATGACCTATTATCCAAACTAAATAGTAGGGCCATAGTCACTTGCTTTAAAGGAGGGGTGTAAGTAAGTGCTTTAAAGTAAGTGCTACTCTCCAAGACATAGCTGTGAGGATACCCAAACCACCTATCAGCCATCCTGGCCCTCTGTCTAAGTTGCTCCCTTTTTATATGAATGATCCCATTAAGCAGGAGATCATCAAATGCCCATGTTTCTTGCACAAAAATGATATCCTTGCCATCAGAGGACCAAAAAAAATGAAGCCTCTATTACAATATCAGCCAGCAAGATTCCATGTTGGTATTTTTAAAGTCCTTACTGTCTACTGGTCTACATTCTGTCATGCAGAACACTATGAATCCTGACATATCAATGTCCGCTCTATGGTCCTGATGAGTCTCACCAATAAGCATAGGTTCTGAAGAGACAGAATTCGGAAGGTTAGAATTATCAAGAGGCTGCTCATGAACCTGAGCAACTGTAAAAAATAATTTTGATTTTGAGGATTCTGGTCATTTCAGAGGATTGTTGGAATATGGATTAAAAACAGAAACATTCTTCTTTTCAAGCTCTGCACTGGAGGTTTGTGAATCTGAATTGTTCAAGGCAGCTGTGACAGTGCAGATAAATTGTTCCTCCTCAACAGCACAATCACATTGTTTCCCAAGATGACATTTATTAACCTGCATAGTAAATTGTGTATTAATGGCTTGGTTGTTTTACAGGTTGTCGTTAAATATTTTCTCAGGCCATCCAGACTTTTCATGATGTCAGCCTAATGTATATTCGACAAGGCACTAAAAGAGTTAATCAAACCTTCTTCTAGTGGTTCATTAGAGAGCTGTGTTGCTATGAGTTGGATAAATTGTTTACATAGATCTTCCCCCTGCAGAGGCTCTGTTGATAAGATGTCCTTGAAGTTGTCTGAGTGGAGAGTTTTACTGTACTTTTATGTGATAAGGTGCCAATAGCCTCATGATTCACTGAGTTAAAAGTGAAATGATTTCCTCAGAATGGAAAACAGTTGGAAAATTTGGAAAAGCGCTCAAAGGATTCATTTTAAAGAATATACTACAGCCTGCCCAAATGACAACACGACTCACTTTAACTGCATCCAGGTGGAAGCCATTCTACCTTTTCTAAGTCCATTGGTTGTCTTTCACAGCATCGTAGCTGGACTGGGTGACTGCCTTTTTAGATCCCATCTGTCTTTGTTTACTCTGTATATGGAATTTGCAGAGTTATCATACTAGTTTGAAGAAACATTTGTCGTCCCCCCCCTCATTTCCTCTTAGAAGACTGATTTCAGGGGTGAGATCTCCTTTGCAGGACACAATTTAGACCCAAACCATTTGCTTTGGCAGGATGAGTGATTTTATTTGATTGGCTCTCAATAATTTTTCCAAAAGATTCTTACAGAGAATCTACTTTATTTTTAACTGCAGTCAACAAGTCAAAGTTTGAAAGAACAGTTTGTGCTGTCAATAGATTCTGTCTAGTTATAAAATGTGGTGTATTTTGTTCTTTAAGGGACTTAAAATTAGAGCCCTCATCTCCCTCCTGTATGAGCTGTTTGGCTGCTGAGCAAACAACAGTCTCTGGAGGGGGAGCATTCACTATCAGAGAGGAGAAAAGCTCTAAAAAGTGTTGACTTTCAATCTTAGCCTGTAGATCCCTCTCTAAGGGGTCATATCTATCCCACAGATGAAGTGAGGTGGCATTATTTACTGGAGAAGCTTGCTTGCTTCTGATATATCTGTCAATTTTCTGTTGCTTCAGAGGCTTAGATGAGGTCTGTGTTGCAGAAGATACCCACTGTCAATTCTTCCTTTTCCCCAAGACTGCAATACAAATGTGCTTGCTGTGAAAAAGGCTGATCCAATAGTAGTGATTTTTTTTTAAAGTAAAATTGTAAAAATGATTGTTAAGAGAAATCAAGTAATCTAAAAATAAGTGAATTAAAATACGGGCTAGATAAAAAGTTTTTAGAGGGAAGATCATTATAAGGATTGACGTGTTAGGTCCTCCTCACTAATTCCCTATCATAATAAATTGTTCTCAACCAGTGGTGAAATTCAATTTTTTTTTACTACCGGTTCTGTGGGTGTGGCTTGGGGGCATGGCAGGGGAAGGATACTACAAAATCTCCATTCCCACCCCATTACAAGGGAAGGATATTGCAAAATCTCCATTCCCACTCCACTCCAGGGGAAGGATACTGCAAAATCCCCATTCCCTCCCCACTCCTGGGGGAAGGATATTGCAAAATCACCATTCCCACTCCACTCTGGGGCCAGCCAGAAGTTGTGTTTGCCAGTTCTCCGAACTACTCAAAATTTCCGCTTCCGGTTCTCCAGAACTGTCAGAATCTGCTGGATTTCACCTCTGTTCTCAACATTTTATTTAGAAGTAAAACTTTTGGTAAGTTTTATTTATTAAAATGTATATGTAAAACTACTAATATCTGGCATAAAAGTGCTCCAAAACTTTCATGCTCATTTAAAGCAAAGATTTCAATCAATCTATGCAATGTGGGGGATCATAATATTTTTTGAGTATTTCTCAAAAAGAAAGATTTATAAAAATGGACATATAAACCTCCCATTCTCTATACAAAATCTCCCTTGTCATACTCATTTTAAGCCCAGCCTTCAAGTAGGATGAACCTAAGTGCAGATTCTCAGTCCTAACAGTCCTTCCTGTGTTCTTCCAGGAAAAAAATCTGACTGTTTTTTGCAGAGATTTAAGAAACTGAATGTAAACTCTGTTTTCTACCATAATTATTGTCATGAAGCTTTTCTCCAGGAGAACTCTTACCAATAATAAACAAACAAACAAATAAATCCATTAGTCCAAATAGCAGGCTAATTTTGAATTATGTTGAATGCTATGTTAAACTATTTCAACCCATTTTTCAACTGATTTTAAATTTTGTTGGTAGTCTACTCAGGGTTTCTTTCTTTTAATGTTAATTAGATTTGCTTAGTAAACCTTGCACACGGTTTTGTATGTCCCTGTGGTGGAATTAACAGCAAACTATTTTGGAAATTAACTATTTTATTACTTTATGCATTCTGTTAATCTTGGTTGATTTTCATGCACGCATTTGAATTAATTGTTGTAACCTAAGGGTTGTGACGTAACCTATACAAATGTATGCATGTGCATGTACACATACATATACTTGGTGCCATGAGAATGTCAAAAACTGCACAGCCGTATCTATTATGATTTAATCAATTGGGGGGGGTGCTTTGACAATTGCTTCTGCTCCATCCTAAGTAAAACCTGAAAAAGCGGGCACTTTGATTTTTCACACACTGACATCAACAATCACGAGGCGCCTGAAATGTTTCTGTGATTAAGAGGGAGTGGAATATTCGGCGCAGGCGCAGTAGGGAAAAGTGACTTCATATTCCGCCACCTCAACGTCGGGTTCTTTCCTTCCGCCGCCCGGGTCCAGTTGCTTTGCCGAAGCAGAGGCTGAAGCGGAGGGAGGGCGGGGAGAAAAGTGGAGGGCCCCATGTGCGCATGCGTGCTGTCGCTGCCAGGAACTGGCCTGGCTACTGTTCCTGCTGCCGCTGGTGGCGCGGCGGGCTGAGGAGGTCCGTGGCGGGCAAGGCGGCGGAGGCTCAGGGATCCCGAGGGTGAAGCTGATGCCTTGCGGTGCCGAGCGCTGCTGCTCGTGGCTGAGTCTTCCCCGCCTGGCTGGGGATGCTGAGTAAAGGGACGCTGCTGCGCGTGCTGTCTGCCATCAATAGGAGACGGAGGATGAAGCTGTTGATGGGGCTCGCTCTGGTCGCCTATGTCGTCTGTAAGTGGAGCGGCGGGAGACGGGCACTTCATTCATCCGGCTCTTTCGGGCAGGCCGGGAAATTGGCACGCTTTTTCTGGCAAGGCAAGGCAGGCTGCTTTCCTTGTGCGCGCCTCTTTGCCCGGCCGAAGGCAGCATCGGAGGTGTTGCATGCAGCGCAGGGAAAACACAACAACAACAACGCAGGGGAGGCGGCTGGGAGACGGTGCTGTAGCAATTCCTGGGTTGCCATAGGGTTGAGAGGGGAGGGGGGTCCAATTGCCAGGTTCCTACTTCGGGGGTACGGGTGGTGCAGTCATATTTTTAAAGGGGAAAAAAATCCTGCCTTCTGTCTGCTCCGGGTGCTTCCTTTGAAACTTTTCAGAAGTCCAAAAACAAAATTATTTCAGCCTCTGATCAGCTGACCAGAAGTGTCTCTCTGCTTTGAAATTCTTTATGGTTGTGGTTTTGAGTATATTTTCTCTAATTTAGAGAAAAAGTGGTGACGGTTAAGGAACTCACTTTTTCACATCCTCGACTGATCAAAAAGGAGCCCGCCCCACCTTTGACAGAACACAGCCAATATAAATGGGAATCCTGTTTGCTGACTTTGGTTCCTCTTGATATTTTGGGCTCCAATTCCAACTGGTGATTACAAAGCTTTTGGTCCAAGTTATCTAGAGAGGGTATCAAGGGTTAATTAACAGGATATGCTATCTGATTTGCTGGCCGCCAAAAGAGTAGTTGACTAAAGCTCTGAAACTCTTAGTTGCTGTTGAAGGTTGAAGGTTTGAACTTGATGCATCCAAAGAATCTGCTGTGCCAATGACTGCAAACCTTTTGGGCTTGCCCTCTCAAAAATTTGGAAAATGCCTAACTTGACTCTGCTGGCATGTCATCCCATCCCCAAACCAAAGAGAATCAATTTATCTCCCCTGCATTCAGGCAATCCTAAACAGGGGCACTCAGTGGCAGCACTGCCTCGACTTCAGCACTAATGCCACCACTGCCATCAAAAAGGCCACCTCGCAGCACCATACGCTAGTAACTTTTGGGAAGGGTTCTTGTTCTCTTTCTATTGACAGGCCCCTGCAGCCAACCTGAGGCTGCTACAGGTTGCACAAGGCCTTCGTTCTTCAAGTGGTTTTGGAGAATGCCCTTCCACAGTCCCTGAAGCTCCCGCAAACCACAGGAGAGCATGACCCATTCTCACATGATTTTCAGACGCTCTGGATGCCATGCAAGAGCACAATTCTTTTGTGTGACTTCTGGAGGATCCGGAGGCTATGTGAGGAACATCCCATTCTCACACAGTGTCTGCAACTTCTGAAAACTGCATGAAAATAGGGCATGCTTTTAAGAATAGTTGTCAGGTGTTGGTGAATGCTGCTGTGTCATCTTTAACATGGGTGTCGTAGGTTCACTGTCGTGCTACACTCATGCATTCCAGAGGTGCAATGTCAGAGCATGCAAACTCTAGCCATGTTATACTTGCATTGCGACTTTTCACACAAACATAAGGAGAGAACTTGCAGTGTAATATTAAGATAGATGTCTCATCATTTTGAAGACACAACGGGTTGCTTCAAACACCCATAGCTCTGCACTGTATTATCGCCTAAATCACAATTTACTGAGATCTGTACGAATCTTCAGCCTGGTTCTGTCTAGATATTTTTGGAATTAACTTATAATTCCTGTGTTGTGTCTTATGAGAGGAGCCCATAAGTATTCTTATCTCATATTTACAAAGACAAGTTTCTGAGGTGTAATAAGCATCCTAAAGAAGGACAACAGTTGATGGAAGGCCAGCATTTCATCCTGAATTTCCAAGAACATCTTTCTTGGGTTGGGAAGTATTGGGCCATCACAATACTTAGCTGCCTAGTTGAAGGTTCATGTAACTGTATTTTAAACCTTTGTTTACAGTCTGAAAGTTTAAGATCAGGTTGGATAATGTTAGCTGAATCAACATGACAAATATTTAAATACTATTATAATGTAATTCTTGATAGAAAACAAAATTGATAGACTTGTTTATATACTGGACATTTGTTTTATATGACATGTATCAGTGGAATATTCTATATTATCAGAAAGAAGCTTAGAATAGCCTTTCTGTCCTTAAGGACACGATTTACTGATTCTGCTGAGCAAGAATTATAGTCTAGCCTGGAGGGCATCAGTTAAAGAAAGTTGACTTTAAAAGAAGTTTTTTGCTTGCCAATAGTTTTGTAGTATTGTGGCTTTATTGTGTGTTATTTCTGGTAGTCAGGCTTAAGATACTGGTGTCCAATCTGTTTTATTGTACCATACTCCTCTGTCGATCACGTGCTTTTGATATAAACTGTTTTTTTTCTTTCTTTCTTTCAATTGTGTCCAGTTCTCAGAGACTACCTGGACAAGTTCTTTGGTGTTTTCTTGGCAATGTTTTTTCGAAGTGGTTTGCCATTGCTTCCTTCCCAGGGCTGAGAGAAGGTAACCCACCCAAGGTCACCAGTTGGCTTTGTGTCTAAGGTGGGCCTAAAATTCCCATTTTCTAGTTTCTAGTCTGATATTTAACCACTTCATCAAATTGGCTATGAATGAGGACAATGAATGAGTTTTCCATAGTTGATTCTGCTTTCCATTGATTTTAGGAATTTTGTAACCATGTAAGGCCTTTAGTATGTACAGCACCTATGATTGTTCAGTTTTGCATGTTTAAGGAAACTAGTGATGTTTGCTAAATATTTGTGCAGCCTTTTGCAGGATATTAAGGCCTCCATTAGCTATTTATTTGTGATGCAAATGGATCTCTCTCAAATTATCCCCTTGGGTAGTTTGTCTTTGAAATAACATAATATTACAGTGTTGTCAAAAAGTGTCACACAATATCCAGAGGTTTCAAGCAAACCTCTTGGAAAAGGGATATTTTTTAAAAAATGCCTTAGACATACCAGTTGTACTTTTTCATATTACTTAATTACTTGCAATTTGTTTTCCACTTGCCTCCTTTTCATATGAAAACTAATTGTATTTATTTATTTATTGGATTTTTATCCTGTTTTATTATCTTATAAGTAATTCAATGTGGCGAACATGCCTGACACTCTTTCCTCCTCCTATTTTCTCCACAAAAACAACTCTGTGAGATGGGTTGAGCTGACAGAGAGGGACTGGCCCAAGGTCACCCAGGCTGCTTTCAGGCCTAAGATGGGATAAGAACTCTCAGTCTCCTGGCTTCTAAACAAACACCTTAACAGTTTACAATATTTTAAAATAAAAATAATATGAATTTTAAAGCCATCTGTGTTTTAAAAATGTTTAACGACGACTGAGAGCGTATGCACAAAGACAAATTCCTTGTGTGGCCAATCACACTTGGCCAATAAAGAATCCTATACTATTCTATTTAATTTTCTCCATTAAAATTGCAATAAATTGTAACTTTTTGGAAATTTATTTTGATTAATAAATTATTTTTATTAATTTATTAATAAAATAATTTATTAGTAGTAATAATTAAAATTAGCATAGTTCATGTGCTAAGAGTTTATAATATAGTTGAAATGGACATCATTTCTCTACTGAACAGAACCAATAGCTGGGTTTAGCTTCTCTCAGGGTCTACCATTTCCATCCCACTGGTGTGTAGTAGGATATTTATAATCTTTGGAATATATGTGTTAGTAAAGTTCAGTATTTTTTACTTCTTTTATATACTGTGAAGTTATGTCATTGTTCTATTTGATATATAAATTAAAATGTAATTATTAGAAGAAGGCGGCATTCTGAAAGCCAAGGAAAGCATTAGTTTTATTCAGAGGGGGCAAAGTGCAAATTCATTTATCAATTTAGGGAGTTACAGATGAGAATGATTGTTTTTAGAATACTGTATGACAGTTTCAAATGGGCACTGTGCTTCTGTCTTTCACCATTAATTGTTATTGGTGCTATTTATATATTTAAAATGACCTTGGTTAATGACCAGGAAGTCTGTTTGGCCTTAACCTTGCTGGATTTTAGGAATACACTTCTTCTGCAAGCTCTAAGTTAGAATAGTGTATGGCCTGTCTAATTATTGTATAAAGGTGTGGTTTATATAATTCTATTCTCCTGCCAGCACAGTGGTCTTTGAATTTTTCCCCTCTGTTTTTATTGAAGTGAGACATCTTAGAAATTGATCAGATAAAAAAGTAAATAGAAGCCTGTTACCATACCATTCTAAGTAAAAAATGTTCTGAGCTTTAAGCAACTATTTTGAGTTGTTCATGTCCCAAACAAAGCACACTTTTATTATTTTTGCTTGGATGGTGAAAGAAAATGTTCTGTTTCAAGTGTTCCATGTTGGTTTAGAAATATTTGCACCATAAAGTTATCTTTGGAGTTTTCCTTTCAGTCCTAACACAGTTGGATCAATCATTCCCCTGTTGCATTGGCTTAGGCCATGTGGAGAGGACCCCAAGGTGATTTTTGCAGTGGCATTTTAAAGGATATGTGGCACAGTGAAAGTGCTATTCCGGATCTGACCATTGCTGTTCCTTCCATTGATCCAGTATCTGAATACCAGAAGAGGGGTGTTTGTGTGCAAATATATTTTTAAAATCCTATAGAAAAATGGGACATCGTGTAGAACGTAGAAAGCAGGTAGAATGTGAATGGGAACTCATCAAATTCTCAGACAACACAAAGCTAGGTGAATAGCCAACACTTTAGAAGAAAGGCTCAAGATTCACAAGGATCTTGACAGTTTTAAACACTGGGCTTTATCCAACAAAATGCAATTTAGTAGTAAGAAAAGTAAGGTTTTTACACAGGCAAGAAAACCCAGATGCACAGGTATAGAATAAGTGGTACCTGGCTCAAAAGCAGTAATAGTGAGAGGAATCTAGGACTGCCCTAATGGACAGTCACTTAAATATGAGCCAGCAATGTGGTGCAGCTGCCAAAAAAAGCCAATGCAGTCCTAGGCTGCATTAACAGAGAGATAGTATCAATCAATCAATCAATCAATCAATCAGAATAGAGCTAGAAGAGAAGGTATCAAGATCATTGAAGTGTTAATACCACTTCATACTGCTTTCATAAGACCACAGTTCTAATAATGCATTCATTTTTTGTTTCCATGATTAAAAAAAAAGATGTTAGGATGCTAAAAAGGGCGCAGAGAAAAGCATTGAAGATGATTAGGGAGCTGCAGGCTAAAATATATGATGAATGGTTGCATGAACTGGGTACATCTAGGATAACTGGGTTGACATAGTAACAGTCTTCCAAGTCTTGAGAGGCTGTCATAGAGAAGAGGGACTCAACATATTCTTCAAAGCACCTGAGGGCAGGACAAGAAGTAATGGATGGAAGCTTATCAAGGAGAGATCCAACCTGGAACTAAGGAGAAATTTTCTGACAGTGAGAACAATTAACCAGTGAAACAACTTGTCTGCAACACTGTAAATGCTCCAACACTGGAAACTTTTAAGAAGAGATTGGACAGGCATTTGTCTCAATGATATAATTTTTTTCTGCTTGAGCAGGGATTTGGACTAGAAGACATCCAAGGTTACTTCCAACTCTGTTATTCTGTATTCAGAAGTACAATTTTGATTTGAATGGTCTGTGGAGCTTAGATGGTATTTGCGTATACTTGATTCTATTATTGCAATATAGTTCAGTGTCTTTAAAATTTCTCTAAGTCTTCATCCACAAAGGAACTCTGAAAGTGTCACAATCATCAGGACCATAAATCATATGCAGTGTGCATATATAGTGTGCTTAGCAAGCCAACAAGGAAGTATTTCCCCGAAAAGTTTCTTATGCTGATGGATTTGGTAATTGGTTGCTTGGATAATGACTTCTTTGGAATTGTGCTCAAGGGGATTTGAAAAAACAAAAAGATTAATTGATTGGCTTTCTGGTCTTTTTGATATTCATTGTTGCACTGAATTTTGTTCTTTTGTTTGTGGAGACTATAGAATGCATTTGAAAATGCAAAAAATTTCTGCTAGTTGGCCTGCAAAGCTTGAGGTGTGTGTGCACTCTTCGCATTCCTGTGTGCTGCAAAAGGATGTTTTCACTTGTTGGTTTGACCTTGTGTGCTGTCACATATCATTCCATTAGCGTTTCAGGTGTAAGAAAAAAATTTGCTTTGCTGAACAATGTTGAACAATGCGTGACTTATTATTTCTGTGTGCTATTTAGGACACAGTATAACTTATTAGGATGTACAAAGCAAGGATGATTTTTTAGTTTTCCACAATAATCTGTCCTGGTTATCAGTTCACTCTTTCTTTTTCTTCACTATTGTTCTCAATCTGCTTGGTCTAAATTATAATCCATCATTTCCTGTTGCAACTAATCGATCAAGACTTGGTTGATCTGGAAAAAAGTGGACCTGCACTTGCAGGAAAATGCTTGGAAGAAAGAAAAAAAAACCAAGGTGAATCCTCAGATTCTGAGCATAGTATATTTGTCAGAACTATATACCATACTATTTCTCCCTTCTGTTTTTCATAGGGGTAATAAGTGCTGAAAAATACATGCACGAATATGTATATTTTTATGACTATTAAGTGATACTACTTTAAAGCGGTGGTGCTGTTGACTAAAACTGGAAATTATTCTGCAGTAAATATAGCCAGATATTTATTTCATCTTGTAAGTAAAGTTTAAAGAATGGTTATCCCCATTCAATCTTGCTGTTCCTAAACTGTTAGATACTGGGTCAAAGAAAAGACAGTGTTCCCTGTGTTTATTGGAGTTCAGCAGAATAGTAGGTTTCTTGGAAGTGTTGGATCTCAGTACTTCACAAAATAAATGTGCCTCCCACCACCATTTCTGAACCTAATATAAGATCAGCTTTGCTGTTGTTGACTGCTAGTTCCAAGGTGTTCACGTGTGAGGGAGTGATGCTGTGATTGCTGTCTGTGCTTGGGAAAAGTAGCTATAGCCAGGCAGTAACACTTCCCACCCCCATTTCTCTCATGCTTTCATACATTCACTCACAAGCATCCAAGCCAGTGTTGCAGCTGCCTGTGATAATTGAAACACACCCTCATGTTTTCAAAGACCTGCCGACCTCACCCCCACTTAGACCCTTAGTTTACAGAAACAGATGGTAAGATAGAGTAGGTAAGGGTGTAGGAGGAAAGGAGACTACAAATAACATATTGTACAGACTAGAGACAGGAAAACGAAGGCGACATTTGGAGATTGGCAGCTATTTCAAGCAGGCAAGTCCATTCCCAGGACCAAGCTATGGTGAGCTTCGTATCCCAGTGGGAGTCTTGACTGGAGCTTTGCCAGGAGCTTGGTAGCAACCAGAAAAGGAGCAACTGCACTGAAACAGCATCACAGCCCCAACTAGTATAAGTACCTTTGGAAAAAAGCAAATGTTGTATACTACATTAGAGAATGTAGGATTAAAGACATATTTATGTGCAACATCACCTTGCAAAACCTCCTAGGGTGGAGTTCACCCAAAACAGTTGCCTGTTGCTGGGGAAGTTGTGTGCTGCAATAAAGCATTTGCTGTGCTGTGCTGTGTCCTGTCCTTGGAAAGAAAAGAGCCCTCACAGCATGTGCCACTTTCCTTCTGCACCATACTAATTCTTGACCAGTCAAAAATCGTGTACTTTAAATATGTATCACCATAAGTCATCCCCCATTTTAATGTAAACTTTAAAGCACTGCATTCATTTGACTGAAGAGGTTGTGAACAGTTGCCTGTTGCTAATGACTATAGGGAAAATGAATGCCCTGTTGGGTCCATGTATCACTCAAGGAACCAAAGATTGGAGCAAAGACATAGAAAGCTAAGCCTATAGCTTTCTTTGTATTACCTGTATTGCCTATACAGAACAGAGACAGGCTGAAGTATAGAAGCTGAATGCATTGCTTCTTCCCTTCTCCAGCTACAACAGAAGAATATAGAGTTGTGTATGGTTCTCTCTTTAGGTTCTCTCTCTTTCTCAGGATAAGGTTACTTGGGTCCTTAGATCATCTTTCCATGCAATCATTTTGTATGGGATTTTTCTGTTTTTTATTGTTGTGTTACTGCAGAATTTTGAATCATTGATCAGCTTACTAAGATAACATTCTCAAACACTTTTTGTAGCTTGTCTTTACAATATGCCCTCCTTCTGGAAAGTTATTCTTCTAGCAATTACTGGTTTCTATGAACACACTGTATAAGGGTAATAGCTTTTGAGAGCTTAAGAATATTGATTTTGCTTCCCCCAGATGGATTACAATGCCTGCTATTGCTTTCTTACAAAATGTTTTAAGTGTTTTATAGTCTCCATGTTTATTTCCTTGACGTTGCTATTAGTAAAAGAGTCTCTGGCTGTTTCATGTTTGGAATAAAATAACTCAGCATAATGCATAGAGTATCCTAGATGTAGTTTTTAATAGCAGAATAACAGAGTTGGAAGGGACCTTGTAGATCATCTAGTGACTAGTCCAACCCCCCGCCCAAGCAAGAGACCCTACACCTGTGATGGCAAACCTATGGCACACATGCCAGAGGTGGCACACAGCGCCCCCTCTGATGGCATGTGAATCATTGCCCCAGTTCAGCTTTGCTACACATGTGTGCGTGCGCCGGCCAGCTGGTCTTTGGGTCTCTGCTGGGTATGTGCAGGGGACAGGGGGCATGTGCGGCACCTGTGCACGCATTGCATTTTGGCGGTTTGGAAACGCGCTTTGGGCACTCGGTCCAGAAAAGGTTAACCATCACTGCCCTACACCATTTTTGATAGATGGCAGCCCAGTCTCTTCTTGAAAGCTTCTAGTGATGAAGCTCCCACAACTTCTGAAGGCAAGCTATTCCATTGGTTGATTGTTAGAGTTGAATAAACCATAGTTCATTTTAAATATTATATGTATTTTTTAAAAATGCTATGAGAAAATCATTGCTCAGTATATGAATTTTAATTGCAAAAAAAAAGGACAATTAGACCTTAAATCCTTGTTGGGCTAGATATGTGTTAGTGAGAAAAGTCAGTCTTGATCATGAAATGCATGTAGCTTTTTAAAGAATTTGCATGCCTGTTAAAGTGAGGTAGAAAAGTTATGCTTTTATGCTGTTGCAAGCCAACCGGAACTACTTGGGATAGTGAGATGGGAGGCATGTAAATTTGATAAATAAATAAAAATTGTGTTCGTTAATATTAAATTATTAGAGTGGAGGTGAAAACAGGACTTGGAGATCACCTATTCAATCTCTGCAGAAATCAGTTCTTAGCAATTGTTTTAGCTTTTCGGCATGAAGCTGGTCTTTTAGGTCTTCCAATAATGCATTGATCATGACTGCAACTGAATCTATCCATCTTGCTGCTTGTCATCTTCTTCTATTTATTTTTTTCTTTCCCAGCATTATTAATTTCTCCAGAGAACTAGGTTTTTGTGCACTGTAGGAAAGTAAGAAAATTTGAGTCTGGTAATTTGTGCCTCAAATGAGAATTCTGGGTTGATTTGTTCAAGAATATTTTAGTTTGTTTTCTTGGATATCCATGTTATGTTTAGGAGTCTTCTTCAGCACTGTTCAAACTGTCAGAACTGATTCCAACCTGCTTCTTCAAAGCCCGTCTTTCATTTCTATAGTGTATCACAGGAAAAACCATTACTTTGTTTATTTCTTTAAGAAAAGTTATATTTATCGAGAGGAGCCACTGATATCCCAATGCAATAGCTGCTATGGCAATAGTTTTGCTAAAGTTTTTGTTATCTTGCTATATATTTCTGGAGTCTCATATTCTTTCCATAAAGAAAGAAGCACTGCTGAGGAAAAAGGACTATTTCTATCCATAGTTGGAAACCTAACTTCTTCTTGTAGTTATTTCCATCAGCAATGGGAATTAATTAATTTATCCTTTTTAATCCGGGTGAAAATTAACTGGTCTTCAAGTTGTGTAAGTATCTGTTGGATGTAAAGCTAAGGGGGTAAAAGCTTGAAGGCCATTTTTGTTAAAAGCCTATTTAAAAAGTGTTTTTCAGACATTTTTTTTTCTGCCTTCTAAAATCTGTACCCTTTAGACAGTTTTGAGTTCCAGAACTTCTAACAAGCTTTGTCAAAAAGGGCAAGGAATCCTGGCGGCTGTAATTGAATGCATCTAAAGACCATTGAGTGAGAAAGGATGGCTGGAAAAATTGTGATGAGAATAACCAGTGCCTAACTCTTTCAAATTGATCATAACCCATGGGATCAAACAAGTGAGTGAGGAACAGTTCTGGTTCAACTTCCCTAACATTTGATTCTGATTTGTGTGAACTGTACTATCACATGGTTAATTTGACTCCATTTCTGGATTGATGTACAGCTGAAATCCTTCCAGAGAATTAAGGGAAGACTTAGTGACACCATTAAGGTACAATTAAATATATCTATCTGTGGATCCCAGTATTTTTGATGGTTTACTGGTATGCCAGTCTGTTTACTTTATCCATGAAACTTAATGCGGTTTCCTGAAAATTAACTTTTCTCAAAGATCATCTAAATATTTTTTTAATCGCTTTTATGGCAGCCCTCCACAAAATTGACCTTGGCCTGCATAGAACTTGTACTGTTTTTGATCTGGCCTATCCTAAAGTTAGGTGCACTGTGTTTTCAACCATCAGGGTAAATATTTCAGACAGTAAGATATCAGATTAATTTTGATTCAGTAAACAGACTAAGAACAATTGCTTTATTGTCCACTGTAGTTAATGATAAAATGTAGCTAATGCGGTTATAAGTAGACTTCTAGATAGCCTGTTAATAGTGAGTGGGTGGCTTTGAAGTATTTTGGCTGTAATAACAAATTTGGCTTTTGTTTATGGAACCTTGAAGGTTTTGTATTAAATATCAGCTTGATCAAAGTAACATTGGCACTGCATTTATTTAAACTTTGTACCCATGTATTCTATCAAACAATGCATAAACTTTTTGCCAAAATAGATATGCTAGGAGCAAAGCAAATTTGTTTGAAATAGAACACTCTATTTTAAACACTATATGCACTATTTTCTCTCCCATTAGCACAGTTACCATATTTTGAATATTTTTATGCCTTGTCTGTTAACTTCTTGGAATACATTCCCTGCCTATTTACCTCTTTTTCTTTCCAAACAAATATATGACTGCATAGCTTTGTCTTAAAATAAATGATGTAAGTTTAATCAGCTATCTTTAATCTTTGTATTTTTTTAAACTTTCATACAAAGCTTCTAATCCAGACCGATCATTCCCTATTAGTGTGCATTTTAGAGATGCATACATGAACTGGTCAAAGATCAACAAGTTGATTTCTTGAATTAAGTTGGGCAATTGTTTTATTATCAAAAGCATGAAAATGACAGATCAAAAACAGGATTTATTCCATCACTGTAAATTGCAGTTCTCTGATCTGATTTTTTTTAAAAATGATCTTGTATGTTTACTTTAAAAGGACTAGAAACATTCATACTATGGATTCTGATTTATCTAGGTCTTGATCTGGTATCTGAAGTCTGGAAGGAAAAAACAAGGACAATGTTTTAGTCTCAATTCCTTTATCTTTCTCTCCCCCCCCAACATGAAAATAAAAAGTATTAGAAAATGTTCCCTATGGTTTATTTTTTTAAATTATACACAAGATTGATAAGATATAAAAGAGATTAATTTGAGTTTAGAAATGTTCATACCAAATCAAGAAATGAACAAACATGTAAAAGCTATTATAAACGTAGGTAAAATATTTCAGGAGTTTGTATGAAAGAAGAATCAGCATTAAAAGGAATTGCTGACTGTGACAGTTTAGATCCAGAAAATGACGTTAATCAACATTACATTAGGCAAAATGCATATTCTGAAAATTCCTTGCTCTATCTCTTTTTATCAGCTTTTGTTTGAAAATGAACATTTTCTGTTTGTTAGATACAGGGAAGGACAAATGTGGATATTTATCTTTTTGTTGTATTCTTGGGTCAATAAGTTATTAGTTTTTCAGGATTAACATTTTATCTCCGTGCTTTTTTTTTAACCAAGAAAAAAATGAAGAAATATTGCATTCCTTAGAATTCAGCCACTTGTTGCTCCTTTTCAAGCAAGAATAAAAAGTGAATTCAGTATATTCTACATAACTCCATTCCTTCTCCCTCCATTTATTCCATTAGTTCAAGTTTTCTGTATTATTTTATCTCTTTCCTTGATCATGCATAGAGTTTTCTATATATTCAAGAGAATAGCTGGAAAACCCTGATAGTTTGCCTAGGTTTGGGTGAAGATCTCAAAGTATAGATGGAGATACAATTATATTGGCATTACAATTCCATCATTATTCCACTGGTATCAGTTTCTTGTTCCAATTGAACACCTGGATAAAGCTTACTGCTAAACAAGATAAAATTATTTAAAAAAACCCAAGCTGTAATTACAAATAAATAAAAAAACCTTGTGATTCTCTATTCGTAAAAACGCCAACAAGCTCTAGTGCAGAAAGTCATATGCCTATATATTCCTTATTCTATGACAAGCATGACAAACAAATTGGTATGCTATACATTTTGAATAAAATCTTATACCATTTTTTCCTTTTGCCAATTTAAATGTTTTTTTAGATAATGTGTTTCCCCTGCCTCCTTCTCCCCTCCTCCCCCCTCCCATCCCTTCTCCTCTCCTTACCATATTTAATTCTGGCAAAGATATCTTAGATGCTTATAGTAGTTTAACATGCTTAAAGTAAAGGTAGTAAAAGTAAAGTAAACCTTAAAGTAAAGTGCTCAAAGTAAAAGCAACCTTTTGTTTGATTTGGGAGGGTCTTTCTATGAGCTTTATCAGCAGAATGGATAGTTTGTTCTCTTAAATCTAGAAATAGCTGATGGGTCTCTAAGAAGCTTTGGGACACTTTTTAGGATAAAGTGATGCAGAGTCCTGTTTCAAAAGCACATTGGATGCTTTTGAATTTGTCTTTTCAGTGGCATTAAAAATCTATGTGACAGGATTTCTTAAGCTGTCAGAAATTCTAAATAGAGAATTATGTCAACAATCTACCTATTTCAGAAGATATGCTTGGACCTGGCAATTTTTTTTACTACCAGTTCTGTGGGCGTGGCTTGGTGGGCGTGGCAGGGGAAGGATATTGCAAAATCCCCATTCCCTCCCCACTCTGGGGTTCTCTGAACTACTCAAAATTTCCAATACCGGTTCTCCAGAACTTGTAGAACCTGCTGAATTTCACCCCTGGTCCTGTGGGAATCTTTATTCATATTGGGGGCATTGTTCTGAATAGCAAGTAATCTATTTAAACTGGATTTTATGTATATAGTGAACAGTTCAAAGCATTGAACTTGCATTATGTTTAGAGATATCCTAAAGCAGCATATGAGCATTGAATTGTCTTTATGTAAAAGTTTAGGTGAGGAAAAGTGAGAGGGAGATGTTTAATGTATTAAAGGCACACTCCCTAGTATAGTGGATGGTAGACATGATACATTTCAACATCAATCAGGAAATTGCAGGAGTTGAAGCCATTATATCTGCAGGCCATTGAATTGTAGAAGGCTACTTTAAAGTGGTTTTTTTAGCTTTCCAAGTAATTTTGGATACTTTTAATTTTTTTTAAAAAACTGTAAACTTCTGAAAACTGCTTTTCTGCAATTTTCTGCAGAAACTCGTTCCTGCTTCTTTAAAGGAGTCATGGTTTAAGGCTTGTAGCTTTCTTGTGTTTGAAACATTTCACAACCACCATTTCCAGAATCATATTCATAATTTTGTCAAGTTGTATAGGACCTCACCTTGAAATAATGGTTATGCTATTATTTATTAAATATTGAAGGGGCATTAATTGTCGTGCACTTTCATTGTCTAAAGCTACTTAATTTGCCACTTTATTGAGGCTTGATGAAAGCAACCATATGTGTTTATCTGGAGATAAATCAATGGAGCTCAACTTGTCAATAAACATATATGTTGGAATGAAACATTAGCTAGAAAATTCTAGATCAAAACTTTCCGCCTTTGTCATGAGATGCAATGAAACGTAGTAGTCTTGATTCACAAGGTGGAGTGCATCCCAGAGGAATAAGAGGCTTTTCCATTCAGATACTTTGTATGAGAGAAAGAGGATGAAGACAGCCCCACCCTAGTGGTTCTCAGAATATATGTATAGTTAGTATAATGTTTCTGTTTGGCAAGATTCTGTCTATAGGAACAATAAAGAAATCTACTTGAAAGAATCACTACCCTGTTTCCCCTAAAATAAGACCTCCCCAGATAATAAGTCTAATCGGGCTTTTGAGCGCATGCTCAAAAGGCCACCCTGAAAATAAGCCCTCCCCAAAAATAAGTCCTCCTCAAAAATATTAAATAGCATGCGCAGCTGGTCCCTGCCATTTCCTCTGGTTAGGGTTAAGGAGACAGAGCTGGAAATCAGGTAAGACGGCAAGAAGAGCCCCGTCTTGCTCCACGTGCCCCAAAATAATAAGACCTCCCCAAAAATAATTCCAAGTGCTTATTTCGGGGTTCAAAAAAATATAAGACAGGGTCTTATTTTCAGGGAAACACGGTACATGTCTTTCTTGATTTGGGGGCCTGAAATAAGCTATAGCAGGGGTGTCAAACTCATGGCCTGCGGGCCAGATGCATCAAGCACTGACCACGCCCACGGTTTAGCAAAGGGGAAAAAAGTCATGATACGTCACTCAGTGATGATGCGAGTTTGACACCCCAGAGCTATAGCATCGAATGGAGAACAAATATTACATTTGGAACAATAGCATAATGACTAGCAAGAGTATACCTGCAGTCAAAATTAAGGTCTACTTGTTATAATATTTTGCTATATAATACTACTTCTATGTTGAAAACAGCATGTTAACCTATCAATACATAATTGTGCTTTAGATTCTCAAGTAAATATTCATAGTTGAGAGACATAAGCCCTTATATTTCTAGTCTCCCCTTCCAGGGTCAAGATGAATTAAAATATACATAGGTCACTTTTCAGAAAATCATTCCATTCCTGAAATAATAAATTGCATTAAAAGCACATGTTACTCATATAGAATTATTAGTGCCTTAAAGCAAATGTATTATGAAATGATGCCAATTATTTTAAAGCAATATTAATTAATGTTACTGTTTTCTTTTTTACAGCTGTATGGGGAAATGTGCTCAACATGAGGTAATATACATAATATACACTTCTCTTGTACATCTGTATAGCTATAACATAATTTTTCCTCCAAAGTTAAAGGAAAACGTTCAGCTCTTTTAAAGGGGTAAAGTCAGTGGTGGGTTGCTACCGGTTCACCCTGAATTGGGCGAACTCCGCCCACCCACCTGGACGCTTCTGCGCATGTGCAGAAACGTTGTGCACACACGCAAGCGCGAGTGCGTCCACGAGCAAACCGGTAGTGACGGGTTTTGAAACCTGCCCCTGGGTAAAGTGATGCATGTATTTAGTTCATCCACAAATCTGTGATCAAAGGTGACCTTTCCCATCATAGAAATGAATCACACTAGCTATCATTTTCCCAACTTCCTTTCTACCAATAAGTAACAAAGTTGAGAGAAGAGTTTCCATCAAGTACAGGATGTGGTAGTTCACATTTGAAGCAGGGAAAATATTCCATCCAGAATTATTCTGTTGGTCATATATCACATTTGCTTAATCTGAGAGATGTTGGTCTTTCAGAAAAAAGAACAGTGAAGAATAAAAATTGAACAGAAAAACTTATATTAATTGGTCCCAACAAAATTAGTATTCTTGCTTCTTTTATTCCTCATTCTTTTCCAGTTTTCCAGCTATTAATTCCTCATATTTTTATAAACCTCCTTATGTCTTTCGTTGCCTTAAACCATTACTGTATTCTCCCTTCTTCTGAGAGAGGTGGCTAGAAAGAAAATAGAAAACGTATGCTATAATACACATCCCTTTTCCATAATAGTACAGTTGTAACATTTCAAGAAATTTTGAATCCATAGTTAAAGTTGGGAATTTGCCGTTTGCTATCATGAGACTAGAATATTTTAATCATATTGTAAATGATACTATGTTAAAGCATTAATATATATATATATATATATATATATATATATATATATATATATATATATATATATATATATATATATATATATATATATATATATATATATTGTATAGATTACCCTTACTTCCTATTTGTTTATTTTTTTTTCTTTAAAAACATGAAGCAGAATTCTTTATAGCACTTCTGATTGTAAGGTAGAAACAAGCTATTGTATATATGAGGACATTCATTAGGCATCTGCAAATCCTTAAAACAGCTGATCTTTTTCAGGGTTTTATAGCTGTTCCTACAATGCATTCTGAGGAAAAAAAGCATTTGCTTTGGAATTTAAAGCATGGCACAACTCTGTGGGAGATAATACATGCCCAGTATTAAGCATGAGATAGAAATGTATTTTAGGAAATAGCTCCCCTTTATATCCTTCCATATCCTTTCCATCTAGCTTGTACAGTATTCCAGCATTATCCTGTTGGTTAGCTCCATTCTAAGATATTTCTTTAGCACTTGTTGTAACTATCTGTCTTGTACCTTGTTGAGAGGATTTTGCCAGAAAACTTCAAATTACGCCATTTAACTGAGTCAACCCTCACTTGAAATACATTTCAGAACAAATATTTTGTAAGAAAATCTTTTAAGGGTTCCCACACAAAAGAAAAGTAAAAAAAGGCCATTAGAGAGAAAGAATAAATCAATTCATCTTGTTTTCTTCCAGGCCCTAGTGTTTCTCAATGTAAATATTCTGGAATTCTCCTTAAGTATATTTGAGAAAGTAGGTTCAGATGAAAAGCGGTGACAAACTGAAAGGCACTTAGTGAAGGTTATGACATTGTGTACTGTATATCTGAAGTCTACTTCAGATTTAGTAATCGATTTTTTATGTGGCAGGGTTCATCTCATAAGTTGGTGCTATGTCTCAATTACCCTCAAATGGGGGGGGGAATAAAAATTTAAATAAAATAAGAAATAAATAAAAATGGCTCATGTGATTGAACATATCTCCCAAGTTTTTAAACATTTTTTTATTTCTATACTTTCCATTTTTAAAAATAGTATTTCTCCCCCTACTTTTGCAATTCAGTGGGCCCCGTCCAGGAACTCTGCATTGTTGCTCCATTGCCACCCCTTTTCTGTCCAGTACAGAAAATGGTGATGGTGGTTCATTTCATCAAAATCCAAAGGAAATAGATTTCTTGCTCTTAATGTTTCATCTGAAACATTTCTAAACGTTGATCTTAAACGTTGATTGCCTTTTCTGGCCGTTAGCTTTTTTTTTTTCTTTATTTATTTTCACAAGAGGTCAAAAGACTGTGTTGGCTGCCAGGAACACTACATAATGAATAGCTATGTTTAGTACTGCCTCTGACAATGCTATAAACATTTTTTTAATGCTCAATGGATAATTTTATGAAAATGCAACTTTTAACTCCCAGTACTGTTCTTATTCTAAAATTATTTGGCAGTCTTGTCTAAATTCTGTAGGACAAGAATTGCGTGTTTGATTTGTAATAGAGTTACTGCAAAAGGGTTTGTCAAAAGGTTGACAAAACCTTTTGCAGGAGAGGTTTTGTGATCATACTGTATATACTGTATTTTTTGGAGTATAAGACGCCCGGACTATAAGACGCACCTACCTTTTTTGGTGAGGAAAACAAGAAAAAGAAATCTGTCTCTGCCTCCCAGCAATTTTGCCTCGTTGCAGCAAACAGCAAATAGCCTGCTTTACTTTCAAAAGTAAAACAGCTGAGAGCAAAACAGCTGAGAGCCGGGAGGCCAATCCAATCAACTTGTGCTAATTAGGCTGTGCTGAAGGTGAAACGAGCTGTTTCTTCTTGCTGCTTGCTGCAAGGAGGTAAACTGCTGGGAGGCAGAGGCCAAAGGGTGGGGGCCAGTAAGTGGGCAGGGCTACATTTGGTGTATAAGACGCCCCTAAATTTTCACCCCCTTTTAGGGAGAAAAAAGGTGCATCTTATACTCCGAAAAATACAGTACCTCAAAGGAAAAACAGCTTCATTTGACTTGCAGGACCCCTTTCATAGGTGAAGGATCCTAAACATACCTTTAATTCTATTAGGACAGTTAGAAACTAACACCATTTGGAATGTTTAAATGCGATACTCTGAGGTGTTACAATTACCACATATAGCTTTTGAGGTTTTACCACTTTCTATTTGCAGAATTCCATTTACATAAACAATTTTAAAGAAAGGTATTTGAACTTTATGTCATTAAGTCAATTAATTGCACAGGATAATCTTTAGAATCTGAGCAGGGAACAGCTTCTATAAAAGCATTCATCCAAAGACAGAAATTTTGTTTCAGGATATTATCTTCTCTGTGTATGTCAGTCGTTTTCCTATTCACAGGATGGCAAGGCAGAAAATCATGATTTTAGCAATAGTTGTTGCTGAAGGAGAGACTTCAATTTTGAAAAGAGCATATAAAGAAGCTCTTTGAATAATACCTGACAGACTTATCAAAGGATATAATAGCAATTTCATAAGCAGTCTTCCGAAATATATCCCTGGCTTTTTTTGAGTACAGACAAAATGTATTATTGACTCTTAATAAATTAATAAATACTATAAATACCTCTCATGCTATTGCTTTTTAATTAAACTTTATTCTGTTCTTTCTCCAGTTAGCTCAGGGAATGATAAATATCCTTAATTTATCCTCACAGCAGTCCTATGAAAATGTCTAGTCAGGGGTATCAAACTCAATTTCATTGAGGGCCGCATCAGAGTTGTGTTTGACCTGGGGGAGGCGTGTGGGAATGGCCAGCTCAACCTCACTCATGTCAGAGGTGCCTGTGGTGGCCCGAGCCCTCTGCCAGCAAAAACGGAGAGTCGAAAACGGAGCTTGGGAGGGGCATACGCAGCCCTCCCAAGCTCCATTTCTGCTGGCAGAAATACCACGGGCCAGTCATTGTTTCCAGGGTGGCCCTGCGGGCCAGATCTAAACACCCCACAGGCCAGATCCAGCCCACGGGTCTTGAGTTTGATACCACTGGTCTAGGTTATGGAAGAATCTTTCTCTCTTCCCTCACTGAGGTTCACGCTGCCTAAACCATGGTCTCCCCCTCTTGATGCAATGTTTTATCTGCTAATCACATTCGCTCACAGACTGAGTTCTGAAAATGTGAAGAAAGAAGTATTATCCTAGTCCTGAAACTGTCAGTCTCTATGAATCTTCCATGCTCTTTTGATATCACAGTGTTTAAATAGACTATATGCTTTATTCTTTTTGCTTTCTGGGAATTTGAGCACCTATTCATACAGAGCCTACCATTCTCACTAAAGCAGAGTTGATTTTGTTATATTCACAAGATGTTACTTGCAACCTGGATATATAAAACAAACAAAAATACATATTCCTAGCATTCCTAGGTGGTGCCTGTTGCCCCTTCAGATTTAAATAAATAAAATTGAAAAACTTCAAACAGGTTTAAATTTGACATGTTCCCTAGCTTTTGATTTACCTGACATTTCAAGTTATTTTTAATTTCTTGTACCCAACACATTGTGTAAAATTGAGCAGTGAATCCAATGAGTGACTAAGAATTTGAGCCTTGGATTCAAATTCGCATTCCTATTCTTCTCAATTTATTTTTAGGGGCCAGATTAAGTGTTGAGTCAATGTTGAGTAGTCCCTGCAGTTTTCTTGGCAAGATTTCAGAACTGCCATGGAAATAGCCTTGAGTTACCAAAGGAAAGGCACCAAAAAAATAAATATTTGCTGACCTCTCAACTTTATTCGCATTCAGGCACAATGTTAATATTTTCCTTTAGCACTTCTGATTCATCTATTTATTCTTTTCCCACCCATTCACCTGGAAGAAGAAAATTAGAAATTATGGTGACATTTTATTTATGTCTGAACACCGACAATCTGTGGTCATTGTTAATAGTTGGTGTGGTAACAGGTGGCTTCTTTTTCAAAGAACATCAGAATAAAAACCTTAACGTAAATTCATGATTTTATAATGTTTTATAATATGACTATGTGGCTTGTCATGTTTAAAAAGTTGCTTTTTTTCTTTGGCTTCCTATCCAGCAGGTTTATCCAGGATAATGGGGATCAAAAAGTAGAAAATAAAATTGAAGAGGTCAGTAGACTATGTTTTCTCTCTTTTTTTCTTTCCCTACTCCCTTTTAATATGTTGCTTTGCATTAAGAAATCAATTATCAACTTTATTCTCTTAATACTTCCTCTTGAATTGAAGTTTCTTTTCATTCTTTGGATTGGAGTTGGTTTTAAAAAAAGATGAAGATGATTACAACGGTTCAAAGTGACACACATAAAAATCAGGTGGTGTTATATTGAAACTGTTGTAGCCGCCATCTTGGTTTTTGTTTTTTAACCATATCCTTCCATTTGAAAACTTACAGAAATTCTTAGCTCCTCCCCTGTAGACTGCTTTGTTAAGCTTCTCGTGTTGGTTGGGGTTGAGGGAGGATAGTTGTGTGGTTGTTTTAATAATGTCCCCATATGGTTACTAACATGTACATCAATTCTTAACATGTACATACATTTCTTAAAAATGTAATATAAATGTAACTTATATGCCACATAAATAATCATATCCTGATCTTCAGACTAATTTTCTGTCTGCAAGTGTGTGTGTATATGTATGTGTGTGTGTTTATTTATACACACACACACATTACATATACATACATATACACACACATTCACATTCTGTTTCCCTGAAAAAAGACCTATCCCTAAAATAAGCCTCAGCATGTTTTATGTGTGTGCCTAATATAAACCCTACCCCCAAAATAAGCCCTACTTAAGAGCCTGCAGAGCCAGCCCAATGCCCATTCCATCTGGTTGCTCACAGTACTGTGGAGGGGGTGGAGCTATCTCACGTGCCCCGCACCGCCTTACCTTAGGGCCCCCACAGTCAGGCCATCCATGCCCCAACACCTCGCAGCGGCAGCACTGGCAACCATATGCAGCAGGAGCCCATGTGGCCACTGGCCCATTTCTTCTGCTTGCTCATGGCCGCAACCGACCAGGAGGCCGAGCAGTGGTGGTGCTGCAACCACGAGGCAAGGCAGGTGTTGGGGTATGGATGGCCTGGCTGTGGAGGCCCTGAGGTAAGCCCTGAGGTAAGCACATAGGGCAACTCTATCCCACCACCTTGTGGTGGCACTGAGGCACTGTGCGGCCTCCTGCCTCACCGTGAGCAAGCAGAAGTGAGCCTCCATACATGGCGGGGGGGGAGGCACTCCTGAAAATAAGCCCTAGTGCTTATTTTGTAGCCCAAAATAATATAAGTCCTGGTCTTATTTTTGGGTAAATACGGGGGTGTATATATAGCTGCATCATAATAGGTCATTTTGATTTTATATTAATGATTTATCCTTGATACTTTTAATTTTAAAGGGACTTTTCTTTTGCTAAAATGCAAGTGGATTAGATCATGACTTCTATAACTTTGATGAAATCAGTGAGGTTTATTTTCATCATCAATAACTTAAATCTCAATTATTTCATTGACCTGTTCAAAATATAGCTAAGTTTAGAACATGCCATTATTTTCAAAGGTTTGCATGGTGTGTGTGTGTGTGTGTGTGTGTGTGTGTGTGTGTGTGTGTGTGTGTGTAACGCAATAACACTACATGGATGTGAACAATGAAACATGTTTGTATATTATAAATAAGTAATTACTATTAATAATATAACTGAAACATGAATAAATTCTAGCCATTTTCTCTACAATTACATTCATGATCACTGAATATAATTCTGAATATTATGAATATAATACATTCAGAATATTTATGATATACATAGCATATTAATTAAAATAATTTTAAAAAATTAATACTAAAATTTAAAATACTAAAAATTTATAATACTAAATAATTAAAATTAAACGAGGTCTTTGGTTAACTCCCAGTGAACTCTACAGTTCTCTTTACAGTGTTGAAGGACTCTTTGGAGGACCTTTGGAATATAGAGGGCAAAACAAAACAAAACAAAAAGCAAGTCCACTTAAGATAATGTTGACTGTGTCTGAAGTGCATTGCGGGAGTCAGTTTTGGGAAATTTGGGTTTTTTAAAACATAGTTTGATAGAACTTAACATTGCAGTTATAGAAGATAGCAAAAAAAAAATGTGGCAGAAGGGAGTGTCAAAGAAGAAGGTGTCCACACTGACCTTGAAGAAGAGGAATGAAGGCAGGTGCCATGAGGGTTGCAGTTTTCCATGTTGAGTGGGAGAGTATTTAAAGAAAGCAGGCAGGGTAACCAATCATCAGTTTATTTTATTTAGTTATTTATTAAATTTATATGCCGCCAATCTCTCTACTGAAAGCAACTCTGGGAGGCTATTCATCACTTGCATCTTTGTGCAATAACTTGATTAGCTCCAGATAAAGCTCAGGAAAGTAGCAATTGGATGTTCTTCTATGCTGGTCTATGACCAAAATAAAGATTTGATTTGATGTTTTTGGAGTTTGGACTATGTCCTTTATTTCCATCATTACTTTTGAAATTGGAGAGATTATTATTAAGAGATTGGCATGTCTGTCCATAATATTCCTGAAATATTTAAAGTGGCTTATAATGCCTCTATTCTCTACAAATTGTCATTTTAAATGGAAAAGGTATTTGTACAAAACTAACTTTTAATTTTCTTTTAGGTTATTGCACCTCTAAGGGAAAAGATCCGAGAATTAGAGAAAAGGTATGCTTGATTTGTGCTTTCAGTAGATCATCTTTTGCTTTATTTTAAGTTAAGGCAAGGAACTTATGTTAGAATATTTGGTCAAGAGTTACATGTTACTGTAAGAACGTCTGTATGCAATAAATGCTACTGTCTCTAATGGTAGTATTAAATACACATAGTCCTCAGTTAACGGCTGCCTCATTCAGAAACCATTCAAACTTAAAGACATGCTGAAAAAGTAGATACATGACCAGTATTTAAACTTACAGCAGTGGCAACATCCCTGTGGTCATGTGATCGCAATACAGGCACTTGGCAACCAGCATGCATTTATGGCCATCACAGTGCCCCATGGTCATGTGGTTGCCATTTTTGTATTTCACAGCTGGCTTGCAATAAACAGAGTCAATAGGAAAACTGGCAGGAAGTTACAAGTCACAATCACATTTATTTATTTATTAGTTCGATTTATATGCTGCCCTTCTCCGGAGACTTAGGGCAGCTTACAATGCTTTAAGCAATAGCTTTCATACTTTTGTATATACCTGCTTAGTAGGGCTTTTTTGCCCCCCCCCCCAAGCGGTGTTCTATTTTATACAAAGTCAGCTTATTGCCCCCACAAACCGGGTCCTCATTTTACCTACCTCGAAAGGATGGAAGGCTTGAGTCAACATAACCTCACACTAACAATGGCGGGGATTCACTTAACCGCAGCAAAACTGATATACGTTGGCCGTGGTTATGGGTTATGTGACTTTCAGTGGTGTTCTAGATAGGAATATATCTTAGTAGTAGAAAGTACCATGTTTCCCCTAAAATAAGACCCACCCCAAAAAGAAGCCTTATGTTTTTGAATGCATGCGTTCAAATTAAGCCCTATCCCTAAAATTAACCCTAATTAAGATCCCACCCACCCTGAGGTGCAGGGGATGGGGTGAGGTAAAAAGCTAGGGTGGAGATGGGGGGATGGAGCTTCCCTACTTACCAGGCCTTGCACACCCTAATAGTTGCTTTTCCTTCTGCGGCCACTTCTTCTGTGGCCGCTTCTTTTGCAGCCCACTTCTGTGGCCGCTTGCCACCATTCGCATGCCTCACCCCTGGCCTCCTTTTCGGTGTCAGAGCCTTCCAGAAAGCCCTCTGCAGCTGAGACACTGCCCTCTGCAGCAAACTCTGTTATCAGCTGCAGAGAGCTTTCTGAAAGGCTTCTGAAGGCAAAACAGAAACCAGCGGGTGCCATGCGTGTCAATCCAGAACCAGTTTCTCAGCTGCAGAAGGCTTTCTGGAAGGCTCTGACGGCGAAACAGAGGCCGGGGGCGACACAGTTAAGCGGCGGCAACTGGCTATGTAAGAAGTGGGCTGGCAGCAGACTCCTGCTGGGCGGGGCTGTGGGTGGCACCACCGCAAGGTGAGTCAATAATTAGACCCCCTGAAAAGAAGCCCTAGCCATTTTTTTCAGGGATCAAAAGAAAATAAGACACAGACTTATTTTCGGGGAAACACAGGTAGTAACAACCTATCATTGGTGGTTTATCAAACTAATCATATAATCCTGTAGAAGTTTATTAAAAAATTCTGCTGTGTTCAGTGGGATTTACTCCTCAGGTAACTGTAAATAGATTTGCAGCCTAAAATACAAGAATCTCTTCTGAAAGACAAGAATTTAGAGTTGAATATGACAGCATAACAATGCTAAAAGGAGGAAGGTAGAACTAAATTAGTTCTTCCTTTAATTTTCTCCTGGAAATGTCAGCAAATCATGTTTTACAAATATATTAATATTTGGAGTTTGTTTTGAAAGTAAATGCAAGGATTTTGTATACAGTAAACTTCAGCAATAAATATCGATTGACCATATCTGGCATCTTACCTCAAATCTTTGGAAATTTTTGACAGTCTATAATAACATGCAGTATATTTTATTCTAAATTCCACTGATCAATTATTTTCTTATAAGATATCTAGTCCAAATTGAATGCTGAAATATAAATGGGGAGGCTTCAATATTATATTCCAAATATTTTTAAACATCTTAAATTTAGAGATGTTTTTGCTGCATAATAGATTGAAAACAAATCATTGCAGTTATTTTAATTCTGAACTTAATGTGGAAATCACCATTTAAGAATTACTGTAAATTAAATACTAAAAACTATCAGCATTTTTTGGGACACAGCATGTTTGTATTTACGACAACATGTAGAAACATGTATTACTGTAAACTGCTGGTGCAGTTTTACAACAAACCAGCATTTTTTTCTTTTTATTCACTAAGAAAGACAGAAGCTGCAAATGAAAATGCATTGTAAACAAATATTATCTAACAATTCAAGCAATGATTATCAAATGTATTATATAAGATATATAATTATATATATAATTATATAAAATATAATTATATATTATAATATATCTTATTATATAATTATATCATATAATACGATATATACGATATATACAATATAATTCTATCATATTATATAAAATCATCCCCTAATTTGAAAACCAAATTGATATCTCAGTAAGTATTTAGTAGGCAGAGTTGCAGACGGCTATTTCAGAACCGAATATGAAGTTCTCTCCCTCTATTTCAAAGTTAATGCATGACATTGAGCTGGTAATTTTTACCCATGCTGGAATCAATAATGTCTATTAGTGTAATTGGATAGAAAATCCCTTTGCTGCAGTCTTAGAATCATCCAGATGTAATATTCTCTACACCTTCTTAGAGAGATGCCTTCTAAATTGTACCTAATTTATATTGCTTCTTTCTGAAAATGGGATTTCTAAATAGTCCCTATAATGAATGAATTATAAATATGGAGTAAATCAAATGTAAGATAATGAATCTCTCAGTAGCGCTGATGCTAATGATGTTCTATCAGAATATTTATTCAGAATATCACCTGTGTTTTCTTTCCAAACATGACTATTGAGCTGTAGAGCTAATACGAATTTTTAAATATTTTTCCCAATATGCTGATAAATGACTCTCCATATGTACTGTAAACGCATTATCTTATTCTTCTATAAACAAAGCAAGGATATATTTTATGTTGGAAAAAAATAAAAAAAAATACTTTGAAAAAAAAACCAAACAAAGCAAGGATATACTAAATGGTTTTTGGTGTCTCTGTTAGTGTCCCTGTGTTGTTAGTGCACAAGAGAAGTATACTAGTTTAATACATTTGAGTGTCTTGAGATTGGCTGGGATGGCGGAAGTATACACAACCCGGTTAATAAATTTCAGAACACAGTCTGAGCACGTTCTTGAGATACAGATTTGGGTCAATTCATACATAAGCAGAGACCTCTGGGGCTTCTTCCCATGCCACTTCAACAATGTCTGGATAGCAGAAGTATGGGTGGAAGGCTAGGACCAGATTTCTTTTTCATCTCTACAATAGGACAAGTCAAGGAACTAATGTTAATGAATAAGTTCAAACAGAGGTATCCATCGCAAAGAAGTCCAGTTTAATTCTAAGAATCTGTTGTTTTAAAATAGATCTTCTGATATAGAAGAATATTAGGTTGGAGTGGCCTAGAAATCTCTTAAATCAAAATAAGTAAACACTGGCAGGATGTGGGAAGAGAATCACCGACTCTGCCAAATAACTAAAGAACTATTAATTCTTTTTTCCTCTCTTGTGAAATGCCACAATTATTTAGAGTCAGATTTCTTTTGCTGTGGCGAATATTTGTAACAGTTTTCCTGTACATACTTTTAGTGATATTTTGAACCATTAAACATATTAGAAATATTTTTGGGGATTATTAACCACAGTTCTTCCTATTAAACACCTTATTAATAATTCTGAAATAAAATATTTCATAATCCAGATTTTGTTTTTAAAAATCCATGAAAAATCCGGGAAGCAAGTAAGTGCTTTGGTTGAGAAAAACTAATATTTAATGAATGTTAACAATGCTTACAACCTTTACTGATGTGTTGTTTTAATGTTTCTATTTTGAAATGCTTCATAGTTTTACTCAGAAGTACCCACCAGTGAAGTTCTTATCTGAAAAGGACCGTAAAAGAATTTTGGTAAGTTCAGCCCTTGTTTGAGGCTAATCAGTTATTCTCAGTTTTTAAAATAAAATTAATGAAAACAAAGTTAGAAGTGGGTCCAAACTGAAAAGGAAATATCTTACTTTGTGATAAATTGTACAGGGATCCAAGCCAATCTTTTGCTGAGCCTACTCAAGCTTGAATGTCTGTGGCAGTTTGGTGGAGCAACTGTTTATTTCTGTTTTGTTGAGCATCCTACAGGCTGTCCCACTGACCCCCAGGGCTGTTTCCAATCAAATGGAAGTTAATTAACTGCTTCCATGATTTCTAGGGTTTGCCCAGTTCAGAGAAGAAACAATGTATGGAGATTAATCTTTAATTAATATTGTCAAAAAGGAGAATTGATTGAGCAATGCTTTGTTTGATATTCCATGCAGTTAAGAACCTCTTAGAAACTACTCTTTGTAATCTTAAAATAGAAAGCAATCATAAATAAAATCCCCCATAAAGGATTAGTCATAAGACATGTGCATTTCTGTATTAAAATGGAAAGGTAACAGGCTTGAACTTGGTATGTGTCGAAGTGACACTTTTAATTTCATTGAGTCTCTCAATGAATAATGCAGTGTGATTATCTTCATTTGAGCAACGTCTCGTGTGATGCATCTAATGAGATCTTTCTATATTCTGGAACAGTAGCTTTTCAAATTACTGGTGAACCATATAAGTGAGCAACTTCAGATGCATTCCAGCATATTTTTAATGTGGCCACTAACACAGTTGTTTTAAAAAAATCAGGCAATATTATTTATGTTAGCTAAAAAGTAAGCTATACAGAAATAATATGTGATTACCATCAATGATGGGAGATTAAGCCTTTCTGGAAACATTTCTATTATTTTCTTTTTCCATGGAAAATATTAACCTCATATCTGTGACTGCGCCAATTGCTTTACATCCCTCATGGTAATTTGCATAAAATAATTTCCATCCCAAATTTGACAAAGGCTCCAGCTAAGCACTCTTTAAACCTATATCACAATGTAATGTGGCCCCTAATCAACAAAACCTTTACTTTGTTTCACCCCTTGCTGCTTAGTAACCCCTCTCAGCCTCTTTCCACACTACTGGCTGAAATGTTTTCAGGTCTTCAGCAGGAGTGAAATCCATCAGGTTCTGACAGGTTCTGGAGAGTTCCTCTGGAGAGGAAATTTTTAACAGTTCAGAGAACCAGTACCGGAAATTTTGAGTAGTTTGGAGAACCGGCAAAGACCACCTCTGGCTGGCCCCAGAGTGGGATGGGAATGGGGATTTTGTAGTATCCTTCCCCTGGAGTGGGGTGTGAATGGAGATTTTGCAGTATCCTTCCCGTGCCACGCTCACCAAGCCACACCACACCCACCAAGCCACGTCCACAGAATCGGTTTTTAAAAAAATTGCCTCAGCATCTTCCAAAGCTACCCAATCAGGTGCCTTTTCAGTATCTTCCAGATTGGCAACTTCAGTGCCAATCAAATTAGTGACCTATTCTAGAAGCCCTTCATCTTGTCATTGGGGAGAAGAGCTGACCCAAAGCAGTTCCAGTTGATGGGCCCAGCTTTGTTGTGGTGAATCGCACCACTGTTGGCTTTAGAGCAAATTGCATCTCCATTATAACACAAATCTTTTTAATGTTTCATACACACCTAATATCAGTTTTTTTAAAGTTCAGTGAAATAATTATGCAGAAGAAAAAGTGCACAGTTCTTGTTTCCTATTCTCAGGCTGTACTCACAAAAAAAAATTACTTTCATAATTTAAATGTTCCAAGGGAAGTTGTATAAATGTTTTCCTTCATTGATTATATTGTGTTAATGCAGACATTTGTTGTGGTGTTCAAGTACATGCTTAGATATAAGACATACATCAGATGGTAAACACATGTATGATTCTCATGCTATCTGATACAAAGGAAGTAGCATGTAAAATGGAACAGGTTTCAAACTGTGCAAGTTAATGTTTCTATATTTATACAGAATCTCCTACAATACAGAATATTTCCTAATCCAATTTTTGTATATGCTTACACAGTACTGTATTTAAAAAGAACAGGAAAGTGCTAAAATAGTTCATTTTGGAGACCAAAGAATATGCTTAATGGGGAGATTTTGCTTAGCCAAGACACTTATTTAATTTTAAAAGTGAGCAATAGGATTGTTCTAGAATCGCTAAAATTTCTTGGTATGCACCAAGACAAATTCTTTGTGTGTCCAATCACACTTGGCCAATAAAGAATTCTATTCTATTCTATAAAAAGAAATATCAATTCCAAATAGCATATGAAAGAAGATGGAATTTCCACCTTCAGTTGTTGTGGTTGTTAAGCAGGTCAGCTCATGTCTCACTCAATTTTACAACTTTTTATGATGAGTCACTGCTGTCATTAAGTGAACAACATGATCATTTCCTCAAATGAGGGTTGTTGGGTTTTTTTGAAAAAATCACTGGACACCAGCAAAAAAATGTCACAAATTGTAGTTATGTGACTGCAGGATGCTGTAACCAGTCCTAAATGTGAGCCGGTTGCCAAATGCTGGAAATGTGTGACCACATGACTCCAGAAGAGAGTACAGCAGTCATAACTTTGAAGATGGATCATAAGTACCTTTTGGAGAATGTCTGTTATAACTTTGAATAATCAGTAAGCAACTTGTTAAGGGAGGACCACTTATACAAATGAATGAATGAATTAATAGTTTATGGTTCATAAATCTCTTATTAAAATGTTGGGCCAAAAATGTGTTGATATTAGTCTCTGTGGCATTGAGATTGGATGATGTACCATTTTGAGAAGCATTTTATTTTCTCTAAGGACATCATCTACCTGTCCTACCAAATCAGATAGGGTGGACAAACTCTTAGTCCCTTTTATAATTTTCTGTTGCATGTTCTTCTCCCACAAATCTAGTACACATGTAGTAGCTTTTGTGGTATGATTATTTTAAAAAATGCTGTACTCAGTGTTATGAACACTTCTAATCTGGCATCTGGAACCTTTTAATAAGAATTTAGTTTAAAGAACATTTTTCCTACTGTCAATTTTTTGAACATTGTGGGACAGTAATTAATGACTTGGATCCTATGGGACCCTTTGATCCTGTGGGTAGCAAATAGAATTTCACTTGCACAGTAGGACATTGTTAACTGGAACAATTTGTGGCATATCCTACAATGCTTTTGGGAAGCCTACAAACCCTTGAGGTTGTCATAATGCTGAGAATTCTCAGTGTATTTTGAGGGCACCACATTGGAGATATTTGCTGCAGTAAGTAAGTGTTGCACTGCACCAGGAGCATGTATTTATTTGCAAACATTGCTATTGATTGCTTGTATTGGGTAGACACACTAAACTTTTAACATAATTTAAAATAAAATAGATTTTTTAATCCTTAATAGATCAATATGGGTTTTTTCCTTTTGTTCACTTTATCAGTCATTTTAACTAAATAATATTAAATAATAGAGAATTATAATTTTTAAATGGGCTGACTTTCAAATTCAAGTAGAAAAACATTCCTTTTTTACTCCACATGTAATTTTCTACCCCTGCCCCCTTCGATACATTTTATCATTGTAAAAGACAGTAATTAATGAATGAATAGCCAAGTTGGCATATGTTCAAGACTCCTCCACTATTAGTTATTTGGAATATCTGCAATCACTTTAGTCTCACAGCTGCTCTATAGCTTGTCTTGGTTGAATACCAAAAATTGGCTCCTACACAGTTGACCCTTAGGAAATTGTCATATTAAACTGAAGCCCATTTGTTTTCTTCACAGTTCAATAGTGCACAGTTATTTTCTATGGTCTTTGGAATGTTGTGGGTAATTAGGACTTCTAAATGGTACCAACTAAAGATCTTTGTATTTCTATGACAAACTAGATGACCTATAATTTTTCCCCATTATCTGTGCAAAATTGATGAGAAGGCTTAAGGAAAACCAAGAGAAAATGGGCCTTTGCTCAAAATGTAGTTCTGCTTAATTCCTTTATTTAATAGTGAAATAGTAGCTGTGGGAAGAGGCCTCCTAATGGAGAAAGTGATGCAACAGTTTTGGATTGCCTGTCCATATTATAACCCTTCTGTGGACAATCTGGGTCTGCATGTCTCTTCTGTTTTGTCAGCCTCCACATCTTCATGAAAAGCTTGCATGTTAAAATGGCAAAATCCTCTGTTTGATTAAAAATTATGTTCTCAACATATACGAAATATATCCTACACAATGTGCGAATATACTGTATTGGGCACTAAAGTCCTATTTCTCTTCCTATATCTTACTTTACTTCTTTGCTAAACTAAAGGGAAATTTCTTTGGGGAGGTGAGATTGTAAACATTAGTACCTACGGTTTGTTTAATTGATCTGAAGGAAAATCTTGTATGTGGCTTCTCAGATGCTCAGATGCTAAAAGAATTTTGAATGCTATTGTTCTTTTATGTAATGTTTGTGGACTTTTTGTCTGGTATTTTCATTTAAAATAGAAGAAAAATTTATATGCAAACTGTCCTAATGCAGATAACTGGAGGAGCAGGGTTTGTGGGTTCTCATCTTACTGACAAACTAATGATGGATGGCCATGAAGTTACAGTTGTGGACAACTTCTTTACGGGCAGGAAAAGAAATGTGGAACACTGGATTGGCCATGAGAACTTTGAACTGATTAATCATGATGTCGTAGAGCCCCTGTACATTGAAGGTGAGTATCCTGAGACATACATGCTGGTTATGACAGTAAGGAAGAATTCTTCTCTTTGCATGAAGTGCTTTCTCTGTGTGGTTGGAATGTCTCTACAATAGCTTCTTCTGGTATCCTCAAGGTTGTTAAATCTCATTTTCCATAATCCTTAGACAGGATGGTGTACACTGAGTGATTATTCTGGTATTTTACATTCAATTAGAAGCTTGATACTTTCCTTTCAAGACTAAAGCAGGTTGTTTTGATCTTATTGGAGGTGTGTGATATGCTGTTCTGAACATTGCAGAAGTTTTCAGAGCTTGAAATCTTTTGAATCTGATATGATATACTATTGCATTCACCCATACATGAAGAGCTGGGTATACTGGCTTGTACAGGCAACTGTCATTGGAAGTATTGAAATTCCTAGGAAATTGATATGGTGGACGCGTTTTCCTTAATTATACCAGTATATGATTGATATAACTAGAGATCTTACCAAATTAGGATGGCCTTGGTTTTAAATTGAACAAATTTCCAAGTTCTCCAAATTTTATCCAATTGGAGTCAATTTGATATTGATCATAGCAAGTAGGGAATTTGGCCTCTACCATGCATGCATCTGAAGATTCAGACGATACAATACTGCCTTTCTTCATTGTGATTTGAAATCATATGGAGATACCATCCTGGAATGCCTGGTCCTGGTTTTTAGTATAGAGGAGAGCTTTAATTATCCTAAGAAAAGAAGAAGGAGCATCTATGTTCTTTCAATGATGGAGAATAGGAACAAGGCTTTTCAGTGACAATTTTACTCCTGCGTTTAATATATTTTCCATATCTGATTCAATCCCCTTTACCTGAGTTCATCTGCAGGTTTATTCTATAATATTTTGCTTACAGAATCAGATACTTCATAGTGCAAAATATCTTCTCCATCGGTCTACAACAAAATGAAAATATAGGTGTAGAAGTCATCATTGATTGTAATTCTTGAATTGGCATACCAAAATGTAGGCAGAAAAAAAATTCTGCCTTTTGGACTTTTGCACTTTTGGAGAGAAATTCATAAGGAACCTGTTAGCGTTGTGAATGTTTTATAAACATTTTGAATCAGTCATTGGAAAATAGTGACACAGGACTTGAAGAATTACTTTGCCATGGCTTGCTAAAGTGCCTTGCATGTTTACTTTCTGATTTTTGAGGAAGATCCTCAGTCCCAAGCAGTCCGTGACTGTGGATGAGGATTTAAAGAATTGACTACCTGGCAGAGCTGGCTTTCTTCTTATAGTTACTGTGGACATGTTCACAAGTGCTTTTTCTGGCTACCTATCTCAATCTGTTTTCTCAAGATGCATCTTGCCTACATGTGCATGTAACCTAATACAGAAGATCTTGCAGTTGAAAAATAGCTTTCACCTGTGCAAATTAATCATCTGATAATAAACTGGCGGCTTGAATTTTCCATAATATCTTTGATGGTCTGCTCTTCAGCAAAATGAGTTCACCTTGTTTCAGCTTTGGTTACCCTACACTATAGAGCAGAGCCTATGAACTATCCCAGAATTCCGAGATGTGTAACTTGCACTCTAATTCCGATTCTTTTAGGATATTGGTTACAAGAAGAGTGTCTTTCAATAATAAACGGGGTTTGACATGCATGTATCTAAAGCTGAAAAGTACTGTTATTATTTTGTTGAATCTCATAATTTTTTTAATCATTTAATGTAAAATAAATTCGATCTCTCTCTCTCTCTCTCTCTCTCTCTCTCTCTCTCTCTCTCTATCTATCTATCTATCTATCTATCTATCTATCTATCTATCTATCTATCTCTGTGTTTCTTTTTCTGTTTCTTTTCTTTTTTCCATAGTGGACCAGATTTATCACTTAGCTTCTCCAGCTTCTCCTCCAAATTATATGTATAATCCCATAAAGACATTAAAGACAAACACAATTGGAACATTAAATATGTTAGGTGAGTATAAAGTTTAAGTGCAACGTTATTTTCATGTTACTTAGGAAGGGTAAAACTCAGCATTCTCATTTAATTTTTCCATTGGCATGTCCCTCTGTAGTTGTGTATTGTTGCATATTGATCTCCTGTTTGATCTGAAATGCTAAAAAGAAGTTCTGAGCTGAATTTAGCAGTTCACACAACATGCTAAGACAAAATATGGTTTTGCAACAGACAAGCAGCATGCTGATACTTGCCACATTGCATGTACTTGTTCAGGAATTCAACTTGAGGGTAGGGTTGACAAGCCACTTGTGGAAGGGTATGCAGCTTGCACCAGCATGTGGCTCAATCAGCAGTAAATTCTTGGTTGCCAAAGACCCCATTTACAATTTTGAATACAGTTGAGGGCCCCATAGTGTACAAAGACACATTATGCATATAGACAGGTTGAATGTTTAAAGCAGTTTCTTTTAAGTATTGCAGAGCATTTGGCATGATTGAACATTGTGTTGTCAGTTTTCAACAATCATGATCAACATGGGACTCCAGAGCCAGCAAAAAGCTACCAATTGCCCAGCTTGTCTTAGCAGTGTGAACGTGTGTATTTGCATGGGTGTGTGCTTATACCTCTGTGTATGTGACAATACAGACCTAACCAGAATAAAGGCATGCTGAGCTTGTATGTGCCAACATGGTGGTTGAAGCAGCCCTTATACAGTAGCTGAATTGCCAAGAGGTTATTCTTAATAGAGAATGTAAGCAAATATTCATGTCTAATACAATTTAAAATTATTTCCATTCCATTGAGAAATTTAGTTTTGAAGCTGTTACCAAAGAACCTACTATAATAATACCAAGGCAATTCAGCCCATGCTTATCATTGAAAATTGTGACAGATTGCAGTGAGAAGGAATTCACAAATCTGGTAAATGACAGATTCTGTACCACTGCTTTGGCTCAGATAGCAAAGAATATTTAATAGTGCAGAGCAAAAAAACAATTTTATGGGAAAATGTTCAAGGCAAATCACTAAGTATTGGCTCAGAAATAGAAAAGAACATTCAGAATAGAACAGAACATTCACCAATAATATTCCTAGATGTATCTACTTTAAGAGATAAATCTGAATCTTTTTATTTAGAATAAAATTGTGCAATGTAATTGAAATGTAGCTGGGGGCACATTTGGAATTTTATCATATTAAAAAATAGTTGCAATCTTGCCCAGATAGAAAAATGGTATAACTGAGGACATGGCCACTCATAAAAGGTCATTTGCCAGAAGGCATATTGACCCAGGGGTTCCTCTTAGCCATCCCAGTGGGATCATTGTACCGCTGAAGGATCACTCCTGCAAATCAATAGGATGGGTGATTTTATTTATTTTATTTATTTATACATTCAGTTTCTGTAGCCGCCCATCTCAAACAATGACTCTGGGCAGCTTACAATTCAATATAAATATGTACACATCAGTGGTGGGTTTCAAAATTTTTTACTACCGGTTCTGTGGGTGTGGCTTGGTAGGAGTGGCATGGCTTGGTGGGCATGGCAGGGAAAGGATACTGTAAAATCTCCATTCCCACCTCACTCCAGGGAAGGTTACTGCAAAATCTCCATTTCCTCCTGATCAGCTGGGACTTGGGAGGCAGAGAATAGATGGAGGCGGGGCCAGTCAGAATTTTTACTACCAGTTCTCTGAACTACTCAAAATTTCCGCTACTGGTTCTCCAGAACTGGTCAGAACCTGCTGAAACCCACCTCTGATACACACACTGAAATTAAAACAATTAAACATTATAAAACAAAAACAAAATAGTATAGGGAGCCTAGTGGATTTTTGCCTGGGAATGTTTTGGTACCCCCAGGCTCCAAGTTGATATTCCCTGTCTTAAAATGTTGTTTGCTCTGTTAAGTGTTAAGTCAGTGTTTCTCAACCTTGGTCACTTGAAGATGGATGGACTTCAACTCCTAGCCAACTTTGCTTTGCTAGCTGGGAATTTTGGGAGTTGAAGTCTACCCATCTTCAAGTGACCAAGGTTGAAAACAACTGTATTAAGTAATTATAGATGGATTATTTGCCTGCGTACACATATATGATTAAAGCCACTCGTTATAATGGATTCTTATATCCTTTGTTTTGTAGCTTTCAGCCTTGATGTTCTTGATTTTTAATGGCAGGATGAGAATAAACTTTTCATTTTCACCTTAGATTGATCACTCACTCACTCACTTACTTATTTTATTACATTTTGGTTTGTAATCCTTTCACAGAGGTTAGAACTAAAGGGGCAGAAGGTTATGTGACACCTGCTGCAAATAACAATAAATTCCAGATTATAAATCATTTTCAACTGCCTGTGCTAATAATATAATGAACCCTCATAGCAAAGAAGTAATATACAATATTACCTGGCTACAAGCTCTTCTAAAAACTCTTAAAACTGGTACAAATTTTCTTGGCATAGTTAAATACTTCTTGAATCACACATCAGCATTTGTTCTGTCCTGAAAGAAGTGCTGATGTGTAGTATTTTACTTCAGGGTTGGTTGAAATAAAATAAAAGATATGTCTGCTCCTTTTAAAAAAATATGTCCTCTTTTTGTTAAGGTTTAGCAAAACGTGTTGGAGCCCGTCTTCTCCTTGCATCCACTTCTGAAGTGTATGGAGGTAAGAAGTGACTGATATGGGAAGTTCCACTTCATAAAGGCTTTATTGATTTCTCCACCTCACTTGTCTTCCATTTAAAGTATGAACAATTTGTTTGTTTCCTGCCACCAAACATATCCCAAACACCTTCCTCCTCCTATTTTCCCCATAACAATCCTGTGAGGTGGGTTGGCTTGAGGGAATGTGACTGGCCCAAAGTTATCCAGCCGGCTTTCATGGCTAAGGCGAGACTTGAAACTCATGGTCTCCTGATTTCTAGCCTGGTGCCTTAACCACTAGATCAAACTGGCTTTCCATAGATAATTGGCTGTATGGTGATGATGATTGACAAATCATCCATATTTTCTGTTACACTACTTTACTCTTTAATTATGAGTTACTGTAATTTGATTACATTCAACTTGACATATTGTTTTGTTCTGAGTTTGGCATCCTAATGCCATCAAAATGTTCAAATAATAGTTCCCATGTTCCCTGACCAATGGCCATTTTAATGGAGGCCTATAAGAATTGTAATCCAATTATAAAAGACAAGGTTCGTTTGCCAAGCCATGGTGTAGAAATGCAGTACAGTCAAACCTTCTTCATTGTTACTAATGGAGGTTGATTTCTTTGGGAATTTATGTTGATGGAAACTGAAATTAATTCAGATATGAAGAGATTTAAAATGTACAGTTTAAACTATATCGGTGATATGACTATTGAACAATTTGCGAACAGAATATGTGGGATATCTTAATTTTTTTATATATTCCGTTCATTCAATTTATATAAATCCCATCTCAAATATATGAGGGGGGGCTCAGAAACCATTAAAAGCAATATAAAAACACCAATACAATAAAAAACTGCAATAGAAGAACAATAAAAATATTTTTAAAACATACATTATCACATGGTATGTATGAACAATTTGTCATTGTAACATTGCAGATAATTAAAGGACCCTTTGTATTGATGGGTGTGTTCTTTTATCCTTTCTCAATTGAGTAACTGCAATAAAGCATTTTAGCAGAACTCTCTAATTATCCAATCAATTTTTTTAAAAAAAACCTCAGTTGTAAATAAATTAATTTTGTATCGGATGATACTGTGGCTCAGCAGAAAGAATTCCACTTGTTTTTAGTAGTGCCCAGCAAAAGTAAATCAAAGTAGAAATGGAAAGAATTTTTTTTTTCTTTAATTTATATGCCGCCCTTCTCCGGAGAGTCAGGGCGGCTTACAATGCGTTAAGCAATAGCCTTCATACTTTTGTATATTTATACAAAGTCAGCTTATTGCCCCCACAATCTGGGTCCTCATTTCACCTACCTTTGAAAGGATGGAAGGCTGAGTCAACCTTGAGCCTGGGGAGATTCGAACTTGCAGTAATTGCAAGCAGCAGATGTTAATCTGTTAATAACAGTGCTTTAGTCCACTGTACTACAGGCTAAAAATTACTAAAAATTGACTGTTTTAGGCATAGCTCTTTTTCTATTTTATATAAATTAAGGCAATTCTCTCTCCTTTTTTAAAAAAATCAAAACCCTGATGCCTTTCTAGAAAATTCTGGTGCTCAATAGCAATTTTTAAACTGGCTATGTTTGAGCTATATGATCAGCATATTACCTTTTTTCTAATAGATTTTGTTTGTCCTTGATTAAATTTTTTTAATGGCCCATATATTCTCTGTGTGTGGAACATACACACACACACACACACACACCTCTCAATTGACTGGGATCAATTACAAATAAATTAAGTTCCCAGAATTGCACTAAAACTATAGGTATTTCAAGGAAATTGAACAGATGGTTCCAGAAAGATAAGAAAAAGAAGTTTTCAAGACAGGAAAGACATTCACGTAACATATTGCTGAGCTCTGCTATCCATGATTCTATAGAATAGCCTTTTTTCTCCTCTGTGTGGTCCATTCCTGCATGGAATGGCTAAATAATAATAATTTTTTAAAAAATAAAATAATAATAATAATCATAGTAATAGTAGTAATAGTGATGATGATGATGATGATAATAATACAAAACACATCAAAAAATTGCAGTTTCCTTCAATAACACCAGCGGAACTGCAAAAAAACTGCGCTACTTGGAACATCATATATTTTAAGAAGGTACTGGTTGATACCTAGAACGTTGGCAGCAACCTGTATCAACCATTAGCACCAGTCAATGGTATTTGTGATGCATTTTTGAATGTTCAGTTGACTAAGTTTCATGTTTAATGAATAAAGTAAATAATAATAATAACAACAACAACAACCTTTATTGTCACTGCACCACATATGTACAATGAGATTGGTGGAGCTCCCTCAGTGCACCCCCCCCCCAACACAGTACAACTCACAGTGAAGACAGAAAATTCCTAACCAATAAATTATATTAAGAAACACCCAGTCCTATTGCACCAGTGTGAACATGTTACACGTTGTGCCGCCCCGGCAAGTCCATCATACTACGTAATTATGATGTTATTTCACATTCAGGAGTCTGACAGCCCACGGATAGAAACTCTTCTTCAGCCTGTTTGTGCGGCTGGCTATGCTTCTATATCTCTTTCCGGATGGTAGGAGGGTAAAGAAGTGCTGACCAGAGTTTGAGTCATCCCTGAGGATTTTCCTCACTCTTTTAAGATAGCGAGCCCTAGCGATCTCATCTAGTGGTATTGGGACAGCCCACGATGTTTTGTGCTGTGCTCACACCACCCTCTATAATGTTTTTCTATCTGTGGCTGTCAGGCCAGCATGCCATACCCTGATGCAATAAGTGAGAACGCTTTCTATTGTGGACCGGTAAAAGGAGGTCATCAGTTCCACCCTGTTTTACTCAAGACCCTAAGGAAATGGAAGACCTGTACTGAATTGTAAACCTGGGAAACTAAGCATTCCACACATCCTTAGGTCAAAGTTAGAAAAATATGTTCCATCAAAAGTAATTAATATTAATACTGTTACTTGTTATTGGATAACTGAAAGCTCCCCTCCTTTTTTTTTCTTTCAAGATCCTGAAGTTCACCCACAAAATGAAGATTACTGGGGTCATGTGAATCCTATTGGACCTAGAGCATGTTATGATGAAGGAAAGAGAGTTGCTGAAACCATGTGCTATGCCTATATGAAGCAGGTATTGAGGGCAAATTTTGCACAGTAATAACATTTGTGTGTGAGAGAATGTGCCTTCAAGTCAGTGTTGATTCCTGGTGGCAGACAGGACTAGCGCTGCAGTTTTCTTGGCAATGTTTTTTTTTTTTTCTGAAATGGTTGCCATTGCCTTCTTCCTTCTTCCCAAGGTCACCCAATTGTCTTTATGTCTTGGTAGGACTAAAATTCACAGTCTCCCAGCTTCTAGCCTGCTGCCCTAATCACTATGCAATCTGGCTCTTAGTCATAACATTATACAGGTAGTCTTCAGCTTCTGACCATAATTGAGCCTAAAATTTATGTGGATAAGTGAGAAATTTGTTAAGTGATTTTTGGCCTATTTTATGACTTTTCTTGCCACATTTGTTAAGTAAACCACTGCAGTTGTTAAGTTACTAACAAACGTAACTAACTTAAGTGTTGTTAAGTGGATCTGGCTTCTCCGTTGACTTGACTTGTTAAAAGGTTGCAAAAGGATATCATATGACCTCATACCCTGCAACCGTCATAATATGAACCAGTTGTCAAGTGTTCAAATGTAAATCACGTGACCATGGGGATGCTGCAGAGGTCATAGGTTTGAAAAGTGGTCATAAGTCACTTTTTTCAGTGCCACTGTAACTTCGAAAGGTCACTAAATGAACTGTTGTAAGTAGTAAGAGAACTGCCTGTAGTCCAGAATTTGAAAAATGAGTGTAATACTAAGGCACTTACGAATGCAAAATATATCAGGTGTGAGATAAGTAATTATCTTTGGGGGCTGAAGGCAGCCTTTGGTCTTTCTGTTAATCCCATCTTTTTTTTCATATATATTGATACAAAAATCTTTTTTTTCATCACTTGTTTTCTGGGGTGGGTAGATGTTATTTTTTGTTTGTTTATTCGGTCACAGTAAACTGTGGACTGATGCATATTATTCTCTCAGTAACTGCTTCTTGAGTTCTGATAAACCTGTGTTTGTTATTTTTTTATTTTGTTTTTATCCCTCCTTTATTATACCCTGTTTCCCCGAAAATAAGACCCTGATTTATATTTTTTTAAACCCGGAAATAAGCGCTTGGCCTTATTGCCATGCGCTCAAAAGCCCAATTGGGCTTATTATCAGGGGATGTCTTATTTTGGAGGAAACAGGGTAGTTATAAATAATTCAAGGCGGTGAAAATACCTAATACTTCTACCTCCTCCTGTTTTCCCCATAACAATAGCCCAGTAAGGTGGATTGTACTGAGAGTGTGTGACTGGCCCAAAGTCACCAAGAAGGTTTTCATTTATAAGGCGAGACTAAAACTCAGTCTCCTGGTTTCTAGTCTGTATCTTAACCACTAGACCAAACTGGCCAGCATCTAAACATTTTGTCTCCTCTGGGCTTCTTTTTAAGATTGCCTTTGGTTTTCCTAAACATCCAAAGCCTTCTCCAGTAACAAAAGCTTTAGCTTTATCATTAGCTTTATTGATGTTTTCAGTGTACAGTTAATTTTACTTCATCTAGTAGATTTTTTTTTTTTTTTGATAGGAACAAAGTTGTTGGGAAGTTAAGAATAAACTAGTTAAATGGTTCTTTATGTTTCATCCTATGTGGTGAATTTCATTTTCTAATCTACAGTTGCTAAGATACTAAAAAGGCAGATAGGCTATACAAATATTATAAGAGGCAGTGTAAATTCTAATACTTTCTGGCATTTCTTCTAGAAATATTATAAAGAGAACAAATAATTGAGACATGTTTGGCAACATTTCCTGCTGTTGTCAGGATCTATAAACATTCATGGCATCCTCAAGAGTATCTCTTTTATTTACTAGTTTAAAGTGCTTCGTGTCCCCAAAAGCCTAACAAAAATTGATTTAATTTAATCAGAAATACTCCTGACAGATCATTATATTATCCTTCCAAAGAGAAATCTCTGAGAAGGAGTTCTTGCAACAACAATGCTACAAACCAGTCTTCCCCATCTTGTACAGTCCCAATATGCTGGACTCCAACTCTCATAATTGCTAACCCATTTTAGAGGCTGGCTGGGATGGTGGGACTGTTGTAGCAGATATTTGAAGGACACTGTGTTGGCGAGTAATAGATCTATAGCTGAACTTTTTTTTTTTGTCTTTTAATGACCCCATAATCCCTAAATTGGGACATATCCCTGGAGTCGGGGCAACTGAATGGAGTTGAGTGTTTACTGGCCGGATGCCCTTCCTGTCGCCAATGCAGAGTTTGCAGCAGATAATTTCACATTGTGCCCAGACAGAGAAATATCTGCCGCTACCTAGAATCGAACTCACAGCCTCCTGATTGTGAGGTGAGAGCTCCACCTCTAGGTCACTGCACCACTCTGAACTATAACTGAACTGCACCATATGAAATCATTACAATTGTATGTGTTTGTGGGTATGTCTTATTCTGGAATAATACAAAAAATATTATTTTCAATAGAATTTTTTCAAGATGCTATTTTTCTTGTCCTTTCAGGAAGGTGTTGAAGTAAGAGTTGCCCGAATCTTCAATACATTTGGTCCCCGGATGCACATGAATGATGGCAGAGTTGTTAGTAACTTTATCTTGCAAGCTCTTCAAGGAGAACCCTTAACTGTATGTATTCATCTTCTTGTCCATTCAGTTTAATGACTGTGTGGCAAAGACAAATCAAAGTCTGCCATTTTGTGAAATCTCACAGGATCAATATTTTAGTAAAGAATCTTAAATTAAGAATTTAAACATTCTAATGTATCATCTAATATTTAATCACATAAGCACATTGTGTTGTACTCAGAAGTGCCATTTAATATTCAGATACCTAAGATTATAGAAATTGTTTCTAAGACGTGGAAGATTCATTGGTAAGAAATCAAGTGAAGTCTTCAACCAAATAGGTGAACTGTTTCTATTGAAAACTGTTCCTGAATTGATATTTGCTAACACAGTACTTGTATATCTTGTGGTTTACTTATATCAGATATTCATGATATTCATTTATCATCTAGTGCTAGAGTTCTAGAAATGACAAATATATATATATATATATATATATATATATATATATATATATATATATATATATATATATATATATATATATATATATATATATATATATATATATATATATATATATATATATATATATATTTGTTTATGTAAGTTTTCATGGGTATGTATGTGCACCAATGGGATCACCATTATCACCAGTCATCGCTAATCTTTTCATGGAAGAATTCGAATCCAATGCCTTAGAAAAAACTGTTAACAAACCAAAATTATGGCTCAGATACGTTGATGACACCTTTGTGATCTGGCCACATGGAAGAGATAAATTGGAAAACTTCTTAGTACATTTGAACAGCCTCCATCCCAAAATAAAGTTCACCATGGAGATAGAATCAGAAAACCAGTTACCTTTCCTCGATGTATTAATTTATAAAAAATCTGATGGCACCTTAGGACATACCATCTATCAAAAGAAGACACATACGAACCGCTATCTCAACGCCAAATCACACCACCATCCAGCACAAATAAACTCTGTTGCCAAAACATTAACCACAAGAACTAAACGTCTGGCTGATGAAGCACATTTACAAACTGAATTATATACACTAACTAATGTACTGACATCAAATGGGTTCTGTAGAAATAAAGTCATCAATATGATCAAACATACAACACCAAGACAGAATAAAAAACAACAAGAGGAACAAAACAATGGGAAAGCCATCTTGCCCTATATAAGGGGAACAACAGATAAAATTAGCAAAGTACTACAAAAACACAACATCAAAACCATATTTTGCACAGATAGAAAGATATCGTCCATTCTGAGAAACCCCAAAGACAAAATAGAATTAGAAGATCAAGGCATATATGAAATCCCATGTGCTTCCTGCCCATCAACATACATTGGACAGACCAACAGAAGAATGAGTGTGCGCATCGAGGAACACAAAAACTCAATACAAAAGCAAGAACACACATCATCATTAGTTCAACATATAAATACAACAGGACACAACATTAATTTTAATAAAACAAAAACAGTTGCAAAAATAGAACATCTCAATGGCAGGATAATCAGAGAAGCAATAGAAATGGAAAAAAGACCATATTGCATGAATAAACGGGATGACACTTCACGTCTGCCTACTATTTGGAAACCTGCTCTCATAGATAGACGAATCTTGACACCATATGTGGAACATGGACCAAACATTGCACAAAAAAATCCCAACCAAATCATATTCAAACCAGCCACAAAGATAAAGCCCTGCCACCTAGTGGAGAAAAACCGACCATACACCCGAAGCCAAGCCAATAAACACATACTGGGACTCCCAACCAATCAGAATGAAAAGGTGGAGCCATCCCAGAATACCAGCACCAGATTTGAAATTCCAACGTCAGTTAGTGCAAAATGACTACTGGCATAAGCCTGATGATGGCAGATGGGATTCTGCCGAAACGTTGCTTCTACCCTTTTAGGGATATATCCACAATTACACGGGAAGAAACCCGAAATATTAACTATACACACATATATATATATATATACACACACACACACACACACACACATATATATACATACATACACAATATACACAAATATATATATATATATATATATATATATATATATATATATATATATATATATATATATATATATATATATATATATATATATATATATATATATATATATATATATATTTGTGTAAACTGCTTCTTAATTCCATTTGGTGTGATTCAAGCAATAGTTTGAAATGGCTCCTTTTAAAATAACGTTGAAAGCTGCTGCTGAGTTTTAACAATTTAAATATTTACAATAAAGTAATGCTTTTATCTTAGAATGGCAGAGAAGTTTTGCAATATAAAAGTAAAGGATTTTTAGGCAAGGATGTATTGAAATCCTTTTGAAGAACAATGGAATCTCATGAGATTCAGCCTTTTCAAAATTGCAATATTTTGTTTTCTGGCAAGCAACCATATACTAGCAGAATGCTTGTAATCTGCTTACTGGAAAGATTGTTGCTAAGACACTTAGTAGGCAGTTTCTCAACTTGCGCGAAAAAGATTTAAATTCTTTATAGAAGATTTAAATTCTTTATAAATTGTCAGAAAAGCCAGCATGGGTGACTTAGTTTTACTTTTTGCCAACTTAAGAACATTTTTTTCTTTCTCATTTGTAAAGAAAATGGATAATTATTTGGGGCATGTTCTACTATGAAATCTTTTTTAAAAAAAACCCCAATTCTTCCAAAAAATGCAATGTTGAAAATAATGGTTTTTTTAATTGGTAAGAATTGCTAGACATGAAGAAACGATCATGAAAATGAACAAATAGATCAATATGAAATAGTTCTGTTGGTTTGTATCTTGGATAGGACACCTGTTGACGGCACTCCATGAACCCAGAGAAAAATTAATGTGTATTTAGGAGGTCTATAATAAGATTATTTTCCATATAATTTCAGATAATCATTTGGTAAATCAGGATAAACAAACAAGGATACATGGATGGTACTTGTACGTCACTGCAAAGTGGTATCTTTGCTATGCATATTTATGTCATTTTTAATTCTTCCAGGTATATGGGCCTGGCACTCAAACCAGAGCATTCCAGTATGTCAGGTATACATTTTTATGTTGAATTCAACTCAATCTTCTTATGGCCTTTAGCTAGCCAATGTTAATTGTTTCAAGAAGAGTTTGTGGGAAAGCTTTTTCCACATGCCATAGTTTTGCTATATAACTTTTCAGCACTTTTCCTAAGTAGTTTCATTCATGTGGCCCATTATCTGATAGCACTTTTTAAAAACTATTTGTAGGAATTTGTATGGAGAGAGCATTATAATTACCGTATTTTTCGGCGTATAAGACACACCTTTTCCCAAAAGTGGGTGAAAATCTGGGTGCGTCTTTTACTCTGAATGTAGCCCCGCCCAGCTTCTCAAAGGAGATTTCAGAAGCTGAAAAAAGCATCAGAAACGAAACTTCAGAAAAGAAGCCCCCAAACAGAGCTTCAGAAAAAAAGCCCCCAAACAGAGCTTCAGAAAAAAAGCCCCCAAATAGAGCTTCATAGGCTTTTTTTCTGAAGCTCTGTTTTGGAGTCTTTCAGAGGCAGGAAAAAAAGTTTTTTCTGAAACTGGGTTTCAGAAGTTTCAGAGGCAGGAAAAAAAGGAAAAAAAAAACAAGGCACAGAGCTCACAACCAGGGAACCTGTTGCTAAAATTCACCTCTGGGGACAGCTGATTGGAGGTATTCCGGGATCCACCTGCCAATCAGCTTTTTTCTTATTTTCCTCCCCAAAAACTAAGGTGCATCTTATGCTCCAAAAAATATGGTATATTTTTTCTAGCTAACTGCCTCAAAACTGAAAGAAAAATAAAGCAGTAATAACTACCAATTCTAAATATTGGAGATGCGCTCACCTCAAAGGCAAGAATTCTGACAAATTAGATCAGTGTTTGTGTTCTAGAACTTCTCATTACCGCTAGCAAGTTGAACTTCCATCTAGCATACGATTAAGTAAACATCTCTTTGTACAGTTTGGGTTGCAGATGTGAAGACTGATAATCATGACTCATCTAAAAATGTTGCATACCAAGAATGCCGTTGGGTGGCTTATCATCTTTCCTGGAACAATCCCAAACTTATAATTCTAGAAAACTCAGTTTAGGAACTTAATAACATTTTAATTTTTAAAAAAGTCATAAAATTACACTGTTTTCTACCCATCAAACCACTGACTAAATATTTCTGAGCACCAACGACATTGGTTCAGTCCTGGTGCAGCTATTTTAAGAGACAGCGATGAGTTGTAAATGTTGAATCTACTTGTCGGGGATGAAGGGGGAAGTTTCTTCCGCTTATGTTTTCTTTTTTTTTTTTTGTAAATAAGATTTACACTTTTTAGATGCTTTTTCTTTCTTCTCCTTTTTATGTATTTATGTTTTTGTATTTGTTATATCTATTTAACATAATCTTTAATAATGTTAAAAGAAAAGGTCACCGCTGAAAATAATTGTCGTACTGTACATCCTGGCTTTATTCTCTCATTGCAAGGTGCTGCTTTAAATAATTGTTGCAAATAAATAATTATTGTTTTAGATTAAAAAGTTAGAAAGGAGCAAATGAGCCATCTGTCCAAAGAGTTCCAATTATGTATATTTGCTGACCTAACCTTGGCCCAAGCAGAGGCTTGGTGTTGGGTTAGCCATTCAGGTATTTGTTTGGAGCAGAGTGTGGGAAATTTATCCACCCACGACAGAGTAGAATGTTTATTTAGCAACGCCTTGGCTACATTTAATTCAGCCCAGCCCAGCAGGGATACAATGTCTATTTATACCCACACTATTTTTCTTAATTTTTACAAAATGGGAAAAAGTCAATATAAATTGCTTAGTAATAATCATAAATACACACATACACACAAAATGACTCTTAAGAGGCAAAAGAAGTATTAGAAGCCTCTGGGTTTCCTGTTTTTTTCCTTAAACTATTACTGCCATCTTCTGCTGAATATGTGAATATGCATTTTCTTTGTAGGGAGAGCATTTTTTCAGTTTTAGCCAACATAATGGTGGTTTAACAGTAACCTAAAATAAGCACAATATTTGTGCTAATATTAAAAATTATGTGACTACTTTTGCTGTTCCAAATTCATTTATGCCTATGCATCTACATTTATTGAATTTTGTGGGGGAGAAAAATCACATAGCTTAATTATAAAAAAGAGGAATTCCCCTCCCCCATTTCTTAAGGGGGCTAAGGAACCTAAATTTCTTTCCTTATTCCATAGTTATCCAGAGTGAATTTGCCTATCAATGTTCATTATGCTCTTAATGCCAAAGTTAAATATGACAAGCAGAAATGTTCCAAAGAAGGAGATGAAAATAATCAACAAGGTGACAAAAATCATGCAGTCAGTATCCTTCCCCCTGCTTGCCTGCATCATGGCTGGGCAGGTATTGATTGCATAGATGTGGCCGCCATCTTGAATTCCTGATGCCCATGAACACCTGTGAGGATTACAGTGGAAGAGTCACATTATATTTTGTTTCGAAATTTTCTACTCAGGCAGTTAATAGCAGACTTACAATGAGAGGTAACTGAATATACAGTACATGTTTGTTCCTAGACTCTCTATAAGCTATCCATTTACTTGAGTAAACTACATTTCTGCTCTCTTTAAAGCATGGCTATCAGTGGTGGGTTGCTACCAGTTCTATCCAGATTGACGAACCGGTAGTGGTGGCAGGAGGCTCCGCCCACCCGCACCAGACACTTCTGCGCATGCACAGAAGCATTGCGCACATACGAACACATGTTCATGCACGAGCAAACTGGTTGTGATGGGTTTTGCAACCCAATACTGATGGCTACACATGCTGAACCTTGCCAAAAGTTGTTAGTAAATGTCATTGTGTAATAATTTAATAATTAACATAATTAAGGCCAAAAGAAACAATCCAATTAACTACTTTTAATCTATATAATTCATTTATCTCTTGAATTGGCCACATTGGTGGGCCATGATGTACCACACTCAAAACCAACTCTAGTTTTCAGTCTAATAAAAGTTCCCCACCCTGATTTTAAAGTTTTATCATGTTCTGCACCTAAATCTGACACCCTGATAACTCGTTCATCCCATTGTTTCAATTGGCACATTGTGTCTTTTGTGAAAATTGTTTAGGCGGAAATGTTTTGCTTTGTCCTTTCATGTATATTCAGCGTAAGTTGCTGTGGTTTACTTGCTTTAGCTTCTGTTCATGGGTATCAGCAGAAGCTTCCTGTTTCATCCCAAAGGTGAAGGTCATATGGAACTGCATGTATAAAAGGGATGGGACTTTGTCAGTCTCGGCCCCCTTGACCACTGCCCCCGCCCCATGCCACTGCTTACAGTAAAACTTCCCCCAAGAGAATATTTTTTCCTCAGCATCAGCACTTTGCAAGGCCATACCATAAATAAATCAGGAAATAACTCTCAGCTCATATTGTCTTATCTTTTTTTTCCAGTGACCTTGTGAATGGGCTCGTGGCCTTAATGAATAGCAACGTTAGCAGTCCTGTTAACTTGGTAAACAAAACACTCTTGTTGTTATAAATCTTAATGGGAAATTGAGTAAAGTGGTATGGAAATAAAATAGCACCTCCAAATTCAGAGTGCATGGAATCAATCTGTGCTGGGACGTAGCCTTTTGTATTTTCCTGATCTGAAAATTGCAATAGGCCCATCACCATCACCAGTACCTCCTTCTGCTTCTCATTGTTATTAAAAACACAAACACCATATGAGGACAAACTAGCATGGTGCAATTTTTCTACTTTAAATGCAGTGAGTTCTATTATATCTGCATTATATCTCCAAATAAGGCCTTTGCAGACCCCTTTTTATAAATCCATTTTTAAAATAAATTTTTGCATGCAGTGTGCTGCTTTTGTAATTATATTCTTGTCTCATAATATTTCATCTCTCTTGAGTTTTTGCTACTAAATCAGAAAGTAACTAAAACCATTGAGGTTCCTGATAGTAAAAATTTCTACTGAACATAGTATGATCTGAGATGTAAAATGCATTTCCTTAGGTTTGACCTCAGGAGTGGTGTGAAAACAATAGGAATTTCTGCTAGAACAAGGATTCCAGTCTTTGGATCATTCTTTTACTTTAGGAATTCCTGTGGTAGATTCCATTCAGGAACAAAGAATTCTGCAATTGGGATGCAATTGTAATTTATTATCTGAGTATTCAGGAAATAACTCTTTATGGAAGATCAAAACCTATATTTTCCTCCTACTTATTGTACTTAAATAATGAATTTGTACTATTGTGCTATATAATACCATTATACTATAACTATTGTACTATTGTACTGTAAACATTATTTTAATAATACTTGTTATATCTCTAGGGGAATCCAGAGGAACATTCTATTCTAGAATTTGCCCAGTTAATTAAAAAGCTTGTGGGTAAGTACATTTAAATTACTTTGTAAAGAAAATATAGAGCTTGGTGATATGTGTCTCCTATTGATTGTTCCACGGAAGGTAATAAATTTAATAAATAAATCAGTTCAAATTATTTAATTTGGAGCTGCTACTAGAAAACCCAATGAAGATGTAATTAACTAAAAAAAAGGAAAGAAAAATTATAGGCCTATAAATACTAAAAATTCTGTGATCCATGTGTACCTTTATGTGTACAATGCATTGTATAGTTTTTGACTTATGATTGGTCACTTAGCAACTCTTCAAAATTATGACAGAGCCCCCAAAAGGTATTTACAACCCAGTTTCAAGGTTCTAATGTCAGCCTCCTGTAGGAGGTGACCAGGCTGAGCCGAAGGGAGTGGTCAAATGAGTCTCTGCGCGCCCACAAGAGATCTAAGTCCAGCCCACCGTGAATGGCTTTCTTAACTCTCACTCATTTTGCTTGACCGCTGATTGGTCAGATTCTTGTAGAGCGCTTAAGCTTGCAATAAATCTTTATACTTATTTGAACTGCCTGAATCTCCTGATTTCCTTGGCGCTTGACATCTCCACAGTTGCATGACCACATTTTAGGTGTTTGGCAATTAGATAGCATTTGCAGCTATTTGCCACACCCTGTGATCATGTGACCATGATTATAGGATAGTTTTGTCGGAAACTGGTGTTTACTTCTGGTTTCTGGCAAAAACTAGCTCACAGCAAACAATGGTTTCACTTAACAACTGGATCAGTCACATGATGACTCACATTATGAACATCATGACTTACAACTATGATTGCAAGGCTGACTTACAGTTGCAGGTCAAGGACTACCAGTGTTATTATGGAACTTTTGATGCGGGATGCCTTGCAGAAGGATATTATCTCTTTTCAGAAATTGAAATTGTAACAGCAGTCACTCAGCAATATGACTAATTATAAAATGTGTTTACAGGCAGTGGAAGTGAAATCCAGTTTCTGTCAGAAGCCCAAGATGATCCTCAAAAAAGGAAGCCAGATATCAAGAAAGCCAAATTATTGCTTGGTTGGGAACCTGTGGTACGTAATGTTTATCAATGGCATTGTAGTTTCAAAATGTAATATTATTTATTTCATACTATTTAAGGCAAGTTGTTGTGATTTATTCTGTGGTGTGCTTCCTTTTGGGGAAAGAAAAAGAGACATTTTTTAAAAACAGATCCTTTATATAAAGCAAGTTAATTAAACTCAGGAGAAACTCCAAAAGCCAGTCATTTTAACAAAAATACTGAAACAAAATATGTAAATCTCTTATTTCTCCCTTATAAATGTCCAGTTTTTGCTATTTCCAATTTTATCAAATTGGAAAACAAGCAAACTTCCATGAATGTTTCCACAAATTGAGGAGCATAGTTTTAGGAAGCAGGGTTTTAGTACTACAAATAAGCACCACGTATTCTGTAAGCATGGATAATCCTCTCTCTTTCTCTCCGGAACAGGTTCCATTGGAAGAAGGTTTAAATAAAGCAATTCATTATTTTCGGAAAGAACTGGAATATCAAGCAAATAACCAATATATTCCTAAACCAAAACCTGCTAGGATAAAAAAAGGAAGAAGCAGACATAACTAAAAATTCAATTGGACAAGAAATGACATTTCTTACCTTGAATTTGAGAAGATGTCATATGTCTTTTGGTAAAGACTTCAGAACAGGTATCATGAAGAAAAAAAAAACTGGAATTTCACTCTGAAGCTTGCTTTAAAGAAGTGGATGTGCCTCAACAAGAAAACTGCAGTTCTTGCCTTGCACTTTTTAAATCTGTCTTTTTATGTAAAATAGATGCATCCTTTTTTAGTATCTTCAGGTTTTATATCTTGCTGTGAGATCATTTGTTATAACTGTCCTTGACAGTTTTATTTACTGGTTTCTTTGTGAAGCTGCGCATAAGATAAGGGCAGAATTGCCAATTTATTTATAAAATGGGTACTTTAAATGAGAGAGACTATGCATAAAGGGAAAAAAAGTAGCAGTATTGTCAGATGACAAACACTGGCATTTAGAAAATATCTGTACAAGAGTTTTATGTATTCCTTAAACCCCTTCCCCTCCCACACCCAACATTTAGTTCTAGTTGCACACTTGAATTTGAACTATTTCCACTGATAAATGCTATTTTAAATCACTACTGTATTGTGCATACTCTGGGCAAAAGTTAATGTATTATTGGCTACCAGTGGTTGAATATGCTATTTTAATAAAACACTGAACCTTACAGATTTAAGTAAAAGAAAAGTCTGTGGTTGTGGACATATTATTATATAGGTATAGCAGACTGATGTAACATCTGCCTCTGAGTAACTGATTCTTTTAATCAATATTTTGTGAGGTTTTTAGATAGTACATCTTTTGATGAATACAGTTCAATTACAAATAATCCTGTGAAGTTAAATTAAAAATCAAGTAGGACCAGTAGTGGGTTTCAATTTCAGCTGCTACTGGTTCATTCGTGGGTGCGCTTGTGCTCTGACGCTTCTGTGCATGCACAGAAGCTTCTGCTCATGCAGAGACATCCGGGTGGGTGGGCGGAGCCTCCCGCCACTGCCGCTATCGGTTCGCCCAATCCGGGGCAAACTGGTAGCAACCCACCACTGAGTAGGACCATACAGGTAATCCTCAACCTATGATCACAATTGGCATCACAAGTTCCATTGCCTAGCAAGATAGTTGTTAAGTGAACCATGCCCAATTTTACGACCTTTTCTGCCACAGTTGTTAAGGAGATTACTTGCACTCGTTAAGCATACCATTGATCAGTGGATCCAGTTTCTCCCATTGACTTTGTCAGAAACCGGCTGGGTAGGTCACAAGGGATGATCATATGACCCCGGGATGCTGCAATCATTGTAAACCAATGCAGTAGCCCAATGCCCAGATTTTAATCATGTGACTATGGGGATGCTGTGACTGTTACAAAAGTGGGGACTGCTTGTAAACCACTTTTTTGAATGAGTTTAATTTCAAATGTTTGCTAAAGGAATGGCTATACGTTGAGGACTACCTGTATGAATAAAATTCAGTGAATGACTTCTGCTCCCGTTTGTGGAATGCAGAATCTTCTGTCTGCTCTCAAAGCCTTGTCTGGGTTGTGAGGGATCTTAAAGAGCACAAATCAAGCTGGGAAGGAGAAAGACAAGGAAATATGGATAACTTCACTTTTCTGTTCTATAATTAAATTAAATTATATTGCTATTTCCAGTAGTAATCCACTTTTACCCCCCCCAAAAAAAGACGAAGAATTAGGGCCACTTCCACAAAAATGTTAACTAATGTAGAACATCTGGTTACAACCATAATTAGTTCCATAACTTTGGTCGCAAACCTAATTTTGGAACTTAGGCACTTACAAAAAAAATGGCGTGGAATGGGAAATCAGCCATGAAAAAAAAGTGAATTTTTTGGTCGGAACCCGATTTCGTTGTGGTCAGAAGCATTTGTGACCAGAAGTTCTACTGCATTGTTAATATTGACATACCTGTAAGAATCACACATTCCTACAGAAACAACAGCATCCTGTTTTCTTTAAAAGGGAAATGATTTGGAATGTCTTAATCCTATTACAAGTTTTTCATCTTTTAATACTGCAAAAAATTTTGAAATTTGAAATATATGGGAGTGTAGATGGCCAGCCAACTTGTGCTGACTTACAAGAAAGCTACAGTAAGAGTTTATAGTCACCATCACAACAGTGTGAAGAGAGAATTGTGTGTGCTATCTCCAAGCCTTTATAACAATGTTTAATGTAAAACAAGGGAGAGAACTCTTTTTATGACTTGAGAAAACAATTCAGTGTTTTTAAAGGAGCAAAAGTGATAGTTCACAGAGAAGTCACCCATTAGATCTAGCATTTGTCTTGGGGTAGTGGCAACATGATCTGAGGTTGGGAATAGGGAATGTTATCAGTTTTTTGTCATGGACAAACCATTCCTTCTTGACACTGGAGTTCTTTATAAGCTGCCCCCACTGCAGGGAAGAGGGTTCTATTGAATTGTTTGGCCTCAAGAAACTGATGGGTTTCAAAGGAAACTTGAGGTTATTCCTGAAGGTGTAACTATGGAGATTCTCAGTCATCCAAGTCATGGTTGTTTCAGAGGTGCTTTTTTCCCCAAAAAGGGCCACTGGACTATGTTTTTTCCTTGAGGATGAAGATGACATTGGTGCATGGTTCAGCCAGGGCTTTAGTTGCAAACTGAAATGAGCATTTAAGAAGATTGACTCACTACTCTGATTGTGCGGCCTATGTGATTGTGGCTCCTCTAGATCCTTATACTTTGTCAAGGGTCTTCAGGAGATGTAGTGGCACGAGAGCACTGCTGAAGGAATACAAGCAAACAGGCACAGGAAGGAGTCTTTATTAGGGCAAAATAAGCTCACTTCTTCACTCTTATTGTATCTGCATACAGACAACCAGCAGCTTTATTCTAGGTGACTAGACCCCTTCTAGGTAAGGAATGGTCAGGAGAGCTCCTGTAGAGCCCGTCAGATAAAGGTACTTGGCTTTACTGAAGTAAACTTGGCTGGGCAGGTCCTATGGAAATGACTCACTTTGTTAGTTGGGAGAGTTTGAGCCAGTTGATGTTGAGAAAGTAGATAGGGTCCTTGTTTCTATGACCTTGTTATGTATCTGGGCTCTTCTCCCTCCCCAGTTGGTTAAGGCTTCTCAGGAGCTGGCAATGTTTGGGGGAAGATTGTGTTGTGACCCGCCAGCTGCCAGCAGAGTTGGAGACAGACTCAGACGATGAGGTTGGGGAGGAAATTGGGCCAGTTCTGGAGTCTGGGGAAGGCTCTGATGGATGCTCTGTGTCGGACACAGAGATAGAGCCAGAGCTGTTAGACATTTCCCAGCCACCGGAGGGGCAGCTGCCTTTGGAGGCTGATATGAGTGAGGAGGAAGAACAGCTAGGGCCTGTTCCAGATGCATGTATGCGCAGAGCAGTTAGGAGATGTGATCAACAGAGAACAAGGAGTCGATTCGGGAAGCAAAGCACACATGGATGCTGAATGGCCCCTCCCTGGGGAATAAATAGAAGGAAAGGGGAGTGGTTGTCATACAGTTCGTATTTCTGAAGATTTTGCTCATTGTGTTTCATGCCTGAAAGACTGCTTCCCAGAATTTAATTTGCAACCTTTCGGTTTGGAGCTCAAGGCCTTGCAATTATCGCAAGGAACTGATAAGGTCTGTTACTGCAATTAACTCTTTGCCTGGACTATTGCCTGGACGTTTCGGTGGTGAATGGAATTAATTCACAAAAGGTAAATAAAGAGGGGTTTTTCGTGACAAGAAGTCTGTTTCTTGCTTCTGCTAAGGCTGACTCAGAAGAGATCGTTGATAAAGTGGTGGGTGTTTAGCATTGGAGAATCCTGGATGAATTATATTATCTAGACCTTTTTCAGTCAGTTTTACAGTACTGACATGGCATTGGTCACATTTGTTGATCTGAAAAACTTGGGATGGGGATCCATCCTGGCCCATCTGGATCACTCGGCACCTTTTAGTACCATCAACGAGAGCATCCTTCTGGATTGGATTTGAAGGTTGGAAGTAGAAGTCACTGTTTTGCAGTGTTTTTCACTTCCTGACATTGGTAAAAGAATTTGGGGAAGAGAAGTCTTATCTTAAATAGGTGCCTCAAGGCTTGGTTTCTCATCACTTCTATTTAACATCAAATAAAGCCCGTGGGTGAGGTCAGTTGGCAGTAGTGTTTCATCAATATGCAAATGATAATTATACACTTCCACCCCTGACTGGACAGGTAATGATGTTCGGGTGCTGACCCAATGCCTGAAGGCTCTGGATGGGGAAGACCTTACTGCAACTCAACCCTAGCAAGACAGAATAGCTTACCATTTTTGACCCCCTGGGATCCGGAGGGCCATTATCCTTTTAGCCTTGAACCTTCAGGCCATGTACCCTGACTCTTCCCCATGATTGGGCTAAGATGGGAGTGGATCCAGAAAAATGCAGAGTTGGTATGGTGATATCATGGCCCTGTGGTGGGTAATAGGATGTTACTGTATGATACTGTTGTTCTTTTTTTTTTATTCGTTGTAAGATGTACATTAATATAAAATAGATGGACATATTAGTCTCAGTAAAGTTAATCTTCATAATGTATTTCACCAGAATACTACGGTAATTAAAATGTTGTATAAAAAAGCTTTAATTTTAAAGCAGATATGTTAAGGAATATATGCAAGACCAATTTTTCTTGGTTTCTTTCCCCAATTCCATCAGCTAAAATTAAGAACCAGATTAAAATCAATTTTAAAAAATCTTTCTAGTGTCCTTACACAGAGAAGAAAGAATTAATATAGTCAATACAGAGAGGAAAGGGTTAATAACAATAGTTAAGACAGAGAATAATCTTAATAATAATCATCATAATTGACATTTGCTCCATGTCTGAAGGTGTCTGGATTTCGTGGGCCAATAGGAGCATCTTCATCGTAATGATGATGATAATAGCCACCATCATATTCATGGCCATCACGGCCTAGGTTTGACCAGTAGGAGACATAATCTTCAAATTTCTGCAGAAAAAAAAGTGGGAAAAAAGGGAAAAAGTGACCATCGATTTGCATTTTATGTTCATAAAAATGCTATGCTTTAGAAGCATTGAAATATATTTTTCTTTCAATATTGATCAGATATTTTCATCCAAAATGGTATAAGTACTATATCCCGTTTTCTGTAATACACCATGGAACATAATCTTCTAATTTAAAAGTTAATTAATTATTTTTGCAACTAAACTATATAGCCAGAAGAAGCCATTAATTCCAAGGTCCAATTTATTTCTCAGTGCAGGAATAAGTGAAGTATCCAAATCAAATAGCTGATTAGAATGTAGAATATATTAGGACATTGAAACTTTGAAAGTTATTGTTCAAATATTGTATGAATCTCAAATCTGTACCTAAAAGACCTAAGTTTATTATGGAAATACAGTAAAATATTTACATTTCAGTGCCTTCTTTCTCCTAGAAATAGGAATTACCATCACATGGATTTAGCGTTTAAACTATTGACTTAAAATAATGTATTTTGACTTTCTAGCTTCTTTAACTTCAGAATGGATTCAAATCAAATAGAGAAAAGCAAACAAAGAGATTATGTATAATAGCAAGCTTTCTGCTCAGAGCTTCAAGCAATTGGTATTTGAGAGGGCTAAAGCATTCATCAGGGAAAAGCGGCTAGCGTTAATCTCCAGAAACAGCTCAGCTGTTTCCTATCTTTAAGTTGGTGTATGATGAGAGAATTCAGAAATATGCCCTTTGCTACTTTTATAGACCACCTATAAAATCTACAACTTTCTGTCCAGCATGATTTTACCGCCTCCTCTTTGAGTTCATGGAGGAGACCCTTGGCAATATCCTCACTTTGGAATCATCATGACCTTATAAAGCAGAGGTGGGGAACTATGGCCCCTTTATGACTTCTGGACTTCAACCCCCAGAATTTCTGAGCCAGCCATGGGAATTCTGGAAGTTGAAGTCCACAAGTCATAAAGGAGTCATAGTTCCCCACCTCTGCTATAAAGTAAAAGGACAGTCAGTGGAACACCCAGATCCGAGGTGGCGCAGTGGTTAGAGTGCAGTACTGCAGCTACTTCAGTTGACTGCTAGTTCAGCAGATCAAATCTCACCGGCTCAAGGTTGACTCAGCCTTCCATCCTTCCGAGGTGGGTAAAATGAGGACCCAGATTGTTGAGGGCAATATGCTATTTAGTATACTGTCTTTGGTGTAAGCCACCCAGAGTCCTTGGAGTGTGCGCGGCATAGAAATAATAATAATAATAATAATAATAATAATAATAATAATAATAATAATAATAATAATAATAATAATAATAATAATAATAATAATAATAATAATAATACCTTAACAGTTCCTAGGTCCTTGGTTAGGACTCGAGCTGCTGAGCTATTAACCAGCCTCAAAGGCTGTGAATCTCACTAAAGATTAACCAATAAATAATAATAATCCATTAATATAACATCTACTCTTTCTATGAAGAATAAAATAGAACTGTATATAGTTTATGTCAAGAAAAGACAGAAATTCCCAATAAGGTTGCCAAATTCTGCTTAATATTTAACATGAATTGCTTAAAGTGCTTTAAAAATATTAGTACATTTCTTTGTGTGCTTTTATAATTCATTTCGGGTGGAGAATACAAGTAGTCCTTGAGTCATGACCATAATGGAGCCTGCCCATCACAGTCATAACTCAAGATGACCATAAAGTGGGTTGGTCACGATTTTATAACTTTTTTTGCAGCAATTGCTAAGTGAATCAAAATAGTTCATTAAGCAGATGCCACAGTTGTTAAGCAAACAAATGGTTCCCTTACAATTTTGCTGAAAAGCAGAAGTAAATGCCATATTTTGGCAAACCATTGTGAAATGTGATTATGTGACCATGGGACACAGCTATAAAGGCAGTCTGGTTGCTAAGCAACCAGAGTGTGGTCATGTGACACAGTGGGGATGACCATTGAAACTTTGAGTCCGGGTTGTAACTAGCCTTCCAGATAGGCCAATTAGAACGTCAAACAGTCACTAAGTGCTGGCCATAAGTCGAGGACTACCTATAAAGAGTTGCTGAAAATGTGAATCAAATTTTACCTTGAACTTTGAAACTTGATTCCATTCTATTTAATGAAGTAAAACTACTGGTTCAAATTTTAAGCTATGCTATCAGTGTTTAGCTATATTTTCTGCATACATGACTGCTTATTATAGTATTTTGGCACTTTACAGATGAATATTATGCACATTTTTTTAATAAATTATTTTCCTTTCATGACGATGGTGTGTAAATTATTATAATAACAGTCATTTGGATTTTTAAAAGTGTTTATTTTTTACTCTGCTTTATGGATTACCTGATCAATTTTGTGAATATTTTTGATACCAGCTTAAAATACAACAGCATCCTGGCTTGATTAGTTGTTCACCAACATTTATCAGGTGAAACTATAGTTAACTAGCTTGTTTCTCTGCTTGAATGACAGAAACAATAAAGTGATCGTGTGATCACAGTTTATCTATATCTTGTTTACACATTACTATTGGAAATCTGACATATTTTATTTTATCAAGGCCTCATCTCATTTTATACTCACAGCAGCCCTGACAGTAGCAAATGTGGCTAATATAAATAGCAATGACATGAAAATGACCCAAAAATTTATACAGGTAGTCTTGGACCATTCATTTAGTTACCATTCGAAATTATAATGGCACTCAAAAAAGTGACTTAAGACCATTGTAGCATCCCCATGGTCATGTGATCAAAATTCAGATGCGTGGCAACTGGCATGTATTTATGACGGTTGCAGTGTCCCGGGGTCATGTGATCACCTTTTCCAAACTTCTGATAAGCAAAGTCAATGGGGAAGCCAGATTCACTTAACAACCATGTGACTAATTTTAACAACTGAAGTGATTCACTTAACAGGGCAAAAAAAGTCATAAATGGGACAATAATCACTTAACTCTCTTCCTTAGCAAAAGAAATTTTGGACCCAATTGTGGTTGTAAGTTGAGGACTACCTATATTTGAATCCCAATGCAAGTGTAATCCCAGTGCAAGGCATTAAAGGTGTTTTTTTTTTTTAATTTGATTTAAATGCCGCCCTTCTCCGGAGACTCAGGGTGGCTTACAATGTATAAAGGCTAGCAATAGCCTTCATACTTTTGTATATTTATACAAAATCAGCTTATTGCCCCCACAATCCGGGTCCTCATTTTACCTACCTTAGAAAGGATGGAAGGCTGAGTCAACCTTGAACCTGGTGACATTTGAACTTGCAGTAATTGCAGGCAGCTGATGTTAATAACAGTGCTTTAGTCTGCTGCGCCACCAGGGCTCCTCACCAGGGGTGGGGTTTAGTGTTCCCCCCTCCCCCATTTCCGTTTTCAGGGGCCTACAGTGAGTAGGTTGGATCTTCTACTTCTAATGGTCTTTGGGGCCAATGAACACTTGAACCTGTCTTTCCTCTATTAAAACTCAGCGCTCTAATTACTATGACAAACATTTTTCTGGGTAATACATGACTTCCATTTTAATAAGTACCACCAATTCTCATTCAAAATCCTATCAAATGAAATTGTTTTCTATAGAAATATTTAGAACAAAAAAGGCTTTGCTTCTCAAACATTCCTGCAATGGGGAAAATGTCATAAAGAGTGAATCAAGGGCAAAAAGGCCCTGAATAATTGAAAGATTACCGTATCTCATTCACTTCTTTTGCATTAAGTATTTATTGTATTGTTTTAAAAAAACATGCTGATTGGAAAGTGAATTTATATCTAGGATTCAACCTCTATCAGTTTTCCAGTGTTCTTTAGAAGTAACTTTTACTGTATTTATTTTCAGAAATAAAGAAAATATATTAGTATTTTATTATATTATATTATTTTATTATATATATATATATATATATATATATATATATATATATATATATATATATATATATATATATATATATATATATATATATATAATATAATAAATTATATATATATATATTATATTAGTATTAGTATAAATAAACAAAAATTAAAGAGCTCGAACATGGTTTTTCAAATTCTGAAGTATTGAAACCGCCTGATGTACATTCAAATAAACATCAATTTGCAGTCTCTTCAGTTTATAATAAATAGTTCATCCAATAAGACTTCACTGTACTTTTCCTTATTCCTTTCTATTCTCAATTTAGCATGTGACTTCCTAACAAATTGGTATCAAAGCCATTCTCATTCATGTTTTTTTTTGTATGTCTCCTTTGCCTTTTCCTTCCAAAAACAACTATATCTTAGATTCAAATAACACATGCACACTAACTATATGCAGAAATTAAAGTGGTTTGATTTGACAGGTAAAATGCCTGCATGAAAAATTGATTCATTAACTTCCCATGCTGAAAAGTATTGGAATTCCATTTCTAGGGCAATTCTTGACCACAGGGATGAAGGAGGACATAATATATAATTCCAGGTTTCTGTTTGCAGTATGAAATACTTTATCCATGATACAAATGTGTTTTATTTGCATGCCCCATTTATGCCTCAGTAAAACCATGTTTTCTGTGCATTCATAGCACTATAGCAATAGCACTTAGACTTATATACCACTTCATAGTGCTTTACAGCCCTCTCTAAGCGGTTTACAGAGTTAGCATATTGCCCCCAACAATCTGGGTCCTTATTTTACCTACCTTGGAAAGATGGAAGGCTGAGTCAACCTTGAGCCTGGTGAGATTCATTTCATTTCATTTTTTCATTTTATTAGATTTCTATAACTGCTGGCAGCTGGTGATCAGCAGAAGTAGCCTGCAGTTCTGCACTCTTAAATAACCACTGCGCCACCACGGCTCTTCATGTCATTAAATAACTGCTTTTTCCCAGAAAAACTTTGTCAGAAGTTAGAGCCATGGTGGCACAGCAATTAGAGTGCAATATTGCAGGTTCCTTCTGCTGACTGCCAGCTGACTGCAATTTGGCAGTTCAAATCTCACCAGGCTCAGGATGGAAGGTTGACTCAGCCTTCCATCCTTCCGAGGTCGGTAAAATAAGGACCCAGATTGTTGGAGGCAATATGCTGACTTTGTAAACCACTTAGAGAGAGGACTGTAAAGCACTGTAAAGCGGTATATAAATCTAAGTGCTATTGCTATTAAATTAGTTCAAATAGATGCCTGAAACAGTTATCAAGCTTGACCTGCTGTGACCATTATTAAGAATTCACCTTCTCAAATTCATTTATAACAAGGGGAATGATTTCGCTTATAAAGAAGGCAGGTTTCCCATATCTACTGTAATGAATATAATTATAAGATTCAAACTAAATTGAATTCCTTTCCATATCTATAATATAAATGTGAAGCTTATTTAGAAGAAAATAAAACATTAGGCAATTATCCTGAATCCAACACGATTTTCACAGTGCTAATTCAGATCACTGAACTACATTATTGAAAGTTAAAACAACTATGCCACTTACAGCTTCATCAAAACCCAAATAGAGAAAGTGTTGGTACCACTGCTGTACGTCAGGCTGACTTCTGTCCCAAAGCTGCCGCTTCTGACGTTTCAAATTGTTTAAGAATTCCTTGGCCTTATCTTCTTTAACAGACATCTCTTCCTTCATCAGAACAGGGGCTGAAGCAAAAATTGAAAACACCAAATCTATATGTTGACTACATTCAACTCAGTTGAATACTCAGTACAAGAGATGAAGAAAATGCCACTGTTAAAAAGTAAAATATCCTATGTTATCAGCACAACACAGTCCCTGAATAAAAAATAAATTCTTAAAGTACTCTTTTTTTTCACATGAGGTCTGTGATGATGGCCTAAAATCATAGGGCTGAAAGGGTCTTGTAGTACAACCCCCTGCCCAAGCCTGGAATCCTTATACAATCCCAGACAAATGGTTGTCCAATCTTTCTTGAAAATCTCCAGTGATGCCTTTGGGAGGCAAGCTGTTGCATTAACTAACTGTTTTCACTGTCAGGAAATTTCTCCTTAGTTCCAGGTTGAATCTCCCTTTGATGAGCTTCCACCCATTGCTCTGCATCTTTCCCTTAGGTGCTATGGAAAATAAATTGACCTCTTCCCTGTGACAGCCCTTCAAATATTGGAAGATAGCTATCATGTCTCCCCTACGCCTTCTGTTTGTTAGGCTACACGTACCTATTTCTCTCAATCGATTATCGTACATTTAGCCTCTAGACTCCTTATCATCTTTGTTACTGTTCTCTGCACTCTTTTTAGGGCATCAGCTTTTTTTTTTTTTTCTGGTATTGTGGTAACTAGAACTGGCTGAAGAATTCCAAGTGTGGCCTCACTAGTGCACTATCCAGAGATGGGATAGTGCACTGGTGCACTATCCAGAGGTGGGATTCACTTACCTTCCCTATCGGTTCGCAAATGTGAGCATGTGCTTTCTGTATTGTTACAGAAACAGAGTCTTGAAAGCTTGTCACAGATTCTCTTTGCCCCATCTTACAGGTAGTCTTTGACTTACAGCAATTGCTTAGTGATAATTTAAAAGTATAAGGGACCTTGTTAGGGGTATTTACAACTTGATTCCAATGTTTCAACAGCTGCCCACCCCCTTACATTTAAAGCTGTTTCCAGCATCCCATGACTGCATTTTATGACTTTTTGATAAAAACCAAGATTTTCTGCCCATAGTGAAAAATTTGCCTTATAAATGCAGTGTTCATTTTACAACCACCACAAAAAAAGTTTGTACAATCATATCGGTCACATGGGTGACCCATTTTAAGACCATCAAAACGTATGACTGTAATAGACAGGTTCCATTATGGTCATAAATCAACAATGACCTATACCCCAAACAAAATCAAGGTGAGTTGTTATGAGTTTCTTTCTGCACTTTCTATTTGGGCAGGACTGAATTTCAGTTTCTCCCAGTTTAAGGCTCACTGCTCTCATCAGATCTTGGTGTTCATGAAGCTTGGGTTTCTTTTTGTAAATGTTTTATTATCAAAGTAGGTAACATTGCCAATGTTTTGATGCAAGGAAGTGATATTTGTTGGCTTTTTATGCATGGCAGATTGTCCGTATGTCTTCAGCAGGATTGTTATAGTTTGTGAGCTTGTTTCTGACTGATCTACTGTGCTGGATTATTTCATTTTAGGTTGTTCCTGGCTATTGTCTTGGCTCTTTCTTATCTACATCTTGATTTGCTAGATGCAGCACTGATGATGTTGCCTTGTTTGGCCATGAAACATTTTCAAGAGGAAAAAAACATGAGTAGTGAACACTAACATTCCAAATCCCAACCCGCAGCCACAAATATTCTTCAAAATTGTTCATTACTCTCATCTCAAGACCAGATCTATAGCTTATATGAAAGCAAACCATTGAAAGTGTTCTAAAGCCATACTCACCATTCTGCAAAGTTTAGGCTGCTATAGTCTTTTGTTAGCTTAGTCATTCATGGGTAGCTTTGCATTTATTCTGAAAGGCTCTCTCTCTAATTTGACTCAACTAAAATAACAGGATGGACATTACTGATTTCCCAACTTTTTCTTTCTTTCTTTCTTTCTTTCTTTCTTTCTTTCTTTCTTTCTTTCTTTCTTTCTTTCTTTCTTTCTTTCTTTCTTTCTTCCCCCCCCCCTCTCTCTCTCCCCCCCACACACACACACTCCTTTTTAATTTGAGTCAACTAAAATAACGGGAGAGTTCTACAGAAAATACATGCCAGGGATTTTTTTTACCCAAGTCACTGTCTCTTAAATTACAGGGAAGAAATTGGACAGGTTGAATATGTAGTTCTCTATTTTTAATTATTTTTCCAACTAACGTGTAAGAAAATCTATGTATCTTAAGACAGGCTTACCTTCTCTTTTCTGAAGCATCAGCCTAAATTTATTTGCCTTTGAAACACCTGAAGAAAAGCAAAATTAAGTAGTTAAGTGTATAAATAATGCACATTTTTCCTATGCAATGTTACTTTTTAGACAGGAAATTATGTGAGTGATGAACACAAATAATTTTCCTTCTCTGTGCTCAGTACAAATAATGTTCCAGTACTTAAACTATGGTGTTTTAAGTGCATTTCCAACAAACATCAATGAATAAAACTACATAACTAATATTTAAAGAAGCTTGTCTATTTCAGGAATAGACATATTTGAGAATAACATGTTTAGATTCATGCCGTATGTTACACTACTAAGGAATGCGTTTCTAGAGCTGTACATGCACAAAAATGTTGGCATTAACTTGAAAAAATAGTAAACAATGGCACTGTTTCTTAAGAAAGAAAGGAAAGAGTAAAGAATCAACCACCATGAGCCCTCTTTATAAACAAGCAATTCTCCCTAAATCATTGGGGTAGGGCAGGTGGCCTACAATGGCAACTTTATGACCTGTGGACTTCAAGTCCCAGAATTCCTGAGCCAGCCATGCTGAAGTCTACAGGTCATAAAGTTGCCCTTGTTGCTCATCCCTGGGCTCCAGGTAAAAAAGCCGAAAACAAGTATTTAAAAAGGCAAAAACAAGAGCTGATGAGTCCAGGCAAAATCCTTTTTTATTACTCAATACCAATGTTCATAAATCTGGGGCCTTCAAGAGCTGTTCAATTGTAATTCCATTATGCATGCTCTCCCCATCATCCAGCAGGACAGAGCCGAGAGGCTCCAGACCAGTGTTTTCAAAACTTGGCCACGTTAAGATGTATGGATTTCAACTCCCAGAATTCCCCAGCCAGCATAGGGAATTCTGGGAGTTGAAGTCTGCATATCTTAAATGACCAAGTTTGAGAAACACTGATCTGTATGGAAGGCACGCATTATCTTCTTTCACTGACCTCTATATTCTATCACAGTGGTGAAATTCAAATTTTTTACTAACACTTCTGTGGGCGTGGCTTGGTGGACATAGCAGGGAAGGATACTGCAAAATCTCCATTCCCACCCCACTCTGGGACCAGCCAGAAGTGGTATTTGGCGGTTCTCCAAACTACTCAAAATTTCCTGGAGAACCAGTAACGGAAATTTTGAGTAGTTCAAAGTAGTTCTCTGGGCTGGCCCCAGAGCAGGGTGGGAATGGAGATTTTGCAATATCCTTCCCCCAGAAGTGGGAAGGGAATGGGGATTTTGCAGTATCCTTCCCCTGCCATGCCCACCAAGCCAAACCCTCTGTGGGTGTGGCTTGGTGGGCATGCCTGCCACTGCCACACCCACCAAGCCACGTAAATAGTAAAAAAAAAATTGGATTTCACCACTGGAACAGCCACTATTCCAGGGGACTCCAACAGCTTTGCTGGCTGAGGAATTCTAGGAGTTGAAGTCCACAAATATTAAAGTTGCCAAGGTTGGAGACTCCTCCTCTATTCAACAACGGGAGCGCGGGTGTCTCCTACGTTAAGCGCCTCCTTTTTCGCCAGTCGCTCACCCTCCCCTTCCCGAGCACGCACAGTCTGCCCGCCACGCCTGCTCGGCTGACTCACCCGGGCCCGGGCAGAGAAGGAGGAGGAGAAGGAGCCCCACCAGCGCAGCCAAAGGCAGAGTTGCCCGTTGGGACCAAGCGCGGCTCGGCAGCGGCATCCCGGCGGGTCCTCAGAGAGGAGCTTTTTGTTCCACGCTGCTGCACGGTCCTTCGGGCACCTGCGGGGGGGAAAAAGTGCGCGCGCGAGTCGGCGGAGTTGAGTGGGAAGAAAGCGGCGGGAAGAGTCCGGGTCCTTTCTCAGCCGACCCCCCCCTCCCCCTCTCGTTATCCCGCTGTCCCCTCGCTGGCTGGAAGGACGGGAAGGGGGTTCCGGATCTGGAACGGAGTGGAAATCGCCTTGGAACGGGAGCAACGTGGCTTGCCAGGTTTCCAAAGGCAAACCTCTTCGGCGCCGGAAAAGTCTCCTGGCTACAATTCCAACCATTCCGGTAGCACATCCGAGATGGCGGTTCCAGCCTCAATTAACTGTACATCGGTAAAACATCCGCAGGGTGGGGGGACTGGAGCTACACAGCAGTTGCTAAATGTGCTCCAAAAGCAGTTGAAAAACTCTCGAGGTTTCCCCATCTTTCCGGCTCATCTCTCTTGCTGCCAAACCGCATTCACAAAATGCAAGAATGCACACACACACACACAGGAACTTAACTCTATTCAGTGACAGTAGATTGTATTAGCATTCCCTGACCGGGTTCCCTCACCCCGGTAGCCCATCATCCCCTGCCAGCATGGGGGGGGGGAGGGAGGCATCCACGGGGCAATTAAAAGTTAACTTTTAACTTTTTGAAGTTAAAATTGAAATAAAATTTAAGATTGAAGCACACACCCCCTTTTTTGGGGGGGGTGAGATGTTATGTGTGTGTGAGGAAACTTAAAAAGTGCTTAGGCTTCAATTGTTTAATTTCTCCTCTCCACTTCAGACATTGGCTACCATTGTAAGTCCCCCCCCCACTTCCCATCCATAACTATATTGGTTAGAAATTTATCAGGATCAAAGCCCAAGGCAGTAGGTGGATATCAGACAACCCCTCATATAGGAAATGCTGCTTACTTTTAACAGATTAACAGAGTTGGAAGAGAACTTGGAGGTCATCTAGTCCAACCCCCCACCCAAATTACTTTTAACAGATTAAACAGAGAACCTGGAGGTCATCTAGTCCAACCCCCAAGCAGGAGGCCCTACACCATTTCTGACAGATCACACTCCAATCTCTTGAAAGCCTCCAGTGAGGAAGCTCCAACAACTTCAGAAGGCAAGCGGTTCCATTGGTTGATTGTTCTCACTCTCAGAAAATTTCTCCTTATTTCTAGGTTGAATCTCTTCTTGATCGGTTTCCATCCATTATTCCTTATCTGGCCTTCAGGTGCCTTGGAAAATAGCTTGACCCCTTCCACTCTTGGGCAGCCCCGTAAATATTGGAACACTGCTATCATGTCTCCCCTGGTCCTTCTCTTCGCTAGAGTAGCCATGCCCAGTTCCTGTAACTGTTCCTCATTTGTTTTAGATTGAAAGATCCACCAAAAATACAAGCTAGTATACTTGCATGTTTTCTTCATGCCACCTTAAGCTATTTTACTTCTAATTGCTACTAATTAGTTTCAACTTGTCTACGGACTATTCTTAGATAAGTGGATCCCTCTGCTATTTTACTGCTTCCATCCATCCTGAGAAAGTAAGTACCCAGCACTTCAAGGGCAATCCTGCTGTCAAGAAATTGCTTTTCCAATAGAAAAAGGTCAGAAAAACTGAGGGTTCTTCAGTCCATGGAGAACACAGGGCTTCACTTCTAGTCCATTCAGTTTCTAGGTCATTCAATGCCTCAAGTACAAAAATTACGCTAGCGCTAGTGTTGAATTTGTTCAGTAAAACATAAGCTGGGAATGCTACCCTATGAAATAGTGGACTTCTTGGTACTCTCTGAACTAGATTGCTTTCTTGTAGATGTTTTATTATCCAGCTAGGTAACATCCTCAGTGCAACGGAAAGTGGGGTTGTAGATGTTGACCAACCCAAGAACTCAACAGTTCAACCCAAACATAATATATATTTCCTTCTATTGAAACAACAAATAGTTCTCCCATTAAATAATAGGATTATCAAGGATTATCCCTTTCAGCAGTGGATTCACTAATACCTGGAAAAGTTATATTCCCATTATTTTACAGTGCACCCAAAAAACATCTAAACACTATTAACCAATTACTTTCAAAATAAGACAACCAGGAATCTCTTTCATTCAGAAATATTCATTTTTACTTCTGATAAAAACAAAACACATGATCCTTTGTCAAAAAAGTTGCTGGCTGGGAATTTCTGGAAGTTGAAGTCCACAAGGCTTAAAAGGTGCCAAAATTGGATACCCCTGTTTTATAAGTTACACCAGTATTTCTCAACCTTGGCAACTCTAAGTTATGTGGACTTCAATTCCCAGAATTGCTAGCTGGGGAATTCTGGGAATCGAAGTCCGCACATCTTAAATTTGTTGAGATTGAGAAACACTGATTTAGAGATATGAATGCATTATGGTAGCACTTTTCTTTCTACTGTCCTTTCCTCGCCAAATTGAAACTCATCAGACATCTTATCAGACCTTACTGCATTATGATTGAGCAGAGCTTTTTCATTGAATAGGAGGGGCAATCCAAATGAGATATGCAGTCCCTGGCACCATTTGCAACACCTGAATTCTGGCACCATGATTTTTGCAAAAGTCTCTGGAATCTCATCCAGGTCATGGTTTTCCCAAAGGGTGCTTTTTCAGGAGGCAACTGGAATTTTTTGTTTTTTTTTCTTTTTAAGACGTTTCACTTCTCATCCAAGAAGCCTGTCAGCTGAAGAAGCTTCTTGGATGAGAAGTGAAACATCTTCAAAAGAAAAAAACAAGGAAGTCCAGTTGCCTCCTGAATAAGCACCTTTGGAACATGATTTTGGCAGTTTCTTGTTGCTTAGAGGGAATTATCTCCTAAATCCCCATAGTACCCTAATTCCTATAGCAAACACCAAAGAGATGAAAATCCATTTCAGTCTGTTCAAGTGCCATGATGACAGCCTGTTATAATCCTCCAGAAGATTGAGAGGCTGGGATCAGGCCTCTTTTTACTCAAAATAGTATCTTTCTCCCTTGTAGCATGACTGGAAAAGCTATCACACCTTCAGATATGTTTTGGCCTTTGCAATCTTTTCTTGTGGATTTCAATTTACCAGAGAAAGAATGGTAGAAAAGATACAGAAGTTAAAAACTTTCTTATTAAGCTGGGTCAATTCCAATATACTCTTTGGCAGGGTAGGATAAAGGAAATGCTTACTAGATATTTACATCTACAACTATGGCTTATATAACAGTTTCCAAATGTGGAGCTAGATGGCAACAGAGTTCCCTTAGGCTTCTGAAGTTACGTTGTGAGTTTTTCTTGACTGCAATGCATTTCATCAGCTGCAAGGAAGTATTGTTTTAAGATATTAATTTATTCCTATGGTTAAAGAATGGAAAGCTAAAAGTAAAATATAAGTCATGGCTTAATTTGATAAACTTAATTAGCAATAGGGTTGTGACCATTTTGTGAGCAAGTTTATTTACCTGTCTATCTTCGTCAGTTGGTTTGACCTGGTTTACTGGAGATATTAGGTGAGAGGAAAATGTAAAACTGCATTAAGAAATCTTATTTCTAATTTGAGAAACAATGATCCACATTCCACCACCCACATGCCTCATGCGACAGCAGCTAGGAAGACATAATGGAGTCAGCGTAGCGCCAGAAACCAATAAGCTACCTAATTGCCCTACTCCAAATCCTCAAGTGGAAAAGAAAGCTATTTTTTACTTTCTGAATGTTAAAAATCAGAAGAAGGCCTCTGGGGGTAGCTTTTCTGACTAACAAATTTTATTAAAAGTCGTACATTTTTGTGAGCTGTAGGATTAAACTTGTTCTGCATTTAAGAAGATAAGACAATGGTAAAGGAAGAAATGGTGGTGATTCAGATGCAGTTTACATGTTAGACAGATTAGAAGTAGTTGATGGATTAGCAATTCTAAAGTGTTATATTTCTGAATTTTGCTCTATCAATTAATCCATCAGAAAAAAATGCCATTTTACAGTTTGGCAGAATCTCTTTGAGAGCCTACTGTAGAATACATCTTTAATTAGACTCTGGAAACCAGGTTAAGATCATTATTTCCAGGTATGCTCTCTCAGTCCTATCCACCTTACAGGATTGTTTCTGTAGGAAAAATGAGAGGAAGGATGCTATGTAAACTACTTGGTGCTCCTGAATGAGAAGCCAAACCAAAACCTAACTAATGAATAAATCAATCAATAATCCACACATCTCTGAAGGTTTCCAATATAGGAGCAGTCATGTCCATCCATGAAACAGTTTAATAATCATGGTAATACTTTGATTGGGTCAATCAAAATAGCCGAAAAAGATGTACAAGCTGTTGAGTACCCCAGAATTTTTCATCAGGCAAAATGGCACAAAAAATAGGGAAATGAAAAGAAACAAGGAAACGCAAAAAGCAAGCAAAGTGTTTTATCCTTGAGACCTGTAAGGTCACAGTCAGTCTTCCTAACGAAGTTTGTAAACTCTTTTCTACTATTTGTGTTAGTTCTAATAACCACACAACTCTGGCAGCCTATTCTCATGGGCCTCAATTTTAAGCATATAAAATCCACTATTTATATATCATTCTTTATTTTTTTTAATAATCTTCCAATAATTGCATGATGAAATACTTATAAAGCTGTATTTGCAGATAAATCTAAAGGCAGATTCAGAATGCAAATTATAAGCCTTTTTGCCAGCATTTTATTTGTCCCCGGTGTATTCATTTGTCATTTAAAATATATACTTCTTAGGGCCCTGAATAAGATGGTTCATTTATTTATTTTTTGCCATAAAATTACTGCTAAAGCATATTATGAAGAATAAAACCAAAGTCAGCATTAAATCCATGAATCAAGCAAATAATATAAGTAACAGCAAGAAAAGAACTATTATGTTATGACCCAAATATGTCAGAAACAAATCAGTCCTTGAACACCAAAATAAACACATTTAATCTATTTTCTAACTGCAAAGAGATTGTAGCAGCCTTTTTCTGGGTAATTTCATCAGACAAATGTTATTGAGGAGTCCAGTTTCAGGATCTGAGCCCCATGCTCCTTTTTGGTGGATGTATATATGCAAATTGGTTTAATGCTTTCTGTGCCCTCATTGGGGAGAAGAGTTCATATATGGCGCCATCTAATTAACCCTGCTTTAATATTCTTTCGTTCTGCAAGGGGGCAGTAAATGCCTCATATTCCCCTTAGGATGCATTGTCTCCTTCTAAAATGGAAGTTTTACTTAATAAAGCATTTGTGAAGCTGCATTAAGCTTTAAGCCTAATACACAAAGCAAGCGAAGCCTGAGCTAGGTAATTGTCTGGAAAATGATAGCTTTCTACGAAACAGCACTTCCAATCTTGGGCTCTCCTGACTAGTCGTAATGCAGATGCAGAAATGAATGCCAGGCGAAAACCGGCTTATAACTAGGGATTTTATTTTAATAGTTAAAGAATCGGAATCAAGAATGCTACCACAATGATGTGAATAGAAGCACCAAAGGAAGATTAATTCTGTGGTTGAATTGAGCCAGATTCTTTTCCTAAACTAAATATTTCCATAGAAGAATTTTCTGCTGCTGATTAGCACATATGTTCATGTCAAGGGTGTGATAACATGCAATGTGCAATTATATTTGGTAAGGATAATTACTGTAAATTAGAAGCACTAGAATGGAAAGCTCAAGGGCCTTTTTTCTTTTTGGAAAAGTGTTCATCTTCTTGTGAGCATCCCTTTAATAGGGTTACAATCTGAAGTGAATTTATACAGCCAAGAGTTTAGGGCAGGCAGAGAACAGAGTTCAAAATAAAACCTGTTTAAAACATAAGAATAAAAACACAATGCAGTATAAGAATGTTCCAATTGGTGATAAATTCCTCTGTGGGCAGCATGTGACTAACTTTACTGGCAGTATAAGAGAATTTGGCTACAAGCAAGGAAAGTAAATCATTACTGAAAATAATAAAAAAAGGAAAGCCTTTAAAATATTCCCATTCGGTTTGACTCAGGAAGATTGTTGATAGAATTTCTAAAAGATTTTTTTCCTGACAGATACCATATTTTTTCCAGCTTTAATTAACTGTATAGTGGGTTAGAGTGATTCTGAAATAAGGGTAAGCCTACATTTAAGTAAACACCAGTCAACACAATGGAAAAAAACCAGTGTAACAGTATGAAAGGTTTCCCTAGAACTAGAGCAGGGGTATCAAACTCAAGACCCGGGGCCGGATCCAGACTGCGGAGTGCTTAGATCTGGCCTGGAAACAGCAAAGGACTGGCCCGCAGTGTCTCTGCCAGTGAAAATAGAGCTTGGGTGGGCTCCATTTTCCCTGGCATAGGGTTGCAGGAAGCTGTCGCAGGAGGCTGTCGCAGGCAAAAATGGAGCTCAGGAGCCCGTTTTCTCTGACAGATCATTCAGGCCACCACAGGTGTCCCCAACATGAGTAACAGCGAGCTATCTACGCCCACCTTGTCCACGCCCACTCCGGCCCCCAAGGTCAAAAACAACCCTGATGTGGCCCTCAATGAAATAAGAGTTTGACATCCCTAACCTAGAGAGTCTGTATGGGTTTTTTTATATAAGCCATTTAGTGGTGTTCATTTTTTATTTTTAGTCCCCAATTGGAATTTTCTCTAGCAAACTTGACTGTGATTCTAAATGTGTGATGCTCATTTCCTTTTTTGATCCATTCTGGACTTCTAGAGCTGCCCTTGATACAGAAAATATTTTCCTATTAGCAATTTTATCGCCTTGCCTTAAGACTTCAGAGTGGCCCCAGTCATCAGCAGACAGAAAAACATTGTGGCAAATGGGACAATAATGTGAAGAATAGACATGAATAGATGTGAGAATAATATGAGAATAACCAGAATTCTCTGTTGGCTGTATTATGGGGGGTGCTTTTTAGGTAGAGTAAAGGACAATGGAGATGTCTGCATATAAAAAAAAGTTTTTGACTTCTCCCACAAAGATAAAAGTGATTTTGATGTAGATATAAATTACACACCAACTCCCAATTTATATGGCTGCCTATCTCAAATGCATAACTATACAGCTAGCAACAATTAAAACGGATACATAAAAGAATACAAAGAATATAAAAATCATTTTAAAAAAATTAAAAAAAAACAAACAAACACAATCACCGGTACAAAACTCACCAACAATCAACATGACCCTGCATGGGCTCCTGTCCACTTCCAGAATCCAAGCCTGCTCTCAGAACCAGGTTTTTTAAGTCTTCACTAAAGGCCAAGAAGGGAATCAGTGGCTAAGATGCTGAGCTTGTCGGCAGTTCAGCTGTTCACATCCCTAGTGCTGCTTAACGGGGTGAGCTCCAATTACTTGTCCCAGCTTCTGCCAATCTAGCAGTTCAAAAGCACGTAAAAAATACAAGTAGAAAAATAGGACCACCTTTGGTGGGAAAGTAACAGCGTTCCGTGCGCCTTTGGCATTTAGTCATGCCGGCCATATGACCACGGAGATGTCTTCGGACAGCGCTGGCTCTTCGGCTTTGAAACGGAGATGAGCACCGCCCCCTAGAGTTGGGAACGACTAGAACATATATGCAAGGGGAACCTTTACCTTTTAAAGGCCAAGTGGGCCAGGGCCAGTCTAACGTCGGGAAATTATATTCCAAAGAGTGAGCACTCATGACTGAAAAGGTGCTCTACCAGATAATATTCCATTACAGGCAGGATCCAGAACATCTACATATATATTAACAAACTTTCTACCAAGTGCCAAAAAGTGAAGTTTGGAATCAGTTGTGTGACTTTGACAAAAATTAACTAACTTTGCAAGGCCCTTAGAGCTTCCAGGCAAAAGAAAAGCCAAAGCAGCTTTTAATTATTAATTTTCCCCTTTGTCTTTAGATAGCTAACTTCACAGTTTTCCCATTCTTAGAATAGATAAGGAGAAAAATATATTATTACAGGTAGTCCTCCACTTACAACAGTTCATTTAGTGACTGTTCGAAGTTACAACAGCACTGAAAAAGTGCCTTATGACCATTATTCGCAGTTATGACCATTGCAACATCCCCATGGTCATGTGATTTACATTCGGATGCTTGACAGTTGGTTCATATTTATGACGGTTGCAGTGTCCCAGGATCACGTGATCCCCTTTTGCGACCTGACCACCAAAGTCAATGGGGAAGCCAGATTTATTTAACAACCATGTTACTAATATAACAACCACAGTTAACAAATGTGGCAAGAAAAGTCATAAAATGGAGCAAAATGTGTAACAAATTCCTCACTTAGCAACCTAAATTATGGGCACAATTGTGATCATTTACTACAAGTAGCAAATCGTAACACTATTCAACAAATTATGAATGATCACTATTTTCATTCCTTCTTAGTAAGGGGGTATGTCCTACATACATGGATAGGCTTCTAAGGGCAACTGAAAGAGCAGAAGTATGCCCATCCATCTTCACAATATTCCATTTATTTATTAAAGAGAGTAAGATAATGCCTCCACCACCATCTTTCCAGTCTAAAAAGCCACTGCTAAGAGAAGCTCTTTTTTGATAGATGAACATGAGACCCAATTGTCCTATAGAAACAAGGAAGATTTATGAAACTGAATGTGCAAGTCACATTTTTTTCTTAGGATTGCTTTAATCTACACATTAATCTATTTTACCTATTGTCCTTCCTTATGGCAGGACTTATTGGATGAATAGTGCCTGTAGTATTTAGATGATATAAGAAGAAATATAAGTACAAAATTTTTCATAAATCATTATTTCTCACACATGCCCCTTGTCATCCATTTGCTGTTTCAGATGGCAGTTCTGATGAATGATTTCATTCCATTTTATGTTCATCCATTTTTATACATTGTCAGTAATAAAAAGGAATACATATTAGTCTTGTTTATATAAAATAAAATAAACAGACTAGAGACCTGATCTCAGAACTCAGAAATCTGTTGGATTTTTTAGATTCAGGTTTGCTGAGCTCTTGAGTGAAAGTTATTCTTTGGAGATTGTATATTGTTAAATGTAACAAAATAGAATATCAGATTTGGCACCGCCTTGCAAAGTAGTACAACAATGTCAAATCAGTTGCTATATTAATTTTTATATAATTAGAATTATACTGTTTGTTGTGCTAAACTTTAATCATGATTTCATTGCCATAATCAACTTTTTTAAAGCGCTACTCATTGTTATATATGGCTTTCTTTTTCATTTCACTGTTGAAATTAAATGTTTTAAAATAATTTGAAAAAAGTTACTGTAACATTAAAACCACAGATAAAAGGTGAAAAAATAAAAACAGTACTTAAAATCACTTCAGAAGAAAGCAAACATTTCTAAGCGGAATATGACACTTTAAGCAAGCAACAGATGAACATGATTAATGTTCTGGCAACGAAGAATTTTTTTAAAATGATAAAACAGCATCTATCTTTAAAAATAAGGGAAAAGCTACGGTGTTTTTCACTTGCTGTTCCAAATGATATATAAAGAATATGTGCAGAACACACTTGAAACATTTATTGAAGTTAATGACTTGCACAAGAGCATGGTATCATCTTGCACAAATATAAAAGTGGGTATATAAAAGTATATCTATGCACCCCATTGCACTTGGTGGCAAGAGTTCTTGGACTGCCTATTAACCCTGTGCTTCGTCAGAAACAGGAAAACAAATTCTGCTGGACTAATTATTAATTATATTAGGTAATGATTTTAATAATAATAGTTCAAAAAGTAATATTAGAAATACCAGAAGGAATAAGGATATCTAATTATAATATGTTTCATATTTAAGAAGCATGTAATGAACGATTCTGCCTCTTTAAAAAGTCATTCAGTTAATTAATATGATTATTTTTTGCTTCTAAAGATTCTCAAAAAGTAAACTCAGTGAGATTTAACGACATATGGAACACAGCCCAGGTTATACTTAATATTGCAGGCAAGAAGAGATTACATCCAGCCTCAACTATTAATAAAACAGAAGAAACATTCCACAAGCTATATTTCCCTATGCAAACCAAAGAATATTACGTATTACATTTAAATGCCATGAGGGTTAAATCACAGTCTTTATAACTTTACAATGCAATAATATGAAACTGTCAAGAGTTTCTTCTTTCTATATAAATTCATTTGTTGTATTTTTTTTAAAGTTCCCATTTCTAATTTAAATGCACAATTTATTTAATAAAATACCTTTTAAGTAATTTGCTTCCTGTCTTCCTGCTTAGCTGGGAAGGATACACCTTTTCTACTACAGGAACAAGTTGGTTTTTATTTTGAACATACCTAGAAGTAACTGAGCAACAGACAAAAAAATTATCACACTTTTCTTAAAATCGTCAGGGCTAATGTTTGAAGGACATTAATTCCATACTGCAAAAAGCCAGCCCTTTTCAGAAAAAAAAATGTTCCATGAAGAATTTCACAGCTGAATTGGGAAAAAGAATCATATTTCTGCTCAGACTGTAGAGCAACATTTCTAAAAGGAACTATAGATGATTCCAAGCAGATGTACAGTGTTCTCATCTTAAAGGAATTTCTCTGTGTATGTATATGTAGAATATTGGCAACAGATTGCACAGTATATTTTAACCTTTTAGGTTATTTGCAAGGAAAGAGGGAGAAAACCTATGTTATCTAGCTCACATTTGATAGGTTATATGTTAGACTTCTGTTTGTTTGACTTAAGGAGAAATAAGAATTTTCATCTATCAAAGAAGATAGTAGAATGCAATAAAAATTGTACTGAGTCAAACTAGTGAGTCCCACTTGGTCGATAGGTTCTTCTGCTTTTGACTTCTCCCTGGACTTTGAAGCCTTATGGACATTTTAGCTTTTAAAAAAAATGATCTTCTGTACTTAGTTTTATTGGAAGATTGTAGGACAAGATGGAGTATCTTGTTTTATAGAGTGTCTGTGGTACTTGTGGTTGGAGCCAGAGTCTTTTCAGAAATGCTTGTTATGTCAACAAATAATAATCTAGCCCCAAGTCTAAGAAGCACAAGGCAAAATATCTATACAGCTGGTCCCCAGACTACTTTTGAGTTGCTTCATCAATGCAGTAGAGATTCTTATCACTAGGCGTGTTTCATCAAGCATCTGAGAAGCCTCTTCTAAGTTCTGGTTCAGGAAGTGTGATAACAGCTAAGTATGCATTATAAACATTAGCAACAATAACAGCAGAGTGTATTTGTACTTTGCATTCTATTTATTAACTGCCAGAATTTGGATATACTGCTTGATTCAGGTAAAACAATCCATTCATTATTGTCTAGGCTGAATAACAGCCCATCCTCATCTATATCAGGACCATACAGGAGAAGCTGTCAATATCTGGCTAAAATTGAACCCAAGCAAGATGCAGTTTTCTGATGTCTCCATGTTGTCTCTGAGAAAGCAGGTCAATGATTTGGGGCTCCCTCTGGCTAAGAAGGTGAAGTCATGGCCAGGGAGCCTTTTCGTAACTTTGTCTGGTATATCAATTATACCTTACCTGGAATGTAAGGATGTTGTAACAGTAACTAATGTTCTGGTGGTGAAATCCAAATTATTTTACTACCGGTTCTGTGGGCGTGGCTTGATGGGCATGGTGTTGCTTGGTGGGCATGGCAGGGGAAGTATACTGCAAAATCCCCATTCCCTCCCCACTCCTGGGTTAAGGATATTGCAAAATCTCCATTCCCACCCCTCTCTGGGGCCAGCCAGAGGTGATATTTGCCAGTTCTCCAAACTGCTCAAAATTTCCGCTACCGGTTCTCCAGAACCTGTCAGAATCTGCTGGATTTCACCCCTGTAATGTTCCCATTAGTTACTGTGTGGCTTACTGCAGTGTACTCTATATGGCTTCCTTTCAAAATCATGTGGAAGTTTCAGTTGTCCATAATGTAGTATCTCAAGTGTTGCCTGGTATATGCCGGTGAGAACACATAATACCCATCCTCTGGGCTTTATACTACTTATTTGCTTTCAAGTACATTCAAAGCATTGGTTTTACTCTTTAAAGTTCTACATGGTAAGGCACTGGCAGATATACTTACAGGATGTCTTTCTCCAACAGATCCCTACCTGCCTAACACTGTATATGTATAAGAATGAGCCGAGATGGTGCAGTGGTTAGAGTGCAGTACTGCAGCTACTTCAGCTGACTGCTAGTTCAGCAGATCAGCGGATCAAATCTCACCGGCTCAAGGTTGACTCAGCCTTCCATCCTTCCGAGGTGGGTAAAATGAAGACCCAGATTGTTGGGGGCAATATGCTATTTAGTATACTGTCTTTGGTGTAAGCCGCCCAGAATCCTCAGAGAGTGGACGGCATAGAAATATGAATAATAAAATAAATAATAAATAATAATATCTCAGGAGAACCTGCTAGTGGTTCTCTATGATGCTCCCAAACACTGCCTGTTTGGTGGGTGTGCCTCCACTCTTGGACACCTCCCTCCGGGAATTTAATCTGCTGTTACACCTTTCTGTAAATTATTAGAAAAAAAAGTTTGGGGGAGAGGGAAAGCCTATGACTACAAGTTAACAAGGTTAGGAATAGGGTTGTGTGTACATTTTGTTGTTTTGTAAATGATGCATGAAAGTCTCTTTGGATGCAGCATTCATTAATTAATCTGAATGTCCAGCTCATCTCTTCATGAACATATCCTTATCATTTTCTTGACAGAATATAAGTGATTTATAATTGCCTTCTGCTGATCGGTTGAGAAGCAAATCTCGCTGAATTCAGATCTCCAATACCAGAAAATAGATGACAATATGGACACCACAGGATTCTAGTCTCTTGCCTAGATTAGCAACTAGTATTTCACACAAGTTACATTTTGTGGGACATTTTTCAAAAGCAGCCCTATCACGACAGGAACCTATTGTAGATGTGCTGCCAAATCTGAATGGCTCACGAATAGGTACATGTGGCACATGCAGGTGTGTTTGCAATGATGCATACAATATCGTTTTTAAAAATGTGATTAAAATTGTTGAGTTCTTCTTTCCTCTGATGAAACCCAAGAATCATAATACAATTTACCAAGCCTGGTTTTACAAAGTTTCCTATTATTCTATTCTCTTTATTACTGTTGGTAATATTATCACTATAAATGTTGTCTGCTTCACTCTGTCTTTATTTTTTAAAATAGTAACAATTACCCATCCCTTTATGGAGGCATTTTGTAGCAAACCTAATCAACACAGAAGCAATAGTTACATTATTTGGCACCAGTATATATGAAAAAAATAAATAAATCAGTACTTCATTATCAGTTGAATCCTCCAATTCTCTTAAATCTCATTAAACTTTGTTCAGAATGAACAAGCTGCATCTTTTCTCCTACAAGGAAGCAAGCTGGAAAAGTTTTTTCCATATGCTCTGTGGTTCTACTATGGGCTTTTCCAAACTTAAATGTAACAATTGTATAAACACTCGGGGTCAGGATCAAGGATGCACAAGTGATCAACCTACTTTAAAAAAAAATATTACTGTATCTAATTTATATGGCTATCCAAATGTTAAAAAAAAAACTCTAGGTGGCAAACAAATAAAAAATAAAACATTACTGTATTTTTCGGAGTATAAGACGCACCTTTCCCCCCCCCAAAAAAGAGGGTAAAAATCTGGGTGTGTCTTATACTCCAAATGTAGCCCCCCCAGCCTCTCAAATGGAGGTTTCAGAGGCTGAAAAAAGCATCAGAAAAAAAGCTTCAGAAAAAAAGCCTCCAAACAGAGCTTCAGAAAAAAAGCCTCAGAAATAGAGCTTCGTTTCTTCTTCGCTTCAGGGGCTTTTTTTCTGAAACTCTGTTTTGGGGGCTTTCAGAGACAGAAAAAAAAGTTCACAACCAATGGACCTATTCCTAAAATTCACCTCTGGGAACAGCTGATTGGGGGTATTCCGGGAGGAATCTGCTGCTAATCAGCTTTTTTTTATTTTCCTCCTCAAAAACTAAGGTGCGTCTTATACTCAGAAAAATATGGTACTTTAAAACTAGATGAAAACAAAATTAGGTTGAGCTCCATAATCACCAATCATATATATATAGGCTAGAAAGAATATGCACATAAAAGCCTACGAAAAAGAAAAAAGATACATTGTACCTTTACAGGAAGGATAAGTGGGTGTGGCTCACCGAAGACGCCTTAAGAGGCAGAAATAGCTATCTGAGTCTCCCAGAGAGCAACACAGAGTTGCAGTTTGTCAGCAGAAAAAAGGCCCAGAAACTTGTGAATGAGATTTCACAGATAGGGCTGTAGAACAACTACGTTTACGTAGGTAAAACCTGGCTAGAAAGAATATGCACATAAAAGCCTACGAAAAAGAAAAAAGATACATTGTACCTTTACAGGAAGGATAAATGGGTGTGGCTGGGGCAGGCTCCATGACAGAGAAGACATACCTCCTAGGGTCCTGCAGGTGACATTGCTTCCCCAGTGAGTCTCAGAGTATGCCCAGTCCATCCCATTAAATCTGATGGGCAGAAAACACTGAGGAGAGGCAGCCTCTCACGTAACCTGGTTATGCTCCCTTAGTCACCTGCAAGAGCTAGGAAGCTGCCTGGCTGTATTTTCTTCAGCTATAATAAAATAAGTAGTCGACAGTTTCTGCAATGATGCTTGCAAATGAAACTCATGGTAAAGCAATTATGAAATACACAGCACTAGACATCACCCCAAAGAACTCTAATAAAAACAGAGTGAAAAACAAATTGTAATAGAAAATAGAAACGGAATGATGGTGTAGAGCATATGCTATATATTCCAAGACAGACAATCCAGAGTAATGGGATACTCTGGTCTATATAATACAATATAGATACAAAGGTGTACAAACACAATCACACATGTGCCTATAATGTGACAGGTTGATTCCTGTGGTCCCCTTGAGTAGGGATCCCAAAGTCTTCCTTCCTCAATTGCAAAACTCTGGTGGAGTTTGGTAAATATGGCCACCAGCTACCTAGAGGGATTGTCTCTGGTGCTGAATTAATCCAGAAGAGGTTAATAGGAACATCTCTACTTGTTTTTCTTCCTTTTGTGGTTTAATGGAGTGCGAAGAAAATGTGCTAAATTTAAATTCTTTTCAGAATGAGTCTCTCTGATCCAGAAACAATTTAAGTGTTTATTATATACATCAACTAACACAGCATTGAAAGAACAAAAAGAGAAAGAGAATAAGGAAAATAACAATGACTCCATTTTTGCAGCGGCTCCTTCATCCAGGAATTTGTAGACACACACGTGCACATGTGACACTCAAACCCAGAACATAGAACACACACATAGAACACATGAATGTGTGATACCCAAACACTGAACATATCCATGTGTGATCCCCCAAATACAGAACACAGAACAAACTTATCAGAGCATAAACAAATTTCCTTAGGAAAAAACAATAGGATCCATTGTTCTATAAATGGCTATATTTTTCTTGGACTGTCAACTCAGTGTCTTGTTAAGGCTCTGCTTTGAGGCAGGATTTGTTTTTTCTCTGTTCCTTATCTAGACTGAGAAATGTAGGGTTCCTTTAACAGTTTCCCGTCTAACCTACTTGGCATGAGATGTCTCTACTATCACTACAATAAAACAAGCTTTAGTTCTGGGAAAAATGTACAATCACCTTTGATGTAAGTTATGGGATGGTGACTCATGCATCCTCCCCAACCCACCACACCAAAAAAAATCACCTCTTTCTGTCCTTGTAGAAGCCTGAAGATTGACTTCTTTGACATTACCTTTTCTGTGAATAATTTATATTATGTACACATTCTCTTTTGTACACATGGGAAACAGAAAACAAATTATACCATCAAATGGAAATATAAGAATATGACTAATAGCACAAAACCCCATCCCACACATTGAACTATTTCATTTGACATTACATGCAGCTATTTACCCCAATATTTTCCTTACAGCCCAAAGTAAATGTTATTTTTCATGCTGTAACTCCTTTATTTACATCATGCCTTATCCACTATGCACAAAAGTCATATTTATTGCACGCTTTAAAAAACAGAACAAAAAATCCCTAGCTAACCTAGAAGGGAATCCTCATCTTGCTTCCTTGGATTCTCTGCCTGTATTGGCTATGCGCCTTACCTTTTTTGCATTCAGTTTAATACAAGAGTTCCTTACAGCTCCTGCATCAGAGATTTAAAACTAAGAGACAGTTATTTGGCCCTTCACTCCCAGAGGCCCACTGAAATGAAGAATGTCAACTTTGTGTGGGTGGTGGAGGGAAAGTTGTGAGTTATAGCGGTCAGGCTGGAGTCTTATAATTTTTCAGAGGATTTCATAGGTGATGTCGTAGGTGGAACCTATTTACACCACACCCGTGCCAAAAGGCCATGTAGCATACATATTCATGCAGCTCGAATGTCCGGTAAACCATTTCTAAAGATTGTACAAGAAGCTGCCTATTCAGATACCGAGAGTGGAGTAGCTTATGAACACACTTCCAGCACTAGTTGCACAAGTAATCTGAGCAGATGAGAACAGAACTGTTTGGTTTTAAAATTCAAGCTGGAGTTCATCTATCATTTTACACTGATCTGAAAATGAAGCTTCACTCGAAGTCAGTGTTTTTCAACCTTGGCAACTTTGAGACGGGTGGATTTCAACTCCCAGAATTCCTCAGCCAGCATGCTGGCTAAGGAATTCTGGGAGTTGAAGTTCACACATCTTAAAGTTGCCATGGTTGAGAAACACTGATCTAAGTTATAGAAAATGGTGGTTGCAAAGCTAAGCTATGTATGTTTCCAAATAGAGAATTTATAGCAATCCAAAGACACTCAAGCATGAGAAACTAAGAATAGCTTCAAGCCTACACTCGTCTCACATGGCTTTCTATCTCACATGGCAACCCATTAGATTTTTAATACCAATTTAAATAAATGCAAATGTTTCTTGGCTGATTCTAAATGACAAGGTGCATGAGCAAAGCGGTGAAAAAAATCTAGCAATGTTGCTTTGTTTGAATTTTAAAGAAATGTAGATGAGGAATAGACTATATGCAATATTTATTACTTTCACTGAAACTGTTAACATTTGGAACTAAAACTTTATGTACAGAAATGTCTAAATATTCTCTTAAAACATATGCATTACAGAGTTTTAACAGAATTACAGCATGACAAAATTCTTTATAGCACACACCACTGCTGAGAATCAACATAGGAAAACGTAGCCTAAATTTTATTAAATGACAGCTATCAACATTTCAGAGTTTCTAATAGCTCATTCACCATGTGGTACTGCTTTAAAAAGATTTCCCTGGACCAGTATCGCTTCAATCAGGGGTGTCCACAAAAATCAAGATGCAATACATTTTAAAAATTGAGCGGAGCTTCAGTCTGCCCCACTGCAGCCACTAACTTTACTTTTTTTTACCATAACTTGTGAAGATCTCTCATATCTCATCAGTAACAATTATCTTAGGTCCTTAATTTTCTTGACCTGCACTGTATTAGAGTAAAATTAGTTCCTAGTTTTCTGCATCTTTTTCTTGTCTTCTTTTCATTTCAACAAGCAAAAGTCTTCTAAAATTGAAGATGGTCTTACCATGACCTTAAAATAATGACCACTTCATATGGAGGAGAGAGAATTGCATGGGTCACAGAAAATGCCCAACCATCTTGTGAAATAGTCCAGATAAGAAGCCCATCCAGAAGATAGTAGCTCTATCTTAATTGTAAGGTTACATAACAGATTCTTGCAAATTAGGAAGTCCATCTCTCATCCCCTTATTTGTACAGTTCAAAAAAGCAGGGAGAATTCCTTCTGTGACATTTGCCATGCCGCTCTTCCTGCTGTCTAATAATGTGTGATGTGTGGTCCCTCTTATTTAGCTGTTGTCTAGGCTTCTCTCTTCCTCTTGTCTCTCAAGGTCATTACAATACCAGATGTATTTCTACATGTGCCTCTGCCTATCCTACAACAACATCACACATTGATTTCATCAGGAGGATTATATGTCTTCATGCACACATGTGTACATACAGGGCCAATCTGAAAAAAAGGGAATTAGCTAACACAACATTAGGTTTGGATCACCACATATTCTCTTTCTCACACATACATTGAACAATAGCTAACCTCACAGATGAACTCCTACAAAATGAGATGGAACAGGAGGAGACAATGAGCTTTAGAAGAAGTAATCTTTTGTATTGACCAAGTAAACTGGGAACAAATAAGCAGTGTTCCCCATGTGGTGATAAGAAAATGACCTGATTGGTACAATTGATCCATTGACTAACATGCAGATAGATTATATATTTTGAGGGTGGATCAGCTTTCTGTCTCTCAATCTATCCCCTCAGCCCAATCTCCCTGTTAGTTAACAGAAAATCACATCAGCTACTGGGTAGAGTTTCCAGCTCCAAACTCTGTTTTTGTCTCAAACCTTGAAAGAAATGATGAGTTGCATTGGGAAGAGGAAAACAGGATTGAACTGATGAAGGATGAGCCAAGTGATTAGCAGCTAAATCAGGCCAGTTGGCTCACGTAGCTTTGGCTCAAAAACCCAGCCATTCAGAATGTGACACTGTGATAAGGAGTCCCTACTACCCCAGGCTCCAACCTGGTACCTCCTTGAAGATGTGACTTAACAGATCATGGGGACTTGGCCACAAGAGTCATTGGGATTTGAAGACAGAAATCCTCATTTCTCCCACTGCAGTTTTTGTTTGTTTGTTTTGTTAAGGCTTCAAAAGGGGAAAGCGGTTTTGCTTTGCTGTGATAGTTACTTATTGTCCCTCCTGTAGATAGCTAACCTGAAACTCCAGATAAAGAATGAGGAGGCTAGGGAGGAAAAGGCAGGGTCAAAAAAAGGTCCACAGAATGACTGAGATTGTGTAATAGGTTGTCCCCTTTTTACATGTAGATGCACATATAAAAGGGGCAGGATTTTAATTGCACAGTTGCCTTCTTAACTCTTTTGATGCCTCCCTGCAGATACCTGGGTGCAACAATTTTGAAAAGATCTTTTACTCTAAGAACCATTCTCATAGAACAGGAGTATCCAACCTTCAGACTTGTGGACTTCAGTTTCCAGAATTACCCAGGCAGCAGCGGAATCTGAGAGATGAAGTCCGCATATCTTAAAATTGCCATAGAACATTTCTTTAAAGCATTGCACAACCCTGATAATTAGCCAAGAGTTATTATTAAAAACAGTTTATTTTGTGTGGGTGTGGGTGGAACACCTGAGAAGTCCAATACAGGAGATGAATTAACTTTGACACATCTGAATAACTTATTGCTACCATACTTATCAGCTTGAATATACAGTATGTTAGTCCTCAGATCTCAGATTTATCTTCATCTGTTCCATATTTTAAGCTCTTGTCATAATGCCAGCAGTCATTTTCAAGCACTAAAAACATTTGTAATTCATCTAGCCTTGCCAATTTTACATCCTTTATACCATAATGGGTTTTTTTTAAAGATAATGAGTATAGTTTTGTCATTGTTTTTAAAGTTCTGATTGTAGAGTTATTAAATTATATATCTTGAATTTTTTAATCCTTCAAGCTTAACTACATAGGGAGAAAACCATTACATTAACCTTACGGAAATTTATTCAGGCATACAGTGTATTTTATGTCTCAGCAGGTTTTACTGAAAGTAAGTGTCCATCATGTTATATGTATCATAGAGATATGTATGTTATATCTCTCTTAATCTAATTAAAATATAAAATATAATAAAATAAAATATAAAATAAATTATTTATAAAATAAAATATAAAATAGCATTGTATAATGCAGCAAATATATATAAACTTAAACTCCATATTTGAAACAAACAATGACCCCTCTAATGAAGTAGTTTGAATGATCAAGTTATTTTAAAAATTCAAGTTATAAAAATCTACACCAGCTATCTATTCCAGTGTTTTTCAAACTTGGCCCTTTTAAGATGTGAGGATTGCAACTCCATGCTAGCTGGGAAATTCCGAGAGCTGAGGTTTGCACATCTTAAATTGACCAAGTTTGAAAAAACACTGGTGCAAAGTAACAGCTTTTGGTGTTAAGTGACAGCTCAATAATAATTTCACATTGGCAAGTATCATTTGAATTTTACTATCTTCCTCAATGTTGTTTTTTAAATCAAGAATTCTATAACATGAGGATTTAATCCTTAGCACATGAATTACCTTGTCTCCACATTTGTAAATCTAAATAGTCCCAACTTAGACACTATTTACTCAGTCACATTGGTCAAAATGTCTGGCAGGTTCTACGTAGGATAATATGGAAGTAATATCTTAACTAGGCCTTTCCTTGTGTTTAAACTCTACTTCTTTGTGCAATTGTACAGTTGGCTTTTTGTGTGGCAAGAGTTATTCTCTCTTGAGATAGTTGGAAGGCGCATTCTAAAATAGTTGAATTCAGTCTGTTTGAAAAGATAATTTTGCAACGACAAGCCAGTTTCTTTCTGAGTTTCAGAGATTTCTGAAACCTTTCAAGAATTTCTAAATATTTGACTTTCAGCCCACAGAATGTAATTTATCTCATTTGTGTATTTGTATAAGAAATTATCTCTTTTTATAGATTCCTTGTGCTTATAACTGTTCCTTGTTATGATTGAATGAAAGGTTGATCTCTTGGAGACAATTTCTGAAGTATTAGTTTTAAAATTTAAGAGTATAAGCAGCAGGAAAAAGTAAATTCAATAAGAAAACTATCTTGGCTTTGTGGAAATATTTCAGCAACCAAAGGCTAATAGGAGAAGTATACAGATTTTTTGCATTTACTAGAATGAATAATTTAAGCTAAAAGAATTAAATAAGAAAATGCTCTCAAAATTTAACATGGCTTCCTTTATTCTTACAAGTTTATTTTGACTTTCTGCTACTCAGGAAGGATGAGATATACATTTATCCAATATTAGACTGTGGTGAAAAGAGCCCAAGAACGGATAACTTGTGTTTTGTTCAACAGGGTAGGTGTGTGAATGTCAAAAAATCAAGATGGGGACTGCACACATTTTTACATTTGTGATATTGCTTTTTGTTGTTATTTTATGGAATTGGCTCACTATATGCTGTTTTATAATTGTGGATGCCCCATGATCATTTTATAGTTATAATTAAAACTTGAATGTGGCAGACAAAATATTTTTTTAAAAGAATAATAAATCAAATATGTGTTGCCCCCTGTACAGAGTTAATGTAATTGATCTGAAAGCAGCATATTTCTGCTTGAGCAGTGACATTCTCAAGACTGGGGAGCAAGGTTTTTATGGAGCTGAATATTTGAACAAGGTGCATATTCTCTATTCTTCATTCATTTATATATGGGACCTTGTTGAGGGAATAGAATATTTGTTCACACTAAATCCAATACTGTGTTATTTCATAGAAGATGTTCCTCCTTGTTTGTAATTGTTACCTGATGAATAGCAATTCAGATTAGATGCAACACTAAGCAGCAAACTGTTCAGTACTGTGTATCTCTCAGGTCCATTCATCTAGTAAAATATTTTTATTCTTTTGTCCTAAGTGGTTCATAAAACAGTCATAACAAAACCACCATAAAACTAAATATAAAGTTTAAAATGCATTTACTAACAACCAAAGCATAAAAAAAAAAAAGAACTTCAGCAGCAAAGGAGTTATTAAGTCATCCAATAACTAATTAAAGCAGAACTGGGAGACATAAAATCGAAGAAACAGTAAAACACATCCAGAAAAAAAGAAGAGTTTTATAACGGTATCAAACAGACCTCCAACAAAAAAAATGCTTCCAGAGATAAACAAACAAAAAAACCCCAAAAAAACTACCAACTTTGCTCCTGACTTGTTTGTTAAGTCATTTATTCTCAGTTATTTCACTGTTGTCTCTAGACATCTGTCCAGCATGTCAATTACTATAACTAGATCTGAAAAAGGGGAGAAACAGCATTGAATCCTGTAGATTGATTATTCCAGATTTTAGGTAAACTTGATAGCTATAAATAACCCTTCCTTTATTTGGTTTTACAGTATTTGTTGTTTGCTTTTATTTGTTCAACGCAAAGCAGTGTACATAATATTTCGGCCTCCAGAACAATGAGATTACTGTGAAGAGTTTGGGATGCAGAGCAGAACCTTAGAATGAAGACTTGTAGCCCTTGGGGAAAAGCTCTCAAAAGATGTGAAATCTACACATAAGATCAAGGTTCGAGAAACCCTATTCAAATCCTGTTGGTCAAAAGAACCAACTGGATTTCAAGCGCCTGCAGTAGGAGGTCCTTACATCAGGGATGAAATCCAGCAGGTTCTGGAGAACTGGTAGCGGAAATTTTGAGTAGTTCGGAGAATTGGAAAATGCCACCTCTGGCTGGCCCCAGAGTGGGGTGTGAATGAAGATTTTGTAATATCCTTCCCCCAGGAGTAGGAAGGGAATGGGGATTTTGCAGTATCTTTCCCTGGAGTGGGATGTGAATGGAGATTTTGTAATATCCTTCCCGTGTCACATCCACCAAGCCACGCCCACCAAGCCACACCACACCCACCAAGCCATGCCCACAGAACTGGCAGTAAAAAAAATTTGGATTTCACTACTGCCTTACATGCAGGGGTGAAATCCTCCCGGTTCAGACCAGACCGGGCGATCCAGTAGCGATTGTGGCAGGTGGTTCGGAGAACCAGTAGTGATGGTGGCGCGAGGCTCTGCCCACCTGCCCGGGTGTAATTACTTTCTGGTTTTAACCAGGAAGTAATGTGTTTTTTACCCTCTGCGCATGCGCAGGTTTTGCACTACCGAAGGTAAGTAGATTTAACCCCTGCTTACATGTGTTATATTCCTGGGCCTGTACTCTGATCTCCGAGTCATAGAGACAAGGGACCTGTTTGTTGTTCACATCTCTACCTCCTGTGAGGTGAGATTTATTTGTAAAGGTATTGCCTGAATAGAGCTTAAAATCCACTATCCTGCATAAAGCCAATAAAGTTTGATTCCTAATAATAATTGTGCTTGCAGTGGTGTTGGAGGAGAATGAAGTCTTGAATGTAAAGTTGCCATCCCCAACCAGACACTACCCAGAAGTGTTGGACTATAACCTAGTAATAGTGTAGGGTGGATATGAGGTCACCTTTATGCACAATATAAGATCTATTTTCGTTCATAACAATATCCCTATTAGGAGAGTTGGGTTAAGAGAGAGTCAGTAGTAAAAGTCATTCAGTGTTCTTTAATGACCAATACTGGACTACATTACTGTCTCTCTATTCCTAGTCCACCTTAACCACTATACTATAATGGCTCTCAAGATTTATTTATTTATTTATTTATTTTATTTATTTATTTATGTAATTTATATGCCGCCCTTCTCCCGAAGGACTCAGGGTGGCTTACAAAAGGAACATAAAAAATTACATAAACATTAAAATCAGTTTAAAATTGATTAAAATAAATTCAAAGATGGCCTTGAAGTGGCCACAAGTATAGAAAAGAAGTGTTGAATCCTTTAAAAAGTGCTAAATGGGTTATATAATACCAGTTTTGAAAGTATTTTACTGACTGCTTGGGAAATATCAGACCAATTTTTTAAAAAAATTTGATTTATATGCCACCCTTCTCCGGAGACTCAGGGTGGCTTACAATGCGTTAAGCAATAGCCTTCATACTTTTGTATATTTATACAAAGTCAGCTTATTGCCCCCACAAACTGGGTCCTCAATTTACCTACCTTAGAAAGGATGGAAGGCTGAGTCAACCTTGAGCCTAGTGAGATTCGAACTTACAGTAATTGCAGACAGCTGGTGTTAATCACAATGCTATCAGTCTGCTGAGCCACCAGGCCCCAATTCAAACTAGAATTGATGTATAAAATGTAGATGACTTGAATTCAAGGACTGAAAAGGTGATCAAAGACTCCACAAAGAAAGATCAACAGAAGTAGGCATTCTCCCAATGATTGAACTCTCCTGAGGGACATTCAGCTAATTCCCATGCTATCTTCTTGACTCACCAATTGTAAGTCTGTTGGAACTGAATAGAACAGGTCCAAATTTGATACGGTGGGAGAAGCTGGCAAAGCAAATGTTGAATACAAAAATTGATTGGATCTGGTTTGGGGCTGTGGAGTAAAACATTCCAGAGAAATCCTTCTCTATATCCCTACGTATGCATTTAATTCCCATTAAAAAAGCACTTGGGAAACATCAGGATGGGGAAATTTTATCCAGAAGATATCATAACTTCCATTTGTTTTACAGAAAGGATGTCTAAAGTGAAGTATTGAAAAAGTCAAGATAGCACAGATAATCACAGCCCTTTTTAAATATTTATTGGGAAATGAGTTTCAGATGTATGTCTTTCAGGAGAAAAAAGGGAATGTCAAGAAAGCAGTTGCTGTCTGGGGATTTGATATACCATGTTTAATAAGCAGAAATTCCCAAATTCTGGGTATACTGAAAAGTACTTTGGGGATTTCCCCAATCCTGCTGTGATTGCAAGCTCTCCTATCGTAAAAGCATGGCATTATATGAATGATCCTGCAGACAAGGTTTTGGTTTTAGGTAAAAGGTTTGGCCAGACAAAAGTGGAAAAACAGAAGTACATTAGTTTCTCTTGTATCATATTCCTTCTCTCAATGGCCTGTGGGAGAAAAAAAACCCCTACAAAACAGATGTTTTTCAGAACATTTGACATATGAGCTTTTTTCTCTTTTGTTGCATACACATTATATTCAGCATTCCTTTTTCAAATAAATTTGCAATCCCTCAAGAATCATTGAACAAACCTCTTACTTGTTATTAAAGTGTGTGTGTGTGTGTGTGTATGTGTGCGTGCATGCTCATGAGTATGTGTACTTTGTTGAGCCTACGATTTTATTTATGGCCTGGTGATTTTCTGTCAGCCACTTTCACTGACTGCTGTACATGAAAGACATGCCAACACCTGAAACATTTAAATGGAATCCCCTCTAACTGCTCTCCGTTCTTGAGACTTCTCTATCAGCTAAAAATATTGTTTCTCTATACTTTTGCTTTCTTTGTTTGGTGTTTTGTTCCCACCCAAAAAAATCAGGCCTCTTTTTTTTCTTAATAAAGTAAAATCAGAGTTTACGATCTCCTTTTAGCCATGAGTTGTGGTTTGTCTGAGAAAAAAGTTATCCCAGTTAAAAGCTTGCTTTGATATCATGGATAGTTCAGTACTAACTAATGAAGAATGTCATTTTTTTAAAAAATGGATAAAGGCAAATGCTATGATGACAGGGTAACCTATTTTTGTCACTATTGTTAAATCAATAATTTGAAATAAGTAGTCGGAGGCAATTAGCTGAAATTACTTCAATGCGAGATCCTGGTTAGGATTCCCCCCTCCCCAACTTCTTTGAGCCACCGTCGTGCAGTGGTTAGAATGCAGTACTACTACTGCTGACTGCCAGCTGCTGCAATTTGGTAGTTTGATTCTCACTGGCTCAAGGCTGACTTAGCCTTCCATCCTTCCAAGGTCGGTAAAATGAGGACATGGATTGTTAGGGGCAATATGCTGACTCTGTAAACCATATAGAGAGGGCTGTAAATCATTGTGAAGCGGTATATAAGTCTAAGTGCTATTGCTATTGAGGCAATTTAACAGCATTAGTGAAAAGAGAAGCAGTTTGAATTTGAAAACTAAAGTATCTTCAAACCATGCTGCTACACTATCTGGATTGGATATAGTCATGGGAACTTGAGAGGTCCACATTGTTATACTATTTGAAAAATTGCTATTAGTTTTGCTATTTGCTAGTTTGCCTCCAGTATGTTCCACTTGTAAATCCATGAATAAGCCTTTCCTTCTTTCTTATCCCAGATAAACTAAACTCTGTAGTAACATCAAAGAACATCAAAGGACTAGGGAAATAAAACCAAGTATTTGGCTAAACTTCAGAGAAGCTTCACAGAATTATTTATAAACTGCAATAGCAAAGCCCTGCAGAATAAGCAGGGATTGGTCAAACATGGTTGCATGTATGAATGTAGTCCCCCAACACTTCTTTGCGGTGTCTCAAGTTATTGTAGCTTGGAAGAGGGCAAGATGAAGGTATAATAGGCAATGAAATGTGACTGTTAAGAGTTATAGATGGACTGATCCATGTAGATGAGAAAATATTGGAATAATATGTTAAGAAATGAAGACCAGAGACCAGGTTCCACACTGTATGTAATCTAATAGTGAGGATAACAGAGTGGATTCAAAGCAAGGTCATATGTTTCTAGGTTGTACCTTCACATTTCATATATATTTACATGTTGTAGTTGTTGACCCTCCTTGTTGTTGACCCTCCTTGTTGAAATGGCTGTGCCAAAACAGTAGCTAATTATACTTAAGCTCCTGATCCCAGAAAGGTAGTCTGAATGTTCCATTAAATAGTTCCATTAAAAGTTTAAGTTATAAAAATGTACACCAACAGATCTATTTGTTTTCTCAACTTCAACTTTTAAATGGTGTGAACTTCAACTCCCAGAATTCCCCAGACAGCATGTTGCCAAGTTTCAAAACACTGATCTATTTTAATCTTGGTTTTGCTCTTGCATTTATGTAACATTCCATATAGCCAATCATTTAATTTTACTGCCTATATGGAATGTTACACAAAAACCAAACTTCTTGTAGTCAGATTGGTTTCAATAGTTCATATCAAAGCTGGCCAAGATTCAGAAAAAATTAGGTTGATCTTTGTAAGTACATTTGAACCTCCTTTCCTAATCCCTCTTGCTCTTCCCACTGGCAATGTACTTCAGTACATCTAAATAAAGATATTAAACAATACCCCTTTGTACAGTGATTTCTAAGCCTTAATGTTATTTAGACAGATTTTCCTTGCTGTGATCAGTGCAGTGGAAATAAATGTTCAGAACCTCTTCTTAAAATAGTTGTTTCATAAACTTTGTGGAAGAATAGAGATAATTTGTCTCTATTTAAAAGGGAAGGAGCAACCAGAAGGGCATCTATACTTGCAAGAGATAAATCATTTCAGCAGGAAAATAGCCAGCATGGCTGATCTGCAGCTTGTCTGTATTTGACTATACTGATATTTATAGGACATAATACTCAGTTTGACCTCCAAGCCTGAACAATGATTTACATCAACTGATCAAAGGCTTGAACTTAATCCAAAATTGATGCACATTAGCTCTTCAGAAATCCAAGATGCAAACCAGTTCAATGTGTGACTCTAGAAGCAAGGATTCTAGGAGCTGGAGGACCACGTGGCCTGGTCTCCTTGGATTTATGATGGGCCACCATACGTCTTGTTAGAAGTGAAGATGGGTGTGTTCTAATGCTCTATGTCTACAATTAACTTGTGAGAAAAACTTCAAGGTAAGATAAGTGTTAGATAAATTGTGTGACAGTAATATGGCTGCAGATTGTTGTGTGGCAAGTAGTTTTACAATTCCTATGGAGAAAAAATTGAAGCATTAATAGATTGACCTAGCTCCCCATATCCTATTTTTCCCATAAGGTCTTAAGTTGAATGACTTATGAATTAACTGCAATGGTTTGCAAGAACTCAACCCTCATAGTTGAAAAGGTGTTTTCTGTATAGCTTTTTATTCTGATTGACCACAACTTTTAAATATTCCAATTATTGCCTGTGATCTCAGTCCTGCCAGCTGCTTTAGGCCCAAGCCCTCTAAAGACTATGTCACAACACATTTAGCACATTCATTACTAATTAAAATCATGAGTGGAATAATTAGTTGAAATAATGATATTATTAGTTTCAACACACACTAGTCAAAAAAGTATCTTGGGAATGTAAAAAAAATGAGAGCCCACAAGCTCTCGTTACACACACACACACACACACACACAATACCAATATAATACCAATCATAATTAAAAAAATAAGATGCTGCTTGTGGACTTAGTTGAAACTGTTTATGCTTGGTGAAGAATGCATTGTTTTGACCTGGGTCGCACTTTCTATTTATTTCTGCTAAAATGGTTCACAATCCAGCTGAGACCAGTATCATTTTTACATAACATTATTTTCTACAAAGCACTGTAACACCTTAGGCAATTTTACATAAAAGTAAAGGCCTTTGCAGATTAAAATCAACTTCTTCCCCAAACGTATGTTGATTTAAGTGGGCTTGCTTAGTTGCAGATGAGCATAGCCACTGAGAATTCAATTCAGTTGTACTAAAAATGATGAGGTTGCAACTGAATTCAGTCTTATATGAGAATCGTGTGGTTTACTAATTTTTTGTTTAACTGAGGTTGGCAGAGCTTCCATGGAATGCTAATTTTTCTACCATGTTCCACACAAACAACATAGCCTCCCAATTTCTAAATATTGAGACAGCCATCTTATTTTGCTTCCTAATTAATAAAAAGTGCTTTATTAAGATGAAGTGTGGCTGCTTCAATAGCATTTCTCCAACTGAAATAGTCAGAATGCCATTTCACGCGGCCATCCCGAGCTCTGTTTTCATCTGCGATGGCCTCCTGCAGGCCTCTCTCAGCGGGGAGCTGTTTTGGTGGCAGAGGCACCACGGGCCAGTCCTCTGCTGTTTCCATGGCGGGTCTAAGCACTCCTCTGGGCCAGATCTGGCCCCCGGGCCTTGAGTTTGACACCCTTGCTCTATTGGAAGTTACTGATGGCTATAGTCATGCAATGCTAATATTGACCATAGCAACTATATTGTGTTTCACTTAACTGCAGTGATTTGCTTAACAACTATGGCAAAAAGATCATAACATTGGGTGTGACTCACTTAACAACTGTCTTGCTTAGCAATGGAAATTCTGGTCCCATTTGTGGTGGTAGGTCAAGGACTACCTGTATTTATTAGTGTTATTAGATAACTTGTTTTCGAGATTTGTTATACCAAAATCTTGAAAATCTAATTGTCTTCCTCCTTCTTTTACCCAGTAAATCAGGGAGACACCTGCCTGTATACCTTTCCAACACTATCTTGCTTTCCAGGACTTAAAAGAATATTTCAACCCTCTTTGCCTATGGTTACGATCAAACTACTGATTTTTAATACGTTAATTTTGTAACTAATTGTTTATCCCTGTTATTATACAAATGTTATGTATGCACAATACTTACATTATTGTAGGAGAAGGAGTGGCAGAACAGGGGGTGGAGGTAAAAGAGGGATCAGCCTAGAACAGTGATGGCGAACCTATGGCATGCATGCCAGAGGTGGCCCACAGAGCCCTCTCTGTGGGCACGTGCACCATCGCCAGCTGCTCTTCTGGTTTCCAGTGTGCGCATGCGCACCAACCAGCTGGTCTCCAAGTTTCTGGAGCTCCAGCATACATGAAGGCCAGCTGATGCACCAAAAACCAGAAGACCAGGTGGCTGGCGTATGCATGCGCACTGGCCAGCTGGTCTCAGACTTTCCGGATCTCCACACATGCGCATTCCGGTTTGGGCACTCGGTGCCGAAAAGGTTTACCATCACTGGCTTAGAATCTCTACGTAGCCACAAGCAACAAGCCCAACCTCCCTTGAATTCTGTTGACCATAATCTAACTCCAAACCAGTGCTAACCATTAGTTGAAAAAATTCCTGTGCATAGCTGTTTAGCAATACAGTACATTTGAATTGGATCTTCATTGTGTGGACCTGGTCTTTGATGCCTGACATTAATCTTCTCAATTCTTCCTCCAGGTTCTGCCACTCCTTCTCCAATTATTGTCATCTCTGCAAGTAAAAATGTTCCTATTCACAAAGCTCAGAAATCTGGGTTTTTTAAAAACCGTTTAAGGGTATTTAAACACAGCTAGGTCATATTTTAGTAAATTTAATTTGTAATTTGCCTTCCCATGAATCTTGGCAATTATATTGAATTACAAGCATTGGAAGAGGGAAGATTTCATGTTGACTATGGAGGCATGTGTTGGTTGGTCATATAGACCTGGCTGTTAACTGTCCTGGGATCAGAGACTGAATGATATCCAAGTAAAGAACAATCATTATCAAAGTTAATTACTGTGAATCTGCAATTTAAAATTAGCTGCCTTGTCCCCAGAATACTACTAAAAAGAATCTCTAGTTTAGAAGAATTTATTTGAGCTTTAGCCATGCACTCTGAGTCTAATCCGATTAATAAAAGAAGACAAAGTTGTATCATTAACAATAAGCTCATTAAAAAAGGAAGCTTATTTGCATGTAAGACAGTTGTAAATACAAGCTACAGAATAGCCTGACTTTCACTGCTGTTTGCTCAGCATTTTTTAGTTTTGATATAAAGCTGGAATCCCTAAGGCCCACTTTATAAAGGAAATTAAGTCATGCATTCTGAACACTGCATGCAAAAAAAGAGAGGAAAATCAGTATTCTACAAAAAAAAAAATGGCACTTTTTCATCATTGACAACTCTGTACATTTAACAGGAATATGTTTAGGTCTTCATTTGGAAAACAATTCACTGTTCTGATGAGAATCAAGACACTCTTAAAGCACACTGGCTAACACATTGGAACTCATGTTATATGGACACAGTCTGAGTGACCACAAAATATTTTCATAGCTGTGTGCTTGATTCAAAGCTGGGCAAGCTAAGCCCACTTAGTTTTTATTTATTTATTTGTAAAATTGATCGTCCACCCATCTTCCCATATGGTAACCTTGGGTAATTTACAATATTTGAGATGTTCCATCTCACCTGAAATCATGACGATGGAGTATTTAGAAGCCTCCCTCAGCAAAGAATCAACTTGTAAAGTTGATGCTCTAAAGCAGGGGTCTCCAACAGTGGTCGGTTCCTCCTGGTTTGGCCCAGTTCCCCGGAGCCGGTAGCGGTGACAATATGACGTCACCAAACCGGTTCTGCCCCCCCGCCCCCTACCCCCCACGTTATTCTTACCTTTTATTTGGCCCCACCCCCAATCTACTGCTGCCTCCTGAGTCCCAGCTGATGGGCTATAAGGAAAACAACTGTTTAAACTCTTGCCACAGGGCTTCAAAGGGCCACCCTACAGCTGATCAGTGGTAAAAGGCAGTTTGGTGGTAGACCGGTGCCTCCAAAAACAAATGAGTAGACCGGTGCCTGCAAAAAATAAATGGGTAGATCAGTGCCTGCAAAACTACATGAGTAGACCACTGCCTGCAAAAATAAATGGGTAGACCAGTGCCTGCAAAAATAAATGAGTAGACCAGTGCCTGCAAAAATAAATGGGTAGACCGGTACAGTTCTGCAAGCAGTTAAAAGTCTGGTAGACCAGTACCTCTGCTAAATCCTAAAGAATTGTCACATGATTATCAAGCCATGCCCACAAAATAAACCACAATCACAGAACCGGTAGTAAAAAAATTTAGAACCCACCCCTGGTCTCCAACCCTAGTCACTTTAAGACTTGTGGACTTCAACTCCCAGAGTTCCTCAGCCAGCTTTGCTGGCTAAGGAACTCTGGGAGTTGAAGTCCACAAGTCTTGAAGTGGCCAAGGTTGGAGACCCCTGCTCTAAAGCAATATCAGAGATGCTTTCTCATCTCATTCCTTGTGCAGGGGATATAGCAAGTTCACTAATTTCTCACAGGAGTGATTCAATCTGGACTCCCTGTTCAAATCTGCTTTGGAATAAAAGTCATCAACTGACTTTAAAATGGTAGCCAGGTCGATAAATGAAGGCTGTATTCAAGTTTTCTTGCACATTGGGGCATCTTTAGAGGTGAGACTGCTGGAGTAAGAAATGCTAACATTCAATAAAGCCAAGATAGGCAGGCCTTTGATTACATGGACCCAGCCACACCCTTGACATTTTTGACATGTTCTTAAAGCTGGCTTGCACCCATTGCTGCAAAATCCAATTTTCTGTTTAACTGCTTGAGTCTATGCAATGCCAGAGACTTTTGTGTATCAGACAAGAAATGTGAAGAAAGCAAACTGGAAGCGCCAAACCTCAAATTAATTCCCCATTTCTGGTGATGGTAACTAGCATTTATACACAATTTTTGTTGTCAAAGCTGTCATCTTTAAGTTTTGTAATAAGAACGCTGGATTTGGACGTTTTCCCCAATCCTCGCTTTTCAGTCTTCCACTGTATGATGCTTTCCAGATGTGCTGGATTGCAACTTCCATCATCCTCAATCATCAGCTTTTGCATCTGGAGTACATTAAGCTGGGGAAAGCTGCATTACAAGTAATGCAATTGGGAGGGAGTTGGATAGATATACATTTCATAGACACCCATATGGATGTGTGAATGTTATGTGTATGTATATACTGTATGTATATGCACGCACACATGCATGTGTATACACACGCATGCATATATATAAACATGTATACAAGTTTGCATATCTGGAAATATGTATCTCCAGACATTTATAAAACGGAAAGAAAACCTTAACTTTCTTCTCCAAATGTGGCTGAGGTGATATGTCTTTTCTGCCTATTTCTAGCATACTATCTCTATTCTAAGAGTCTGACACACTTATAACCCAACTGCAGAGAGAAAACTCAGAACCAGCTTTTCCTCTCCAGCTCCCTTGCTTGTTGCCAGGAATTATTAATCATCTCCATGTTTTTTCCTAACATCCAGGAGCAGCCCTGGCTGTCCTTCCCTCAAATAGCTGCTAACATTGTGCCTTTCTATGGGGCTCGCTCCTCCCTTCCTTCCTGCAATCTGTGCTCCTCAGCAGGGGTGGGTTCTACTTACCGTTACTATCAGTTCGCAATGGGGCCGCTCACGCAGAAGCTTCTGCGCATGCACAGAAGCATTTTGATGACATCGGGGTCGGTGGGTGGAGCCTCCCGCCAGTTTTACTACCGGTTCTATAGAACCGATGTGAATCGGGAGCAAACCACCACTGCTCCTCAGCCATGTACAGTTAAGTGTTCCAAATAATAAAGGCAGTCCCTGACTTACAACCATTCATTTAGTGACCATGCAAAGTTACTGCAGCAGTGAATAAAGTGACTTTTGACCGGTTTTCACACGGTTGCAGCATCTCCACAGTCATAAAATCAAAATTCAGGTGCTTGGCAGCTGGAATGTATTTATGATGGTTGCACTGTCGTGTGATCACTATCTGTAACCTTTCCTTTCTGTCAATGGGGAAAGCCAGATTTGCTTAATGACCGCATGATTCACTTAGCTGCATTGATTCGCTTAACAACTGTGGCAAAAAGGTTGTAAAATGGGGCAAAACTCACTTATCAATTGCCTTGCTTAACAGCAGAAATGTTGGGTTCAAGTTATGGTTGTACACTGAGCACTACCTGTAACACTCTGGTGTAGATCTCACAAGGGGCAGTGACATCATTGAAGTAATGAAGCTCTCATAGCAAAAAGGTAGACAAGCTCAAACAAGGGGCAGAAGCACCCCCAAACCACACTGAAAGTTGGATGATCTTGGCCAGTAAAGGCTTCGTTGATTAGAAAGGCCCTTAATGAGGGCAACCTCGATTTCAAGAATGTTTCAGAAGCACATCAGCCTTAATTCATTTGAAACTTGGTGAAACATGTCTGCTTCAAACCACTTGTATTCTAACTTTCTTTTCTCTGCCTGGATCAGTCAATGCTGTAACCATGCTCACTTTAGCAAATTTTCTAAATTTTCCTCAGTTTCTATTTATTTTTAGAGCAGTCTTAACTGCTGCAGCAAAGCTGTTACAAAATTATTCTCCCAGGACCACATTCTTAATACGGTTTACACATCACGCTAAAACAAAAAAAGGTATGGTTTACTGAACATTTACAATTAGAGGGTTCCTACAATCTGCTTAGAATAATTCAGTGTCTCAAATATTAGTTGATACCTCTCAATTAGCAGAGATGTCACTTTTTTTTTTTGCATAGATGCTTAATTCACCTGATTTCATGGTTTGGTGAGACTGATTCTTTGTCAATTCTGCAGATGTTGTGATCTTTTAATAAGGCAGCAAACACAATCAAATTTTAGTAGGCTAAGCATTGAAGAACTCTGTACCTGTTAATGGTTATTTTTCCCATCCATTTCTAAGGACACATTATTGGTTGTGTTTAATACGTAAAACTTACTAAGGTTTACTTCTATTCCATTAGTCTCATCTCCTTTTCAAGATTAGCCTTCCTAGTTCTAGTCTCCAAAATTATGATCATTGAGCAGAATGTTAAATATCAAAAATTCCACTACCTGTAACAATTCTCTTTCTGCATGCTTCAAAGATGTCCATATTTGCAATCCTTGGGATTATTTCGGTTATTTTGCACACCTTTCAGTATGCTGTAGGTACCTCCTAATTGGTGGATGCTGAATTATTCTTCTACTTTAGGGATTATATCTCACAAAATATAGTATGGGTCTGCTTGATCTAAAATTGGGAGTTTGGTGCTTGTAGTATGGAGGCCAAAATGAGTCCAAACTGACACTGTCCCTACCATTAGCAGTAATTGCTGCATGAAATGTGGGGATAATAATTTAATAACTTAGTCTTCATCTTATCTTGCTAAAGTTACGGTTATAAAACCCAGAATGGGTAGTGAAAATCAACAATCATGGCTCCCATCTATTTATGACTATGGCACAGGAAGAGCATGTATGACTTAGAATGGAAGAGAATGAATAAATGAAGGAAAGGAAGTTTTATGAAAAGTATTTTCTTGCTTTAATGGTTTTGGAATATTTTTTGGATTAATGTTGCTTTTAATTTTATGCATGCCCAAAGTGGGGGAGGAATTTTCTGTACGTGAGCAGAGCATCTGTACTAAAACTCTGAACATTTTGAGGAAAACTAAAAGAATAATTTAATTAGAACTGTAGAGTGGTAGCCACAAAATACTAAATGGGAAAAAGTGGAAAACTTGATGGGGAACAAAAAGAAGTACCAGTCCAGTAAAGACATGCTGGAAAGATTTAAAACATTGTAGCATCATTAATAACACAATATAAAAGCAGTGACCTGACAAAGAAATAAATAGGTCATTTTAAAACAGCTGATTTTCATTTTCACCAATTTGGCATTTTAAATTTTCATTTAGCGTTTTTTCCTAACCAAGGCCAAGTATCAGAAAATTCCAAATATGTTTATTTCAGGTAATGTGTAATGTAATTTGATCTTTGGGTTGAAAATATACATACAGGCCTTGCAAATATCCTAGATGTTTAGAAATTTCTATTGTTATTATAATTTATATTTTTTCTGATTTTTCCATTTCTACAAACAGGAAGTCACAATATAAAAGTAAATAAATATAATTTTTGGATAATCAAGACATCTGATTCAGGCACTGGATAAGTTGAAATTAGCTAAGTCAATAAACTTTAATATCCTGGTTGGTTTCTTATAGATTTATTGCACTGCTTCTTCAAATTATTTGCACTCCCAAAGTGCATTTACCCAGTTTCTGAATGTATCTATCCACTGTATTTACAATAATCTCTGTGAATTACACGTGACCTATTTGCTGTTGTTAAACTACTTTTAACTCAGCACAATGTCCATTCTTTATTAGGATAACTACCTCACCTAAGTATAAGTCAAGAACTTGGGTACTTTCTCAAACATGGTGAATAACAACTAGAGCGGAATGCAAAGGCACGTTGTTTACGGTAAACCGTTTAACTTTCATTTAACTAAAAGAAGGAAAGAAAAAAGATCAATAAATAGTTTTTGGATAAGATTGCTATGCACTCTCAGGGCTTAGACAGGGTAGCCAAGTCAGTTCTTATTAAAATGAAGTGTTCAGAACTCTCCTTAATACATCCAAGGATATCATCCATCAAAGCTTATCCTGCTGTAGCTTTTTAAGGATATTCTCCCTTTAATTATGGTTCTATAGACATTAGTATAAACTGTACATTACAATTTCAGTAGCAACAAAGTTTTGTTAGAATGAATAGTCACAAATCTAAATGATCAAAGATTTTTTTGGATACTATTCTATTCCCAGGAGAAAGAATTCTTGTATATATTGTATGCATTTTGCTAGGACACTTGTAATGAAAATTTGCAAATTACTATATTCTATTAAATATTAAATTCAAAATGTGAAAATATTGTAAGCCTACTCCAGTCCGACCCGGAAAATACACATTGAACTTCCTATTTACACTGAGCTCAGCTCTGTTGTTTATTTTTCTCAAGACTAGGTCATGCTGTCTTTCCCTTTTCATGAAAATCATATAGTTCTATATTAAAATGTCAGATTTTGACAATATAATTGCTCTCACTCTTAGCAAAAAGCAATTGGGTCAGACTTTTTTCTAAAATTAGGCTTCAAGACTAGATTTCCTTAATTATTAAGGGTTGCCTTTATTAGATTGCATGACTGTCTTAACTCACTCTTGTGTGTTTTACTAACAGAATATCTGAGAAATAAATGCACACAGAAAATAGTCTAAAAAGATTCAATTTCACAATCTTTTTTGCAATATTTGTTAAATAAATCTGGCTTCCCCCATTGACTTTGATTGATGGAATCCTTCTGGAAAGGTGAATGATCACATGACCCCAGGATGTGACAGCCATTGTAAATATGTGCCACTTGCCAAATGCCTGAATTTTGATCATGTGATTGTGGGATGCTGTGTGAAGACAGGTTATCTTTTTACAATGCTGTCATAACTTCAAATGATTAAATGAACAGTCGTATGCCGAGAACTATCTGCATATTTCTGGAGACTGATATTTTTGGGAGAATTATAAACTAAAGCAAGAATTCCTATAGTGCATCCATTATCGTATAAATATAGTCTTTTGCAAGACTACACAGAGAAAGAATATTTTGTACTACTACTAGAGGGGCATATTCCCTACAACTATAAAGTTACTCAATTTTAAGCGTTTAAATCAAGTGTCCTTCGTTTTCTGTTTTAGTTTTCAAGAAATTTAACAATTAAAAACATCTGGACTTGGACTGCTTCTTCATCTTGGTGGAATGAAGGAAGTCCTCTGAGCTCATCACAACCCCAGGAATCTATTTGACTGCAATCTCCTCTCACATTCCCAAAGTTGAGATTTGTGATTGAAGGCAGATTCATGTCTTCCTTGCCTGACTTTTATTTAGTTCCTGAGTTGCTTGAAAGATTATTGAGGGCTACTGAGAACTGCTACTCCTGATTTAAAATGGATTTTGGAACTAATTCTAGTAACCCTCAAAAACTTCATTTTTAATAATTACAAAGGGATGGGAAGAGTTAGCTAACTGCTGAGGAAAAAGGTGACAAAAAAGAAATATGTGATGTTTATACAGATTTGAATGTAGCCGGTAATTTCCATTGAGATAAGTCCAGATTTAAGATAGTAGTCCTAGTCACTCCATAACAGTACCATTAACCCCCAAATATATGACTAGAAACTGAATCCTGAACTGGCACATACCAAATATGCCATGGAAACAATTGAATTGTGATTTTCTTCTCAGGCACTGACAAGTTAATCCATTTTAGCTGACTGCCTCCACCATTTTGACAGCTTTTACTATAATAGAAATCAATGTAAATATAATGAAAGCTTCTTATTCACACAACCGGAATAAGACAATAATCAGACAGATGATCAAATGGAGGACAAACCGATAAACCGAGGCCAACAATAACTAAATTACAAAAGATGAGCATCTAATTATCTGGCTATCTAATATATACAAAACAAAAATCTAGTATCTTCAGTTCATTTGCTATGCACAAAGTTTAATATATTGTCTCAGAATTGGCAATAAGACATGGTTTAGGATATGACTATACATATAAAATTTAACTTAAGAATGCCGGACTTGTTTCATAGAGTAGTAAAGGTAGTCTTCAACTTACGACCACAATTGAGCCCAGAATTAATATTGCTAAGTGAAACATTTGCTAAGGGAGTTTTGCCCCATTTTATGACTTTTCTTGCCATATTTATTAAGTGAATCACTGCAGTTGTTAAATTAGTAACATGGTTGATAGGTGAATCTGGCTTCCTCATTGTCTTTGCTTGCCAGAAGGTCGCAAAAGGGGATCATGGGACACTGCAACCGTCATAAATATGAACCAGCTGTAAATCATGACCATGGGGTTGTTGTAATGGTCACAAGGGTGAACAATGGTCATTACACTTTTTTCAGTGTCATTGTAACTAAATGAACTGTTTTAAGTCGAAGATTATCTGTATAGGTATATATCATTTAACTATGTGAATAATACAGATGACCTAATTCATAATATACTGGAATATGTACACTTTTTAATTTATTTATTTATTTATTTTATTAAATTTTTATACCACCCTTCTCCTGCAGGACTCAGGGCGGTGAACAGCCAAGAATAAAAACATCCAATACAAAATTTAAAATTATTAAAAGAATTAAACAAATTTTGGCCCAGGTTTAAAAACATCCCAAATAAAATCCATTACAATTAAAATATCTAAGGGGTGGGGGTGGGGGGGGGGTTACGCCAGCCCAGCTTGGTGAAATAGAAAAGTTTTGAGGGCACAGCGAAAAGCACAGAGATCTGGTATCCTACGTATGTCCGGGGGCAGGCCGTTCCAGAGGACAGGTGCTGCCAAGAGAAGGCCCTCCCCCTGGGGGTCGCCAGCCGACATTGCCTGGCTGACGGCACCCTGAGAAGTCCCTCTCTGTGGGAGCGTACTGGTCGGTGGGAGGCTATCGGTGGCAGAAGGCGGTCTCATAAGTACCCAGGCCCTGTGCCATGGAGCGCTTTAAAGGTGGTAATCAATACCTTGAAATGCACCCGGAAGACCACCGGGAGCCAATGCAGCTCGCACAGGATCTTCCTAATAACAGTAATGAATGTTATTACATATATAAATTTGAATTCATTTTTTTTAGTTTTAGATAAATCAACGTTTCTCCACATCCTTCGATGGCCAAGAAAAAGAGATGGGGCCACTCTAATTTCCTTCCCACCAGTAACTCAAGAACTTGTTTTTAGTACAAACTCACATGGACTGCAGCATGAGCCAATGTGGTTTACAGCTGAAGAAGTTAGACTGGGATGGCAAGACTTGGGTTCAATTCCATCCTCAGCCATAAATGTTCACTGGATGGTTTGGGCTATTCTCTTTCTCAACCTACATCACAACATAGTGAGGAACAACTGGAAGAGAAATAGCTGTTATTTGCTGCCTTGACTTGCAGGAGAAATGGGATAAGGTTAGTAGCCTTGTCACAGAATAGTTAAAAACTGGTAGTTCAAAGGCATAAGAGTACTTAGATCATTGCCATTGGCAAAAAATGTTAAATAAATGAGCAAAAGGATTTTTAAAAAAAATCCTTAAAAATATGGCAAAATGAATCTATACAGATTTGATCAAACCTTGAAATAAGACATAGGAGATCAACCTGTTTTGCTGATTAATCTGAAAGAAGGAAGAGAATCCTGAAGACTTCCGCTCAGAATCACCACTAGCCAGTAGAAGATTACAGCCATCTTAAGGAACCAAGCTACTATGGTAGCAACTGCTAGGTTTATCCATCACCACCTAGTAATTATGTGCTGCATAACATGAAAACAAAAAGGCTAGGCAACAATCAAAGTCTGAAGCTAAAATGCTCTCTACATGGGGCTCCCCTTGAAAAGCACCCGGAGGCTCCAACTGGTCCAGAATGCGGCTGCGCGGGTGGTTATGGGCGCAACTCGTTGTGCCCACGTGACACCCCTCCTGCACGAGCTGCACTGGCTCCCAGTGGTCTTCCGGGTGCGATTCAAGGTGTTGGTTACCACCTTTAAAGCGCTCCATGGCATTGGACCTGGATATCTTCGAGACCGTCTTCTGCCGCCAGTAGCCTCCCACCAGCCAGTTCACTCCCACAGAGAGGGTCTCCTCAGGGTGCCATCGGCCAAATTATGTCGGCTGGCAACACCCAGGGGGAGGGCCTTCTCTGTGGGAGCCCCTGCCCTTTGGAATGAACTGCCCCAGAAATTTGTAAAATCTCTGATCTCCGTGTATTTCGCTGTGCCCTCAAAACCATGTTGTTCCGCCAGGCTGGGCTATCAATGTAAAGATTTTAATTGTTTTTAAATGGGATTTTAAATTTGGGGTTTTATAAATTGGGCCTATTATTTAATAATTTTAATTATTTTTAAATTTTGTCTGTCTTTGTGTTTTTAATTAGGCTGTACACCGCCCTGAGTCCTTCGGGAGAAGGGCGGTATAGAAATAAATTAAATAAATAAATAAATAAATAAATAAATAAATAAATAAATAAATAAATAAATAAATAAAATGGGATAGTTCTGGAAGTCGCCACCTCCATTTCCTGTGTAGGAAGCTCGCTTATTTGACTTTCTGCCATCATTAAAAGCACATATAACAGAAGAATGTAGTCCTACAAGAAGAAAAGAGTAGTAATCCAGACATACAGTTCAACATTTTAGAAGGAACCAGAGATAGTCCTTGACTCATGACAATTGGGACCAGAGTTTCTATTGCCAGTCAGTGCAGTCATAAAGAGTCATCATATGACTGACCATTTTTACTGGAGTTGTTAAGTGAATCCCGTAATTGTTAAGCAAATCCAGCTTCTGCAGTTGACAAATTGCAATCACATGACCGCTGTAACTGGTTGTAAATGCAAGCCTTTTGCCAACTGCCCAAATTGCAATCATGTGGCCGAGATGATAGTGTGATGGTTGTAAGAGGTAGGACACACTGTAAATCTCTTTCTCTGAGACTATTGTAACTTTGAACCAATGTTAAATGAACAGTTGTAAATCGAGGACTACTTGTATGTTAATTCAAAAAATAAAGCCTTGACCTGGCTTTTGCATGTTAGCAAAAGCAAAAATATTTGGTTGTACTGAAATAAATATGGGATTCCTTAAAAGTATCATGAGCACAATTAATCAGGAACCACACAAACTACACTAAAATGAAGCTCAACATTAATAGCAAAACAAGCAAAAATGAACCTAGTGGATCATACAATTTATTCATAAACATGAGTTGAGTTTCTATTCAAAAATCAATTTTAAATGGCACTCTGAAAAGAATTTTAGATGTTTCTGACTACCTCCCAAAGCCAAAATACAATAAAAACATAATAGGAGCAGCATTCAAAACACGGGGCTGTTTTTGTAAAGGACCTTCTGCGGAAGATTGGTGACCATATGAAAAATCCAAGATCTAAGCAAGACCAAAAAATGATTAGTACCTTCAGTGATGAGATAATCCAGTTAAATTAGATGAACTGAAGTCATTGTAAATAAAATGTTTACACATGCCAGACTTAAGTTATACATTAACTGGTGGAGATTGCAAGGAAACTTGCCTTTGAACAAAAGTTTAACTTTTGCCAACAGATTCTTGGAGTGTCTGCCGCCAGCTTCTGTTAAGACAGGATATCAGAATAATGAAACAACTTCCTTAGTTGGCTTTAAAATATCTTAGTTTTGGACTAAGATATTTGCAATTGGACACATTAACAGCTGTGACACATAAACTAAAGAGAGTATGCAGACTGGGATTTAAAGTTATTTAACACTATTGAAGACAAAGATTGCAAAAGTGAGCACCATAACTTCAGAGAACTGTACTACAGTAAAACGTGTAAAACTGTAAAACTGATTTTGCTAAATCATTTGAAAGTTCACCCAATTATCTACTAAGTGGCCAATCAAATGTCTCCAGGAAAACATGGGGGGATGGAGAGAGTTCTTGAAGGTTACAACACTTCTAGGCCATGATATTCAGTGGTATTGCATCTCTGAACGAAATGATTTTCTTTATGCAGTATATTAATATCTATGGTTATTTATCCATCTTTTTAAGCCACCTCTATTCCCTATTTTTCTGCAGTATCCACTTGGTACAGGTTAATATAAACATGATTTTAAAATGCAAAACTTACCAGTGATAATCCTTTCAGTATCCAATCTAGCTATTATTGCTGCCACAATTCTAGCTACAGTATGGAATTAAATTTCAAATACTAGAAACACTGTGTGTGTGGGGGGGGACGCTGTTTATGCTCCAAATGCAATTAAATCTGCATTTTTTCAACAGGCTTGAGGGAAAGTTAGTGGAGCTGTCATATGAAAAATTGTGCTTAATAGGAGGGAAGTCTGCCCGCAAAACAGAACATCAGCAAAAGGGATTAAAATGATGTAAGGCAAACTACCAAAAATTTTCTTTGGGAAATGGATAATCTTGAATTGATTGCTATATGGAGGCATAAAATGATATTGTAACGAATATCCTAATTTTTCTGAAAGACGTAGATCTTTCTACAGAATAGACATGTTCTGGATTGCTAAAGGTTTGGCCACTTGTGTTAACAAAACTGAAATACTTCCAAAGAATTTCTCTGACCACAATCCTATTATTTAAATATATAAGAAGGCTAGAACTAATAGGAGACTAAACGAAATGTTACTACGATGTGATCTAATATGGAAGAATGTAAAAATATATTAAATATATTTTTAGAATAATCACAATAATAATAGTATGGCATGCCATATTATATAGCTATGATGGTGAACCTTTTTGGCACCGAGTGCCGGAAAGGGAGCGCGCACGCACATGCTCGTCTGGGTCGCTACCCGGAAGAGGAGCTGCCCAGGGCGCATGCATGTGCCCAAAAATGAATTTCTGGTTTCCGGCGTGTGCATGCACACCGGCCAGCTAGTCTTCCGGGTTTCTGGCACGCATATGTGCACGACAATCAGCTGTTGGTGTGCAGGATCATGAAGGAAAATGGAAGACCAGCTCTTCAAGTTTCTGGCACTGCCACACACACGAAAGCCAGCTGATCATCACGCATGCCTGCACGCCAGAAACCTGGAAGAGAAACGGGTGACGTGGCAGGTGGCATGGTTCCGCGTGCCACTTCAGGCACGCGTGCCATAGGTTTGCCATCACAGTTATATAGGATAATTTATACAGGAGAAAAACAAATTAAAGAAAAAGATCAAGAAAATATGTAAGAGATTCTAAGGGATCTAAACATAAAAGAGGATGATCCAATGAGATCTCCAAGGGGAAAAAATATGTTACAGCAAATTAAACTCCTTCAGTATCAGCTTTCTGTCTTAATGTTGTCAGACATAGAAATAAAATTCAATTTCATTAAACTTTTGAATCAACAAATAACCCAGGAAATGAGAAAGGAGAGGAAAGGCAAATATTAACAGGAGAAAATGAGAAAACTATGATGAAATATATTGTCAATGAAAACACTAATATACAATGCTATGTAAGAGAGAAATGTCATCATCATCAGGGGCAGATAAATACTTAAGAAACAAAACCTGCCAAGTTAACTGATACCCAGAGATGAACGACGAGTAAACCATTAACAATAAATGAAATTTGTGATGCTATAAAGAAGAATAAAGGTACAGCCCCTGGTCCAGATGGATTATCAACTTGTTACGGTATAAATACTTTGAAAATATTCCTGAATAATGAATAGAATGACAATCTTAGCCTAAATGCTGAAAATGTTTTACAATAATTTATCCATGAAGACCAATGCAGACGTTGCTAGGAAACATTAGGAATGTTCTTAATGTGTTAAAGCAGTGGTTCTCAACCTGTGGGTCGCGACCACTTTGGGGGTCGAATGACTCTTTCACAGGGGTCGCCTAAGACCATCGGAAAACACATGTTTTCGATGGTTTTAGGAATAATTTTATGGTTGGGGGTCACCACAACATGAGGAACTGTATTAAAGGGTCGCGGCATTAGGAAGGTTGAGAACCACTGTGTTAAGAGTATTTGGAGCAATACAGTGAAAAGCAAGCTGCCTTAATATTTCTTAACACAAAGAAACTTTTTGAGAATTTAAACTGGACCTTTCTATTTATAATTTTGAAAGATTGATTTTGGAGAAAATTTTATTGCATGGGTTAAATGAATATATACTGTACTTCATAAAAGGCAAAAAAAAATAATGAATGGAGACTTGATCAAGGCCTAATAAAATAGAGAAATACAGAAAGGAATGAGGCAGGGAGGCCCACTTTCTCTGTTGTCATTCTTTCTGGCTCTTGAAGTTTTGGACAGAGATGTAGGACAAGATGAGAGAATTGCTAGAATGAAAGTTAAAAAGAAGTTCATAAACTAAGAGCATTTGCCAATGGTTTGGTTTTAACTTTGGAGAACCATTTAGAAGGGATAGATGTATTAATGGAAAAACTAAGAAAAAATTGTGTACTGGCTGGATTTAAAATAAGGAAAAAGAAAAACACTGACGAAGAATATGAAGATGGAAAATTAAAAAGAAATATTTGTAAAAACTGGTTTTCAGATCGATAAAAATTAACATATTTGTGTATTATTATAACTAACATAAATTATATGTTATTTAAAATGTTGAATTGAATCGAATTCTTTAATTGGCCGTGTGATAAGATACACAAGGAATTTGTCTCCAGCACAGAAGCACTCATTGTACTTGCAAAGAAACAGAGAGAATAATAATAATACCAATAAAAGCGGGAAATAAAGAAGTTAATAAAAAGGATAAATAATACTACTACAGTCACACTATATACTACACTAACTGTATAGGTTAACATACATACACATTAGACAGAACTGTTGAAGTATAGATTGAAATTAAGGATTTATTAAGATAGGGAAAATTACAATTGTCATTGTTGTGAAGAATTTCTATGATAAAAATGAGTCCCCAACCTCTGGACTGTGGCCCACTATCTGGCTGTGGCCTATTCATAAGTAGGCCATGTGAGTGGTTGGCTGGCGCATCTGTGAACATCTTGACTTGTGCAAGCAGTGGGCTGTCATGCACACATGCACGGAGCTCAACTTGCACGAGGTGCGGGCTGGCCCACCAGTTTTTCCCTCCCCCCCACCAGCTGGGCCCCCAAGCTGTAAAGGTTGGGGACCACTGATCTAGGGTGTTTTTTTTTTTACTTCAGACAATATTGTTTTGAGAACTGATCTACCATTTAAACAGGGGAAAAAGACATATCCAGATTTATATGACAGGGCAAAAAAACCCCAAGAGTTAAATATAAGATTCTCCAAGATGCAAAGGAAAAAAGGAAGAGTGAGATGATCTGATTTTAAATTGTATTTTCTTGCCTGCTTTATGATTTGGATAAAGGATTGGCTGTTATTAAGAAATAAAGAGATTTTTAGATTTAGATGGTCTGAGGTTTGGGTGACATGATTATTTACAATATGGTAAAGTTATTGTATTATAAATTATAAAAATTATATACGAATGTCATACTAAAAATATGGAATAGATACAAATCCAGCTATACCATAAAATACTTTTGTTGGCCTCAGAGTGAGAAGCATTTTAAACAGTGAATAAAAACAAATGGTAAACGTATGAAGACTTGATATTACAGGAAGATGGGGGAAGCTTAAGAAGAAATCAAGAGAACAATTAATCATAGAGGAATTTAACTTTCAATAGTTTCATATGCCTAATAAAGAGAAAGATTTAATATATATTTAAAAGGACCAGGGACAGGCTGTGATGAAATGCCATTTGAAAATGAGTTATGTACAAATAGTGAACACTTAATTGCTAAAATGTATAAACTTTTATTGAGTTTTGAAATAGTGAGTTAAAAAATGTATGATAAAATGAGCCAAATATTTTGTTTATAATAATCAAATGGATAAAATGGAAGACCATGTGGTTAAAAAATTTAAAATTCAGTCTTACAATTTAAAAGAACACTTTTTAAAAAATGATGTAATGTTGGTATATGACACCACAGAAATTGTCTAGAACAGGGGTGTCAAACTCATGTTGTCACAGTAGTGTCATGTGACATATCACAACTTCCCCCCTCTTCGCTAAACTGGGCATGGGTGTGGCCAGTGTGTGACACATCCGGCCCATGGGCTGGGAGTTTGACAGCCCTGGTCTAGAATGTGTAAAGTTACTTGTAATCATTCTTGGAAATGTGAAAAACATGAAAGGACATTTTACCATGCATGATGGAGTTATGAAGAAGTAAAAATATGTTGGACACAAATACATTTAGTGATGCAGTGTGTTTTGGGAACTTTTCTTATTAGAACTTATGGACAATCAACTGAAAAGGCTCATGGACAATTGGTTTGTGACAGTCAAAGTTAAAAACCTGAGAGTCACATTGAGTTACCTGGAATCTGGCTTGTACATATTTGGATTGGACCTTGGCTAACTTCATGGATTACTTTTTGCTACTGGACCGGACTGAGGATAAACTCTCTCTTGCTTACTGTAAGTGAAAACTGACTTGGCAGGCATTACACAGTTTAATGCCAAAACTCTTATCTGCAAGGGTTTCTAGTCTGATTGCTTAATAAAAACTTGGCAGGCATGCCTGGTTGTGTGTTTGCCTGTGTGGGGAAGGGGGACAGAACATGGTTTTATACAAGGTAACTGCAGAAGGCTATTATATGCACAAAGATGAAAGACCACAGAAACACCAATAATGGAGGAATGTATTATGAAAATGGCTGTGTTTGCAGAGATAGCTGCATTGATTTGTTTTATTAAGGAAGGAACTACAACTATTTTTATAAACATTGGAAACCCTTTATAGACCCTTTGCTGAAAATGGACAAAAACAAATTGCTGATGTCAGCATTGATTAAAAAGGTTTGTTTATGGGAAGAAGGGATCTTTCACATGCAATGTGAGACAGTGGAGATGGTTTGTAACTGCTGCAAAATAAGAAATCAGATATTTTCCTTGGTTTTTTTTTTACCCTATTATAATCTTTCTTTTTCTATTTCTTCTACCATGTTTCTGTGGCTTTTAAAATCTTTGTAACATCTTTTAATAAAAAAAAATTGTTCATTAAAAATTAACTGTTAATGATATCCATGCTATTTCAACAAAGCAAAACTATAAAATATCTTAATTTGTCCAGATTTATGTAAAGGGGAAATGCTATCTTTGCATTGATTTGACAATGATACCACTGTCAATGCCATTACCAAGGATAAATTCAATACTCCATCTTCACATGATACCTTTTTATTACAATATCAAAAAAGTGGGGTGGGGGAGGTATGCAAGTTTTCAGGATCAACAAGGTCCTTTTTTTAATATTTTCAGGAATGTGCCATCAATACTATATTTAAAACCATAAGAAGGTTAAAAGAAACACAAAAGAAACGCATTTTCTTCATATAACATTCTGTGTGTCTTACTACCAATCACACCACCTTCTGTAAACCCTGATTTTTTTCTGTTATGCAAATATATATATATTATAAGTAAATATGTATGTATGTTATGTATGTATGTGCTGGAAGCCCCACCCACCCATAATTAGCTATGTTTATTAAACTTCTGTATTAGTGTCAATCGGCTACAGATACATATTACTTTAAGAATTAAATACATAACTGTTTAATTCAAACAAGCAGAAGGGCAAGAAGAGAAAGCATTATGTGGATGGCACATCTGGTTGTAGATACCAAAACATTCAACCATTACAATTCAATGATTCTCTAAGTAATCAACTTTCAATGAAACATCTCGGTTGAAATTACATGTCAAAATACGCTAGATAGTTTTCTTTACTACAATCATACCGTAGTAGTTTAAGAAGAACTATTACAAAATGCTTTAGTTAGTGTACTCTTCACAAAGAGCCAAAGAAGCAATGTAATAGTTGTAGTAGAGTGTGGGAAGAATGCTTCTAGAAACTAGGAATTTCAGAAATATATTACTTGGTAAGCAAAATAGCTACAGAACTCACAGCCACAACCGTTATGTCTACTATTATTTCACTTAGTTAGCTGCAGGTTCAGTGCATTCAACTGTGCCCAGTCTCTCAATGATGATTTCTGCCATCAGGAGCCGTCTGATAACACTGTTTCTCACTCAAGAACACCCCTCCTTTATCTGGATTAACTCTGTAAACGTACATAGAAAGAGTTAAGAACCCAGGAAATAAAACGAGTGTTTACAATGGCCCACCTAAGTGAAAATTTCAACCTGAGGGGATTCAAAAACAACTTAATTTTTAAAAAGACTAATAGGCAAAAATGGGGGTAGAGAAAAGCAAGAGGAAAAGAGAATATAACCAACAGAGCAAATACTCAGAAAGAGACCATTCACTGACAGTTGTGTCTGGTGCAGAGTGCCCTGCTCTATAAAAGTGATTGAGGACCTAAGGCTTTTAAGTTACAAAAGACCTCAGCAGGCCTAGTCCATCTTCAACGTCACTGAAGTGCTTTGACAAGATATAACTTTTCCCCGTGCTCACTGGTGAAGATAGGAGCCTTTTTGTAGTGTTCCACCAACTCATCCATAGTATTAAATCGACGCTGCCCAATGCAATAGACATTGTCCACCAGCTGCACCTTGAAATGTTTGTTCTTCCCTGAAGCCTTTAGAGATACTGAAAAGTCACTGGGCTGCAGAGAGAAAGGAAAGACAAATGTTTAGAGAGTGCACAACATGGGATTTAAAGTCTGTTACAAGAGAAATTATCTCCGTCCCCACATACACTAAGGATTAAGTATTTTAAAATGTGTATTACTATCATCAATGGCAGAGTGGCTAATCCAGTGAAAGTATCTTAGTAACATCATAGACTAATATAAATCAATCTATTTACCAAAATATTACTGATTTAAACCAAAGGTCTCCAACTATTTAGAGAAAAACTTCTATGCACACTTAATAAACGTAAATATTCAAATGCAGAAATAAGGTCACTATGCTAGCTTTACATTTAATTCCCTCACCACAAGAGGGCCTTTCTTATTTTTTCTTAAAGGGTGTCTAATACAAGTTTTAACAATTCAACATTTAACATGGCCCAAGATAAATATGTGCAATACCACATTACTGGTTTAAAAATATATTTAAAACTCTGCTCCTCTTATCTCATTATATAAGAACTAAGTTTTCAAACGATGAACTCATTTTTGCTATTTGCAAAGGGGAAAAAAATCACTCAGCAAAGATTCTTGAGCACACAGATTTTTCTTCCCGTTATTTCATTTAGCCTCTGACTGCGATGATTTTCTACTGACAATATTTCATTTAGCCTCTTATTTCTTTTTTTTTTAATTTTAAAATATAAACTTTATTAACAAATAAAACACACACAAAACATATATAACAAAGCACAACAAAAAATACATTATACAATAAAACAGTTATATATATTCAATCATTTGAAGCATCTTGTTTCGTAGTGATGTATCCAATTACAGTTATACATATTCCCATAAATCTTAACTCACTGATTCCTTTTTACCTCTTTACCCTGTCCTCTCTTCTGCTCTCTAAGACTTCTTTTTTTGTTCTGTATATTACCTTCACTTTCTGAATTTCTCTCTAAATGTTTTACCGCCCATAAGGGGGTGGTTACATGCACAGCTATACTTTTATTCTATCTGATTTCTAATTATATTTCTTCCATAGCAACCCTATTCCAATACCATTTATTCCAAACTTTATAAAATTCAGTGTCTTCTTTTTCCTTTAATTCTTTTGTCAACCTATCCATTTCCGCACATTGTGTTATCTTATCTATTATATCTTCTTCCGACGGGATTTTTTCCGATTTCCAATTGCTAGCATATATTATCCTTGCCGCCGTTAAGCAGATATTTTATTTCTTTGGGATAAGATTTTGTAAAAATTCCTAGTAGAAAAGTTTCAGGTTTCTTATCTATTTGTAATTTAGTAATTTGTTCTAACCATTTCTTGATGATGGACCAGAATTTCTTTGTCGTGGGCACGTCCACCATAGCTGATAGAAAGTGGCTTGTGGATTCTTGCATTTCCAACACGCTGAACTGTTTTTTTGGTTTATTTTAGCCAATCTTGTTGGTGACATATGTCACCTATAAAACATCTTTAGCTGGTTTTCCTTGTAGGCCTGAATTGTTTTTGTATTCATTTGCCAAAATTCTTCCCATTTATCTAATTCTATTGAGTGTTTGAAATTCTGCATCCATTTAATCACTGTGTGTTTGACTATTTCCTCCTCCATCTTATACCTTAACAGAAATTTGTAAATTTTACTGATTAGTTTCTCTCCAGAGTCTAATATGATGGTATATAATTCCTGTTTCTCTTTACATATTTGATACTTTTTAATATATTCCTTGTGTTTGGATTGTATCTGTGAAAAGGTCCACCAATCAATTTCCTTATTTAACTCTGCTTCCAGTTCATTTAGCCTCTTTTTTCATTTAGCCTCTGACTGCGATGATTTTCTACTGACAATAGTTTGCTTGTTTCACTTTAAAATGATTTGCTTCAAAAATATTTTTCATTTCCCAATTTTGTGTAGTGAATCATTTATCTCCTTTTAGCTATTTACCTAGTTCAGGAGCTCCTAGTGCAGGAGCTAGGCTACATGTTTAAATAACAAAACTGGTACAAATGATTCATTTGTAAACTAAATACAGGAAGTCCTCAATTTACCACCATAATTTAATTCATCCAAGTTACTGTGATAGATCAATGCAGATAATAAACAAAATAAAGTTTAAGGCAGAATTAAAATACATTTGTAAAACAATCTAACATCCATAAGTGAGATCCAAGACAGCCTATATTAAATTACAATGTAAATATTAAAATTATAGCATATATGACAACAATGGTATCTAAAACTATTAATATCAACAAAGTAACAATATCTAAATTTTAAATGAATGGTAGTTACAAAGAATGCATTGCGGGAGATTGGCCCATCAAAGTCTGACGGACATGCTTTATCTATGAGTACTATCTGGCCATACACCGAATCTGGGTGACTAGGATATCTACTAATCAGAGGTAGTGTGAATTTCATTTTGATGTCTCCATAAAAGGAGCAACGAAGAAAGACATGTTCTCTAGTTTCCACTTCTCTGGAATTAAAGGGCGAGAGACTTATGTCCATAAGGAGCATAATGGAATAAGTCGTGACAGTCATAAAACAAGTCGCCCACGTGACCGACCTGGTTTGCTATCTTTTAAAAAGCAACCTCAACAGTCATTAGGTGCACTAGTTTTCCTGAAAACCAGAAGTAAATGCTGTTTTTTTGATAAAACATCGTAAAACACAGGATGATGCAAATGGCAGTAAATTTGGACCAGTTGCTAAGTGCCAGAAATGCAGTCATGTGATCATTGGGACCCCACTGGTCGGAATTTCACAATTGCCTCGTAAGTACTGCCAGGGAGGTCTGTCATAACTTCAAACAGTCATTAAGCAACCAGTTGTAAATTGAGGACTACCTTTACAGGTTGCCAGTAGCTCCTTTGCTAAAGGATTAGGTACAGGGGTGAAATGTAAAATTTGTTACTACCGGTTCTGTAGGTGTGGCTTGGGGAGGGGTAATGTGACTGGGTGGGCGTGGCCAACTTTTTTTTTATTTTATCTTTTCAAAGCATTTTTTCTGCAAATGCAAAAAAATGCTTTGAAAAGCCTCTGCCAATCAGGAACACAGCTGGGATCGTCAGAGCCTTTTCAAAGCATTTTTTTAACCACCTCTTCCGCTGAAGAGGTTGCAGAAAAAAATGCTTTAAAAGTCACTCTGATGATCCCAGCTGAGTTGCCTGATCGTTTTAAAAAAATGCTTTGAAAAGTCTCTCTGACAGGCAACTCAGCTGGGATCGTCAGAGAGACTTTTAAAGCATTTTTTTCTGCAACCTCTTCTGGGAAAGAGGTGGTTTAAAAAATGCTTTGAAAAGGCTCTACGATCCCAACTGTATTGCCTGATCGTCAGAGAACCTTTTCAAAGTATTTTTTTAACCACCTCTTCCCCGGAAGAGGTTGCAGAAAAAAATGCTTTGAAAGTCTCTCTGACAATCCCAGCTGAGTTGCTTGATCGTCAGAGGCTTTTTTTTTTACTTTTAAAAGCATTTTTCGGCGAAGAAGTTGTAGAAAAAATGCTTTTAAAAGTAAAAAAAAAAAGCCTATGGTGGGGGAGGGCCACAGGGATTTTTGCTACCGGTTCTCTGAACCACCCTCCGCCATCGCTACCAGATCGGGCGATCCGGTCCGAACTGGGAGCATTTCACCCCTGATTAGGTAAGTTCTTTGTTAAAGGGTTAGGTAAATTCAAGTTCTCTCATGGCTATCTGTGAAGCACGTACAAAAGCTGTAATTGATACAAAATTATGCAGCTTTTTTTTTTCCTTTTAAGTCTTGTAAACACGTACTGTGTTCACACTGATGTAGGGGTTTTCAGAACTGAAGTATGTTTTTCTACTTTGATATTTTAAAGAGCTTAGAATGATCTGATGGATGAATCTTGTTATGATCTAACCCAGAGGCAGTATCTGCAGTAATTCCTATTTCCTGAAACCCTTGTTTGCTTTTACCCTGAATTTATTCCTTTTCTGCATGCTTATATTCAGAGGTAGAAAGCCATATATGGCTCTCAGCTGAAAAAAAACAGAACAAAACAATGACCTAAAATTTATTAGAAATTATGTTGAATAAAGCTTATTTTACATTATGCTATTCAGGCAAACTGATTATGCCAATACTTTGGACTATCTAATTGTAGAAGACACATTTATTTCTAAAATTAATTTATTTGCCCACATTTTCTACCAACAGCAAACTTATTGCTCATTCTCCATATTATGCAGGAACTATTGCCAAGAAAAATTATGGGAGCAAGAATTTGTAATACTAAAAACTCTATTTGCTATAGAGTACTTGTACTTTAAAACAGAGCACTTGTACTTTAAAACAGGGGTCCCCAACCTCTGGTCTGCAGTTCAATACCGGGCCACAGCCCATTGGGAACTGGGCCGCACAAGTGGCGGGCATGCATGCAAAACCATCCCCTCTCCCTCCCCCGCCGCCAGTTCACAGAGTCGGAAAGGTTGGGGACTACTGCTTTAAAAGATACAAAAACAAAAACAAAAAAAGAGGAAAAACATCAGATTCAGAACTGAATGTCTGAGACAAATGTTCAAGAATGTTCAAGGTTTGTTTATTTCACTGAGAAAATATGAAATGCCTTTACATTTAAATTTTACCATTATGTCACTATTGGAAAACTCCAAATTGGGAAACAGAAACTGAATCTAGGTATGAAAACCTGTTTCCCTGGCTATTGGAACATTGTTCTGATATATCTGTACTATTAACATTTGTTGAAATAAAGGAGTCATTGGTAAGGAAAGAATGTGGGAGATAAACTAAACTTACTGGTACTGATGGAAGATTAAATACATTATTTCCTTTGTGCACTGCTCTAATCCTGCCAATTCAAAGCAATGATTTCAATTACTTTAAAATTTGAAGTAGAATTCCCCCTCAATGGACAAAGTGAGCATTATGACAGCCACAGAAAACAAAGTATAGTGGTTAAGATTGATTTCTATACTAGTGACAGCTAATCCAGAGAAGGAAAAATCAAAGCAATGTGCTGAACAAGGCCTATGCAGCTATCTGACTCATTAGTTGCAAAGCAGACATAAAAAAATGTTTCTGTCAAAGATATTTCTCCTGAAAAATGAATATTAATAATCGCTTTTCAAATCAAACTCTCATATTTACATTTCAAATGCATATGCCTATAATTTTTCCTTCCACCAAATAACAAAGACCTTGTTTTTGTGGCATTATACTTAAAAAGGGCGGAAGAGGATGAGGGGAAAAATCTTTACTTCTTTTCAGAGAAGCGCTACTGAACAAGAGGCTCTGACAATTTTCCTTCTGCAGAAAGGAAAGGAGAGGTCTAGGCTCCCACCTTTCTCCTCACAATGGGCAAATATTTTAAGTAACAACAGGAAATTGGGGAAAAAAACGCATGTCACTGAATGTATTCTTGACTTCTTCCTGTTGTGAATATTTAATTAATAAAACCTTAAGACTTCATCTTGGCATGTTATGCACACTACAGTGTGTGGAGGTTAAAGTCAGTTTCAAACTATTCCCTGCTGTCTTCCGCTGAACTCATTTCAAGAGTGTTTATTTTTATAGTTTGCATCTGTTTGCCTTTTGGGTTTTCAGCTCTTGGCAGATATTTCTGTGACTTTTCCCACTGGACATAGTTGCTACAGCTGGATGGTTTGCAAACAATATTTCCCAGGCTTAAGACTAGTGGAGCTGCATGCAATCGTGACAGCTACTTTAAGGGCACATCTGAACTAGTTACTTGCTATGGGTCAAACTCTAATGCATAGCTGATCAGTGTCAGTCACCATGACAAATACAAAACCAGCCTTTGTAAAGGTTCAAAATAAAAAAAAAAATCTGTAAAAAGAAATGTTTTTTTTCCATCTTTAGTTCTGTACTAAATAGTTATGACTCAAAATGCGCTCAAAATTTCCAAGTTTCCATACTTTTGGATCTTTGCTGGAAAATTAACAATTTAAATCAGGTGACATGAAAACAATTAAACCTCTACACCCTTAGTAATCAGGCAGTGGAGATAAAAATGATGTTCATGAACATGTTATTTTACAACACAGTGTGATGTTTTATACTTCCAGGAAGTATATAATTTGGGGAAATAGCTTACTTTTTATCAATATTACTGTTGTTGTGATACAGGTGAGGTAGCCCTAAATTAGGAAATGTCTACTCTATTCTTCCTTTCACTCTACCTGTTATATTGCCTTTCATTCCTAAACAAATCCTCTTCCCTCTGTGGTCAATTGTTTCATCATATACAGATAGCTAATCAAAATTAACACCTACAGGTGATAACCTAATAAAACCATTAGCTGGATTGACCCAGGAATGCCAGTCTCAAACCTCCTGTTTAATACAGTACGATTATAGGTAGCTCTCGACTTATAACAGTTCATTTAGTGACTGGTTTAGTTCAAAATTACAATGGTACTGAAAAAAACTGATTTATGACCGTTTTTCACACATATGATCTTTGTAGCATCCCCATGATCAGGTGATCAAAATTCAGACGCTTGACAACTGACTCATACTTAAAGACCCTTGCTGTATCCCAGGGTTATGTGATCAACTTTTGCAACCTTCTGACAAACAAAATCAATGGGGAACCCAGATTCACTTGACAACCATGTTACTAACTCATCAACTGCAATGATTCATTTAACAACTGTCACAACAAATGCCTCATTTAACAACAGAAATGTTGGGCTCAATTGTGGTTGTAAGTGGAAGACTACTTGTATTACAGCATTCTCTTATGCAAGAAACCTACTTTCTTTGCAAGGCCTAACAAACCTAGGCTTCTATCCTCTAATCATCATAGAGAACTGTAATAATAACTACTTAGTGACACACCATGCTGTTTTCCCTCCCCCATTTCAATATTTAATTATCTTTCAATTCGTACTTTTCTATGGGTTAATTTTGGATATTTTTAACACATATTTTGGAACATTATAGATAATGAAGTTTATCCCAGGCACAATATTCCTAACTGAAAACTAAAACACATCTTGGAGCATACTGAAAAGAATGAAAATCTTATTAAAAGTAAGAAAAGGGAAAAAAGGATCGTATTACCAATATAATTTTAGACATAATTCATGCACTGTAATGTATTTTGGGAAAACCTAAAATATTGGAGATAAACTGTAATAATCAATTCCAACTATCAAGCCCGCTTGTGTCTATAACCTTCTGATATAAAGGAAAAATCATGCCAGAATCAAAGTTCATAAAGATCCTGTAGAAACCCATTCTATCCTCCTCCTCCATCTATATGCTACAGCAATGTAGAAATAAATCTTCAATCAATTATTCTGTAATTTAAATAAATAAAATAAATAACTTTATTGTCATTGTACGTGTATACACAGTATACCCATACAACGAAATTCACTTAACACCCAAAGACCAGGTCCAACACACATAATAATCCCCAAACACACTCCCACCCACCACAATTCTCAAACAGCGAGATTCGAAAATGTCGTCGAGGGCTGGTAGCTGGAGTCTGATGATATTCTGGGCAGTTTTAATGGTTCTCTGTAGAGATTTTTTGTCCGCTACATAGCTGCTCCCATACCATGCAAGAATGCTGAATGTCAGGACACTCTCAATGGTGCTGCGATAGTAGGACAGAATGCCGAGATAGACTTATTTGGGTCATTTGCTTTGCACATAGCTATCATCCTCATAACATTTCTCAAATAACAACCTCAATAATTTCCTTTGTCTTGTCAATAATACATATCACCAAATTAGTAGTATGCTGGATGAAAATTCTGGCAATTTTTAAGATCAATGAATTTAAGGACACCAGATTCAGGAAGGCTTCCACTCAGTAGGGTGCAATTAAATTCACCAATCAATGATTTATTCCTGTCAAAATAATTATCATTTGAATATATGTAAAACAGAAAGAATAGTCTCTTGGCTTTTTCCCCTTTTCTTTGATGATGATTAATAGTTATACTTTCTATTTGTTCTAGCCCATGGAGCATACTATGTCTTGAATTCTATAATTCATAAATTGAATATAAATATTGGATTTGATTTTTATTTAGGGTAGTTCACGAAGTGCTCTTCTTCTAGCACAGCAGGACATCTTTTAAAAAGTGCATAACGCTACTTGCCCAAAGGCATTAGAGTCTTGAATTGTCCTAAACTTATTCAAAAAGATCACAAGGGAAAACTTGTGTTGCTCTTCAGCTTAAAAGTACAAAGAACACTATGAGTCAGCAAAGGCCAATGAAAAGTCATGATGAGTATATAATAATCTGTGTGCTATTTCTGAAACTCAAAAAGTTCTTGTAAAGCGAATATTGAAATCACCATTGTCTTTCTGTGCTCAAACTTCAGATGAGATAAAATGGTCTCATAATTAATTATCAGTTCTAAGGAGGTGCCAGCTGATGGGACTGAAATTCCCTATGAGCACTTCTCATTCCATATTCAAAGAATATGTCAAAGAATTAGCAAAGAGAATTCTTTTATTTTATGTTATTCATAATTTTTCAAGGAACTGATCCAAGGCCTAAAATATAAATCAAATACAGGTAGTCCTCAACTTATGATCACAATTGAGCTCAAAATTTATGTTGCTAAGTTAGAATTTGTTAAGTGAGTTTTGTCCCATTTTACAACTTTTCTTGCCCCATTTGTTAACTGAATCAGTACAGTAGTTAAATTAGTAACACCGTTGTTAAGTGAATCTGGTTTCCCCATTGACTTTGCTTGTCAGAAGTTTGCAAAAGGTGTTCACATGATCCCGTCATAAATGTGAGTCAGCTGTCAAGCATCAGAATTTAAATCACTTGACCATAGGGATGCTACAATGGTCATAAGTATGAAAAATGGTAATAAGTCACTTTTTTGAGTGCCGTTGTAACTTCTTCAATCAGTCACTAAATGAGCTGTTGTAAGTCAAAGACTATCTGTATAACAATGCAAAAATATTCTCCAATATTTGTTTGTTACAGTATCAGATGTACAAATACATTCTTTCTGCTTCCTGGCGACTTATCAGATGGCTTTAAGCCAGAATTCATGTATCATCCTTATCATACAAAAAAAAAAGAGAATAATGCTATTGCCTATTTCATACGTAAGAGTGAACATTTTTTTTCATCCCAATCCAATAAAGCACCATCATTCCAATTTTTTTCTTCACCACCCATTAGTGCAGCCCTAACTATTGTTTGGAATTGTCTTTTAAAATACAGGTAGTCGTCTTTTAGCAATCCTCGTTAGTGATCAATTCATTCAATTACGATGGTGATAAAAAATTAACTTTACAACCAATCCTTATATTTATGACCTTCCCAGGTCTGTTAAGCAAAGGAAAAGAAAGCTGAAGTAAGATCATAAGCACAATTACAATTTTACTTAGTTACTGTTTTGCTGAGCAAACAAGTTGCCAGACCCATTTGTGGTCGCTAAATGAAGACTACTTATAATGCACAATCCTCTGAAGGAAAGGCAATAAAACTTCACCAGGTGCAGCTCTAGATATCTACAACATCTTCACATAATGAAATCCTCAATGACAACTGGCATTCAAATTAGGCTGTTGATCATTTTACTGACTATGTGGCACAACTAAATGAATAATGGTATTCATTGCTCAATTAAAACTGAAATTCAAATTTTTAAATTCAAAACTGTTCCACCATGTTTACTAGAACTTATTTATTATTCCTAGTTAAGGCTGTACTAGAGTCACAGACCAAACAATCATGAATTTTAAATCAAAACCAACAAACCCTTTGCATGTACTTTGTAAATCAACTCTGCTTAACAAATAGAATGTATATCTCTATAATGTATAATCTAAAAATCAATTTTTGAAACAAAGCTAGTACAATGTATGAAACATTTAAAAATAGTGAAAAAGAAAAGGTGTAGAGATTTAACCATGGTCTAACTGTAAATGTTTCAGTATTACTGAAGTCCATCTTGAGGTGGAAGCTCTAGAAAGCTGTATTGTGAAACCCACAGGAAGTGGCAAGAGAGAAAGCCCATCTAAAAAGATCTGGAAATTATTCAACTGTATCCAATTACATCTGCTGCTATAATAAATGTAGTCAATCTTTAAAGTAGTATAGGATTCTTTAGCTGCAATGCTATGCGGTTAGATTTCAGCAATATTCTTCTCAAACATAGTTTTCAAATCTTTTGGTAAAATGGACCAAAATGGCTGTTCTTTGGAACTTGTTGACAATTCCATATACAAAACAGTCAGAAGCAGAAAAAGCAAATATCTAAGTGGACGCAAAAGAAAAACAGGTTAGCTAAAATTTTGCTGAGTTGAGCTTGTACAGAAGCTGAATGCACACCCTTTGGAAGTTCATATAGGCAGGATTAATAAAGCAGAGAATTCAAATACAATTACCACACACCTTGAAACTTCAATCTATTAAACTAACTTTTTCTAACATTTGCTTATGTGTTTAAATTTGTTATGAGAAAATCCAATTGAAAACTATATACCTGAAAAAATTTAAAACCAGAGCACAGCAATGGTATACCATACTTATATTTCATTTTGCCCTATATAATTTTTCAATTAATGAAAGGAGAACTGTAGTACACGACAGATGAATAATCACTTTGAAGAACTCCACTTGATTCATACAGCAAGGCAAAGCTATAATCTGCTACTTCATTTATTCTGCATAATGCATCACAACATTTTGAATTTATATGATTGTAAGCCGCTCAGTGTTACCCTGTGGTAAGATCGTCAGCCAATAAATTTTATAAATAAATAAATAAAATTTTGAAATGATAGCTACTTACTGAAGATTCACTGTCTCTGACAAGGAAGTCGCCTTCTGATCCCCTTTCATTCAGAGCACATTCTGCCTGATGTCGAGTAACGTTCCCATAATACCATTCTTTTCCTGCAAACCGTCCTGTAGAAGAGGGCCCTGTGTAGCTTATCTGAGGAGGGTGGGAAGCATTAATGGTAGGACCATCACTTAAGATTACTACATAGTTTTTGGGAACAAGACCAATTTGCCCGCGAGAATTTTTACATTTCCACCATTCTGGGTCATTTTCTGGTTTCTCTATCACTTCCATAGTTTCACCTTTTTCAAAATTGAGCTCTTCTTCAGTGACAGAACTGAATGGATACAATGTCTGGACAATGTGAAGTATTTTCATGGCTTGGCCATTACTCATGGATGCCCCTTTTCTCAAACTTAGAAAACTTGGTGAATCAGCAGTCGCTTCCTCAACTTCTTCAACTACATAGTTTGAAGGAAACCAGCCAATATGTCCGTTGTAGCTCCCTCTCCACCAGCCATCGCTGCATTTTTCCATAACAATCACTCGAGATCCTTTAACAAGAGATAGTTCATCCTCCCTCTCGGCCACGTAGGCAAACTTCACATAGGCAGGGATGTTCAGATCATAAATCCTATCAGCACTGCTACCATTTGATGGGTATTCTGCATCAGTACTAGGAGTTGGAGAGGCGTCTCTAGCACTTGTCTTCCGTTTGGTTTTACCCAAACCTGTCAAAAATAAAACAAAAACATTTTAAACACATATTAAGAATATGTTCATCTGATTCAGAATGGGAAAATATCTCAATCTGAGGGTCAAGGAAAAGAACTAAGACACTGAAGAACAAAGTATGCCAATAGAAAAATAGTTCAACATTTTTACTTTTTAAGAAAGTCTTTTTATCCTAGAAAAGTAACTGCTAAGTGAAGCTTTGATGTGACCTTTAAGGGCATTTTTTTCTAAAACCACTAGAGATTTAATAGACACAAAATACTGTGGGCAAATAATAAAGGAAATACTATTTTTATAACCAGCCACACTTCAGACTGCATTGTGTGAATAAAATCTCTTAAAATGATATCAGCCAGTCTTTACATGTAGTTGTAGCAAATATAAAAACAGCAACAACTAATTAACCAAATGTAAGCTCAATGATATGCAAAATCCACTATTCAGTCCATTATAATGCAACAACAAAAAACCTTCTTCAGAATGGTGTGCACACACTACAATTATTTTTGCATATTTTTGGTGGAATTTTGATGGTAAAATTATGTAGGTAGACTTCGACTTATGACCATACTTGACCATATGTTGGTCAAGCAACACATTATGTTGCTTAGCTAAAAATTTGTTAAGTGAGGTTTGCTCCATTTTGACTTTTCTTGCCACATTTGTTAAATGAATCATTGCAGTTGTTAAATTAATAACACCGTTAAGTGAATCTGGCATCCCCATTGGCGTTGTTGGTCAGAAGGTAGTAAAAGGTCATAAAAAAAACATGACCCCAGGACACTGCAACTGTCATAAATATGAGTCAGTTGTCAAGCATTCAAATGTAAATCATGTAACCATGGAAACGTTGCAACAGTCATAAGTGTGAAAAATGATAATATAGTAAGTCACTTTTTTCAGTGCTGTTGTATCTTTGAACAGTCATTAAATGCACTGTTGTAAGTCAAGGACTACCTTAGTTGTACAGTTCCCAATATCTTTTTCAGAAGATCAATTTTGACAAAAATATTGAACTTGTTCAACCTGGCAATGTGTAAACAAGCCATGAGAACTACAGAATGGGCAACTTTTTAAAAATAATTACTACTATGATTAAATGATCTGTTGCAGGAACAGGAATACAATTTGTATCATTTATGTTAATTATGTCCCATTTATATAAAGATTTAATATGATTATTTAGCACATCAAAGAAATCCTTACTTCTCAATCCTACAACACTGCTCATTTCAAGGTCAAAACCAGGCATTTCAATCATTTCAGAAGTATTTCAATCTCTGAACAGCCTGGTTTAAGGAAGTCCAACCCATTGTAACTTTGAGTATTAGCAATTAACAAGAGTATTAGGTATGTCTGCCATCTTGAGTTGACATATATATATATATATATATATATGTTTTCTCAGGTTTTCGCGGGTGTTTGTATGTAGGTCTTTGGTTATTCGGGTCTTCTCCCACGTAAAATTGGAAGTGTCTTGGCGACGTTTCGACGAAGTCTCATTCGTCATCTTCAGGCTGGTGTTCTCGGCTTCGTGCTTCCAGGAGCACGAAGCCGAGAACACCAGCCTGAAGATGACGAATGAGACTTCGTCGAAACGTCACCAAGACACTTCCAATTTTACGTGGGAGAAGACCCGAATAACCAAAGACATATATATATATATATATATATATATATATATATATATATATATATATATATATATATATATATATATATATATATATATATATATATATATATATATATATATATATATACACACACACACACACATATATATACATATATATATATATATATATATATATATATATATATATATATATATATATATATATATATATATATATATAGTTGCTTTGCAGTGAGATGGATGGCTAAATAAATAAATAAATAAACACAAAAATAAATAAATGTGTCACCTCTCTGAAATTAACACATGCTGTTTTAACTATAATGATCAGTTGTTTGAATCTCAACTTTATATTTTTACCTTCAACTTTAAGAGAACACATAGGATAATCTGTCTAGCATAAAAGAAGTAAGTAATTTGTTTATGCAAGGCAACTCACAAAATGTTCAAGAAAAATACATACACATATACATTTATAACACTGCAGTACTGATGTCTTTTTTAAAAACAAATCCTTCCTTAAACAGTGTGCCCTCACATATCTATTTGATTCAATTATGTTATTTCTTAATTACACATCAAAATGCCAAATGCTCATTTACAGTGCATAACAGGTAGTTCTTTGTTTAATAACTACTCATACAGTGACGGCTCAAATTTAGATGGTGCTAAATGAGCAGTTCTTACAACTGGTCCTTGGGTTTACAAGAGTCACAGCATCCCTATAATCACGCGATTGCCATTTGCAATCTGTGTTGCTGGCTTCCTATAAGAAAGGTCAGTGGGGAAGCTGGCACGAAATCACAAATGGGGACAACATGACATCCTCACTTAATAACCTGCAATGATTTGCTTAACCACTGCAACTAGAAGTGGCAGGATTTCTGGTGTGACGTTGCATTCTATGACAGTGTTGCTTAGTGTTGGCATTCCATTTCCAATTACCGTTGTTAATTGAGGACTACTTGTTCTGACATCATTTTCCTAAATTTCACCAAGAGAAGCCTGTGAGACAAAATGGAAGTTGTTGCAACAAAAGGAAAAATATGATTGTACTGATATGATTGCAAAATTCAGGAATCACCCCCCCCCTTAGTAAGGAATAATTTAATGATTTCCAATATGATATATTCTAAATTTTCCAGTTTTCTGTACTTAATATTCAATGGAATACTTTCCTAGCATAGCTATTATACACAGTGATACAATTACAGGAAAACAGTACTTCTACTCTTTCCAAAATAGAAAGCTCCAGGACAAACTGACTGTAACTGGGCTATCCTGAAAAGTTCCACTCTGTCTCTAAATAATAGTTGTGCATCTATGTAGTGAATACAAAAACTAGAGATATTAACTCTAAATATTTTACTACTGAGAAATTGCAAAAACACAAGTCTAAGGTTCAGGACATGTTAGTTCCTTATTCTTCCTTAAATCATTTTCCATCTGCGTGGAAGATGAGATTTCCAAATACTTAGAAAACACTTATCTGGCATCAATAATCTAGTGCAATTAAAAATAGAAGTAAATCTTAAATAACAGCTAATCCATAGGATGTATGCGAACATGGGCTACATTTCTTATTTATTCAAAAGAATAAAAATGTTTAATCAGATTAGGAACAGGTAAATGCAGCAAGACAATGGTATCTGAAATAAGCCAGGATTCAAGAGTCAGATGCCCTGCTTAAACCCCCAAACCCCCTCTACTATGAACCTCCTCTCTGAGGGGATGACTGAGCCAAAAATAGAAATGTAATCTATTGCAATTTACATGAAGAACATTAGAGTAAATCTGAACTTTTCATTCATTGTATTTTGATCATATCTATTGCTGTGATTTATGGGCTATTTTCTAATTACTAAGTGTGTAGCAAAATAATGTAAAAAGCCAGACTTCACTAAGCTTTTGCATGTGTTTGCCATCTATATAGATCTATCTTGTACTTCATTTTACTTCTTTGGGTCACCTCTAGGTTACAGAGTTTTTTCAAAGGATATCAAACTTTGAGCAGGTGTGCATGAGAAAATGCAAAAATTCAGTATCCTGAATTGTTTTTTAAAAGCTTTAAAGCTGCTGGCAGGGGAATTCTAGGGAAGTCCACATACATTAAAGTTGCCAAGGTTGAGAAACCTTGCTTTAAAGGGGTGGGGTGGGATGCGGGGAAACCCTCTGTTACATTGAAGATCAAGTTTCTAATTTTGGCTACTTTGTGATCCAGTTTTGTCAGTTTATGCCAAAGTAGGAGTGAAGCAAGATTTGCCTTAATTGGTTTCTTTTAATAATTGCATTTAGCAGAGCGTGTCCTTTTTCGGTAATAAGGCTAACTGTAGATACTCTAACCAGAAAACCTTTGCCTGGCATCTTCTTTCTTTTAATCTATTTATGTACTAACATGCTTAAGTTTGAATGCTGCTCTTCTCCAAATGGTTCTGAGTAACTTGCATCAAACAAAATAAATATTAAAAAAAAATCATGCCACTAAGCTCTTTGAATGCTCGGTGAGGAAGAAGCAGGTCAGATATCATGGGAAGCTGGCTCACAGGTAGGCAACACTGAGAAAAATTCAGCAATGAAGTGTCTGTAATTGCAATAATTTAGTAGAAGGAACCCTTAGCAAGTCCTAACTCCTAGTGAATGTATAAACTCAGGTCAGAGCAGGTGGTCTCAAATATATTCATGTGTAGAGTGTAATGTAGATGACCTTGGCAAAAATCCTACATAGGTAAAAAATACTAAACATTTCTTAAGTCTTGGGAAGGGAGGTAATATTTGGAAGCAGCTGAGGCAAATGAGCCCCTGATTCATTGGATTATAAGCAGGAGTTGTAAAGCACGATCAAACTATAATTATTATAGTCAGTCTAAATAAAGTACAATTGTAGAGTTGCTTTTCTAATCTGGTCCACCCAGTGTGGCTGACACCATGTGACAAGTTACATTTTTAATTGTGCCTGGCAGTCAATTAAGCACCCACAGTGGTGGTTTACATGGGCAAATCTAGGTATACCCATAATACATTGCACCAACTGGGTGATCTTCAAGGCCAGCCCCAGATAAAGCAAATTATAGCAGTTCAGCCATGAGATGACAAAAGTGTACTGCCACAGCTGGTGTAACTGCACAAAACTCTTTCTATCCATTGCCTCTATTTGCTGTTCAAGTACAGCCATGAATCTAGGAGGGTCTAAATTATGAGTCAGCTTCGTTTCAGGCAACACAACTTTCCTTGTTCATACTTAAAAATAAAATTGATTTTAGATTTAGGTGGCCTTCGAATCCACAGCCACAGAGAATGTTTCTCTCACTAACATTCAGTATGACTTTATTTTTCCTCATTAATCTTTGAGTATTGGGGCACTACACCTCCTATTCAGTTACGAGTTATACTGATGACCTCACACACTGCCTACAGATGATATGACACAGTGGCTTGGGATAGATGTTAAACAGCGGGGGGGGGGGGATGGGACAGATCTCTGTATCAGACAAATCTAAGGCTTAACCACTCCCTCCTACCACAACTGAATAAAACCAGATACTAGAAAAGGGGAACCATCGAAACATGGTACATTGCTCCCAGCAGGCCAAGATGAATACCATGGTACTGAAGTCTGGCAAGGCATGAAGTAAGACTAGAAGTAACTTTCTATCCTGATCTTGTCAAAGATTGTCTAACATATGTGGTTTCTAGCCATACTCTTATCTGAATCTTGACTGACAGAGATCCAGATACTCCGTTTCACTTAGATTTCCTGTAGCGGTCTGCTGATCATATTCTCAACAATATTTCCTTAAAAAGAGCTATAGCTTTTTAAAACAACAATTTTAGTGACATCTGCTTGAGCAAGGGTGTACACTGACGGCCTCTTTCAAAGTGGCTGGTTCAATGACAGATTTACTTCCCTCAGCTTTTAAAAATGTATTGTGTATTTTTTTCCCTACTGCTCAACTGAATCTGCATTATGCTGATACTTTTAATGCTACAATTTTTAATATTAGGTTTTAATTGTTCATTTTACTAATGTGTACATGTGATACAGCTACAAACAAAACTATTAAATCTTATATAAAAATTGTAGATATCTACATAGGAACAGCATGGGACTTTTCAACAGCATTGGAAATTATAGTCAAAAGCTCTGCTTTTTACATTACAATGTATAAAGTCTGGTTTGGCTCCCTTTGTTTGAGGATTAAGACCATGCGTCTATACACATATACGGAATTAAGCTTATTCTCTGTAATTATAGAAAGGATTACAAGAGAATGTAGTTGCTAAGCAAAACAGCATTTTTGTACCTTTAGAAAAAAAAGTTAATGTTTCTATTATTTCACAAAAGCTTTAAATGAAGCCCTCAGACAACTCCCTACATTGACATCAAATAATATTATTTCAATGTGATAAAAGGGAGAATGTATTAAATAACATGCCAGGAAAGTAAACATATGAATGATGTTTAATTTTAAACCCATGACCTGTTGGACTATCATTTCAAAGATTATTTCCTTACCTAAACAGAAGGACCCCAAAAAGGCAAAAATTCAGTGGAATCGGAAGCAACTGCAAATGACCATGAAAGCACTGAAATGCCACAACTTTGCCAGATTTCAAACCTGCAGGAGCCATGGGTCCTGGATTTTGAATGCATGCTGCAAGTTAATCCATTTGTGGTATGTTCATTCAAAAACTCTTGCCCTATGATGCACTGTTTTGCTAATTAAAAGTTACAGTCAAACAAACACAAAAGTTTCAGCAATATATAGATTTAAATACATGGCAACAGTTTTTTTGTCCTGACAGCTTTCACTAGTTTTTAGAAGACGGCCTCCAAAAAAAGCCCTGGTATACTTTGCTTAGCCTAATCCAGTGGAGAAAAAGTTTGATTAAAGATGCCAATGTACTCGTAATGTAATATATTGCTGAAAGGGTAAATAATTGAAATCGATTATCCAAAGGCATGACAGTACCAGTCAACGTCTAGCTAAAGCTTTTTATATTTTAGGAAAGAAAATGAAGATGCAGATGTTTTCAGTTTGATGTGCTTGATAGCACAATATTGTAATGATGAGCAGATTTGTTGAAATCTGAGAACAAAATAAAAACACTTCCCAGATATACATATACACACGTCCAAAGTTTGTATATTACTTTCAGAACTAAAATTAAACAGGAAATGAAATGATGCTGTTTAAGAGAAAACCGTTTTCATACCATTAGTCTCAGTTGGCAGAGTAGTGTGTGGGGGGGGGGGTGGAGAGGGAGAAGGAATAAAACAAGATTTCATGGAGAAAATCAACAGCTGCTTAGAAAGTCTTGACAGCTATGTTAGTGGATGGTGGATAGAATTGCTTTAAATCAGGCATCTATCTTCCAAAAATATCATTGTTCTGAAAGATGAAAAGGATGTCTTGATTATTGCTATATGTTCCTTAAGAGTTTTAATACATAAAGTCCAGTGGAAGAGAAAGAATCTATCAAGCTGAAAAAAGTAAAAGCAGAAACCCGAACAATATTGCTATTCATATAAATCACATCATTTTATGATGAAATAATGTTTTCATTGACATTTTAATTATTTATACATTTCTATAGCACCAAGTTAAAAGTCTCTGGGCTTCCTACAAAAATGCCATATGACACCTATAATGTTATGCTTGACACACAACCAGCTTGACACGTAACCAGCTCAGTCACTCTCTCAGACCTAGAAAGAAGGAACTAACAAATTCCTTCCAAAAATAGGTATTATTTCATAAAAATATTTAGTTTCAAAAACTTTTAAAAATTAAAATACACTATTTTTTATATTAGCCACATTAGGTTTTCACAAATGTCATTATTCATTTTAATTGAACACTGAACATTTTACCTATCTACGGTATATATATTTACATTTAGGAATCATTTTTAAAATGTATATTTACTAAATCTGAATAAACATGTATATTATTTTTAAAAATTATGTGTTTCTTCTCCCCAATGTGGGATCCAAGACTGCCCCAAACATAAATAACCCATTATAAATAGCACACAATCTGATTTCCTCTAGTCAGTCTAGACTACATTTGCTACAATTACTTAAATTTGCCAGTCTGACTGTGACTGGAGATTACAGTTCAAAACCTGTTAAAAGCAGCATGTAGCTTTAGCAAGCCTTAAGAAATTGCTACAGTTCAAATCCTGCAAAGAGCTGACCAATTTTTTTTAAAGGAGAGATTTGCACAACCAAAAACTCTTCCAACATTTGTAGACCTAAGGACAATTGGCCTATTACATCAGAACCAATGTATGGCTAAATGGAAATCCCAAAAAGTACCTAAATGCTCCAACTGTACCGTTTCTGGTTAAAACAGAATATGGGTATTAGCAGACAGCTCGGAATCAACCACGTCAATATTATGAGGACACGATCCAGAATACTGATCCTAACTGAGGAGATGCTCCAAAAACTGCTATAGGAGGATACATTCTTATATGAATCTTATTCCCTTAGCAGCTCTCAGAGGAAAAAGGTGCAATTGGGTGGGAGAGGGAAAATTTGTACATGTGTGAAATTTCAGGTTATCCTTGATTCTAGGAGGCTGCCAGGACAAATCTCTGCTTCTCCGTCGTCTTAGCAATATCACAAAAGTGGGTTGCATCTTCCTACTTCCTTCTTGGGCTGAGAGAAAGAACGACAGGCCCAAAATCAGATTTTGGACAAAGGCAGGACTAGAACTCATGATCTCCTGGTTTTTAGCCCAATGCCTAATCACTACACCAAACTGGCATATTTATTACTACTTAATATAGTACTAACGACTAATATTACTATATAAATAGTGCTAAAATGAAAACTGCTAAAAATAATTTCCCTAATTTTTGATCAATAGCTGCAGGGCCATCAACTCAGCCCAACAAAATTAGTTTCTAATACTCTTCTTGTACCTCTTCCAGGCCCAGTCATTTGATGCTGAATACTTAATTTCTTGTCATTTTATGATTCTAATTAGAGCATTTCCACTATCCCCACAATGACCCTGTTTTGTTTTGTTGTTTTTGCTGTCTATTATATTATTTTAATCTGGGCTGTCTATTGAATTCAATGTTTTGAGCTATTTCCATTTTTTCTATTTCTGTATGCTGCCCAGAGCCCATTGAAGTAGGAAGGCCAATACACAATACATTTAAATATTCATTCATACAAATGAATGAATAATATAAGTGTTTTTGGTTGCTTTATTAAGGTCATTTCTAGAAGTATGGTAACCCCCAGTGAAACAGGACGTATTTGACATTTGCACTTACACAATACAATTGTATTTAAATATTTGGAGGTCTAAAATTTCAAGTGAAACAATTCTATTACAGTGGCATGCAGACATTGTTCCAATGTCATTTAACTTTAAAAATGATTTGATATGCCGTCATTGTCAGGCTTTTCTATTTCATTTCATTTCGTTTTGTTTTAGGGAGGGAGTAGAAAATGTAAGAATTTATTCACACCAGTACATATACGTATGATTTTCAGCTTAATGTATGAATAAGCTCCACTAAAAGATACTAGAGTCATGTAAAAGGACAAGCACTTTTAGCCTCCTTCAGCCACTTAAGACAGTGCAGCCAGTTAGAAATAAAAATTGTATTTGCAAATCATTGTTGGATATATCAGTTACTGGTACAATTTGCATGTGATGCTATCAAACCATGGCTTTTATTTTAAGGATCTGCATGGTATGTGCACCTATGCTAAGAAAGAAACCATGATTAATTTTGGCAACAAATGACACTGTAACTGAAGCTGCAATTTGGTGCTGGTTTACAAATCTTACTTTATTTAAACTACTATATGATCATCATGTCTGAATCTAGAATCTTAGCCTTACTGCTGATATTGTTTGTGTCCTGTCAATTTTTCTGAATTCCAAAAAGAAAAAAATAGAAAAGAAATAGAAAAGCCAGGAATCTGCTGAATAAGTCTGATTACTTGGTTGACTGCAAGACTGATCCCATTAGATCAAATTATAGCTCAAAGCTTTAATGTTATGTTAGTCAACCATTGAGTTCAACATCAATATCCAGTGATGGTTTACACCTGGCAAGTCAGCTGAGTTAAAAAAGAATTCTACACAATTTCCACTTCCAATTCCATGTATCTGAAATGAATCTAAGAATGAAAGTGAAACTGATGTAAAAAATATTAGGGCTACAGCACAATCTCTCAAGTGAGACTGTAGCCCACTTCTTCAACTTAAAGAAGGTCCAGAAGTACTAAGACTTCAATTTCCCAAGACATAGACTGTGCTAATTGTTTTAATCTGCAATAGTCATATTAATTCCAGATACAAATATATGTAAACCAAAGCCTTCAGGAAAATAATTAAAAATGTTAGGGCAGATTTCAGAGAAATAACAAAATGAAGACAAAGCCAGTGTCTAAACAAATGTTTCGTTTCCTTTTGGTGGTGAAATGAGGAGGGGCAAAATGTAAAGCATTGATACAGCTAACAAGCTGTATTGCCTCACAAAAGGAAATAGCTGACAGTTTCTATCAAGCTTTTAAAATAAACAGGAAGTTAAGTGGAAAAGGAAAAAGTAAGCCACACTCAATACTCATATAATGTCTTTCACATCAAACAAATGGAAAACTGCAAGAAAAGAGCAAGGCCGTTTATGCTAGTGACATTGGTAACATCAGGCATTAAAATAATTATGAAGCTATATTAGTTCAAATATACAAAAAAAGCTATTCTTTTTTTTAAAGCAAAGATTTTACAGCAAAGTTCAGTAACAAAATCTGATAATAACTTTCATGTATAACTTATGTCTATTCTTTGGTAAAATCTTGGCCAGCAGGTTTTGCCAAAGCACTTCTGCAGGAAAAAAAAGATTTCTTTTATTTGCAATTTACAGAAGCAACTGTCATTTTTGCCCTCATGATTTCAAAATTGGCACCATACTTAATAGTTGTTAATTGAAAGCTGAACCTAGAGATAATTTTCGGTATTCTAACTCAAGTGCAAAAAATAAAATACTGGCCACTTCATGAATACTCTAGTCTAGACTATGTCTAGATTTTTTTGTTTTCACAATTCAGAAGCTCCAAAAACTAAGTTTTCTAATCTGATATCTCAAGTATCAAGGAAAATTCTGGTCCCAAATTATATAAAAAAAATTAAAAAGTTAATTTAAAAGTTATGAGCACAATTCAGTGGCAACCCTCACACCAATATGAAACTATGGCTTTTAATTAATTTGTTGTTATATATTTAAATCAGTTTTTTAATGATAAACTACAATCTATGTTCAGCATGATGTGAATAAGCTTTGAATGATTTACAAATACCAGGTTAAAGAAAAGCATGGGAATTTCAGTCCTATAACATGATAATTCACATTCTCTTTAGCAAAGGCATAATATTATTGATAATTAGTAACAAAATAATCAGGAAAAAGGGGGCTTAATGTTCATGTTTAACTTTGAAACCCTTTAAAATGGACAAGGTATAAAATCGATAAAATATTAATCATAATGTTTGAGATCTTACTGGCAGTCCTAAAACACTGAGTTATCTATGTATCCTAAAACCTTGAATCTGCAGGATACTTTAAACAAACTATGAACAAATCTTTGGTTTAATGCAAATTCACACTTGTCTGTACATCTACAGTTACCTTTTCACCAGATTCCAATAATTTGTTGATGAGCATTTTGGAACAATCAATGTTTCTATTCCATGGCTAGGCCATTATTATAGACAAAACTAAATTGATTCACTGTTGCAAGTGATAAAGAAAAATTGATATCTACCTTTGTCTTCACAGAATGATTACAAACTGTTACCACAGAACAATAACAGAAGGCCACTGAGCCAACAGATCTTACTGGGAAGAAGGAGACAAATCACTATAGAGATAGTTTTAACACCGAGCTTCAGATGACCACAATCCTTACTGATTTAACTCTACATAAGACTAATAGTAGCTATAATCTCCCAATTATTTCTGTTCACATCATCAGAACTGACTTAGTGGACATGCTCGACGTCCTGTCTATTAAACATGTCAACTTATGATGTTGTGCCTTTTTCTGCTCCTGTGCTGACCACCTGAAATAACATCTCCCCCCAGAAATCCAGATAGCCTCAAACATGGTGATCTTTCTCAAGATTTAAAGACATAATTGCTCCACACAGCATTTGGGCCAGGATATTAAGCAAACTCCATTGATTGTTTTTTTTCGTTGTTTTTACTAATTGTGAATTCTGAATGTATTAGATGTTAAGAAGGTTTTCTGTTGATAGCCTTGGCTGTTTATTTTAAACAACTGGGTTGTGGTTTTTAATTTTCTGTTTGCCACCTAGAATCACAGTAGTGGGATGATTGGCCATATTGATTGCTTAGGTATAAGAGTTAGCCTGTGGTAAGACGGGTGGCCATAAATTTGATAAAAGAAAAGAGAGAAGGAGAGAGGGAGGGAGAGAGGGGGGAGAAAGAAAGAAAGAAAGAAAGAAAGAAAGAAAGAAAGAAAGAAAGAAAGAAAGAAAGAAAGAAAGAAAGAAGAAAGAAAGAAAAAGAAAGAAAGAAAGAAAGAAAGAAAGAAATAGTTAAGTGTAGTACAGAGTTTTAGGATGATTCCCCAAGAAGATATTGCCCTATGAGGCCCAACTAGCCTTCTCCAGGGCCAAATTTGAAGCATTAAAGCTGGATGAGAGCTAATAAATTAGGCTGTTTATAGTAGACTATATAGGCCTTTAGTAAAATGAGGCTCTGGAAAGTCAGAAACTAATGCTTGTTGAGTTTCTACTCTGTGGTATGACTTAATTATTCTTAAAACAATTACTCTTGTCATTCGTCTGTCTCTGTTATTTCATTCTATCAATAAGAGCCAATTATGTGAAGTAGGAGACATGAAAACAAAGAAAAATGATGTCAGAAAACAGCATGAGTTATGCTAGATGGAAGAAATAATGTTCTATTAACAGTACAATGTTACTTACAGAATTTAATTTATAAGATTATTCCAGTTTTTTTTCAACTAACATATATAAGCAGTGTAAAATATGCTACATAAAGCACTACTTGATCACAATTCCCATTCCCATTGTTCTCTAAGGGATGCATGACTGGGAACTAATTGCACTGCACACTTTTCTAGGCCGTGGGAGTCTCGCAAGTTACTCATATACCTGGTTCAAAAGGGAACTGCCTATTTGCTGATCAGCCAGAATCAATACAGCACAATACCATACTGCAAGAGCAGCACTGATTTCCTGTTGGCGCCTAGATCCAATTCACAATAGTGCTGAAATCTTTTATGGTTTGTTCCTTTATTACCTCAGGACCAACTGCTCCAGGTAGAATCTAATTGCTCACTTTATCCTGGACAAGAATCCTTCCATTTAAGATGTTAAATGGGAAGAATTTAGAAATAAGCCTACACCATAGAAGCTCCCTAGTTCAAGAATAGCCTGTTCCCCCCAAGGTTAAGATACACCCCCCTTCCCAGCAAACACGTTGAGACTGCTTTTCGGCAAGCCTTTAGGGCAGAAGGTGCCACTGAACCGAAAACACCTATTCAGAGTAATAAAGATTAGATGACTACCTTGAGTTTCAAATGTAATGGATCCATGGAGAAGGCAATTTACAAATGTCAGGGTAAATAGATAAATAAAATAAAAACATACAAAACATGGATATCTTCATAACAGAAAACTTTGGAGTACATTTAAAAGCAAATGCCCCAATTTCTGATTTTCTTTCAATGAGGCAATAATCACTTCCCATTAGGGAAGAATAAAAATGGTTTTGGTTTTCTCTACCAACCCCCCGCCCCCAACCTATTCGCAAATTGAAATCCTCTTCTATCTATATTCTGAATTAACAGAAACTATACCTATACTCGTTAAAAAAGAAAAACAAGACCTTAATATGATACTCCAGCTAAATATTTGAATAAAATATTTGTAAAATTAACTCAGATTTTAGATAAGAACTTACCCAATGTGTCTTTTAGATTTTTAACCAAGGAGCCTTTCTTCAAGCTGTTCTTTCTCTCCACATAATTTGATGGCACATATCCTGTTTTGTTAGCTGCGTTTCTTACCCTCCACCATGTCTTAGAATCATCCAGCAGCCAGAGGCGTTCATTCTTTTTTATGTCAAGTTCTTGATCCTGTTGGGCAGTATAATCCCACTTCGCTATAACAATAACTTCTTCTGTCATCTTTCATGGAGTCTGTCTGTCATAAAACAAATAGATGTATTGAAACACTCACGAGTTCCTTCACCGTTCATTCAAACTTTAAGGCCTGAAAAATGTTAGAAAATATTTTAAAGAATATAGTGATCAAGTCATTTACCACACGTAAAATACAAATTCACTGAAATATATTCTCTGCAATCTCGATAGTTAGTGAAAAGAACAGAAGAAACCGAAAGCCTTAAAAGCACAACAGAGTGCCATATTTTTTTTCAACTTCATGACAAACTGGCTCATAGACTATGCTCAGCTTAGCACAATATGCTACTAATAATTCTAAGGGAACAGAGTTCAATCCTCACATGTCATCTTTGTAATTCTAATGAATGACAGGCAGGTTTTTCTACATGAATATTTCCCCATTAAACAGAAATACAATTCCCCTTAATAATACACAGGTAAAATATCTTTGTGCTATAGATTTTCCTAAGCAACTTCATTATTTCTGCTCCTTTTATTTAACATTCTTCATCCCTCCCACTGCACTGACTTGACCACAGAACACAAGCATTATTAATGTATCATAAAACTTATCCAGTTCATATTTCTGAAAATTAGCTAATTCATAACCTAGATGCTGATATGGCAAATTAAGCACAGCAATACTGTGAAATCCTGTCGGGAGAGAAACTGTCCCAATCAGGAGAATGGGTCAAGTGGGGATTAGTCTGGAATCATTAGTAGACACAAGAGAGCAAGGTCTGACCTTTCAATGCCAATAAACCTTATCTAGTTCAGGGGCAAACTACCAGGCTGGGAAGATTCCTGTGAAATAGGCAATAAAACAAAACAATAAAGTAACTAGTTTAAACTCTTCTCCTTGGGTCTAGCTGTTTGCCCAACAAATCCTTGCAGAATACAAATCGGAATATGTATAAACTCCAAATCTAATAATCAACATTTAAAATTAACTATATGGTAGTAATTCTTTGTCAAAAACAAACAATTCATTCCCTTTTAAAGTGAATATGCCATATTCAATATAGGACCAATTTATTAATGTTGCTCTACTTCTTTTGCTCCAAACAATTTCTGCAATTAGACCTATGAAACTGAGGAAGTCGTCTTCTCCCAATAGTTTTCCAGTTTACTTTAAAAAGTATATTGCTGGATTTCTAATCCGATTTTACTAGAAATTTCAGGTGAAAGGTTTTTTTAAAAAAATATCCTTAGCTTGTCAGCTTTAATGAATTAGTATGACAAATGTTCTTATGGCAGGCAAAGTTCTAATTATAAATCATTTTTCTTGATAAAGTGGTTATTGAGATTTTTAACAACTACTTTCATTTCTGAGAGCTTTCCCCAATCTAGCGGAAAATGCATTATTGCAGAACTGATTTTGATATATGTACCTATAAATACTTACACTATGGGATAATCCCAGCATAAAAATAGCATCTAAATCTGGTGGTGGGGTTTTTTGTTTTTGCAAACTGGATATCTCACAATTATTTCACTGCAAGGAAGCCATTTTTAAAACTTTCAGAATTAAAAAGCTGTGTTACACATTTTTCCTGTAGTTACTTGAGCATTTGCTATTTGTTTAATGATGCAGGGGCTAATGATGCTTCTGAAGTTTCACAGCCTTTAAATGTTTTTGACCATTTAACTCAAGGGTGTCAAACTCGATTTCATTAAGGGCCGCATCAGGGTTATGCTTGACCTTGAGGGGCTGAGGTGGGCATGGCCAGCTCAACGTTACTGTCAGGGGCACCTGTGGTGGCCTGAGCACTCTTCCAGAGAAAATGGGTTCCCGAGCTCTGTTTTTGGCTGCAACGGCCTCCTGCAACCCTCTGTCAGTGAAAACGGAGCTCGGGAGGGGCATGAGCTGTTTCCAGGGCAGCCCCACAGGCCAGATCTAAGGACTCCGTGGGCCGGATCTGGCCAAAAGACCTTGAGTTTGACACCTCTGATTTAACTGCTTCCTGAGCTATCATCCCTTTTTATTAGAAGCTGAAGAAAGCCGATATTAGTTATATATGCAATCTCTGGAATACTGAACTGGAATATCTTTTCATTATAAAACAGAGAGGTCACTTTTTAACCAATGTGAAATTAGGTTCCTTGATATTGGAGCTGTATCTTAGAGGTTAGAAAGAACATTGATTCATATAGTTTAGTCTTATTAGTATCACATTTTGGTCCTGCTTCAATAGTATTATCAATGGACTGCATGTTAAATGTGCCTATAATCTTTCCGCATATCTGAAATATCAAAAACTGGACTTTCTGGACATAGTGGTTAGATAAAAAACTTACAACACCAAAGTGAGAAAAGTAGATCCAATTTTTAGCAACAATTGTTGATAAATGTCAACGTTTTATTTTTTCCCCAAGGAGTTCTGAAGGAATTTTTATTTGGTCTGTAACAATCTCCAAGCCATTTTTCTTTTTGCAAAAATATTTATGATTATTTAATCTTATTAATATTAAATTATTTCTCACAATTTTTATTAATTAGAACTCATTGAAAATAATTTTAATATCATAGGGATGGTGGTGGTGGAAGGGAAGGAACACAGCAAAAAGTAAGCTTTATGAAGGTATGACACAGTAGGCAATAAAATGAAAAGAAATTAAATACCGTGTATGCCTGAAAATAAAACTAGGTCTTATTTTCTTTTGGGTCCCAAAATAAGCACTAGGAATAGCACTTAGACTTATATACCTCTTCACAATGCTTTTACAGCCCCTTCTAAGTGGTTTACAGAGTCAGCATATTGCCCCAAACAATCTGGATCCTCATTTTACCCACTTCGGAAGGATGGAAGGCTGAATCAACCTTGAGCCTGGTGAGATTCTATCTGCTAAATTGCTGGCAGCCAGCAGTCAGAAGAAGTAGCCTACAGAACTGCAGTCTAACCACTGTGCCACTGCAGCTCTAGGGCTTATTTTCAGAGGGTGTCTTATTTTTTCCCCATGTACAGGAGACTCACTTCTTCTGCTTGCTTGTGGCGGAGCAGGAGGCCGCGTGGTGTGCCAGTGCTGCTACCGCGAGGCAGTGTCGTGGAGCTTACCTCAGGGCCCCCGCAGCCAGGATACCAACGCACCGACACCTGCCTCACCATGTGGCTGTGGCACCACATCATTCAGCCTCCTGCTCCGTTGTGACCATGAGCAAGCAGAAGTAGTCGGCCACGTGGGCTCCTGGTTCACATGGCTGTCAGTGCTGCTGCTCTGAGGCAAGTGTCGGGGGCCCCAAGGTAAGAGGTGCAGAGCACTTGGGGCAGCTCTACTAGTCTTCCTTGCTTTGTGGCTGCAGCACCACGAGCAACCAGATGGAATGAACAGGCAGCTGGCTGTGCAGGATCTTAAGTAAGGCTTATTTTGAGGGTAGGGCTTATATTAGGTGCCCACGTAAAAAAACATGTTAGGGCTTATTTTCGGGATAGGTCTTATTTTTAGGAAAACAAGTAAGAATGCAAAAAAACAACCACTATAGCAGCATGTAAGTTTTAGTGAATTTCGGTAATGCTAGCTATGGACATAAGTATATGTAATAAAATCCTTTGTATTCAGTATTCTATCTTTTGTGCCACTTTTACTGGTGCTCAAATCAAATTCTTTGTCATGTTATTACATGGTTTTTACCATAGTACTTTTCCTTTAAAACAATACACAAAATTAAAAAATAGCACACTTGATCAAGAAAGCTAGGACTTTTGCCAACATCTTCTGAGAAGGAAGACATAATTGCCGCTGGACATGTGGAACTACCAATTCTATATTACACTGAATTTTCCTATTCAGTCTTAAAGCATATCCACCATAAAGTAGTTTGCTATAAATTTTGATTATCTAATTAGTTTTCAATGCCATTTCTAAACAGAATTTTGTAACACACAGGAATTTGCTAATACTCCAATAAAAACAGAAGTTTTTGTTACACAGGTTTTTAGCATAATGTAATATTCACAAGAGGAAAAAGCCTTATTTCTCAGAATGATTTCATTCCTTTGAAATATTGAGAAAGCACTAAAAATATTTTATAGTTCTATACAGTTGTACACCATAGTGTACATAACAGTACCACACACACTATTAATTTCTTTTGGGTATGTATGTATGTATGTATGTATGTATGTATGTATGTATGTATGTATTTATGTATTTATTTATTGATTGATTGATTGATTGATTGATTGATTGATTGGATTTGTATGCTGCCCTTCTCCCGAAGGACTCAGGGCAGCTCACAACAATAAGAAACAGAAAATACAAAAGTTAAAAGACAAATTAAAGCAGAATATCCAATAAATAAGGTTAAACATGGGAATACAAATTCAAATTTAAGATTTAAGAATTTAAAAAGCTACAAAATCAATTTAGAGTCAACCCAGGCCCGCCCGTTGGAAGAGCCAGGTCTTCAAGGCCCGGCAGAAGGTTCAGAGGTCGGGGATTATCTGGAGCTCCAGGGGTAATGTATTCCAGAGGGTAGGGGCTCCCACAGAGAAGGCTCTCCCCCTAGGGGTCACCAATCGACATTGTCTAGCCGAAAGTACCCTGAGGAGGCCAACTCTGTGGGAGCGAACCGGGCGATTTTCAGTCATTAATGACAATGACTGAAAATTGTGACATACAGGAAGATTGCCACATAGAAGAATGTTAAGAGAAAAGAAGAAAAAGTGATGTCAAAGTGATGTAATTTTTTATCATTATTAACACCAGCCCCCTGAAGCAAGATACATACAAAATAGGGCTGTGAATGCTCCAAAGTGATTTGAAAAAAAGGAAAATTTCAATCTCAAATGAGCATCTTTTTGCTATTCATGACTGTGGACGGACATGTTTCGGCATGACCTTAAAATTGGTCTGCTGTGTAAGAGTCAAATTAACTTTAAGGAATTGATTCCTTAAAGTATTGGTGCTGCGTAGTTCCAAATTTCTAAAAAATAGACAAGCTTAGCGTAAGTAAGGTGACAAATAAGAAAGCGAGCATAGTTTCTAATTCATCTAAACTCTTCTATCACAGGTGTTCTGCTTGCTGGTGGATAGACAGATAAGCTTTCTACCTGATAGATAACCATACTTGATATGATTTTATTCACTGTAACAAGCCCTTATCTAAAACTAATGTATTCTTTTGCTACTGTATAAAGTCATGTTTTTGCTATATTTTACTGTCTACTTTGTAATAAGTCTTTATTTTACATTTACAATAAGAATTCAATAACTTTCAAATGCTGTAATTTCAAAACAAATTAGCCATGCTTCTCTACATAAAAGGTTAATACAATTCCATTATTATTTCCTTTGAAATCAACTATTTCTCTATAAATACCCAACTTACTACTTTATGAATTTCAGAATTGAAGGTCCCACTCTGATACAAAATACCTGCACCAATCACACACACACTGATTGGTTTGCCAGATAAGGGGTCCATATTTATTTTTGGTAGTACACTTTTAAATATGCGAACAATAAAACAGCCCATTCAGAGAAAGGAATCATTTGTGCAACAGCAAATAAATTGTGATACTCTATCTAAACAAACCGGTTACTAAGCAAAGTTGATTGTGCAAGATATTGTATGAATTAGCTTAGAAGCCATTCCATTTTGGATCAAACTTATCTTACTACATCTATCGGTGCACCCATGAGACTAATGCACAAGCACAAAGATGTTCCATACTGATAATGAGTATGTTGTTGCTTACGAAATTACTTAGAAACAGATACTCAAATGTTTCCAGTGCCATATTTATTTCCAGAAAAACGTATGTATGTTTAATACATAAAACATAAATTTTACATAATACATTAAACATATGTTTAATCTCTGAAATATCGGTAGAGACTCGTACTATAACTGAAAGGCAAAACCAACCTGAATCGTAAAAACTGACCTCAAGTGAGAGTTGTTCTCATTTTGATAAGCCAGGTTATCAGGCCTGTTGTTATCAACTGTGTTTACAGGTATTTATTTATTACCAAAGTTTCTTTAAAACTGAAATCTGATTGGAAGAAAATAAATCGCAGAAATATATCAAGATCCTGAGTATTTTCTTGTACTTTCCTATTTTCACACAAAAATAACCATACTATCCCAGGAACAGAAATATGATATAAGGGATGCTAATAGCTTGGTATGCATTCCTATATTGTCTCCAAATCCTCTCCCCCTCCCAAATCCCAACTGTTACTGAAAATGCATAAAAAGATATGTACTTCCAATTATAACAGATAAAACTTAGAACAGTGTTATATTTTCTCTTATTTACTTTTATTTTATAAATGCTTAAGGCCACCCAACTCTACAAAAACTCTCGGTGGCATAAACAATAATATAATACAAGAAAACAAGAAAAGAGAAATTGCCCAGGCAATCCTTTAAAAGACAATCAAACATGCATGACCCGCTACCTATTCCAACCCAACACATGGGAGAAGACACTTTTATTATCTTTATTCATCATAATTTTTTAATATTTCCCTCAAATAGATAAGCTGTTTTACAATAATGAAGTCAGATAAACCATGCAAAATAACGTACCTTATTTACATTGCTTTTTTCTGAAAATGCAAACGCTAGGCACGCTTTTCAAAGTTTTTATTTTCAATGCCAACACCTGCTCTTCTGCCTAACTGTACAATATATCTGATAAAAAGTTCAACCCACAGCCACTCCAAAGAACATACAAGTCCTTTCCTACACAGGCCTACTTACAGGAAACCTCAAGTTAGCTTACTTTTGAGGCAACAACAACAATATAGTTCCTTTGCAAAAGGAAAGCTGGTTGCATGCCCGATTAGTTACACAGTACACCGATTATTTTATGCACATAATCCTATCATATATTCTTAATTACGTAATGAGATTATTATTTGCAGTTCCTATCTTAAACTGTGATAATCAGAAAAAGACATCTATAACAAAGGCAAGCTGACAATTTTTTTCACATGATTTCATCTGAAAGGACAACCAACCCTTAAAATGTTTAGCACAAACTTAAAATTGGCAAAAAACAACAATCCTTTTTTTTCTTGGATCCAATGTGTGGTTTCAGACCATGAATGCAAGCCAAGAGTGAGTAATGCAAGTTAATAAGCAGTCTTGAATACAGGTATGCTAGAGACTGGAGAAAGGGTGTGAGATACATCAGGAACTCAAAAATACTTTAAAACAAACAAAGTCCTCTCTTTAAAAACAAGCAAAATTCTCCTACGTAACCTGAAACAACTTTTTCCTGCTCCCTTGATAATACAGCATTATTGTGCTCCATTCACCACCCTGGCATACACCTGGCACCAGTCAAATTTAAACTGCAGTCTATGCTTCAGTTAATATTTCTAATGTACTATATAACATTGCACCAAGCTAGCAGCCTCCCTTTGGTCAATATTTATTTGGTCAATATTTAAAAACAGCAATAGAAAATGTCTCTCTGCTTTTTGCTGACGTTCAAGGGGAAAAATAACCTGTCTCATTAAAGTAACCTTGTCTTTTCCCAGGATTGCAAAGTTTCTGTAGTGACTTCCAGTTCACCCTCGTTATGTCAGAAACAAATGTATCTGCTTTAATAAGAAAACCATATTTTCTGCATTTGTATTTTTGCACATTCTGAAGCACTTCTTTCCAATAAAATTAGAAATACTGCATGGATCTATTACATATCTTTCAAAGAGTGATTACATTCCATTCACACACTCAGGAAAAAGTGTGCAAATAAAAATTAGAATTAGAAAAAAAAATAAGCTTACTCAAACTTACTTGCTCTTGAATTTAAAATGCTACGAAGACACAGAAAAGATCCAATTATTTTAACTCATTACAAAAATTTCCTTCTGCAGACAATTGCTATTTTCATGTTATTTTTAAATTAAAGATTTGTTGCTGAAACTGCTTGCGTATCTGTTGTTCTTTGAGCTTGGGTGATTTCTTGCAGACTTTTCATTACCAAACTAGATAAACACAGATGATGATGATGATGTTGTTACCCAGTTTGATAATGAAACGTCTGCAAAAAAAAAACCCAATTAAGCTCAGAGAGCACCAGAGACTCCACAGTTCAACTCTCAGCTACAAATATTCTATCTGCTTCCTAAGATATAGCAAGTGATAAGCTGGCTTTATTCCTGAAATATATTTGATATTAGTTCCCTGAGAGCTAAAATCCTACATATATCTACATAGATATAAGAAGACATGGAAAGAAACTTGGTTTCCATATCAAATTCAAACTATACAATTCTATAAAACATCCCAAAAGTGCTTTTTCAAGAGACAACTGAACTTTCTGGTTTTTCTTTGAAGACGTTTTGAAATGTCTTCAAAGAAAAACCAGAAAGTCCCAATTGCCTCTTGAAAAAGGCAATTGGACAACCATGACTTGGATGAATGAGAATCTCTAGACCAGTGAAGGTGAACTTTTTCGGCACTGAGTGCCAAAAGGGGAGTGCGCATGCGTCTGGCCTGCAACCCAGGAGAAGTTGCCAGGGCGCATCCATGCACCCAAAAATGAACTTCCGGTTTCCGCCAGCTACTCTTCTGTGTTTCTGGCTGATCGTCGTGTGTGCCTGCATGCCTGAAACCCGGAAGAATGGGCGAAGCCGCGCATGCCAGGCGACATGGCTCTGCGTGTCACCTCGGGCACATATGCCATAGGTTCGCCATCATGGCTCTAGACAATTCTACCAAAACTTTTGTGTTAACAACAGATTTGATTATCACACAGGTTTTCATCACAAACACCAGGCTAGGTCTAAGGGTTCAATACCTCTAAAGAACAGAAAGTAGTTTTCCATTTTGTCACCTAGGTCCATGATTACTTACTAAAACTTTTAATTTATTAGATTTTTATCCTACTTTTATTACTCTAGAAGTAATTAAAAGCCAGGAAACATACCTAATGCTCCTTCCTCTTCCTATTTTCCCTACAACAACCTTATGAGTTGAGCTGGGAGAAATTGACTGGCCCAAGGTCACTCGGTTGGCTTTCATTCCTAAGGTTGGCCTGTCCTAAGGACAGACTAGAATTCAAGTCTCTTGGTTTCTAGGCTACCACCAATTTACTCCCCAGTTTAATCTTTAAGTAATATTATATCCAGATGTGCCTTTGTAGGCATTCTAAATACAGTATATGGAAGATAACTGGACTTGTATTCCTACCAGGGGTGGGGGGTGGGGAATGCAATTGAAATTTTGTTCCAAATCAGTAAGGTTGTTGCCATTACGGTACTCAGCTAAAATAATACATGTAATTTACAGTCAGCCAAATGCAAACCTTTTCCTTGAACAAGAAACTGAAGTGCTGTGGGGAGCAGGGGAACAGTAGGGCCAGAGCATGTGTCCTGTCACTCCACTCTTTTAGAATGCCTGAGAAATGTGTAAAATGGAACAATTTAATTGAAAACGCTGCCAAACAGAAGAAATTACTTATTCATAAGTATCGTGATTTTCAGATCAAGTCAGCAGACCTGAAAATTCATCCATTTGAGAAATGAGGTCACTTCTTTAGTTAGTATTTGTAGCTACTGATAATCACACACCACTATGTTTTCATTCAAGTTTATTTTGTGTTTTCAGACATTCCAAAAATAGAGTGTACTGGAGGAGAAATGAAGGCAGTTCCAAATGACTGAGATGATTGTTTTCTTTTTGAAAAACTTGCCCAATGTTTATTTTTCAGAGTTAAATTTGAACACACACAAACACACACAGACCTACTGGCCTTGTTATGATTGTGAGATTAGGGTTTGGGGGTTTTTTGGTGCCTATAAGTCATTCTTGATTCCTGGTAACTGCCTGGAGAAGTCTCTGTGCTTTCCTTGGCAATAATTAGGAGTTGTTTGAGTCCTACTTAGGCACAAACTGATATTGGGCCAGTCCCTCTCTTAGCTCTAGAAAGAAGGCAATGGCAAACCACTTCCAAATCTTTTGCCAAGAAAACTACAAGCTATTGCTAGGAGTCAAGAATGGCTCAAGGGCACTATATGAATTTGGGGTGTTTTAAATTTCGTTTTCCGGGCCAATTATTTAATTGTATTTTAATGGTTTTTTAACATTTATATTATATGTATTTTATTCGGCTGTTCACCGCCCTGAGTCCTTCAGGAGTAGGGCGGTATACAAATTCAAATAATAATAATAATAATAATAATAATAATAATAATAATAATAATAATAATAATAATAATAATAATAATAATAAAATAAAAATAATAAAAATAAAATAAAAATAATAATAATATAGCACAAACAAATTAAGTGATGATTTGTCTCAATTTCAAGTCTGTTAATTTAAATATATTGATACATCTTGTGGTAAGCATACTTTAATTACGTTTATACCTTGGTAGTTTTAAAAACCTGAGACCTCAGCCTCCCTTTTATTTTATATGAATGACGTACAACAAATTTCTTCTGAGCTTTACCTAAATCACTTTTAGCCAAAATATTGCTAATCACCTACTGCCTAATTTTTTTTATGATAACTGGAAAAAGTATATTACAACAATTACTGATAGGTGTCCACAGGAGGGCATACGCGTCATGACACAAAAGAAGTGAACTTTGCATGGACATCACAATGTCACACACAAGTACTTTAAATGGCAGCTTTCAGTGTAGCATTGTGGTAGTCTTAGTTTACTGGTTCTTGATATAAATTTGCGAGATGAACTAAAATTTTGGGGAAAGTATAGAAGAGACATCTAATTATAAAATCTACATTTATGTTTTAATGTCAACAAGTTATGCTTTAAAAGGAAAATGAATTGTTGCATTGTGCTGCAGTAAGGAAAGCCTTTTGCAAGCAGCACAAAAATCTGCTAAGACTTTGCTTCTGTATAAAAATAACCTAACCTAACCTGATCTTTAAGGGTAAAAAAAGCCCTTCTAAACCTGTTGTTGAATATAAAAAGGGATGGCACGGTACTCAACCAGTCTGGAAATGTCAGCTAAAAAAAGGCCATATTTGAAAGCTGAGCTACTAGTATTAACAGCTATCAGCGTGCCACAGGCAACAGGAGACAAGCCGAATGTTGGACATGACTGACCTAAGCACCCAGTCCAATATCTTACCATTGTTCAGAGAGATGTTTAGGAAAAAGCACCAGAAAAATACTTGGAGAAAAACAGAAAAGAATCTAAGCATGGATACATGTGTGTGCTGTACCATGTTGATAAGGGAGGTAAAGCATTCTTACCCAACATTCTATCCTCCCTTATTGTGAGATTGGCTTATTGTCCAGTTATCCAGTTTATAGTTATAAATTTTCTTTAGGTAAGAATCAATATAATGATTAGGAGCTGGTGGTGCAGTGGACTAAACTACTGTTAAAAGTAATATTTAGCTGCTAGCTGCCTGCAATTACTGCCAGTTCAATTCTCACCAGGCTCAAGGTTGACTCAGCCTTCCATCCTTCCGAGGTAGGTAAAATGAGGACCCGGTTTGTGGGGGCAATAAGCTGATTTTGTATAAAATAGAACACTGCTTGGGGGGGGGGGGCAAAAGCCCTACTAAGCAGGTATATACAAAAGTATGAAGGCTATTGCTTAAAAGCATTATAAGCCGCCCTCCGGAGAAGGGTGGCATATAAATCAAACTAATAAATAAATAATAAATGATCCTCAATCTGGCTACAAGTTGCTGTAGGGACATTCTATCTTTTGTTCTGAATGAGAATGTAATACCCCAGATGGAACCTATGTACAATTTCAAAGAGCGGATGGCAACCACAGCTAGGAGGCCCTTTGTATCACTTTCTCATAGCTATCAACTGCACCTGTTTCTAAACGACCACAAGCAGAAAGGCTGTGGATCATTCATGTCTTGGTCACCTCCAAATTGGATTACTACAGTGCATTCTATATGGGGCTGCCCTTAAAGACCAATCAGAAGATTCAGCTGGTACAAAAGGCAGTGATAAGGAAAACTGTGGGTACTTTTCATTTAGTCCATGTAGTTCTGCGCCACAAGATGCATCGGTTGCCAGTGTGTATAAAAAAATGTGTGTATAAAACCCCTTCATGGCTTGATATCAGTGGTGGGTTGTTACCAGTTCCCCCCGGATTGTGTGAACCGGTAGCGGTGGCAGTGGGAGGCTCTTCTCACCCATCCGGATGCTTCTGCACATGCACAGAAGCATTGCGCGTGCGCGCCCACAAGCAAATCAGTAGCGATGGGATTTGAAACCCACTACTACTTGCAAGCTCGTCTCAGTTTTATATATCCATCCTGTTAGAGCCAGCAGGACAGGCATGCTCTGAATCCCATCCAGTACCGAGTTAGATTCAGCAGGGCCTAGAAAGAGACCCTTTTCTGCCATGGCACCTCCCCTCTGGAGCAGCATTCCTGCTTTTCAATGGCAGCACAGTGGTTTGGAATAAAATCTCAAGGAAATCAGACCGGCCTATTCCCTCATGACTTTTAGATAGATATTAGAAACTAAAATTTTTCAGATAGTAATCAAATTAAGAGCATGAGTATTTATTTCATATTTTACTTACAGTTTTGTATAATTTTATTATACAAATTTCTCTCCTACTTGCTCTGAAAGGCAAGAACAAATAGAAACAAAACAAGAAGTTGTTTCTGGCAGACTCTCATATTCTAATCTCCTAGTATTAGCATACAGGGGATATCCCAAATGTACTGACAGCTAGTGGACATAACTTGGATTAACTGGCACACAGAGGTAAATTTCCCACAAGTTCAGGGATGCCATAAAATGTATTATAATCTGGAACTTTGGGCAACCAATTGATTCTCTTCAAATCTTTCTTTTTCCACACAATAAGGAATAGTGAATTAACCTGAAATATTGTAGATAGTACTGATTATATAATTCCTGTACTGAAAAAAAAATCTATATCCTTTAGCACTATGGAATGTTTCTGGATTTGAGAAAAAATAAAATTATGAGTTTGAAAACAGTCTATTACAATATAATCATCTTGAAGTGGTATTTAGAGCCCACATGTCTGCTATTAACTTACATCAAAAGCTAGTAAAGAAGTGCAATAATTTTAGCATAGCTACTGCTTTCTGTAGTAAACAAACTGACACAATGATCCTTGACATATTCTAAAGCTACTATGTTTACAATGAGGTCTAGACCCACCTTGAAATTATGAGATCCGGTACAGAACAAGTATGGAGGAAAAGAATGTAACACCCCAAGATCTTTATATTCCTCCATTTTGGAAGATATATGAGGCCTTATTCTTGTACTCAATTAAAACTTTCCTAAGTACTTTTAAATGGCTTGGATTTGAAATCTATATTCCAATTTTAGGAATTACCATATTTTTCAGAGTATAAGAAGCTCCGGGCTATAAGACTCAGCTACCTGTTTTGGTGAGGAAAACAAGAAAAAGAAATCTGCCTCTGCCTCCCAGCAATTTTGCCTCCTTACAGCAAACAGCAAATAGCCTGCTTTACTTTCATTTTCATTTTCAGCATAGCTTGATTAGCACAAGAAAAAAAAAATCTGCTCCAGCAATTTACCTCCTTGCAGCAAACAGCAGAGGCCCATGCAAAACAGCTGAGAGTTGGGAGGCTGATCCAATCAACTTGTGCTTATTAGGCTGTGCTGAAGCTGAAATGAGCTGTTTCTTCTTGCTGCAAGGAGGTAAACTGATGGGAGGCAGAGGCCAAAAGGTGGGGGTCAGTGGGTGGGCAGGGCTACATTCGGTGCATAAAACACACATAAATTTTCACCCCCTTTTAGGGGGGGAAAGGTGCGTCTTATATTCTGAAAAATACAGTACTTCTGTACACAGTGACTTTATAGGCCATGGCTCAAATTAATAAGTGAATACTACTGAGACTAATATCCTCAGAATAAGCTGCAGAAGTGCCACATTTTGCTAAGTTATTGATTTCCTGCCTGTCAACCAGATGCTCTGGGATTAACTGTAGGCACTGATTTGACTAAAAAACCAAGTTCTCAGAAACACAGATGTGACTAGAGCTTTCCTAAAGCAGATGCTTTATATGTTCTGTACAGGAAGATCTTGCTGTATCTGTTCTACTCAGTGGGTCAACCACAATATGTTAATACCTCTGAAACTAGGACATGCTACAGAAGCATCCATAAAGGAACACTGGGGTAAAGGGGTATCCCTTCTGACGATCTTGAAGAAATCCATTTACACTTTATCATAAAGAATATCTGATATCCAAACAGATATCAGATACCCAACTCCATTATTTGTGGATTGACCAGTATTGTGTTTCAGGGTATTTTAATTCCATAGAGATTACTATTTTTGACAGCTTGACATAAAAAATTTAAGGCTGCTAAAAGTCTGATTGTGTTAGACCTTTGGCAGCATTGTTAGACAATGGCAGCATTGTTTTATCAGTCAAAAGTGTACCCCATTTGTGAGGACAGCAGAGAAACAGAGTGCTCTGATAAGACAAGACCTGAGCTTGCTTGAGATGCAAGTATCCATGACTTGATATATTCTCTTGACTTCTCAAGCATCATGGTTTGGAAAAGGAAAACAAAGGGCATCTCTTGTGTTCTTGTAAGAGACCTTGTCTATCAGTTACCCTCTCTACAATGAGACAGAAATCACTGAGATAATTACAAGCACTCTTATTTATGTCATGCCTCCAGCATCGGAGACCAACAAACTAAACGGAGGCTCTTACATCTGTATTTGAAAAATTAGACCCCATCAAAACAAGTGGAAGAAACAAGTGAGGCAGCTAAGACTCTTCTAATGTGGGAAAACTTCTGTTGAAATGTTACTTTCTGAAAACAGTAGCAGAAAAGACATTTGCTTTTACTATGTGTCTTATGAGTGGTGACAGAATTTAGCATGACCGTTTCAAAATTAATCATTAAACACATTAATTATTTAGGTACATCCACTGTTAGGATTCCATATATATATATGTATTTAGCCTAACAGATGCACATCAGAAGTGCACATTTAAAAGACAAACTTTGCTGGGAGAGTATTAATGTTTAAAGTATACCAAAGGAATTAAGATAAGAAAATAAAAGCAAACAGAGTTACAGCCTCTTTACAGAGTTGCCATTTCAATTTCTGAAATGATCTCCTTCCAAAAATGATTGCAACATACTTTATACAGAAGAGAATCTTGTGTCCAACCTTCCTAAGCATATCACTGTTTTCTAAATTAAACTCACTGTAATGAATTTTCAATGTAAGACAGTTATGCTCTGAAGAGGGAGTTTCATCAGGCTGGGAAGGTGATTCTTTGCTCCAACAAAGAAAAGCTTCCTTGAAAGTGGTGCCACGAAATTCCTTACTAAAATCAACTAAAAAACAAATAAAGAATTAGAAACAACATATACAGCAAATATTTACTGCAAGATATGGACATACTTTAATCATACTAATAAGGAAATAAAAAAAACCAATAAAGCTTGTGATATAATTTGATTCCAGTCAAAATTCCTCTTAGCTAATCTTAGGGTTAAAAAAGTATGGTTCACACATGCTGTAGCATGTGGACCTTTTTAAAAAAAAAATCAGTCACATGCTATTTCAAAAATATTGTAAATTTCTTCCCGAGCTTGAAAAATATGGCAATTTTTTCTAACCCCTTTTAATCTGCATCTTTTAAAAACACTTGATTCTGAATATATGAATTTATCTTAGAAAAAATCAAAACAAGAACAACCCTTCAATTTGGTCTATTGTCATGGTATTTTACATGAATAAATCCTTTTATATGACATTTAAAAAGCTCTCAAGACAACTAAACTACAGTGAATTTATTGTAATGAAGTATGATATTCATAGAATAAATTACTCCTGGTTCTAAGTGATAGAAACCAAAATGTTAAAAAAATCAATTGATTTGGTAAAAAAATGCATGTAATAAGTCTAAGAATGTTATTTCCCCTAAAAAGAATTATCCAAAGAAGAATTTGCTACATAGCAGCGGTGTCAAACTCAATTTTATTGAGGGCTGCATCAGGATTGTGTTTGACCTTGGAGAGCTGGGGTGGGCGTGGCCAGGACGTGGCCTGAGCGCTCTGCCAGTGAAAACAGGCTCCGTTTTCTGCTGTAATGGCTTCCTGCAACCGTTTGTCAGCGAAAGTGGAACTCAGGAGGGCTGCCCGTGGCCTTCCCAAGCTCCACTTTCGCTGGCAGAGGCACCGCAGGCTGGTCCTTCACTGTTTCCAGGGTGGTCCCGCGGGCCAGATCTGGCCCCCGGGCCTTGAGTTTGACACCGCTGCTATATAATATACAGTAGTTGCTCAAGATTAATATGACTATGAGTAAGTTTTTTTAAAAAAACAAAGCATAGTAATCCTATTCAATAAGCGTATGTGTCAGGGTTCCAAGTAATACACTCAACAAAAGAAGGCTCTGAGGCTAAAAATGCCTCAAAGTTCCATTTTATTAGAGTTGCCATATTGGCACATCTGGGAAAACCCGAATCTGAAAGTTTCTAGGTTCTCCCCACCCAAAAAAAAGTCCAAGTCCCTTCTCCTGAACCCACATGGCCATCACATGACCCAATCAATGCACTGTCCCAACTGGAGATGGCTCCCAGTCACACCATCCCAGGTGCAGAGTAAGATGTCCTTGATTCTCCAAGAAAGGAATGTTATTATGACTATCTATCTCCCCTGCTCCATACAATCCCCTCCTCCCAGTTTCCCACAGCAGTAAATGTGGCAAACCTGAAGATCCAGTGCAAAAGATGGCTTCCAGCCCTGACACTATGTCCAATTTAAAATGATCCCTTTGCAAATTCTAACATATACTTTACTAAAAAATTTATATAACATTAATTTTGTTAATCTTCTTTCAAACATGAATACACAATCACTACCATTTTACCAACATATTTATCTATCTTCACTTTCCCACTCATCATAGACTAGCAGATTGTTTTCTTACATGCAAACACAGCAGTTCTAATTATTTGGGACATTAGAGATTATCTGATCAAAAGAAACCATATTTTCAGAGTAGGCAGAAATCTGCAAGCCAAGAACTTCATTATTTCATTGTTCATGAGGAGAAACAAATACATACAATGAATTCTCTTGGAAGGTTGCAACTTTTACGTTTTACAGTCAATAGGATCTAGAAATATTGCTTATTTCACTTTGAATTTCTATTTCATGTTCCTGAATCTGGTCTTAAAATTTAATGGGCTTAATCCCATTAAAGGGATGCTGAATAAGTATGCCAAAAATGTGGCCAAAGCCTTTATCATTATACACATGTATATACTGTAAACCATTTTTGTAGGAGTTACTTTCAATCCTAAAATCACTTAGCAGTTGGAAAAATTCTCTTTCCTTTGGTCATGTTAGAATAACAACAATTTATAATATTGTTTATATGAATTAATTGCATGCCCAGAAAGTTATTCCAATTAACAGAATTGTGTTTCTTGCATTTATACACATGGATTTTGCTTCAGACACTTTTTTATGGGAAGTGACAGCAACTTTCTTATATAGACTAGGCGGCCTGTGGTATCTATCTTCTATCCCTATTTGTCAAATTTAAATAGGTTCTCTATTGTTTTGATACTAGGTGATAGAGATGCTAATATAGCCAGCCATCTTCAGTAGCTTTCAGTAAGAGCAATAATGTTGGTACAGCCACCAATGTATATGCTTGTCAACCTGAAGCTGGCCTGACTGAAGCCATTTTTGACCGCTTCAGTGTTGCCACCCTGGAGCTGAGGGACAGGGAGGGGAATTGAGATAGAGGGGGACATATAGCCAAAACAGTGTATTTTCTTTTGGGAACCAAGGACATTCTCACACCTGGTCAGAAGAAGGCGGCGTGATACCAACTGGCTGCCAGCCCGTTCTGTGATTGGATCGTGTGACTGATTGTTTTGAGAAAGTGGGGAAACTTTTACTTCTAATTAGGTGAAAACCATGGGAGACCTTAGAGTCAGTTTTCACCATATATGTGCCAATAAGATAATTCCAAATCAAAGTATTCTTTGAGGAATCTACATGCCTTAGAGTCTTGCTTGCTATGGATTTATTACTTGGAACCTTGACATATGCTTCCAAATGTACTACAGTCCTTGGAAGAAGATGCCATTAATCTGATCGGATCCATTATCGGATGCAGGGTGGATTTGATTTAAATCGAGTCGATTTAAATCATGATTTAAATCATGATTTAAATCACTAGTAAAAAGACTTGATTTAAATCAACTCGATTTAAATCATAATTTTTAAAGAGCAACTGTCATCTCTGCTACTCCTTTGACCCGCCGTTGACTCACCGATAGTCCTAGTGTTGCAGAATATACAGCCTTGTGCTACATAACTAAGCTCCATTTCATGCTGAATAAACTAAATTATTTATGTATCTTAAATAGAAAACGATCTTACTATAGATTTTTACCCCAAAAGTTTTTTATTAAAATAAATTCAATAAAAATCAAAAAAATCTGATTTAAATAAAATCCGATTTAAATTTTAAAAAATCTGATTTTTTTGATTTTTTTAAAAAAATCATTGATTTTTATCCACCCTGATCGGATGTGAAGCACTGATTAGAAACTGTAATTATCCTTATCAACTTGCTTTTAGCTATCACTGCACTGTTATTAGAAAGATCCTTTCTCTTTTTTGTCTACGGCAGGAAACATGGCCTCCAGCAGGCTAGAATTGGAGAACAAGTAATTCCTAATCTTTGTATATCAGAGGAACAGAAGGGATATAATGGGATATCACCTGATAAAGAAATAGGGCTTATTATTTGGGAAATGGTTGGAATCATTTTTGAGAAAACTGATACAGGAGCTCAGTATCTTTTCCAAAGTTTCCATGCTGAGTCCTAAAAATCATTTCCCGTATGCCTTACTGAACACTACCTGCAGTATACAATTGTGTCAATGTTAGGGCCTCTTCCACAGAAGGAAAAATTGGTTTGTTGCCTGAATATGAAGAATAAACTGCTGCTATCTAAAGAACATTTGTAAAAGGGGACCTTGGAGATCATAGGCTACATTCTTTCACAGAATGCTAGTACCAGAAACCTTGCAGATTAAACTGCTTATACAGTGTTTACTTTTTTGAAGAATTAGGAAAATCTTGAAATAGCATTAGCCAGATAACATTGCATCAAAAAATAATGGCCAGAAAAACCTACATTTTATAACTACTTACATTTTTAAATATGACAAAGTAAGAAAGAGGGCAAACAAAATATGCAGCTATAGACACAGTAGTCAAAATGGAACTGATAAGAAAAAAGGAGCTTCCACTTAAAATCTCAACTATAAAAACTTCACATGAAGCTTCCACGCAGGCACAAAATTCACCTATGTAAAAACTACAACAAAAATAACTTCCCTTCCACACATATATATGCAAATAATGTAAATCTATAACATAATAACAAGACCAAGATATTTTAACTGAACTACAAGCTTTTTTACGCTTTATATTATTACCCATTCAATATTATGCCTCAAGAAGCCCTAAGACATCAAACACACACAAAAATTAATATCCATTTACATACTATACGCCTGTGATGGCAAACTTGTGGCACGCAGCGCCCTCTCTGTGGGCATGCGAGCCGTTGCCCCAGTTCAGCGCCTCCCACTGGCCAGCTAGTCGTCGGGTCTCTGCCGCACATGCGAGGGTGGCAGGGCGCATGGGGGGGCCTATGTGTGCATGCACAGGAGGCGGGGCACATGCGGGGACACATGCATATGCGTGCATGGGGGGCACAGCACGTGCGGGGGGCCGTACGCACATGCATGGGGGTGTGGGGCGTGCACGCATATGCGGGAGACGCACATGCATTGCATTTTGGGGGGTTGGGTGCATGCATGCTTTGGGCACTTGGTCCAGAAAAGGTTAGCCATCACTGCTATATGCAAACATTTAACTCCGGGAATTTGCATTCCTCATAACATTTTTTAAAATGCACTTTAAACAAAATATTGCACATTGTCCCTAAAATAAGTCTCATTGAATTCAATAAAACTGTTTTCCAATTAAGTTTGTTTAGGATTATACTCAATGTTCTCCTCTTAAAAACAAAAAGCTAAAATATAAATATTAATAAAATATATAAATGTAAAATGTCCCTTAAGAACAAACAATTCTGAATTTTAATGTTATTGAATAAGTGGATATGAAAAATAAGCAAACCATCTAAGTTTTTTCCATCTATTCTACCAATGAAAAAAATCCACAATAAAATAGAATATTTGATGTGTTTCCAGAAATCTTCTTTAAATCAATGTGTTTTTATTAAGTGCTCTATCATGAATTACTATTTTATTTATTCATTTATTTAATTTGTACCTCACCTTTTATTATTTTGTCGAGTATCTCAAGCTGGTAAACAAATCCAACATATTTTCCTCTTCCTATTTTCCCCACAATAACCCTATGCGGCAGGTTGAGCTGAGAGAGAGCTTTAGCTGAGAGAGACTGACTGGCCTGAAGACACATACGGTAGATGACATTCATGGCTAAAGTGGAACCTGAACTCACAGTCTCATGTTTGAGCCTGGTGCCTTAACCACTAGACCAAACTGGCTTATCAAATGTTGTGAAGAGTTTATTAAAATCTAATGAATCTAATAATTTACAATCAATATTTTCATATCTAAGGCTGTCTGGTGAAGTCCATTAATCAATTAGAATACTTAACAGTGTGGTAAAAGTAAATATCTTCAAAATTTAAGATAACCTTCACTCAAAATATTTCATCCTTCATCTTACATATATAATTAAAATTATATCCCGCCATTCTTATACTAAGATATTGACTGCATTTGACATTCAAGATGGACTTCGAACTCAATTTAGTCACCTCTATGCTTTATAATTAAATCAATTAGGTTTTTAACAAGTCAGTAGTGGGATGGGGGGATTTCATGGTTATTATCTGCACCTCTTTATAAAAATAAAATGTTGGCTCTTTCAGTTTGAATGTCTTGCACCAAATCCTCTGCTTAAATTTGGCTGGTTTTAAGATGCAAGCCAAGGCTGAGAATGGGTATTGCCAGAAGAAATCTAACAGGTAGAAGAGAAAAAGTATCTGTAACATAATAACACAAGGCCAAGATACTTTACTATAAGCTTTTTTATGTTTTATATAATTTTATGCTTCATACTTAAAGGTTTTAACCTGCTCAATTAAGAAATCTTCCACTGATGCAGTGGCAGCCAAAAAAGCCAATGCAATCTTAAATTGCATTAACAGAGGGGTTCAATCAAGAACACGTGAGGTACTAATACCACTCTATAAAGCCTTAGTAAGAACCACCCCTGGAATTCTGCCTCCAATTTTGGTCACCTCACTAGAAAAAAGATGTTGAGACTCTAGAAAGAGTGCAGAGAAGAGCAACAAGGATGATAAGGGGACTGGAGGCTAAAATATATGAAGAACGATTACAGGAATTGGGCATGGCTACTCTAGTGAAGGACAAGGGGGAGACATGATAGCAGTGTTCCAATATTTGAGGGGCTATCACAGAGAGGAGGGGGTCAACCTATTTTCCAAAGCACCTGAAGGCCAGACAAGAAATAATGGATGGAAACTGATCCAGAAAAGATTCAACCAAGAAATAAGAATAAATTTTCTGACAGTGAGAACTATCAGCCGGTGGAACAGCTTGCCTTCAGATGTTGTGGGAGTTACATCACTGAAGGCTTTCTAGAGGAGTCTGGACTGCCATCTGTCGGAAATGTGTAGGGTCTCCAGCTTGGACGGGGGGGTTGGACTAGATGAACTACAGGGTTCCTTCCAACTCTGTTATTTTGTTCTAATCTTTCAAATAATTGGAGATCTAAGCACTTTCTTGACAATACTAAAAGTTCTGTTAGAGTGCAGAATTTTATATATTTTTTTCTTGGTATTTGAAATTTTTAATACAATAGTCTTTGATATAAAAAAAACTCTACCTCTTTATAAAAGGAACACAAGATATGTATTTTTCCCAATATGTATATCCACAAGGAAAATCTGTTAGCAATTATAAGGAGCACCGATGTGTCTAGCTTTTCCTTTCTAGCTGTGTCATTTTACTATCAACACAGGTACCGGTGTAATCATCACAATTAAGCTGTAATAGCTTCTTGGCATCGATTAATGCACTAGGCTACTTTATGATTGTATACATTATTGTAGAAGGAATACAGAAACAGGAGTACATGTTAATATTCTGATGGTGTTTGGGAAATATGTACTCAATATGTACATACGCTAAAATATTACCATATTCCCAAAACGTAATTATATGGTGTAATTTGGTGTGATAAAAGTTAATAAAAGTCTCAAAATCTTTCAAGGCAGATTAAAGAAGAAGGCATGGAGGATGCAAGGTGCTCATTGTCACCTTTCATCTCATTACACTGATACAAACCTTCACTGTATGAAAGAACATTTCACAGCAAAATGACACCAATTGGGTATTCAAATGTCAAATCTTTTAGCCTAATCCAAACAAAAGGGAATACAAAAATTATACAAACAAAATGGTGATCGTTCTCTTAAGGTACTGGAGATTCTCTGAAACAATCTTAGAAACTTGATACAGTCTTGATAAGTTTAGTATTATGATCATAGACAAATTAGTATGCAAAAAAACAAACGTAAAGGTGCCCAGGATTATGTATACCTACGTATGTAAATTGAGAGACTTCTTAAAAATCACTTTACCCTTTGGCTCAAAATAACAACTGCAGAAAACCCGGCTGCGTTGAGAAATACCTAGGTACTGATTTGATAAAACGCACTTTCCCCCCCCTAAAAGAGGCTGAAAATTTGGGTGCATCTTATACTTCAAATGTAGCTTTTTAAAAGCTTTTTTTCAGACCTAACGAGGGGCTAGCGAGTAAAGCATCTCTGTGCTTTGCCTGCTTCTCATTGCTGCTCCCTCTCAGCTATGCTTTAGAAGCTGTTCTTCGGCCCTAACGAGGCGCTAGCGAGTGAAGCGATCTTCCAAGCTTTGCCTGCTTTTCTCATTGCTTCTCTCTCCAAAGATCAGCTGTGCTTTAGAAGCTGTTTTTTATCCCCAAGTAGGGGATAAAAAGTGCACACGCGCACTCAAAACCACCAAACCAGTGATGAAATGCTACCGGTTTGCACTAGTTCGGGCGTTGTGGCTCGTCATAGGCCTGTGCAGATTGTAGCTGATTCCCACGAGGAGGCTGGTGTGGTGCTCCGCCAGCAGCCTGTGCAGCTGGCGCTTGAGTCGGACAATAAGGAGGCTGGAGAAGATGTGGTGCCAGAGGCAGGGATTCAGCCAGGGCCTTCAGAACCTCCAGAAGCTCCTTTAAGTGAAGAGGACGAAGAGGAGGAGCTTCTTCTCAATGCATGGGCGCGCAGAGCTGCCAAAAGGCAGGAGTGGCTCCTCAGGAGGAGGTCTCCTCGAGAGTAAGGCTTGGGGCTAATTGGCCACTCCCTTAGCCTATTTAAGGAGGAATGCCGATTGCAGCAAGCTGTAGGGAACAACTTTAGTTCACTCTCCTTCGCGTCTGGATTCTCTGCAAAATTGCTTCTGGCCTTTCTGCCAACCCTAGTAAGACTGTGATTACCTTATCTTAGAATTCTTGTAGGCTGTTAAGACAGTTTATTAACAGCCTTTGGTTGAAAAAGACTGTGTTATTTGAGTAAAATAAGCTTTGTATAAATTTTGCAGGAAATCCTGCTTTCTAGTGAATCTAAATCGCGCGGCACAGCTGTTCTCCCCTTGCTGTTCTACTTACCTTCCCAAGCCTTTTTCTGTGCGAAGCATGCATTTGGCGTGTACCACGCATACGCGTGCAGCATGCATTTGGCGCACACTGCGCATGCACACGCACATGCATGGCCAGCAAACCGGTGGCAAACCAGTTCAGATTTCACCACTGCACCAAACTAATGTGCTGAAGCTGACCAGACTAAGGACGCTAGACAGATGAATACCTGGTAGGCAGATTTTTTTTTTCCTATTTTCTTCCCCAAAAACTAAGCTGCGTCTTATACTCAGGTGCATTTCATACTCCGAAAAATACAGTACATTTCCCTCATAGTGATCTTTATTTGGATAGAGGTGAAAAGGCTTAGAAGTTAGTTTAGCAAACAGGAGAATTATGAGTGTTACATGAACAGTATTAAGGTACTGGTTCATTCTCTAGCACCTTAAGAGAATGATCACCATAATGGTCCATTATGCAAAGGGAGTCAACAATATCCTACCAGTTATTTCATCCTAAAAATAAACTAAGCAAATACAAGTGAAAATTTGAAAGTAATATGCCATGCCAATTGATTAAAAAGCCTATTTCCCCTTTCACTTCATTCAAGGTTGACTCAGCCTTCCATTCTTCCGAGGTCGGTAAAATGAGGGCCCAGATTATTGGGGGCAATATGCTGACTCTGTAAACCGCTTAGAGAGGGCTGTAAAGCACTATGAAGCGGTATGGGTCATTCCATAAGTGCTATTAAGTGCTATTGCTATTTCCAAATTCCAATCGTGTAGGTAATGTTATATTTTGCAAAATTTTTATTTTATGAAACGGACACCAAAGGGATAGCAGAACACTATAAATCCCTAAATAATATCTCAACTAAAAATCACTGCAGCATCTATCTCATCTATCAATCAAAATCTCTCTGAATAGAATTTGAGCACAAATCTAATCATGTCATTTTTATTTTAAAATCTGAAAGAGAGTCCTGCAGGATTAGACGTGGAAATCATACTAAAGTATGGACTAATTTCATAAGCAGTTCTAAATGACACCAGAACACAAATTGTCATCTTATCTCCTGCAAAAGGAATAGAACATATCTTTTAAATAGCATTCAGCAAAAACAAACCAATCTTACTTTTTAGATTTTTATGCCACTTCAATCCAAAAGGACTGTAAGTGGCAATCAAACAATTCTGCAATAATATGAATAGCACAGCCAACATAAAACAATTTTCTCGATTTGCATATTCTGGCAGTTCCAAATCTTGGCTATTTGAGATGAAATATGTACCATTTTATTTTGTAATTCTTTCTCATTTTAAAAAGATAAAATTAAAAATATATATATAAATTAATGATTGAAACAAAACTTACTATTATTAGTTACTTACAAGACAGAATGCAGAATATGGGACAGGATCCATATTTAGTGAGTTCACTGACTGAAATCAATTACTTAAATTATTCTAACTAAAGCCCTACTGATTTTAATGATCCTACAGTGTATAATCAAATTCAGATCCATTCAAGATTAATGCAATGGATTTAAGAGTTTTTAGAACATCCAGTGTAATTCCTATCATTCCTCGTTTATTTGCATCCACTCAAAACATCCATGGAGCAGGGGAATTAGAATAGTCAGTGTAATACATATACAAAAACACTTCTCAAGAAAAAAAAAATTATCTTGGTATATTCTACTAAATATCAGATTAATTTTTCTTTTTCTTTATTCTTCTTGATGTTATTTTTGAGAATATGAAAAATATAACATCGCATCCTTATTTTCTTTCACATTAAATACCAAGATGTTCCTTGTGCTTTAATTCCTTTCATAGTATAGCCTTTATTGTCATTGTACATCGTGTATATAACAAAATTGGTTAATTGACCCTTTCCCATAAAAGGTCACATCCCACCACCAATTTTTATAAACAAAGCTAAGAAAAAAAATGTGCACTCACAACCAAAATAATAAGTTTCTGTTGCATTTGTTCAGGAGGAAAAATTCAAAACATCAAGGCATGGACTGCTGACAAAAGAAAGGGGTGGCCACTGGCTTATTTCATTCACTCAGTATCTTTATTTATAACACAGCAATAAATGTAGATAATAATCTGTAACCGTAGAAAATATCACAAATCCTATACTTTCCCTTCAATCCAACATCTGTTTTTCAGCACGATTATCCATTTAAAGCTCACTTTATTCAATCTCTGCAGAATAGGAGAGGTGTAAAGAAGCAATATAAAATGTAATTCGGTATCCATAGCAAACTCTCAAACCATGTATCCTATTAATACAGGGTATTATGAGAGGTATGGGAGGCTTACAGTTGTATGGCTTTTATGCTGTGGATTTTCAGTGTTAGCTGCCTGGAGTCATCCGTGTATGAGCTGGGTAGCTACATAAATTTGTTTAATAAATAAGTTAAATAAAAGAATGTGATAGTTATTATGAAAAAAGAATATGACAATATGGAACTGATATTTTCAGTGACAAACTTAGAGAGTTTCATAACAGCTACCAGTAGCTAACCTCATTTCAAACTGAAAGCAATGGGCAGTGGTAGCAATAAATTTAATCAGGATCAATGCATACATGAATAATGTAAGGAGCAGCCTATCACAAGCAATATACAATTTATTGCTGAGAGAAATTATGTAAAATCTATGGTAAAGAGATTAAAATTGCTGCTAATCCCAATTAATTATTAAGTGCATGTCAAAATAAAATTATAGGTAGACCACTGTCCCATTCGGTGAGCATTCAAAGTTATGAAGTAAAAATAACTTTATAACAAATGTGCACATTTACATTTTTCTTGTTTCCCTTAGTCACATAGTTACCATTACAATCAGGACGTGTTGTCCTGTGCCTGATCTGTTGCTTTTCTCCCCCGTCCAAGTTACAATAATTGCACTACCCCTGTGGCCACGTGATTCTAATTAAGGTGTTTGCCAACCGGCTTACATTTACAACCAGTTGCAATGTCCTGCAGTCACGTAATCATGATTTACAACTTTCCTGGCTAGTTTCTGACAAGCAATATCAATTGGGGAAGCCAAATTCACTTAACAACCATGTGATTCACCTAATAACCTGACAGAAAGTTGAAGTCTACCTACCAAAAAACCTGAAAGGATAGTATGGCCTTAACTCAAATAAAAATGGTTAACATTCATTTGTTTTTGGAACAGAAATCAAAAATTCTGAATATAACTGAACTGCTTCCTTCCTGATTTTTCTAAATGGTCCTAGAATTTCATCGCATATTTTTTTTACTTCTCAGTCTTGACTACAGCCAGGTATATTATTGACATTTTCATCTAAGTATTAACCAGTTGATCCTGAATAGCTTCCAAGGCAAGGTTGGGCAGATGTTATCGTTTACAGTACAGCCATGTTTATCTCCCTTCCTAGACAGCTTATTAAATATCATGTTTTGACATTTGTTATGCTTGCTCATAAAAGAAATTTGCCAGATGGAGTACACAGAACTGTTAAATGCCATAAACATAATGCAGGTAATATAATCATGAAGTAGTCTTTTCTACCAACAACACTACATTAAAAAATAGTTTGTTTAAGAAAGGCAAAGAAATGAATTTTAAATATAAAAAGGAATATTCCAAAGTTGAAAGAAAACCTGATCCATCACTAGTCAATGATACAATGTCAAACAGTTTTCTGAAAATAGATTATTTTTATATTTTAGGAAGAAGGAAGTAGAGAGAAAAGGGGAATGAAACAAAAGACAATAAAGAATAGTTACCATTACATATTAAAGGTAAATTGGGTTATTCTCAAATGGTACAGGCACAATAACCTTCATTTCCTTACATTTGGGAGCAATATGTGTAATATTGAAGGGAGCCCATAAAGCGTTCTAACTTTTTGAAAACATGAGAAAAATTAGCTCCAATAGTCAAAGAATTTTGTCTATTGCACATTTTATAAGATTAATAATACGGCATTTAAACTGCTCTGTATGAATACATTAAGTTAACTATCTATCTATCAGTCTAATCTATCTATGTCATAGGGTTGTTATCTTGATGAAACATAGGAAAAGAGCACAATTTATAAGGCTTCTTGAGTGCCTGGATGAAAATACATGGTAGTAGTACTGTATTTCCCCGAAAATAAGGCCCAACCGGAAAATAAGTTCTAATGCGTCTTTTGGAGCAAAAACTAATATAAGAAAACACTTATTTTCGGGGAAACACAATACATATTATGGTGGTGCAGTGATTAGAGTGCAGTAGCGCAAGATACTTATGCTGACTGCTGTCTGTGTGCAATTTGGCAGTTCGAATCTCACCAGGCTCAAAACTGACTCAGCCTTCCATCCTTCTGAGGTGGGTAAAATAAGAACCCAGATTTTGGGGGGCAATATGCTGACTCTGAAAACCACTTAGAGGCAGGGGTGAAATGTTCCCGATTCGGACCAGTTCGGGTGAGTAGGTTGCGATGGTGGCGGGCAGTTCGGAGAACCGGTAGCTAAAATCCCTGCCTCCGCCCATGCACAGCTGAGCCGCGCGATCATCAGAGCCTTTTTTTTCTTTTAAATGGCTCTGACGAGCCAAGCTCTGACAATCCCAGTTGAGTTGCCTGCTAATCGGTAGCAAAAATCCCTCCCCCTCCCCCCCTCAGCTTGCTTACCTTAGCTGCTGGTCGCAACGCCTTGCTGTAATCCCTGCAATCCATTGCATCATCAAGCAACTGAATCTCCCTGCCTGCAATCAAGCAGGCAGGGAGTTGTGGACTTCAACTCCCAGAATTCCTCAGCCAGCAAAGCAAAGCTGGCTGAGGAATTCTGGGAGTTGAAGTCTACAAGTCTTAAAGTTGCCAAGGTTGGAGACCCCTGTTCTATTGGGTAAGTTTTTTTCCCCTTTGGGAACTTTAAAAAAAATAGTTTATTGGGTTTTTTTTAGTTGTTCTTTTTTTAGACCTAGCCATTTAAAGTTTAGGAAGTTTTAAATTTAGCTGCTTTTATATAAAAATAAAAATAAAATAAAATAAAATAATATTTGTGCAGCTTTCTGAGATTTAGTGTGCTTCTGTAGTGTTTCATTCTAACTACACAAACACACAAAATCTCACAAAGCTGTATGTGGAATTTTGTGTGTGTAAAGTGTGAAAGTTGTTTTTTTGGGCTTTTTGTGGCTGTGTGAGGTCCTTGCTTGTTGCAGGGGCCATTTTGGGTCTAGCACAACTGCTTTTATATTGTGGGTGAGCCAGTTGTGTTGTGTTGTGTTTTGTAGGTTAAAAAAGGGCAAAGAAGTGACATTGACTTTGCCATGCCCACCTGACCAACAAGCCATGCCCTCCCAGTCACCTTACCACCAAGCCCCGCCACTAATTAAGCCATGCCCACAGAACCGGTAGCAAAATTTTTAGATTTCACCCCTGCTTAGAGCTGTAAAGCCCGGTGAAGCAGTATATAAGTCTAAGTGCTATTGCCATTTCTCACATGGAAATAGTAGTATGTAAATTATCCAAAGCCAGCTTTACTTGGTAATCTCTATATAAAATAATAAACACAATAACACGGTTTAAAATGTTAAAAAGCTAACATACTAAGACATACATTTCATCTGTTGTATTATCTGTTACTGTTTTATTATAGTTTGGATTATTTTATGCAATCACATATTCTTTAAATTATATCTATGCAAAGTGTTTTCATAAATAAAATACAGAAATAAAACTTTACCAAGTGGAGAAATCTCTATGCCCGATATACAACCGGCTAAGAAATTTTTATTTGAACTTCTAATTTGCAAGGCAGATAAGAATTCCTTGATAAAGGAATACATTTTTTTTTCTACATAAAAAAAATCAGTTAAGTGGCAATCAAATTACATATGATTAGGATTAGGCTAAAAGATTTCCAAGTGGAAATCCTTTTTACCAAAGATTGTTTTAAGAGAAACTAGTTACATTTGACAGTATCTAAATAAAAGGAATCAGGATTATAAAGAGATCGACTACAGATAGTCTTTGCTGAACAATGATAATTGGGACTGTTGCTAAGCAACATGGTTTTAAAGCACAATACCACGTGTGGATGCTGACTTACAATGGCAGTTGTGGCAGTTCCATTTACTGTTAGGTGAATCCTGTGCAGGCGCAAACTCCAGAAGTCACATGATAAAATCTTATTGCACTTCTGTAAACGGATGTAATTCTACTCTCCTGATATACATAATACAGTATATATAACTTTTTCTTCATTAATCAAAATGAACTTTTGACTTTGTTCTTGGGGAACTAGGTTGCATATTAATAGTCCTCCTGCCAGTTTCCCCATTTGGCTTTGCTTCTTGGAAGCTGGCAGTAAAAGTTGCAAATGGTGCTTATGTGACCAGGGATGGTGAGATAGTTCAACTATGAGGAATGGTCATTAAGTCCTCCTCATTCAGCACTATCAACACTTCAAAAATTCACTGAACATGTGGTTCATGAGGACTAACTATATGCAATCTTTTCAGGCTCACATTCAAATGTGCATCTCATGTTGATCAGCAAAGAACTTTCATATAAGGCCGGAAATGATTTTTTTAAACTTCATTTTAATTATTAAGTTGGTTCTTAGACATAATTTTTAGTATTTTACATAATCTTAGGGCTGAAACAATTGTTTCAGAATGTATAAATGCATAAAATACTTTAGGTGTACTACTACAATTGTGACATACGCTGTTAAAAACAGAACTGATATATTCCCTTTTATAGAACAGGAACAGTGAATTATTTCAAACAGCTTTCTAGTAAATGGTATAAAGAAAACTAAAGTAAAATGATTGTTTAATTGCTGCTTGTTACATCTATTTCAATTCATATAATATGATGGATATATGTACCCTACAAATCAGTGTTTTTGCTAAAAATTATTGGGTTTTGTTTACAGTATTAACATAAATGTTAATTCCAAAGAAAATGTAATTCCCTAGGACAATTTTAAGCACTACTTTATATGCAGAATGACTAGATCTAAGAATTATTAATATGCAATCTAGTTCTACAAGAACAAAGTCAAAAGTTCATTTTGATTAATGCTGAAGTTACATATATTAAGCATACCAGGGGAGTAGAATTACATGTTTACAAAAGTGCAATAAGATTTTATCCTTTAAAAATTGTTTTTTAATAGAATAAACTAAATTTGATTTTCTTCCCCACGAATGCTAGTATTTCTCAACCTTGACAGCTTGAGTGTGTGGACTTCAACTCCTAGAATTCCTCAGTCAGGTATGCTACCTGGGGAATTCTGGGAATTGAAGTCCACATATTTTAAAGTTGCCAAGATTGAGAATCTTGTAACCTGTTTAGCTTTTAATATAAATTATACTATACTTGCAAATAAGAACTGGTTTTATAATTAGTCTTAAACAATTCTGATTATTCATTATACTTTAAGTGTCCTTGTGGTAGAAAACAGTAGTTATTACCATCTGTTGATTTTGGCTGACTATTTCTTAGAATTTCTTTTCTTTGCTTTCATATTCATCAAGAAAAATCATAATCACATTTCAACCAAAGCACAGGTATAATAAATCCATTACTATTAACTACATGAAAATGTACCATTTCACAAAATAACCGCTGTATATATTGACCATTTCACACACTAATGAACAATGTCAATAGAATACATTTTAGAAATCTATATGATAAGAAGCAAACCAAAATAATTAACCCTATTTTCTTTCTACATCAAAAATAAATATAAATCCAAAGAAAACACATAAAAATCTGAGTGTAAAGTGCATGGAGTCAGGGTGGATTTGATTTAAATCAAGTCGATTTAAATCCCAATTTAAATCATAATTTTTAAAGAGCAATTGTCATCTCTGTCCCGCAGTGGCTCCTCCTCTGACCCGCTGTTGACTCACCAACAGGCCCATTCACTTTAATGGCACGGCTGGTGATGTGGCAGTGACACAAGGAGAGGGATGTGGCGGGCAACAGGTGAGTGGATTGTTTTATGATTTATCTCATGGTTACTGTGAAACTGTGAGAATGCATCAATGCAATGCATGTTATCTCAGCTTGCAGAGCTTGGATTCATTGAATGAGTTTACCAAAAATATAAATATTTCAGAATATACAGTCTCATGCTACATAACTAAGCTCCATATCATGCTAAATAAACTAAATTATTAATGTAACTTAAATAGAAAATATATTTAGGTTTTTATTCCAAAGGGGTTGACCTCTGCAGTGGGGCAGAGGTCGACCCCAAGGCGCCTAGTTTGTGAGGTGCCACAGGGGTTGGTCCTCTCGCCCCTCCTGTTCAACATTTATGTGAAGCCGCTGGGCAAGATCATCCATGGCTTCGGGGTGGATTTCCATCAGTACGCTGATGATACTCAGCTGTACATTTCCATCCCGGGCCACCCCAATGATGCCCTTGAAATGATGACCCGGTGCCTGGAAGCCGTACGGATCTGGATGGGGAGGAACAAGCTCAGACTCAACCCATCCAAGACCGAGTGGCTGTGGTTTCCGACATCCCAATATAGTCAGTTGACTCCATCACTGACTATTGGGGGTGAGACCTTGACCCCTCAGAGAGGGCTCACAACTTGGGTGTCCTCCTGGACTCGCAGCTGTCCTTAGAAGACCACCTGACGGCTGTGGCCAGGGGGGCTTTTTATCAGGTTCACCTGATTTAACAGTTACGTCCCTTTCTGGACCGGGACTCCTTACGCACAGTCACTCATGCCCTCGTCACTTCCCGTCTGGACTATTGTAACGCTCTCTACATGGGGCTCCCCTTGAAGAGCATCTAGAGGCTCCAACTGCTCCAGAATGCGGCCGCGCGGGTAATTACGGGAGCGACTCGACGCTCCCATGTAACACCGCTCCTGTGCGAGCTGCACTGGCTCCTGGTGGTTTTCCGGGTGTGATTCAAGGTGCTGGTTGCTACCTTTAAAGCGCTCCATGGCTTGGGACCTGGGTATCTACGAGACCGCCTTCTGCCACCGATAGCCTCCCATCGACTGGTACGCTCCCACAGAGAGAGGCTCCTCCAGGTGCCATCGGCTAGGCAATGTCAGCTGACGACCCCCAGGGGGAGAACATTCTCTGTGGGGCCCCCTACCCTCTGGAATGAGCTGCCCCCCGGAGCAGCTCATTCGTAGGATTCCCAACCTTTGTACCTTTCATCGCGCCCTAAAAACATTATTATTCCAACAAGCAGGGCTGGCCTAACTATTTTAATGGGTTGTTTTATTAGAGTTTTTGGCCAGTTTATTTAATTGTTTTAATTGCTTTTAATTTTTATATTGTTATGGTTTTATTTCTGGCTGTACACCTCCCTTCAGGAGAACGGCGGTATAGAAATTCAATAAAATAAAATAAATAAAATAAATAAAATCAAAAAAATCTGATTTAAATTTTTTAAAAATCGATTTGGGAGGGGAGGAACCCATTGATTTTCATCCACCCTACTTAGAGTGAATGAAAGATGCATATAAACCAGAATGGAGAAAGGGAAAGGGAAAACAAAAGGGGGGAGGATGAGGCAGCGAGAAAACCTGATTAAATCTTACAAAAAAAGTCTTAAAGCAGCCCTCCCAAGCAACTGCTAACGTGTAAGGCCCTCTCAGTGGTCCTTTCCATCACTTGCCCAGTCTTTAGTTTTCAAATGCTTTTTGTACTTTGCCCCCTGAAATTCACAAGTAATTAAAAAGGATTCCTTCAAAGGTAAAATTGGAGAGTGAGGGAAAGGAACGAGGGAGAGGTCTTCCTAGGGGACACTTATATTACATTGGAATGTGTACTTGCACTCATAAAACAAAGGTAGTTTCTAAAGTACAGATGCTTTTTGGGAAAAAAAGGCAAAGTTGCACAACTGTTGACAAAAGTGAAAAAAGAAGTATCCTTTGCCATTTTCAATATTATTTCAGTTAAAAATTAAGGATAATACTATAGCAAGCCTTCTGTTCATTCCTGTGATGTTAGAACTTTTATTCCTATATAATACATCATCCAATCTAACAACCAGGTTTGAACCACTGCAACAAAAATACATACACACAATTTTTTTTAAAAAAAATCAAAACAAAACAATGCATTTATTTAGGTGAAATTACAGTCCTTGTTTGACTACCTAAAAATGGAAAAGGCAGGAAAATCAAGTCATAGCAACCGTAATCAACTTCCGTCTATGGGAACCAGAACCTCTGTTCATTCTCAAATAGCACTGATAGTGATGATGACAATGACGATGATTTCCATCCTAAAATTATGGAAAAAATCAGGTTGGAATAGTTATAATAATTTACTAACAAACAGCAATAAGTATAGACCATACCCACTATTCTCTCCAGAGTTTATGGAAATATGGTAGTTCTTCCTTCATAAAAATGATCTCATATAGCACATGACATTTATTAGTTAACTCCAACAGGACAAAAACTTCTGCTTGTTCCATAGGATTTACCCATTTTCTATTTCTACTAGCAGCCCCCAGCTTCTCTTTTCTTAGAAAATATATCAATTTTGAGAACCCAAAGGAACTAGCAAGATAAATCACCTCCTTTTTTCCTGTCTCAGGGAAGTTCAGAAAATTCCTATCCTCACATAACATGGTTACTTTCTCAACTATTACTTCTGAAAAGGTTCATTCTGCAATAATGGAAATTCCCACAATATACAATTGTCATCTCTGCAGGAGTTTAAATAAACTCAATCACTGTTCTCAGCATACTTTATTATGGTCACTGACAAAAAGAAAAAATTAACTACACAAATTAACTACACTGTACTAAAACTAAATCATCATAACATTTATATTATTATTTTTTAAAAAAAGGATTTTGCAAATAATAAACCAAAACATTTAGGAAAACAAAATCACACCAGTTGATTCGATTTACAGTAATTAGAATGAATATGGGTGACCTAGTCACCTGACTAGATGATAAGTTTATTTTTATTGATTGACTTGATTTGTGAAGGCCGTCAAGCTCCATTCTAGGTGGCTTATGATAAAGCCAATGGTTACCTGAACTCAAAACAAAACTCTCCATGCAAGAAAGACTGAACAGGGGCTCCACAGACACCCTAATCCCAACCCTTGGAACAGAGCCAGATGTTAAGCCTCTTCTGGAACCCTAGGAGAATGGGAGACATATGTATCTCCAGGGGATGCTGTTGCAGAAAATAGAGACTGCAATAGAGAAGGCATGCTTCCTCAGTCCCATAAAATGGTAACATTCAACTGATGGGTCCTGGAGCATGCATACTTTGCCTGAATACAATTGATAGCAGGAGCAACTGGCAATGTGCTGCACCATAGTTACTCATTCTAACTGGGCATCTTTGTATTAAGGGCAATACAACAAAATATGAGTAGGTTTCAATAACTCCTTCACATTTTGTTTGAATGAAATCAAAATCTTTCCCTTCAAGCAGTTATGACAGAGTTAGAGCTCTTTTGAATTTGGGAACCATAATTTGGTTTAAACATCTTGCTGGATTGAAAAAAGGAAGAGCCACTATGCAGGTAGGGTAGCTAATTGGCTTTCCAGAACCATGGCACACTAATTAAGGGCTACCATGCACCTCACCTCCCATTATCAGAAGGACATCAGGTGGAAAATATCCTACTCCCAAATTAAACAAAATCATAAATTAAAATCAGAGGAATCAAGTCCATGGGCAAAAATAGTATCTTGAGCCAATATGAGAAAATGCATATCCAAATGAGAAGGGGCATTAGTCTTACCTGATAAGCCCTTTCTCATGGTGATCAACAGGAGAGTCCAGGATGGGTTGCTCTAGTCTCGGAGCTCTACAGACTGAGTTGAATTTCTGAGCACACGCTTCCCTGGTAACGTTCCCCAGTTGAAAATGAAGACTAAGTGAATCTTGTAGTCCGTCTCCAGTCCAAACGAATCTCCTCACGGAATCTGGACCAGACAGTCCACCAGGTGGAACTGGACTCTCCCTTCAATCACCATGAGAGAGGGCATATCAAATAAGACCAACGCCCCTTCTCCATAGTATCGACAGGAAAGTCCAGGATGGGTCATACCAAAGCTTGGCTGACCCACGGTGGGAGCTGCTCTGACCCTGAGTCCCCACCTCCTCATGCACATGCTACAGGACACGCTGGCCGAAGGCCACCTCAGCAGAAGCATAAGTGTCTAGTCTATAGTGGTGGATGAACGGCGAAGGGGACGTCCATGTCGCCGCCCGACTAATTTCTTCTACAGAAGCCTGGGTTGCCCAAGCCGCCATTGTGGCCACACTTCTAATGTAATGCACCATAATCCCTCAAGAGAGCTTGAAGCTCATAGGCTCAGGCAATACAAGCCCGTAGCCAATGATCTACCGTGGAAGGTGTCACCCTGTGGCCCAGAGTTGACGGCTGAAAGGAAACGAACAGGGACTCAGTCTTCCTGATGGAAACGGTCCTTGAGATGTAAATGCCAGAGTATGCCATGTCTGCTCCAAGCCGAAGCCTTGGACAGAAATCAGGCAAGATCAACTCCTGTGCTTGGTGAAACAAGGAACAACCTTTGGAAGAAAGACAGGGTTTCTTCAACAGCAGAACCACCTAACTTGAGCCAATATGAGAAAACGCATATCCAAATGAGAATTTTAATTTTAATCACACTGGCCTTGTGCGCACACACACACACACACACACACACATAAAAAAAAAACAAAAAAAAAACATAAGGAATACATAACAGAACTTCCCAAAAAGGTGAAGGACCTATATGGTTCCATTGGGAGACTATACAAAAAATAGTTTCTGGATTCTAGCCAAAAGTATATTTAGTGTAAAATTATGACTAATGCATTTTAGAATAATATAAAGATTGCAGGACTGTTAAAACTAAATACCTGAATGCGTTTATAATCTTAAGTATGATTTAGTCCTATTAATAGTTATCTCATTATATATTTCAGCATTCTTTTTTCAGTTCACCATCAAAGCTAATTATATAGGTTAGATATCAAGATGTTTTGATTGCTTCCTTTATGGATAAAGTTCAATACTATTAAAACTAAAAAAACAAAGAAATTTCCTTTTAAGAAGCAGCATTTCCAACCCTAAGAAACTAATAAGAATTCAATGTTGTTGTATCTACAAATCTCCTGCAATAGTACTAAACCAAAGCAGTAAAAAAAAAAATCATAGTTAGCTTGAAGGAGAAATATTATTTTAGCCAGTTATTTGTGCAACTCAATCTTGCGGCTAAAATTATTTTTAACACTTCAACCACACACTAAAAAATATGTAAAACTGTTTGGAACTATATGGAAGACAGGTTTGTAGAGTGACCACCACATCTACAATACTTTAGAAGGATATTGTGTAATTTAGACGGAAAGATGTGTAAATGTTGGAACAGTTATCACAAACTGGCCCTAAAGTCTTCTGGTTTTCAAAATCCACATAACAAATACACCACTTAAGCCTGTGTTTACTAAGAATGAGCAGTTTTCCCTATCTTATTAAAACTATTTAGGAATAATGCTAAACTATAGCTGTATAATATTACGTCTTGCATATTTGCTCATTACAAAAGTCAAAAAGTTATATTGTGCTGATGTCTGGAACAGGCTACAGTGTCATAATCTGAACAAAATAAATAATTCAGGCTTTATATTAATGAAAAGAGCTGGTCACCTATTTTTCTGCCACTTATCCATAAACTCTTGAGAAGACCCCTGCTAAATCAAGCCAAGAGGCCATCTAATCCAGCACTTTTGTCTTCCAGCAGCCACACAGGGGCATTCAGGAAGCTCCCTGACAGTTGGTATTTAAAATTTACAGCTTACTAGAGGACCATTTACCTACCAATGAATTTGTCCAATCCCCTTTTAAAGTAAACACTCTTGAGATGAGCTCAGTTTCAGGTGATTAGATGGACACATCCATTTAGTTTCTTCCAAACAGAGATAGTGCTTGACTTTTCACTAGTTAACTACCATACAGAGTTACAACAATCTTGGAAAAAGTGCACTACGGACTGTAAAGCTCTTGTGGCCATTATCAAATGTTACACACATGTGCACATGCACATCCCCACAATTACATGATTGCATTTTGGGCATCAGCTTATATATTTATGACTGTTTGCAGTATCCTATGGTCACTTGACTATGATTTGCAATGTTTTTCCCTGTTTCCCACTGATCTGGGAGAATGAATGCAGACTGATGGCTGTGTATTTTGTTTAATAATTGCATATTTTAGACCTACAATTACATGATATACTTAATGACCACTATAAAAGCTGTCATAAAAATTGGGTCCAGCCATGTAGGTGCCTCGATTTATAACCATCACAACTTACACCAAAATTCTGATCCCAATTGCAGTCAAAAATTAAGGACTATCTGTAGACCGAAGCATCACTTCTTTCAAGATTTTGTTTTTATTTGTTTGCTTTCTGGTCTAGACTATATTCCCTGGAAAATACCAGTACTCTCACATCCATAATAACTATTTTAAAATCCTGTTAAGCTTCTCAGCACAGACAAAATTGGCTAAAAGCTACCTCTTAGTGAGACTATCCATTTTAAAATTACTTAACCTGAAAGTCAATATCATATTGGATGCAGCAATGAGACTGAGGGGCTCATTCTGGCTGCATAAGAAGTCTTAAGAACAAATACATATAAAGCCAGGATTGAGAAGAGAGCAACAGACAGCAAATGCTGTTTCTGCAAAAAAGCTGAATAAAACGGTGGACCACCTAGTTAGCTGCTACAAGAGGACTGCACAAACTGATTACAAAGATTGGCATGACAAAGTAGCAACAACGGAACACTGGAATTTCTGCAAGAAATACCATTTGTCTGTAAGTAAAAACTGGTGGGACCGCAAAACAGACAAAGTCATAGCAAATGAAGAAGCTAAAGTGCTCTGGACCTTTGAATTCAAACAGACAAGCATCTGCCACATAACATTCAGACTTAACAATTGTTGATAAGAAAGACAAAAATGTCTGGATAGTGAATATGGCAGTACCTGGAGACAGAATAGAAAAGTTCTGCAAACAGAAGTAGAACCTTGGCAAAAGACAGCAAAAACAATACCAATAGTAATAGACAGGGCAGATGCAATCCCCAAACATCTGAAGCACCACTATGGGCATTGGGCATTGGCAAAATCCGCATCAGTTAACTGCAAGAGACAGCTTTAGTTAGAACAGCTTACATTCTACCACTATACCTCTAATACCATCAAACATCTACCTATCCCAAGTCCTGGAGAAGATCTTGATAGATGGGAAAAAACAACTAATCCAGTCTAAACACTAGCTGATTGATGCGACAAAGCATAATAAAAACCTATATGCAGCATTGCTCTCAAAGACTATTGCATAGCTCACAACAATCAAAGAAATTATATTAAGATCAATAGCAGATAAAAAAGGGAAATGTGACAGACTAGATCAAATTCAAGGCCTGAGGGCCAGCTCTGGCCCACAGGGCTGGCCTGGAAATAGCAAAGGACAGGTCCACAGTGCCTCTGCTACCGAAAATGGGGCAGAGGGGATGCATGCGCCTTCCCCACACCCCGTTTTGGCTGCCAGAGTGCTGCAGGAGACCGTCCTTGACTCAGGTTATAAACGGGAGGAAAGATAAATTATTTTACCTTTCAGGCTTTGCAGGATTCTGCTATTATAGCCTATGTCAATAGTTTATCGTTCTAGTCTTCCTATGGAGTCAGTTTCTTGATCTGGTCTCTCTCTCATAGGGTGATCAAGTAGATCAAGTATGTTATGTATTAAAAAAACAAAATCACAAAAACGCACACCTCTCTATTTTTATAATGTATAAAACTATGTCCACGGAGATGTGGTCCCATGTCACGCCCATGACCATGCCCCCAAGACACACCCCCTGGCCCTCCAAGGTCAAATGCAACTCTGATGCGGCCCTCAATGAAATCAAGTTTGACGCCCCTGGACTAGATGGAATAAAGCAAGTCTCACTCACTCTTGCAGAGTGGAGCTATCCATATCTCAGAGAAACCTTATTCCAGAGGACAGAGTGCCAACCCTTGCAAAATTTAATTGGCCAGGCAGTATTACAGAGACAGGCAGTGACGACCAAGTACTGTGAATGGAAACTAGAAGCAAACTAAGACTCAGTGCATCTCACAAACAAAGGTGTTATATGGGCATACTGAGGCAGGGTGGATTTGATTTAAATCGAGTTGATTTAAATCACAATTTAAATCATGATTTAAATCACTAGTAAAAAGGCTTAATTTTTAAAGAGCAACTGTCATCTCTGCTACTCCTTTGACCCACTGTTGACTCACCGATAGTCCCAGTGTTGCAGAATATACAGCCTCATACTACATAACTAAGTTCCATTTCATGCTGAATAAAATAAATTATTTATGTATCTTAAATAGAAAACTATCTTACGATAGATTTTTACCCCAAAAGTTTTTTATTAAAATAAATTCGATAAAAATCAAAAAAATCTGATTCAAATAAAAAAAATCTGATTTTTTTGATTTTTTTAAAAAAAATCATTGATTTTTATCCACCCTGTACTGAGATATGGCCACCATCCTCCCCCCAGCCCCAACCAACACTTAGTGGAACTGGCTTTGGACAAAGGAAGAAAACTACTGAAAAAAGAATGACCCCATTTCCAGCATGCAGAGTCAGCTCAAAAGTATATGTGGTCAATGACATTGAAATCAAGGAGCACAAGGATGGATGCACCCCCTTGATCTTGGCTCACTAAAGGTCATCAACAAGCACAACAAAAGCTGTCTAAGCATTAAGTCCTGGCTTGAAACATGAATGAAATCTAGATCTAGATAATCTATTTCCTCCAGGGTTCTCAACTGCACCCTGATAAGTGATGGGATTTTGTTCTGATCTGAGTCTGGGGGATCAAAATCCCAGTGGAACAAAGGAAGCACCCCAGACATTGGAGCCTGGAGATTGATCGAAGTTCTGGTGTAGGTCTGGTTGTTATACAAGTTAATAAGGTGATTTTTAAATGTTTTGAGCCATATTCTTTTTAATGGAACAATATAGTTGGTTTCTGATTTCTGTTTTCCACAGCAGGTTCCTTGGGTGCATGAGTAGCTATATAAATTAAATAGATCTTACTGATTTCTCTAACTGCAGGTCATGAAAGTTTAGAAAGCCCTCATATACAATATTTTTCCAAATTTCAAATTGGCATTTGTTATTTTGCCTCCTCTTTCTTAAGTAGTTTCCAGTTCATGAGAATACTTGCCTGTGTTATGACTGCTGACTTGGCCTTCTGTTATATCTGAAATCATTCTAGAGAATTCCCCGACCTCTAGAAAGAGGTTTCTAGTACAAGTCTTTACTAAGTCTGAGGAAATTAGTGAAGAAGTGAAAGCAAAGACACTGCTGGACACAACCTATTGTATTCTACCTGTTAATTAAATAAGAATCTGAACAGGAACAAACTCTGTATACCTTTTAATCCATTTCAACTCTTCCATTACTTCCTTAATTATTTAGAATAGAGGCATACAGATTGATTATACTGTATCTGATGTCTGTGGCTGTATAATTTATTTCTGTCACCCTTCAAAATGAATCAAGTGTAGGTGGCAAAGAGAACAAAATGTATTAATGTGCTTCAGCTGCCTGCTGGAACACTGACAGTCCTAATTCTAGGTCATTTCCTGCCTAACTTCCCATTAATCAGAAATAAACATGATTTTTCATTAAAATATTTCAAGTTTATCAACTGTAAAAACACTGGAAGTAAAATTATTAAGGCCACATGTAAGATTTTCATGCCTTATAACACTGGCACTGAAAAAGCATCTACCTATACTTAATAAACTATACTTTTTAAAATTTGTAATAGAAGTGCTAAAATTAGATACAAGGGCTGCATAAAATATTTGAAAGACTCATTCACAATATTTGGAAGCATCCATAACTCTTCTTAAGTTAAAGCAGCCATATCTCTGACAAAGTTTAGGCAACTGCTTTGGAAGGTATGCCCAGCTGTGTCTGCAATTATGTATAGGTATTATTTTTTTTGGCTGCGAAAAAAACAGCAGGAACACTAGGGCATTTTTTAAACAGTGGAACCTAGATTTTGTTTTACAATGGACTTTGTATGCAGTAGACCAAATTTCCACTGTAATTGATGCCATTTGCATAAATTATGTCATTTTCTATAGATTTATATCATTTGAGTAATAACCACATTATGCAAATAGCTAAATGGATTCAAGTAAGATCTCAATTGCATAATGATATCACAGCAATGACGCAAAATGATACCAGTGACACAATTTATGTAATATATGTACTTATGATAAATTGTATTTAATATACATCTGTAAATAACTGATGACCTCTTCTTCTCTATTGGGAATGCCCTATGATACAAAGAAACCTTTAGAAAACTGATTCATTTAACATGCAAGCTTAACTAGTATGGTACGATATCTACAATTTAGCCTGGAAAAAAACTATTATTGTGAAACAAAAATGCAAGAAACATGACTGCAGCACTGAAATAACAATGATGCTCAATAATAAATATACTACAAGTGTATATTTAAGGTTTAAAATCTTAATTTTTTTCTTTTATAGAACTTATAAATTGAATTAACAATTGACCTCAGTCAAAATAGAAAAAAAAGGTTCCAAATACATAATGAAGCACTATATAATAATGTATAAAAGACTAATTAATAAACACTAAACATCACAAGTAAATCACAGTAATTTAGAAAAAACTATGAAATTACTTATTTAACATGCATATAAAGTAATGGAACATCTTTCAGAAGTCAATGTAGTTACTACAAAATACCGTATTTTTCGCACTATAAGACGCACTTCCCCTCCCCCCCCCAAAAAATTGGGTGAAAATGTCTGTGTGCCTTATAGAGTGAATATTGCAATAGTGGAGGAAGGGGGTTGGTGCAGCGGCAGCATTTGCCGCTGGGGAACGCTGGAGCCTTCGCTGCCGAGCAGCTGATTGGCATTTGGATTGGCCTCCCAGAATACTGCTGATCAGCTGTTCTAGGCAGCGGAGATCGCTGCCTATTTACCGCTGCCATTTGCCACCACCAATCGGCAGCAGCAAATGGGCAGCGGTGAACAGGCAGCAGCAATTGGCGGTGGTACTCCGGGAGGCAAATCCAATCACCAATCAGCTGCTTAGCAGCGAAGGCTTCAGTGTTTCCTGGTGGCGGAGGCCACCTGCTGGGGCTGCGATAATGTGATGAAGCTGACCTGGCTGTTTGCTGTTTGCTGCAAGGATGCTAGCCAGATGAATACAGGATAGAGACTGGGAGGCAGAGGTAGAATTTTTTCTTGTTTTCCTCCTCTAAAGATGTGCGTCTTATAGTCTGGAGAGTCTTATAGTGCGAAAAATATGGTACATAATAGGAGCATTTTATAGTTATTAGTGAAGCCTAAATCCTAATACATGCACCAATACAGTTGACCTAAACAATATGGAGTAACAAATCTGGCATGCTAAATTTACAGTTGTGCCTCCTCCTAAGCCAGGGGTATCAAACTGGCGGCCCACGGGCCGAATGCATCATGATGCCACGCCCATCCTAGCTATGATGGGAAAAAGTCACGAAATGTCATGTGACGGCAACGTGACACGGTGAGTTTGACACCCGTGTCCTAAGCATTCTGAGTTCCAAATGTATCCTTAAACATTCAGTTAAAATAGCTAAGTCTGATTTGTCATTTGTAAATGGTGCAGCTAGTGAAATTAATAAAACTATTTAGTATAATATATAACTTGAGTTCCTGTCATACTAAACAATTTTATTTAATTTCAATCTAAGGATGCATCGTGCCAAATGGTTAGAGGAAATGACAAAAAAAAATTCCTAAACCTACATTATATCCTCACTTACCATACTTGCTTCTGGAGCAGAGAATCTGTGGTGAATTCACTTTCTACAATAAAACTATCGATAAACATTCATCACTAACAAGCAGGTGATGTATGAAAATGTTGGTGGGTAAGCCATGTAAAAGATGCCAAAGAACAATGCTGAAGCCATATAAGACTTTAGGGAACATCAACTAGGAACACCAAAAGGATAGGCTAAAGCCTATTCCCTGATCCTGATTATTATCCAGTTATTAAGCATCCAGTCAGGACAAACCTATCTGTTGCACCATTTGTCTTCTGAATATGGTACATAGACCAACACATACTGATACATATCAGTGTTAAAACAAATATGCACAAGTTATTTCACCAAGAATAAAAGTCAACACAAACTTTACTGATAGATTCCCTAAAGAGCATTAAAGCTGCTTTCAAATAAACAGAAGTAAACAGGCATCCTGTGCAAGGTATTAAGTGTGTGAAAGACATACTTGGCCATGCACTTTATGTGCATTTGTCTGTCCCATCAGTCCTTGATCTTGCCATGTTCAGCTAGATGGTTTGAAAAAGGTTTAGTAACTTCTTATGCACTCTCACTGCGATGAACAGGTATACCTGAAAATTTAACCCACAACATGGCAAGATCAGGAAGTAAGGAAGAAGCCAGCATCTTGAGCCTTGGTGCACAGCAGACTAAAGTACTGTTAAGTAGCACCAGCTGCCTGCAATTACTGCAAGTTCAAATCTCACCAGGCTCAAGGTTGACTCAGCCTTCCATCCTTTTGAGGTAGGTAAAATGAGGACCTGGATTGTGGGGGCAATAAGCTGACTTTGTATAAAAAAGAACACCGCTTGGTGGGGGGGAGGAGAAAGCCCTACTAAGCAGGTATATACAAAAGTATGAAGGCTATTGCTTAACGCATTGTAAGCCGCCCTGAGTCTCCGGAGAAGGGCGGCATATAAATCGAACCAATAAATCAATAAATCAATCTGCAATCATTTGTCCTTCACACACATTTAAATATCCTGTTTAGGCAGAATGTCTGGCCACAGCTAGAAACATATTTAATGCTATACTACTTAAGGTTTTGTTTATTCCACCTCTACTGCTTTTACAAATAACTCAAAGTTGCAAAAATATCTAATATTCCTTTCTCTATCCCCCCCCCCCCCGCCAAACAACAACTGTGTGGGGCGAGTTTGGCTGAGAGTGACTATCCAAAGTCACCCACCTGAATTTCATGCCTAAGGCAGGACTAAACACACAATCTCCCAGTTTCTAGCCTGACTTGCAATAGGGGCTGTTTCCAAAGCAATATATCTAGTGACTGAAACACAACTATCTCATATCTAAAGCAGTAGCACTATCTCTTTAAAAATATATTCACAAATGAATTTAACAATATATAGTATATTGTTTTTAGTATATACCAAATAAAGTATATACGATAGTTGCGAATGCATCAAATCTCCACCTCTAACAGGTATACTTGACATGCTGCATTATATTTATACAAGAGCTAATTAAGACAAATGCAGATTGGTGGGCCCCAAGATAGCACTCTCAGTGATTGTGGGAATGGCCATTATGTTTTAAAAAGGAGTCAGAGATGATTCTAGTAATTACAGACCAATAGATATGCTGAGTATTATAGAGTATGCAAGCTTTTTGCCATTTACATTGGAAAATCCTGAATTGAGTAGAAAATGAATGCATCCTACACGAAAAACAAGCTGAATTTAGAGTAGGGTGATCTCCATAGATCAAATAATCGTTGTTCAACATGCAGCTAAAAAGTACTCTGCAGGGTCAAAATCTCCATATACATGCTTCTGAATTCGCGATCATTCTGAATATTCACTACCTGAATAAGGTAGTGAGCTGATGCCCAATATTCATTTATTTCAGGTAACAGCATTAACATAGCTTTTACATGATACATAATTAGGTTCCTATCCTAACTACACAGTGTTCAAAATAATATAAACTAACAGCATTACAGCTTCCTGAATGGTCCCAAAACCCAACCTTAGAGCTGGAGGATGGGCTGGAAAAGATGTAACCAACTGCATAATTAACAATAGCCATTTATTGTTTGAAGAATATTAATTTCTTAACAAATTAATATACATTTCATGATAATTTTCAATGAAGTTGGAAACAGCCATGTTTCCACATTTCTTCCTCTACCTTTTTATTCTCATGTTAGCAAGTTAAAATGGCAATAAGGCAGCAAATTAAGGATAAAAACATGTAAACTTTTCAAAGAGAAGAATAACAGATTTCTCCATGTCAAAAAGTCCTCCAGCAGATTCTGAGAACACTCCCAAAACCAAGATTTGATGTGTGTCCGCAGTATTACAGAGCAGATGTAGTAGTATCCCATATAAGGAACATATCTGTTCTTCTGGATTAAGACTGCTATGTGTAATTTATTATATTGTATCTTTTGTAAAGCTCTCCATATTAAGTTCCACACTATAACCACCTCTTTAAATATAATTCCCAAGCCACCTGGAGCACTTACACTTCTTCATTTCTGTCAGAACAGAACAATTCTATAGCACATAATTGGCATAATTTTCATGACTGCGTGAATTGAATCTGGATTAGGTTTTATATTGAATAGTGACTGATAACTGACTAAATAATTCTGATCTTGTTTATATGTATCCTATAATGATACAATACTTAACTAATTTTACACTATTGTTTATACAAATTTTAGGAAGTTTTAAAGAGAACATAAAAGGTAACACAAACTAGTACAGAATAAATAAAACAAAAAAAAAGAAAAAGTACAGAAAGATAAAAAGAATTAGAAATTTCCAATTTCCTTTGCAGCCAATATTAGTTATTTCTTCCTTTATAATTACAAAAAACTTGACTTTTTCTATTATATATTTTTATAACCATCAAAATCACAAGTTATAAATGCATTTTTCTCTTTCATGTAAAAAGTCTGTAAGAGTTTTCCAGTTAGTCATAAAAGTAGATATTGTCTTTTGTTTAATAAAAACAGTCAATTTAGCCATCTCTGCAACTTCCATCATCGTCAAGCATTCCTTATTGTGGGTAATATGGAACTTAATTTTACACTATTGTTGTAAAAGTTTATTTGGGTTTGGACTGTATTATTAAAGCATTGTATTGTATTGTATAATATAAATTCTATATATTTATATTAACCAGCATGAAGATTCTACCTTATTTCTATTTAATATTGCAGGATGTCTTGTATATAGTTTAGTGATACATTATTAATATGATTAAATTTGTACTATTCCATTTATTAATCAAAGTCTGGAAAAAGTTGAGAGATGTGGACTAAAAACAAAAATCCCAACTTTGGGTTTTTTTTTTAAAAAAAAGACGCACAGTCATACTTAATCTAAATTAAAAAGGGGTCAAAATTATCCTAATCTGTTAAACTCTTATACAACAAACCTGATTTACAACAAGAAATATGCAAGGGATTAAAACAGCAAGCAACTCTGCACATTAATAGTAGTCTACAGAAGTTTCTTTAGGTGGTTTTCCAGAGGTTCCTGAAATGTAGGTCATATTTATTATTGTCCATGTGAAGAGGAAGTTCCTTTGACACAATGCATTTTATGAAGCGACTTCAAGCAAGGGTATCTGTATTCCCCACCCTGACACAAAACAGCAGTTAACAAAAACTCAAGAGAGCAGGAGCCACAGCTACTCCATCTTAACTTCCAAAGGGCTGGGCAGGAGAAACACTCCCGGCTTTCAGTCTAGTTTATCCATCATCCTATCCCTCCATCTCCTTGGAGCGTTACTCTGGGGCCCATCGTCCCCGTCTTTGATTTCAATCCCCTTTCTACCCTTTCCACACTATGCACGGGAACCGTAGAGTGAGTTTTCCCGGACTGCAAACCCTCTAGGAATAAAGGGAGGTGGGCCCCTTACCTACTTGCCACCCCGCGGGGGTCTCCTCCCAATCCACCTGGTTCTCCCTCGCAATTCCCACCCACTCAAAAGCGCCTAGACCCCCGCCTCTTCTCTCCCACCCAGGGAATTTTCTGCAAAAATCCCCCCCCCATCCTTTCTTTTCAGATCCCCACCCGAAACCCCTCCCTTGTGGAGAAGGAGGGGAGAAAAATACTCTATACACCCTTTCCCTGCGCGCCCCCCTCCCCGCCAAGAACACGAGTTTTCTCCTCTCTCCCCCCCCTCTGGGTTTGGTTGGGTCTCTCACCCCCCCCCATCCTTTAGTTTTAGGCGCTTCGACCCTTTTGCCAATATGCCCATCCCACCTCCCAGTTCTTTCCCCCTCCGCCGAGCCGAAGGCAAAGGGCGGGGAAGCCGAGCTCGGGGGTCTCTTCCTACCCGGGCGCCTTAGCTAGGCCCGGTGGCGACGGGACGGGAGGCGGCCGGCGGAGGGTTTCGCTGGGCCGGAGTCGGAAAGCTCTTCCCGCAACTCCTCGGAGGCGGCAGCTGCTTCAAGTTTTATGGCGGCTCTTCCCTCCCTTCCTCCCTCCGTTCCTCGGCGGCTGCCCTCCTTCCTTCCTTCCTACCTGCCCGCCTGCCGGTCTGTCTCTCCGGGCTCCGGCCCAGCGGGGGGCGCGGATGGGCAGGAGGAAGAGGCGGCGGAAAGGAGAGGGGCGAGGGAGCGGGCTGCTGCCTTCGGCGGCGGGCTTCTCTCTTTGTCTCGGCGGCGGCTCGTGGCTCTCCCTTCGCCTTCCTGCCTTTCTTTGCCCAGCGGCGGGCCGCGCTCGCGGAGAGCTGCCGGCCTGGCCCCGCCGCCTTTGCGGGCTCCTCTTCCCCGCCCGTTCCCGGTCCGACGTGTCCAAGGCCCCGCGCTGCCGCTCGGCTCAGCTCAGCCTCGGCAACCCGGCGGCGGCGGCGGCAGCCAGAGCTCCCGCCCCTCCCCTTCGCATAGGAGGCAGGCAGCTCCCTCCTCCTCCTCCTCTCCGCCTGCCCCTTCCCTTCCCTTCCTGCCGCCGGGATCGCGCAGGGGAGAGGCGGAGATGGGAAGCCCACGAATCCGCCCACCCATCCCCCGCTCCTTCTCCCGAGGAGGAGGAGGAAGAAGATCTCTTGCCCCACCACCTTTCCAACCCAACCCCACCCCCCAGGTCCTGCTTTCCTCCATCCGGTCCGCCAGGAAATGCCATGGGGAGGAGTGAGAGGAAAAAAAAAAAACACAAACACACACGCACGCACACAAAATTATTGGAGGCGCGAAAATTGCCGAGTCTGATTTTGCTTCTTTTTTTCCCTCTCTCTCTTTCTCTCTCTCGTTTGCAGAACCGGAGAAGTTTGCGTGGGCTCTTCCTGCTGTTCTACTTGCCGCCCCCGACACACGCAGGGTGGGGTGGCGAGGCCAAGCGCGGCGCTGGACGCTTGACCCCGAGGCAGGACTCGCGCCTCCGCCGCGTCAGACGCCACCCCGCCTGTGTTGTGGCTCGTCGGCGGGAGGCGCCTTTCCCCTCAACACCCCCCCACGCCCAGGGTTCTGCAATCGGGGTTTTGCGGTCTCCTCTTAACTGCGTCCCTGCCGGTCTGTCGGCCTCATTCAATTTTCAAGGTGTGAAGAGATGAAGGTTTAGGGAGCTCAGATCAGATTCCAACCTGGGATTTACCAACCTAGCTCTTCCGTTTTGACGATGCATTACAAAATGCCCTCAAAGCCATATACTATTTTACTCTAAAGAAGCCCAAAGCCGCGCCTCCTGCAAGGCATAATTATGAATCCTGTTCTCCGCTCCTGCTTCCGCTGTCTCAAATGATGCTCCGTTCATTTGGAAAAGAGGCGGGGAGTTGTCTTGCCTTGTTGGGCACGGGAGGCCGGTTTCTCCTATTTTCCTGGAAAAACGGGATGGATTTAGATTATTCCAAGTTTTCTGCGGGTCAAACAGGTTGCCGCCTAAAAAAAGAAAGGAGCCAATCCCGGCCCATGAATTTTTTCCCCCTTAGAGGAAAGGACTTTCAGTCACTAAATAGGCTGATCGGAGTAATGCCCACCCTGGAATTACTTCCTCCCGGAGGATGTTCAAAAGAGAAAGAAATCATTTATTTCCATCTGTGGGTGGAAAGAGAAAAATGTGGTGCAACAGTGGTAATAACCTGTGGACAGGATTACTTCAAAAAATGCACAGATCCACAAATATTCCCTATTTAGCCCATTCTGTATCAAGTTAAGTAAAACAGACAAAACACACAGATATCATTCCTAATAGAAGCATAATGTTCTGCAAGGATATAAAATCAGAATCATAATGCAGTATATAAAAGAACTATAACTCTAAAATTCTGAATAGCTCAAAGTACTTCACTGAGAAATAACTTAGACTTTGATCTGTGGGATTTTACAAGATTAACATGGATAAATATGGATAGATTTTTTTTCAGTGTTGCAGACTTGTCTAACCAGATTCCGAGTACCTATGAGAACATTCTTAATTTACAAGAAATGGCGTATAATTCAGTTACTAGTTGTTAGTCTTAACAAAAACTATTTTGTATTAAATAATATTGAAAGTACTCCCCCTCTTTATTACTGTATAAAGTTTGTAAGGATATATAGTTGGAAAAGGTTAAGTTAGAAATATACTGCTCTCAAAACACAAATATGTTTTGTGTTTCAGTGATATATATGTAATATTTTCAGTGAGATCTGTGGAAGTTATGCAAGAGACAGTACCCACTGTTCTCTAAGTGGAAAAGATAAATGAAACAACCTTGCTAAGAACTAACATAACAATTAGAAGTTATAATACCAATCAGCTGACAATTGACATGGAAAGAAAATTAAATATAAATACCAAAGGGTAACACATGATTCTTTGTATACCTGTTTCTTAATTAACATTTCTTAGTAAACATTTTGTTTAACTGCAGAAATCTCTGTTATAGTTCTTGAAATCATGCAGTTATAAGATAATAAACCTAAGATACAGTTTTCCCAAAAGCAGACCTTGATTTATAGCCTGTGACAAGGGGTACCCTATGGAGCACAGACAGCCCTGAAATGCTTTCTATCTGACTTGAAAGCCAGATAGGAGGATTGCAGTTGCAAATTTGGCAACAATTTATATACAAAATCAGCCATGCAATTTCCTGCAGTTGGTTTCTGGCATGAAATTAAAGAAATTACTCTTAAATTTTCATAAATCTACCCTTTTAAAAACAATCCTATTAATTGGCATGATATTAAGGCATTGATGCTCCATTCGCTGATGTTCTTGCCCACACTCAGAAAATGAAATGGTTGCCTGCCTAAAACAGCAAACTTTAATGGCAGATTTAAGCCAAGTTCAATCTTAGCAATAAATATACTGTATATCACTGCTTCAAATCTTTGGTGTTCATATACCACACATATAATTTACATTATTGCTACAGAGTAAAGTAATAAAGTAAAAAGAAATTAAAAATTTTGGACATGTCTTTCACTCTGGGGCAATCATATGTAAAATGTTTAATCAGTTACCACTAAATCAGATTCCAATTGAAGCTGACAACAACATCCATGCTTTTATTACATGATTGCTGCATTGTCAGTGAAATTTACTAAAAACAGGGTGAATGAGGGATCATTTCAGAATGTAAAAATTTTGCCACATCCGTGCATATATTTTTGGAAGACTCATCTTTATATTTCCAATATACATTGAGGAATATTTGGATGCTCCTGCAATACGAATTTTTTATTATAATCAGTGCAGTATTTTTATATAGCGGTGATCCCAGGGGAAAAAGTGTGACCAAAAATGTGGATCTATCTGAGGGTTAGCTGACATGGGGGAAAAAACCCTCTTTTGGAACAGCAAACCTTTTGAAATAGCATTAATTTACAAGGTTCCAAAATGAATTGAGACTGCAGTGCCCAGAACTTTCAGGTTGCATAGCATTCAAGAGAAGAGGGATGTAATTCTCCACTGTTAGTGAGAGTAAATGTATTGCAAGGCAAACCTATTTTTTTCCTAATTATAGGAGCATGATGAACATTGGCAAATCAACCTGATAAGCTCTGCATTGTGAATAGTGTGCCATACAATAGTGACACCCAAGTAGGCTTGAAAGCTTCCTCTCTAGGAAAACTAGTGCTGCCTTGTGACCCAATGAACTTGGTGGTTCCTTCTGAGAGAAATCACTGGGCTCATACAGTGCTTTCAGAAAGTTTTCAGACGCTCTTCACTTTTGTCACTGCAGCCCTTGTTATGCTGCAACCTGTTTCTATAGTTATTGAAATTCATTTTTTTCTCATTAATCTACACTCAGTACCCCACAATGACAAAGTGAAAACAGAATTTTAGAAATGTCTGTAAATTTATTAAAAAGAAAATCGTGAAATATCACACTGGTATAAGTATTCAGACCCTTCACTCAGTACTTTGTTGAAGCACCTTTGGCAGCAATTACAGCCTCAAGTCTTTTTGGGTATGATGCAACAAGCTTTACACACTTGGATTGGGGGATTTTCTGCCATTCTTCCTTGCAAATCCTCTCAATCTCAGTCAGGTTGGATGCGGCCATCGTGGACAGCCATTTTCATTTTCAGAGATATTCAATAGGGTTCAAGTCGGGTCCAGCTGGGCTACTCTAGGACATTCACAGAGTTGACCCTAAGCCACTCTTGTATTATCTTGGCTGCTGAGGATCATTGTCATGTTGGAAAGTGAACCTTCAGCCTAGTCTGAGATCCTAAGTACTGTGGAACAGGTTTTTAGTGAGGATATTCCTGTACTTTGCTCCATTCAGCTTTCCCTCAACCCTGACCAGTCTCCAGATCCCTGATGCTGAAAGACATCCACACAGGATGATACTGCTACCACCATGCTTCACTGTTGGAATCATATTGGGCAGATGATGAGCAGTGTCTGATTTCCTCCAAACCTAACAATTTAGAATTCAGGCCAAACAGTTTAATCTTGGTTTCATCAGAGCAGAGAATCTTGCTCTTCACAGTCTGAGAGTCCTTCAGGTGCTTTTTTGCAAACTCCAAATGAGCTTTCATGTGTTTTGCACTTCAGAGAGGCTTCTGTCTAGCCACTGCCATAAAACCCATATCAATGGAAAACTGCAGTGATAGTTGTCCTTCTGGAACTCTGTCCCATCTCCACACAGGATCTCTCAAGCTCAGTCATTAGTAAACCCAATGTCACCTCTCTTACTAAGGCCCTTCTCCCCCGATTGCTCAGTTTGACCAAGCAACCAGCTCTTGGAAGAGTCCTGGTTATGCCAAACTTCTTCCATTTGAGAATAATGGAGGCCACTGTGCTCTTAGGAACCTTCAGTGCAACAGAAATTTTATTGTAGCCTTCCCCAGATCTGTGCTTTGCAATAATCCTGTCTTTGAGCTTTATAGGCAGTTCATATGACTTCATAGCTTTTGCTCTGCTACATATGCATTGTCAGCTGTGCAGCCTTCTACAGAGGTGTGTGCTTTTCCAAATCATGTCTAATCAATTTAATTTACTACAGGTGGACTCCAATCAAGGTGTGGAGACATGTCAGCAATAATCAAGAGAAATGGGAGGAACCAGAGCTAAATTTCATGTGTTGTTGCAAAGGGTCTGAATACTTATGCCAATATTTCAGTTTTTTCTTTTTTAATAAATTTACATATATTTCTAGAATTCTGTTTTCACTTTGTCATTATGGAGAACTGAGTGTAGTTTAATGAGGAAAAAATAAATTTCAACTACTGTAGAATCAGACTGCAGCATAAGAAAATTGACAAAAGTGAAGGGGCTCTGAATACTTTCTGAACGCACTGTACTTATGGTGCTAAATCATAAGTTTAAGTGTGGTTGATTGAATGAACAATAGGCTAGGTACTTTCATGTTCTGGATACTAAATGAAACTAATCAAAATGGCTATGTTGACATAACATTCTTAGCCAAATGCAAACAAACTGTTCTGTTAGTTGGCTGCTTTGCTGGCATAAGCGTGAAAGTTGGGTGCAACTTTTCCTGGGCTTTGGGCAATGCCTGGTTTTTGAATGGCATGGCAGCATGACACTCCAGAAAGGAATGGGTGGTCCAGACAAAAAAACTAAATATAATTTAGTTTTAATTTAACATCAAATCTAATTGTGTCTGTCACTCAAATAATGCATTTATCCTTGTATCACAATCTAATTTAGAAACATTTGAGATATCTGGGGCCTAACCAAGTTTTTCAGGGTCCATGCAATCAAATCTCTTTCCTTTTTTATGTGTGTTATATGTAAGAGGCTATGAGTCAGTGAATGCAACTGACATCTCTATTTTTTACCCCACCTCTGCAGACATCTTTTTATGTAACTCTGTGGTTTATTGCAATACCTAAATTCTGTCTGTATACCTGAGACCTGAAATGTCATTAGTGAGTTTTAAGGAAGTACAGTATTTGGCATTTTTTTCACTAGATTATTTATATGACTATAAAGAAACATCTTTTTCTCACAATATTTTAAAATCTTTTATCATAATATAAATGGTGTGATACAACATAAAATAGAAAATTTTATGTTGTATCACACCATTTTGTTGGACTTTGGGATATGCTTTCTTAGAGAAAGAGAAGTGGGATACTAATACAGTACATACATACATACATACATACATACATACATACATACACACAGTACACAGTACAGTACATATATACACACAGAGAGAGAGATTATATAAAATAGGATTAACACTAATGTAAGTGATGCTGTGCAATCCCAAAATTCTTAAATTCCTTGATTTTATATTAATTTGTCTTTCTATGGAGACCCATACAAATGCCAGTTACTTATCACTAATGGATAAGCAAAGAATTTACATTCATGTGTCATGGTAATCTAAAATTGGTACAATGTCTGACTTCTTGTTAATGAGCAGCATAGTTGTGCATGCTTGACTGGTCATTTCTATTTTGCTTTTACAACATGGGAGAATGCCTGCCAGTGGGTGTGCCAACAAGCCAAATGTCATCCCTGCTTTTTAAAGTCTCCTAACGAGCCAAATACTAGAGGTTTCTAGTTTGTTTGATGGTGACAGACTAGAAGTTCCAGTAATGCTGAACAAATCATCACTGGAGGTTACCTAATTTGTTTAGCAACACAGCAGTTCTGCTTTATTGTATATCAACGAGCCAGTGAAATATGTAATGTCATTATTTTTAACTAAAATAACACTGCCACAATTCATCAATCTAGATTCCTGTCTCACAGTCCATCTGACTGACAGTGGAATTAAAAATCACTTTATATATATTACAACACAGAGACGCACAGATTTCTAGGGGGAAATTATGATAAAATCATGGCTTTTTTTCCAGGTCCCCCCCCCCCCAATTCAAGTTCTTGGGTAAGCAGGATAGCATTATTGAAACCTGTGAAGAGTAACTCTCTTCAAATTAACGGAACTTGAATTAATCATGCCCAAGAATGGATTCATTCAACTGTTTCTTTCAAGGATGGGCTTAAGTAGACTCAGTTATGGGATCACATATTCCTTTTGGTTAACATGCAATGCTGAATTCGTATGTCACATGGATTGCTAAAACGTGGTCAACATTTTTTAAAAACTGCACAGGTTTATGCTAAAGATACAAATGGATTTTTATTCCTCAGGATTCACTTGAAATCTTTTATATTTTCTATTCTTGAAACACTCAGTTTATATTTCAGATTAGCAAAAATGGTTTGAGATAAGCAAAGGTTATCTGTCTGCATTGCTACTACACACACATGCACACACGCACCAGTGGAACAGCTTGCCTTCAAAAATTGTGGTCGCTCCATCACTGGAGGTTTTTAAGAAAAGACTGGACAGTCACTTGTCTGAGATTGTATAAATTCTCCTTATAGAGGGGGCTGGACTAGAAGACCTCCAAGGCAGGGGTGAAATCCAGCAGGTTCTAACAGGTTCTGGAGAACCGGTAGCAGAAATTTTGAGTAGTTCAGAGAACTGGCAAATACCATCTCTGGCTGGCCCCAGATTGGGGAGGGGATGGAGATTTTGCAATATCCTTCCCCCAGGAGGGGAGGGAATGGAGATTTTGCAGTATCCTTCCCCTGGAGTGGGATGAGAATGGAGATTTTGCAATATCCTTCCCCTGCCACACCCACCAAGCCACGCCCACAGAACTGATAGGGAAAAATTTTGGATTTCACCCCTGCTCCAAGGTCCCTTCCAGGCTCTATTCTATTCTATTCTATTCTATTCTATTCTATTCTATTCTATTCTATTCTATTCTATTCTATTCTATTCTATTCTACATTCTACACACACACACACACACACACACAAACACACACACAATTTCTCAGATATAATCAAAATAAGGCAAAGAGGCAAAGTCCTGGAAACCATATTTCCTTCCTTCTGTTGTTCGATATTGTAAAACTACAAAAAAATATCAAAACAAAATCTTCAGTGAGCTCATCAGATGTAACGATGAGTTCCCTTGTTTTGGCTCTTCATTTCCCAAGCCTGCTAGTGACTTCCCTACAAAGATAAATGTGATGAGCAATAATGGTATTTGGGAATTTTTAAAATAATACAATTATTATTGTTATCTAATAAAAGAAATGGTTTGTAGATGTACATTTTGAACATGTTGATGTCAAGCATCTTCAAAAAGCATCTTTGCATGCATTTTCCAAAAGCAAAAGCTGTTGACAATTGTCAAAGAACTGGAAACACTATTACTGAGGTTTAGGTTCTATGCCTTACAAGCTATCAAATGAAACCAGTGTTCTTTGAAAAAGTCATCATGCTGTATATAGTAGCTGTAACTAAAGCTGTTCTGTAATGACTTTAGCCAAACTATTATTGTAATAGAAAATGCTTCTGTTTGTAATAGTTTTGCTGATTCTTTGGATAATGTATTTGTAATCATACAGAGTTCATTATATCTAAGCCTTAATGGTGTATTATCACTTCTGATAATATATAATGGAAGTACAAAGATCAGAGGGTCTTGTTAGCCTATTGGGGAACTTTGATCAAAGAGAAAAGAAACTATGAAGATCTGTAAATTCACCGACTTCCTCAATACCCAGAAGACAATTATATTTCTAATTCTTGACAATTGTCTAATACACAAATACAATTAGGAAAATAAGCAGTTTGAGTTTGTATCTATTGTTTGCCCGTTTATTATTGTGGTTGAAGCTGAAGTAGTCATTGACAGGTAAGATGTTATAGCAGACAATTTTGTGTACTACGCTTAGGTCATGTACTTTGTTAAGTATCCTTTCTTTAGTAATGGTAGGATGACTGACTTTTCCAATCTGTTGGGCCATTTATCATTCTCAAAATTTGCTGGCTTACTTAAAATTCTTATAGATTCCTTTCTTGTTGCTTCTAAATTTTGTAGTTATTCTATCAATTCCTGCAGCCTGACATGATGAAGACTAGGGAACAGGAATAACTTAATCTAATACTAGATGTGTAACATAAGCAAGGAATACCTCCTAGGGTATCTTGAATGTTGACATCTCTATTATACATAATTTCAGTATATTCCTTACATCTTTGTTTGATCTTCTTTGAATCAGTTATGTACCACCTGTTCATTGGCATCCTTTAGCATACCAATTCAAGGTTGCAATCTTCTTGAATCCTGAATTCGGAGATATTTTGGAAGACTTTCCTTATTTTTTTTCCATGTTTGTTATTTCCATCTTTGAATTTCTTGGCTTTAGCTTCTTGTCCCTTCATGACAACTTCCAATCATTTGGTACAACTTCCATTTTGCTTTCTTCTGTTTTTTGGCTTTGGCATATTCATCCAGAACACCTTTGATTACATGACAGAGTTCCTTTGTTTTTTAATCCACGAAGTTCAGAATTTCAAAGAAAATGTGATATTTTCTTTGAAAATAATGGGTATGCATTCAAACTAATATTGTGGAAATTGGTTGGCTATTTTAGGTTGACTTGAAACTTGCACTCAAGCAGTTTGTGATCAGTTGCCCAGTTAGACAATGGTCATATCTTTGATTTAGAACTCAGCTCCTTCATTTCTCTGTACCAATAATATATTCAAATTTAATTTCAATGTGCTGTCTTTTATGTTTATAGAGAGAGACATTATTTTGATTGTTGGAGAAGGAGTTAGCAAACAATAATCATTAGCAGAAATTGATGCATCATTATCCTCCTTCATGTTAGTTTCTTAGACCACTATGTACAACTCACACCAAATGACTGAGAATTATTTTTGGTTGTCTAGCTGTGGTTCTTCTATTTCCCAAGGTCATTCTCACATTCCATTACATCTATCTACCTGGATTTGCTATATTGCATTTTTTAAAATAGGTGCCTTCTTAGAATAAGCCATTCTTAGAAATAGAACCTGTTTTAAAGATTTGGCTATCTTTTTTATTTCTTTTGAGACGAAGTATTACATTAGTCCTCCAACTTTTAATCAGTTAAAGTACTTGTGTATTTTCTAACAAAAGCAACAACTTGATTCTCAGAACTTGAGATATGTTTATTTTATAAACTGACTGAACTATTAATTGCTTTTATTTTTCTTCTGTTTGGAAATGCCATTTTTAGCATCACACTTTTGTTGTTGTTACTTTTGCTTTTTTATTATTGTACTTGGGATTTTAATATTGTATTTGATTTTGGGTTCTATGAACCATCAAGAGAACATTTCCTTTCTTGTACAAACTCAGAAAATAAAGATATAATTACTAAAACAAATACCTCTGTGCTACTTTTCTCTGCTAGCATACTTAATGAAAAACCTTGGTACGTGGCTGCAATTGAGCAGTTTCTCAGTACAATCAATTGTTACTATAATTAATTAGTGGAATTAACTAGAAAACATAGTCTAAAGAAATAATAGCAAAGAACTAAAATTGATATTGCCTTCTAATGTCATTGATTTCAATTTAAATAGCTAATCTAATCTATTAAAGGTAGGAATGTATCACACTAACAAGAGAGTTATGGAAAGTATTAGGCCAACTGTAAAGGTTTTCCAAAGTGTAACTGAAACCAAGTGCTCTTCATTTGCAAAAGAAACCACTGGTATATAAAAACTTAAATAGGCTTCTTATGAATTCACTATAAATCATGAAAAAAATTACATTCTTACACACATATCTTGTACATTAAATGATGTGTGTTTCCTTAGATATATGCCAGAGCCATTCAGAACCATGGTAAATTCCACCATATCTGTCAAGCACTGGGGAAATCAGAAGATCCAGGTAGTTCAAATGAGTATAAAGATTTATTTCAAGCTTAAGCTCCTTATAAGAATCTGAACTACTAACAGCCCAAGCAAATTGATGGTAGATAAGAATCAAAGAAATTCAAGGAGGACTGGATTTAGATCTCTTTTAGGTATTAAGAGATTCATGACTGATGACGCATTTGATCCCTCCTTCGGGCTCAGCCTGGTTATCTCCTACAATATCTATATACCATGCCCCTCTTACAATAATCTTTAGAAACAAAGAAACAGAAGTGTTTTTTTTTAAATGCATTCAAAATAAACATAGTAAATTGAAACTGTGGATGATGTTCAATGACTAACTTGTCATTCTTAAGGTCTTAAAAATGTATCTCATTTGGCTAAGTAGGCCTGAAAGAACTACTCAACCACAAACTAAAGCTGGGCCATAAATGACCAGATATGATTGTTCATTCAAAAGTGGATCATCCAAGAATGTAGATCCTTAGCTGGCTTTAAGAATGCCAAGCAGCTCCATGACTCCTAGAAGAGAAAGTTGTTAAGCTTATATCTAGAAATATTCTTGCCTTTCATCCTAGCCTGCATTGTATATAACTCTTCTCTTTCCCTGTTGGAGATGAGATTAAATCCAACATCTGGAGGGTCAGATTTTCCTATCCCTGACTTAATTTTTTTTCTCCTTACTTTGGACCATGCTGATAAGGAAACAGCAATGTACTCAAGATGCTTTGAGTGTGTTGGAAAAATTTAAGGTTTTAGCTATCATTTCTATGAAGACTTTGATGTTTTATACTGGCTGTGAGTAACATTACTCTGATGTGAACTTTTATAACAATTATAGCATTATCATAATATTATCTGCATGCATTCATACTCAGATCTAAATTAATCCTTTTGGAGATGATGGTTTAGTACAATTTCCCCTAATGTAACCCTTTCCTGGTTTAACAGTTGCCTAAGGATAAAGAAAGATATAGTGTAATACATCTGGACAACACTTGGTTGGGAAACTCTGACTTAACCAATCAAACCCAGAGTGCTATTAAAGTGTAACTCCCATGGGAGCTCTTGCAGGGTATTACAGTTTTCTATCTATGGTTACATTGTCATGCCTTGAATAATCTATCTACAAATAAACACAACAGATTATTAGTAAACCAAAGCCAAATATATTCAGGATAAATAATTAGAAAGCACTATGGTAGGTTTTTGAAGAATATGATTAATCATCATATCTTTGTGAATACAGTTAGCAAAGTTAAGAATGAGCAAAAACGTTGGCAAATCTCTCCATTTGTCTTTTGGCACAGAAAGCCATATAATGCTTGAAAATGGTGTGCTGCCAGTTCCATAAGCAAGGACTTGGCTTCGATAGGGTGCTTCAGCACATGGCATTCAATCTATACAGCAGCAATCTAATCCAGTCAATGGATTCTGGAATTTGGCATTAACATATCTCCACTTGAGCAGAGTGGTTTATGAAAAAGAATTGGTTTCGTGTGCTTTTTGCTATTGATATGAAGGTGGCAAATTGGAATTAACTTGACATTGTTGCCTCACAGTCCAATCACGTTTTCACAACTGAATGAGTAGATATATAAACACATAACACTGATGGTGGTTTTACTCCCTCCCCCCCTTTTTATATAATTGTTACCTTTCCTTGCTGTAAACAAGGCAGCCGTGCCAATTTTCCACAGAATGGAAACTTTCTGTATCCCTCTGCAAGAATACAGTAAATAGTGCACATAATGGAAATGCTCTTCTGTGCCAGCAAAATAAAAATGTGAGAGTTAACTCTTAATGGAGAGTTCAAACATAATATTTTTGTTATTAAGGAAGAGATTTGAGGCCATAGGATACTACTTACAAGACAACTTGGAATCTGCAAACTGAATCTGGCCCAGCATACGGCCAACTTTTGAAATTTTTCCTGTAGTTCCTATTCAAAGCAAATGGCTCATAACTAAGCCATTACTTCATGTGCACATTTGCTTTCCATGGTTTCAAACAATTTTTTTTCTGAATTGTTCTTAGGCTTGGAAGAAATTGAGACTAGGAATAATGAATGTATTTTACCAACGAGCTTTCAAAGTAGTCAAGGTATGTTGCTTCCAAATATGGAATATTTCCAATTTAGTAGACAAAATCAACAAACCAAACCAAACCAAACCCGAACCAAAACGAACCAAACCAAAACGAACCAAAACGAACCAAACCACAACACAACACAACACAACACAACAAAACAAGCCTGACATTCTGTACCAGTTTCAGCTTCCAGGCCATCTTCAAAGGCAGATCCTCATACAGCATTTTTCAGTAATTCAGTCATGTGGTGTCTAGGTTGTATGTTATTCCTGTGATGCTTTGAGGACCAAGTCAGGCCATAACTGGCACAATAGGGACCGCCCTGAGTCCTTTGGAAGTAGGGCGGTATATAAATTTAAATAATAATAATAATAATAATAATAATGATGATGATGATGATGATGATGATGATGATGATAATAGATGTGGCCATGGATTCTGCTTGCTGCGTCAAGCAAGAACTTTAAGTCCAGGACAATCCCCAGGTCACCTAGCAACTACTGTATTTTTCGGAGTATAAGACGCACCTTTTTCCCCCCTAAAAGGGGGTGAAAATTTAGGTGCATCTTATACACCGAATGTAGCCCCACCCACCCACTGGCTCCGACCCTTTGGCCTCTGCCTCCCAGCAATTTACCTCCTTGAAGCAAGCAGCAAGAAGAAACAGCCCATTTCAGCTTCAACACAGTCTAATTAGCACAAATTGATTATCTATTGGATCGGCCTCCTGACTCAGCAGTTTTGCGCAGGCCTCTGCTGCTTGCTGCAAGGAGGTAAATTGCTGGGAGCAGATTTTTTTTTTTCTTGTGCTAATCAAGCTATGCTGAAAACCAAAATGAAAGTAAAGCAGGATATTTGCTGTTTGCTGCAATGAAGCAAAATTGCTGTGGCAGATTTCTTTTTCTTGTTTTCCTCACCAAAAAAGGTAGGTGCGTTTTATAGTCCAGAGCGTCTTATACTCCGAAAAATACAGTACTTTAGTCAGAGTATGAGTTCCTAACAAAGATATACATCAGGACCAATAATCTTAAATAAGTCAATTGTCTATGCATAAATAGAACTATATCTTGGAAGGGTTTAACCTAAGGTGGGACCTATATGGTTATTGGTCGACATAGTAGCCATCATTCTTCAAGCCCTGCTGGACTCCACACATAAGACATAAAGATTGAAGTCACCCAAGCAGCAGCTACTTAAAACCTCAACAGCAAGAATAGCTTGTATTTAAATTCATACACAGGGACCTGGCCCAGAGCACTCCTGATCAGTGCTTCTGGCTACTGAGTAGCCTCATGAATTATTGTTGACTATCCCTTTGGTGTTCCAGCTAATATGGAAGCTGAAACACAGATGGGCAAATTTTTGAAAAGGCTATCTCCCATTATTTTCCAGCCTGGGCTTAGTAATACCTGGAAGGTCTGCAAACTCATCCATCAGCATGGTGATTGTGGTCTTATTCAGGGATGGGATTCAGCCTATTTGGACCGGTTCAGGCAAACCGGTAGCTCCGACGATCAGCTGAGAGCAAACTGGTTCGCTCTGACGGTCAGGTGGGCGCGCCCACTTCTGCACTATACTGACCTATATTTCCTTTGTTTGAAGCCCAGCTGATTGGTGTGGCAGAGCGGATTGCCACGCCTCATCTGTTTTACTCACCGGGGCTGCAGTAGAAGATAAGTTTTAGAGCTGTTTTCAAATGTACCGAGCATGCGTGCGTGAAGTGTGTGCTCAGTGAAGCGGTTGTTACACTGGTTGAATCCCACCACTGGTCTTATTACATATAGACATGGCAATATCCTGCAGTGGGAGACCAAGGCACCCAACCATGTAAGCTGGGGTTCAGAGGCTTAAAAGAAGGGACATATTGCATTGTGTGGATCCTCCTCCTTCTGTTAATAACCTACCTTGATAATCTCTGTGTGTGTTTCTGTGTTGCTCTGCAGTTTGTCCTAATCCACAAGAAAAGCGTATATTGTTGCCTGAATCCATATGTATTTATGAACTTAATTTACTTACAAGTTTATAAGAAAGAAATAGAAAAAGAAAAATTAACTGAATGGAATATATTTTGTAAACTATGTTATATTTATAAATGGATAAACATTCTTTTAGAGAATTATTTCCCAAGTGAGCAATAAAGGCAAATATCAAATGTAGTTTTCTCTGTTTATACCTTCAACTGTTGAAGAATAGAATAGATTAGATGTCAAAACAGCAAATGAGATGTAAAAACTACCAAAATTGAATTTCTCCATCACCTCATAAGTCACCCACCAGCTACAGAAATGTCCATTCATTAAACAAGGATCTGAAGGCAGAATTTTTCCGTACCTCATTTTCCATTTCCATTTTAAGTTATACTGATATTTAAGAACCTCTATAAATATCCCAAATATATTGACATTTTGTACAATATCTTAAACTGAACTAGGATTTTCAATCACAAAAATGTCATTCAATGGTATGCTGAAAACTATATTAGTGTTTTACAAGCATATAAAAACACAGGGACATTAGCATCTTCGGTAATAATTCCTCAGAAATAACCATTCCTGGTTGTATTTATGTTTCTTCATGCATTTAAAAATATTAATCCATATCCTAGACTTAGACTTAGAATAACCTTATTCACTTTGAATGTACGCTAATCAACATACATTAAAATGAAAATTTGTTGCATACAACTTTCAAAGGGTCACCACTCCAATATACACTACATAAACATGACAAAATAAATAAATAAATACAAAATTATGCAGATAACCACATATATTATATGACGCAGAGAAACAACACAGTCTAATTCAGATGTATACAAGTACATGGTGAGAAAAACAAATCTTGCGAGTTTACAAGATGGATAGTATAGGGAACAAAGCTGTTACAGAATCTGGTAGTCCTGCTAGAAATACTTTGAAACCTCCTCCCAGAAGGAAGCAACAGAAACAGACCGTGAAGTGGGTGTGTGGGGTCTTAGCAATACTTTGAACTCTAAGCACGTAGCGCTTATAAGCAGTATCCTGAATAACAGGAAGCGAGCTTCCTATAATCTTCTCAGCTGTCCTTACCACTCTCTAGATCTGTAATGGTGAATCTATGGCACGCGTGCCACAGGTGGCACGCAGAGCCCTCTCTGCGGGCAAGCCGGCCATTGCCCAGCCCAGCTCCACCGCGCATGCGTGCGCACCTCCTACCGGCCAGCTGGTCTTTGGGTCTCTGCTGCACATGTGGAGGGGACAGGGCGCATGCAGGGATGGATACGCACATGTGCGGTGGGCTTGGCACATGCATGGGGGGGGCAGTTTGGTGCAGAAGGTTTTCTGGGCCCCAAATGGGGCATGGGGGATCTTGCACGGCACCACTGCGCCCTGTTTTGGGCCTTGAAAGCCTCCTGCACCAGCCTGGAAGCCCAAACGGGGGGCAGGGGGCATGCGTTGGGGGGGGCTTGCATTTTGGGGGTTTGGGCACACACACACACACTTTGGGCACTCGGCACTGAAAAGGTTAATCATCACTGTTCTAGTTGGACGTTCTATCTGAGGCACTGCTGCCACCAAACCAAACAGTGATGCAGTTTATTAAAATGCTCTCAATTGTGCCTCTGTAAAAAGTGGCCAGGACAGAAGGAGAAAGATGTGCTCTCCTCATCTGCCACAGGAAATGCAGAGGCTGGATTGCACACTTCACTAAGGATGATGCTTCACTAAGGACAACATAACTCTAGGAATGTTGAATTTTGAGGTACACGAGTATGACAAATACATTAGTATGAAAAACAAATAAAGTATAAGAATATAGCTGAATGTTCATTAAATTTATTCTCAGAAATATTACACTGATTACAGTGAGCACTAAAAGCACTTCTAGGCCATCCGTCACCCAATTCTTGGTTTCAAGATAAAATTCATTCAAGATTCACTAGTTTTGCACCTATGCCTTGTCTCCCATTCTTTGTAGCACTTCCTAGAAATAAGATTGACTAGAGTTAATTTGCCATAGATAGGCTCTCTTTTCTTCTAAGAGGCTGTAAAAAAGGTAGACTTGTAAACTTTAGAGAAAACAATTGCGTTGCACAGAAGATTTCAATCCACACAAGTAATAAAGATCTACTGAAATCTTGCATGGTTACAGTCCTCTGTTCCAGCATAACTTGTTTATCAGGGGTTATCTAATGCCAAAATTGAATAGTATTCCTTTTTTCCCCACAAAAAAGCAATAATTTAACATGGGAAATTTTAGCATATACTTGATATGGCATTAATATTGTACAGAGAACCCAGAAAGGGTAGAAAAGTGTAGAGTATATTTTCCAAATTCATGGTATCTCACAGTTTATGAGATCTGTGAAAAGTACATTTGGTATATATTGATACAGAATTCTGTTAATAAAAATTTCATGATAACTTACCCTTCAACCTTATTTATGCATTAAAACCTTCTATATAAGATTTTTTTTCAACAGAAACATACACATATATTTACTATTACATGCCAGCTAGTATCTCCAGAAAATACAGCCTTGAATATTAAGAAAAGCCCGCAGAATGGATTGATGGAGAAAAAGAGAGGTTTTACTTTGCAAAAATACAAAGTAAAAAAAAAGAAAAGCTATTTACAGTTATTATTGTGCTCTTCTAAAATACAAGTTTTTCAAAGTATTTATAAGCTTTTAAATAGCTCAGATCCACAGATAACTTTTTTCAAAAAATTATTTCAGCAAAGATTGCCACATAAATTGCCTTCACTGACTTTTAAATGTAATTTCTGCATCTACAATTACCAAAAATTCTAAATTCATGATTATGCTTTCGCATTTAAAGATTCAGTTTTTAAAAAATATATATATTTATTGTTGTAGAAGCTGTCTTTGAAAACCTTTCAAAAAGCCAAGGCTTTTACAATTTTACTCTGAAGAAATAGAAGTTAATTCTTTTATAGATGTTGCTTTTTGAATGCTTGCAGAAAAAAGTCAAAAGAAATCAGCAGTAATTTAAAAAGCACATACTGTTAGTGTTTTTAACCTTAAAAAAAAATAGCTAGATTTTCCATGCACAGAGCTTAGTTTATAAGATACCATGATGGAATTTCATGCCTAATTTTTGTGTAAATGAAGTTTTTAAGACCTGCTAATTGCACTACATACGAACTTCTTTTTAGTGTTAAATAATAAAAAGCTAAATCTAACTTTATGCAGGAGCTAACAATAATTACAGATGTCAGTGCAGAGTTGCCAATTCAGTAATGATTTTTGATTGATTAAATGTCTTACTTTAGTCAATGTATTTGATGAATTAACCAGCTTAGGTAAATGTTAAATTAGCTCAAAACAAGTGACATTGGAAGGACATTGCGGATAAATAAAATCTGTTGATTAAATATGAGAGTTTTAATCTGAAGAGTTCAAAAGTAGCAATTAATGTGTATTGTAACCCAATCCATTTATTTATTTAGTGTATGGCATAACATAAATTAAAAACACAGTAAAATATGAATGTTAAACAAATCTCTATTCAGATACCAATATCTATGCCATCTAACCACTGAAGAGGAGCATTGTTTATCTGAAAAAAGTTAGATTCTGGATGAGTATATGCTGTCAGTTTACAGCCGTCAACCCAATCCCCCAAAATATAGTCCCAATTACATTTAGAGGTGTATTTATTTAATATTTACTTATTTATTATATTTGTATAGTCGCCCATGTCACACGAAAATGACTCTGGGTGGAATACAACACTTCAACAAGTAAATACATATAAACCACCACAAAAATAAAAATAATTATTCCAACAGCACAATTAAGTGGTGATATATAATAGCGTGATACCACAAAATCAAAAGTAGTTTATCAATTATTAAGTCTTAATTTTATTTCTACACAAATATAGCTATATATGTTCTTTTTTCTAAAAGAATTCAATAATCCATTGGCAGTGTGGTTGCAGTAAAATAATAAAAACTGGCAGCCATTTTAACATTTCAGCTGTCTACCTCTGATGTTCCAGACACCAATCTGCTATGTCTTCTAATTATATATAATTGATAGATTTATTTTCATTTATTAACAAAGATATTGTAAAAATGTGTGCAAGTGAAATATATATATATAAATGAAAGTTATCAGAACATTTGCCAGTTCTACTATATATTAAAGCTGCTTTAGATTACTTGTTATTGGCCAATTTAGAGATAGAATACCAAATAAAATACAGTTATTTTCAGATAATGAAATTTTGAAACTATGCACCCAAAGATTCCATTCACACCTTGAAAGATTATTCCTTCTCTTTCTAATTTTATGCAGTCAATTAATTTTGATAGGCAACTTAATCCAACATATAAACATGAATTGTTCATACAGGCTACTCAGTGCAAATTGGAAATATTTGAAAATAGTTATTGTAATAAAGAATTAGTAACTATGATTCTTTAATTTAAGCAGTAAATTCAAACAAGTTTATGCTCTAAGTGTACTCTGCTGATGATGGCAAGCCCAAGATCCAGTCTTGAAAAAAGTTACGCCTAAATATACAAAGATGTTAACCTATTCAATTGGGGCACTGTCTAATTGCTATCTATGGCTCTGATGATGTTTTCCAAGCACCATGATTTTTTATTTAGATTTATTAATGGTTAGGGAATTATCTTGCTAAGAGGAACTGAAACTTCTTAATAACCTATGTAATCTTACTTGTGAATACGATAATAAAATCATATCATCGGCATAGAGCAAGCTGTTACAGTATTATTTAGGATCATCGGCATAGGTACCATGGGATCCTTCATTAACCCTGGCAAGTCATTGATATAGAAACTAAATAATAATGGGGCCAGGATACACCCTTGCCTTACCCCTTTATTTGTGTGAATCCTGTTAGTCAGAGCCCCATTAACCCCATACCGCACCCTCAAACAGGTTCTTGTGTAAAGGGCTTTAATCAAAGCCAGCAGTCTAGATTCTATTTTAAGCAATCTCAGTTTATTCCATAGTAGTTCTCTAAACAGAGAAGTACTATGGAATAAACTGAGATTGCTTAATCAAATCAAATGTAAATCAAATCATTTACTATATCAAATGCTACTGTGAGGCCTATAAAAGCAGCAAACGGAGGTCTCCTCTTCTAGGCATATTTGGCAATTGGATGGTTAAAGAAAAAGCAGTTATCGAGAGTAGATTGGCTTTGCCTAAAATCTGCTTGCTCTTCTACGAGGATATGGTTTTCCTGTACCCAGATTTCAATTCTATTCAAAAGGAACCTAGCATATTTTTGCTACAATGTCAATCAGACTGATGGGCCTATAATTACTAGAATCCTTTTTATTCCCTTTTTTATACATGGGGACAACTATCTTCCACCCATCTAGTATTTATATGTGTTATTTATATGTGTAAAAAGACCTGCCAATACTGGTCCCCACCAATTGCGAAATTTCTTAAAGAATCCTGCTGGATAAAAATTTGTCACCTGGGGCTTTATTGCTCTTTAAGCTTTTAATGATGGATTATATCTCCTTTTCCAAGATTGGTGGTCAAGGGGGAGGAGTTCTAGGATTTACTAAATCACTGCTTAAAGACAGTTTCTCTACAGGTTCTGTGGAAGCAAACAAACATTGATAATAATTCTCCCAGTCCTCAGCAGAGATTGGTATATCAAATGCAAATCTCCTTTCCTTTAGAACAGGGGTGAAATGCTCCTGGTTTGGACCGGATCACCTGATCCGGTAGCAATGGCGGCGGGTGGTTCGGAGAACCGTAGCAAAAATCCCTGCCCCCACCATGTCCAGCTGAGCCATGCGATCATCAGAGGCTTTTTTTTTTTTTTACTTTTAAAAGCATTTTTTTCTACAACCTCTTCGGCCGAAAAAATGCTTTTAAAAGGAAAAAAAAAGTTGGCCACGCCCACCCAGTCACATTACCCCCCCCACGCCCACAGAACCGGTAGTAACAAATTTTACATTTCTCCACTGCTATAGAACACCTGCTAAAGAGTGCCAAAATATTACTGAGTTATGACTTTTGGTGGCCAGCTTGAGTTCTGACTAGATTGAAATGGTAAAACTTTTTTTCTTTAATTTTATGAGGGTTTTTTTGTATTCTCTTCTCATATGCAGCATCTCAGTTTGTATATGAGCGGTAGGACTCCTCTGAGCAAGTCTCATGGCTGCCTTCAATTTCTTTTTCAACAACCGGCATTCAAAATCAAACCAGTGACATCTACCCATTTGAAAACTTTTGGCAGGGTTTTTTGTTATTAGATGTTTCTTCAGCATATTGCAGAGATTAAACTTTAAGCTTTGGAAATTGATAGCCAATCGGCTGTAGATGACTGGATTGTTCTAGCCCAAATAACAGCATTCTCTGTTTTAAGACTGTCTAATATTGCATTATTGCATAATAATGAATTAGTATAGTTCCTCGGAAAAGAGCAATGAACTCTTAGCATGTTTCCAAATTCTCTATTCTAAACTTAAGCTCTGTGCAATAAAAGCACATTTGAAACCCGATAAATCTTTCTAGACCAGGTTGATAGTAGTTGAAACGTATCATTAGATGTAAGGATATTATGAAATAATAGTCTTTAACTTTGGATTTTCTGAATATTTCTGTATCTTTGTCACTGAATGTTATTAGTTTCATGTGGGTGCTACCGATGTATAAAGAAAATCCAAATAAGCCAATAAAATTTTTTTTAAAAAAAAATTTGATTTATATGCCGCCCTTCTCCGGAGACTCAGGGTGGCTTACAATGCGTTAAGCAATAGCCTTCATACTTTTGTATATTTATACAAAGTCAGCTTATTGCCCCCACAAACTGGGTCCTCAATTTACCCACCTTAGAAAGGATGGAAGGCTGAGTCGACCTTGAGCCTGGTGAGAATTGAACTCGCAGTAATTGCAGGCAGCTGGATGTTAAATGCTGCCTCCTATGCCACTCAGGCATTGACATTTGCTTCATTTATTCAATACATTTGTCTAACATGAGCAAGTAATTGTCCCCTTAGATTTAGTACATAGTTACACCACCTTTATCTACTACTACAATAAGAAATGTATCAACCAAATAAATGGAAAATATTTGGGGAACATGCAGGGGTGGGTTCTAAAAATTTTTTACTACCGGTTCTGTGGGCATGGCTTATTTTGTGGGCGTGCTTGATGGTCATGTGACAATTCTTTAGGATTTAGCAGAGGTACTGGTCTACCAGGCTTTTAACTGCTTACAGAGCTGTACCGGTCTACTCATTTGTTTTTGGAGCATTCCTGTCTACCCATTTGTTTTTGGAGGCACCGGTCTACTCATTTGTTTTTGGAGGCCCCACGGCAAGCGTTTAAACAGTTTTTTTTCCTTCAAGCCAATCAGCTGGGACTCAGGAGGCAGCAATAGATTGGGGGTGGGGCCAAATAAAAGGTAAGAATAACGCGGGGGGGTGGGAGGGCAGAACCGGTTCAGTGATGTCATATTGTCACTGCTACCGGCTCAGCCAAACCGGGCCGAACTGGGAGGAACCCACCACTGGGGGCATGAGAACAGAATAAGAAAAATGTATTCTTTATTATACCAAAAATTCAAATGTATTTTAAGGGAACTTTTAAACTCAGTTCGAGAGCACCTTGCAAAGTATTTGCATCATACTACAAGTAATCCTGGATTTACCACTGTTCATTTAACAATTGTTTGAAGTTACAATGGTGCTGAAAAAAGTGACTTACAAGTGGTCCTCATACAACTATTGCAGTGTCACCCCCATGGTCATGTAATCAATCTTTGGGCATTGAGAAATTATAGCAGGCTGCCTGCACCTTATTTAACCACATTAAATCAGTAATGATTGTTCTAAAAACTTGTAACTAATGGTGAATCAGTCACACCTACTTTGTATGAATCTTCCATAGCTCAATCTTCTACAATGAGTTACTTCAACTCAGTAACATCTGGGATGGGGGTGGAAGATTTAACATGATCTACTCCTTTTAGATCCTACCACATTTCCATGAAGTATAGCTTTTGACTTTGACTTGGTCATTATCAAACACTGTTTCTGGTTTTTGTAGCTGTTCCCTTTTTTGTATGTTTACAATCATCATGGCCTTACATTCTTCTACAGAATTCTCTAATAGGTAGAACAAATTCTGAAGAACAGGTTATTCATTTTCTACTAAACATAGTGGTATCTAGGTTCTGAATATCTTGTATTGAACATTCCTCCAAAAATAGGAAGAGTAATCCAGATGTTACTAGCAAACCCGGGTTGAACGTCAGTGTTTTTCTTAGTAAGCAATAATTTCAGCCTTCTTTTGCTTCCATGAATCTCATTTCTTTACTTTGTCCTTTTCTGATGGTGGGGGTCATGAACACTGACAGTCAGGGCAAGGCAAACCTGCAGATCTGTAAATGGGGGGGGGGGTACTTTGTGATTTAGATAGACATTCTTGGGAAGCTTCTCCTTTGTATCAAATTATTGCCATTTCAAGATTATGTCTCTGCCTGTAAACTAGTTGAATCTCAGAATTTGAGAAATGGCTTTGTAACCCAGACTGATAGGTATCAAGGAATTTTTTTTACAGAAGTCAGAAATGTCTTTTTAGCAGGACGTAGCATGTATCTAGACCAGGGGTCCTCAAACTTTTTAAACAGGGGACCAATTCACGGTCCCTTAGACTGTTGGGGAGCTGGATCGGCTGGGTGGCTAAGTGGTCATGTGATTGGGTGGGTGTGGCCAATTTAGCAGTCCATTAAACAATACACATGAATTAAACTTTAATTTGTTATGCTCCTGGGGGGTGGAAAGCAGGTTAGTGAAGGGATGTGGCTACCTTGGGGTTGTGTGAGGGACTTCTGTTTGTGTGTGTGTGTGTGTGTGTGTGTGTTTCTCTCTCTCTTTCTCGCCCTCCTTCCCACTCTCTTTCTCTCTCTCTCTGGAGGTCAGGGAGGCCAAAAACGGGCCTGTTTTTGGCCTTCTCGGCCTCCAGAACCACTCTGCCGCCCCAAAACAGGCCTGATTTTTGCTTCCTGAGGCCTCTCCGAGCCCTATTTTTGGCCTCCTCAACCTCCAGTACTACTCTGCTGTCCAAAAATTGGGTCGGTTTTGGCCTCCTGAGGCCTCCGCGCATACTGTTTTTGGCTTCCTCGGCCTCCAGAAGGTGGGTGGGGGCCGGGGATAGGTGGGGTGATGTGGGCAGGGCAGCCTCATGGTCCCATGTGGGCCAGATTAATGGCTTCAGAATACCGTATCTGGCCCACAGGCCGTAGTTTGAGGACACCTGGTCTAGATTCTATACGGGAGATTCTAATGCTGATGAAAAGAGTTTGTGAATTTGTGAGATTTACACAGAGGCCTGCTTGGCTCCAACTATCCTGACCCAAAAACTGCACAACTGTCCCTAATTATCACCTTAATTGAACTGACTGAACTAGGGGAATAATTACTTTTTCAAACTGGAACATCTCTTGTTGTATGACAATATTAATAAAATAAATGAAATGATCACTGAATTTTGGTGCTATTTCTTCATTTAGACTCCTTTTAGGATCCACAGAGAGTTCTGAGAACATTCAGTGGTGAAGAAATGCCAATACCCAGGAAATTTAAGAGATAAATACTTCTTCATATAGAGGAGTAGATATAGCCTAATTCTGCAGATATAATATCAGTTTAACTGAGGATAGGATATACAACCCACAACCATGCATAGATTTTATTAATTTATATTTTATCCCACTTACTATTTTTAGAAATAATGCACTAAATATATCCAATATACTTTCCTTCTCCTATTTTTCTCATAACAACACCCAGACAGGTGGATTAGACTGAGAGAAAGCTATTGACCAAAAGTCACTCAGCTGGTTTTCAAGGCTAAGGCAGTACTAGAATTCATGCTCTCCCACTTTCTAGCCTGACCCCTTAACCATTAGACCTAATTGGCTCGCAAATAGTTTACTTTATTGTCATTGCACCTCATACAACAAAATTAAATGCCATCTTCAGTTTATATCATACATAAGAAAACTATTTAAAAAATCATTTGCTATTTTAATTTTGAATCTCAAGATTGTTTTGCACCTTTCAAGAGGACCTGCATCATATCTGATTAGGATAAATTTGGTACACATCAGAGGTGGGTTTCAGCAGGTTCTGACCAGTTCTGGAGAACTGGTAGCGGAAATTTTGAGTAGTTCAGAGAACCGGTAGTAAAAATTCTGACTGGCTCCGTCCCCATCTATTCTCCGCCTCCCAAGTCCCAGCTGATTGGAAGGAAAAGGGGATTTTGCAGTAACCTTCCCCTGCCATGCCCACCAAGCCACGCCCACCAAACCATGCCATGCCCACCAAGCCATGCCCACAGAACCGGTAGTAAAAAAAAATTGAAACCCACCACTGGTACACATGGATAATACATATTAGGCAGAATTAGGGTGATACTGGGTCAGATCTTGAATTAAATTTTGTTCCTTTTGGATATTGTTTAACATGAACTGGGGAGAACCAAATGTAAAACCTCAGTCATTGATGAAGCACAGTTTGGGAAACAGGGCTGAGAAGATATGTAGTCAATTATTTTGTTTTCAATATAAATATTTGACAGTGCTGCTGAGAAGATAAAAAGTTGTTGGTAAAGGTGAACCTAATATATGTTTTGGAATCCTTGAGAAATAGCAAGAATGCAAATGACTAAATAAACATGCAATCTGGGGATAAGATGAAGAAAAAAGACTAAGTGGCAAAACTGGCACTGGTTGAAAGTCCCATTTGTTTGTATAGTAGCTGATGTGGACGTGATTCTAAAAAATGTGGCAGAAATGCAGCCCATAATGGCTTTTCTTGCTATAACCGAACACAGAATTTAAAAGTATGGATGTACAGGCAATAAAATCTGCTTGTTTTAGTACTGCTGGTTTACTAGTTTTGCTTTCTACTATAGAAAGTTCAGGAATTTAGCTTGGCCTTATTTCATAATACTGGCAATAAAAGCTACTTTTCCTTTCCAACTGTTTAGGGAAAGATTTAGCTTCATCCCGTACCTATTTATATCACCTTTTTCATTAAGGTTTCAAACAATAAAGATTTTTAATTGTTGATTAATTCTGCTGACACTGTTGGATGGATAAGAAAAGTGGTCAGGCCTGCTGATTCATTCAGTTTTTCCTAACTACCGTTTACCACCACAGCCTCATTTTACTGTATTTTGTTTTTCATACTAATATTCATTTCAAAACTCCCTATCCCAATTAAGATTGTTCATTACAATTATCCTAACTGTATGTGTGCGTTTGCCACCACAGTATTTCACATTCTCTCTGCTTCTTTGCTCAGCACTTTCAAAGCTGATTTTCATGAAGTCTTTTTGACCTTATCATTTACTGCCAAGGCCTGCAAGGCACACCCTAAAGAAGCTGAAAAAGCAGCACTGATACTCTGTACAGTTTTCTCCCCTAAAAAGAAGGATCCAGATATTTACAACCATCTTGTATAAATTCTAATGGTCAAGTGATAAACTTTGGTGAAAGCAAGTGAATTTGTTCTTTGATGTTTAGAATAGAATAACAGAGTTGGAAGGGATCTTGGAGGTCTTCTAGTCCAACCCCCTTCTTAGGCAGGAAACCCTACACCACTTCAGACAAATGGTTATCCAACCTCTTCTTAAAAACTTCCAGTGTTGGAGCATTCACAACTTCTGGAGGCAAGTTGTTCCACTGATTAATTAAATTTATCCTTAGTTCTAAGTTGCTTCTCTCCTTGATTAGTTTCCACCCATTGCTTCTTGTCCTACCCTCAGGTGCTTTGGAGAATAGTTAGACTTGACTCCCTCTTCTTTGTGGCAGCCCCTGAGATATTGAAACACTTCTATCATGTCTCCTCTAGTCATTCTTTTCATCCAACTAGTCATACACAGTTCCTGCAACCGTTCTTCATATGTTTTAGCCTCCAGTCCCCTAATGCTCTTCTCTGCACTCTTTAGGAGTTTAGGAATGCTAATGTTATTCACAGATCAGAAGCCATCTTTTCCCCTTAGCTCAGGTTTAGTTATAGTCAGTTTAAAAATGCATCATTCTTAAGAGTGGAATGCACGATTGATGATAGCTAGTAGCACTGAGTGTAACCTCTACAACCTCTCCAAAAGTTGCCATAGGCTTCTAATGATGCAAAACACATACATTATTAAATATAGGATGTCCAGTTACATTGTGCATTTTTTAACCTGGTGGCCACCAGATGTATCAGGTCCCCTGCAAGCCATTTTTGAGCTGTCTAAACCAACTTGCTGTTCATTATCAACATCAACTTTTTCAGTGGGAGAAAAGGCTTTTTACCAGGGACGGGTTTCAAAACCCATCGCTACCGGTTCGCTTGTGAGCGTGTGTATGCAGAAGCGTCTGAGCAGGTGGGCGGAGCCTCCCGCCGCTGCCGCTACCAATTTGCCCAATCCGGGGCGAACCGGTAGCAACCCACCACTGCTTTTTACTGTAACAACAGTGCTTATCTGTAATGTCTGAGAGAGAGAGAGAGACCTCAAATTTTCCTGGCAATTTGAATAACAGGGTCTAATAAGTTACAATTGTTAATATAAAAATAAGTTCTCTATTCTGGGTAGCAATCACAGATAATTTAAGACTCTGTGTGTAACAGTTTTCCAGCTTCATTTCTCTTTAAATTAATTGTCTCCTTTCAAATGTGCTATCATGAAACCCTTATAAATATTATAGTGAAAAGAGCCTTGGATTCCCCACCCCCACCCCCACCCCCAATTTTCTTTTATTGTGGTGTTACTGATTGGGAGCAATTGTTCTACTGTTGCATTTTTAGTATTTAAGCTTTCATTATCTATTCTAGGAATTTATGAAGTAACACTGAAAGTAGTTATAAGAAATTTCTTTAATGATTCATGCTGGCTGGGAAATTCTGAGAGTTGAAGTCCATGCAGCTTAAAGATGCCAGGGTTGTTAGATACTGATTTAGGTAATGAAGTAACACCGAGAGTAGTTATAATAAACTTTTTAATGATTTATATTTACTTGTAGCTATTATTCCACAGATGCTGTGTCAAATCCCACATGAATCCAATATCTCAAGCTCTTTGATATTTCATCCAAGCTTTTCCCCCAGGTCTGCTATTTACATGTCTTGAGCTTGTAACAGATGCCCCTCTCGTTTATGAATAACTTACCTTCCAAAATATGCTCAACCCAATGAATTTTGTTCCAAGATTTCTTAATCAAAAAACATTTATAGAAACCATAAGATTGGCAAAAACCATCACATTTTTCAAAGGACGGTCAGTAAAAATGTTAAAGGAATAGCTCCTACAACAAATCACTGACAATATGCAGAAAAATATTTCATAATATCATGGCTTGCCTAACTGGGTCAGTTCTGAAGAAATGGTGAGGTACTGTATGTAGGACACCAATTAAGATGTAGGTCACAGCTATGCATTGCATCATTGATTGAATCATCAGATATTTTCCATAGGACACTAAGTCTGTAAACAGCAATTCAAACTCCCTCTGAAGTCTGAGAAAATATCTAAGCACAGGTGTTATATTTGTGAATCTTTGTGCATATTCTTCATGATTTTTATTTGTGTATTTATTTTATTGGAAAAGTTCTTTTTTAATGGTCATAAATACGGTCATAATTAGACATAATTTGGAGAAATTTCCTTGTGTTACCCCAAATGTGCTTTTTTTTTCCAGGAGGCAACTGGACTTTCTTGTTTTTTCTTTGAAGATGTTTTGCTTTTCATCCAAGAAGCTTCTTCAGCTCTGACAGGATAGTAGGGATTCCATTCCCCACTATCCTGTCAGAGCTGAAGAAGCTTCTTGGATGAGAAGTGAAATGTCTTCAAAGAAAAAACAAGAAAGTCCAGTTGCCTCCTGAAATAAAAGCATCTTTGGGACAACTATGACTTGGATGACTGAGAATCTCTACAGACTTTTCTTTGTGTTACCCATATGTCAATTTTCATATTCAGAATTATTGTGGGCTGACACATCATGAAACTCCTGTTTTCAGTTGGCAATTAGATGAGGTAAACTGACTATTACAGAGTTAAATTAGAAGCTTTATTATTAGGGACTGGAGCCAGATTCCACAGCTGGACCTTGCTTTTGTGTTATTTTTAAATTCTGTTCATTCCTCTGCTCTGCGATAAAATGACGTACACATTGGCCTGCAACAAGAGTGAGCAACAGCAGCCTCTGCTTACTGTTGTTGCAGGCCAATTTGCCAAAACAGAACTACATAGTCGTACTAAGGCGAGTGTGGGTACCACCCTGGATTGACCCGTTCAGGCTGTATATTGCTGATTCACATTCCTCAGATTATTTTGTCCCATTTGGCTTTTTTAGGCAGAAGTTTCTGAGAGCCAAGAACTTTCAATATTCTAACAATGCTAAACTTCATATAAACTTCATACACCAAGAGCCTTGGTGGCACAGCAGACTAAGTGCTGTTAAGTAACACCAGCTGCCTGCAATTACTGCAAGTTCAAATCTCACCAGGCTCAAGGTTGACTCAGCCTTCCATCCTTTCGAGGTAGGTAAAATGAGGACCCGGATTGTGGGGGCAATAAGCTGACTTTGTATAAAAAAAAAGAACACCGCTTGGTGGGGGGGGGGCAAAAGTCCTACTAAGCTGGTATATACTTAGTATGAAGGCTATTGCTTAATGCATTGTAAACCGCCCTGAGTCTCCGGAGAAGGGCGGCATATAAATTGAACCAATAAACAATAAATAAATATGACATTGAGCAAATGTTGAAAACAATGGCCACCTCAAGACAAGGGACTAAGCAAACTATCTTTACTAAAACAGTGAATGTTGCATGGAGAAACATCCCCTGGAATTAAAAGAGGATATTAAACAATCCCATGGAAGCCCCAAAACAGTGATTAAATAGCAAGTTTATTTGGTTATTTTATTAAGTATAAAACAGTACATTATTGCAGTATTTTCATGCTTGCTACTGGATTGTGTAATAAATGGGTTAACATTTTTTAATCATTTAATCAAGATTTTAAACTTTTGTCAATTTAAAAATATTATAGCTTTGGCTGGTAATATATTCCTATGAAAATTCATCGAAAGCTTTAGATGCTATTTTTTCCATATGTATCTAATGTATATAGATATCAGTCTTAACATAGCAAATTCTCATGAGACAGGAGAATCTATTTTCTTGCACAGCAAACTTTCTGGGTTGTCCAGATAGCAGAAGAATGTTTCAGATTTCAGTTAAATTATAAGTAAGATCTATTTTGACATTTTTGTAATTTATTGCAATATAGTTAATAATGGGTATTATTGCAAAAGAAACTGGAAATGTATTGAATATTGCAATGGATTATGGTATTAGCAATTTGTTTTAATTTTGTTCAGAAAGATTTGTTGTGTCCTAACCCCTCCTTTTAAGTTATATTATAATACTAGAGGATTGGTAATTGGCTTTGGCTCAGTTTGTGTCTCTAGACATTTTGACTACAGTCCCCATAAAGGTAATTGGTACAGACTGGGAAAGACAGTGTAAAGCAATGAAAATATTATTTCAATATTTGCCAGGGAAGAATAAATATCTCTCCAGATAAATGTCTTCCATGGGTGATGGGTGAAAGAAAGAATATTATGCCTGTTGGCCAGATACCCAAACTCTGTGCATTAACAGTGGATGTTTTATGTAGGATTGAGACCTCTGATCATGCTAGGTGAGATTTCCAGTTCACCTTTATATGCCCATAGAGCTCTATTCATATATTTAACTAATGAATAAAAAACCATGGGTGTATTCGTCCCATGCAATCAGTAGATAAGAGTCCTGATTAAAACAGATTTGATTATTTCCCATAAACACATCCAAGAATGGAAGTAGTATACAAGATGAAAGTCAGAATGCAGCATTTCAGGGGACCTGGACCTTAAGGAGATCAATGCAAGTTTTGATTGGGAGATAGAAAGGTTAAATTCTTAGTCAAGTGCAATTAGACTGCGGTTCTAGAAACCTCGAATTATGCTTTCTTTGCCTTCAGTTACTGTATCAGATATTATGTTATTCTGTGGCTATGTATTGGGGAAAAAAGTAAAAAGAAATGCAAGAAGGGAAATTGGATGCACAGAAAGATGACCGCCAAAAAATGATTTTGGTAATACTGGAATATAGACTAAAATAGAAGGTTTATGATTATCATACAATAGAAAATTTAAAAATGGAAAGTGTATATTGAATACATAATGATAAATTTCTATAGGATTGTTTGAGAATTGGAAGGCCATTGATTTAATAAAATACTTGTTCCAGTTGATATCCATTATGTACAGTATAAGTAAATTACAATGTTTATCCCAAGTTACCCACAAATATAATATAAAGGATACACAGAGAAAAACTATTGCTTAATGAATTAGCATGCATATAATTTAAAAGAAATACAGTGAAACACAGTTACACAACATCTATACATATTTCTGAAGGGTGCAGCAATCTGTAATTAGAGTAGGCTTCAGAACTAAATTAACCATTATGCTAAATAAACTAAAACTCATAGTTTCACCATTCTGGTAGTTTACAAGTAGCCAGTGTATTTCTCTCCTGCTGCTCAAATGGGCTCCGTTACAATTGATTTAATAACTCGGCACTGTTCCTTTATCAACAAGAGAGCAGAAAGTGATTATAGTTCTTCAAATGGAAAAAGTAAAAAAGAACGGTTGGACAAGTGGACAAGAGCCAGACAGACAAATGCAAAGAAATAATTCCTGTTCTACATTAGATTTCTGATTTATGTTATTATGTCTTCACAGAACTGATGTGTTGTAAAGTCACACCTGATAATGGGTTTACCTCTTTGATATTTGTTTTAATTAAGTGCTGAATTGTGCAACTTTACTTTTGCAGAATCTTTTTGGTTTTATTTTACATTCGAACATTTCAATATATTGGGGAAATGTGGCTCTTCAAATGCTGATGGTTAAATATGAAGACAATTGCATAAATATGTGTGTGTTTCTGTGTGTATGTTCAGAACTACTTATAATTTATAAGTATGCCAGGTTGGACTACAATCCACCTCATATAACTGTTATTTTGGGAAAAGGTACTACTCATAGCTGAGCTCCTGCAATTATTAGATAAAACTATTTCCGTGTCAAAATTCATATTTATCACCCAGAAAGGACCACATGGACAACACAAATTATTTACTGACACAGCAATATTTACAAAGAATAAAAAAAGTCAAGATGGCCCTTATCACCATATAAATAAATAAATAAATAACTTTATTGTCATTGTACATGTATACACAGTATATCCATACAACGAAATTCACTTAACACCCAAAGACCAGGTCCAACACACATAATAATCCCCAAACACACTCCCACCCACCACAATTCTCCACCCCTAAACCACCCAAACATCCACACAACAGACCAAGTAATGCTGTCCAACAGCTCACTGATGGTGGCCTTTAGTTCATTGGTGAGTGCAATTATAGGTCTGGGATAAAAACTATTCAGAAAACGTGTGGTCCGAGTTTTAATTGTTCTGTATCTTCTGCCAGAAGGCAACAGTCCAAAGAGATTGTAAGCAGGATGGGAAGAGTTTCTGAGAATGTTATGCAACTTTCTCAAACAGCGAGATTCAAAGATGTCGTCCAGGGCTGGTAGCTGGAGTCTGATGATATTCTGGGCAGTTTTAATGATTCTCTATAGAGCTTTTTTGTCCGCTACAGAGCTGTAGCCCTGCCAGCTTCATTTTTTTTCATTGCAGTATAATAATGATCAACAAGTCAACAAACCCCACAATTAGACTCTTTTAAGACAAATACAATTGATTTAAGGCTGGATTTTTGTTTCAATAATACTTTTTAAAAGTGCAACAATATTAGTTACATCCAGGCTCATGTCAGCAAGACAGTAAGTAGGGTAAAATCAGCTACTTCTTCAAAGGTAGTGGACCTATAAGTTCCATTCTTAGATCCTGATGGAGGGTACAATATAGAAGAATCTCTGCCAGAGTTTTCAGAGCCCCAGAGTCACAGAGCCAGATGCCATTAGAGGATTACTGCTCTGAAAATTTCTTCTCTAGGATGGATGAGGGAAATTCCTTTAAAATGGATCTTTGCAAAGGAGATTTCAAGTATGAAACAGGTAAAGTTTGCCCTTTTATTGGACAGTTGGCAGGAGAAGCTGAGAGGGTCATTCTGTGGGGCCTGACAAGTAAAGAACAATCTTTACTAATTTATGCTGTTCAGGCTAGGAAGGACTGTTCCAAGGGGAGTGAGGGGACTTTCAGTGAAGCTGGAGAAGTTCTTCTGCCAGAGCCCTCACTGATTCTGATTTCCAGTAGTTTAATAGCAGTCAGAAAAGGTGTCTACTACTTGACCATAATATGAGATAAAGGTATTTGATCACCCTTTGTTTCAGTCCTCAGAATAAATTACACCTTTTTATGTGAAAAGAATCTTGAGGTTTTAGAAGTAAAGTCAGCTGATGCCCCAAATCTGAAATCAGCACACCTCCAGTTTACAAGCCCCCAACTATGAACAGGAAGAATTCTGGGGGCTGTCCCTTGACTTCACAGGTCTTCTTTCTCCTCTGCTACTTTTCCAGTGTCTGGAACTGATTTTGTCTACGTTTCAAAAATTTACCTTTGCAAAACAAACCCATACCCTGGATTTCCAGGGTCTGAGCATGTGCTGAGTTGCTATGGTAACCCATTTGCAGAAAAGGGAGGAGGGAAGAGGTGGCTGTTGGGATTGTAAACTGAAGCTAGGCCTGATGAGAGACAAGGCCAATTAACTTCTGGAGAAACTCCTGGAGAAACCGAGGGGGGGGGAGCAAAAGAGAACCAGGGTAGGATATACTTATGAGACACTAACTGAAGGTGATAGCATTGCTCACAAAATGACTAAAATTGGCATTGGGTGAATTGGGCTGTGAAGTCATCAAGCAGCATGAAAGTGAAATAAGAACCAGTTGAGTAAAGTGATGCACTTAGAAGTGGAAAAGTTGATGTAGGCAATAGGAGCCCAGAAACTTACAGTTAAGTAGCATAGTGGTCACTTGGGTGTTATTTGAACCAAATTAGCTTGTTTCATTTCAGGACGTGCTTCATTTTGGTATCAGCAGCAATGTAAAAATTGGGCAGCTTAATTATGCAATATGATTTATTTATTTACATTTTAATGTGCGCATAGCCACCCAACAGCAATACAACTCCAGATAGCATATAATCATAACAAATCCCAATATCATGATAACAACAAAATCAGCAACAAGGCCACTCCAGTGGTGGGTTTCAAAATTTTTTACTACTGGTTCTGTGGGTGTGGCTTGGTGGGCATGGCAGGGGAAGGTTACTGCAAAATTCCCATTTTCTCCCGATCAGGTGGGACTCGGGAGGCAGAGAATAGGTGGGGGCGGAGCCAGTCAGAGGTGGTATTTACCAGTTCTCCAAACTACTCAAAATTTCCGCTACCGGTTCTCCAGAACTGGTCAGAACCTGCTGAAACCCATCTCTGGGCCACTCCACTCCTTCAATTTAATTATCTATTTAATCAACTTTCCTCCAAGTAACTCAAACTCTTTTGCTCAGTAGGTAAATTGGTTGAGAAAGGGTGACTGACACAATTCAGGTTTTTCACTCAATCTGAACCTTTCTGGCTAAGCCAGTTTTCTCCGGCTGTCCTACCTAAGACTCTTCACAGCTGCCGCCCAATACATTTGTAAAATGCTGGGTATAATAATAAGCAAATATATTATGGCATGACTGTGCAAATCATTCAAATGCGTCATTTGTATAATTTGCATTACAATATTGTGATGTGTGTTGCATTTCCCATTGTCCCCATCCCATGCACAGTCATAGTCTGTCATAAAAGAGCCTTGGTAGCACAGTGGACTAAAGCACTGTTATTAACCTGGTTATCTACGGGACCGCCTGCTACCACCAATAGCCTCCCACCAGCCAGCACGCTCCCATAGAGAGGGGCTCCTCCAGGTGCCATCGGCCAAACAATGTTGACTGGCGGCCCCAAGGGGGAGAGCCTTCTCTGTGGGGGCACCTACGATCTGGAACGAGCTCCCCCCGGAGATACGGAGGATCCCGGATCTGCGACCTTCCGTCGCGCGCTTAAGACTTTCCTATTCCATCAAGCTGGCCTGGCCTAAATCTTCTCCCCTTTTTAAATGTAAATTTTAATTTGTTTTAAATTATGGGGTATTTTAAATTCAGCCAAATTATTTAATTCATTTTTAATTCATTTTAAATTTTTGTATTTATGTGTTTTATCTCGTGGCTGTTCACCGCCCTGAGTCCTTCGGGAGAAGGGCGGTATAGAAATTTAATAAAATAAATAAATAAATAAATTAACATCTGCTGCTTGCAATTACTGCAAGTTCAAATCTCACCAGGCTCAAGGTTGACTCAGCCTTCCATCCTTTCAAAGGTAGGTAAAATGAGGACCCAGATTGTGGGGGCAATAAGCTGACTTTGTATAAATATACAAAAAGTATGAAGGCTATTGCTTAATGCATTGTAAGCCGCCCTGAATCTCCGGAGAAGGGCGGCATATAAATTAAAGAAAAAAAGAAAAAAAATAGTCACATTCTTAATTAAAAATCAGTATGTCCCCTTTGGCTTGCAAAGACTTTATGGCCAGTAGGATTCTGGCTTTCTGAGTTTATATGTCTGTGATATATACAGAACAGTCTTCTTTGCACCGAGCTTAACTCCTACTGACAGTTAATGCTTAGTTGAGATTTCATTCATGGAAATTGAGGATAACTTTCACTGATTCTGGGGAAAGGAAAATAAGCACTCAACTATATTTCAGTACTCGTTTAGCAGTAGCGTTGTATAACCTGAGTAGGATTTATGCATGAACCAACTTAAAATGGATTCTCTCTGAAGTCATAGGAAAAAAAATGTATTAAACCAAAAAATCTGGAAGTGAATTATATATGACATGGGAACTTAGACCACCAGTAACTGCCATTTGGGTCTGTCAACTGATTCAGTGATAAGGAGAATTATAATTAAATTTCAGCATTATTTGGATGACCAAAGTTCTATTTGCTAATATATAGATGCCACTATTGAAGATGGCCATTGGCTGGATTGTGATAAATAACAATAGTTTCCAAAACACAAATTTACAAAAGTTTATTTTAAGTTATTTTTAATAGAAGCTCAGATATTATAATTTTATTATTTTTCCTTATCCTCCACTCCTTTGATAAAACCATAATAAAACAAAGTATAGCAGGTTATGCAAAGTATTATATTATTATTAATCTAGTGACAATGACTATATTTATTAGACAGGGTTTCAGAAACCTAGAAAAAGAGACAGAATTGTCTTTTGTCATTCCTCCCAAGATTAATACACTGAAATTTACAGGTAGAGATATGGCGGTCAAAATTTTAGTTCCTGAAGTTGTCCATTCCTGTTCTTATAGCTATTGCCTAGATCAGCCTGAATCCCTGAGACGGGGGCCTGTCAAGCCCAACTTCCAAGCTGAATTGATTAAGACCTTTTCACACTCTTTCATGGTGATTGATGGATTTAGCCATAGATGAACTGCAAAAGACAGATCAATTGACTAAAAATGATGTAATGATGTAATGACAAAGCTTCCAAATATATATTCACATTCATCACTACATGTTAATACTAGAGACAACATACTCAATTAAACAAATGCCACTCAATAACGTTCAACCAGTACTTCAAACCTAGTGGCTGAGCTGCAATCTCTATATAGATAATATGTCAAGTTTTGAGAGGAAAGGTGCAATACAAACTTGTTTCAAGAAAATCTAATAAAATCGTAACCCACCTAAAGTTGAGGAAAGGGATGGCTGGCATACAAATAAATAAAATAAAATAAAAGGAAGTTATAAAGTACAGCATCTATAAATTTAAAAATTGGGGTATTGTAGATTTTATTGCAGATGAATAAAACAAAGCAGCAAGGAGTTTTGAAAAGTCCTAAAATAAAGAATAGACATATTTAGTTTTGGTCAATATTTAGTAACTACTGTATATTGACAAAGTTTTTTTTCTACCGTGTTTCCACAAAAATAAGACCCTGTCTTATATTTTTTTGAACCCTGAAATAAGCACTTGGCCTTATTGCCATGGGCTCAAAAGCCCGATTGGGCTTATTATCAGGGAATGTCTTGTTTTGGGGAAAACAGGGGTACTAATTGATCTTCATCTCTACAAATATCACACCCTCCATGCTGCTTGTTTCTATTGCAATCTCTAGATTAAGATCCTAATTTTCAGAGAATTGCGTGACAACAAATGGACTGCTTATTTTTAACATCATCTCTCTGTGTGTATAAAGGTGGGGGAAGTCAAGCAAACTGTCAAAGAAGAAAAGTATGCATTGGCTGATTATACTGTACAAAAGACAGCCAAGGACAAGCTTTGATGCATTTAAAAATTGGAATTTACTGAATGTGCAGAAAATAAAACATGAAACAATGCAATAAAAACAAGAACAGAATGCCTGAAAGGAAAAGCATTATATGGTGAATTTCTACAAAAGATTGAGGAAAAAATAGATAAAGATAATAGATAATAGATAAAGATAAAACCCGGCAATAGATTACAACTAGAAAATTAGAGGAGGAGGAAGAGAAGGAGAAGGAGAAGGAAAAGAAGAAGGAGAAGGAGGAGAAGAAGAAAAAGAAGAAGAGGGAGAGGGAGGAGGAGGAGGAGGAGGAGGAGGAGGAGGAGGAGGAGGAGGAGGAGGAGGAGGAGGAGGAGGAGGAGGAGGAGGAGATTTGATTTTGGTTGTCCAAGAGCATGCTATTTGAACTAATGAAGAATTGAAAAGTGCAATTTGTGCAAAGACACAGAAGAAAAAGTAGATCATATACTCATCTGATTCAAGAACTTCTCAGAAACCGATTATAAACAACGATAATACACAATTTCCAAAATGGAATATCTTAAAAATTAGCATGCTCCACTAATGAAAAGTTGATGGCAACATACAGGTAGAGTTGAAAAAGTAGTCAAATATGAGCAGGTTAAAATATTGTAGGATTTCTGAATACAAACTGATAAAATTATGGCACATAACATACACAATTTAACTATGGTTGAAAAGAAGAAAGTGTGGATAATTTCTATGGTAATACCTGGAGATAATAAAGTAGAAGACAAAGAATTGGAGAAGATCATTAAATATCAAAATCTGAAAATTGAAATTTAAAAATTATGACATAAACTGACTATGTTTGGTCCCAGTGGTTATTAGCATATTGGATGCCATCCCTCAAAAAACTTGGATAGCACTTAGAAAATCTGTGCATTGACAAAAATCCTTTGGTCAATTACAAAAGGCCTCCCTGCTTGGATTCACACATACCGTATAGTACACCAATAAATTACAACATCCTAGGTTCTTGAGAAAAACCCAATGCATATGAAGGCTAAAAAACTGATAGCTAAGACTTCACATTTTTGTGTATATAATAATAATAATAAAAATCCATGAGTATTTTACTACTTTTTTCATGGTGACTCTTCATAAGGAATTTGGTTGACTCAATAACACTCCACCTGTTATAGAATTATGCATTTCTGGAAGGAATCTCTTTTACAATTAGAATGAAAAACTTAACATAGTAATTCAGATGCCTTCTCTCCCAGATTGTAGCATCAATTTATTATGTTCCAATGTATTTCCCACTAAGCATTTCACAGATGTTTGGCTAGAAATGGTGGCCCTAATGTTTTTGACTTTACTATGGCTCTTCCTCAAATAGCAAGTGGCAGCAGTGGCTAGAACAGCTGGCATTCTATCTCAGAGCAGCAAAAGCAAAATCTATACTAATTTACCTGTTAGCTATTGTAAATTCCAATTCCTATAAGAAATGAGCACATCTTCTGTTGGCCAAGATGTCAGGGTAAATGCAATATACAAGAAACAACAATGTTGCTGTTGATTCCATGCATACAACACTTTTGGACCCTTGTGGACTTCACTTTTAGCTGTTTGCTCCAAACATCTAGCCAAAGTTGCCACATGCTGTGATAATTGTGTGCATATGTAGCCAATGTGCTAGACACAGCAAGACAGCCTTAGCATAAATCCTCCAAAGGTTTCTCTTCTATTAGTGTGCAAAAAGTCAATCACTACTGACTAAGTCATTGGCACTCCGCAACTATCTCAGTATGTAGCAAGTCAGCATGGAACAGTTGAAGGGCAAAATGCTCACATGCTTACAACCTATTGCTGTTAGGCAGAAATAACAAGTAATCAAGTTTTGCATATCCTGCCATCATTTGTGATTGGATTCATAAAGGATCTGATGATTCTTAATTCAATCTGCACAGTTTATGCAGCAAAGCTTAATGCAACCCCTGTGGTGCATAATTGAGTTCCTTGGGCAGAATATGTTCTCACCCTCCCAGAACCCCCTCCCCTTTTCTCATTTTCTCCCTTGAACCACTATATGAAAAGCATAGATTCCACTGATGCTGTTTCTTCTTTATTTATTGTTTGGACTTTTATCTGCTTTAATGCCTGGAAATGTTTCCTAGCATAATCCCTACATACAGTACAATTATTGATTAATTCTGCGCTTCAAGATAGGTTATCAATTAAACAAAACCCTGAAATGTTCAATCTATATTTAGCCTATTATCATTATGGTTGGTCACATATTTAACAAATCAAAAAAAATCAGATTTTTAAAATTTAAATCGGATTTTTTTATTTAAATCGGATTTTTTTTATTTTTATCGAATTTATTTTAATAAAAAACTTTTGGGGTAAAAATCTATCGTAAGATAGTTTTCTATTTAAGATACATAAATAATTTAGTTTATTCAGCATGAAATGGAGCTTAGTTATGTAGCATGAGGCTGTATATTCTGCAACACTGGGACTATCGGTGAGTCAACAGTGGATCAAAGGAGTAGCAGAGATGACAGTTGCTCTTTAAAAATTATGATTTAAATCGAGTTGATTTAAATCAAGCCTTTTTACTAGTGATTTAAATCATGATTTAAATTGTGATTTAAATCAACTCGATTTAAATCAAATCCACTCTGGTTGGTCACATAATCAGCCAGATGTTTAGATTGAACTTGTCATTGTTATCCATCTATTAAGTCCTTCCCAATGGGTTGGGATAAACAGATTTGTTGTTTGATAGTATTAAAGATATCATACAGGATGTAAACTGTTCCAAGTAAAACAGTCTTTTGCAATTGACCAATGATCATTTTGCCAATGCCAATGGTATTCAAGTGGTGCTCCAGATGTCCTGGTATTACACCCAAGGCATCTACTATGATTGGCAATGCCTTTTCTTTCTGAATCATGGTTAGAATGCAGTACTGCAGGCTAACTCACTGCTCACTTGAGGAATTCGATTCTGAGCAGCTCAAGATTGACTCAACCTTCCATCCTTCCGAGGTCAATAAAATGAGGACCCAAATTGTTGGGGGCAATATGCTGACTCTGTAAATTGCTTAGAGAGGGCTGTAAAGCACTGTGAAGTGGTATTCTAAGTGCTATTGCTATTGTGACACAGTTCTACTTCTATTTGCAGATTTTTGTGTTTTATTATATTGCCCAGTTTTTTCTCTTCTATTCTGCAGTCTCCAGGCACTGCAATGTCCATCATTCAGACTTTGTCTTTCTTATCAATTGTTAAGTCTGAGTGTTGTGTAGTAGATGTTTGTCTGTTTGAATTCTAAAGTTCCATTTTAGCTTCTTCTGTTATATTGTCTATTTTGTGATTCCACCAGTTTTTGCAAATAATATTTCTTGCAGATCTTCCAATGCACCATTATTATTTTGTTGTGCCATTTTTTGTATTCAGTTTGCACAATCTTATTATTATTTAGATTTACAGGCTAAACCAACTTCAAAATTGCCCTTGGCAATTTTGGAGAAAAAAGGAGAAAACCCTATGTGTCTGGATACCTACAATCCTCTATACCAGGGCTGTCAAATTCAAGGCCCACCGGCCAGATCCAGCCCATGGGGTGCTTAGATCTGGACCATGGGGTCACCCTAAAAACAGTGAAGGACTGGCCCACAGTGCCTCAGTCCGGCCTACTGGGTGCTGATTTACAACCTTGTGGCGGATGGCAGCATGCTGGAGAAGGCCGTGGGAGCCAAAAATGAAGCTCAGGGGGGACGTGCACGTGGCTTCCCTGAGCTCCATTTTTGCTGTGAGAATGCTGGAGACAGCTGTGGCAGCTGAAAACGGAGCTTGGGGGGACCACACATGGCAGCATGCTAGCAAAACAAACTACTAGCAAAAGTGGCATTTGATCACAAGGCAAGGAGGCATCGAGAAATGTTTCCCCTTTGAGCATCCAAGAAGGGACAGGAAAATGAGTTACGCACAGTCACTCATGCCCTCGTCACCTCTCGTCTGGACTATTGTAATGCTCTCTACATGGGGCTCCCCTTGAGGTGCACCCGGAGGCTCCAACTGGCGCAGAGTGCGGCCGCGCGGGTGGTTATGGGAGCAACATGGAGCTCCCATGTAACACCTCTCCTGCGCGAGCTGCACTGGCTCCCGGTGGTCTTCCGGGTGCGCTTCAAGGTTCTGGTTACCACCTTTAAAGCGCTCCATGGCTTGGGACCTGGTTACTTACGGGACCGCCTACTACCATCAACAGCCTCCCACCGACCAGTACGCTCCCACAGAGAGGGGCTCCTCCAGGTGCCGTCGGCCAAACAATGTCGGCTGTCGGCCCCTAGGGGGAGAGCCTTCTCTGTGGGGGCACCGACGATCTGGAATGAGCTCCCCCCAGAGATACGGAGGATTCCGGATCTGCGCACCTTCCGCCGCGAGTTGAAGACGCTTTTGTTTCATCAAGCTGGCCTCGCCTAAATCTTCTCCCTTCTAAAGTGTAAATTCTAAATTTTTAATGGATTTTAAAATATGGGTATTTTAAATTGGGTATTAATTCAGCCAAATTTATTTAATTCATTTTATTCGATTTTAAATTTTGTATATCTATGTGTTTTATTTCATGGCTGTGCACCGCCCTGAGTCCTTCGGGAGTAGGGCGGTATAGAAATTCAATAAATAATAATAATAATAATAAAATAATAATAAAAGAGAAGAGGAAAGATGAAGAAGGAAAGATGGGAAGAGAGCAAGGAAGGAAGAAGAAAGGAAAAGGAAGTGGGAAGGAAAAGGAAGAAAAGAAAAAAAAGGAAGGAAGGAGATTATATTGAGAGGGAGGGAGGATCTGAAGGAAGTCCTGCCTTAGCATTTAGCTACCAGCAGCCCTGCTACCCTTTTGCTCTCCCCTTGTTTCCTCCTCCTGACCTCTCCTGGTGGTCTCTCATCTTATCACTGAGGATGCTTTGGTTACAAAGCCGGGTCTCTTTGCATGGAAAGGGAGTGGACCTCCCTCTGATCCACACATTTTGCCCTCCCACACACACCATGAGCAACCTGGCCAAGGAGAGTGAGCACAGCAGCAGCAGTCTCAAGGAGGAGGTAAGCACAGCCGGGTACCCTCTTGGGGAAGCGGGGCTGGGCTGAGCTGGGCTGTGGGGTTCCAGTGCCCTGGAAGGTCAAGGGCCAACTGGGCACTTACTTGCCCTCCGCTGCCTAGGGCTTGTGCCGCCATCTGGGGGTCCTCTGCGTGGCCTGAGGTGGACGTTGAGGCTCCTCTGGAGAACAAGAGTTTGGCCCTCTCCCTGGTCTTGCCTTCCTCTGCTGGAGACAATGGATCCCCCTTAGCCCTGCCCAAGCCACCACAGGCGCCCCTGACCTTAGTCACATCAAGCTGGCCCCAACCACTCCAGTTCCGCCCACCCCGTTTCAGCAGCAAGTAGAAAGTAAAACAAGCCTGTGTGATGTACCATTGATTGCTTAATATACATATGGATAAATGTGTAAGAAATACTTCTAGCGATGTCAGAGCTTTATAATCCAAAGATTTATAAGCCAAAGTTCCTGTACTTTTATATGCAGGTGATCCAGTCTTACTGGCTGAGAACCCAAAAGATTCACAATGGATGTTAGCTAGATTGTACGAGAGCCACTTTGGTCTTTTGCATGGATGTCCAAACTTTTGGCTTGCGTGGCCACATTGAGTGAAGAGGAATTGCCTTGGGCCATGTATAAAATATATAATATAAATAACATATAGAGATAACAAATCTCCTTTATTTTTTAATATTTTTATTACACTCTTGTGGGGCTGCATTACTAAAGGCCTACAGGTTGGACATGCCTGACCTAGTAGTTAAGGTATCAGCCTAGAAAGTAGGAGACTACAAGTTCTAGACCCGCCTTAGCCATGAAAGCTAGCTAGTTCACCCTGAACCAGTAATTCTCTTTCAGCCCCAGTTGTGTTGGATATGTTCACCACCTTGAGATATTTGTAAAAATAATTAAGGTGGAATACAAATAAATAAATTAGAATAATGCAACAAGAAGTATGCATCAAAAATTAATGTATCAACACTAAAATGGAAACATTTAAAGTGTTAATACCACTTTATAATGCCTTGGTAAGACTGCACTTGGAATACTGCATCCAGTTTTGGTCGCCATTATATAAAAAAGATGTTGTAATTTCCTTTATATAGCTTGTTACAAAACATGAATCATAGCATTATATATCACAGACAAATTTCCTAGATCTTCGGCCAAACTGTAGCCACTGCACCACACCATCTCTATTTCTAGCCAAAGATTTCAATATACAATTAATTGTCTGTGAACTGAATGTCTCAAGTAAGTAAGTAAGATAAGAAGATGTTTAAATAAAATCTCAAAGGATTCTACCTATATATTTTCGGTGCTCCAAAAAGTAACCCTCAAATGATTTTAATTGCATATACTTTCAGGGATGTCTGCATAAGATTAGGTTTAAATTACTCCATTAAATATTTTTTTTATCTTATTTCAGCAACCCACCATTAGAATGATCTAATGATTCAAAAGAAGTAGTGATGGATCATTAATTGTAGTAAAGCATTCTCTTTTCAACTCAGTTGCAAAAGATGCAACCACACGCACCACAGCTCTTCTCCCTAATGGATAAAATATAGGAGACAGGCTTCTTTGATGCTAAAAAAAAAAAAAAAAGATTTTTAGAATAAATTATAAAATAAAGATCTGTTGAAAAGCACACAAGTGGGGTTTTTTTGGTCAGTTTTGAAGAAAAATCAGAAGACCACACATATGTTAAATAGTTTGTGGAAACAAGAATTAGGGCTTGGATGAGGAAATCCTTCATGCTAACTGTTTCAACATTGTCATGTTTTGGTGGTTGAAAAATAGTGCAGAACAAAAGAATAAGTAGTAAAACCAGATTAAAAGTAAATAATTTAGAATACCTAGGCAAACATGAAGTTAATTTGGATCTCAAAATAGAAGAATGCAAACATGTCTTATTTTCAAAGCTAGAAATGACAGCTTTCCTATAGCCTGTCCTCTATCACTTTAGATTTGCTTTTGGTTCACTTCTTTCACTTTGTCCTGTTAATTGCAGGTTACCTTTAAACACAAGTTTGCTGTCTGGTCCTGAACACCTGACCAGGGCAACGTTTGTCCAGAGGAAATGCTCCATGTGTTCCAGCAGCATGCAGACCACCACTCTCCAAAAAGGCAGAGATGGAACAAAAAAAAAAAAATTGAATGGAGTTGAAACAAACATGCAACCAATCTAATTTGTATCAAAAACAGTTAATAGGTCACAACACTGGTTATTTTTTTCCCCTAATGTCATATTAAAATTGCAATCTAGCAGCAACTTTTAAACAGGATTTAGGGGATTCTATCTAAGGATTTCAAAGACTACCCATGTGCTTCAAGTTGGCCTTTCCTGCTCTCAGCTGCTATATCACAATGCTGTGATCTTGCAGCCCGTTCTTCACTGAGCAGCTGAGCCAACTTGGTATTCTAAGACAACTGCAAACTTTTTACAGTTGAAGCCATAGGACACTGCAGGGATTAGAGCTGGTGACAATCCTGGCTCCTGATACTGATTTCCCTCCCTTCTTTTTAAAGTACTGGATGAGATATTAAGAGACTGATGGGGGTACTTGTTGGAATGCTGATATTTGTACTTTTGCTTCATTGGTTCACTTGGCTTAACATTTCAGAGACCACAGCAGTGAGAACACATAGCTCAGAAAATGCTATTTTTGGTGATGCCTTACTTTGCTAGAAACAGGTAAGGAATCCAGGTCCTTGAAATCAGGGACTATCCTGGCATCCCATTAGGAATTATTTGGACTCTGATAGACCTCTAATATGTATATCTCCAGAATCTGCCGTTTGTAATTCCCAAAATTCTTGTTCATTGATTGTACAGCTGAAAAGAAAATCCAAGAGGTTTGTTTGTTATGCTTCCCCATGAAGAAGTTCTCATATAGAATTTCATGCTGATTGGTAGCCCTACTTGGCCATCCAAAAATACTAGGCCTCACCAGGACAAAAACAATGCTTGTTTCATTTACATTTAATTAATATTTAATTTTAATATGACAATAACAATGTTGAATATTAAAAGAATAATTGTAATATAACTATTACTATGTCGTGTTCTTAATATTTCCTGTGAATCACATTGAAATTAAACACCCTTTTGTAACAGACTTTTAAAGAGTGCCTGTTATTTTGAATCCACTCACCTTAACCTAAAATACTTGCTACATAAACTTCGGTGTGTCACTGAAAAACAGTAGATGAAAAACAAAAACATTATAATTTCTGCCTATTGAATAGCTCATAATAACACGGTGCTCTGGAAACAAAATGGAAGTGGGGGCCAGTAATCTTCCCAGACCTGTCATTTCCATAAAGCGAACAGCATTCACTTATGTGGTTTGTGTATTTAACAACAGCTTTAAGAGGATAAATATTTTATTAATTTAATTTAATTCATTTAATTTATATGTCATCCATTTTGCCATCAAGCAACACTTTTGAAACATCTATTCTGGAAATATTTTAAAATATAATGTTCTACTTCTTGCTGTTTGTTTTTTAAATTAAGTATATTTAAGATTCTTATTTTACATAAATAAAAAAACATGTTTAATATTATAATGCAAGGATCTGGATGACACTGCAAAGTTTCCTTTTCTTTCAGTTTATTTCCTTTCCTTTTAGTTTATTTCCTTTCCTTTTAGTTTATTTATTTTCCTTCAATACATTATTGACTCCTGGCAACTGTCTGAACAAGTCCCAATGGCAATTTTTTCCCCAGAAGTGGTTTGATTTTGGGGCTAGGTCAGGACTAGAACTCACAGTCTCCTGGTTTGTAGCCTGGTGCCTTTACCATTCTATCAAACTGTCTCTCCCATTGTTACCTAGATAGATTAATTACATGATTGCTATCATCTCTCTATGGTTTTAGGAGAAAAGATTTTCCCCTTCTTAAAGAACATAAGTCAAGCTTTCTCTTTCCCCACAAATACGCATGAACATATTCTTGTGATTGCATCTGTTATTTCTTACTCGAAGGATTCATTATAATATTTATAGATCAACAAACCATACTTGTGTAGATTCTGTTAAAATATATGAATATATGGAGTGGGGCTTTTATGAATCTTATCAAACCATCAATCACCATCAATCTGTGTTTAAAGAGAACAAGTACCCGTAAGTGCAATTGTGACCCCCATCTTATCTATTCTGCTGAATATGTTGCTTAAGTAGAACTAATCTAAATTTTATTATAAAGTAAATAACTATTGCAAATTACTAATACATAATGTGTCACTTCCACTTAGGTCCAAAGTAACTGGTACCTGACAATAACAATACCAGGGTTTCTATGGATGGAGTTCTGTTGTTAACATTACAATACAAGCATCAGAGTGAAACAGATTGGGTGGTTATAAAAGTTCCAGAGGTTCAGCAAAAGGACTGATGAGTCATCCTTTAATTATTTAACAGAACGGCATGAATGTTTGTATGTTGAGCCAAGAAAGCACATGGTTTATCTGTTTAGGTTATTGATTGACCTGGCATTGATTTAAAACTGAGACAGTTGTTGATGGGAGACAAATTTGCAACTATTAAAAAAATACATGATAGAAGTTGGCAGGCAGCAGCTAGGATTGAAATAATGGCTTGATTACTTCTATCTTCCCTTTCTGTAAATCACAGAAATTGAACAAAATGGAAACAAAGCAACTATTTCTTTGCAGGGCAAATTAGAGATCTATCTCCACTGATCTGGATCAGAGGCTAAAGCTTCCCCTTGACATTACCTTAAGCCACAGTTTGTTTGACTGTAGTTGGAATGGATTTTATTCATTCCAATTGGCTATTTTCACACAAAATATAATGGCTTACTGCATTATACGTATCTAATGTTTATTACTGTACTTACTGTTTATGAAAATAATAGCAATGAATAGATATAGTGACTGGCATTATTAATTACTTCAGGTTGGACCTGCATGGGGGAAAGTGCACGCTTGATGGCCTTCAGTACCATCAGTTATGTTATCCTTTTGGTCTGACTGCAAGGATGCATTGTTATTGGCAGTGGTGAAATCCAATTTTTTTTACTACCAGTTCTGTGGGCGACACTTGGTGGGCGTGGTGTGGCTTGCTGGGTGTGGCTTGTGGGCATGGCAGGGGAAGGATACTGCAAAATCTCCATTCCCACCCCACTCTGGGGCCAGCCAGAGGTGGTATTTGCCGGTTCTCCGAACTAATCAAAATTTCCACTACTGGTTCTCCAGAACCTGTCAGAACCTGCTGGATTTCACCCCTGGTTATAGGTCTTCTTCTGAAATGAACAGTTCTAGTTGGTGGTTGTGTGAGAAGAAACAGCTCAAACTGTAGGGCACTTCAGTGTTGGCATGTTGGGGTGTTCAATCTTTTTTCTCTTACTATTCAACATAAAGCCACCAAAATAAGTCACCTATTAGAATGGGGTGAGGTAGCCTAGATGCAAATGATGCTGATATATATCAGTACAGCTGCCTTACTGCAGGCCAATAAGGAGATGCAGTCAAAATCTTGTTTCAGAATCAGAAACCTTAAATTTAATCCCAGCAAGATAAAGTGGCTATTGATTCATGGCCTGGTACACAAGCTTCAGATGAACAAATGCCCTTGCCCTCAGACATAGCTTCTCTCTGCTATTTTAGCAAAGCCAGGAGACTCTCCCTAAGGTGTACACCTACTCCTTTAGACCTGTGACTCATCCAAAGCAATCTCTGAAGTAAATGATGCAGGAGTTTCTGAACAAATAGTAATTCTGCCGAGAGTCATCCTTAAATTCATCCTTCACAGCTGCCAAACACAGGTCGGGGGTTTCCACAGCATCTATGCTTTAGCCTGGGATAGCAATATATATTCAAGGATCATCAGCATACTGACAACATTTCATCTCAAGTTGGTGGATGGTATTTCTCAGTGGCTTCATATGAGTATAAAATGAATCCAAGTGAATATGAGCAATTTTAACTGTGAAGAACTTTGAAGAACTGTCATGGCAACCAGCAGGATCATTGTCCCAAATCATTCCTTCCCACAGAGAACTAAATTAACCTGAACAGGGTCCCTGAATGCAAGTCTGCAGATAAAATAAAAGCGGAAAAATAAGAACATTTTGTCACTCTTGACACCACCATTTGGTAGGCTTGGAGTTGTACCTGTGATTAGTTAAATGCACTCCTTTTTTTCATTGTCACTTCATTGTCATTTATTTCATTTCTTTGGGCTCCTCAATAAAGTCCAGTATCAAGATCTAGAAAGTAGCTATTCAGGAGCAGACACTTATAATGCTCTTAGTCATCTTCCTATTCTAGAAGGCGGTAAGGTTCATGCAAAAATTGTTTGTCTACCCGATGGGTATTTCCACAAACAACAAGACATCTCTGCTAGACAATGTCAATCCATCACCCTTACAGATATCAGGCATGACAATTGTGTGTAGCTTTACTAAAAGCGATGTTACTGTGGCAAATCATGCAGCATCTGTTCTTAGGAGAACACTAAGTCTAGCAAATGATTACCTGTATGAGCCAGGGCCAGGTAATGTGGGATGAGCCCATGGACATTATAGTACCATTCCTGGAATCACCCCAACTAAAATCCAGATGCCTAGCAAAAGCCACTCCAAGAAACAAGTTGGGAAGCATACCAGTACTGGCCTAATTATTGTTAACAGTAATGACTGGATTTATTTGGTTACATTGTTTATATACAGTAAATCCTGCCCAATGGCAATTAGCAAAAGAACAAAGAAACAATGAAGATACAATTAAAAACTCCACACACATAAACTCCATTTTTGTCTAAAATCAAAGCAAACAGAAAATTAATACTTCAGAACAATATATTGAAAAGTTATTAATATACAAAATGCAAGAGGTTGACAATTAAATTAAATTAAAATTGGATGTGGCTCTTTTATTCAAAGAATCTAATAAATAAAAGCACATTTTAAAACACGGTTAAAAAGAAACAGGCTTAACTGATGGGGGAAAAGCATTCCTGAGTATTGGTGTAGTCACTGAAAAGGTCTTACCCCCAAATGATTCCAAGCAGGCATCTCTCTGAGGGAGCATTGATGGAAAGCCTTTGTCTCCATGGTCCAGTGACGGTGAATCTTTTGGGCTTAATATGTCAAAAATACAGAAAATGCCTAACAAAGACTCTGTGGCGTGTCATTCCCCCCACCTCAACAAAAGGGAAACAATTCTTTACATATTCATTTATTTTTAAAAAAAAATACAGTCCAATCACGTGTGTGATTCCCCAAGATCTGCCACATGTTGCTTACCTTTAGGGAATGCTCTCTCAGTGTTGACAGGCCCCTGTGGCCTTTCTGAGGCAGCTTACAGATCACATGAGGCCTTCATTCTTGAAGCAGCTTTGGGGAATTGCTTCTGCAACCTCTGAAAACTGTGCAAAAACAGTTCTTGCTTGATTTTTGGAGGCTCCATAGGTACTCTCACGTGACTTCTGGACCCCGTGCAAAAGCACACCCCATTCTCACACAACTTCTGAAAATCACAAGAAAGCACACCCCCATTCTTGCTTGAGTTTCAGAAGCTGCACAAAAGCATATTCCAATTTTATGCAACTTCCAGACTCTGGGTAAGAGTGCACCCCATTCTCACACGGCCTCCACAGCAGGGGTGAAATCCAGCAGGTTCTCACAGGTTCTGGAGAACCAGTAGTGGAAATTTTGAGTAGGAGAACTGGCAAATACCACCTCTGCCTGGTCCCAGAGTGAGGTGGGAATGGAGATTTTGCAACATCCTTCCCCCAGGAGTGGGGAGGGAATGTGGATTTTGCAGTATCCTTTTCCTGGAGTGGGGTGGAAATGGAGATTTTGCAGTATCCTTCTCCTGCCATGCCCACCAAGCCACGCCCACCAAGCCACCCCATGCCCACCAAGCCACGCCCACAGCACCGGTAGTAAAAAAAAAGTGAATTTCACCACTGCTCCACAGCCTTCAAAAATCACACAAGAACAGAGCACACTTTCAAGTAAAGTTGTTGTTGGGTGTTGGTGAATACTGGTGTATCACCCAAAACATCATGGTATGCCACCTTTGACATGCATGTCATAGGTTTGTCATCACTGCCATAGACAATCACTTAAATGCCCATAGCAAACGCATTGTATTTTCTACCATTACATGTGCTTGAAGTTTCTGAGTTACTTCTAATCATTTGTTAGGAAATGTATTACAGTACCAACTGGTATTCTGTACCACTTCAGTAAAAAAATAAAATTTCAAATAAAATAAAGAAAACGTTAAAGTCTACCCTGTTCCCCCAAAATAAGACCTTCCCGCATAATAAGCCCAATCAGGCTTTTGAGCGCATGTGCTCAAATAAGCCCCCCCCAAGTTAAGCCCTTCCCAAAAATATTTATACGCATGCGCAACCAGTCCCCACCATTTCCTCTTATTAGGGTTAGGGAGACAGAGATGGAAATCAGGTAAGATGGCAAGAGGAGCCCCATCTTGCTCCATGTGCCCCAAAATAATAAGACCTCCTCGAAAATAAGGCCAAGCGCTTATTTCGGGGTTCAAAAAAAATATAAGACAGGGTCTTATTTTCAGGGAAACAGTAGTTTTGAGCTAATGTCCTTCTCTATATATATTCGCCATCTGTAAATTATGAGTACCTTGATCAGGTTGATGATGCAGCTGGACTGTTTCATTACTGTGTAATATTTCAGAATTGTAATGACTCAGATTAGATTTAATCATCACCAATCTGCATCAATACCCATTCAGATGTGTCTGGATGTGCCCATGTAGTGTTTAGCATTATTGAAATCTACTGAGACTGTAAAAAAAGCTTTCTCCACCCATTCTGGAAAAACTGTAAGAACAGAGTACTGTAACCATTCTATATTTAGCAGTTTCTTACTGTGTAATGAAGCTGTGACTAGTTGCTCACGCTTTATTGTAGAAAGATATCTGCAAATCTCAATCTTCATAAACAGGCTGCTCTGTTTTGCAAACTAATGAAAGATATCTGCAAGATATCGATGAGATCAAGCCTTCTGGATTGCAACATTCCACCTTAGCTATGCTTTTCCAGCCTTGACTTGACCAGCCTCATCGCTAGTGAGTTTAGGTGGGTGGTTGAAATATTTTTATTTTTAGCCATGCTTTAATTTTCCTGACAATTGCTTCTTACTAATTTTATAATATATGAACTGTCCTTTTAATCATAAGAGGATTATAATGTGTGTTGTTTTGAAGAAGACCTCCAAAGTCCCTCCCAATTCTGTTCTTCTGGTATTCTGTTATTAACATGACGGAAGAACAAAGGGGAAAAAAATATTAAAGCCTTCGATGACTTTCATAAATCAGGGCTTCACCATTTTTTCTGCCCCAAGGCCCAGAACAGCATCTGTGTTAGAAGGCTGTATGCATTGCACACATGTAGACCTCTGTTCATATTCTATGACACAAGCACATATCCATTCACACCCACACATAACTATATACAGATACACAGACACAAGTGTTAGTCCTCTCCGTTTCAGCAAGTCTGAGCAAAATCGCTTGGAGGAAGAGAGCAGCAATCTCTCGCTTCTTTCTTGCAACATGCTGTTTCCCCTTGGAAGGTATCCAAGGATTTTGAGCAGAATTGCTGGAGAAGCAGGGAAGGCAGAATCTTATCTTTCTCTATCTAATAATGATCCTGCTCAGGTTGCTTATTATGACTGTTCCCATCTATTTCCCCTTACCAGCTGTAATTCCACCCACCAAGGCTGAGAATAAGTAAATATGAAACAAAAATGCCACTGGAATATAAAAAGAGGTGAAAGGCAGCAGAAAGTAAACATATATCTTTCTACAATAAAGCATGAGCAACTCCAGTGAATAATAAATTTCTTACATGAATTAATCACAATCTTTTCTCTTTTAGAAAAGTATAGTTATAGCCCCATAAATAATGTATCTATGACACTAGATAGACAAATCCACTTTTAAATTTATAGACATTATATACTATTCAGTACAGTGAGATCTAACGTACTGTTTATTATTTAAGATGTAAAAAGTATTGCTTTTGGATATTCAGTATTAGGTAACTAAGCAGGATCAGATGACCAAAATTATGGTTAAAAACTAAAATGAGGTTTCATGTCTCAGAATTTTTTATATAGAAGTCTATTTTTGCCAGTGCAACTCTCCCAAACAGCTCAAATTAACCTTTATATATTCATTTTTATATTCTCCAGAACTCCAGTTGGATTTACAAAGCATTTTTAATGAATAGTGATGATCTTGAGAAGTAATTACAGGGTAATTGCTCCAAACTTAAAACATATCCACATTGCACATTTTATCAAAACGGCCACCAATGGCTGTTTTTGAAGGGCAGAAATGGAAGATATTATCCTCTATTAATCCCACTGTCAAAAAATCCAGGGTAATTTTTTCTGCTTGACTTCTGAAGTCCATGGTCTACATCAAAACATCTTGCATACATTATCAGTTGATAGAAGCTAATCCCAGCAGTTCATTGGTTATTTAACAGAAGCAGAAATATTCCTTCTGTTGAGTCAATGCTTACCATAATTTATTTATTTATCATTTATCAAATTTTTATACCGCCCTTCTCCCAAAGGGACTCAGGGCGGTGTACAGCCAAGATAAAAACCAGCAATATAAAAGTTAAAAACAATTTAAAATTATTAGATAGTTTGGCCAATCATCTAAAACACAATAACCCATTAAAATAATATTTTAGGCCAGCCCTGTTTGATGGAATAATAGTGTTTTAAGGGCGCGGCGGAAGGTACGGTGGTCGGAAATCCAACGAATCTCCTGGGGCAGCTCATTCCAGAGGGCAAGTGCTCCCACAGAGAAGGCTCTCCCCCTGGGGGTCACCAGATGACACTGTCTAACCAACGGCACCCTGAGGAGACCCTCTGTGGGAGTGTACTGGTCGATGAGAGGCTATCGGAGGCAGAAGGCGGACTCGTAAATATCCAGGTCCTATGCCATGGAGCGCTTTAAAGGTGGCAACCAACACTTGAATCGCACCCGGAAGACCACTGGGAGCCAGTGCAGCTCACGCAGGAACGGTGTTACATGGGAGCACCGAATCGTCCCCATAATTACCCGCGCGGCCGCATTCTGGACCAGCTGGAACCTCCGGGTGCTCTTCAAGGGAGCCCCATGTAGAGACCGTTACAGTAGTCCAGATGGGAAGTGATGAGGGCATGAGTGACCGTGTGCAAGGCATCCCGGTCCAGAAAGGGGCACAACTGATGGATCATTCGAACCCGATAAAAAGCCCCCCTGGCCACAGCCGTCAGATGATCTTCTAAAGACAGCTGAGAGTCCAGGAGGAAACCCAAGTTGTGAACCCTCTCTGAGGGGGCCAAGGTCTCACCCTCTATAGTCAGTGATGGAACCAACTAACTATAATGGGACGCCGGAAACCACAGCCACATACTAGTGTTTGAAGTTATACTAAACTAACTTATACTAAAATCCTCTAATAGCACAATGGTTATAACTTTTGCCTTGGAAAGCATAGTATTGCTAGTTTGAATGCCACCAGCAATGATTTTTTTTAAAAAAAATAGTGTTTTTCTGCCCCTGAGCTTCCTCCTTTTCTATACTTTTTCTAAAACAAAGAAACTCCAGTGGTACACTGCTTCATCACCTTTCAGTCACCTGAAATAGAATGATTTCACATACACACACACAGCATGTCCCAAATAGCTTATACCGCAGGTTGTTTGAGCTCTTTGACAGCTGAAGGTGAAACCCTTCTATCTTCAGTGACTGGAAAAGTGATGAAAATATGCACTGCTGAACTTAGAAAAGAAAACCGCAGGGATAGGAAACAAGCAAAAAACAAAAACAAATAACCCAATCCCATAACTTTAACAACAACAAAATTATTCTGGATTCTGAACTAGCAACTAGGCAGTTGATAAGGCAATTATTATAATCATTGTGTTATTGCAGCATTCTCAGTAAAGACACTTTTTTCTCTTGCTCAATTCTGTCCATCCTCAAAGACTGTCATTAAAAAGCAACAAACGAGCAAGAAGAAATTAAAGAAAAACAAACTCGATCTTTATGTGAGTACGGTATATGTGAATTTTGATGCTTTAACTTTGCCATATAAAGAAAAATGATTGGCAATTCCTTTCCTGGAATAAAAAGATGGGAAAGAATAATAGTATTGGAATTGTGACAGAGGAGGACATGGGGGACACTGTCTAGACTGAGTACCTTGCAAACTGTTGCCCAAAAGCATCTGATTGTGGAGAAGATTTTATTTAACCAGCTTAGAATCAAAATAGTATGAGCACAAGGTAGGAGCAGTTTAAACAGTAGTCCTTGATCACCAATTCATTTAGTGACTGTTCCAAGTTACAACAGCACTAGAAAAAGGGACTTACAAATGGGCCTCACACTGACTACTGTTGTGGTGTTCCACCAATAACGTAATCACAATTTGGGCACTTGGCAACCAGCTCATAGTTATGACAGTTGCAGTATCCTGTAGTCATGTGATTGCCATTTGGGACCTTCCCAGCTGACTTCCAACAAGTAAAGTCAATGGGAAAGCTGGCAGGACCTGACAAGTTGTGATCCTCCTATGTCTACCTTAACAACTGTGGATGATTTGCTTAATGACCATGGTGAAATATGGTAATAAAATCAGATGCTGTCATGTGATGCCTTGCCTAATGACCACACTATTTAACAATGAATTTTTCAGTTTCTATTATGGTCATAAACTGAGGACTACTTATATGTTACTTTCCATAGGTTGCTGCAAATTAGGCATGCCTAAACAGATCTTATTATTTTTTAGTAATTTTTCTCCATATAATCATGTCTGGATCAAATATCTTCATAATAAGATTTCTAGTGGAGATTTCTAAAACGTGGTCAAAATCAAATGACTCTCACAATTTGGTTAAGTTTTAAATGTCCATTCAGCTGCAAAATGAATACAAAAAAGAAATAGAGACTCCTCCCTTATGTGCATTTTGGCCCAGATCTCTTTCTTCCCCCTCTTACCTAGAGATCTGAGCTGCAGACAGCATGCATAATTACCTATTTCTTCCTTCTCACTGCAATTTGTGCTGGTTGGAGAAAACAGATAATTATTATCTTTCAAGCATATTGGAAGTTAGGCCTATATGTGAATGGGACAATCTCTGAGCTGCCAACCATTAACACGTCCATTTCCTCTTTACGTTTCTTCCTCTAAGCCTCAAAATGGCACTGCCAGGGCCAGGCCGAATCCTCTGATGGAGCACTAAATTGCCATAGCAGTGCAAGACACATTTATAATGAAAAATACCATCTGTCTTCCTTTCTCATGCTATTTGAAATATCTGTGCAACGACACAGAGGCTATATTTCACACAGGAAAGTATTCTGTCAGCAGCAATCCTGCAAAAGGTCAATCCTCCAAAATTGCTAATCTCTGACTGATTGTGTAGGATGTAGCACATGGCAAAGCTTTGCAATTAAAGACAATCATGAATGTGAGATGTTTAAATGTTGCATGATTCATTGTCTTACGGATTCCCCATTTATGCTTCAGCCTGAAAAATGTTGAGCTCTTAATATTTATAATGCATCAATAGAAGAAACTTTGTTCTCATTCTCACCAGATTCTGACACTGTGGACTTGACTGACAGAGAAGAAATTCAGTTTATTGCATGTGACAAACCTGTGTAGAGAAAAATCTACAAGAAATCTTTTTGGCAAATTGAAGTTTTTGAAACAATGACTAACAGGAGAATTCAAAGGGCTAAGAAAGACATTGTAATGGAATGTATGAATGACCTTGGGAAAGAGAGAAAGCGATGCTGCCTAGGAAACAATCAGACAAGAGAGTCAGGAGCACCCAGTGGCTAAAGAATGGGAGAAAGCAACCTAGAAAAGACTGCCATACTGGATCAAGCAGTGTCGAGAAATTTACATCTTCAGACTTGCAAGATACTGCTAACATAGCCTAACAATGAAATAGAATTAGGTCATCTAGTCAGGTTTCCTATTTGATTTACCTGGCAGAGCTGCAGAAATACACTTGGCTATATATTTATATATCAGTATATCAGAATAATCAACCACCAAAACTTTTGTTTTGAATCACTGCCTTTCAATATCCACCTCAGAAGAACGAGAGCAAGCAGGTACAATTACATCAGGTCAGAAAGTGCTCAGGAGATGTAACGGAAGTATGACAAATGAAGGGGAACAGAAATGGCAGCTGTGCTGTAGGGAATTATGGGAGCAGCAGTCCAACATGTTATGGGAGCGTCTTTTGGAAATTTGGTGTAATATTTCCAAGATGAAATATTATAGACTATTATTGTGGCTGTTTACAAAAGTGCACCTGAGACTTGCCCGCTAAATATCGGCCTATCAGCTCTTAAGTATAATAAGTAAGCTAAACATTTATACAATAAATTAGTTGATTGGATTGATTTAGAGCATGCACCAGCAGATGAGCAAGCAGGCTTGAGGTTTGGAAACTCTATATATGGACACACCCTTATTCTTCAACACCTGGCTGAAAAATACGCATCCAGATCACATTCGTCATTATATACTGCATTTATTGATTTCAGGTCCGCATTTGAACTAGTTCCCAGAGAAAGGCTCTGGTCTAAGCTTCTGCATAGAACCATTGACAGATGTCTATCATTGCTTATGCATAATCTTTATAAGAATTCCAGAATCAAAGTTTGATGTAGCATGCAAGGCAACTACACCAATGAGATTCTAACCTATAGAGCAGGGGTCTCCAACCTTAGCAACTTTAAGACTTGTGGACTTCAACTTCCAGAATTCCTCAGCCAGCTTTGAAGTCTACAAGTCTTAAAGTTGCCAAGGTTGGAGACCCCTGCTATAGAGCAGTAAGGCAAGGATGCATTCTAGCCCATTCTGCTGTTTTAATCTCTATATGAAGCCACTTATGGCCCAATTAAATCAAGAGCCATATTTCAGGTAATGCACTGCACCCCAAATGTAGTATTAAGGAGGGAGGGAGGACTAGCCAAAATCAAAACAGGTGCATGAATTTACCTTTTTTCACATTGGTTGTAATTACTCTTTTCTTCTACAGCAGGAATGTCAAACGTGCGGCATCTTGTTGTCATCATGTGACGTATCACAACTTTTTCCCCTTCGCTAAACCGTGGGTGAGCGTAGCCAGCACATGACTCATACGGCCCACGGGTAGCAAGTTTGACACCCCTGCCCTACAGGTTTGAGTTCTTTCCTTATAGAAGGCAATTTCGATTCAGTATGGTTCAGGACCATCTCACAAAAACTCTAGTATTTTGGTTTCTCCAGGGAAGTGTATTTAATGATGGGACACTTAAACAATGTACTAAAGATCTGGGAATCCAACAAAATCGGGCTGCTCTTCCTAAATATGTTTTTTTAAGCAGTCAAACTCCTCCTCTTAAAGCAGTGAGATATTTATATCGAAAAATAGTCCCCAAATACCCTTGCCAGGTGTCCACTATTTGAGCGGACAGTCCGCTTTTTTCACATTATGTTCACTATTTTTTTTTCACAAAATAATGGACATTTTTTTTATTCAAAAGCTTTATGATGAAATGGTATGTAATCTAAAGCTGTACAGTCTAAGAGAATAAGGATAGGAGAATCGCGTTTTGTCTTTCTTTTTCATAAGTTAGAATGAGACAAAGATCGAATATCCATTGAACTCGATTCTCCGAAAAAATTTATGATGAGATTAAAATAAAAATATATTATAAAATTATGTACAGTTCACATTTTTAAAATGTATTGTAGCTTGTGTCGACTGACCTAAAATGGAGTCGAGTGATGAGAGTGACAGTGGCGAGATTTTGAATTCTTTAAAACGAAAGAGAGGAGTGTGCAAATACTCCAAAGACTGGGAAGCTACTTTTGCATGGATTACAAACAACGAAACCGACAGAACAAATACAACGGCCTACTGTAAATTGTGTCAGAAATCGTTCACAATTGAATATAATGGTATAAAAGCTGTCACACAGCATGCAAGCACAAAAAATCATTTAGATAAGGAGAAAATAGCTTCCAGCAACAAGCGAATCAATTCGTTTTTCATTGTTAAAGACTCCTCTTTCAGTGAGAAAGTGACTGTAGCTGAAATGGCTGAAACTTACCATGGGATCAAACATCATATTTCTTTCCTGGCTCAAGATTGTGGTATTAAGTTAATGAAGCAAATTTTTGATGATTCAGAAATTGTAAAAAAGATGTGGAAGAACCAAATCATCAGCTATTGTCAATGAGGTTTTGTATCCTTTTTCTATTGAGTTGGTTCTCAATGATCTTAAAACTGGAATTCCATTTTCTCTCTCCACTGACGCATCAAACAAGGGAAATTGCAAAATGTATCCCGTTGTTGCACAATATTTTACTTGTGAAGAAGGACTGTGTGTGAAAATTTTAGACTTTTATGAGGATTCTTTCGAAGATTCTATATCAATAAAAAATCAGCTGTGTCGAGTTCTTAGTGATAATGAATTGGAAATAAATAATGTTTCAGCTTACTCAGCAGATAATGCATCGGTCAATTATGGAGTGAACAAATCTGTTTACCAAAAATTATTGCTGGAAAATGACAATATTGTAGCTGCTCATTGCAATAATCACATTTTACACAACAGCGCAAAAAATGCATTAAAGCAGTTATCTTTTGATATCGAAAATGTAGTGCTGAAGGTTTTTGCCGAATTTTCGAATTCTGCGAAGAAATGAGAAGAGTTGAAATCATTTTTTGAGTTTTGTGAGTCAGAATTCCATGAAGTTTTGCACCATGTTCCAACACGTTGGTTAAGTTTGTTTAAAGCGGTCGAAAGACTTCTTTTAAACTGGATACCTCTAAAATCATATTTTATTTCTCTTGGATCTGATGAGTGCCATAAGGTTATCTGGAACCTTATTTTGGATCAGGAAAATGAACTCGCAAAGGACGATGAACTAACAATTTCAGAATTGTATTTATATTTCGCGCACTTCTTCATGTCAATAATGCAAGATACCCTACTGAAACTGGAAAGCAAGAAAATTCTTGCATGTGATCTTTACATTATCATGTGTAAGCTGCGTGATTCTTTGCAAAAAAAATACGATGAGCAGTTTTTTGGAATGAAAGTTTTATTTGCCTTACGTAAAAAACATTTGCCTGAGAATGCCGTGCAAAAGTTCAAGAAAGAAGCCATCAACGTGTATCAAAGAGCCATTGCGTACCTAGAAAAGTGGTATAATTTCACCGATTCAGTATATGAGACGCTAAATTGTTTCAATCTAATTGATCGCAATAATCCTCCAACTTTAGAAGAAATGACGAACATCTGGTTATTATCACCATGGCGAGAAGAACTTCCACCCAACACTCTCTTTGATGAAATTTCTGCCTTAGAAGAAGTTTATGTTCATCTGCAGGGCGATTCATCCCTTGATAAGTGGATGTACTTTTTCAAGAAAGAGCCAGCTCCAAGTTTACTGAAACTGTTCCAATATTGTGCATCAATTCCGGTATCAAATGCAAACGTTGAACGAATTTTCAGCGTCATGGGAAATTTGTGGACTGACGAACGTAACCAACTGCTTGTACCATCAGTTCGAAGTGAACTTTGTATATTTTTTAATATTTCTCAACGTTGTACTGAAATTAAAGAATTATTCCTTAAACACAAAGAATTGATCAAAGTGCGCAGTCAAATAAAAAATACACATGACAGCAAAGTAAAATGTAATTTAATATTTTACATATTATTATAATATATTTGATGTTTTGAATTTTAAGTAAAGTTTTGAAGTGATTATTTTAATACGTGTTAAAATGTTTGTAAGAAAATATATAATTTAATTGTAAACATTTTTTTAATTTTTTTTACTACTTAACCCCCCCCCCACTTGTCCGCTATTTTTGGGAAGCAGACCTGGCAACCCTATCCCCAAAATCCGAAGCGCATTAACCTTAGCACACTGCAACACATTTCCCAAAGCAGTTTCAGAGGGCCAATACAAAAAAATACATGAGCTGAGACTGTGTCCCTGTGGACAAGCATCCATTGAAACTATAGCTCACATCCTGCATCTTCTATAAGGACTCACAGACTCAATTTATAATACCTTTCCTAATAAAATATCCAAGAAATACTTATCTGTTTTAGGTGAAACTTCTATTATCAGATCAGTATGAAGTAGTTTTTCTGAATGTGGCCAAATTTGCAATGCTGTATGCAAAATTAGATTCTAATTGCCCACTAATAATCCACCACCAATAATAATATATTGTTTTGACTGTCTTTTATTTTTACTATTATTGTTTTAATGCTTTTATTTGTAATGCTGATCTGTGACTGTAATAAAAATTGATTGATTATAGGAGTGTGTTATAAATCACAAGATTAAAACATTCCTATGTTGTGCCCAAATACAAACTATTGTATACTTTGCATTAAATTACTATTTATTTATAGATGTATTGAATAAATCTTATTCATTGGCTGGCGCACACCATGTTAAATTCCAAATAATAATTAACAAGTTAGAACGGTCTAAGATGAAGTCACAAAATTATAGAGCTAGTGTGTTATATAAATTAAGTCACAATCTATAGCAAGTTAAATCCAAGTAATTAAGAACTTGGTTTACTTGATTTAAAGAAAAAAAAAGGCTGCAGGGCCAGAAAGCTTGGACTTCCTTGGTCCCATTGTGTTGTTAAGTAGTAGAAGCAGAGCTGCTATTTGGTGCTGCTAAATTGGATTTACCTCCTTGGAGTTTAGTGGACAAATGCTCACCATCTGGATCTGTCTTTAGTGATATCTGTCTTTAGTGATAACTCTTCTAAGGACTTTCCAGTAATTTCATTAATTTGATTGATTAGTATTCCATCAATTGTCTTCTTGTTGGCTCATACTTGTCAAGAATAATTTTTTTTTTTAGGTCATCATTCTCTTACATCACATCTCCCAAATATCTAAATTTCTCCTTGATGATTTTCATCTCATGGGAGCAATCAGCCTTCATCTGGTGCAGGACTGATTGATTGTTTTGTCTGAATTGACTATAACGCCTTCCAAATCCATAATGTTGAGGCATCTATCTTCTTTTCTCACTTTTTCTTCTTCCAATTTAGACTATCATACCTGGACTGTAAAAAAATAGTTCTCTGGATTTCTTTGCTGACATCTAGTGATTGTCTGGACTTGTTCAGGCTAAATTAAAAAAAAAAGTCTTGGAGCAGCATTTAGCAACTTTAAAGTATGGACTTCAATTCCCAGAATACGTTGGCTAGAGAATTCTGGGAGATGAAGTCCACACCTCTTAAGGTTGAGGAATACTGTCTTAGAGTTTCACAGTAGCACACAACATTTTAAATTCAATTTTCTTCATATATGTTTATTGTCTTACACACAACAATATTGTCTTTTTAATCATGAATAAAAATTCCTCCCACTAACTACAAAAACCCAAAGCAAACTATAAACATAAGCAAATAATAAAAACATTCAGATCCAAAGAGGAAGGTGTACTTTGAATCTGCATTTTGTCTTGGTTTTACATGACAGCTGCATGGTACAAGGCAGTTAAACTGTCTTTTGTTTTTTTAATCCTAATAGCCACACATCCTTATCATATCATCATTAGAAAATGATGGCTTTGACTATTGTAAATTTTGTTAACTTTGTACTGTACTCCATATTTCTCCAGCACAGAGTTCATTTTTATTTATTACTGAGCCAAAGATAAAAGAGTTATCACCTTCACTCTTTGTCATCCATAAGTTTCCAAAACACACAGGTCAAGCTTTGCAGCTGGGATGTTAGTATCAGGCTCAGCTATGGGTTTTTTGTGGTTTAACTGAACTCAGTCTAATCTTATTCCAGGAATTTGGGGAGGTATGAGCAATGGAATCCCTTGTTTTTATTTTGTCTGCTAGTCAGTTTCTTGGATAATTTTTTAAAAAAAAATTATTTAGTTTGTCAAACATGTACAAGATAACAGGTATAAGTATAAACATGGACATGAACACAAGAAATGAGTACAAATAAATGGAAACAGTAGGACAGGGATGGTAGGCATGTTGGTGTGCATATGCACGCCCCCTTTACGGACCTCTTAGGAATGGGGTAAGTCCACGGTAGACAGTTTAAGGTTCAAGCTGTGGGGGTTTGAGGCTGTAACAACGGAGTCAGGTAGAGCATTCCAGGCGTTGACCACTCTGTTGCTGAAGTCGTATTTTCTGCAATCGAGTTTGGAGCAGTTTACCTTGAGTTTGTATCTATTGTTTGCCCGTGTATTATTGAGGTTGAAGCTGAAGTAGTCATTGACTAGTAGGACGTTGTAGTAGACAATTTTGTGTACTATGCTTAAGTCAGATCATAGGACTTTCTATGTAGACTTTGTATAGACAGCCATACAAAGTGGATAAATAACATATTTATGACATATTTGCATCTTAATATTAATATGAATGCACATTTTTCACCTTTTATTTATACGTTCAACATCAGCTTTAAAAGTTTTCTTGACATTCAACTAAAGAAGTGCATATGCGCATATTTGAAATTGTTAATGTTTCAACCTCCAGTTAGATTCAACCTATCATCTTTTCCAGTTCTGCCCTTTTTGTGATATATTTGCTGCATAAGTTAAATAGATATGAAGACAATAAGCACCTTTATCTTACACTCTTGTTCGTTCTTAACCACTTTGTTCCCACACTAGTTTCTTGTTCATTGTAAATATTCTTTAGAAGGATAATCAGCTTTTCTGCTACAGCTGTTAGCAGTATTACATCCTACATTCTGGCAGGGTGTAAATAGTCAAAGACCTTGCTGTATTCAGCGAAACAAATGCAAAACTCCTTGTATGTTTTTCTTTTCTCCGGCATGCATTTGATCCTAGCTCCCTCTACCTTTTCTCAGTTATCTGGTTGATTTGTCATTTCTTTTTCCATAGGAAGCTTTACTTTCACTTACAGAATCTGAAGCAAAATGTTGCTTGAATGAGTAAGATGTGGTGTATTGTCAAGGCCTCAGGGAATGATTAACCTTTAGTGTATTATATTATCCATTGGTTTTATTGTTTCAACATTGCTGTCATGCAGAAATATATTTTTAGTTTAGTTTAGTTTCTACTATTATTGTTGTTTTTAATGCTTTTATTTGTAATGCTAATCTGTGACAGTAATTGATTATAGGAGTGTGGTATAAGTGACAAGATTAAAACAATCCCTACTATGCTGTGCCCAAATACAAGCTGTTGTATACTTTGCATTAAATCATCATCTATTTATAGATGTATTGAATAAACCTTGCATTATTGTGTTTATATCCAAATAAATGTATATCTATTTGCGGGACCGCCTTCTGCCGCCAATAGCCTCCCACCGACCAGTACGCTCCCACAGAGAGGGACTCCTCAGGGTGCCGTCAGTCAGGCAATGTCGGCTGGCGACCCTCAGGGGGAGGGCCTTCTCTGTGGCAGCTCCTGCCCTCTGGAATGATTTGCCCCCGGAGATACGAAGGATATCGGATCTCCGGGTCTTTATTTAATTTAATTTAATTTAATTTAATTTCCAATTTATATACCGGCCTTCTCCCTGAGGACTCAGGGCGGTGTACAGCCAAGATAAAAAACATAGAATACAAATATTAAAAAACATTTAAAAATATATATAAATTTTGGCCCGAAAGTTAAGAAATCACAGACTAATTAAAAGAATTTAAAAATTTCTTCTTAAGCCAACCCAGCTTGCTGGAAAAGATGGGTTTTAAGGGAACGACGGAAGGCATTGAGGTCATGGATTCTCCTTATCTCCGGGGGCAACTGATTCCAGAGGGTGGGAGCCCCCACCGAGAAGGCCCTCCCCCTGGGGGGTCACCAGCCTACATTGTTTGGCTGATGGCACCCTGAGGAGGCCCTCTCTGTGGGAGCACACGGGTCGATGGGAGGTCATCGGTAGCAGCAGGTGGTCTCGCAAATAGCTAGGCCCTATGCCATGGAGCGCTTTAAAGGTGATAACCAACACCTTGAAGTGCACCCGGAAGACCACCGGGAGCCAGTGCAGCTCGCGCAGGAGCGGTGTTACATGGGAGCGCCATGTTGCTCCCATCACTACCCGCGCTGCTGCATTCTGGACCAGCTGGAGCCTCCGGGTGCTCTTCAAGGGGAGCTCCATGTAGAGAGCATTGCAGTAGTCAAGGCGAGAGGTGACGAGGGCGTGAGTGACTGTGCACAAGGAATCCCGATCGAGAAAGGGCCGCAACTGGCGAATCAGGTGAACCTGATAAAAGGTCCCCCTGGTAACAGCCGTCAGATGTTCCTCCAAAGACAGCTGCCTATCCAGGAGGACTCCCAGATTGCGAGCCCTTTCAGTGGGGGCCAAAGACTTGCCCCCAATAATCAGTGATGGAGTCAACTGACTCTATCGGGATGCCGGGAGCCACAGCCACTCAGTCTTGGAAGGGTTGAGCTTGAGCCTGTTCCTCCCCATCCAGATCCGCACAGCCTCCAGGCACTGGGACATCACTTCAAGGGCATCGTTGGGGTGGCCTGGGGTGGAGATATACAGCTGGGTGTCATAAATTAAATTAAAAATAAATTAAAAACTTTAAATTTTGTATTGGTATGTGTTTTAGTTTTGGCTGTGCACCGCCCTGAGTCCACTAGGAGAAGGGCGGTATACAAATTGAATGAAATAAATAAATGAATAAAATAAATATGCTGTAGAAAGTCTGAATTTATTTATTGATTAGCCCTTGGGCCATATCAAAGTGCAGAGTTCCAGAAACAAATCATTACAAAAGTTTGGTAAAACAATTTAAATGAAATTGGAATAACGCACGATTTAAAATGAAGTTAGAATAAAATATGATCTAAAATGAAATCGGAATAAAATACAATCATTTGAGATACAAATTAAATATAATTAAAATTATATTACTGTAGAAAGTCAGCACCCACCCACCCTCCTTGAGAATGAAATATTTTGGGGAGTATTAAAAAGGCAGGGTAGAATATTTCCACTAAAGGAGAAATGGGAAAAAAATCTTAAGGGAGGCAGAAACCAGCACCAGTCTCCCTGCCCCAAGCAGAAACTGAGGAGGCCAGCTTTTAGAAATGCAGATTTGGTAATCCATTTAGAAAGAATGGGACAGACAGAAACTCCAGGTAAACAATTAGGCAAGACAAGATTAGCTCAAACACCTAGGATTTGCATTTCCCCTTTTGCCTATAGAGCCAGCCATGACTCCTACATGACCCCATAGAAATCAAAAAGGTATAAAAACCCACCTTACTCTCAACTCCATTTTGTCAGCTGTCCCATGACTGAACACTGTGTGTGCTGATTCTGTTCACCAATAAATAGAATCTTTCTTTCCAATCAGTCTCCATTTTATTCCCAGCTTGGAATTGGACCTGGATATTTCTTCCAACAATACATAAACCTAATACATAGACACTAATTATTTAAAGAATTACAAGTACCATGAGGTCTAGCGCATGGACCTATACCCATGAAGCGCATTTGCAACTAATCTCTCTCTATTTGTTCCACTCTTTTTGGCAATGTATTATATATCTTTTTTGGTCTGTGCTTGAACTTCTTAGCTATGACATTTCCAGTTATTTATATCATGATTAATGTGTTTTTGCAATTATCTTATCATCCTTCCTATTGGAAGAATATTTGCAAGGGTTTCTTTTTTTTTTTTGGCAACTTAATTTCTTGTTTCTTGGATTTTCCCTCCAAAGCCCTAATTTCCTGTTCAACATTCTCTATCACAAGATTTCTTAATTGTCAGATCTTAGGTTCCTAATTGAAAAAAAAGAGACGGAGGAGATTTGTACTTTCCAATTAGAAGATATTAATGTAACCTTACAATAAGATAGAATTTGTTCCTATGGTCAAGTTTGGTTTATGTAGGAGGGCTTATAGGCACCTACTCCACAAGGGAAAAATTGATCCATGAGGAGACACCCATTCCTAACCTTCCATTAATACAAGATACCACTGACAGACTTCATTGTACTGATAGAGGCTGGAGGAAAAAAAACTTACTTGGCAGTGATAGAAGAAAACACCAGTAAATACTCCTTCTGCAGTGATAAAGTTATAGGTTAAAGGGGGTGTTGTGCATTCTAAAACCACTTACTGAAGAATCATCAATCTGTGGCTAGCAGGTCATGTGGAAGAGCCCAGAAGTACTAAAAATAGACAAAAGGAATAGGTTCTAATGGGATGTGACTCAATACTCTGCTACACCAAGATACAGATTCTTTTGGATTTACTATCCAAACGTGAATCTGTATAGTTTTCTTAACAGAACAAAGAAATAAACTATGACTTTAAGTTTTTTTAAAAAATTAAAATCGAATGTTTTGGGATTCAGGCACCACTTTTATTTTTAGGCAAGAGTTTTGTTTTGTTTTGTTTTTAAGCTGATAGTTTGATTTTAGGTAAAAAGGAAACAGTTTGATCTAGCTATGGCGTGACATATTTTTAAGTGGAAGAGAATTTTAATATATCTGATTATACTACAAAAATAGCAATGCTGATTCATGTGTGACTATTTACTTCCAAGTACTTTTGCCTTTGAATTTGGAAATAGACGTCATAAAACAATCCCACACCTCCCGGACTCCTACCTCACAATAACACTAGCTCAGTAAATCTGCTCTGAATCTTATTCCCATTTGCAAGACTTGGATTACAGATAATCCTCCATTTTTGACCACAATTGAGATCAGGATTTCCATTACTAAGCAAGAAGGTTGTTAAGTTAGTCATGCCTAACTTTATGACCTGACTTTATGACCTTTTTGCTATGATTGTTAAGCAAATCACTTCAGTTGTTAAGTGAATCATGTGGCCGTTGAGTAAATCCGAATTCCGCTATTGACTTTGTTTGTTGGAAACTGGCTGGGAAGATTACAAATGGCAATCACATGACCCCCAAGTCATTGCAACCATTGCAAATACATGATGGTTGTCGAGTGCCCAAATTCTGATCGTATGATCATGGGGATGCTGTGACAGATGTACATGTGAGGACTAATTGTAAGTCACTTTTTTCAGTGCCGTAGCAACTTTGAACTGGCTCCTAAACAAATGGTTGTAAGTTGAAGACTACCTGCATGTAAAATAATACAGGTAGTCCTCGAATTACGAATGAAATGGAGCCTGCCTATTCCATTCATAACCTGAGACTTTGTGGGAGTGAATCTCATACCTTGAATGGAATCACTCCCTGTTTTCACCCATGCATTCGCTAATTGAATGTGAGGCTCATGAGGTATTTCAGGGTGGGGAAGGCCATGGGAGGGGGAGCTAGTGATAGAACATGTCACCTACTTAAGACCACCCAAGATCTCCCTGACCCACTGAAATACCTCATGTTCCCCACAATTGCTTCCCCCACCCACCCAACCTGCCATGCCAAGTCACTTACCTTTTGAAAAACTAGCAAACAGTCTCCTCTCTAGCCTCTCAGCTGCATGCGCCCCTCCGGCACTCCGTTCAGGGCTTTGCAGGCCTTGCCCGGCATGTTGCCAGCCAAAATGGTACCCCTCAGAAGCTACATTTTGGTTGGCAAGACACCAGGCAAGGCCTCTGGACACCCAAACAGAGCTGCTGAGGGGCAGATCCAGGGGTGAAATGCTCCCGGTTTGGACAGGATCGCCCAATCCAGTAGCAATGGTGGTGGATGGTTCAGAGAACTGGTAGCAGAAATCCCTGCCCCCCCCATGCCCAGCTGAGCCGCGCAATCATCAGAGGCTTTTTTTTTTACTTTTAAAAGCATTTCTCCAAAGCTTTTAAAAGTTTTTTTAAAAAAAGCCTCTGATGATTGCACGGCTCAGCTGGGATCGTCAGAAGCTTTTAAAAGCATTTTTTCTACAACCACTTCAGTCGAAGAGGGTGTAGAAAAAATGCTTTTAAACACCTCTGATGATCCCAGCTGAGCCGTGCGATCATCAGAGGCTTTTTTTAAAAAAACTTTTAAAAGCTTTGGAGAAAAACCTCTTCAGCTGAACAGGTTGTAGAAAAAATGTTTTTAAAAGTCAAAAAAAAGTTGGCCACGCCCATCCAGTCATATTACCCCTCACCAAGCCACGCCCACAGAACCAGTAGTAACAAATTTTACATTTCACACTGGGCAGATCCATCCCTCAAAAGCTCCATTTTGGCCGGCAATGTGCAGGATGAATGTTGCAGAGCCTCTGCGGTTGTTCGTAAGGGCAAAAAACTGCCGTGGTGCTGCAAGATTCATAGTTTCGGGACTTGTTCATAAACGCTAGAGGACGCTTATCACATAACTTCGAACATTCACTAAGGGAACACTCGTGACCTGGGGATTACCTGTATTATGTTATAAAGATAATGTGTAAAACATTTCAAAGAATAACTTGGAAAGGTGCAATTTCTACATTTTATTTCTGCAAGACCCATCTCATGACATTTTCAAAACTGTCTCACAAATCAAGTAGCCTGGACTTGAAGTGGAATAAGATTCTAGAGCAGTGATTTGCAGAGACTTCAGGGAAACACAACAATGTAAATATAAGTGTGCTGCAATGAGAAATGAGGGACATGTTTCCCTAACATAATCTAACACCATAGTTTGCCTAGAATCCTCAATAATATTCCCTAGTATGGAAATCATGGCTTAGGCCCGGGGTACTTGCAGGACCATCTCCAGCCGTTCTCCCATCGTCCTGTGCGCTCTCACAGAGTCGGCCTCCTCAGGGTGCTGTTGGCCAAACAATGTCGGCTGACGACCCCCAGGGGGAGGGCATTCTCTGTGGGAGCCCCGACCCTCTGGAATGGATTGCCCACTGAGCTCAGGACAGCCCCCGACCTTCTTTCCTTCCGTCGCGAGCTGAAGACGTGGCTCTTCCGCCAATTAAACTGATCCGATTGGGGGTACACTGGTATAATTTTAAATCGTTTTTTAATTGGGTTACTGATTTTAATTTGGTATTGTATTGTGATTTGTATTGAAGTTGTCATTTTGTAAGCCGCCTTGAGTCCCTAGGGAGAAAGGTGGCATATAAATCGCAATAAATAAATAAATAAATAAATAAATTAGCTCAATAACTGAAAACAGAAATGTTCTTAATTAACAGCTACAATGTAAATGTGTTTATCCTGTGTACTAAGATCTAGGAATGTAAAATATAATAATAGAATATTTCTTCTATTGGCTGAATGTTTTCCCAATTACGTGACTGACATCACCAGGTCATTGGTTATGCCCTTAATAATTAAATATTAGTTTCTTTGGACGCTAAAAAAAGAATTGAAAAATTGTCTCCCTTCTTTGCACAACTGCAAAGCTAACAAAGAGTTAGCTGGAAAGAGTCACTAAGTCAGCATAAGAGCAATACTCCATATTAGCATATGTTACAAAAGATAAGAATAACAAATTATGCACCACACCTTTTGCAGATTTAATCATCCAGATGTGTTGATCTACAATTCTCATTATCCCAATTCAGTAATTTAATAAACCAAAGCCCCAGGTTGGGCAAATTATGTTCAACAAAGAGTTGGGAGGAAATATTTTTTTTATTCCATCTGATTGGATTAAATTGAATTAAATCATAAAAATGAGAGATAAATAATATATTCCGGTAGGAAGCAGTTAGATTCTAACCAGTTCCTGCTTTCTCTCAACTTGTCCTGATTGAATGAAGTCAAGACAGATTCTCATAGGCCTGCTGAAACCATAAAGCCTGCTGATGAAATGTTTTCTGGTCAACAGAGTATTCCTTGCACATCTTAAAACTAGATTGAAAGGACTTTTCAGCTACTTTTGTTTATGTGTGTGTGTTGGTTGGCAACACATACCTTATTAACTATGCACATTCCAGCAATGAAAGCAGAGTTGCCATTTCACAATGCATTATTCATCCACACTCACAAAGCCTACAAGTCTAATCCTACACCTATGTTTTCCTTCCCATTTCCTGTTTTAATGTAAAGAAACACACCTTGAAGCCAACAACATACTTATATGTGTGTTATTCATCATTCAGAGAGGATCCAATTATAATTATAAATACATGCTAGGTGGGGATAGAGAAGAATTGACACTTAAATCTGGAAGAAGTGCTACAGCTTGCCAAAAAATATATATATCTTCATTTAAAAAAACCATGACAAATTAAAATATTAAAGGAATCACATAAGAGTTAAGAATCTTTCTCTGTTGCATATCCAATATCCAATATTTGGGCTGGATCAACCAACAGGTTTTCATGCAAAAAGTATTTCATGATTTTTTACAAGACTCTTTCAAAAAATAAGTCTTCCTCCTTAATTTAATTGATTGATTTAAATTATCCAGATCAATTTTCAGTATACAAAGACAATTTGTAATCATCATCATCATCATCATCTATTGTGGGACTTCCGAATACAGACTGTCAAAGTTTTGGAGCACAATACCCCAGATATCACGATTGTGGAGAAGAAAAAAGTGTGGATCGTCAACATTGCCATACCTGGTGACAGCAAAATTGATGAGAAACAACTTGAACAAGTCACCAGATATCAGGACTTGAGAATCGAACTGCAGAGACTCTGGCATAAACCAGTGCAGGTGGTTCCAGTGGCACTCGACACCCTGGGTGCTGTGCCTAAAGACCTAGGCAAGCACTTAAAAACAATTGGCGCTGACAAGATCACCATTGGTCAGCTGAAGAAGGCCACCTTACTGGGATCTGCTCGCATAATCCGCCGATACATCACACAGTCCTAAACGCTTGGGAAGTGTTCGACTAGTGATTTGGGATACGAAATCCAGCATGGTCATCTCATTTGCTGTGTATACTGTCATATAATAATTCAGTAGTAGAAATGGTAAACACTGATAAAATATTAGTGATAATTATTTTATTATACAATCAGGAGAGTTGGATGGAAAATCTTGTAAAATTCTATATTTGGGAAGGCTCTACCCTTATAAAGACGATAATATTAAAACACGAACACATATTCTGTTGTACTATAGCATCTATCGAGATGTACATAAAGAGCTACTAATGCCTCTTCTAACTCCATTTCAAGAATTGACTGAAAATTTTTATTTTCGATTTTTACTGGCATATAAGGACCCGAAGGTAATTCTTGATACTGCATTTTATTTATGCAGGTTGTAAAATTCATGCTGTACGTTGTTAATAGCAAAATCAACAATGCATGATTGCACATTTTTGTATCTTTTATGCCTTGCTTTATTTTATTTTGAATGTTCTATTTTGTAACTGTTTTCTTGTATTTCATTTTAATACATTTTATTTGGTCTGGTTTACTAATTTGCAGTAAAGAATTTGACTATATTTGAAATAAAATGAACGCAGTTGTGATTAAAATACAGAGTCCAATAAAAAAGAGGGAGGGACTAAAGAGAAAAGTATATTTTCTTAATGTGATGAAACCCAAGAGTCAAATTAAAAATTAAAATGTCTTTATTGCTGCTACCTCAAGAATAAACAGATCTTACAATTAATCTCTAAGGAAGCGTTTTGTTTTTATCATTTAAATGGTAATGGATCCATATGTCTATTCTAAGTCATAGAACTAACTAACACTGTCCCATCTTAGAAGAAAAATTTTGACACCCATCTTTCTGGCAGCTTCCACAGGAGTCCAGTGAGAGTAACACCAATCTGTTTCCCTTTCCAACACCCATTATTCAATATGTCTTCAAACTAGGTGTGAGACATGCTGGTAAATGTTGCTTTTCCCAAGATTAGTTATTGGTCTAATGCTCAATGCAAAACACAAAGGAATATGATCAAACTCAGAACTGAGATTGGTATAAATTCTATGGCAGGGCTTTTGCGAATAGGGTGGACAGATCAATTTTCCAAGCTCAATTATATATAACCAGTTCTTCACAAATTGTACCTGCTTTTTATTGGCTCAAAAGAGTTTTCTCTTTTGACCAAATACCTTTGACAAATAATCTTCTTCATTTGCCATTCAAGTGTCTTGTTGGATATGGAATTTGTAAATCATTGTTCCCCCTGTGCAAATTCCATCAGTCTATGTCAACCTGAATTTCCAAGATATTTATCGTTTGGAAGGCTTGTATATCTGTACAGTATTTTGACAGTCTAGTAACATTAGACCTTTTATTAATATGGCATCTGGAATGCAAATGTTAGAATCACATTTACAACAGAGATAAGATATTCTGTTTTTAACTTCTTTGGAATGATAATACTTCTTGGAAAAAGAAAGTATATCATTTTATGGGTGGATTTTATAGGAGAAATCTTGAACTCTACTCTATGCACACCCTACTATTGACATGATTCTAGTCATGTTCTATGCGATAAAGATGTATTTTTGTTTAACATAGCATTTTCTTTGGCAGGATCTCCCATTTGCCCATGAATGTTACACATAGGCCAAAAATCCTTATGTTCTAGTAAAAAAATAAAATAAATTACAGCCAAATGATCAAGCCTTTTATTCTGAGTTAAAAATTTGGAATAATACAATAGTTCATTTAATGACCTTGAAGTTACAACAGCACTAAAAATAGTGACTTATGACCACTTTTCTCACTTATGACTGTTGCAGCATTCCCGTGGTCATACAATTTACATTTGGATACTTTACAACTGACTCATATTTACGACAGTTGCAGTGTGCAGAAGTCATGTAATCCCTTTTTGTGACCTTCTGACAAGCAAAGTCAATGGAAAAGCCAGATTCACTTAATAATCATGTTGCTAATTTAAAAACTGTAGTGATTCACTTAACAAATGTGGCAAGAAAAGTCGTACAATGGGGCAAAACTCACTTAACGTATTTTTCGGAGTATAAGACGCACCTTTTTCCCCCTTAAAAGGGGGTGAAAATTTGGGTGTGTCTTATACACTGAATGTAGCCCCTCCCACCCACTGGCCCCCACCCTTTGGCCTCTGCCTCCCAGCAATTTACATTGTTGCAGCAAGCAGCAAGAAGAAACAGCCCATTTCAGCTTCAGCACAGCCTAATTAGCACAAGTTGATTGTCCCCGACTCTCAGCTGTTTCAAGCTGCAGGGATTGCCATTGCCTATTGCTGCGTGGGCCTCTGTTGCTTGCTGCCAGGAGGTAAATTGCTGGGAGCAGATTTTTTTTTTCTTGTGCTAATCAAGCTATGGTGAAAATGAAAATGAAAGTGAAGCAGGCTGTTTGCTGCAACAAGGCAAAATTGTTGGGAGGCAGAGGCAGATTTCTTTTTCTTGTTTTCCTCACCAAAAAAGGTAGGTGTGTTTTATAGCCCGGAGCTTCTTATACTCCGAAAAATACAGTAACAATTTTTTCACTTAACAACATAAATGTTGGGCTCAATTATGGTGTAAGTTGAGGACTACCTGTATACACCTTTTATATTTCTGGCCAGTTTGTTACAATTAAAAAACTAAACTTTAAGATATTAAGGCAAGCTTAAACATAAAACACATTTTGTAGTGCTAGATTTTAATACCTAATAAGTATTTACTGTCTGAACAAGGTATATAATCCAATCTGCTTTTCCCAGAAATCTATGACAACATTTCCATGCGTATTTTTTTGCCTAGAATATGTTACATTAATTATTGTCCAGTTTTTTGTGATTGACTCATTCCTTTTTAAGTTTCCAGTTATATACTTCCTTTTATTCTTGAGTATTAAAAGCAGATTCTGAAATGACTTTGTCTTTGCCATGTCAAGAATTATTAAACATAATTACAAACAATAAACAATAATTATAGGTGATATTTTTGGCATAAGCTATGTACAGCATAGAACACAGAGACTTATCTACCTCTTCCTTATCCACAGCAGGGGGTGGTGGTGGTGGTAATTAATTTCCCCAAATTTGTTTACTACCAGTTCTGTGGGCGTGGCTTGGTGGGCGTGGCAGGGGTAGGATTCTGCAAAATCTCCATTCCCACCCCACTCTGGGACCAGCCAGAGGTGGTATTTGCTGGTTCTCCGAACTGCTCAAAATTTCCGCTACTGATTCTCCAGAACCTGTCAGAACCTGCTGGATTTCACCCCTGCTAAGGGCCACATGAGAAACCCAAGGGGACAGTTGTGGAGGGCCCCCATTGCTGCTGCCTCTGCCTCCCACTGTGGGCTAGCTGTGGCCTGCAGGCCGTAAAATGTCCAGGTCTGCTCATCTACATCAGTGGTTTAAGGATTACAAAATCTATGTAAAACCCAGTGAAAGAAAACTAAGGACTGTTTCTAGCAGAGAATAGAAACCTGCAGTTTAAATAGTCAGCAAAAATGTAGCTGATTAATTTTTGTTGTGCCAGAGATACGTATAGCTAAATGATTTTGCCCATCCACATAATTGATTGGGGCAGGGAAAATAAGACAGTATTACCCAGAACGCCGAATAAACTCCAAGCTGTTACTCCAGGTGAAAGGTCTAGTGGAGAAAATATGCAGGACAAATAAATGCACTTTCTTCTGAACTTTAATCTCCTTAATCAGTTTGCCTACTGATGATCGTGCTACTCATACCAGGTAATACTGCAGCCCTGGTTCATTAAATTTCAAGTAACTACCGATATGTTCTCCAGGGAAAGCTTATTATATTTCTGTTTTTCATTTAGCAGAAAAATAGCCTTGCAGATGTATCCACAGTATTTGTACTTTTATATATTTAGCAAATTTTCAAACCTGGCCAGGATCCTTGGTTTTGGCATGATTTTTAGACTTATTTTAACTATCATATTTCTTGTGTGTCAAACACACTTGGCCAATAAAGTATTTCTCTTCTCTTCTCTTCTCTTCTCTTCTCTTCTCTTCTCTTCTCTTCTCTTCTCTTCTCTTCTCTTCTCTTCTCTTCTCTTCTCTTCTCTTCTCTTCTCTTCTCTTCTCCCCTCCCCTCCCCTTCCCTTCCCTTCCCTCCCCTCCCCTTCCCTCCCCTCCCCTCCCCTCCCCTTCCATTCCATTCCATTCCATTCCATTCCATTCCATTCCATTCCATTCCATTCTATTCTATTCTATTCTATTCTATTCTATTCTATTCTATTCTATTCTATTCTATTCTTCTACTGCCAACTTCCCCAGCAAAAGGATATTAATCACACTTTTAACAGCTGGGATAATAAATAAAGGAATATTATCCACAAATACAAAGTCCAGAATGATTATGATACTTTGCCTAATTTCGCTCTAGGAGTGAGAAGTGTCAAGGTTAATATGGTCATCAGAGATAACTCTGTCTGAGAATTCTGACTGGGGAATTCTGAAAGTTAAAGTCCACACATCTTAAAGTTGCCAAGATTGAGAAACATTGCTATAGTATAGAGACTGTGCTACTGGACAACATTCATGGACTTACATGTATTCCAAGGTGACTGGCTTTGTCACTGTTGAGGAAAAATATTGATTGTTGTGATGCAACAGAACTGTTTCAACTGACACAGAAAATCTATAAAACTATTTTTCCCCACAGATAACAACATACAATAAGAGAATCATAGACACATGGGCATGTAGAAAATTGTCAACATGCTGTCTTCCAGATGTTCAGGGATTACAGTTCCCAAGATTCTCAACTAACCTGGAAGAATTTGATCACATTTGAAAGATAGTAAAATATTCTAAGATATCCACATACATCTGAAAATGTTTATATGTAGACAATTACATGCATTTTGAGATTTCATAAATAACACTCTGATAATGGAGGAACCGGTATTGTGGAATAAAATAGAAACCACTATGGTACCAGATTAATTTTTTTTTTAAAAAAATCTAACCCTTTATAGTACTGGCAGTAATAAAATAGACATCCAGTTAAATGTGATCACAGCCATCTTCACAGGCACCATAACCAAAACACAAAAAAGACATAACGAAAACAGAAATGAAAAATAACACAACCTTGTTTAAAATTTGCCTCTTTAGTTTTTAGGAATCGATGGATATTTTAAAACAATGGCTATGCCTAAAATCAGGCTTCACCAAGGTGGTCAGCATCAACTCCCAAAGGCCTTTTAGACTATCCAAGCAGTTATTGTGATTGTTGTAGTGGTTGATATTTCACAGTACTATTAGTTAGTATTTATTAAATTATTTTCCCGTAATAAATGTTTGGGGCTTGGTGAACAATCTGAAATTACGTGAAGGGATTAGATGGAATGTTTAGGACTTCCTGCTTTAAATAAAAATACATAGACACATTTGGGGAAGTAATACCTGAATGACCTTTGACTCTGCCTCATTTGTGGGCCAGGTGCACACTATTGATCAGTTGCTCCTGAGTCTTGTCTTATGATTCTTTTCTATTATAAAGTAGGATATATGAAATATCAGAAGCTAGAAGAAAGTTTGCAACATATTCTCTGCTATCTCCTTGCTTCTTTAGATAACAAACAAGAATTTCAGAAGAAGAAAATCAGAAAAGCAATATAATCAATTTCCTGACCCTTATTGCTTTTCTAAAATTAGCATGTATTAGACTGAGCAGTTTGATTTCCTTTAGCACAACTTTTCCTCTCTTAACTTCTGGGTTAAGAATAACCTGTTGCAACTGATGGATTTTATGCAAAAGAAAGTAGACTGAAATGTAAAGCATTATGAAGAAAAATCCTAGGTAGAATTCAATTAACATGTTTGTTCTGAAGTTTACCTTAATACCAATTTCTCTTCCAAGGCATGTTATTTGTAATTAGGAGTGCATATCAGTTTAGGCAGCTATGTCATCTTGCATTTAGTACATATTTGCCAACTGGAGGAGAAGAGCCCATTCAGAAATAGAACTCGTGTTCTGAAAATATCAGTAAATTCTCTCATTAGCAAATAAAACAAACAAAATGTAAATTTATTTTTACTGAATAAGCAATCTGTGTACATAATGTGGGATTAATTATAAAACTAGAAGTGAACTCCAGTGATCGGTGGGCTTCTTTTCATACTGAGTAGTGAATCTATCATGAACATTAATCCATTCTATGTACTGAAATTGAACTGATCATGAATCCAAGATGATTTTTAGATTTTTAATTGTATATCTTTTATATTTTAAATTTTATGTCACATAGGATGCCTTATTTTAATTGTGGTGCTTCTGACACAAATATTTATTTATTTATTTATTTAATTTGTATACCGCCCTTCTCCCAGAAGGGACTCAGGGCGGTGAACAGCCAAAATTAAAAAACATACAAATGCAATAGTTAAGATAATTAAAAGAATTAAATCATTAGCTACCCAAATTTAAAACCCCAAATCCATAAAATTTAAAATCCCAATTAAAAAACCATTTAGGCTAGGCCGGCTTGATGAAATAAAAACGTCTTCAGGGCTTTACGGAAGGTCCGGAGGTCCGGGATCAATCGTATTCCAGGAGGCAGCTCATTCCACAGGGCGGGTGCCCCCACAGAGAAGGCTCACCCCCTGGGGGCCGCCAGCCGACATTGCCTGACTGACGGCACCCCGAGGAGGCCCTCTCTGTGAGAGCGTATTGGCCGGTGGGAGGTTATCGGTAGCAGCAGGCGGTCTCGCAAATACCCTGGCCCTAAGCCATGGAGCGCTTTAAAGATGAGAACCAACACCTTAAAGCACCATAAACAAACAATCGTGTCATTATCCACATGGCAGACTAATAATTTGCAGTTGAGATGTATGCCCATATTTATTTATTTATTTATTAGTCCAATTTATATGCCGCCCTTCTCCGTAGACTCAGGGCGGCTTACAATGCATTATAGCAATAGCCTGCATACTTTTTTGTATATATCTGCTTATTAGGGCTTTCGGGGGCCCTTAAGCGGTGTTATTCTATACAAAGTTGGCCTATTGCCCCCACAATCCGGGTCCTCAATTTACCTACCTCGAAAGGATGGAAGGCTGAGTCAACCTTGAGCCTGGTGAGATTCGAACTTGCACTAATTGCAGGCAGCTGGCAGCTAAGTGCTAGCACTTAACAGCACTTTAGTCCGCTGCACCACCGAGGCTCTATATATCTAAGGCTATATTGCGAGCCTTAGAGTTCCAAATCCTTTTAAAAAAATAAAAAGCTGTAGATAATTCTTGCAGTCTCCAGGTGATTAATATAGAGTACAAAGTCCATTCGACTGAAAAGGTAACAATGAAAATATTATGCTGTATCTTCAATGAACTTTGAAATCCTGCATTAGGAATAACAGATGACATTTAATCAATGCAGCATGTAATGTATGTGAGAAACAAATAGCTGGTTTGTTTTACCTTGACTTTGCAGTAAGGATGATAAGTGGCAGACCACTTCCTTTCACAACAATATATTTAATGATCTGTCATTTTAGCAGTAATAAACCCCACTTTCAAAAATGTAACGATAATTCATTGCTGGCTGAAATCTGGGTACTTATTCCCAAATCCATAAACCTATTTAATTCAGAAATACTATATAAGCAGAATTTTGCTGGGTGTGATCACTCTGACCAAAGCATTTCTTTTCAAAAAGAAAGATTTTAATAGTAATGGTTACTCCCCTCACCCCACCTGGTTTAACTTTTAATTATTCCTTTATTACATATAATTTAAATTATATATATATATTTCTTCTATTATGCTGAAATCTTGAACTATTTTTATTGTTTGCAATTGTGCCCAGAGAAGTCAATTGTTAGGGGAAGTGATGGGATTCTACCAGTTCAAACCGGTGTGGGCGAACCGGTAGTAAAAAAATGTTAAAGGTTTTTCTGAACCGGTATTTCCGATGATCAGCTGGGCCGCGCGATTTAGCAATTTATCCTGCTTTCTAGCAAATCTAAATCATGTGGCACAGCAGTTTCCCCCCCCTTGCTGTTCTACCTACCTTCTTAAGCCTCCTTTTTCCACGCTGCATGGTAGTGCCTGTGGTGTGCATGCGTGTGCAGATTGCGTTTGATGCTCACTGCGCATATGTGTGTGTGAAGCGTGTATTTGTTGTGCACTGCGCATGCGCAGGCAGCAAACCAGTGGCAAACCTTCGAGGATTTCACCACTGGGGGGGGGTGGAAATGGGTCATAGTTTATTTATTTATTTATTTTATTAAATTTTTATACCGCCCTTCTCCCGAAGGACTCAGGGCGGTGTACAGCCAAAAATAAAACCCACAACTATATGAAAGTTAAAAGACAATTTAAAAATATTAAATAATTTGGCCGAAAGAGCTAAAGTAGAAACTACCCATTAAAATAGCATTTAGGCCAGCCCTGCTTGGTGAAACAATAGCGTTTTGAGGGCGCGGCGAAAGATGCGAAGGTCGGGGATCCTACGAATCTTGGGGGGCAGCTCATTCCAGAGGGCAGGTGCCCCCACAGAAAAGGCTCTCCCCCTGGGGGTCGCCGGTCAACATTGTTTGACCGACGGCACCCTGAGGAGTCCCTCTCTGTGGGAGCGTACTGGTCGATGGGAGGCTATCGGCCTATCGACAGAAGGCGGTCTCGTAAGTACCTGGGTCCTAAGCCATGGAGCGCCTTAAAGATGGCAACCAACACCTTGAATTGCACCCGGAAGACCACCGGGAGCCAGTGCAGCTCGCACAGAAGCGGTGTTACATGGGAGCGTCGAGTCGCCCATAATCACCCGCGCGGCTGCATTCTGGACCAGCTGGAGCCTCCGGGTGCTCTTCAAGGGGAGCCCCGTGTAGAGAGCGTGACCGTAGTCCAGACGGGAGGTGATGAGGGCATGAGTGACTGTGTGTAAGGAGTCCCGGTCCAGAAAGGGACACAACTGGTAGATCAGGCGAACCTGATAAAAAGCCCCCCTGGCCACAGCCGTCAAATGGTCTTCTAGGGGCAGCTGCGAATCCAGGAGGACACCCAAGTTGCGAACCTTCTCTGAGGGGGTCAAGGTCTCACCCCCAATAGTCAGCCATGGGACTAGCTGACTATGACGGGACGCCGGCAACCACAGCCTTGGAGGGGTTGAGTCTGAGTTTGTTTCTCACCATCCAGATCCGTACAGCCTCCAAGTTACAGCTTTTGTAGTAGTAGCTTCTGTTGTGGAATTTTTCTTGATTTTACAGGAACAATGCATAGTAGCCATAATGAATGTTAAGAACATTCAAGATGTTTTTTTAAAAAAGGCCTAAAGATAAGTTTATATCTAACATTTCCTGCAATTGTGAGTTCAGCTGAAATTTAGAGCCTTGCTGGAAGTTTGGTCCTCCCCCCTTTACACACACCTCTATCATTTCCATTGCAATGATTAATGGAAAAATTGGAAGAAACCTGCCCATTGCTAAGCCCCAAGGGAAAAGCTACCAAGCCCTCTCTTATTCCAGCACACAGCCAGGAGAACAAAGGAGATCCTGCCAGATGGAAAATGCAAGCTTCCAGCTCTGATTGCTGTTGAGCTAAAGGTCACTCAAAGCATCACGTATAAACATGGCCTAAGTGATTTGTTCAAGGTCAGCCAGGGAGTGCATGTCAGATTCATGAATCAGACTCAAATACCCCAAGGCTCTTGTTTTAGTACATCAGCTCAGTTTAGTATCTTAAGAGCAGGCTTTTTCCTTCCCCTGTTCAAGCTGTCACTTACAAATTTACTGAACAGCTTCAGACCCCCTGTCACATCATCCAAAACTGGGAAACAGAAAAGGGTGCAAGGAGGCTTATTTCTCAGAGAACTCACCTCTTAATGTTCAATATCTCTAGAGCTTTGCTGGTAATGGTATTCTAAATGCCAGTTTTTGAGTTCCATCATTCCCAGGTGTGTTTGTCTGACATCTTTGTTTTGCATGGTTTTCTGTCTGTTTGCCCTTGGCCAATTCTCATGCACAATTTCTTGCTGCACGTGCAAATTATCCATCACTGTTCCAGATCAGATGGACACCTTTGGAAGGGGGCTGCTTTTTTCAGCGAGCGAAATGGATATCACGAAATGAAGCACGTTTGTCATTTCACAACCAGCAATGGGTTGCTGTAGCAACCATCATGTCTATGCTTGAGGATTCTCTATGGAACCGTATCAGCTCAAATGATGTCGAACCAACCTAGATATTAAAGATTTTTTAAAAAGTTTTTATAAAAGCTTTTGTCCTTCACTTGTCTTCAGCTACAAAGTATAGGAGTTTTTTTTAAAAAAAAACATCTGCCAGGGATTTACAGTGCTAGAACATCCATTATTCCATATTAATATCAATTTCCTCTACGTCTTTCAGCTTCTGGTAAAGATGAATTGCTGGCTTAGGAACAGCTGATAATAATCCCTCAAATCTTTAACAGCTAAAGAATTTCAAAAGATGCAATAGTATCAAGACTAAAAAGCCTAGATAGCAGGTGTTTAAGGTGAAGAAACTACCAGAAAGTTCTTCAACTTTCAAAAATTATTACTGCTTCAATGGGCTCAAGACAACAATCTGCATCAGCTATACATCACTATCCTTGGCTAATCAGCTGATGCCATTGAGGTTTTTTCCCCAATGTGTAGGACCCAAGGCTGTAGGACCCAATGGGGGAAGAAGAGACTTCCACTTGACCTGAGCAAGATTACACAATGCTAGGTTTCCCTGGATCTGGAGACTTCACTTCTAGATGGGGTTGCACTCCCTTAATAGAATAGAGTAGAATTATTTATTGGCCAAGTGTGATTGGACACACAAGGAATTTGTCTTTGGTGCATATGCTGTCAGTGTACATAAAAAGGCAAGATACATTCATCCAGAATACAAGTACAACACTTAATGATAGTCATAGGATACAAATAAGCAATCAAATCATACTAGGAAACAATCAATATAAATCATAAGGTTACAAGCAACAAAGTTACAGTCATGCAGTCATAAATGGGAGGAGATGGGTGATAGGAACAATGACAAGATTAATAGTAGTAATAATGCAGATTTAGTGAATAGTTTGATAATGTTGAGGGAATTAAGCACAAGTGGTATACAATGTACACACTATGGGAGACAGCAGGTGGCAGTTACGGCCTGGAAATCCTTCTGCACAATTCTGTCTTCTGCACCAAAAGCATCCATTCCTGAACTCTAAGATGGTACTTACAATTACTCCTATCTTGGTCATCATCCTAGATTGAGATGTAAGGTCTGGCTTTTTCCCTAGGCATTGGTCCAGAGTGATAGATAAGCACATCTATAGAGGTTTGAAATTGAATTAGTTGTAAGCTTTTGTGTTGTTGTTATTTTTTTTGTTCACTTTGTTTCTGGTTTTTAATCCTATGTTAGTGACAATTTATAGCTGGGATAGAGAGGTATCATTTGTCTAAAAATATTTTTTCAGCAATTTTAAAATATTTTATGGTACACCTAAACTAATCAAAATTTAAAATTGAACTTCATATGAAATCACTCTTTTGATCACAATCAAAGGCTTTAAACTATTGATAAATATCTTTCTTCAGCAATTCAACCTTTTGGTTGAATTAAAATGCTACAGGTGTAGTTATGTGCTGTAGCACTTGCAATAGCACTTATATACCACTGCAGAGTGCTTTCCAGCCCTCTCTAAGCAGTTTACAGAGTCAGCATATTGCCCCAAACAATCTTGGTCCTCATTTTACTGACCTTGGAAGGGTGGAAAGCTGAGTCAAACTTGAGCCAGTGAGGATTGAACTGCTGAACTGCTGAACTGCTGGTAGTCGGCAGTCAGCAGAATTAGCCTGCAATACTGCATTTTAACCACTGTGCCACCACAGCTCTTACCTCTGTACCTTTGAGCCAGAGTACCACTAGATTAAAAAGAAGGATGTTGTTTCCAAAGAGAAGAACAATTAAGCAGGGAATGGAAGCTCGGGGATAGCAGGAAAACTTAGTCACCTTTCTTCCAACTCTAATTATTTTAAATCTTTTAAGCTGAAACTGCCCAGAGTAACATTTTATATCTGCTAAAACCAGACTGTTTTAGTTTGCCTTCATTATTTCTGCCAGCTTTCTTTTATGACCTCAATCATCTTACAGAAATGCCAGTGATATCACTTGATTGACTGTAAATCTTTGTTCTTGTCAGTTGTGAGAAAAACATAATATGTGGCAAAGGGTAAGAGTAAGAAAGAAATTAGTGCTTAATACCAATTTCATGGGAATTCACATATCTATTACTACTTGAAGAAGAGATTTATATCTCTGTGTATTCATGCACATTAGGTATATATTAAATACTGTATATATAATAGGAAGGAAAGTTAGTATGCATTTATTCTAGCAAAGTAAAGTTAGCAGCAATATTATGGTTTTGATCATTCCTGCATAGACATTATTAGTAGGGTGAAGCAAACAGCACAGATCTAGAGATTTGCATTCTGGAGAGGCATATATAAGCTTGCACCATCCAAATCAATGTATGTTAGTAAAACAAGGACATTTATTTAAAAATAAACTACACCATATTCTTTTTCTACTTTTTTTTACTTGTGTAAAAAAAATGGTCCATGTCTACTGGTATTGGCCATTCACAAAATCGCTGATGATCTCGAATTGGTCCACAAAAACACCATAACTAGTAAAAATACCCCTACTGAGGTCTCAGAAGGAGAGTTGGACTCCACGTATTTCACCTTGAAATGCAGCTTTCAGATTCCATTGTTCAACCAACATAAATCAGCAGCAGAGCATTCCTGCAGGTTAAACTCTGTCCTCTTTGATTTTATGAATATTCCTATTTCTGGTAGGAAAAGTGTGAATGATCATTACTTTCCACTGAACCTACAGTGGTGGTGTTTATTCTATGTGAGTCAAAATGCATATTAGTAATAATGATACAGAGTTTGAAGTAATACGGTTTTGCCCTGTTATTGCAAATTACCTGTTATTCTGCTTTTCTCCTTTTGTGGATGGCTACTGTAACCTGACAAATTATTTAAATTTTATTATAGGAAGTTTCTGTTCAACAAGTTTGAACAGATACTAGGGCAGTGTTGGCAAACCTTTTCAGCACCGATTGCCAAAATCGAGAATGCGCGGATGTGCGTGTGCCAGAAACCAGAAAAGCAGATATGCGTGCGAAAATCAGCTGTCCGGTATGCATACGCTGGCTCTGGCTAGCCTTTCATGGGTCCTCATGCCTCCCTGACTGCCCCCCTACCTGCCCCTCTGTGATGATTATCTGTTTGCTACATATTTATATAGTAGCATTCATGAAGTGAATCTGAGTGATGTGGTGGCCTAGAGGTGGAGCTCTCGCCTCACAATCAGGAGGCTGTGAGTTTGATCCTAGGTAGAGGCAGATATTTCTCTCTCTGGGTAAAATGAGAATATATCTGCTGAATATAACTCCACGTTGGTGACAGGAAGGGCATCCGGCCATTAAACACTCAGCTCCATTCAGTTGTCCAGATTCCAGGGATTATGGGGTCATTAAAAGAAGATGATGATGATTCATGAAGTGAATCTGTTGCATGAAATGATCTACTGTCAGGTTGATAATGCACAGCTCCACAAATCATTACAATATAACATGATATCTGTAACTCAGGGTTGAAAGCATACAGGGAGCCCTTGACTTACAAGCATTCATATAACGACAATTCAAAGTTACAATGGCATTGAAAAAAGTGGTTTATGAGCAGTCCTTGCATTTAGGACTATTGCAGCATCTCCATGGTGACGTGATCCAAATTTGGGTGCTTGGTAACTGGTATGGTTTTACAATGGTTGCAGCATCCCAGGGTCATTTGAAACTTTCAAAGAAGCCAATGGAAGGAAGCTGGATTAGTTTAACAAACTATTAATTTAACAACTGCTGCGATTTGCTTAACAATCATGCCAAAAACAGGCTGTAAAATTGGTTGCAATTCATTTAACAACCATCTTGCTTAGTAACAGAAATTCTAATTGTAAGCTGAGAACTACTTAAATTCAGACAAAACATAAAGTCCAAAATTAAACAGGATATACAGAGGCCACCTTTCCTTGATCATTAAAGAGCAAATTGTCATTTCCTTTTTTTTTTAAGTGTTAATGTGCTCATATGCACTTAGAGCAGCATAAAGACCATTATGCTATTTTCTTGCAATGATCACAGGCCTAAAGCAGGCTGAATGTCCTGTCTAGATTGTGGCATGTTACCCGGTGTACAGATTTTGCATTAGAACAATGAGATGTTCTGGGATTCTCTTTTTTTGTAAGCTTACACAAGCTTACACAATAGTATAACAGCATCTGTTAAGTCTCATTTCTTTGGTATTGGTATGTTGGCCATTGTGTGGTTCTCAAGATTTGTATTGTATGCATAATTTGGTGGTAACCTTTCCAGATCCTTCTTTTGTTGCCATATTTCTTTAGATATTCCATAAATTCCTCAAACCTCCTAGAGAGTTGATGTAATCTTATCTTCTAAAGCTAGAGGTTCTTCTAAGTAGATAATATCTTCTAAGGGTTTTTGGATGTTGACATCACTATTTACATACACTTGATCTTTCTTTAGCTTCTTTGAACTAGTATCAATTCCATCAAATATCAATTTGAGATTAGAACCTCATACCAATACCAAAGACATGAGATGTAACAGATGTTACGTCTCATGTCTTGTGTTAGAACCTCTTCTGAGTTTGGAGATATTTTTTAAGCCTGGCCTTGTTTTTCCATGTTTGCTTCCATTTTCAATTTCTTTACAGACATTGAAGAAACATTGTTTCTTATCTCTTCAAACAGCTCTCTAAAATTCTTTGTACTGTTCCTTCCTGAAATCTTTGTCTTTCTTGGCTTTAGCTTTTCTTCTCTTCTTGGCAATTTCCACTACTTTCTTCTGTTGTTTTTGGCAGTCTCTTTGTCAACCTTGACAACGCCTTCAATTTCATTCCATAGTTCCTCAGGTCCCTTATCAATGAGGTTCAGGGCTTCAAAGCAATTCCTGATATTCTCCTCGTAAATGGGGAGTTTATCATTCCAGACAGCATACATTAATACAAATTTTAACAAACAGTCAACATCAATTAAAAATAACATAACACTCTAATAATAAAATAACCACAATCAACCACATATACATAGGGTAATTGTTTGTATGTGGTATCTGAAATAACTTGGCCCTGTGCCATGTAGAATTTTAAGAGTGACAGCCAAGCACCTTGAATAGCACCTGGAAGCCTACTGGAGTCAGTGCAGCAGCTCACAAAGTGCAGGTGTAACTATGAGTAACCAGGTGTGCCCAATCTACCCATGTTCCTCCATCCCAACAGTTAAAGATAGTTTTTGAGGATGGCCCAGGCAGAACACATTGCAGAAACTGTAGGTGATTAAGAAGTGAGTGACCATGAGCAGAGCCTTCAGATCCTGAAACAGGTGCAATCAGAACAAGAGACAGAGGTGTACAAAGACTGTTACTTGCTGTTGAGCTAGAGTCAAATTAACCCCTCTCCCAAGGCTGGATCCAACTGCTTTTCCCTTTCAAGAATGCCTTGACCAGCTAGGAGGGACATGCATTTAAAACATACTTACAACCTAACAGTTCCTCCTTTGTGCCTAACAAACTCAAACTCATCCCAGATAACAGAGCTAGACCAAGCTGCATCTCTCAAGCCATTTACCTCAGCAAGTAGGCCCCCTTATGGCTTTTGCAGCATCCTGCAGTCACATGTTTTATAACCAACCCATAACGAACCATGGGTCCACTTAATGGCTGTGGTGTTTGCTTAATGACCGTTACAAACAAGATCATACAATTGGGTCAGTCACATGACTGATCTGCTTTATGACTGTCACAACTTATGACTGTAATGGGCAGGCTCCATTACGGTTGTAACTCGAGGACTATCTGTACTTTAATAATTAAATAAATTCTCCCTTGGAAAACGATTAAGGAGCTGTAATGGAATGTATTCAATCCTGGCTTTGCAAAAACTTAATTCTGGAATAGATTTAGAATTCTAAAATCAAATTTGTGTTTCAGAAGTAGATTATAAATGAACTCTGTTTGTATTTGGACTATTTAAGTAATTTACTTCTACTGCCACAGTATTTTTTTTTTTTGAGCTAATCTATATTTTATAAAACAGATATATTGGCATTACTGTTTTCACTTAAAAATTCAGGGTATATTGGAACAACAGCACTGCATAGAGACAATTTATAAATTGCAATACCTTGCATGGACACTATGAATCCTGGGAGTTGTAGTCCTAGCATATCTGATGGCTATTAGTTTAGTAAAGACTGAAGGAATTTCTCTGAGAGATGCCAACTATCAATATTCTATTTCTATTTCTAGTTTTTCTTGCCCCCTGCTGGACATAATCTGTACTGACCTTTATTCATTGCTGTTGGTGTTAATCACTGTGAACTGGAGAGCTGCAAAGTAAGATTATCAGTGCTGGTTCAGACATTGAAGGAACATGAGCCGCAATATGTATACAATATATGGAGCCATGTCACTCATTCTAAGATTTTATGCAAAAGTGCTGAGTTGGTTATGTTTACTAAGAGAAGAAGCATTCATTACATTATTTTATAAGTGAGCTTCAATATTTGAAAGCTCTTATATCTAAAACGGTTACTAATTGTATCATGGATTGCATGAAGAACCAAACCCTCAAGTCCTGAACTAAATAAAGACATTGCTTTCTTTAGATAATGATCAACAAGCAGAAACTCACATACCTTGAGCATGTTAACCATGTGGATGATGGACTGGAAAAAACTTGTTATGTTTGCCAAGACTGAGAGAAACAGAAGAAGGAGGAGACAACAGATAAAACCAGTTCTTGAGATCAAAGAGATTAGTGGACTGTTCTTAGATCTATGAATGATTACTGAGGAATTTTTCCATACAATCACCAGAAGTCAAACATGACTTGATGATACCTGACTAATATACACTGGAGATCAGATACTAAACTTGCATTGTCAGCTCTATTGCTTTGGAAGGAATTCCAGGAAGTTGTTTTCAAGCAAACGTGTTCCTTATCATAATGTGACCTAATGTGATCAGGTTATAAGGAGAACACAACAAGGGGTTCCCCCTCACTCTTACAAAAACCTTGTAACCATTTCTGAACTGAGATAAAAGGGAAGTTATGTCTGCCCGTGAGGAAACAAGTACAGCATGCAGGGCAGAATAACTATAGAGGTAGTCTTCATTTAGTAACTGCCTCATTTAGTGACTGTTTGCATTTACAACAGAAATGAAAAAATAACTTTACATCCCATCCTCACATTTATGACCTTTTCAGGTCTCTAAAGCAAAGGAAAACTGAAGTAGGATCAGAAGCACAGACACAGTTTCATTTAGTGATCACTTTGCTTAATGACCATGTTGCCCACCCCAATTATGGTTGTTAAATTAATATTACCTGTAGTGATTTGACAGGTGCTGATAGACCTATCTTTTAATGATGATTCACTTACCTGCTCTATACGAGTTCAGTGCAGATATGAGAAGATTATACCCTGTTTTCCCCAAAATAAGACATTTCCTGATAATAAGCCCAATCGGGCTTTTGCGCGCATGGCAATAAGGCCAAGCGCATATTTCAGGGTTCAAAAAAATATAAAACAAAGTCTTATTTTGGGGGAAACCCGGTAGCAATAGCACTTAAACTTCTATACTGCTTCACAGTACTTTTATAGCCCTCTCTGAGCGGTTTACAGAGTCAGCATATTACCCCCAACAATCTGGGTCCTCATTTTATCCATCTCAGAAGGATGGAAGGCTGAGTCAACCTTGAGCCTGGTGAGATTCAAACTGCCAGCAGTCAGCAGAAGTATCCAGTAGTGTTGCATTCTAACTGCGGCTCTTGTTATTTGGATATATTTTCTCTACAAGCCTGATGTTTCTTTGATACCAATTTGTTTTATTTATTTCATACTGCATCTGATGGGTCCATTAGAAAAATGATGTAGGAGAGCATAGGGGTGAAATGTAAAATTTGTTACTACCGGTTCTGTGGGCGTGGCTTGGTGGTGGGAGTAATGTGACTGGGTGGGCGTGGCCAACTTTTTTTTTTTAAAACTTTTCAAAGCATTTTTTCTAATGCTTTGAAAAGCCTCTGCTGATCAGGCAACTCAACTGGGATCGTCAGAGAGGCTTTTTAAAAAATGCTTTGAAAAGCTCTCTGCTGATCAGGCAACTCAGCTGGGATCATCAGAGACTTTTCAAAGCATTTTTTTTTACCACCTCTTTGGCCAAGAGGTTGCAGAAAAAAATGCTTTGAAAAGCCTCTGACAATCCCAGCCGAGCTGCGCGATCATCAGAAGCTTTTTTTTTTAATTTTAAAAGCATTTAAAAGCATAGAGGTTGTAGAAAAAATGCTTTTAAAAGTTTAAAAAAAAAAGCCTCTGATGATCGTGCAGCTCATTTTGGCGTGGTGCGGGTGGGGGGGGGGTTTGCAGGGATTTTTGCTATCGGTTCTCCGAACCACCCACCGCCATTGCTACCGGATCGGGTGATCCAGTCCGAACCAGGAGCATTTCACCCCTGGGAGAGCATCATTATTAAAATACACTAGAAAATAAATTGACATACAAGTTACTAGCAGTTTGACTGTGAAATCAACATCTTAAACTTCCCTTTAAAGGTTATGGATCCAAGGACCGAGACTTTAAGACATGCCCACAGAAAATAAACCAAGACTTGGGAAGGATTTTCTAAATGACCGATAGCCATCGGTTTTAATAAGAATATGATTCTTTTGCTCTGATCATGAGCTCTGAGCTACAGTATGCAGGAGGACAAGGAGATAGCAGATCTACAATTAATTTATCTCATTGTATTCCTGCATACTTTTTGTAAAAATTAAATTAAGCAATGTCCCTAGTTTATGCTATATCTGTGTCCCCCTCTTTCTTCTAAGGGGGGATAATTTTCAGGCATTTATAGAAAAACCTGAATAATTAGATTTTTCTTAATCATAATAGCAATAGCAATAACACTTGGACTTTAAAGCTCTGTGGTGTTTTCTCTCTCTGAGCAGTTTACAAATGTCAGCATAATCATGAGAAGATCCAGAACGAAAAGGCTGGGGATAAGGTATTTATTCCTATATTCATGTATCCTGTATCCATGATTAAAGTAATGAATACCTGAAGATTAAAAAAAATTTTTTTTCAATGAATCTGTTATAAGTGCCAGCTCTCTTGTGCCCATAAAACAGTTGCATTTGTTTATTATTACTTGAAAAGGGGAGAAGTTGCTGGATCACATGTGGACACAAGAGGGCAGTCCTGCTTTTGACACAATAGTTATGGTTGATGTGGAAAAGGTGAAGTATTTAATAAAAGAGAATATTTGTAGCTCAGGGTTGACATTTATTTATTTATTTATTTATTTTAAATTTATATACCGCCCTTCTCCCTGAGGACTCAGGGCGGTGTACAGCCAGAATTAAAGAAACATAAAATACAAATATTAAAAAACAATTAATATATATATAAATTTGGCCCAAAATTAAAAATACAAACCGATTTAAAACATTTTAAATTTCTTCTTAAGCCAGCCCAGCTTGCTGGAAAAAATGGGTTTTAAGGGCATGGCGGAAGGCACTAAGGTCTTGGATTCTCCTTATCTCTGGGGGCAACTGATTCCAGAGGGTAGGTGCCCCCACAGAGAAGGCCCTCCCCCTGGGGGTCACCAGCCTACATTGATTGGCTGATGGCACCCTGAGGAGGCCCTCTCTGTGGGAGCGCACGTCGGTAGCAGCAGGCGGTCTTGAAGATAGCTAGGCCCGATGCCATGGAGCGCTTTAAAGGTGATAACCAGCACCTTGAAGCGCACCCGGAAGACCACTGGGAGCCAGTGCAGCTTGCGCAGGAGCGGGTCCTTGGTGCTCTCCAAGCTTGATTGTTTTTTTTGCAGACGCTTCATTACCCAAACTAGGTGACATCATCAGCACTGATGATGTCACCTAGTTTGGGTAATGAAGCATTGCAAGAAAGAAAGAAAGCTCAGAGAGCACCAAGGACCTCTCAAAGTGAAGTATGCCCCATGCATATCAAAGGATGAAACAGAACACTGATAAACCACTCCAGCAGTGTAAAATATCAATTGCATAATTCACCATCTAGTCAATGCCATATCAATTATTTCTCAGGGAAGCATTTGTTCAGATACAATATACATTTTTTTCCAATGCCTTTAAGTCACTCTTGACTCTCAGCAATTGCCTGGACAAGTCCCTACAGTTTTCTTGACAAGCTTTCAGAAGTGGTTTGCCATTGCCTGCTTCCTAGGCCTGAGGCAACTCTGTTGACTTGATGTCTGAGGTAAATCTGAAGTTCCCACTTTAAAGTAAATCTAGAACTCCCAGGCTCCCACTTTCTAGCCTGAAGTCTTAACCACAATTCTTATTCCTTTTGCAAAGTTATATCTTTCTCTAAAGAGGACAAAATTACTTTTTAAATGAAGTCCTTTGCCAAGGAATGATTATCTGTCAACAACCCTTCTCTCTAGGTCAGGGGTGCCCAATCCCTGGGGCCTTGGTGGAGCAGCGGACTAAAGTGCTGTTAAATAGCACTTAGCTGCCAGCTGCCTGCAATTACTGCAAGTTCAAATCTCACCAGGCTCAAGGTTGACTCAGCCTTCCATCCTTCCGAGGTAGGTAAAATGAGGACCCGGATTGTGGGGGCAATAAACTGACTTTGTATAAAAAAGAACACCACTTGGGGGGGCCGAAAGCCCTACTAAGCAGAGATATACAAAAGTATGAAGGCTATTGCTTAACACATTGTAAGCCGCCCTGAGTCTCCGGAGAAGGGCGAACCAATAAATAAATAAATAAATAAATAAATAAATAAATAAATAAATAAATAAATAAATAAATAAATAAATAAATAAATAAATAAATTACAAGAGCAGTGGTTGAGCACGTGTGCATGCAAAACTCCATTTGTGCAAGCGGTGGGCCATTCCCTCTCCCTCCCCTGGTCCGCAAAGCTGAAAAGGTTGGGATCGCTGCTCTATGAAGACCAGGGATTCTTATGCATTCTACCTATAACCAGTGGTGAGATTCAAATTTTTTTACTACCGGTTCTGTGGGCATGGCTTGGTGGGTGTGGCGTGGCATGGCGTGGCATGGCGTGGTGTGGCAGGGGAAGGATACTGTAAAATCTCCATTCCCACCCCACTCCAGGGGAAGGTAACTGCAAAATCCCCATTTCCTCCCGATCAGCTGGAACTCTGGAGGCAGAGAATAGAAGGGGGCAGGGCCAGTCAGAGGTGGTATTTACCGGTTCTCCGAATTACTCAAAATTTCCACTACTGGTTCTCCAGAACTGGTCAGAACCTGCTGAATACCACTTCTGCCTGTAACTTCCAATTATGGAAGATTGTTCATTAAAGAAAACCCTAATGTCTGTCCTAGGACAGGCTTGTGCAGACTTCAGACTAGTAAAGCCTCTGGGTGAGATCATCCGTGGTTTTGGGGTGCGATGCCATCTGTACGCTGATGACACTCAGCTGTACATTTCCACCCCAGACCACCCCAATGATGCCCTCGAAGTGATGTCCCAGTGTCTGGAGGCCGTGCGGGTCTGGATGGGGAGGAACAGGCTTCAGCTCAACCCTTCCAAGACTGAGTGGCTGTGGATGCCAGCGTCCCGGTATAGCCAGCTGGTGCCATCGCTGGCTATTGGGGGCGAGTCACTGACCCCCACAGAGGGGGCTCGCAACTTGGGCGTCCTCCTGGACACACGGCTGTCTTTAGAAGAGCATATGACGGCCGTGGCCAGGGGGGCTTTTTATCAGGTTCGCCTGATACGCCAGTTGCGCCCCTTTCTGGATCGGGACTCCTTGTGCACAGTCACTCATGCCTTGGTTACGTCACGCCTGGACTACTGTAACGCTCTCTACATGGGGCTCCCCCTGAGGAGCACTCGGAGGCTCCAGCTGGTGCAGAATGCGGCCGCGCGGGTGATTATGGGAGCGACGTGGCACTCCCACGTAACCTCTCCTGCGCGAGCTGCATTGGCTCCCGGTGGTCTTCCGGGTGCGCTTTAAGGTGTTGGTTCTCATCTTTAAAGCGCTCCATGGCTTAGGGCCAGGGTATTTGCGAGACCGCCTGCTGCTACCGATAACCTCCCACCGGCCAATACGCTCTCACAGAGAGGGCCTCCTCGGGGTGCCGTCGGTCAGGCAATGTCGGCTGGCGGCCCCCAGGGGGCAAGCCTTCTCTGTGGGGGCACCCGCCCTGTGGAATGAGCTGCCTCCTGGAATACGATTGATCCCGGACCTCCAGACCTTCCGTAAAGCCCTGAAGACATTTTTATTTCATCAAGCTGGCCTAGCCTAAATGGTTTTTTAATTGCTTAACGCACTGTAAGCCGCCCTGAGTCTCCGGAGAAGGGCGGCATATAAATCAAATTAAAAAAAAAAAAAAAAATTGGGATTTTAAATTTTATGGATTTGGGGTTTTAAATTTGGGTAGCCAATGATTTAATTCTTTTAATTATCTTAACTTTTGCATTTGTATGTTTTTTAATTTTGGCTGTTCACCGCCCTGAGTCCCCTCTGGGAGAAGGGCGGTATACAAATTAAATTAATAAAATAAAATAAAAATAAAATAAAAATAAATTCCACTATGCAGATATGTATGTATTTTACAGGGCATATCAACTGTTCCATAACCAACTCAGAACAGCATATTGTACAATTCTCACTTCTGAAAACTCAGATTAAAACAGAAAACAGAATTCAGGTAGTCCTTGATTTACAACAGTTCATTTAGTGACTGTTCAAAGTTGCAACATCACTGAAAAAAGTGACTTATGACAGTTTTTTGCACTGACAAGCATTGCAACCTCCCCATGGTCATGTGATCAAAATTTGGGTGCTCGGGAACTGTTTCATATTTATGACCGTTGCAGTGTCCCAGGATCACTTTGTGATCTTCTGACAAGCAACGTCAATGGGAAAACCAGATTCACTTGACAATTGTGTTACTAACGTAACAACTGCAGCGATTCACTTAACAACTGTGGCAAGAAAGATCATAAAATGGGACAAAACTCACTGAGCAACTGTCTCACTGAGCAACAGAAATTTTGGGCTCACTTGTGGTCATTAAATCGAAGACTACCTGTATAAAATTTATGTAAATCCATAATATCCAACAATCCAATAAGAATTAAAGCACTGTTCATTGCTAGAGAATGATAATGTCACCCCAGTCCCTAAGATCTGTTGGAACAATCAACTCTGCAGCCTGCTAAAAGAGGAGACCTGTTCAGATGTCCAAAGGAAGAAGCAGAGAGGGAGGGAAAAGTCAAACTTCCTTGGGCCCCGCAAATGACAATCCCTAAACAAGGGGATGCACTGGTTTTTACCATGCAGAGAGATTATATTGTGAGATGGCACAAAATGTCTGACCAACCATAACCAGTGCACCTTTCAAAGCAGTGGTGTTATAAGGGTAGATTGAGAAGGGTCCAGCTGCAGTTTCTGAGTCCTCTTCAAGAGCAGCCCTATGTAGGGCACATTGCAATAGTCCAGGCAATGTTTGACTGCGCATAGAGCTTCCTGTTCAAGAAGAGGCCACACAGGTACACTAGACAGAGTTTTGTACATGCCAAGCCAACTATCTGGAACCAGGTTTAATTTAATGATTTGTGGAGCTCAGGCAATATTTCTTCTTCCCATGAATTACAACCAGTGGTGGGATTCAGCCAGTTCGCACCTATTCGGGAGAACCGGTTGTTAACTTTCTAAGCAGTTCAGAGAACCGGTTGTTGGAAGAAATCTTATTTTATTTTTTTTCCACTTTACAGGGCTAATCCTGTAAGGAAGGCAGGAAGGAAACATTCTGGTGTTGTTTCTAGCCTAATTTTTATTGCCCTGCTTACAGAAACTGCCTCTCTGGTTAACCCTTATTACATTGTAACAGCTAAGGTGAAGCGCCCATCGACGTGAGTGATGTTGAGTTGGCCACGTCCACATGGTCATATGACCACTGAGCCACACCTACCCACTTTGCCATTAGGGCAGAGAACTGGTTGTTAAATTATTTGAATCCCACCACTGATTACAACTACAAGGTTTGCACTCACAACTAAATATCTAAACTACAGAAGAAGAAAGATTATAATGGGTGAAATCTACTTACCTTCCTTACCAGTTCGGAAGAGCATGCGCCACGTGGGCATGCTCACTTCGCTCGTACGCAGACCTTCTGCGTGTGCGCAAAACCAGGAAAGTAATGACACCCAGGCAGGTGGGCAGAGCTTTGCTCCGCCATTGCTACCGGATCGCCGAACCACTCAGCACAATTGCTACCAGATCACCCAATCTGGTGCGAACCGGGAGGATTTCACCCCTGGATTATAAAATCCGAATTTAGGGTGACAATCTTTTTCTGCTTGAAAACAGAAAGCAGAGAAAGTATGCAGAGCATAGCTTCTGGAATTATTTCCTGCCTCTTTGCCAGCAAAAGATATTTAGATATCTTCATTTGTACGTGTCTGCCACACAGCACAAGGCAGGCTGCATACACTTGATCTGGCTCATGTGATCAGAGGGGAATAGGGAGAGGCCTTAGACTAGAATAGTCATCAACATTCCCAAATCCCTGTCCAAAGCTTCTCTCATAGGGAAGAATGGGAAATTTTCTCTCTACTTTTTTTTCTTTTACAATTCCCAACCTGATTTGGCTCATTTTCAAACTCAATCTTCATTCTGCTGACTTGTCCCCCACCAAACTGTTCACTGCAGTGGTGGGTTGCCCCGGTTTGGACTGGTTTGCAAAAACCGGTAGTAAAACTGGTGGGAGGCTCCGCCCACTGATATCATCGTAGGTGATCTACGCATGCGCAGAAGAGCGCATGGGCGCAGGAGCGAAGTGAGCGTGCATGCGGGCGTGATGTGAATTGGTAGTAAAGGTAAGTAGGACCCACCCCTGGTTCCTTGTTTGGAGAATAAGCTTGCTGATGGACAAATTTATTTATAAATTTGTCCATCTTACCATAGGATAACTCTGGGTGGCTTACCATTACATCATAATTAAAACATAAAATGTTAAAATCAAACCTTACAGCCAAAAACACGTGGGGAGGGCAGAGGTGGAGTAGGGTGGGGGGGAGAAGGTGGGATCTGTTATTATTCAATCACCACCTCCATTGCACTGTTTCCCCACTGAGGCCCCAAGTTGATTTGCACAGCGACATCTTTAGGGCGTTACAAAACGATTGGCGGATTGGGCCCAACCTCACATCGAGGGGCAAGATGTTCCAGAGGGCAGGAGCAACAACAGAGAAGACTCTCCTCCTGGACTCTGCCAGTCAGAATACTTGGGCTGACGGGACCCGCAGCATGCCTCCTCTGCCAGCACGAGTGGTATTGACCAGTTCCAATGGGGTAAGACAGTCCCTCAAAAATAATCTAGAAACCGGCCAAGAAAGGCTTTAAAGGTGATCACCAACACATTGAATTGCACCCGAAAGCAGACAACCAGTGCAGCTTGCAGAGCAGTGATATCACAGTGGCCATTCTTGGCGGTCCCAACACTACCCTTGTTGTCGCACTCTGCACCAGCTGTAGCTTCTGAATGGTCTACAAGGGAAACCCTATGTAGAACGCATTACAATATGAACAACTGAGTGTAAGGAAAGGCTACAAATGGCTCGCAACACAAAGTTGTGTAAAGGCTCTCCTAGCTGCGATTGTCACTTATTCATTGAACAGGAGTCACAAGTTCAGGAGAGCCCCCCATATTGCAGACTGGGTCTTTCTGGGGCAGTGCCACCTTATCCAGAGTCAAAGATAACAAAGTCCCAGATCCCAGAGCCCCACGAACCCAAGCCATTCGGTCTTACCAGGGTTCAATCAAAGCCTGTTGTCCCCCATTCAGGCTCCCACAGCCTCCAGGCACTGCGAAAGGGAAGCCACAGCATCACTTGGGTCACCAAGAATGGAAATATAGAGTTGGGTGTCATCAGCATACAGTATATATCTCAATCTGTGGTGACGGATGATCTTACCCAGCCATTTCATATAGAAGTTGAAAAGGAGGGGAGAAAGTACCGAGCCCTGTGGTACACCACAGAATAGTGGCCGAGGGCTGGACTTATCACTCCCTATTGCTATCCAAATGGATGGATAGAGTTTTCAGTCCCTTCCCCTAATTCCTTTCTGATGTTATGCTGTGTGAGAGAGAATAAAAAAAAGGAAACAAAACCTTTTCCCAATATATTACAAACCATATGGGCTGAAATTCTTCACAATTCTGTTATAAAACATACATTCAACTCTCATATAGGTTATCTGGACTTGTGAAGCTGCATTGTTATTCTCTGTGAGCAGATTGATCAGGTGACATTAATTCTGCATATCCTCAACATCTCCAGAGGCACTGGCAATGGGTGAAAATCTTGCATCCAGGTAACGTTTAGAGGCAACCATGATATTCCAGAGTTGCCTTAGGAAGCTATTGATTTAAACCTACCAAAAATGCTATGCATTTATCACACACAGCTTGCGCTACTGATGTGTTCACAGGATACAATACCAGCACATTACAGTATGTCTGTATAATGTGCTGGTATCTGTAAATAACAGAATAACAGAATTGGACGGGACCTTGGAGGTTTTCTAGTCCAACCCTCTGATCATGCAGGAAACCGTATACCATTTCAGACAAATGGTTGTCCATTCTATTCTTTAAAACCTCCAGTGATAGGTCACCCGTAACTTCTGGAGGCAAGCTGTTCCACTGTCAGAAAATTTCTCCTTAGTTCTAGGTTGGTTCTGTCCTTGATTAGTTTCCATTGCTTCTTGTCCTGCCTTCATGTGCTTTGGAGAATAGCTTGACTCCCTCTTCTTTGTGGCGACCGCTTAAATATTGGAATGCTGCTATCATGTCACCGCTAGTCCTTCTTTTCATTAAACTATACATACCCAATTCCTGCAACCATTCTTCATATGTTTTAGCTTACAGCCCCCTAATCATCTTTGTTGCTCTTCTCTGCATTCTTTCTGCAGGGGTAGGTCGATGCCACCAGAGAAGTGCCTTAAGTCTTATCTGTTTTTTGAAGTACAATCCTGATTACTTCCAGCCAGCAAGAATGTGGACAGGCTGGATGATAGAGGCATGTTTAATTCCACACATCTGGGTAGGTTGAGCTGAAATTTCTAACTTGAGGTTTCTTTAATTGAGCAGCTCAAGTGTCACTTCAAAATTCAGAATTATGAGATTGAACCCAGAATCCCCTGGATACTACTTATTAGTCCACACACTGTTTTATTAGAGATTTAAAAAATAGCAAAACTAATAATTCAATTTCTGTACTAGAAAAGGAAATATTTCCTATTCTTCCCAGTGAACTATTTATTCCAGTTGCAGGGTGCCTAGAAGTAGTGCCTTATTAAGCACTGCTGAAATCCATGGAATGTATGTCCATTTTAAGATAATTGTACTTTTCTGCCTAGATCCCAAGCTGCTCTAACCCTTAAAAGCCAACTGAAACAAGTGTGTGTTAATTACACTGATGGAAAATGATAATCTTATGCCAGTCGTGCACATCGCAATGCGTTGGCACAGGAAACATTTTAAGTGCTGTGAAACATTCTAATTTTATAGTTTGGAATGTTCTTTAAAAGGTCACTGTTAAGGACAGTGTGAACTGCTTCCTCATGATCCCATTTGCTTCCTACTTCTTCTTTTCTATTTGTCTCTCTGCCAGAAGATGGCCGCAATTTACAAGCCGCTTGCCTTAGATGGCTCCATTTTTCCGCTCTCAAAGGAAAGGTATCTCAGGTGGGGAAAGGGGGACGGGAGGCAGGATAAGAAAATCTAGATGTGTCTATAAATAAGGTGTACACCTTTAATCATGTTGTAGTGGCTGCCATCTTGGTTTCTTTAATGCCTCACAGATACCCTTTCCTCACATTTATCAAAGTACCCAATGTGGTACTGCAAATCCTTCCCTCCCCTGCCATTCCTTTCCTTCCTCCCCTGTCCTCCTCTTCCCTCCTCTCCTCTCCCTTCCCCTCCCCTCCCCTCCCTTCCCTTCCAGTGAATAAAAATGGCCAAATTGGCTTTAGATTCTGCCTCAGTACACTCTCTGCAATAAGCAACCAATTCGGAAGATCTTTTATACAATTTATTAGAGTACCCTGACAAAAGGGATCTCTTTATGAAAAAGAGGGAACCTCAGCCAAAGCCTCCAATTTCCCTTTATAGTCAGAACAGCAGAAAGAGGTACAAAAGAAAAATTGATGGGATGGAAGAAATCATCCTGCCCAATTACATCAGAGGCATGGATGGTTACTGTATTTTTCAGAGTATAAGACGCACCTTTTTCCCCCCTAAAAGGGGATGAAAATTTAGGTGCGTCTTACACACTGAATACAGCCCCGCCCACCCACTGGTCCTCACCCTTTGGCCTCTGCCTTGCAGCAGTTACCTCCTTGAAAGCAAACAGCAAGAAAAAACAGTTCATTTCAGCTTCAGCACAGCCTAATTAGCATGTTGATTGGATTGGCCTCCCGACTCTCAGCTGATTTGCTCTCAACTGTTTTGCGCAGGGCTCTGCTGCTTGCTGCAAAGAGGTAAATTCCTGGAACAGATTTTTTTCCCCTTGTGCTAATCAAGCTATGCTGAAAACGAAACTGAAAGTAAAGCAGGCTGTTTGCTGCAACGAGACAAAATTGCTCAGAGGCAGAGGGAGAATTCTTTTTCTTCTTTTTTCACCAAAAAAGGTAGGTGTGTCTTATAGTCTGATGTGTCTTATACTCCGAAAAATACAGTAGTTAAATCTCCGATAATGGTAAGCATAAAATGTTACCATGTGAAAAGGCATCACAGTCACATAGAATCAGTTGTGAAGAGATATAGTTGCAATCAGTTGAAACAATTGGCACCTACAGTTTGTTATTCAGCCTGAGAAAGTTTTTCTCCTGCAGTTAAAAAATTAGAGAGATTTAGTTGCTGCTAGGGCAAAAGGCTTCTGCATTCTATTCTATATTACAAGGTTATGAGAAAAATATTATTTAAAAAGTGAAAGAAATTCCATATTGCTTTGCCCTCATCTCTATAAGACTTAATTATTTTTTCACCTTAACCTTCCCCTCCTTTAGGAATACAAAACTTGAATTAAATTCAAGTTAACTTGAATATCCTGATATGCATTTAAAAATGAATTAAACTTTTTTACTACTGTAAGACAAAGATACACATCTCAAAAAAAGATTTATTGCTTTCAAAGCCAAACTTTGATCAACAATATGATTCCTAAAATTTAGAAAAGGTGGACTGTGGTCCATCAGAGTTTATGTGTTAATAGATTTGTTATCCTTTATGGTTGCACAAGATTTTTTGTTGCAAAATATGGTATAGAATTTGGGAAATGTTAGGTCACTGGAAAACTCCCCCAATCTTTAAGGTAGATTTTTTTTTTTTGAGGAGAGAGATGGGGGAGGGTGTTGGTTATTTTACAAAAAAACATTTTTAAACCATTCTTCCCTGAAAGGCCTTGTAACAATAAAGAGTATATTTATATTTTTCTCTTCTAGCTTTGGAATTGCATATAAATCCCTCCTCCTGACAGCTCTGGCAAGAATTATAAGTTAAGAGATACTATCTGACATAATTCATAGCAGAATTCAGGGATGCCTACTGTAACAGCATTGCCAAAAAGGCATTAACAGTTGTTAACCTAAGTTTCCCAAGCTTCTTTTCTGGTAACATTGTACTGCAAACTAGGGCATACAAAACCTTTGCTAGACCAATTCTTGAATACAGCTCCTCTGTCTGGAATCTGCACTGTATATAGAACATTAATACAATTGAGCGAGTCCAGAGGTATTTCACAAGAAGAGTACTCCACTCCTCTGCTCAAAATTGAATATCTTATGCCACCAGGCTTTAAATTTTGGGCTTGGACAACCTAGAACTACGCTGTCTACGGTCTGACCTAAGCATAGTACACAAAATTGTCTGCTACAATGTCCTACCTGTCAATGAGTACTTCAGCTTCAACCGCAATAATACACGGGCAAACAATAGAAACAAACTCAAGATAAACTGCTCCAAACTCAGTTGCAGAAAATATGACAACAGAGTGGTCAATGCCTGGAATGTACTACCTGACTCTGTTACATCCTCAAACTCCCAAAACTTTAATCTTAAACTGTCTACTGTGGACCTCGCCACATTCCTAAGAGGACTGTAGGGAGCGTGCATAAGCGCACCAGCGTGCCTACCATCCCTGTCCTACTGTCCCCATTTATTCGTACTCATTTCCTGTGTTCATGTCGATGTTTATACACGTTCATGTGTTCATGTCCATGTTTATATATGTTTTCTCATACATGTCTGACAAACTAAATAAAATAAATAAAAATAAAATATCAAGAAGCTGGTTGTAATGATGCAGTTGAATCTCCATCCATTTTTATGTGCATTTATCAACTAAATGCATTTGCAAACCTTCATTAAAAGGGGAAAAATGCATTGAGACAAATATCTTCAAAAGAGATCAGTGAAAATTCCCATGAGGCATTTTTTGTCGTTTGTTTGTTTCTCTCTAAAAATACATCCGGATGTCCCGAGTTCCTTCTATTCATAAAGAATGTCTGAATTCCAGTGAGGAGGTCTGGCTAATCCCTCAGTTTGAAGGGTCATTAATTGAGCTTTGGACTCTTGGTGGCTTGCTTGTGAAATGCAAGCTGGATTGACTCTTATTTACTTGACATTGTAGTGTTGCCTAACTGACAAATGTCTGCACAGAGGACTTCCTTGGAGCCAGAAGCTCCAGCTCCAGGACCAGCCTATAAAGTGGATTTTGTGAAGTACACTAATATGCTTTAGAGTAGACCATTCACGTCAGACATTTATCTATGCATAAACAGTTGAGTCCGAGAGGTTCCCAAGTGAAATGGTGTTAATTTCAGGTACATTTTATTTCAATGGAGAACAGTATAGATGAGATTATTGTTCATTCAAAATACGGTACGATTATGCTGTGTTTCATCTTCAGATATTAGAATGGTTTATGAAATGCCACAAAGGCAGGAAACACAGTGTTTCTCAACCCGAGCAACTTTAAGATGTGTGGACTTCAACTACCAAAATTCCCCAGCTAGCATGGAATTCTGGGAAATGAAGTCCACACATCTTAAAGTTGCCAAGGTTGAGAAACATGATCTAGAAAAATGCATATTTAAACACTCAGAATCAAGAACGAGTGAGGAGGTCTTTAGACATGTATTTGCTTGTCATCACCAATCTCACAAACAGTGTTATGGATGTTAATTCTAGAAATGCCAGGGCCTGGGGGGTGTCCTCTATGAACAGTGGAATTTGTAAAAACATAGAACAGAGACAGATGATTAGTCTGATGTTGTCAAAGTTAAGAATGGGTAACCTGAAGTCCCATCAACCCCAGCCAGCAGGCCCAATGGCATGGAATTGTTGGATTTATGATCCAAAATATCTGGATGACAATAACCCCAGACTGTTTACTCCTAGCTGAAACAGAGTGGCAAGAGACATCAATATTTTTTATTTCCCATATGGGATTGAAACTGGGGCCTTCTCAATGTCCAGTTTGCACATTTCCATTATAGCTTTTCCTTTCTGGCTCATAAGAAGTTACAACTCTTTCCTTCTATTCTTGGCTTCAAAATGTTTAGATAATCAAGCAACCAGATATGCAAATTGTGCTTTTAGGGTTGCAGTTTCAAAAGGCTACAACATGGAAAGAGTGGGTTTAGAGTTCTAGTTAAACTATTGGTTATCATAGGCTAGACTTTCTAGGGTAGCTGTAATTCAACAAGAGGTGACATTTAACTGGTATCTGGATTTAACAATATCTGGATAATTGTATATATATTACAAATAACAGCAATTTGAGGGATTGTATAATTTTCACATCAAACAATTCCTTGTTTTCTCAGTCATTATTTCTTATAACCATTTGCAAATGTTCCATCATTGGTGTTTATAGCAGATGTAGCCTCCCTATTTGGGGAATATATTAACTACATACATGTTTTTGAATGAGTAATTATAAATTGCAGAATTCTTGGAAATCTCTTGATGCCATAATGAATACTATTGCAGCTAAGCAGGAGTTGATCAAGGTTTGAATGACAGATTTATGTCAGCTATATTAGCTCATAGGGATGGGAAATAGAAGTCTGGTTTTCAGGAAGGTATGAAGAAGAGAGACAAAACAAAGAATAAAACATTTTATATTGTTGTCCATGGATTACCAAAAGGAATTTCTATAACAATGCTATTTAATACATATCACATGAATCATTTCAAATTTCACTGGTTATTGTTTTGTTTAACTTCCCAGCAACCATATGGAAGATCTGTGTGGGCATGTAGGGCTTTGCTCCAGGGATGGAATTGAAAAATTTTAGCAACCAGTTCTCTGCCCGGTTGCTGGTTGGGCATGGCCATGGGGACATGGCCTACTCGGTCTCCTGCACCATGGCAGGGAAGGTGTTTTTGCCCTCCCCAGGCTCTGGAGACTTTCCTCAAGCCTCCAGGAGGGCAAAAACGGCCTCTCCCAGGCTCCGGAGGCCCTTCAGAGGCCAGAAATGGGCCTGTTTCCAGACTTCCAGTACTTCCAGTAGGCCTGTTTTTGACCCTCCCCAGGTTCTGGAGGCTTTCCTTGAGCCTCTAGGAAGCAAAAACGGCCTCTCCCGGGCTCCAGAGGCCCTTCAGAGGCCAGAAATGGGCCTGTTTCCAGACTTCCAGTACTTCCAGTAGGACTGTTTTTGACCCTCCCCAGGTTCTGGAGGCTTTCCTTGAGCCTCTAGGAGGCAAAAACGGCCTTCTCCGGGCTCCAGAGGCCCTCCGGAGGCCAGAAATGGGCCCATTTCCGGACTTCCGGAACTTCTGGTAGGCCCATTTTTCATCCTCCCCAGGCTCTGGAGGCTTTCCTCAAGCCTCTGGGAGGGCAAAAATGGCCTTCCCTGGGCTCTTGAGGCCCTCCGGAGGCCCTGTAAAATTAGCATCCAGTTCGCCCAAACTGGTCTGAACCAGCTGAATCCCACCCCTGCTTTGCTCCCTCCATCTCTCTCCAAGTTTTACTTGTCTGTAAGACTTCAGTAGTGAAAGAAGGAAGCCCCTTATGTCTGCTACTTTCTTTCCAAGCAGGCAACAGAAGTGGAAGTGAGATTGTTTTTTGTCTTCATTAACCTAGGTCAGTGTTTCTCTTCATTGGCAACTTTAAGCTGTGTTGACTTCAGTTCCCAGAAGTCCCAACCAGCACATCTGGAAGTTGAAGTCCACATATCTTGAGGTTGCTAAGATTAAGAAACACTGATCTAGTCTCTCCCTTAAAAAGGAACGCATATTCAGATCAAAGAAGAAGATTTCTTCTAAAAGAATCTAGTCAAACTAAAATACAGTAAGAGAAGAGTATCTTCATTAAATCTGAAGGCAGTAGGCTAGGTTGAGGAATAAAGGAAGGTCTCAGGGCATAAGATCAGTTCTCAACAACTTTTCATTTTCTGGGCTCACCTGCTCTCCACTGACTCATTTGATTTTTTTGATAGCCCAACCCTTTGGCTTCAGGGACTTCCTAAATATATTGCATTTCTTGAAAAACTCCAAGAACTTTTCACGATTTACTCAATCTGTTTTTAAAGATAGGAAACTGATGATGGAAAGAGTTTTATTTGTTTATTAAAAATAAAAATTATAGGATACTTTCCCTTTTAACAGAAATGTATTTACCTAAGCTAAATGCCCTAACCTCGAACCTAATGGGGAGGAAATGTAATACCACACCCTATCTAGATCACTGCTGCATATGCTGGTTCACAGCCATGAAAACAATAGCCCACGCCCTACTGAATTGCCAATTATATCAGGAGTGGCAACCTACATTACCCGATCCACTCCTTGGTAGGTGTGGTAGTAGAAAGGATTGAATCTAAGATTATGCAGTTCTTACTTGCAGAAACTTCTAAGAAAGTAGTTCAGTTCTGCAACTGCTTCAGAAATCTTAAGGTGGCTTAAACTCACCCAGGCTGGGTCATCTAGCCAACATTTAAGGGATTATAGTTAAACTTCTCTAACACCAGTTACTATCTTACTACTTATCACTGTTCTAATATTTTGCCATCTGTCTGTATGTATATAATTTATTCTATTGTATGTTTTTAATTTAATCTGCTTTATGTGCATTTTTAAACATTTGGCCTCTGAATATAAATAAATAGAAAGGTGATACTTTAATGATTTGACAAAGGTCATTTTGTATGGCACTGGACTGAGCTGTTGGTTGGTTGAGTTCAGCACTGAGTCAATATTAAAATGCACAATGATAATAGCACATTTATACAAGTATCCACCAAGAGCTGACTGGTAATGCATGTATGTATCTTTTCTATAAGGAAGTAATCTTTGCTCATGGTTTTTCAGTTTCATATCTTAATGATTAAGAATATCTATGTATGGTAATGTCAGATACTCAAGGTGGCTCACCTGGGTGTGGATATTCTGCATGCTGCTGAAGAATCAATTTTGGAAACTTTTCCAGATGCTAAAGAAAGGCCAAGGAACTGCTGCTCCCAGCATCAATAGTAGCCTTGCAACCAGGGGCTTCAAGAAGTTCTGGTTCAGTAGTACAGCAAGTCTGCAGTTGAAGAATGCCATAGTTTAAGCATGGCCCATAGTTAAGAACAAAGCCTAATTAAATGCACAATGATTCAAATTAAATACACAATGGTTCAAATTCATTACACAATACTACTTGTACAGTATTCTACAATAATACTGTTCTAAATACATGAATAATACAAATTCGACTTGAGGACAGACCTTGGGAATGGAACTTGTTCTTAAACTGGAAACTAGCCATTGTTTGCCACTCATATGTTAAGGCCAAACAGAGAACATATCTCAAAGCTTAACATAAATATAAAAGGTATTGGCAATTTTTCTTCCTGAACAGATCTTGTAATAATCCTGCCTTTAAAATGTATAATTTAGAACTTTCAAGTAAAAACAAAATAGTTTCCTGATAATGTTCCATTTGTTCATTCTTTCTCTCCAACTGTGCACATCTGCACAAGAACTCTTCAGAATTATTTCTTAATTTGGTACCTTCCGTATTGACAACTCTCTGGTATACCAGGTTATAAGTGAACAAAATGTCGCTTCCCATTGCTAATGTTAGCCTTGACATTTCTGGAATGACTAAACCAAATTATGATGAATTTTGGAGAGGTTTCAACTTAAAGCAGGCAGTTAGATGAAGTGGTTGGCATATATGTAAACCAAGGGAATGTATATATAGAACATTATGTACATAGATGAACCCAATGGTGAAATCCAATTTTTTTTACTACTGGTTCTGTGGGCGTGGCTTGGTGGGCGTGGTGTGGCTTGATGGACGTGGCAGGGGGAGGATATTGCAAAATCTCCATTCCCACCCCACTCTGGGGCCAGCCAGAGGTGATATTTGCTGGTTCTCTGAACTACTCAAAATTTCCACTACCGGTTCTCCGAACTGCTCAAAATTTCCACTACTGGTTCTCCAGGACCTATCAGAACCGGCTGGATTTCACCCCTGGATGAACCCCATAGCATATCCAGTCCAAGTGAATGTTATCCTATCTCACATTTGTACAACTCTACTCTACAAAAGTGCTTTTGGGCCTGGATGACTGAGAATCTCCATAAACCCTAGTATACCTGTGGTTGCTTTTTCCAGATGGAATAAAGTTACTGAAACATGAAATATGAATTGCAAAACCTGGAGGGTTTTGCCTATTAAATCATATGCATTCTTAGCTAGTACTGTGCTTTAGGAATTGGATTCCAGTCTGATGTATCTGAAATATTTAAAGAATTTTTAAAGGATATTATGAGAATTTATTTTGTTCCCTTACTGAAAATACAAATTAATTTTAATTATTTCTTTTGCATGTTGTCCTTTCTGGGAATTAAAATTCTGAGAACTGTCAAAAATGACCATCTTAATCCAAATGAAGACCTTTCAATTTGTTCTCTGCATTTTTTTTGTCCCAGATGTTCCTGCTTTCCCAATTATAGAATTTATTTTTATTTCTATCTCCATTATCTTCCCTCTCTCTTTGTAAGCTCTGCTTATAATTAAATAATTGCATAATCTTTAAACAAAAAAAAAAAGTATGTCTAGATCAGGCCTGTCAAACTCCTGGCCCACGCTGGCCACGCTCATGCCCAGTTTAGCGAAGGGGGAAAAAGTCCTGATACGTCAAATGATGCCACCATGACTGTTATGTCCTTATAAGGACATCCGTTGGGGATTGACTAATCCACTGGCGGGAAAAATGAACTGCTGTCACTGGGCGGCCCAGCCTGCCGGAGCGCTATAAAAGAGAGCTCCGACAGCGCAGCCGGCAGTCTATTCTTGAGCTGGTTAAGTACTGAATGGACCATCGCTGGTCGCGTCTTCTTTCTCTGCGCCTGATCTAACACTGGCGACGAAGGTGGGATTCACCTGATCTAACAATGACGATGTGAGTTTGTGACTTTGATGTCACAAACTTTGATGTAGCAAAAGCAATGCTTCGAGAGACTAGAGAAATTTTATGTCCTGATGGTACTGGGGTTAAGACTCTTCTGGGTAAATAGAAATTGAAAGATCCATTGCAGTGTTCCAAAGACTAACTAATTTTATTTCCTTCTTTTGCTGGTTTTATCCTTGAATCCCTTGAACTGCAGCATAAAAATGCCCATTCATCATTTCCAACCAATCATGGAGGGAACTTAATTTCTTCCTTAATAGTTTCAAGTTTAATGTAGCATTTTGCACATTATCTCAAAACAAGTCTTGGCATAGGAATCACCTAGAGTGCCTCATTCAGTTTATCTACCTTCAGCAATAAAAGATTAGTATTTGCTAAGCCTGCTGAAGGCACACGTCCTCCCCACTCCTAGTCATTAGCTGCTGGCTTCCAAGGCCATTTGGTCTTGAGCTGCAGAAAAACCAGGCACCTTGTTTCCACAAAGGAATCTAACCAGTGTAATGCCTGAACCATTCAGGCAATACATGGATCCTTACATACATTAGTAAATCAATCTTCTGGAAACCCATTAGACTTCTTCCTACACTGTACATTTTCAGAAGATTTGTATATCTGTTTTGCAAAAAAAAAAGAAAAGCTGATAATTTAAACTGGGAAAAAGAGATGTATTGTAGCCAGTGGTGGGTTTCAATTTTTTTTACTACCAGTTCTGTGGGTGTGGCTTGGTGGGCATGGCATGGCTTCGTGGGCGTAGGCTTGGTGGGCATGGCAGGGGAAGGATACTGTAAAATCTCCATTCCCACTCCACTCCAGGGGAAGGATACTGTAAAATCTCCATTCCCTCCCCAATCCAGGGGAAGGTTACTGCAAAATCCCTATTTCCTCTCGATCAGCTGGGACTTGGGAGGCAGAGAAGAGATGGGGGCGGGGCCAGTCAGAATTTTTACTACTGGTTCTCTGAACTACTCAAAATTTTCACTACCAGTTCTCCAGAACTGGTCAGAACCTGTTGAAACCCACCTCTGATTGTAGCTCTATCCCAAATGAATACTCTTTTCTGCTGTTTCTTTCAACAAGTCTTCCATGGCCCTGCTTTCTGTGCCTTTATTACTTTGGCAGGCAGACTCTGCCATTTCTCCTGTTCTGATATCATTTCATAGGATACCTCTGGGTTCTGTTACACACTACCATTCCTCTGCAGCATTTATTTTCTGAGATATTTGGGAACTCTTGAAATTGACAAGAGTTCTATCAGTTTTCCCGTCTTTTCCTAGGTGTATTCCCAGCTATAATAACCTTGAAGAAGGAATGCAAAGCTGGTTACGTAAGCATCAGCTTAGCTCTAAAAAAGAAAGAAAATGAGAAAGAAACTCAAAAGTGGATGGATTATTGTTGATAAGAGGGATCAGAGGAAACTCTGTCTGGCTTTCAAGGTTCTGTTATTATATCCTACAACAATAAAGTAGATTTCCTGTAGTCTTTATGGTGTCTGTTAACCTGGCCAATGTTGAAGACTATCAGTAAATGACAGAAATACTTATACCTTTCTACACAACTATCAGTTTTCTGGAAGAACAATAACCTCTATCAAAAAAATAGGCCAGATGAGAGGTAACTGGGATGGACAACTGGCTGAGCTGAAGTGGAAGAGATCTTTCTCAATGTATTGTATGAACTTCCTCCTTCTCCTTCTCTCCCCCCTCCCCCCACCTGACAACCAGCTGGACTGAGAAATAGGCAAGAAAGACAACAAGCACCTCTGCATTAGTGACGTTGATCAGGCAATTTGAAATGTCACTCAAGCTTCGACTGTAGTTATCCATTCATATCAGCTTAAGCCCGTCCTGCCATACTTTTAAGTAAGGAAATTGGTGATGATGTTACACCACTGGTTGATGACACTGGGTGGGCAGGGAAACAAAGCCAGGCAATCCACCAATTGCTGCTCTTAAATTCTGCCACAGTAGAGCTGTAAAGACAGGACCACTTGCAAGCCTCATCACAAAGGTAGATGGACCCCAGCTGTCAAGTAGTGAAGATTATGGTGGCATATTTTTCTGTCGATTCAAAGACTGGCGCAATACATATGAATTCATTCATGAGAAAGAATAAACTCTCTTCCTCTCTGTCTGTCTCTCTCTCACACAGACACACACGCACACACACGCACACACACACACACACACACACACACACACAGAGAGAGAGAGAGAGAGAGAGAGAGAGAGATGAAGACTTTGTACTATGAAATCCAAGTTTTTTGACCATATGGCATATAGCAAGGGACTTCTTATAGCCAACGAGATAATGCTTGTCCATAGAACTGGACAACCTGACCTTATCTTCCTTTTGTAAGTCTGACAAGATCAAATAGCTGTGCTGTGTCTTCTGAAATTTTGGATCTTTTAATCTAGAAATACTCTTAGCAGTGAGGCATTGACATATGGTCCATAATGATATTCGGTATAATATTTCTGATATTCCAGAAAGCCTTGATGAGTAAAACAGTAAAAAGATACAAGCTACTTCAGTCCCAGTCATACATCAGTAACAATTCATCACCTCTAAAGATGAATCAGTGAAATGCAGCAAACAGTTCTCTTCTCAGAATCTTTTTTCTTACATATAAAGATGGGAAGAGGAAATTGGGCAGAGTGCAACTGTGAGACGTGACACTTTGGACAGCAGCAGTACAACCAATTTCTAAGTTTAGGCCCATGTTCAAATGTGACTCTGATAAGCAACACTGCTGCACATTGACTTAAAAAGGGCAACAACCCTCATATGGCAAAAGTGCACTGATCACGGCATAGAAAAAAAAAGACTCTTAAGTTTTAATTCACTGCTTAATTAACATGGTATAACTACCAAATTTCTGTCATCTTGTTCCTTTGCTGCGTTAGAGAAGGGAGAGAACATGCAATGCAAAATTAAAAGGAGCTCCCTAGGCCTTCATTTATACCTTACTATAATGTTTCCTGAAGCAAGTTTTCATTAAGTGCCATGGCAAGACTGACCCCAATTCATTCAACAGGGCAAGTCATCAATTGTATTGTTCAGTGAAAATTAAAATTTGATTCTAATTTATTCATTGAGCAACAATAAATACCTTTGGAAGGGCCTGATACTATCTGATGTATAAATGACATGTAAAAGGTATCTGCAGTGCAGTTATAAATAAAAAGTAAAAGCTCTAATCCTTTACCTTTCATGCTAAAATAATTATAATGTTCATTATGATGGGAAGCAAATGCAATGGGATCTTGCAGCATTCAGTCATCTCAGCATGTGTAGGTCCTGTTGTATGCACAGATGCAGCAAACAATGAGAAACAATTCATTTTCTGAACAATGTATTTTGCCAGATATGTCCAAGAATAGCATTGCCTAATGAAAAGACTTAACTCTACCTGTCACAAGCATAGAACGTCTGACTCTTATCTAGGTAACGAGAGTAGGAAAAGGCAGCCATTTAATTTTAGAAGGCTATTCTGCTGAAATGTCATGAGGAACCTTGCTCTTTATGTCTGGCCATGATCTGAGTGCTAGGCTCAGCTGCCCAACAGAAAGGCTGATCATTGTACTACTGTCAAGCTTCGTTGTTATCTCCAAATAAATGAATTTCCAAACGCCCGATCTTTGAGGCAATTTTTCTCTTTATTGAGCATAATGAACTGACCCTGACTCAATGCGCATTTAGCACTGAACTTTGGCCCCCCCAAAACCTCTCTTTCCGGTTCCCAATTCTCTGCATCTCATTGGCCATCTTCCAAGCCACTCTACTCATCCCATCTCTGTCAGTTCACAGGAATGTCCCCCCTCCCATCCCATCTCCGTGGAGACAGTTCTTCAGGGGAATTAAGTAGGTGAAAGTTCAAGCCTCTCCTCTCCTTCCTTATGGCAGCTTGGAAGCTGACATCTACACTTATTCATGGCTCCTTTAAAACTAAATAAAACCTAAATCTGGGTACAGGAGTAATTCTGTGAGCAGTTATTTTGCTTTAAATGTGGAAAACAGAAATGAATATTTTAACAATAAAATTAGCATATGAAGCAGTGGTGAAATCCAATTTTTTTTACTACCGGTTCTGCGGGCGTGGCTTGGTGGGGGTGGGTGGCTTGGTGGGCGTGGCTTGGTCAGCATGGCAGGGGAAGGATACTGCAAAATTCTCATTCCCACCCCACTCCAGGGGAAGGATATTGCAAAATCTCCATTCCTACCCCACTCTGGGGTCAGCCAGAGGTGGTATATGCCGGTTCTCCAAACTACTCAAAATTTCCACTACCGGTTCTCCAGAACCTGTCAGAACCTGCTGGATTTCACCCCTGATATGAAGGATAGGAACAAGGTTCACTTCCTTCTTTTAACCTTGTTTCTTTCTATTCTATTGCATTAAATATTCCTAATGATAATCTGTATTTGCTGTATTTCATAAAAGTAATCTATATCAGCCTAGATTTAATACTTGGGAAACATCAGGTGAGTTTTATCCCCTCTCTGGCCTCTGTTTTTTGTTTTATATTAACAAAAAACCTACAGCCCTACAGTCACATATACACACATATGCATTCAACTTACAGTCAGAATAGGAAATTTTATGAAGTGATTGTTTTATAAATCAGAGCATGATTAAATACCAAATACTCAGAGGCCACCAATCTAGGGAGACACCATGTCCTCATTAATCTAATATCCCCAACTGAGCAGCTGATTGTATCATAGTACACAAATGCAATTGTGTGTATTGTTCTTGTGGAGAACAAAAATAGAAGCAACGGGCTTAATAGGACAGTGTGACCTTAGTTCAGAAAACTATTTGATAACAACCACTTGAAAGAGTAAATAAAATCACTGAATTAGAAAATATTCTTGACGGGCTTTTAACTTTCATTTGGCCAAAATGAAAGTACTGCTGGTTTTGATTAGAGTTCATACATCACTAAAACCACAAACTGCAATATTTACTTTCTCTCATTCTTCTGTCCCTTCCTTTTCCTTTCAAAGTTACTATTTAGATTTCAGTAGGGTGCATAGCCTTTCCAAATATTGACTGAAATTTGAAAATGCCAATTGTTTGTATTTTTAAAAAGAAAACAGAAAGATGCTGAGATAGCATATCAAACAAATTCCAAGTATGGCTTGCTAGGTATAATATAAAAATATCAGAAACTTTGTAGGCGTAGTTGAAATATCTCCTCTGCCAGTAATACACAAATTTGCTAGGATTGGGCATTACTTCTCGCCTAAGTCATTTTAGAGAGATTATTCAGGAAAGAGGCTAATATTCCTGAATTGGAAACAGATGTCTTTCATTTCCGTTTGCAACTGAATAGCATTTCTGAAAGATGATCAGTCTAAAGGGTTGAGCAGACTTCTCCAATACTGCCCGGAAAGGAGCATATGTGTCTGTTGTTCAGGGATTGTTCCATAGGTATTCCATTTATGTAATGTTCTGGCTAGGAGGCACTCAAACAGCAATGCACAGATCAATCAAAGAATGCAGGAAGCACTCCTCCATATAACATGCAGTTGGGATTTGGGAGGTGTTTGCATTGGCCCATCTGCAACCTATGCTTACCCATCAACTCCTTTGCAGCATATGTATGTGGCAACAGCTAAAGGCAGTTGCAGACAGTGCTACATTAGTCTTTAAAATACAGCCCTGGACATCAACTATCCCTGGGTTGGTAAATATGCAGGGAAGAACGGACATACTCTCTAGTTCATGAAAGGCCAACAGATTCCAGCTGATTATTCATTTTTTGCTAGTGCTATAAACTAACAGGCTAATTGGATATCAGAAACATTTGGATGAAGGACAGGAAATTCCCTTGAACTTTGTTGCAGAAACCAGCATAAGTCTATGCAAACCTAGTTGTGGTGAATCATCATGAATCATTCTATGTCTTACTTGCTTACCTGAGCAGCATTTTCTTTTTCTTAGATATTGTTGAGGCTGGGCTCTAAAACAATTGAGTAAACATTTTTAACAATAAAACAAATCCACATCTCTCTGCCTAGTTGAGAAACACTGCTCAAAAAGAACCTTCATTTGCTTCAGTATCATCATTACCCAACAGATTTCTCATGTTAAATATGCTTTGTAACCTATTCCAAGCAAGATATTTCCTCATTTATAGCATCTGGACCCTGACCATTGTTGCCCAGTTACAAAAACACAAATGTGATCATTCAATGCAGTTAAATTACATCATGTTTAAAATATATGACTATAGTGGCTAAGCCACCTCTTGTGACTCATGGTATTCCCCAAACATGGAGGAGGTCCAGTATATATGTGGGCATCCTTTGTGTGCTTATTCTACTTAATTTCCTACTACCTATCTTAATCTAGAGTCTTCATATTACTATGAATTTACAACTACTATTATCTTAAATCTAAAATTTCTATCTCCATGTTTTCTGTCTATGTTCCTATTTTCCATATTGTGGAGAAGATCTGGCTATTTCATGGAAGTTTCACTGGATTTTGCATGGAACACCCAAAATATTATCTTTCAGGGTTTTTGGCTAGAGTCAACTTTCAGTGTGTGGACCTTCAGCATGCAACGTTCTGTGTACTCTATCCCCTTAAGCAGGGGTGAAATCCAGCAGGTTCTGACAGGTTCTGGAGAACCAGTAGCGGAAATTTTGAGTAGTTCGGAGAACCGGGAAATGCCACCTCTGGCTGGCCCCAGAGTGGGGTGGGAATGGAGATTTTGCAATATCCTTCCCCTAGGAGTGGGGAAGGAATGGGGATTTTGCAGTATCCTTCCCCTGCCACAACCACCAAGCCATGCCCACAGAACCGGTAGTAAAAAAATTTGGATTTCACCACTGCCCTTAAGGTTTTTTTTTAATAAAACAGGATGCGACATCAGCAGACATTTTATATTTCATCTAGCTGATTTTTAAAAGAATTGCTTAAACAGCAGAGTTTTCATTTGAGTTATGACTGATATCCTATTAGAATACAATTGACATCCTACTAGTAGAGTTTTTTTCATACTCTTCTGCAGGCATGTCTTCATCTATGTCTATTCGTGGAAGATGACTATATTCTTCTTCATTGTTCCTTCTATTTATTTTGATAAACAGACCAAATCTTTTTAATTACAGAAAGACTCTATTCTCCTTCTAGCTGAAAAGTCAATAATGGCATCGAAGATGGTTGCAAAATTCAATATGATTGCCAATGCTGTTTGGCCTGGGACTACATAGTTACTGCATTGTAACTATGGGAGGGCTTTCTCTGTGGGGGCTCCCACCCTCTGGAATCAGTTGCCCCCGGAGATAAGAAGAATCCAGGACCTCAATGCCTTCCGTCGTTCCCTGAAAACCTATCTTTTTCAGGAAGCCGGGTTGGCTTAAGAAGAAATTTTAAAATTTTTAAATCCTTTTAATTAGTCTGCGATTTTTAATTTTTTGGGCCAAATTTTATATATATTTTTAAATGTTTTAATATTTGTATTCTATGTTTTTTATCTTGGCTGTACACCGCCCTGAGTCCTCAGGGAGAAGGGCGGTATATAAATTCGAAATTAAATTAAATTAAATTAAATTAAATTGTGTTATTTTATACAAAAGATGCCCCGCTCTGTATTGTAAACTTAGTTTAATGCTACATTTTTGGTTATGTAAATTGACAGTAAACCAACTGAAATTTCAGCTACGCTCAGCGGTTCTTTTGTGGAAAAACAGAGTCTACCAGACCAAAATCTTCAAAACATAAACATCCTGCACATAGTAATCCATACAATGTAGCCCTTAAGGCAAGCAGGGAGGGTGGGGAAAATGTATTTAATAGAAAGGCTGTTTCCATGTTCAGTATAAAAATGTATTAGAAATCCCTATTCTTCTTGGTTTGGTTTTACAGAGTCCATAATAAAAAAATTACATATACTACTCCATTTTTTCCAATATGTCCAAGACCACAGATATTCAACCAAGATATTTGTATTCCAACAGTTTTATACTATTGCTTTTCATGTGTGTTTCTTGAACACATAATATGTCCTTTTTTTCTTTTTCCAAGGTAATTGGAAAATGTACCCTTTTGAATGGGTTTTTGAACTCATTAATATTGGATAAAATTATTTTGATTTGATCCATATATGAATTCTTAAATTAATTGAGGAATAAATAGCATATGCTTAGTCCATTTTTGATCTTCTATCTGCTTTTGATCCCTATTCTTTTTCTGTTTAAAAATTAGGCATTCTAGTAACATCATCAGTGGAACACTTCATCCACAAAACCTCTAGACGAAATGGAGTAGCCTGCCCATATTTTCAATCTATGTGCCAAATGACAGAGTAAAATTTTATGTGTTTTTTTTTTTAAATCCCTTCCTGAAATTGTAGAGGGGAATATCTTAATTCTTGGAGGTTTAAATAGGATTAATTCACTATTTAGGGATAAAACCACTTGATTTAAAAACCACAGCACTAAACCCCCTTAAAATATTTCAGACTATATGTCACTATTTTCTGTCAATAAATAGAAAATTGGAATTGCTCAATAAAGAAAGATGGTATATCATATTCAGGAGTAGACATGTATTGGATTACTAGCTCATAATTAACCAACTTTTGAGATATGGAAGTGGTACATCATTAGCAGATCCCAATCCAGTAATTGTAAGACTAAACAGATGAACTTCCAAACCAAAAAGTGGTCAAATGTTTTGTGGAAATTGCTCATCACAATGTGAACTTCACCTTCCAAGACTGAGACAGAGTCTTAGAGAGAGTTTCTCTAGGCATTTACATCTCTGTGATTGTTTGGATTTTCATCCCCCTTGGCCATAGGGGGGATAGGCCATAGAGAAGTGAAAGATGTACAGAATGAGGGGGGGGAGGGAAAGTGGGTAAATCCTTTCTTTTTATTTGCAGTGGTGGAAACCCTGATCATGCCATTGAGGAAAGAAGGAGAAAGGAAAGGAAAGGAAAGGAAAGGAAAGGAAAGGAAAGGAAAGGAAAGGAAAGGAAAGGAAAGGAAAGGAAAGGAAAGGAAAGGAAAGGAAAGGAAAGGAAAGGAAAGGAAAGGGAGGGGAGGGGAGGGGAAGGGAAGGGAAAAAAGGAAAGGAAAGGAAAGGAAAGGAAAGGAAAAGGGAGGGGAGGGGAAGGGAAGGGAAGGGAGGGGAAGGGAAAGAAGGAAAAGAAAGGAAAGGAAAGGAAAGGAAGGGAAAGGAAAGGAAAGGAAAGGAAAGGAACAAAAGAGGAAAGGAAAAGAAAAAGAAAAAGGGAAGTAAAGGAAAGGAAAGGAAAGGAAAGGAAAGGAAAGGAAAGGAAAGGAAAGGAAAGGAAAGGAAAGGAAAGGAAAGGAAAGGAAAGGAAAGGAAAGGATGGTCTCTCTGTAATTAGGAGGACCATTGCAATACGTATCCAATATATTCCCATTTTTCTGCCAATATAAAATGGCAAAAGTGGGGAAGCAGATAACTAGGGCATTTATATTGTGAGACCAAGGCCAATATATTCTTTAGTGATTGATTAGTGTCCAACCTTGATAATTTTGAGACTTGTGGACTTCAATTTCCATGGCTGGCTGTGGAATTCTGGAAGTTGAAAGGAAAGGAGTCTTAAAGGCGTCTTGGCCTAAGTCATAAAATCTTCCCATGCTTCAGTCTTTTCATGTTACATCCTCTACCACAGTTCCTTACAGTACTATTATTTTTGAAGATCCTGTTTTTAAACTCATGACATTAAAAACACTACAGTGAAGATTTTAACCCAATGAACTCTCAGCAGCAGCAGGAGAGTGATGTCAATTTACCAAGAGCATCTATTTGGCAAGCTCTTCTCCTAGATGAAGAATGTGGCATGCTGTCAATGCATTCTGATATGAACTTGTCAGAGCTACCCAGGTCAAATTGTTCTCTTTCTCCAGACCAGCTATGGAGGAATCTGCTACTTGTTCCTTTTCCTGATGACACAAAGGGCTGTTTCCTATAATCAATCCTGGCACTAAAACGATAAACCCTTTCTTGCTTTCTGATTTAAATATCTTAGAATAATGGTAAAGTGCATGTTACGATATTTTCAGGATCAGACTCAATAAATGAATTAAGAATTAGATATTCAAATAAAGCACTGTTTATTTACAGAAGGCATTCTATATTCACTGAATAATCACAGATAGAAGCACAAAAAGAATGCATACAGCTCCTTATATATACATGGGGTGGAGCTGGATATGGGAGTGGTTAAATATGAATATATTAAGTAGTGAAGAATAAATTAACCCCTGATATCCTGGTCATGTACTATTTACATAATAAAGAATAAGGCATTTACTTGTGACAAATCCCCCTCTAAATGCCGATTTGATATATTACAACAATTACATTCAGATTCAGAACAATATAAAACTTGTAACTTAGAAGTCAAGTATTTATGCTGCTTAGAAGGCAAAGGCTTTGTCAATATGTCAGCTATTTGCTCTGATGTTTCGCAATGAACTGCTTTAATAAATCCATCCTGAGATAACTGCCTTACATGTTTGAATTTTATATCTATATGTCTGGACCTTTGTCCAATAGCATCAGATCTAGATATTTCAATAGCAGCCTTGTTATCTTCATGCATGATAAATGGTAATGTAGGTTTTTTCCAAGTGTTTGACAATAAGTCATTAAACCATATGAGGTTATTTGAGGCTTTAGACAGACAAAGATATTCTGCCTCAGTCGTTGAGGTGGCTACTAAATCTTGTTTACCAGTATACCAGTAAACTGGACAATCGTTAAGGAAAAATATATAGCCAGATGTGCTTTTTCTACATGTGGTATCGCCAGCCCAATCCGCATCGGCATAACATGTGAGGATAGGCTCTTTGACATTATTGGGTTCCAATAATAAACAGAAGTCTAAACTATTCTTTAAATATCTTAATATTCTTTTGACAGCTTCCCAATGATATAATAATGGTTTGCTGACGTGCCTAGACAACAAGTTGAGAGGCAAAGCAATATCAGGTCTAGTCCAATTGGAAATATATAGAAGGGAACCGATGACTGATCTGTAAAGTGTATTATCTTTAAATTCAGGGGATGATTCATCCGTGTTCCTCAAGAAATCAGTTTGCATGGGAGTGTCACAGGGCTTAGCATTATTTAAGTTACATTTGTTCAGAAGTTCTATAATCTTATCTCTTTGAGAAAGTTTGAATCCCCTTTTTGTTTTACTGATTTGAACTCCAAGATACTTATTTACCTTACCTAGCGATTTCAAAGAGAAATGTTCATTTAGTTTTGTTACAAATGTCTCTCTCCTCTCTTTATGTTTACCTATATACAAAATATCATCCACATAAATTAACACAAATTCTAGAGAATCACCCTCTTTTTTGACAAAGAAACAGTTATCAGCAGTAGTAGCATTGAAATTCATAGTTTTGAGTACTTTGACTAAACATTCATACCATCGTTTGCCAGATTGTTTCAACCCGTATAAACTTTTGTTTAGCAACCACGTTTCATTTTTATTTGTGTATTGACTATGAGGTGCTCTTACATATATTTCTTTATCTAATTTTGCATGTAGATATGCAGTCTGTATGTCGTATTGGAATACATCAAGGTTAAGTGCTGATGCTATAACCAGAGCCGTTTTAACACTCTCAGTTCTTACTGTGGGAGAGTATGTGTCTGTGTAATCCTCGGGATATTTTTGTGCATAACCTTGTGCAACTAGTCTAGCTTTGTATAAGGTGTTGCCTCCTTCTAAGTTTTTGATTTTATATATCCACCTGGTGCCAATAACAGTTTTATCTTTAGGTGCAGGTGTAGGTGTGAATACATTTAATTCTCGTAAACTATCCATCTCTTTAGTCATGGCTGATTCCCACTTTTTCTTTTCTTCGGGGGGAAGTTTTAACACTTCCTCGTATGTGTTTGGTGTTGATGTTTCTCCATCCATATACATTACATAATCTTTGTATTTCTTTGGCATTTGATTTCTGTTACTTCTGATCGTTCTTCCTGGTTTACTATCATTGTCATGTAAATATCTTGCTTCCTTTTTTGTTAATGAATCTGTCTTTATTTTGTGTTGACTGTTTGTCCATGTTTTGATTTTGTTTTTATGTGAGTTGTGATTGTATTCTTCTCTAGTCTTTTTTTCTTGATGTTTAGTGTCTGTATTAGTGTTTGGGAATATTTCATTAAGATGTATTTTAGACCAGTTGGCCTGTTCATGGAATACAGCCGTTCTGGAAACTATACATTTGTTATTATTATCGATAAATCTGTACCCTTTTGTGCCTGTTTCGTATCCCATGAACCTGAGTCTTCTGGATACGTTCTCACCTTTACGTCTCAATTGCTTAGGTATGTGTACGTCTGCAGTGACTCCAAATATGTGCATGTGTGCTATTTTGGGTTTCCTACTATACATTACTTCATATGGTGTCTTGTTAACAATGCTGGACCAAATTCTGTTTTGTGTATAATTGGAATATTGTAAAGCTTCTGACCAGAATTGTTTACCTAAGCCAGCATCTTCTAATGTGCATCTAATCATGGTTTGTAATGTTGAGTTCTTTCTCTCTACCACTCCATTTTGGAACGCAGAGAAAGGGCTAGATGTGTAGTGTAACATCCCTTTGTCTTTTAGCCATTGGGAGAATTCTTTTGACATGAATTCACATCCCCTATCTGTCATAATTTGTTTTATTCTAATATTATGTTGTGTTTCTACAGTTTGTAAAACTCCTTAAATTTCTGAAAAGTTTCATCTTTGTGCTTTAGTGTATAGACAAACCCATAACGACTATAGTCATCCACAATGGTTAGAAAATAACGTTTTCTATATGTGATTGATGGTGTTAATGGACCAACTAGATCCATGTGTACCAAGTCAAAAATTTTGTTGGTTGATCTTGTTGACTTTCTGGGTTTGGGACTAGTTTTGAGTTTTGTAGATTTACATACTGAGCATTCCAAATAGTTTTTACAGTTTTTTATTTTAACACCTTCAGTATGTTCAGTCATCTTTTGTACTACAGGAAAACTGGCATGTCCTAATTTCCTATGTAAGATATGAGCACACTCATCATGAATTGGTTTACCAATTTTAGGTTTTTTGTCATTGGGTGTGTCTTTGTGATTATGAATAATCTCATGTTCCTCATTGTCACTATTACTATTGTCTCCATTAACTATGTTATCGTTATCTTCCATGTTGGAATCAATGTTGTGTAACCATCTCTCTTTTGTCATTAAATAAGGTAGACCTCCTTTAGTAACCACAGTACCTATGCTTATTCTGTTTTTCTCTAATGTTGCTTTTCCTTTTGAGAACACAATATTTATGTCAGAATCTCTGCTTAGTTTTATTGCACTAAGTATGTTATGAGGTATTTCAGGTATTAACAATACCCCCTCTATTTTTCCTAGGCCAGGTAAAGTTATATTCCCTCTACCTATGACTTGGACCTTTTCTTGATTAGCTACTTTAATTACAAATTTATCTTCTACAAATGAAGATAATATATTTTTATTATTTGTAGTGTGATTAGTTGCTCCAGAATCGATAAGCCAATCGTTGTCTTCTGTCTGTTGTATGTTAGTGTTGTCGTGTTTGTTTAACCCATTCAGTGAACCAGACCTTCTATCCTTTGAATTATCCCTGCCCCCTCTATGTTCTCTAGAGTTGGGTGGACTTCTATATCTATGTCTATCAATTGATGACTGTCTGTTGTGGTATCTATTTCTATGGTCTGATTTTTGTCTATCTCTGAGGAGTTTAGGACAATCTCTCCTATTATGTTCCTTGGATCCACAGTTGTGGCATCCAATTGGTTCATGATATCTTTCTTGAAATGCTACCCTCTTATATTGTTTATGTTCCATGTGATTGTTACAACGACTCCTCCTTGAATTATCTTCAGCTATTAGCTTATTAGATAGATTTTCTATGGATAAATATCCTAAATTGATTGTGTCTAAATGAGATATATAGTTATTCCACGATGGGTCTAGTGAGTTAATGATAACACTCTTCATTGTTTGATCTGAAATTATTTCCCCCCTTAAATGCAGTTCTGCTCTAATTTTGTTTAAAGATATTAAGTGTTCACTTATGGTAACCCCTGGCTTTATCCTAGCTGAGAAGAAATCTTTAGACATTCTTGTTGTAGTGGCTACACTTTCACTGTGAAACAATTTAAACATGCATTGAATAATTTCTGAGACAGTCAGATTTTGCTTAATACTGTGGTACATGGCAGAAGATATACTGGAAATTAATAAGAAAAATGCTCTATGGTGTAGGCAGTCCAATTTTAGAGTCCAAGGTCTTTTTGGGGGGTTAGTAATAAAAAATAATAAGTTTTCTTTTAGAAAGACAACCTGGAGCTGCTGACACCATTCTTGTAAATTAATACCATCTATTCTCAGTTTTGGGAAGTCATTGGGCAAATTCCCAATATTGTTGGATCCATTACTTACAACTGGGGGTAGTCCGTGATCTTGTAAATGTTGAAAGTTGCAAAATGGCGTAGGTATGCTTGCAACGAGTCTGAATGGTTCTCTCTGTTCCTCATGTCCCCCGAAGCTGTCTGCGTAGTCTTGCACATGCGCGTTGTTCATTTCGCTCCTGAAGCCGTCATGAGAGGTTCTCGCTGCTGCAGCTCCCCCGCATTGCTCTTCCTCTGAGGAATCGGTCTCCGGCTTGATCTTGGGAGTCCTGGTGATAGCGGGCGCTCGCTTTCTTTCGTTGAGGACGCTGGTCCTTGGGATTGTCTGTGGTGTGGGGTGGTATCTGCAGGGCTCTCTGGGTTCAGGCGTCGGTGCTCTCGTCGTTCGGATAGAAGCGGGTAGATTCTGAGATGTTTGCTTGCTTTTCGTTGATTCTTTAGTGATTTTCAATTTTGGTCCAAAAGCTGCAAAGAGCGTTTTCATTGCTGACTTTACCCGCATATCTATTGAAGCTTCTTCGATTTCTGTGTCTGATTCTTCTGAGGTGTAAATTTTCTCCCTTTCATTTCTTGCATCGAGTAAGGCTTTTCGCGCCACATATTTTGAATCCTGCTTTCTGATTGGCTCTGCTTCGCTCATCTTAGGGGTCTGTTGAAACCAAGATGGTTGCCATTCGAAATTTTGCGCGGGACTGTTAGTTTTCTTTTTCGCTGTATTTTTATCTGCAGGCAGATCGCTCACCGTTTTTGAGTCTTTAGATTTATCCGTAACGATGTGCTTCTCTCTCGCTGCTCCGTTGTTTTTTAATATGTCTTGGAGGTTCGCGATGAGATTTTCATCGTTCTTTTGGCTTTTTAAGAGTTTTAGTATCTCTGACCTGAGTTCGTTGTTTTCTATTTCGTTTTCTTCTTGGTCATCAGTTTCATCCATTATTTCTTCGTTGTCAGTACTGCAGTCTTCAGATTCTCTCTCAGACATATTTAAAGTTTTATTGAGTCAATTCAACCATCCTCTGCTACCAGATGTTACGATATTTTCAGGATCAGACTCAATAAATGAATTAAGAATTAGATATTCAAATAAAGCACTGTTTATTTACAGAAGGCATTCTATATTCACTGAATAATCACAGATAGAAGCACAGAAAGAATGCATACAGCTCCTTATATATACATGGGGTGGAGCTGGATATGGGAGTGGTTAAATATGAATATATTAAGTAGTGAAGAATAAGTTAACCCCTGATATCCTGGTCATGTACTATTTACATAATAAAGAATAAGGCATTTACTTGTGACAGTGCACTGCCAAATGTGCCTGAGATGTGATTTTAATGAACACTAAGTTATCAATGCAATAGAAAGCACCATTTTTATTATCTTTAAAATAGCATACAAAGTAGCATGCATTTTATTCTCACAAGTTTAGATAATCCATGGTCATCTTTATTTACTGTACCTCAGATCCTCATTCAGCCATGAAACCTACAATCTAAATTTCTGTCCAATGCACTAAGACCAGGATGCAAAACATCTGTGCACATTTTACATACGGCTACCCAGCCAACTCTTTTTTTGTTTTGCAGACCACAGAGCCCATCCTGTGATTGTGCTGCCAAAGTGTGACATCAAATTGCTGAAATCCATATTTTTAAAAATTGAAAATAGTTGTGCTGAGCCTCAGGCTTAAGGAATCAAGGAGAGAGAGAGAGAGAGAAAGAGAGAGAGAGAGAGAGAGAGAGAGAGAGAGAGAGAGAGAGAGAGAGAGAGAGAGAGAGAGAAACTCACACAACATCTGACATAAAATTTTAAAATAAAATTTGTTATTGTTCACTCATCCTTTTGGATAATGTCAAGCCCCCAATGTGTCAGGAGAAAAAAAAAATGACCAAACAGAATTTTGAAATGATTTAATTTAATTTAATTAATTCAATTTATATGCCACCCCTCTCCGAAGACTCATGATTTGCTTTTGCATCTGGCAACTTTTCTAACTCAAATATAAACTCCATTTGAGATGCCTCCAGGCAGTTTTAATTATTTGTAGAGCCGTTCTCCTTCCTTCTTTCCTTCTTTGCTGTTCTTCCTGGCGGTAAGAGCAGAGCCGAAGCAAGCAAAGATGAAATTGATTAGACTAAAGTAGCAATAGACTAGCTGAAATTGTCTTTCCTTTCAGCAGGCTAGACAGGAAAAGCCCCTGTTCTTCCCCAGGGAACAAATCAGCTGGGTTACATGCTCTGTCCATTTTGGAGAGAATAACTGCCTTGCAGAGGATATTCCACACCAGTTGTGGTATTCAGCTGGTTTTATCCGGTTTGGGCAAACCAGTAGGGGCAACTGCAGGATTCTCTGCCCACCAGTGCGGACTTCATGATGTCCCATTTTTCCACGTTTTTCAGACTGCGCATGCACAGAAGGCATTGTGCATGTGCCTTGTGCATAAGGCCTTGCACATTGCGCATTATGCATGCGTCTTGTATGCGCACATTTGCGAACCAGTAGGGAAGGTAAGTGAATACCACCTCTGGTCCACATCTATGAAAACAATGGGGATACATCAAAAATTCCATTCAGTGGTAAACTCATAGTTGTCATTTGGTCATCTAGAGCTGGGTTTCTCAATCTCAGCAACTTTAAGAAGTATGGACTTTGGTTCCTAGATTCTCCTAGAATGATTGGCTGAGAAATAGTGGGAGTTGAAATCCATATCTCTTAAAGTTGCCAATACTCAGAAACATGACCTAGAGCAGGGGTGTCAAATTCGCGTCATCACAGTGGCGTCATGTGACATATCGTGACTTCCCCCCCTTCGCTAAACTGGGTGTGGGTGTGGCCAGTGTGTGACGCATCCAGCCCACAGGCTGCAATTTGACAGCCCTGATCTAGAAGTTCACCGCGCACCAAAAACAGGGCTACATCTTTGTCAAAAAGTTACAAAACTTTGTTTGTTTTTATTTGTTTTTATTGGATTTATATACCGCCCTACTCCCGAAGGACTCAGGGCGGTGAACAGCCACAGAATAAAACACATAAATACAAAAATTTAAAATAGAATAAAAACGAATTAAATAATTTGGCTAAGACAAATTTAAAATACCCAATAATTTAAAAACAAATTAAAATTTACATTTAAAAGGGGAAAAGATTAGGCCAGGCCAGCTCAATGAAATAAGAAAATCTTGAGCACGCAGCGGAAGGTGCGCAGATCCGGGATCCTCCGTATCTCCGGGGGGAGTTCATTCCAGATCATAGGTGCCCCCACAGAGAAGGCTCTCCTCCTAGGGGCCACCAGTCAACATTGTTTGGCCGACGGCACCCGGAGGAGCCCCTCTCTATGGGAGCATACTGGCCGGTGGGAGGCTATTGGTGGTAGCAGGCGGTCCCGGAGATAACCAGGTCCTAAGCCATGGAGAGCTCTAAAGGTGATAACCAAAACCTTGAAGCGCATCCAGAAGACCACCGGGAGCCAGTGCAGCTCGCGCAGGAGAGGTGTTATATGGGAACGCCACATCGCTCCCATAACCACCTGCGCGGCCGCACTCTGTGCCAGTTGGAGCCTCCGAGTGCTCCTCAAGGGGAGCCTCATGACTTTGGCATATGGCTGCAAAAAAACACACCTGCTACTGCTAAGACCACTAAGTATCACCAGCTCTTGAACTTAGAGATATGTCTTAATAGGCTTTTCTCTCTCAAAATATCTGAGACTTTCAGAAATGTGCCACATGTGGCTTGAGGTGACTCTTGATTCATTCCTTACCCTGATGAGAAGACTTGTTTGTTTTACAAGTGTCTCTCCTTTGTTTTGTCTCCTATAATGATAAGATATTAACATATGTAGGTTTTCATGTTATAAACTGGACTTAAGACAAAAATGCTGTGTTTGTACATTATATTGAACCCCAAATTGGCAAGGGGCATGTTTGACCCAGCAGGCTTTATGCCTAGCCTGTGCCTTGTGTCTGATGCCTTGCTCAAACCCAGAACATTGAATTAGTTCAATAAACCATGATTCACTTAACCTTGGGTAAATAAATATGGGATCAGATATATAGGCTGTATTCCCACACCACAAAGATCATCACATAGTCAGTTTGCATTTGGTACAACAATTTATTTATTGAAGAGTTGAATCGAACTTGTCTGGTTTTGACCCAATGTAATGTATAAACCCACTCCAAGAAGGAAGTTATGGTTGATTTTGAAAAAGAAACGTCAAGTATTGCTGTTTTATCAATTCTGACTTATTTTGACCACCACTCGCCATTATATCTGAATTTAGAATACTGGGTTTATTCCAGGTTTATTTGCTCTATTGATTTATTTTGGTTATAAGCAGAAGTAATGCCTGAAAAAGTTATGATTACTTTGACTTTTCTTCAAAACTTATTGTGCTTTGTCCCTTGTTTGTTCAGCAAAGCACAATTCAAAGCAGTATAATAAGGTGCAAATATATCTTAAAACTATATGAAATGACTCTCACTCTGCCAAGGACCTTGGAGTACTCATTTCTAAAGATCTAAAGATCTAAAGATCTGAGTGCCTGAGCCCACTGTAACAACATTGCCAAAAAGGCATTAAGAGCTGTTAACCTAATCTTACATAGCTTCTTCTCTGGTAATGTTGTACTACTAACTAGAGTGTACAAAACATTTGCTAGACCAATTCTTGAATACAGCTCATCTGTCTGGAACCCGCACTGCATATCGGACATAAATACAATTGAGAGAGTCCAGAGATATTTTACAAGAAGAGTCCTCTAACCGCAATAAAATACCTTATGCCACCAGACTCCAAATTTTGGGCTTAGACAATTTAGAACTATGCCGACTTCAGTCTGACCTAAGCATAGTACATAAAATTATCTTCCACAATGTCCTTCCTGTCAATGACTACTTCAGCTTCAACCACAACAATACACGAGCAAATAATAGATACAAACTCAAGGTAAACCATTCCAAACTCGATTGCAGAAAATATGACTTCAGTAACAGAGTGGTCAATGCCTGGAATGTACTACCTGACTCTGTAGTTTCTTCCCCAAACCTCCAAAGCGTTAACCTTAAACTGTCCACTGTTGACCTCACCCCATTCCTAAGAGGTCTGTAAGAGGCGTGCATAAGTGCACCAGCGTACCTACCGTCCCTGTCCTAATATTCCTTTTTACTTACTCTTTTCATGTATTCAAATTATTTTATATTTATATTTATATATATAAAATATATATTTATATTATATTCAAATTCAAATTAAAAGTATACTTTTACCTGTTATCTTATATATGCTTGACAAATAAACTTATGATTATGATTAAGAAATGGAGCATAGTAATGGATGACATGGTTTCCAGCTCACGAAAGTATCTGCCACAATAAACTTGCTGGTTTTCAAAGTGTTGCTTATCACAGTGTACACTTGGATATAAACTGACTAGAACAGTGGAAGACCTTGACCAACGGATCTCTTCCATTGCCAATTTGGGTTCTCCTCTTTAGTGATGCCTTAAAAGGCTGGAACTTGTAATGATGTTGAGGGTTCTTATCTCCTTGGATGGCTCTTTCTTTAGAGTTACTGTATTTATAGCTCATATGGCAAATGAACCCTTGACAGTCAGATGGTTAAATGCATAGTTTGGGTAATCCAATAACACGGTTACTCTGTATGTCTTTGTCTTCTTCATTCTCCAAGTGAACTTACAGATGTCTGAAGGTAAGAGCTAAAAGTGTTGTGTGTTTTTTCCACTCAGCTGCAGGCAACCAAATTTTCCCTCACTCCCCCCCACTCCCACCCCACAGTCTGGAAGAAACATGAAAATGCACAATATATGGGATCTTTACATTTTTGAATAGGTAACCATTGTACTGCATAAATTGTATCTCAATATAGCTGTATTTTTACCCTAGTTATGGAGTAATGAAAGGCTAACTTTGCATGTGGATTCGGATCATGAATTCCCAGGTAGTAAGATTGCAGGCTTATAATCCAATCCAATATTCATCTACTCAGAAGCAAAACCTTTTCGGTTAAATGGCACTTAAGTATGCATAGTTTTTACTCCTAATAGGGACTTTCAATTATCATAAACATAAACAGAAGCGCCCTTCTAATAAGGCTGCTTGAAAAAACTGCAGTCCTTGAAATGCAAGGAAAAATGTTTCATCTGTTTCTAGTTATTGTGTTTATCTAACTCAGCTTTGAAAAATATTTTTCCTTCAAAGTGGCTGGTTATTCTCTACTCCAAATCCAAATTCTCCTGTATTATGTGGTGTTTGTTTTTGCACAATAAAGGAAAAATCTGAACATTTCTTTCTCAGATTTCTACACTGCCCATCTCACCGAAAGGGAGGGCACGTTTAATGAGAGACAGTGTTATGGAGCATTAAATGTGCTGTACTGGGAGCAAAGACACCATGAGTTCTGGTCCTCTCATAGGCACAGAAGCCAAGGGGATGATTTTGAGCTAGTCACACTGTCAGATCTAGCTTGGGATTCTGAAAAATATCTCAGAAAAAGGCACTGAAAATCACTTCTGAAAATGTCTATGGAGATTCTCAATCATCCAGGTCATGGTTGTCCCAAAAGTGTTTTTTTCAAGAGGCAACTGGACTTTCTTGTTTTTCTTTGAAGATGTCTCCCTTCTCATTCAAGTAGTTTCTTCAGCTCTTCTTCTTCAGAGCTGAAGAAGCTTCTTGGATGAGAAGTGAAACATCTTCAAAGAAAAACAAGAAAGTCCAGTCGCCTCTTGAAAAAAGCACCTTTGGGACACTTCTGAAAATGTTGCCAAGCAAACTGTGTATACTTGTCTGTATGGTTACCCGGACTCAACATTGACTTGTAGAACTACAATAACATGTAATGAATTGTATCTTCTTCTACCTGCAGTTTAAGTGCAGTGGTTAAGGGCATAAGGCTAGGAAATGGAAGTTTGTGAGTTTTAGCCCTACCCAGAAATATCAGCTGGGTGACTTTGGAGTAATCACTCTCAGCTCTCTGAAGGAAGCAAAGGGAAACTATTTCTGAAAAATGTTACCTAGAAAAATTCATGGACTTGCCAGATCATTGCCCAGGATCAAGAACAACCTAAAGCAGGGTTGTCCAACTTGGAAACTTTTAAGACTTGTGAACTTTAACTCCAAGAATTCTTGAAATCCACAAGTCTTAAAGTTTCCAAAGTTGGATAACCCTGACCTAAAGTATAAAAACGTTCCTCTAGGGTATTAGATGTCTTACCTTGATAGTTCCTACTGTACCTCTACAAATGGTTGTTTTGGGGGGGGGGAAATCCATTCCTTTGGAAACTTATCAAATTTCTTCATATTAAGTAAAATATAGAAAAGAAAAAAATGATTTTTTTTGATTGTACAAAATGGAACAATATTCTTGGAGGAGGGGAACTTTGAATTTTCCCTTTGCAACTATTCGTCAAACTGGAAAGCTTTGTCAATATTTCTCAAATTATGATATAAAAAGGTAACACATCTATTTTTGGCACTTTGATATACGTTCCCTGATGGTGTTTCCCAATATCCTGCAAAGGTGATTGGCAATCCAACATTCTTGTGCTGGAAAGAAGACGTGCTGCCAAGAAAGGCTTCCACCACTGATTTCTGTGAGATTTTTTTAATAGAAGAGACTTCGTGCTATCTTTGTGCAAAAACAGCACCCAGAGCTGCCAAACATCCATGATGAAATGCTTTGCATACTTAGTACATTGCCTTTTAAAGTGATCTCACGAGACTACTATGTTTAGTTTGTCAAACGTGTTTATACTGTATGGGAATTTAGCATGGTTATTTATGAGTATTTTCTGACACTGTAAATGAACATAGCAATTATTTTTCTGTACATTATATATAGCACTCCTATAGCTAAAAATACAGAAAAAGACAAGATCTGACATTTTACAGATTTAACTCCATTATAATAAATGAAAATAGAAACAAACCGATTACTGGGTAAAGTTTTCACCAGAATGGTTGATGCTTTAAAATAAGACCCTTTTCCGTAAGTCTCACAAACTAATTCTATTGCACAGTGTTATTTATGCATATGATCTCTACAGCAAATGTCCTTGTATGATATTATGTCTAGAACATTAAATCTAATTTCAAATCTGTGAGAGTTTGAGTTTTCTATATACCAGAATTTATGGGGAAGAGAGAAGTATTATTTTTTAGAGTTTGCCTTCACATTAACTTAACTGCAGCGCAAACATTCTCTATTAAGATCTTGGCTTCATCTCATCCCAGGCCCACAGCTGAGACAGACAGTGTAAAGTAAGTATTCAGTAGTCCCAGCTTTGAGTAATATTAGCTCTCTTCTCTGGACCCAGTTTAGACTCTTCATCAGTGATGTGGTTGAAATCTCAGTCAGGAGTTGAAATCTGCCTGGCATAAGCTGTTGTGGGCATCCCCTCTTCTAGAGAAGGAAGCTCCTATTTTATTATTTAGATTCTATTTATTGTACTTGGAACTGCCCAGAGTCATTCTGGAGTTGTGCACCACCCAATAAAATAAAATAAATAAATACAGTCACAGTCTGCTGCTTTCTATAGCTGTTTAGATATGAGACTCTTTACTTTGGCACAGCCATTTGCTTGGGCAATGCCTGACTGACACATTTTTATCAGGTCTAACATATTCATAGATTTAGGACTTTTTTTTTTTTTGAAAGAGCACTAGACCTATAATTAAAACACAAGACCAGCCTTCCCCACCTCTCCTTGAGAGACTGGTTGATTTAATGATTGGTTGATTTAAATGAGGAAAAGAGAATGAGGTTCTGCTAGCTATTATCAAGACATTACAGATTTTTTTTTTTTTTTGCTGCTTTTGCTAACAAGTGGTTTCACTTTTTCCTATTTTTACTACTTAGGGGAAGGCGGCGCCATTTTGACTATTTCATGAGCAATGTCAAGATGCTCCTAGCCACAGCATCCTGGCCAATGATGGATTTTGCTCTTTATCAATGCTTGCTTCACTATGTAACTTTCTTCTATGTGCAACCTCTTGACCAAGCTATTTTTGGACAAGGGTTTAGGATTGTTTTGTGTTCAGGAGTATTCTGACTGACAGTAAAAGGTATAGAGCACCTCTATACCTACACCCTGTTAAATCTTGGTTAAATATCCCTGCTGAAAACCCTTGGCAATCACATGACTAGGAGAGTGATGGCTCTGACAAGCAGGTGACACTTACCGCAAGATACAAGTTTAGAGATCCATTAATCTCTTTACTTAGCTTGTCCTGCATTAAATCTATAAAGAGAAATTAATTATAAGCACCACCACAATCAGTTAATTATAAGCACCACCACAATCGGTCCAGCAGACAGTGTGACATATTGTGGAACAGTGCCCTCTGAGCATATAATATCTATCAGGGAAACCTCAGAGGTTTTCTGCGTGCCACTCATCATGTATTGACTATATAAATAGTCTACCTTTGAATTTGTATATAGTTTCATATTTGCTTATTGAAAATATAATTGTAACATACTTTTTAACATTTTTTCCATATGCTTAATATATAAAGAACTATAAGGAGAAGTTAACTCATTGGCTTAACTATGAATAGAACATAAATTGACATGAATGCAGTATAATTTTTAATGGCACAGAGAAAGTCACTTTGATGCAGCTTTCTGAATGTACCATAAAAATTGTATTTGTTTGCTTTTAGGTGAAACAAATTATTTCTAGATTTAGGTACCTAGACTTGCTCTAGATCAAGTTGTAAATTGACCTATAAATCAATTGCGGTTTCTGTTCAGATAGAAAGTTAGAGTTCTATTTGCTAACACATCTTCTATGATCCACATTTTTCCACTAAAATCTTATTTATTTTCTTTCTTCCAAATAAATAACTATATCTATTGTTACAGAGGAAAATATATATCTATAATGTGCTCTTAAAATATATTTTATTAGGCCAATCAAGAAGATAACTTAATCCTTTTGTTCACTGGTAGTTATCTTCTGTAGAAAACAGAAGAGATTGTAAATTGTACTGAAATATTGAACAGTTTTGAATTGTTTTACCTTGAAAATTATATATGGAATAAACATATATTTTAAAAAACCTTATGATGATATATTTGTCATTTTAATGAAATGTAGTTTTCTAACCATATTTTGCAGACATTCCATGAAAGTGTTTCTAAGGCTTAAATTTAAAACCTTAGAATGGGACTACATCATGTTTCAGTTTCAGTATTGATTTTGATTCTGTATTTGAGTTATTATGAGGGATGCTGTAGTATTTCTTTTATGTTGTATTCGGAGAAAAGTAGATTGCATGGATTTCAAATGCTGTTACTGGTACTTTACTCAGTGTGTGGTAAAACATTTTTTATGTCAAGACTAGAAGATATATGCAGAAATGATAATATATTTGAAATGTTCCACATTAGGTATGAATCAACAAATACAGAAGGCAGATCTCAACATTTCCTATTGCAGATAGCCGCCTTGAGTCACCATGGGCAAATAGATGGCAATATAAATTTAATAATAATAATAATAATAATAATAATAATAATAATAATAATAATAATAATAATAATTATTATTATTATTATTATTATTATTATTATTATTATTATTATTATTATTATTATTATTATTATTATTATTAAAATGTTGATGGTTCTCTACAGGCTGAATGAGATTCATCAAAGTCAAAGGGCGTTCCTTATGCAAGACAGCAGAGCCTTCTATTTACATGAATGGGGTACAAGAGATACAGGTTTTACAGACATTTTCCTGGCCTGCCAGAGTTGTTCTTCCACTAAGGTGAAAAACTAAGCAGCATTTTCTGCTGTTCTTTTGTCATTTTCTATCCTGTATAAGCCTGATTTCTATAGACCAGAATTTCTATAGACTGCCTGTCTTGTATATTGAATTCCTCAGTTTGCAAGGCATGTATTAGACCTCAAAATCACAGATTTAGTGTCACAGTACAACCACTATTCCTTTTGTACATTTATGAAACTTCTATGAGTGATTATATTTCTTATTAAGGCTTTATACTTTCTTCATTACATTGTGTTAGGTGTAATTTAGTGGATTATATTTCAGAGTAGCATGATAATTGCACCCAGTTGCTGTGATCAGTGAAAAAACATTATGGCTTGAAATTATGAGTGAATCATGAGATTATGGCTTGTTCAACAAATCATGCTTAAAACCATCCATGAGCTTGCATGTTATGTGAATCCAGTACTGGTCTGAAATGGTATGTGGAGTATGAAGTATGCAAGCATTTAAATTAGGCTCTGAATGAAGATTTCTGAAGATTTCAAGACTCCTTGAAATGAAGAAGCAAACAGTAATGGCTCCCTTAGTTTAAAATATGTAATTTTCAGCTGCATCCTTGGCTAAAATTCCTAGTAAATAAAAACAAATAGAAATAAACTGGACATTTTTCATAGTCAGAAAGTTTAACATAGATTTTTAATAATATATTTGATTTTTAAAATAGAAACAAATAGTTTTTCCTTTCTTCTAATCTAGAGGAATACAACTTCAAAGATTAAATTTCCAGCTATTCTTTTTCAGATTAGAGAAAAAAAAGCATTTAAAGAGTTGCAAGACTCCCTAGAGAACCCCTGTGCCTTTCTGAGTGGAAGAGAAGGCTCTCTACGAAAAAATAAATAAATCCTATTTCATCCTCTTTAATTTCCATCAAATACATTTCCAGCTTTAAAACTTGCAGTTATCAGCAAGCTATGTTACCCTATTATGGATGTTGGTTTTAACAATCCAGTGGAAAGACTTCAAGAAGATATTATATGGACTATAAATTTAAAGTTATTGTCTTTTCTTTTTTTATTTAGATATAATGGAATATATATATATATATATATTTTTAAGTAGTGTGGGCAGTGAATTAAAGATATCAAGAATTGTTGTGTATGGTAAATTTGTAAGACAGTGGGTGAATAAGCTAGCTACAGACTGATTAGTTTAAGAAAAGGGATTTTTAAGTGATACATTTAGGGGAGTGGAGGAAATGGATAGAGTGGAATAAATGTTAAATTAGATTTTATGGGGAGCCCGCTTTGAAATGTTATTAAAGTAGGACTTATCGTATAGTTTTAAAGTGGAAGGTGGTTTTGAATTGTTGCAATAATGTATAGATATAAAACACTATTATGCTAAATTAGAAGTTATTTTATAATAGTTATAGTATAATGTGTTTGTTTTTTTTTGTTTTTTTTCTCTTCTTCTTTTCTGAAATGTATGGATAAAGGGGGATTTATAATACTTTTAGTAAGTAAAGGTCAGTATTTTGAGGAGGGAGTAAGTAATCTGTTATGAATTAGGGTTTTTTTTTGTTACGAAGAAGTCACAGGGGGGGAAGGGTGGGGAGGGGGGGTTAGGGAGGGGGGGAGGGGGGGGAAAAAGGGGGAAAAATTTGTATTTGAAAACCTTTTCAATAAAAAAAAAAAAAAAACTTGCAGTTATGCTTCTTTTAGGCCTTCGGCAAGTAGGTTTGTGGAAAACTATGGGTACACGCTGACATATGATCCATCATACTTGTTATTCCAAGATTTGTAGGAAACTCACTGCAGCCATTGTTTTAAAACAAACATAGACATGTTACAGTCCTAGTGCTACCAACTAGCGCTTGCTCAGGAACTTTTAGGTTTATTATATTTGTCCTGGAAAGTTTTCAGCAAGATCAACACATTTGTCAAGGATCTCACTTCATAACTGATTCTTTTCAAACTTGAGCTACATCCAGTAATAATCACTTACTGAATGAACTTTGATCTGTCTCCTGACATACTAGAAGCCCTGAGCCCCCACCCAACCCAGTTGCTACATGGTGGAATGTATTTCTGTTGGAGGCTACAGAATCACTTTGGCTGATTCTTAACTAAATTGATCATGGATCCAATACTTTAAACACGTATGTATTGTTATTAAGAATCTGGTTACTGTGAGAATGGTAGGATGCATGCAACCATTTGAGAAGATAGGCATTTTTCTGCTGACACTTAAAAAAAAAAATTACATATAAGAGCCTGAAAATTTAAGCAAAAGAGTGAGGGGCTCTCAGCAGTTTCATTCCTTGAATGGAAGTTAATAAGGGGACTGGAATCTTTTCCTTGAGAGAAAGAAAAATGACATTTGTGACAGTATGGAAAGTTGAACAGAAAAGTAGGAAGAAACTTTTCATCATCTATTTTATTTTTTATTTATTTTATTTGTTTGTCAAACATGTACGAGATAACAGGTATAAGTATAAACATGGACATGAGCACATGAAATGAGTACAAATAAATGGGGACCATAGGACAGGGACGGTAGGCTGCTCCTTCCCAACTGGATCTCCTATTGTTGTTTTTGTTTTTAAAATTGGGGGGAGGAGGAGAATAAGCCCTGTATATAATAATAACAGTGTCAGAATCCAGTGTTGGAATCATGCAAAGGAAGCACAAGATTTCTTCTTCAAGTTGTAACATATTTGGTAAGAAGAGTCATACAAGCTGCAGTTCTGATTGCTTTCTCTCTGCGTGTTGCCTAGCAACTGGAAGAAAGCAGGGGCATCTACAGAGACCCCCAGAAAAGGCAGGATAGTAGCTGCAACCATGTGATGGAAGCCCAGCCCATTTTTAAGTACATAAATATATATACATGGTTTTAAATACATAAATATATATACATGGTTATATATTCAGTTCTTAAATCTGTTTGATCTACTACCATACTGGGAAAAGATGGTGTTTAAAATTGGTTGCTGCTGCTTTACATTTGTTCATAATCGTTGCTTTGTACCAAGCTGTCAAGGTCACAATTCTAATTACCTTGTTCAGATCTTCTGCCAACAGACGTTGCTCCACTCCCCTCTCCCCCTTCCTTCCCAAAATGCAGTGCTCCTACCAGTGTACAAAGTCCATTGCATTCCATTTTAGTCTGCATTATAAAGCAATGGTTGAGTGCAGGAAATGCCTGGAGATGTTACTACCATACCAGAATGCTATATGTTCATTCACTTTACCTGTTGTCCTGGTCAGACCAATATTGTCCAGAACACAAGCCAATGCTGTATTTGTCTCTCATCCCTGTCTTTCCATGCCTTGGTGCAAAGTCTAAACTTGTTGCCTAGATCTGGAGTGGTTTCTACATGGCTGTTGGCCATTAGTTAAAATGTGGATACCAAGGAAACACCTGTCCCATTATGAATCTGTCAAGCTGTTAAGATTGGTAAGCAAAGACCTTGTATCAATCCCCAGCTACAGAAGTCCTATTTTTTGGAGGGTATAGGTAGTCCTTGAGTTATGACCACAGACCACATTCAGCCCAAAATTTATGTTGCTAAGTGAAACATGTGTTCAGTGAGTTTACAGCTTTTCTTGTCACAATTAAGCTAAAATCTTTGCATTTGTTAAATTAGTAACATGGTTGTTAAATGAATCTGGTTTTCCCAGTGACTTTGCTTGTCAAAAGTTCGCAAAAACTGATCACATGACTCTAGGACACTGCAACCGTCATACGAACCAGTTGCCAAACATCTGAATTTTGAACATGTGACTATGGCAGTGGTGGGTTTCAAAAAAATTTTAACTACCGGAGTAGTGTGGCAAGAACAGGGAAGAGCTGATTTTTCTTATCAGGCAATGTATTGAGTAGCCTTCCACGGGCAACTTGAAGTTGAATAGGGTTGTTCTCACATTAACTTGGAGGAACGTCAGATCCTGGGCCATGTTTGGGGAAAGACATAGAAGAGAAAGAAAAGGGATGAAAAATGGGAACAACAAATTTCATGTTGACCTGTCTGCCAGCTCAGTGTTGAATGGAAAGCAATCTAACTCTGTAATGGGAAAAAAAAACCCTTATTACAGGTAGTTCTCGACTTACAACCGCAATTGAGCCCAACATTTCTGTTGCTAAGTGAGACATTTGTTAAGTGAGTTTTGCCCCATTTTACGACCTTTCTTACCACAGTTGTTAAGTGAATCACTGCAGTTGTTAAGCTGTTAAATTGTTAACAGGGCTGTTAAGTGAATCTGGCTTCCCCATTGGCTTTGCTTGTCAGAAGGCCACAAAAGGGGATCACATGACTCCAGGACATTGCAACCATCATAAATATGAACCGGTTCAGAAGGGTCTGAATTTTGATCACGTGACATTGAGGATGTTGCAATGGTTGTGTGAAAAATGGATGCAAGTTACTTTTTTCAGTGCTGCTGTAACTTCGAACAGTTACTAAATGAACTGTTGTAAGTCAAAGACTATCTGTATTTCCCAGACTTTTTAACCATACTTTGATCATTTCATATTTTAATTCATAATGTTTTAAATTTTAACTATAGATATTCCCAGTGGTGAAATCCAAATTTTTTTACTATAGGTTCTGTGGGCGTGGCTTGGTGGGCGTGGTGTGGCTTGGTGGGCGTGGCTTGGTGGGCGTGGCAGGGGAAGGATACTGCAAAATCTCCATCCCCACCCCACTCCTGGGGGAAGGATATTGCAAAATCTCCATTCCCACCAGAATGGAGCCAGCCAGAGGTGGTATTTGCCGGTTCTCTGAACTACTCAAAATTTCCGCTGCCAGTTCTCTGAATTGCTCAAAATTTCCACTACCAGTTTTCCAGAACCTGTCAGAAACTGCTGGATTTCACCCCTGTATATTCCTCCTGGATATTTGTCCTACAACAGTCTATTTAGTGACATTTTGAAGTTATAACGGACCTGAAAAAAGTGATTTATGACTGTTTTTTAACACTTACGATAGTTGCAACTTCTCCATGGTCACGTGATAAAAATTGAGATGTTTGGCAACCGTTTCATGACAGTTGCCGTGTCCTGAGGTCATGTGACCCCCTTTCATGATCCTCTGATAGGCAAAGTCAATGGAGAAGCCAGATTCACTTAACAACCCTGTTACTTTACAAGAAAGCTTGTAAAATGAGGCAAAACTCACTTACCAAATATGTCACTTAGCAGCATAAATTTTGGGCTCAATTGTAGTCGAGAATTACCACTTTGCAGCTGCCTACTTTTATGGTGTCTTATTTATTTTCCTTTTTGGTGTGTTTATTGTAAACCACCCAGATAGCTTCAGCTATTAAAAGGTTTAAAAAATTTTAGAAAAGAAAGGGAAGGGGAGGGGAGGGAAGATTTAATTCATTGAATTCTGGGACATGTGGCCTTTGCCCACCCTTGTTGCCTACCACTTTTCACCAACATCCGGATGAAGGAAGGCTGCTCTAGATATTAGATTACTTCTCAATGGGCAGTAAAGAACGAGCCATCCAATCTCATCCTCCTCTTGTTTATGACCTTAACTAGGTGAAGAGGTGTAAGATTAATAAAGACGAGGGTGTGGACACGTAAGTAAATATTGAAAAACTTCATTTGTGAACTTCTTGCTCTCTTTCTGATGCAAGCCGCAGGTATTGCTTAGAAAGAAAGATTTCAAATGTTTAGGCACATCTGTCACAAGGAAATAAATACAGGAGTGGGGAGCCCGGCGATGACGATGGCGATGATGATTGAAAGCCCTGTGGAGTGGAACTGATCAAAGGCAGGGTGATGACTTGGGAGAGAGAGGTAGGTGTGGAGAGGAACGACTTCTTCAGAGAATGCCAGCTGCTTTGAGCGCAGAGAGTGAGTGTCTCGGTTCTTTTCTCTCCATATATGGTAAAATGATACACAGGGGTTTTTCACTAGGCTGTGAAGGCAGACGCCTGCTTCCACACCACACAGACAGTGGAAAAGGACTCCAGAGTGCACAGACGTAAGGATTCCTTCGCTAACCGCACACCCCTTCTCTTCTAGCTGAGCACCCGGTTACCCATTCATAAATGGATGTGATTCTCCATCCCAGCTCCAGAGGCTGCTACTAATTATCTGCCTGTAAGTACACCTCCCTTTTTTTTTTTTTGTCCCAAAGAATCTTTGAACCAATCAATGAACCCTGAGAGGTTTTTCAGTAATTAACAAAGGCTGTGTGCTGTGAGGTTGGATGGGACAGAAAAACCCTAAGCATAAGATATATAGATATCCAAATAGGGAATGATTGCCCTTTTTAAAAAAACTCCAGACAGGGGCTGGTGATAGGGCAGGAGTTATGTGTTTCTTCTTTATCTTCAGAGAAATTGCTCTTTTCTGCTTGTGACAAGTTAGCCAAGGGATATCCCCAGCATGTCATTGTGTATTAGGACATTTTTTTTCCCCCGGCAGATGCTATGTTGAATAAGCCCCAGAGACGATCAGAAACGGGTGACATCTTGATTTATTTGTCTTCCTGGAAATATATCCTGATCCGTACAGGAACAAAGAACCCTATTAGATTTTCCAGTTCTGCAGAAGCACAGAAAACAAAGGGTGCCTTGCCCGTTTGCATTCTTGTGATCTCTGTATTACACATCAGAAAAATTATAGCATTCACAATTTATCATATTAGCATGGAGCAAAGTTTTTTTTCCCATTGACCCTTTGACAGCTATACTATTTTCTCTGTGGTACATGCCGGTACATGATATATGTTACAGTCAGCACCTATTTTCATGTTTTGTGAGTTATTTACATATTTACTTCATTGTTAATCCAGAATGCTTTATGTCTCTTTCCACCATAGTAGATTATTACCACTGCATTTTCCTTTTTATTCAGAATATCTTTGGATTACTGCCCATGATATTCAAAATCATCTCTGAACGCTGTTAAAAGAAATTATTATTTGGTTTATCATTCATTATATTACTTTATTATCCTTCTTCCCCTGAAGCAAGATAAATTTTGTGCAGAGCTTGAAGGTTTGAAATTCAGTCTATCAAAAGGACTTCATGCCCCATTTAAATCTGGTTAAAAGTTTAATCAGTGCATTTACTCCCATTGATATCAACTATACATTGTCACAATTTACTTCTGCTAGATTATATTATGGGAATAGAAAAAACTTGCTATAGTACTTTCCTCATTTGTCTAGCACATGGGTTTCAAACTCGATTGCGTCATGTGACGTAGCGTGATGTTTTTTGCCTTTGCGGAGCTGGGGTAGGCGTGGCCTGTGTGTGTGTCACATCCGGCCCAAGGGCCACCAGTTTGACAGGCCTGGACTCTAGCATTTACAAGGAGATTTATTTGAATACAAAATTATTATAATATCAATAAATATTGTATAAAGAGATACACTTTCAAAAATGGCCTTAATATATGTCTTCTGAACTAAACTAATGTGCAGACACTACTTAGGGATACTTTCAGATAGAAAGACTGGATTCTATCCTACAGTTTGAAACTCAACACTGAACATAGAAAAGAAAAATTATAGCAGCCTGTCCCCCGCAGCCTTAGAAAAATCTGCACCCCACGCCAAGCTCCTGTTGCTGATCGAAACTCGGACTTTCAATTTATTGCATGAGAAGGAAAAGTGCACATTCTAAACATTCCCCAGGTTAAATAGCCCAGTATGAGCTGGCCTGCATTCTACAGATTGAATAAATCACCACAGATTTATAAAACAACCCACATGCTCCAAAGAAAGTAGGGTGAGGAGTTCTTAAAAGGAGGTCTCTTTCTTCCTGTTGTGTAGAGCTGACAAATCCTTAATATGTTTAGTCATTTTTTTTCCTTTATGTGGGAAGGAAACTAATTGTGTAAAGAGGAAGGAAGAAGAACGAATGTGCCTGAGATCTTTCTAGAAGTCTCTGGCCAATTTGGTGACTGCCAAAACAATAATTCTTTGATATCTTTTGGTGTTTTTTTTTAAAAAAGTTTTTATTTCTTTTCCAAAAGCTGATAGAGGGATGAGAGAGATGCCAAACCTCAGACATTAATAGAGTTTTACTTTAACCTGGCTTACTGTATGTCATAATGCTGTATTGCTTAAATTGAGATCATTATTTGACAGAGTTCATAGTTCACATTCTCAGCTAAATCTAAGCAAAATGCATTATGGTTTAGCTGCATAATGCATGAGTCAAACGTCTGTAGGCATATGATTAAGAGATGGAGAGAAATAGAAATCTTGTACTGTAAATGACTGAATGAAATCCTAAAGTATCTAAAAGAATGATCACATGTTGACATCAGTCTATTGCCAACTATAAACATTTATACTTTCCAAGTTAGTCATACCCTTTTAGTACAATATATTTTTCCAATGGATAATTGTAAAATTTTATACCACTATAAGAGTTGGTTGGTGGCCAAATGCAGGATCAACAATAATTGAAGCAATTGGTGGCTCTTTTTCTCTGAGCCAGGCACAAAAGGAACTTTTTTCGAAGCCAACTTGATATTTCCTAGCAATAGTATTCTTTAACTGAATCTCACTTATCTATTTAGATTGCAAAATCCTAGATAATGTCTTGGTAATTCTTTGCTGTTGCCCAATTGCCTTCTTTCGCTTCTTGTTTTGAAAATTTGGAGACAGGGGATGGGGGTCAGTATGATGAAAGTGAAATGTGTGTGGAATTCAATGACACTGGTTGATTGCTGACATAATTTACACCCTCAGGAGAGTCAAAGTTCTCATTTGATACACTTTAAACTATGAATGTAGCATAATTCAGTTGTCTTCTAATAAAACTGATTTCCGTGTAAAAAAAAGTTGGTTAATATATAGACAGACATGGAAACCACTTTTTTCTTCTGGTGCAGGTTCAGGGAAAGTGAGATGATTATTCCAACTGATGGATATTAAAACTTGTGGATTAAAGGTATGTTTTCCGCACTCTTGCCCTTAGTATCTTTGTTGAAAGACAAAAATTTATCTGCTGCTGGGAACTTTATAGATATCACTGTGAAGACAATAATATTTTTATATCCTTTGAGCTCTTTAAAATTTTTATCTTTTTACCCAAAATGGGAAAGAAGGACATCAGGTGCCAGTCTAGTCTTATTTATATACTTTGTACATACATACATACATACATACATACACACACACATACATACATCAGTGGTGGGTTGCCCCTGGTTCGCACCGGTTCTATAGAACCAGTGGTAAAACCGATGGAAGGCTCTGCCCACCGACCCCGCCGTCATCAGAATGCTTCTGCGCATGTGCAGAAGAGTGCGTGGGCGCATGAGCATGAGCACGCGGCCCCATTGCGAACCGGTAGTAAAAGTAAGTAGAACCCACCCCTGACATACATACATACATACATACATACATACATACATACACCTTATATAGCATCCCATCTTGTAAAACATAACTGTGGGTAGCTCATAACAATAATAGAACCAAATGCTAGAAAACCCGCAATTTCCAATCTATGAAACCATAGAATTCATAGAATTCAACCTCACTTTATCTCAGTGCTAGAGAAAAAAGCCAAACCTTCATGGTTTTTCAGAAGTCTAAAAGGGTTGGATATTTCACAATGCAGAGGCTGCTACAGAGAATGCACACTTCTTACACCCCACTAGACAGCAGCCTTTAAGGAAAGGGATCTGGAGTTGCCCAGCCTGACAGAACAGGCAGAGGAGCTGTTGTGGTGCAGTAGTTAGAATTTAGTATTGCAGGCTAATTCAGCTCACTGCCAGAAGTTTCAACATCTTGAATTACATCCCAAAAGAAACTGGGAGCCACTCCTGTTCACACAGAGAAAATGCAACATAGGCAAACTGAAGGATGCTTAGCACTGTGCAAGTGACTGCATTCTGGACCAATGGTAATTTCTGGGTGATCTTCAAGAAAAAAATTGTAGAACTCTTTAAGTTGTAGGCTGATTCTCTCTTAGTTTAGTTTCTCTCTATTGCTTCTTGTCCTGTCTTCAAAGCACAGTCCATTAGATGCATTATTTCTTTTTCATGACCAGACATTATTTTGTTCAGACTATGTGAGGCAACTTAAAATTATCCATGACAACATTTGCTCTTTTCCCACAATTTCCCTAGTTTCATTCTTCATTTTAAAACCATCCTAAGAATTTGAGTTAACAGGACAATGTTACTAAATATTTCCATTGCAGAATTATTTTGATAACTGCTACTGTCTCTTGTATCAGTTCTGCAAAGGAATGACATTTGGGGCTTTTCTAGTCTAGAAAGGGGACATATAAGAGAGAACATGATTGAAATGTACAATGGTATGCAAAATATGGATAAAGTGGACAAGGTGAAGCTATTTTCCTCTTTCCAAAATTCTAGGACCAAAGGTCACCTAATGAAATTGAGTACTGCAAGAATCAGGACAGACAAATAGACATATTTTTTGCACAAAACAATTGAGCGCTGGAATTTTCTGCCATGGTATATAGTGTTGGCTTCAAAAATTAGTATACCATTCATGGAAATCCTGTAAATTAATGGCTGTAAATTAGTTTTGATGGTAGTCTGACTGTCCCAAAGGTCATTGAGGAGAAGAACCATGTTTAATCAAGGATCATTGAGGGGCTGCTTTACAAAAAGAGGGACCCTGAACAAAGGAAAAACAAAGATTTTGATACAAGGTAGGAAATCCTAGGGATCTGATTTGCTGGCTGCCTGTCAGGTTCAGTGTACCTGTGGTTAGTTCTATTATTAGGTAAATAGACCTTTCAGGAGGGCAGCAGAGCTGGAAAGTCCATTGCAGTGGAGATGGAATGTTGAGGTCATCAATTGATATAGGATGGAATATTGGAGTTTCTTTATGTTGTAATTCACTGGTCTTGGACTAGACTGAGGGCAGGTGAGATGAGGCCAACTATTTTTTGGTGTAGATGAGCTTGCATTGGGCTTTGTCTGGGGATAAGGAAGGTCCATTTCAGTCTGATGGGGATTAGGCCAAGAGATGAACTAAATTTGACTTTGGTCATATCCAAAAGACAAAGGGGAAAATTGGTGCAGTCCCCATTTTGTTTCTTATGGTTTTTTTGGTCTCCTACAGGCACTGCCGATGTTCTTATGTTCATAAAGCTGAATGCTTGTGTTGGAAGAAAGCTAACTTCTTACACTTGATTTAAAGAAGGACATAGATGTGGCAGGCTTTGGGGAAAAAATCCCTCCCTCCCTCCCTCCTTCCCTCTCTCTCAACCCTGATGTATTCTCATGATTACTTTATGCATGTGAACAAACTTCCTGGGTATCTTACAAATATTAACGATGATAGAAGAAGATTTTCAACAATGATTAGGAAAGTTGCTCCATTGAAGCAACTTGCTTTGAAGATCAGTCTGTATGACAGGCCTAGGAACATTAGAAGCCCCATCAATGAAATGAAATTTCTGAACCCTTGATTGACAGGAGCAATCCAAGTTGATAGAACGAAAGTGGCCATTTCCCATTATCTGCAATTGAACAATGGAATGGAATGATGGATCTTCTACCTGCAGTTTTTTGAGCCTGCAAGGAAACATTCCAAACATTTTTTCAGATTGAATACAGAATAGTAAATATACAACATTTTTCTTTTTCTTTTTTTTTTTTTTTAAAAAAAAACCCATTCTGTGGTGAAAATCAGCAGGACTTCTGTACAGGCTTCCTTATCATGCTTGTGACTGTTCAAATATCCACAGAGAATGGTTGCAAATATGTGTAGATTTCAAAGGTCTCCTCGATTATCAGGCATGATCAAAACAAGGGGTGGATCTACAAACACTACCCGTACTAGGCTATGTTTATACTGGGAGAAAATCTCACAACATTGCTTAATCACCAAGGTTAATTTTACATGACAGATCTAGAGTTTCTAAAGTTAGGAGACATTTACAGCAATGCAATGATGCCATTTAACCTGATATTTGCTCCTGATATTATTCTCCCCATGAAAACGAAAATATATGGCTTTCCCGGTTCATCTTGTTTCCCCTACAGAAGATATCAGTCTTGTGCTCATGCTCAAAGCAGAAAGGATATTGCACTATACACAGTGGTGGGTTGCTACCAGTTTGCCCCAGATCGGGTGAACCGGTAGCAGTGGCAGCGGGACGCTCCACCCACCAGCCCGGACGCTTCTGCGCATGTGCAGAAGCATTGTGCGCGAGCACGCGCACATGAGCAAACCAGTAGCAAACTAAATTGAAACCCACTACTGACTATACAGTTTATCCATCTGTATTCTGATAGGCTATTATATTTTGGAAAGCTACTATCCTTACTGTATTTATCACACAAAAGGAACTCTGGTGAAGATCCTATCCTGGGGTTAGCAAGCTGTCAATTCACAAGCTCATCTTCTTTTCCTATCAGAAGATAATAATAATATTATTGAATTTATATGCTTCCCCCTTTCAGTGACTTTGGATAGTTTGTAAATCGTTAAAAACTTTTAAAAACAAAGAAATGACACAAAAAGACAAAAAAACCCAAACACAACACAACAAAAGAAGCAAAGATGACAGAGAAAGCAAACCCAGAATAGAAGAAAGAAAAAGAAGAAAAGAGAGGTCAATCATCCTCACCAAAGACTTGGTTGAAGAGCCACGTCTTCAGGGTCCTTTGAATACATAGGGTAGGGACCATTGGAATCTGGGTGGAAACCAGGTTCCAGAGAGCAGGTACAACTACAGAAGGCACGCATCTGATAGATAACATTGTATAATGGAAGGAATCTGGAGTGTGCCAACTCCTTGAACCAGCCAGGCAAATACTATGGGAGACAGGTGTTCTCTCAGGCTAAAAGGCCTTATGCCAAGTAGGGTTTTATAGGCAGTGACCAGCACCTTGAATTGCACCTGGAAGTACATTGGGAATCAGTGCAGCTTGTGGAGCAGAGGTGTTACATAGGCATTCCAAGACATGCACATCGCTGCCTATAGTTGTTGCATTCTGGGCCCATTGAAGCTTTTGGGTTACACTAGTCAAGCCATGAGATGATCAAGGCATCTGAATGACTGTCTGAAGGGTCCTTTCATATGTCATCCTAAGTGAGGCTCCTAGAAGGAATCGTGGAATCATCTTCATCCTCCTCCCTGCTGATGTTCCACCCTTTTGAACTTAACACTTCTCATCTTTTTGTTTACAGCCTGATCAAATCCCTGATGCCAACATGACTGAACGCTTTGACTGCCACTATTGCAAGGAGACGCTGTTTGGCAAGAAATATATTTTGAAGGAGGAGAGTCCCTACTGCATCAAGTGCTATGAGAGCTTGTACTCCAACAACTGTGAAGAATGTAAGAAGCCAATTGGCTGTGATTGTAAGGTAGGCTGCCCTGCCTTTTCTCTGACCTAAGCTTCCTTACTTGCCATCGGGTCTCTCCAAAAGGTTCCCCAAGGATTCTACCCGGGGTTGACTGCTGGGGATTCGCAGGGGTTCGGGAGAACCTCTAGCTAAGATTCTGGGCAGTTTGGAGAACCCCCAAATCCCACTCCTGGCTGGCCCATCCCACCCTGTCTCTCCCAGGCATCCCCATGCGGCCCATTTTGGATGCAGGTAAGCGTAGGGCGTGCATGGAGGCTCGGGGATGGTAAAAAACAGGCCTACTGGAAGTTCGGGAAGGTCAGAAACGGGCCTGCTTCCGGCCTCCAGAGGGCCTCCGGAGCTGGGGAGGCCGTTTTCGCCCTCCGAGAGGCTTGAGGAAAACCTCCAGAGCCCGGGAGGGCAAAAACTCGCCCCCTGTCATGGTGCAGGAAGCGTGGCCATGGTAGGCCACACCTACCATGGCCACGCCCACCCAGCAACCGGGCAGAGAATCCCTTGCTAAAATTTTTGAAGCCCACCCCTGATTCTCCCCATGTCAAGTGGTGCAAGAAATATATGCATTTCGAATGGCTTTGGTTCATTGGAACTTTTCAAAACAGCCAAAGCAGAGTTTCCTTATAACAGCTGCTCCAGATGTTGCTTTTCTCTAGTCCTGAGATAAGCAATTTTTTGGTTTGACTTTGTTTTTCCTTCTGATGCATTCTGCTTCTTTTCTTTTCTATATTAAAACAAATACCACGAAAACCAAGAAGGACCAGAAGTGCTGCTGGATTTGAGGGAACCCATTCCCATGCACTGTACTCATCCTAGCCTGGGCAAGATGCTTGAATGATTCCCCAGCTTAAGGCACAAGGAATCAACTTGATTTGTGAGGAGGACAGACGTGGGATAAAGGGAAAGAATACAACCCTTTAATAAAAGCAACAAAGACTTATTTGTTCCCATTCATAAAAGTAACCAAGTAACAAATAGGCCTTTTTACTTCCCTTATTTTTATAAAATGTTAAAAATTATATAACTGAAAATCTAAATTGCAAAAATATATTATAGGTCGTCCTTGATTTATGACCGTATTTGAGCCCAGATTTATGGTTGTTAATTGTTGCAGTCCTTCAGTGGGTCATCATGTGACCAGACCTGATTTTATTAAATATTTTGCAGTGGTTGTTAAGCAAACACCATGGCGGTTTAAGCAAATGCCACAGTTGTTAAATGAAGCCATTATATCCAGTGGGTGCTTTTTTGCTGAAAACTGGAAGTAAATGTCAAAATCTAGCAAAAAACAGCAAAAATTGCAGATGTGGCCACTGGATGCTGCAAATGTTGATAAAAATGAGCTGATTGCCAAGTGTCCAAAATAAACTAATATGATTAATTAGTTTATTAGTTTAATTTATTTTAGACTTCTGGGGAAGGGGGGCAGCCAGCAGAAGCAAACCCAAAAAGCCAAAAAAAGAGAGGTTAGTATGTGGAAATTCCTGAAGCTGACAAACTGTTTCTTCCCAGAATTTCTTTTGAGTAGGATTTTTTTTTTAAAAAAAAAAAAATCCCTTGTGCACTTTGTGTGTGTTGACATTCCTGAATCCCTTTGCTGGCCTGTCTTCAAGATATCTCAAAGCAAGGCAGGAATTAGTTGAACTTTTCAACTCAGACAGAGGGATTGTGGAAGCTTAATGCTACCTGATCTCTCCTACACCACAGGCCCTTCTGCAAGAGCAAATAAGTGAGTCATAGAAGATGGTGGGCCCCTTCCTCTCTGGGTGAACAACTAAGAAAATATTTGTTAGCGATGGGGGAATATAGGTGAAAAGTGGTGTGTTCACACATGCTTGTTTATGCATTGACTTGATGTCTTAACTACAATGGGAGAGAATGACCAAGCAGATATTGATGGTTGTACGGTATTAACCATCCAGTAACTCACAGAAATGATAAACAATAGGTCAGTATTTCTCAAACTTAGCATCTTGAAGATATGTAGACTTCAACTCCCAGAATAGCCATTCTGGGAGTTGAAGTCCACATATCTTCAAGATGGCTGGGGAATTCTGGGAGTTGAATTCCACACATTTTCAAGCTGCTAAGCTTGAGAAACATTTCAGTAGACAGTACTTTCCAAAATTATTGAAAATAATAAGTATGTGAGTTTCTCCTGATGATACATGATTTGAGTGCCTGGTACATCTTTACTTGTGTGCAGGAGACAAGCTTGGCATATAGGTTTCTCATAATATCTTTTTAATACTCCTTAATTGCAATTCTAAAGGGGGCCATGGTGGCTCACGTAAGACGCTGAGCTTGCACTCCACTGAGGATGGCAGCTCGGCGGTTCGATTCCCATGAGTGAATAAACCGCATAGGGACAGGAAAGGAGCCTCCCCAGATTGCCTACAGGCATTCAGGAGTCCCACGGGTAAAATAAAATTCCTTTCACAGAGGCAGCCAGCTGCTTCGGTGATCCCTGGCTAACACGTGCCATACGCTAAATAATGCAATTCTAAGATCCCATTCTTGCATTAAATAATAAATCACATCAAGCTAAACCCCAGTAAAACAGATTTGTATATGCATAGTTCTGCAAAGGTCAGCAGCTGTCCGTATTTTATGGTTTGTTTTCCACTCAGTTTAGCAGGAAAATAAAAAAATTGATGAACACAGGAAGGCATGTTTGACTGAATCTGAAATAAAATTCCATGAGAAATAAAAAAGTAAAAATTTTCCAGCAGCCCAGTTCTAAGTAATGTTCATTTGATTATTTTATTAATTTGATTATTAGTAAAGTGCAAGCCATCTTGTAGAGTAAGGCTCTTCTAATATGGGAATTGGCTTTATTGGAGATGTCATATGGTAGCATTTTTCCCCTAATCTTTACCTAAAATCCGATATGGATTTTAGGTAAAGAACCCTAAGAGAGAGAGCAAGGAAAATCTTGAAGTTGATATCAAGAGTGAATAAACCTAGCAGCAAACGCATGAATAACCTGGTCCCAAACTTCTCTGCTCCAGCGAGATGCATAGAATTGCATTCACAATGTGTTTGTATCAGTGGTGAAATCCATTTATTTATTTTTTTTACTACCGGTTCTGTGGGCGTAGCTTGGTGGGCATGGCAGGGGAAGGATACTGCAAAATCCCCATTCCCACCCCACTCCTGGGGGAAGGATAGTGCAAAATCTCCATTCCCATTCCACTCTGGGGCCAGCTAGAGGTGGTATTTGCCGGTCTCTGAACTGCTCAAAATTTTCACTACCTGTTTTCCAGGTCCTGTCAGAACCTGCTGGATATCACCCGTGGTTTGTATGTGTGTTTGTATGTGTATATAGCCATCTATTTTACAATAGTGACTCTGGATAGCATACAAGGACACAGGATCCAATCTGGGTGTGTCACCAGGACGAGAGGTTTAATCTTCTGAGCTTTCGGACTCGTGCTGGAGCTCATCTTCTGGGAACTTTTCTCTAGCAGAGTGTATGCTTGTGTGTCTGTGTGTGGTATTATAAAGTGCCTGGTTGTGTATGACTTTTTAGTTGTTGATCGGAGTGTTGATGACCAGCTATTAAGTCATTGGCTATTGTTTCCTTGTGTTGCCAAGCCCTCACCTCCTAAGTATTTGATAAGCTGGTGTTAAATCAGCACTCCTGTTGACTGACAGGCTTCAATCACTTCTCTGGCTATTTTTGTGCCTGCTGATTCAACAATCAGCAGGCAATGTGTTCTTGCAATCTGATGGTTAGCTTCCTCCCCATCTGTCCTACATTGTCACAGAGTTAGTTAGTTAGTTAGTTTATTATATTTATATACCGTCCCCTCTCCCAAGGGACTCGGGGTGGTGAACAGCCAGCAAATAAAATACACAGATACAAAATTTAAAACAATATTAAAATCCAATTAAATCAATTTGGCCCATAGTTAAAAACCTTATATTAAAACCCCTAATTTTTTAAAACAATTCTTTTTAAAAAGAGTAGGTCAGGCCAGCCCGGCTTGATGAAACAAAAACGTCTTTAGGGCAGTTCGGAAAGCACAAAGGTCAGGGATCCGCCGTATCTCTGGGGGCAACTCGTTCCAGAGGGTAGGTGCCCCCACAGAGAATGCTCTCCCCCTGGGGTCCGCCAGCCAGCATTGTCTGGCTGATGGCATCCTGAGGAGGCCCTCTCTGTGGGAGTGTACTGGTCAGTGGGAGGCTAGCAGTGGCAGAAGACGGCCTTGTAAGTACCCGGGTCCTAAGCCATGGAGCACTCTAAATGTGGTAACCAATACCTTGAAGTGCACCTGGAAGACCACCGGGAGCCAGTCCAGTTCACGCAGAGAGGTGTTACATGGGAGCGCCGAGTCGCCCCCGTAACCACCCATGCGGCCGCATTCTGAACCAGAGGCAATCCATGCAGGGGATTCAGTAGATTACATTGGAAGTATTGGAGGCTGATCCTGGTGACCAACCCGGATTGGATCCTGCAACATTATCCTGGGGCACATCCTGTTCACCTTCATTCATACAAGGATACAACTCTGGACAGACTACAAAGATACTACATACAGCTCAAGGATAAAACATGGAAAAATGTCAGTACATAATATTTTTATGGTAAAAGGGGGTAAAAGGACCATTCATACAGCTTGTGTTTATTAAAAGGATAGCAACAGTGGCTTATTCAAAGATTTTTTTAAAAAAATGAATGCTGGCTAGAAAATTAGAGGTTAAATTTAGATAGATTCAAATATCATATCTGGTCACATGTTTTCCATTAGTTGTCAATCCTCATGTGATCAATTTGTCTCAAGGTTATGGAGTATTTCTTCACACAGGTTTATGTGGTTTGGGATTTCCACAGGACCTCTCCTACAAGGATCGTCATTGGCATGAAACCTGCTTCCATTGCTTCCAGTGCAAGAACTCCTTGGTGGACAAACCTTTTGCTGCGAAGGAAGAGCACCTCCTGTGTACCGAATGTTACTCAAATGAATACTCCTCCAAGTGTAGCGAGTGCAAAAAGACCATCATGCCAGGTTAGATCTTGTCTGCTTTGGAGACACAAAGGGGTTTTTGTGAAATACTTTCTAAAACCAGAGGAAGGTTCTTTTGTAAGATGCTTTATCAAGACTTTTATTTGCCTTCCAATGGTCTGGTACAGAGATGGTATTCAGCCGGTTCGCAGCGGTTCGTGCAAACCGTTGGCAGAAATTTGGGCCAAGGTTGCCAAACTGGTAGCAATGGCCGGCTGGCCACGCCCCCGAACCAGTCCCCCGGTCGCTGCTCGCTTGCCCCACCCACCATGTTCGTCGCCGCCATGTTCTTCACGTATGCGCATCCCATTGCCTTGCAAGTCCAATGGGATGCGCATGAGCAAAGAACATGACGGCAATGGCAGCAGCTTTTTCTGCAACCTCCGGTACTTTTCGGCAACCTGCAGCTAGTTGCCACAACCGCAAAGTGGCTATTAAAGAGGTGGTGGCTGGGAGGCTTTTTTGCCAGCCACTTTCCAGCAGTGGAGGCTGGCTAGGGGCTACCGTAAACTCTGGTCAGCTTGCCTTCCAGACTCTGGCCAGCCGCTGCGGAAGGTAAGCAGCCCGAACAAAGAGGCGGTGGTGGAGGAGGAAGCGGGGCTAGGACCAGGGCCGCTAAAGGAGGGGAAACGGGGGCGACTGGTGAAGGGAGGGCGGGAGTAGATAGGTGGAAATTCCAAAAATTTTCTTACTTTTTCCTGTGGGCATGGCTAGGTGGGGAGGGGTCATGTGACTGAGTGGGCGTGGCATGAGTGACATCAAGTTGGCCACACCCACTCAGTCACATGCCCCCCACCTAGCCATGCCCATCAAACCGGTAGTGAAAATTTTTGAAACGCACCACTGATCTAGTAGAAATGTGTTCTTCAGCCAGCAGAGAATGTTTTTTATACAGGGCAGTTAAGCTGGGATGAGGGGTGGGTGGGAACTGCACTGGATGTCTTTTGAAAGGCCAAGAACAACAGTGCAGAGAAGCTGCAGAAAAGGCAGAGTTGCAACATATATATTGTAGGTACAATCAGAAGTTTTTCTGTTTCTTTTTACGGAGTTAGGGTTTCTAACTAGTTCTATATTATCCTCCTTTCAGTCTTCCTTAAGCTTCCTTATAAACCAATATTGCCATATTGCTATTACAAAAAAGGATGAATTATGAAGGGCAAAACAATTTTTCATGTTTGTTCATTTTAAAAGGGAATTTCATAGATCCTTTTGTGTACGACTTGAAATGATCTTCCTCCAATAAAAATCAGTTCCTGTCCCCTCAAAAAGAAGCAAAAATCCCAAGATTTTAACAGCTGTGTTTCAACCAACCATGGTTGGAGACCAACCATGATGCCTTAGCTCCATTGTGTGAACTCATTTAATAAATAATCCTCTTTGGGGTCAATTAGAAATGTTATTCTACAATGCCCAGGGTTGCCATATCCAGACTGCAATAACACACACAGCCACTAGGTGGCAGAAAAAAAAATCTCATATCTTTTCCTGCCATCTAGTGGCCACTTGGGTTAGCAATATCTGTTGTGGTGTCTGAAGGGCATCAAATTAGGGAAACTTATTCTTCAGAGGGCTTATTTTTAGCATTTAGTATTTAGTAGTATTTAGTATAGAGAGAGCCAAAGTGGTGCAGCGGTTAGAGTGCAGTACTGCAGGCTTCGTCTGCTGATCACTGGCTGCCAGCAGTTTGGCAGATTGAATCTCACCAGGCTCAAGGTTGACTCAGCTTCCATCCTTCCGAGGTCGGTCAAATGAGGACCCAGATTGTTGGGGGCAATATGCTGACTCTGTAAACCGCTTAGAGAGGGCTGTAAAGCACTATGAAGCGGTATATAAGTCTAAGCACTATTGCTATTGCTATTGAGGATCTGAGAAATTAAAGATTATAGGGTACCATTATTCCTGATTAATTTTTGGCAACCTGTCCAGATTCTTCCCTTTTACTAACTGGAAAATGGAATAGGTAGAAATGAAACATGGAATCTCTATGTTTTTGGTGCTGTAACAACTTAAAGGGTGGTCCTGGGTTTATTCTTCTCATAGGGACACGGAAGATGGAATATAAGGGAAGCAGCTGGCATGAGACCTGTTTTATCTGCCATCGGTGCCAACAGCCCATTGGAACAAAGAGTTTTATTCCCAAGGACAATCAGAATTTCTGTGTGCCCTGCTATGAGAAGCAGTTCGCTATGCAGTGTGTACAGTGCAAGAAGGTAAAGTTTATTATGCTATGAAATGTTATGCTCTGAAATACGTACAGTCAGGTCCAGAAATATTGGGACATCGACACAATTCTAGCATCTTTGGCTCTATACACCACCACAATGGAGTTGGAATGAAACAAACACAACGTGCGTTAACTGCAGACTGTCAGCTTTAATTTGAGGGTATGTATATCCAACTCAGGTGAATAGTGTAGGACTTACAGCAGTTTGTATATGTGCCTCCCACTTGTTAAGGGACCAAAAGTAATGGGACAATTGGCTTCTCAGCTGTTCCATGGCCATGTATGTGATATTCCCTCATTACCCCAATTACAATGTGCAGATAAAAGGCCCAGAGTTCATTTCAAGTGTGCTATTTGCATTTGGAATCTGTTGCTGTCAACTCTCAAGATGAGATCCAAAGAGCTGTCACTATCAGTGAAGCAAGCCATCATTAGGCTGAAGAAACAAAACAAACCCATCAGAGAGATAGCAAGAACATGAGGCGTGGCCAAAACAACTGTTTGAAACATTCTCAAAAAGAAGGAATGCACCGGTGAGCTCAGCAACACCAAAAGACCCAGGAGACCACGGAAAACAAGTGTGGTGGATGACCAAAGAATTCTTTCCCTGGTGAAGAAAACACCCTTCACAACAGTTGGCCAGATCAAGAACACTCTCCAGGAGGTAGGTGTATGTGTGTCAAAGTCAACAATCAAGAGAAGACTTCACCAGAGTGAATACAGAGGGTTCACCACAAGATGTAAACCATTGGTGAGCCTCAAAAACAGGAAGGCCAGATTAGAGTTTGCCAAACAACATCTAACAAAGCCTTCACAGTTCTGGAAGAAGATCCTATGGACAGATGAGACCAAGATCAACTTGTACCAGAGTGATGGGAAGAGAAGAGTATGGAGAAGGAAAGGAACTGCTCATGATCCTAAGCATACCACCTCATCAGTGAAGCATGGTGGTGGTAGTGTCATGGCGTGGACATATATGGCTGCCAATGGAACTGGTTCTCTTGTATTTATTGATGATGTGACTGCTGACAAAAGCAGCAGGATGAATTTTGAAATGTTTCGGGCAATATTATCTGCTCACATTCAGCCAAATGCTGCAGAACTCATTGAACAGCGCTTCACAGTGCAGATGGACAATGACCCAAAGCATACTGCAAAAGCAACCAAAGAGTTTTTGAACAGACAGAAGTGGAATGTTATGCAATGGCCAAGTCAATCACCTGACCTGAATCCCATTGAGCATGCATTTCACTTGCTGAAGACAAAACTGAAGGGAAAATGCCCCAAGAACAAGCAGGAACTGAAGATAGTTGCAGTAGAGGCCTGGCAGAGCATCACCAGGGATGAAACCCAGCGTCTGGTGATGTCTATGCATTCCAGACTTCAGGCTGTGATTGACTGCAAAGGATTTGCAACCAAGTATTAAGAAAGGAAAGTTTGATTTATGATAATTATTCTGTCCCATTACTTTTGGTCCCTTAACAAGTGGGAGGCACATATGCAAACTGCTGTAAGTCCTACACCGTTCACCTGAGTTGGATGTACATACCCTCAAATTAAAGCTGACAGTCTGCAGTTAAAGCACATTGTGTTTGTTTCATTCCAACTCCATTGTGGTGGTGTATAGAGCCAAAGATGTTATAATTGTGTCGATGTCCCAATATTTCTGGACCTGACTGTATTTTGTCTGCTTCTCCTCTTTATATAAGCCAATTGTTCCAGGCTATTATCCTACCATAACCTGCCCTTTCTTTTGTTAAATCTGATACTGAAAGATAAATTGATCTAAAATAAACGCTTTCTTATCAATGGCATAATTGTGGAAGAGAAATAAGACCAGAGAAAGGAACAGGGAGAAAACTCTGCCTTTGCTGTGCTCTCTGAGTTATTCATTACAATCACATTTCTCAACCTTAGTAACTTTAATTTGGGTGAATTTCAACCCAGAATTCCCTAGCCAGCATGTCTGGCTGGGGAATTCTGGGAGTTAAAGTCCACCAGTTTTGGAACTTGAAGTCCACACAGAAACTCAAGAACTATGAGAAAGAATCTATCTTGAGGCTTCTTATCTGTTCTTTACCATTTATGTTGCAGTTGCCTGAATTCTGCAGTGAGCATTTGAATCAGATTAGGAGTTTGTTAGTGCATTGTTCACCCTGCGGCTGCAACTGTGTTCCTGCTTGCATCTAACCATAATACACACATGTTCTGGCAATATCATGTCTCCATTATGTTGTCTTTATCTTGCCTTCAGCCTCTCTAAACCTTAAGTTGTCTTGGGCTAGATCAGGGGTGTCAAACTCGATTTCACTGAGGGCCGCATCAGAGTTGTGTTTGATCTTGGGGGGTGGGTGGGAGGTGGCCAGGAGACATGACCAGCTCAACGTCACTCGTCAGGCCTATGGTGGCCCGAGTGCTCTGCTAGCAAAAACGGAGTCCCGAGCTCCGTTTTCGGCTTCAACAGCTTCCTACAACCCTCTGCCAGTGAAAACAACATTCGGGAAGGCTGTGAGCGTCCCTCACAAGTTCCATTTTTGCTGGCAGAGACACCGCAGGCGGGTCCTTCACTGTCTCCAGGGTGGCCCCACGGGTCAGATCTAAGCACCCCACGGGCCGCATTCCTGGGCTAGATTATAGTTCAAGTAAATAGGATTTTCTTCTTATTACTAAGCTGAAGTTAGCTTTAGAATATATAAAATCTGTTGAGTTTTGCCATACCTTGTTACAGTGAGAGGAATTCAGATGCTTAGGACTGAAAGTCAATGATGATAAGTGGGGATAAATAACAAGGATGGCAAATTTCTTGCCAGAAGACTTTTTAGGATGACTCAGGAATTGGTACAGAATAATATAGTTTGATAGTAAGGAAAAGACATCACTTCCTCTGAGTCAATTGATAAAGAGGAAGTCAAATCTGATACTTGAAATCTGGTCTCAGGATGATTAGTAAAATGCATAGTTATTGAAACAGCATAGAACTTCAAACCACGCAACAGCCATGAGCCTTTCCAACTTACTATCTATCCTACATCTACATTATGGTCTTAGGACACTATTACAATATGATCCACAGAGAAAATTAAGTAGAGTTTCAGTGGCAAAATGTTTATAGGACACTTTATGGAAGATCATGTTTCTGTCCAAATTCTACAGATCTATTGCTATTCCAGTATAAAGTCCAGAATATTATTTGTGTTGTTATATAACAGAAGGGTGGAAGATACAAAGTCAGTGCTGATCTTTCTCTTCACCGCTATTACATTTAATAGAATAATTCTGTCTAAGGCATGAGTCCACAAATTCTTGAGCCTATTGACCTTCTCATGAAGTTTCAGGTTATTTATTGACCCCCCAAAAACATTTATTATATGAAAATAATTTAAGAAATACTATTTTAATAGAACCATGAATAACAACAACAATGGCTAGCCATATCAAGCTTTGACGGTCAATACTGATTCCTTTGGAGAAGCCTGTTGGTTTGGGAACTTGGTTTGAGAATAGAAATTATCTTGGGGAGATAATGGAAAATGTAACACATGAATATGTGTATGTTTTGGGGAGATGGAAGGTGTTGCCTTCTTGTGCTTGTAACCTTGAACTCTTGAATAGAAACCTTTGGAGTGATTGGACATTGGACAATATCTTAATTTAAAAAATCAGGAGCTACTGCTCAAGATTACTTTGCTCTTTCTTTCTAAAACATTTGCATTTTATTTAAGTTAAAGAACATGGATGGCACATAGTAAACAAAAAATGAACTCTTCCCTTTCTTTCCTCCCCCCGCCCCCCGATTCCTATTTTAAATAAACAGCCAATCACTACTGGAGGAATTACTTATCGAGAGCAACCATGGCACAAAGAGTGTTTTGTGTGTACTGGATGCAAAAAACAGCTATCTGGACAACGTTTCACTTCCCGAGATGAGTTTGCATATTGTCTGAACTGCTTTTGTAGCCTCTATGCCAAGAAGTGTGCAGGGTGCACTAACCCAATAAGTGGTAGGTACTTTGATATTGCCTTCTTTGAAAATAGGAAGAATTTCTATTGGTAGTCAATATAAATTATCATCATCATGAGCAAAACCATGCTCTACCGTAGTGGTGATAGTTTGTAAAAATTGTAGCAATGTTTAATTTAAAAATCTGGTACATAAAGTTTTAGATTGGTCCCCAAAGATCTAAATGAGGGGGGAAATACTAGTTCCAAGAATGTACACAGTCCATTTTTGATATCCACTATATGCCTGTAAGTGCCAGATCCTAGAAGAGTGCAATTCAGGATTTTTAGCCTTGCCAACTTTAAGGTGTCTGGATTTCAACTCCCAAAATTCTGCACATCTTAAAGCTGCCAATGTTGAAAAACAGTGCACTAGTTGTTGGAAGGGAAGCACTGGCATCTGCCTATGAGTATTCCTAAAAGAAGGACTGTAACCTGAACATTGATGATGAAGCAGGTTTATAACTCAAAAAGAATTATTTAAAAATACACAATAGACAAATGTAAAAACTGGTGCCTAAATAGCTACTTCCTATCAGCAGAAGAGTCTGAGAAAGTCACATGCAATCAATAATTTTGTCAAAAAAGTGTAGTCAGAAGTAACACCGAGTAAATAAACCCTTAGTTCTATTTCTACTCATTGCCCCTTATGGCCAGTACAGTAGATTGTGAGGTCCTGAAGAGTCAATGGCACTGAAATCATGTTTTCAACAATGGGGTAGAGCTATTGTTATCACTCAGATGCCATTATTTACCATTAATACTTGGCATCTTTGATAACTGGCAGGACCATGATTCCTAACAGTTTCCTTCTGGTGTCTATTTAAGGCTCACAATTGTTTTTATCTAAAGCCTGTTTGGGGAAGTGCAGGAAATTGAAATAATGGCTAGAACTTATCAGAAAACATTGCGATTGATGGGGGGAAAAGGAATGAGAAGAATTAAAGGGTTTTGTGTCCATGATTCAGTCCAACCACTGCAGTGTCCATAGATTCCTCACATCTCATTGGTCACCTCATTTTAGTTAGTTACAAAAAGGGCATCACATTCAGTCCATTATTATTCGGTTGTATTCCAAAGTTTCCCATTTCCTCTGTCAATTTATTTAGCTCCCGCTTCCAGTGGTTCTATGCCCAGCAACTTCATTTAATCTGAAAAGTATGTTTGGGAATTCCTTATCCACTCAAGATTACTTGGAGAGGTGGGAGGCAGAGAATGGGCTGGGGAAAATACCCCTGAATAGTGTCCATAGTATTGGGGAACAGGTATTGTATACAATCAATCACACATTCCCATTCTTGTTGCCAGAGAAAGGGGGTGTGTATGTGCATGTATATGAGGTTATGGAACAAGGATATGTAACTCTCATCCAAAAATATCCAGCTCTGATGTAGCCCAAATAAGCTGCAGCATCACAAAACAATTATTTACATTCTGATACAAGTGGCTATTTTTGCATTCAAGAAACAGCATGAAAGCAAAAGTCTATTAAAGATTACTAGAGATGGTCATGTATCTTATTTTAACCTTGATTAAATAGGCCAGTTTTATATTCCTTCCTTTTACATCTAATAATCTTAATCTTTAGCAATTTAGAATGTAGCAGACTATGATTTCTTTTCATTTAATTTTTTTTCCAAATTTTAACAAACATCTTTTATAAATGCAGTATAAAAAATTAGCCAGGTCACTCTCTTGATTTGATTTTAATTAATAAGACATCAATCAGTTTTATAACATTCTTTAATCTGTCATTTGTAGGTCTACTTTCAATTAAGTCTCAGTCTTGTCAAATACAGGTTGTTTCTCTTCTATATCTTTTAGACACGATCTTTCTATAAAGGCAGACAGTATAAAAATTAACTTCTGGGTCCATCGTTCAAAAATATCCCTTAGTATGTCCAACGTTAAAATATTTTGCTTCATTCTAGAATTGCAAATTGAGTTTAAGTATCCTTTTGCTTTTGATTGTAAACTTTAATTGCTTCTACTTCTCTTAGGTGTCCAATTTTTTAAACTGTTTTTTTTTTTAAAGTGAAACAAAGGCATTTTCCAATCAGGATTTTTTAAAATAAATAATTCCAAAAGGATTGAGGGAAATGTACCTGGTTCTGTAAAACACGTTGATCCAAATGTTCCTAATAGCTGGAAAGCAGTTAACACGTAATTTTAAAAAATGAAGTATGCAAGTATGCAAACTAAAAGGTGCCAACTGCAGTTTGAGCAGGCTGTCTATTCCCTTGTCTCCCAGAGCTCTAAATCTGGTGCAGGTTGCTGTCATGCATTCATTGCACAATAAGCAACTGTCCCAATTTCATTGAGAGCTGCATCAGGGCTGTGGTTGACCTTGGGGCGGGAGGCGTAGGCGACTGAGTGGGTGTGGCCAACTGGGTGGGCATGGCCAGCTTGACGCCACTCCCCAAACAGCTGGCATGTTTCCTCTTCGCATTGGGTAGAATGGGCCAAAACCATGCGTGCCGGCCCCATATATTTTCCAGGATGGCCCCACAGGCCGGATCCGACCACATCATGGCTGGATCTGGCCCTGGGGCCTTGTGTTTGACACCCCTGCTCTAGAGCAACTATGGACAATCTCAAGTCCTCTCTCATCTAGAGAATTATTGAATATCCAGTCTTCTTACTGGCTATTCATTCCAATGCTGTCATTGGCTCTGCTTTTTGGAGCCATCTTCAGTCTGCTATTTCCTCCTTGGAAGTCATGGTCAAACATATCTGGGGATATTAGGTCAGAAAAGGTTGCTTCATAACCAAAGATCCAGTTCCAACTATTTCACACTGATGTGCCTCACTTTTTTTCTCATACCATCTTTTTTCAGGGCTTGGTGGCACCAAGTATATTTCTTTTGAGGAACGACAATGGCACAATGATTGTTTCAACTGCAAGAAATGTTCCCTATCGTTGGTGGGCCGTGGTTTCCTCACAGAAAGAGATGACATCCTGTGTCCCGAATGTGGGAAAGACATTTAAAAGATGAAAAGCATTTTTGAAAAAAGTTGTATTTACAATGTTTTCTAATACACATAATGATGTGCATGTTTTGATCAAGTGCAGAAAGTATTTTTTTCCCTCAGCAATAGTTAACACTAGCTCTTTTTGGATGCTATGCCTCAACACAATATACTTATACAAAGGAAACAAAGCCATGATTGCTGGTCACACCTGCAGTATTGTACATTAGAGCTCATCCTTCAGACCTCAGCCTCCCTTCATAGAGCAGATTTGAGAGTATCTACTCAAGTTTAAACAATTAGGTGGTAGAATCTAGCCAACATCAGCTGATCTTGAAAAGCTAAGCAAGTTCAGATTTGTTTAATATTTGGATAGGAAACTACTCGAAATTCCAAGGCTATAGATTTGACTGAGAATTTTAAAAAAAAAATTCTTGAAGGAAGGCAGTGGCAAGCCACTTTGGCATTGAGAAGAAAAGTTCATCTCCATTAAGTCACCAAGGAATTGAACTCATTTGAAAGAGACCTTTTTACTCTCATTCACTTGAAAGGAAGTAAAAACATCACTACAATATATTCCAGATGTTATGGAGCAATTAAAGCAGGGTTTCAAATTGTGCAGAGGTCTTACTGAGCTCAACTGAGAGATCGGGAATAAAAAGGTTTGGTCTGGATGATGGCGCCTGGCTAACAGGGAGAACTTGTGTAGGCATTATATCTGAGTTTTTTTCTCTTTTTAGACTGTAGAAAGGTATTGGAGTAGATACCCTGTTTCCCCCAAAATAAGACACCCCCTGATAATAAGCCCAATTGGGCTTTTGAGTGCATGGCAATAAGGCCATGCTTATTTCAGGGTTCAAAAAAATATAAGAAGGGTCTTATTTTCGGGAAAACATGGTATAAGAGAAAAGGTAATTCTTTTTATATCAGTTATCAAGCAATACTTCTCATTCCTAAATGCAAAACAACCAATACAAAATTTGAGTGATTTAGATAATTTTCTTTGTCAGATACAATAAGATTTTCTGAAGAATTACAATTGCCACTGATTAGAGTGTTGGTGGAGGAAGAATAAATATTTAAACTTCCCAGTTCACAAATGTATAGATGATAATAATGTAGGTTAATTTAGATACATATCAGTAATACTATATTTGTGCCATACCTTAAAAAGATTGATTAAAGAATGTGATTTTCTTCATCAGCATTCGGAGCTATTCCCATTTCCAAACACATGAACTTGTTTCCAAATGAATGCCCAAGTTTGGTGGATGCAAATATACAATAATGTATAATATATACATTATTTCAGGATGTTGCAAGATCATTGCACAAAATAAAGTTTTTACTCCTAACAGATTTTTGAAATTTCATTGCACCTTAGAGATTGCAAAGTAATAAATGTATTTCTAGCAAAGTGTTGTATTTTTGTGAATTCGGACATTTTAATAAATGTTAACCATTAAGGTAAAGCTTGAGTAGACTCCTTCTCTTTAAAAATATGAATCTACATAAAAAGAGGAACTGTTGATTTCTAAAAGAAGCCAATTTTCAGAAACCAATATAAAATCAAAGCATTTTATATTGGTTTCACCATTACACACTGTATCATAAAATATGGGACATAGTTAATTACTTCATATGGAGGTAACAAATTGCTCTAATTTCCTGAAATAGACCATAATGAAAATTTACCTTCCATTCTATTTCTTGTGCTGTTGTAGTTGTGATAATGAATGATATCTATTTGCTGCATTTCCTTATTTGTGTAGACCACGGTCCCCAAACTTGGGTTGTTCGTCTACAGGTGATTCACTGTGTAATCTCTTTACAAATCTACTGAGTTAATGTTTTACTGAGAAATACTCATCAATAAATAAATGGGATTCTTTGGTAAGTGCATTAAAAACACAGCTGAACAGAAGTATTAAGCATCATCTCTCTGGACGCCAGGTTATTGCACGGGTTAAATCTCTTTCCCAGCTCAGGAAGGGAGAATTTACTTTCCCTTGAGAGCTGCACTAAGTCCATGCAATTATAATTGGCAGCTGCGGACATGGCCATAATTCAAGGCAATTGGAGATAGATGGATTATAGGATATCTCTGAATCACACTGTTCCAAGACTCTTGTCAGTTGACTAAGAACAAACAGCACAATAAAAACAATACATAAAAAGTCCCAAGCATCTTTATAAAAAAAACCACCAGAGCAACATTTTCACTATCACTATTTTCACTATTAAAACAGAGCAGATAATGGTCAGTAAACGTTTTGTTTCTATGCTTTCATCCTCTGATCTCATGTAAGGTGGAAATGCAAAACATCCCATCCCAGAAAGAGAATCTCTTTTCTTTGCCCAAAGTACCATTTTCACATTAGCTACATTGCCCTTTCCTGGCATATCTCAATGCTCAATCTAGAGGAAATTGAAAAAGAAGCAGCATGGAGCATGCCACCTATAACATGATTTTCCATAACACTGGATCAAAAAGAAAGCACTACATATGAAGATGCCCAAATACAGTGTGGTGGCTACATGAAATTACATTTCTGAGAAAATCACTATCTATTGTCCCAAATGACCCTTGATAGCTGAGTTTTAGGACTGAGACTGCTATACAGTACATTTATTTCATAGCAGGAGTTACCAACAATACGTTTGGGCTTCAATTAAGATGACAAAAAATTAATTCATGTTATTTTTAAGGACTGTTTACTAAACAATCCCACTTGGCTTACCATCTCAATTCTTCTCAAAAATGATCAGCCACTGTCTTTGAAATTATTTGCATGTTTAAAAACGTGAAAATATTAGTAACTCAAATCTTTGTATCAGCTCTTGCCCTTTCCTCAGGATATTTTTAAGGCTGTCTCACCAGATAATTATTCACTAAAAGTGACATGTAAACAAAATCTTTGGAATCTAAAATCTGTCTTTCTATCACCTTCATGACAGGAACACAATTATTGTGTTATTTTATTTTTAATAAGAACATTTGGTGACCATATAGGAACTTATCTTTTATGGTCTTTGTAAGCATAATTACTTTTTTATTTGAATCTACAATCTACAGCTGCTAGTTTGGAATATCTACTGCAATTCCTAAAAATGTAGAACAAACCTAGATTTTTAAAAATGAATTACAAACCCTTATACATGTACTGACCAAAGATGCATTTCAAAGGATAACAACATCAAGCTATGATCAAAAGTGCTGATTTTTTAAAAAAAATCAATGTAGTTGTTTACAGCACAGAGTAAAGCTACTGTACGCCACTTCTAAAGACTATTTAAATGTTTCCAGGATTGCAACAGTGCTGTTAGGTGTACCTTAATCCACCAATGCTGGCATAGATGTTCAATTCTATTACACAAAAAAACTCAGCTGAATCAGCCTAACAAGATAAAATTATAGCATAAAGATGATCTATACAAGAGATCACACTTAAATTAATTTAATTTAGATAAGCTAATAAAATGACAGCAATTCAAATACAAAAACACAAAATTAAATTGTATACAGTACTCAAGTAGAAAACTTGTACAATTATTTAAGAAATGAATTCAACTACACTTTAATACACCATTCTTTATATTCTGAAGTGCTCTGTGATGTCTTGGGGCACAATGGAGGCAATGGAAATTATATGTCAGTTAATGCAATCATAAGAGTGAATAGTTAAACATAAGTTAAATAAAATTTACTGTGAAGCAGTAGCATACAAGAATATGGGCTAAATCTTATAAATGTTCAGAAGTGGTATGTCTTTTATCTACCTTACTGATATCAACACAACTTAAATGTACTCGGTGTCTGTTGAAATTGGGTTTTTTGTTTCCCAATACAAAGAGCAATTTTACAACAATTATATCTCACTTTACTTTTGCTTTGTGTTCATTGTGAAGAAGCTGCTAAAATTTAAAGGTTTTGAAACTAAATTATCTGTATCACCAAGATGCTGCCAGTTTCTTCAGAGCCTTTAACTAATACAATTTCATTAATGACCTAAAACTACATTGTGCATACAAATGTGATTCTAATATTTTAAAACCCCGGGATGCTTTTACCTCATATAAGAAAAAAATACAGAAAGTTTCAAAGAATTTATTCATAGACAGAACTTTCATCCCTACAGACATCCACTAAGTTCATCTCTTTTCTAGCTGCATAAATAAATAGAGCAAGCATTGCTTTTCTTCTCAATTTTGTCAGGCATTATTTAATTGTAGTTAAATAAGCTTTCCTTAAAAATGCTAGTATAAAACACCGATCACACACTGTATAAAAATGCAGTTCTGCTTCACACAATTTTTTTTCCCAACACACAATCTTGAGGGTGGGGGCCTCTAAAGACAAGAGAAATCCATTTGATCTTCCATTTTAGCAAAAACTTCAATTTGAAGCAAAACCAGTGTACAGTTCAGGATTTCACCTAAAGAAAACTGGAAAGGACCCAAATAGTTTCTCAAAAAATAATATTGGCACCTAAAAATGAGAAATTGTTTTTCTAGGCCTTTCAACAGAACTATTATGTGCAAATATCTTAGTAAAATCAGCAGAATAGGGAAACAGTCTTCCATACTATTTAAATATATGGTATGTGTTTAAAAAAATATACTATTATACAACTGAACAGAATAGTTAGAAACTTTTTATATCAAATCATGCAAAGATTTGATGTATAGACTACAGTTAAAAATGCAGAAGAAAGGCTGGTAAAATAATTTTGTTCTACCAAAATTAACTTCTAAAATGGGGAATAAATTCAAAGTGCAAGATAAATACTCTCAGGTTGATGGTGAACATATGGTGCTTTCTTTATACCGTGAACTTCTAAGCAACTACCCACTGCAATCTGCATCTCTGGTTAGTAGAATTCTTCTGTACTGAAATGAAGACTAAGCATCATTTGCATTTCTAACTCTTGTAGGTTCATGGCCATGTTACATGCTGGATCTTCCTTTTTGATTCAGGAGGCTTCTGGAGGGAGAAAAGAATTAGATTATTTAAGGAGACATGTTAAAGCATCCAGAACTCGATTTCTGTTTCCATCTAGTGGCTAAAACGAAGGTGTTTTGAAATCTTTAAAAAGGACTTCAATTTTCCATAACATATTAAGTTCTTGTCTCAAGTTGTCTGGACTGAACATAATGAAGGAAATATTAGTATGTATCCCAAATTAATTGAAGGACGTTTATCATTACTATTTATTGTCTCTTACTTCCTGCACTCATCTGTATCTTCCACAATGTCCAGTGATGCAATGAAAAGTGTGGATGACGAGTTAGGGGCATAGGCTGCAGTCTCTCTAGTACAGGCCTGTCAAATTGGGGCCTGTGGGTCGGATGCGTCACTTGCAGCCTGGCTCCGCAAAAGCAAAAAAGTCATGATATGTCACAAGACATGATCAAGTTTGACACCCGTGCTTTAGAACAAGAGGTCCCACTTAAGATGTGTAATGGGATCTCTTGGCACACTAATGTCTCCTTTCCTCAGCAGGCTTCTCATTCTCCTCTATAAAATCTCCTCCATAAACCTCTATGCTCCATCCCACATAGTTCACAACTTGTGGCAGCACAGGAGGCAGTCTCTCTTAAGCCAATGAGGTAGAGCCACCAGCTGAAAGGGAGGGGGCCCCTCTAGTGGGAGTAAAGAGACATTCCATCTTAAAATCTGTTCCAGAAAGTAAACATTTGAGATCAAACCCTTATATTTGTATCTGCATAGGTAACCAATAATAAAATATCTTGGGCCTATCCACGAGTGGGTGTAGTTGCTAGCACCTGACATCTAACATATTTTAGGATCCCAGAGAATGAGAATTTAGAACATGGGGAGGGAGAATACAGATTATTATATATTCAGTATATATCTCAGTATGTATCAATGTCAAAAAAAAACCTTTATTTTTAGAAAACATTTTCAAAACACACACACAAAAAAAATCAAATGAAATTTGTGCTATTTCTAAAATAATTACCTTTACATCTCACACAGATTTTTGCAAAGCACTTTTAGGGCAAAGCATATTACTTGCTTTGTGCCAACTGAGGGTTATTTTTAACAATAATAAATCTCTATCAAGATAACACAACAACAACATGGTAATAATGAACAAAAGTCTACCGGCTTCTTGAACTAAATTAAGATAGGAAAAGCTGGTGCAAGTTTAAATTCTGTTGTTAAAAATGGCAGCTGTTAACTACCGAGACATTTACTGGGACATCATTCAAGAATGACCTCATAAAATAGTAGATATACTTACTGATGAATCCAATTCTTCTTTTGGAGCAGTTCTCTTAAATTTCCCAACAGTAGTTCCTGTAAGAGGCTCTAAAGTTGATGGCTTTTGATCAGGTGACATATTAACTACAATATTGTTCTGTTTACCCTCATTATTCCTAGATTCCCCCTTAACATCCAATGAAAAAGTGGAAGCAGATATGCACAATGTGGAATTTGAAGGAACAGGCAGTCTTTTACATGTGATATTGGTACTTCCAGATGAAAGGAATTTTAAACCATCAGCAGCTCCATTCTCAGTCTTCCTCACTTTAATACTTGTACTTGTTGAGCTACCATCAAACACAATGAGAGGCCTTTTTCTTAGACTTTCCATTGCCACAATGCTGAACAAGAAAAAGTGACATAAAAATTAATCATATATATGAAACAAAAATTGTTAGAATATTCTAAATAGCATCCCATTTTAATAACTATTTGGAAGAGAGTTCAGTCAATTCCAATATAACTTTTCCCCATATGCATACTTAAATCAGGACTGTAGCTATTCAAACTGATGAGGAATTAATCTCACACAAATGGCAATGCTTTTGTATTGTCAGATGTGCATTTATTTCACAATTAATCCAGTCTAAGAATAAAGAACACTAATCATTTCAAAACATAATGAAGAACTGGATAAACCAAACTGAAATAGTCCAAATCTGTACATATGTTCTCCAAAGATTAATTCAAAGAAAGATAATAATCTTGGCCTAAGATTCCAGAGCCCAGTTAAATCCTTTGCCTCAGCATTGACCACTTTTGATGTTTTTGCTTAGAAATTTATCAAGATTCTTTTCCAGAACTGATCTACTTTCAGTTGGGGGTAATTCTTTTTAATTATGATTTGCATTGGTGCCACCAATTTCAGATAAGATGCTACAACTGGAGCAACAGGTTGCTTAATGAAGTATAAATATATGTGGCATACCTCTTTTTGATTTAATTCCCTGGATGAAGTTAGGTACTTGGGTTATGCATGAAATATATTATATACAGATAATTGAAAGCAGTTCCATGCTAACCCTTCTTGATCTCAACGCTAATTTATGACTGCTGACGTCCAATTTCTTTTCATAATAATGTGTAACATTAAGCTGCCAATACAGATAACAAAATAGTTGTTTTATTTATCTGACAAAGAGTAGGTCAAAATAATCAAGGTTTCCTTTCTTCAATTGGCAGACTTTTTCTCAGATAAAGCTGAGAGAGTCTGAACTCACAGAGAACTACTATCAAAGAGTGTTGTTTAGCTGAGAGCTGTACAGGTGCATTACCACCAACTGTCCTGTGGAAAGTGGGCCTCAAGAACCAAGTGAAACCCCCTCTCCCCACTGAGGTCTGCTCAACTGGACTCATTCCTCCCTCTGACCTACAGGGTAATTACCTCTTCTGCCCTTTGATGAGGAGTGCAGAAATGGGCTGTCAATTACTTACCAATTACTACTGTACTTTACAATTGTTTCCTTACTTGAAAGACAATTTGGGAGGATGCAAATAATAAATTTAGTACAGTAATTTAATAAACTGCCCTAGAAAGCAGGAGATTGTGAGTTCTAGGCCTTCTTTAGGAGTGAAAGCCACCTGGTTACTTTGGGGCAGTCACTCGCTCTCAGCTGAATCCACCTCTCAGGGTTGTTATTGTGGGGAAAATAGGAGGCAGGAATATGAAGTATATCACTGTCCTGAGTTATATATAAAGAAAGCAGGACAAAAATCTAATAACAACAAATTAAAATGGAAATAATATTCTCTAATTCAAGATAAGTTGGTTTCCTGTTACGTCACAGATTTTTGAAAGATTTTGAAGAGAATCCAAGTACTGTAAACAAAGCAAACTTACCTTTGGGTGCCGTGTTTCAACACTTGCTGACCTCTTTGCTTTTCTATTAGTTTCCCCCATCTGGTTTTGGGCAAATCACGCTGAGGCAATGGTATGACATGTTGAATATACAAGTCAGTAAGGCAATCTTTACTGATTTTCACTTCATCTTCTACTGGGATATTCTTCTGATGAAAAACAATAGAAATCATGATGTTATGAATATTACGGTTCATAATGTGCTTGAAAGCAATTCTATGTGTAGCAATATACTTTGTACAATACAATAGATAGAAAATTGCCAAAGGTTTGCTGGCATGTTTTTACAGTTCAGTTTGTACAGAATGTACATTTTACTCCAGACCTACAAAAACAGAAGGAGCCTATAATACTAGCTGGTTATCAAATATGACGGAAGGTTTCCCTAATATAAAAATTCTGGTTATTCCACCCATATACATTACACTTCTAGGAGAAAGGTGGTAAATTTTACTAGATGGAACAAAGATGAAGCAAGAGAAGCTACACGTTTCCTTATTCTCAACACACCATGCTGCTGGTTAAAATATGGAGGGGGGGAGACCCAAAACCCAAAAGACATCTCTTATGTGTCATGATAAATGTACATGTTATAGATCTGCAAGATTAGGTATCATGTTGATAACAGAGGCGATACAGGTAGTCCCTGCTTAACGGGCCTAATTGGGGCCTTCATTTCCTTTGCTAAGGGATGCAGTTATTAAACAAAACATCACGTGATCATACTGCTTAACAATGGCAGTTTCAATAGTCCCGGTTCTCTTGCCCCTGCTCTCCTCACCTTTGCTTCCTCTCTCTCCACCTGCCTATCTTCTCCATCCACCACCCAGGCACAGTGCTCTCCGCCATCCCTGTTGCCCTGTACTCCTCTACTCCTGCCATTCCGCCACTCTTACTGCCCTGCACCTCCACTGCTCCCAGCTGATCTTTTCCATCTTCTACCTCTCACTGCTGACAAGGTGCACTTCGCCTGCCTGGCTCACCTTTTCTCCCACCCTCTGCCTACACTCCACTGTCTCCTTGTGTTGCCCTCTGCCCTGGGCTGGCTCCACCAAGCCTGGCACCCTCGGCCACCTGGTGAAGGTTCATGCCAGGAACACCTTGCAAGCAGCAGGAGCCAGAAGGCGGGAGATCAACTGGGAGCGGTGGGAGTGGGCAAGATAAAGAGATGAATAAACATTTTTTTTTTAAAAAAATGTGTATTTATTTATTATTTATTTGTTCAACTTGTATGCCGCCTTTCTCCGTAGACTTAAGGCGGCTTACAATGCATTTAAAAACCATATATAAAACATTAAAAGTTAAACCATTAAAAACAATTAAAACCCATTCACATCATTCATGGCCGGATCTCGCCAAATCGCAGCAGCAAGATCAACGGCCCCAGGCCTGCCGGAAGAGCCAGGTCTTCACCGCTTTTCGGAAGGCCAATAGGGTGGGGATGGTCCGGACCTCAGGAGGTAACTGAGAGCTGTGGCAGCCACAGAGAAGGCCCTCCCCCGCGGGCCCGCCAGCCGGCATTGTTTAGCTGATCCTGAGGAGACCAACTCTGTGGGATCTTACCGGTCGCTGGGAGCTATGCGGTAGAAGGTGGTCTCGGTGTATAATTATAACGTTGGTTTACAAAGAAAAATCCAAGGAAAAGCAAGAAAATTAAATGACTCAATTCTTATAATAATTAACATCATTTCTGAAATAAAGGATTGTCCTTTATAAAGGACATGTGATCACATAATATATATAAAAAGGACGTGTGATTTATAAGGGGCGTGCATAAGGGCACCAGCGTGCCTACCGTCCCTGTCCTAATATTCCTTTTTACTTTACTTTTTATTTGATTTTTACTTACTCTTTTCATGTATTCAAATTATATTTATACTTTTACCTCTTATTTTATATATGCTTGACAAATAAATTTACGATTATGACTTAGGGAGCGAACTTCTTCTACTGGGTTGCTACCAACAGCAAGGGAGAATGCCAGACTGCAGACTGGGGCAAGAACGTCGCGGGAGTGTTAAAGCGGGTCAGGAAGCCAAGCCTCCTTTTCCCAGGGCTGTGGCAAAGCCAGAGATGCCCGGCAGAGACCCTGGAAGGTGGATACCCAGGAACCCCGAGCCCAGCCCCTGCTTCCTCGCCGCCCCGCCTTCCCCTTCTCGCTACCTGCTCCAGCGTTAAGAGTAAGAATTCCTGCGAGAGCAGCTCCGGGTGCAACAGGAGGTCCGAGTCCACCCGCGCCGCGTCGCCACTTCCATCCTTCGCGGAGAGCCCACGGTCCCCGAAAGCCGCCATCTTTCCGAACGCGATCCTGATTGGCCGCCCGAGCATTCTTTCGAAAGGTTCCTTCCGGTGACGTCACGAGCGACGTTCAGAGGAAGCGCCCCTGAGGTAGGAAAATGTAGAATGAACGAAGGTGTCCGTTTTCGGGTTCCCGTTTGCAAAGAACGAACAGGGGAGTTTCAGCGTAGCCGGCGTTGAGGCAAATCCCAGGAAAAGTGCAGAATTCTTCACTTTCCTACTTTCTGTGTTCGACCCAATAAATGAAACTTCAACTTCCTATGTGAATACTCGTTTAAGTTTTAAAATGAATCGCGGCCAGGGAGACTAAACCATACTATGAACGCTTGCAGGAACTGGGTAAGTCTAGTCCAAGGGTCTCCAAACATGGGACCTTTAAGACTTATGGACTTCAACTCCCAGAATTCCCCAACCAACATGGCTGGCTGGGGAATTCTGGGAGTTGAAGTCCACAAGTCTTAAAGGTCCCATGTTTGGAGACCCCTGGTCTAGTCATACGAAAAGAAGGACAAGGGGATGACATAACAGTCTTCCAATAAGTGAGGGTTATCACAGAGAAGAGGCGGTCGACCAAAGCACCTTGAGGGCAGGACAAGAAATGATGTATGAAACATGGTCTCTATAACGTCGATCACATTTAGTTACAAAAGATTGTATGCGGGCAGGCAAGCACGCTAAGTTTGAAAAGCCATTGCAAAAAGTGAATGTTGAGTTCCTGTTAACCGCTTTGAGTTTCTCATTGCAGAGATTCCTTTTTTAGGGGAAGAATTTAGTTCTTTTTGACGGTCTGCAAATATCGGCTCGCGAGCAGCCTTCCCCTCCCCTCCGCCCCCCATGCTGCAGCGTGGGAATAACCCCGCATATTGCTATTTGCCAGCAACTAAATATTGAATTTCTACGTTATTTTGTTCAAGTCGCTCTCCTGATCACCGCAGAAGATCTCGTGAAGCGGATCGGGAGACCACCTCCCTTGGAGAAAGGAGGCGCTAGGCTAGGAGATCCCAGGAGCAGGTAACCCAATTTTTCTGGCAAAATCCATCGTCCCTGTTGCCAAAGTAGTCATATAAAGGCGATCAAAAAGCCAAACTAGACTTGATGGAGCCGTCTTTTCACCCCTGCTTGTTACACACGAAGGGGAAATGTTGAGAGATGCACATTTTGTGCCATGCTTCATTTTTCTATATCTTTGAGAATTGGAAGATGCGCATCTAAATGACGAAAGAGAAAATTGGGAAGCACTTTTAGAGAAGCAACTCCCCCCCTCCCAACTGCAAAACATCCGGGTTAGAAAAGGTCGTGCGTGCAAATTTAGAAAGATAGGTTGGTTTTGACCCAAATTGTTTTTAATTAAAAAGTTATGAATTATATTTACCCCCGTATTTTGAAATACTTATATATTTCAGCTTGAATATGCACGAATGACTATGAAGAACAAGGAGAGTCATCTATAGAAAATTATTCAAAATCTTGTTGGCTAACGTGGATTTTGCAGGCTATGCTAATAGAAAGGTGTCTATGTGTTCAGCTAGCTGTAGATATTTCTTATAACAATCATTCTATAACTATTAGCAATGCATTTTGCAGTTTCAGATGCAAATTGTTAAGAAAAATTTCTAAAACTAATGAACTAAAAGAATTGTATAATGTCTCTGTAGACAACTGCTACAAGTTACGCTCAGAGGTAGGTTTCAGCAGGTTCTGACCAGTTCTGGAGAACCGGTAGCAGAAATTTTGAGTAGTTCGGAGAACCGGTAGTAAAAATTCTGACTGGCCCCACCCCCATCTATTCTCTGCCTCCCAAGACCCAGCTGATCAGGAGGATATGGGGATTTTCTTTTTTTTTTTTTAATTTGATTTATATGCTGCCTTTCTCCGGAGACTCAGGGCGGCTTACAATGCGCTAAGCAATAGCCTTCATTCTTTTGTATATTTATACAAAGTCAGTTTATTGCCCCCACAACTGGGTCCTCAATTTACCTACCTTAGTAAGGATGGAAGGCGGAGTCAACCTTGAGCCTTGGTGAGATTCGAACCTGCAGTTATTGCAGGCAGCTGGTCTTAATAACCAGCTTAATAACAGGGTGCCTTAGACCACTGTACTACCAAGGCTCTTTTGCAGTATCTTTCCCCTGGAGTAGGGTGGGAATGGAGATTTTACAGTATCCTTCCCCTGCCACGCCCACTAAGCCACACCCACAGAACCGGTAGTAAAAAAATTTGAAACCCACCATTGGTTACGCTGGTGTAAAAGTGACAAAGTGCACTGTGATGTGATGGCACAAGCGAGCCTTTCAAGGCAATCTCAAATAATTGTGTATGAATTCTAAAATGAGCTCAATTGTGTATCTTAAATAAATTTTCGCCAACTTGATTCTAAATGTGTTAAACTACAACTCCTGAAATTTTGTTGGGGCTATGCTAGCTAGAAATTATGGATGTTATGATTATGCTAGCTAGAAATTATGGGTGTTTATGCGTACTTGGAAAACAATATGAGAAAGTTTGTGATGGGTGGGGGGTGGGGGGTGTTTGGGGATTATGTGTGTTGGGCCTGGTCTTTGGGTGTTAAGTGAATTTCGTTGTATGGATATAATGTGTATATGCCTACAATGACAAAGTTAAACTAAACTAAACTAAATTGACTGAATATGAGTATATATGAATATAACTTTGAATATGAGACTTTGACTGAAGACCACATTTTTTCATTACTGCTTGCAAAATATCTGCAAATTCTACAATCCCAAAAATGTGAGAAATATTAATTTACTTTATCTCCTGCCTTTATTATTTTTACAAATAACCCAAGTTGGTGAACAAAAAAAAAAAAAAAAAAGCAAGAGTAAAATATCAGAATTCTCTTAACAAACTACTACTATTGTAATTCAACTTGCAGGAAGTTTACTACAGTTTATTTATCTACAGTTAATTTAGCAGTTAATTGATTTATTCTGGATTGAATATTCAGGATTATTTCCAAATGCCATCTCTTTTCTATTGTTGTCCAGTCAAATATATTAGATTCATTCTCCAAAATTGATCTATATTCCCCAAAAAGGCCAATTGAAGTTGTTTTCGAGTTGAGTATGATAAATCCATTCTCCAGTCCCCTTCATTTGATCATTCAGTTTTCCGCTGTTGTAAGAGAGTGCAAGCCTGAAGACATGCATTATGCAAGAATGTATAATCTCCTCAAGTAGTTCTAAATGTATAATATCTGTACCTCTTAATCTCCTTCACTGAATCTACTGTTTTCAAATCCAATTCCTTTTGTGAATCTAATTTAACTCCAATTACTTGCATTTGGATGGGTTGTTTTGCAAGCATTATTTTGTCAAATTGTTTTTAAAAGTTTTCAAATTGGATTTGCATATAACCAAAAGGTTCTGTTGCTCTGGTGTAACTTGGCAAATAAAGCTCAAAGACAAGGAGGATATTTGTCAAAATAGAGAGGCAAGGACACTATTTCAATCCAGATTTAAAAAGATTTTTGAAAAAATAATCTTCAGAGTAATATAAAGGTCCAAAATAAATGTAAATCAAGTCCAAACACATTACTTCAAGGCATGTCTTGTTTTTCTTATGACACAGGATATTTTAAAAAGTGAAAAAAAGATCTTAAGGAAAAGAACAAGAAACAGATAAAATCCAGCAGGGGTTAAAATAAATCAGCGTTCAACCAGCTGGTCAACTTTTAGAGATAAGAAACTAAACAAAACAGAAACTTTAAAAAGTGTAGTTGAAACCCAGGTGTGCTTAAGAGAACTGTTTGCCAAAAGGAAAAAGACGATGACCTAATTTTCTGCCACTCCCACTTGGAACAGTAATCTTCAAGATTCCTCATCCTGGGTGGGTCCACTCTTATCCAAAGACATCCTGGCTAAGTGCTCCTATTCAAATCCAGGGAGCAAGTCTGTCAAAGAACCAGCTTTTGGTAGCAAAATCAGCAGATCATCAGCAGGAGAGAAAAATCTCCCTACTGCTCACCAGCCATCTTGGGGAGGAACTCATTGATTGATTTTGAAAAGGTAAACAGAATCTGTTTTGATTTGTTAACTGTCTTGAAGACCATCAAAAAAGTCTATGGCTTTATATGAAAATCAGCATTTAAAAAAATATCCCCCCAAAAAGACAACGGTAAACTAATTCTGCAGTTACCAGGAAATCTCCATGGATGTATATCTGAAGTCACCAGAAATCCAGTTCAGTTTAAATCACACTTTTAAAATGTGGGTTCATGACATTGGAAGCCCCTTTCTCTAAGAATAAGATAATTCAGTTCATCTGAACCTGGCTTTCTCCTAGACCACCTTCTGACCTCATTAATCCAATTCGTTATCAATAATTTCATCTCAGTTGCAGACATTCTGTAATACCAATAAGGCATGGAAATAAATAGTAAAACCCAACTTTACACATCCTTATGGGTTTATCTTACTTAAGCTATTTTTTGTGCATTCAGACAGAAATCTCAGCAAAAAGAAAATTGGCTGCATGCATCTCCTTTATTTTGTCTATATTCTGCATGGAACAATTCATGAACAAGGCAGTCTATTCAGTGTGGAATACTCAGTCATTTCACAATTTTTCTCTTTAAATATAACAAAACTTTAAATCGATCATTCATTATACAGCGGCAAATATGTGAAAACATGACAGAAAATTTTTATTTTTTTAAATTTTAGAACATTTCTGATTAACAGAAATAATTTCTAGATTGCCTTCAAAATATAGAAAGTTTTAGAAGTTTTGTTGTCGTTGTTGAGAGCTACAAATATTTCAGATTTTTTTTCAGGTAAAAGACAGAAATATGATACAATATTGAAAAATGTTGTTTTGATTTAAGAGTTTACTCCCAAATTTAGAACACTGGTTCTAAAATCAGTTGCTTATCTAATTCATGCTGGCCTTCAGAACGTTCATAGTGCAGTGTCAGAAACTTGAATATCTGATATGCAATAGATATCATAAAGAAATCATTAACCTACAGACTTGATGTACTCGTTAATATTTGGCTATCTTGCTTATCCTATTCAAATGGAATTCCTGGAGTTCATTCAATCTAAACAGTACCACAGAGGACAGTTCTAAAGATGCCCCACTCCCACAGCTCAACTACTAGGGTATATGGGAACCGTATGTGGGAAAAGAAGTCTTCTACTATGTGAGTCCTAAATTTCAGTCTGGTCCCCAATGGACCACATGGCTCCCATCGCCAAGGTAAGTAAGACAAGGAAAAGGCATCTTGCCATCATTTTTCATGAATGGTTTGCCAAAGAGTGTGACTTGCCCCTAGTCACACAGCTGATTTTGTGCCTAAAGCAGGACTAGAACTTGGGGTTTCCCAGTTTCCAGCCTGCTTTCTGTTTTTTATATGGAAGTTGGAGCTGTATATATGTATATCAGGAGAAACATAACTACCAGCTGCATATAGTAGTAGTAATTAAGTGCTTAATTATTATATGGTAATACAGATAGTCTTTGACTACAAATTGCTAAACTAGGCCAGTTTAAGGAAAGTAAGGAAGAAGATGGTAGGTAAGATTACAGAAATGTCTTTGAAAGAGCTAAAATTTACCACTAGAGATGGCAATTATTTAACTAGGCATTTACCAGGTGTGGCGAATGTATCTTTTATGTACACTGAGACAAATTCCTTGTGTGTCCAATCACACTTGGCCAATAAAATTCTATTCTATTCTATTCTATTCTATTCTATTCTATTCTATTCTATTCTATTCTATTCTATTCTATTCTATTCTATTCCTATTCTATTCTAATCTTACTCATACTCAATATTATCATTAAGAGCTGCAGGCGCTTAACATTTACAAAAGCTTGATTTTTTAATTTAAAAATGTTCATTTTTATAAAGAGCTTTATGAATTATTGCCATTTTTATTTTAAAAAGAAAGATTAAAGTTATCAGTATATTTGTTTAGGCATTTGATCTTTAAGATCTTTTTCAATTTTGTTCTTAATTTTTATGTCTGGTCAATGGGAAGCAGAGTGGATAAAAATCAATGATTTTTTTTAAAAAATCAAAAAAATCAGATTTTTTTGATTTAAATCGGATTTTTTTGATTAAAATTGAATTTATTTTAATAAAAAACTTTTGGGGTACAAATCTATTGTAAGATAGTTTTCTATTTAAGATACATAAATAATTTAGTTTATTCAGCATGAAATGGAGCTTAGTTATGTAGCATGAGGCTGTATATTCTGCAACACTGGGACTATCGGTGAGTCAACAGTGGGTCAAAGGAGTAGCAGAGATGACAGTTGCTCTTTAAAAAATATGATTTAAATCGAGTTGATTTAAATCAAGCCTTTTTACTAGTGATTTAAATCATGATTTAAATTGTGATTTAAATCAACTCGATTTAAATCAAATCCACCCTGATGGGAAGTAACATCCTTTTTTTATGTTTCTTCTTATATCACCTTTTATTTTTGGCCTTGACTCAATAGCCGGGCATAACCAAACATTCCTAAAATTCACATTTTGGTTTCCCACGCTAAATTAGAACCGAGAACATTTTTTTCTTATAATGGCTGAGGCTTTGGACTAGATGGGATTCTATTTCAGTTCATCAAGGATTTCATTTCATCTGGACACTCTTGTGATATCATCTGGACTGACTTCAGGAGATCTGGGGTTTATGGTTTAAAAAAATAGTAGCCAAGTGTTTCACATAAAAATAGGTAAAGAAGCTTCAACTGCATGTCACCACTGCTTTCACTTTTTTGATTTGCACCCTGTGGACACTGTGACTGGCTCAAGACATCATTTCTTATTTTCTGGTAGCATTTGGGCCAATTATACATTACACAAGGGGGAAAGATTAGGAGAGCCATGCTTGTGCTAAAGGCACAGAACCTGAGATAATTTAGTCTTCCTTCACAGAAAACCCTCACCTGGGCATGCAAATTGTGATGGAAGGTGGCTAACTGCTTATTTTTATACACCTATTTTCAGTGATGAGATTCAGCCAGTTCGCACCACTTCGGGAGAACTGGTTGTTAACGTTCTGAGCAGTTTGATGAACTGGTTGTTGGAAGAAATCATTTAGGGCAGAGAACCGGTTGTTAAATTATTTGAATCCCACCACTGCCCATTTTGCTGCTGCTGTTTGCTTCATGGAGTGGTGTACCTACAGCAAGCTCTAGATCCGTATTACAAGGATCATTGTCCTGGACTTTTAAGTACACAGCAGAGGTTGGCCAAAAACCAGGAGCTCTGGTAGCACAGCAGACTAAAGCACTGTTATTAACATCAGCTGCCTGCAATTACTGCAAGTTCAAATCTCACTAGGCTCAAGGTTGACTCAGCCTTCCATCCTTTCTAAGGTAGTTAAAATGAGGACCCAGATTGTGGGGGCAATAAGCTGACTTTGTATAAATATACAAAAGTATGAAGGCTATTGCTTAGCGCATTGTAAGCCTCCCTGAGTCTTCCGAGAAGGGCGGCATATAAATTAAATTAAAAAAAAAACTAATTGTGGGAACAGAGACCTCCAGATCTTTTCTTCGATTTCCAGGGCAGTTATTTTTCTTTTTTCTTTTTTTCTTTTCTTTTCTTTTCTTTTCTTTTTTTCTTTTCTTCTTTTCTTTTCTTTTCTTTTCCTTTTCTTTTCCTCTCCTCTCCTCTCCTCTCTTCTTTTTTTCTTTTCTTTTCTTTTCTTTTTTTCTTTCTTTTTTTTTTTGCATCACTTTTGTTAAAATAATTATATGCGTGGTTTTAAATCCAACATTAGAGAAGCATTAGGTCAACGTTTACTCTTTCCAAATTGCATCCAAGAAACCCAGGATTAGGAACCAGCTTCAGCTCTCGACGCACAGGAGCCAAAGCTGCGCTCTCCCACCCACGGACAAAACTCTACCCCGCTTTCCGGTGGAAACCCAACCCCAAACACCGTCTCCGAGAGCCATCCGGTTGCTGAGCCGAGGCTTTCGCTCTAACGAAACTTGGCGCCGGTCAAACCCGCCCAGCGAGCCACCCTCAGCCCGCCCCGCACCAGCCAGCGGGAAGAATCCGCCTGTCAGCCTGCCTTGTGACCGGAAGGGCCGGGGAGCCGCCCCCGGAGGAAGAGCCAGCTGCAGGAGCGCACGGCGCTGGCAGAGGAGCCGCGGATTTCCCGGGGATCCGGCGGGGAGCGGAGGCGGTGGCGCCGGCTGGCCTGCCCTGAGCGGAGGCCTCGGGGGGCGGCTTGGGAGGAGGGACGGAGGAGGCAGGTTGCATCTCCACTTCCACTCCTGCGCCCGACCTGCTGTTTGCCTTCCCCTTCCCCTCGCTCTCCGGCCTCTTCCCATGGCCCTCGCCGGTGTAGCAGCCTCCCACCCGCGCGCTTAACCCAGCCTGGAGAGGGGCGTGTGTGGCGCAGAAGCCCGACCTGGCCAGGGTAGGTGCCGCTGGAAACGAGAGGATGCGGAACGCCACGTCCCACCCATCTTCCGTGGGCGAGGAAGCAGGAAAGGACGGGATCCTGCCAAGGCTGGCTTGAGCCTGGAGGAATTAAGGAGGGTGATTTGGAGAAGAGCTGAGGCTTCGCTGATGGTAAGGATGGGGCACTCATGGAGACGAGATAGGGAGATCTCCTTCAGGTGGAAGATGAGAGTTGGCAGGTGGTCTCTTGCGCCAAATCCCTCCGTGGGTACCATAAAATTGAAATGACAGCCGGTGCCAGAGTTATTGCTCCGTTTTTGAAGGAGAAAGAATTATACCCACCAAAGACGGGCTGATGCTCTTGAAAATGACAATAATTTGGGATGATTTATTTATTTGTATGTATGACGTATATTCTGCCTTTCCTGCAGAAGCTCAAAAGGATATTTCTCACCTCCAATTCCCCCCTCCCCCAATGATCCTATCAGTTGGGTAGGTCTGGGAGAAGATGTCTGATCTAAAGTCACCCATGAGCTTTGGCTTAATGTGGGCTGAACCCCATTTCTAGTCCAGCATCTTAACCCCTGCATTCAAGCTGTTTACAAAAATATCCAGAATCTTGCATCACATCTGATGTTTTCCAGATGTGTTTGATTATAGCAGCTGAAGTTAAAAGTATGCAAGGCCAGCAGACATCAGTTGAGGAAAAAAATTGCCTTAAAGACAGGCATTATTGAACACTTACTGAAGCAGTGCCATTTTAAAGGCATGATAGAATCCCTAAGGAAGATGCTGTATTTTCATTGTGATGATCAGGATTTCTGAATATATATCCTTATATTTCCTAATTAAACTATATTAGGATGCTTGCTTTAAAGGTTTAATTAGGGCTCCATGTGGTTCCACTGTTACTTCTATTTTGTGCATTACAGCAAATTGGTTACTTATAGACTTATTAATATTTAAGTGCATGCAGATTATAAATTTTTAGTTATTCTTACAACAGCCCCATAAAATAGACTAGTATTCCTCCTATGTACATGAGGCTGAGACTGAAAGACAGTTTCATCTGTATATATATAGAAATGATGTATTTTGTAATCATAGTCTTAATTGTAGTTTCCCATACTTTGGTTACTTATATATTTATGTTAGTAAATAAAGATTGACTATTGAAGAAGAAAAAAAATTTAAAAGGTGCAATCATTCAAAATCATGTTAATCACGTTAATCAAATATTATTTAGAGTATGTTGGATTTTTTTAGATCTAAATATAGTGCATACTTATATTCATACAAATTTTGTTTAAATAATTAGAATGTTGGTTTCATCCAATACGAGGAAAGGTGGGTCAGAGTGTCTTGCATTCTGCACCTGCAAAATGTAATGTAAATGAGATGATAACATGTTTTGTAAAATCTGTTGTAAAAGCAAAATGGCTTAACCTATAAGCTGTTATGACTGTTCAGCCAGTGGTCTTTTTGTTATAGTGTCTAGAACTGCAGACAACAATGTGAAGAGGGACTAAAGCAGGGGTGAAATGCTCCCGGTTCGGATTGGATCGCCCGATTCGGTAGCGATGGAGGCGGGTGGTTCGGAGAACCAGTAGCAAAAATCCCCCCCCCCATGCCCAGCTGAGCCGCACAATCATCAGAGGCTTTTTTTTTTTTACTTTTAAAAGCATTTTTTTCTACAACCTCTTCGGCAGAAAAAATGCTTTTAAAAGTTAAAAAAAAGCCTCTGATGATCGTGCGGCTCAGCTGGGATCGTCAAAGGCTTTTAAAAGCATAGAAAAAAATGCTTTCAAAGGGCTCTGACGATCCCAGCTGAGTTGCCTGATCTGCAGAGGCTTTTTTTCTTTTAAATGCCTCTGACGAGCCAAGCTGAGTTGCCTGATCGTCAGAGCATTTAAAAGAAAAAAAAACCCTCTACCGATCAAGCAACTCAGCTGGGATCGTCAGAGCCTTTTGAAAGCATTTTTTTACAACTTCTTCACTGAAGAGGTTGTAGAAAAAATGGTTTTAAAAGTTAAAAAAAAAATGGCCACGCCCACCCAGTAACATTACCCCCCCCCCAAGCCAGGCCCCCAGAACCGGTAGTAACAAATCTTAGATTTCACCACTGGACTAAAGCCTGTCCAGTATGATGAGAGTTACTTTTAAATAAGCATACTTAGATTGCATTGTTTATAAAAAAATATACAATATTACCAAGAATATATTCTATCTGAAAACTGGCAACTTAAATACTACAGAATTTATCAACCATGAAAATAGAGCATATCTGAATAGGACTGAGCTGGGGAAGAATACCTGTCTTGCACAGTGGCCTATAGCATGCTTCCAAAAATTTGGAATGAAAATACCAGCATTTCTCTTAGGTAACCGTGTGGCACAGATGTGTTGAGACCAGTGCTAGAAGATACTTGCATACCGCTTTGAGCCATCGGTAGGGCTACTTGTTGTGATTGGACATGAGTTCCGGTAATTCTCATAATGATAACTTCTTGAGGACTTCTTGAGAAGATGGAAGTATGCTCCAAAGTCTTGGGTGCTAAGCAGTCATGAAACTAACCTCTGTCTTATTATTTTGAGGGATCTGTGTTCTAGAGCAGTGTTTATTTATGTATGTATTTATTTACATTTACAGGTACAATTTCTATGGCTGTCCAAGCTGCAAATGCAAGAGTTCAATTATATTAAAATAGTTATCTTCAGAAATTTATTCCTCAGCAGTTTGGTGAACAGGTATTGTGAAAATTGTCAATTTCATACCATTAAAGCTTTGAAGAGACAGGAAGCCTGGCGTTTTGAATGATGAAAAGACAATGTAGCTTTCAATCCAGAAGTCCAGATCTCCAGTTTCTTTCTTTTATTTATTAATTTAGTAGGCCATTTTCTGGAAAGCACAATGAGTGTCAAAGCCTTCAAGCTTGTTCCCGCAGTTGAGTGGGAGCTGCTGATGGGTGACAGATCTCAAATCCGTATCGAATGTGTGGAGTGCTGTGGACGAAACCTCTACATTGGAACAAATGAGGGTTCTATTTGCCATTTTCTCTTGGAGGAGAAAAATTCCCCTTCTGAAAAAACACCTTTTTCTATTTCCAAGCAGCTGCATAAGTATCTCAGTTGCCGGAAGGCTGTGGGAGAGTTGAAAGCAGCTTCTGCACTTAACAGACTTCTGGTGCTCTGTGACAATACCATCATTTTAATGAACATGATCAACTTGGAACCCATCTCCACTGGGGCCAGAATCAAAGGAGCCCTGATGTTCACATTGAATGAGAACCCTGTGAATGGGGATCCATTCTGTGTGGAAGTGTGTATTGTTTCAGTGAAACGGAGGACCATCCAAATATATTTGGTCTACGAGGACAAAGTACAGATTTTGAAAGAATGTTGCACGCGAGAACAGCCTTGTGCTGTAGCGGTGGATGGCTATTACTTATGCCTTGCTTTCATTAACCAATATATTATACTGAACTACAGTACTGGCGCTTCCCAGGAGCTCTTTCCTTACACTGGTGAACAGAAGCGACCAATTGTGAAAAGAATAGGCAGGGAAGAGTTCCTGTTGGCTGCACCTGGAGGATTAGGTAAGCTGCTTCAGCTCATTATTTGGGAACTTTTGCTTTACCTTTTCTTAACCCTTCCTCCTCCTGCATAATAATTTTGCAAGACTTCTGCAAAAAAAATTGTAAAATCAAAATTCACAAAATGCTGGTGAATGTTAGACTGTATTGCTGTCTTATCATTAAAAATATCTAGAATTAGTTGTTCATTTAGGAAAGTACCTCTCCTTATGGAATTAGTAACCTGTGCAGGATTTTATTTGGGTCCATTCCACATTTCTGTGACAAGTACACCCCTCTGACTTTTAACAATAAGTGCAATCGAAAAAAGAAATGGATTAAAGTATTAAATAAACTCTAATTGGTTACTTTCTGAATCTAAAATCCTTAACATTCTGCAAAAGAATCAAGATAGCAATAGTAAAATGGAGTAAAAATATAAAAGAGCAAATAGATAAGCTTTGTTAAATATCATCTAAAAGCTGTCATTAAATGTTTTTAATGTTCTTTTCATAGAACAGTAGCATTTCTACTATGGGTATTTAAAATTAGAATTTCGGCTTCAAAATTCTGATTTGCTTGAATTTTCTGAAAGGTAATCAGTTCAATTTTTATGAAACTGCTCTTCATAAATGGAATAAGAATTCTTGGGATGAATTTCTTATTTAAGTATGCAAAAACTTGTTAAAACATAAAATATGTGATTTAACTTGTTTATTAACCAGATAAATAGCTTATAATGTTATAAAGAAGAGAATCTGCAATTGTCCTCTTCTTTCTATTGATAAATGGGACTGTCTGGATTTTATCAATAGCTATTGCCTCTTTTTTATATGATGCAGGAAGTTCTGTGTTAACTGTGATTGCTAAATAGTTCCACTGAAAAGTAAGTACTAGTGAACTCCATGGCACTTATTTCTGAACAAAAACCGCCACGTAAGTGACAAAATAATGCTGACAGTAAGAACTGTTATTAAAAACCTTTTTGACAATGAAATGAACTGCTTCAAGAGGATGTAGGCAGGCCTTCACTGCTAGTAGCTGAATTGGGCGGCCATTTGCCAGGAATAATATAATTCTTTCATTGAGCAGGAGATGAGCAAGTAATAACTAAGATCCTTCCAACTCTGTGCTTCAGAGTGAAATTTAATTCTAGCAATAAGAATAAAGGACAACCAAAGCACAGAGAGATTGACTGAACTGGGGCAATAGAGTCTTTGTATTGTGATCTTGCATTAAATGTAGAAATCTGTAGAGGCAGCCATACTTTAAGGAAAACCAATAGCCCTGCCATCAAGGAAACAAGATAATTTTGGAAGATTGCATGTCAGTGTGCAAATAATTAGCATGCTACAATTCTATAGCCTAAAATTACAGAATGGAGTAGGAACATCTGATGCACTTCTTCAGGCAGCAGAATATATTTGGGTCATGCTTGGAAATTATCATGATGCTCCATCACCTGCTTTTGCAGCAGGTTTACATACAAACAAGAGTTTGGAATTCAGGGTGAGAAAGTTCTAATTTCTTCTCTTTATACATTGGCAGGTATGTTTGCAACTGTGGATGGCATTTCCCAGCGGGCTCCTGTTCGCTGGTCAGAAAAGGTGATTGGGGCTGCCCTCTATTTTCCATATGTAATTGCTCTCGATGAAGAATTCATTACTGTGCACAGTATGCTGGACCAGCAGCAGAAACAAACCTTGCCCTTTAAGGATGGGCATATCCTACAAGATTTTGAAGGTACATAAGAGGGAGAGAATCAGTCTGGTTTAGTGATTGAAGTGGTGGGTTAAAAGGTGGGAGACTCTGGAGTTTCATCCTGCCTTGGGCACAATAACTGTTCAGAGTTGCTTGATAGTGAAATGGGTGACATATACCATGTTTCCCCAAAAATAAGACCCTGTCTTATATTTTTTGAACCCCAAAATAAGCTTTTGGCCTTATTTTCGGGGAAGTCTTATTATTTTGGGGTGTGTGGAGCAAGATGGGGCTCCTCTTGCCGTCTTACCTGATTACCAGCTCTGCGTTTAAATGTTTTTGGGGACAGCTTAATTTCGGGTGGAGGCTTATTTTAGCGCATGCGCTCAAAAGCCCGATTGGCCTTATTATCAGGGGATGTCTTATTTTTGGGGAAACAGGGTAAATTTAATAACCAACCAACCAATCAGTTGGTTGACTGTGGCCCAGGTCTTTGTCTCAGGCCTAGGAATATAGTAAGTAATGGCAAGTCACTTCCAAAAATGTTGCAGAAAACTGCAGGGACTTTTCTCCAGGAGTCAAAACTGTTTGATTGAGAGGACCCAGAATCTGCCTTTATTTCTTTTATATTGATTGGTTTGTTGTGTAAGACACTAAACATCACAAGTACTTTTTGCTAACTGCTGCATGAAGCTTCTGTTTGTGTTGGCAATCATATATAAATAACAGGAAAACCTCAGCAAATCTGGTTGTAAACTGGAGTTTCATTTCCTCATCTAAATGAATGAAAGGAAAATTATTTGTGAAAGATCAGCAAACATTTGTGACCATAAAGACCTTCTGAATAACTGATGGCACTTGTATCTGGGATCACTATTTCTCCCTTGAAATGGTGAAAGAGAGTTATTCAGCCCTAACAGAAATTATATTTTTACAATTTGAATTTGAGAAAAATGGCTGTGTTTTTGTATGTTTCTACTGTATAGCGTTGGAAATATTTATTTTCCCTTTAAAAGAGTATATGTATTCTCTCTCTCATGCTTTGTTTTGTAAATTGGACATTTTGTTTTGTTTTTAAATTTAGGGAAAGTAATTGTAGCTACTACCAAAGGGGTATACTTCTTGGTCCCACTGCCTCTGGAAAAACAAATTCAAGACCTTTTGGGCAGCCGAAGAGTTGAAGAAGCACTAGTGTTAGCAAAGGGAGCCGAAAGGAATATTCCAAAGGAGAAGTTTCAGGTCTGCCTCTGATTTTAAAACGTCTCTGACTGTACTCAGATAACTATGAAGTTAAAAATATACTTCTGTGTGTTTGTTAATGTATTATTTCTTCAAGAGATAGATCTAGGTAAGGACGTTTTGAATTTGAATCTTTTGTTTTAAGCAAGAATATTATTTTGCTTTGAATATGAAATGGGGTACTTCCAGTATGCACTTCCAAGCGTGCTTTGAGTTCAGAAAGCCTTGTTACAAGTTCAAAAGTTTTTTTTAATATTATAAAAATATTGTATGTGTGAAGCAGTCTCTTTGCTCCTTGAAGTAAACTATTTTATGTTCGGGTGTATGGGGGTGTTGTGAACATTTAAATGGTTCAAATTTGAAATGTTTGCACAGTAGTAATCCTGGGAGTGCACTTGAGTGAATTCCCCAGCTCTGTGGTTAAATTAGCTGTGTCAGGAGTGATGAACTACCCTAAGATATTGTAATTGTAATGAACATTTTAACAATGCTTAACGCATTGTAAGCTGCCCTGAGTCTCCGGAGAAGGGCGGCATATAAATCAAATTAAAAACAAAAAACAAATGTTTTAAAAAACATCTTGAAACTTCTTGTGGCTTGCTTTACCCTTGATCTAAATGTTTTTACCTGAAGACAACTGACTTCATCAAATCTTGTTTACCTATGCAATTTATTCATTTAGCACACTTACAAAGATTAAGGTGTTTATTGTTTATTTATTTATTTATTGGTTCGATTTATATGCCGCCCTTCTCTGGAGACTCAGGGCGGCTTACAATGCATTAAGCAATAGCCTTCATACTTTTTGTATATACCTGCTTAGTAGGGCTTTCAGACCCCCTAAGCGGTGTTCTTTTTATACAAAGTCAGCTTATTGTCCCCACGATCTGGGTCCTCATTTTACCTACCTCGGATGGATGGAAGGCTCACTTTGAGCCTGGTGAGATTTGAATTTGCAGTAATTGCAGGCAGCTGGCAGTTAAGTGCTACTTAACATTTAAATATATGCGTCACCAATATATCTATTGATATCTATTTATCAAAGATAATTCACATATTTGAAGCATGGTACACACTGTTTTTTATATCCAACTGGTTTTCCTGCATTGGTAAAGGCATCCAATTGCTTTGCCTTCCAGTATGTGATTTTATCATGTTCTTTTGTCCTGAGCACAATCAAAGAATGGGATCTCTGCCTAAAAGCTTGCAAATTCAAAGATGCAAAAAGAGAAATGGCTGGAAATTGGAGGCAAGCAAACTTAGGGAACCAGTTATTCCTGAAATTCTTCTGATAACCAGCCTGAATTAAAGGACTTGAAGTGCCCAATGGAGTTAATACCTCAGCAGAACTAATAAAATCATCTTGTAGGTCTGCAGTACTAAATAGAATGTAGTTGCTACTATGGTTACTAAGAAATTGCTTTTTAATTGGTAGTGCATGTGATTAGACAAATATAATTACAGTAATAAAAAGCCAAAATATACATTAGATTCTATTCATCAGAGAAATGAAGGCAGTCCTCGATTTACGATCACAATGGAGCCCAATATTTATGTTGTTAAGTGAGACATTTGTTATTTTTAAAATATATTTTTATTGTTTTAAATATAAAAATAATGAATACAGTGCAATTGTCCTGGCTTTCCACTTGCCAGGAAACAAAGATAAAAACAAACTAACATATGTACTATTTTAAACAGTGCTAGTGCTGTACAGTTATTTCTGACCATCGTATTCTAGAGCAGTGTTTCTCAACCTTGGAAGCTTGAAGATGGGTGGACTTCAACTCCCAGAATCCTCCAGCCAGCGCTGCTGGCTGGGGGATTCTGGGAATTGAAGTCCACCCATCTTCAAGCTACCAAGGTTGAGAAACACTGTTCTAGAGTATCAAATTTATCTTTCATTCTAATACCTACATTCTAATACCTATATAGTATCTCTTTCCATTCCCACCTAACCTGATTCTATCGCATTCTAACTTCCACCTCATTCTTCCAAGGTGAGATATTTGTTAAGTGAGTTTTGCCCCATTTGAGGACCTTTCTCGCCACAGTCCTTCAGTGAATCAATGCAGTTGATAAATTAATAACCCAGTTGAATCTGGTTTCCTCATTGACTTGGCTTGTCCGAAGGTCACAGAAGATGGTCACATGACCCCGGGATACTGCAACCGTCATAAATATGAACCAGTTGCCAAGCATCTGAATTTTGATCACATGATCATGGGGATGCTGCAAAGGTCATAACTGTGAAAAATGTCATAAGTCACTTTTTTTCAGTGCCATTGTAACTTTGAACAGTCACTAAATGAACTGTTGTAAGTCAAGGACTACCTGTAATGACTGTCATTTTAATTTAAGTCTTGATACCTCCATTCCAGTTTTGTGGCTTTAGTCTTGGCGTGTCCCAGTAAACATGCTTATCTTCTTCCAGAAACGGGAAGCCTGGGTTTTGAATGTGTAACAAAGTTCAGTTACAATAGTTTGACTACCTTTATATTTGATAGAGGGTATCTGGACTATAAATCAAGAGTGGTTTGTAGGATTAATCAAGCTTGTGCTCGAACTAGTGAAAGGACTAAATAATTGAAAATGGTTAATTATTGTATGGCCATAAAAATATAATTGGAACACTTTAAAATATTGGGTCTTAATTCAGATTTTTTTTTGTTTCTATTTCCTCTTAATAAAGATGGCTAGTGATATAAATTGATTAAAATAATAACATGTGCTTCTGCGTGCCTAGAACTTTTGGCAAGCATTTCATGGAAGGAAGAATATGCATCCAAGATCTTAAAATTGCAAATGCACATGCGGCATACATGTGTGAAACTATGATTTTTTCCAACACATGTTCATTCTCCAAGACAGTGTTTCTCAACCTTGACAACTATAAGATGCGTGGATTTCTACTCCCAGAATTCTCCAGCTAGCAGGTTAGCTGGTGAATTCTGGGATCTGAAGTCCATGCATCTTAAGGTTGCCAAGGTCGAGAAAGAGTGCTCTAAGATATGTAAGTGCACTTAATACTTTAGTGCTATTTCCCCTGTGAGTGGTTCTCAAGAAGAATCTTCATTTTAAAGCATACTTTTGATAATAGTACAGAAGTCATTTGAATGCCCTGCAGAATTTTCTACTGCAATTACCTTTTTTTGGAATGTACTCAGGATTCCTTTGAACTAGCTGGTGCCCGACTGTTGTGCTGTGCAGTCCCAAAGTGAAAGGGCAATCCATTCCCAGCTCTCTCAATCTATATCTCAGGCACACAATGTGCAAATGACCTCTGAATCGGGCCAGTTGTTTCTTCTTCTTATAATGAAACCAGGTAGTTCATTAGTCACTTTCTAGCAGTTGCCTTTTCAATTTAAATTATTTTTTCGTTGTTTCCTTTGCAGACAATGTACAAGCGAATTTTGCAGCAAGCAGGATTTATCCAGTTTGCACAGCTCCAGTTCCTTGAAGCCAAAGAACTCTTCAGGTAATGCTGCCATGGGGTAAGAAACATTCTTGCAGTCTAGTTCTCCACCTTGGTGACTTGAAGATGAGTAGATGCTGCCTAGGGAGTTATAAAAACTGCAATCCACCCATCTTCAAGTTGCCAAGATTGAGAAATATTGGTCTAGCTCACCATTGCTTGATTAGGTTCATACATTTGGCTTTAAAAAATTTAGGACATTGGCCCAAAGCATATAAAAAGCATGAGATTTAGTCAATGGACCAAATGAAATTGGAGCTGGTCTTTAAGTGATATCCAAGGAAACAGACTAATCTTGATTCCTGTACATTGGGCTTGTGACAGGACTGTAAGCTGCTGTCTTTCTCATCTGCCGGTGGATTCACTTGCTTTTCTAGTTGGATACAGTGGATAGAGAGTTAATACTGAAATAAGATTGTGTATTTGCTACTCAAGCAGCTGAGTGTGAGTTACTTGATAATTATAAGTGAATCTTAAATTTCTCAATCCAAGAAGAATTTGGGAGAGAAATTTGGGAGCTGGATTTCTAATGCAGAGTATTTAGGCTAAGCAAATTCCGATTCGGAACTAGATTACATCCTGTACCTCTCAGTGTTATGCGGTTGATAACAATTTTGGCCAGTTTACATTCTCTGCAGTCCAAGTTTCTTGTATACTGTATGAGATATACAGTAAAAGCAAGCCAAGATCAAAACAGGCAGAAATTATTTTGTAGGCTGTTCTCAAAGAAGAAACAGTTACATTAATATATTATTCAAATGACCGTTTGATTGATCTGAAATGTGTACAGTCCAAGTTTTCCGATTATATGATGTATTTTAAACCATTGTCATATTTAAAAAATTGCTTTGACTAAAAAAAGGAAATTGAAATTATTGCCTGGCTTTGTTAAAAGCACTTTTAATTTATAAATAGATATTTTATTGTTCTGTTCATAATAGGAGAAAACAAACAAATTTCCATTTTGTTAAAAATGGTGGGGGCACACAATTTGAAAACAGGTTGTTTTGTGCAGAATTTTTTTTTTAAGTAGTGATTTACAGTCGGATTAGGATTTTGAAACATACTTTTATAAAACCTCTCTGGGTTTTCTTTGCTGAATCTGCCTCTTAAGTTTTCAAGTGCACACATTGGATATACATTAACAATCCTAGCAGAATTCATTTACTATTTCTTTGAGCCCAGATGAAATTTCTAGTAATTTAGTGGACATTTGTCCACAAAGTTACATCTCTGTAACTTTTTAGCAATAATGCTGGAGTAATTTGTCGCTTTTTTCTGGAAAACTTTCTGACTTCCCAGTCTATTCGTGTTTTTGTAGTGGTTTTCCATCCAAATATTAACTGGATGTAAATCTTAATTTTTTGAGACGAACCAAGTTTGGCTAGAGATGGCCACCCAGCTGTTGTATACAAAAAAACCCCAAGTGTAGGATTTCTGAATTAGAAAGCACTGTCTTTTTTGTTGTTTTTATTTTTTGTGTATTAGTTTTTTATGTTGTACTTGTACAATGACTCTAGACAGCTTACAATATAATAAGTAAAAAAGTTGTACGAAGCAATTAAATTTAAGAGAGTTAAATAGAGAAGCTAGAAACAAAAGACAATGGTAGCATGAAGGTAGGCATTTTCTCTACCTCCTCAGCTACCCCAATGTAGCAGATCTCTCTTGGGACCCCAGGCCAGATGGCAAAGATTAGTTTTCAGGCTCTCCCGGACAGCCAGGAGTGTGGTGGCAGATCTCACCTCAAACAGGAGTATATTCCAGAGGGTAGGCGTCACAGCAGAAAAGGCTTTTCTCCTGGACCATGCCAGTCAAAATTTTTTGGCAGATACGATCCAAAGTAAACCTTTCCCCCTGTAATGAGTGATCAGGCTAGTCCCATCGGGATGAGATGTTTCTCAGATACCTTGCCATAAAGGGCTTTAAAGGTAATGACCAACACATTCAATTGGACCCAGAAGCAAGTTGAAACCAGTGTAGCTCATGCAAAGCAGTGTCACCTGTGCCATCTAAGGGGCTTCCAGAACTTGCTGCATTCTGTACCAGCTGTAGCTTCCAAATACTATTCAAGCATAGCCCCGGGTAGAGTATCTTGCAGTAATCCAACCAAGAGATGACCAGGAAGGAGCATTGTTGTTAGTGTGTGTGCGTGTGTGTGTGTGAGGCATGCTTGTCTTCCTTTCTATTACATCTCCTTTGACATTATAATTGCAGAAGCAGCCAGCTGGATGTCCGCGAGCTGATTTCTCTCTACCCTTTACTGTTGCCTACTTCTTCTTCATTCATGCGGTCACACCCTCCTCTGCACGAATATGCTGACCTAAACCAACTTACACAAGGGGACCAGGAGAAGATGATCAAGTGCAAACAATTTCTCATGACCTATCTGAGTGAGGTCCGCAGCACTGACGTCACAAATGGCTACAAGGAGGATATTGACACAGCCCTGTTGAAACTCTATGCAGAGTCCAATCATGAAAGTCTTCTGGATCTTCTGGTCTCTGAGAATTCTTGCCTTCTGGCAGACAGTGCTGCATGGTTGGAGAAGCACAAAAAGTAAGCACAAAATTCCCCAGATAATCCTATGCTTTGTACATCTCTTATCCTAATTGCCCTGTCAACTTTGCTGTTCACCTTTTGGTATACTGAACCAGAGGCCTGCATCTCTTTGGCATAAGCCACTCATAGTGGCCATCTTTTTTATTATCATTTGATAATAAAAAATAATAAATCCTTTTACAAACAGATACTGTAATACTACCTCTGCGCAGCTACAACTAATACTCTGAAAGATGCTTTTTCAAAAGGCAACTGGGCTTTGTTTTTTCTTGAATATGTTTTACTTCTCAACCAAGAAACTTATTCAGTTCTTCAGATGCTCAGAGAAAGTGCTAACAACTAGATGACTGCAAGGAATATAAATCCTTCCATCTTCCACCATTCAGTCAGTACTGAAGAAGCTTGTTGGATGAGAAGCAAAATGTCTTCAGGAAAAAACAAAGTCCTGTTGTCTTTTGTAAAAGCATCTTTGGGACAACCACGACTTGGATGACTGAGAATCTCCTTAGACATACTACTATTACTGCTTCTTTGCCTTCAAATTTATATGGTTCACAATTTCCAAAGAGTTTGAATCATATGTTAGATCATCTTAGTTTTCCAAACTAGATCCTTTGGATTCAAAATTTATGTGCACTATTTTGCTGCTAGAATTGTCAACTAGTTATATTTTGAGAGCTGAATACAACGAAATTTCATTTAATGTATGCTGTTTGGTTTATATGTTTGGTGTACATTTAAAGTGACAACATTCTAATTTCTTTTCTATTCTATTCTATTCTATTCTATTCTATTCTATTCTATTCTATTCTATTCTATTCTATTCTATTCTATTCTATTCTATTCTATTTTTTCTTTAATTAGAAAAATTATATGACTGCCCAACTCATGGTGACTCCGGGTAGCTTACAGAAATAAAAGTCATAAGAGCCACTTTGGTCTATTGGTTAAGGCACCAAGCTAGAAACCAGGAGTCTGTGAGTTCTTAGGCATGAAAGTCCGTTGGGTGATTTTGGCCCAGTCACTCTCTCTCAGCCCAACTTGCCTCACATGGTTCCTATGGAGGAAAAAAGAACTAATATGTATGTTTGCCACCTTGAATTATTTATAAAAATTCATAAAGATAGGATTAAATAAATCAGAAAGAATCTGATTTTCAAGATATATCCAAGTTAATTTTTCAAAGGACCATTGCATGACTGGTGGCCCAGGACGGACTCCCATTTTCTGAGGTGAGGGCAATTTTGCTGAGCTAGTAAAATTACTCCTTCCTGGTAAATCTCTGCTATCTAAATGAAATGCAGGTAGTGTAGCAGGCCATCTTATGGATAGAGTTTGTTTCCTTGCACACTTTCATTGCTAAGCCCTCATTTTTCTTCTACCTTGTAGAGGAAGTAGATGCTATAGGCAAATTTTGGAATAAAGTTATGCTAATCTGAGACTGGAAGAATCGGGATGTATTGAAAACCTAAACCAAGGGCTCTCGAACTTTTCTCCAAGTCCTTAAAATAATACATACTTATTCCTGCTGTATTGCCTAAGTCACTTGCTATTTCATATTCCTTGTTGTACAGGTTTTTTGCACTTGGGCTCCTGTATCACTCAAATGGTCAAGATGCTGCAGCACTACAGGTTAGTGTACAGAATGGCTTAGCTCTTTCTTTTTCCACTTTAAGTCCATTCAAAACTTGTGGTGGAGTGATGAAGGTCCTGAACCTGCAGATGGGAGATTGGTTTTACTTTTACCTTAGGCATGTAAGCCTGCTGTGTAACTTTTAAGCCAGTCACTCCTTAATCAGCATCAGTCTCTGCAACAAACCAGCTGATAAACAAAACCTGTTGTTATATCATGCATTGATAGCTTTGCTGTAAGTTAGGTAAGTGCAGGGCGCAAAAGAAGTACACTCAGCAACCTTGTAGGATAACTTTAAGAACTCAACAACAAAGTAGTCACAAGTGGACATTTTTAAAGCCAGTAAATTCATTGTTAGCAAACACTTCGACAGTGCAAAGAAAATGAAATCCTTGATTTATTTCTGTGTTCCTCTTCTATTTATTCACTTTTAAAAATGTTTAGCTCTTCCATCAGTGGTGAAATATAAAATTTGTTACTACCGGTTCTGTGGGCGTGGCTTGGTGGTGGTGGGTAATGTGACTGAGTGGGTGTGGCCAACTTTTTTTTTAACTTTTAAAACCATTTTTTTCTTTTGGCCAAAGAGGTTGTAAAAAAAATGCTTTTAAAAGCCTCTGACGATCCCAGATGAGTTGCCTGATCGGCAGAGGCTTTTTTTCCTTTTAAAAACATTTTTTTCTACAACCTCTTTTAAAAAATTTTAAAAGCCTCTGATGATCGCACGGCTCAGCTGGTCGGGGGGGGGGCAGGGATTTTTGCTACCGGTTCTCCGGTATGATTTTGTGGGAGAGGAAATCACATGTGTGCATGCAAGTGCCTGCGACATTCGTGGCAACACTAGCACGAGTGGGGTTGCAAGCGCCTGCAACGACACTCATGTGAGTGGGGTCGTATGGACACGTGAAGGCGCATGCACCGGCCGACCATTCACATGGTCCAATAGCAATTAGCCCACAAGTTGGGGAGTCCTATTGTAATATTTCCTCTGTAGTTACTTTTCCAATGTAAAAAAAAAAAGGGGGGGGCGACAGTGTGCACTTCAGAAACTTAAAATGTTTTGCTGCCTATAATCAGCTCAGTGCAAATATCACATGACTTTGGATCAAGGTTGTTAATATGAAATAGCAGAGAACTTAATTGCCATTCTAATATACATTTTAGATAAATGGAAAAATATTGGGAATGGAGGGTATTTAGTAAGACCTACACAAAATAAAATAAAGATTTGTACATTGAAAGAGAGGAAGAAAGATCTGTATGGTTGAAATATATGCCTCCCCCCCCCAATAGATAAAAGGGAATTTGTGTTTCTGTGTGAGAGTATGTGTACATAAATACATAGAGAATATAAGGTTACTCTGTGGCAGAGTGGTATTCAGCAGGTTCTGACCAGTTCTGGAGAACTGGTAGCGGAAATTTTGAGTAGTTTGGAGAACCGGTAAATACCACCTCTGACTGGCTCCACCCCCATCTATTCTCTGCCTCCCGAGTCCCAGCTGATCAGGAGGAAATGGGGATTTTGCAGTAACCTTCCCCTGGAGTGGGGAGGGAATGGAGATTTTACAGTATCCTTCCCCTGACACACCTGCCATGCCACGCCCACAGAACCGGTAGTAAAAAAATTTGAATTCCATCACTGCTCTGTGGACTAAGAAGAAGATATTATAATCTGAAGTGAGGAGTTAAACCTGTCTGTAACTCATGAAAGCAGCTAGGTGGTTTGCTGGTGACTGTTGTGACCCCGACTCCCGAGCCTGTCCTAACAGAGGAAGAGGACTCAGAAGGTGATAGGAAGGAACTGACAAGGCCTCCCTCTCCAGGACCCTCCTTTCTGGCAATGCCTCAGGTTGCATCCGAAGGCCAGGAGGAACAGCCTGGGATGTGCCAGGAAGAAGGCATATCGAGCACCAATTGATAGGGAGCGAGGATGATGAATCCTGACTTGATCCCAGGCAGTGTTGGAGGGAGAAGTGTGCGCAGCAATGGAAGAGGCGTGGGAGGGCCAGAGATTGAACTGAGTCACGGAGCCATGCCCCACCAGAAATGGGTGGGATTGCTCTTCAGGCTTTGTGACGGACAAAGTTAAACCCTGAAAGTCACATCATGATCTCTGAAATTCAGCTTGGATATATTTTGGACTGAACATTGACTAATCTTGTGTCGTGGATAATTTGTTGCTCCTGGAACAGATTGAAGATAAGTCCTCTTCTGCTTTATGGGAGTGAAACCAGCCTTGGCAGGCATTCGGCAGTTTGCTGCCAAAACCTTGGTCTGCCAAGAATTCTAATCTGTTTACCTAATAAAATATTGGCAGGTGTGCTTGGTATTACGTTTGCCTGTGTGAGGAAGGGGGACAGAACATCAACCTTCATCTCTAAAGCACCTTCTTGCTTTTGAATGTGAAACACTGCGTAGCCTTAACTGTTACGTATGGCTTTAAGAAGCTCTCCTCTATTCCTTAGGGCCTGTTCCTTAGGGCCTGTTAGGAGGGTAGCCTGGGGCTGAATAAAAGAAAAATAGCATTTGTCCTTTAAAGATTGAAATGAAACTTCTGTTTCTTTACTTTAGATATGGATACAGATAGTCAACGGGGAGATTCAAGACTCTACACGCACAGATCTATATGACTATATCGTAGACTTCCTAACCTCCTGTTCTGACCATGAATTGGTGTGGAAGTACGCAGAATGGATCTTAGAGCATAACGAGGAGGTATGTGGCTAAATCCTTTAAAACTGCTGTTGCTTGGATACCTTGTCTAGAATATTAGATCTGTACATTGGGTTTTATTCCTGAAATCTTTAATGCTGTCCCCTTGATATTCCAGTGTCATAAGCCCCAAGCAAAAGTCACAGTGCTTAAGGTGTCAAAACTATCATTTGGATGAAATTATAGTTGTAGGTACTAGTGTGTAACCCTAAAAGGGACCTTCATTTTTGTTGTTCCTCTTGCATTTAAGGCAGGGTTTATTTTCCTTGATTTTGGAGCATAGAATTCAATACCTGGGAAATGCAATATTTTCTCTAGAATTTTTATGAAGTCTAAATTGTATTCCTCACTTTAAGGAGGGAAGTGCAAATATGTTAGGTTTTGTTTTGATTTTTTCAAATATTACATTCAGTTGTAATACAGTGTATTACAAAATGTGACCAAAAAACGTATCTAGCAAATGTTGCACAAGTTTATTCTGGGCTTTTTTTTGGTCATTGTTACACAATGAGGTTTTTTTAAATTTCTATATGAATAAAGCAAGAAAAGAGTCAAGTGTTTCAGAACAATCTGTGAATTGTCTGTCAAGTGGACTTATCCAGTTCTGGAATCTCTAAATGTTATATTGTTTTAGGTTGGTGTATACATTTTCACTAAAAGGCCCCTGGAAGACCAAGAGAAAAACAGCTTTAACCCAGATGATGTCATCAAATGCCTTAAAAAATATCCCGTGTCACTAGTAAAATACTTGGAGTACTTAGTTCTAGAGAAAAGAATAAAAGTAAGTTTGGGTGAGGACTTCTGTAGAATATCAATGCTTTGAAAGGAATTATGTAAATGTGTTTGTCTGAATGTTCCAAGCTATACTTGTGCCTTTACATTTTGTGTTTTATATTCAACATCTTTGTCTAATTCTCTTATTCTCTGTAGGGTAACTTGAGGGTTGAACCCTCTCTCATCCCCCCTTGTTTATTCAAATTCTAAGTAGAACTGCCAAATGACATTGGATATTGTAAAAGTAAACTAAACTAAACTAAAAGTAAATGGTGGAAATGGCATAAAATTCACATTTTTTAAATACACATACAAGTTTTTGTATTTATGGTACACGTGATAAATTTAAAAACAAAGAATTACTTTTTACATTATTTCCTCTGTTAGTTTCTGTAGTTGCGTAAAAAAAAACTAGATAAAATCCTATAAAAATAGGTATCCTTCTCTGCTTTGTCTAATGCTGTACTTGTGTCGTGCACTGCAGCACAGATATGAAATAAAGATTTTGACTTAATTTTCTTTAACTTCCCTTTAATCTCAGAGGTATATATTTGGACAACTTTAGAAATTAAAATATTGTTCTCCCAGAATTACTTTGATCATGACTTTGTTTTTTTCTGTATTATACTTTTAACACAGCTAAATAATAGAAGCTGTTGACATTATGTCTTAATACTTTGAGTTTTATTGAAATAATTGATAAAAATGGTGTATGAAAACTGTTTTGAGGATGGCTTGGTTACTTTTATTTTCACAGAAAGAAAAGTACCATACCCATCTAACAGTGCTTTACCTCAATGAAGTGCTCCATCTGAAGTCACTGGATGCCAAGAGGCAGGGGAAGCTAACAAAAATGCAGACAAAACTACGCAGTCTTCTGCAGAGATCTGACCTTTACCGAGTTCATTTCATTTTAGGTAAGACACTTCAAACTACATTAATCTGAAGCAAGAAATTTATTCTTTTCAGGGTTTAATCTATTGCTTTTGAGTCCAATGTTGGGCTGACCTGATATGTACTGCCAGACTCCAAAATGTTTGATCTATCTATCTATCATCTCTGTCTCTCTCTCTCTCTCTCTCTCTCCCTCCCTCCCTCCCTCCCTCACACACACATACACATTTTTATCTCCTTTTGTGTCTCTTGTCTGGTGGGCTGCCAAGAAACAGAATCTACAGTCTGAAATTTATTATAGAGGCTCAAAGGTATGATGCCAAGAAAGGTATAACGTGATGTGAAGTTATGTTATTGAGGAATTATGTTTAAGATCTTGTATTGAGACCAGTTTTTGTTGCTTTATAGTCAGTTTAGGCTTCAGGATAACTCATAATTGATCCAACAAACTGAAATCTGAAGTCTGGTAAAATGCAATACGAAGCAGTTCAAGTAATTATTAGAAAACATACAGTATATTGCCACAATATTTGATATTGAGAAATTTAATTCTAGCAAACAGCCAATACTGGTTGTTTAGGGTAAAAGGATGTATATTAATCTGCCCCATTACAAATGGTTCCATTAATTAGCGCTAGAATACTTGAATACTGCTCCAGGATGACTGTTAATTGGTTGTATTAAACCTTAATTGAAATGGAACCAAGATCCTATGTTGCCATTTTTAACGTAACTTTCCTTGAACTATTATATGTTTTAAGGATCTGGGAGTATACTTTAATCTAGGTTCTAAGATTCAGGAAGTGTTGTACAGTATTTTGCTAAACCTTTTTTTCATGAAGTTTGTAACATTTGGGAATTAGACAGCTTTATTCTCCCATGTAGAAAAAGCATTGAGGTTAAAGTAATCAGTCATTGCCTCTGAGTGCATTTTGGGAGTCAACCATGGAAGAAGCATTAATATGGTTGGAAAATTCATTTCTAAAATGTATGGTTGATTTCTAAAGAGGTGACATATCTGTGTAGTTAGAAGAGAAATAGGTTGTTCTCCATTTGCCTGTTATATCAGAAAAGATTTAATAGTTGATTCAAATTAAATAGAGTAGATAGTTCTTCAGCATTGGGCCTTACGTGTAAGAAATCATACATTTCTCCAATATGATTTGTGATCATGTTGGCAAAATATGCCTGGAAGAATTCTCCTCACCCTAAGAATTTTTATTTATAAGTGGCAAAGGTTTGGGTAAAGTTTATTGTTAGGCAGATTGTGATGATAAATGTTTTGCTTACTTCCATGTCACCTAGATTGTGACAGAGGTACTGTTCATGCTGATTACTTAATTTAAATAGCTGTTAAAATATTTAAGGATATTTAAGAATATTTACATAATAGTAAGTAATATTTTGAGCTTGTCTAAGAACCATCCTCGAAGAGCAGTCACTTGATATGTGAATATGACTGCTGTCAGGATACATTATCTCTTAGATTATCCACTTGGATTCAATTTAAAGAAATCATCTTTATAATGCAAGTAGACTATAATTTTGTATGTTTTTGTTTTGAGCAAGCAAACGTGCTTTTCTACTGAAAAGGCTGATAAAAAATATTGTTTTAAACTAGTGTTATCAGTCTTTTGTGATGAATAATCATGATGCCCTACTATTATATGTATACTGCATGTGTAATGTTTTGGACATATCTTCAGAACAAAATGTGAATTCACACACTCCAGTTTTGCTTTATGAGAGGTCATGATGGGTCAGAACTCTAGTAGGCATCTTGCTCTGAATGTATTTTTCAGTTGACTTTTTATTGCATAAAATAATCAAGAGTCTTGTAGCACCTTAAAAGTTCACAGATTGATTGTAGATTTCATGAACTGTGATTCATTTCACTAGATGTAGAAGTATTTTGAGAGAGGTGTGCATCTATGGTAGGGGTCTCCAACCTTGGCAACTTTAAGCCTGGCGGACTTCAACTCCCAGAATTCCCTAGCCAGCAAAGGTCCTGGCGGACTTCTGGGAGTTAAAGTCCGCCAGGCTTAAAGTTGCCAAGGTTGGAGACCCCTGATCTATGGAAGGAGATAAAATATCTGGATATGAAATGTATTGCAGGCCAACCCAAGTGAAATAAGCATCCCTTCTGTTTACAAAGCTTATATTTAAATTTACATTTGGCAGATAAAATTGCTGGCACAGATCTTCATGCTGAGTGTGCAATACTGTATGGGAAGCTAGAAGAACATGACAAAGCTCTACAGATTCTGGTCCATGAACTGAAGGACTTCTCAGCCGCTGAGGACTACTGCCTATGGAATTCCGAGAGCAAAGGCCTTCCCTACAGACGGAAGCTTTTTCATATGCTGCTCTCAACATATCTCAATTCCAGCACACCCAACCATGAACTGAATATAGCAGCCATTGACCTACTGAACAATCATGCAGCTGAATTTGATGCTGCATGGGTTTTGCAGCTAATTCCTGCCAGCTGGTCTGTACAGCTTCTCTCCTCGTTTCTGATGGGTGCAATGAGGGAAAGTCTCCATTCACAAAGAATGGCTGAGATTGCACTGAATTTAGCGAAAGCTGAGAACCTTATTTACAAGCATGAAAAGGTAGGTTTATAGGGGCTAATTAACGGGGGGTTTTGCTTGCAAGTTTCTCCTTTTTAATTCATCGTAGAACAACATACTCTGATTGATATGTACATGATAATTTATGATTCTTATCTCTCCTTCCTGTGCTATTTGTGTATTAAAAAGTGTGAGCAGGAGTGGGTCTACCTTTCTTGAATTTTATTTACTTTTCCCTTTCCACTAATTAGATTCCCAAGCTTTCCAAGGATCCAACCAATCCTCAAAGAAGCCTTTGCCAGGGTGCTGTCAAAGATCTAGTGTGATCATTTCCATTAAGTATTAGGGTTTCCCTAAAGGAACATTAGAATTGTATCGCGATGAATGCTGAAAGCCAGTGTAAGAGAATGGTCATTCAACCTCCTCTAGTCAACTTCTTACCTCACCAACAGTGGCTTTGCAAAAACAAAATTGGAAGAACCTTACAGATGTTTTCTCTTCTTCTTGCTGCTTTTAGGTGAAACTAAGAGAAAGCCCAATCCTTCTCTCTGACAAAAAGCTCTGCCAGGTGTGCCAGAAACCTTTCTGTGAACCTGCCTTTGTCCGGTATCCCAACGACACTGTGGTCCACACGCACTGTGCTGCAAAGAGACTTGTGAATTCCAACACAAACCATCACTTATCCAGCTCCAGTGGACGGACATGAAATGAAGTGAGTCAGTGGCTGTGCTAGAATTGGATTCCTGGGAGTAACAAAGGAGGATCTGGAGGAAAAAGAACAAGGCAAGAAGAAGAGGCTGGCTTGGCGTAGATGGAAAGGCACAAGCTCAATGTGAAACGGAGCCACTGAACTTTTAAAAAAGTGACAGCACAAGAAATCACAGGGGTTTATGTAGAATGGATCCTTTCCTCACAGGAAGGGTGAGTGGTTCAGCATGAAAGAACTTTTTTTTAATTAAAATTTGCACTGAACTTGGTTATCAACTGGTCTTGAAATGAGAGGGGACAGCATCACTGTTCTGTGCCCTCAATATGGTTAATATTTGAAGCACTTTTGAGCCTTTGTTCTCCTCCTTTTTCTGCCTTGGATGTTCACCTATTACAAACTGATGGAAGCACTGAGCTCTTAGTAATTCCTGCTTTAGTTATGAGCAAGGCAGGACAATGCAAAGACCACTGACTCACCATTTCCAACCTTAGGAATAAGTCAAAATGTGGGTGTCTCTCATGTAGGAAGCATATAACATTTGGGATTGGGAGGGAGGGAGATCTGGTGGAACAGGCTGTAGTAATTGTAATGACTTATTTATTACCATACAAATGTTCTGTAAATACTGTTGAATGAAAAGGTTTTTTTTATATCTCAACATTCTCTAGAACTAACATAACTAATCAGTGATTCCTGGGTAGTGTTCTTTGTTTTGTTTAAGAGTCTATACCCATCATTACAAAGAGCCATTGTTAATCTTTCCTGCAAGCAAAGAAACCAGTGCCTCTCCTTTGCAGGAATGACATGAAAACTTTTATTCGAAGGGATAACAAAATGAAGAAAAAAAAAATAACAAATCAACAGGTGACTTCTCAAGGTGCTGAGTATGCTTGGTAACAGTTAATAAAATACTTCAAGAATTCTGAAAGTGTGCCAAACTCTTTGAAACTTGCCATGTATCTGTAATACCTGCTACATTATATAAATCTGCAGAATTTATATGCCCATCCAATCGGAACCAACTCTGAACATATATGCAAATAAGTTTAAAAGTACAAAATCAAAAATATGATGACGTGAAGTTGCTTTTTCATTTATATTCCCCCTTCTCTTTGTCTCTCATATCCACAAACTTGAATCTGCTTCTCCAATTCGGTCTTATTACCGAATTTAAAGAGGGAAACACTGTGTCCTTGGGTTAGCTGATGAATTAGATTTAAATTTATTTTCTTAAAACTCGGAACAGGCTTTTGCTCATATTCTTGAGAACCCATTTCAACTGAAAGCAAGGTTGTCTTTTAGCAAGTTTACTGACAATAAGATAAAGTTCAGAAAGCTCAGCAGATGGAAAGCTTTCTTTTAGAATCCCATTTATTTCTTTTAAGGTGTTTTTCACATACTTCACACTTCACCGTGTAGACCGTGTAGCAAGGAAGTCCATTCTCTTAATAGGGAAAAAAGGAGAAGAGTGTTCAGGTGGTCAGGATAAGAATTTTTTTTTCAAGTTCTGAACTTAACTTTTGTTTGATTGCTTAAACTTATAGGTTTCGCCACTATATAGCTTCATATTTTCTATACCACATGGAAGTCTTAGAATGGATCTCTTCTGTTGAGCTCCTTCAATTTTTCAATTTAACAGAATTATTTAAAGGGAAACACACAATAGCAGTTTTTGCTGTTCATAGCTGTCTTAGGTACATAACCAAAGAAACTAACAGGTTGCTTTATGAAATTGGGTGTTTAAAGCAGAACAGGCAACCGGCCCCTCAGCTACATACGGTTCCTTTGCCAATGCCAGATGTTAGGCCATCTGCATTTACTATTGACTTCTTAAAAGGACATTGTATAGATGATGCTCAGTGTGAATGCTAGAAATCAGATACTTTGATTTTCATACTAATTGAACATTACAGTTATTAAGTCTTCTAGAAAATGAGCACTGTAAACATTTGGAAGAATAAACTATATTATTTGCATGCTTATGAATGTATATTAGCAAGCAACTCACCAGCTACAGCCTTATACAGCTTCTAGGGCTAACAGTTACTAATCATCAATAAAGAAGAATATTTGTAGCTCAGGATTGACATGAGGGGTCCTTGGTGCTTCTGAGCTTGTTTTCTTGCACTGACGATGTTACCTAATTTGGTTACTGAAAATTCTGCAATAAAAAAAGCAAGCTTAGAGAGCACCAAGGACCCCTCCAGTTACTAATCACCTTGGTCTGAGGAAAGGCATTATGACTCAACATATATGCTTGTCCCTTCAAGTCCTTCTTGACTCCTGGCAACAACATGCACAAGTGTGTGTAGTTTTCTAGTCAACAGTTCCCATCTACTTCAATTAAACTAAATCCAGTTGGATTAGGAGGTTTCTGTGCAATGAAAATATGTTGTGTAGCTTTAATATTCCAAAAGTGCTTTTTCAAAAGGCAACTGGACTTTGTTTTTCCTTGAAGACATTTCGCTTCTCATCCAAAAAGCTTCACTTCTGACTGTGGTGGAGAATGGAAGGATTTATATTCCTTGCAGTCATCTGGTCTGAGACTTGTTGAGGCCACTTGGAGGTTTATCTGTGCCCTCGGTTTAGGGCAGGGTGGTCAAACTATTTCATTGAGGGCCGCATCAGGGTTGTGTTTGACTTCGGGAAGGCCAGGAGGCATGGCCAGGGTGGGTGTGGCCAGCTTGATGTCACTTGTGTCAGGGGCGCCTATGGTGGCCCGAGCACTCCGCCAGCAAAAACAGATTCTCAAGCTCCGTTTTTGGCTGGGATGGCCATCTGCAACCCTCACGTGGCCCTTCTGAGCTCCATTTTCGCTGGCAGAGGCACCGCGGGCCAGTCCTTTGCTGTTTCCAGGACGATCCCGCAGGCCAGTTCTAAGCACCTGCGGGCCGGATCTGGTCCTTGAGTTTGAGACCCCTGGTCTAGGGGGACCCGTTTTGCTGCTTTACAGCATTCACATATTTTGGCAACATGTGTTCCAATGTGTGTTTTGCTTAAGAGCAATAGCACTTAGACTTAGACTTCACAGTGCTTTACAGTCCTCTCTAAACGGTTTACAGAGTCAGCATGTTGCCCCCAACAATCTGAGTCCTCATTTTACCTACCTCAGAATGTAATTAAACCAGGAAAGTTTTCATTGTTTTGATAATGAGCATTGCAGGAATATGATTTTTCCTTTCTTTTCCAGATATATATTAAATCTTCAGTACTATAACATGAATTTGTATAAAAACCTCTTGTGAAGATGCAGCTTTACAACAAAGCCTCACTATTTGTGATATTTTTAACTTCACTGTGGTCTAAACCTGTTCTGTTTTTTATTATACTTGATAGGACTGCTGCAACATTCCATTCCCTCATATTTGTCTATTGGAATTAACATTTGTACATATTCAATTTTTTTTTTTTTACATTTGGCTGAGAAGTTATCATTGGATTTGCTTAGTTTTGGCTTAGTGTGTTGCAATTGCTACCTAAGTTCAGGCTTGGTAGGTTGCCCTAGCTAAGTTTGCGGGGCGGGGGGAAATCTCTTTTATTTGTTATGGACACTGAGATCAAATGAAATAAACATTTCTACCTCTTTACCCTATGCAGGCATAGCTATTGGAAGTGGTATTTTGACCATCTTCCAAAACTATGTATATGTGAAGTGTACTATTTGTGCATCCAATAACTTTATTAGAATGAGTTAGCAGACAGGGTGGAAAGAATGTGCTCAAAAGAGAAATCATAATTACTTCTTGGGCTATGAGGCTTGTAGGAAGCCAGAGGCAAATCATGTCTTCCTGGCAGAATCAGAAAAGAATGCAGCAGGATTGCTAATTTATCAGCAATTCATTTCTTGAACTAGTACTAGCCCATATTAAGTAAAAGTTAGTTGTACCGTAGTAAAAGCTTTCTTCTGGTTTTAAAAAAAACCAGTTTCAGAATTGGAGACCCTTGATATGAGGTTTTGTCTTAATTTAGAATCTGCTTCAGATTGGACACCATTGTCAATTTTTGAGAGTTTATACCATACCAGCTTGGCTGCAGCAGGAGAATAATAGCAATTCATGTTGCTGCTTCATTTTTACGACAAACATGGACAAACAACATGGGGGTTTATATTCTTCCATTTCTCTGTTGGAGAGAGAATTGCCTATCTCATGATTTTGAAGTTTCCTGAAGCAAAGATGATAGCAATTCAGATTCAAATTCCAAATCTATGAGAGATTTGGACATGAAAATAACTAGAATCAGGCAATGCCCATCTACCCCCTTGCCTTCCTACGACAAGAATGTCAGCACTACAACTTTAATTGCAAACACTTCAATGCCCTTCCCTGTCATCCTGGGGGAGAAAGGATGGAACTAAAGAAAGCATTCCTATTTCTCCTCCAAAACGTGAATTTTAATGTGGAGAAGCCCGTCTTTTCAAAGGAGAGGTATGTATAGGCAGGACTGCTGTGCACATGAAGCACTTGAGGAACCATTAGTCAAGCAGGACATAAGATCTGGTCACCTGTCTTCTTTCCTACTATTATCACAACCTGTCCTAGGAAGGCCTTATTCCGAATAAGGGCTCTTGAGAAGATAGACCCACTTCTGAGAAGCCTAGAAATGAATTCTCCAAAGACTTGCATAACAGACAATTTCCAAATAACTAGATTGATACCCAACTGTATAAAGAAGCTGTCAGAGTTTGTTGCAAAAAGCACATCCAGAAAGCACACACAGATAACTGATTCAGCAGGATTCATCAACTTCTTTATATACATAACAACATATGAGTAATTGTACAATACCAATAGCTGATTCTTCCAACGTGATAGAGAGGAGAGATTGGTTTCCATTTTTATTCAGAGTGCAGACAAGACCAGACTTGTTTCAGTTCTCAGCACAGCACTCAGAGCTAAGCCACGCCCAGACTCCAAACTGTTTCAGCTCCCATTGGCTGACTTAGCTGGTATGCCTATTCATTGGCTGACCCTGTTACCATGTCTTCCCAGTGATAAATATTCTGACAGAAGCAGACAAGCAGCAAAAGCTTTGAAAAGCAGGGGGAAGAGCCTAGCTAGATGGCTTCCCAAGGAAACCTCACACTTGTGAGCAGGGCCTTTGCTCCGATCAGCTGGCCATCTCCTGGCTCTTGCTGGGCTTTGGGGAAATCAACTGTGTGTATACAAAGGCAGCAGCTTCAGATGAGCTTCCCGAAACCTTCCCCTTGCTTAGCCCCCCTCCCCCAGAAACACACATTTCTTCAATAAAGAAAACAAACAACCTGGGAGGGGGAGACTGCCCACCCCCCATTATGTGTTGAAACTAAACTCCGCCTCTGCCCTCCAATCTCTATCCCTTTTACAAACCTCATTTGCTAAATTTGGAAATAGATTTCAAGTTTCCAAGTGCTGCCTGCCTGCCTTTAGAACCCAGTTTCTACCTTTGCTGTCTGTCCGACTGCTTTTAGGACAAAGTTTGTGGCCTAGCCATTTGCTGCACATTTGTGTTTTAGATGTTTTCGGCGCCTTCCAGGAATGCTGCAAAAATATTTTCTCTGTTTCTTTCTTTTACTCTAGCCTGGAGTCAAGGTGAGTATTTTAGAGATTATTGTCACCCTTTTTCTAGGCATGCAGTGAATTTAGCAAATGAGGATTTTAAAAGGGAATGTCAGCTTTTTTTGTTTGTTTTCTTTACTGAAGAAATGTGGATTTCTGAGGGGAGGGAGAGGGTTATGCAGGGGTGAAATTCAATTTTTTTTACTACCGGTTCTGTGGATGTGGCTTGGTGGGCGTGGCAGGGGAAAGATACTGCAAAATCCCCATTCCCTCCCCACTCCTGGGGGAAGGATACTGCAAAATCCCCATTCCTGGGGGAAGGATATTGCAAAATCTCCATTCCCATCTCACTCCAGGGGAAGGATATTGCAAAATCCCCATTCCCTCCCCACTCCTGGGAAAAGGCTATTGTAAAATCTCCATTCCCACCCCACTCCATTCCCAACCAGCCAGAGGTGATATTTGCCAGTTCTCCAAACTACTCAAAATTTCCATTACCGGTTCTCCACAACCTGCTGGATTTCACCCCTGGGGTTAAGCAAAGTTTTTGAGCAGCTCATTTTGAGAAGCAGCTGCCCTATGGTCGATTGTAAGGGTCAATGACCACAAGCGTCTTGCAGCTGTTTGTAACTTTGAAACAGGATAGTATGTAGTTTTTTTTTCTGGGAGGGGAGGGAGGTCTGTTGTAACTTTGAAAGATTGTTAAGTGACCTGTCATAGTTTAGGGGATATCTGTATTAAATGCTGTAGTGTATTTAATTTGCTTGTTGCATATTTTCCTTTGAAATCACAACAACAAATAATTACAATCAGAACTGTTTGCATATGTATAGGTAAGGGATTAATTTGTTTTCCTTTTGTTGTGATCCTGATGACCACAATCCTTATTTGCGGGATTTTTCAATAGCTTTTTTTTTTGTGCAAGGAAAAGCAGTTTTGATAAGGACTCTGTAGCAGGGGAAAAGATTAAATCATCCATGTTCTTTTAATTTGAACCTTGATTATCTTACATTATTTAAAGATAGACAGAGATCTAAACCAACCCCAACTGTAAAATGTCAGAATGCAAAAATGGCTCTCCCTGTAAGATATTCAGGTTGCAATTTGATACTTGTTTTTGATAACCAATTTGATTGAAAGGATAGACACTGAAATAAAAAAGCAGGTATGCTGATGTTTATTCTTTTAACTGGAAGTACATAAAATTACAAAGGCAGTGTTATTATTGGTAGAAGATTTGATAAAACCACACTTAGGATAATGTAATAATGTGCTGTAATTCAACTTGAAACAGACAATCCTCAAATATGATAGCAACAGCAATAGCACTTAGACTTATATACCGCTTCATAGTGCTTTACAGCTCTCTCTAAGTGGTTTACAGAGTCAGCATATTGCCCCCAAGTATCTGGGTACATAGCTAGTTCATAAAACAGTACTTCAAACAGTATTAACACTATTAAAGGCAGTGTTAAAAGAAATATTTCTAATTTCAAAACTGACAGCTGCTGACCCAGGATTTTTTTTACCAGGATGAACTATCTAGAGTCCATTAAAGTTGAATTCATCCATTCCACATTTTCCTTTCTAATACATTAATGATCATGGTTTATTTCTAAACTCCAGATGGGGGATTACTGCAGATATATATTGTGCTTGGCCTTATTTTCCGTTTTGTCCGTCCAGGCACTTGTGGAAAGATTTTAAATGTTTTTGGCATGAACTCCAGACAGGACTCACGGAATTTCTTGATCCTCCAGCAGTAGATGATGGGGTTGAAAACGGACTTGAGGTAACTCAGCCACAGTACGTAAGTGCTAGTGGTATAGAAAGAGGGGCTGTAATAGAACCGTTGGCTGAAGACAGACATCAGGCTAAAGACTGTGTACGGAAGCCAGCATAGGGAAAAGCCAACAAACAGAATAAAGATGGTAGTGAATGCCCTAGTTTTGAAGCTCATGTCTACATCAATGTGGCGAGGCTTTTGCAATCTTACTAGACTTAGCCTGCTCACCTGGCTGAGGCAGATGTTCTCAGTGTGGTTGTGGATCCGGACTGTGTTCTGACGGACAGTGTTCAGGATGCAAAGGTAAGAATACAACATAATGCCAAAAGGGACAAAGAAAGTGGCCACAAGCAGCATCACTGCATAAGCTCGGTCTGAAGGGAACTCAGTGTATCCAAGGACACACTGGGGAGCCCTGCTTGGCACTTCCATAAATGTCCACCCAACAACGGAAGGAAAGGAGATACAAAACGAGAAGACCCACGAAACAGCTATCACGACTTTGGCACGATGGGGATTCAGCTTGTCTTGGTGCTGGACAATAATGAGGAATCTATCCACACTAATAATTGAGAGTATTGAGACCCCTTCCAAGACAAAAAACCAATAAAGCATGGCAGATATGCGGCAGAAGTGAGCTCCAAAACTCCAGTTTACTGTAATAATGGTGACAGCAGTAAATGGCATGCAGACTAAAGACAACATAATGTCAGAGAAAGCCAGTGTAGCTAAAAGTAGATTTATTGCTGAACGCATGGCTGGTTTCTGGTAAACAATCAAGCAGACAATGGTGTTGCCTAAGAATCCAATGGCAATCATAAGGAGCATTAGTATAGCCATTAATATCCTGAGTGAAACTGGCAAGGATGTATGAGCAGAGGTGGTGAATTGGATACTCTCATTAAAGGAAAAGAACATGTCTGAAGGTGTCTTGTTCCATGCCATTCTAAGACAAAATACTGGAAAGGCAGAAAGAAAGAAAGAAAAAGGCAAGGCCACCATAGTCTTCCTGCTAGCTCTTCAGCTCCTGCCATTTTTCCATTGTGTTTGCCACACAACTCTAAACAAAAATGAGTCCGTCTCAGCAAGTCTGTCTGTAGAACAGATTTTCAGCAATCGTTGACAGATCATAGAATAACGTACAAGTTGTTGCATTTCTGAACAGAGAACAATAAGGAAGCCACTGCCAAGAACTTTTCTTCAGGGACTTTGAGATCTAGAAAACTGGATAAAATATTCAAGAAATATTTGAAATTCAAGAAAATATGACAAACTGTTGGGAGTCAATATCTAATTTTAAAGCACTTCGCCCTCCCCCAATAAGAAAGTAAAAAAGCATAAGCATCAGTGCTCCATAAATGCAAAAAACCATGCACTCAGGATTGGAAAACACCCCATAGGTGCTAAGTAACCTTCCTTACACTTAAGTGTACACATTGATTTTGTATCACACTTGTTGAAAGGTGTCTTAACTTCTGAAATAGGATCTTGAGATCACACAAAAGTTCCACCAGTTATCTCTATGGTCAAATGAGAGCATAATTAAAAGTTTCACTGCTGCTAGTAAAGTCCCAAAGTAAGTTGGTTGCCTAAATAAATTGCCATTTTCATGTATTCTTCCTATCCATCCAACAATCAATCTGCTCTGGTTCCCCCTTTTGGTGCCATGCAGCATGAAGCTACAAGCAGAGAAGTATTCAAATCCTGATCTCTTCACACAGAACAAGAAGGTTTTGAGGGAACCCATTATTTCAGAAGATCTGTGAAGACCGGCTCTTTAAAATGATCTTAGTTAATACAAATCAATAGAAAATTGCATCTCAAAATCAGGTGATCCAAAAATTCTACTCTTTGACAGTTCATCTGCTCATTTAGGTCTAGTGGTTAAGGCACCAGACTAGAAAGCAGGAAACAGAGAGTTCTAGTCCCACTTTAAGGCTCAAGCTGACTTCCGGCACTGCCTTGAGTGGAACATATGCATCTATTTGGAAAGGGTAGCATTGGCATTCCTTTTATATATCCATGAATTTTAAAATTATGGCTAGTGACCCTCAAATAGCAAAGCACAGATCAGCCATCAACCCCTTCTCAGCATAGGTATGTGGCATTGACTCCTAGAAGGTGTGGACAACTCTGAATCAGCTTTTAGCCATGAAAACCAGCTGGGTGACTTTGGGCCAATCACTCTCTCTTAGCCCAGCTCATTTCCCAAGGTTGTTGTTATGGGGAAAATAGGAGGAAGGTTTGTTGTGTATGTTTGCCATCTTGATTTACTAAAATTCACAGCCTCCTGCTTTCTAACCAGGTACCTTAACCACTAGGCCAAATTGGCATTCCCACATCATTTATCTCCCAAGTAACAAGGATGAAGGACCTTGGCTTACCCAATAACCATTTGCTTGGATTACATTATTTTTCATCCTTTCTGCTTTGTTTTCAGAATCAGTAAAGATTTGCTATGTGTGTATCTAGTTTTTTCAATGATCAAGCCTTTAAGTTGTTGTGACTACAAACCCAAAATGCCTTCCTGGCTCCCAAGGAATTTTTGCCCCAATAAACAAACCTCTGAAACAGAAGGAAAACTTCTTCATGCATTCTAACATAATCCAAACCAAAATTCATTTTATATCTTGTAATAACACCATCTCTGATCCATTGAACATCTCAGTATGGCAAACCTCTGCAAAGAAGGTTTGCAGCCTTCTTTGTGCAAGCCACCATAGTGGCTTGCACCACAGCAAACCTTTACTAGACCTCATTCGGAAACAGTCAGGCAAGGAATAGCATTTATGTAGTTCTGCATGTCACAAAGACAGTCCCACATATCCTCCAGCCAGGTACTTTGATTTACCTTTGATGCTTATTAATTTTCTTGTCCATTTTTGTTATTGTTGAATCCTACCTCTTGGAAAACATACCATTAATTGACTAACTTTTTTGTCCTTGACTAAGTTATTTATCCTAAATTAGATGCTAGTTCACCTGAGACATACATCCACATTTGATTTCTCCTTCTTGAATTACAAATGAATGTGCTTATCAATTCATTGCAAAACCGTATTACTTTAATATATGGTAGTATGAATGTTCTCTCTGTGGTATCGTGATGATTTGTAGATGTGGGTGAGCAGTGAAGTAATTAACATGTATATGCAAACCTGGCTTGGAGTATTTTCTTTTGCTTTTTAAAACCCAGATAGGTCTTTAGTAGAACTGACAAATTGCTTTTGCATTCAAATGTCAAAGCAATTTGTGAATGTTAGGGCAGATGCTCCATGGTTACCTTGCATAAAATTGAACTGTAACTACTTGATTTGAGTGTTTTCTCCAAGCATCACCCTAATGTTCACCATTCAAAAGAGGAGTTTTTGAAAATGGGGCAAAATCTATCAAACACTCCTACTCTCATTTTAAAGCAATTTTGCATAGTTCACACACATGGAGGCAACTGAAAGGTAAGGAAGCTGTTGATATATTAATTATTCTTAACATAATTCTTAATTATTATGCTATTTTAATTTAGCAAATCATTCCAAGCTAAAGTGATTTCAGCTATCAAATGCATACACTTCAGCTGATTTTTCAAACAGCGGTGAAAGTTGCAACAGAAGTGAGGTGCAGATTATTTTATGTAATGAAGTCTCCTTAGATGGAAAGTCGGATTTTCTTAAAATGTGATTTTTAATACAGCTGATACATCTGAAGGGGCAGATTCCTAGACTAATATGGATCCATTTGGCCAAACTTTAGAGACTTTTGTACACATTACAGCTCATCTGGCTACTGATTACAGAATCCTGGAATCTGTAGTTATGCGGAGAATTTATCAATCTGAAGATTTTGAACAAGATGTATGATATTGAGTCCCGTTTATAAAGGAAGATGATATAGCTGCAGCAGGAGCCTCTGCAGAGAAAGAGTGTCTAAGAGGCATGATGACTAACATGACTACAGAATGTGTCCTTTTTGAGTATGCATTAACACATACCAAGGCTTTAATTGCATCATTGTAACCAATTATTTTGATGCTGTTGTATAGATGAAAGGGAATAGAGAAAGAGGGAGGGATCAACTTATTAAACCCAGAAGGGTGGGTAGATCAGTGCCAAGGAATTGGAAGATCAGTTTAAGAAGGGAAGAGGAACCATAATGTTGAAGAAAAGTAGTTGATAGGATATATAATGTAATACATATAAACATACCTATCATGCTGGTCCCTTCCAGGTTAAGCAACATGTGCAAAATGCAGAAAGAGTTAACAATAAGCAATTGAGAATTGGGTAAAAAGAATCAGGTTTCCATCAATACCATCTACTATACATCTCCATACTTCTCTGCTACCATATTAGCTTTCACTCCGTCGTTTCGTTCTTCAAACTTCTCACCTTGTTTTGGAGGATTTCATCAACCCCACCCACACAAGTTTCCCTTTTCTACTAACACTCCCCCCCTTCACTTTTCTTTCATGTACGCTTTGTCAGTAAATCTTTCTTCATTTTCTTCACATGAGCCAGCCATATAATCATATTTCCTTTATTGTGGGCACTTAAGGAATATTGACAAAGAAAAAAAATGAGTTTTCTCCACAGTTCAGCATTTGACTAGGACGTTCAAGGTGAGTCATAATCTAACTGAAGCAAAATCCAGCTGTTTTGAGTTAATCAAGATTTTGGCTGCCACAAGTCTAAGGTTTGGTGTAGTAGTTATGGCATCAGACTAGATACCAGGAAACCATGAGTTCTAGCCCTGCCTTTGACACAAAGCCTGCTGAGTGACCTTGGCCAGTTGCTCACAGTCCTAGGGAGGAGGTAAAAAAAAAACCAATCCAAAAAACCTTGCCAAGAAAATTGCAGAGACTAGACCAGGCAGTAGCCAAAAACTTGAAGGGGGATATGGGTTCAGACACACAAATATACATAAACACACACACTCTAGGGAAGTCTTAAGTAGCATTAAATCATTTGCATAGCTTTTAAATTTTTTTCATCCATTTCCCCATCTTTAGTAAGCACTCTGCCAAGGTGTACAAATTCATGTACTAGCTGTAATTTTTTGCCATTTATACATAATGCGTGATTGCTTAGTTCATGAATGAGTCAAATAACAAAGGCCTTGATCTTTAATAGATTAAGTTTCAAATCTCTATTCCTGCTTCTATCATAAAAGTTAAATTTATTGCAAGTCATTCATGTTTATAAACAAAACACAAATACAAAATGGACTAATTCCATTTTTAAAGGAATGACACAGGACTGGAAAATGTTTTATGAAGAACCATATCAAAAAAGAAATAAAAGAAGTAACTGCATCTGTTTAGGTTGCCGAAGAAAGACTCCAGTGTTCTTGTTTTTAATAAAAACGAAGGAATGTGGGAGTGAAAATAAATACTTATAATAATTTCAAATGGATAGTTTTCAGCAATCTGGAAATCTAGCTAATAAGAGTTGTCACCACTAGAGGTCATATTTTAAAAAGAAAAAAAATCCTGATTATAATCAACTCCTGGGATTCCCATGTCAAATTTCAAATCTATAAGCAATTGTTAATTTCTTTAAAAAGTGAGCTGTTGATATGACATGAAGCCATACATATTTATTTCAAGCATGTTGCTGAGCCCAAAATAAATCCCATGAGATTATTTTTTTCAGGATTAAACTAGGAAAATAACACTTTTTCAAATAATGCTCTTCTACCCAGTCATACAGAAAAAGAAAGATCTTTAGAATATCAGTCATTATGTATGGTGTTAAGTATAGTTTATAGGGCATGAGACCAGAGGTGGGCTTCCAAAATTTTAGCAAGGGGTTCTCTGTGTGGTTGCTGGGTGGGCATGGCCTAGTCGGCCTCTTTCCCCATGGCGGGGGGGAGTGTTTTTGTCCCCCCAGGCCCTGGAGGCTTTTTTTGAGCGAAAATGGCCTCCCCAGGCTCCAGAGGCCCTCTGGAGACCGGAAACGGGCCTGTTTCTGGCCTTCCCGAACTTCCGGTAGGCCCATTTTTTGCCCTCTCCAAGCCTCCATGTCCGCCCTGCACTTACCTGCTCCAAAACGGGCCGCATGGGGACTCCTGGGAGGGGCGGGTGGCGGGGCCAGCCAGGAGTGGGATTTGGGGGTTCTCTGAACTGCACAGAATCTTAGCTAGAGGTTCTCCTGAACCCCTGCGGACCCCCAGCAGCCCACCCCTGCATGAGACCCCCTTACTCTTGGTTCTATGACTATACCTTTCCTGAAAGCTTTTTTCCCTTCTGGAATGGATCTTGGATTTTTTTGTTGTCATTATATGATGGAAGCAGCTTAGAAGCTTGAGTCAATAAAGCAGTAAATAAATCTCCACAAGTCAGAAACATGTATGGATGGCATGAGATGACTATACAACAAACTTCTTGCATGAAGGGAACTCCACAACAACCCAATTTTTATACAGATTTGAATGAAGAAACATTGAAACAAGGGCCTTCTTATGGTATTAAATGGGCTTGGTGCAACTGTTCCTAATAGTAGCACATGATCCATAAGAGTCATTCCACTTGTAAATTTCTTCTCCCTAAAAAGCAAGATTTGTTGTTCCTACTATATTCTCTGAACATACATAAATATACATGGAACAATTGAATTACCAACTATCATTTGCAATCTGTGGGGAAATCAATTAAACCATCCTGAGAAGTAGCTGTCCACGTCTCCAGAGACTGAGAACCCACAACTTCCATAAGTAAACTGCTTCACTCTTATACAATAAGTTACAAAAGGCCCGTAACCTGATCCATTCCTCAGAAATTGCTGAGGAATGTTCTAAATACACACTTTGGGAATCTATTAAAAGGGATCAGTGATATTATTAAACGGACAGTAAATCACTGAAGGAACCAAGGCCTTGGGCATTGTGGATGGGGTGGATTTATCCCTCTTGACTGTCTTTTGGAACCAAGTAAAGTTATAATAATCACAATACACAGCATGGTTTTCTACAGACTACCATTCATTTTTCAATGGAGGGCCTTTGTTTGTTTTTTTGTACAGAAAAAATCTTTTACCTGCCAAGGAGTTTTGTGCACCATTCGATTATATTCTCTCCTGTTTCCCCACTCCAAAAAGAGACCTGTAAATTAGGGTTAGGATTATTGATCGATGGTAGAGTTAGGTACAAATGTCATAATTGCAGCAAGGCTTCTGCACCAATTTATTATACCTAGGATGTGTGTGTGAAAACGTTTGGACCTGAGAAGGGGTGTGTGTGTGTGTGTGAAAACAAGAATTCAAGGGAAATTGATAATTGTAGGAAAGTACCTTCTTTACCAGACATCTCATCCTTGATAAGAAAGCAAAAACAAGCAACATTAACACCCCAACATTATCTTTGGTGTGAATATCTATATGGCATCAAGTTGCTAGAATGGAATCTACAGTTCATGAAAAAACGGCGAAAGGAAATAAACGACCACGGAGCAATGATTATATAATACAGAGCCTTCCCGGTTCCTCTGTTACCGCATTATTGGGCCCGCAGCTTAACAGAATTCTGTGCAATTCAAGGAAATTCGCACCCACCGATTTAGCCCAGCCCTGGCTCACCCCCGAGCGTGCCACCCACCGGAGGCGGCTCCCTGAAGTTCCCCACAGAGCGAAATGAAGGCTCCCACTCAGAAAGCCAAGCAACGCCCACGCCTCAACCCCGGCACGCCATTCACCCGAGGCAACTCAGGGCTTGCATTTTTTTTTAAAAAAAATGTTTTTGCAACGCCGAGATTTTGGAGCCCGGGCAGGGGGGGGGAAAGATGGATGGATCCGCAGCTCAGCCTCAGGGCGGGCTTTGAGGCTAGGGGGACAGACGCCCCCATTCTCCCGCCCCATTCTCCCGCCCCCGCCCGCAAACTCAACTAAAATCTGGGGCCCCTCCCTCCCCAATCACTTACCGGCTTCGGCCAAGAGCTGCGCACCGCTATTACTATGTGCAAGAGGCTGAGCCTCTGAGCTCCCTTCCAGGAGGTCCCCAGCAGTAAAGCGCACGATCTTTGGAGTCAGGGAAGCGCGCCCCCTGCAGGCCTCGGTGGGAGGGGAACAAAGGAGGTGAGGAGATAATCTATGGATGTTCTCAGTCATCAAGGTCACGGTTGTCCTAAAGATGCTTTTTTTTCCCCCCAAGAGGCAACTGGCCTTTCTGGTTTTTCTTTGAAGACGTTTCGCTTCTCATCCAAGAAGCTTCTTCAGCTCTGGTTGTTGTGTTAGGTTGTGCCTTCTTTATAAATTATGCGACCTGTTCCAATACGTCTGTTAGTAGAAGTGATTTCAGCTCTGGGAGTTTGTGTTCCACTCTCTCTTTCAAAACCTCAGTTGTGAAATTAATTTGTTTTATTCTTTCATTGAGAAGATGGAGCTGTGCTTTCTGCAGGATGTTTTCTGCCCTGTGTCCCTTCACTGTTGAGCTGTTGGGGATGAGTCTGTGCTGCCTGCATCTCAAACTGAACCGCAAATGGTTCCTGTAGTTTGCAATTTTTCTGGAAATCCGTTCACACTCCCGCACCATTCAGAAGATGTTCATCCCAAAGTGTATAGCTAAATGTCCATGGAGATTCTCAGTCATCCAGGTCATGGTTGTGCCAAAGGTGCTTTTTTCCAAGAGGCAACTGGACTTTCTGGTTTTTCTTTGAAGACGTTTCATTTCTCAAGAAGCTTCCTGGATGAGAAGCGAAACATCTTCAAAGAAAAACCAGAAAGTCCAGTTGCCTCTTGGAAAAAAGCACCTTTGGGACAGGTGAGGAGCAACGGTGGGTTGCCCCTGGTTCGCACCAGTTCTATAGAACTGGTAGTAAAACCAGCGGGAGGCTCCGCCCACTGACTCTGATGTCATCAAAATGCTTCTGCGCACTCGCAGAAGAGCGCGAGCAAAGCAAGCAAAGTGCGCATGGCCCCATTGCGAACCGATATTAAAGGTAAGTAGAACCCACCCCTGGTGAGGAGATAGTGTTCCAGATGCAAACTTGGGTTTTATGATCTGAAAGTCATATGGCGATGCATGTGGCGATCCGGTATCTCTGACTCCATCGAGGGAACAATTTACAGCATGTGTGAAAAGCAACATGTCACCTCGAGGTTCAGGGGACTGGTGTTTGCCTGCAAAAACTTAATCCCTCGCTCCTGCATAAATGCATCCAGGATTAGTATGAAATCTTTCTAGCGTGATATATTACAAAACATCAGTATAAAAGAACAATATAATCGGATCTTTTGCTATGGCTACACCAAAAGCAAGTTTTTAAAAAAATGGAAACTGGGAGCAGTACATCAGTCTAAGTGCTATTGCTGTTGCCACAGGTAGTCCTCCACTTACGAGCACAATTGACCCCAACATTTTTGTTGTTAACTGAATTTTGTCCCATTTTACGATCTTTCCTGATACAATTAAGTGAATCACTGCCATTCTGAAGTTTGTAACCCAGTTGTTAAATGAATCTGGTTTTCCCCATTAACTTTGCTAGATAGGTCACAAAAGGGGATCACATGACCCCGAGACATTGCAACCGTCATGAATATGAACCAGTTGCCAAGCACTCAAATTTTGTTCATGTGACCATGGAAATGCTACAACGGTTGTGTGAAAAATGGTCATAAGTTACATTTTTCAGTGCAGTTGTAACTTCAAATGATCACTAAATGAAGTGTTATAAGTTGAGGACTATCTGTACTAGACTTAATAGAACTTGGGGAAGCTGTAGATAATCTGTGGGTCTGGAAACACACAAAAATAGTTTGATGTAGAACCTCAAGTGGTCAAATGCATTTCTCTAAATTATATAAAGGAGATAGTTCTTGACTTATGACTTATTCATGTAATGAGTGTTTGAAGTTATAACAGCACTAAAAGTGATTTACAACCTGATCCTCACGCTTTTGCCCACCAAAGCTTCCTCAGTTACATGATAAAAATTTGGGCATGTGGCAACTGGCATGTATTTATGACAGCTGCAGTCATAAACATGACTGCCATTTGGAACCTTCCTAGAGAGCTTCTAACAAGAAAAGGGGGGGGAGCCAGATTCATTTAACAACCATGTGATCCATTTAACAACCACTGTGATTTGCTTAACCATGGCAAAAAGTTCATAAAAACAGGTGTGACTCATGTAGCAATTGCCTCACTTAACAATGGAAGTTCTGGTTCCAATTGTGGTCGAAGACTAACTGTAGCTAGTTTAACCAAACTAATGTCTAAAAAATTAACATGTATTCCTAAAGAAATACAAAACAGATAGCAATAGCAATAGCACTTAAGACTTATATACCACTTTACAGTGCTTTACAGCACTCTCTAAGCAGTTTACAGAGTCAGCATATTGCCCCCAACAATCTGGGGGCAATCTGCCCCCATTTTACCCACCTCAGAAGGATGGAAGGCTGAGTCAACCTTGAACCTGGTGAGACTCAAACTGCCAAATTGCAAGCAGCGGGCAGTCAGCCGAAGTAGCCTGCAATATTGCACTCTAACTACTGTGCCACTGTGGCTCTTATACTTCCGATACCAATTCTTCTGAGAAGGAAAAATCTATACTCCCAAGCTGAATCATTGTTCTACCAACAAGCTTGTTAATGTATTGGTAGTCCTCGACTTACAACCACAATTGGGACTGGAATTTCTATTTCTAAGTAAGGTTGTTAAATGAGTCTTTCCCAATTTTACAATCTTTTTTGCCACAATCATTTAGCAAATCTGACTTTGTTCATCAGAAGCCCACTGGGAAGATTGCAAATTCTGATTACATTATCCTGGGATATTGTAAATGTAAAAACATACTGATTGCCACACACCAAATTTTGATCATAAGAATATTGCTACTGCAATACTTGTGAAAATCAGTCAGTTTTTCCCCCAGTGCTGTCACAAACCCCGATTACTAAACAGATGGTTATAGTCAAGAATTACCCGTAACTTAACCACTAATTATTCTTGTTACTGTTTCTAGTCTTCAACTGCAGTTAGTATTATTTCAACCAATCATTAATTTCTTAAAGATCCACATGAGTAAAGACTGAAGAGTTTCACCCTGACACTGTCTTCCATCCAACTCTCCTCCTCACATGTTATGAGTTGAATGGAAGTAGAATTGAGAAAGTTTTAGACATAGTCCACTTTTATGAAATAAGGGGAATGAAGGCCAGAAGGCACTGTTGCTCAGCTGCTGCTGTTTTGGGTTTATGGAGTACCCACCCCTTAAAATTAAGGCTTGCTCTATCTCAATAGCTTCCTAAAGCTGGAACATTTTTAGAGCATTCCAAAACGCTTTTTAGCACATTTAGAGACTTCATTATTGATTTGTTTTGCCTAAAACTATGTCTTGGTACTTTTAGTATCATTGTTGTCATAATTTATCCTAGCATTGTTACAGCTTTGATCAATTATTAGTAATTATTTGTTTATATTTACCACACTTTAAACTTTTTTAATCCATGAGTAAACTTCTGTGAATCTGTGACTTGGAAGCATACAAATTAAATAAATAAATGAAGTCTGGATTGGCTGTACTTTCCTTTTGACAACCAGTGATGGGTTCAATCTTGGCAAGTATTTTGCATTAACATACATACATCTTTTGTATTTCTGCAATAATTGTTTGTAAAAATTGTAAATCTTTCAGCTTGAGTTTGATCCTAAGTGACTTCATGATTGTATTTATGTAATTTTTTTTTGTAACAACATGGAAATGATTTTCTATGGCTACCTTCCCAGGTAGTTTTGACTTCCCAGTTAGTTCTGACTTCCCAATCTCTGACACAGTCTTGGCTTACTTATGTAGACAAGCCAAGATCTACAGTAGATAGCATCAATAATTCTTAGTAATTAATCATAATAGATATGTACTTATTTAATATTAGTAAATTATTCAGAACATCAAGGAAAAGGAAACATGCAAAACATGGCTGCTGAAAATTCTGATCTTCACCAGAATGACCATTGGATATATCTTTATTTTCTTCTGTATAATAAAGTATGTTCATCCTCTTCCCTTGAGACTAATTGGGGAAGGCAATATATGCTTATTTTTCTGCTCTTCTATCATGCTGTGTGCAATTGGTTGGGCCACATATGATCTGCTCTAGGTCACGTGACTGGGAAGAAAATGTGGTCAGGGATTTAAAATGGATCAATGCAAAATTCTGTATCCCTCATAGAAAGCTTGGAACATTTTTTTTTCCTGGAATGTTTTCCCCCCCAAACCCAGCCCATTTCCAAAGTCAATCTTTTGTTTGCAAATCTCTCCTATCTCACCAACTTTGGTCCCATTACATCCTAGACACTTATACTGCAAGCAGAAATTCCAAGGCCTTACATCATTGACAGGATTAGAAAAAATAAAAATCACTCTTTGGTTTCAAATCATTCTTGCCTTAACTGTGCATTATCTTAGATGGTGCCTGTTGTTTTTGTAACTAGTTGTAGTAAAGCTGCTGCCCAATAAATAGGGGCACCTTTGTTGTTATCAAAATGATACAAAGGGGTATTTCTAATGAGTTATCTATAACCATACCTCAGCAAAGCTTTAAAAATCCATGGAATTCAATGCCAGTTGAATGAAGGTATAAGTAAATAAATCTGGATAACTGAATGGGTTTTAATAACAACCAAGCCTAATATTTAAACAGGCATTATTAAAGACATAAATTTGATTTATTGCAACTTTACAAGTTTTCCCTACTTTTTTTTTTTGGAAAGCTAATATTATTGGTTGTTGTAAACAGCTCCATCTTGTGGCAAAATATATACCAGTAATCAGATAACATTTCATAGTTACTGAAATTACATGCGACTTTGAAAATAGTTCTTATAGAATAAGATCAGAAAAATATACCATTATATTTCATATATGAGAATATTGATATGATGTTCATGTATACCTAAAACTCTATAATGATGACTTATCATTCTGTCTTGGAAAAAAAACATTTTATAAAGATCTAGAAATTTCATGTAATATATTAATTTTGTTGAGAAATATTTTGTACAGTTTTTATCTTAACAATGGGTTATATTTCAAGGAATGTTTGTCCCCTTCCACATTAAATATTAGTAATATAGATCTTTCACAAACTGAAAAATATATTGAGGGTAGTTTTCTTGGAAATGTTTTAAATAGGAGGAAGAAACATCAATAACCTGTACTGTTTGATGATACAACTCTTAACTGAAAATCTGAACACCAATCTGAAATATTGACTATTGAAAGTTAAGCACATTGAAAAAAAATGGAATTAGAAAAAAAAAAAGAAATAGCCCCCTCCCCCCCCAAAAAAACAACAAAAAACTAAGGACAGCCCTTACTCTATTCTTTTTTTACAAGACCTAACTTTTATCCAGTAATTGAAGGCAGGATGCTGCTGCTGCTGCTGCTGCTGCTGATGGTAAGAATTAATTTTATGCCACCCAACTCTTGTTGGCATATGAATTATGAAAGAATATGTCTATCAATTTCATATTTTTATTAAGCTTCAGGGCAAGTTTTAATTACTTTATTCTTGTTTTAATGAGATTTGTTAATTTTCATTTTTTCGCTGCCCAGAGTTTCATAGATATAAATTGGATAAATAAAAATATCAAGAGCAAATTAATGACAATAGTACACCAAGCAGTCTTACGTTGACAATGAAGATACTGACATGGTAGATAACTTCCGCCTTTTAAGATCGACTATCAACAGCAAAGATAAGAAATATCCTGCAGACTAGTACGTGAATAGTAATGAAGATCTTGGAAAAGATATTCAGGTGCTGCATGTATTTGTACCTACAAAGATCAGAATTGTGAAGGCAATGATTTTTTCCTGTGATACTCTATGAAAATGAAACAAGTCAGAATGAATATTGACACTTTTGAACTTTCATGCTGGAGAAGATTCCTAGGGATGCCATAAATGGATAAGAAAACAAAAGGATTATTGAACAAAACAACCTCAGGAGCCTGAGTGGCATAGGAGGCTAATGCCTCCTACTAAGGCAGCATTTAACATCCAGCTGCCTGCAATTACTGCGAGTTCAATTCTCACCAGGCTCAAGGTCGACTCAGACTTCCATCCTTTCTAAGGTGGGTAAAATGAGGACCCAGTTTGTGGGGGCAATAAGCTGACTTCGTATAAAAATATACAAAAGTATGAAGGCTATTGCTTAACGCATTGTAAGCCGCCCTGAGTCTCCCTAGAAGGGCGGCATATAAAAATAAATAAATAATAATAATAATAATAAAAAACCCTAGAATTCTCAAATGAGGCACAACTGACCAGGCTCAAATTAACTTATTTTGGACACATTGTAAAGAAAACCTAGTCCTCTGGAGAAATCAAATAATGTTGGGAAAGGTGAAAAGAAAGAGGACAATCAACAACAAGATGGACGGACTCAATTACAGCTAGAAGATTTGAAGGGGCAGGTTGAGGACAGGTCATTCTGGAGAAAATCAACTATTTGTTGCTAAGAATTGATACTGATCTGATGGTACATAGAACTTTAGCAGCAGCAGCTTCTTCTAGTGCTTCAACAGCAACAGACAGCATCTTTCCTTTGCACTTTTGTAATTCTGGAGAGTCTGCCTGAACAAACAGCCTCACCATTTCATTTTCAAGATTATGGTGTAAATTCTCATTGGGCGATTTGTTAAAATGGCAACTTGCTACTAAGGTAGTCTATTATTTCCAAATGATTAGTAGACAGTTCTGATATCTACTGGTTGTACATGTTAGGATTTAATCCTTCTTGTATAGTAAATAATAAAAGACATGGATGGAAGGGAAGGTAAAATACAGTTTAATTACAAAGATTGATTCCTATAAAATATAACATTTTCATTTTCAGTTTTAGCGCTTCTTCCAGGTGAACTTTCTGCGGGCTCCCTCTTGACCAGGCTTTTTCCGTTCTCTCACACGTGGATCAGAAGTGAGGAGACCAGCTGCACGGAGACGAGGAAGAAATTTACACAATTTAATGAAGTGCACAGAAAAGGGTGGAGGGACTTAGTCATAAGAGCTGAGGAAAGTCAAAGGGAGATGAGCATTTATCTAGCATTTGAACCGAGGTTTATAATATTAGAAAGTCCTGAGCATTTGCCTCATTTTAAACAGCTCATTAGAATGCTAAATAGCAGAAACTACAGTTTTTTAAGATAAGTAATCGGGAACAAGATATTGAATTTTATTATTTAGGACGAATTGATATATTTTCCTCTATACACTTCTTATTACCTTGCCTCATGAATTCTACTTCATCTTCAGTAATAAAACTACATAAAGCTCTTGCTATAGCTAGGCGAATTGCTCCTGCTTGTCCGGTTCTTCCTCCTCCAGATACAGAGCAGATCACGTCATACTTCTCTAAATGGTCAAGAAATTGGAATGGGAACATCAGCTGTTCTCTGAAAAGTATTAGATATGAATAACAATGTGAAAGAGTTAAAATCAGTTAAGAGTAATTTAATAAACCACAACATTTTTTTCTAGTGATCTGTCCATAGAAATATTTAATTAAGCTAAATCAAATACAGGTAGTCCTCGACTTATGACCACAATTGATTGCAGAATTTCTGTTGTTAAGTGAGACATTTGTTAAGTGAATTTTGGTCCATTTTATGATCATTCTTGCTGCAGTTGTTAAGCGAATCACTGCAGTTGATAAGTAGGTAACAAGACTGTTAAATGAATCTGGCTTTCCCATTGATTTTGCTTGTCAAAAAGTGACCTTAGGAAACAGCAATGGCCATAAGTATGAGTCAGTTTCCAAGCATCTGAATTTTGATCACATGATTATGGGGCTGCTATAAAGGTTGTAAGTGTGAAAAACGGCCATAGGTCACTTTTTTCAGTGCCATTGTAACTTTGAATGGTCACTAAATAAATTGTTGTAAGTGGAGGACTACTGTACTCAAGTGCTGCTCAGGAGCAGTGTGCATGTCTCAACTTAGAAATGCTCTGAATTTGAACTTGAAAAACTTCTGGAATGAACAAAACAGCCACTCTGAACATAAACCAACTGTTTCAATTACAAGAGTCTGAATTAAAAATGTCACCCACAGCCCCACTGCTTATTTACTACAAATATTTTCTTTATTTTAATATATCCACATAAAAATACCTACAGTTATCAGAGTACAGTGATAGTCAGAACAGTGTAATATCATTGGAGATTATATTGTTAACATTTAAGGTCAAATAAAGCTTCTAAAATAATACTTAAGCAAACTCATTTGCAAGAGAAGAAATGAGAAATAAAGCGAAACATGACCAAAAACTGGACAGACTTCCTAAGCAGATTGGTATTCATTATTCTTTTCCCAAGCCAAACGGACTCTACTAATCTCAAATTATGGTTTACAGGCTGTACAAATATCTTTTTTCTCTTTGTTTACAATTTCACAGGCAACAATCATAAGCATTTAATAAGGTTCTGATGGGCTGACATGGCTTAGCATGATGCAAAGTATCAACACTTGCAAAGGAAAATGCACTTGTACACAGAAGAGGCCTAAACTAACATAGAGTAAAACTGTCATCTTTTCAGAGTAATCTGCAAATGGGTATCTTTGGCTCAATTTGGTACATTTTTTATGTAAACACACACCTTTGAGAAATCTATTCTCACTGTAAATCTGTATTCAAATTTAATTAGATTAGGATCTATTAGTTCTTGGGGTAATTCATATATACAGAAGTTTTAGGATAGCCAAGGATGGCAAAGTTTTGTGGCCAGACTTTCCATTCAGATTTCCAAGTTCATTCTTCTCCCACTGCCTCCAATAAAGTTCACATTTCTGAAAATCTAATATTTTTCAATTTTTCAATTCCAGATGTGCAGATTATAAATCTTGTGATCTTCAGATTGTACTGATATATTAACTAAAAACTATGAGAATTACAGTCCAAGATATATTGAGGTACCAATAGTCTGAAGTATTTGATGTTTTACTAACATTTTCACACGTATATTCAAGTTTTCAAATTTGATTATACAGCAAGAAAATATGATACTCTGAAGATTTTTTAAAAACTTAAAAATACATGAAAACATTTTTTTTTTTAGAAAAATACCATTAAAATGGTTTTAGCAAAAAAAATTCTCTTTTTTTAACACTTACCTATCCTGCAACACTGGAAAATAAAATAAATAATTAACTCCATTTATAGTGAATTTTCCATTTCCATTTGCGTGAAGTGTAGCAGTTGCTGTTGCTGACTTTCTCTTACCTTAAAAAGGGAAAAAAATTCTGTACATTTATTTCATGTTTAGCATTTCAAAATGTTTAACATTTTTTGCATCCACACATATAGCATTTCAAAATGCTAAACAAAAATGAAACTATCTTTTGAAAGGGAAACTCTAGCAAAAGTGAAAGAAAATAAGCATTCTTCCCAAGATTAATTCCAAAGATGTTATGCAGCATCTTTCCTAACCAAATGCAACACAAGGAGATCTAAGTCGAAAATTGTATTTTGGGAGTGAAAAGTGGCCTAAGATATGCAAAATTAATCTAGATTCTAAATTTATGAAGGGCTGGAGAGCACTCTAGTGGTACCATTTGATAGCATACAGGAGATATTAACATCTTTCCACAATTAAAAGTTTATGCATGTGTCTGAAAGCAGTAATTGTCAATATTCATTGTCAAAAAGAGACAATAAAAAGAGAACGGACTCATGCCATATTGTATACCATGAATACAATGGACATATGTTTTACAAAACTACCACTGTTAAATTTCCTTTTTTCTCCCAGCAGAGGGAGGCATACCCTGATAATTCAAAATGGTAACCGGCATCTAAAAGAAATAATTATTTTGATATATAGTTTCTGTTTGATTTAGAGTATACAGTATTTGAACAGAAATGCAAAGGGGATTATTTTTTATCTACACTACAAATTGGGTGTGTGCGTCAATACCCACACATACTGTATGCTTTCAAGTCAGTTTTTGACTTTTGGCTATGCTTGGACTAAACCCTAAAAGTTTTTTGGAAAATGTTTCAGGATTGGTTTGCCACTGCGTGCTTCCTAGGGCTGAGATTGTAAAACGCATATTGTTTGTCAAAGAAGTCTGAATAAAGTAAGCCGTGAAGTAATTTAAGTTACCTCATGAAGTACGTGGATGCAATATTATATACCATCTTCAATACATATGCCAAATAAGTTAGAAACACAGAATACATTTATAACTATTTGTTTTTAATTTAATGAAACAAATATGACCACATAGAACACAGTGCAATATCACTGGAGGTCTTGGGCAGCATCTTTTTTTTCTTTCTTTATAGACATGTAGCTAATGTTGAGAAATATTTGGATTTTCAGGTTGCCAAGGATTTAATTTTGAAATTTAGGAAAAAGCATACCTTCTGCAGTGCTAAAGGCCACTCCTCGTTCATCATATTTTAGGGGTTCAAATGTTTGTTTTTTGGATTGTACAGGTAATTCCTTGCGAAATTTAAGCAGATAATCTTGTTCCATATCACAGTATGGCAGTGTTACTAATCTTTCCAGCAGCTGAATACACCTTAAATACTGTAGACAATAAAAATTCATTAAGGGATGGTGGTGCAAGTGTAATTGCATTTGTCAACAACTTCTATTTTTACCTGCTTGATCATTTTAGTTCTGTTCTTACTGATAACTTTTGACAGGATGACACTTCTGTATTTGCATGCTGCTTTCAAAACAACATGCAGATGTATCATTTCCTATGTGAATAAAGATACCTATTTCTATCCCTGCCCCCAACAAATGAATCCACTGCTCAAAATTTTAAGCAAACTTTTTGTCAGACTATCTTCATTAACATCAATCGTGATTTTCAAAAAGAGATTTAACGGGTCTCAAAAAAGTACTTTTTGATGGAAAAGTGGTAAGAGACAAAAGTTCCAATTAATTTAAGGAAACTATTTTCTAAACTCTACTTGTTGGATTATTTTTATGCAAGTCTATGACTGTAATAAAGATTTGATTTGAGATGATTTTATTTCCTAATAGGTACAGGAAGTGTGCATTTATGCCATTGGTCGTTCAAAAAGGATTTACTTTAGACTTGATTTTAAAAACAAACAATCAAGGTTTTTCAAAATTCAAGAGATACTTGACTCAAAGGGCAACCTCTTGAAATAATTATCCTTTGCTACTATAAATTTTACTGCTTTCATTTGAGCATGTGATTAAAGTAAAGTATCTCACAAATAATACAGGGCCTCCCGACCACAAGAAATAAAGAAGCAAATTTAGGTTTAACGTCATTTTATACAGCTTGGGCTAGGAAAAGGAAGGAAATAAAGGAACATTTCCTGAATGGCTCAAAAAGTATAACTTTCTGTATGCTTATTTTTTGCTTGCAGAGAACCAAAGGTAGAAGTTAAAAAGAGAAAAGAAAGAAATCCTAAATGGATACAATAGAGATAAAATAATGACACTGTCTGCTCAGTACAAGTAACCCAGTAGCAGAATATCAAGATCTGTTCAATATAATCACTTGCCTTACGTGAACTGATCATGTGACTACCCAAACCTGTTAGTTCTGATATCTCATTTCCCACCTGCTCCTTTATATGGGGTAACATCCAACATAGAAGTCTGCTGAACACACACGGGCTTTCCTTACAGTTTGGATAAGAACGTGAGGCAATTTCCAAACATGATTGTCACTGCTCACAATAAAGGGATCGGAAGTATCCAGAGGGAGGTCAAGATGGTGTCCACAAAGACAGAATCCAAAGGCCTCCCCTTTTTATCCGCATTGAATCACATGTGAAGAGGGCAGGGCTTTGATCATGCAATACTGGTCACCATTTTGACTTTCCAAACCCCCATCAGATGTTGCTGAAAGGAAGGTTGAATAGAAGTGGACACAGTTTCTAATTGATTTGCTGATGTACTGTAACTAGTTATTTAACAGACTGTATATGGGAGTGACAAAATACGTAATGATAATTACATTTGGCTATCAGGAACATGTTAAAGTGGAATGGCAAATTACATGTTTTAATGTTCTTCCTTGAGATAAATCCCTCACTGGACACCACAAAGAGAAAGGTCACAGACAAGACATTAGTAATCTTGTATCCTAAAATACTGTGAGCATTTGAGGGTAGTTTGTGTGTGTGTTTACATAGACATGTTAATATCCATCCAAGTAGAATCACCATCCTGCACAGTATGAAGTGGAACAATTCTGATGAATATATAAGTTACCTCATAATTTGGGGAAACATAGCTATTCCTGAAATAACATACAAAAAACTACTTCATCTCATAGCCATTTAGGGATGTGTACTTATGGGACTCAAACCAAAAATATGAATAATTCCCATGTCCCAGGGAATTTTCCCCCAGAATCCTTACAAGCACTAAATGTTCCGTTAGGATACGGGGTTCATTAAATAAAGGAGATTAATTACTCACATTTTGATCTGACAGTATTTCCACTAACATTTCTTCCAATTCCTCTTTAATCAGCCATCTGCTGCCAATCAGGTTCCTGTTTAAAATATCACATATATTCTCTTTTAACTAATCATGCAATTAAAGATAAGATTGCAGCTAGACCGTACACTTAATTTGGAAATATACTTTCCTTATGCTGGAGGAAATGCAGGCTAGAATTGTAAACTTAGCAAGCAGGTTAATTTGTTAAAAAGTTAATAATTAAAAATCTAGACATCATTTTCTACAGGATTTTAATACATAAATACATAACACTCGTATTACAATTCCTACACCCAAAGGTAGGATGTGAAGTTTTTAAAGAGATTTCAATACCATTTCTGAATCCAATCTGACCTGAGGCAGACCAGCCTCTTAGTTCAACAAATATAGAAAATAATATATATAGTGGGGCAAAAAAGTATTTAGTCAGCCACCAATTGTGCAAGTTCTCCCACTTAAAAAGATGAGAGAGGCCTATAATTGACATCATAGGTAGACCTCAACTATGAGAGACAAAATGAGAAAACAAATCCAGACAATCACATTGTCTGATGTGGAAAGAATTTATTTCCAAATTATGGTGGAAAATAAGTATTTGGTCAATATCAAAAGTTCATCTCAATACTTTGTTATATATCCTTTGTTGGCAATGACAGAGGTCAAACGTTTTCTGTAAGTCTTCACAAGGTGTTCTTCACACACTGTTGCTGGTATGTTGGCCCATTCCTCCATGCAGATCTCCTCTAGCGCAGTGATGTTTTGGGGCTGTCACTGGGCAACACGGACTTTCAACTCCCTCCAAAGGTTTTCTAGGAGGTTGAGATCTGGAGACTGGCTAGGCCACTCCAGGACCTTGAAATGCTTCTTACGAAGCCACTGCTTCATTGCCCGGGTGGTGTGTTTGGAATATTGTCATGCTGAAAGACCTGAAGATAAAAGCCATGTTTCATCTTCAATGCCCTTGCTGATGGAAGGAGGTTTGCACTCAAAATCTCACGATACATGGCCCCGTTCATTCTTTCCTGTACACGGATCAGTTGTCCTGGTCCCTTTGCAAAGAAACAGCCCCAAAGCATGATGTTGCCACCCCCATGCTTCACAGTAGGTATGGTGTTCTTTGGATGCAATCAGCATTCTCTCTCCTCCAAACACGACGAGTTGTGTTTCTACCAAACAGTTCTACTTTGGTTTCATCTGACCATATGACATTCTCCCAATCCTCTTCTGGATCATCCAAATGCTCTCTAGCAAACTTCAGACGGGCCCGGACATGTACTGGCTTAAGCAGGGGGACACATCTGGCACTGCAGGATCTGAGTCCCTGGCGGCATAGTGTGTTACTGATGGTAGCCTTTGTTTCGTTGGTCCCAGCTCTCTACAGGTCATTCACTAGGTCCCCCCGTGTGGTTCTGGGATTTTTGCTCACCGTTCTTATGATCATTTTGACCCCACGGGGTGAGATCTTGCATGGAGCCCCAGATCGAGGGAGATTATCAGTGGTTTTATATGTCTTCCATTTTCTAATTATTGCTCCCACAGTTGATTTCTTCACACCAAGCTGCTTGCCTATTACAGATTCAGTCTTCCCAGCCTGGTGCAGGTTTACAATTTTGTTTCTGGTGTCCTTCGACAGCTCTTTGGTCTTCACCATAGTGGAGTTTGGACTGTGACTGGTTGAAGTTGTGGACAGGTGTCTTTTATACTGATAACAAGTTCAAACAGTGCCATTAATACAGGTAATAACTGGAGGACAGAGGAGCCTCTTAAAGAAGAAGTTACAGGTCTGTGAGAGCCAGAAATCTTGCTTGTTTGTAGGTGACCAAATACTTATTTTCCACCATAATTTGCAAATAAATTCTTTTCAAATCAGACAATGTGATTGTCTGGATTTGTTTTCTCATTTTGTCTCTCATAGTTGAGGTCTACCTATGATGTCAATTACAGGCCTCTCTCATCTTTTTAAGTGGGAGAACTTGCACAATTGGTGGCTGACTAAATTCTTTTTTGCCCCACTGTATTGAGTATAGTGTTAGATTAGCCTTGACACATTTCTTTTAATTTTAAAAAAGTAAATATGAAGTTGCAATAGTACAAAGTTATAACAACCAACCTATAGATCTCATAGGCATTTTTAGAAATTACAAATGGGGCAGTGCAAATTGGTATATATGTGTTTTTATTTTCTCAGAAATATATCAATTTACTCACGAACACAAATATAGAAACTGAACAAATTATAATTAGAAGCAGGGAAAGAGAAGAGGAAAGAAGAGGAAGAATGGACTATCTCAGTTTGTCAGTAAATGACATTTTGTGGCAGAAAATATGCCCATTGTTATTTTTTATTAGCACCAATTATATGCTTCCAAAATTAAAACTTCATTCCCAAAATACTGGAATGAATGTTGAGCTACTTATTTTACTATTATTTCTTTTTGTGGTCTCTTTTCCTCACTCAGTTTATCCAGTGGTGAAATGTAAAATTTGTTACAACCAGTTCTGTGGGCGTGGCTTAGTGGGGGGGGGGTAATGTGACTGGGTGGGCATGGCCAACTTTTTTTTTTTTACTTTTAAAAGCATTTTTTAAATAACTTCTTCGGCTGAAGAAGTTGTAGAAAAAATGCTTTTAAAAGTAAAAAAACCCTCTGATGATCGCGCGCCACAGCTGGACGGGGGGGGGGGGGGGCAGGGATTTTTGCTACCGGTTCTCCGAACCACCCACCACCATCGCTACCAGATCGGGTGATCCGGTCCAAACTGGGGCCATTTCACCCCTGGGTTTATCTCTACTTTATTCAGCTTACATCAATGTTTTTCCTAACTTCCTAAAGATTCTTCCATTTTCAGAGTTAATCATTTCTTTCCCCTGGATTTACATATATCGCAGGAGATCTTTTTGAACTAATTATTCATATTATAATCTGGGCCTAACTATTGTTTTGGAATTTTCAATTTGAGTCACTGTGGTCATGATTATATTTGGGTTCAATTGATTTCAATTTCTTTTTTCATTTGTAATCCATTGTCAATCGTTTATCTGGCTTATCACCTAATAGTAACTGCTCTCCTCAATCAATATTACTTACATTTCTCTTTCAACAACAGGCCCAATACTGAAGCCAGAGACTATTAATCCTTCTGAAAATGCCCAATTCTAATTCCACATGCCAGGAATTTAGCTGCTCTAAAACCCTTATATCTTTGTAAACACTGCAAACAAAGATGATGTCACAGTTATCCTTTGAGATAAACACTTTTGTTTAAATTAAGGCACATCTATGGATATCCCATGAAGACATAACTTTCACTAGCTATTTCTGTGATGAGTACAGTATGTTCTGTGGCTCTTAGCGTATTTAAAACTTGAAAGAAGTTATGGCAGCTCAGTGTTTGATCCATTAGGTGATCTCCTTTCCAAGAAATTATACTCTTTTCCACTAATCTATTGCTCACTATCTATGCTTTTACATTTGAATCTCTCCTAAAATTGTATCTTTTTTCTTATATCACTTCCCATAGCTTTATGTAAGCTGTCCAAAGTCTTACAAATAGGATGGGGTATAAATGTTAATAAATCAATAAATTCCTAAAGATATGATAAAGCATCATAGAAATGCACGTGTATCAAAACTAATCTCATCTTCCTCAGTTAAAGCTGTTACAGGAGCCCTGTTAAAACATGTAACTAAAGTATTTATTTAATTTACTTAACTAATTAAATTTAGGCACTACTCAGCTCTAAAATATCTCTGGGTAGCTAATAACATCAAACAAATTACAAAACAGAAACAGCATCTGATCATTTAATATACAATATGTTCAAAGATTCCTCCAACAAAGGGGTCCACCAATCTACCTAGGCAGAAGCTATGAGAGACAGGTAATCTCTCAAATAATTTGGTTCTATGGCATACAGACCTTTATACGTGATAACCAGTACCCTGGATTGTATCCAGTCATATTGTGGCAACCAGTGCAGCTTGCAAAGCAGCAACATCTGGGCATACCAAGGCATGCCTATCGCTGCCTATACCCTGCATTCTGTACAAACTAAAGCCACTGAGTGATCTTCATGGGCTCTTAATGAGCATATTGGCCATTTAAATCATATTGCAATAGTCAAGCCTAAGTGACTTCCTGAAAGGCCTTTCAACCCATGGAAAAGCACAACTTATTCAAAAGCTGTACAAATGCTTTCTTGGCCACAGCTACCATGTGCTTTTTGATAAGGAGCTGGAAGCCCAAGAAAATCACCAGACTGTGTACCATTCTTCAATAGGGAAGTGCAGCCCGGCTCAAAATAAAAGATAGAACATCTTCAAATCTGGCCCCTCTAATATCCACAATCAGTCAGTAGGATAAGTCAAAATTGGTTTCTACCCATCTAGCCTTGCATCTTGAAGACCTGAATCTCAACATCATCACTTGTTGGAAGATATAATTGTATATTATCAACATGCTGATGGTATTAAACCTGAAGTTTCAGAGGGCCTCACTCAACTTACATGAGGAAGAAAGAGAGGCATCCCATAAAGGAAAGACTGAAGAGACATATTTTCCCCTGTCAATATTGACAGGAAGGAAGGAAGGAAGGAAGGAAGGAAGGAAGGAAGGAAGGAAGGAAGGAAGGAAGGAAGGAAGGAGGGAGGGAGGAATCAATCTTAAAATTATGCCCCCAATACCAAACACCTACAGCTCCCTCCCCCAGCATACTATTGATGGTATGAAAAGCTGCTGTCGAATCAAGGAGCACAAAGATAGATGCATCACTTCCATCCACCACCCAAAAATCATCAACAAACACAACAATGCTATCTTTATACTAAATCCTTGCCTGAAACCTGACTAAAACAGATCCAGATAATCCACTTCCTCAGGACTCTGCAAATGCAATCTAACCACCTTCTCTGAAAAGGGAAGACTGAAGACAGGACAATAGTTGTCCACAATATAAGAATGACCACTTGAGGAAAACATGCACTATTGCTCCTCCAAGGTCAAAAGCACCATCCCCTTTGTAAAAAAAAGCCAACACCATCACACATACTCAATTGTTGATTATTTTCCTGAAGCCTTTATAATCAAGGAGGAACCTGACTCTAACTAACAGATAGTCAGACTGACAGCTTGGAGAATCTTTTCGACTTCCTTTAAGAATCCCCAATTCACATTCAACCCAGTCCATACTACAAGAGTAAACCTCAGGCATTTCAATCTAATCTGCCTAAGTCAGAATTCAGCTCCAAGCTGATCTGAGGCACTGCTTGCCAAATTATTAGGATACTGTGTTTTTCACAGCAGCTCCACAGATGATCCAGGGATCCATCCTTCTTCAGCAGAAATTAGGTCACCCTAAACAAGGCCAACAGATAACACTCAGTAGATGAAGTAAGGGTGAATAAATATTTTCATTTTGTCACCCTTATCACTGGAAGGTAACCCCAAATATGGGTTCCTACCCATAGTTAATCTCCAAGACTTCCTCCAATGTTGTTCTAGGTGTCCTTAATTTCATCTTCCAAAGATCCAAATATGTCAAAAGGGATATGCCACATAAGGATGTTATGTGGGTCCAAGACTTTGGCCAAACCACATATCACCTTTTGGATCCATCAGAGGGATAACCAAATATGCTCTTTCATTACATCATTACAAAATGATGGAAATTTTACATAGAAATGACTATATAGAAATGCATCTACACTGGTTCCGCCCAGTTCTGCCGAGCCGGTAGTGTGATGATGTCACCGAACCGGTTCTGCCCCCCGCCCCCCGTTATTCTTACCTTTTATTTGGCCCCACCCCCAATCTATTGCTGCCTCCCGAGTCCCAGCTGATAGCTAGAGGGAAAAAAACTGTTTAAACTCTTGCCGCGGAGCTTCAAAGGGCCGCCCTATAGCTGATCAGTGTTAAAAGAAAACAAATGAGTAGACAGGTGCCTGCAAAAATAAATGGGTAGACCTGTGCCTGCAAAAATAGAGAGCCTGGTGGCTCAGCAGACTGATAGCACTGTGATTAACACCAGATGTCTGCAATTACTGTAAGTTCAAATCTCACCAGGCTCAAGGTTGACTCAGCCTTCCATCCTTTCTAAGGTAGGTAAATTGAGGACCCAGTTTGTGGGGGCAATAAGTTGACTTTGTATAAATATACAAAAGTATGAAGGCTATTGCTTAACGCATTGTAAGCCGCCCTGAGTCTCCGGAGAAGGGCGGCATATAAATCAAATTTAAAAAAAAATACATGAGTAGATCAGTGCCTGCAAAAATAAATGGGTAAACCAGTGCCTGCAAAAATAAATGGGTAGATTGGTACAGCTCTGCAAACAGTTAAAAGCCTGGTAGACCAGTACCTTTGCTAAATCCTAAATAATTGTCACATGACCATCAAGCAACACCCACAAAATAAACCACAGAACCGGTAGTAAAAAATTTTAGAACCCACCCCTGATCTACACCTATCTTCCTTATTCATTATAATCTGAGAGACAACTTACATAGGCGCTTTATCCTCAGAAAGCAATCCTTGAGCATTCAGTTGATTTTGATAATCTTGAATGTGCAGTATCTTACTGTATATCTCCTAGAATACAGAAAATATATATAAATCAGTTCCAGTTGTGAAATTTCCACAGAAAAATTAATTTGGTAAATTATAAGATAAAAGCTCAACTTCAAGAAAATATATACTGCTCAAAAAAATAAAGGGAACACAAGCAGAAGACATCCGAGATCTGAATGAATGAAATAGCCTTATTAAATACTTTGTTCTTTACATACAGTAGTTTATACACTGCTCAAATAACTAAAGGGAACACAAAACTACTGTATGTAACGAACAAAGTATTTAATAAGGCTATTTCATTCATTCAGATCTCGGATGTCTTCTGCTTGTGTTCCCTTTATTTTTTTGAGCAGTGTATATTTCCTACTTGCAGACAGGAAATCAGGCAGTGACTGTCAGGATAACATGAATATTAACTAATGAAAAAAAACAAATATGTGAATACTACTGCACTATGACCCAATAGTGAATTTAAATGGTTGAGTAATTTGCGAACAGAATGCTGAAGTAGAGTTTTGTTCTAAAGCAGAATATTTCTTATTTAATTCTTGTTTTTATAAATTCTAAATATAATTTGGTATCCTTGCTAAATTGTCCCTTAATTTTCATATTCATTTACTGCATTCATATCCAATCTTTCCACCAAGAACTCCAGAAAGTATGCATCAGGATTCCTTTCATTTCATTTCCACACAATTCTTTGAGAAAGTATGTGGGCTCCAATCACTTAGTGGGCTGAATGGAGAACCAAATACATCTTCCAAATTTCTCACTGACATGAGCTGTAAACATCTTGATAAAAAATAAATAAACCAAGCTACTCAAATATGTAATTCCAAACATGCATGGCAACTGATTCCCCAGGCTGTATTATAATATTATGTGCATTTAGCTATGAAATAAAAGTGTTCAAACTGTAGGTTAAAAACAGTCCTTTGTATCTAGGATAGAGTTCATCACCTTCATGATATACAATACCTTACTGTTAAATAAACAATGAACATAAACTAAAGATAATTTGAAGACTTTTTACATCTTATTAAAGTACATTTCAATACAGAAAATGTTACTTGTAATTGACTTCCAAGTTTTCTTTAAAAATGTTCATAATATATTAATAAACACTGTAAGGGCAGGAAAATACTATTCACAAGCAAACAGAACAGACAATATAATGATATATATTATCTGAAAAAGTTTTACAAAATATACAAAGATTAACATGTGGAAAGCATTCACATCTGAAACAGTTGAAGAATGTATCTTAACTTCTTCAAAATAGATAGGCAAAGATTTTACTAACAGATATTCCTGTCTCTTAAAAATATGTTGTATTTTGTAGCAGTTGTACTACTCTACCAACTGTTGTGGCAGTTGGTAGAGTAGTATGAGGACCTTGGAAAATATATTCAAATGTGGTGTCTCTATACCTACTAAGATAAGAATTGTGCAAGCCATGCTATTCCTTCTGACATTTTATGAAAACAAAAGCTGGACTTCGAAGAAGCAGGATATGGAGAATATTGAGAGTTTTGACCTTTGGCATTGGGGAAAACTCCTGACAATACAGTGGACAGCCAAAAAACAAACAAACAAATGGATCATCAAACAAATCAACCCATAGTTCTCACTAGAGGCACAAATAGTCAAACTCAAATTATCCTATTTTCCACACATTATGCAAAGGCCTAACTCACTGGAAAAGGCTCTAATACTGGAAAAGGTGGAAGGAGAAGACGACAACCAGAAGCAAGGTGAATGGATTCAGTTAAAGTGGTGATGAGTACACCATTGGAATACCTGAAAGACTAGGTTAGGGATAGATTATCATGAAGAATATATATGTGGTCATCAGGAGTCAAAAATGACTTGATGGTAATTAATTAATCAATCGATCAGTCAATGCCTCTATGACACACATACAACAGCCATTTTGAAATACATTTTATGAAAGACTTATGTGCCATATTTGTATTTTTTCATGATACAGGAGAATAGTATTTCTAAGTTTGTTACTTAATAAGATGGATAATATAAACAATGTTCTGTCTAAATAAACAAGAATTTGTGGTCTGCACTAACCAGTGTTCAGCAGAAGCTTGTTGAAAGTGTGCAGGCATTATGAGCTCAAACATATAAGTTACATAAGAAATAGAACAAAGAGGGTGGCTAGTGTAGGCTAACTTCTTCAACTAATGTATCTCAGACTATACAGACTATACTCCAAATGTTGGGTCAAAATTCTCCAGATTGTATTTCATAACAATTTAAATGATAGGGACTAAGTTAATAAAGTTAATAATATTGATTTTCCAAAGAAGTCTAATATTATTATCTTACAATTTTTTTCTGTATAAATAGCCAAAGCGTTCAGTTAGAGGTATTATTATGCTCATATATTTAGGAAAAATAGCATACAATATGTCAGAAATGTTAAACAATGTTATAAATGATAAAGGATTGTCTAAACAACGCACAGCAAATTAAATTTTAAAGTGAAGGTTTTGAACTTAAATATGCTTCTGGTGTCTCTTAGCTTAAGCGTAGTACGCATTTCGTGCTTTGTGCATGGTTGCATGACAAATCATGCTTAATAAAAGTATGTATCCGTTTCTTAATGGAAATATTTCTAAATGCACTGATACTATTTAAGCAACTACGTAAATATCCTACCATAATTACACTTTGTTTGGTGAAAGAATTTCAAATGAAGAAACATTTAATCAAATGGGGAGCCTGGCCACTTGAAAATACTGTGCATCTAGAAAATCACCAACACTGTTTTTTTTTCAAAGGCAAGAGCTACGAATGTTAAGAAGTTGTACTCCTTGTAATTTTTCTATAATTTCTTCATTATGATGGAATGCAACAAAACATCTTGCCCTTGGCTTGCTCTGTTTCAGCCAAAACAAATGCAAATGGCCTGTCAGATGACAGCTGCTTGATAAGGCCCCTCTACAAGACCTGCATGCTTTACTTTTTTCCGTGAAACTTGGGATGAAAGGCAGAAGGCAGGAAGAGAATTAATGTAGCATACAGTCTAAAGGCAATGCTACAACCGTGATTAAGTAGAAAAGCTAAAAGGCACAGATTTTCCACAGCCTCTCTGCGTGCAACCCATCCGTGTAACAAGTTGACAGGCATAGTGCGTCAGCTCCATCATCCTCTCCGACAGCTAAAACGCAGCGCTGCATCCCTTTTCAGAGAAAATTTGCGTCTGCACCATGAAGCGTTGTACATTATTTCTTAGCACTGCAGGGGGGCTCAAGTCCATATGGAACCTTCACAAATATTACCACAGATCAAACCAGCAGCGTTTCAAGGCAGATTTGACATACCTATTTAAATGAACAGTAGGGGTCCTCAGGCTGCCTCAGGCTGTGCAGGAGAAAACTCTCTGGAAAGCCTAGGCTGCAGCTCCATTACTCAGCAAAGACACCCTCTACATTTATCATTCATTTCATTTCTGCCAGGGCAAGAAGCTCATTTGCCCAAGGTCAACCAAAAGAAAAAAAAAATAATTCCTCTCTTCTCCTTCTAAAGAAATAAATGTACCTGACAAGTGGGGATTTTGTCCTTTGGGTGCAGAGAGTACAAACGAAGATAATTCCAAAAAACACAGGAAAACAATCCTCTTCACAGAGAAAGTCCTCTAAATGCTATTGCACCTTTAGTGTTACAGCACCCAGTAACAAGAGAAACTGTCTTTTGACAGCAGCACTATGCTGAAAAGTATTTTTTTTTTTTTCAGGAAAATGGGCATTTCATTTTTTTGTAACTATCAATACTGATTCAGGTTTCCCGAAGTCAATAGACTAAGGTTTACAAATGCATATATTGTGCAAATGCAATAAATGTTGCACCTTGAGATAAGTAAGTTCAGAGCGTACAGTGGAAACCCACGTAGTAATTGTAGTGAGAACAGTGGGGAAGAAACAGTATAATCCTTGAATTTTTGAGATTTAAAAGGAAATTGCAACTGAATACAATCAAATGAAATATTTGATTGTATGAAATACAAAAGCAGATTTTAATAAAGTGAGAGCAATTTTTAAAGATATAATGAAATCAGAACCCTAAGTAATATCAATGAAGATTAAGCATAAAACAGCAGAAGGAACTTGTTTTTATTCTTCAATACTATTAATTAATTGGATCAAGTAATGGAGGAAATGTTCATCAGATTTCCAAAGAACAGTTGAAGTAACTGGGCTTGTTTAGCCTTTAGGAAAGATGATTGATTATGAGTACAATACCATTCTCCAAGTATTTGAAAAGATGTCACAAAGTAGAAAATAAAGACTGGTTTTATCTCATTCAAAAGCTAACAATTAATTTAATTTATAGGAAAGCAAATTCTAATTGAATGTTTGCTTGTTTCTTTAAAAAGAGGCAGTTCTTTCATTTGTCTCTGTATCTTACAGATGAGCAATTTTTAGGAAAAGCTGCAGAAATAATTTTAGATTCTCTCCATACTAAAAGAGCATATCCAGATTTTTTTTATAATTTTCCAAGCTAATAAAAAAAACCTCTCAAATGGAAAATAAGGCCATATGCTAGCTAATAATTTATTAAATGAAAACACCTGAAGGAAGCAATTGAAATGCAAAACAGAATAAATACGGATTAATGACCGATCATGGGATTAAAAGATTTCTATCAGTATTTTTGATGGCAGAGCCACTAGTATATTATCACTTCAACCAAACAGCCATAAGAGCTGTGCCAGAATGGTGAACTGAAAGTTGCTGCAGGATGGTGTCTATAGCCCCTATAGAAAGGTTTTAAAGATAATTCGCCTGCAATTGAATTTGAGGTGGAAATTTGTTGTTTATTTACTTGTAAGTGCTATATAGTAAGCTTTTAAAGCAACTTTTGGCCATTAAGACTTTGCTTCAGAATGCTCTAAGAAAAGTTAAAAACACACATTACATGTTCTTCACTTTCTTTAGAGCTCTCTTTCATATAAGAATGTCTATCGGTAGCCCTCAACTTACAATGGCAACCAGGACCAAAATTTCCATTGCTATCCAATGCAGTCAAAAAGCATGATTAGTACATGCTTAAAGCATGAGTAGCTTGGTGATGGCAAACTCTGCAGTAGCCATTGTTAACTGAATCCCAAGGTCCTTTGGTGAAGCAACTTCCTGCTGGCTTCCCACAATCAGAGGCAGTGGGGAAACTGGCAGGTAGTTGCAAGTTCCAGGTCTGCAGGGAGATAAATGATTATTGCCAGGTGGGCGGAGACAGGGGTATACAGGGTTGGGAGAAGAAGAGTGTGTGAGAGGCTCAACATAGACATATGAAAGGTTCGGGAAGGAGCAAAGGGGTATGCTATAGGCACCTTGTAGATTGGGGAGATATGAGATGTGAGAAACACAGTGCAAGTCGGAGGGGCACACGGTTTGTGTGAGAGGTGCACTGCAGGTTGGAAAAGGACGAGGAGAATGAGTGGGCAGTCAGGAACGGGTTGGGGAGGATGCAAGGGGCTGCATGAGAGGTGCTGCGTGGGTTGAAAAGGGTGCAAGGGGATGCAAGAAGGTATCACATGGATCAGGGAGGATGCACAATGGCTGACATAGTGCAAGCAGAGTGGCTGGGGAAGATGCACAGTTGGGGGAAACTTAGTCCAGGAACTTGTGATTTTCTCCGCTGACTTTCTGGGAAAGCCAACACAAAAGGTTGCAAATAGAAATCACATGATTGCAGGGTACTTAGTAATTGGCCATAACTGAAAACAGGTTGCAGGGCACACAGATTGTGCTCATGTGACAGATGGGATGACCTGAACTAAAAGGATTGGTTGTAACCACAATTTATTCAGTACAGTCATTTGGAACAATCACTAACTTTGTAGGTTGTAGGTCAAGAACTATGAGAAGCACTTTGGCTGTCTTCCTTCTTGTTCCCTGGTTACTCCTTCAACTTTCTTTCAACCCACTTCTCATATTTTTAGTTTTCACCTTGTCATTCTTTGCTAGACATCTTATTTTAAACAGAGCAGCCTCAACTATGGTGAAGTCCACCACTTTTCATTTATATAGCAGATTGACTGCAAACCATCACAGAAGTAATAAGCAGATTTGTAGTGTGCCTAAATCTCAAGCTAGTATCTGAATTAATGTTTAAATGTTAAAGTATTGTAAGAATTTCATAAATATATTTTTATAATGCTTTCAGTTGAAAAATACTATATATTTTAAATAGAATTATAACCACTGAAGACTGGCCTATGACTGGAAATGTGTGGTATATTGATGAACAAAGTAAATAATTTTTTAATAGTTAGATCTATTTAATACTGATGGAACCAAACCATCATTGGGTGGTTAGCTTATTGGAGAATAAGCTATTAATTCCTTATTTGGTAATTAGTTTTTCTCAAAAGAATATTGCAATTTAAATGTGTACATTGTATTTTCAAGAGAAAAAAAAATTAAATCACTTACATGCATTAAAGAATAGTATGACTGCTTGCCAGTATAAAAAAGAAAATTAAATGGACGACCATCTTCATCCCATTGAATAACTGAAGAAATATAACATAAACAGCAGTAACTATACAACTCTAAGCGAATATACAATTCCCCCCACCCCACAGAGGACACCTTTAGTGCCTTTTGTATCTGAAAGAGATAACATTAACTACAGTATTTCCATAATCCTCTCAATCAATTTTTTAAATCTAAACAATCATACAATATATGTGAATGATCATAGGATTGTTTTCCATATACAATACTCTTATCCCAAGTAAAACACAACTAGAGACTTTGCAAAGCATCTGATTATGTGCTTGGATAACAGAACAAGAAAAACCAAGAATTTAAGTTGACGGACCAGACATTGGATGGGACATATATTAATGCTTTGGAACCTACCCTATATACAAAGCATATGCAAATCTCCACTTACCACTTGTCTTTGGAAACACTTTCTCAGGGTGCTATTTAAAGTAGAGAAAAAATAGTTTATTAATATAATTATTACTGTACTGAGATAATTATATTCTGATTTTGGTAGCATTGCATAATGTTCTTACCTTCATCAAAGGCCTGGCCCTTTTATCAAATAGACCAGAAGGAAATAAATAGGCAATTGCTTTCTGTAAACAAAAGTGAAATTAGACTTTTAAAAAATATAATGATAATCATAACTTCCTATTAGAATATTGGCTTTTGATATCATATAATTATTATTTCAATTAGTAGATAATGGAACTGAAAGTGTAAGTCCATTAAGTGATAGTAGATGCAAAAAAGAAAAAAGGGGTGTGGGTATTAACATAACTTCAGAATGAAGGAAGGAGACCTTTAAAGCAGATATTCAAATGCATATTCACTTCATTCACATTCCAAAAGCAAGAGTTAATTTAAGAGTGAAAAAATCGTTCAGTATTAAGAAATCTAATCAATCTAGTATTAACCACAAAGTTATCTACCATTGGCTCATAACTTCAGAATTCTATTTTTAAGTTCTTATATAATTTGCTTGTTAGTAATACCTGGTAATACTAAATATCAGAATTAATTCATGTACTGTCCTTCTAATAAAGGAACATATATAGTTGAGTTCCCCAGGATGTTCTGGAATGAAGAGAAGGAAATAAATTCCCTTTTGAAAACGGATAAGAAAATTTCAGATTAGCTTATTTTGTTTTGTTTGTCTTTCAGGGAAAATAAACATGATCATTAGCACTGATAAAGATTTCTGTGAAATTTCAGGAGTTTTATTTCCATGCAGCTAAAATAACAGGGACTATATATAAAGTTTGCTGATCGTTGCCGTCATCATTCTCTAGACAGGCATAAATTTTAGCTCCACTTTTCTCCTATTAAAATAATGGCATTATTGATAAAGCTTGATTTTTAAAAACTGAGTTAATGTTAATGCAAGAGAAGCAGGAAAGTTGAATCCATTCAAGACAATTTCAAGCTCTTTTGACTGATAGCTTCCATTTGTCTGTAACAGTGATGGTTAACCTTTTTGGTGCCACGTGCCCAAGGCACGCACACACACAGATGAATGCACGTGCATGTGCCACAACCCCCAAAATGCAATGTGAGTGCCCTCTGCGTACGTGCCCTGCACATGCATGCATGTTCCCTGCGCATGCGCCCCCCTGCGCATGCACCCTAGGCCGTTTTGGCATCCAAGTTGGTGCAGGAGGCTTTTCAGGCCCAAAATAGGGTGGGGGGGGAGGAGGTAGCTAGGACTCGATGGGGGGTAGAAACTGCAAAGATTGGAGAAGACACGGAAAGCAGGAGGCAGCTAGGACTCGATGAGGGAGAAACTGTGGAGATCACGTCCTAGCTTTCTCCTGCATTCCTGCCTTCCACAATCTCCAAAGTTTCTCCCCCCAACTGAGTGCCTCTTGCCTTCCGTGCCTCCTCTGATCTTTGCAGTTTCTCCCATTGCGTCCTAGCTTTCTCCTGTTTTCCTGCCACGGAGATGCATCTGCAGAGGGTGGAACCTGCAGAGATCAGGGAAGGCCCTGCCCCCGTGCATGCGCGGCAGAGACCCGAAGACCAGCTGGCCGATGAGAGGTGCGCACATGTGCGGTGGAGCTGGGCTGAGGTGACGGCTGGCGTGCCCGCAGAAAGGGCTCTGCGTGCCCCCTGTGGCACATGTGCCATAGGTTCGCCATCACTGATCTATAAAATAGTAGCACTTTACAATTCTTTGGATTCTGGTCATTTTTCACTGTTACAACTAATTCTGTGTGAAAATTCAGGCAATGTACTGTCAATCAACAGACTAGAAATGTAGATTCTCTGAACCACAGAAGTACTTGAAGAATTGAATAATGGGTAGAGAACTGCTACAAGCTACAAGCTTGTAACTACTGGAATGCAAAATTTTGGAATTCAAACAGCCATGAATTTGAATTATTTCAAATTCTAAGCTTTTATTGCACTCCTGTATGAAGCTTGTTTGTTCCACTATATAGGCAGAAAAATATACTGTAACCTTCTAACGATTACCTGAAGGGATTCTAAGGAAGTTAGTTGACAAAATGGAGAACTGTTTTATTCAGGAAGAAAAAAAATATTTAAAACAGGGGTGTCGAACTCATGTCATCATGGTGGTGTCACCTGACATATTGGGGCTTTTTTCCCTTTCGCTAAACGAGGCATGGGTGTGGCCAGCATGTAACGCATCTGGGCGTGGGCTGGGAGTTTGACACCCCTGATTTAAAACAAGAATATATAAACTGCTCTGTCTCAATAGGCAATTGAATTGTGACTTAAAAGTAGTCTTAGTTTTTCCTAAGATAAAAGAAAATAATTCACTTATTTTAAGTGAAGGCTTATAAGAAGGCTGATTTAATTTTATTTCAACATTGTACAGTTAATAAAATCTGTTGCTTTGCAAATTCTAATTAGAGGATTCTGAGCAGCAAGCTTGTTACCCAAAGTTATTATGTCAACAGAGATGGGTAATAGGAATGGTGCTAAGTAATGGAACCAAATAAGAAAAGAGTTCTGAGGCACAAGTTTTATTCAGGGTGGCGGTGGGACTAAATTTACTAAGAAGTTTATCCCACAAATGTTTGCAACAATGAAGAAATGTTTAGTTGCTCCCAAGGATATAATAAATGAAAACCTAGGGTGGCTACGTGCTCCTTGTGAGCCTAGTACATGAAAGGCTGTGAGGAAGGCTGTGTATTTTTAGAATCTTGTATTAAGGAGGCATGATGTGCTTGAATGATCATTTGTTACACCTGTTAATTATTTTGAAATGTTTTTATTGCAATGCCGTGATACCCACATAGTGCAGTCATATACAATCATGTATAATTCATTATGAGAATGAATGTTAAACTATTGTGTCAAGAAATAGTAATGCAAAAAAAAATATCCACAGTGATAAGAAATAGACTCAAGCAAGCAGTTAATATTTTCTTTTCTGAAGAACTGTGTTGCATTATAATTATATTAACTCAAGGATATTTCTTATCAATGGTATTTTCTGTGGACACAGACTGGTTTGTCAGCACTGTCAACCTACTTAATATGTGTGGAGTGTATAAAGATCTCACCTATTACTTTATTAATATCTTATTGGCATTCCAAACAGGGATTCTGAGAACTCAGCAGCAAACAAAAAGGATTAGCTTGATTTTATAGAAGGGTATTTTGATTCTCTTAGTGGCTTGATGAATTCCCATTTGTTAGTCAATGGGGATATTGTACATACACAAAATAGGTGAACATCCATTTGTGAACAAATGGGGATTAATTATAATGACAATAGAAAAACCCATAGTGAGCCAACGGATATTAAACACCACATAAAGCAACATGTCAAAAGAATATATTATGGAATATTGGGACCAACTGTGTATACATAAGTAGTTTTCTCTATATTTGCTTCTGTTTGATAATTCAAATAATCTCAGCTATGAAAGCAAAAAATCCTGACTGCAACACTGCTATAATTAAAGCAGAATAGCCCAATATCTGCATATATGCTAAAGACATAGAAAACAAGCCTAAGGCAATGACCAGTACACCATTAATTAAGATTTTTGCAGGTCATGTCACTTTTTACTATAATGTCCCTATCAGGGAACAATCACCTTGTTCATCTCCTGAAAATTAAAGTCCAATGATTAAAATGGATATCTACTAAGCAAGTATCACTTGGCTAAGAGCTTCCAAAAATCTCCTGTTAGACTCACAAAAGGAAAATGGGTTGGCAAGCTCTGACTTTAAATAATACTTTTGAGATATTGCATAATAAATGCAAAAGGCTCTTTTTCATCTAATCTAACAGCACTTGAGATCCGCTGTATAGAAATTTTACCTGCAGAAAAATGTCTGATTCTGCCATAGTCAATTGACCATAAGTGAAGTAATAGTACAAAGGCAGTTTAAGAAATCTTATTACAGCCCAGCCAACTTTATAATTGTGCTACTATTATGATAAGAACAGTACATTTTGTAATGAAAATTTCTGCTATTGCCTGTGCACATATTTATTTAAAATCTTTTATTTTTTCTTTACTTGCCATGGAGCTCAAACCATAATTTCCTAAGTAATTTTAATTTTGTCCATTCCTACAATAACTCATCAACTGTATTACATTAGCTGCCTTCAAACCAGTATTTTTTTAAAAATTGAAAAATTAATACCATAACTCTTAGTCCAAAAAAAGTGACTCCTTCATCTCAATTTCAAAATAAAAACTAGGAATGGATGCATCGTTGGATTAAACTGAGCCTGGTGGCTCAGCAGACTGATAGCATTGTGATTAACACCAGCTGTCTGCAATTACTGTAAGTTCAAATCTCACCAGGCTCAAGGTTGACTCAGACTTCCATCCTTTCTAAGGTAGGTAAATTGAGGACCCAGTTTGTGGGGGCAATAAGCTGACTTTGTATAAATATACAAAAGTATGAAGGCTATTGCTTAACGCATTGTAAACTGCCCTGAGTCTCCGGAGAAGGGCGGCATATAAATCAAATAAAAAAAAAAAACTATTGAGAGAAAAGGAGACAATAAAGTAAGAGTTCATATATTCAAAATCAATACTGTATTATATATACCAGTAATTAAATATTCATTGTGGCCCACCTATTAAGAGAAATATAACTGAGACCATAACAATGTTTTTAAAGTAAATTCTGTTGTAATCTGACAGTTCAAAAGAATTTCACAGAAAATTAGCGTAAGCAGGATTTGTAATAGCTTCATAGGAGGAAAAAACAGATATTTTGTTTCAAAATAATTATACATAATTCCTCTTCAAACACAAACTATTCTACATCAGACAATATAGTTTAGATGAGCTTTATAATTTTTATTTTATCAATCATGGTATTTTAATGCCAAAAAACAAATTATCATTCAGACTGTATTAGGACATTTAAGCATTTGAAATATTATGTTTGTGTTGTCCCAGGAATTATTAAATGCATTATTTTACTATCATACACAGTTTTGTGAAGATAAAATTAATATTTTCAAAAGATAACATTAAAAGTGTTTTTAAATACATATCAACATTTTATAGTATTCCTGTACTGTATACAGTACTGTGAAGAATAAGAAAAGACATACAAGAAAAGACACTTTCAACATAAATGATAATTACTGTTTTGTATTCCTTTTGCAAAAAAGTTATCTTGCCATTAAAAAAAGAGAAAAAAATCATACTTTCTCTACTACTTGAAGAAAGCATTGTGAATGAAGTAGTTTCTTAAAACTTTTCTTTTACACTGGAACAGTAGACAAATGTCCTATTTTTCCTTTAACAATCAATATGTTTGATCTTCCCTTAACCCACTAAGGTCCTTCACAATCTCACAGTAATTCAGTATCCAAGTGGTGGCAGCACATAGCCAAGCTTGGCTGGTTTTGAAAAGCTACATAAAGTTAGACCTAGTTAGTATTTTGATCGGAGACCACCCTCAAGAAATCCCAGGGCTACAGATTAGATTACCCAGATGAAAAAAACATCCTGAAATAAGACCACAAACCATTTTTATATTGTTGCCAAGAAAGTACATGGGCACACTTACAATATCATCAGAAGCAATGCTCAATACTTATGAAATATTGTGAAAAATGATACATCAAATGGAATGAGCAAAGCAAATCAAAAAAGTTGTATCAAGTTGTACATAGTTCTGCAATATTTAATCAAGCATTATTTCCATTAGAAATTATGATTGTTTCAGATTTCTTTTTATTTGCTTAATGTTAAAGGATTTGACTATTCAAAAACGAGGCAGATTCTTTATTCCTTATGTTAAAAGTTAAATCACAAAATAAAAAGATTATGTTCTCAAGTCAGGGAAAAGCACTAGGTCAGGACTGCAATCTCTATTAATTAGGTATCCCAGCTGGGCAGCGGGTATGCAGCTGTTAACTTGATCAATGACTTACCTAAATGTCATCTCTACTGATTCGCTTATAAATTACCAGCAAGTGAGACTAATGTACAGGTGCTAATTTATTTAAACTGTTCTCTAGATTTCTACATAGCTTTATAAACTGCATCTGGCACCTAATGTTAGCTGTCAGTTGTACTTAGACATGCCTGTCCTAACGACTCTGTTCATTAGAAATGAGCACAAATTATGAAATATTGTGAAAAATGATACATCAAATGGAATGGGCAAAGCGAATCAATTAGAGAAACTTCATACTGCATATTCACACATAGGAGAATAAAACATCCTGATTTCAGAGCACGGTCTATAATACCAATTAAAAAGCAATTGGTAGGCTTCTGTACAGTTATATATCAATTTACTGGGCTCCCACCACCACCAAGACTCATGGTGTAATTTATAGCTTAGCTTTCTTATTTCTAAAAAATAAAGCCTCTAGTAAAATACTGTTCTGAGCAAAAACCACCTGTGAAAGCAATGACAATGCTGTCAACGTATTTCTTTATAGGACTTGTTTCAAAACATGTATCCAAAATGCCAGAAAGAAAAGAACCATAGGATGTCTACTTTGGAAATGCACTGCATGCACTGATTAACAGCAGACAACAGGAGATGCCTAAACGCTAATCAGAAGGAATTATTGCCATTCCAAGCGTAAACCCTGATAATTCTGCCCATAGTATTAAGAGGCTTTTATATTTTGTAACAGAAATTTAATTATGTATAGCAGGCAGTTACACAAACTAAGTATTTACAACACCTGATATTTATTATAAGAGCAAATTGAACATTCATTATAGACACTATGCTTTGCTAAGTAACAGCACTGTGCAAAAAAACTCCAGAAACTGCGTTTTGTTGCAAAGTTGAAATGTACTCTCTTTCGAAGTTTTTGCAAATAATTCTCAGGAGGATTTGGCAAAACCTAACTGGAAAGTTTTAGTTCTTTCAGGTTTTGACCAAAACATAATCCAGTGAGGTAATACAGAGAGAGAAAGCCCAGTACAACTCTTCCACATATCAATCTGACCATTAATGTTTCCAGAGTCTTCATTTCCCTACATCCCACTGGTTGCCAATGCCACTACTGATGTGCTTAGTTTTTGCCCACTGTCCCCGTCAAACACTTCTATCTAGAACATGCATGCTTTGGTCTGTCTCCATACAAAACATGCATGCTTCAGTCTGGATATGGACTAGAAGCAGCTATTAATAAGTACAAACTTATTAAATAATATCTTATTCTTTATTGACATTGTTTTAAAAGGAAAAAATGAGTTCATTTCAAATAAGATGAGTACAATTTTCAGAATATACACCCATTTTATTGAGGAAACAATGATATCCTAGAAGAGTTGTGGTAAATTATGCTATGACTTTACTAGATTTTACTCCTTCTGTCTCCCCACTTCTGGGGGCTATTTGCTTTTGTCTAGATTTGAAATGATTTTTGCTGCTCAAGATGCTGCTTTCTTGTCTGTTAAAAATGGTCATATTTTCCTTCATTTCTGCTGAGTCCCAAGAAAAACATGATACAGATTGTTTGGGAGCAAGCTGTGCTGTCATATGAGTACTAGTAAGCCAATATATAAAAAAGCAGTTAGGTGGAAAGGCGCTACTTGCAAAGAAAATGTGGGCAACCAAACATGCTCCATTTTTCCATACTTCTGTATTCCTTTAGATCATGGGTGTCAAACGCATGGCATCACGTGACATATTGTGACGTTTTTTGCCTTCACGGAGCTGGGGTGGGCGTATTCTGCGTGTGACACATCTGGCCCACGTGCCGCCAGTTTGACATCCCTGCTTTAGATGCTTCTTCATTGACCACATTGAAGACTTCAGTTAATCAATGATGGAGAAAACAGCAGGGAGATGGGTATATATTGTCATTGTACTGCATAAACAAACTTTAACTGGTTGTTTTGTTTTTAAAATTTCCCTCTCTTTACCAGGTCCCTAATTTCTGGGCCAAATCAGTATTCATTAACACAATAGGTTAAGAAACTGGTCAAGGTGCCAGACATTTCCTTTCAGCATCTCTACTCAAATGCTATATAAAAAACAAAGATATTAATAAGAAGGACTTGGGTGACATAGAAGCAGAAAAGTTTCTGCAAGAGAAACGCAAGAATTGAAGTATGGATAGTTAAATTCCAATGAACATGAAAAATGAGCAAGAAAAACATTTTAAATTTCATTTTCTCAATATTTATATTTTTTGTTTGATAAAATAACATTTCAGTCCTGCTTTGACTTTGCTAACTCCAGCAGTCAATTCATTATTTGCAATCACTAGATTATGCTAACAAAACTCCTAAGAATTTTCTTCACATGCTGAATGGAGCTTGATTTTTACTTTTCCTCCTCTTCCTCACAAGCCTTGAAATAAATCTGAATAACTGTTCATGCCTACTGAATGTCCAGACTTGCTTTATCCTTCTTCTGATGAACATATCTTCCATCTTATTATTACTTTCTTCTCAGGAAGAACTGTGAAGCTGAAAGGGTAAACTTTGGAACTGTATTTTAACTATGAAAAACTGAGCTTTGTGAAAAATAAATAATAAAAATCAGGAATATATTATATATTTCTGACATGTTGCTTTGATTCAAGAGGAAATTGGAGCTCCTGAAACATTCTAAACATGCCCAACAAAATGATTTTTACCCTTAATAAATTAAACAACACATATATATTCAAGCCTAAATAATTGGCTACTCATTAGAAGGGTTTAAATGCTGCATGGCCCTGTAAGCATATGCTCAGTACAATCACCCTGAGAACAATGGAATCCTATATAAATATGGCTTCATGCTGGTATACTTAGCAGAAAGGTCAAAACTTGAGCCACACTGCTAATAAACTGTAAAATGATCTGAGTAGAAAATATCTCCTTTTGTTTAAGTCCCATAAGAGAATTCAGTTCCAGATATAAGAATTGTACACTTCCTACTAAACAACATGCATGAATCTTTCAGCAGTCATTTAAAAAAAGAAAGAAAATACAACAACAGGAGAATTAAAAAACATATTTTTTTAAAAAAAAATGAAAGTAAAATATAAGAATTGTCTTGCTAAAAAAGAAAAGAATACCAGCATAGTATTCAATTTTCAATAGTAATCAGTTAGATATTTTCCAGTGCTAAGAGACAGGGTACAATGATAATATTTCTTTCTTATTTGTCCCACCATTCTATCTTTAGAAGCATGTGGAAGTTAAATTATCATCAAGCCAATTGACCTCTGCCTTAGTCTGATGGTCAAGTATAAAAATCATTAAAAAAGGAATGAGGGAGAATTAGGTTAGAAGAGAAGTAGTGTTAAATTTGGTAGTTTTATTTAAAATTTCCACAAAATGTTATAAAACAGATAATCTAGCACAAGTAATACTAAAAATAAATTTACAGGCTTTTGGCTCACTACCCAATACTTAATGAAATAAGAAATTAAAGTGAAACAGAAGTCTAGTTTTAGGCATATTTTCTCGTAAATAAATTCCCATGGATCAACCTCTAAAGCAGGGTGCAATAGCTGCTGCCCAAAACATTGGTCTTAGGAAAAGGTCACTTGAGTTGCTGGCTGTTATAGTATCATACGTGAACCCCCCCCAGCATAAATATACCTAGCAGGTCAAATTATAGATAAATGCTTCGAAATGCTATATAAAGCCCAACAGTGGTTCTTAACGAACTCAGATCAAGGGGATTATCCATTAGTAGTTTTAAAAAGAACCCGCTGTGCTTTTGCAAGATAGAATATAGAGTTCTACCCTGTGAAGCCTGACCTTGCACAGTAGTAGGGGTAGAATCTCTATTCAAAGCCATCGCTGTAATGTTTTCTATGTACAGTAGTATTCTCTGGTATGCTGACAGTTCGATTAAAATTCACAGAGAGCTGAGGGACTCATGCTGAAGCAAAGAGCTTTCAATTCTGAAGCTCTGCAGTAAATTACTTCTCCAACTGCGCAACCATACTTACATCAATATCCTCTTGGGTAAAACTTTCTGGATCTTCTCCCATCATGTTAGCTAAATGTCTCTTTCCTATGTTGAACTCTTCAATCTGTTTTTTAATAAAAGATTCTGTATATTGTTTAGGTCCTGAAGGAGCACTACTTGTCTTCTGCGATGCTGAAGTGCTAATGCAGATTAGCCTTACCATCTAAGAGGAAAAAGCACAAGGAAGCTTTTAAAAACAGAAGCAATCATTAACATCTGAAGATACATGATACAATAATTGTGCTGAAGTTAAACAAGCCTTGGCTTCGTTAGTATCTGTATGAGACTTTATCTGAGTCTTTATATATCACTCTGATTTGATGACGAAAAAATAAATAAAATAAATAAGTACATTGTGCACACACACATGCATACCACTGTGCTCTACCTACATATAAGGAAAATATGTTACAGTTCAATCACAGACAGCCCTTGTGGAGACAAAGGATCACAAGTAATATTTTGGATGGTTGAGGGAAATAAAGTTTTGAAGAGATTTATTTTTAAGCTTCATGTCTTTTTTAAACTACATGTTTTGTCTTTTATCTTCATTTATCTGAAAATCAGATAACTTAGTGTTACCATATCTAGAGTGCAAATTCTAGATAGTCACTACATGGCCTAAAAGAGATGCAGAAAATCTTTGCTCGTTGCTATTTAATAGTTATCCAGATTTTTGCGACCCAACAAGGTTACCTTTTTTTCTCCTGTCATTGGGGACACAGGAACTTCCAACAGCCACAAAACGTGTTTTGGAAGCTCTATGTTGTCCACCCAAGATCTAGACTAGGGGGTCTGCAACCTTAAACACTCAAAGAGTCCTTTGGACCCGTTTCCCACAGAAAACACCGGGAGCCACAAAATCTGGGTGGGCGTGACCAACTCGATGTCACTCACTCCCACCTGGTCACATGACTGTCTCTGTCTCTGTCTCATCTTTCTCCTTCCCTCCCCCCCTTTCTTGCTCTCTCTCTTTTTCTCCGTCTCCCCTCTTTCTCTTTCCTTCTCTCTTCCCCCCCCCTCTCTCCCCCCCCTCCCCACCCCACACACCAAGGGAATAACTGTAAGGAAATTCGGCCACATTCTCTGTCTCTGGAAAGATACAAAAATAAACCTTGTGTTGCAAAAGGAGTGACTGTCAGGAGTGACTACATCATAGCCACAAGGTTGCTGCCTTAGATCACTGCACGCACTTCAGAGAAGCATCATTCCAAGCAGCAGCACACTCACACAGGCACACATACGCATCCTGCAAGATGCTTGGCAAGCTAAGTACGGGATGATTCCCCCCGCCATCACCAAGGCAGTGTCCTTGCAAAACTGGGCAAAGGCAGAGAGAGGGGAGCTGGCAGAGCCAAATCAAGCTGAATCTCTCTCTCTCTGACTGCCCGACTGCAGCAGGAAATGGCGGGCATTGGTTGGTGCTGGATGCGCAACCTGCTCTCCACCCCAAGACACTGGCCCGCCCCATGCTGCACCGCAGCCAACGCTGCTGCTGTTGCCAGGGGCGAGTGGGGAGGATCACATTGTGGCTCCATGTCGTAATGGGATCCAGGGGGAGGAGACGACCCCGTCTCTCCCATTGTGAAGTGCGCTTTCCACATGCTGCGCATGGCGTGCAGGCCCTGGAGGCGGCAGTAGCAGTGTTGGGAGCTGCAGCAGAGGGCTGAAAGAGCCACATGCAGCTCCAGAGCCATGGGTTGCCGACACACAGTCTAGGACGAAGAAATTTTACTTTAATTGACTTGGGGAGCTTGTAAATCAAATAAACAAATACCCAAATCCACACATGAGCAATGCTTTTTATTGTATTAATAACAATCAATATATCACAAAGTGTTCTGTCCCTGTCTCACACACGCACACAAACAGTCAGCCAGGAGTTAAATAAAACTTGCAGACAATAAATTCCTTCGATAACAGGATTGGCAGCAACCCAGTAGCTGCTTGCCAAGAACTTTACTCACAGAGGGAGGTGTTCCTCCTCCATCAGATAAACCAAAACAAATACACAAAGCCACAGAATTGTCAAGTCCAGTCCGTATTAAATCCAGGGCAGGCAGATAACGTAGTTTCAGAGATACAATGTGACTCGCTAGTTGTTTAGTTTTGTCCGTCACAGAGCCTGAATGGCCACCACACCCCCTTTTATCCCCTGTGGAGTGCGGTCCAGTGACTCAGCTTGATCTCTGGCATGCCTCCTTTTCTGCTGCATGCGCTTGTCTCTCCACCACTGGCATGGATCCAGCCAAGACTTATCTCCGTCACTGTCCGACTGCGACTGCTCGGAGATACCTGGCTCCTGGCCAATCTCTTCTCCTTCGGGAGACACCTGAGGCATTGCCAGAGAGGATGGTCCTGGAGAGGGAGGTCTGGCCAACTCCTCTCCTTCACCTTCGGAGTCTTCTCCCTCCGATGAGACGGGCTCGGGGGTCGGAGTCACAACACAAAGTATATGTAGGGCAAAATTCATCTAACAACTGCCTTGCTTAACAATGGAAAATTTGAGCTCAATGGTGGTAGTAAGTCAAAGACATGCCAATTTCCTGAATTTTGACCATGTGACCATGGGGATGCTGCATTGGTGGACCGGTTGTAAGTCATTTTTCAGTGTTTTTGTAGCTTCAAACAATCACTAAACAAATAGTTATCTTCCATCACTATCACACCTCATAAAATAATAAATTCAGAAGAAAATCTGTTTGTACCTTCCCCATATAAATGTGTAGATGAGAATACTAGCAAATTATTTTATTTTTGTGGACAAGGTTGGGTGAAAATATTTTTGTTAATAAAAATCAACTACACTGAGTGTTGCAAAATCAACAAATTTAAAAGACACTCCAGTAACTGGCTGATTTGGACTTGCTCAAGACAAAAATGATTTAACATTTTTTCTCCATCCCTGGTTCCTTGTTGTTACATATAATAAATATTAAAACAATAGTATTTTGAATTAATTAATGTAACATCATCAAGCAGAAACATTGTCCATTGGAAATGGGTAGCCAATAAATTTAAACAAACAAATGGGCAGATAGATCTGGAAGGCCTTAATAGTGTTTCTCAACCTTGGTAGCTTGAAGATGGGTGGACTTCAACTCCCAGAATCCCCCGGCCAGCAGCACTGCCTGGGGGATTCTGGGAGTTGAAGTCCACCCATCTTCAAGCTTCCAAGGTTGAGAAACACTGCCTTAATATCTGAGAAAGGCCACCATAAACACAACTACTTTTAAAAAAGTGCCGCATAACATGTAGGAGTAAAAAATTAGCTTTGTTGAAAAAAACTTGTCATCTAGCAATGCTTCCTTTGCTTGTTATCAGCTTTAAACACTTACTCAGTGTCCTGTAGCAAATCCTCATTAAGAAATTAATCTGAAAAGTTTTTCTGAAGCTAAACTGCATGAACCTCTGTATGATTCAACAAATCTTCATATAAAATAATCCAGTTCATATTGTTCATATGAAAATATGTATTTTGATATTAAATATTAAGTATTCATGGACTTGACATTATAGGAAACTAGTAGCAGAAACTAGTACTACTAGTAGTATATTTTACTACTTTTAATAGCAACTTTCTAACACAAGCATACTACAAATAAATATGGTAGCAAGATTAATGATTGCTTGAAAAATACTTGGCATCTGACTTGTAAATGAATTCTCATTAAGGGCTATTCTTTCCTAATAAACTTTGTGTTTGGAACAGATGTCACAGTGAAGCAAGTTACCATTTATTTTTGCAAACTGCCTGCCTCAAACACTAAGGCACGACTCTTTTATGTGGTTCTACTGAAAATAACTAATAATCAGGCAAAGTGTACCTGTGAGAGTTTGATAAGTGCAGAGCAAGGAAGACTGTTCTGTGCACTGCTTCTAGAGCACAGAAGCCTATGAGAGGGCAATAATGGGTTTACTTAAGATTTTATTGCTGCTAAAAATCAAGATACTCAGGATGCCAAATGTCACCTCAACAGCTCAATCACATATTTACTTTAATGAGCAGTTATAAAAGCAATGGACAGTTCTTGCACAGATTCTGCATTTCTTCTGAATTCTGGTATTATTTATTCTGAAAGAAGTTTAAAGGCAGACAATTTGTAACACACAATCTTAGTAATAAATACTTGATGCAAGAATTGTTTGTATCACTTTTCTTTAACTTGTTCTCCTCCAGACATTTTGGAATACATTTTTTACTGCGTTGGGCATTAGTTACTGTAGCTATACCAAAGCACCTAGACAGAAGGTTTAAGGAAAGATGAACAGTAGAACTGGTGTCAGAAGCTGCTAATTGCTTCTTTACAACATCAGATGAGGACTTTTGAGCATCTTTTTCTACAACTTACGATTGAGACCTAGAAAGGCCATTTAAAAATCCTGATTCAGAAGCTGAACAATTTATTCCATCCCTCTTAAAACCCTAGTGCATCATAGCAAGTACACTTCCTCCTCAAAACAATGATTCTCAAAGGCAGTTATCTTCCAGCTTTTGTGGAAGATGGCAAGATATGGCTAGACAGATTTGTTTTTCTTTTACCAAGATAATCAGTGGGTAAGACAACTGTAATTTCAATCAAGCACTCTGCCAAAAGAACAGAAGAAGCACTGGCAAAGCAGTAATGGCTCAAGCTTGGCAAAGAGCCATCTTCATGCACTTCTTTATTTGTCCTGTGTTCATATTAACAAAGCTTCTCAGCAGTCTAATTATTCTATAAACAGATTATCGAAGTTGTCTCCATGGAAAGAAACAAGTGAAGAAAGCCCCCAGAACTTGGAGGATGTAATTTGGCTGCTATATCCAATAGACTAAGCTAAACAATTTAGAAAATATGCCCACTCAGCTGATACTTTATGGATAGTACTGGACACATATCCATTTTATTTCTCTGCTCTGCAGAATTTTAAATATATCTTTTCCAATATAAATTAAATTGATTTTAATGAAGCAAATATAGAAGTAAAGTTGCTGTATTTGCTAAGTATCACTTTAGGGAAACATATGAGAGAAATTGATTTTAGTTCCTGAAGGATTGGGATTATGCGTCATCCTAAAATTACATTAGGAGACATCACACTTTACAATTGTATTGCTTAGTGGTGGAAATTTTTGCCCCACTTACCATTATTGACAATCACTTGTACTATATGACATTTCTTGCCAGTCAATATAGAGGCCATGTACATATTTAAAAAAAGCTAAAGGTTTACCTTGTCCAGTCGTGTCTGACTCTAGGGATACTGCTCATCTCAGTATCTTTCGTAGCCTAGGGAGCCAGCGTTGCCCAAAGACACTTCCATGGTCATGTGGCTTGACTATACACAGAAGCACATGGAACACTGCTACCTTCCCTCAGAAGTGGTACCTATTTATCTATTTGCATTAGTGTGCTTTCAAACTGCTAGGTTAGCAGGAACTGGGGCAAGTAATCCTGTTGCGCAGTGCTCAGGTCTCAAATTGCCAACCTCCGAGTCAACAAACCCAGAGTCTTAACTCACTTTCCAAGGATATATCCTCAAAATGTCACCTCTATTTTATCATAAGCCCATGGCTAAGGCAGTGTAAAGAATTCTTTAAGTGTTCCATCAAGAAAGAGTTATTTCTCATGTTATGTTATTTCTCATGTCATCAAAAGACTTCCCATGTTGATAAGCTAGTGCACATGGAGGAGATGGACAAGGTTAGGGATAGCAATATGTTCAGATCCTATTGGTTCTTCAGGTCTGCTGTGAGATGATCCCCTTCTTTGGGCTGATCAGCTATTTTGATGGTTTGCAATACTGTTTTATTTGTGAAGGAGACCGGAATTCCCAGTTGCTGCAGCCACTTTCTTTTCTTTTCTTTTCTTTTTTTTTAAATTTGATATATATGCCGCCCTTCTCCGGAGACTCAGGGCAGCTTACAGTGCATTAAGCAATAGCCTTCATACTTTTGTATATTTATACAAAGTCAGCTTATTGCCCCCACAAACTGGGTTCTCATTTAACCTACCTTAGAAAGGATGGAAGGCTGAGTCAACCTTGAGCCTGGTAAGATTCGAACCTGCAGAAATTGCAGGCAGCTGTGTTAATAACAGGGTGCATTAAACCACTGTACTACCAAGGCTCTTTGTATGTTGTATGTTGTGTGCATTTTCCATAAAGATAACATAATTGATTGATTACTGGCATAACTGGCAGAGTGCTTGCTGCCTCAACCAATGAATGGTGCAATTTTAAAACAACTGAGAGATAGACATTGCACTTTTGCTCTAGAATAAGATTTCCTTTATGCTATATAAGGTAGGGATCCTTCTGTTTGTGTTAGGGATAGATGGTGGGAAGGAGGTTGGGAGAGTAGAGAGAGTCCCTTTGCTCTGGCAGCAAAGGAGACCAGAATCATGGCTTGCAGAGGTATTTTATGCACTGTAGAGAAGAGAAGGATGGACTATCTATCTACACATCGACAGCAAAACCATCTTCTCAACTTCCAACATTTCAGAAACACTTATCTAGCGCCTTCACAAATCCAAATGACTGCTAGATGGCAAGCAAGGCATAAAAACATTCTAAGTCTTTGCTGTTGAAATGATGAGTGCTGGACAGATCAATAAGCACTTTGGAAAAAATGTGTGGATACAATTGATAGCCCACTAAGGTAAAGGTAAAGGTTCCCCCGCACATGCGTGCTAGTCGTTTCCAGTTCTAGGGGCGGTGCTCATCTCCATTTCAAAGCCAAAGAGCCAGCGCTGTCCAAAGATGTCTCCGTGGTCATGTGACTGGCATGACTAAACGCCGAAGGCACACGGAGCACTGTTACCTTCCCACCAAAGTCCCTATTTTTCTACTTGCATTTTTTATGTGCTTTCACACTGCTAGGTTGGCAGAAGCTAAGACAAGTAACGGGAGCTCACTCAGTTCCACGATGCTAGAGATTCGAACTGCTGAACTGCCAACCTTTTAATCGACAAGCTCAGCGGCTTAGCCACTGAGCCACCGTGTCCCGATAGCCCACTACTCAACCCTATTTCCCAAATGTTTGAAATTCCCAAATACACCTAAGTAGCAGCTATATCTGACCAACAGAAATCAGGGTGACCACAAGATCTTTGTTGCCATCTAATGGTCAAAGGGCTGAAGGCAACAGGCCCTGTGGGAAAAGAAGACAAAACAAAATGCTGAGGACTGCCTTGATCACATAATCAGGGACAGCAATTAGTGGCAGTTTTTCCCATGTTTGGCATTTGTGACTCGGACTTTCTGTGGGTTCTCAGAATTAGACAGAAAACTTGGTGCAAAACTATTCTTCAGACTTTTATTTAAACAACAGCATCTAGTTTTATTTTCATGCAAATTTCTTTGCAAGATCATTTATAACTAATAATCTTGAATTCAAGATTATTAGTTATAAATAACAACTCATTTATTCAATAACGACTAATGCATTCTCCCAATTTATTTTAGGATTACCAACCATGGATTGCTTCCTTAGATCAACAGCTGATCTCGATCTACCGTATTATTCGGACTATAAGACACACCAGTGTATAAGATGCACCAAAATTTCAAAGAGGTAAGAAAGAAAAAAAAGGTTTTTGCCCTTCCCGGCCCCTAGGAGCATTCTGCAGGCCTCTGCGAGCCCCGTTTTTCACAAAAATGGGCCCATTTTTCACCCGTTTTTGAGAAAAACGGGGCGCGCAGAGGGTTTGGGAGGCCTGCAGAGTGCTCCTGTGGGCGGGCAAAAATGACTCCATTTTTGCAAAAATGAGGGCGTTTTTGCCCTCCCCAGCCCCCAGGAACACTCTGCAGGCATCCCAAACCCTCTGTGCACCCTGTTTTTTTGCAAAAATGGGACAAGTGGAGCGGGGCTTCAGGAGACCAAAAATGGCTGTATTCGGTGTATAAGACACACCAACATTTCCACGCTCTTGGGGGGGGGAAGTGAGTCTTATACTCTGAAAAATACGGTATATTAGATGCCCGCCATGATATAATATGGACTGCAAAGCAATAAACAGAGGATCAAGCTTCATATAGATTTACTATAGATAAGCCGTTATGAGAAAAATCCTGGACTATGTATCAAATGCTAAACTATATTTTCAATAAGATCAAGATTCCAATTCCTCCTCCTCCTATTCACAAGGTGTTAATGGGCTAGAAATCATCCTCTTTTAAGTGAGAGCGACAGTTCTAATTGTCTCTTGATCTGACAACAGACAACTCTGATCTCAGATTTTTTGTGAAAACTGTGCAAGTTTTCCTCTTTTTGAAAATAATTATATTAAATATATTTATAAATATAATTATACTGAAGCCTAAGTTACACCACTTTGTCTTGTTCTTCAGAATATCCTGATGGTATACTTTTTATTTGTTAAGTTTGTCTGGAACCTGTTCTTTGTGCTTTCTTTTCATTTTCTGTATGTGTCCTTGTTTTCAGATCTTTGTGAAAGCTTATCTTTAAGCAAGGTACCCTGGCTTCATTTAATGTCCTTTTTTTCTTTTATAGAAATTCCTTGCAATTGTATATCAGTATCATCATCTTTATAAACTCTCATTCACACTGAGCTCCTTTATTATCTTTTCCTACCATTGGTTCCTATTGGTTATAATTCTGAATGTATTATCTATTTTTAAAATTCAACTTTTCCTTAGTGTCAATACCTGTAGCACTGCAAGATCACTTTTCTCCAATATTCCTGCTGCTTCCACTTTCTCAATTTAATCTGATTTACTAATTACTTTTGTAAAGAATAGCTGAACCTTTTTGTGCTTTCAAGCTCCATTCCTTAAATCAGGAATACATCTTGGAGGAACATACTTGGTACAATTTTTCTCCTTATAATTTTCATCACTACATTTTCAAGCATCCTTGAAAGATCTAAAATTTGTTTTTGGAAGTTTCTCACTCATCTTCTCTTTAGTTGAGCAGGCAATGGTAGACACTACAATATTACTTTTATTTGTTCCTTCACTTATTTAATTCTAATAGTCTCTACAATGGCAAGTTCATGTATTTGGATTTCTGAGCAGGAATGAATTATTTTTAACATATTGAAAAAGTTCTCCCTTTCTACGGCCACTGTTCCTTTTGAACAAAGTATTGCGCTGTACTGTACTGTACTGTTGCAGGTAGTCCTCGACTTACAACAGTTCATTTAGTGACTGTTCAAAGTTACAACGGCACTGAAAAAAGTGACATGACTATTTTTCAGTTATGACCTTTGCAGCAATCCCCATACTCAAGCAATCAAAATTCTGATGCTTGGCAACTGGTTCCAATTTATGACCATTGTTGTGTCTCAAGGTCATGTGATCACCTTTTGTAATCTTCTGACAATGGGGAAGCCAGGTTCACTTAACAACCAGGTTACTAACCTATCTAACTGCAGTCATTCACTTAACTGCAGCAAGAAAGGTATTAAAATGGAGCAAAACTCACTTAAATATTTCACTTAGCAGAAATTTTGGGCTCGACTGTAGCCACAAGTTGAGGATTACTGTATATTCCAGTCTTAAGAGTCATCTCAATCAGGTTTCCACTGTGTCCTATTAAACCACATTTACTCTGGGTATGAAGATCTCAAGTTGTAGTTGGCTATTTACCACATTTTGACCATTACAGTATAATGTTGAATATAAATTGTATAATTGTATAACTGGGCCTGGTGGCTCAGCAGACTGAAAGCATTGTTTAACACCAACTGTCTGCAATTACTGTAAGTTCAAATCTCACCAGGCTCAAGGTTGACTCAGCCTTCCATCCTTTCTAAGGTAGGTAAATTGAGGACCCAGTTTGTGGGGGCAATAAGATGACTGTATAAATATACAAAAAGTATGAAGGCTATTGCTTAACGCATTGTAAGCCGCCCTGAGTCTCCGGAGAAGGGCGGCATATAAATCAAATTAAAAATAACAACTTTATAAGTCAGTGAGGTTTTCCCCCCGACATAATGGTTTTAGAAGGCTGATTTCAGCAATTTTACAATTCTTTGTGAAATTCTTACATCACACATTTCATTTCTCACCCCATTCACTTTTCAAATTCAGTTTAAAACCGAAGGCTGGCCATATTTGCCAAACACATTTTTTCTTCTCAAGTGTTCTGTTTTTATTCATTTATTCATTCATTCTATTCATATAGCTGCACATCTCAGCTTACATGACTATAGACAGCTTATAACACACACACACAAATATAAAAAGTAATAAAAACAGAAATACATAACAGCAGGCATAAACTAAATTATTATTCACACAATCAGAAGACTAACTCATGCTTAGGTTCAGGCATAAAGTCATTTTTTTTAAGGCCTTACAAAAGGCCAGCAGGAATGGGATACTCTAAATCTCAGAGGAGAATGATGTTCCAAAGGTTTTAGAAAAGGCTCTCCTTCTGGGCCCACCAGCCAACCAATACCGAGAGCATGCCTTTTTGCCAGATAGGGTAGAATGGGTAGAGATGGTCCTGTAAGTAAGCTGGTCCTATGTATGTCATGATGAACTTTAAAAGTAACAACCACTTTGAATTTCACAGTAGAAGAGCCTTGGTGGCACAGCAGACAAAAGCACTGTTAAGTAACACCAACTGCCTGCAATTACTGCAAGTTCAAATCTCACCAGGCTCAAGGTTGACTCAGTCTTCCATCCTTTCGAGGTAGGTAAAACGAGGACCTGGATTGTGGAGGCAATAAGGTGACTTTGAATAAAAAAGAACACCGCTTTGGGGGCGGGGCGCGAAAGCCCTACTAAGCAGGTATATACAAAAGTATGAAGGCTATTGCTTAACGCATTGTAAGCCGCCCTGAGTCTCCGGAAAAGGGTGGCATATAAATCGAACCAATAAATAAATAAATAAAAGCCAATGTAGTTTGTGCAGCAGTGATGCCACATGTGCCAAGAAACTGGCACAGGTCTGTAAATGCATGCACTTTAGAAGCCACCCAATCGTGCCATGAATTAGATTCTGCTTTTCTGCCTCCAAGCAAAAGTCTTCAGGTTTCTCTTAATGCTGTAGATTTCGAACTCTACCGATTTTTTTTTTAAAAAAACCCACATACATTAGTGGCTCAGTGGCTAAGACTCTAAGCTTGCCCATCAGAAAGGTTGGCGGGTCGAATCCGTCGTATAGGTCTCCTGCGTGAGCAGGGGGGGTTGGACTAAATGACCTCCAAGGTCCCTTCCAAGCCTGTTACTGTTACACGATGGAGCAGCACAGAAATCTCGCCAGTGTGCATCAGTCGCATTTATCTGTCTGCAAAGTACATCATCATAATCTTCTGTCATCCCTTTGCAAACTTATCTGCTTTGAACTGACACTGCAGGTGGACCTCTGGGGTCCCCCAGATGTGACATTTTCGCCTACAAATGACGGTCCTGAAACCAACAAAACATGAAATGATTCCGATATTTCAGAAGCGCTGCCTCCCGCGCATGCGGACGGCCATATTCACCGGGGTTTGCCCCAGGAAGGTATTAAAACGGAGGCTTGGAGTTAAGTCCCGGCTTCGCTCTGCTGCACCGCCGCCCCGAGGTCAGACATTTTTGGGGGGGGGGACGACCTGAAGTCAAAGCAGCCCGAGGGAGGAGGACCCAGAGCTCAGGCATTGCGGCTACAACACGGGGAAGCGGCGCTACGACGCCTTCGGTTCTATTAGCCCCGCCCCCGGACCTTACCTTCGACCCCACCGGCAGCTTTCTCGTTTTGACCGCCGTGCTCCAGCTGCGGCCCCCCGCCAACACGCGCCCAACCGCCGCGGTTGCCATGCTAGGGGGAAAAAAAAAAACGAGGGAGGGGGGGTGGGAAGAAAGAGGGAAAAGAAAGGGCCTCCCCGCTTCCCTCGCTGTGTATAGCCTACAAAGCGCGCACGCGCACGCGCGGCTCCAAAGACGCTTGATTTGCGGGCGGGGCGAGAGGAAGATCGGAAGGACGGAGAGAGGACAAGCCAATCACGTGACGGGCCTGCTACGTCACGCCTTGGCTGGGTCCTTCGCGCGCTCTTTAAAAGGAGAGAATTCTAGCTTTGAGGGTGGACGTTTGGGTCATGGGCGCATTCCAAGAGGCTACGCTGCAAAAATAAAAAAAAAATCTATGAACAAAATGCCCCCTTTTAGGTTTTTCCCCCCTTTTTTAAAAAAAGTGATTAGAGATTGTGTTTCAGTGAAGTCGCAGAAATTCTTTGCCAGAACCAGTCTAACCTTAGGCATCAGACAGACAAAGGTATTTATGAACATACCTCTCCTGTGGAAGTTCATGGAGGATTAGAATAATTTTGCAACATCTATTTTTTTTAAAAAAAATTCAGGCTTTTGTTTATTTTGTTTTATTAAACTTTGAAAACATAATTAATACATATCTAATGATGATCTTCCTTGCATTTTCCCAGGGTGGGCAGGGTCTGCTTTTCAGATTAACAAATGCTATTTCATATGATTGGCTGCAGCATAATGGGTGATCTTTATACCTGCATCGATTGTGTCCTGCCACCCTTGCTTTAGTTTTCCATGCAGGTGTTTTCCATTGGCGTTAAAGTGGAAGGCAATGCATGTAGGGGTGCTGTTCATAAGATGTGGCCATACCACTATAGGTGTTTTTCCTGCATTTCCTCTGTTATTGGTGCAACACTCATCTGCTAATGGACTGTGTTGTGGGGTGGTCAAAAAAACATAATGACCAACACAGCATTCATGGAATATAGAGGCATTCGCTTCTTTGGTGGTTGGACAGCACTCAGCACTGTACAGTGCTACTGAGCAAACCATCATTCTGTATACTTTCAATTTTAAATGATTTGGCATTCGCCTATCACAGAGTACTCCAGTAATCTTTGACCACAGCCATGTTTTATTCACTCGTGCACATACTCCTCCATCATTGCCACCATCACTTTGCACTTGGGACCCTACGTAATGGAAGAAGTTTGTCTTCACTAGATCTTCACTGCTGATCTAAATGGTGAAGATGCTTGCTCTGGTCTCCAGATACTCGGGGGTCTTGATATTGAGGTGCAAACTCAAGTGGCTAAGAAGATTGCTTATTTGATGTCTGGACACAGTCTTACAGTGATGGCTGTACATTTTTGGTGTAGAGCAAGACCCAGGGGACACTAAGATGCAGATCTCGTGATGGAATCTATGGTGAGAATGAACAACAACAGCATTAGTTCCAAGAAAGTTTTTGGAAAGGCCAGCACAGCTAACTTAGCTGCAGATATTAACATAGAACATCTGGACTCATTTTATGAGTAGCTTGTGCACATGGTCATGTAGTATGTACCATCAGCTGATGTGGAACACATTCAAAATCTTTTTCTAGGTCAAGGAATCCAGGTATAATTGCTTTTTCTTTTCGATGCTTTTCTTGAGCATGTGAGTCATAAAAATGGCAGTGGTATACGAGCTTTTGACAAAACTGCACTGGCTTATATTTATTTATTTATTTTTATTTTATTATTCATATTTCTATGCCGCCCACTCTCCGAGGACTCTGGGTGGCTTACACCAAAGATAGTATACTAAATAGCATATTGCCCCCAACAATCTGGGTCCTCATTTTACCCACCTGGGAAGGATGGAAGGCTGAGTCAACCTTGAGCCGGTGAGATTTGATCCGCTGATCTGCTGAACTAGCAGTCAGCTGAAGTAGCTGCAGTACTGCACTCTAACCACTGTGCCACCTCAGCTCTTATTGATATTGATTTCAGTGATGTCACAGGAGCTGATTAAGCATGCGCTCAAATATTTTCATTATGTGAGACAATAGGGATTAGTTAGTAATTGCAGCAATTGCCTGTATTTTTGAAAAAGGAAACTCGTGGTCAGCAGGCACATGGCCACAAACCATAAAATAGCATTGAAGAAGCTACCGTAGTCAGCCACTCAATTGCTCTGTAGTGAAATTCTTTCAACTTCTGGACGCCTACTGGTAGATTGCCTATGGCAGGTACTTTCAAATTCTTCATAGCTTTAGTAATTTCTTCAAACGTAATGCACAGGGCTGGGTCAGCCTTAGCTAAACCATTGGTGGGTGTAGAAATTTGATATTAGAGATTTTGCCACAGTGCTGCTGCTAGCGTTTTAGAATTTTAAGCTTGTTCTGCAGTTGCTGTCCATTTTTCTCCATGTAGTGTTCACATGTATTATTTAATATTTTTATTGGCTTGGTGTGCACTTTCATTAGTTGTTTTTTTCACCTTGGTTTGTGTCCAGTAGTTCATAACAGTCCCAGTAGTGGTTGACTTTGGCCTCTGCAGAGGCTTCTGCCTTTCTTTGCCATTCTTCTTGTAGTGATTTTCTTTTGTCGGTTTTTGATGGTCTTCTGCACATGCCAGTTCTTGTAGACCAAGGGTTTCCAACCTTGGCAACTTTAAGCCTGGCGGACTTCAGCTCCCAGAATTCCCCAGCCAGCTTTGTTGAAGTCCCCTGTTGTAGACCATCTTCTTTTCCCTTACTTTCTGCTGCACTTGTTTCATCCAGAGCCATACCTGATTGTTGATTCAAGGATGATTTGTCTATTTCTCAAAAAATGGTATGATATATATAAACTAGTTTATGATATTTTGTAGTTTACAGTGTATAAATTAAATGATAGTATAGCAATATAATATTATTATATACAAATTGAAGCAGTTTAAAAAATAAAGTTCACCTGTTGTATAAAGGAAAGCTATATGGTGAAAATAAAGAAACAAACTTAAACTCTTTAGAGAACAAAACAACAACAATGTCTTTTAATCAGGTTTATGGGCTGTTTCACTCATGAAAAGACTCTGAGCAGCTGTTCTTGACATGCTGATGGGAGCATTGCAGTAATGCCAGCAGGAAAGACATTCCGTTGAAAAATACATGCCAATTGTATTTTGATAATGTTGATTATGTGCCATGAAGTCAGTGTCTATTTGTAGCAACAATCCAGATAAATTTTCTCCAGGATGACTTGTTCCCAATTTGGTTTGTCATGGCTTTCAATGGCACAGCCAACTTCCCTATAACTGAATCAAAAACTTTGCTTCTGATCTTTTCTGTTTCCTTTCACATTTCCTAATGCAACCATTGCCTACACAACTTTAATCTTTGTAGGCACATTCCAACATCTCAATGATTTTTTTTCAAAGGCCTTTCTGGCTGCTCCACCAAGTGCCAGTCTGTGGCATATTTCTTGGCCACTCATTCCATTATTGTTCATGATTGATCCTAAAAGGCTGAGTTTATCAGCCTCAGTTCTAAGGTCTGGTTGCTGTACCTGTCATCATGAGTTTACTCTTTATCTTGGTCCCTTTTTATTACTGTAGTCCTTGACTTTCATTTCCTAGACCATGAGGATCATTTGCATTTGCAGCTATCAATAGGCAATCACAGCTTAATAGGCTTTTGGATGCTAAGTTCCAAAAGAAATGCTCTCATGAGAAGATGTTGCGCACATCTATTCAGTTGTTTATTTCTTCATGTGGGGAAAGGACAGGAGCACAACAAAAAACAACATTGGATCTGACTTACTGTTCATTCTTGAATAAGGCAAGATTAATTTGCAAGAAAAGATGTAACAATTATTGCTCCTTTAATAGGAGAAAGCAGAAACTGGGAAAACATAAACGTTTTGTCGTTTGAGCAACCACTTCCCTAAAATTCTGAGGATGAGATCTGCAGATTATACAATAAATATCCTACTGAAGCTTCTACAATGCTGTGGATAGAAATTGTGGCCACTTGAACTTTATAGATGTACATACCATATGCTAAATAAATAAATAAATATGGATGTAGATTAGTCCTTGACTTATGACCACAATTGAGCCCAAAATTTCCATTGCTAAGTGACTTTTGTTAAGAGAGTTTTGCCCCATTTTATGACCTTATTAAGTGAATCACTGCAGTGTTAAGTTGGTAACATGGTTGTTAAGTGAATCTGATTTCCCCACTCTCTTTGCTTGTCAGGTCACAAAAGATGATCACATGACCCTAGGATAGTGCAATTGTCATAAATATATGCCAGTTCCCAAACATCTGAATTTTTATCATGTGACTGTGAAGATGCTGCAACCATTGTAAGTGAAAAATGGTCATCATTTTTTCAGTGCTGTTGTAACTTTGAATGGTCACTAAATGAACCATTATAAATCAAGGATTATCTGTATTCATATACTTTCCATTCAAACAACTCTTTGTAGATCTCATGTTGGGATAGGTTCTCTGACCCAACACCCAACTACCCTCTAAGCTTCCCATATTTCATAGCCTGAACTTTTAAGTAAGTTTCAATCTCCAGGCATATATCTCACAACTGACCCAGGAATATTTCTATCAAACGTTAGTCTCAAACCATCGTGGTAATTATTTCAAGAAATCTGACACACATATTTCACATCCTGCATTTGGCTATGAATAGGCATAACAATACCCCTGCAAGTTTGGCCCTAAGAGGCTATGTATATCACATCCAAACATCCTTTCCATTTTCATTCAGCATGGCTGTGCCTTAACAATCAAGTCACATCCCTGCAATTTCTTTGAGAGAGCTGAACCACGAGACCCAAGAATCACATTATTTTTTGCTTTTCACTGAAACGTCTTGTTCTCGTGAGCGTTTATAAATCATTTTGCTTTAGCTTGTTGTTACATATCAAGTTCCTATTTCTTGTTTCTTCTGACAACTTAGCATCTTTCCCCGTACATGGGTATAAGCTGGGTGTTTAAAATATGATATATAATTGCTAAGTCAGAGTTCTAATCTAAGGCAATGGGTAGTGGAAAACAGTGAAAATCTTTTAAAGATGTTTCTAAGGTGTAATGCTTTCCTTTCTGTACACTGATATTCTTTACAATTTGTTGTACTTCATAGATCTCTCTGAGGTAGGATCAGGGAAGAGGAATATCGGAGAAAGCAGAAATCAGTGGGGCTGAGATGCCCCAGAAAACCAATTGTCCTCTTCCATTGTTCTGAGTATGTTTCCTCCTCCAAATCTTTAGGATGTGCTGCCCTCTCTCCTATTTTGATCCATCTTCCCATTATTTTTACTCCTTCCCTGCCCTAATTTTAAATTTTATTCAGTTGCATGCACATGGGACTGTTGATGATTGCCTACGCAGGCAGTTTGTTCCACTTTTATCCCCATGGTAGACCCTGTTATTAACACAGCTGCCTGCAATTTCTGCAGGTTTGAATCTTACCAGGCTCAAGATTGACTCAGCCTTCCATCCTTTCTAAGGTAGGTTAAATGAGGACCCAGTTTGTGAGGGCAATAAGCTGACTTTGTATAAATATACAAAAGTATGAAGGCTATTGCTTAACGCATTGTAAGCTGCCCTGAGTCTCCGGAGAAGGGCGGCATATAAATCAAATTTATAAAAAAAAAAACACGTTCCTATTTCTTGCTTCTACTGATAACTTAGTATATTTTCCTGTAAAATCTAAAATCTAAAAGAAAAAAAGGAAGCTGGGTAGCTAATTAAAAGGAGCTCCTACAAACTTTTGCAGAGTTTCTCAAAACAAAACAAAAGCAATATTTCTGATACTCCTTCCTTCATTGTACACATCAGGAGATACAATTTAAGTTTGCAATTTTCTCATTACAGAAGTATATATTTATAACTTTGGCCTATTTGTATTTCAGGAGTGACTTCTCTAAGTTCAGTATTCAGGAGAGATTCAAACCTTTTTTTGCTTTGATCTTAATTAACTGTAAGACTTCTTCTTTTTCATAGTGGAAAACTGAGAAAAATTACTAATTCATTTAAAGGTAATATAATGTTCAACCCTGACTTTCTGAGTTACTGATTGGTAAATAGTAACTGAGGAGTGATGAAAAAATGAAAATCTAGCCTACTTTTGAGAACAGAGTTGTTTGGTGAAATTACAAATACATCAACTATCCAACTTAAGTGCTGGGCTTAAAATAGCTTTTAATGCAAGTTAAAACATAAAAAGGCATTTTAGAAAGATATGACTACACACAAAAAGAAGGTTAAAAAGAAAAAAATGGATATCTTTGCTGACTAGATACATTTTTGAGGGGTCCTTGGTGCTCTCTGGGCTTGGTTGTTTTCTTGCAGATGTTTCATTACCCAAATTAGGTAACATCATCAGTGCAAGTAAGGGGTGGGATTTGCTCTCAGTTTATATTCTAGTGGCTTGCCCTGTCAGTGTTGGTGAAAGTGGTCTTGGAAGTTGTTTGGTTGGGCTGTTTATTGATAGCTTGGTTGACAGTTCCTTGATTGTTTACTTCTTGATTGTTGGTCTGATGTTAAACATCTGCAAGAAACAATCAAGCTCAGAGAGCACCAAGGACCCCTCATCTCAACCCTGAGCTATAGATATTTCTCCTCTATAGATATATTTCTAGCAAATTATTTTTATGGTTGAAGGCAAATATGACACATTAAATTAATCTCTAAAATGTATACAAAGAAATACTCCTAGAAACTAAGATTAATTGCATAATAAATTATAATATTACTATAATCAGCAACAATTAGTTTATTAAAAAAAAAGAACTTGAACACAGGTCACTGTCACACACCAGGTTTAATTAATTTGTAACTAGCTTGATTTCTGCTTATACTTTCAATAGATTCAGAGGTTAACTCTCGCAAAACAATTGTGTTTTGCAAAGTGCTGTTTAGAGCTTAGAAAAACCCAAATCTTTCTAAATTTGTAGGTTTGAGCTGCTGCAGCTGTGTACATTTCCACTTGTTCCAAATGGCACAAGAAAACCCTGTGGGGTATATATTGAATAAATGCAATGATAATGAAAATGCCTTTGGATTAATAAATTGGAAATCAACAACATTGCATACCTAATTTCTGTCCCATCTGTTGCTAGCTATTGTTATCACTATTCTGAAAATATCTTGACTTGTTGTTCAAGGGGTGGCTAGCATCTGAACTGCATGGCTGAAATTAAAATGTACCGCTCTACCCCATTCCATTTGAATGTGTTGTGCAAAACTAAGAAATCCCTTAGGAAAAACGTTAATAGCATATCCAGACCATTTTAGCTTTTTTCTGTCAAGGTTGAAATGTCAAATGTCATTAAAAATACTCTAAAGTAAAATTAACATCGAACTATTTAAGATCATCAAACTGTTTATTAGTCATTATTTATTTTGCCTGTGTGTAAGGCTTGTAATCACTCTGAGTTATTTTTACTTTTACTCTGACTTTTCAAATATGATATTTGCATGTAACTGTCAGCTCTGGAAATTGGTTTTTGATCAAATTAAACACTGCTTTTAGGAAGTGCATCATTTCACTAAATCTTTTAGGGACATTGATTTATTTGACTGGTATTTAAAATTATATCCTCTCAAAACAGCAAACCTGAAGGCATTTGAAATTAAATGATATATGTGGAACAGAACAATTTTATTTTTTTCTTCAAATATATAAATTGCTGATAAATCAATACAAAGTACAGTAACTAAGCAAAACATTTTAAAAATAATTTATTTCATCTGTATAGTACAACAACATACATGAAAATAAAGTTTCACAAATGTTGGCAATTTTTTAAATCTTTTGTGTCGTTTAACATTATGCTTATGGAACTAAAGAAATCCTTTTTGAAGTTCTGAACCTTCAATAGTGGAGGCATATAACCTTGAATTTGTCTTAGAGGTTATCAAATTTCATTTATAAGCACAGTACAGGTAAATTTTTCTAAGATAGGTAAATTGAGGACCCAGTTTGTGGGGGCAATAAACTGACTTTGTATAAATATACAAAAGTATGAAGGCTATTGCTTAAGGCATTGTAAGCCGCCCTGAGTCTCCGGAGAAGGGCGGCATATAAATCAAATTTAAAAAAAAATAAAAAATTGCAATTTATTTTGTCCATGTGTTTAAGTGTTTTGATTGCTTGAATATTTCTGACCATCAGATATAGTGCTGCAGTTATCCGTCAGTGCTCTATATTGGATATTGGTGTATCCAATATCCAATATTGGTTTTTTGAAGTACATCAATTCACTTACGCTTTTTACAGAGCAAACATTTCATGCCACTGTTTTTCAAAATCCTGTTCCACTAAAATTGTAAATCTGAAGAAATTTAGAAATCAAGAATGATTTTCAATGATTTATCCCTCTGCAACTGAGGGAGCCAGATCAGTAACTGTCCTTTTCTATTATGCTGAAAAAAGGCAGGGAAGTCCAGGATAATCTAGGTAGTTTTATTCCTTGGGCATTAAAAAGAAAGAAAAACAACAACATAGTTCTCAATACATTCATCTAGGCCCTTTTGCTTCCTTTTTTGAAAATTATATCTATTCTTTTGCTCAGATAATCCATGTTTGCTACTCTGACTCAATAGCATTTGAAGATTTTAATTCTGCCCTTTTCTCATGTTTCTCTCAACATGAACCTGAAAAGATTGAATGATGGTACTGGTATAGCTATTATCTCCTCACTGTTCTTCATCCACCACTTTTCTTGATAGTTCAATTACTTCTGACTTGCTATAAGCATTTCCAATCCTATCTTGGCAGGCCCTTTTTTCATCTGTACCTGATAATGATAACTCTATGTCTGCTCACACCAATATAGTATTTTCCTTTAAGAAATGCAGACATGTATTTCACTTCTAAATAAGAAATTGGCTGATAGTAATATTTACTCCTGATGTCATTTCCTCACTGGACTAAACCAGACATTTTCTGTAATAATGCTGTTGAGACCATGTTCAGTTTCAGTCTTTGGCTCCAATTTTTTGTCTATTATTTGCATCCACAAGCAAGGAGAAAAGGGATTGGGAAAGATAACACTGATGCTTGAGAAGAAAAGTTTCTAAGAATATTTAGCTTTATGTAAACAAATTACTTTTTTGGGTTGATAAGATTTAAACCAAATTTCCAAGCTGAATCTACCAATCAACGTGCAGTGAATGGAGAGATCCGTAATTGGATTTTGTTTTAAATTATGGGACATGTTTTATCTGTATAGATGAACATACATAAAATAAACATACATAACATACATAAAACAAACTTTCTATTTCGCAAATGTGGGTAATTTTTTAAAAACCGTTTGTATAGTTTAACATTCTGCTTTTGGAACTAAAGAAAATCATTTTTTTGGAAGACAGCCAGTTTTGTTAGGTAGTAGAGAGGACAATTTAACATCTCCCTATTGTCATCTTCCATTCTAAATCATTCTCCCACACTAACAGCTATTAGTACCAGAAGGGTGAAACCTTATTCTAGATGGTTTCTTCTGCTTTGGAATCCTTCCCACCTCCTCTAAGGCTTTTATTAATCCTAGCTAAAGCATGTCTTCAATCAATGATACTAACAGCTTTACCCTGAAGCTCATGGCATTTTCATTCATTATATTTAGCACTGTAAATATTGAGGACTTTGTAATCTAAAGTCCTTGAAATTTATTCCCATTCTTGAACGATGCAACAGGGAGGTGAACAATCCGAGTTAGGTGAGATTACAATCACATGAAAGGAGAGCAATTGAAATTTGGAAAACTGAATGAGAAGAGGCAAGGTAATTGTTAATCTTTTATAGGGACTGTCAGAACACACTGCTAAACTAGTCATAAAATGTAAACTTTATATTGGTCAACAAAAACAGAGTCCATTCTAAATTATATGGTTATACAATACACAATAATATATTTTTTTGACAATTTATATGTGTTCTTCAGTTGTTTCCTAGATTCCTCCACTGCTGAAAATATGTTTTAACATTTATATATTTCAAAAAGGCATATATAATTCAGTTTTTGACAATGTTTTCTATATTGTTAGTTCTGAAATGTATCCATCTAATTGCTTAGAATGTTGACATGGTTAGTCTACTGAAATATGTTCTTCATGAAATTTTAAACAGCCAATAGTTTTCTGAAATAATAATAATAATTTTTAAAGAATCGTCTTACTGAAATGCCTTTAAGAGAATGCATTTATTTTCAAATAAAGAAGGCTATTTTACAGTTTTTTTAAGTGCAAAGCTGTGCTATTCATTTTTGGAATGTAAAATGACTTTTTACCAGTACTTAAAATAGATTTATTGTTTTTATATTTTTCATTTGCAGAAATGTTTGAAATATGCTGATAATGTCCTTTCAGATTATATAATTCTTCTTTAATAATAAAATTTAAATAAATAATAAAATTTAATAAATTTAAAGACTCTTTTTGCTAACCTTAGTTTGAAAATAATCTCAATATACATACAAGAGTACATCAGTATGAATAGCTGTAGTGCTTTCTCAACAGTTTTGGAAGGGACCTTTAGGTATGGCCTCAACTGTTTATTTGAAGGATACACAGGGTTACTACACTTTTGCATTTTCCAACCCCATTACTCCCCCCCTCCCCCAAGAAGAAACAACATAAGCAGGGAGACAATTATACAGAACGTTTAAAAACTGTTCTGAATATTTTCTGGTCCCTCTTATTAATCATATATATTAAATAAATAAATATCAGGAATAACAGCATTAGCACTGAGGAAAATGTATTTTTGTGCAAAGTCTGCAGTTTTTAGTTCCAAAGAATGAACACCATGATAATCACATCTTTGCAAAATAAAGGCTATCAAACTAATTGCTGTGTGAATAAAACAATCACTGAAAATATTGGCAAGCAAATGAAAAATCACAGAGAATTTCTCATACTTGAGAAAGCAGTGACATGTTTTTTAAATGGACAGTGAATTAAAATGGCTGTGAGTCCTGCAAACTCAGAATAATTATATGGAAGAATCTGAGATCATTGGATGAGATTCCCTCACATACAGTTAGGACATCTCCATGCCACCATTGTGTTCATTTCCAAAACCCTCAAAAGCAATTTGAGTAGTGATGATCTTCAAATCAAATTATTGTTGATATATTTTTTGTCTATAACTGTTTAAAGTCTGTGAACAATTTAAATTGGGATAAATTTCATAAATAAATTTTAAAAATGCAGAGAACAAGAAGTGAAAATTCCAATCCTGTAGAAGCCGCTGCAGTTTGGCAGCCACAAAAACCTTTTAGGTCTGCTTGGTGCACCACATTCTGCTGAAGAAAGGGGAAATACTGACACTGATACAACACATGTTATTTTCACATCTAGTTTTGTGGGGGCTACTAACAGTGGATGAGCTGAAATGCTTCCAATCTTTCAAACTACCCCAAAATCAGTGTGGTGTACAGATTAAAGGACTTTAAAGTCACTAAGGTTCAGAAACATTGGGTTGAAATGGAAAATGTAAATTAATACGACCGAGACTGTAAGGACTGTAAGGAAGATCGCTCTAAACACTTCATAAATATCATAGCAGTGTCCAAATGTGGACTGAGACGGGAACCCAGAGCAATCACATTGTGTTTTAAGCACTTCTTCATCTACTATTGCTATACTGCTAAATTATACAATGAAGAAGGTCACAAGATATTCAGAAGCAGCTGTACAATTGTGGGGCAGTTTAGAAGAAAGGGTAGAAAAAAAGATTACCAATGCTTATATTCATATTTCAGAGTAGCATTTTTACAAAAATACTTCAATGGTAAGTCAGTCCACGGAGCAATCTTTCTTAGGAACTTTTAAACAGCTTTTTCCCACAGAGTCTGCTATTTTATATAACAGAATAGCATTTTTCAAATATATTGGGATGACGTGAAGAACCACCAAAACCAATGATACAAGTAACAATTCTCTCTAAATCCCATCTTTCCAGGTTGCTTTGTACAAGCCACTTTATTGTTTGAGTACAGAATGTACACAGAGTAGGGCTCTGGTTAGCTCATGTGTGAAATGTGACTGCTACTCGCTGAAGAGATGATCACTGAAATGATGTTCTTTTTGTTGGACACACCAGAATAGCTGTGATATGAATTACCTTCTGTATTCTGCAGATGTATACAGTACTGTGTAGATATCTGCCGGGTACTGTGGTACAATGAGCTGTACCAAGAAGCATTAGTAACAATGTTGAAAGTTGATATTATCCTCAAAGAGATTTAGCTAGGGAGGTGCTAAATGCCATAACTTTCATCTCTAATGTAATGTAGTCAAAATTATCCTGGCCTTTATGTAAGGTAAAGTTACCATACAAAATTACTAAATTAAATAAAAGTTTCTAAAGAATACAGCCAATCTAAAACCACTGAATAGCAATATAGTCAAACACTTGTTAGTATCCTAGTTTGGATCAGATGCATTGATGGCTTTGGAATTTCCTCTAGATAAGAATACACTGGGGGGAAAAGGGGAGGTTAGGCATAAAGCAGCAATTCAATTAAATTGACAGCTGAAGAATTTTATTAAGATTAATATTGTTAATTTACAGAGATAAAGGAATTGGACTGTCCAATTTTAATAATTCAATCATCTCATGTTTTAAAGAATTTTACATTTGTCTCTTATGAGCTTAAGACAAAACTAATTTATCAAAACACCTTTTTAAAAAGTTTCTGGACATCTCAGAAAATATATTGGTTGTGTTCTTTTATATATTTACATCCAATAAAAGCTATATTTCAGTCCTCAAACTTCCTTTGCCAAAGTTGCTTTGCATATACATGTCAAAATGTTAAATCATTCTCATTGGATGAAATACAGTATATAAAACCTTTCTAATCCACGCCTGTCCTCCAGAAGTGTTGATAAGCTGATATACCAAATCACCTTTCTGCTCTTACTCTCTAGCTGCTGAAATATGCTACCTCTAATAAAATGTGGGTAATATCACAATTAGTAATTGATAATCTCATTCTCCATAATTGTACATTATTGTCATCTAAATATGTTCAAGATGGTTGATTGAAAAGCATCGCTTTATGGAATGGCTTGGAAGTTTTGTTAGTAATATTATTGATGTCTGTAGTTTCCCCATTACAAACAGTGCCTGTGAAATGTGAATTAATTCATTGAAAGAAATATAAAAATCCATACAATAAGACTGCACATAAAAATAAAAATAAAGCCAAAGTTTAAAAATGTAAAAAAAGTTTATGAAACATTTAATTACATTGAAAGAATAAAATAAAGCACAATCAAATGGTATAAAATAAACCTAAAAAAGTAGAGAGGGAGCCCGAACACATGGATCCTTTCTAGGTTTCAGATATGCAAAAATAGTGGCGTACACACCTAAATCAAATTATATTAAAGAATAAGAATAAAGTACATATGCATCCTTGGAATATATGATGGCAGATATTTGCATATGATCCCCTACTTGAGAAAAATAACATCCCAACACCTGTTAGCATTTTTTTCAAGGTGCTTTTTCTTCCTGTATATAGAACATAACTTGCTTTTCTACAAGTTCACACTCAGAAAATAATGTACATCTTGATCTTGGGGACAGTGATTTTAACCATAATGCTCCCTGGATAATATTCAACAATGTACTAAACCTGTATAGGCAATGTGGTAGAAGAACATCTGGCAGAATTATTCTTACTTCTTGATGGGTTTTTCTCTGACATTGGTGGCCAGATGGTACATGATTTGGTTGTACCAGGGGAGAATATTCCCTCTCTTTTCTTGCCATTGTCATAATCACTGTACTGAGAAGGAACCACAGCTGCCCTACGAATCTCACACTATCATTTTTTTCTTGTCCTTTCTGGTAACCTTGTACTTAGTGAATCATGTTTTATTAAATGATAAGGTCTCTTGTCCTGCTGGTGAATAGTCTCTGTCTTTGAAACGATTAGTTGTAAATGTTAATTTTATGAAAAAGATTTTCAATAGTGGATTAAAAAAAAAAGAAGTTATACAGTTCAACAAAATAATCCATGAACCAGGAGTTAGGTGAAGTTTGTTGCACTGTCCCTATAAATCTGTTAGTCAAGCTATTTCTGAATCCAGCTTTGATGTCTTCTGAAAGAGCCCAAAACCCATGTCCCCAAATGACTTGCCTAACAGTGATGGATGAGGGACAAAGGATGAAGCAAGATTGATAATAAGCAATAATTATTAGAAACTACAAGTCCCCCAGAATCTGGGTTTCTACTTCTCCACAATGCCTTGAGCAAGCTGACATTGTCTGATCTTACCAGATATGCAGAATTAATCAGATATAAACAGTCTTACAAAATTCTACTTTGAAACTGCTGCAGTTAAAGGCAGCTGGAAGCTGCCTCAGTTTGGGGCTGTGGATATGATGAAATCAGTGTTACATGAGCATGGCAGAAATGGCTACCCATACTTTGTTCATGCTGGGGAGCTGTGAGGATGAAATGCTAAGTATTGATCAGTATACAGAGATCACTTGATAAGATTAACACTGATGAAGAGTGCTACTTTCAGGTTTAAGAGTTTGAGATTACATGAAGTGACTGACTTGAAAGCCTTAAACATAAACCAACATAAAGACTCTCTATGGAACACTCAAGAGGCCCTACAAAAATAAGTTACCAATATAGCAGAAGAAAAACAATGGAATTCTTAACAGGGAAGTGACATTGCAAATAAACATCATTATGGCAGAAAGCACTGAGACTCCATAACTTGAGAGCAGGAACTTTAAGAATATCTTACAACTGGCAAGGGGCAGGGTCAAAAGGTCACAAAATGCATGAAGTAAGCCCATTTTACAGCACAAACATTGAAGTACAGTAGACAGTATCCTTACTGCCTATAAAATTTCCTGGAGATCTGACATGAGGGGCGCAGAGGATAAATCAAAATGTTAAATGCAATGACTGAACATCAGGGTGATACATTTACTTATTCCATGTCTTCAACCTGTAGTCACAAAAGGTACAGTACAGTTATATTCAAAAGTTTAGGGTAAGCTCCCATTGGATATATATGTAATACAAGCATCCCATTGTATATACACTACTATAGATAGTGGTGGGACTCAGCCAGTTCGCACCTAGTCGGGAGAACTGGTTGTTAACTTTCTAAGCAGTTCGGAGAACCATTTGTTGAAAGAAATCTTATTTTGTTTTTTTCCACTTTACAGGGCTAATCCTGTAGGGAAGGCAGAAAGGAAATATTCTGATATTGTTTCTAGCCTAAACTTTATTGCTCTGCTTACAGAAACTGCCTCTCTGGTTAACCCTTATTACATTGTAACAGTTAAGGCGAAGCGCCCATCGACGTGAGTGATGTTGAGTTGGCCAGGCCCACAAGTTCACATGAGCACCGAGCCTCACCTACCCAGCCATTCATTAGGGTAGAGAACAGTTGTTAAATTATTTGAATCCCACCACTGCCTATAGACCTCTCTGGTTATATCTACTAGTTACAGGTCAAGACAGTTGGCTATTTGAAGTTAATAAATTATACTATTTACGGTATTTGTAGTCTGTACCCAACAAATTTTCTTAGAATTCTTTTGGAAATGGAATATTTGATGTTTCTTCAACATGATGGCCTCCAGATGTTTTGGGGTTATGATTCTTGAAATTCCCTGTGGATATGCCAGTATCTGGAAAAGATTAGAGTGAACTATGTATACCTCCAAACAGTCACCATTTTTTGCTCCACAGTATGCTCAGAATTGTCCTTATTCCTCTCAGGAATGTCTTCACTGTCACATAAGTGTCTACCAATGGTGGAATGCCAAAAACAAATTCCAGTAAGCATTTCAGCAACCCTCATTCTAACTCTTTTTTTGTGGGCAACTGCGAAATGTCCCACAGAATTATCATAAAGATGAGAGGGAAAGTATGACAGCAGAATGCTTTGTTTTCAGGGGGGAGGGGGGAGGTCCATGGAGTAGGGATGAGTATTTCCATCAGTGCCATGTCTACAGCACAGCTCCAGAGAAGATGCTGCAACATTATTGTTGTAGCATTTCCTCTAGTCCAATAGCAATCTAGATTTAAAAGGCTCAGCTACAAACACCCCCAGAGCATTGTGGTGTGCGATGCAGCCCTGTGTGATGGGAAAAGACCTATGGCTCATATCCAACATCAGTAGTGGATTCCACTTATCTTCGCTACTGGTTTGGAATGGTGAGCACACGTGTGTGCGCGCTCGCTTCGCTCACACGTGGCACTTCTGCGCATGCATAGAGCATCCTTGATGACGTCCAGGCGGGTGGGCGGAATCCCCCACCACCGCTGCTACTGGTTCATCTGAACCGAAGCGAACCAGTAGAAACCCACCACTGTCCAACATGTACTGTTTCACTTTCAGTTTGGAAGATCTGGAGACTCTTGGACCCAGGACCATCTGCAGTAATTGTAAAGCAAGCAGTTCTGGAGTTACAATAACTACAGTATGTGATTTCAAGAGGCAAATAAAATTAAATATACATATTTGTTTCTAGTCCTAGTTCAAGTTGCTGGTATTAAAAGCCTTTCATTACACAATACTTGAAGGAACTCACACTGTATCCTGAGATTTTCTCAATCTCACTTCAGGCTTATTGGGAAGTGATTGAATAATTTCTACTTACGTCGGCCCTCAGCACACTTCCAGTCTATCCTTTCATCCAGATCAGAGGAACACACATGCCACATAGTTCAGCTAGTGAAAATATATCTTCATATTTATTAAACATCAAACAGTTAGCTGGAGGAAAAATCAGGACAAAAGACAGGCAAAAAAGGAAGAAAAATGAACAACATACAAAATATAAAAGAGTGGACAATTTCACTGCAACAATGAACATTATCTATATGGCAAAAATGTTCCAGTAGAACTATTTTCAGAGCTACTAGAAACAATACTGTGGACAATTAGCATGCACAGTCCTAAAATAAGTGGTTTTTAATTATTCCAACATTAACACTTCTCAGGTGAATAAGCTTTAGCACAGGGGAGTCAAACTTGATTTCATTGAGGGCCGCATCAGGGTTGTCTTTGACTTGGGGAGGCGTGGCCAGGGTGGGCATGGCCAGTTTGATGTCACTCATGTCGGGGGGTGCCTTTGGTGGCCTAAGTGCTCTGCCAGTGATAATAGGCTCCTAAGCTCTGTTTTTGGCTGTGATGGCCTCCTATAACCCTCTGCCAGCGAAAATAGAGCTCCGTTTTTGCTGACAGAGGCACCGCAGCCCGTTCCTTTGCTGTTTCAAGGGTGGCCCCATAGGCCAGATCTAAGCACCCCACAATCCAGATCCAGCCCCCGGGCCTTGAGTTTGAAACCTCTGATTTAGCAGAATATAAATGGTAAGTAGGACATCAGGTGGTCCATATTCTATTCTGCACCATGAAAGAAGCATTTTGGTCAATGGGGAAGATGTATCCAGCAATGCTGAGATGTGTCAAAAAACTACTTGAGAAGAGACCCTTTCATGGTGGATTTCCATTGCCATCCATCATGGAGTTTGCCTGGCACTAATTTTACTGTATATTTAGTGATAAGCAGAGATGTTTTTATTTTTCCACCACATTTTATTATTTTAATCAATGTTAAGTGAATCACTGCAATTGTGAAGTTAGTAATATAGTTGTTAAGTGAATCTGGTTTTGCCATTGACTGTGGTTGTCAGAAGGTTGCAAAAGGTGATCACATGACCCCAGAATATTGCAACCATCATAAATATGAGTCAGTTGCCAAGTATCTGAATTTTGAACATAGGGATGCTGTAATGGTTGTAAGTGTGGAAAATGGTCATAAGTCACTTTTTTCAGTGCCATTGTAACTTTGAACAGTCACAAAATAAATTGATGTAAGTTGAGGACTACCTATATTCGGGCTACTTCTTTTACTCAGTCATGTTGTGATTGCATAATTTAATTCAGAATTTTGTTTAATTTTAGTATTTATTTATTTATTTATTTATTTATTTATTTATTTATTTATTATTTCAATTTATATACCGCCCTTCTCCCGAAGGACTCAGGGCGGTGTACAGCCAAAAGTAAAAGCACACAAATATAAAATTTAAAAATGATTTAAAAGCATATTAAATAATTTGGCCCAGCTATTCAAATAAAACACCCATTTTAAAATTTTTTAAAATTAAAAAAGTTAAAAAATTAGGCCAGCCCGGCTTGTTGGAATAAAAATGTTTTGAGGCCATGGCGAAAGGTGTGCAAGTCGGGAATCCTCCGTATCCCGGGGGCAGTTCGTTCCAGAGGGCAGATGCCCCCACAGAGAAGGCTCTCCCCCTGGGGGTTGCCAGTTGACATTGTTTGACCGACGGCACCCGGAGGAGCCCCTCTCTGTGGGAGCGTACTGGCCGGTGGGAGGCTATTGGTAGCAGCAGACGGTCTTGTAAGTACCCAGGTCCTAAGCCATGGAGCGCTCTGAAGATGGTAACCAACACCTTGAATCGCACCCGGAAGACCACCGGAAGCCAGTGCAGCTCGCGCAGGAGAGGTGTTACCATGTCGCTCCCACAATCACCCGCGCGGCCGCATTCTGGACCAGTTGGAGCCTCCGGGTGCTCTTCAAGGGGAGTCCCATGTAGAGAGCATTACAGTAGTCCAGGCGGGAAGTGACAAGGGCATGAGGGAGCGTGCTACCCATACATACCCATTCAGTTTTTGAAAGGGAGCAAAAATATAATAAATGAAATGAAACTAACATGTATGAGGCAAAAGATAAGGGGAGGATGTCATTACCCACACAACACATTAGTGATTTAAGATCTTAATTATGGAGCTCTTCTGAAATGATTTTTTTTTATTGCTCAAAGGAAGATGTTTATCCAGAAAGTGTTTCTCTTTTTCTCAATATGAACCAAGCACACAATTTTTAAAGATAGAATGTTCCAGAAAACTCCAAAAAGATCTGCTGTTTGTCCCTGCCAGGCAAGCCATCCCGGGATAATCTTATGGATAAACCTTCCATATATGAAGTTTTCTGATCACCCAAATGGAAATTATAGTCTAATTTAATTTAATCACTAAATTAATAATCAATAAATTAAAACTATAAGTACTATGTTGGCAATTTCTACTCTAGAATATTTGAAGGGCCTAGACTCTCCTTTCTTTTTCTTTTTTATTAAAATGCATTTACTACATAGAAAAAAAATCAGAATGGCGGACTGAACATACAATTTTTCATTTGGATATGTTCCAACAACGAGCTCTAGATATTTGGTTTTATTATACTGTAGTTAAACACAAAGAATTTTTTTAAATAACTCAAAAATTATTTCCCTAAATTGTGACTTTTAGCTATTCCTTATAAAAGTATTATCCTACTAATATTCTTTTGATCTGTTTTAATTAGCAAGCATGGCTTCCTACACTTACTGCTTTGTCAGTACTATACACCTAATAAAAGGTTTGATATGTACCATATAATTTCATACATCAATTAATCATGCTCACTTGATGTTAGCTATAAGGCTAAGCTTTGTTAATCAAAAATGAAAAGCAGATTTGAACAGAAAAGAATTCCCTGAAACTGAGTTATAATGATAAAAAAGACTTCCAGACTGAGGTAAAAAAGCTACATACTGGTCGGAAAACCATGAAACTGGAATCTGAGCTTGACACCTTAACCACTGAGAACCACAGTCAATTTGATATGAGGAGTGTCCACAGGAGGATGAAAAAAAATCAAGATGGTCACATGATCCATATAAAAGTCCCACCCCCTTTTTACATGCTCAAACATACAAAAAGGGGTGGAACTTTGATCACATGTTTATGGCCACCATCTTCACTTTTTTTGATCTCCTCCCTATGGACGTTCCTGGATATCAAAAAGCATGCTTGCTTACACTTAGCCTCCAGAAATTCTACTAATATTGATTACATTTACTGAATAAAATACTTGCTGTGCAATAGTTTATTTAGTAAGGAAAAGAAAGAAGGAACTTTTTACAACTGCTTAAAACAGTACTGTACAATAGTTCAAGGGTTACCCTGTGGTAAGATGGGCAATCAGTAAATTTAATAAAATAAATAATAAATAAAGATCAAGACAATGTAAAATATGATTCCTAGACATAATGCTTCCCATCAGGGAAACTGAGAAAGAATACTGTGGTACAAAATCGTATATGATAACATGCACAATTTATCAGAATTTATCACAATTGCCACTCATGATGGAACATATTTCTAAAAACATCACTCTTACAATACATCTGGCTAGCATGACATTTAACTCAGGGATGGGTTCTACTTAACTTTACTACTGGTTCGCAGAGGGGCCGTGAGCATGTGCTTGCTTCACTCACGCACATGCTCTTCTGTGCAAGCGATGATGTTGGGGTCGGTGGGTGGAGTGTTCCGCTGGTTTTACTACTGGTTCTATAGAACTGGTGCGAACCGGGGGCAACCCACCATTGATTTACCTTTGTTTATAACATCAGTTTACCAATACTGTATTAAACTTCATTGTTTAATTGAGGTTGATACGATGATTGATCCAGATATCTTAAAAAGTGAGCTATGGGGTGTTAAATTGTGGCAATGTTCTAAGGAGGCCATTCTGGAAGAAAAAATGAGCACCTGCCATGGTAGGAATGGAATGGAATGGAATGGAATGGAATGGAATGGAATGGAATAGAATAGAATAGAATAGAATAGAATAGAATAGAATAGAACAGAACAGAACTGAACTGAACTGAACTGAACTGAACTGAAGTGAAGTGAAGTGAAGTGAAGTGAAGTGAATTGAATTGAATTGAATTGAATTGAATTCTTTTTTGGCCAAATGTGATTGGACACATGAGGAATTTGTCTTGGTGCATATGCTCTCAGTGTACATAAAAGAAAAGATACATTCATCAAGAATCATAAGGTACAACACTTAATGATAGTCATAGGGAACAAATAAGCAATCAAATCATATTAGGAAACAGTCAATATAAGTCGTAAGGATACCAGCAACACGGTTACAGTCATACAGTCATAAGTGGGAGGAGATGAGTGATAGGAAAGATGAGAAGATTAATAGTAATGCAGACTTAATAACTAGTTTGATAGTGTTGAGGGAATTATTTGTTTAGCAGAGTGATGGCATTCGAGAAAAAACTGTTCTTGTGTCTAGTTGTTCTTGTGTGCAGTGCTCTATAGAGTCGTTTTGAGGGTAGGAACAGTTTTGAAACAGTTTCTGTCCAAGATGTGAGGAGTTTGTAAATATTTTCACAGCCCTCTTTTTGACTCGTGCAGTATACAGGTCCTCAATGGAAGGCAGGTTGGTAGTAATTGTTTTTTCTGCAGTTCTAATTATCCTCTGAAGTCTGTGTCTGTCTTGTTGGGTTGCAGAACCAAACCAGACAATTATAGAGGTGCAGATGACAGACTCAATAATTCCTCTGTAGAACTGTATCAGCAGCTCCTTGGGTAGTTTGAGCTTTCTGAGTTGGCGCAGAAAGAACATTCTTTGTTGTGCTTTTTTGATGATGTTTTTAATGTTAGGTGTCCATTTTAGATTTTGAGATATGGTAGAACCTAGAAACTTGAAGGTCTCTACTGTTGATACTGTGTTGTCTAGTATTGTAAGAGGTCGAAGTATGGAAGGGTTTCTCCTAAAGTCCATCACCATTTCTATGGTTTTGAGTGTGTTCAGTTCCAGATTGTTCTGGTCGGACCACGAGGCTAGTTGTTCAACCTCCTGTCTGTATGTGGATTCATCATTGTCTCGAATGAGACTGATCACTGTTGTGTCATCTGCAAACTTCAGTAGTTTAACAGATGGATCGTTTGAAATGCAGTCATTGGTGTATAACAGTGATGGTTAACCGTTTTGGTGCCGAGTGCACAAAGCGCATGCGTGAATGCACGCGCACACGCCCAAACCCCCAAAATGCAATTTGAGCACCCCCCGTGCATGCGCCCCAGCCCCTGCATGGGTGCACCCCCACGCATATGCCCCCTCTGCATGTGCAGATCCAAAACAGAAGCCAAAACGGGGTATGGGGTCACAGCGTGAGGCCCCCCCATGCCCCATTTTGGGCCTGGAAAGCCTCCTGTACCAACCTGAAGTCAAAATGGGGCGTGGGGGCACCACACGAGGAGGGACGCACACACAAACCCTCCAAATGCAATGTGAGCGACTGCCACACATTCACCCCAGCCCCTGCGCATGCATCCCAGCCCCCATGCATTTTCCCTTGGCCCCACGCATGCATGGCAGAGACCTGAAGACCAGCTGGCCGGTAGGAGGTCCACACGCATGTGTGATGGAGCTGGGCTGGGGCAACGGCTGGCGTGCCCACCGAGAGGGCTCTGTGTGCCACCTGTGGCACACGTGCCATAGGTTCGCCATCATGGTTGTATAATATATAATAAAGATACTGATGCTGTGGGACAATATCTGATTCTTGGGAATCATATAATTTGGTCAAAATTTTGCTCATGAGCCCACACCTAGGACAGGACCAAATAACTCCTATTAAACAGTAAGGCTTTTTCTTCACTACTAAGTTAGTGATATTCACCCCTCCTTGTTTTGGCACAAAACAGCACCATCATGAAATTGGCAGTGTACTTTGCCAGTAATCAATTGAGATCCCTTGCCAAATCATGTTGTCCTCCTTTATGGGGGTGCCAATTGTCACAGCCAAGATGATTAGTTTTTTCTTCTGGTTTTACTGCCATCCCATTTCAGCACATTTCCAGCAGTGGCAAAACATCCACTGAGGGATCTGCCACTTGAGTGGGGCAGGTTTGACATTAGTGAGGGATTTTGGAGCTTTGCCTGGGCTTCTCTAGGCTGGTCTGACTGCCCCCCGTTTCTCCTTTTGGGCATCTCATGAGTTCAAAATAATGTGAAATAAGGAAACATAAGGAAGATGGCTCCCAATCATAAGGCTGTCTTTACAAAATGCTTACAATGATCTAAACAGTGCCAAGCAGATACTAATTTGGACAGTGTAATTAAAGACATACAAGGAATCAATAAAATAGTTTTGGAAAGGAGAAAAACAGACCCTGTCAGAATTGTGCAGATAGTTAAGCCCTGTAGAGCTGAAGAGCTGAAACTAACTACAGCAGTAGTGGCTTCCACTTACCTTTGCTACCAGTTCGGAACTGTGAGCGCATGCACGTGGGGCGCTTCTGCATGTGCGCAGAGCATCCGTTTTGATATCTGGGCAGGTGGGCGGAGCCTCCTGCTGCCACCACTACCAGTTCACCCGAACTGGGGCGAACCCAGGGGTGAAATCCAGCAGGTTCAGACAGGTTCTGGAGAACCGGTAGCGGAAATTTTGAGTAGTTCAGAGAACTGGCAAATGCCATCTCTGGCTGGACCCAGAGTGGGGTGGGAATGGGGATTTTGCAATATTCTTCCCCTGGAGTGGGGAGGGAATGGAAATTTTGCAGTATCCTTCCCCTGCCACACCCACCAAGCCACGCCCACAGAACTGGTAGTAAAAAAAATTTGATTTCTCCACTGGGCGAACCGGTAGAAACCCACCACTGAACTACAGTAACTCTTGGACAATCATGCTTGTCAGGTCAGCAAAAGAGATTGAAACTGTCAAATAATGAAAAGCCTAGTTCAACATCCCTCCTTTTTGAAAAACTCCCCACATTTAGGAAAAACCTTTAAAGGTAAAACTCCCCACAAACACCATATTAGATCCCTTTCCCAAATAAAATAAAGGTGACTTGTTCTCCTGTCCTCCCCCTGAAAGGAAATATAGAAAGCTGATGTTTCCAAAACAGAATGTGGAAGTAATACAAGTTATGAAAGGGCCTGTGGTAACAAAAGAATAAGGAGAGGGAGATGCTGGGAGATAAATTGTCAAAATGGAGGCTAGCTGGTGTCCTGAGGGAAAACAGCATATCCATATTTGAGGGACTGCCACAGGGAAGAGAGGATCAATCTATTTTCCAAAGCACTTGAAAGCAGGACAAGAAGCAATGGATGGAAACTAATCAAGGAAAAAACCAATCTAGAACCCAGGGGAAATTTCCTGGCAGTTAGAACAATTAATCAGTGGAATGAGTTGCTTCCAGAAGTTGTGGGTGCTCCAACACTGGAGGTTTTTAAGAAGAGATTGGAAAACCATTTGTCTAAAATGAAGTAGGATTTCCTGCTTGAGCAGGGGGTTGGACTAGAAGACCTCCAAGGTCCCTTCCAATCCTGTTATTCTGTTGTTATTATATTTCCCAAAAAATTACCTTTGATCATACCAATGGATCAGTTGGTCATGTCTGCAAGAGAGAGGGGGTAGCAAACTGTTATAAATTTTGCATACCTTGGTAACAGGCTATGACAATATTGGTTCCTATAAAAAGGCTGGTTTTCATGACAACGTAAGGATATTTAACTCAAAGTTTGATGGTGAAATGTGGCTATTACTATGATCAGGAAAGAAGATTGTCAAGCATCATAGTTCCATAATAAGTTTCAAATGGGGACAGAGCCTAAAAATTTTACTATTTACTTTAAAAATAAGCAAGCTTATGAATTGCGATTCCTGAAGCAGTACCTTTGTGTTGGTGGTAAAAATACGATTTTCAGCCTTTTGGGTAAGTGAAAATTATCTAAATAAAATAATATAAATCTGATAAATCCATCTCATATGGATAAGAAAACAAACAAAAGTATACGACGTCATCAAGAATGGAATGGAAATGGGCTGGTCACATAGCAAGAAGTACTGATGGCAGGTGGATAAAAAGCATCCATGAAAGAGACCTAAAACAAAACGGAGCAACGACATCAGCAAGTGTTGCGAGCCCAATTGGCAAAAAAAAAAAGCTCAGGACATTATTGGTTGAAAACATACGGAAGAGGCCTTCATCCTGCAGCAGATAGATAATGGCTAAAATGATGATGATGATGATGATGATGATGATGATGATGATGATGATGGAATCTGATTTAGTGGCACAATCTTTTTTTGTGTAATTTTTTTTGTATTTTGTTTTTTTATAAAACAAATAAACATTTAAAACATCAATCATCCCTCTCCTGTGACATCTCGGTGTTGACTTCTACTTTTCTTTTTGTTCTTCTTGTTCCAACAGTTTCTTCTATCTTAATCGTCATCCAATCCACTGTACAAGTTAATTCCTGTAGTCATATTCTTACTATCACTTAATCATTTATATCTTTTTTCCAATCAACACTAAAAATAATTCCATGTTCTAAAATATTCTGATTCTTCCCTATCTTTAATCAACAAGGTTAATCGATTCATTTCTGCACAAAGATAGTGGCACAATCTTCAGTGGAATCTGAAAGTGTGTTCCTGAGTATCTGTAATAGCCACTAATATTTTAGAAAACAATGGAAATGTTTTGTGAAATTTTATCAAGTTTCCAGTACCAGGAAACCTGAGAGATTCATCAGTTAGCTTCTTGGTTGTTCTTATTCTGATATTCTGATTTTAATATTCTGAGTAAAAACTTAGAATATTTCATATTAGTAAAATGATGGGTTTTTTTTATTGGAGTGTATCATTAAATGACTCCATTTTAATGTAATTTATGTGGTTTTGGACATAAATTACTTTGAATGGCCATTGAAAGTCTTATTAAAAGCAATGCATCTATACTAACATTTGGAAAGGAATGTGTTTTTTTAAGTGTAAGATACTCAAACAACATTTTCAATCAAAATATATTGTAAATGCCAAGTGATTCTTTAATATTTGTTACCTATCTTGCTTAAAAGTATGGCTTCTTGTTTTTTGGTCTCATGTTAAGACCCCTGTCTGTTATTTCAGATGGCATATTTCTCCAAAAATTAGAGAACACACAGAAGCACAGCAGTAATCTTAATTTCCAAGCTTTGTTGAAACTCTAAACAAACATACAGTCAGATAACATTAGTGAGCCACAACAAGAAGTTTGATTTTTCTGTCAAGAGCTCCTATCTCTTAAAACAGAAGAACAACCTAAACTCTACGGTAGAACCTACTCTTAATTATTTAAGCAAATCAGGCTGCTTTATAGCTATGGTTATAAAGTGCAGTCAAGTTCCAACATCTAGATCCTAAAAGTATGTATTACTGCCAATGATTGCCTTTGTAGCTATGCGATTCCATTACAACAGTGTGCCAGATCTGTTTTACAATCCTACATCAGTTTAAATTCAGTTCTATCAATAGCAGAAACTAATTCAAATGCACTATCTTTCATGAGACCTCAGTTCATATCCACATCTGACATGTGAAATTGCCATGAATCCAATCTGAGTAAGCATTCCCCGAAGCAAGTTTGACAATGATTTTGAAATCCAAGATTCAACTATGAGATAAATTTTGAAAATGGTTTTTTAGTGAAACTATAGCCCCCAGAACAAAAGTGCTCAGAATTGCAAACTTTGAGGTCAACCAGTCCTTCTAAAATGGACTCATTATTCGATTTCTAACTACTGCTGTTCTTCTACAGTTTCGTTCCACTAAGCACAAAGATTTATACACATGTGTAGATCTGGAAATATGAACTGCTGTGCACAAGACAAGCTGCATAGAATTTTTATTAGTTGATATTCAAAATTGAAGTATATTTATAGCCAGTTTACTGTACTTTAGATGATAGCTACATTCTGAATTAGGTAAAAAGGTATAAAGCTGAACAATGTTCACTGTTTTATCTCTTGGTTTTTGGACTTTAATTTATATTTTTTAACTTCTCAGTTCAATGGATTATAGACTGGGAAGAAGAAAGCCTAAGCAGTTTATTGAAACATGAATTTCTTTATTCTTGCTTGTGCTTTCTTACATTCCACTTATAGCTTAAAAACGCAGTACAAACATATTTGAGCTGATATGAAATTAAAGTTCAAGAGATTTTACATAACTGAAACATTCAGCATCTGCTTCTTATCCCTTTTCTTTTCTCCCCTACTTTTTCTAAGGATGAAAGGAGATGAAAACAAAACTGAAGATTATCACTGGGTTATTTGACACCCCTGGGATTTCCAAGGGGGGAAAAATCAAGATGCCATAAATCTAACTGACCACTGAATGTCACTGTTTCTCCATTCTTGCAGAGGTAAAAGGGAATTTACCTGGTAGCATAAAAGACTATTCTTAAGGTAGAAAGTTTGGAAACACTTATGTCTAGACCAAGAAAGCATTTTTTCCAGAGTCTTAAGTTTCTGAAGTCCCGTGCAACCACAACTCTGGTTACATTTAATCAATGTGACCATCAAAAAACATAAGTACCAGAGAATGCACAATAATTCTTTCTTGTTTTTCACATAGTGGGAACGCTATTGCTGCACCATCATGCATTTGTGAAATAAAGTTTCACTGGGCTGTATGACTGATAGACTTAGCAGGGTTAGGAATAAGAAAGTATATAGGAAAGGACTCTTCTTTGCAATTGTCTTTGCAATTGTCAAGAAGTTACTAGATAAGAGGTGGACTGTTATTAATTTATTTAAAGTTTAGTTAGTCTATCTCTGATTCTATACTAGTCACTGTATAATATTTAGAAACAAAAACATCACAGTGAAAACATAGCAGTAGCATACAAAGAGCAGTGCAAACTCCGCAGACTTCTCTGAAATGCCTTGGTAAGTAAATAAGTTTTATCCAAGTGCTGAAATGAACCCAGAGAGAGAAGCCATCAGGCTCAGTGTGGAAAAGATTCTAGAGTCATTCTGGAGAAGGTCCTTTAGTTCTATCAAAAAAAGCTCCTCTTGGAACAAGTACTGGAGAAATTCACAAGATGTGGGCAGTTGATTGTTTAGGTCTTTCAAGAGAAACACCAAAATACTGCCATGGACGCAGAAGCCAATAAGGCAGATGATCATAACTTTTGCAGACAATAAGTTGCCATCTAGGTTTTTCAATTAAAATTCTAGCAGCCACTTTATATCAATTTCTTTCATCTCATTTTAAGCTCAATTAAACATTAAATAGACAAAACAATCCAATCAGGAGGTTGCAGTCAAACTATCCATATCCAGGAGAGATCATACTGGAAAATATAGCAGATATTTAAATATATTCCATGCTATTAAGGAATTGTGTATCTCTAAGCTACATACTCAGTAGTGGGTTTCAAATCCCGGTGCGACTGGTTCGCTATTGGTAGCGCGTGGGTCAGGGGTGGGTTCTAATTTTTTTTCTACCAGTTCTGTGGACGTGGCTTATGTTGTGGGCGTGGCTTGATGGTCATGTGACAATTATTTAGGATTTAGCAGAGGTACTGATCTACCAGGCTGTACCCATCTACCCATTTATTTTTGGAGGCACTGATCTACTCATGTATTTTTGCAGGCACTGATCTACTCATGTATTTTTGCAGGCACCGGTCTACTCATTTGTTTTCTTTTAACACTGATCAGCTGTAGGGCGGCTGTTTGAAGCCCCACGGCAAGAGTTTAAACAGTTTTTTTCCCTCTAGCCATCAGCTGGGACTCAGGAGGCAGCAATAGATTGGGGGTGGGGCCAAATAAAAGGTAAGAATAACGTGGGGGGGAGGGGGAACAGAACCGCTTCAGTGACATCATATCGTCACCGCTACCGGCTCGGCGGAACCGGGAGGAACTGGGAAGAACCCACCAGTGGCGTGGGTGCAAAATCTTGCTTTGCGAGTGTGCAGTGCTTCTGTGCATGCGCAGAGCGTTTTTGATGACATCTGGGTGAGTGGGTGGAGCCTCCCACCGCCGCCGCTACTGGTTTGCCCAAACCGGGGCGAACTGGGAGCAACCCACCACTGTACATACTTGTGTTCAGTTAGGTCTACAACTCTATAGACAATGATATACACCTATATTCTAGTCATTATAAAACCCTACAGGTTTTTTTCTTCTTGATATGATTCAGTTTAAACTTAATCTGTTCTACTATAACCCATTCTGAATTTAGGGTCTGCATCAGTTTCACCTATTTCTAGGTGAAATAGATATTCTAGAGAGGGAGAGTGATGATAATATCATTAGAGCACTCTCCTCAGATTTGGAGTTTTCTAGATATCACATTTATTTCAAATTGTATGTCGTAGAACACCATTACACCATCAGAAATTTGAAGTTACATTTGCTTCTGCTATTTCATATCCCTCTTCCATTATTTCCCACAAATACTTTCTTTCAAAGCATTGTTCTCCATGACAATAAGTGGCATGATCTGTCTTCCCAAATTGCCACTTGATAGGCTTTACTGCCTCTATTCAACATTTTTTTATTGCATGACAGTCTGTGATTTCATTGTCAGAGAAGATGTTCTCAAGGTGTTCCTTCCAAAGGTGCCATCACAGAGAAAACACGTACTGCTTTATATTGCTTTTTAAAAAGTTCAGAGGCTTTACCAAAAAAATGATGCGAACCATCAAGTTCAATGAATGAAAGCTTCGTGGGACAAAAAAAAGAAACTTCTCTCAGATCTTTGTATGAACTCTACTATTTTTTTTTCATGTTGGCACTGTTACAGCAGCCTTGACCCTTCACATTAGCTAACACAATTTCTATATCTGCCATCTTTTTTATTGCATGTCAGTCTGTGATTTCATTGTCAGAGAAGATTTTCTCAAGGTGTTCCACATTTGTCATTCTATCTTCTGTAGCATTATTAGCGACAATAATTTCTAGAAAATACTTCCTGATTTAACATTTTTTATTGGGTTATAATATAAAATAAGATACAATATATGAAAGTAAATAGGGAAACGGTGAGGGGGAAGAGGGGGAAGAAAAGTGACGGAGGATAAGAGAAAAAGAAACATTGACTTCCGACTGTCTCTGTTGCAGTAAAATAAGGCATTAACATCCGATCACAACTTTTTGTTTTTTCATAATAATATGAACAAATAGATCATTTCTATAAAGATCATTTCTATAAAAATTGATAAAACCCAAAATCAAAGTTTCATTATTTTCCACTTCAAGCAGAAATTCAGAAGCAGTCTCCATGTGGAAATAAAAGTACTTATATTCTTTTCTTTAATCAAAATACTCAATTTAGCCATCTCAGCCAACTCCATCAACTTCTGCAGCCATCTGTCCATGTTAGGAATTAAAATGCCCTTCCATTTTTGTGCATACAATGTCTTGCTGCTGTCAACATATATAAGTTCCAAATTTTTTCTCCAGGTCTTTTTCCATTAGACCAAAAAGGAAAAATGCTGGTTTAATAATTTCTAGAAAATACTTTCTAACAATTATCGCTGCAGAGACATTTTTATTAAGTTATTTTGTTTTTTCAAAATGCACTTTTAAAGCCACTTGATCCATTTGGAAGGTATCAGGAGTGCAGTCCAGAATAACTGAGTACTATCTTGCTCTCTTCAGATTTGGCACAGGTTTTGGTGGGCTATTTATGGTAGTAACTGCATAATTTTTGAATTCGAATTGTTTTTCCATGTATAGATGTGATATGTATAGATTTCTTTTCCTAGAATATCAGGGGATGCCTTATTTTGGGAGAAACAGGGTACATCAAACTCAGCCATCAGCTTAATCTTTTGAAGAAAATGTCCATTGGCACCTATGGTTGATCCAAAGTGCTGAGATTTGGGGAGGAGCCATTCTCAAAACAGCGTTAAACTTTTTAAGAACATCTTATTTTCTCTCATGGCATTTAACTTCAGGCTCCTCCCCTGCTCTTCCTACCTATAGAATGGTGTCTGGATATTTACTGCCCTTCCCATAGCATATCAGGGTTCTACCCAGATTTTTCCAGTCCTTTATTCCTGTAAAAACCAATATTGCCATAACAGTAAATTTCATCACTTGCAAAAAAAGCAGCATGCAACATTTGGGATTAGAGCTAGATAAATCGTGGCTTCTTTGCTGACATTGTTGTCATCTCATGCTAGAAAAAAATGTGATGGACAGTTCAATATACATTGTTCCTGAGGAATGTTTTATTTGCTGTGACCCATGCAGGACAAGGACAGTCTATTGGTCAAACAGATTCATGTCCTGGTTCATTTAGGTGTAGAGTTAAATTCAGTAGCAGTTCCCAGCACTCTTTTTCAGATCTACACTTTTCTTCAGGCATATGGATAATTATATCTGTTTGAGATTTGCTACAGTTGCCAAGTTACCTGCAATTTCACTAAGTAGAAGATCAAGCATCTCATCCTTCACATCCTCAGTGAAACGGGAAGTCTTTCTGGAAACATTTGTGTCTTGTATATCTCAGAAGAACTGTTTTCTGATTAGGCAGATATGTTGGTTTACCAATCAAGAAAGTTTTTCCTTCTTTCAGTTGGGATTGCTGTTTTGTGCCAGCTATAATGTTCTCACTATTCAATTGAAGGGAACAAATAGGCAGGCTGGCAGTATGATCTGAGTAAAAGAAGATACCCATTTTTAAAGGGGCCTAATGGTCTTCAACTAGCATCTACTGTGCCTTACAGTAGTTGACTGCCTGTGCTTTTCAATAGGATTTATGGAAGCATGCAAACCGGAAGCTCCCCAAGGAATTACTACTAATCAATCCTCATTCCTGCCATGATAGAGATATACATAAATTCTTTATCTGAATTTCTTGTTATTATTCTCTTTTACTTCCATTCAAGTTTGCCTGTTAGGTCTCATATTTCCTTCCCCTCCCAGCCCAGTCTTCCATCATAGGACTCCACCATTTCTATACATATAGAGCATACTAAAAAGCAGAGACATAACCCTGCCAACAAAAGTGCATATAGTCAAGGCTATGGTTTTCCCAATTGTAATGTATAGCTGTGAATGTTGAACCATAAGAAAGGCTGAGCGCCAAAGAATTGAGGCTTTTGAACTATGGTGCTGGATAAGACTCCTGCGAGTCCCTTGGACTGCAAGGTGATCAAACTGGTCAGTGCTAGAGGAGATCAACCCTGACTGCTCTTTAGAAGGCCAGGTCCTGAAGATGAAACTTAAATACTTTGGCCACCTAATGAGAAGGAAGGATTCACTGGAGAAGAGTCTAATGCTGGCAACGATTGAGGGCAAAAGAAGAAGGAGATGACAGAGAATGAGGTGGCAGGATGGAGTCACTGAAGCAGTAGATGTGAGCTTAAATGGACTCCAGAGGATGGTAGAGGACAAGAAGGCCTGTAGGAACATTGTCCATGGGGTTGCGATGTGTTGGACACGACTTTGCAACTAACAACAATAAGAGCAGAGAGAATACAGCATGTGCCAGAAGCAGACATGATGTTCTGCATTCTGAGGCTAGAAAAAACAAATAAGTGTGAATGAATATATAGATGTATGCAACGATGAGGCTTACAGACATTGTCTTATAGCAGTCTTTTACAGCAGACAAATATGATTATTATTGATGTGGAAAGATAGCAGCCTACCTATCTAATTTGTGACTGAGCTGAGATTTCAGCTCAGAAAGGGAACACCCAGTTTAAATCCCATACAAGAACTGCTTTTGTGTGTTCAGTCACAATACTTGTCTGTTCTGTTCTGTCCAATCCTTTCCAGAAAAGCTTATTTCCTGAAGAGTGTATTTGGAATGGTGGCCATAGCAGCTGAAGTAAAGTTGATGAAAGTAATCACTTTAAAAAGAAATTTTTACATTTGCTATTTTGATTCCCTGTCTGTGGTTTTTCTTTCTCATTAGTCCAGATAAGGCGGGGCTCTAAATGTTTCTGTCATAGTTGACATATTTTCTGTAAAAGGGATTTTTTTTTCATGAAGACAACTGATTGCCTATGTATATACTGAACACACACCCAAAGAAGTGCCAGACAGGTTTGTGCTAATCTAGCATATAAAGGTTTGGTTTGCCCGCAGGCCTCCAGTGTAGTGTCATCTAAAAAAAGAAGAGGATGATGATGATATGATACCGATAATAATGATCATATAAGAAGCCGCTGCTTTATCTTGTATGAGAGAAGGCTTATTGGGCCATGAATTTTCCTGTTCTAAGATTTACAGCTACAGGTGGAACAGATCATCTTCTGGGCTGGCTATTTCTGCAGTTCCTCTTTGCTCTGATGAGAGGATTGATGTAAACCACAAAGTGAACAGAATGCCCTCTCTTGAATTATCACTTGATTTCTTGCCAAGTGAAAGGATGCCAGGGGAGCTGCCATAGAACTTATTGTACAGCTAATCACCGACCCGCTTCTCCAGGAACATGCTTCCCACACCCAACAGGGGCAGAAGCAAGTTAGCTCTCATCCCCACCATGTGTTTTGTTTTTTCATCCTGTTTTCCATTTCCCCCTTTGGCATGCCCTTCCTGTCAATGAACTTGTCAGCAACTCTTCTCCTCTCAGCAGGAAGGGGAGACAGAGAGGTAGCCAGGAAGGCCAATTATATTACAGCCATTTCCAGCACAAATTTGTGGCTTATGAAACACAGAGGCTAACAAACAGGAGTCGGCTGTCTCCTCCAGCAGAAGCTGGATGCGTTATTCCTGGGCCTTTCTTTCGTTTTCTGCCTAAACGAGGGTAATTCTCTAGGTTTCCTGGATGTGTGACGTCTGGCTGTCAGCACCGTTTACTCTGCCACCCTTGCTCTTTGCGAATAGTCCTTCTTTTGTCTTGTTGTTGATTTATTGCACGCCTCCTTCCTCCCTGTTCTCCTTTCCTGTGCCTATTATTAAAAGCTAGGAGTTGTTGTTATTGTTCTCTAGCTCTTGAAACATTTTGATAGTCTCCTTTTGGAGCTGAGATCCACATGTTTGTGGCCTTCAACTGGAATGAATTATTAACAAGGAATGGGCCTAGCCTGTTTTGAATGCACCAGGTTCCTATCCAGGAGCAGCTGTCGCTTCTCTTTAGTATGCTGATAGATCCATCAAAGGAAAAGATGGCATACTTATGAGACCGGGCTTGATGAGTTTCCAGCACTATCTCCAATATATTTGCTCTGATATGTTTGGGTTTAGTTAGCGATAGTTGAGGAGCTGGCTTTTGAGAAGGTGATTTGCCTTAGTTGGAGGCTGGGGATGGGCAGGCCACATCCAACATTTATATCCTCCATGATGTTCAGGTTAATCTCTACACTTTCATCAAAATGTTATCTGCATAACAATCCTAGGAAATAATTTAGGCAGAATAATGTTGAGGCACTTGGAGTTAACTAAATTGCTCTATGACTGCCAGGAGACTTAAACCGATTTTTTTCCAGGCTTGGCTCACATTAACATCACTGCCCTATACAAAGCTCAGTTGAGTTCTGTACACAGAAAGGAAGGTATTCTCTGCCAACCTCCAATGTTATTGCTTTTCTAATTCCCTACATCTCTTACTCTGTGCAAGGTTTCTCCAAGATAATTTATTGGCAATAAATTACCAATTTCCTGACACTCCCCATCTTAGCTCAGCTCCTTGACTTGGGCAAGCAAAGAACCCACAGGACAACTTGGCTAGATCAGAATCTTCATGGCAGAGAAAGTCATACCAATCATTGAATGTCTATGATGTAAGTTTGTAGCCTTGTGATTTAAAGTTTGTTGCCTTTCTTCTGGTTTACCAACCAAATGAACAGATAGTTGCTGTGGCAGCTGATGGGCTTGAAGCCACAGGGTATGTTTACTTAATTTCTAAACTTCTGGCCCCCACTTCATCTCACCCACTTCCTAATTCTTAAAGGAGACTTGCCAATGTTCAGCAGTAGTGCAAAATCCAAAATCTCTAAAATTTTAAAATCTATAATGTTGAGTACCTGCCTAATCATAGATATATGTGAAATATATATGCAGTTAGGGGAAAGGAAGTCAATTTACTTCTGTTCTCACTATTTGTGCACCTTTAGTCTTTTCTAACAAAAGTAGTAGTTCTCCAGAGTCTCAGCCAGTCTTTTTTACCATCTATCTAAAACTCCCACTGAGGTTTCTATTTAAAGAGTGGCAAATTTGTAGCAGCATCAACCCCTCCATAATATATATTTATTTGTGTGTGTGTATGTGGGTATGTTATTTATTTATTTATTTATTTATTTATTTATTTATTAATTATTTATTTATTCTACTTTTATTGTTTTTACAAATAACTCAAGGTGGCAAACATTTCCAACACACCTTGCTCTTCCTATTTTCCCCACAACAATCCTGTGAATCAGGTTGGGCTGAGAGAGTGTGACTGGCCCAAAGTTACCTGGCTGGCTTTCCTGGGTAAAATGGAACTTGGACTCACGGCCTCCTGCTTTCTAGCCAGTCTAGTTTTCTAGGTCTTAATCATTAGATCAAATTAGCTCTGGATAACCCTCTCCTTCCTTGAAGACTGGTGGTGGATAAAGTCATCGTTCATCGTCTGAGCTTTTCTAAGGGCTGAAGCCCACATGCTTTATGCTCTTTTCCACAAAGAGAAGGCAGTTACAGCCACTGTTCAGTTAAAAGCCAGACTACATCTGAGAAAATGCACATGTCAGAGGTGCACATGTCAGAGGTGTCAGAGATGTATGCATGTATCTGTTTCTGTATATTCCACATGATAGTTGTGTTTGAAGACCCATAGATTTTAAACATACATGGTGTCTCTCTCATACACAAACACGCAACACAAATGCAGGCCTTTGATTGCAGTCCTTTTGCAGATTTACATCCCCTGTAGACATCCTAGTGCTGGCCATGTCTTCTTTCCTAGGAAAGAACATAATCCTTGAAACAAATTCATCCATTTGCCTTGTGATCACTGCTTCCCATCCCTTCAATGCTACTTTCTCTGCCAACCGAACAATCCTGCCTGTATTTTTGATTTCTTCTTCAGAATGGCTGGACATTGTTAAGGCGCATTTTGCTGATAATGAAGATCAGAGATCACAGAAAAAGAACTTGAGCAATCTAAAGCAGTCCAGGGGGATTATTAAAGGAAGGTACAGCCATGTTATTATTTGAGAATTTGGATGTATGAATCTTTATTTAAGATTCAGTTCAGTAAAGTTATTTTAATAAATGAAATTGGTCTGTTTGGTGACATCACTTCACAATAGCCCATCAGTGTAATGAACATGTTTCTTGGGCAAACCAGCAGAACTAATTAAATATGACAGTTGTAAAGATATGTACGTTTGACCTGTCAGAATTTAAAGTCTATTGGAGTTCTTTTTTACCTATGAGAATTAGGTGATCCCAAATTGCAGTGATGAGATTTATAATTATTTTTCAGGACTAAGTGTTCAGAAGACAACAAAATCGGAGGAAATTAAATTTCCCAGTAATAGTAGCCTAATTCTTCAGTTAAGACAAAGGAAATGCCCCAACTCCTGGATTGCAGGATTTTTCAGGCCACAAATTAATTGAAGACTTGTTCAGTTCACACAGTTTAACCTTCAGAGATTAGTAGACTTCAATCCTCAAAGTTCTCCACAATGTCTCTTGTTGGCCTGAAGAATTCCAGGAAATGAAGGTCAGACATCTGGAAGGCAGTCAGGTGGTAGGAAACTTTCTGGTATCCAGAAATGTTGTATTAGGATGGGGAGGACTGCTAGGATCTCCCCCCTCCCCCCATGTGTGTTTGTCTTTGAGTTAGTGTTGAATCCTGGTGACTGCCTGGCAAGTCTCTTCAGCTTTCTTGGCAAGATATTTCCAGAAGTGGTTTGCCATTGACTCCTTTCTAGGACTGGGAAACTAGCCCAAGGTCACCCAGCCAGCTTTGTGCCTCAAGGAGGACTAGAACCCAGGAAGCAGGACCACTACAACAAACTGTCTGCCTATAAAGAGAAATGTCTTAGATAAAGACTGTGTGTTCTCACAGGGAGGGCCTCCTTGGGGTCCCGTCAGCCAGAGTGTCGACTGGTGACTCCCAGGGAGCGGGCCTTCTCTATGGGCGTGCCTACTCTGTGGAATCAGCTCCCCCTGGAGCTCCAGGTGGCTCCTGACCTTTGCTCCTTCCGCCGTGATCTGAAAACATGGTTATTTGGACTGGCCAGATTGGACTGAAGGGGTTTTAAATGTGATTTTAATGGGTTCTTATATTGTTATATTTTATAATTGAATTTGTGTATTTATTGTTGTGAGCCACCCTGAATCCTTTGGAGAGAGGGCGGCATACAAGCCCAAATAACAAACAAACAAACAAACAAACAAACAAACAAACAAACAAATAAATAAATAAATAAATGTCAGACTTAGCAGATCAACCTCTACAACTATAGTAAAAACAAAGACACTTCTTCCTTTTTATCTATCACTGGTGATAAAATCTCATATCCAAAATATTTTTGCCTGACGGCAGATAAATTCACATACGCAGGTTCTGCAAACTTTTTATTAATCAACAAGTCAGTTCTACGAATATTGCAGAGATAAATCTTGTAGAATGCATTCAAAGATAACCTTGTTGGGACTGAGATTGCTGAAATACAGTAAGTATGCAGGAAAAAGCACAAGACAGCCAAAATAACTCACTGGAGAACAAAAACTTTTTGGCAGGCAAAAAAAGAATGAGAGCCAAAACAAGATAGCATGTGGGACCCATAAAATCCAAAGTTCCAAGCATGTGGGCATTGATGGATTTCCTAATGAATAAAGTGTCGCAAGGAGTGATGTGCCACATCCCAATTCTAATTTAATATCTAGACCAGAGGTCTGCATGAGCAAGAAGCCCCAGACTGGATAAGACCTGCTATTGTTCCTTAATTTGGGGAGAGCAAACCAAACATAAGCTGCCAACAGGCAATTATCTGCAAAAGCCTTTAAAGGCACAAGAGGCTCTTTGCTGAAAAGGAAAAGAGGGCATCTCCTTTTGACCATATATTCCTGGCAAAGTCGTGGGTGTTCATATGTAAGCCTCCTTTTTGCCTTTCTTTTCCTACCCGCCCAGCTAAGGGCTCAATTTACTGTTGTGTTGGGGATGACCTTCATTCAACAGTTTCCATCTACAGTCAGGCATCAAATTTATGAAATGGATCCGTTCAGCCTCCACACTTGTAGCCACTGTTGCTTTTTTTAATGTGTGTGAGAAAGGTTGAGTTCCTGCATTAGTCCAGTTTGTCTGCCATTAAAGCCTCCCTTCTCCACAAAACCCCCTCCCCCCTTTTTTTTTGCAGGTGTATGAATTTCAGCCCAAGGCAAAAAAAACAACCCTCCATGCTTTCCCTTAAGAACTCATGGCGTTTCTGGAGTCCAGATGGTTCCAATTTGAGGCCTACATTTAGTGATGTAGCTGGATTGGGTTTCTTCCCTGAAACCAACAAAACCTGTGTTAGCATTTTGCTTGGATTAAAATATTTGTCCCTTTTTTTGTAGGGCAAAAAGAGACTCCCGAAGCCACTGAAGGAAGGAAATCATTACAGAGATCTACAGAAGTAGGTCATGTGCTACAGCTGCTCATAGTTTGAGAGGAAGAAACATGGGACCTCAAACATGGAACATGACTCCTGCAGAATGCTTGGGAGCAACCCAAGAAAAACATCCTCAGAGGCTTATTTAATAAGCATTATCTATAATCGTCTCAATGTGTGCTCATGTTTCCTTAGCATTTTTGCACCTACATCCCAGAGCTAACAAGATTCTGGAATGGAACACAAACTAAGGTACTGAGAAGGACTTCATCATAGCAAAGCTGTTTTGGAGCTGATTTTATGAATGATACTATTTCAATGCTCTTTCTGCAAAAGTCTTCAAAGCAGGATTTGTAACAGCTGGTGATAATCTCCCAAACCTGTATAAAACATAATGGAAGGAGAGGGGAACCTATTATTATTCCTTTATTTGATAGTGGGAAATCAGTTTACCAAGATCACATATAAGTGCGACCTTATATATACATGCCCTACCCACGTCAGAAGCACATACGCATATAGACTTCATTAACAATCATACAGCATTTGTTATCTTTAAAACACTTCTGTTTTCACAGCTTGCAAAATGCCTGAAGTGAATTGTTAAATTAACTGAACATTTTAATAAGATCCAAAGTGTCATTTATCGAAGGTTTGTTTTGTTTGGTTTGTTGTTGTTTTTTTAAACAGATAATAAATTAATGTTTCATAAGACTTATGACTGGAATCAATTCTCTTTAAGACTATGAAGACAAAATTGATTGGATCCAAAATGCATGAATGTTAGAGTTTCTGGGCTCATCTTTTTCAAGGACAAAAGTGACTCTAAGCATCATAAACAACGAAAGATAACTTATTCTGCCCATTTTCCAGAGATCTCAAATCAATTGCTATGGATAGTTATCAGTGGGGTGAAGAGTCTCAGCAGCCAGTCTATCACATCCTGGGTCTAGTCAACTAAAACATGGCACAACTCCTGTAGGATTTAGGGCCTCCCAGATTTGGAGAAGTTCCACCTTTGACTATGAACGGGATAACACTCCTCCAGAGTTTTTGCGCACATCTGGAGGATCCTCTTGGACCCACAGTTCCTTCTAAAGGAGCAAGTTGGGACCGTAGCAAAGAGGATCTTTATACAAATCCATCTTTTGTGCTTATTGTGCCCATGGCTGGATTAGACGCTTAAGTCTTAATCACCTCCTGTTTCAACTATTACAATGACTCTATATAGAGCTACCCTTGAAGAAAGTTTGAAATCTGCACCTGGTCCAGAATGCAGCAGGGTATACAATTTGAGGTGTATCATGGTATGAACATCTAATGATACTGTTTCATATGCTGTATATGAAGAGTCCTAGGTGCAATTCAAGAATGCTGTTTATCATTTTTAGAGTTTATCTCAGAAATTGTGGTTTCCCTATTGTGGCACCAGTCTTATGGAATAGCTTATTCCCTGAGGTTCAGATGGTTCTGATTCTTGATGAGCTTCTAGAAGGCCTTGAAGATCTGACTTTTCCCTCAAGCATTGAGGCTTGGATGTTAGTTGAATCTAGTATGCATTTTATGATGTATTATGGTAGAATTTTACTTGGAACTTTGGCTGTGTTGTTTTGCATTATTTTTTATTCTATTTCATTTTATCTTATCTTTTCTGCACTGCCAGACAGTAGGATGAGATGGTTGGTCTCATAAATTCTTTAAAATATTTTTTTTAAAAAAATTAAAAAATACATTACTGTCTTAACAGGAAATCACTAAGTATCACAGTGTTTCATCTGCCCCAATATGGCTTTTGGATTTCTTTGATTCATGAAGTTCCAAGTATCTTCTGCCCTGTTCTGTGAAGTTTTGTTCAGGTGGCTATGGATTGTGGATTGTCTTTTACAGTCCAATACTGGTAATAAACTCCATTGACTGAATGTTTCCTAATAATTTCATTTATCTGTGTTACATGCTAATACTTGATCGCTGAGCATCTATAAAAGACCAAAAGGTAAATGTGCAGCAAACAAACATCAGGATCACTAAAATGGATGAGCAAATGTCAAATAACAGTGTTAATGACCCTACTGTCTAGACAACTTTACACTCTTTTCTTGAATGCTTAGAATTAAATGTTATAATGTTGCATGGAACAATTTATGAATAGTGCTCATCCAAATTATTTTGGTTCTTGACTCAACCTGTCTCCCATATGAAAATGGTCTGTTTCTTTGATGTAACATAGCAGGATAGGTGTACCAGAGGAGAAAGTGTTGGAGCAAAAAAAAAGGGTTCCTACCCCTCTCAAATATTTACAACTCTTCTATTCCTCTTTTTCACAGGAATGCCCCTGTGAGTTCTAGTTCCAGTCATTATTAATCATTTATGTATTAAATACCTATAATTAATATATTAATGTCAATTCCTCAATGCAACTTTATTAATAAAATTAACATGTGCTAGTAGAAACCAGATGGTGAAGATTGCTTCACCCCTTAATATGCATACAGGTATTCAACATCTGTTATGTTTGCACACATGTGAATGGATGTTTTACACATGTGGACATCAGGCCCCACTCATTTCAGATTATTTCTCTGCTCTGAACTGACTATGGATACAGGAACCCTTGGTGTTTTTTTCTGGACCAGTCTTGACTGCATTTTTTATTCATGATTCTGGTGTTTGCTCTTAGTTCAGGTTGAACTAAATATACTTCTCAGACAGCCATTTAAAATCATGGACCTGACACTTATGCCAAACGATATGCAGAAATGAACCTATGAAATAGATTCTTGCCCTTATAAACTAAAGTCAGATAGACAAAGGCAAATCTCTACCAAAAAAAAATCTATTGAAAAAATAGCACCTATTTCTAATGCAATGCTTATGAATGTAAAACTCTTGAGTAATAAGAGAGCAATTTGATATCCCTGTTATATATTTTGGAATGGAGTATCTTGTAAATGATGTTCAAAGACTAAAATATTACTGAATAAATAAGAGAATACAAAATTCAAATACAGTACAGTTTAGTTTATTTGAAAATCTTGGAGGGGGAGCCAATGTTCACATAACCAGATGGCCAGATTAAACAGAAATATTTATGCTATTTAGGTAGCTTTTATGTGACACTTGTGAGCATAAAACAAATTCTGATAATTGTTTTGGCACATGAATAGGATGGTCAAATGGGATTTTTTCATTCTATCCATTTATTATTTTGTGAAAAACAAAAAGAATGGAGTGGTGTTATGTTACAGATGGTTTAGGTAGGACAATCTTCCAACAAGGCACCTTTGTGATTTCTTCATAATCTGTAACAAAAACCTGCAATGGCAATGTTATAATGTAGTTTGGAATCCATTAGTGATACAACTGAAGATCAGAATTATTGAGTTCAGCTCTTTAATGTTAGTTTCTGCACATACCAGTAGTACATTGTCATCAGTCAAGATATATATATCCAAGATAGCATTCCTGCTACTTGAGCACTTCCTTAATGTTAAACCCAATCTATAGTGAAAATTATTGGTTTTTCTTTAAATCAGGTTTCTCAAACTTGGCAACTTTTAAAAGTCTAGTTTTCTGGCTGGGAAATTCTGGGAATTGAAGTCCATACCTCTTAAAGTTGCCAAATTTGAAAAACCCTGATTTAAATGATCTGGCCAGATGGCTGAGAAACAACTTCCCAGTTGATTCAATTAAGTGATCATTTCTTACAAATATGTTGCTAGCCATTGTCTTTCTACCATATATAGCCAATTCAAGACCTTTTCTTGTGCTTAGGTCTTGTTTGCATAAGAGAGAGAAAACAGTTCAGTTTTCTCTCAAATACAATTTTATTAAGAATTTTAATTATAATAGTAAACATTTATACAAACTAAACTTAGAGAAAGGGATGTGGTGGCTCAGTGGCTAAGACACTGAGCTTGTCGATCGAAAGGTTGGCAATTCAGCGGTTCGAATCCCTAGTGCCGTGTAATGGGGTAAGTTCCCGTTACTTGTCCCAGCTTCTGCCAACCTAGCAGCTCAAAAGCAGGTAAAAAATGCAAGTAGAAAAACAGGGACCAGCTTTGGTGGGAAGGTAACAGTGTTCAGTGCGCCTTCAGTGTTTAGTCATGCCGGCCACATGACCATGGAGACATCTTCGGACAGTGCTAGCTCTTCAGCTTTCAGGGAACAGCTCTTCTTTCGGGAACGACTAGCACATATGTGCGAGGGGAACCTTTACCTTTAAACTTAGAGAAAGAGAACAGAAGTAAAGAATAAAGGAAGGAAGGAAGGAAGGAAGGAAGGAAGGAAGGAAGGAAGGAAGGAAGGAAGGAAGGGAAAGAAGAAAAAGAAATATATAAAGAAGTGACTTACAATCTTCATCACTACAAATATATACAAATTTAATAACTCTTTGCCTCTATAAGGTTAAACAGGTATTTCTTCATCCAATAGCCCATTTGGAAAGTGCTCAATTTTTGAGCTGACTTTCCATTTCAGCTGATGCTAAAGAAAGGGACAGGCTCAGTGAAACCACAGTATAATTAATAGGATCAACACAATCATGACTATGCCTGTGGAAGTATCATCATATGTGTCAGTTTAGTGCTGTGCATGAAAGTTCTATATTCCCCCACTCCTCCCACTAATTTGCATTTAATTTGTTTAAAAAGAATTTGCTTTAGAAATTTTCAAAGAAATTCTCATGGGTGGCATGTGGTTTTCCTGCATTTATTTAATTATGAAGTGGCCAAGGGGTGTATGTAAATAACATGTCTTTTATTGTATAATAATCTTCTCTGCTGTCCATGGTTTTCCTGGTTTCCATGTGTGTTTTATATTCCAAGGGAAAGCATCAGAAGGGTAATCATTCTATTGGGGTTTTTTTCTTTCTTTTTTAGTTGTGTAAAATACAGGCACCTAGGGAAAACTCGATATGAGGAATGGATATATACCGGTAGCAAGAAACCAGAAACACTTTGCTCTGTCATATTCAACAATAAAGAAAGCCAAAATAAGTTCTTGATTATTCTGATAGCAAAAGAGAAAGGAAAAAAAAAATGAAATCTCTTTCACAGGGAATTCAACTTTTGAGAAATTGCAAGACAGATTTCTGCAGAACATTATGTCAACATATAGAGAGCCAGGATGGAGCGCTTAGGAAATGAATTAAGTTTCTCCTACCACTATCACATACTGTGGGCTGAGAAGTGTGTAAATTTCAAACTTATTCCATTCTCTGAAGAGTTTAGTTATCACTTTTGAGAACATTTAAAGCAGAACATTGTTTCTAAATCCATGTCAAAATTAATTTCCAGTTCCATCAACTGGAAGTTACATTTTAAGCTGAATTAACCAAAAGCTTGACTGGTACATTTTCAGTCATTAGGGTTAGGGTTAGAAACTACATGACATCCAGATATCTGTATGTTTCCCTAGGTCTCAAAAATATTTTAAAATATTCTGCATTCTAGAAAGCAAATATCAGACAGGGGAAAGTTATCTTAAACTTTTCAACTCCAAATTGTCATTCATTTCTTTTGTTCTTCTCAGAAATAAGATACTGATTTTTAGAGACTGCTAAGTGTGGTTGTGAATGCTGTTAAGATGCTATGAAAAAAGAAAGGTTCTGTTTTAAATAAAGACAATTTACATCTACGATATAATTATTGGATATTATTGCTCTACAGATGGTTAGATATTTCTGGAGTTGGCACCTTCTCTGATCTTGCACACAGTGCGTCCAAGCACCAGAGAGAGAATCAGATGAGATTCAAACGAGAGCTTGCAGGGCATTTTCAAGATTTTACCAATTTCATCAGCATTCTTGCATGAAATTTCACAATTTTAGTCACATCTCATAAAGGATTCACCAAAATATTGGAGATCTAATGTGAGAGTAGAGGTGTATTTTATTTAGCTCTAGAGAACAATCTTTCTGTAGTCTACAAGGTACTGTAATGCTTTTGCTAACTATGTTTCAAGACATTAACCATGGGTATTTATTTATTAATGTTATGATCAAGTAGTTAAAAAAAAAAAAAAGCAGGTATGCAGGGAATGGTTACCCCCTCAAGGGCCTGTCCCTAGGTCAGTGATGGTGAACCTTTTCGGCACCGAGTGCCCAAACCGGAATGTGCGTGCATGCATGTGGGTGGGTGGGTGCGTGCCAGAGCGCCAGAAACCCAAAGACCAGCTGGTTGGCGTATGCATGCCTGTTTTTTGGCTGGTTTTTTTGGCCATTTTCAGGGCTGTTTTCAGGGTGAAAACGGCCCAAAAACCAGCCTAAACAGCCAGGAAAACGGCCTGTTTTTTGGCTGTTTTTCACCATTTTTTGGACAGTTTTCAGGCCGTTTTCTGGTGCTCCGGCACCCGTGAAGACCAGCTGGCCAGCATAAGTGGTGGGTTACCCCCGATTCAAACTGGTTCTCAAGAATCAGTGGTAAAACTGGTGGGAGGCTCCACCTACCGACCCGGACATTGTCAGGAAGCTTCTGCGCATGTGCAGAAGCGTGTGCGTGAGCAAAGCTCAAGCACGCGCGCTGTCCCATTGCAAACTGGTAGTAAAGATAAGTAGAACCCACCTCTGGCTGGCATGCATGTGCGCGACAGAAACCAGAAGAGCAACTGGTGATGGTGCGCGTGCCCACAGAGAGGGCTCTGTGTGCCACCTCTGGCAAGCGTGCCATAAGTTCGCCATCACAGCCCTAGGTGTTTTTTGTCTCTGGAGTTTCTTCATAAGCCAATGTGCTTTGTTGAAAAGTTCCCTGGAATAATTAAAATGGTATCTGGGAGCAAAAATTACACTAACATGTTGTGGAATTTAAAGTCCTATCCACATAACCATGAAAGTATAATAAAGAAGCCTTGGTTCTTCCTGGCCCTCGCTTTCAAGTTAAATGTATTCATAAGATTAAAAAAAAAAAGGAGGAGAAAAAATAATTTAATTTGATGTGTAGGGATATCTTTTGTTTTGAAGCATGTGGTTCTCATTGGAAATGATGGAGAAGTTAAGAGCTTTAGGTGCAGGGAGCTACTGCTAATTAGGAGAGGTCAAAAAGGTTACTGATGGTGTATTTTTACATCAGCTGAAAGTCTGATCCAGACTACAGAGTCAACACAGTTCTGCCATTTGTCTGTTACATACAGTAGCAAATTCCTTGTCATTCTTCCTCCGTACTTATTTCATTGAGTTTAATAGGAACTGGCTCAGCTTCACTGTAGCACAAGAAAAATGTCAGATTATTCATATTTGTCTGACAAAATGCAAGTAAATGCTTAAAGATGCCATACATAGCTGTAAACATGAGTGACGTTCCTACGAAGACAGAATTCAAGATATATGATATACTGAAGTCAGATTACAATGTGGGGTCATCAAGGACAGCATAGAATATGAGGAATCTGTAATTCTGTAGAAAGCATTAAAATAATGAAATAGAGGTTCCCTGACTGTAACTAGACATACTTTGCCATGGATTCGCTGGCATTAAACAAGCCATGATTTTTGAAGCTCATCATTCCCAACCCAAACTATGTTACAACATTGATAATATTGGTATATATTAACAAGCTGTACAGTAAGGATTATAAGTAAATGAATCTTAATTTAGCGATGAATACAGTTAAGGCCCTCTGATTTCAGTGAGTTCAGCTCTAAACCTGACTAAATCTGGATCCAATCTAATAGGCTGACTCTAGAGAAATGTTGGCAGAAGGAAGTGCGGGAAGGTGATTTCCCTATTCTTTTTCTTGCCTGATAGCATTTCAAGCCCGCAAAAACTATTGTCTGAGCCTTAGGGAACCTTGATAAATGCTCATGGAAACTCTATGACTGCAATAAACTGAATCTATTATTGCTCATTGAAATAAGAAAAATTAAAAGATTTACAGAGTCTACTACTTCTGGGGAATAATATGAAGGCGCCTAGGAAATGTAATTAAAACTAATTCTTTTCTTCAATATCAATATCTTAATTTTAGTTTCATCTAAATTGTAATAATCTACTTTTAAACTGTAGATTGAAAGCAGATCATATGTTGATAAATCATGAGCTCATCAATGCTCAGAAAAATGTTAGAGTTATTTACACATTTCTTTTTCTAGATGGCTTGATCATTCTTGTGCTCCAATAGAAGGGACCAAATGTAGTTTCATAATGGTTTTGAATTGACAAAGTGCACATGGAGTTTTGGAAAATCTCTGTTCTGAATAGGCAAAAAAATTAAGACCAGTTTTCCCAAAATAAATACTGTACAGGTAATCCTTGATTTACAACAATTCATTCAGTGACTGTTCAAAGTTACAATGGCACCGAAAAAAGAGACTTATAACCGTTTTTCACAATTACAACCTTGATAATGTGATCAAAATTCAGCTGCTTGGCAACTGGTTCTTGTTTATGACTGTTGCTGTGTCCCAAGGTCATGTGATCATTTTTTGCGATCTTCTGACGAGTAAAGTCAATGGGGAAGCTAGATTCACTTAACAACCAGCTTACTAACATATCAGTTGAAGTGATTCTGAGGCAAGAAAGGTTGTAAAATGGGGCAAAACTTACTTAACGAATGTCTCACTTAACAACAGAAATTTTGGACTCAATTGTAGTCATAAGTTGAGGGTTACCTGTATTGTTTTTGATATGAAATGCCCTTATCTGGAACATGGAGACCCAATTTGGTGTAATGCTTAAAGCATCAGCCTAGAAACCACTGTCAGTCTTATCAGGTAGACCAGACAGGAAATATGAGTAGATGAGCTAATTTTACTTTATGATAAGTACATTAACAGAATCTTGAAAGTCTGAAAGTATAATTCTCTCACCATCTCCTTTACTCTCAAAAAATTAAAACGGTCCTCTTCTGAGCAGTTTGCCCCACACACTATTCAACTGAAGACCTAAAGGTGCTTTTTCAAGAGGCAACTGGACTAGTCTTGAAAAAGTACCTTTGGGACAACTATGATCTGGATGATTGAGAATCTCCATAGTCATCCAACTGAAGACTATGCTATCTCTTATTTTCTATTCCCTAAGCAGCATCTCTGGACCCAATTTCTCAAGGTCATTCTCACATACCATTACACCAAGAGACCATGAGTTGTAGTCCCATCTTAGGCACAAAGCAGACCAGGTGACCTTGGAATAGTCATTCTTTTTCAGCCCTAGGAAGCAGGCAATGGCAAACCTCTTCCAAAAATCTTGCCAGAACCAGTCCAGGCAATCCACAAAAGTGAACACTGATTTAAAAGCACACACATTCACAAATGTCTGTACATAATTTTGGACAATAAAACACTGTGATTTACGAAAGACCCTTGTCCTTTACCATCAACCAATAATACCTCTGACTTTGCTATATCTTCTAGTGCTTTGTGACTCGCGCATCAATTTTGCCTTCTTTCTTTTGAGAACTGATGTCAGAGAGGGTAGAAGCTCTGGCTAAATATACACTCTCCACAGTTCACCTTCCAAAAAGACATGAGCCCAGCATGGGCATGGCTATGTTTGCTCCTCACATCATGTTCTGGCAAGCACGAAAGCCAGCTACAGCAGGTTAGAATGGGATAATTAGCAGCAACTGGGATTCTGTCAATGCCTGTGTTAGGGATTATGGGTTGGAAAACAGATTAATCTTGCCCAAATTGGAAATATTAGGTATGCTGACCCTAGAATAAGACCTTAAACCATATTATTTTCTGTACTGGATTCCTACAGATAATCTTATTTTGTTAAACTGTAAAGGCTTTTAGAAAAATGTCTTAATACAAAGTCTTCATGTAATGCAGTTCATTCCCATCATTTCTCATGACCACATCAGCTGTGAAGTCTAGGAATTGGAGCTCCAACTCACCAGGAACTGAATCAACTTGGCTAGACAGTTCCAAAATATAGAACTTTTGATGGGCAAGGATTTGAGAACAATCACTTATAATTAAAGCTGTGTGGGTTTTTTTTAAAAAAAAATCTTTTGTGCATTACTCTAATTAATTACTTCTTTCCCTCCCTCCTCCAGTGAATTTAGCTCCAAATCATCTCTGCAGCTATTTTAATGTGATCACATTTGGAATTCTAAAGCAATATGAAATCTGCATTGTTTTGTTTTGGGGGAAAAAAGCAGACCTGCCTTCTCCTAAAGATATCATCTTGTGAATGAATTAAAAGCCAATCACTTGTATAAAACTAGGGAGATGAGCAGGCATTATTGTCACTGTGATGATAAAAGACAACTTTAGTGAGACAAATAATTTTTTTATGTAAGTCAGGGGATCTTTTTAACCAAACAATCTTGCTGTCCATCTCATTTTGATTTTCCACACACTCAGGCAGCAGACTCATGAAAGTCTAAAATGAGAAATCTGAAAAAAGATAAATATGTCTGCCCACCCCCACCAACACATTCACCACCACTGTTGCATGTCAGTGATGTTGATTGCAAAGGGCAAAATTAACAACATTTTTCAATGCTAAATGGACACTTGTTTTTCCTGCTTATCTTGGAACTAAAGTCCGATGGACTTCAGAATATGGTGTATCAAGTTATACATAATATTTTTTGCTACTTTTCCACATCTTACAGGGAAATATAAGTTAAATTGAGTTAAATTTTAAATTGATTTTAAATTGGGTTGTTTTAATTTACGGCCAAAATATTTAATTATTTTAAACTGTTTTTAAATTTGTATGTTCTGTTTTTTACTTTGGCTGTTTACCGCCCTGAGTCCTATTTGGAGAAGGGCAGTATAGAAATACGAACAAATAAATAAAATAAATAAATAAATATATGCTTCTGTGCCGCAGCTTGATAGATTATGATTTGATTTGGGAAAAATCTGAAATGTTCTGAAGATTCTCATGGGAAGTTTGGGTTTTGCTGCAAGGATGGTGGGATGTCTTCTATTTTTCTATGAATATAAGTTTTTAAGGTTCACTAGATGTTTTTTTTCCATTCAGTTAGAATTTTGAAATGTTCTCCTTGAGTCACTGTTTCTTTGCGACACATTGTTGAGGATGTCACATTTTTGAGGTTTTGTTGAAGAGTGAAACCAGATAAAGCAAACTCACTACTTCTTAATGGAATGGGATCACAAGATGGGATACTGTATAAACTTGGGCTAAGTTATAACAGGGAGGATTTTTTTTTCCTATAAAGGGATGGTTGTGGTACAGGAAGAGTTAACCAAAGTCTGTAACAAACAGAACCAGATATGTACAGGGGTGGAGAATGTATCTCTTATAGCTCTTATTTGGCACTGCCACATAGTGGTCACTTCTTCACCATCCACCCACCCTGCATAATTCTACTATTTCTCACACTCACATTTGTATACCTACAAATATCTACTTGTATATCTACAAGTAAAATAGCAAAAATCCTCTTCCCTGAGAAGATTCAGGCCAAGAAAAAGAAACATGTACAACGGGTTGATTTTGAAAGGTCAGGCAGCTAATTTCATGTCAAGGACTGGTTTTGAAAATATTAGGCTTATGTATTGTATTCTCAGCTCAATCTGAACTGAAGGAATTGCTTGCACCTTAATAAATATCCCATGTAAGACCTCAAAGTGGATGCAGATGGTATACAAAAACACAGCAGTCTACAAGCTAAAGAGATCCTTACAAGTTAGAGGAATGAAAAGAAAATATTTCAGTTGCTTCATTTCCTAAGTTCTGAAATTCATGGACAGTCCCAGCAGCCTTTGATAATTCCAGTTTTAACCATCTTGTGTATATAAACAGTGTCAGAATAGAGATGGAAAGTTGGGAACCAACTCTATTCAACAACATGAAGGGGAAAAAAATGGTAGATAGGGAAGATGTATCCAACTATGATAAGCTTTTATTTTTTTCTGTTCTCTATTTTTAAAAAATTGAATTAATTTATTTAAAAATAGTTTCCTCTGATTAAACCAAAATGACCTGTTTGTCCTATTTCTGAAAATACACAGTCCAGCAAATCCAGCAAATATTACTCCTCACAAAAATTGTGGATGAATATTGAGAAGGGATAGAAAACAACTAAGGGAAATAATGGAGCAATCATGTGAGTAATCGAATCTGATTAAGGGACAAACCATTAGCTAACACAAAGTGAAAAGTGAAATAAGCATCAGGGAATCCTTGTCATGCTCAGAACAAACTAAGATCATATTAAAAGATAATCTAAATCAGTGTTTTTTCAACCTTGTGGACTTAAACTCCCAGAATTCCTCAGGCTGGCTGGAGAATACTAGGGATTGAAATATAAATTAGATAAGTGCAGAAGGAGAAACTACAAGAAAAATATGCACAGAAGATAAAATAGAGCAGAATATAAGTTGCCAGCACTGAGCCATGACAACTACTTAGTATTACTTTTAAAGAAAAAGAGATTAAAAGTTGTTTTAAACCAAGAGCATATCAATTTTTAATGGGGCCTTCCAAGAGTCACAGAGGGTGTGATTCTTGGATGATAGAGTCATCAGAAATAGGTGAGCTTAAGAAACCAATGAGTGCCTAGACTCTCCAAGCTTCCCCAATAAATAAAAAAGCTTAATACAAGGTGTTCACAGAGAGGAGCTCAAAAAGTAAAAACTGAAAGACATGGAATAAGTTAATGGAATAAGGAACTTCTTCAAAGCCATTTCCACTACTTGTCTTTTAACCTGGGTCTGGGTGGCATAATTACTATTAGGAAAACAAGTAACCTAATCTGAACTTTCTTTTACAGAAAGAAGGAATCAGTATGCTTTGTGAACAGTGTAGAACAGGGCTGTCAAACTTCTGGCCCATGGACTGGATGTGTCACACACTGGCCACGCCCATGCCCAGTTTAGCAAAGGGGAAAAAAGTCCGATATGTCATGTGACACCACCATAACAATGTGAGTTTGACACCCCTGATGTAGAATAAAACAGAACCTGACACTACTATATGGCAGATGGGAGAGAAGTTGAACTCAGATTGCACATTGGGAATAAACAAAATTCAGAAAATGTTTTTACCTGTCAGACTAGATGTTGGGTAATGAGAACATCCACAGAATTTTGCAATATAAAGTGATTAAGCGGACTAACTGGCCAGGTGGTCTTTCATGTTATTTCAACTTCTTTCTTTCTTTTATTCATTTCCCCAATTCCATTCTGAGAAAATGAATTCTGTAATGTTCTGTTGCAATCTGTCCCCATTAGGCTATTTGGAAAACAGTTCTTTGACTCTAGAGTTTTTCAACTTGGAAATTTTAAGATGTTTGGACTTCAAGTACTAGAATTCAGTTGAGCTGAAGTCCAAACATTCTAAAGTTGCCAAGTTTGAAAAACACAGTTCTACCTGTGGTTATTTCTTTTCTTTATCAAGCTTGAGATCTCTCCAAGGATGCAAATAATTCACTCTTTTACTTCAATAGACCTGATTTGCTACACACCCTTATCATCTGAGTTTTCTAAAGTATCTTTGATTAGGACACTGTACATAGACAGGAAGTAGAAAAGCATTCAGGACAGACTTTGAAATAGCAGTTAATTCGCACATGACACTAAACAGATTTGTAATTGTATTCTTATTTTAGAACTTCAGCCAGCAATTGCTACCTTCTCATCATCAGAATCTCAGCCATGAGGCATTTGGTAATCCTGATTAAAATTTTGCAATCTTAATAAAAAGTGCTTGGCAGAAATTCCTATTGACTTCTGTGATTTTATCCATCCCACCAATTGTTATCATGAAGTGCTTTGTACTTCAACTGAGGCCAACCATAACTTCAATAATACACTACAAAGAGTCTTCAATTCCTTTTCTCATATAAAGATACCTCATTTTCCTACTAAATTTAGCAGCTCAGTTACAGGTTAATCAAATAAAATATGTTTTGACCTACTGGGTTTCAGATTAAGTTTTACCTGAATTTGTAGCTGAAGAGTCACATATTTTTAGATGAGCAAGGCCTGGTATAGAAATGTCACATTACTCTGTCCAAACACTTCCAGGACCAAGTGTGTTATGACACAATAGAGAAGGAGTGAATTTAGGTAATTTAGTAAAATAGGTTTTGCAAATTTGAACTAGAAGCAGGCTGTCCATGGTGCTGACTGATCATGTCCTGATGTTACCTAAGAATCTCCACTTCTTCCACCTTCAGATATCTTTACAGTTTAAAAGTGTCTTCCTTTAAATTCCATTTATATTAATGAAATAATTATATTATTAACTGGAAGATGTAGGTCACTGTCCATGTGGAATTTTTAAAGATAGAAAACAAAGAAAGAAGGCGGCGGCGGCAGCCCCTTTGAAGACCGAGAGAAAGGAAGAAGGCTGGACCAGGATCTATCGGCTGCTGTGTAAATCTGTCATTCAGCTGCATCGCCCGAAGGACACCTGGCTCATATTATAGCTGAAAAATTCAGAGCAAACTTTGATTTTAAAATATATATGTCCTACTAGAATTTACCCTATTATCCAAATTAGAGCAATACTTTTATTGTAGCTGCTCAGGATTCTCTCAGCACAGCCTGTGCAAAATTTTGATATTTTTTTTTTTCATATCAGTTCATCAGACTGTATGTTCCAAAGATACCAAAAGCTTGCACCCTTTTGTGAACTTGGAGTTGGATAATAAAAAAAAAATATCCTGGTATGGATTTGTGATCTTTTTCTTACAACCAACAAAACTACCTTTCTTTTTTTATTTCACTATATTATGTATTCTTGAGCTGTCCCAGTTACCGTTATCTTCACAGCCTACTATAATCCAAAATTTATGATGGTAGTTTTCTATGCAGATTTCCTGTGCACTCCTGCCATCAATTATACATGGGTGTAAATCTCATTGTCTCAATAGAATCTGTTCCTAAGGGAGAACTTCAGCCTTCATAACATAATAACACAATGTAAGATGTGATGTGAGTTATGATATATGATATGAACCATGGACACATATCTTTAAAATTATTGTCCTAAAATGTACTGATAATACAGCTTCAAGAGGGAATTTTATCTAAAACATTTTATTATTACCTACCTTACCTCTTTTCCTCTGGCTTGTATTTTCAGGAACTCACAAGCACGCTTTAATGCAGATCTATCAAAATTCATAGAATCAGTTAATTGTGAATCTACTCTAAATATGATTAAAATTTGGAGTCCATTAATAAAGAGATCAACTAAGATTTTAATTATCTATCTTTCTGTGGCTCAACTAGCCAAAATGCAACCCCCCCCCCCACTGCACATACCCATTTGTTTCCGTTTAAAAAATATGATTTGTCTACTACCAATGTAATTGTGCTGAAATACGGACTGGGCTGATGATGAGATGAGATGTCACCAGGCTTTTTAACATTATTTAAAAAAAAAAAAGTTAAGACTACCACAGGTTGATTTGATTAAGGTCAACAAGTCAAAAATGATTTTGGACTTGTTTTATTGTAAGATATGGGTGAGGGTAATTGAGTTATCAAAGCCTAGTGAAAAACTATGAGACATAAACATCCAAAGTGCAATATAGGCTTATTTTTAAGTGCATATCCCTAATTAGGGCTTAATCACTGAAAAACAGAATTGCAGCATAAACTATGTTATAAACAATTTACATGCTTTTTCAGAAGTGAACTTCAGATAGACATCTGCGGAAAGGGTGAAGGTGAAAAAGATGATATATGCCTGACAAGGTGATCATGTGAATGGCAGAACTTTCATACTTGTATTAGACAACAGGATTCAAATATTGGTGACATTTCCATGAAGATGCTATTGCATACTTGCAATAATTTTGACATCATTGGGGCTTCTAAAGATACCATTGGGACCCCAAAGAATTCCAGAGTTGAAATTCTAAAATAGTCATTTGGGTGGATACAATAAATCACATGATGAACATGTTGAAGAAAATCCTATTTTTATAACTATATTTTAATAATTTGCTATTATTATTTTAATTAATATCAATGTCCTTCGTCTTTTCTGATGCTTTTTTTATCTGTGGGATTTTTTCTTTCTTTGTTATGCTTTCTACATCAATAGAGCTAATCTAATCAGGATTATATTTATTTAAATATATTGTAGAATAGAGAATGACCTTAACCCATCTTGTTTTATTTGTTTATTAAAATTATATTCCACATTTCACAAAGGAGCTCTGTGTGGGATACATGCTGCTCCCTCCTTCCATTTCCCCAATAATAACAATCCAGATTTAAGCATTACACTACAGTGGTTGTCTTTAGCATTATTTCTCAAGCATATTCATCTCAACTGATTCCAAGGAAGCTATTCATAGGATTGAAGTCTGTCTTTCCAGAAGTGGCTACATTTCTGTATACATCTAAGGTAGAGTGGATTCACATATCACACTGTTCAGACTTTTTTAAAATCGTATTTCTGCACAAGCCACAATTGGACCATTCTCATTTCAGCCATAAGTTGTTGTTTACAAGCTCAAATGTCTCAGAAATAACTTCGGTACATTATGTCTTAGACAGAATACCAATCTCTCTAAGTGACTTAACTGTAAAAGAAGAGGCAGTTTCCATTTCTTTCAGTGCATTGTATTTTCATGGGGAATATTGGTAGGATGAGAATGTTTAATTAAAACCATGAGGATTTCGCTTGAAGGTAATTGTGTTTTGATATTCCCAGATGTGCCTGAAATCACTCAGATTGTTAACCAAGTTTCAGGGTTTTAAATGAGGTTTTGTTAAATTGAATGCTGAGGCTGCACTTTCCTATCCAGCTCAGATATAGGTGGTTTTAAATAAGTGAAAGTAAATTTTTACCGATTTTGATAAATGCAAAATGATTTTTGAAGCTTGAGGTCAGAGTTATTATTAGATATAGAGTTCTAATTTGCCTTGTCACTAAAGATTCAGACTGCATACAGAGATTAATAAAAAAAAGGAAAGACTTCAAAAAACAAAAACTCTAACCCACCAAATCTATGATATATTGGAATCATAAAATTTAATTATGGTTAAAACAGCCTTATTTTTCTCTGGCTACTAAATGTTTTAAGTACTATTCAAAGACATTGGATGGATTTTCAGAGAGGTTATAATATAATAACTAAATATAGTTGAGTCAAGTGTTTTTTTCCTACACTATCTTTTCTGACTTCTGTCAGAAGGCCTGGGCTTCAAATGTTCTTTGGTTCAGAGCAGGGTTTGACTTATGGGGAATGAGGCCAGTATAGAATTGCATCATTTCCTATATACTTATTGTTGCCACTACTCAATTTTCAGGCTTTAAACTTGGAAAGGAAGACTTCCCAAATCCTTAGGCTTTATACTGAGGAAAAGACCAATTATCAGTTGAATGTCCTAGGAGCTGGTTTATATACTGAACTAATGTAGTTTGTTTACCTGGGGTTTAGTAAATAAACCAGAATTGGCTGAGTTCACACAACTTGCTAAACCACGCAAACCAGATTAGGTTTTCATGCAAAGTATATATCCAGCCTGTCACCTCCTATTTCTTTCCACGTTTGCCCTTCAATAAAATATGAACATGAACAAGCAATCTGGCATATAGGCGACAGATCCTTGGCTCATCAAAGCATGCCATCAGAGAGATCAATTCTCCCTACGCAGAAATGAAACAAGTTTACTGTCTAAATAATCCAAACCACATGATCTTAAAAAAAATCTCCCAAACATATGTAGATGAATAAGGCACTCATGATCAGATGACAAGAGGCCGGGAGAACATGCGGGCAAAATTTAAGGTGAGATTTAACAGAAAGAATAGAATCCCCAAAGATGCAACATTTCAATACTGGTAGATGGTAGAGCACCCATGGGGCCATAGGTGGAGATAAGAGATATAAATAAGAGGGAAAAGATTTACAAGTTCTCAGCTCATTCAAGGATACAGTATAAGAAATTGGGCACATATAGGAGTATTTATAGTCTCTTTCCTATAAAAACAAGAGAAAAGAAGAAAGAGCTGAAATTCATCCAAGAGAAAGCTGACTCATGCAAACTTAGATAAACCAAAACATTTTCAGATGGTGGCATAAGTCATCCAGCCTTTAGGATGTATATATTTCCCTGGTCACATTGTTCCATCAGGTGGTATTTTATTAATACTGTCCTGTTCTTTCCAACTCATATTGTGATCATAGAAAAAAATATTCCATATGCTGCAAACAAACTGAATGGTTTTGAAACTATGGATGAGGAGGCATAGGCATCCATATTGAGCTAATGTACCAAAGTGGGTCAGTATCATTAAATTTTGTGTCAGAATTTAATTTGCCTCACACTTTGAGGTGCTTTCTTGCTATATTCTTGTTCCAAGTTAGACCTATAACACTTTGTTTTGCATATATAGAGGCAAATGCTTTTGGAGGGTGGTGGTATTAGCACTAACCATCATTGGGCAGTTTTGAAGTTTGTTTGAACAGTCCTATTGGTGGCAGTATTTCAGATATCTGTATCTGCCCATTTCAGCTTTAAGTTTTATTGCCATTGATCAAAGAAGTTGTAGAGCTTGATGTTGATGGGAGATGCTGTGCCAGAACTCTGATTTTGAAACAGCTCAGATGGTTGTATCTGCAGTGAAGAGAGATGTTCTGCCATGCCTAGATTAGCCATGGAACAAAAAAAAGGGACTGGGGTCAAGTGACCGACTGTAGACTAAACAGAGATAAATAATTCAGATTCTCATTATAACTAGAGAGTGCCGTTCTTAAACAGAGTTGAGTGCCTGCTCTTATAGGAACTGGTATATGAGGCAGTGTCTGAAAGTCCAATAATGTAATTGGGCATTGATATTAACCTAAAATCAAAGGCAAGAATTATGCATTTTCTTGGCAATAGCTGAATTCATACCATATTGTTTAGTCCTCCCGGGCATTTTAATAATCATGTAATAGAAATGTTGGACTGCCTGAAATGCTCTTTGTATTACTCTCTGAAAAGGTCTTAACAGAATGTCTTTAGCGGACAGGTTTGGAAGAACATATCATAGGAGGAAAAAAGAAAAGCACATTTTCTTTCTTTCAATTGTAGTAATATGGGAGTGTTTCATTAGCTTAGCTGGCAGTGATGTGACATTATATTTAAAAAGCAATACAATTAATAACAATGAGAAGGCTGGGATTTGCTCATATTTATAGCTGAAGGAGCTGAGCAAGATGCCAGATCAATTAAGGAGCTGCAAAGCATTGCTGTTTTTCGGAATACTGTTCTTCATTTGTCCACTGAATAGAGAGCCAATCCCACTTTAGCCCAGCTATTGCTTAGATGCCAATAGATTATTTGTCTCTGATTGATTTGCACAGCTGTGGGTACAAGCTATCCCTGTAGAAATGTTTACAGTTAAGGTGTCATGTTACCTGAGAGTTATGCTTTGTTTAATCACACTGAAAGTGTTGAGGTCCATACATATTGACGCTCCTGGGTTTACTGTAATTCTCCAATAAAACTGTGATGCAATTTTTCCATTTGCTCAAGGGATTTTGAACTGGCAGTGCCTGGGGAAAGTTGGTTTTCCTTTTCTAAGGCGTGCTTTTTCTTCCTAACCCTCTGTCACTCAGTTATGCTGCTTCAATTATATTATGAGTGTGTGTGTATAGGAGGGGGGAGAGAGAGGGAGGGAGAGACACAGAGGGGACAGAGACAGAGACAGAGAGTGGGAGGTGGTAACAAATTGACCTCAAAGGAATGATTTTGTTTTTCTGGCTTGCATTTAGATTTTTAACCATTTTACTTGTATTTTGGCCTCACCATCTTGCCTTTCTGCAAAAGGGGAAGGCTGCAAGCCAGTTTGTAAATGAGATGTAAACCAAAGCACTAAAGCAAAGCAGTTGTATTCAGTGTTTTAAATGTATGTGTGTATAATGCTATTATATATATTACACCCACCCACACACACACACCCTAAAATTATGTCTGTAACCTTTAACTGGGTGAAACAGCACATCATAGGGCCAAACTTTATCAACCAAGGTATGGATTAATGGATTAATTTACAGAACGCCAGAACCCATTGCTCCAGTGGGAATGAAATGTTGGAAAGTTCTTGCCATTTCAGTGCTGTTCAGCACCACTGCCATGCTGTCAAGGTATGCAAGCAACATCATTTTCAATATTATCTGATAACTTCCCATAAGTCAGTGTGGGTACCTGGGAAGCTTGCAGTCAATGGGGATCACATGAGCATGACTGATGGTGGCAAGATTAGATAAGGAAATGTATCTGAAAAGATGATCCCAGTTATCGATTGGTGTGTGTGTGTGTGTGTGTTTGTGTATTCTTTCAGTGTTTTGTTGAAATTAACCATTTATTTCATAGTGTGAGTATTTGGAAAATATTTCACTGAACTAATTGGAGTGGGGATGACTTTCCCTACTAGCAAATTCTATCCTAGGATGCAAATGACCAGCTGTCTTCAAGGAATATAAATCTTTCCATTCGCCATCATCCAGTCAGAGCTGAAGAAGCTTCTTGGATGAGAAGTGAAATATCTTCAAAGAAAGATGTTTCACCCAAGTAGCTAGATATAAAAAAAGAGTTTATTAGATAAAGAAGAAAACTAGAAAAAAGAGGCAAAATATATCCAAAATTATATACCAAAGCAATATAAAATAATTTAGCCAAATCTTACCTGATTTAATAAAATCTTAAATTTCACAGAATTTGTGTAATGGACTCTAAAGAGAATGATCTGATAGAAAGCATTTTGGTTTCTTGTTTGGATGATTTTTAGAAAGTTCAAAAATTCTGATTTGGCTTTGGAGTAACCCAAAGTTTCCCATGGGTTTTAAAGGGACCTCCTTGTAGTAATCTGCAAATAACTTAGTCGGAGTGATAGTTGAACGTCAACTTTGTTGAAAAAGAGATGCTCTGGTTATGAAGGCCACCTTCATGTCCACTTGTACTTCCAGAGAGAATATCTTCTTGAAGAAAGTCCACTTGGTCCTTCAGAGGAATAGCAATCTGTCCCAAAGCAGACTCAAACCTGTTCAACTGCACCAATGAGCTGCCTTCTAATTATCCAAAGCTGGATCGTCCATTATCTTCAATGTTTATATTTGTAGAGATTATTTGTATGGACATCATGTAAATGGACTGGTGCAGTGTACAGTGTGTGAAAAGGAAACAAACTGCTAAATATTTGAACAAAGAGAAAAAGGAAATTATTCTACTTATGGCATTTATTTTACAGTTCCCTCTCCTGGCTGATAGAAGAAGCAAGCAAGGTTTTGGAAGCAGGAGGATTAATCCCCAATCCGAGTACTGTTCATAAGTAATTTATTGCAATTGTGTGGATAATAAATTCCTAATCCCAGATTCTCCAGGTTAGTCCTGACAGGGGCTGCCACTTGGTTAATGTTCCACTAGAACGGACCCTTCTGCCGCCAGTCTTTCTTGTTATTTCCCAAGCTTTGCGAGAACAGCCCTTCCATGGGCACCCCATGCTTCCTACGGCTGCTGTTTAGTCACTGCCTGTATGCAAAGGCACACCTTCCTTCACACAATTAAATCACCCCAACTCACTGCTCGGAGACTGCAGCCTTGCCAATGTTATGGGAGCAGTTCCCCTCCCCTGCTAAGTGTTATTGACAAATCCATCAAAGGCAGTGATGCATTGGTTTCCACCTTCCCTAGAAGGACACTAGGGCAACAGTGACATGCTGTCACCGTGGTAACTGCTGCTGAAGTGAACCGCCTGTTGGGATAGGTGACCTCAGTTGGCAGCATGCCTGGAGATGTAGCAGCCACATGGCAGCCATGCTCCCAAGACCCCAAGGAGCAGCCCAGAGCCCTTGAATTGATTCATTAGGGCCTTAAAGGGTATTGATCCTTCCAATTTGCACACATTTATTATATTGATAGGGGGCTGATTAACATTTTGTGCCAGACCAGTTCGATATGCGCTTGTAACAGCTTTTAATGATTAATTGACTTTTATGATTCCATCTCAGGGCTGTCACAGAGCTGTGAACTGTGGGCCAGCTGGTTCCCAAGCTGCTTCTGAAATGGTGTAGGGCAGTGATTGAATACCTAGGAAATTAGGGTCCTCGGTGTCTCATTTTATGACAGATAAATGCTATGACATTTAATGTAGACCTTAATTTAGAATAGAACGAAGCTGATCGTTCTGCAATTTAATCATAAACAGGTAAATATCAGAACTTGTTTAGCATTTTACAAGTTAAGTAGACAGATGACAGCAACAAAGCATAGGGTGGGGAAGCTGAAACAGCAGAGGTGAAAGAAGCTAAAAAAAGGACCATCACGATCCTCATTTTAATCCTGGCGGTCACGAGCAAGTCATTAACGAAAAAAGCTACTTTTAGAGGTCGAGTTTCTAGAAGAAACTCTCTTCTGTACTTTCCTATGCTAGTTGCACAGTGAGGGACTATCAGGAATGGAGAGATATGCCATTCACAACCACATGTCATCAATCTGTTATCTTCAACTCAACCGAAAATTTTTACTTACTGTATGGAGAACGAGGGGAAGGGAATACATTTGCAAATGAAAGTAACATTTTGTTAGGTGCCATTTAATATGCTTGGGTGCCACATATCTAATTATGCTCAGAGATGTTGGAGGAATTAAATCTTTATGAATACTGATACAGAGGGACCAGATCCATGCATCCCAAATGATGTCTGGAACAGAACCCTACAGTTTGCAGACTTTCTAAATGTTCCAGTGCACTTCTGGCTCATCATACATTATCAAAATGCATTTAGAATTATCTCCTGACAGAAATAAGTTAAGAATATTTAAATTAAATGTGAATTTTCATGAGGATTTTTCAGAGTTGCAGAGTTGTCATCGCTAGCTGAAATATTCAGTGGAATAATTCTACAGAAATTTAAAAGAACAAGGGGGTGGAGGAAAGGGGGAAAAATAAGGATTAAGGAAATTAAGTATAGTTGCTTTAGAATACCTCCATTGCAAAGAAATGGTTTTAACAAGGAAGACCGGGAGGAAGCATATTGGTAGAGATATGCTTTACCGAGCAATTCCACATGCCGACTCAGAAATTAGTTCATTGGGTTCAGTAGGATTACTTCTCTCTAAAAGGGCATATACAATTGCAATTGCATGAACACATATTTAGAAAACTTCTTTGAACCAATGACTCCTCTTGTTGTGCACTATCTTTTCCATCCTTTTTTTTCCCTTATAACAAAATGTAGGGTGAGGAAAGCAACAAAAATCTTACTTTAAGCTTTCATTCTGCACAGTAAATATGTCATATGTATCTTGCTATTCTCTCTCCCTTTCCTCCCCCGCTCTCTCTCTCTCTCTCTCTCTCCCCCTATATATATAGAGAGGGAGGGAGGGAGGGAGGGAGGGAGGGAGGGAGAGAGAGAGAGAGAGAGAGAGAGAGAGAGAGAGAGAATAGCAAGGTATATATATTCACTCTACAGAACGAAAGCCTAAAATAAAATTTTTCTTAATTTCTATTATCTTGCTCTCCTCCCCCAAATCTCTCGATAGATAGATATAGATATAGACATAGATATTTCTCTCCCTGGGCATAATGAGTAATTGTCTGCTGCAAACTCTGCATAGGCATCAGGAAGGGCATCCAGCCAGTAAATGCTCAAACTCGGATAGGTTCCTTGTGCCAATTTTTTTATCCTGCAGAATCAGTAAAAACTATTTATAAGGATGGTTGCCTGGATAGAATTTCTGTATGCATTAAAGTATTTTATTCAGCCCAGGAGCATTGAAAGAATGTTTTAAGCAATGGAAAATTACACTGCAACCAACAGTCTATCCAGAAAAACCAAATACAGTGAATAGTAGGGCAAACTGCCAAATTAAATTTTGCCTCTATCAAAAGGACAATATTTAGAGCATTTCTTTCCTTGTGATGGTAACAATTTTTTGTTGCCATCAAAGTCATTGTTTGGATGAACTGCCATCCAGGCTTGCTTCTTTCTTTTTTCTTGCTTTCTTTCTTTTTTTTTTTTTTTCTTATTTCTTTTTTCATTTATTTATTTATTTATTTGTTCAGCTTGTATGCCGCCTTTCTCCAAAGACTCAAGGCGGCATACAAGTTCATGTATTTCTGCAATTTGTGGAGTATTCAATTCCAATACTCTACACAAATAAAATACACAAGTAAAATAGGAAGAATTAAAAGACCCTGTTTCCCGGCCCCTATAGCGACAGTCATCTGCAGTATCTTTAGGAACTCTGTGCCAAATTGTGATATGTCATAGGTGGGTGTACCAGTGTATCTTCTCCTGTCTGCCCCTCCAGTGTTGTTCTCTAGGGATACCATATTTCAGCCGCAAAAGTCTAGACAGTCAACCCCTAGATGGCAGCAAACAGCTAGATTTTTCTGCATCTTTCCCTATTTTTTATTTATTTATTGAATTTATCTTTTCCCTATCATCTGGTTCTATGGATTTTTCAACTCCAGATGTGATAGTATCCTTGCCCTTCCTCTTTGCCCATTGCCAGCTTTACAAATCAGATTAATACTGTAGAAACAGCAGGGCTGCTGCAATGACTTTAATGTCATTTCTCTTTGGCTTCTTCTCATCTCCACCATTCTTCCTCTCTCTTATTATTAGATTATTTATTTTTTATGTGCTCCTCATGTGGGGATATAAGATTTGATTGGAAAGTGAAGTTGAGTGGGAAAGAATAAGGCAAGCCACTGAAATTTACAAGAACCTTTGGGTTGTTTAGAAATTTTTTGTTTTTATGTTCTTTATACCTCTAAACCGTCCTTTTAATGTGGTGACAGGCATGTGGTATAGTATTTGTGCGCAGTTGATGGGGCAAAAAAAAAAAAAGGATATCGGTTCTCAGAAGAGATGGAGTTCTGGGGCATTGTTTTCTTCTTTCTCTTATCTTTTAAATGGAAGTTTCATTGAAACATTTTTATATGATTGTTTTAAGCATTATTTTAGCATATATTTTTATGGTTTTATTGTAAATTTCCTCAGGATGCTTCACTATATAAATCATAGTACAGTATATAAGGAGTTCCATAATAAATATTCTCACATTTTAATTTTTTTAAAAAGAAAGGGGAGGAAAAAAGATCTTGGAAATGATTTCTCACAGTTTGATTAAATTTGGCCTGTGAATTAATTTAATTATTATTATTTGTTTAATCTAGTGTGTGTTCAAGAGAAAACACAGGGTTGCTGAAATGTAACAGTGCTGATTTAAAGTTTAGAAGTTTACATAACAATATGTAAAGGCAAAAATGTGGACATTTGTTTTTATTCTTTTATCTGTTTCTGTTCTATTCTTGATAGGGAAGACTGTACTCCTCTGCACTCATGAAACTGCATACACATTGTAGTTGGGAGCTGTGGGAACAGTATGTTGGCTTTTAAGGCCCTATCTTAATAGTATATAGATATGATACAAAGATGTGACCATGGCTGAAGTAAAATTTAGCTTCAGTTCAGTTTATGGCATACTAGTTAAAATGTGCCCAGATTGATGGTTTCCTTGTATGGATTGACATATATGGTTATGACTATGACTACAACTTCCTAAAATACATTATAAGTAAACTTTATCGACCAAAGCCATAGTGGACAATGGCAGTCAATATATATCTGATGATAACCTCAGCAAATGGAAGATTAGAACTCAGCATAGAACAGAGGAAAATTGTGAAGAGTATGAATTAATTAATGGCAGGAAAGAAAGAAAACTAATTATGCAATATCTGTGAATCTAGGAATATAAGAAGTCTGAATCAAAACATGGCAGGGGTGAAATTCAAAATTTTTCCCTACGGGTTCTGTGGGTGTGGCTTGGTGGGTGTGGCAGGGGAAGGATACTGCAAAATCTCCATTCCCACCCCACTCTGGGGCCAGCCAGAGGCGGTATTTGCCGGTTCTCCAAACTACTCAAAATTTCCGCTACCAGTTCTCCAGAATCTGTTAGAACCTGCTGAATTTCACCCCTGAAACATGGTCTGATCTGATAGAATAAATTTGAAGGCATGTTTGTAGGGAAGTGACAATGTAAGTTTAATTACAATTGTAAGGGCTAAGCATGCAGGAAATATGAATTACAGTTAGTCCACAAAACAACAACCGGGACTGGAATGTCCATCACTAAGTGAGATAGTCATTTGAGTTTTAGGATTCCATCGGTCACATGTTACCCTTCAGTGAATGGGAAACACTGGGCAACATGCTGAATGAATACAACCAATACAATCCAAGAGAAGTATTATTCTGCTAAGCAATATTAATGGATCAGTGGGCTGTACTGTACTGCAAAAGTCATTGGGCTATTTAGAAATCCCAAAATGCATGAGAATGGTGACTGCACCTAGCACCTTAGGCAAAATGTTGTTTGTGTTTAACTATAAATACATATAGCATAGGGATAATTGTATGTTTAACTATAAATACATATAGCATAGGGATAACTGTAAGTATAAAGCATGATTTATTCAATTGTTTATGACAAAATCTTGAGAGAATTAGTGAAGAATGCAAGAGTAATTGGAACAATGTTTTCGGTAATATCAAGAGTGACATTGGGAAAAAGATATGGAAAGTGAAGTGAAAGTTGAAAGCAGAACTGCATGAAGAAAAAGTAGCAATAGCAATAGCGCTTACTTATATACCGCTTTACAGTGCTTTACAGCCTTCTCTAAACTGTTTACAGAGTCAACATATTGCCCCCAACAATCCTGGTTCTCATTTTATTGACCTCAGAAGGTTAGAAGGCTGAGTCAACCTTGAGACAGTGAGAATCAAATTGCCAAACTGCTGGCAGTCAGCAGTCAGCAGAATTAGCTGCGGTACTGCATTCTAACCACTGCACCACCGCAGCTCTTAAAATGAGTCCTGTATGAAAAAGTATTATCAAGTAATTTTTTTCAGCAGAATGACTGGAAAATGGATCTAAAGAAAAGTGACGTGGAAACTGGTTAGCCTAGAATAAAAAGAATTATATGACAGAGTACAACGTAAGTATGAAAAAAGGATATGATGTAACGATGAACTGAAAAACGATAGAAATAAGGTGAGGAAAAGATATTACAAAAGAATGTTTGCTGCAAAAAATGAGGGTAAAACATATTTTATTATGTTTAATGTATTAATAAATACCCTGTTTCTCCCAAAATAAGACATCCCCTGATAATAAGCCCAATCGGGCTTTTGAGCACATGGCAATAAGGCTGAGCGCTATTTCAGGATTAAAAAAATATATATAAGACAGGGTCTTATTTTCGGGGAAACACGGTAGCATTATAGGCTCCTTCTGTTTTTCCTTTCTCTTTTTGGATCTCCTTTATACATGTTAAACATTATAACATGTTTTATCCTCAGTTTTTGCAACAAACATTGTCTTGGTTACCTTCTTCTCACCTCATTCATATCATCTTCAGCTGTGAATCAGAGATTAGCACCGTCTCCTAGAATCAAACACAACTGGCAGAAGAAACTTTTATCTTTTCTTTTTGTATTAACAGAAGCTTGCAAATCTGAAAGTATATTTCTCCCTTCCCATCCCTTTTATAGTCCAAGAAATAGGTCCCTCCTGAGCTATTTGCCCTCCCACATTCCTGCTATGGGCTAAATTACCTTTTATCTGACCATTCCCTCAGCTGTGTCTCTTCTCCCTATCCCCCAAGGTCATTCTCACATTCCCCTATTCCCATACCATTACAAATAGCTATTTGCTGAAGAGCAGATAGCTACTGTATGCTATAAAGTTAGTGTCCAAGAAAAAGTAAAGAGATGGAAGACATAAATGCTGTGAGAAAGTTGAAAAATGATAAAGCTGCAAGTGTAAATTCAGAAATGATAAAATATGGATGTGGTTTGTGCATAGAAAGGCTGCACATCTTGTTTTTTCTGCCTGTGTATGTGTGAGACAGAGAGAATGCTGACAATTGGAAGAACATCATTATTGTCCTCCTGTACAAATAGACAGGTAGAAAAAGTGAATGTAAAAACTGTAAGGGGATTAGTGTGTCTGGGAAGGTATTTGGCAGAATTCCAATCAAAAGGATATAAGGTGACAATGAGAAAAACTGAAAAGTACAGTATGGCTTTTAGCCAGACTGGAAATGTGTCAATCAGCAAACTGCTATTCAAAAGGTAACTGAGACATGTATGAATGTGAGAAAGTTTACTGAATGTTTGCTGATTTAGTGAAAACATATGATAAAGCATATGATAAAAGTTGGAATTATGGATGTTTTGCACGAGTATGGGAGTTGCCAAGGTTTGTTGTTGAATGTGATGAGCTGATGGGATGGAAATAAAGTATGGATAAAAAGGAATTGAATGCTTAGTGAATGGTTCAACACAGGAAGGAATGAGACTAGAAAGTCTGATGTCCTCTCAATTGTTTAATGTATTTATGGATAAATGTATAAATAATATTTATGATGACATTAGATAGAAGTTTTAAAAACAAAAGGCAGCTTTTGGAGTCTGAATACAACCAAGATAGTTTCAACAAAAGATTCAAAAGTATGGACTAAATGGGGTACTGGTAAATTTGTTTTAGCTATATTTTTTCTTATGTCACTTCTTTAATTTCTTTGTCCTACTAATTCTTATTCCTTTTTTGCTCAGTATAACATTGCTTATCCCAGAAGGGAACGACTTGATGGTTGTGTTTGTCTACATGTTATTGTTTAATATGTCCACTGGCATATAGAACAATGGTTTTAAGCAGAGGTAGGCAACCAGATGTTTTCCCCAAATCAGAATGAAAGCCTCAGTCAGAACTTTTCTTAAAGCTGTTGATGTAGCTTAAATCAAAATGGCCATGAAACCAGCTGGGTGACCTTGAGCCAGAGACTCTCTCTAATTCCCAGGGAACAGACAAGGAAAAACCACTTTCAAAGCTTGCCAAGACTAACTAACTACTTCATATTTCATAGTGCTGATCAACTGACCCCATCTTTCCTGTATCTTTACTAAATCACTAGAGATGTGTTATGTTCTTTCTTGCTTCAAACGCTCTACTATCACCCCAGTTCCCAAGAAACCCTTCATCAAGGAACTGAATGACTACCGACTGGTCGCTCTGACATCTGTAGTTCTGAAGACCTTTGAAAGGTTAATGCTGGCCCACCTGAAAATCATCATGCTGTTAAACTGCTTGAGTTTGCCTACTGGCAAATAGATTGGCAGATGATGCTGTCAATTTGGCACTGCACTACATCTTGCAACATCTTGAATTCACAGGGACCTATGGACAGGTCCTTTTTGTGGACTTCACCTCAGCATTCAATGCTGAGCTGAAGTCCACAAACTCTAAACTGATTCAGCTAGCTGTGCCTGTCCATACCTATAGGTGGATTATAAGCTTTTTGACAGATAGGAAGCAACAGGTGAAGTTAGGGAAAATCACATCCCAAACCTGAACCCCTCACAGGGCTGTGTGCTCTCTCCATTACTCTTTTCTCTCTATACCAATGACTGCAGCTCTAAGGATCTCTCTGTTAAAGTACTGAAGTTTGCAGATGATACAACTGTGACTGGTCTCATTCAAGATGGTGATGAGACTGCATATAGACAGGAGGTTGAACGACTGGCCCTGTGGTGCAACCAGAACTGAACACTCTTAAAACAATAAAGTTCAGTTGCCATTTGAAAAGAAAAATACCTCTGGGACAACCATGACCTAGATAATTGAGAATCTCTATACACACATCATTCCTTCTGATGTCCTCCTAAATTGATTCCGGAATTGCTTTTGTCAATGAACAACTCACTACTCTTTTCATAATCATTTTTTCTCTACTGAAAGATAATCAGTTTGGAAGATATTTCCAATGCAGGCAAGCCATATGTCCTGTTTTTGCGGAAACCGGTCTTCCATCTATTTGATGGTACTGTATGTTCTAAAAGAATTGCCAGTGTACATTGAGATTAAATATAAGAACTATTACTAGGGAGAGCAGGATCTTGAAATTGCCTATCAATGAATAGCACACTGAGCAATTCTAGTAATTCTGTTCTGTTAATTCTAGTAATTCTGTTGAACTGAAAGTAGTATTTCTACATTTGAATCTCCATTATCAGATGCTATTTTTTTCTCTCTTTGTTTTCTTTCTTATGGGCACTAATTCTCCAGAGCCTGGTATGGAAATCTTTCCCAAAAATGCAGGTTGGGAAGGTGCTTTTACAATAAATAGAAATTACCTTAAGTTGAATTGGGAAGTTTTATATACAAAACCATGGGCTTTGCAAGTTACTGCTAACAGTACACTAACTTGGGCTTTAAAATTGTGCAAATCAATTAGGGTGAATGAATCTGCCAGACAGTGTTAATGCCAAGTTGCAATTGAGTCAAAAACATTATTGTTGCAGCTATGCCTCTCTGTCCACATTGCACATGCTGTCTTTTGGCTCTAAGGGCAAACAAGCTTTTTAAAATGTCTCACTAGCAGATTTCCTTCTCATACCTATACAAATAAAACCAGAAGGTTGTTCTTTCCTTCTTAAACTCCTCATTGTGCTGTGTATCTGATTCAAACCATACTGCTACCGTGGTAGAATATTGAAAGCATTAAAGTTTCTACTTTCCATGATAAAAAGTTTAGGAATCGATGGCCTTCGGGGGGAAAACCATATGCTGAAAAATCTGAAATGAGTGTAGCTAAGTTTGACTTCTTAAGACTTTGCATTGGTCTCTTAATAAAAAAGGTTTCATTTCCAGAAATGGCAATATGTACTATTCCCATTTATAAAACCTGCTGTAATAGGGAGAGGGGGGAGGGAATTTGCACTTTGTGATTTCAATTTATATTTAAGATATTTCGAGTAGCGATGTATAAATATAATGTGTGAATTTGATAAAAATAATCCCTTATGTGAAAATCATAGCTTTGTTCATCAAGAAAGCATTGTGGCAATTCTTTGCCTGGTCAGGCAGAAGATATAAAACAACCAAGATGAGTCTTTGCTCTGGGTATTAATTTTTCCCCTTGAAAGTTTTGAATCCTGGAAATAAATGCACAGCAAAGAAGCGTCTAGCATTCTTAATGGTCAGCATTATGTTCCATAGTATGAGAACAAATGTTTCAAACACCTAATGCTTTACTTTGGTAGAAAAGCAAAAGAATTATGTCCCAGAAGAAAGTAATGGATATGATAATGAAGTCACCAGAATTCCAACTCAATTGGAATGAGTTTATTTTTAAAGAATGATTTTGTGCCAGAAACAGCCCAAATGAAATACACAGATGTTTTGACAGTGAACACCTTCAATACAAAACGTTGACATTTGCATCACTTTTTGAAGCAAGTCTACACACCAAGTTTTTTCTTATTTAACCTAAATAAGAAACTAAATATTCAGCCAGCAGATATTCTAATAAGATGCCATATTTATATAAGTTTACATTGGTAATGGTACAGAATGTTTACTATAATTACAGAGCCCACAATCCAATCTTGCCTGGACCAAAAAGTTGGACCAAAATGTATCTTTACCCATTTAGCAGCTGAAATTGCCCAAATTATCAAAAATGTCTCCAGAATTAATAATCAAAAGAAATGTAAACAGTCTAAACAATCCTAAACCCAAATTCCTGACAGCAAATCTCATGTACTTCAAAGAGCCTCCCTTATCAGAGGATGTGGAAGCTTTCACTTCTTCATTTTATTTGACTCAATGAAACCCATGGGCAAATTTCAAGCTTATGAGATCTATTTTATTTTTCAAGCTTCACTGTGGATCCAGTTATAAAATTATGGACATATGAGACATACATTGGGATGATTGCTGTGTTGGAACAAATCTAATAAAATAAAAGTTACCTGCTGTCAATTAAGGGATACTTTTCTGCTGAAACTTTTGCCAAATATCTGGGAGTCAGACATATTGCCTTATCTAGTACATAACCGGCCAGCATCTACCTGTAGACTCCAACACAACACATATTATTGTATGCATTTATTATATATTCATAATAAGGATAAGTACAATAAACAGCATTAGTTTTCTAGAGTACTGCACCTCAGGATAAGGTTGTGAACAGCATCCTGATGTCCAGAAAGTGAAGGGAATATTTATATTTATTTGTTTGTTTGTTTGTTTGTCAAGAACGTATTAGGTAATAAGTATAAACATAGATTGGATACATAAAATAAATACAAATAGAGGAAACATTATGACAGGGGCCGTAGAGCACGCTGGTGCTCTTATGCATGCCCCTTACAGACCTCTTTGGAATGGGGTGAGGTCAACAGTAGACAGTCTTAGGTTAAAATTTTGGGGGTTTGGGGATGAAACCACACAGTCAGGTAGTGCATTCCAGACATTGACCAATCTGTTGCTGAAATCATATTTTCTGCAATCAAGTTTGGAGCAGTTCACTTTAAGTTTGTATCTATTGTGTGCTCATGTATTGTTGTGGTTGAAGCTGAAGTAGTCATTGACAGGCAGGACATTGTAGCAGATAGTTTTATGAGCTACTCTAAGGTCATACTGAAAGTGGCATAGTTCTAAATTTTCTAAGCCCAGAATTTCAAGTCTGGTGGCATAAGTTATTTTGTTGCGAGCAGAGGAGTGGAGGACTCTTCTTGTGAAATATTTCTAGACACCTTCAATTGTATTAATGTCTGATATGTAGTGCAGGTTCCAGACAGATGAGCTGTATTCAAGAATTGGTCTAGCAAATATTTTGTATGATCTGGTTAGTAGCATGATATTACAGGAAAAGAAGCTATGCAAGATTAGGTTTACAACTCTTAATGCCTTTTTGGCGATGTTGTTACAGTGGGCTTTGGCACTTAGATCATTAGATATGAGTACTCCAAGGTCCTTGACAGAGTGAGGGTCATCTACAAGATCGTGTCCACTCAGCTTATATTTTGGGTTCTGGTTCTTTTTGCCAATGTGTAAGACAGAGCATTTGTTGGTCGAGATTTGGAGTTGCCAACTGTTTGACCATTCCAACACAAAGTCAAGGTTGGTTGGATTTCGTGTGCAGGAGGTTTTCTTCTTGTTTGATGTGGTAATTGGTGCTTTCAGTCTTTATTTGGTGGCATATATTTTTGTAGCGGCTTTTAAAGTTAGCTACATAGCCAATTTTGTTTTTTCGCCAGAGGGAATTTTTTTTGGGATTGGAGCTTTCTTATTGATATGGGTAATTGGTTTTTCCTGGTTTTGGTGATTAGTGGTACATATAGTTTAATAACTCTATAGATTTCGAGCATGAAAATGTTATAATGGTCTTCGGCAGTGTTACAGCCAGAGAATAGAATTTGCCAATCAAGAGATGAGAGGTCGGTGTCTATGAGATCATAGCTGGCTTTTTTGAAGTTGTAATTGGGTATCCCATTACTTTGGTGATTTTTATAAGGGCGTATATTGAGACAAAAGTCAATCATGTTGTGGTCAGTGTTGGAAAAGGGTTCTTTTATTTGTAGTCCATAAATTGAGTTTAAGCAGTTGCAGAAGATGGGATCGAGGCAGTTGTTGAGTCTAGTGTTGTTAGTTACTAGTTGATATAGACCTAGATTTGTAACAGCATTGTATAGGGTTGTATGAATGGGTTCAGTTGTACATTTGTTTATTGTCCAATTAATAAGAGGTAGGTTTATTTATTTATTTTTATTTATTTATTTTATTCAATTTGTATACTGCCCTTCTCCCAGTGGACTCAGGGCCGTGCACAGCCAGAACCAAAACACACACCAATACAAAATCTAAAATTTTTAAAAGAATTACATGACTTTGGTCCAAAATTTAAATTAAAACCCACTGACAATTTAAAAAGCTAAAAAAAAAAAAGGGGGGGGGGTTCACGCCAGCCCTGCTTGATGGAAAAGAAAAGTTTTTAGGGCACGGCGAAAGGCCCGGAGATCCGATATCCTTCGTATCTCCGGGGGCAAATCGTTCCAGAGGGCAGGAGCTGCCACAGAGAAGGCCCTCCCCCTGGGGGTCGCCAGCCGACATTGCCTGGCTGACGGCACCCTGAGGAGTCCCTCTGTGGGAGCGTACTGGTCGTGGGAGGCTATCGGCGGCAGAAGGCGGTCCCGCAAGGTTGAGGTCACCAAGAAAGATGAGAGGGTATGGGCAGGAGGCTGCCCACGTTAGTAGTGAAGTTAACTTGTTCGCATGTGCGATATCGTAGTCAAGGGCTCTGTAACATAGTAAGAAGCGAAGTGTGGTGTTTAAGGACAATTCACAGACAATAGTTTCCGGAAGAGTGAGTTCATGTGCAATTTGAATATTTTTTTAGGTTTAGTGACTTTTTGTAGAAGATAGCTACTCCACCCCCTCTGCGGGTTTTGCGATCAGACCGGTAAACGTGATAGTCTCTTACTGTGATAATGGAGTCAGGGAGGGATGCGTTTAGCCATGTTTCACAGACAAATATGATGTCAAATGTAGCAGTATTTAATAAGAGGAGGAGTTTGGGCATTCTTAAAATATGGAATGCTTCATGAATTTGCATGTCATGCTTGTGCAGGGGCCATGCTAATCTTCTCTGTATCGTTCCAATTTTAGTATATGCTGAAGCACATATACTGATGGAGCATTGGGCATGTTGAGCAGTCAATGGCATCACAAGGCCACTTGCTGGCCAAGGTCACCGAAAAAACAACAGTTGCCTCATTTTTTTTTTCTTTTGAGATGCTCTTCTGCAGAATGAATCTTTGTATGAGTCTGATGTTTCTCATCCTTGGAAACTTTAAGATGTATGGACATCAACTTCGGGCACTGAGACTCATACTGGCTGGGGAATTATGGGAGTTGACATTTTAAAATTTGTCACGGTTGAGGACTGCTTCAGTTGGTTGCCCCATTTTTTTATTGCCACAAATGGACTCTGGCTTTCTGAGAAGTTAAGATGGTTGGATGGCTGCCTAGAAAAAGAAAGATGGTGCAGGGACTTACCCACATTATAAAATTGTGAGGAAGAAAGGGAGCAATTCCTTAAAAGAGATACAATGAAGGGACATATTTGTTTCCTGTAGTTCTACCATTTTATTAGATGTTGCTGAAATAAAGAAGCATATCCTCTTTTTGTATCTGATTGCTTTTCTAACCTTTCACAGAGTTTGCTCAAGTATTGTAACCTACATGTCCAGAAAGCATTGTGAAATGTGGTGCACAATAAAATCAAGAGGAAGAAACATGTATTTCTTTCACATGAGCTGTCTATAGAGCATAGAAGTGAGCATCAAGATTTGTCTTTCTTTTCTTTAAATGGGGGAGAATAAGTGTAGAAGAGCACAGTGAGGAGAGGTTACAGCCTGGGGAAATTTGGTTTCTGATCTCTTCAACCTTAACCCCCTGAGGGCTCCTGTCCCAATTCCTTCTCTACTTTTTCCATCCTACTTTCCACCACTTGCTGGACATAGAAAGAGACTAAAAAGTACTGTCAATCAATGCTTTTACTGCTAATTTGACAAATAGAGGAAACTATTCAATACTGGACATAGGAACTAATCATATTAACCAACTGCAATTAATATAAATTTAATCAAAAGATTTTCCTTGTTCATCCAGTTGTTTACCTAACTGTGACTCCTTTTTATAATGCCAGTCCCATGCCAGGTGTGGCCCTCAGCCCATCCCCATCATAAACCTTCACATGACATTAACCCTTTTCTATGTGGTTATGTCGCCCAGAATGTACTGTTTTGAGAGATGGCCACTTTATTTAGGATATATTAATTATCAAAAAGTGTGTGTGTGTGTGTGTAGATATACATGTGAAGATAGGCAGATAAATAAATGATTGGAAAGTTTATGGGTGAACCTCTAAATACCTTGCCAATAACTTGCCATAATTATTGGCACTTAGGATAACAAATATCTGTTTATATCAAACTGGTCCCTGCAATATGTAAAATACATTAATGAGCTGTGACATTACTCACTTATATATTATCACTAATGACATCATATATGAACATGCTAGCAATATTTTAACAGTGATCAAACATAACAACGTTTCTTACATGACTTTAATATTATTTTGATAAATGCCCAGCTTTACAAACAGGTACTAAAATACTGTAGTGTTTTAACTTTTCTAAAAACCAGATCTTAATTAAATGAAGATAGTTATAAAACTTCAAGGATATAACTACCAAGTAAAGTGCTTAAATAGCATCAAAATTATAATGGCATAAACTCCATGAAGGTCCATTACATCATGTGTCCCTTCTTTAGATCACAACCCTGGTATTCTTAGACTAGGCTTTGACATTAAATACAGATTAAGGCTTCCTGAGTTTTAATTAACTAAATCCTCAGATTTAGTTTCTACAATTGTTGAGCCATGTGAACAATGACCTGACTTTAAGATTAATTGCTTTGGCAGACATTACTGACAATGCCTTCTCAGTGGTGGTCCCTATTTTATGAAAATCCATTCCCAAAAATATCCATCCACTTGCAATATTAAATGGATTTTAATTAATATATATTCAGAATATTTTGCTGTTAAACCATTTTATTGCTGTGAAATTGGGAATTTTGCTACTTTAAGATATTGGGGTTGTGTTTTTATTTTGCTCATTTTCAAAGTTTTCTTTTTGCATTTAAAATATTTAAACATATTACATCATGTTTTATACTGTCACTGATATTGTAATTAGTTAATTTAGGCAGACACATACTTTTGTTCTTGGCTAGCAATTGGAATGGCCACTGTAATAAGCATATTCTTCAGCAAAAAATTGAATTGTATGCACTGTCTTGTTGTTAAAGGCTGTTATCAGGTAATCTATGCTCATCACCATAATAAAATCACAGAAAGGTGTCCTTTTAGTTCAGTGTTCTCTATTCTGACTAGTAATTTTCTTCTAAAGACTATAGGCAAAGAAAGAGATTGTTGCATCACCATAACCAAAATTTTGTCCTGGAAAATGTTAGATGTTGAAACTGGGACATTTCCCATATGGAAAACATCTGTTATTTTAAGGAGGTAGAATCCTTTTTTAAAAATAAACTGAATTTGAGAAAATTATGTAAATAAAAACGAACTGTGTACAGTACTTTTTTCCAATAAAGTAAAAAAAACAAAAAACAGCCTGATATTTTTCTTTTCAGTTTAACAGATCACAGCTGTATCTTGGGATGTTACGAAAAGGGAAAAGATTCTAGGACTGAGGGAGAATTTTAAAGCCAGAAGAACATTGTAGAAGTAGTATTTGTATTAATCTGTGATAGCCAAAAAGGAGGCATAGAGATAGCACCTTTTTATATTAACAAATTTTATTTAAAAGGCTTAAACCTTTTGAGAGTGTCAGTTATTCTCAAAAGGTGTTACTAGAGTTTTACTAAATTTTCACAGCTATCTACTCAAGCCAACTACATCTAAGTCTGCCTCCTCCATAAACTATCCTCTTTAGCATCAGGAACTTGGGCCTAGTGGTTAATTAAGCCTTATTTTTTTTTTAAAAAAAGCCTAAAACATGCTGAACTCTGAGGTATCACAATAATATCTTCCTGTTGTAGTTAGGGTTACGATATCTGTTGAATAATTCAAAATAAAAAGGTATAACTGAAGTTGATCTAGACTTTGAGATCTAGTTCTTTCCATTTACAGTTAAATCATCAGTCTGGGCTGCAGAAGGATCCTGGAGATTTGTGTTAGAGCCAATCAAGATGGCAGCCATGAGGCAAAATCAAAGCCCCAACCCTTTTTTGCATGTATGGTGGATTGGGCCTTCAATCATTCCTCAAGCCATCACCTCGATTTTTTTCACACCCCTGGCTGCAGACACCCCCACCCCCTTGGCAGGATAAACCGAGAATGATTGAAGCAAGCCAACATTAGAAGCTGGTTTTAGACCACCCTCTAATCACTCTGCCCCACCGCCCTGCTGGGAGAGAAAGGTACCTGGCTGGTGCTCCAAGGAGTGGAAAAGGCAGAAACCTTTTTCTTTTGCACTGCACCTTTTGCTTAGTTGGCTTCTGGCTGAATTTCTGCCTGCCCGCCATTCTGCTGCTCTGAAGGCGGGTTTCTTTCCAAATTCTTCAAAGCAAAATGCAATTCATTCCTCTTTTCTCTGGAATGGGTATTTTATTCTGCAGCACCCTCCAGAGAACAGGCCCACAAATGCTGACTTCGGGGGTTGCTCTACCAGCCGGGCTGGGCCGGGCCGGGCCAAGCAACCGACTTAGGCAGGGTCGGGTAAAGAGGCCTCCCGGGAAAGCGAACAGGCGGCGACTTTTGCACGAGCGGAGCCTGCCCGGAGCAGAAGGGCTAGCTGCAGCCATTAGATGGCGCCCCAGACTTTACGGCCACTAGTCAAAAGTCCCAAACAAAAAGAAGTGAGATCTTTAAACGGGGAGAAATGGTTCTCATCTTAGAAGCCGCAATCATTTCGAAAGGAAACTTTCAAGGACGGGGCGGGAGAACGCGGCCTGGCAGGACTTTTCCCGATGATAGATCATCTGGAGAACTTCCACGGGATGGCTTGTATGTTTCCTGTCTGGAGGAATAACGCCTTAAGGTCTGACTTCTGATACCTCCCGGTACCTCTTCTGATTTAAGCAGACTGGACTGAATACCCTTTTCTGGATAACCATGTGTCCAGGGAAGATCCTTTTTTTATTTTATTTATGCATTTATTTTCCTGGAGGGATCAGGGTTGTGAGAAAAGAGGGGGGGGGGGGAGCTAAGATGTCTTTTCCAACCAAGGTGGTTAGGAAGGAAGTACTGTATAGCGTTGTATATATAGCGCAACTTAGCTGAAGAGCGCCCTGTTTGAGTAAACTGAGCGACAAAGGCTATTTTCTTGTGCAAACTTTCCAGAAAGTCTTCCCGGGTTCTTTAGATTCCGTCCCTGGCTTTAGATGTGATTGCCTGTGTGCCTGACAGAAGTGTATATCACTTAACGCAGAAAACCTGGTTGAAATTAATATTTCAACGTTTTCTCTTGCAGAAAGTACCTTCCGGACTAGAAAGGCGGTTACTTGGAAGTAAGCTCTGTTTATTGAGACCTTTATTCCTGCAGCACTAAGTTTTACTCGGGAGCAAACTGTAGATTTCAGCGAAGTTTTCCCCTCCCCTCTCAAAAAACAAGATATTCTGAATAAAAGTCATTCCTAAAGCTTCAGGCCCAGAGCGACTAAAAAACCCACAGCCGCTTGGCTGGGATCTTTTCTGCACCCTCTCCCGTTAATTTTTCGACTGTCGGTTCTGCCTTTTTGGGAGCCCACCTGCCCGCACTCCTTGTACTCACACGAAGACCCTCTTTGTTCGTCACTTGGTACTGCTTGGCTGTTGTTGTTGTTTTTTTTAAAGAAAGCAGCCTTGTCCGGACAGATAAGCCTCCTTGGACAAAGTAAGGCTGACTTTCGCGTAAAAGGGGTTTATCGCTGTGGTGGTAAAGATCGGGCTGGGCGGGATCCCAAGAACGGAGAGGTTCGGGTGGCGGCTTGTGTCAAAAAGGGGCCGGGATTTAATTTTTGCAAGCGCGTCTCTTATTGCCTCGAAGTTCTGACATTTTGTCCATATTGCCTTGACAAGCCATACATTTGTCTTCCGGGGAAAAGTTAGTAGCCCTCAGTGGCTTCTCGGAGAGCTTCGGGTTTATGAACCTTTTCGACCCCTGCCTGCCCAAGCCTGGCAGCGCTCACATCCCGCCTTTTTTCCCACACCTTCATTTCCCAAAGCTTAATCTTTGACTGGGTGCCACGGTCGAGCCGGCACTACGAAGAGCAGAAACTGGGTGGGAAGCTTGGCCGACGAGCCGACCCGGGTGCGAAGTTCTGGGTGAAGGTCCGGACGACACTAATCTGATGTATTTATTGGTAAATTTAGGAGCGGGCAACAGGCCCACATAATTCCTTGCCGGTCTGTTAGCTGAATGAAACTTCGGAGTGCGCAGGGGTATCCGGTCCGCTGCTATCCCCGAAACTGCTGTAGGAACTTGGAAGAAAGTCTCGTGTGTGTGTGCGCGCGTGTGAAAGACAAATGGAGGCAGAGCGAGAGGGAGGGATGGAGGAAATGTATATATTAAAAGCTATGTCAAGGATATTTTCTTATACAATATCCAACCTTGCAACTTTCGGACCAGAAAGGTGGAATAGGGTTCATACTAATGCTACTACTAATAATCCCATCCAGGTTTACAGTCCGGCTGCATCCGGATCTGAAAAATGTTAGGGAAGGCCGAAGGGTGTTCGAAAAGAAACTGAAGGCCACCCCATGCCTGCTTCACCTGAGCAGGTGAATTCCGTTAAGAAATCGCTCCAGAATTTGATGAAAAGCAGGGAGCTTCACGGGAGAATCCAGTTCTGCCAAGTTCCCCAGACGCTAGTTTAGAAAAAGGGCTCGAGTGCATGGAATCCAGAAATGGTAAGTAAAAAAAATTGGATTTAGAGAAGGGAGGAATTCTTGGTATCAGTATTGTCTTTTCACTCTACTCACTTTGTATTCTTATGAGCACCCTTAACCAATGTTCACAAGATGCCACTTATATGTTAATGCCACAATGCCAGGATATAGGTCAGCCCAGTTGTGAATGTTGGGAGATGTATTCCAACTTATCTAGAGCGTACCTGATTAGGCAAAGCTCAGTTAGGTGCCATTCAGATCCTTTATAAAAAGGAGGTATGCAATTACCTCAATTGGGAGGGAGGGGGGAGGGAGGGAGGGAGGGAGAGAGAGAGAGAGAGAGAGAGAGAGAGAGAGAGAGAGAGAGAGAGAGAATTCCCTTGCTTCCACTTTACACCCTTAAAGCTCTGGATCACTAGCATTCTGATTGATGTGGGAGATAGCAGGAATAATAAAGCACTTTATGCTGCAGGTATAGAAATGAAAGCTGGTCTTGGTTCCCAACCGTTGCCCCCTGCCTCCCCGCCCCCATTGGTGGAAGAAGCAAGCCTAAAGAAGACTGCCTTCCTCCCCTCCTTTTGTAGGTCAGGTCAGAAGGTACAAGAAGGCCCACAGGTAAAAAGGTCTACAATCTGCAGCTCAGGCTTCCCCCTTTCCCAGCAGAATTGCTACTCCTTGGGAAAATGTTGGCCATAGTGAGAATGGGAGCTGGAGGGTGGAGGAGAGAGAGTTGGGAGCCAGACACTTAGCCAACCCAGAGTCTTTTACTTGAGCTAAAGGCAGATTTGGGGTCAGGGTAAAGAGGGAGAAAGAGAAATGGAAAACAGGCAGTTGGTTATTGTAGCCTTGAAAGTCTTCTTGGAAGTTGCAGCTCCAGAATCTCCCTGTGCTCCCTGCAGCCAGAGAGAATGGGAACTGACTACAGTATGCTTTGGAGGCGGAGCAGAAGGACCCACCTTCTGAAAAGATTTCAGCGGAAAAGAGCAAAAGGGAATGGTGGCTAGAGAGTTCTGGGGAGAGTTTAGTGATTCCAGATTTATGAGAAGATGAACTCTGTCATCCAACTCTGTGTCAAAGGCCTCAGCACGAAAGAGGGCACTAGAGACTCCCTTCTGACTCCTCATGGTCCACTTTGAATGGGAAATTTTCTCTTCTTCAGACAAAACTTTTCCTTCCCCACACCACCAGCCACCAGTCCACCATGCAGAAAATACTGGAGATAAAGAGACCCAAAGCCTGGGGTAGAATTAGGAGGAATGCTCTGACTTCAGGGGCCAGCGGGCCTCCCTCCATTTTCTAATCGGTTCCTGCCAGTCGTGCAGTTGGATTATATTAATCCCAAAACTTAATGGCCTACCTGGGGTTCCCTTTGGACGGCTCTGTCTTTTCATGGGATTAAGCATCATTCTTTGGCAGAAAATAAGAAAGTGTTTAAAACACACTAGGCTTGCTTGCGGCTCATCATTTGCTATGCACTCTCTACACACACACACACACACACACACACACACACACACACACACACCCTGGGCTTCAGCTGTGGAGGTCCTTGGGATTATGCATATTCACATCCTTCAACATTCTGCAGTCACTGCCCTTGCTTCAAAATAGTTCGCACCAAACAGTCATGTGTCCATCATTTGGAAGTTAGGCCTGCTTTAACCAGTGTGTCCAAATACATGTAGAGTGGCACATGTATAAAAAATGAAATTATTTCAGAAATCCTGAAGGAAATAGAAGGGAATTAAACTGACTTAATAGCAAATAGGGAGATAGAAATTGATTTATTGAAGAGACTTGTAAGGCTGCCCATTTTATGTGCCATAACTGGATGACTCATAGAACATAGAACCCATAAGACTGTGATAAGAGTATTAAAACCAAAACAATATCCCCCCCCCCAAATGTGGTGAAATATATTCCACTTACCACTGAACAAGAAGTGTGAGCCAGTTTACCCACTTCTTTTGAACTTTGAAGAAATGCTAGATAATCAATAGGGTTTCCTTTCAAGTAGGATGCTGAATTTTAGCCTCACTTCAAGGATCAGTAGTCTCATCCTTTCAATGATACTCTCTTCCCTTTCCAAGTAGTATGTATCCCATACTATCTGAGATTAAAAACGGTGGCCTATCCAAATTGCACGTGAACCACTCCTGTACTTTAAGGAAAGATGAGCATGTATATGAATCTTCTGCATCAACCTCTATCAATCTTGAGATGTATTGGATTACAATTTCCATCACTTTTCTTCAGCATGATCATCCTGGTTGTGGATTAGAGGAATTGCAGTCTGACGCATCTGGAAAACATCACGGTTGGCAAGGTCGTTGTAGGCACCACAAGCTTGGAGGAAAATATTGATCCAGGGAAGCCATACAGCCAATGATACAGCAAGAGAAAGAAATTCCCCTAAACAACAACAACAATTTCTTCTGGATAACATTTCTGGAGTGGAGTGGAGTGTGATAGGAAGAAATTGTTGAAGGAGATTATTTACAGACTGTATCACTTTGCATTATCAGAGAAAGCCAGAAAAGGATTCTATACAGAAAGCTTTAGAAGTAAGAGAACGGGAGTGACCCATTCTGTGTTACAGAGGAATTATTAAAATCATTTTTGATGGAGACAGCTAGCAACTTTCCACATTATAAGGCTGTAATATATTTTAAAATATATTTTACAAGTCATAAGCATATTTAGCATAAAAAGAGTGGGCTTTTATCTTTGCATGACAGCCATGACTTCTGTTTGTTCATTTAGAATAGAAGTGTTTGTCTCAGCTTGATAAGGTCTGCCCACCCATCCCTTGCACGCAATCCTGTCCTTTTAATAGTTGAAGAACATTCCTTAAACTTTAAGCAGGGATAATTCCCTTTTCAAAGTCAATCGGAGCACAGGTTTTCACTGCAATCCCATACACAATTCTACAGAAGCAAGTTACAATACCTCAAACATGGTTAGCTAGTTCATAAACTCACTGTATTGTGGTAACAGGGATAATGCAGTAAACCCTTATTTAGTAATCTAGGAGTTTCCCTCTGGGGAAGATAGCCATTTTCCCCTGGGGAAGATAGCCATTCAGTGCAAGGCAGCCCTTCAGGATCCATGCCTAATCCTGATCTGATCCACACCAAACAAAAGTGTCCTTGGGTAGGCTTGGCTCCACAGACAAACCAGTAATTTTGTGAATTGGCTGTGTAAGGGTATAAATTTGGCACAGAAACCTTTTAATATCCTTTTTTCAACAGACTGTAACTGCTGAGTGAAAGATAGATAGAAAGTGAGCAATACCAGACTGACCTGCGCTGGGTACCAGAGAGTTAAAGCGGGTGTTAAGCATGCTTATTTCAAAGTGAATTCCCTCCAGGAGGTGAGTTCTGGGATACTTCCTAAGAAATGTTCATCAGTGCTGTGCGTATTTAAACAGCAAACAAACCCAAAGGGGTTTATTTTTTAAGAAAGAAAAAAAAATAGGTGGGAGAAAAATACGCGCAATTGTTCAAACTTAGGAGGCATCAGAGAGATCACAAAAACTTAAGAAGCTAAAACTGCCAGTCAGCTGAAGAAGAAGGAAAAAAATTGTAGGAAAGAAGAACGGGGGGGGGGGGAAACCTCCCAAGGATAGGAAACTTGGAAGCAAAGAGAACTGTGGGGCAAAGACATTGACAAAAGGGGAGTCCAGGACCGCCTCTCCGTCTATACCGCCTTTAGCCGTTGGCCTGGGAGGTATAATAGGGAGATAATCCATCTCCTATTGAAGTCAGAGGCGAAGAGCGGCTTGATTTAAATAGAGCTGGATGGAGCTATTCTCTGAGGCGTTCAGCCGGTTCACAAGGATAGCTAGGTGAAAGGGCTCAAAAGGAGGTAGTGGGGTGGGAGGCAGGGAGCCATTTATTTATTTATTTATTTATAGGAGGTGGGGGCAAGAGAGAAATCTCTTTGCATTTTCTTCAGGGCTGGCCAGCATTTTCCCTTCTCCAATCCTATTTAGTGCGTGCCTGGCCTCCGTGGAGGCTCCCTGAAACAGTTGCTGATCAAATGGCTCTGGGCTCAAGTAGCGCAATGTGCTGTGGCCTTTTTGTTTTCGGAAGTAAATAAATTGGCCAGTCACACTATTTTTCTCCTTTCCAGCGGCTACTTTAAAAGAAATTTAAAAAAAGAAAGAATAAAAAGAGAGAGAAATTATAATGTGGAAATCCATTGACTGAGCCCATGGGGGGGGAAATGTGAGGGGTTGACTCTTAAAATCTGCTGAATGGAGACACACACCACACCAACCTACCCAGGTTGCTTTTCTGAGTTTCCTGCCATCACAAATGTGTATCTTTTATTGGTCAACCCTAAATAAGCCACTTTTTTGTTTACAATGGTTAAGGTGCTGGACTAGAACCTCTGAGGCATAGGTTCGAGTCCACCTTCAGCCATGGAAGCTCAAGGGGTGACTTGAACCTCAGTCCAACCAATTTCACAGGGATGTTTTTCTAAAGCTGGAATGAAGGAGAAGCTGGCAAGAGCAAAATCTAAGAATAACAGCCATCTTTTCTAATCTACCCTTAGGACGCTCCATTACACACACAAAAATCTATAATTCTACTGCTTGTAGTCAGAATCTTTGGAAAGATGGAGGAATATATTCACAGGGGCTGCATCATCATTTTCGTTTTCTCTCCCTAGTCTAGCACCTGAGATCCTTTTGCACTCAGAAAAAATGACAATGGTGGAAAGAAGACTAGAAGAAGGGAAGCAAACAACAAAGTGAAATGGAGCAGAAACTCTTTTGAACAGTTTTTTTTTAAAAAAGTGCAGTTCCCAGTTGAAAAAGAAGAATAAGAAAGATTAGCATCTTTTTCTCAGATATAGGAATATTAACAGCAGGCATGGGCACTGAGGGAGATGAAACCCAGAAGCCCATTCATTTGATTAAGGTACCAAGCTAGAAAGCAGAAGACCTTGAGTTCAAATCCCAGCTTAGCCATGAAAGCCAGTTTGATAACTTTGGGCCGTCACTCTTTGTCCAACTCACCTCACAAGGTGGTTGTTGTGAAGCAAATAGGAGGAGGAAAATATGTTGGATATGTTCCCTACCTTGAGTTATTTGTAAAAACAAAAATGGTGACTGTATATAAATAAATATATATATTTTAAAGAATAAAAAATAAAGATACTTACACTGTGAAGTGAATCAAGGGATATTCATGGCCATGAAATGGGAAGAGTGCTAAAGGCCATTAAGTCCAAATTCTGAAAGTACCCCACTTTCTATCCTGAACATCAGCTCCTGAACTATAGTGATCCCATCCAAAGGCCAGACCAAAATGGGGCTGGGCATCCACAGGTGACCATCCTGGACTCCTGTTCTAGAGAAGATTGAGTCCAACAAAACCCTACTCTTCAACAGGTTCAAAGGAGCACATCCTTACAAGGGCTACTATTGTTTCCTTTTTCTAAGAATTCTGAGCAATGGCTTGACCCATAGGGGCAAAAGAGAATTAGATCTTCAGTAGGTTCTTGGGCAAAGGTATCTCTTACCAGTTCTACAGTCTTTGCTTTATGCAGGGACCTGTGGCCACTGGGCAGGAATGGGATTTATCTTTCTGTGCTGAACAGTCCTAATGGGAAAAGGCCGCCTACCAAACTACAAGAAGTAGTTTTAGCTAAAACTGATAGTTTAAAAAATGTATGTAGAGGAACTAAGTGCTGCCACCACCCATGAAGTAATTTATACCCCCAATGGCCTCTCCCTAAATGGGTGGAGGGTTACCCTTTCATTATAAGGGTAAATTTCTACATTCTTTAAAACTGTATTTCTCATCTAGTCTAATATTCGGAGCCAATGAGGGGATCAAAGACAACTCCAATTATTTTTTAATATCCATCACAAAATGTTTGTGTAAGTATGTAGAGGTATGTGTATGGATCCGGCTTTACATAATTATCTTTAATGTTATTAAAATAAACCTTCCACTAGGTCCTACACATTGTACATATTCATCCAGAGGGAAATCCACGGGAATCGTATACATAAGGTTATGATGTAAAAGGACCATTTTAGGCAGGTCTGCTAAGCCAAGTAAGGTCCATTGAGTTCAATGATGACTATTCCTAGCTCAGTGCTATTGGGTTAACAGCTGTGAATCACTGTAATGAAAAAAAGATTTAGAAGATGGTATATTTACACAGTTCCTTCATCTTTATTATGCCAAGGCTGTATTTGCGCCCTCCCTTTTCCATTTTCCGCCAGAGAAATATTTTTCTCTGACCTATAGGAAGATTTTTTAAAAAAAACAAAGAAAACAAAACCAGGGTAATAAACACACATGAATTGTCTTCAAACACACAGTGCACATGGCTCCAGGTAACAAGCACAACCCGAGCACAGGGACTGGTGGGCCGCCGCGTGTGATAGTGGGATAGCCTAGTTAGAGATTTGGGAGATCTCTGTGAGAGTCTCTGTAGCTTAACTAAGGTCCACGGAGCAAAATCCAAGGTCCCTCACCAGTTTAAAACAGTAGAAGAAGAAGCGGCCAACACAGCCTTTGCCTTACCTCCGTTGCAGTTCTTCCTGATTATCTAGCAACTTCTTGGCTTGAGCTTAGCTTTTATTTCGCGCCCCTTTAAAGGGCCTTATGGGGAAGAAAGTGGAGTCTTGCAAAGTTTTCTTAAACACGCCCGCCTTATCTGATCTTAAATCTCACTGGGAGCGACTCGTTTTGAAGCTAGCTTGATCCTGAAAATGGCAATATTGAGTCTGAAAGTAGGCACTTTAACAAGTGCCTCCGGGGAGGCCGCCGTCCTTTCCTTTAAAGTTTTGATCACCGCCTCCAGCCCAAACTCACCGAAATGCGGGCAAGCGGCGCAGGAGCAGCTGCCTTGCGCATCTCCGAACCTCTTCAACTAGGTGCGCAGGAGAGCTTCTCAGCGCCCGGCTCCCGGGAACTGGCTCTCTTCTGCCTTTGATTCAGAAGAAAGAGGAGCTTCAAACGATATTTGTTTGCTTATTCTGGGGTAACTTTTCTGATATAAAGGGTCTACAGAGAACGGCGCTCGGCTAGATGTGGGGTGGGGGTTGGGGAGGCGATTCGTAAAGGATGCCTTTCCTTCTCCGCGGTCTTTCCAGCTCAGGATGAAGCGCGGAGCTTCAGAGTCAACCCTCCCTGTTCGCCGCTGGGTCTGACTCTGGAGGGAGGAGGAGGAGGTCTGGGGAACCGCTGGCGGCAGCGGAGGCAGCCGCCAGCTCTCGCGCCGGCATAACAGAAAGGCTATTGTACGCACAACGTGGTCTCAGCCCAAGAGCCTCCAGTTGTTTGAATGCCGATTTGGGGCACGTAAACACAGCAGCTTTGCGGTTCCCTTCCTTCTCCTCTGCTCCGGGCTTCAAAGAAACGGTTCCAGTTGGAAAGGGTAGGCCGAGACAGGAGTTACCACCGTGCAAAAGAAAGCAGGGCTGGCTTGCAAATGGCCTTCCTCTGCACAGTCATGCTAAGCCTTAAATCTTGTCCTTCCTGGATGTGAAAAAGAAGGAGGAAGGGGAAGGGGAAGGGGAAGGGGAAGGAAGGGAGGAAGGAAAAGAAAGGAAGGAAGGAAGGAAGGAAAGAGAAAGAAAGAAAGAAAGAAAGAAAGAAAGAAAGAAAGAAAGAAAGAAAGAAAGAAAGAAAGAAAAAGAATTCTGCAGGAGAACTTCAGTTCACACAGAAGCCAAGCAGGAGAAAGCAAATATGGCGACTGTCTGTCTTGAAGGGAAGCAGTTGGGGATCCGAAGTTGGCACCGCTGTGTTTCGAGGAACTTCCCTTTCAGTGGGAAAAAACAGCCTAAAGCCAAGAGAAGGGAATTGGAGGCTTTCCTCAGGCTCAACAGGACAAAGAGTGATGCTGAAGTCCGGAGACCAAGTAGGCCGCTTCGCGTGGGGAACCTTAATCTCTCCCCGTCCCTCCGCCTTCCATAGTGCCCCAAGACTCTGGGGTTGGCCCGCAATTCCGGAAAGCAGCCCAGGGCAACTCCGAAGGGTCCTTCCATAGACTTTTTATTGACAGAATGTAGCAGCAATTAATTTTCCAAAACTGACTTGTAAACTCAACTTTTTCATGTGCCCGAAAATAGCTCCTACAAGGACTCCTTGGCTGGAAGAATATGCTTTTAGGACTCCAACCATTGTAGATTCACATTACAGTAATGCAGAGAGAAACTTTACATCACCTGAAGGATGATCAGGTGATGCTATAAATCCTTAGTGAGGAGATGTCCCTAATAATCTTGAAGTCAGTGGGATTTCTATGCAGATACTTATAAAAGAACCCTGTAAACTGCTAAAAACTCTTAACTTTCTGATAATTTAAAGTCCTTCTGCAATGTTCATATGTATTGGCATATGAATTTCCAAACTGTGCCATTTCTGACTCTAGGGGATGTTTTCTGTGGCCATTCATTGTCTCCAAAAGACGGTTTAATACAAAATGAAAACGGAAAGGATTTCTCCCTTCTCTCCTGTATGAGAAAACATTATTTGGAATATTATTTAGTGCATGCTTCTTTTTCCCTCTGACCAAAAGACTCCCTTCCAAATTACGCTCACATTTATATATTCCAATATATAAAAGCAAGCAACAGATTCTTAATATTCAACTTTCATCTTATAAAGAGTCAGTTAGTTCCAGAAAGTGTCTACATTGGGATCTATTGCTATTTCTCCCCCTTGAAGCTATATTAACAAAAGAATCTATTAGTAGTCACCCATACTATGAGAAGGTTAAAGATGAAATTGAAATAGGCAAAGATAAAATCTCCATTGAGTCCTGATGATTTCATGGACGCTTCCATGTGGCAACAGTGTGGAACTGGTTTATCACTGGCTTTTTCCAGGTGTGTGAATGGCAGCACTCAGTTGACCTTGGTGTGGCTTTGCAGCTAAGCAGGGTTAGGCATGGTTAGTACTCAGATGGAGGAATGTTAGGGCTATAAATTAAGTTGAAAAGGTTCAATCACATACACACACACACACACACACTCACACACACACACAAACAGAGTAGATACGGGTTAATTTCATGTAGAAGTATTTGAGTTTGCAAAAGAATGAGGCTAGTTTGTATTTAGCCTCTGCAAAATTTATATCTAAAAGGTTGGAAAAAAATAACAAAACAAAGCTATACATGCTAATATGGATGGATAAGGGGACATAATGCAAATATTAGACTAAACGTTAAAAATACTCTATCTAGTTGGCCAGATTCAGTTATCATACTGTATTCATTACATCTTCAACTATTCTCTCTTCAAATATTCTGATTTCTGATACTACAGATACTACAGAGTGGAAGTAAGAATAAAAACTGCACCTATCTGTAATATTCAGTGAAAGATATAATGAAGAAAGTAGTTTACAGTTCCTAAGGGGAAATATCTCATCATTCAGTCTTCTATACTTGAAAAAATTCCCACTGAATTAAGTGGGACTTACTCTTAGGAAAGCAGACTGTTTAAAGTCGGCAGCCTTAAACACAAGTATCCCTTCCCTCTGAAGATGTAGAGTTTGGGGAAATAGATTAGAAAAACATCCCATTCAAACTGTTCTGATCTGTAATTAAATGTAAGCCTGAACTCTCTGATGGCGTTGGCAGAAGTTGCGATGATCCAAAGACAGGTTGCTGTGTCTGAATGGTTCTTTCATTAATGAGAATGCCAAAGAGATAGAAAGAGAAAAGGAAGGAAGAGGAGGAGGAGGAGGAGGCAAAAGAGGAAAGGAAAGGAAAGGAAAGGAAAGGAAAGGAAAGGAAAGGAAAGGAAAGGAAAGGAAAGGAAAGGAAAGGAAAGGAAAGGAAAGGAAAGGAGGGAAAAGCAGCTTGTGTGTTCTTAGCTGGGCTTCAGTTTAGTTGCTAAGCAACCCGTTTATGGTAATTCATCCGCGAAATTTAAATCTTTAAGAAAGGATCCTGAGTGTCTGACTTAATGGTCACCATGAGGAAGAGAACTTGCAGGGTGTGCAACAGCAGGCAATTCTCTCTGGCCAAGTAACATCAGGGAAAAAATAGCATATTATTTAATAACACATTTAACAAAAATTGTGCTCTTCACCACCTCAGTTCAATGGCCCTATGCAGGAAGGATAAGAAACTTGGCCAAGGAGAATTCTTCCTCAATACCCAAATCCAGGCTGCATGCTCCTTATTGAGTTTGGGTTGCATTTCCATCAGGAAACTCCTTATTCCATCCATCCATCCATCCATCCATCCATCCATCCATCCATCCATCCATCCATCTCTGGAGTCCTTATCTTCTTCCTTCTTCCTTTCCATCTTTTCCTGCTCAATGCATGCCAAGGTCCACTGCATCTTAAAGCTCTTCCATTAATCTACCCAATCATAGCCTCCCACACTATGGATAGTATTTCCTTCCCTTCTCTGTTGCAAAGATCTTTCACAAGAGCTTATCAAATTTCCTGACCACACCAACCACATCTTATGAACAGTGTACAAAAAAGAAAGATGGGTCCTTGGTGCTTTCTGAGCTTGTTTGTTTTCTTGCAGACATTTCATTACCCTTAACTAGATAACATCATCAGTGCTAGTCAGAAGTAGAAGAAGAAAGAGAGGATGGAACCAGACAGTAAGAAAAGTGAAGGGGAAAAATAATGAAGGGGAAAATAGATTCCAAAGCTGATTCTTGGGCCAGTTGCTCCAGAAAGAGCACCAATCAGTTATTGTTCATTGATAAAGATCTTCTAAATCACCCCAAACAATTTCTAAATGATATAAATAACCTAGCACTAACCTGATCTAACCTGAAAAGTAAATATCTCCATCTCCCCTGACAGAACTACCTCTTACTTCTCTTCTGAGATGTGAACTCCATTGAGTCCAATAAGGCTTCATTTCAAGCCCTTATTTCTACCTTTTTTTTTTTTTTGCATCTTGCCTGCTATGGTATTAAGGTCTTACAGCAGGGATGTCAGGGTGAAGAAAGGCAAGTTTGAGTTTTGATTTTAACAAGACTGAAATATTTTAAATTAAATACAACAGCTCCATCTTAACTTCTAATTGAATCCAATTTTGATAAATGGTTGGCCGTCCACATTTAAACCTATTTTGTACCTAGAAGTAAATCCTACAAACTTCCTATTTATTTTGGGATGGTGTTGTGCTTCTTGTTATTTATCTTTAATAGCTTTCTGAGAGAGGAGGGGGGGAAGAGAGAGAGAGAGAGACCACAAGCTAAAGATTAAAAGAAGCTATAGTGCATGCCCAATTTCCTTTTGGCTGTTATCCTCCTTGCCACACAGGTTTACCAGCAAAATTCAGCCGGCCTTACTTCCTGTAAAGGGTTTGCACCATCTCTCCCTCCCTTTCAAGCCCTTCACTGGATATAGCATTAGAAAACCAGTGACGTCACTTGAATGACCAGCAAGTTCGGTAAAGGCAGAGGCCACAGAGCAATCAAAGCACCAGCAGAGTTTGGTCTCTGGAGAAACAAGGCCAACCATCTGCATCACTGGAGCCTGAGGCCGAGTGATGTCAGGCTGTGCTGTTCTGCCCACTTACCTGGGAATACTCAACGGAGCTGCTACCTTCTGAGCAGACATATATAGGGTTGCATGCTTAGTTTCATTTTCTTCTTTTTAAGCTTCCATAAACCCACAGCAGTGGTGTCCAATACAAACTGCTTAATATTTTCAGGAAGTTATGCTATGGACTTTGGAAAACTACAGATGTGCTCTTGGTGATCTACTCCATCCTTACTCAGTCTGTCTCCTTCTCTCTCAGACGCACAATGATTGGCATGCAATATCCACCAGTCTAATGTTTCTTAATGTTACTCTGTGTCCAGCTTGTAGGAAGTGACCAGACAATTGCCGTCTTCCTCTTGAGTCCTCACCACATCACCCACCATTCAGACATCAAAACTAGCAACTCCTTTCTCATTCTTTCAGATCTTTGAACACACTGAAACAATGGCATTAAAAAGACAAATATTTCTGTGTGTCTGTGCCTCTCTTTAGGCCCCCTCTCCTCTTTACATTTAGCTTTCTATCATTTTTTTTCCTTGAAAATAGCCTGAGACTGGGAAGGATGACATTTAATCTAATACAACACAATACAAGCCTGCAATCTTGACCAACATGTATGGCACCCATCGTACAATGTGATTCACCACTTTGGAACTGCATGAAAAAATTAAGCTATGGGATGGTCAAGGAGCCACCAGTTCATCTCCGAGGGCTGCCAGTCAAAGATTTATTTTCCATCCTTACTTATCGAAATATGTCTACATCTTAACAGGTATATATAACTGTATAATATATCTCTATAAAGATATAGAAATGTCATTTTGCTTTTAGCTTGAAGATGTTGATATTTTATTACAAAAATAAATGAATAAATAGTAATACAATGATATATTGTTGCTTTCGACAGGATAAATATTTTACAAATATATAATCTTTTAAAAACAAATGTAACTGTTAAATTATGGAAAATATGACACTTATTGATAAAATTATCAATAATATATACTGCATTTCTTATTAGAATTGATTGTTCTCCAAAGATTCAATTGAAAACCCTTCATATAAAACAAGTTTCGACCATTGCAATATGCAAATGCCATTGACTACATTAAAAGATAAAGTATCGCTTTAAAAAAATCTGCTGTGATTTAAATACAAGCCGAAAGTTACTGTTTATATTCTGCAAAATTGCCTGTCGAAAACAGTGATCAGTGAGGTGATTTGGACATTTTATATTGGTTAGAGATTTGGACTGAACGTAATGAGGTCAACTAGAAACTCAGGGTGGGAGAATAGAAAAGCTTACAGAAAAGGAATGTAAATCTTGGAATAACTCAGATTGATTTCATAACGTTTGTAAAATATTTTGCTTCCTTTTTTTCCATTTTTATAGAATGGAGTACAGGAAAAGAGCCTAACTCTGTGATCTTAAACATTTACTCAGAAGTAAATCCCCCATTATGCTCAATGAAACTTTTTTCCAGTTGTGCCTTTAAAGACTTGCAGTTTGAATTACCAATCAGAACTGGTCAGTTAATACAGTGGTTAGAAACATTAAGAGATCTGATGAGATAAAGCATTTCCATCATTTTCATGATATAACAACATATGTTCTCCTTAATGCTTCCTCTTAGTGCTGGAGGGCCTTGTAATTCTGAAACTCCAGTCCTACAAACATCAAAGGGAAGGAAGGAAGGAAGGAAGGAAGGAAGGAAGGAAGGAAGGAAGGAAGGAAGGAAAGAAAGAAAATAGGCAGGCATCGTGGTATCGACACAGACATATTTTGCAAATACTTGCTTTCAGAAGTGACTGACCTAAAACCCTCCTTAACAGAAAATAGAAGCTTTCATCAAAATGTAATAAGCAAATAACTAAAACAAGTTATATATAGACTCATTTTCTGGCAAAAACCCCCATCCCTTTCCGGTCTTTCTCTGATTTGAATGTAGGATTTTATCTCATGTAGTTGCCACTGTATCAATCACATAAAATCAAGTTTATGGCCTCAATACTGGAAATTTTCTTTCCTTGCTTCTGTTGCACGCAGTCAATAGCTTCATTCATCTTTTAAGTTGTAAAACTGTAACCGGGGACTCCAAAAATTAAAGTAACATAAATCCTACACTAGTCTTACCAAGGTCTTTTCTATCCTTTTTAGGATGTTGCCAAAGTCAATAAGCATGTGATACCGTATTTACCAGTTTAATTTGAAGTTAAAACAATGCCTGTCAGGATATTGGTCTCAAAACTTACTGGAAAGAAATAACATTATTTGTTATTTGTTTTAAACATTTATCAACTTAAAGAAATGGGGCTAACAGTCTGTTAAAACCTTAGGTTGACCATCACTTTTAGATTTCTGCTTCTGTTGAGGGGGGGGGCTGCAGAACACACATTTACATTATTGCAAACATGGGATTCAAACTTCAAATCTGTTCTAGCTTCTTTGCCTTTCTTGTGTAATAGCAACAAACAGGATAACCAGCATGTTAGTGGTACATCTACCAATATCCTTAGTATCACCAAAATTCACATTTATTATAATATAAAACTAATGTAAAATGTGGAAGAAGGGGGCACTATCTCTAATGCATCTGCACCCATGTCACCTCCCAGACATTTCTCTAAAGCAGTACAACAATTATAATGTATCAGAACTCTAATTAAAGCTCTGGGTGTTTTTTTATTTTTCCTTATTCATATGTATATATTCAGAAGTATCATTTGTTAAATTATGATGGCGATAAATTAAATAAAAAGTTATACACACCACAATGCATTGAAATAATATATTTTCTCGGGGAAACCGCACTTTACGGGTTATATTGCAAATGGAGGAGTGGGGCGTTATATAGATAGCTTATCACCTGGGATTACTGTGCTAAACTTATTCCTTAAAAAGGAATTAAACAATGGCTTTCTGTTCTAAAGTCTTGCTTTATCAATCCAATACACACTCTCGATGCATTGATCTAGAAATACTGTATAACTACTTACAGATTTATTAGGAGTGAAACTACTTCTAAATGGCTAATTTCACCGGTACTGGTGAAGAAAGGATTATCTCCCTCCTCTGTCAAAATATCATCAAAAGCTACAGAAAACAGTTTGGTTCTATTTTTGATTCCGTCATTTAAAAGGTTTTCAGTATTTTCTTAAGACAATTTACTGGACACATTTTTTTTAATGTATCAGACAAAAGACTATTTCATTCTAACAAATTTATTTTCTCAATCAGCTCTTACGGAATCACTACTCAAATTAAATTACAATCAAATTATCACATCAAAAGATACCCTTATTACCTAATAGCTGTCCATATTTTTTTTCCATTTTATTTTTGTAAATTTGTGCTCGTTTGAAAAAAACACGTAATACAAGATCTGGGGAAAAAATAAATTACCGTTTTGCAGTAGTTCATAGGTATTCTGAATAAAATATTAAAAGAAGTCATTTAATGAAAATATAAAGCAAATTTTTTTAGATCAACAATGGATCTAAACATTTCTCTATTGCCGTCTTTTTTCTTTTTTTTTTTTGTTTGTTGAAAAGTCTGTTTATTAAAACCTACCAAAAACACTGCGAGGAAATGGCAGTATTATAGAATCACTTCCACAGCACCCATTCAAGCAAGTTGGCAACGGATTTAGGAGAGAAGTTCAGATAAGTGCAGTTGCAGATGCCCAGTTGCTTTTTAAATCCCTTTATCTGAATTAGTCCAAAAATAAAAAATATTAATAAAAAAAATATCAGTGAGATTTAAAAAAATTAATCTTCCAGGGTGATTGGCAGACATCAGAAGCATAATTTTGACAGCCCCTGAATAATTCCTTTTATGTCGCTGTTTTTCTTAATTCATGCAAAATTCTTCTATGGAGCTCCAACTTTAAGGACCAACAACCTTGCTTTGCCTTCCCCCCTCCAACCCCGGCAGTAGGAGCCCTCCCCCCCTTTTTTTTCTTTTCAGGGTCAGCTTTCCACTTGCCGTGTTTCTTTCTTTCTTTCTTTACCCCCTCCCTCCCTCCTCTCTCTTTCTCGTTGTGAATAAATTTGCTTTCCTATCCTGACTGCTTATTTTTTTTAACTGCTGAGTGCATTATTTCCCCATTTTCCCCATCTAAAGAGACTGTCACCCACCCCCCATTTTGCAGAATATCACCCCTTCTCAAGTGGATTCCTGCCCTGCACCAATAATTAATGTAGTTTGGCCAAGAACTAAGTTCTGGAAAGCAGCTAATATTTTTTACTGGTTTTGTTCCTGCTGTGGCTCTGTCTCTCTCTAACCTTTCGCGTGTATTTTTTTTTTTTAAATGCCTGTCTGTGTTTATACGTGCACGTGTTTGAGCTGGAGAGAAAAGTTTCAGGGAATCTCACAGGACAGTCCTTTGAAAAAGAATGGTGAATGCGGTGGCAGGTGGGTGAGGCTAGGAAATGACGAAGGAGAAGAGAAAGGTAGGGGCAGAGAATAGAAGTAGGTGGTAGTGCTTGTTTTGTCGCTGCCTGAAGGCAACGACAGGACGTAATTTAGATTTTGTCATAGAATGCTACCCAAAAGAAAAGAAAAAGAAAAAGAAAGGTATCAATTTTTGGTCTGTCTGGGTTTCCATCACGCTGTTTTTCTCCATGCTGAGATGGAATTCCCACCGCTGGGCTGGACTTCTCCAAATGTTTCTGATACAGAGACGGGTAAAAACGATGGGGTCGGGGAACCGAACACAAAGGTGGGCTGCAGGTGTATGGTCGTGTTTTTGTTTTCCTGTTTGCCTCCCTTCTCCATCTCCCTCCCCTCCCCCACCCGGACTGCCCACCAGCGCTGTGCTTGCCTCCCTCCCTCTCTCTCTCTCTCTCTCGGTCTCCTCTCCTTCTCCTCTCGCCCCCCTCCTCTCTCTCTAATAACTCCTCTCACTTTTGTGACGACGACTCTGTCTCTCTGACTGTCTGTCTTTCTGTCTTTTTCACTGCACGCTCGCCTGAAGTCCGTGGTGCGGGGGCGGCGTGTCGGAGCTGACGTTGCCGACCTGGGAGTAGACATCGTCGGGCGTCTGCTGCTGGATCCCAGGAGGGGTCATCCGCTTCTCTTTCTGCCTTCGGTTGCAAAACCAAACCCTGACCACTTCCTTCTCCAGCTGCAGGCTGTCCGCTAGGTTCGTAATCTCCTGGGCGGAGGGCTTGGGGCATTTCAGAAAGTGGCTCTCCAAAGCCCCCTTGACACTCACCTCGATGGAGGTCCGCTTCTTCCTCTTCCTGCCCTGCGCGGCGATCTTGTCGATGCTGGTCGGGCTGCCCGTGGACGAGTCGGCTTCCTCCAGCCACTTATTTAACAAGGGCTTGAGTTTGCACATGTTCTTGAAGCTGAGCTGGAGGGCCTCGAAGCGGCAGATGGTGGTCTGCGAGAAGACGTTGCCGTACAGGGTGCCCAGCGCCAAGCCCACGTCGGCCTGCGTGAAACCCAGCTTGATCCGGCGCTGCTTGAACTGCTTGGCGAACTGCTCCAGGTCGTCCGAGGTCGGCGTGTCCTCGTCCGAGTGCGGATCGTGGCTGTTCAGGCCGCCGGCACCGCCGCCGCCGTGGTGCTGGTGCGGGTGCGGATGATGGTGGTGGTGGTGGTGATGGCCCGGGTGGTCGCCCAGCTCTGGCGTGTCGCCCCTCACCAAGCCCGGGTGCACTAGGCTCTGGCTGCCGGGCGGGGGGCTCAGCATGCCGTTGACCGTGAAGCCGCCGGGTTGCGAGTAGATGAGCGATTGCTGCTGCTGCTGGCTGGCCATGGAAGGCAAGTGGGCCGCCGTGGTGGACCCCCAGTGGCTCTGGTGCGGGGGGCCCAGGTGCGGCGGCGGGGGCCTGTGGTGCAGCGCCGCGCTCGAGTGCAGGTCGTCCCGCCCGCCGCCGCCGCCGCCACCTTTCACGTCGGGCTGCTGTTGCTGCTGCTGCGCCTGCTGCTGCTGGGGGCTGCCCGTCATGCCCACCGGGCTGCTGGACCAGGGCGAGCCGGCTTCCACGGCGGCTGCGGCGGCGGCGGCAGCGGCGGCGGCGGCGTGGGGCAGGGCTGTCACCCACTGGTGCGCGTGGCTCAGCATATGGCCGCCGTTGCTGGCCGCCATGGCGCCCTGCATGAAGTCACTCTGGACCATCTTCACGGAAGAAGGGTCGGTCCGGTAGCCCCCGCCGGACACCGAAGTGACGGCCACGCTGCCTGGCTGCATCCCCCCGCCGGAGTCCGAGTGGACGATGGAGCCCGCCGACAGGATGCTGTTGCTTGGCAGGTAGGGGTTAGACGCCGCCGTAGCCATCGCTGCTGCTGCTGCTGTTTTCCCCCCCCCTCCACTTCGCACTCCAGCCTCCGCAGCCAAGGAGCGTGGGAGGAGAATCCTCGCCTGCCCGCCCGCGCGCCCGGCCGCCCGCTCGGCCGGCACCGAGGCGAGATCCGCGCCTTGCGCACCTTCCTGGGCTCGCGGTTCCTTCTTCAGAAAAGGCAGCCCGACCCCAGCGCTTCCTCGGCTCCCTCCGAACAGTTCTTGCTATTTACCTGTCAGCAGCAGCCAGTATATTGCAGCGGAGGGGGGAGAAACAGAGGGGGGGGGGAGAAATAGTGCGAAAACTAGGGGAGGGGGGGTCACCCCACAATAGCTCCCCCTTTGCCTTTCCTTTTCTCCCTCAGGAGCATAGTTCTCTCGCAGTTTCTAGTTTGTTGTTGGTGGTTGTTTTTCTTCCCCCAGGAAAGTTTCTTTCTTTCCCCCCGTTTTCCCTCTTGTAAGGCTTTGTAAGGCGGTAAGTAAAGGCGGGTGGGCTCCTTTCTTTCGCCCGTCACGCGCACCCGGTCTCTCTCTCTCTCTTTCTCTCTTTCTCCCTCCCTTCCTCTCTCTCTCTCTCTCTCTCTCTCTCTTTCCGCCGGCGCGACTGGCTCCTCGATGGTCTCGCTTGCCTTCCTTTTCTCTAACACACAAGTTTTGTTTGTGTCCTAAGAAAACTTCTGGCGTGGCTGGCGGCGGAGGCGAAGCTGAGGAGACTGCATGGCTCAAAGTTGACGTCCGGTTGAAGCGCCCGGATCCCTTGGAAACAGGAGTCCTTTGGCAACCTTTTTGCGAGAGTCTGGAGGAGACATTTTTCCTCGCCTTTTTCTGCCTTCCCTCCTTCGGGATGCCTCTTTCTTCCTCCTTCTCACATGGGGAAAGGAATCGCGGGCAAGGCGTCCTTTCTTCCTTTTTCTCCAAGCAAAACCAACCAAGGAAAAAAGTTTACGGTTTCTGACCCCCCTCTAATCGGGGCAGGACCGGGGTGGACGGGAGGGAAGAAGGCGAGGCGGCGGTTCAGCTGCTGTGAGGGAAGGTTTGGAATCGCCTGGGCGAGAAGAGACGAGCGGCGGCGTGCGCGCATATAAGGTATCCTTAAGCCACGAACTCCAGTGGGGAAGTTGGCTGCCAGGTTCGCGAAGCGTCAGTGCTCCGGCGGTGCTGGAGTAGAGCAGCTCAGCTCAGTAATGCTCTTCCCTCGTTGCCGCTGCTGGTGTGCTGCCGCCGCCGCCGCCTGCTCTCCTCCCCCTCCTCCTCTCTTTCTCTTTCTCTCCCTCTGACAGTTCTCTCTCCGTCCCTCCCTCGCAGAGCAGGGACTGTCGAATGTTTACCCTCAGCCGAGAGCGCGCGCACCACCACCACACTTTCCCAAATACAAGGAAGTCGAGCGCGAGGGCCCCTGCTGATTGGCTACCCGCTGAGTGATTGACAGGCCCGGAATGACTGGCTCAGGACGCGAGGCCCCCCTTCCGGCCGTTCCGATTGGTTGCTTTTTAATTTAGGCAAAGTGTCGTGGAGGCTGGAAACCTGCCCTACCCCCCTCCCCTCCTAAGCCCCCCCCTCCCCTCCCTTGGTTTCCTCTCTCTAGCGCTGCCTCCCTCCCCTCGCTTCCCTCCTCCTTCCGAGGACCTACAACATCTTAACTCTTGGAGCCCGGCGAATAAATCGGAGTTTTCCCGGCTCTGAGCTGAGAAGAGGGAGGCGAGAGAAAAGCGGGAGGAGGAGGCGCGCGCGCGCGGGGGGGGGGGAGTGAGCCAAGAGAGGAAGGGAGGAGGAGGAGGAGGAGGAGGATAAAGAGGAGCGGGGAAGAGCGGGTTGCTGTGGCGGTGATAGGAAAAGAAAATCCACGATATAATATTTTACTTGCGTGCATAAAATCCCTCTTATGGGCGCTTAATCCGTGTGTCGGGGGGATTGCCCCCATTCATTCGCTCGGCCCCGTCGGTACAAGGGAGGAAGGCTTGTCTCCCGGCATCTTTCAAAGTTTACTCTTCTCTCGGCTTCGTCGGATGCGTAAAGAGGGCTTTCCCCTTATTCCGACGCGGCTTCCCACTTCCCAATGGAAACCTCGGGCAAGCCGAGGCCCCCATCCTTGCAAGGCAATCGGCCTCCGGTTCCTTTGTCTGAGGCTGTCCCGGTGGCTGCGCGTCATGTGGGAAGTACAATCGCCCGGCTCGCTCTCCCTCTTGGAGGAAGGAGCCTGTGCCCCGCGACCCACCGGGCCCTGGGAGGAGAACTTACCAAGTGGAAGAAAGGCGGCTCTTTCAGCACGTGCTGGGGCAAAACCCGGGGCAATGTAACCAGGCGTCCTTTCAAAGCCCGACGCGCCCTCGCTGCGCTTTCCCGTTGCTTTCTAAAATATGCCAGGACTTGCCTTTCCGACTCCCCCACCCCCACCAAGGACTCTTAGTTCCTTCTGGCGGCCTTCGCCTTTTTCCAAACTCACCCCTTTTCCGAGGGTATTTTGCAGGCGGTAGATCCGGCTCCTTGGATGGCTGCTCCTCCAGCTGAAAGAGTTAAGGTGGGCGGGAGAGCGAGCGAAGAGAGACGGGGAGAGAAAGGGAGGGAGGCGGGCAGGCAGGCAGAGCGGACGAGCCGTGCGAAAGGCAGCGGCGGCGGCGGCGGCGAGGCGACCTCGGTGAACAACGGGCAGTGAAAGTGGCGAGCCAAGCGAGGGGGACGCGGACCTGCCTGGGGATTCTGGGGAGAAAAAATAACAACACACTTTTCTGGCGTTCAATGTGGATTGGGGACTGGCGGGGCGGGGGGGGGGCGGGGGAGGCTCCTGTCACCTTCATCTACCCGGTCTCTCTCGCTGTCTCTTTCGGTAAAAATAAGCCCAGCGTGTTTACACTGAGAAGGGCAACACAACCCCTTCACCGTGTTCTGTCCTCTCTCCAATTCCTAGGCTTGCCACAGAAAAGTCCAACCTAGGGGAATGCCAATGGCCCCCTCCCCACCCCGGAAAAGGGAAGGTATATGTGGGACTGGCCCAGTGGGACAAGGAACCCGAGACCGGCAGAGTTGGTTCAGAACTCGCTCCGGCTCCTGCTTTGTACAGTTAAAAACGACGCGCCGTTTTAGGTTGGTTTCAGGGAGGGGTGGAGATGAAAGATGGGAGACAGTAATGTGAATTATTCCGAAACCTACAGCCTCACTTCAGGAAAGGCGAAATAGCCCGAGTTCCTTTTTTTTATTGCCCTAGTCTTTCCCGAGGTTTTCCTCTTTCCAGCCGAGTTGGTGAGATGAAGGATCGGAGACAAGATTCCATTGAATCGGTGTGAGATCTCCAGGTGCAGCCGAGTCAATAGTCGGTGCCAGAACCCCATGTTTTCTTTTCCAGCCGATTTTGCTTGGATCAGGCTCAAAAACCGAGTGAGTCTCGTGGTTTTGTTTACACTGAATGGGGAGGATAGCGGCGGTGCCATGGGGCCGTCTTTCATTAATATACAGTGAGGATTTTGTCTAAATTACTGCTATGAATTTCACAGTACATGCTTTCAAAAGCCGTCTCAGGTGGCCTGATGAAACGTGATAGCGCCTCTGCAGACGCAATAATAATAATAATAATAACCATAATAATAATAATAAGTTTTTAAAAAAATTCTCCCTGAACCCTGCCTATACTCACCAAACAAAGAAGGTTACTGACTGAGTTTGACGTTTTATTTTTTTTTAATTTATTTTATGTATAAAAGAAAACTTAATCCTCCTCATCTCCCCAACTACTCACTCCCCACCCCGCTTTCCTGTAGAGTGTGATTGCTTTGTCTGGGAAAAAAAAATCCAAAGTATAACAAGAGGAGAACAGTTAGTGCTGATTTTCATTTGCATAAATTTTCATATATTTTAGTGAAAATAATAGACTAGTGGAGAGCTGGGCTTAGTGGAGTCAGTGCAAAGGAAAATCTTTCCCTGGATCGTTGCGCTGCAGTCGAGAATGTGAATTTTCCTCCTTAATGGCAAAGCACTTAAAATACAAATTCTGTACATGCTGGAGCGCCTATTGGTAAGTGCATTTATATTTCTCTCCTTTTCTTGTTCTTACTTTTTCTTCTTCTCCCTCCCCCTTCCTTGCGTCCTGGAACAGTGTGGGTGCATGAGAGGAACCCCCCCCTCGCCTTCTCAAGCACCTTAGTGAAAGATTAACCTAAGAAAGAAAACAATTTCTAAGTGCTTGTGATGCTTGTACACTTTGGGGGGCACTGGTGTAGCACTTGGAGAAAGGGGGCGAAGAAAGAAAGACCGTCGCTAGAAAGAGAATGATTCGCATTTGGCAAAGAAGTGGTCGGAGAGGGGTGCCGTTTTCCCACCTCCCCCCACGAGAGAGGTGAGGATACCTTTAAAAACACGCTTTCTAAGGGACGCGGACTGACCCAGAGGGGTAGCAACCCGGCGGCGACGAAGGCCGGCAGTGATGCGCGCAGAGGGTTAATGTTGTAACTAGGGAACAGACGGTTAAGCACAACATCTAGAGCTCTGTAGTGAAAGTCCATCAGAAAGAGTATAATCAATCAAAACTAACCAGGACATCCCTTCATTTTATCCTCTGAGGAGGCTGGGACTGAAGCAGAAGCAGCCGACTTCACCCCAGCTCTCTGTCTCTCACTCTCTCTCTCTCTCTCTTTCTCCGAGGCAAACCCAGCCCCCCCCACCCCGCAATTCCCCCCCCCGCACCCCACCATCCTCCTTGGCGCCCTTCTTTTTAGAGCCCGGATTTCACGGAAGGACTTGGAAGTCCTCTTCCTTCGGAAGCGCAGATCGGAAGGGTAACCTAACGGGAGTAATTAGAAAGCCAGCCAGGTCGGAAGGCGAAGCGGTTGGAGGCGATCGGGGCAGACCCGAAGAAAACTTTAGCCGGCTCTCTAAATTCCTAACGGGGTGGGCGTCCCCCTCCCCATTCCGATGATTTCTTCTCTTATATTCCGACATACCCCCTCTTTTTTATTTATCTTATTTCTGTTCGTGTTCCAGGGTTTCCTCTTTGCCTTAGAAAGCCCCCAACTCACACATGTGGATATTTTGAGTTGTAAAACAAAAGAACCGCAAATCCCGATAGTCGATGGGGAGATGGCTGGTAGGGAGGTGTCGGTTTCAGATGGGGGTGGGGGAGAATGGCCGGTCTCCCTTCTCTCGTGGACGCGCTCAGCTTCCCTTTTGACTGGGGTTAACTCTGTGTGTTCCATTGGAACAGATGCCGTATAAAGCTGCTCCCTCCAGATCATTTGTTTCCTTGATGGGGGAACATTTCTGAGCGGAACATATTGGTTGCCATAGAGAAAGAAATAAAGGAAGAACACTAGTCACATTAAGCTATATGTTTGTGCACTGGGCTTTAGATAAAAGGCCATGCTCCAGCCAAAGAGGAACGAAGCCAAAACCAGAGCTTTTCTAGCTTCACTAAAACTTACTTTATTTTGTTGTGGGCTTTTTACAATAGTAGCTTATACGGGAATTTTATTGGTTGTTAGATTTTTTTTTTTTTTTTACCGTAGGATACGTTGAACAAAATAAAACTTTTTCAAGTTTTCGAGGAAACTGTCTGTCTTGGCCGGCAGGGGGCACGCTGTGGTGGCGATCGGCGAGGGGATTCAAAGTACTTTCACTGAGCATCAGTTGCCTTCTTCCAAAAGTTTGTTAGAAAGAGAAATAAGGGTGGGGGTATTTTCTCCTTCTATCTTCCATCTATCTATATTTCATAAAAGTATATTTTTCTATGTCTTTGCGTTGGAGGGGAAGAGAAAGTATGTGGCTAGGAAATAATGCCTTTCTCCTCCTTAAAAACACCAACCTACTATTTAGATAGAGCAGTCAGAACCATAAGAAAGAGGCAATAAAGGATGCACCAGTAATGGGAACCTTGTCACTGTGACTGGTCAGCTACTAAGAGCTCTGACTGAATAGCCACTCTTAAGTTATTTCCATTTCATTAAAAAGACACACCAACCCCAAAACATTCAGATAGCCAGTTTGGTCTAGTTAGTTAGTAATTAAGGAAGCAGGCTAGAAACCAGTGGGCTGTGAGTTCTACTCCTGCCTTAGGCATTAAAGCCAGCTGAGTAACTTTGGACTAGTCACTCTCTCTCAGCTCAAGTCATCTCACAGTGTTGTGGGGGAAGTAAGGGAAGTTTGCTCCCTTGAGTTATTATTTATACAAATAATACAGGCAGGACAAAAATATAAAATAATAAAGAAGAGAAGATGCGAAAGAATGGGCAATGTGCCGTAAAGCAGTTTCTTGTGCCAGGAATTGAAGTTCTGGGCCTATTTGAGAACTCAAGTAACAAGACTAATTTGTTCTCACATGATGGGATATTTCTTTCTTATCTAATCTTTCCAGTGAAGCAGGCATTTTTTATTTTACTCGACATTTCCTTGTCCCTAAGAATAAGAAAGTAACGAACACTATAGAAGAAAATGTAATACAGATATGGCTGAAATGAGAGAAGTGATTTTAACTTCTCCCTAGAGATAAATAATTAATAAACTATCCCTATCTAGAACAAGATCTCAAATCACACAGATATTTTCATCCTATATATTTGAATCTATAGCAGACTACTGTTAGGAGTGTGTTGCCTAGTTGTTAATTCTCACTGAAATTCTCACTAAGCCTTCCTAACATAGGAAGGATCGTTTGAAAATAGTTTGTGTGGTTTGAATGGTTGCTGACTATTGGCTGTTACTTTTCCGTTCTTATCTGACTTTCACTGAGCTAAAACAACTTTCTAATACTAATTAAGGATATCTACAATTCTTCATGGATCACAGAGTCTTTGTGACACTCAATGCTTAGACAAATAGATGGATGGATGGATGGATGGATGGATGGATGGATGGATGGATAGATAGATAGATAGATAGATAGATAGATAGATAGATAGATAGTAAAATATGTGGTGCTATTGTTAAACAGTCATACTAATCCTCGTGTATGTCAACTCTGCTCTATCCATCCTCGCAGTCTACCACATTTTTGTTCTGGAATCTTGCATTCTGTCTTCTTGAATCTGGTATACCCCAAATGTGTTTAAGCTCTCATCATCCCCAACCATCACAACCCAAGAGCACACTGATTGTAGGGTGATAAGGGTTGTGGTCCAGAATAACTGGAGAGGGAACCAAGCTGGACAAGAAAGCTATAATCAACTGTGTCTCAGAACATAGCAAACAAGGTGGACATAACAGAAGTTGGAAGTCTCTCCCTCTCTCCTTCCTATTCTTATCCCTGCAGGCATGATTGAAAAATAATGAAATAAACTTAAGGTTTTGTTCCCCTTTCTTTAATAACAAGTTCAAGATCTATCCTCAGCTCCCAACCTCTCTTTCCATGGTTAAACATACCCAAATCAAATTTAAGGATTTTTGGATTGACTTGTTAACAATTGCTTGATTAGTTACACAAATCGAAGTTTCCATATTGAGGGATCTGCCTGCTAACGCTTTGACAATACCCAAGACTATTATATTTCTAGGGCACAATTTTCTTCAGAGAACACTACCACCACTACTCTATCATATTTCATTGATGATTGTTAATTCCACAGTTTGCAAGTGCTAGGGGCATGTGTTCTTGGATCCAAGTAGCATTTTTTAAAATATTCGATATCTTAACCTCTGTTCCAACTTTGATCTTGATTTGCCTTTTCCTCTTTTCCCTCTGCACTGCCATTCAGTGAAACTTTCATTTATATTTTAAATGTGTATCATTTGTGTGTCTCTGTGTGCATGTGTGTCATTCAGAAATGCAACTTTTCTTTGATTAGATCAAAGACTACAAAAAAAGAAATAAAACAAAAACAAAACACAGTGCAAAAACTAGCAACAAGTTAATTGACGACGTTATATTATTTCATTACATCCCTTTCTCACACACATTTATATACCTATGTGTACACCTATGTCTTTGTACACACACACACACCTACACACACACACCTATCTACCTATAAAGATTTCACCACACTGGTAATTTTTGTTTGTTTGGTTTTATTATTTATTAAATAAATTTATATGGCTCACAGACAGTGATTTCAGGTGGCACAATACTAAGATTTTAATATTAGTATAATATTAAGGGGATATTTGTTAATTAATTATGGATAGGTGCCTTTGTAGCAGAAATCAGTATTATTGAGGGATTATTATTAGGGATTTCTTGCATCTTTTGGTTGCATTTAATAGTACAGTAACTTACTTACATGCCAGAATGTTTAGCTGTGTAGTAATATGGATCCATGCTGAGCCAAATTCTTAATTAGCAAATTTCGTAATTAATAACCTTCAGTTGCATTAAAAGGCACAGTGCACAAGTAAGATTCCATTAATTTTCAAAAGAACGCCTTTCTTTTTTTTCTTTTTTTTTGCCAGTAGTTTGAGGAAGGATGAATAAAGAGCAGCTGAGTTTGTCTCCAGTCGAACTTTCCAGACGGATCTTTAAATATATCAGGACAAGCTTGTGGATAAGAGCTGGGCTCCTTGCCCGGTCAAGGAGAAGGGCTAAAGCCGCTGAATTTTTTTTTTTTTAGGAGTTTGGGGGTGGGGGTGGGGTAGAAGGCCAGGCAGAATATATGCCTGCTACGTTGAAAGAGTGTCAGGCACCATAAGAAAACAACAGTGGGGCAGGCCTGCTCTTTTTATCCATGGGTCTCATTGTGAAGGCCCCAGGCTGGCCTTTGTTTATTGTTACCAGCCTAACAAAAGCCTTTCGGATTGTGTAATAAATTAGAAGGCAGGCAGGCAGGCAGGAACGGAGCAGGCCTCAGCCGGGCTTATGGGAAGAAGAAAAGGCGCCTTTGCGGGGAGCGCCTGCGCGCCTTCTGATTGTTCAGAGCCGGGGATGGGGGAGAGGCGTCCCTTCAAACCGGCGGAGTGAGACGGAAAGTTAGCAGCCGACTGGACCGAACAATGTCACCCTTCTCGCGCAGGCTTTTAAAGCCAGTTTGAAAGGAGGCGCCCCTTGTTGGGCCCGACCCGGAAAGGAATCGCTCCCTGCCTCTGAACAATCCGAGTTAGGGGGGCACCCCGGTGCCAACCCTCAGCACAATGGCCAGGAAGACCTGAAGATGGACTCGGTGTGATGGGGGCGGGGGCGGCGAGGTGGTGGTGAGGAGCAGGAGACCCAAGAGCAGCCCTGCTATTATTATAGGCAGGATCCCATTGTGAGCTGGCTGCTTCATCGCTCGGGGGTCTTTCATCTGTATTTCAGCGGCGTGCGCATCCGTGGATTTAAACAAATAAAACGCACGCATATATCCAGATCCATATTTATATACATACATACATACGTGTGTGTGTGTGTGTGTGTGCAGAACCCAAGGAGAAGGCACCAAATACTTAGGCAGCTTTGCTTTACATTGTTCGTTTCCCCCCTCCCCCCCCTTAATTTGACATTTGAACTTGTCTATTGTCTGAAGAGCTCGGTGCAGATTGCAGGTCAAGCTAAAAGGCTGCTCTTTTTGGAATTTCACACCAACACACCAGCACACACACACACACACACACACAGGCCGCCTGTTCCCTTCAAGGAAAGGGGGACTTGCAATTTCGCCGCTGCTGTGCTTGTGCGTGCGTGTGTGCGCGCGCGCGTTTGTGTCTCCCACTCCACGTTCTCTCGCCGTCCAAGTTATCCATCATCTCCTGTTCTCTCTCTCTCTCTCTTTTTTTTTTACCTCCTCCTTCCGTGTGAGTGTTTCCACATCATCGCCGCCACTACTTCGTTTTAGATATATTTGTTAATGGGGACGGAGGATGCGTATTATTATATAAGTGCTTATCTCCGAGAAGATTCGGAAAACGGCAGGGCTGACGTGGCATTTTCAATGAACTCAGTTAGGACGCTTGTAACAAGTGCGGTCAAAGATGGTCCCTCCCTTCCCCACCTTGTGCGTCCTTTCTGTCTCACGTTTGATCACCTGGAAAAAACACGGTTACAAAATATGGGAAGGAAGGGCGGGCATCCTAATCTTCCAGTTGTCCTTAATTTCCAGCACACGAATGGTAGACCAATCTGTTTTTTTTTTTTAATTCGAAAAGGGGGTATAACCTTACCAGAGGGATGGGAATTACTTTTTATATTATTAATACTACCGTTGGGATTATTACTGTAAATGAAACCTAGACGATATCTGTATGGATGGAGGTGGAGGTACAACTTCACTACAAAGATAAATTGCCTGTGAATTTTCGCTCCACACAGAAAAGTTCGAGGCCAGGCAGGGTCTGGAAGTGCTAAACTTCTAAAAGGTGGTAGGGGGGTCTGTCCTGGCTAGGGAGAGAAAGCAATTCAGGAAAGCGGCAGGCATTGAGTTTCTGCAGAGAGAGTCTTGGGCCAAAGCTGATGGGCCCTGGTGCAGATTTGGCCTTTAAATTGCACGTTTGAAATCGGAAATGTTTCCAAGAACCAACCTGGTGGCAACTGTGCCACCAGAGATAAGCTATTCTGTGTGGAGGTTTTTCCTCAGGCTTCGTCTTAGAGGTAAATTAAACCAGTGCAGCCAGCTAGTCCTGGTAGGGCTATCTCTTGGAGGGAGGTGCTTGGAACAGGTGGTTCAGAGCCAAGGGTGATTGGTCATTGGCGGTGGGTGTTTTATCCTGGTAGCAAATTTTGCAAAGGTAGTGGACTCCCCCCCACAAAGGGTGCTTTATAAAAATGAAAAGGTTATATAGCATCTTTGTGGAATTTAGGCCGATTTAAACCTTGGATCATGATGTTTGTGTGTAGAGCCTGGATAGCTCTGCAGACTAAAGCACTGTAATTTAACACCAGCTGTCTGCAATTAAAGTAAGTTCGAATCTTGCCAGGCTCAAGGTTGACTCAGCCTTCCATCCTTTCTAAGGTAGGTAAATTGAGGACCCAGTTTGTGGGGGCAATAAGCTGACTTTGTATAAAATATACAAAAGTATGAAGGCTATTGCTTAACGCACTGTAAACCGCCCTGAGTCTCCGGAGAAGGGCGGCATATAAATCAAATTAAAAAAAAAAGGTTGTTGGAAGTTGCCTAGGCTGTTGCGTAAATTGGTGAGACTTTTAGGGATGGCGTGTTGTACTTCTATGGGGATTCTAACTTGAGGGACTGGGAGCAGATCTTCTATGCGTTTGCAATGGGACCAGGGCATTAAGCTCCTGTCGTTGTGTAGGTGTGTTCTGTCGTTTCCTCCTCTCCTTAACCAGAGTTAAGTATCTCTAGTAGAGCGCTAAAATAACGGTCGGGCCTGGTTTCTAAATTATAAGACTCTCCCCTTCCAGGCAGCTACTGTAGGTTGAATGAGGTGGAGCGCGGAAGCCAGGTATGGTGTGTGGGTGCAGGAAAGCAAAAAAGAACGTCGAAAGAGCTAAGGAAGGGAACGTGCACGCGCATGCGCCAGCGAGCGACTCCAGACAGATGCTCACGAGGAGAGGGGGGACACAATTCTCGGGGTTGCCACCTGGGCGCGCTGATAGGCGTGCACACAAAGACGCGAGGCCAATGTCGTTTTTTTTTTTTTAAAAAATGTTCTCCTCACGTTTGGTGAGTTCATCCCCCCCCCTCCCAGCAGCTTCTAAAGGTGAGTGCAGATTGCAATACTTGCTGCTCTGCTTTTTTTTTTTTTTTAAATGTTTGTTTGACAAACAGGAAGCTTCTCCTGGGAGAAAAGGCCTTTGTGGCGGATCCCAACCCAGGATTACATTAATCAAGGCATTATTTCCCCAGGGCTGTGCAGCACAAATTAGAGTAAATCCAGATAAAATTGGATCGGCGACAAGTCGAACGCTTAGAATAATCTGCTCCCCTTGCATTTTATTATATAAGGCCCTCAAATCTTTAAAGATCATCTGCGTCCCCTTCTAAATAGCCGCTTGTGCGGAACTTTGCACCTTTTCAGAGGCCAGATTGATGCAGTACCTGGCAAGGCGCCTCCCATTCTTCCCCACTCCCAGTGGTAACACAGCCATAGCAAAGAGTCCAAATCCTTGTTTTTGAGCCATTGATTTATAAAGGTGGCCTGAAATAACAAGCGCTCTGAAGAAGTAACGATTTCCCCCTGGAAATAAACCAGCCTCAGCGTCGACAGTAGTAGAAAGGGAAGAGCCTCTCCAGCTTTGCAGTTTTTTTTAAAAAACGAAATACAGTAGGTGAAAAAGCAGGCCTCTTTGCTTTGGGTGTGAAAGTGCGAAATCGGACTCAAGAGGCTAGTCCTCCGCGAACCCTAGAGGAAGGAGAACTAAACGGCGAGAAAGAAGTGACGTGCCGCGATCCTAGGAACTTTTCAAAGCTGGAAATCGGAGAGTGAGGAGGGGGGCGAGGTTAGACTATATATATATTCGTGGGTGCGTGCATTGTCCTGCCCGTCGCCTTCGCTTTCTTGTCGGCCTCCAAAAGATTTCCTTCTCCGGGGAATCTGCTCCGCCTCCTTGGACGTCGGAAAGCAAACGAGAGCACCAGATGCGCCTTTCACGCATTGCGGCCGTTCAGTTTGACCCTAGCGGGAGGCTTTTAAGATAAAAAGAAGCGGGGGGAGGAAATGGGTGGAGAGAAGAACGCAGGCAGGTGAGATCCGCCTGCAGCAGCCAGGCGGACGAGGCGGCTCGACGGGAAGGTGTGTCAAGCCGCGGGCTGACAGGGTTGCCTCTCCTTAAGCGCGGGAAAGCGCGGAAAAAGGAGCTCCCCGCTTCGCCTGCGCAACTGCCGGAGCGTCTCCCGCCCGCCCGAAACGGCGCGACCCATTGGCCGACCCGAGCCGTCTCCCTTTTGGGGCTGCTTCACTTTCCAGAGTTCACTTCGCCGCCTTGACTGTCCGCCACGCGCGCGTGCCCGCGCTGCCACTTTCCCGCCGTCCGCCCGGCTGTCTCCTGTCTCAGCGCGGTTTATCGGACGGGGGGCAAAGGCTGGTCAGCCGGCTCCTCGCTTCCAGTTGGGTGGGTGGGTGGGGGATGGTGGACAGGGGAGCCTTCAATTTCCAGACGGGGAAACAGCTCTGCGGAGAAGGGGGGAGCCACGGAGGAGGAGGAGGAAGGAAGGAAGGAAGGAAGGAGGGAGGGAGGGAGAGGCTGCATTAATGAGTCTCGCATACAATTCTCGCGCGCCCGCGCGCACACATACAGCGGCTGTTCCTCCCGCCGTCCCGTCTTTCCCGCCTTCGGTAACGAAAGGACAGCCTCGGGTGGGTAGCTGACGCCGCAGAGCTGGGTAACCCGTCCACACTTGCCCCGCCTCGCCTGACACCCCGTCTCCGAGAGACCTAGCTGCCGCTGAAGCTGCCGCCGCTGTCTGGACGGTCGGCTGGTATGGCTTAAACCCACCGCGGACACCCAGACCCGGCCGGGGACCTCCGCTCCCAGCCTTGCAGTAGTAAACCGGGCTGACAGGATCGTTAGTTTTCTATTGATCTCGCTCCCTGCTAAAAGAGAGGTGCGCGCGGAGGACTGGGGAAGCGGTGTGCGCGCCCGCGCCTGCGCGCGCCCCGGTGCTTCTGTGGCGATGCTTTTGGTGTGTGGTGGCGGCACCGGCGGTGGTGGAGCGCCGCGTTTTTCAATGCTGTGCCCCCTCTGCGCTTCCTTGACTAAAATTGGGTACCTCAGTCTGATTGCACTCTCTTTTATTTCTGCCTTCTTTTCCATCCGCCTTTCCCCTCCCTCTTCCTTGCCGCGAGGACCAAAAATACCAGAGGGGGAGAAAAAAAAAACTTGCTTCTTCACTTGTCTCCTTCTTGACAGGGCTGATCAGTTAACCCAGGAGCCCCTTAGAAGGTTGGTATGATTGCGGAAGAAAACCCTTCACTTCCTAGTAAGTTTTAAAAAAACCCCAAAAAACCCAGCAACCTCTTTCACCTGATGAATAATATTCTGTCTGGGTGAAAATTTAGTAACTGTAAAAAGGGAAAGGAAGACATTATTTTTTTGTGTTGGTGCGCTATAGTTGTGGTTGTGGTGGTTATTATTTCTGACTGATTTCAGTTTGATAGGTAAGAAGTTTGTAGGCTGGCCAAGTTGAGCTAAATAAAAATACCATTTTTATTGAACATTTTGTAATTTGTTGAGATTATATATAGCAGGCATATGTATGTAATTTTTCTATTGTTGAATTGAAATTATATTCAGTATCTGGGTATATGTTTTTGCTGCCTTAACTTGTTAGGTTTGTGAATAATCATTATGGTATGCTATTATCACAAAGTTACTGGACCTTTTTTCCCCCTGGCTGCCATGTTTTCAATACTTTCAGACACATTTTTCCTTTATAATTTATCTGTTTGCAACAAAGTATTTGATAATATATTTCATATCTCTTAATCTATTTCTTTATCGTTTATTTTGACATTGCTTAACTTCAGGTATGAAGAACAATTATATTGTCCAAGTTATGTATGAAAGATCTTACACATTTTTTTCTATGCTATGTCTCAATCAAAAGCTACAATTTTATAGTTTTTATGGGGGGGGGAAATCCATCAATAAATGCAACACACCATTTATTTATTTACTAGATTACAAGTTAGAGTAATAATCAGCATTTATAAGCAAATGAATAAACTAATCATATTGAGCTGCTAAGTTAACCAAAGTGTTTTTAAAATGTATATTCAATTTTCTTTTCTTCAGCTAAATATGTATAACATCCTAAAATTATTTACTTACTTTAGGTAGGAAAAATAAAACATATGACAATATAAATTGGAATGTCAACCTACATTGTGCAAGATTTTAGCATAAGTGATTTAGTGCAATTCCATTTGTTTGAATCATAGTGATATGAAATGGACAGAACAGTTGTATCAATAAGAGAAAATATTCTTTTGAAATATGAAGTGTTTGACATGTGAAAGTTATTAAAAACATGGGAAATGTAAATGCTATTTTTTAAAAATAAAATTGATCTGAACTTCATTTTTCACAATAATTACTATTTTATTAGGTATAAATATTTGATTTGGATTCCACTAATAGAATCCAACCTTTTGCATAATTTTAAAATACAGATAGAATATTACCTTCACAGTTTGAATCCATCATTTGGATTTGAAATACGGTTTTACTGCTTTTAACAAAATAATGTATTAATATCACAATGTTTTTTAAAAATCCAAATTTCTGACAAGAGAATGTGAAATACTGATTATATTTCAGTACACAATTCAGTGTGCGTAAGTCCAATGAAAATGATTAGATGGTGTTTATTTTTAGAAGAAGATTTTTGGATATCTATTTATCAAGTTAAATGCTTCTTTTGCAGTTCTTATGCTTTCAGTAAATAACAAATATTATCATCCTGTAAGCACCTACATATAAATAGGAAATAAATGCATTAAACATAACACTTCAGTGAGCCTATTTTATTTGTTGTATATCAATAATATATTATAGTATATAAATTAATATGAGTGTCTTGGATACAAAATAGTTAATCATTAGGATTTGGCCTGAATAAAATAGATTATTTTTATTCTGAGCAATCAAATATTACAATAATCTATACACAAGTAAAATCTTTGTTTTTTTTTTAAAATAATGTTTTTAACAACAAAATTAAAATAGAGGGTTGTGGTTTAAAATATTTATAATGAGTTTAGCATATCGTCGCAAATAATAAAAGGAACAAGCACATGATAGTGATCAGAATATTGCCATTGCTTTCAGTGGGATGGAGAAACAGTATTGGGCCCTTTGATCATATTTTATATAGCACTTTGTTATCCTTCTTTGGTCCTAGGAAGGTAGGTTTTAATCTAATTCCTATCTGTATGTATTTATCAGATCAGGATGGCCAGCTTCCTCTGAATTTGGCAACTCAAAGCAGCATCATAACTTTTTCAGTAATAAGAAAAACTTTTGGTTCTATACTATAACAAAAATCTTCAATGTAATATGATTAGGAGCTTATTTTGAACCAGTGACAATCCAAAACTGTTTATAGAATTAAACACATTTATTTAAAAATAAACATCCCATATTTTAAATCTTGTTTTTTTTAATGAACATGCTCAGAAATACACATACATGCATACATGCATATATAATTTGTTTATTTATAAACCAATCCCATATCATGTAGTTATGTTACTGGTACTTGCTTAACTAAAGAAAATGGAAATGAGAAGCACAAAGGTTTATCAAAGTATGCAGCTTACTTTTATATGCAAAAATAATGAAGAACCAAATAGAATGTATGAAATATGTGCTTCTTTAAAATCTTTTGGGGTTTGAATTAATTCTTCTGGGTGTTCGTCAAACTATAATAATTTGATTCACAATGCTGTAAAAGAGTTAAGTGTATTTAAACAAATTTAAATCTATTAATTAGAACGAGATTTGACTTCAGAAAGTTGTGGATTAGAATATTAGACAGTTTCTTTTCACATTATTAAAATAGTTTTTTGCCTGTTAGTGCAGACTTATTAATGCATCCATACAATTACATTTATGCATCCATACAAAAACTCATGTATAGTAGGCATGTATGGTATGAGCATACTCTTATTTATTCCATTGAAGAATATTCACGCAAAGTTTATGAAATAGCAATATGGAACTGAACTATAACAAAAACCAAGCAGTTTGCAATAGCATTCATCTATATACAATGGATCTATATATTGTGAGAGACAAAACAACTTCTATTACTTTTTACACCTGTTTTACAGACAAGAATATTTTTCAGTTGAATTTGATTTTTATGTTCTTAAATTCTAAAAAGTTTTTAAACCTGTAGCATTATATGTAATGTATACAAGAAAAATGCTACTAAGGAATAAATAAATCATTTAATCCATTAATTTAAAAATAAAATATTAACAAATTAGCTTCTGGAAAAATATAAATACAATTAAATGAAGCCGTTTGATATCACTGAAATGTACAAGAATTTGTCTGACAGCTGAAAATATACTTTAGTGCTTGCTTAGAAAAAATTAGAAAAACATCGGCTTGGAAAAAAAAGCAGATTATCAGCAATTTAGATTTAATCTTCTTTTCACAGAGCTTAAAAATATAAGGTACTAAGTTAGGAATTATTTATCTGAAATCAATTCTATTTGGTGCTAGTTTCCAAAACAGATGCACAGATACACATCAAGTTTCAGCTGCATTTGAAGGTACTGATTTTAATCTACAGTGGTTTGGCGCCTGCATCCCGTAGGACTCCTTTCTTGCATATGTGCCTCTTGGAGGATCCAGATAATTTTTTGAAGATCCATAAATCTGCACTGGTAATTAGTGAGGGCACTTGCTGACACCCTCATGTCATGCCCTGCTTGTGGATTCCCATAGGTGTCTGACTGACCGCTGTGGGGACAAAGCACTAGACTAGATAACCCCTTGATCTGTTTTGTCATTATGGACCAACTCTATGGAGCACCCTCCTTGAAGCTTTAGAGCTTAATATTTTTGAAGAAAACTCTTACAAAAAAGGACATTCAGATTGAATTTGGTATAATTAATTAATGTATGCTTCAACTGTGATTTATATTTCTGATTATATTACTACTGTTCTGGTTTTTTTTTTTTAATTTATTTTCTTATCCCATCTGGGATTTGGGGTTAGATGGTGAGATTATATAACATGCAAAGATTACATTGAATAATACAAGCTTAACAGAAACAATGTTTCTGGAATCCTTTTATTAATAGTAAACTATCACAGAAATTTCATATGCACATATAACTTTGTAGGTTGCACCAGTGCAGTTTAACATTTTCAAAAAATAAATAGGCTGAAATGTAATCTAATATTACGTACCTTAAGTTATAGTACAAAGCTAAAATAGCTAGTTTGAACTTCTGTTTTGGTTCGAGAAAATATTTAATTGGAAGTATATTTTAGGCTGACACACCTATTTTAAAGGAAGTCCTATTGCCTATTTACTCAATAGGATTTCTGAAATAGCACAGAGGATTTGCACTGTTAATTATCTCAGTGGAGATCCTCAATAAGACGGTGTATTATAAGTATTATAATACAGTGTATTAAAAGTAGATGTTTTATACAATTATATCTGGATGTCCATAAAAATTATATTTGAGAAAATGTGTTTAGGAGTACTATTTTGGTTAGGCCAATAATCAAAATTAAAATATACATGCATATAAATAATGAATGAATCAAGTTAAGGCCACCCTATCAAATACTCAGCATGTGTCTTAATCACAAGGTTAAATCTTGTCAGTAATAAATCTATGTATGTTACAAGTTTAATTTCATTTTCATTGCAAAGAGTTGCTTTAAAAATGGTCTGTTTAACACTAACAGCTCAAGATACTTTACAAAACACAGGGACGTTAAATCTAAATAAAGGTGGTAAGCAGAAGAAAGGAAATAGAAGACTATTGGCTGTGATTTGAAATGACAGCGATATGCATATGCAACCACCTTAAGACTCTAGGAGTTTTCATGTTGGAAAATATTTATTTAATAACATATTTAAACTGAAACTTAGATTCAGTCTTCTTTTCAGTTAATGAGGAATAAGCTCCACCAAACTTGCTAAGAATATTTCTAAGCAGATGTGCTTCGGATTGTACTCTAGGCTGAAAATACCATCAAAAATTGCTTCTCTTAATTGTAGAGTTTTTTAAAAAAATTAGTTGACTTTAATAAAATAGGCCACAAAAGAGCAGGTAAGAAACAAGTACAAAACTTTTTTTTAATAAAAAATGCTACTCTACATAACTATGATTAAAATGAGTATTTTAATTCCACACTTTTATAGAATTTTGTTAAGCCACTTACATATAAAATAAACAAATCTAACATTGGTTGAGCCATAAAACCTGCTTGTCCTCAGTAGCAAGGTATGAAAGTAAACATATTTCCACATAGTTTTTCTGTAATTTTAAGTTTTGTATTCTAGACATTTATAAATTTTGTTTGCTTGTTTACAAGACAAAACAACAGTGGCTTATATTTACTTTTTATTGCTGTGAGGAGAAAAAACGGATGTTTCCATGACAATGGTGAGATCAGCAATACTTTGGGCAAACCTATGGCCTTCTGTTTCCCCAGTGGAGTTGATAATTTTTTTTCTTTGAATAACAGTTTGTCATACCATGTGCCATAGGTAATAGTTTTGTAAGTGGATATCAGCTGATGCAGATAAATAAACCTCTAAAGGCACTATATCGCTATGTGAGGGAAACAAACAACACGTAGAACTTGCCATTATGTTCTGCCTAGATATTCTTATTGCTACATACTGTGGTAAATATTATGTTTCATTAGATCAAGGGTGTCCAACCTTGGCAACTTTAAGGCTGCATGGCTGGCTGAGGAATTCTGGGAGTTGAAGTCCACAGGTCTTAAAGTTGCCAAGGTTGGATACCCCTGAACTACATGGATCCATGAGTTCTGCCCTAATTAATTTTTTTTATAGATGTTCCACTTTTTTCTGAAAGTAGTTTGACATTTGTTATTATTTGTGACATAGTATGCTATAGATCATTGCAGTTTATGAAAATTATATTGTTTTAATATATTGATAATAGGAACTAAACTTTGTTAACTAGGAGCATCATAACTCTAAAAAATATTACAATGAACTCCCATTCATTTTAAGATTTACTCCTATGTAAATGGTTATAGAATTGTAGTCTTAATTAGCGTTATCACCTAAAATTATGATTGCATCATGTCTGGGTGTTAGTCCTTTTAAGTAGTGCTTGTTTTCATGCAAGTATGGATAGAACTGTGTTCCTTGATAGTGAGTTTTATTCAGCTAATAAACTTTCAAATAAATCTATTAGGCTATAAGTAAAATTTGCTGTGGATCATATTAATAAGCATATTGGTATATCATTAATAATGAAAACTTCATGCAGTTAAAAAAAGGAGTGAAAAATATTTATTTTATTCTGAAAAAATATATTAAAAAGGAGAAAAATGACTGATTATCCATGTGCAATGTCACTAATGAAGCTCTCAGTGTAGACAAACTGAATTTGATCTAGAAGAATTTTTTTTCTAAATTATTTTTGCTAAATAATTCTGTTACTATACATCACAAAATGAGATGAAAAAAGTCAGACAAAAATAAATTTTAAAGTTGATATTTCTTTATTTTATACTTGAAAAGCAGTTTCTTGAAAAAAAATCATGATGCTTTTTATATATTTTATATCTTGTTTGTTTAAATGCAGATTTTCTCATCAAAAATTCTGTAGCAACTTTGTTCTTAGAGATTCCTCTCTTCATCTCACCATGTTAAATTTTGATGATAAATTTAAATTTAAGCTGCCAATATTTCATGCACTTACATTATTCCTATTTATTCCTTTTCCCTCAGTCTACATTGTTAGCAATTGAGTTTTTGACATTTAGCACCTTTCAGCTATTATTTCTTTCTTTTCAACAATATACTTGTGAAAGAAAACCTCATTATGTCCATTTTACATAAGAGAAATCAAGGTTGAGGAATCCTCACTTACCCAAAACCTCTCTGACTGGATTGCATTTTCAAATTTAACATTGTGCATATGGAAAACTGCTCTGCCTAACATACGATGATGATGTTTAGAATTTAAACATCAAAAACGTAAAAGCCATTATTACTGAATGCTTTTATGTTTCAAAACTTCTGAAGAATTCACAAGAGACGTTATTTAAAATAAAACATGTGATAATATGATTAGATATGAAAAGTCTAGACAGATGAAGTTGTTCTTAAAATAATAACAAAATATATTTAGTATAATAGTTATAAATATACTAATCTGTCTGCTGTTTTCAGAGAATGAATCTGGGTGTGTTTATGCTGAAGAAAGACATAGTGAGTTAATTCTTTCTCCCAAGCATAGATGTGTCTGGGAAAAAATTCCCACTGAACAGAGCAATCATCACTTTCATACTGAATATTACATTATTTTTAGCTTCTAAAGCTGCAAACTTAGATGTGAATAAGTCCCAGGTAACACAGTCTATTTCTATGTATTAAGAGACACTTTAAATTTGATACTTTAAAAATACATGTATCAGTGTGACTAGAAAAATATATGTACAACATGAAGTGAAGAATAGTACCTGAACTTTGTTGTTTTTTTTCAACACCACTCCAGTTGGTATATAAGTAGCAAACTTCAAATATGACAAATACATATTTATTTTGATATTGAAGTATGCCACTTATTAATTAATGTTAGTGCTAGTAGGTTTTCTGTATCTTTTCCAGTTAAGGCTTTCCAAGTGGTATGCTAGTTCTAGAAACTAGAAGACAAAGCAAGATTTATAATAAAAATAATATAGAGAGGTTTCAGACTTATTCAATGTTAAACCCTGGAAATCAACAGAATGTAAATTAGACATAAAGGATATTCTTTTGCTATATATACTCAAGGCGAGATGGGTAGAAAACAAATATATAATAAATAATAAGTGATGTACATATGCATAGATAAAGCAAAGACAAACAGATCAAAATAAAAAGGTACAATGTAGGAGAAAGTTGCTCCAGATCAAAATCCAGTCCTAAGAAAACACAGATTTTGTAGGGGAGAATAAATGGCACCTCTGACAAGAAATATATCTCTAAATAATTCTCAGATTTCAGAGGACAAAAGAGTGGGCTTCCTCATACCACTTAAAATGTTTGAAAGCCAGAAGGGTTAACCATAGCGTGGTAAAATAGAAGACTTGGGTGTCCCAATAATAGTGGGACATGAAACACCCATTGTTGATCTGGGTGGGTGGGTAGGCTGATATGGCAGAAGATGGACCTTTAGATCTCAAGAATTTAGATCATCCAGATTTTTAAAAATGATGATTAATTTGAAAATAAATTGGAACCTATTGTCACTTAAACAACAGTAGAGTTACCTGACATACGATAATCCATGTTGTGTGCTTCTGGCAGCACTCTGGCTGTACTTTATCCACTACTGTAACCTTTTTTCAGAGACACAAGCAACTCTTATGCAGAAGATCTGAAACACCATTTTGAGACATATAACCTGTACCCACCATGTATCGCCTGCAGCTTATAAATTGTATATTAATCTTTTTCAAATAAGTTTTACTGTGCTTATCACAGTATTAGTTCAGAGTGAGTCTACAAAAGAATATTAATCTAATACATTTGAAAATTCAAATCCATGTGATTAATAAGCATTATCTATAAATAAAGTCCTAATGGTTCTTTGGCAATGTTGTAAACATAAGAATCAGAAGCAATTATTGTCATTATTGTTCTGCGACTACTTTCGGTGAATACCAAATGGCTATTGCTGTCCAGCTACTTGGCAGATGCATATTTTGTAACAAAACAGATGTCAGCCAGCCTGGTCTGCTTCAATTACACTTGCCCAATGCACAGAGTGTGTAAAGGAAGAAGGAATCAATTTATTGAAGGCAAATAACCTGCTGTTGAAACTGTCTCCTGGCCCTTATTAACCTAGTTAAAAATGTAAGTTTTACACTGTAACACCAAAGAAGCCATTTTCATCCACTGCCGCAGTGGATGTCCAATCACCATGATTATTAGTACAAAATGGACAGTTGGAATATGAATGGTGCATGGATGTACAAAATTAGCTCTTATCTTTCAAAAAAGAGAGGTAGTAAATAGAATATATTAGTTTCCTATAATAAGGAAAATTAAATGACATTCTTTACAACTACCCACCCTGTATTTTCTTTGATTTTTTAGTAGGTATTTTCAGTGAAGGCTATTGCAATTATTCTTAAAGCTTATAGCTCTTCTGTGTGAATTCAAGCTAGTATGCAAAATATGTACATGTTTTTACAATATTTGCCCATAACAATATTTTGTGAAACTAAAATATGTTGCAAAGTATGGCTTTGCATGAAATCAGACACTATACTTTGAAAATGGCCTGCATGCATGTTTTCTCTAATAATAGTTTAATGCCTCTGAATAAAATGAAAGCATGTTGAAAGCAATATGTATAGCATTTGGATATAATGATAAACAAAAACTGCTTGCTTTGAAATCATCACCTAAACTATTTGACTTTATTTTTAGAAACTGTTTAATATTTGTTGATATTTCTGCTTTTTCTCATTGCATTTCCTAAAGAGGTTCCCACATTAATGGCTGGAGAAGCTTTGACTTTTGATGTCTGCCATAGGCAATCTCAAGAACATCAGTAAAAAATGTCATTAAATATAGTCTTCCTTTAATTTGGTTGGTAGGAATTTAGTGAATGACTGATTAATATTTGAAATTAGACTATTTTTTTAAAAAAAAATTCAAATTCTTCAGTTAGTGGAGAAATGGCATGTGATAAATTAGAAACAAAACTGGATGTGGTATTTTTCCTGTATATTTTAAATCTGTTATGGTCATTTCTGTTTTCATAAGAACAGGAGCTTTGTGAGACAGAAAGATTTTTAGCTGGGAGAGGATCTAATGCTAATCCCCAGTCTAGGCCACAGTCTTCCTTCTCTCTAGCAGTTCTATTCATTTCCACAAACAACTACAAAATCAGGGTTACTGATCCATCAAGCTTGCATAGTCTATTCCAGAAGTAGAGTAATCAGAATTTCTGATAGGACTTTTTCAGCCCTTTCTACAGAGGTATTTTAAGACTAAACAAATGTTTGGTCACAAGTTGCCTAATGTCTTATCTCCAGAATTATTATATATCTCCCATTTATTGAACTAAACTCTCTTTATTTTGAAAACAAATCTCTTCCCCCATCATTTGATGCTTTACTTTGCAGCTTACTTAAATTCCTGGTTGTTTAAAGTGCACGTGACAATGAAAAAAATACTGCGCAGATTGATTTAGAGAATGAAGGACCGACAACTTTTGCTTTAACAATTTTTGCATCCTTTGATTGGTATATTTAGCAGATAGTCCAGGTTACATCAAACAGATAACGAAGTTCAGCCTATAAAAAAATAAAATGGATTAGATACATTCCCCCCCTCTTTCCCCCCCCCATGTGTATGTGTGCATGTGGGTGTGTATGCAATGCATATGTGTTTATAAAATATCTGTACCTTCACTGAGCTTTCTTTCTCACTGTTTTCATACTAATTTCTATTTGTCAAAGGCCAAGTAAACATCTTAGGAAATAGTAACATTTAGAATAGTAATATCTGAGCCACTTTAAGACTTAAATGAGGTTGCTAGGGAGGAAAGATAAAATCTCTGCCCTTCAATAGCCTGCCCAGACTTATCGGTATAATAGCCACTGATGATATTTTAGGTGGTTTTGTTTTGGCATGGGATAAAGAGTTTTACAATCAACAAGTCTAGTATGAAAAGCTGAATTCTTAAAAAATAAATGTTTTTACTATAGGAGAAGGAAGCAACAACTAATCCACAAAGACATTCAAAGTTAATTTCACATATACATGCAATGTTAAATAGTTAAATTATCAATATCTAAATCATTTCACTTACTTGAAAATAGGTAAATTAAGCATATAACATGATGCAGACATTCTAAATACCTGACTAATTCTCAATTCAAATGGAATTTTTTTTGGTAAATTACTGTTCAAGTATAGAAAGAGGAAAATTATTCTGATAATTACATAACTGACAAATAATAGGTGTCTATCCACCTTTGTACTATAACATTTTATCTGTTGATAAAATGTTATAAAAGCATACAATAACTATTTTGTTGACGTCATATTCATTTACCATTTGCATATATTTTTTAAAACTTTACAAAACCCAATGAATTGTCCAGAACAAAATATATTCATGAGTGAATTTGTCCACAGGATTTGTCCACTAAAGCTCATTACCATATTTTGAGCATCACATCTCAACCTTGGATAATGCGTACATCCTTCCTAACAATATGTGTAGATGTTCAACACACATTAAATACCTTTTTTCTTGAGTTAAATATAATTTTAGATCTCTGCAAAGAAGACCTAGCTGCCAAAATATGTACCTATTGTGTGTGTTCCAATTTCATATTCCATATTTCCCCATACTTGTGAAATCCATGCCTTAGCAGAAGAGGCTGAATTCCTGGAAGACAATTTTAAACTTGAGACCAAGAACTACAGTGAGTCTCTAGTTCAGAAGCTAGACAATTTCTTGCTCCTGTGCTACTTGGCCCTTGCAAAACAGCCTAATATCTGTATAGTATGTGTACAGATTATTGTATGTATGTACATATATACACATACAATATGTATACTGTATGCATTCATAGTATCTATACATACTATGAATTCTGTAGGGTAGTCCTGGACACTTATATTTTGATTTCAGACAAAGCACTAACACATCAATTCCAGAAGTTCTAATTCAACAAGAAGTTTTATATGATTTCTTTTCGATATAGTAGCCCACAACTTCTGGCATCTCTGCTGTTAAATAAAGGAAATATACAGACTAACGGAATATATAGCCATAAGGGTCGCATCAGGAAGCTAATTCTGAATAGTGTTGCTCTGCACGGTGTCAAATGGGAGCTATTGCACTCACATCTGATTGGTGAATTTATCATAGCTGTTACGGGAAAAGGAAGCTGGATTAATAGAGATTTAGTTTGAGACAGCAAATCTTTATGGTATTAAACTGTTAAGGGAGAGAAGTATAATGGGGTAAGGTAGAGGAGCCCAATAATAAGATTTGGCATAGATGTTATGAGCTAAACATAATTGAGCCAAAAAAATTGAAATTACATTATGGAAGTTAAAGGGGGCAACTTTTGATAAGGAAAAAGAGCAGAGAAAGATTAAACTTTTCTTTCTTTTGCAGGGGGGGGGGGGAAGAGAAGGTAGATGATTTTACTTTCGATTGTCTTTGACTACAGGTTTGACAGGGATTTTTTAAATGCCTGAATTAAATGCCAAAGAATTAAACAGGTTTAATTCTTTGCATAAAAATGTACATATTAGGAAAAACAGAATGTAAAGAAGGCATGTAACTCTGCTCAACATTGTATACAATATATCTGGGATTCTTATTTTTAATTGAGAAAAATGACTAAACTTGAAAATGCATCTGGAATATACTATGAAAAACTATTATATACCGTATTGTATTTGTGAATTTCTGTACTGTGCTGTATACTTTTATTAGTGAAACTGGGGATTTGTGTATATGTACACTACTTTACTTTTAAAATTATGCTAGTAATTGTGTATGTATTTAAAATTTATTTAAAACATAGCCTAGTTCTTGTTTTTAATCTTTTAAACACTTTGGATAGAAGTGCAAAAATTAAAATATGAATAATGATGATAAAGATAACAATGTATTGTATAGAGATATACTGTATATTTAATTATGGCCTAACTGTATCTTATGGTAATGATAATTAACTAATAATCTAGGTTAAGGTGTTTTCAGTAATAATGGCTTTCATGATACAACTAAAAAGTTCATAGTTGATAATAGATAGTAGATAGTAGATTTGATAATATTTCTCTATTCATAATCCACCTATATAGCCACTGTCACATACCAACTTTTTCTGAACAATATTTCTTACAGATTTCAGGATTAGGCCAACTATGAGGAAAGTATTGAAGTTATAAATCTCAAATCTGCTATTAACTAGGAATGATATAGTATAGCTAGCTTAGGTTGGATCCAAACTAAAAAAAATTTCTTTGTGGATCTGATTTACAAAGAAATATTTCATGAAAACAGAAACTGCACTTTGCAAATGATGAAAGGGAAACCAACAATTCTAAGTTACCTAAATTATCCATAGTTAGATAGACAAGACAGTAGATAAGCAAATTAGCTAAAAGACTGATAGAGAGTGGGAGATGCTCTTTAACATGCCAATTATTAACTCAATATATTGTTACGGCTTCCAAGCTATTAAGGTCTTCTGTGTCAATGTGTACTTGGGGACTGTTTAATATGCAGATGGATGACATGACAGGCTGCAACTACTATTGTCTATCATGTCAGTTCAAATATGTCCGTACATATGTCGTACTCTTGTCATATGTTGTGCATGCATAACTTTTTAGGAAATAACAAAGTGCCAACATTTATGGATTTATTTTCTCCCCAGATGAGTTCTTTTCAAAGCTCTTGAATGCTTAGTGGAGCTAAAAAGTAATTCTAGGCCTCTGATGAATGTTCTGAAATAACAGGAAATTTATACCTGTATGTACAGAAGAAATCAAAACATTAGGTTGGAAGACTACATAGGATTGATTTATGTGAAAAGTATTAACTCCTTTTTTTCACCTTCAGACTTATCTTGCAGTAATTAAATAATCCTACCTACCTAAGAAATCTGCTAACATGAAATTAAAAACATAATTTTTGAAAAATACAAAATGGGATATCTCTCATAATTTATGGGGTTGTGATATCAGCTACATTTCTCTAATATACTAAAATAAGGAAATTGAGGAGAAAACTTGATTCATTGCTTTGCTGTTTATTAAAACAGGCAGAGTTCTTCCAGTTGGTATACCAAATATGGAGTACCTCGAGTGAAGAAAATCAGTGTTAATTGTAAGAAAAGTATTTTTTATTTTAAAAAATTGATGCTTATAATCTAAGCGCTTTAGGTTCTTTCATCATACTTTTCTTCATAACATATTGCATCTACATCTAGCTACTTTGTTATTTCCCTCCCATCTTTTCTTCCAATCCTTTTCTAACTATGAAGAATGAAAATGGATATGTAGAATTTCAAAAGATCACTTTCTCAAAAAGTGCAAAATTCAACCTCACACACTATTATTGTTCTTCTCCAATTTTTCTGTTATCTACTGAGAAGTTATGCAATGAATGTGATGGAAATCTACTGAACCTACATTAGATTGATTTGCTTTGAAGAGAACTATTGTCACTTTCTTTCACTCGTAACCAATCCGAAATCTTAATATATTCTCAATAGGAAAATAGAGGCAGAGTGATTCCCCCTCCCTCCCATTTCAGAGTGATCATGGTGTTCACAATGAAGCCTGGATATTTTAATGTTTTTGTATCTTTTTATAGTTTTTAGTTTTATAGGCACTAAATTTCCTGGGTCAACTATTGTGTCCTTTCTATCTCTATCATGCAGATTACAGCACAAGACCAGGTCTTTTGGGGGTCCTTGGTTCTTCAATTTAAGAACATCTTTTATCCCTCTAAAGGCTTTGTCATCTATTTTTATTTGTTTTGCAGCTACAGTGTAATTGTTAAAAACAGGATTAGGGCTAAATTGTTTTGCCTTGTATTTTTGTTATTCATAATTCTTTTTGGAGCTTTCTTTTAACTGGAAATGGATTACTTATTGATCAATTGCTATTAAAGGTGATCCTATGACGTGCCTTGAGGAATAGTAATGGGAAAAATGAGACAAAATGACATATGTACAAACACACACACACTCTAATGGTTCAGTGAATAAATGAACAGATAAATACACTGAAAAAAAAGCACCATTAATGGTGAAAAGTGTGCTCTGTACTTTCTACTTTCTTAGTACATTAGATGTTCACAGAACTTCAGATGCACTGTAAAAAGGTGTACATTCAAATAAACTACCATCTACCAAATATTTGCATAAGCTGGTATTAGTCCTTCCTGCTCCCTCCCAGTTTTATTTGACCCAGTTCAAAAAAGACAATAGTAATAATTTAGTAAAAACAGGAAATGATCTAGAAAAGAGTCACATGATAAGGTTTTATTGCTTCAAAACAAGAATCACATATGTTTATTAGACAAAAAAAGGAAAGAAAATATTTAAGGACATCACATTGTTGGTTTTACTCTAAAAACAGTCTAATTGATCTCAAAAAGGCGGACCCCTTCTAGTGACTTTAAGCTTGTAGAATCATCCAACCATTGTGCAAAAATAGAAATAATAAGTAAAGACTATGTGGTTATGTGATTCTATAAGAAGAGGTAAGTCACTATGGGGAACAGGACAAAAATTACATTTAAATTGCTAAAAACATTTATATGAAATATTTCAGGTGAGATAAAGCATTTTCTTAAAAAGTGTTATAGAAGGTTTTTCTGAGTAAGCATTTGTTGAATTTACAGGCTTTGAGTCATCTTACTAATACTCTAGATCAGGAACAATAATGGAACTAGATGCAGTATTTCTAAATTCTCATTCTAGATGTTACATGTTTCTTCAGCTATTTCTGTATGCTTCCAGTGCTTTCAGTATATGAAGATGATTTAAGTGCAACTCAGGGATTTTTTTTAAAAAAAAGATAATTTAGAAAAATGGGACAAACAATCTTGATAAAATAATATAAGATATATGAGGATTAGATTGGATGGAATAATGATTTGTAGAATCCTTTCCAATTGGCAAATTCTATTTTAGGGAAGGTAAATACAATATTCAGTCTATAGAGTTTTGGCAAAAGCATAAATTCTATCCACAATTGTTTCCTGCCTGTTTCTGCTCATGTGCATTATTTTGAAGTGTCTCTCTAGAAGCAGATTTTCAAGATCAGTGCCAAACTACCTAGATGGTTATATGTTGTACAGCTTTGGCATTTATTTGAAGAAACAGATAAATGCGATTACCAGGGATAAGTGTAAATGGTAAATGGTTATTGCTCTTACAACCATTTATAAAGCAGTTTAATTGTATGCCTTTACTATTCTAACTGTGCATGATGCATCTGTGAATCCTTAGGAAGTTGGATCAGACATAAATATATGAATAGTCTTCCATGAATTTCAAGGAATAGTGGAAGCTTTGATTGTCCAAACCGATATCTAATCTTTGTCTTAGCTTAAATCCAGGAGATTTTGTGGATCAAGATGATGGTTTTTTTTAATTAAAAAAGACATTGTAGGATCCTTGTATCCATGCAATTGGATGTAATTATTTGTATAGAGGGTGGAACACATTTAGATTCATGGTTTATACAAAAGGATGGACCATCCTGTCAGAAGGATGGAAAAAGGATTTGGTGCAACATTTACAGTAATTTTTTACGTATGAGGAACATCTATTGACATAAATGGAACGCAATGCGATTTTCAAATTGGGTATGGGCTAAGTCATTTTTTTGCAGTATTTGCTACATATGATAATATTTGTATTACTTTTTCACTGAAAAAATTAACAAAAATAAGAATTGTGATATAGTTAAATTTAGCAGCATGGCAGGATGAACACAATTATATTATATATTTAATTACGTTGTGAAATAACATTTTGTTTTGAAACATAGCTTCAATCTCATTAACACTTTCCTAAAACATGACGTTCTTGGGGAAGAACATATTTTAATTGTAAATATAAAATTAAATCATATTTATAATGTACGTTTGTTGCCTCACATCTAAATTAAGAATAATATAGTAAAATTTATTTGGCTCCGTAGTTACCCAAATGAATCTGATTTAATATCTAATGAGATCTAGTCCATATACTTTTTTTTTTTTAAACCATCCTCTGGGCACTGAAATAATGAAAGCAAAAATCAGCCTAAAGCATTGGACAGATTTTTAATAATTTATTTCTGTGCTTCATCTCCAGGGAATAGTTGCCAAAGACTTTTCATTTTGTGTTCAATGCTTGCATTAGAAGCTTACAAAAGATACATATCCAATTCATACACATACGGCATGGCACACAAAGAGCATCTCTTTGTTAAATGCATATGCATACATCTAGATTTAGAGTGGACATAGAAAAAAAATAGTTGGTACTGTAAATATTTTGCTCAAATAGATATTTTGTGAAGGTGATTAATATGTCTGGATAGTAATCTGTATCTTTGGAACAAGGGAATTTCAGGTTGAGCCTACCAATTCCATTGGCAGGCCTTTATAGCTCTGTAACACTGCCCAAAGGTTAGAGTCATTAGCTAGTCATCTGATCATGAACATTTAATTTATGCATTCCATTGGTGACAGGATAAATAATAAATCTCTTGCTGAAGCCACTAAGATCAATACTTCCTGGAAGAAGCCATCTAAAAAAAAAAAATCAGATAAGAAACAGATGTAACTGACTATGTTTTAACCAGGCCACTCAAGTGCAGGCTAGGTTGTAAGAAACAGAAAAGGATAATCAGATTTATTTAAACAAAATTGATAACATAAGAATCTTCTGGATTTGGCCCATCCCTTTGAATACATTTTTTCTGTTCCTGCTGTGGCAATTTGATTTTTACGGGAAGCCTACAAATGGTATGAATGCAGCTATCCCCTTTGGTATTAGAAGTCATGTACACCATTATAAATAATAGCTATTTCCTCCAGGAATTTATCTAATCCCATTTTTGTTTATTTTTATATTCTTATTCAGGTTGTATACTTCCACAAGGTTATGTGGCTTACATCCCACTGCAGTACAATAGTAACTCATTAAAAGCAAAATAATTTAAAAAACAAATTAATCACAAAAAAAATCACTACAGTAAAAAAAAAAATCCCATATAACCAACAGGCTGACTCAACCACAGCATTACATTTATTATTCCTGCAAGTTCTTTGGAAGATGGGTGCTTCAAACATCTTTCTGAATATTAATAGGAAGGGAGGCTTTTTAAAGCAATCCACATTAGCTGTCATTGATTTCTACATTTTATGGTACCAGTGCCATAACATTTCACTTTCTATTGTGTTGAATTTTCATATTCCAGCATAACTCATGAGTTTTTCTTAGCCTACCAAATAACAGGAAAAATTCTGCCCCACATTTTCCCCACCTTGCATAAATTTATAAACTCTTGTCATGTTTTTCTTCCTCGCTATTTTTTGAAATTAAAAAGTTTCAAACATTTTAATACTTTTGGAGTGTTTTCTAGCATCCTGAACATTTGGGTTACTTTAATGTACCTTTTGTTTTGTGTTTGTTTGTTTTTGTGAGGCACTGACTGAAAGATTCTATCACAATCCAGTTGTGGTCAAACCATTGATATGTATGAAGCTTTAAAATATTGGCAATGCGATTTTTTAAACTCCTAATGATGCCCAATGTGGAATTTGCTGCCTTCTTGGTAGCTACAAAAAAACCTGATTAAAAAAAAAAAGATTGTAGCCATGAACTACAATCACCCATTATTTTTCCTGGTTATTGACGAACAACTGAAACACTACTAGCATATATTGTTCTAACATGCTTTAATTTACTCCATGACTGAATTAAGTTTGCCATTTTAATGTCCATTGCTCCAGCTACCTCATTGCAATCCCCTTTTACTTTTAAAACTCTGAATGATTTGGAGTCATCAGGCATCATTGATTTAGTTAAAATAGCACGAAGCCCCTTGAACAGTCTGATTGCTTTCCTTTTCATTGTAGGAACTATCCTTTAGAGCTTTCTCCCTGTTTTCTTATCTTTTAATTACAGGTAGTCCTTGATTTATGACTTACATTTGGGACTGCAATTTCTGTGGTAATTTGGTGTGGTTGTAAAACGAATCATCCAATTTTAAGGCCATTTTACCCTGGTTGTCAAGCTGATCAACATGGTTGTTAAATGAATCATGTGGTTGTTAAGCAAATCCAGCTTCCCCAGTTGATATTTTTTGTCGGAAAGTGGCTGGAAGATTGCAAATCATGTGACTGTAGGATGTTGCAATCAGTTGTTAATGCGAGCTGGTTGCCAAGCAACCAAATTGTGATCACGTGACCACGAGGATGATTTGACAGCCATGAGTGCGAGGACAGCTTGTAAATCACTTTTTCCAAAGCCATTATAACTTGGAGCCATGGTTAAATGAACAGTTGTAAGTTGAAGGCTACCTGTAATTATTTATGACACAAGCCCTGTACACGTGCCTATGAAAATTAAAAAATCTTGAAATTAGATTTATTTTTCGGCAATTATGTTGCACATTTTTCTTTTGCTTTCAAGTGTGCATTAAGCAGTTTTTTAAAAAGGCATGTGTAAGGTTTCAAAAGTTACGGTAGGATTTTTCACTCACATGGATTCCTAACCAAAATTGTCAGTTCCTGGGTTTATTCTTTTTTTTACAGTCCAGATGTTCCATTAGCATTAAGTCCAAAATTTTGATAAGACAGTGAAAGTCCTAGTGTTTATTATGCATTTTTAATGCCAGATAACAGATTTTGGTAGATGATTATTTTAGCTTGTGTTAGGTGCTCCATTTTTTTAGAAATAGAGTGGAGAGTGGTCAGGTGAGACCAGGTGATTTGCATTTGGTAAATATTGGGAATTCATGCTATTTCTAGATAACATAGCCTATGGATACTTCTATATTCTTCTCCCCAGTACCTCAAAAAAGGTTGAAAATGATCCGCAATCTTCATTTAGGCCAGGGGTATCAAACTCGCGGTGTCAAGGCAGTGTCACGTGAAATATCGTGACTCCCCCCACTTTTGCTAAACCAGGCCTGGGAGTGGCCAGTGCGTGACGCGGGCTGGGAGTTTGACACCCCTGATTTAGGCCAATCTAAATTAGTTAGGAAGAAGGAGCAAAATTTACAGTCTTGCCTTGACTTGCTTTACATACAGTCCATATGAATGAAGAATACACTAACTTGCTTTTAAATACACGTAGACCTTACCAATATCTTTACATGAACATTTCTTTGGCTATATGCAAAGAAGAAGAAGAAGAAGAAAAAAAATGGAAGCCAGTTAGGTAGCCATTCATCCATCCTGTAGTTTCTATGGGATATCAGGCCACCTTTTTCCTTCAATGACTTGGCTGCAACCCAGGATCAGAAGTTCTGGTGAAGCAGGAATTCTTGCAAGTGGGAAATGGATCTTTTACCATTTCCAAAGAGCATCAGCATTTCTGTAAGTGAATGAATTAACATGCTAGTTTTATTGGGGATTCAAATATACTGTAAGTGACCAAAAAATTGCCTCACGTCTTGAATATACTTCATATTGTGGAATTAATGGCCCTGAACAACTTTTGAACTGGTCAAGAGGCCAGTTCTGTGGAAATCCATGTGTACTGAGAATCAACCTTCTTCCTTCCCTCTTAGTATGAGGTGGATTTGGGCAGAGTGGTATGTATGTTGGTATAGAAAAATATGTGTTAAATAATTTTTCTGGCATACATTTTCTAAACAGTATCCTGTGCCTTTGCTGAATTTCTTCTGTTGGGAAAGGATTAATAGCACGGTGATGCTGTAAGCAGTATAGTAGAAAGTATAAAAATCTTTATCCAAACTCAAAGTTCAAATTGCATTTTATTTATTTATTTTTTGCAAATGAAAGATTTAATCCTATAAATATGTGTGCTGTATTGCGTCAGACTACAAGTGGGTAATTATCTTAAAAGACATGTTTCTAGAAAACTAGCATGTAGGGAATAAAATAAACTTTTGTGTGTGTGTGTGTGTGTACACACACACAAAAAGTTTAATTTTTTTATATATATATATATAATTTATATATATATAAATATTTCCTAGTTATCGTTCACACTAGTCTAGTCATAGATTTAACACTGCATTAAGATTTATGTCATTATTTCAGATCAGCCAATTTTGATTGAGATGAGATGAACATACCTGAGTTTTATATATCAAGTTTTTTGAAATTTAATATTCTTTTTTGGAGGGAGAGGGTTAAGATTTTAAAATTCCAAATTTTCAAAATGTAAGAGTCTTGAATTTCAGCAAACAGATAGTGAATACTCTTTCACTTATAATCCACTATAAATGAGTTTCTGAAAGCCTCTAATAATCCATCTTCAATATGAAAATTTAAAAAATGAAGTTTGACACAAACACAAACTGCCTTAACTTTTCAAATCTCTTTAACTATAGTAGGTTGGGCTAGTAAAGCATCTACTATTTATAGTATTTCTAGCAATAAAACTATGCAAAGGATCTGTTTTAAGCTCTGTTTCTAATAAGTGGAATTGTGCCATATCAACATTCAACTTTTAAAGTTCATTACTAAATTTGACAGTCTATATGTTATCTGCATGTTGTCTTAATATAGGGTTCACTAGTTACACATTTTCCATTGCGCTGCTAGGTCAATTCATTTACATATGGGATTTCCTCATCTTCCTGTAATGGACTGAGCGTGGTGTTTCTTTAAATCCTTAACCACGCCCTCTCTGCTCTCTGGAACCTCAGTTATTTCACTCAGTCTTACTGTAGGGACCTGTTTTCTTGCTCTGCCCGAGTGGTTAGCTTAGGTTTTAGTGAGATTATAGGTTTTGTTATTTTTGTCTTGCTTCCTTGCATACAATTAGTGGAGCCGAAGTTTCAAATCGGAACAGCCTGCGGCTGCAGCTGTTCATATTCGCAAGCGCTGGGTGAGTGACTCTGGGGCCCCAGACCACTACCCCCGCCGCTTTAAAAATTATACCGATTGGCGCCTGACCCGGCTGGGCAGCTCCAACATCGGTTTAAAACGTTGTTTTGGCCGCCGGCGAGCGCGTTGTTTACCGGGTGAGCCTGGTTAACCGCGGCCGCCATTTTAGGGCTCCATTTAGTGTAGGGCGGCTCCGGAGTCTCTGTTCGGCTCGATTCAAACTCCGATGTTTGTTGCCTCACTGTCATCGCTGAGGAGAGAGTTCCCTTTTGAGTGACCAGGAGGAGAGACTTCGCTGAACATTGTGATGTAGCGGAGGGGCGCCAGGACCCCATTAAGGTTTTCGCGCCCTTTTCCTTGACAGTTTGAGGTGTTAGCGGCATGAGGGGATTATTTAATCTCGGCCGCCCGTTCCTTTCCAGCTGCAGAGGGAGACTGGGAGCAAAGCTTGCTTGACCTCCTTTTGTCTGAGGTACCTTTTGGGTGACTGTTGGTGCTGGCGGCCATTTTGAAATGTTAGTTTTGGCGCCAAAATATGTTTCCCTTTATCTAGGGCCTACTGCTGTTCTAATGTCAATTGCCATGGATGACCAGGAGTTTTCATCTGACACTGAGCATCCACAGACCCCTCCTCAGTCAAAAAAGACTAAGAAGTCTTAAGAATAAGTCCTCTGCAGCCACAGCTGGGCAGGATACTGAGGCTGTCTCAACCAGGCCTCCCCCTCCTGCAACAATGGACAGAGATGCCATTAGAAGGCACAATGCCTTAGAAAAACAATGTGAGAGGGCACAAAAGAAAGCTCAAGCCTCTTTAGCTCAACCTTCTCCTCAGTCAGAAGAAGAAGGTGACTTGACTCAAATAGACCCCGTTAGACCTTCCTCTTCCTCACAGGGAGCTCAGCAAGGGGGCCTAGGGGCTGTTCAGAATCCTGTCATGGGAGTATAGGCTATGGATTTGTCACAACCTGTGAATTTTCAGACGATCCTTACTAACGCCTTGGCCCAGGCATTAGCTTCAGGTTTTAGTCAACAGATACAGCTCCCCGCTGTTTCTGCTAGCTGCCAGATGCATGCCAGCCAGCCTTCGGCTAGACCTGTAATGGTGGATCATCAAGACCCACTGGACAGTGAGGATTCAGGACAGATGGAAGGGGAAACTGAGGAACCTGAATTCTCAGATGACAAGGGTGTAGAACCTGATAGACCTGCATTTACTACCCTTTTTAGACCAGCCGTCTTTAAAACGTTATTACATAAGGCCAAACTAGCTACTAACATAGGTTCTCTTTCCAGTCCTCGGGGCCAGGAGGCAGATGTTCAATCACACCACAATGAGTTATTCCCTGTCCCTTCTCCGGAGCAGGACTTCATTCCCTGCCCGGAGTTATTTTCGGGAGTCATTAAAAAGCAATGGGAACACCCAGGGGCACTCTCTGCTCCCTCGGGGCTTGATAAAAAGATTTATTTTGTAGAACCTTCCTTGGAGAATTTGTTGTCTCTCCCGGCAGTGGACCCCCCAGTGGTTAATTTGTCTTCTTCTACTATTTTCTCCTCAGATGTCATTGAGGTTCTGCGATCTGAGGATAGGAAGGTGGAGGTCGCCTTTAGAAAAACCCATCAGGCGGCCGCCTGGGCGGTGAAGGCTGCCACGTCGGCATCCTTCTTTAATCGGGCCAATCTGGTCTGGCTCAAACAGCTCAGGGACCGCCTTCCCACTGATGACTTGCGTCTTCAACAAGACGTTAATAAGATGGTGGCGGCGGCCGAATATTCGGCTGACGCTTCTCTAGACGCCGCAAAATTTGCAGCTAGGGTAATGGCCTCGTCAGTAACGTCATGGCAGCTCCTCTGGTTACGGCCCTGGCGCGCAGATTTGAAAGCAAAGTGGAAATTAGCGTCAACGCCCTATCAGGGTACTGACTTGTTTGGAGCAGCATTAGCCCCCATTCTCATTGAGGGGAAGGATAAAAAGAAAGTGTTGCCTGTCTCATATCGAAGGTCAGAGCGCCGCTTTACTCCATACCCTCAAAGGCAGCCCTTTCGCCAGGACCCAGGACCCAGTGGGTCTTATACTGGTAGATCATACTCTCAGGGATTCGACAGGGCTTCTGACAGGCAGTCATTTAGAGGCAGGTTTCAGTTCTTCAGGAGACCATATAGAGTCCTGATATCCTCCTGCCTCTGGGTCGAGGCCCACAAAGTGAGGTAAGTGACTCGCTTCCTCTTCCTCCCATAGGCGGATGACTCAGCCACTTTGTTCGTCAATGGGAGGCTTCCAGATCCGAGGATTGGATCCTTCGGACAGTGAGATTGGGACTCTCCTTAGAATTCAGTACGAAGCCCCCCAATCATTTCATCCCCTGTCCCATTCCTCGACAGCTAGAAAAGCGTCAGCAGTTGGAGAAGGAGATTCAGCACTTGTTAGCTATAGGGGCAATAGAACCTGTACCTGTGGGGCAGGAAAGGTTGGGGGTGTATTCCATACTGTTTCTAGTTCCAAAGGCATCAGGAGGCTGGAGAGGCATCCTAAATCTCAAATTTGTCAACAAGTTTCTTCAGTTCAGAAAATTCAAAATGCAGTCTCTCAGGACGATTTTAGACTGTGTGCGGAGGGGCGATGTTATGACATCACTAGATCTTCAAGAGGCTTACCAACATGTGCCCATTCACCCGGCCCATCGCAGATTTCTGAGATTTGCTTATGCCGGAGAACATTTCCAGTACCGGGCCATGCCCTTCGGCCTCTCCTCAGCCCCACGCACTTTCACCAAACTGTTGGCGGTGGTGGCAGCCACAATTCGGCTCATGCTGATAAGAATACTTTGTTATCTGGACGATATATTACTCCTTTCTCAGTCTTCTCAACAGGCTCTCCAGGATCTAGAGACAGTGACCAACATCATCACCAGTCACAGGTTCTCCATAAATCATCGAAAGAGCCATCTTCAACTGACGACCTGCATAGCTCACCTGGGAGCTCTCATCGATTCCGAGAAGGGGATGGTTTTCCTATCACCCAAGAGGCAGGAGGATATCAGGACTCTAGTGTGCTGGGTTTTATCACAACAGCAGGTAACATTCCTAACATTATCACAGCTGCTCGGCAAATTTATTTCTTGTATCTCGATAGTTCCCTGGGCTCGCAGACATGCACGCCAGCTCCAGTGGTATCTCCTACTGGCACAGAAATTGGGCCGCAGCACGTCAAACTCTGAGGTGAGGCTTCCTCCCAAGGTACGGGCTTCTCTAGAATGGTGGAACTCCAGGGCCATAAGCAAGGGTTGTGTTTTTCAGGATCCCAGCAGGATTGTCGTAACCTCAGACGCGAGTCTGGTGGGCTGGGGAGCCCATCTGGGGGCACAAGTGGTTCAGGGTCTGTGGTCCCCTGTAGAAGCCAAGAACAGTATCAATTGGCTAGAGCTCCGGGCCGTCTGCCTCGCTCTAAGACATTTCCAGGACATGGTTCTTCATCAACATGTCCTGGTTCTGACGGACAATACGGCCACAAAGGCCCATATAAATCGCGAAGGGGGCACTCACTCCCTTCCATTGATGGCAGAAACCGACAAGCTGATGAGTTGGGCAGAGTCTCATGTTCTGTCCCTGAAGGCAGAACATATCTCGGGGGCCTCCAACGTTCGAGCCGACTGGCTAAGTCGGACTCAATTAGACCCCTCCGAGTGGAAACTCCACCCGAACCTGTTTCAGTCCATCGTAGACAAGTTCGGACTTCCAGTAGTGGATCTGTTCGCCAGCAAGGAAAATGCCCAGCTCCCTCGGTTCATTTCCAGATTCCAGAGTAGGGGGCAATCAATCACAATGCTCTGCGTTGTCCTTGGCCTCAGGGACTGCTATATGCCTTTCCCCCTCTGCCACTCATCCCGAGGGTGATAAGGAAGATGACGATGGAACAAGCGGAGGTCCTGTTGGTGGCTCCTCATTGGCCAAGACGCTCGTGGTTTGTTGACCTGGTGGCCCTGTCGGTGTCGCCTCCCTGGAAAATACCTTGGGATCGGATCTCTCTCAGCCAGGGGTCAGTGCAACATCCGGACCCCGGTTGGCTACACTTAACCGTGTGGCACTTGAGAGGGTCTTCCTGAGGAAGTCCAATGTTCCAGGGAAGGTGATTTGCACCATTCAGGCTGCCAGGCGGCCTTCTACTACGAGGATCTATGAGGCGTCTTGGAGGACATTTTGCAGTTGGTGCCATCTACACCATGTGGACCCTACTTCTGCCGGTATTTCAGATATCTTGGTCTTTCTGCAGGATGGGTTTGATAAGGGGTTGGCACCTTCCACCTTGAAAAGACAGGTTGCAGCATTGTCGACTGTTCTGTCTAGAGAGACGTCTCACCCACTAACTCAAGACTACAGGATTAGGGGGGTTTTACAGGGAGCTTCGAATATTAGACCATCCGTTGTGCATAGGTATCCCACTTGGGACTTGTTGGTTCTACAGGCCCTTACAACTCACCCATTCGAGCCTATAGCATCCGCCAGTCTCAAATTTCTGTCCTTTAAAGTGGCCTTCCTCCTGGCCATTACCTCTGCCAGGAGGGTGTCTTAATTGGCCGCTCTTTCGATTAGGCAGGATTTGTGCATTTTTAAACCTAACACGGTGGTCCTTAGGCTAGACCCGGCCTTCTTGCCGAAGGTTAACTCCAGTTTCCATAGATCCCAGGAAATTATTTTGCCGGACTTTTGCCCTTCTCCCAAGCATAGGCTAGAATTTCAATGGCATATGCTTGACGTAAGACGAGCTCTCCGGAGATACATCGCCAGAACAGCATCTTTTCGTAAGTCGGAGGGGCTCCTGGTTTCTTTCCATCCTTCTTCCTTGGGTAAGAAGATTTCCTCCAGGACGGTGGCCTGTTGGATAAAGGCATGTATCTCCCTCGCTTATTCCTCAAAGGGCAAGTCGGTTCCAGGTAAAGTGTGGGCACACTCCACGAGAAGCGCTGCAACATCAGCTGCATGGTCCACCCAGGCTTCGGTGTTAGACATTTGCAGGGCGGCCACCTGGACCTCCCTAACACCATTTGTTAGACATTATAGACTTGACAGTTTTGCTTCTGCGGAGGCATCATTCGGACGTCGAGTGCTGCAAAGGATACATTGGGACTCCAGTGGAGGGACCAGTCAGCCTCCCTCCCTCTAAATTCTGGGGCTTGGGTATATCCCATATGTAAATGAATTGATCTAGCAGCGCAATGGAAAATGGACGTTGCTTACCTGAACGTCCCTTTTCGTTGCGCTGCAGGTCAATTCATCCCTCCCTGTGGGCTGCCTGGTATAGGGCAGGAGAAGTTGTCTATGCTTTCTTCTCAGGTGACCTTGATAGCCGACGACTTCGCGAAACAACTGAGGGTCCAGAGAGCAGAGAGGGCATGGTTTAAAGAAACACCACTGTCAGTCCATTACAGGAAGATGAGGAAATCCCATATGTAAATGAATTGACCTGCAGCTCAACGAAAAGGGACTTTCAGGTAAGCAACGTCCATTCTCATTCTTTTATTGATTCTAATTGTGTTTAAACAATGTTTTAAAAGTTTAATATGGAGATGTTTTGACTAGAAATAGGACATATAATGTTGCATGGTACTCTATGAAAATAATACCATAATGGTGTATTGGAGGCTTATTGATTGTCTACTCTTATTTCGTTGCTTTAAAAAAGCAATAGTTACTTATTTTTCTATATTCTTTCAGACTTGCATTTGTATTAATGTTCTATTTTGGGGGGAGAATTGTAATAGTTGCTTTGTAAGAATAAATAAATAAATAAAAGAAAAAGTGAAAGATGTAGTTTAACTGAAATTCCAACTTGTCTAACATTTTATTTTAGCTTTTGTGAAAAGATAAAATAGGTCACAACCAGGGGTGGGATTCAGCCGGTTCGTACCGATTTGAGTGAATTGGTAGTTGTGACCTGCGGGTGGGACAGCCCACCCACCCCGGTGCTATGCTGTCCTATTTAGCTGCGTTTTTTAAAGCTGCGTGCACACAAGCAAGGTGGATGTACAGAATGCGCGCACACTCATATTTTCGGTGCTGGGGTGAACCGGCTGTTAAATTATGTGAAGCCCACCTCTGGTCACAACTATTTTGATAATGTCAGTGTCAGACTAAAGACTTGTCAAAGAACCATAATGATAACCAATACTCTGCAAGTGTCTTGCTAGTGTCTACCTTGCTAGTGTCTGTTCTGTCAATGACATATATCTTACCAGTCTTTTTTAAAAATACTATTGTCCATACACAGAATTTAAGGATAAATACTTGTGTCCATAAATTTTTAGAATTGTAGGCCCACTAGTTAGTCTAGCTAGAACAATTAGGTTTCAGGCTAGCTGAAATACTTCAAGGTCTCTGACATTTATACTCATCAGATCCCTTTCTAAACTGAACATTTCAGGGATAGAATTTAAAATATTTTGTACATTATTGATTATGGTTTTTTTGTCTATTTACAAATATCAGTTACAGTTTCCCCCCAATAGAGCATAAAATAAAGACTTGCTAACACATAGTCCTGTTTTTCACTAAGAAAGACAAGGATCAATGTTCAAGAAATGAGAAAAGTTTTCTGTAAGCCTGTTCTAATATGTTATAAACTTTGGTGGTCAATATAAATCTGAAACAAAAAAGTTCTTCCTTAGGAGAGATGAATAGATCTTCTTTAATTACTATCTCTAATTTCTATAGTTGGCTTATCTAAGCTTCTCGTTTGTCAGGCTAAATGTTATATAAAAATATTAGCATAGAAGACAAAACACCTTCAGTGAATAAAAACAAATTTATAGTTGCTTTTCTTTTTTTTTTTTTTGGAACCATTACATATTTTTGTTTTGGTAGCTTTTTAGAAGTTGAAAGAAAAACCTAGACTGGCTTCTTCATAACTAAAATTCAGGGGAAAATGTTTTCTTTGAAGATATAATAGATGAGGGCTTTTAAAAAGATGCTTCAGTAGTACAGTAAAAAAAAGTTGTTATATTTTATACTGCATCATTCATTGAGCAATTAAGTTACTGATAAGCTTTTTACATTATTTACCATGATGGAAAGATATGTTTACTCAACCTGAGTGCAAATCAACACGAGGAGGCAGAGGTTCAGGGTAAATTTGACTAATGATGTTGTGTTTTCATCCTTGGAAGGAAGGGGGTGGGAAAATGCTTCCTGCTTTTGATGCTATTTTGTCTCTGCTGGAAGAGATCCGAAATGATCCAAGCTGTCATGTGAGAACTCAGTGAAGCTGAGATCCCCTTTGATTGCATCTGAATGTCTTTCTCAGTTAGCTATTGCTTCCTAAACAGAAATACAGCCTCACTTCAGGATGTTTAGTTTTCATAGATGAACATTCTCACATTTAAATGGTTAAGGAAAATATAGTGGAAAAGGCGTCCCTTGATAAACATGGTAATGAGGCTTTACTGGGAATAAAATCCATTTCAGATTGACATTTGAACTGCAAAATTGATAGTTTTGCCAATAATAATCAGATTTTTATTCAAAGCTGTTAATTAAGTACAATTTTCTTGCAGGCTATACATTTAAAAAAAAATGTCTTGTAGATATTGGAACTGCAAAAGTCCAGCATTCCTAAGTTATACAACAACAGTTTCCTTGGCCCTTGCTTTTTAAAATAATATTTTATATTATTTTCTTTAGCAGAAAATTCTTCACTAGTGCACTAAGGCAGCTTTATTTTCAGAGATGTTTTATATTATAGATAAATGAGTTCAATTAACATTCATACTATAACAGTCTGTAAATCTCCAAATACGTATCAGTAAGAACAGGTTACACTTACAACCACTTACCACTTACAACCACAATTGACCTCAAATTTGTGTTGCTAAGTGAGACATAAGTGAGTGTTGTCCCATTTTATGACCTTTCTTGCCACAGTTGTTAAATGAGTCACTGTGATTAAGTGAATCTGGTTTACCCATTGATTTTGCCTGTCAGAAGGTCGCAGAAGGTGATCACATGATCCCAGGATACTGACTTTGCTCAACTTTAGGTTGTGCACAGATTCAGCCTTTGCTGCAATGAGAACCTTTTCTTTCAATCACTTATGGACTATTGCAATGTGCTCTAGGTGGGGCTACCCTTGAAGATATTCAGAAGCTATAGTTTCCTATCGCAGTTCTGAACGAACGACAGGCCGAGAGTGGCACTGTGAGCAGTTTTAAACATCTCTCAGGTCACTCATGTAACCACCTCTGCTATCCCAAGCTGTACTAGGTGCCATTTTGCTTCCAATTCAAGATCTTTCTTATCAGGTTTAAAACACTTCATGGCATGGGACCAGCATATCGGAGGAACCATCTCACCCCAATGACACTGACGAGTCCCTCTTGGTCAGGCGAGGTAGGGTATGTTTCAGATCCTCTCAGTTAAAAAGTTTGATTGGTGGAAGCCTTCTCTATTGTAACAACCTACCCTCACAGGTAAGGCAGGCTCCTCCTCATTTGGCCTTCTACAAGAGTGTTAAGATCTGACTGCCAATTGGAATGGGAATCAGAGAGTGATATAAGACCTGATAGGGGTGGTGATGTGAGGATAATTCCCCCTGCCTTTTTAAATTGTAAAATTTTGGTTCTTAATTCTATTTTTATCTTTTTTTTTTATTTATACTTTTATATCACTTTTTATGTTTTTATTGTACACTGCCCAGAGTTACTGGGATTGGTGGTGTAGAAATATATAGAAATTTATAAGTAAATAAATAAACAGAATAAGCCTGATGGGAAAATTTTATATTTATAAATTTTATATTTATATTTATGGTCCCAGACAATGTATATTTATGTACCTTTAGGTGCTCCGGAAGAGACGGATATATACAATGTGTTATGACATAGAACAATGTCAGTTTGTCCATAGATACTTTTGAAGTATTATACTCTTTCATGTTAACATTAATATCTTAATGACATTATTTCTTAATCTACTCTTACCAGAGTGGCAATTGAAAATTCAAGTGATAGAATAGAAAAATATATATATATATCAGAGATCACCCACAACCAATTTTTGCTAAGTATGAGCTAAGAGTCTGTTTGTGTCTGGATTTTGTGTTTTTTTAGGCTTAAGTTGGTGAAATTCCAATGGGACAGGTGTAACATGCTCCTTTGGGGGAAACACATTCCCTGAAGCTCACAAGATATTGCAAACTACAACTTATAGTAAATTGTACCCATAGACTTGCATTGTACTTATTTGAAGGGATGATTCTCTTGTTACCCTTCATAGGAAGATTCTTATACGTCAGTAAACTATATTTGCACAGTTAGATGTGAAGTGTGTTTGTTGTTCTTTGTGTATATGCCATCATTGTCAGGTTGACTCCTTCCAAATTGTTGCTTTTGAAGACCAGAGACAGTATTGTTCCACTGCCTCTTGGATGCAGCTATTTGCATTTCAATGGATGCAAATAACATAGAGTTCCTTGAGCTTCCTTTGGGCTATTCGGCTCACTTTGACACCTGAAAACAAATTATGGGTGCTTTTGCAAAATAATAATAATAAGACGATTGCACAGACTAACTACAAACAGCAACATGACAAAGTAGCAACAATGATGCATTGGAATATCTGCAAGAAATGCCATTTGCCTGCAAGCAAGAACTGGTACAACCACAAAATAGACAAAGCAATAGAAAGTGCTCTGGGACCTTAGAATTCAAATACACAAGCACTTACCACATAATATCTCTGACTTAATAATTGCAGATAAGAAAGACAACTGGACAGTGGACGTTGCAGTACCTGGAGACAACATAAGAGAAGAGAAAGAACTGGAGAAAATAACAAAATACAATAACCTGCAAATAGAAGTATTATAGAACGACTGTGGCAAAGAAACTAAAAATAGTACCAATAGTAATAAATGCCTTGGGTGCAATCCGAAAACATCTGGAGCACCACTTGAACACCATTGACAAAATCACCAGTCAATTGCAAAAAGCAGCTATACTGGAACAGCTTACATCCTGCAATGATACCTTTAACCCCATCAAATAACATCTGTCTATTCCCAAGTCTTTGAGAAGGACTAGATAGGTGGATAAAATGACATAACATCTGGCAGACTGCAATTAAACATAATAAAATAGAATTGCTGCTCAGCACTGACTGTATATAAAGCCGAGACATTGTAGTGGAGTCTGAAATGGACTCCACCCTCACTATTAACAGGAGAAAAATTGTGAAAACTGAAAGAAATAAAATGACCTATGGAAACAACATCAGGAATCTGGATGAAGACAATCACTACAAATACCTAGGCATCCTTCAAGCTGACAACATTAAGCATAATGAAGTCAAGAAGAAGGTTATAAGTGAATGCACCATAAGAATGAATAAGATCTAAACATTCAAAATTAGTGGAGGAAATGCCATCAAGGCAATTAACACTTGGACAGTTCCAGTCATTAGTTAAACTGCTGGTAATAGTGGACTGGACTCAAGCAGAACTAAAAACCCTGGATAGGAAGACCAGAAAAATAATGACAATGACTCATGCCCTGCATCCATAAAGCAAGGTTGACAGACTCTACTTATCGAAGAAAATGGGTGGACATGGAATGTTGCAAGAACACCAGACAGTTAAAGAAGAAAAAAAAATGGCATTTGAAGAGTATGGGAAGATGCCCTGAAGCTGCTTACACCCTGAATACTAGTAGATCAAACTGGCTTACTGTACAAGAAAGACAAAATGAAGAATAGAAAAGAGGCAAAGTATTACATAGGCAGGTTCATAAAAAAATTACAGGCATAGCAGATTACAACAAAACTGGCAATGGTTAAAAGTAGGAAAGAAAGTACCGTATTTTCCGGCGTATAAGACGACTTTTTAACACATGAAAATCTTCTCAAAAGTCAGGGATCGTCTTATACGCTGGGTGTCGTTCTCCTGTAACCAGGCAGACCAGCCCGAAAGGCTCTGACGAGCCTTAAATGGCTCTGGCGATCCAAGCTCTGACGATCTGCTAATCAGGCAACGCAGCTGGGATCGCCAGAGCCATGGAGAAGGAAAAAACTTTTCTCCTTTCACATGGCTCTGGTGATGCAAGCTCTGACGATCTGCTAATCAGGCAATGCAGCTGGGATCGCCAGAGCCATGGAGAAGAAAAAAAATTTCTCCTTTCACATGGCTCTGGCGATCCAAGCTCTGACGATCTTCTAATCAGGCAACTCAGCTGGGATCACCAGAGCCATGGAGAAGGAAAAAAGTTTCCCCCCTCCAGCTTGCTTACCTTAGCTGCTTGCCTTGCTTCGCTTGCCTGAATCCATTCCATCAGCAAGCAACTCCCTGCCTGCAATCAAGCAGGCAGGGAGTTGTGGACTTCAACTCCCAGAATTCCTCAGCCAGCAAAACAAAGCTGGCTGAGGAATTCTGGGAGTTGAAGTCTACAAGTCTTAAAGTTGCCAAGGTTGGAGACCCCTCTTCTATTGGGTAAGTTTTTTTTCCCCTTTGGGATCTTTTAAAAAAATAGTTAATTGGGGTTTTTTTTAGTTATTCTTTTTTAGACCGAGCCATTTAAAGTTTAGGAAGTTTTATATTTAGCTTTCATATAAAAATTAAAATAAAATAAAATAAAATAATATTTGTGCAGCTTTCTGAGATTTAGTGTGTTTCTGTAGTGTTTCAGTCTAACTACACAAACACACGAAATCTCACAAAGCTGTATGTGGAATTTTGTGTGTGTAAAGTGTGAAAGTTGGGTTTTTGGGCTTTTTGTGGCTGTGTGAGGTTCCTGCTTGTTACAGGGGCCATTTTGGGTCTAGCACAGCTGCTTTTACATTGTGGGTGCGCCAGTTGTGTTGTGTTGTGTGTCTGTAAAGTGTGAAAGTTGTTTTTTTGGGGCTTTTTGTGGCTGTGTGAGGTTCCTGCTTGTTTCAGGGGCCATTTTGGGTCTAGCACAGCTGCTTTTACATTGTGGGTGAGCCAGTTGATGTTTTTTAATTTTTATTTGGTGTGCGTTGGAAGAGGGGTAGTCCTATACGGCAAGTATAGCCCAAACCCTATATTTTAACAGGAAAATTTGGGGGTCGTCTTATACACCCAGTCGTCTTATACACCGGAAAATATGGTAACAGAAGGACTAATACTGATTTTACAAGATCAAGTCTTGAGTGCATACAAAGCCAGAATTGAGAAGACAGCAACAGAAAGCAAGTTCTATCTCTAAAGAAGTTGAAGAATCAGTAAACAACCCAGTTAACTGCTATAAGGAGATCTCACAAACTCACTGCTGGTGGGATTACAAAGAGACGAGAAAGAACTGGAGAAAATTAGAAAATACAAAGACCTGTAAATAGAAGTAGAATGACTGTGACATAAGGAATCAAAGAAACAATATCAAAATAAATGGGCACCTTTGGTTCAAACCAGGGGTGAAATGCTCCCAGTTCGGATTGGCTCGGTTGAGTAGATAGCGAAGGCTAGTTCGCCGAACCGGGAGCAATGGCTGGCTGGCCATGCCCCCGAACCGATCCATGGCCCGCAGTCCTGCCATGCTTGCCTGCCTTCCATGCTGCCTTCCTGGCATCCCGGTGGCCAGCTTGTGAAGGCAGGCAAGCAGAAGTCCACGTGGAAGGCAGGCAAGCATGGCAGGGCTGCGGGGAAGGAGCTAGCAACTTACTGCCCCCCCTCAAACAGTGGCTTCCCTGCTCAGCCCCGACAAGCTATGCATCCATAGCAATGCGGTTGTTTTGTTTGCCGTCGTGGTGCTTCAGGAGGGCAGTTGGACATATACATTATAGTTGTCAGCTGCAGATGTCCGCCTGCCCTCCCAAAGTACCACCTCAGTGAACAAAACAACCCCATTGTGCTGCGCCTCCTTCTGCAGCCAAACGCGCCCAGCCGTCCGTGCCCTTTCCTCAAATGGGCTGTGCATGGGGTGCTTGGAGAGCGAGCCAGCAAGAGAGCTCTCCAACCTCTGTGTGTGTGTGTGTGTGTGTGTGTGTGTGTGTGTGTGTGTGTGTGAGGGAGGGAGCGATCTGAAGCCAAGGCACCCAAACTTCTGGCAGCGGCAGGGCAGCTTCTGAGCAACCAGCTTCACCTGACCTACTCCTTGAGTCTCGCCGTTCTCCTGCCCCCCCTCCAGCTCAAGCAGGGGCAGGCTCTGCGGGACAACAGGACCTCTCATTTTTCTCACAGCACGGCATACGCTTGCTACCTCTGCTTGTCTGCTTGCAAGCGATGATCTTCTCTGCTTCTCTCGGGATGCTGGTGCGGGCTGCGGGGGGGGGGAAGGAGAACGATGAGACTCAGAGAGTAGGTCAGGTGGAGCTGGCTGCTCAGAAGCTGCCCCGCCACTGCCAGAAGTTTGGGTGCCTCGGCTTCAGATTGCTACCTCCATCCCTCCCTCCCTCCCTCCCTCCCTCACACACACACACACACACACACACACACACACACACACACACACACAGAGGTTGGAAAGCTGTCTTGCTTGCTCTCTCTCCAAGCGCCACATGCACAGCAGAGTGACGTGAATGACGTCAAACTGGCCATGCCCACCCAGTCACATGACCACCAAGCCACGCCACAGAACCAGTAGCAAAAAAATTTAGATTTCACCCCTGGTTCAAACCCAAAACTTCTGGAGCATTATCTTGAACACGATCAGTATTGACATAATCACCATCAGTCAATTGCAAAATACAAGGTTACATCTTGCAACAAACATTTGGTTGCTCACCCACATAATTGCTTTGATGCATTAGAAGACTTGTCTTCTTCCTACCTCTTATCTTTATTATTCTTAGGCAGATGGCTGAACTCCAAAACAAAGCCTTTGCCATCATCATTTTTATTTTTTAAGGAAACAGAGGAGGGATAAGTGGTTTGAGGTTAGATGAGGATATGAACCACCAGATGGGTGGTTTTCTGTATACGTGTAATCCTTGACTTACAACCATTCATTTAGTGGCTGTTTGATCCGGTAGCGATGGTGGTGGATGGTTCGGAGAACCAGTAGCAAAATTTCCTGCGGCCTCCCCACCCCACCATGCCCACTGAGCCGCACGATCATCAGAGGCTTTTTTTAAAAAACTTTTAAAAGCATTTTTTCTACAACCTCTTCCGATGAAAAAATGCTTTTAAAAGTAAAAAAAAAAGCCTCTGATGATTGCGCGGCTCAGCTGGGATCATCAGAGGCTTTTCAAAGCATTTTTTTCTGCAACCTCTTGGCCGAAGAGGTGGTAAAAAAATGCTTTGAAAAGTCTCTGACAATCCCAGCTGAGTTCCCGGATCAGCAGAGAGGCATTTTTTAAAGAGCCTCTCTGACAATCCCAGCTGAGTTCCTGATTGGCAGAGAGGCTTTTCAAAGCATTAGAAAAAATACTTTGAAAAATTAAAAAAAAAAATGGCCACGCCCACCCAGTCACATTACCCCCACCACGAAGCCACACCCACAGAACCGGTAGTAACAAATTTTACATTTCACCCCATCCCAGAGTCATGTGATTGTTATGAGATTCAGTTAACAATCATGGTGATTCACTTAAAAACCTCAGCAAAAAGATCCTAAAATTGAGAAGGTCTTGCTTAGCCACAAAAGTCCCAATTGTAGGGGTGAGTCAAGGATTACCTTATTTTTTCTACCATCTACTGGTTGCCTGGATTTTTGCAACCTAGATCTGGAAGACCTATTTTCATTTATCTTGAATGAAGAACGCACAAGTATATGTTTCATATGTGAAGAAGAGCCTCCAGATATGCATGCAGCCTAAAACTATAACTGTAGAAAGAGGAATGATAAATTGTAATCCTTTGTCCTCTGTCTGTCCTTATATTTGTAGCCTGAAGCCTAATAAGGTTTTGGTTTTTTTTTGTAAGCAGAAATAATCAGACACAGAAATCCTCATCACATTTAGTGGTAACAGTGCTTAACAAGTCACATAGTTAAAGCAACATGGGGAAACAGACTGCAAATAGTAAAGTATTCTCTCTCAGCCCAGCTCTCCTTGCTGGCCTGTTGTGGGGAAAATAGGAGGAAAGAGTATCATATTTGCTGCCATGAATTATTTATAAAAATAATAAAGGCAGGATACATATGTATGTATGTACGTACATATGTACATACATACAAACGTACATATGTATGTACATACATACATATGAATGAATAAATTTTGGAATGAATATCAACAGCCATATATATTCCAAGATTTAGTTTATATACTTGTGGATAGTATATAAGCTAAACTTTAAATCTGGTTAAACATTTAAATTCCCTGTGCTAATGTGCTTTATGAGATGCAAAAATAGAAACATAGAAAACTAAGGGTACTTGCAGTGGAATTAGTAATAATTATTATCTGTCCGGATGAAGATTAAATTTGATTTCTACTTAAGCAATATTAAAACATTAAATTGCGGAATGCGGAAAATATAGTTTCAGTTTAACTGGAATTGGATAATTTATTCTTAAATTGCACTATTATATGTATGATTCGTTCTTAAAAAGAGCTGTGCCTTCTGGGAAACTAAGGGCTGATTCCAACTATCTGTCTTAAGTGTAGCCAAGAAATGTTTGCGTGAAGCTAGATGCCGGAAGCCAGAAGGCCTTTCATAGGCACACTTGTGTGATGAGTCGTCTCCTCATTGTCACAAAGCTGCATCATTCTTGGCGATGTCCTGAGTTTTTTTGGCATGTAGAAATAAGAGGAAATAATTGGCCAATCCTGAATTTTAGCCAAGAGTTTGAACTCCTACCTAACTTTTGTTTTCCTTCTTCACATTTAGCATTTCAATCTGGCAATATTTCGATATTTTTGACACCAGATTAAAATGTATTTCCGTTTATTTTAACATCCCAAAAGTATTTTGGAAAGTTGTAGGGAAATACCTGTGTGAGCCACAAGGATCATTTTCATTCTTAGCACGTCTGGTCACTAAATTACAAGAGGGTATTAGTGTTTGGAAATGACTATTGTCCATGGTTCCATTTATCACCTGGTGATCCTCTATGACACCACTGACAAGTTACATAACCTCTGAGATTTATGCAATAGACTCTTAAGCATGTTAGGCAGAAGTAACTTTTGCTGTATTCAAAGTGTCTTCACCATGATAAGTGTATCTAAGATTATAGCTGAATCTGATAGGTGAACTGGACTCAATTATTTTGATATTAAATAATATTTTACTTACGGTTCCATTTTTAGGCTAATTCAGTAGTCTAAATATGTTTTATTTATAGGTGTTTCAAGGGTGGTATTTTTGCACATAAGCGTTTGAAGAATTCTACAATTAAAATAAAAAATTAAAAAAGATCAGGTCAAGAACCATTTTTAATCCCTTGTATAGTAGAGAAAAATCATGTGTTAGGAGCAAGCAGAGATAGAGATGAAACAATTGTAGCTACTCATAGCAAATGTGACAGAAAAGAAATCAGGCTTGCTACAATATGAATGTACATGCACACAATTTGTCCGGTTGCACAATGAAACAATATGATTCACTCACTGCCTTTAAGCATGAAAGCTAAAGCTGTATTAATTCCCAGCTGTGCATAATGCCGATTAGATACTCATTAAATTAACATTGATAGCCTGTCTTATGGGAACTTCATTGCTAGATTAGTGCTATTGCACTAAATTAAAAGGATAGGGAGCATCCTTACATTTTGAGAAAAATAGCTATGATTTTACACAGCAGTTTTGCTGGTCCCAAAGTTGTGGTCTTCAGGCAACATGAGAGGGATCTGAATGCAATGAATTATCACATGTAAATCCTTCTTTCAAATCCTGTGTGAATATGACAAATGTCAATAAAAGTGTACAGAAAAGGGGGCAGTTCAGTCATTCTTCTGTAAAGAAGCTTAAGAGAACATAGTTGCTCAATACGTCGTCATGGGAATTCAAGCAATGCCAGCAACACGATATGTATCAATATATGCAATTTAACATTCTTAATTAAGATGGGCACAAGTGGTGCATAACAAGGTTGCAAAATAAACCTTGAAAGTGAGAACCTTGACAGCTGTCAGTTATTGGCTTTGTAATACACTATGTTGTTCACAAAATCTAATTAGTTGAACTTGGCTCAGTGGAACTGAATCATAAGACCCATGTGCACTGTTGCTGCTTACCAAAATAATAAATTATAATTCTAAATTGCAACACACTCTAACTATGTAACTGTTAGAATGCAGGATTATTTCTGCTTCTGTTCCCCTTACATATGTTTGATTTATGAATAATCATAACTCAGCACACAGTGAAAGATAGGATTATGATGACATAAACACTGATTTTAATGGCAATTATGCTTCTATGTGTGTGAGTGAAAGCATAAAATACAGAGAAGTGAACTTTATTTGCGAACCATTGTTTTAACTTTCTCATATTTCACACAATATTCTTGGGAATGAGGAAAAAGAAGACTCAGAATAAAAAAAAAACACCATTGCTTTCTCATTTGGAACATAGTACCGTATAGCTATTGCAGCTGGATCATGACTTTCTAAAGTGAAAAACAAAATGATGTCTCCATTTCACTCCGTAAAACTGTCAGTTCAAATAACAATTGAATCCTATTTCAATTTTGGTGATGGAAGAAGTATAGGATGCCCAATGCAATTGAATAGCATTTACAGTTGAAGGAAGAACCAGTGAATTCAAGAGGAACAGATAAGAGGCAGCCATATCTGCTCTACTCATCCTATTTAGTGTCCTAAACCCAGCCCTGCACTGCTATACATCTTCATTCAAATTTTAATAACAAATTGTGTCCGGGGGCTCACCTTTGTATCTGTTGAACTGAAGGAGAAAATATGGCTCAGATGATGAGCATAGTAGAGGTTCCATATTAAACATCTCGATATAAGATAAATTGTGACTTCCCATGTAGCCTTCTGTCTCTGCATTAAATCTGCTTTCTGAATTCATACAGTTCTATTTGCACTTCTGGGTTATTTGCATTGAGATAGGAAGGAAAACATGAATGCGAGAGCAAATCATCTTATTTTCTTTGTGATTGTTACCTTTTGTCTTGTTTTGGAAAGAAATGGCAGATAGGTTTAACACCTCCTCCAGGATTGTAGTGGCTAGAATGTATTGTATGAAATGGTGGAGAATGCATTGCCAGAGCCCTTAAGGACTCATAACTTTAAAAACCTATTTATATTAGTCTCACTTTCCTTGCCTTTTTCCCATCCTAAGCTCTTTTTAGAAAAGAAATAAATAAAAAAGAGCATGGTATAAGTCTGCAATCCATTGCAAATCAAATCAACTAGACATAGAATTCTCAATAACAGGCAGAAGTTGTTCAAGAGATAACTGGTTATTTGATAGACCATCCTTCTTGGCAAAAATTTCCTAACTTGATCAACAATTACATGGTACTATTTCTTATTTTTTTATATATTAAAATGAAATTCTTATGGCAATTATCACCTTTAAAAATACTCATATTTATGGTTAGCATTTATATAAGGATAAACTGTTCCTGTATTTATTTGTTAAAGTAATATGTGGATTTTGTTCTTAGACGTAAAATAAATGAAGGCACCATTAATAAGGTAAATATTAATCCTGTTAATATCCTCAGTGCTTTAACATGATGTGGTCTCATTGAGAAAGTTATTTCTATTAGCACTAGCCTACCTATGCTTTTTGTGATAAATGCACAGACCCTATTGCTCAATGCAACAATTTGTAGACAGGTTGATTAAATTAAATCATTCTGAGTCTGTTTTTTTTAACTCTAAAGTTAAAAGTAATCTGCAAAGGAAATATACAGTTGCAGTAGGTTAGTAATATGTATAATGACTTTAGTTAAAATTTCTGACAATACACTAAAATTCCCTTGAGAACAGGCCTGTGAATAACTGGGTCTATTTTAAAAATAATATCTGAGATACTAGGTATCTTTGAAAGAAAAAGTGGCTAAAAAATAAATCATAATCTAAACTAATCTGTGTTTGCTATCAGTAGAAAGTCCATAAGCAACTTTTGTACACACACTGTTAAATTATTCTGTAAAAAAGTGTAAGGATTATTTGAGTATGCAGGCTAAATATGTTGTCATGCCCTACACCACAGTACTCCAGTCTGGCAAAAACTTTATTCTTTGGTCACAGCTCAGTACAAAAATTTATTTAATGAAAAGGAATCCAATTCAGATTACATTTTTTCCACATAGACAGAATGCATTCCACTTCTTCCTCTGCATAAAGCCAAACCGCTAAAAAAAAAGTATATGCTTGTGCTCTGATCTGTTATGTCAATAGAGGTGACTTCCTCTTGGGCTCAGTTTCTTTATGTGCCTTTATCCCCTCATAGATCTAAATCTTTTGAAAGTTTGGTTGAAACAAAATCAATGAGTATAATCTCCAACTACTCTACTCTGCTTATAAGCACAGTCATGATGAACATATATTATAAAGTGTAGGGCGCCCCACAAATGGTTTAAAAATGCACTCATATAATTCTGAGGCAATCAGTAGAAATGTACATTTAAAGTCAAAGCAGTTTGGAATAATATTTCCCTTCATCAATATTTCCAGTTGCCATAATACAGTCATCTAATAATTAGATGACTGAATAAAATACAGTAATAAATACATCCACCCACAAGAAATACATCCTTAGCTATATCTATTTATTGGAAATATACTGTTTTATTTTCAAATACCTTCATTATAATTCCTAATGTGGTTTTCAATTTATTTTTCTATCTAAAGTGAAACCTAATAGAAGTACACACAAATTTTGGCCATGGGAATTTGATTTTCTCATAGAGAATGGGTAAGATACTTTATTATGGTTCCAAATCAAGCACAAGCATGTAAAGAAGGAATTTGCCAGTTTTAAATGACCACTTTTATTGGAACAAGTCTTCAGAAGCAAAAATAGACTTGAGCAGTTTGAACATCTCTTCATTTAGAAACTCATCATTGACTTTTGGGAAAATATCACTAGTTCTTTAGATTTTTGGGGGGGAGATTACTTCTGTGTGTGCGTAATTCACGACTCATATAGGGATTCGCTGTTGTATGAAAATGCCTCATATTGCAGTGTGCCCAGTCAGTTGTGTTTTTCTGGGCTTAGTCCTCTACAAATGGAATGCTTGAAGTGGGACCTAGAGTACATTTATAAAAGGTTCAATTAAGTGATACCAAAGGACAAATCCTCTCCTGGAAAGAAGGTTTCCTGGTTTTCCTCAATGTTGGATGTTTGTAACAATTTCAGGCAAAGGCATTTTTAATACCTTGTTTCCACCAAAATAAGATATCCCCTGATAATAAGCCCAATCGGGCTTTGAGCGCATGGCAATTAGGCCAAGTGCTTATTTCAGGGTTCAAAAAAATATAAGACAGAGTCTTGTTTTCGGGGAAACACGGTAGTAAAATGGTTTTCTGTCAATATTGCTGAGCACATTGTAAGCCGCCCTGAGTCTTCGGAGAAGGGTGGCATATAAATCCAAATATATATATATATATATATATATATATATATATATATATATATATATATATATATATATATATATATATATATATATATATATATATATATATATTAAAGCAATAAAAAGATGAGAAGTGGATAGAACAATTGTACAATGTGACACAAAAAGGATGGTTGTTTCTGAACACATTCCAGGAGTAGGATATTAGATATAAATTTTATTCCTTAAATTTTATTTTATAAGATTGGGAAAATGGTTTCTAAATATTTACTGTATTCACCGGGCATAAGGATTACAATGCTTAAAGTATCCTGAAAAATTAAAGATGGAATATTTGCTTAAATAAGTAGCTGAAGACCATTCTTTTATGCCTCAAAATTATGAACAGTATGACCACTTATGTCTTGTATATGCAGGAATAAGACAAATAAAGGATTTTGCAAGGTTCTGCAAATGCATCTCTTTCTCTTTGCTAGAAAACTGATCATTGAAAAATTATCACCTTCTAAGTTTGTTGTTTTCAATACTGTTTCTCTGAATCAACAAATATTGAGAGTGATGTTGACAGACCATTGATTTAACTCAGCAAGATCAATCTGTGTATTTTTCAGCTAAGGCCACAGAATCATAAAACAATGCACCACGTGATATATCTGATATTTTATTAGTGCTACCTTTCAGTTGTATTTGGTCATCGAATGAAACCTTGGGATTTGCACTTCAATAAAATGAACTAGGACAAAAGTTTATGGCACCAAGAAAACAACTACATTTCATGTGACTCAAATGTAATCTGAATACAATAAATAGAGTTTTGTCCTTCTAATGCATTGAATTCTATAGGCTCCACCCAAGGTTTCCAGAGGAAAGAACGGAAAATTGAGAAAGGAAGATAAAATTGCTAATCATATTGGTTGATAAGATGAAGCAAATGTTACTTTATACATGCTGATATCTAGCCCAGATTCTTTATTGAAGATATTTCCCAGCCATGCTGTCTAGTATCTTTAAACAAATATACTGGAATGGCATCGGTGAGACAAAATATGTGTCCAGAGTTTCCCCCTCTTCATCACAAGATCCCACACTAAGTTATCACCTAGTGTAAATTAACAATCCCCCCACCCCCAGCCTAAATTTATTCTCTGTAGTCTGGTTTTTTTTTGGTGCAACAAAATATGGTGATCTGTAGCCATAATACTTTGCATTTTGATTCACTAATCTCTAAAAAGTTCCACTTTCACAATCTTCTTAAAAACTCTCAAATATCCTGGTATGTATAATAGCTAGAAAAAACAAAGCATTTTTGTATGTTGTGATTTTTTTATTTTTTGGGAATCTGCTTTGTTAGAATAATTTTGCCTATTATGTCTGTTGTTAAAGAATCTCTTCCTTTGATATTTTACTTTTTGTACACTGGCAGGGCAAAAGCATAGAATATTCATATGATTAAAATTCTCTGCTTTTGATGCTTTATGGCTCAATAAAATATCCACAGAGCATATTGTCTTATTTATTAAGTAAATGTAAACAGTGCTGCCATGGTGAGCTGCAAAAGTAATTATATTGCCAGTCAGTAATCTAACAGTTCACTTCAGGTAATAAATCCCGATCAATAAACAATAGGTTTTTTTTTTTTGTGCTAAATTGGATCTCACTCGAATCTGAATGTCCCTAACTCAGGATTCTCTTGGATTAGAAGAATATCATTTTCATGAGCTCGTTTCAAATTTTCATTAAGAAAAGCTACAGCGACCTGCTTCCTCTCTTGGTTATGTTTAATGATCTTTTTGAACTTCTCCTTTGTATCAGCATGAGCTTCTTTAAATTGATTAACTGGGCAGAACATTACTTTCATGAGTTTAAGGCATTTGGAATTAGTCTAAAAAATAGTGACGTAAAATGACACAATATTCCTCCCTTCTCTCTGAACATATTTATTTATTTATTTTAAGCATTCTAATAAGGACCAGAGTCATTTTGTAAACGAGATGGGAAATAAAATCAAAGAAGAAAAGAAAAGAAAAAAAAGAAAGAAAGGAAGAAAGTCAGGTTCAAAAAATAGTTATCTGTATCAGAGTGAATGTAATGGAGACATTCTAATGTGTTTTTCCCAAATCACTTTTAGGGATGCAGAAGGCTTATTGGGAATTGGCTGTGATATCTATAAAAAATACACGCATGATGGTTTATAGGGGATTTCCTCAGAATCTTCTGGTATCCAGATCCTTTTCTGGTATCCAAACTGTAGATTTCCTCAGTTTTCTGATATCCAGACCCTTTTTTCACCTTGATTGTAATAATGATATGTATTTTATTACTGTAACGATACATTTTTCCTCATTATAGAAAAAGCCATGTTTGTAAAATTTTCAAAGATTTCTTTAATACATGTGAAAGACAACTAATTGTATTTGTAGTAATTAACACAAAATGAGATTTCTTTTTTTCTTTTTTTTGCAATAAAATACCACTGTTTATGAGACTGTTTGATCACTATATTTATAGAGACTGTATGATGGGGAAAGTATAATTATTATTAATAAAGCATTTTACAACTAAAAAAGCAGAGTTTTGTGTGTTTTTTAAAACAAAATTTACATTTCTTTCCTTTTACATGTATTCCTGTCACAAAATATTATATATACACCTACACCCACACCCACACCCACACCCACACCCACACACCGGGGTGTGTGTATGTGTGTATGTATGTATGTATGTAGAAGAAGGGAGAAGGGCGGTACATAAATTTAAATATTAAATTAAATGTATGTATGTATGTATGTTGATATAGATGTAGATGAACATAAGCAAAATAAATAAATTTTACGAATGTATAAACAGGACATTGTGATTGTATCTTGAAGATGGCTATGTGGAGTACAAGGGTGAACTTAAAAATTGGCTGCAAATCTAGAGCCATTTTGTTTAAATACCAACTTGTTACTACTGGTAATTTATTTATTTAAATTTATTCAACTCCAATGGGCTGACTGTATAAGAGCAGCATTGTCATGAGAAAGAGGTACAGGAAACCAATTTCAGGCATTCTTAAACACAATATAGAAATGAAAGTGTGTGTGGTAAAAATAGACAGGTGTTGGGAGAGGGCAGGAAGTTCTCAACCTGTCTTTAGGATATGGATATTGAAATAAGTTTTCGTACAGTCAGATATTTATGATAGAGAATGGAGGGTCCCCAAAGCATCCTTGAACATTTTAGTAGCATTTTCTATATAAATGGAGTGGGGGGGGAATGTAACCTCCTTCCCTTTCTTTGAGAAATCTTGATTTAATCAGTATTCCCATCTTCTAGGCTAGGCAAATTACTCATTACAGATACAGTTTGTTGCACAGAGTAACACAATTAATATGGTGTAGATCAAATGGACATGATGTTTATATACTATATATAGTTGAAATGGAAATTTTCTTTCAACCTCATCACTGGGAATGACCCAGGAATGTCTGTACCAAATGCTCCTGGCACAGGAACTGGAGCATGGCCTTTCTATAGCATGAAGTCTCTTAGGAAGAAGCAATACAGTAATTTGAGAAACTCAAGCCCCATAAATCTCTGCATGGTGCTTTCCCTCAAGACTTTTGAATGAAATAAAGTGTGAAAAAGTGGAGCTACTGACACGAGGATGCAGTGTTTCCAGAAAAGTGAGGCATTTCACCTTAGGAAATGGAAGAATCTCTTCTTTTCATGAAGAAAAATCTTTCAGGAAGCTGTAAAACTATGAGGGTTAACCATTTTAATAATACAGTAAAGCTTGGTTTATGCATGAATAAAATGGAAGCAGATAAAATTGATTTCCTATTTTATAGAACAACATTTTGTGAATGTGTGAAATCTAATTCATTGTTTAACACACATTGTGCCAAATGGACAACACTTCTCTATTACATTAATGGTTTATTGTATGTAAAAACAAGATGTAGTTGCTTATTTAACTAGCAAAAGCTATTTCTGCATTCTTATATTTATATTAGAAAAAATATTAGAGATTGATATATACATATAAGCAGGGGTGAAATCTACTACCTTTCCTATCGATCCAGAAGTGCATGCGGCGCGCTTGGACCCTTCTGCACATGTGCAAAGGGTAAAAACAGGTTACTTCCTGGTTAAAACCAGAAGTATTGACGACCGCGGGTGGGTGGAGCCTTGTGCCGCCTTTGCTACTGGTTCTCCGAACTACCTGCCGCCATCGCTACTGGTTTGGCTGGTCTGAACTGGTATCATTTCACCCCTGCATATGAGGATATGTTCCCTATATATACGTACAATCTCTGATTAAAATACAAAAGTTACCATCCTCAAGCAACATGTTTAAACAGTTTCACTTCTGCAGTAAGTACAGTGTAATAAACAGTTGTAGAAGAAAATAAGTGTCATTCATAGTACAAGAAATATATGTATTGAAGAGCAATGCAAAACATCAACACCTATTCAATCTTCATGATTTCTTTAAAAACAGATAAATGTGAAAGGTAGAAGCATTCATTCAGGAGAGTTCAAAGTAAGTAGCATGGTGTAAATAAAAACCATAATGGCCTAATGCTTTTATTAGATTAATCACATTGTTATAACGTTTCAGGCCAAGCTTTTGGCTTTTCTTGAAGTTGCTTATTACATAAAATGGAGGGCTTGAGGGAAGAAGGAAAATAATAGTACATATAGTTAAGTCCTAAAGTCTTCCTCTTAGCCACCGGAAAATGAAAATTGTAGAAGGGCAATTTTCATATTTGGAGCACCTTATTTGGAGCAGGTAGAAATTGCTAAATGCAATTTATATTGAATCAAAATTTCCTGGAAAAAAAGCGATAATGAGCATTTCCCATTCTTACAACAACCATGGCTTTCTGCAGGACAAGACTGCAAATGGCTTCCAGTTTTGATTACTTTGAGCATTAGGCCAATATATGAGGACAAAAGAGCTTAGGGCCTGTGGTGAACTTTGCAGAAATTATTGCTTGGTCAATGTAAGAGCCAAATGTTGAAGGAGCTATTATGATTCCAAATTCATAACACTTTTTTCTGAGTCTGAAGTCTTATTTAACTATATTTCTTTTTTCTAATTTTTTTTGCCTTTTTTTACATTGACAAGTATTTACTTCAATATTACACATTAAAAATGTTACATCCTTGTTCTATTTTGTTCGCTTATTTTCCATTATCAGCATGCATAAAAATACATATCTATATATACATGTAAATATATATCTACATGCCAAGTCATAACACGATGGAAGCTATAATATAAAGCAATGCAATTTAAGATTGAAACCGTTATTATAAAACAAATATCTTGATGTATGCTGTTCCTTTATTTATAATTCATTCTTAATGTTACAGTTACAATTTAAGACAAGGTTAAATAATCATAATGCCTGTAACATTAATATCCAAATTAATTAATATTATAGAATATTTTATTTATTATACAAACATTTAAATTACAGAATATTAAGTATATTATATATTATACTGAAATAATATACTGTATTAAAACTGAGAAAATGGTGTAATACAATGGTGGGTTTCAAGTTTTTTTTACTACCGGTTCTGTGGGTGAGGCATAGTGGGCGTGGCATGGCTTGGTGGGCATGGCAGGGGAAGGATACTGCAAAATCCCCATTTCCTCCTGATCAGCTGGGACTTGGGAGGCAGAGAATAGATGGGGGCGGGGCCAGTCAGAATTTTTACTACCGGTTCTCCGAACTACTCAAAATTTCTGCTACCGGTTCTCCAGAACTGGTCAGAACCTGCTGAAACCCACCTCTGGTGTAATAGTCTATATAGCTAGATTTAACAATTTATTTACTTACTTATTTATTTATTGGTTCGATTTATATGCTGCCCTTCTCCGGAGACTCAGGGCGGCTTAAATATGCGTTAAGCAATAGCCTTCATACTTTTGCATATACCTGCTTAGTAGGGCTTTTGGCCCCCCCAAGCGGTGTTCTTTTTATACAAAGTCAGCTTATTGCCTACACAATCTGGGTCCTCATTTTACCTACCTCGGAAGGATGGAAGGCTGAGTCAACCTTGAGCCTGGTGAGATTTGAACTTGCAGTAATTGCAGGCAGCTGGCAGCTAAGTGCTACTTAACAGCACTTTAGTCCGCTGGGCCACCAAGGCTTCTTAATATGTTAAAGTTGAGCTACTTTTATAGTAATATGTGTATACGTAATTTCTTCAACTGTCACTCAATTAATTACAATTTTGTTCTTTTTTTATTATATTAGCAATGTTATATTTTTAGTTGTAGATCATATTGTCTAATTGTCATATTTTACCAATAAAAAAATAAAATGTTTTTAATTTGTTATATTCTGCTGAGCTTGAATATAATGGATTACTTGTATTTAATGTCATATTTCAATAAAAGTACTGGAGAACAGAAACATCTGTTCACCTCATTAGAAATTGCTGACCAATATTAGAATAACAGGAAAGGATAAAGGAGAACACATAGTTTATGTAATACAAATATCCCAACCTACTGTATTTTAGTAGATGGTACATAGGGAATTTTGAGAATGTGTCTTAGATGTACTAATAAAGTGGCTGCTGTGGTAGTTTGCTTGTTCACAAGATCACAACCAAGTAGCTAATCATCCATTGCCAAGAAAGGCAAAAGAGAATTTAGAGTATTCTTAAAACAAGAAGCCAAAACTCAACATACCCGCCTATATTCCCCACAAAACAACCTTGTGAGGTGAGTTGGGCTGAAAGACAGTGATTGGCCCAAGGTAATCCAGATGGCTTTCATGGTTAAAATGAGACTAGAACTCAGTGTTTAGCCTTAACCACTAAATCAAATTGGCTTAACTACTAGACCAAATTCAGACCAAACTTGTTCTATTATACTAGACCCATCTACCAGTGTTTTCTGAGGTAGTTCTTTGCCATCACTCTCTCTCTCCATGTCTGGTCATAATTAGAGGTCTTGGGTTTTGAGCATGACTCCCTCAGTTTCATTGCAGGTTCTCTCACACCCATTCTCTTCACTTGATGGGAATGGTAAGGAAAGGCTGGCCCTTTTTCTTTTGCTTCTTTTCTTCCCTCACTCTGGTTCCCCTTAAAGTCTATCTCTGCTGCAGTGGTGGGTTTCTATCGGTTTACCTCAAACCAGCTCGAACTGGGGCGAACTGGTAGTGGCGGCAGCGGGAGGCTCCGGATGTCATCACGGATGCTGTGCGCATGTGCAGAAGGTTCTGTGCATGCACAGAAGTGCCACACAGAAGCGAAGCAAGCACACGAACGTGCATGCTCCCGATTCCGAACTGGTACAAAGGTAAGTGGAACCCACTGCTGGTTCTCAGTAGCAAATCTATACCACCAAAGAGATGAGAACTTCAACCCAGTGTAACTTACCAAGGACTTAAGCTGAAGTAAAAGCTAAACTCATAGAAAACAGTATCTAGAGAGACCTGACCAGAGTACAGAAAGATGTGTACAGCAAGACTAGTAGCAGAACCTGGATACAGGCAGGTGTGTCCCAAATGCAGGGACAATCCATGAAGAAAGGTTTCAGATTACCCAGAAGGGAGTGGATCACAGGTGAGTTCCAGTAAAAGACAATTTGGTAGGAAAGAGCTCCTGTATATCTGAAATGACCAAAACAGAAACCTTCAGGTGGGAGACAGAGAAACCTCAGGAGAAGCAAACACCCAGCCATCTGGCTGTGAAAAGCTTGGAGGCTAGAGAGGTTCCTGGAGATAGAAAAGTGATGGCATTGCTGCAGTAATTTACATGGGATACTGTTGGACAAAAAATCAGTAACAGCAAGGGGATGTACAAAAGCCCAAGATTATTTTATTTATTTTATTTTATTTTATTTCATTAAATTTCTATACCGCCCTTCTCACGAAGGACTCAGGGCGGTGTACAGCCAGAAATAAAACCATGACAATAGAAAAATTAAAAACAAGTTAAAACAATTAAATCAATTGGCCGAAAATTCTAATAAAACAACCCATTAAAATAGTAAAAATATTATTATTATTTAGGCCAGCCCTGCTTGTTGGAATAGTAATGTTTTTAGGGCACGGCAAAAGGTACGCAGGTCGGCAATCCTACGAATCTCCGGGGGCAGCTCATTCCAGAGGGTAGGGACCCCACAGAGAATGCTCTCCCCTGGAAACATCAGCCAGCATTGTCTAACTAGGCACCCGGAGGAGCCTCTCTCTGTGGGAGCGTACCGGTCGAATGGGAGGCTATCGGTGGCAGAAGGCGGTCTCGTAGATACCCAGGGCCCATGCCATGGAGTGCTTTAAAGGTGGCAACCAACACCTTGAATCGCACCCGGAAGACCACCAGGAGCCAGTGCAGCTCGCGCAGGAACGGTGTTACATGGGAGCATCGGGTCGCTCCCATAATTACCCACGCGGCCGCATTCTGGACCAGTTGGAGCCTCCGGGTGCTCTTCAAGGGGAGCCCCATGTAGAGAGCGTTACAATAGTCCAGACAGGAAGTGATGAGGGCGTGAGTGTGCGTAAGGAGTCCCGATCCAGAAAGGGACACAACTGGTAAATCAGGTGAACCTGATAAAAGGCCCCCCTGGCCACAGCCATCAGATGATCTTCCAAGGAGCGAGTCCAGAAGGACACCCAAGTTGCGAGCCCTCTCTGAGGGGGTCAAGATCTCACCCCCAATACTCAGTGATGGAGTCAACTGACTATGACGGGACGCCGGAAACCACAGCCACTCAGTCTTGGAAGGGTTAAGTCTGAGCTTGTTGCTCCCCATCCAGATCCATATGGCTTCCAGGCACCGGGACATCACTTCAAGGGCATCATTGGGGTGGCCCGGGGTGGAAAGGTACAGCTGAGTGTCATCAGCGTACTGATGGAAATCCACCCCGAAGCCATGGATGATCTCGCCCAGTGGCTTCACATAAATGTTGAACAGGAGGGGCGAGAGGACCGACCCCTGTGGCACCCCACAGACTAGGCGCCTTGGGGTCGACTTCTGCCCCCCTGCCAACACAGATTGCATACGGCTGGAGAGGAAGGAGATTAGAAAAGGAGACAAGTTCAGAAGTTGGCCCCTGTTGCCTACAGTAGGCAGAAGATGAACATTGAGAGAAAAGGGTGCGGAGAAGGATGGTAAGCACAGAGAATAGGGAAAGTTGTTGTTTGCCACTGGATAATTAAGAAACAACAAGAAAGTAGAAGAAACTAAGTAACGATCAGAATATTGGATGAATGAAAATAATACAGTAGTGGCTGAAATATCAGAGATATCAGAAAGGTTGCCTGAGTGTAAAATAGGTAACAGACTAGTACAAGAAGTAGGCAGAAACTAGAGAATCACAGCTAAGCATTAAAAAGTAGGAATTAGTGAAGTAAAGATAAAAAGGCTTTCTTCAGAATCAAGTTAAAGTGAATTTTAAAATCAAATCTAGTTGAAGTTCGTCAAGAGAAAGCTATAAGAAGAAAACATGGCATTGAAACAGTGAATCATAGAATTTACAGATTATACACAATAGGAAAGACTACCTAGGAATAAAAGATTACAAATACCCAGAAACACCAGCAAAGATCTCTAAAGTCCAGATCTGAGCAGGAATCACAATCTGGAGTGAATTTCAGAAGTGTGTAAATAGATCCTCACCAATAGACTACAGTATCACCTCGGTGGAACATCACTGTTGACAAACATAAATCAAGGTCTGCCAAAGCACATCACAGGCATTCTAGAAACAGATCTGAAACATGCTAAAGTGCCTTTTCGTGTGCTACTCTTGAAGCCTTTAAGACAAATTGATCTGGTTTTCTGGAATGGGCCAACTCGCCACGGCCAACTTACCACAACCAACTTGCTGCAGGACAACTTGTCATGGTCAATTTGCTGCGGGACAATTTAATAATTTTAATTTTTGCCATTCACTTTTCATTCTGTCCCTCCTTTTGCACCCTTTCTTTAATGATTCTATTCCACTATTTCTTTGATGTGCTGCAGCAAGTTGTTCTGCAGCGAGTTGGTTGCGGCAAGTTGGTCTTGCCAAATTGGCTATATATTGAGCAGGCCATGGCAAATTGTCATAGGCCCTGGTTTTCCCAGGCCAAGGACAGCAATGCAAGCAGTGAGGCCTCCTGTAATCAAGCAGGATAGGTCATTTTAGTAACGTGGGATATTATGGACCTTTTATTCCCCACTGGTCCCAAGCACAAGCTCTCAAGCTCAGATAGATAGATAGATAGATAGATAGATAGATAGATAGATAGATAGATAGATAGATAGATAGATAGATAAATGTGAGACAGCAGCATGATTTTGAGGAGCAATTGTATGTACTCTTTAGTGCTAGAGGAACCCAATTTTAATTTATAATTTATGTATATGTAGAAATCAGAGATGTCAGAGGCAGTCTTGCTGCCATATGAGTAATATCTCTCAAAATAAGCTTATTCTCTAAAGTGGGCAGCAGAAAGCTTTAAAATATATTTGAGGAGATGAAACTTTGAGACCTTCAGTGTGATAGGAAAAATAAAATTACCTACTATCAGTATCTCACCCTGCAACCTTTTAATGTGATCATTATCTATACCTTAATTATTATTATTGTTGGTTACACAGTCAACCAGATCTTTAGGTTAGAATTGTCATTTTTATCCAATTATTGAGTCCTTCTCAAGAACCTGGGATAGGCAGATGAAACTTTGATAGTATTAAAGGAATCGTCGAAGGATGCGAACTGTTCCAATAAAGCTACCTTTTGCAATTGATTGATGATGATTTTGTCAGTTGCCAATGGTGTTCAAGTGATGATTATTGATATTTTAAATTTATTGGCCACGCAACTCCAGTAGTAAATCTTATTACCATTTGGGCTGTTATTAAAAATGCATCATTAAAAATGATGCAAAATACTACTGATAGATTGTTCACCAGTGGAAGATACAGGAACGATACAATATCACTGAAAGATTAGGCTGCCCTAAACAGTTACTTAAGGACCTCCTTTTTCCTCAAGAGTTTGTTCAGGGATTTAGATTTGCAGAAGAAGCACTTTGGAAGATACCCTTGCTGTCATAGCCTCAGCTGTCTAGGATACAGTAGAGGATCTTCCCTTGTGCTACCTTCCCTTGAGAGTTACAGCAGTCCTCTCAACACTTGCTTTTCCTGTAGAACATTAACTAAGATGCAACTTTTTCACAAGGAGTTTAATTGCTAAGTAATGTTAGTGTTGATTTTTAATTGATGTATTTGAATTTTGATTTTTGGGTACTCTGCATTTTATTGATTGCATCAATTGTCTTGAGTGTTTCAGTTGTGTAGAAAGATGGGATATAAATCAGATAAATGACTTGTAAGGAAAGATCAGCATATGAATAAAATAAAGGCATTCTGAGATATGCCATACACTGTTAGAAAGTAGAACATTGGAGAATGGGAGATATGGATAAGAACTGTGGAAAGCTTAAGGATAAAGTTATAAAGAGAGAAGTACATACCGTATTTTTCGGAGTATAAGACGCTCTGGACTATAAGACGCACCTACCTTTTTTGGTTTAGTTTAGTTTAGTTTAGTTTATTAGATTTGTATACCGCCCTACTCCCGAAGGACTCAGGGCGGTGAACAGCCATGAAATAAAACATATCAATACAAAATTTAAAATAGAAATAAAACAAGTTAGATAAATTTGGCTGAACCATATTTAAAACCCCAATAATTTAAAACCAAATTTAAAATTCCCATTTAAAAGAGGAGAAGTTTAGGTCAGGCCGGCTTGCTGGAATAGGAACGTCTTCAGCGTGCGACGGAAGGTACGCAGATCCGGAATCCTCCGTATCTCGGGGGGGAGCTCGTTCCAGATAGTAGGTGCCCCCACAGAGAAGGCTCTCCCCCTGGGGGCCGCCAGTCGACATTGTTTGGCCGACGGCACCCGGAGGAGCCCCTCTCTATGGGAGCGTACTGGTCGGTGGGAGGCTATTGGTGGTAGCAGGCGGTCCCGTAGATAACCAGGTCCTGAGCCATGGAGCGCTCTAAAGGTGATGACCAAAACCTTGAAGCGCACTCGGAAGACCACCGGGAGCCAGTGCAGCTCGCGCAGGAGAGGCGTTACATGGGAGCGCCACGTCGCTCCCATCACCACCCGCGCGGCCGCACTCTGCGCCAGTTGGAGCCTCTGAGTGCTCCTCAAGGGGAGCCCCATGTAGAGAGCGTTACAATAGTCCAGACGGGAGGTGACGAGGGCATGAGTGACCGTGCGTAACGAGTCCCGATCCAGAAAGGGACGCAACTGGCGAATCAGGCGAACCTGATGAAAAATCCTCCCGGTCACGGCCGTCAAGTGCTCTTCTAAAGACAGCCGTGAATCCAGGAGGACACCCAAGTTGCGAGCCCTCTCCGTGGGGGCCAATACTTCGCCCCCAATAGTCAGTGATGGCACCAGCTGACTATATCGGGATGTCGGAAACCACAGCCACTCGGTCTTGGATGGGTTGAGTCTGAGCCTGTTTCTCCCCATCCAGATCCGTACGGCCTCCAGGCACCGGGACATCACTTCAAGGGCATCGTTGGGGTGGTCCGGGGTGGAGATGTACAGCTGGGTGTCGTCAGCGTACTGATGGTACTCCACCCCGAAACCACGGATGATCTCGCCCAACGGCTTCACATAAATGTTGAACAAAAGGGGCGAGAGGACCGATCCTTGTGGCACCCCACATATAAGGGGCCTTGGGGTCGACCTCTGCCCCCCTGTCAACACAGACTGCGACCGGTCGGAGAGAAAGGAGGAGAACCACCGTAGTACGGTGAGGAAAACAAGAAAAAGAAATCTGCCTCTGCGTCTGTCTCCCAGCAATTTGGCCTCATTGCAGCAAACAGCAAACAGCCTGCTTTACTTTCATTTTCGTTTTCAGCATAGCTTGATTAGCACAAGAAAAAAAATCTGCTATTAACGATTTACCTCCTTGCAACAAGCAGCAGAGGCCCATGCAAAACAGCTGACAGTCAGAAGGCAGATCCAACAGACAATCAATTTGTGCTAATTAGGCTGTGCTGAACCTGAAATGGGCTGTTTCTTCTTGCTACTTGCTACAAGGAGGTAAATTGCTGGAGGCAGAGGCCAAAGGGTGGGGGCCAATGGGTGGGTGGGGCTACAATCGGTGTATAAGACACACCCAAATTTTCACCCCCTTTTAGGGGGGAAAAAGGTGCGTCTTATAGTCCGAAAAATATGGTAATGTACACACATGTTTGCCTATGTGTGTGCTCCACAGTAGAATTTATCTAAAATCTGCTACTGAAGAAGAAATCCTGGCTCAGAGTAACTCATGCATGACCATGTTTTCTTCCAACTGCAAAGATACCAATAACCTCAAATATGGATGTCCCTTTTAAAAGTTGGACCCATAAACTCATACATGCATAAGGAAATCAGTGGAAGATAATTTCTCCTACAGTAGGCAAGCAAAAGTGAGAAGCACCATGTAGCCTGTAATGTATAGCCATCTGAACTAGCATCTGTCCCCAATGCATTTGTCTAATTTGCTATGAAGGCATCTAATTTGGCAGCTGCCAATATACCTGGAGTTCCAAGGTGTACACCAGAGGGGGAGTAAAAAAAAAAGTCAATATAGTAGTCATAACCACATGAGCCAAACTCTGACCCCTGTGATGATGCCTCCCACCACCACCACTGCAAACATCCTTGGAGTCTGCATGTGCCGAGGTGGCGCAGTGGTTAGAGTGCAGTACTGCAGCTACTTCAGTTGACTGCTAGTTCAGCAGATCAGCAGATCAAATCTCACCGGCTCAAGGTTGACTCAGCCTTCCATCCTTCTGAGGTGGGTAAAATGAGGACCCAGATTGTTAGGGGGCAATATGCTATTTAGTATACTGTCTTTGGTGTAAGCCATCCAGAGTCCTCGGAGAGTGGGCGGCATAGAAATATGACTAATAATAATAATAATAATAATAATGTGTATTTCTATTAATTATTGGAATTTTTCAGCATCTTAAAATGGAGTTTTGAATGTCTTAATCCTAAACAAATAGTCCCAAACTTTTCACTGACATTTATTAGAAGCAACCAAGTTTAAAAATTGATATGTCTGGCAAGCATCCAGGTTATTCATGCATGACATATTGATAAAGGAAGAGATTCAGACTATTAGCTTCATATGATGGAATGTGGGAATTTTCTTAGATGCAAGTATCTGGCAGTACTGCAGATAAAATGAAAAATATCTGGCAGGTAGAAAATACAGACTAGCTTTCCCATTTATCTTTTGCTTTTTAAAACTAGTAATGAATCAGATCACAAATGCTATAAACCTATGGCCAGGCAATTTTTGTTTAAGACTCAATGTACGAAAGGAGAAAAAAAAAATTCCCTTGCACCAGCATTCAGGATGCTATAATAATAATAATAATAATAATAATAATAATAATAATAATAATAATAATAATAATAATAATAATAATAATAATAATAATAATCCAATACAAGAATCAAGGCAATTCATTGTCAGATATATTTTCTAACTCACCATCCTGTTTTCCATCTTTGGTTTGTTTTGACTGGTAGACGATAACTGAGAAAACAACATTCCTTAAGCTTCTATCCTTGAGCATTCCTGATAAAACGAAAGCAAATTGAGTGTTGTGGGAATTGTGATTTTATGGGCATGTGGGCTGGGAAGGGATGTTTTGTGGAGGAAAGGGGAAAAGCCACATTGCTTGCCAACTTTCAACTTTATACCTTGGCAGGCAATATGACTGCAGCCATCAGAAGAAGAAGATGTATGAAAACTCGAGAAATAATTTCCCAAGCAAAATATATGTTTGAATTGAGCCACGGAGCAGGAAATGTATTCAGTACTCTTGGATTCCTCTGCTGAGAAAAGTGTCTGCAATCCCAAGAGGTACAAGCACAATCTTTCCTGTGTTAATGCTAATTCATTGTGCTGCGGAACTGATCAGACATTCCACTGTTCATGTGTTTAAATGGGTAGAGAAACAGACACAGGATTAAGCAGAGGGTGCCAGAAAGGGAATGTGTGGATCTAAATTCACAACTAAACTTTCTTTACAACTGTAGTATGCAGTTCAATAATTGTGTATTATATAGTTTATAAACTATATAATACACAATTATTGAACTGCATACTACAGTTATAAACTATAATATAGAAACCTGTGTTTTTCAACCCTGGCAACTTTAAGAATTGTGGACTTCAACTCTTAGAATTCTGGGAGTTGAAGTCCACACATCTTAAAGGTCCAACTGATTATTGTAAACAAAGCTAACGAAGGATGTAACATAACCAATCAGAGTAGAGTAGACAAAACGTTACGCCTTTTAATAACTGGGATTTTTTTCTGGAATAACAAGCTGTTCCCTGTGGCTGAAGGACAAAGGCTCTGTTGCTCTTTTAAATTTATTTATTTGTTAAATTTATATGCCACCATCTCACTGTTCAGTGATTCTTGCTTTCTGATTTAAAGCTCCTCTCTTTTTAACATTATCTGTTTATACATGCAGTTATTATGGAAATAGCTGCAAAGACATCACCCTAAAGACTAGAGTCCATTGCTGGAATTTTGGATTACTGAGAATGGTAAGGTAAGGTAAGCCTTCCTTATATCACAATAATTATCTTGTGGCTGGGTGAACATTTCATTCTAAGGATAAATGGATCAATTCTAGCTTAAAAAAAGCAAATTTATCTATGTTTTTCCAATGGTGCCCTGATTTAATAACAGGCCTAAATTTGTCAGGCTAACTAACTAATATGAAAAAATATGATGTCTGTCTATGTACCTAGGCACTGGTATTCACTTTATTATTTATTTAGTTTTTTAAAATCCCAATATTATTTTTATAAATTACTCAAAATGGTGAACATAACTAATATTCCTTTCTCCTCCTATTTTCCTCACAACGTTAATCCTATGAGATGAAGTGAACCGAGAGACAGTGACTGGCTCAAAGTCACCCAGCTGGCTTTCATGTCTAAGCAGGATTAGAACTCAGTTTCCTAGTTTCTAGCTTGGAGCATTAACCAGTACATCAAACTGTCTCTCTTGTATGTATCCTGACATAACCTCACTAACAGGCACAGTATGAGGCAGGGGCATTTGCAGAAATGTAAGAAATGACAAGGTGAGGGCCACAACTGTGTGAATGTAATCCTGCCCCAGTTTTATTGTGTGACACATTTGAAAAAAGACAGGCCTTTGAACACATTGTCACAGCCATTTTCTAGACTTCTTTGAACTTGGGTACTGACTGATAAGTGTATCCCACATGCATTTTCTCACTGGAAGTCCAGTCACTTTACACTTTATATAAAGTTGGTCTTGAGGAATGCAAAGAGTTAAGGAGCACCTTTAATTTCACCCTTTCAACGATAGTGGTAAACAGCCACTTCTATTGCCCTGTTGGTTTACAGATAATCTGAGAATGGAGCATGTGAGCGTGAATATTTATTATTATGTAGGTTGTGTCCATCTATTATCCACCTAAGAGCACATGTGTAATAAAAAGAAATGACGAGAGGTTGAAAAGCAATTTCTTTTTAAGGTGTAAAGCCCTCATATTTCATATAAAGTATAAGAATTAAACACTGAGCCTTTATTGCCAGTTGGAACTCTGAAAAGAAGCGTGAAAAATAGAGTTACTGTTTGGTTTCTATTCATATCTTCAGCAAGCTGTTATATGTTAAACTGTACTGAAACGGCCAAGACTTTTTCAAAGCCATCCTTCAAATTGGCATGACTTTAAAAAACGAATGCTTGTCCAGCTTTTTTTGTGTGGGTGGTGACTATTCCATTGGGGGTTATTTTTCTCTTTTTAAAATAGAGCATTCACACAGCACTTCCCAGTTTGTGAGTTGACAAATGCCCCTGTATCAGTTTTACTCCAACCCCTTGGGTATTTTTGTTATTGTTATTTTTTTTTAAAAAATCAGGAAGTAAGGTACAATTTTATTTGTTTCTGCTATAATCTGGATAAAAAAAAAACATTAAAGCAGAAAGATGCTGCATTTCTTTGAGAAAGTCAGCAGATAAAACACAAATGTTCTGGGTACTGTGATGTGAAGAGACCAAATGAGTAAGGGGAGTTTAAAAGAAGCATTCAGAGCCAAAAATAAATAAAATAAAATAAAAACACTAAACTACTGCTATACACAATGGTTGGTATATGATTGTAAGAACATTTGGGAACAATTGTGACTTTGGTTTAATGCCCCCTAGGGGCCTATACTGAAGCATATTCTGTTTTATAACAGTAAAGCTTCTATCAGTTAAAGAGCACACTGGAAATAAGAGCATGTTTCAAAAATTCCTAGAAATACTTCAATGAAGGATGTTGCCATAAGGTCTTGAACTGGTCCATGATCAGCATAATATGCTGAAATACCTAACTATAGAATAAACATGCTATTTTTGTAGACATGGCAAGAAGGTAGTGAAGATAAAAAATAAGCAGTGAGTGTACATGCATCTTAGTGTGTTTTAAATCTTAAAAACACAAAACAAAAAGAATTGTGCTGTTGGTAAGATTTTAATGTACAAAGAATGACAACACTTACAGCATTTTACTAATCGTCATACTACCTCTAGAGATAGCATGTATTGGAATGTTGGTTCTCCGGGATATGTAATATGGCTGAGTATTAATAATGATTTCCTAAGAATAGGAAATCTACTATTTGTAAAACTACTTGTTATAGAATGTGCAGCTGGAGAAGGAGTGGGAAGGAATCTCAGCAAGAGCACCGAAGATTCCTAGGGAGGAGGCAATATATATCAGAAAAAGACCGAAAATAAGAAATTACGCAGTTCTGAACTTGGATGGGGGAGGGAGGAAGTGGTTTAGGGGAGCGACACCTGAGAATCTCTCAGGATAATTCAATAAATTCAATAAACTAAACTAAAACTAATATGTGTAGTACAGGGGTGGGACAAGCTGTCTCAGGAATTCTGGGAGTTGAAGTCCACAGGTTGTAAAAGGGCCACATTTGCCCACCCCTGATCTAGTAGGTTAGAAGGTTGTAGCTTGAGTCTGGTAAGATTTTGTCCATTACTGTAGGTGTAAGCAAATAAAGGGTTGGACTCGATTGGAATTTCACTGTATCATCTTTGGACTTTGCCAGACATATCAACCAGCAGCAATTCAAATATAATTGGACCAGTGGTTGTAAAGATTTAATCTTGTGCAAAATTGTAGAAACTTATAGCCCCAAGCTCGGCATATGACAAGTGATGTTCAATTTTTCAGGCCAGACTAGGAATGGAATCTGAATTTGAATAAAAAGGGGTATTTCATTAGTACTGGCGCCAAGAAAGTGGTACAAGATGAACTACTGTTTACATTACAACAGCTAAAGCCAATTTATGAGACCAAGCTGCCAAACTGTTTTGCTGCCAATGTACTAATCACTTGTTGTGTGTTTCTTGGGACACTTTGTATGATTGACCTCTGTGAGCAGCAGTTTTAAGCATTGGTAGAAAACCTTTAGTTTCTTAAATGTTTAGATCTGATCCACACAATTTGCGATCCACTAAATTAGCTTTGATCTCTCATTCAGGCACTGTTGCTTGCCATATGGTTCACCACCCATTTTCTTTTGCTGGTATGAAAAGAGGGACGTTCAGAGTTGTTTGCAATTGGAATGACCTAAAATAAAAATAAAATTTGGAATCTTTTCTGCTTCATACTTGTCACATCCATATCTTTTATGTTTCTCCATGTCTTTAGTGAGTAGTTTAGTTTGATTTTTTTTTTAATTACACTTAACCTCTGTGTCTTTCTCTCCCAGCTCTTATTTTAAATAAAACAAGCATTATATACCTGACCTGGACTTTCTTACTCATTCTGCTGATGGGGCCTCCAGAACTTTTCCTTGAAATCCTATCCTAATGGTACTCGTAGTAAGAAAAGATTATTCATTTCATTATCACAGCAGATCTATCCAATGAATGTCTCAGCTCAGCATGGATTTGAACTATTTCTTACAAGATAAAAACCAACATCTAGTATATCTCCATGGGATACTTTATATAATGGTATATAGTCACTCATATTAAAAAATAACGATGAGTTGGCATGAAACATACATTTGACTGTGCTTTGGCATTTTTCTGTATTTAGATTTAACACAGCCATATAGTGTATAGGCTGTGAAATATTTCTAATTATTAAAAATGGTGCTTTTAGCTGGATCTGAAGCCGATCACTGTGGAATTGTTTTAAGATTAACCTTGTCAAATATGCTTAAATGGGTTAGGGAAATACATAGAAATAATTTAGTTATAGGCAAAATTAACTAATGCTCTTTTTCATGGTGAGCTGCTGTAACGATTTTATATAGCAGTCAAACTATTTAAATACTAATGTTGCCTTCATGCTGTAATCACCATTCCAGTCAGATGTCATTTTAGCAGCCTATAGGGAATTCAGTCCCTTAATTATTCTTCAATACACAAACCAAGCATTCTTTAATTGGTGTAAATTGAACAGCGTTCCAATGCAAACAAGGAGAGGACAAACTAATCAATGATTCCGTGCATGTCTATTGGAAAGCTATTGCCACTAGATTGAGTAGCTAATCCGCAACTCCACACGCTTCTATTACTGAAGAATCAGACAGCTGCTAAACTAATGCTACCTCATAGCATTGATCCTAGTGGAGACTTATGTGGCAAAACCCTGAGTGGCAATCTTTCAAGGAGAAGACTAGTTCATATCCAATATATTCCAGAATGGGCTTTTTCAGTCAAGTTTATCCCATATTTGAAGGACTAAATGTCTGTTTGGCATATTGAAAATTATAATCCCAACAGTATAGTTGAAGGCAGATGAACCTGACTGATGATATGGTGACCAACTTGTGTTCCCCATATCTATGTATTTTATGGAGAACATTTCCTCAGATAATGGTATGTTATGGTGGAACATCACAGAGACAATATCTGTACAATTCATTACATTGTGGTCATCTCCATTTCATTTTCCAACTGAAGTTATCTCAGGAGCTTTTTACTAGAATGGCCTTTCTTAAACCTTCTGGATGTTTTGCATCAACCAGAATTCCAAGGCAACATGGCAAGAAAAAAGAATTCTCAAAGTGGTACTTTAAATGCTGACACTTTGGAGAAGATTATGGTAAAATCTAGTTGCCTTTTGAGCACTGGCAAGCCATAGAAACACAAGCTAGAGTTTATTCAAGAGTATCATCTAAATTAGATAACCAAAGGTTCCATACTGGCTCATCCTTCTCCATCTTGACTGATTCTCAACCTGGATTTTACCTAGTGGGAAACTGGATGAGATCTGTTCCCATGCTGCAATAGCATGTCTATGCCAACAGTAGACATGGTTGTAGAGAAAACAGCTGGCCCAGAGAATGAGGGTGGTGAGAATGCAGATAAGGGGCAACAGGAGTATGGAAGTCAGCTGCCTGGGTTTATGGTTGAAAATCATCAGCACTCTATTCAGCCTGAATTTGCTAGGTCTCTTTCTCTTCCTTACAGAAATAGAAAACGTTGCAAGAACTTGACTGAATTGATTCGATTATATCCCTGAAAATATGAAAAGCAGCCCAGGCTATCATAATGGCAGAACCCACTTACAACAGCAATGAATATATGAAGTTTTGATTTCAAAAGCACTAAGTGATTCTGTTTTGAAAAAAAAGAATTAAAAACATAACTCTGACTTTTCAGTGACACCTTTTTGAATAATTCATGCGACAAAGAAAATATTTATTGCTCCCTTTGTCAGTTCTTTCCATGAATGTATTTTCAGAACAACAGTACCATGGTCTTTAGAAAACCTATCCAGATTTTCTTTAGGAAACCATCTATTCTACTCATTCTTGATATGATTAAACCGATCAACAGTGGAGAGATATATCTGAGAATCACACAAAGATTTCATTTTGTAAATATATTAGATTCATTCTTATTGATTTTATCTTGTTTCTTAATTTCATTGTTAAAAGTCTGAAATGGATAGACAAAGAGTAAGGAGCAAGTGTTTATCCTCACCATTATTCCAATTGTAAATAGAAATAAGTGAACATAACACAAAGTAAGAAAAGAGTACTACAGATGTTTTGTTATCCAATATAATAGCCTTCCCTACCCTGACATCTTTCAAATATGCTGTATTTTACTTCCCATAATTCTGAGGGCATCACAGTGGTGAAGACTGCACTCTGTTGCTTCCCACCTTTAGATATTTCATGTTGGCTTAACTGACTGAATTTTAGTTCAGTCAAGTTTCCACTTTCTGTAGAAAAACCATGCCTTCTGAATGTGAAACCAAAAGTCAAAATCTCCCTATAAAGCAGGGGTGTCAAACTCGATTTCATTGAGGGCTGCATCAGGATTGTGTTTGACCTCGGGGAGTCAGGGTGGGTGTGGCCAGCTCAACGTCACTCGTGTCGGGGACGCCTGTGGTGGTCTGAGCACTCTGCCAGCGAAAACAAGCTCCCAAGCTCCATTTCTTGGCTGTGGCGGCCTCCTGCAACTCTCTGCCAGCAAAAATGAAGCTCGGGAGGGCTGCCCGCGACCCTCCTGAGCTCCATTTTCTCTGGCAGAGGCACCACGGATCAGTCCTTTGCTGTTTCCAGGGTGGCCCCGCAGGCTAGATCTAAGCACCCTGTGGGCTGGATCTGGTCCACAGGCCTGGAGTTTGATACCCCTGCTATAAAGCCTTGGGTACAAATAGAAGCTTTCCTTTCCAAACAAAGTTTGGGATTATGTTAATTAGATCAAACCAGGGTTAGCTCTTCTTCTAAGGTCTCCATCCTAACCCTGGGACCCTAAAGCTCCCATTATCTGTTACGGAAACATTTTAAAAACTAAACACAGTAATTACAGTAATGCAATTAATGTCATATCTAGTTTAATCCTGCCCAGGTTATTTATCTTCCCAATGAGGAAACAGTTCATTATTCCTTATTTTGATTCTGCTGTAAGCCTTGTGAAAGAAATTTTCAAAAGATTCTTAACAATAACATCATATTCAAAAGCAATAGAAGGAATGGAAATGAAAAGAGTCCATATGGTGCTATACAGCCAGTTTAATATCATGGTTAGGGACCTGTGCTAGAAACTGAGACACAGCTCAGGCACAAAGCTGTCTGGGTGATTATGAGGGTTCTGTCATGCCTCTGTCGGAATCTGAATCTGTGGCAGAAGATGAACTGGAACAAGAACTGACAGCGAGTGAGAGGACAACTCTATTGGCCTTGGAGTAAACTGAGGAAGGGCAGAGTCAGTCCAGGCAAGGCTGTTTGGAATTAGTAAGGCCAGCAGGCAAGGAGGAGAGACAGAGCTCAAACAAGGAGCAAGAACCACCCCCTCCTGATGCAAGGGCTTGGAGAGTGCAGAGAAGGTGTGATCAGTGCAGATGGAGCAGGTCATGTGTGAGGAGAGTACCCCACCCAGCTTCACCAGGCACACCTGGGGAATGAAACTTAAGGAGATGCCATGGGAAGGGGCATTTGTCGGGAACAAACACTGAGTTCCTGAAGTGTTGTGTGCCAACGTTTGAACTTGCCAAGAGTCCTTGCATTCCTTGTTGGACTAATTATCTGGATCTTTTGCTCCCTGAACTCCTTGCTTGGCTCTTGTTTTGCCAAATACATTTGGGATTTATTGCCATGCAGCCTTGGTGCAGACAGCACTGGGCTGGACTAATTGCAGCCAGAGGCTGCTTGAGGTTTGTGTGGGGGTTTGTTCTCACTCTGCTCTGGGACTTGCCAGAAACGTGGGTGCATTTGGGGAGAATTGGAGCAATAAAGGGGCGGTTTGAACTGCCAGCTGTTTGTGTTATCTCTGTGCCATACCCTGGGTAATCACATGTTCTTTAGTTTCCAAGAACTGGATATACCACAGTATAGCGGATAACTGTACAAAATACTTTATTGTAGCACAAAACTTTCCTATTGTCCAATTAACTCTACCCAATTAGGCTTGTGTATCCACATAAGTCTTTGATGGTTAATCCTTATAAGAGCTGTGACGGCACAGTACTGCAGAGCTAACTCACTGCTCACTCCAGGAGTTCAGTTCTGAGTGGCTCAAGGTTGACTCAGCCTTCTATCCTTCCGAGGTTGGTAAAATGAGGACCCCTATTGCTGGGGGCCATATGCTGCCATTGTAAACCACTTAGAAAGGGCTGTAAAGCACTGTGAAGCGATACATAAGTCTAAGTGCTATTGCTATTATAATAAATATAAATCTTAAAATTTGTAAAGTGGTACCCAATCTTTGCATCCCTTAAAAAGTTCCTGCAGTTGTTCTTCTGGTTGCTTCCAAACTCAGGTCAAGCTCTAACCAAGCTCCAGGCAGGAATCACATTCCAATGGGCTGCTTAGTGTAGCTTGTGGTTCTGGCAATTGATTGATAGCTCTCTTGCTTGCTTGTAATACTTGTATTTCCCAAATGTTCCTTCCTGCCCTACAAACTCACACTTTTGTAGACTAAGGGCCTGGGTGGAGTGAGATTGCCTATGGACATTGGCACATTCTTAAAAACATCAGTGAGTGATCAGTTAGCCTGACCCTTCAAATATCAGCATGGATGCTTATGAGTAAACTGGGTGAGGAATGACTGACTGAATGACTGACTGACTGAATGAATGAACGCATCTCTCTTCAAGTTTCTGGGACTGTAAACTTTTACTGTTCTTTGGGAGAAGGGATGTGTTTCATTCCCTCATTAGGGCTTTCGGCCAGTCACTCTCTCTCAGCCCTAGGAAGCAGACAATAGCAAACAACTTCTTAAAAAAATCTTGCCAAGAAAACTACAGTCCAAGTTATTTGAAGGCAAATAGCTAGCTAGCTAGCTAGCTAGATGAATAAATAAATAAGCAAGCAAACAAGCAAGCTGTAATTATGGAAGCATTTTGTGATCTCTTTGCTACTAAAGCCTACAGAGAACTTCCAAAGCAAAAATATGAAGCCAAGATACTGCATTTTGCCCTGTCTGTTTGTTGTCATCATCAGCTCTTTCTTCTGGGACCTTAAATGGAAAACCAGGGATCTTCCAAATCTTCCTGTTTTATCACATTCCAAGCTGCCTGCTTTCTGCAGTTAAATTCAAACCCAGAGATGATTCATATTGTGCCAAAAGCCCTGTTGTTGTTTGGAAAAAAGGCTATAGTTTAACTACGTGAATACAATCCTGAATTATGTACCAAAATATTGGTATCTACCATTGAATCAGGAACTATGGATCTACCAGGCATAGCAAAATAAGTTATTCTTATAACAGTGAAAAGAAAATTCCATCTTGAATTTATAACTTAGCTTTATGATACTGTATGTGTTCATTCTCTGCTTTTGAACTGAGTGCTGATGGAATAGATAGATGGATCAATATTATTCTGTAGGGTCAAACTTTAAGGCTGTGCTCTAAAAAAAACCCAAGGCATTTTCTATACCTGTAATACAACACTTTCTTTTTTTTCTGTTTGTTTTGTTTTTATTTTTTTTTGCATATTTTTGCATGCTTTGTATTCTTTTCTTTCTGTGTCTTAGAGCAAATAAAATGAATCCAAAGAAGAACCAAGAAGTTGATGCACTTGATAATGTATCTCTCTTTGGTGTCTCCAGCTGATCCAAATCTGGATACTTGAATGCTGCTTTGACTTAAAGAAGGAAGAAATCAGCTTTATTCCCCTTTTGCCATTTCTGTAGGTAGCAGAGAAGGGGAATAAATGGAACCCATTAAGAAAACCTTTTTCTCTCTGTTCAACTTTTACTGGCTAATGGGAAGTGAATACTTCCTTCCTTCCTTCCAACATTTACGCAATGTCTTCAATTTTATTTTTAGAAAAAAAGAGAGTCCATTAATTTCTTGTTTGTTCCATTTTCCACTGGCTAATGGGAAGTGAATATTTCCTTCCTTCCTTCCTTCCTTCCTTCCTTCCTTCCTTCCTTCCTTCCTTCCTTCCTTCCTTCCTTCCTTCCTTCCTTCCAACATCTACACAATGTCTTCAATTTTATTTTTAGAAAAGAAGAGAGTCCATTAATTTCTTATTTGTTCCATTTTCCAATGTGTCTATGCATATATGCGTGTTGTATGTATGTGTACACAGAGAGAGAGAGGGGAGGGAAGGGAGGGAGGGAGGGAGATATGAATGAAATTAGTAAGTTCTGCTTACAACTATGATTCATTTACTTGATTGATTACTGACACAGCAAGGTTCATATATCTATAGGGTAAAGGGAGACAAGATCTGGGATGCAAATATTTAGAACACCACTAGGTAGCAGCAGAGAGTTAGGGCTGTTTTATCTTGTTCTATTTTATCCTGCTGTCATGATCCATCAGATTTTTTCAGCCCAGAATGGTTGGCCCTACTTTCTGAGATGGCAATGGAACCAACCACTCATGTACAGTGTTTTGTGGAATACAGATTTACTGCATTTGTACTTTCTACTCAGGTTTCATTAGCCCCTGACTACAAGGGCTGAATGGAAATATTTTGGTTTACTTTACCAATGGTAGTGGGACTTTTTCATTGCAGATTTTCACTGTGCTACTGAGATTGCAGGTCCTAATGTTTCTTTGGCTCTGTTTCAGCCAAACAGTTTTCAAATTACTTGGTTGATTGCATAGTCAGCCAGATGAGTAGACTTGATTGGCATTCTAGCTGCCTATCAAGTCTTTCCCAAGAAGCAAAGATAGTACCGAAAGTAATAGGCACATTAGATACAATTCTAAAACATCTGGAGCATCACTTGAACACCATTGGTATTGACAAAATCATCATCAGTCAATTGCAAAAGGCAGCTTTACTTGGAACAGCTTACATCCTGCAACTAAATCTTTAACACCATCAAACAACCACATCTGCCTATCCCAGGTCCTTGGGAAGGACTTGATATGTGGATAAAAATGCCAAATCCAATATAAACATCTGGATGACTATGTGAAGTACTACAATAAGGTTCTTGGGAAAAACTATGCATATGAAGGCCAACACTAGATACCTGGTACCTGCGGCTTCACATTGTTGTGAACAGATTATTTATTAAATATATGTGCCACCCAATTTCCACTCTGGAATGATGAAACTGTTGCTGGTAAGAGCATTTTTATGCCAACTCAAAAGGCCAATTTTAGGGCTGATTTGAAGTCTTGAACAGGTTCCTAGCAAGGCAAAGTTGTCACTTTTGCAAATAAGCAATTTGTATTGCTGTAGAAGGGAAGAGAATATCACACAATGATTTTATAATCATTTAAATAATGTTACTGCACATCTACTTAATTTTATCAGATTATATTCTTTACGTTTCGTCCATATGTGTGGGTGTTACACTTTCATATTAGAGTATGGGATATTATAAAGCCACAAAAACTATGGTAGGCAATAGTTCTACCTAATGGGATTTTTTAATACTGAACATCTCTCATTTGATTTTTAGAAAACGTGTTCAAAAATTGCCAGACACTCTGCTTCAAGGACTGTGCTGTGAACATGTATCTGGCCAATCAAGATCAATAAATATTTTATAAGCAAAATAAGTTTCTTTAAAAAATCAAATTAACAGCACTACAGGGTTATGTTCTTTTATTTCATTAAATTCTAGTTCACATGATCTGAACAAACATTTGCTGTCAATATTTAATTTTAAAAAGTCCAACTCAATCAAGTAAACAAAGCCTTAGAAAGTATAATTTTCTTCCTTGACTAAACTAAACCCATTAAGACTTTAATGCAAGAATGAATGAAAGACAAAGGGTACATGCTTCTCAAAAGATGAAAGCATGCAGTCCATTTGCATTTTAAAATTAATTGCTGACCTAATTATTTGTCAGTAGAGGCATAAATTAAGTAAATATAACTTACAGTAAAGCTTCAAGACACCCAGAGGAGTTTGACTCCCCCAGAGTAAATTGTAATTGTCCAGCGTGACAATCTATTTTTGCTGTCATTTCATGACCGAAGGAAAAATTTCTGGGAAACTGTACCATATGGAGACATGAGAGAGAATGATGGACTTAGATCTCGTGTACAAAGGGATGAGAAACTAGAAGTCACCAGAGAACATCTGAAGGCGCAGCTTTGATTTTAGAAAAAGGGGGATAGGCTTCCCATGCCTACTTAGATGGAATTTATAATGCTGATAAAAATGCACTGATGAGCTCTTACATAACCTGTATGCTTCAGATGAATTGACGAATTAACTATTCACACCCCTAAATAAGAGTAATTTTCCATGCAGGCCAGGAATTATGAGAATAGCTGTGAATCCCATCTAGCTCTCTGCGTTTACTAAGAGCCAATAACAATAAAAAAAAACCAATATCCATCATCAAATCAGTGTCCCTGAATTAGGCTAGTTTGTAGAAGCAGATAGAATTAACTGTCTCTCCATTGTGACAAGATAGTCGATAAGGCAGCTTCATCTGCAGTGATGGCATAGTGGTTAGCATGCAGTACTGCAGGCTACTTCTGCTGGCTGCTGCCTGCCTGCAGGTTAGCAGTTCGATTCTCATTGGCTCAAGGTTGACTCATCTTTCCATCCTTCCAAGGTCAGTAAAATGAGGACCCAGATTATTGGGGAAAATATGCTGACTCTTAGAGAGGGCTGGAAAGCACTGTGAAGCGATATACAAGTCTTAAGTGCTATGGCTATTGCCATTTGTTGTTACATAATATAGACTACCTGCATCCATTACATCTGGGTTCAGATCTACCCTTTCTGACTCTAGAGTTCTGAAAGATTGGATTTAATCACTCTTTACCATGTATTTGAAGCCACTGAGTGATGTTAACTGGTGTTTGAATAATAGTGGACACTAATATGCTAATGGCACTTGGGTCTGTTTTTCTCCTGTCATAACTGGATTTCTCTCCAGGGCTAGACTTACATCAAAGCATTGTGACAGCCAATAAAGTGACCAAGCAGTGTGGATTGGTAGCTCCCAGGTAAAAACATTGAGTGGGTCTCTGATTCTCGATAGAAGTGCATTGTTTTTTGAAGGATCTCTTTCATTCAAGACCAAGTGACAATAGTGGCACAGAGCAGGGGTGGGTTCTACTTATCTTTACTACTGGTTCGCATTGTGCTACTACTTGTTACTACTCACTTCGCTCACGCGTGCACTCTTTTTTTTTTATTGCAAAAGTTTTATAATTACATTTTTACCCCACTTTCCCCCCCCCAACCCACCCCTCACTCCCCACCCTAACCCCCCCAAACCCCCCTAGCCCTCCCCCCTGACTTCCACTGAATATAATCCCATCAAAATCCCTTTTTTATAAAACTTGAACCCCTCAAACCCCCTTATAATTTTTTCTCTTCACAATTCATACATTCATACATTTCTATTTTTATATAATACTTTCAGTGAAAAGCTATTTGATATTTCCTAACTTGATATTTATTCTGCACATAATCTATCCATTTTTTCCATCCCCATACATAAATCTCTTGTGAGCGGTCTTTTAAATATGCTGAAATCTTCGCCATCTCCGCAAAACTAGCCATCTTCAAAGTCCATTCTTCAATAGTGGGTAGAGCTGTATTTTTCCAATATTTACCTATCAATAATCTTGCTGCTGTTATCATGTACAATATCAACTTAGTTTCATCCAATGTAAAACCCTTTACTATACCCAATAAAAACAATTGTGGAGAAAATTGAATTTTTTTCTTCAACACATTCTGCATAACCCACCATATTTTTATCCAAAAAGCCTTAACTTTCTTGCAATTCCACCAAACATGGTAATATGTAGCATCTAAACAATCACATCTCCAACATTTTGGCTGAACATTAGGATACATACAGGATAATTTCTTGGGATCTAAATGCCATCTGTAAAACATTTTGTAAAAATTTTCCCTCAAATTCTGCGATTGTGTAAATTTAACATTCTGAACCCATATTTTCTCCCATGTTTCCAACAGTACTGGTTCTGCAAAATTCTGTGCCCATTTAATCATACAATCTTTAACCAATTCAGTTTCTGAATCCCTTTCTAACAAAACATTATATAGCCTTTTAATATGCATTGGACCTTTCTCTTTTATATGTCTAACCAATTCTTCCTCATGCAACATAATACCAATTTTTTGGTCCTCTTTCCATCTCAGTTGCACTTGATTATATTGTAGCCAAGTTAGATTAATCCCTTCATCCAACAGTGTCTCTAATGCCTTTAGTTGCCATCTGCCCGCATCTGTAAAAAGAACTTCTTTATATAACCCCCCCGAGTGACATTATATTTATATTCCACATGATATGACCAAGATCCAGCCATAACGGTATTGTGTAATCCCATTTGAATCGGTGCTTCCTCCAAACTCTCATCAAAGAATCTTTTAAATACTTTTAAATACTTTATCCACTTTGTTTTCATAAAATAAGTAAGCGTGCCAACCAAATTCAAGATCAAAGCTTTCTATATTCAATATTCCAGTTTTTTCCTTCCAAACCAATCGCTTGCTTGAGTCAAAGCTGCTGCCTCATAATATAACTGTAGGTTTGGAAGTTTAAGGCCTCCCCTTTCTGGAACATCTTGCATAATTTTCAGTTTCACTCTCGGTTTTTTCTCGTTCCAAACAAACTTATTCACTCTACTTTGCCATTTTTTCAGTTGTTTATCACTTTTAAGCACCGGAATCATTTGAAACAAAAAAAGGAATCTTGGCAAAATGTTCATCTTAACTGCTGCTATTCTTCCAAGTAACGAAAGCTGCAGTTTTTTCCAAGTCTCCATATCTTTTTGTACATCTCGCCATAACACCTCATAATTATTTTGAAATAGTTTCATATTTGATTCTGCAACCTGAACTCCTAGATATTTAACCTTTGGTACAATCTCAAAACCTGCCCTCCTTTCAAGTTCATGTTTTCGATCTTGTGTCATATTTTTAACTATCATCTTAGTTTTTTTCTGGTTCAGTCTAAATCCTGATACTGTACCATACGCGTGCACTCTTCTGCACATGTGCATAAGCTTCTGTGCATGCGCAGATCACTTCTGATGAAGTCCAGGTCAGTGGATGGAGCCTCCCTCCGGTTTTACTACCAGTTCTTGTGAACCAGTCCAAACCGGGGGCAACCCACCACTGGTACAGAGAGACTTAACTAACTGCACTTCTCTAGTAACACTTCATTAATCTGTATCTGATAGCCACTTGTTTAATTTACTTCCAGTTATTAGAATTGCTTGTATTAACAGTAATGGCCTTAATTTTACAATGTAGTAGCCAATATGCATTGGATAGTTTCAGTCTTTCTAAGTCAGTATTTCTCAACCATGGCAACCTGAAGATAGCTGTCTGGGGAATTCTGGAAGTTGAAGTCCACACATAACCATGGGAATGAGAAAAATGAAAGTACCATGGATAACAAAGTGCCTGGCATGAAGAATTTCAACTGTTTCTAAAATAAAAACAAACTATACTTTGCAAATTAAGGGTTAGAACTGCCCTGACTGCTTCTTTAAACCCATTTGTAAATGTAATTTGAAGCCAGAGTTATTACTAGTGGAATATTGTTTCAAATGAGAGTCGATCTAGTACAGTGGTTAAACCGCCAGGTAGGCCAAGGTTCTATTGACCATAGAAGCTCACAGGTTGACTTAGAGCCATTCATTCACTTTCAGACCAATGGATTGTTGAAAGGAAAAATTTGAGGAGGGAGCACTACGTATATCAAATAAGCAAAGAAATAAGTAAATTGTAGCTCTGTAACATGTGAAGTACTATTTTTAAAAAAGTATTTTAGGGCATGTACAACAAAGCTTATTTACCACTACAAATAGCCCTCAAACATTTTTTCCTAAAAATAAGACAATGGTGTAATTTCCATGTCAGGGAAGAACAAATGAAGCTGTTTTGTGTCAAGTTAAAACATTACTGCTACTTTTTCACGGCTCCCTATCAACTTTCAAGGCTATCCAACTCTCCCAGCATCAAAATTTGCTGGACTATATCTTGCAAAGATTATGCTGGCTAGAGGAAAACATCAAGTCTAGAAAATTTGGTTGAAGCTTCATGGTATGTGGGTGGATTGAAACCCCATTTCATTATGAATCTCTTGGGATGATCAGAATTTCCTAAAATGAACCTCCTACCTTCCCAATTTTATTCCCAAGGCAATAAAAATTATACATTGCCTCAAGCCGAGATTGTGATCTAATGAACAACCAATCAAATAAATAAATATCCAGAAATGTCGTGGTGTTTAGTTTTATAAAAAAGACGGAGTCTGATTTTTCTTTCCCTTTTGTTTTTTAATTCCAGGGGAACTGCTATAAGCCATCTGTAACAGTCACCCATTATTATGATATGAAGCTAAGAAAACATAGATTAATAAACTCACATTCAGGCTTGACTCAAGAAAAGACTTGAATCCTGTGTGACCAGACTGGTACTTTGAAAGAGTCCACGCATAACAGAGGACAGCAATTTCTCATCGTATTTCAGATACATGAACTATTCTGCTTGGGATTTCCCCCTTCTACTTCATGTTGTCTTCTCTTTTGTCTTCAGTTGGCATTGGTGAACCAGCTTGTAGGATATTTTACTGATCTTTTCAACTCATTAAATACAGTTGTCATAATAGTGAGGGTACAAATACATGTCAAACTCTATAAGCAATGTCAAAATAAAGCAACCACATTTTAAAAAAGAAATGTTTTCAAACCTTTGAACTTCTCCTCGAGAAATATGGAAATTCTTTTTATCTTGTTTTTGACAACACAGATTGTTTTGCAGCAATACACATGAAAATCTCCCTGCAAAATAAAACATCCTCCTTCACAATGATTAAATATAAGAAAGGAAAAAAGGAAGGAAGCTACAAAACTACAGTAAACTGGCTTTTCAGTAGCTTAAAATGGTTTGGTATTGAGGACCCAAAAGTTATCCTTTGATACTTAGGGTTAGAGCAAAATGAAAAAATGTGATAACACTTGTGAAATGCAGTGTTTATAGAAAGATAATTTATAATTATAGTTTTCAATCAAAACAGAACTGTTTTCCCTATTCCAAATATCTTTACAGTGACATGTTTTTTTATAGCATTGCAATAAAATTCCAGTTAACATGATGCCATGGCTAGCTAATATATTTCCACAAAAAACTAAGATGGTTTGGCTTTTTAAGTTTTCTTAATTGCATTATATGTATTTAAGTCTAGACTGGTACTAATAAGCTGGTAGAGTTTTTTTTTTCAGTCTGAGAAGAAACTCCACTAGTTTATTAATAAAATAATAACTCCACTATTTTAAAAGAGATAAATTTTTTTTATCCTATCTGTTTTTCCAGACATACATACATGTGTATGTATACATGTATATGTATATGTGCATACACACACACACACACATCTATCTATCTATCTATCTATCTATCTATCTATCTATCTATCTATCTATCTATCTGATTTTCTCTGAACAGATGAGATGTGAAGTCTCAGAGGAATCTCTAAGATGGCTAGCTGGAATTCATTTACTTCTAAATGTGGATAAGACAACAGGGAAGAGAACTAGAGTGATTACCATCATTGCCAAATCTTGATGTGTGTGATGACTGATGGGAACATGCCAATAACTTACATAAGAAAGTAGGGCCAGGCTATCTTCGATGGGAGCTACCGCATAGCTCCCAATGACCAGTAAGATCCCACAGAGTTGGTCTCCTCCGGGTCCCATCAGCTAAACAATGTCGGCTGGTGGGCCCATGGGGGAGGGCCTTCTCTGTGACTGCCCAGGCTCTCTGGAACCAATTACCTCCTGAGGTCCAGACTGCCCCCACCGTATTTGCCTTCTGGAAAGCGGTGAAGACCTGGCTTTTCTGGCAGGCCTGGGACCGTTGATCTCGCTGCTGCAATCTTGTGAGACCTGGCCATGAATGGAGTGTATGGATTTTTAATGGTTTTTTAAAAACAACTTTTATGGTATATTGTTTGCATTATTTTTTGTTGTAAGCCGCCTAGAGTCCCCAGGGAGCTGGGCAGCATAGAAATGTGACAAATAAATAAATAAATAAATAAATAAATAAATAAATAAATAAATATTTATTCAACAAACATCTCTTTTAACATTGCTGACCAGAACTTTACTTGGTTATGTGAGAAGACTGCAAGGCTCAGGCAAATGCACACATGCACACACACAAATTGATAAATCAATTGAAATAAAACGGAGCAAAAAAAAACAAACAAACTAGTGGTAGAATAATAAAATATGCAATACTTAAAAGTAAAGAAAATTAAAAAAAATTTGGAACAAAATATTACGTGACTAATGAATGAAGTACTTCATTATTGCAGTAAATTACATACTAAGAATTTAAGATGTGATTCTGTGATCCATTCATAAATCACTTTGTGACAGTACAATTCAGAACAAATATTTAAATTTCATGCACTCAGTATAATTTATTACATCCAAGAATCCTTATTTTACCAAACAATGAGTTTACTAAATATAACAAGATTGTGGTTTGCTCTCTAGTAGATAGAAATATGCTTCTTGCCACATGATTTTAAACTATATCTGCAAACAGATATTTTACATAACTTTAATTCAGAGTGTTCAGGAGTTTGTATAAATATCCCAAAAAAATTAACAGTCCTGAAGACCTGTTGAACCTAGTTGAACCTAGAATATCAACCTAGTTTCTAATACATACTCAGAAAAATTGAAATAAAAATACAATGTCTTATTCTAACAATAACAATAACAATAAGGTAATAATAATTGGCAACTTTACTTGTTGCAAGCTTATATCTTGTGACAATACCTTTAACCCCATAAAACATCCACATCTGCCTATCCCAGGTACCTTGAGAAGGACTCAATAAGTGGGTAAAAATCCAGTCTAAACATCTGGCTGACTGTGTGACAAATCATAATAACCATAATAATAAAAGTAATAGAAAACAAAGAAGCTAAAATGGTCTGGGACTTCAATTCAAACTGACAGCACCTGCCACATTACACCCCAGATTTAACAATTGTTGGTAAGAAAAATAAAAAAAGTCAGGATGGTAGTATCTGGAGACAGGAGAATAGAATAGAAAGAACTAGAGAAGATAACACAATATAAAGACCTGCAAACAGAAATGGAATGACTGTACCAAGAGAAAGCAAAGATAATACCAATACTAACACATGCCTTGGGTGAATTCCCCAAAACAATTGTAGCACCACTGGAACACCATTGGCATTGATAAAAATGACCATCAGTCAATTGCAAAAGACAACTTTATTTGGAAAAACTTATCGTATTTTTCAGAATATAAGACGCACTGGAGTATAAGACGCAGCTTACTTTTTGGGGATGAAAATAGGGGGAAAAAATCTGCCTACCAGGTATTCATCTGGCTAGAGTCCTTAGTCTGGTCAGCTTCAGCACATTAGTTTGCTGAATTTGAGCTTGCGTGCGTACTTTCTATCCACTGCTTGAGGATAAAAAACAGCTTCTAAAGTACAACTGATCTTTGGAGAGAGAAGCAGTGAGAAAAGCAGGCAAAACACGGAGATTGCTTCACTCGCTAGTGCCTCATTAGGGCTGAAAAAAGCTTCTAAAGCACAGCTGAGAGTTGGAGGGAGCAGGCAAAGCACTGGAAGATCACTTCACTCGTTAGTGCCTTGTTAGGGCTGAAAAAAAGCTTCGAAAAAGCTACATTCGGACTCACCCACATTTTCAACCTCTTTTGGGGGGGGGGGAAGTGCATCTTATATTCCGAAAAATATGGTAGATATTGTGTCGATTCTTTAACCCCATCGAACATCCACATCTGCCTGTCTTCAGTCCTTGGGAAGGACTTGATAGGTGGACAAAAATGCCGAATCCATCTAGCTGACTTTGTGACAAACCAAAATAATAATCATAACCTGCCTTTCCATCTGACAATAAAGTTGTGTAATTCAGCAATATGTTTGACTTAATTTAGGATTGCTCAGTATATATTACTTGATTTAAGCAACAACCAATTGGATAATTTGTAATTGTAACCTTTTAATAAATTGGCTAACTCATTCATTATCTTTACCCTTTCTTTAAAAAAAAAACCCTTGCCATTCAGATGTAAAGACTTCCTAAAGAGCAGGCCTAGCAATTGTCTTTAAATTTGACAGACTCAGCATTTGGATAGCTACAGGACAGCCGTGTTATCAGGATGGAAGGGCAGGGCGGGTCCAAATGAGCAAGATGATGGGCAGAGCATCACAATGCAAGCTCAATTTCTTTCATATGTGGGCTAAGGCTCCACATACATTCCACATCCTGATACTCTTTCTTCATCTTGCCGAATTTGATCCTCCAATATAAGCCCTGCTTTTTGGTTTATCTGAAAAAGGGATAGCTGAAGGATGAATGGAAATGCCTTCCCCCTCATTGAGTAGTATTCTATGTGGCTTGTGTCATATTATGTAATACTTCTTTGCTGAGGTAGGGAACACTGTAAAAGGAGAGAATAAATATATATACATTTTGCTGAGGTATGGGAAGATATTTTTTGCTGAAATATTTGTTGAGATATGGAATACTCCCTAGCATCAAGCTTTCAAAATGGTATTAGGGATATATGTTTTTTTCATTGAGCATTAGCTATTGATCATGAGATGTCCAGCTGGTTAGATATTATCTTGCTATCTCATCTTGAGACTTGCAAGGTGATAGACCCAGACCCAAACCACACACTCACATACACACACATGTTTCAAAAAGATCGTGCTTTCCCCCACTATTATAGTAATAGATAAGTAGAAATATTATCATAAGGGGGTCCCTAACACACTACAAAAATATGAGTAACATTTAGAAATAAAAAACACCAAACTTGTTAAGATTAGTCATGCAAATTGAGATGGCTGGCTGCAACTCCCTGTTGGATGTGTCAACTTACCTTGAGTGTATTATAGCACTGTCTTTCTATAATCTATCAAAATATCTTTCCCAAGTTTGCAAAATATGCTTGTCATTACAGCCATCTCCTCTTCTTACAATTGTAAGTATTTAACTTTTGCTTTGTAGTAACTTTATAACCCAAGTTCTTACTCTGGCTTGTTAGACAAAAGCAACATTATTCTTCCACAATAAAACATTCAAACTATTTATGTTTTTAATTATAAAATGGGACCAAAAGACCTTTATCTAAGAATTGAAAGATCATAAGATAAAACCAAATGAAGTTCTTTCAAAGTGTAGATATGAAGCTAGTAATTATCTTTTAGAATAAGACAAGAAATGACAAGATTTTTACTTAATGTCAAATGAAATTAAGGATGGAAATAAGTTAGAGATGTACAATTTAAGACATTTTGAAACAATGAAATAAATATCTTTAGAGAAAGGGAGGAGAGAGCTTTTGAAATATATTTTAAAATTTTGACATATACTTAACACAATATTTTAATGTTTAATGCTACTAAGAAATAGAAAGTGGATTCTTTTCAAAAATATGTTCAATGTAGTAGACTGGAGTATATATTTCAATGTTTGTTGAAATTCAACGTTTGTTGTATTGTTTTTAATTATTGCTAAAACCGGAACTGCAAGCTACTGAATTCTAATAAATGTAGCATCTTTTCCTTTATAATATATATGTATGTTTTAGCCTCCACTAATCATCTTTGTTGCTCTTCTTCTCACTTTTTTTAGAGTCTTAACATCTTCTTTACATGGTGATGACCAAAACTGGATGCAGTATTCCAAGTGTGGTCTTACAAAGGCATTATAAAGTGATGTTAACACTTCATGTGATCTTGATCTTATCCCTCTGTTAATACAGCCTAGAACTGTGTTGGCTTTTTTGGCACTTGCAGCACACTGCTGGCTCATATTTAAGTGATTGTCCACTACAACTCCAAGATCCCTCTCACAGTTACTACTGTTGAGCCAGGTACCAACTATACTATACCTGTGCATTTGGTTTTTCTCTAGAATTCTACATTTTTCACCATTGAATTTCATTTTGTTAGATAGCTCCCAATGTTCAAGTCTGTCAAGATCCTTCTGTATCTTAAGCCTATCTTCTGTAGAGTTGTCTATTCCTGCCAATTTGGCATCATCTGCAAATTCAATTAGTTCCCCTTCTATTCCTTCATCCAAATCATTGATGAAAATGTTGAAGACTACTGGGCGTAAAACAGAGCCTTGGGGTACCCCCCGGTAGTCTTCCCTCTGTGTAGATGCAGTTCCATTGAGGACTACACATTGAATGCGGTTGGTCATGTCCTCTAGCCAGTTACAAATCCATCTGATGATGATGCTGTCTATCCCATGTTTTTCTATCTTACCAAGAAGTGGTTTGTGGTCTACTTTGTCAACTTTAAGAGGCTTCTGGGCTTCAGTTCCCAGAATTCCAATGCTGGCTATTGTTTGACCATGACCAGATGTGTGATTCCATATTAGAGGATACAACTTCCAGGTATTTTAGGTTCAATTCAAAATTATATATGAAGATTCTTGCACATTTTACTTAGCTTAGATTAAATTAATTTTGAGGTAAAAAGGCTCACTCCCCTCCCCCCCGCCCCCCAGAAATAGCTGTATTCAATATTTTATTGAAATGCAATGGGAAAAACTTCAACAGCAAACCTATGGAAGATTTGGATTTTTTACTTCCATCACGTACTTTATTTTAATGGGAAGAATTAAATGGCAAAACAAAAAAGATACAATATCCCATAATCCATTTTTTTAAAAAAAATTACAAAGCTAAATTGTAGGCACTACAAGAGAGGGCACAAGAGTCTTATTCTGACATTGTATGAAATGAATCTCTGTATTTTTGTTATCCTTAAATAATATTTGCATATATGATTTTGTAAGCGGTCATGTTTTGGATGTAAAGATAGTTTGTCACAATAAAACGTGGTATACTGTACATAGCATCAGCAATGGATTAAAGTAAATACATTTCTGTGAAAAAGCATTTGTATCATTTCAGATTTTACAAACATTACACATCTTTGCTACAGAATACCACATCTTCATGTAAATCTTAGTGACATGCGAGTGAACAAGTAACAACAATTTTTGACGCCTCTTTAAGCTGAAGACAGAACAGGAAGCAATAGATGGAAATTAATCAATGAAAGATCAACCTAGAAATAAGGAGAAATTTCCTGACAGTTAGAACAATTAATCAATGGGACGGCTTGCCTTCAGAAATTGAGAGTGCTCCAACACTGCAGATTTTTAAGAATAGATTGGATAGCCATTTGTCTGAAATGGTATAGGATCTCCTGCTTGAGCAGGAGGTAGGACTAGAAGACCTCCAAAGTCCTATCCAACTCTGTTATTTTATTATTCTTGATAATTCTTGTCTGCACTACAAGCAGACAACAGACAAGCCATGTGTCAGCATTCCAAATTAGGCTCTCTTCCAGCACTGACATGAACAAGATGAAGCATAGAGCAGAAGCTTGATTTATTGCTGAGATGAACTTTTACCTAGTTTTTTGAATGTTACAGATAGTGTTTCCTGGGTGACGAGGGTGGGGGCCACATTCCTGTGAAAAGAACGTGCTGGGATGTAGAGATGGATCTGCATGATGGCCAATGGGACATTGGGGTTGGAGAGCAGAAGAGGAGGGGGTTGGAAGGTGGGCCAGTTTGGCTGCAACTTGAATCAGGAATGTCGGATTCTGCTATTCTTAAAATAAAAGTGATTCATTAGAGACTTTGTGCTTGAGAATGAAGTTTATTTAAGATAGCCCCGAAACCTGACAGACAGCCAAACTGGCCCCCCTTCCAACCCCCTCCTCTTCCGCTCTCCAACACCAATGTCCCATTGGCCATCATGCAGATCCATCTCTACATACTTTGAGACGCTAAAAGGACTGTTCACGAAAGAACCTGTCTTAAAACACCCGGATCTGGAACAGCCTTTTGTCATCCAAGCAGATGCAAGTGATGTGGCAGTAGGAGCTGTGTTACTCCAAAAGAACAACCAAGGTGATCTACAACCCTGCGCCTACACCTCCCGCAAACTCACCGATACAGAGAGGTGATGGGCGGCGTGGGAGAAGGAAGCGTTTGCAGTAAGGTGGGCCTTGTTGACCTGGCCGCACCTTCTAGAGGGAGGCCAGAAACCATTTGAAGTCTGGACTGATCATAAAAACCTAGAGGCCCTAAAAACCCCACGAAAACTGTCGCCCAGGCAAGTGCGGTGGGCACAATACTTCAATCGTTTCAATTTCGAGCTTAAGCACATCCCAGGAGGGAGAAATTTCCTGGCTGATGCTCTCTCCCGGATGCCCCAATACAACAGTGAGCGGGAGCAGGTAGTGAATGCCATCATCCCCTCCACCCAAGCTGCGGCCCAAGTGATCACCAGACGGCAACAACGTGACCAGCAAGACCAACTTGCAAGTGACTTAACTGCAAAATTAAAAAATGAAACGCTGACAGACCCCTGGTATCGGGACAATCAACATCTCTTGACAAAAAGAGATGAACTAACATGGAGGGGGACAAAGCTCTATGTCCCACAGAGTTTATGCATCCTGATTCTCAAGAGGAGCCACGACGTTAAACCAGCAGGACACTTCGGGTTCCTAAAAACTCTGCACCTAATACGAAGGCAGTTCTGGTGGCCACACATGAGAAAGGACGTAGACAGTTATGTAAAAAGCTGCACCATTTGTGCCACGATGAAGACAAGACCAGGGTGCCCGCCTGGATTGTTGCAACCAGTAGCTGAGCCAACAAGACCATGGGAGGAGATTGCAATGGACTTTATAGTAGACCTACCGAGGAGCAGTGGAAATACAGTGATCTGGACTGTAATAGACTTATTCTCCAAACAGGCACACTTCATTCCTTGTAGTGGACTGCCTTCAGCCCGTCAGTTATCCAAACTGTTCCTGAAACACATTTACCGCCTACATGGAGTCCCCAGGAGAATCATCTCCGACAGAGGGGTCAAGTTCACAGCAAAGTTATGGAGGGAGTTTCTACGATCCATAGGTTCATCCCAAGGGCTCAGCTCAGCATTTCACCCGAGCACCAATGGGGGGGCAGAAAGACTGAACGCTATGATAGAACAGTATTTAAGATGCTATGTCGACTACCAGCAGTCCAATTGGACAGACCTCCTATCTTTTGCGGAGGTTGCATATAATAATGCTGTCCACAGCAGCACGGGGCTAACCCCGTTCAAAATAGTGAGTGGCATGGATTTTGTTCCCATGCCAGAATACCCGAGGGAGCCCCCTTCCTCAGTCAGTTTGACCGACTGGATGGCAATGTTGAGACAAACTTGGGAGAATGTTAAGAGGGCGCTGGCAAAGGCGGCTCAATCTTATAAGGAACAAGCAGACAAGCACCAAACTCCCCAAAGACCATTTCAGCTGGGAGAGAAAGTTTACCTCTCCACCAAGTACTTGAGACTTAGACTCCCGAGCAGGAAATTGGGCCCAAAATTTATAGGACCATTTCCTATAATAAAAATAATCAACCCCATTACAGTGCAATTGCAGTTGCCATGGCTTTTGGGGAAAATTCACCCCCTTTTTCACAGTAGCCTTCTAAAACCTGTAGTGGGGTCTACTTTAAGGCCAACGCCACGTGAACCCCCTGGGCCCCTGGTTGTTGGGGGCCAAACGCACTACGAAGTGCAGCGGATTCTTGATTCAAGATGGCACAGGGGGAGCCTTCAGTACTTAATTAAATGGAAGGGTTACCCATTGTCAGAGGCTTCCTGGGTGAAGAGCGCAAACATTCAAGCTGACCGCCTTATAGCAAAATTCCATGCAGACCACCCGGGAAAGCCGGGAGGGGGGGGTGCACAGCCAAGGAGGGGCTGATGAGACTAATCTTGTTGTGTTTTTCCCTATGGGATAGGTAATGTTGCAGAAGTGAAGGGAGAGGGGCCGGATGTCAGCGTTCCAAATTAGGCTCTCTTCCAGTGCTGACATGAACAAGATGAAGCATAGAGCAGAAGCTTGATTTATTGCTGAGATGAACTTTTACCTAGTTTTTTGAATGTTACAGATAGTGTTTCCTGGGTGACGAGGGTGGGGGCCACATTCCTGTGAAAAGAACATGCCGGGATGTAGAGATGGATCTGCATGATGGCCAATGGGACATTGGGGTTGGAGAGCAGAAGAGGAGGGGGTTGGAAGGGGGGCCAGTTTGGCTGCAACTTGAATCAGGAATGTCGGATTCTGCTATTCTTAAAATAAAAGTGATTCATTAGAGACTTTGCGCTTGAGAATGAAGTTTATTTAAGATAGCCCCGAAACCTGACACCATGTTCATTCAGATGTTGCTGACCTACCATTTCCAGTAAGCCCTTTCAGTGTAGCTAGTGGTACAGATTGTCCGATATAATTTGGCAATACTTGGAGGGCATCGTTTATCCATTCCTGTTAGAAGATGACCAAGAAATATACATATCCACTGTATTCAGAAGACATTAGGAACCAGCCTTATAACCTGCCCATTCCTCTGAACGTTTCAGGTAGTACAAGTCAGTTCCAATAAACATATGAATCTTTTTGAATGGCCAGGGCTACCCTTAAATATTCCTGTCGTCATCTAGCCAATAAACATTTCTAATGGAGGCTGCCAAGACTCAGGCAGCTTCAGCAGCTTCTGGAGAACACATTGACTCAGTGCCCTCTCATTCAGCCTACCTTGAGATTGTCCTCCCTACTCCAATGGAGTCTTCCAAGCAAACTCTAGTGTGGAAGATCTAAGCTTTAAACTTCATGTCTCCGCAGTGCAGATCAATGCCTTACTAGCTCAATTCCCCTTTCTTACCTGCTGCATAAAAAGATCCTTGCTGATAGCCAAGTTTGATGAGTAAAAAAAAAAACCACTTCTCCCTTGCTTAACTACGTGCACACAGGATGCCATCCTCCTTCCTTTGTTCTTTCACAAGTTGATGTTGTCACCTCCTGAGTCATGAAACTATTTGTGGGAATGACTCTAGAGAATGTGGATAGCAAAGAAAAGGCTGCAAATTAATAATAATGACGGACAAAAAAAAAAAAGGAAAAGGAAAGGAAACTTTAAAGTGAGACTTTTCTCCAGCAGCCTGCAACCCGAAGGAAAATTTTCTTCAGGTTTTGTTCTTGTTTTTCCATCGTACAGTAAGTTCTCCTTTCATCATTTTTTAAAGCAAAAGCTGTTTTGGGACAGGACATGAAAGCAAATGGCAGGTCAAAGGCAGATATTAGGGGTAGCCAAGGAGGCTCTTGGCTGGCTCTGTTTCATCCCCATGTCCAAGCTTTTTTCCAATCAGCAGGTAGAACAAGTTGTATATTTCAGTCAAATCATTTTCTTCTTGATGGCATGCACTGTACCTTCAGCCATCATATTTGCATTTCAAACTGCCACATGGCTGCATTGATTAATTATTTATCATGCTTTCATGAAGAAAAAATTGCTCTCTCTTCTCTCCCTACCCCCAACATTATGGAACTTCAATTATTTTGATCTGGGCATACATGCATGGTTCATTTTTAAAACAAAACAATCATACACATTCACACCCATGAGCACACAGATATGGTCCTGTGCTTAAAGGCTGCTATTTAAATGCACTGTTAATGTATAATATTGTTCATCCAAGGAGGCAGTACTTTTCAGGACCAAGCTCGAGTATAAGAAATTGAACAGTATTTTTCAATTTGGATTCAGCTCCTCTCCTGTTTTTGATTCACTTATTGGGCAAGATGTCCATTGCAGTGGCAGTTGAAGACGTGCAAATGTACAGAGTGGGGTAAATTAGATAAATAAGCCAAAATTAGATTCTTAGAGTTACCCATTTTGGGACTTGGATATGGCTATATTCTGCTGGAAAAACTGTGATTTTAAAATGTATTTATTCCACATAGAAAGCTGTCTGCTGGGGACAGAGGCAAATGTATGTTTGTCCTGTCAACCAATGCATCTCAAGATGAGACATTTTTTGGCTGAGCTGAACAGAGAGAGGACTTGGAATTGCCCACAAGCGCTCCAGACAGTTGCTCCTCATAAGGACACTACCAAACATTAAACTGTAGGTTTAATGCTCTGGAAGATGAAAGAATAGTCAACTTACTTAAACTGCAGCCAGCCTTTTTAGGGACATAAGGTTCATATACTTCCTTTCTTAAACACTTTTGGAAGTTGCTTGTTTACAGCTTTTCAGATACTAGGAACCAGGGGTGAAATCTAAATTTTTTTGCTACCGGTTCTGTGGGCGTGGCTTAATTAGTGGGTGTGGCTTGGTGGTCAGGTGACTGGGTGGGCGTGGCTTGTTGGTCAGGTGGACGTGGCCAAGTCGACGTCACTTCTTTGCCCTTTTTTAACCTACAAAACACAACACAACACAACTGGCTCACCTCAATGTAAAAGCAGTTGTGATAGACCCAAAATGGCCCCTGCAACAAGCAGGAACCTCACACAGCCACAAAAAGCCCAAAAAACCAACTTTCACACTTTACACACACACAACACAACACAACAAAACTGACTCACCCACAATGTAAAAGCAGGGGCAAAATGGCCCCTGCAACAAGCAGGAATCTCACACAGCCAGAAAAAGCCCCCAAAAACCAACTTTCACACTTTAAACACACACAACACAACACAACACAACACAACTGGCTCACCCACAATGTAAAAGCAGGGGCAAAATGGCCCCTGCAACAAGCAGGATCCTCACACAGCCAGAAAAAGCCCAAAAAACCAACTTTCACACTTTACACACACAGAATTCCACATACAGCTTTGTGAGATTTTGTGTATTTGTGTAGTTAGAATGAAACACTACAGAAACACACAAAATCTCAGAAAGGTGCACAAATATTATTTTATTTTATTTTTATATAAAAGCAGATAAATTTAAAACTTCCTAAACTTTAAATGGCTAGGTCTAAAAAAAGAACAACTAAAAAAAACCTCAATTAACTATTTTTTTAAAAGCTTCCGAAGCTTTAAAAAAAACCTTACAGGCAGGCAGGCAGGCAGGCAGGCAGAAAGAGCTGATTCAGTTGCTTGGTGATGCAATGGATTGCAGGGATTACAGCAAGCAAAGCAAGGCAGGCGTGTGAAGGTAAGCAAGCTGGAGGCTGGGGGGGTGGGGGAAAGGGATTTTTGCTACCGGTTCTCTGAACTGCCCGCCCCCATTGCTACCTACTCGCCCGAGCCGGTCTGAACCGGGAACATTTCACCTCTGCTAGGAACCTTCAGAATCATCTTCTTTTAATGACCCCATAATCCCTTGCGGGGTGAACACTGGGCAACTGAATGGAGCTGAGTGTTTACTGGCCGGATGCCCTTCCTGTCGCCAATGTAGAGTTATATTCAGCAGATATATTTTCAAAGTGCCCAGAGAGAGAAATATCTGCCTCTACCTAGGATCAAACTCAGAGCCTTCTGATTGTGAGGCGAAAGCTCCACCTGTAGGCCACCACACCACTAGAAACCTTCAGAATGACTATTTTTATTATACCAGGTGAGTTTCCTTTAATCCTTAGGAAAAGAAGTTTTAAAGACAAATTTAAGAACTTTTTTTTTTAAATAAACAACAAAACAGTTGATTGTGAAAAGTTACAAACAGACTAAGGGTCCAGATGGATTTGAAATAAAAATTTGAAAGTAATTAAAAGAAACCTTCCCATAGGAAAATGCTGTTGTTTTGAATACTTAAAAAAAAAAATGATAAGATTGGATTTTGAAGGTTGGACACTAGAGGGAGCCAAAAGGAGCTAAAAATTGTAATTAAAGGAGAAGAACATTTAAATTGGACTTACTAAAAAATAGAACAAAACATTTTAATATTGGACATATGGAAGGATATTTGTGAACAAGGGATCCAGAATTTTAACAATATCTGCCAATATAAATTAACTGCTTTTAAAAGATTATATAGAAGAAGAGTCAATTTACCAGACAGGACCGAGACTGATTTGAAAGTGGATTTAAAGGGCTACAGTAATGATGTAGAAGGATATACTGGTATATCCATCATCATCATCATCATCATCATCATCATCATCATCATCATCATCATCATCTTAGCCATTATCTATCCAATGCAGGATGAAGGCCTCTTCCATATGTTTTCAACCAATACAGTACTAAGCTTTCTTTTGCCAATTGGGCTTGCAATACTTTTTTTTTTTTTAATTTGATTTATATGCCGCCCTTCTCCGGAGACTCAGGGCGGCTTACAGTGCGCTAAGCAATACTTGCTGATGTCATCTTGTTTTAGATCTTTTTCATGGACGCTTTTTATCAAGTGAAATCCATTCCATGACTGCCTTGATCCATCTGCCATCAGTTCTTCTTGCTATGTGACCAGCCCATTTCCATTTCCATTCTTTTACTCTCTTGATGATGTCGTATATTTTCATTTGTTCTCTAATCCATGTGCAGATCTTTCTATCTTGTCTTGTAATGCCAAGCATGTATCTTTCCATGGCTCTTCTTTTGTAGCTTTTGTATTAATTGTGAGGTTGGTGTTCATGTTTCACCGGCATATGTTAGAACAGGTCATGCACACTGATTGAAAACTTTTCAGGTATAGGGGAGGTTGTTCTTGAAAGTTATGCTTAGCTTCTGAATGGCTGCCAACTACATTTAACACGTCATTCAATTTCCTTTATTGTATCACCTTCCATTGAGATCCATTGGCTAAGGTACAGTATATGTAGTGGTCTACAATGTCTAGTTCTTCTCCAGATATATATATATAAATCTTTCTTTGGTGAATTTATTAAACATAATCTGGCTCTTTTTCAGTATACCAATATACAGTATTTTATTATACCAGTATATATTGTATACTGGAGATACAAATGAAACCAGCTAATGTCTTAACAAACTAAAAGGGTAATATAGATAACTGTTTTTATATAGAATTTACAAAAGATATTTGTTAAAGTTTGGAAGAATTTTGTGAGAATGGACAAGAAAGATAAAAAAAATCAAGTCCTAGGATATTATTTGATGGGATTAAGGAACAAGATTGTTAAAGGTAAGAGGAAGATGCAGCTTTAAAGGTTTCTTTATAATAAGAGAGGAGATATGGGAAGAAAAGATTACTTTTTGTATTTTAAAGGAAGGTGATAAGTTACTAAAATTGTTTATACTTGTTTTAAAGAGGAATTTACTTCTTTATACATTTCTTTTTTTCTTTACTATATTGTTTTTCCCTTTTTAATTTTTATTCCCCCTTTTTTCCTGCATATTTTTTCTTTTCATTCTTTTAATTTCTTAGTATGCGCTAGTTCTTATTTTTTAAATTGTAAAGTTTAATCAATTTATTATATTAAAAAAATCATGCAATCAGTTCATCAGATATGTGCTTAATAAGAACTGTCAAAGATTAAAAATAAAAATGTCACCAGTTAATCTTTTTACTATTATTTATTTGATTTCATTTGTAGGAGTTTAGACTGCCTGGCTCCAAAAAGATTCTGGTAGCTTTTACAATATTTAGAAGAATACATAATTTTTAAAAGTATGTAATTTAAAAAAGAACCTGACCACCCAGGCAAAACCACATAAATAAGATCCAGAAAAAGAAAATTGCCAGAGATTCCACCCAAATCCGAGGCCTGGGATCAAAGCCAGGTTTTAGGAAACCTCTGGAACAGTTGAAGGGGTGGGTGCCATATGTATCTCGGGGGGCTGCTGATCCAGAGGACAAGGTTCGCATCAGAGAAGGCACGTTTCCTTGGTTCTGTAAGATGACAACATTTAATTGAAGGGACCTGGAGGACACCCATTCTGCCTGATCACTCTGGATGGACAGAAACAATTGGAGACTTATTTACGCTTAAGGAGATCTGGAAGCTATTTTAGCAATTGCATGGTGGTTTCTATGCATCTGTATCTCTGTATAAAAAGAATGCATTTAAAATTAGTGACACCAGACACGATATAGATTGCTGTTGTAACCTAAATACAAATCGTACAAGAAGCTATTAGACTATAAATGGAGCCATTAATTTATGAACAAGAATTAATAGTCATTCTAAAGGTGATTTGTAAGATTACGGGTTATAGGTAGAGGATAAGAACTTGTGAAGAATTAGCATCTTTTTCCCTTTATTCCATTATACTTTTAATTTTTCAGGGGATTGGATGGTTGATTTCTAGCTGCTGAATCCCGACCTTAGTGTCTCACCTTGCAACTTTTTTTCATAGTTCAGCCTGAACTATGTCTTTCCTTCTTTCACATATCTTTCTCTTTAGCCCTTCCCTTTTTTATTGTGTGGTGCCTCTGTCTTTTTCTCTTAGATCTTTTTTATCCCCTTCTAAGGTTTTGCTGAAGTTGAGTTAGAATCTTCTTTCTTTGTACTGATCTATCTGTATATCTAGAGGGACGCAGTGGCTCAGTGGCTAAGACGCTGAGCTTGTCAATTGAAAGGTCGGCAGTTCAGCGGGTCGAATCCCTAGTGCCGCGTAATGGGGTGAGCTCCCGTTACTTGTCCCAGCTTCTGCCAACCTAGCAGTTCGAAAGCACATAAAAATGCAAGTAGAAAAATAGGGACCACCTTTGGTGGGAGGTAACAGCGTTCCATGCGCCTTTGGCATTTAGTCATGCCAGCCACATGACCATGGAGACATCTTTGGACAACGCTGGCTCTTCGGCTTTGAAACGGAGATGAGCACCACCCCCTAGAGTCGGGAATGATTAGAACATATGTATGAAGGGAACCTTTACCTTTACCTTTAACTATATATCTAATGATTAGGAATGTTTTCCGAGTCTATTTTATTTTTTCAAACATTTGTTAATCATCCATAATAGTAACTAGACTAGAATGACAGAGCAGAAATTAATAGTTTCATTTTTCAAAGTTTCATCAGAGCCACTGCTCTATGCTGAGTCCTTGTCCCCTCCACTGTTCTTCTCCATGCTATTACTGTTTTGAGGGGTTTGACATAAAGCTCAGTGCAGTAGCCACTGTTTTCATCTGTCCATCCTCCCAAGTTACAAAGTCTTGGCTTCAGGGCATAATTTTTGAAGAGTCAACTTGCCATGATGGGTTAAAAAATGATCCTCTGCACCAAAATTTAAATAAACAAATACATTCTTATTAAACAATAAAAATAAGTATGCCTCACCATTTTTTAACCAACATTCCTGAGACATACATTTAATCCCTTTCCCAGTTTTTTTTAAAAAATAAATTAATGGCAGGACATGGAACTGCTGGAGGATAGTTTTAAGATATATGGCTTTCTCCCATCAACCTAACTACAGTAGAAATGTTTCCCTACTGTGTCCTCCTGATGATGCCTTCATTTCACCAGAGTCAGTCAGGAGCCATTTGCAAGGAAAAGGAAATTCAAATCAGGGAAGAGAGGAGAAGGGAAAGAATAAGGGGTAAAAAAAAAAAAAGGGGGGGGGGAGAAGAGAGGCGATGAGTTCTTGAACAAGAAAACAACAGCAAAGATGGAGGTGGGTACATGTATGTCCGTGATGGCGAACCTATGGCATGAGTGCCACAGGTGGCACATGGAGCCCTCTCTATGGGCATGCGAGCCGTTGCCCAGCTCAGCTCTATCCTGCATGCGCGCACTCCCACCAGCCAGCTAATTTTTGGGTCTCTACCGTGCATGTGTGGGGTGGGGGCGGGGTGCATGCAGGAGACATGTGCCCATGCCTGGGTGGTTGCACGCGCATGTGCAGGGGGTGGGGGGAGCGTGGGGGGGGGAAACGGTTCCCCTCCCACAGCCTGTTTTGGGCCTAGCAGGCCTCCCTGCAGCCTCCTGGGACCAAAAACGGGCCGTTTTTTCACCCCACCATAAGAGATAGCCTGGGCAAGGCTACTGAAGCTGTCCTGGAAGGTATGATTAGAAGATAAGGCACCTATAAGAAGAATTTGGCATTTCTTATATTCTTTCCAACACAGAATCTGAGCCATATAAGAAACGTCACATGCTTCTTATTTAATGTAATATAACTTTCGGAGCATTCTTTAGTTAACTGACATTAAACCATTTTTTCTAGGGATTTTAACGTTTCTGTTATCACCTTCTATGGCTTCTCAGCAGTTTTGATTTCCAGCTTTTCAGCTCATTCTACTTCTATATATTATGTTTTGGTTTGCAAACTTCCTGATCTCACTTTTGCCCATGCTTTTTCTGCCTCCAAATTTTACATTCCCGTTCCATTCTTTCTCTAAAATACTTACATTGCACCTTAGTTTTAGGACAAATGATTGATCTACGTACAATCAATGAGTATGAATATTATGATAACTCTCAACAACAAACACCTTCATTTCCACTGATCAAACAGTTATAAAAGTTACTAATAGGAATAGAATGGATGGTCCATCACAGTTTTACCAATATATTTCCTGATTTACAATTGATTCAGGTACCTGGTTTTGTTGATCATTGATCCCTTCAACTGTTCACAATATAACCAGGATGTAGCTTTGAATGAAGCAAGAATATGGCTAGGTGATTGCTGATCAGATCGAACAGAACTATCTTAACCAAAGTGGCTCTGGTCTTTATATAAGAAAACAGGCACATGGCATACAGCTAAAACAACTGAAACTAAAATTCAATATAATAAATTGTGAATCTATTCATTCTGATGGAGTCTATGGTTATCAACAGAATAATGTCTCCGTAGGCGCCAAATTTGTCACATTACTTGGGCTTTGTCCCTTCATTAATTGTCAACAACAAGCAAACGAAATTCAAGTCCGTGGAGAAAAAGCAATTAGATATTTTAAGCAGTGATAAAAACACCACAAATAATCAATTTCAATGACATTAGCAGCTACTAGGTCTAGGAAAAGTCTATAACTGGGAGAATTTATTGCAGAATCCCCGCCAGTTTACCAAGCATTGATCCTTAAGCATAGATGGCTGGATTTTAAGAGGAATTTGTAATGATTCTCCCCGTTAGTATAAGGAAAAACAAAAACCAGGGAGGGAAAAGCAGAGCAAAACAAACTTACACTAAAATGGCTGTTAAACTCTATTTGTTTACTTTCTATAAGCAACCCACCAGTAAATTGTTTAGAGGCAATTAGATGTAATCTGATGCACAGAACCTCTGAAAAGGGGAGTAGTTAATTGCAATAATAACACACTGTTTAAAAAAATGTTTATTCTTATTTTTAAGATTGTTTGGCACACCTGGAAAAAAGAAGCTCTGAAATATATTTTCCCTGTAAAACCTAAAGCCAGAGCTGCTCTTTTTAAAACACATACATCCTTTCATTGTGAAAGTTAATGCCAGACGGTACTTAAATTCGTATTAACCTTTCCAATACTATTTATTTATGTTAAATAATCCCACATTATACTCTTGCTCACACTACACAAAATGAAAATGGGATGAATAACACTCATTAGAAAGACTAATTTACCTACTTAAGTTAAAGACATAGCCGGGTAGCTTTGAAAATTGAATATTGAGTGTTCCAAGTTATATTTAGGGAAGGCCAAAAAAGGTGGCAGCTGCAGTTTTGTGTTGAAGTTCAAAGCCGTGGGACTCTTGTATACCTACAGAGCTTCAGTATACGCAAGAGTAAAGAGGTAAGCTCTTTGTTGTATGTATGTTTACCTTTCAGTTGGAGATCCTGTAGTTCCATGAGAGAAATTATCTGGGGCTTAAATAGGTGGATGAATGAGGCAATTGTTACTGGCACTTTACTTCTTCTGGACTGAGGTTCACTTTTCTATTTATTTGTTTATTTGAATTATTAACCCTCTTTGTATATGCTAGTCTCTCTATCAAAAAGCTTATGGAATAAGAAAATGGGCAGCAGCTAACCTTAAGCTAAGTCTTGCTATTATTTAAGGCTAGTGGCTGCCTCAAATATTGGCTGCCGCAATAGGGACCATGTTCTATGCATTTAGTCTCAGATCAAGGGATGAAATGCACTACACATAGAGCAGGCTTTCCAAATACCAACTAAAAATGAGTGTTTGAACCCTTTGGAGGCCTGGCCTGTATATGTGGCACACACTGCAGATTTCCATGTCTATATTGACCTCTTGTTAACAATTTCATGGCTCTATTGATTCTTGCTCAATATTATAAGGAAGAACATCTACAAATAATTACAAAATTCAAATCATGGCTGGAAGACCAAAGATACATTCCTGGCAAAAAATAAATAAATGACTGAACAAATCCCATATTTTAAATATTTTGTGATGCTATTCCATTCCTCTGGCTTTAGAAAGTCCCTGATAGGTACATTGTTTAATGTACCAAGAGGAGCAATTCTATCATTCAAATTCTTCTTATCAAAAGGAGAGCAATAATATATGCTAAATTATATGTACAAAGATTTCTTGTTTTTCTTTGAAGACCATCCATTTTCCCACCATCCAGTCAGAGGTGAAGAAACTTCTTGGATTAGAAATGCAACATCTTCAAAGAAAAACAAGAAAGTCCAGTTGTCTCTTAAAAAAGCACCTCTGGGACAACTATGACCTGGATGACTGAGAATCTCCATAGACACCTAGAACTCATTCTCTCCAAATATCTGCTTCCTTGATGATCTATAACTGAAAGTTGGCCTGGTAAAAGTGCTAACTTGTCCCTGTCCAGCTTGCATGAGGTCAATCAGAAATTCGAAATTAAATGGAAAGAAGTATACACCATGCACACAATACAACTGCTTTGCTTTTATTTTGAAGGCAACTGCTATTTTCCCCCCAGTTTACACATGTGTGTGCATGCATGCCTATGCACCTTCACAGTAATATGCTGGTCCTATTGGTTCAGCCCTCCACTTAAGGCCTAGTTTTTCATGTGGCCTCTTGAGAAAATTAATTGCCCACCTCTGGTATAGTGCCTGCTTCAGGACGTAAGTATAGTAGTCAATATTCAATTTTGGCTAAGACTATCCTTTCTCCCAATAGGCTTAGTTTCAGTAATTTTGGAGAATATCAATTCACAAGGAAACAAATCCTGTTGGGCAAACTATCATCAGCTATGCTTCCCATTCATCATTTACTGTCCCTGAATATAAGCAGGCCAGAAGACTCTGAACAACTTATAATGGATACTGTGTGTCAAACTGATCTTGGCAAGACTCTATACCCTCCATTGTGGAAAAGCTAAGATAAGTAATAATTTTATAGTAATTTATGCAGCTAGAAGACCCTAACTATATGAGGGTCTTGCATTGCACTGCACTTGCCATTCTTCAGTTGTGTGAGAAAGAAAGTGTAGGAAATTGTCCAGAATTTCTTTGCCCCGTAATCCTGGCAGATTAAAATCATCAAACTTGTCCTCATGTCCTGGCCATTTTACAATGAGATCTGCAGTAGTCTGATTTCCCCATTACACATCAAATTAGCAGGCTGCACAAACCAATTGTACATCTCCCTATTACTCTTTGACTTTTAACTTCTTCATAATGTATAATGTTACCAGGCCATGTGGAACAGTCTGCAAAACTGCTGGATATTGACTGCTAGCTAGAACCAATCAGACATTCTATAGTTTATGCCTAACTTCTATACTGTGATAATTAACCTCCAATTATTCAGTTTTATAACTTTTGTTCCCATACTTTATTATTTTAGCTATACATAGTTATCCTATGTAAAATTATGCCATGTACTTCTTGTCATGATGGAAACACAACTCAATGCTAAACTAATTAATTTAATAAAAAGTCACAAAAATCCAGTATTCCATTCCAGTTTTCAAATGAAATGTATCATATGCGGTGGACTCGTTCAAGGGCAAAAAAATATTGGTCAAAGATAAAAAGGCAGTTAGAAGAGATGACAGCACAACAAATAAATCTAAAACCAGAACTATTTTGATTAGGTATACTACCCAGGAAATACAATAAAAGAATCACATATTTAATGTTACATGTAATAACAGCAGCTAGAATCACATATGCACAAAATTGGAAAAATGAAATATAGAAAATACCATGTTTTCCCCAAAATAAGACATTGCCTGATAATAAGCCCAATTGGGCTTTTGAGCGCATGGCAATAAGGCCAACCGCTTATTTCAAAAAATATAAGACAGGGTCTTATTTTCGGGGAAACATGGTACTAGAATGTGCCGAACTGGACAGGTTAACAATGGAATTTAAAGATAAAGAGGAATCTGAGTATTACTCAACATGGAGCTGTACAAATGGCTAGATAACAGGTGTAGAGATTAGTAACTTAATAATGAAAGAAGATCAACAAAATAGAAATAGATATAGTTATTTAGATATATATATATATAAGAATAGAAATTGTAAGAAACAGTACTATTGGATTGTATGGGATTATAGATTAAAATATATATAGTGATAAAGGTATAGAGTGTTATGGCATAACTATGAAAATAATGGTTATAACTATGACGTACAACATTATGTATTTAAAAGAGACTATATTGTATAGCTACGAGAATAATGGTTATACTCAGGGTGTATAATACTATTTGTACTTAAAAAGTACACCGGCGTTGCAAAACTGGAAATGTGATATATAATAAAGGAAAATGTATAATAAAAATATTTTTTTAAAAAAAGAAATGCATCATATGCATAGTACTGGATATACCATAACTGAACGTCACTAAAGGTATAGGAGAAAAACAAAAAGTTTTAATGAAATAAAAATTTGAAATCACCATCATCATCATCATCATCATCATCATCATCATCATATCACCAAAACATCTCAAGCCAATCTGGTAAACAAAAGAATGTCACATAATCTACTTTTTCCCTTCTGTTTTGTTGATGACCTATATGGTTAAGCAATTGACAGCCAAAGAATCCCAAGATTAAAATTTACATTCTGAAAATTACTTATTGAGGCCCTTAATAAGTTGAGATGAAAATATCTTCCATATCAATCTACTCACTATACCAGCACCAGAGGGGCTTCCAGTTTTCCAAAACAGTATTTATTCCATGGTATAGGAAAGGATAGAGAAATCTCTCTATTTTCTTAATATTTTATGTGACAAATGGTTGAAAAATAATGTTTTGAAGTTATATAACTACAGAAGTGATATAACTGCAAGAAAACTAACCTTCAGTAGGGATCCTCAGTTTTGAATATAGCAGTATACCTGAGAGAATTGGGGAATCTAGAAACATTTTTATTTGGGAGTGATGTCTTCCTTTTATGTGTATACATATTTGTTATGTTTGTATAGCAAAGCTTTGTAGTAGATTTAAACTTCAGAACCTAACAATGCTTCATCTCCTTGTTCTGTGGCCTGCCATAAGTATGCCATCTATCCCAAATAACTGGGATTAAGGGACACAATAAATCAGGCATCAAAAGTGTGGCATCCTGGGAGCAAGTGAGATATGCAGGCTGGTTATGTTTGATTACCTGGAAATACGTGTTTGCAAGTAATAATTCAGAATTATTTATGTGAGGGAAATGTTACAGTGTTCTTTCCCTATTTATGTTAATTTATCTAAGGTTACATTCATATTTGTTAGATCAGAAAATGCTTGGAAATAGAACTGGGAATCTTAAATCTGGATGCAGACTGCCCCATGTGGGGAACTCACAGAACTGTATTTTGGAACATTTTTCCAGTAGGAAATTATTCCCATAGGTCTTTCTGTGGTAGAAGGAGGTGTAAAAAGCTTCCTGTGTAGAAGAGCTCTTTCTCCTTCTGATGTGGATTTCATGAAGTCCAGGACCAGCCCCAATTTCAGACAGAGAAACATATTGAAGTGATGTGTGCGTGTGATTGTTTGTTAGGGTACTATGAGTAGACCCATAGTCATCTTATCTCTTTGCAGAGAGAGCTTAATGCACCAATGCAGCATATTGTGGTCTCCTAAATTCTCCTATGAGTGCCAGTTATTGTGATAGATAAGTTCCAATTCAATATCTATTGAAACCAGTTGTTTCTTTGTTCAGAATCCTATATTGTACTTTTCCATTTGATGTGAAAACTTTGATCTGCTAAATCTGGTCTTTAAAAGTCCAAATTGCCACCCAAAGGTTGAAAAGTGGTATTAAAAACTCACAGCATCCAATCTCAAAGCTCAGATCAGGGAAGAGGCAGATAACAGCAACTGCTTGACTTCTTAGCTGAGGGAAGCAAGATTTAGTCTACCTACTCTCAGTCATCAACATGCTCAGTCATCAACATGCTCAGTCATCAACATGCTCAGTCATCAATATGCTGACTGGAGGCAAGGGGCAGAAGAAAGTAAGGGGTCAGTTAGAGTCTGCTTCTTTGGTATGGATGTCTAGAAAAGGCCTTTATAAAGATATTTATGCGTGCATTCATGTTGGAAGCACCAAGGCGCTTCCATGTTGAAAGGGTTAGCCAGTGACATCATCATTGCCCAGGGAATGCCTAGTGGGGATTCCTTTCATGTCCCTGTTAACGCACCCATCAAAATGGTATCTATCTATATATTGGAAGGAGCTGGAGTGGATGACTGAAGCTTGCCCCGTTCTGCAGCAGCACTCGGATCTCGCAACACGGGCTTGCTGAGTGTCAACCCAGTGTCCTAACCACATGAGCCACTGCACTCTTTTTCCTTCCTGTGAAGTATGTTGATCATGGAACAGACAACAGGCTTTCTCAGCAGCAACCACACTTTATGGAATACATTATTCCCACCAGTAAGGATTATGTCAACCATCCTTGGTTCCAGGGAACAAATTATATAGGTATTGTTCTAGCAAGCTTTAATGATGTTTGAGCAAATGTCAGAGGTAATTTTTCATGCTTGGTCTCACAGTCAGCCAGTGGATTTAGCATTTTTGTCCACCTACCATGTTTCTCCGAAAATAAGACCCTGTCTTATATTTTTTGGACCCTGAAATAAGCGTTTGGCCTTATTGCCATGTACTTAAAAGCTCGATTGGGCTTATTATCGGGGGATGTCTTATTTTGGGGGAAACAGGGTATCAACTCATTCCCAAGGACCTGGGATAGGCAGATGTTGTTGTTTGATGATGTTAAAGATATTGCAGGATGCAAATTGTTCCAAGTTAAGCTGCCTTTTGCAATTAACTGATGGTCATTTTGTCAATGCCAATGATTTTCAAGCGGTGCACTAGATGTTTTGGAATTGGACCCAAGGTGCCTATTATTAGTAGTGTTAATATTATAGGTAATCTACAATTACAATAACAATCTATGATTTATGAAGCTTGGTAATTCAAGTCCTAACCAAAGCCTAAGAATTATTAAGGCAGCATCTGAGGATCCCAGCAGTTCCCAGCAGTTTATTGTTTGGCAAAATTAGGGTGCTCAAGTTTGATAAATTAAAAATTTCCAAATATTGAAAGAGTCCTTTAGGCATTGCTCCAAGGGCTCCCGATTGGTATAACAGCAGATTTCTTTTCTATTTCTTTTCAATATCCAAATCTGGGTATTTCACTTTTTTCTTTCCCGATTGCTTTCCCCCCAATCCTAGCATCATCCAGAATAGCAACATCAATGAAGCTTTTTAATAACTGTTACATCAGGTAGGTTATGAACAAGGTATGTCTGTTTGGATCTTAACGTTCCATAAAAACATAACCTACTCATTTTCTAAAACCCTCTCAACTTCATGAACCTTGTAGTTTTGCTTACATTCAGATCCAAACCTCTGGAAAAGTTTCCAATGAATTAAATTCATCAGCTCAATAAGGGATCTTGGATTTTCTTGATGTAGTCATTCAAACTTTTCTTCCTTCCTTCTTCCATCTGTAGAAGTCCCCTGCCCCCTTTGGCTCTTGGCAAATACAACTGATCAATATTACTTTTTAGGTGTAGAGCATACTACCATGTAATTATGCTTGTGTTTTCTGATCAGATAGATCTTGAGTCCAGTCAAATGTTCCTGCTGGGTTCAGATGATGATGATGATGATTACATCTAAGAGCTGTTAAGGTAACATCTACGTTTGTAGCCAATTCTGAGTAAGGCAATTTTTTTTTGATAATAATAATAATAATAATAATAATAATAATAATAATAATGCAAAGCTTTGCATGGACAGCACTTGAAAAACATTGAAAGAAAATATGATAACAACTTGACATGGGCATGGCTTAAGATCAGGAAAGAAAGGAAAGGTTTAATACTTGCTGTTCAAGATACTCGCTGCTCAAGCACTACAAACTAATGCCATGAAAGCAAAGATACAAAAATCCACTGACAATCCAAACTGCTGACTCTGCAATGACAAAGTTGAAACTGTTTCATATTTAGTATGTGAGTGTAGCAAAATCGCGCAAACTGATAACAAAGCTAGACATGACTGAATTGCTAAATTAATCTACTGGTCATTATTTAAAAAATATGATTTACTTGTATCCGAAAAGTCATGGGAACATAAAGTGGAAAAAGTTGTCGAAAATGAGAAGGTGAAGATCTTGTGGGACTTTCAAATACAGATGGATCATCATTTGGAACACAACATGCCAGATATCACAGTTGTTGAAAACCAAAGCGTACAATTTATTGATATTGCTGTATCGGGAGATGCCAGAGTCGAAGAAAAAGAACTGGGAAAAATCATGAAATATTGAGACCTGGCATAGCAACTATGGATGAAATATGTAACAGTGTTACTCATTGTCATTAGGGCACTTGGTACCATGTCCAAGAATTTTACAAAACACATCAAGAAATTGCAGCTTCCTGCAATAACGCCAGTGGAACTTCAAAAAACTGCGCTACTCGGGACATCGTATATTTTGAGGAGATACTTGATTGATACCTAGGATGCTGACAGCAACCCATATCAACCATTAGCACCAGTCAAGGGTATTTGTGACACATTTTTAAATGTTCAGTTGACTGAGTTTCATGTTTAATGAATAAAAGAGATAATAATGTGTTTCTCCGAAAATAAGACCCTGTTTTATTTTTTTTTTGTCACCAAAAAAGGCACCAGGTCTTATTTTTTTGGGGGGAGGACATGTTGTCCACTGACTCACTTTACTTGTGTCCGTTGCCCCCGGCTGCTTTTTCACTATCAGAGGCCTTCAGGAACTTTATCCAGCAAGGCCAGCAAGGCTTTTTTGAAGGCCTCTGCAGCCGATAACAGAGCTCCGGATCAATCTGGAGCTCTGTTATTGGTTACAGAGGCCTTCAGGAAAGCCTTGCCGACTACAGCAGAAGAAATGGGCTGAGGTATGCGAGGCCGGGCTACAACTGTCTAAAGGTAAGTAGTAGGGCAGCTCCACCCCACTCTATCCCCACCCTAGGTTAATTTTTACCTGTGCACCCTAAAGTTGGTGGGGTCTTAATTGTGGCTTATTTTTTTGGGGGGTAGGGCTTATATTGGGTGCACGTGTAAAAATTAAGCTAGGACTTACTTTCTGAGTAGGTCGTATTTTCATGAAAACACGGTAATAACAACAAAAACAACAACAACAACAACAACAACAATAATGTATAGGCACTCTGCAGTTATTATACTGAATTTTTGTTTATCATTAGAGTATACCAAATACCACTGAACATATGCATATGTGCATAATTGTACATCTCTTGGAATGGAATGTGATGTGAATATCTACAAAAATGGAAAGACATAAAGATATGAAAAGGCACACCAGCATGGAAGTGCATGGTTTTATCCAGGTAAAACTAGAAATGATTTTTAAAAAAATCATTAAATGTTTTAGCCTGTAGTAAAATGTTCAGCATGGTATTCCTGCAAATGTAAAACATGTAAAACACATCAAACTGTAGATCATATCGTGATGGGCTGTAAGCTGAGGGCATATACTGGTCCAGTACCTGATTTTTTAAAAAAATATAAATGAATAAATGCGCTTCAAGGGCCCAGGCATTGGTATTTGAACATAGATCTTTTTAACATTTAGATTTTATTATGTTCTATTAATCTAGATGAAATGTTAATATATATTGCTAGTCCATGTATGATATGCCATATGCTAAATAAATAATAATAAGAAAACATGGTATTCTATTTGCTATCCTAAATTGAGGAAGAAAACCTTCACTCTGTTTGGGATATGGAATATTTATTCAAACACACACACACACACACACACCTCCCTCACACACAGCCAGAGCACTGGAGCGGAACCTGACAATGGCACTTGGCAGAAGAGCTTCACATTATCTTGCAGATGCTGCAAAGGCCACGTGGAGCTATTTGTACAGTTCAGCAGAGACCCCTACTGCACAGGAGATACTATCAGCACTAGTGAGGACCTGGCATGGCCCTCAGTTGGACTCTGCTGCCCTATTCACCACTGGCCTAACTTCAGACACAATCTTTCAGAGAAAGTAAATCAATTGAACACACTTTTGGTTAGGGAAAAAAAAAAGCCATTATTTTGGAACACGGAAAGATATTATTTTACACCAGAGCACTTTTTTGGGGGGGGTGGGGGTTTCTGGAAGATTTGCCAAGTGCAGTTGAATGCATGTATATCAAAGACAGGCTGGTGCCAGAAGAAAATCATTTCACTGTGTCTTTCCTCCTTCGATAAAATGCAGGCAGCCAGGGTTGAAACAAGAAGCCCCCTGCTAAAGTCCTCCACGCTCTGGGACCTGCATTTCTTCCAGGAACATTTGGGAAGAGGGCCAAGGTAGCAGATTTTGTGTAAGAAGCAAGAGAGTGAATGTATCAGCCCCTTTTCCTTGTCTCCTCGACAGTTATTTTTAAGCGGAATAATTGAGGTACTTGCCTCACTTAGAGGCATCTTGGAAAAGCCATCTTTAAAGCTTTTGTTGCTGCTTTATGGGGAAATAATAAAGTCTTATGGCAAACAAATGCCTTACAAATGAGCTTACTAATTCATTTGCTCGCCTGCAGTGGTTGGTGTATCACATCTCTCCATAATATCCCCCAAAATATCAAAGACTAATCACTGGCATAAGTAAGTCTTTATTATTAAGCTCTTGGAGAGGATTCCGTAGTGTGGTATTCAAATTATGGAATATTTCCTCCCAAAAAGATCTGATTACCTTCCCCACCCACTGCCTTTTAAAACTTCATTCAGAAAACTTTTGTTGTTGTTGTTGGACAAGCATTCTGGGATTATTTTTCTGCTGAGGATTAACATGTAGTATTTTATTGTTTTTTTTACTTACCATGTCTACTTGACTTTGTTTCCTTAAAATAAAATATAAAACCTTTGGATGTTATTGCCAGGAGTGCCTAGAGAGGCAGGGACACTGTCTTATGGGGTAGAAAAAAAAAAAATATAGATGAAAAAGTCTATTTCCCACATTTTCTGAGGACATGTGTAGTTTATTAGCTATCTATCAGGACTGAAACTGCCCGTGAGGACAAACTGGGTTGTGATATTATTTTGTTTTTCTTTTCAATAAATCAGCGCCTCCAAGTTTTGTACTAGTGGGTCAGCGTTGAGACGATTTTGAATGGCTTAGATTGCCTGCAGGTTTGAGAAGCATTGATGAAGGTAAACTCGTGCTGTGAAGGTCAAACCCTTTGCCACTCTCTGACTATACAGAGACTGTATCTGACACGAGAAGCCACCAATGATATAACAGCCTTCTGCCAAACATCAAGAAGAAAGAGACTGCTATCTTTTAGTCTTCGCTTCTGAATGTTTCTTCAAGAGAAAAGTGTATGTGTGTATCTTGGGAAAGCAACAGTAGAGAGTGATTTTTTTTTTTGAAAAAAACTATTGGAGGGGTTTTAAAAAAAAGAATACCTTTTTTTCCCTAAGCCTCCCTCCCTCCTTCCCATTGCTAATTTATCTCCGTATCAAAAGCTTTGTAAAACTGCCCGCACGCATGAGTGACAGAAGGCAACATTTGCATGGAAAGGTCAAAGGCCTCTTATAGATAAACGGCTTGATACACAACCCTGCCACTTAAAATTAAAAGAATTATAAAGCACCTTTTTCTTGGTTAAAACAGAAAGAGAGAGAGAGAGAGAGAGAAAGAGAGAGAGAAAGAGAGAGAGAGAAAAGAGAAATCAATAGCATCCAGCTTTTTCAAACATAAAAATGAAAAAGCAAAAAATAAGAGATCAGTTTCTGGGGTGCTTTAGCACTCTGTGTTGCATGCATTTCTTTTTATTAATATCATTTATTAGCGTGGGCAAGCTATTTTTAAAATTTTTATTTGATAGTTTGTTGCATATAAAAGACAGTGTAAAACTCTCCTGGCAAACAGTTGTTTACAGTGCGCTTTTCAGTACAAAGCTGTTTTAAAGCTCAATTGTGCATTTTGCAGATAAAGTAGGAAAACTAACTGAAGGCTGTATTGTAAGCAGTGGTTGCCGTGGAAACCCCAGTTTCAAGAGCTGGTTCTCCATTACCACTTAATTTAGGCTTCCTAATTGCATTCCACTAAATCGGTAGCGACAATATCTGCAGAGCAAAACTGCATGCCCAGTCTAGCGCAAACCTCTTTGAAACAAGCTTTTTGAAAGCCAGGAGCTATAAAAACTCAGCATGACGTGGAGCATATGAGAAACCTGTAGTTCAGATGTATTGCGGCTGGCTTTCTCATCCTTCCTAACTTCAGTGGGCTCCACACCAATCTATTAGTTCAGTCTACCTTAAAGATCATAAAGCTCTGCCAAGTGGAAACTCATCTGTCCACCAACACGTTGGTGCAAAAGGGATTTAATTGTCCTCCCAACCCGGTATCAGCTCCATCTGATTTTCCTACGTGCCAGTAGGTAGCCTACCCAGCACAGAGGCTCCCTTTGCCTTGAACTGTCCTTGCTCTCCAGCACAAGGAGAACAATACTTGTTCAGTCTCAATTATTTGCCACTGTTCAGCTGTGTAGCAAGCCAGACCGCCCATCTGTGGCCTGAAGAGAGCCTTGTCAGTACCACTAGACATAAAAGCATTCCAATTATCGGCCACACAGCTTTAATAGAGGAGGCAACTAATATGATAGTGTAAGTGATTCTGCCAGTGAGAAGCTCTCCGTCACTGTCAGATTAACACTTCAGTTAAACTCCTGTAAATCAGTCACATTATGCAGTTGCTGGAGGAATAAACACACAGCCCCATTATGCTCAAAATTCCAGAGGGCGATCCCCTCGAATAGGAGTTACACTGGATGTTCCATTCATCTGCATTTCCTGTCATGTTTATTATTCTGCAATTACTAATGTGGGCATTGTTGGCAAGATTTAAGTTGCCTCTGATTAGGTTCCAAAAGAGATGCACAAATGGGTCCTGGAATCTTTTAGGGAGTTAAATGCCATGGCTTCCAGGCTCCATGTGGATGTCCCAAGTCATTTCATTGGAACTGCTTCTGAGTAAATAGGAGTAGGATCAGGCTGGATGAGAGAGAAGAGTTACCGGACTGAGCAAGGATCAGATGCAGAAACTGTCTCATATTTTCACATGCACATGTGTACACACTCACACAAACGTGCACGGCTGGTTAGTAAAGTTTCTGACAGGCAATTGAACTAAACACACACTGTGGCATATCCCTGTAAAGCTTTAAAAAACTGAAAGCATCAATCTTTTTGTAAACTCTGTGCACTTCCTACCTAATCCAAGGCCTGAACCACATTCTGCCATTATGCATCAGTTATGCATATGATGTGTGAACATCTAGCAAATCACTACTTTTTCAGCATTTCACTTTAATTCACTCCCATCAAAGTTTACAAAACAGTTTCTGAATTATTCGAGCCTTTGATTAGTGTCCTCTTGTATGCTCAGCTGATTTCTCTTTCTGAACAGGCTCTCCATACATCTCTTATAAATTATGAGATAGTAAAGTGTGGACTTGAAGATAGGCTGCAGCAAACATCCCATGTCCACTTTCACTCAAAGTCTATAGTCTCTGTCCTCACGTTAGGGCATATCACAGCACTGGTTATCATGTGTGCAGGACTAAGATTAAGTCTGGCACTAAACCTAAATACACATCCCCACAAGAAAAACAGAGACAACTCCATCCATGCACTGATGTATTTGTAGACTATCCATTTCAATAAATATTGATTGTATGTTCATCAAAGAAAATGGCTTGCAGTTCCAGTAGAGAATCTGATGAACCCCTATAATTCTTTGTTGCATTTTTTCAACTTCCAGAAGAAGAACTCTCAATTGTGTACTGTTTTCCTGTTTTACGCTATTAGAACTCTCCCTTTATTGAATTTTGGACTGTGGTTTCCCAGAAGATAAAGAAGAGTCTTGCACCAGTTAAAGATGAATAATAAAATGTTAACTTTTAAGGTGCCACAACTTTCTAGGTACAGTATCTGTTACACTAAAGACCCTATGTAGCTCCAGATCTGGCTACAAAAGGGAATGTGTAGTTTTGTAATCACCTGCTTATCTACTCAGATCAAGAAAGTAGGGTGAATGTCTAGATCCCTTTCAAATTGCCCCTTTGAAAGTGGGATACTTCCACTTTCTCTCAGCAGAGATTCAGCTAGATTCATCCTTCCTTTAGCAAAAAGGTAAAAACCCATATGTTCCATTGGCAGAGATGGCATTTATGACTGATGTGGGTTCACGGGGGAATGCCATTCATATTTTATGGATTTTTATCCTTTTATATTTTGTTATTTTTATGTACATATGTTGTACGTATAAATGTTTTGTGTTATTTTATATTGAGAATATGAGCTGCTAGAGCATTCATGAATGGATGGCATATAAGTAAGGTAAATAAATTAATAGTCTATTGTCTGAGTATTTTTAATTCTGACACTATCTATCCAGGGTTGAAGATTTTTCCCTCATACGCTCTTTGAACGTTGAACAAGAAATCCAATGTTTGAATTGAGGAGTTGCTCATGCAGAGCTTCCTATTTTTTCACTCCGTTTTACACCCGCCTCCTTGTAGTTGCTCCCTTATTGGTAAATTCCTCAAAGTTTATTCAGCTCTCAGGTGAATGTGAAGATGTTCAGATTCAAGACCCTTTTCAACCACAGAAATTCACTGGGTGAATTGGGATAGTCTCTTTCTGTCAGTTAACTCTCTTAGAAGTGTTGTCAGGAATGGGATTCAACCTATTTGGACCAGTTCGGGTGAGCTGGTTGCTCTGACAATCAGCTGAGAGCGAACCGGTTTGCTCTGACAATCATGTGGGCCTGCCCGCCCGCCTGCCCCTGCACTATACTGACCTTTATTTTCTTTTTTTGAAGCCCAGCTGATAGGCACGGCAGAGTGGATTGCTATGCCTCAGCTGTTTTACTCACCGGGGCTGCAGTCAACGGTACGTTTTAGACTGGTTTGGAAATGAACCATGTGTGTTCGAAGCACGCGCTCAGCAAACTGGTTGTTACACCAGTTGAATCCCACCACTGAGTGTTGTCCATCACAAAAATGGAAACTATGAATGCCACTATGAATTCCTAAAGCAAAGGTAGAACATAAATTTAATACATAAATAAAATAGTAGATATGTTCCAAGTAAAAGAAAATTCAATTAAAAGTTGAAAGAAACCCAGCTTTGATTTTGAACAAATCAATAATTGGAGAACAATTCTTTTCTTTGGGTGAAATATGCTCTAAGACCATCAGCTGATATTTATTTCATTTTTAATTGCCTGCTTACAACATAATCCCAAGAGAAAAAAAAAAACCCCAGAAAAGGAACAATTCTGTGAAGTATTTTTAAGGACACCTCCCCACACACACACCAAGAGTTAGACATCCTCTCCAGTGGTGGGTTGCCCCTGGTTCGGACCGGTTCACAAGAACCGGTAGTAAAACCAGCGGGAGGCTCCACCCACTGACCCGACGTCATCATAGGTGATCTGCGCATGCGCAGAAGAGCACACGCACATGCGGGCGCAATGCAAACTGGTAGTAAAGGTAAGTAGAACCCACCCCTGATCCTCTCCCTTTTTGCTTTTTTTCCTTTCCAAGTACTATCCTTGAAAAAAAGGTGATTTCTTGTTAACTTTCAGTAGAAATTTTGTAAATTAAAATCAAAGATGATTTTAACTTAACATACAGTTAAGTCATCAGCTTCATTCACATGCATTTTCAAGCATTGTCACATAGGAAAAAAGCAACCCCAATCATCTGAAACCGAGTGTGTAATGTTTTCCATTCCCCCCATCCTTCTAATGTATGGTACTACTTACATTAGTAAATCATCTTTAATTCCTTAATGCACATAGACAATGTTTATGTTTACTATAACCTCTGAGTAGCCTCTGGTTTGCTCTCTGTTAGGGATTCAGTATAGCAATTTATAATGTGTTAAGTGACCACAGATATTGTAAATCCAAATATTAGGAAATTCAAATCAGGAAATCTAAGGTTTTCAATATAGCATTTTTACCCACTGCATTTATTCAATACATAGGGCAAACAAGATTGATGTTACTGATAAAAAAGTTAAAATCGATTAGTCCCTGGAAATAACTTGGGTATAGAGAGAAGATTCCTAAACCAATGCATATAGTAAACTGCCCGGAGCCATTTGGAATTGGCAGCATCTAAATCTGTAAATAAAATGCAATAAATAAAATTCCAAATAAAATAAAGTAGCTTCTTACATTTTGGTTCTTGATACTGGGGAAATTATACAGTGAAAGGCTCAAAAAGTGCAAATCTTCCTTCACTTTTTTGCTCAAGGCTGCCAGAGGCAATACTGCTGTTTAGTTATCGATGCAGAATGCTGACAGCCTTGGGGAAGGCTGATGTACATGTTAATCACATTCACACAATAATGTCAGGTCCAGAGTAGCCTCCAGTCCGGCTGATGGCCCTCTGGGATGTATATGATATCGAACCTCTTTTGAAATTTGGGCAGCAAACTGTTGAACAAGCTCAACACACTTTTTGACCAATTTGGGTGATAAATGAATAAAATGGATTTACAGAGATTGAAGAGAGGGGAATGGGCTGAAAATTCTGTCTATAGACTATCTCTAGTGATGACCACCAATCCCTTCATGAACCAAACAACACCCAAAAAGGTAGCTCATATTGTAAGCCCCTAAAAGTAACTTGTTCCTGCCTGAACTGAAATTTGGGAATGGAACAGCTCATGAAATGTTCTGCTTTTTTTTTAAAAAAAGGGTTAGCTGGAAAAGATGCTACTAAGCACCTGCTGATTCTTCTTTTGTCACTGTGGACTAATATGGCTCTCCTTCTACAACAGAACAACTAGAATAAATGAACTACAGTTGAACATTTTGCTGAAATAATGTGCCGAGAACATTTTAGAAAACTTCTGAGTCTCTTTTTCATGTTTTATGACATCTAACTACATCTCTCTCAAATGGAGAAGGGCTCTAGATCATTTTCTCAGAAACAATATTTAAGAAGGAAGACTCTAACATGGACTGAGGCAAGAGCATTTGGTAGCAGCTTCTGCTTTTATGTTTTGAGGTGGCAGCTGTTGACACAACTGTGCTGCCAGGTGGTTTTGTGGACCCCTGTCCCATATTTCATTCTCCCTGTTATCTTGCTTTGTGTAGCACAAAAGGGGTTTGTAAGAGGGAGGTCAGCATGGATAATTTCAGAGAGTCTGCAGAATGCATAAGGCACCAATATATTTCTGGGTGGGGGGTGGGGAGCAGAGCAAATCAGCTCTTCCCTTTTTTATAAACTTATATATGTGGTCTCCTGCCATCAAAGAAATAACCAGAGTGTGAATAGAGCAGTAGGAGGTGTGCAGAGGTGTTGATAACAACTGTCCCTGTTCTCTCATCGATGGCAGAGCAGGAGGAAGTAGGGGAGGGAGGATTAAAAGAAATGAGTCTTCCCCAAAGAAAGCGGAGCCAAAATGGCACAGTTCCTTTCCCCTGAGATCTTGGATAACCTTCCGTGGGAAAGAATGAGCACTTGGCTTGCATTCCACTTGGAGGGAAAGGTGTCAGGGCAGGAGCAGAGCCAGAGACCAATTGTTCTATAGGGTACATTTCTCCCAGAGGCTGGCACTTTTCCCAGTAGATGCTTCAACAGGAATTAGCAAACATGAGCCCTTCCAAGAATTCAGGACAATTAGTATTATCCAGCATATACAGCTCTTCATTCAAGAAATGGAGAAGAGGGGGGTATGACATGGTTTTAATGTTCAAAGCAGTTATTTCGATTTCATGGGGAATTTTAAATACAAGATTGACCTCCTGAGAATTTGAACTTCTTCAATGGCATTTCATGAAAGAGCTTGCCATTTTGAGGAAGATCTTAAGAAATTCATATTTGGATAGGCTTGGGTTAGATTTTACAGATTTTATTTACAAACACCTCTCAGTATATCATTACATGTAGTTTAGTTGGCAGAAAGAGTGTTCTTTCTGTAGCACTTAGAACCATTCTTCCAGAGCTCCACAACTCAGCCCAGTTGTCAAGAGCAGCCTAGTGTGGACTTCAACAGGGCCATAGCTGAGGATTCTGGGAGCTGAAGTCTAGACATGTGAAAAGGGTCAGACTGGAAAGGTTACCCTGGAGTAGTATACAAAGAGTGACTGTTAAAGATGACAGTTTTAATTTTGATTCTCTCCTCTTTCTTGAGCCTAAAGAACTATTTCAGATGAGTGTTGAGAATCTAATTCTCCTCCTGCTTAAGTAGTCAAACCTGAAGAAAAATGTTGGTAGTCAATTAATTGTCATTGGGAAGAATGGAGATAAATTAAGCTATTTGAGATGATTCGCAGTATTTGCCTATATCAATTCAAACATTATTTTGAAATTTACATAAACACATCTTGTGTAGTTGTGTATTTTCTGTTGTCCTTTTCTCTTGTGATTTAGCTGTACAATGAGGTGATTATCCTTACCATCATGATGCATCATTTAGATGCTTTATTTTCATTACAGATGGTTTCTGGGAGGTAGTTATACTATCAACATTGAGACTGCAAAGGTATGGTTTTGTTGGAATTATTATTTCTAAATGGTGAATCAAATTGCTAAGGGGGAAAAATGTTTCAAAAATGTTTCAAAAACCAGCTTTTGAAAACAATGAGATAAATAACTTAACAGGAAGAAAAAATGCACAATGTAGTAATATGGACAATAAGTCGGAGACCATCCATTCATTGGACACGTCAATGAGTAAATATTCATAGGAAAGTACATATTAAGCCCGAGGAACCGTAGAGTTTTCTAACATGTAATTTTTGGGATGCTTTCCAAATTTAAGTCCTTCCATGCATTTTTTCTTTGAAGCAGAAGCTAGATCAAGGCTTAATGAATATGTGATGTAATTATTCTCCAAGCATTGGAATTGTGCCATATATTTAGTTGTAGATGCCAAGCTCTACTGTGGATTCCCTTCTCTGTGTAGTGCCACTATTACTGTTGCTCTGATTGCTGTATCATTGCCCAAAACAGCTTGAAAGATGGCATTATGTCTGCCTGCTACCCGCAGGCTTAAGATCGACAATGTGGTGAATAGAATAAAATGAGAAATCTCCACAAGTGTTAACAGTAGCTGTAAATGTCTTAATTGTCTGCAACTATCCTGGTCTTAAAGGTTTGAACCTTTATTTAAATAAGTTCATGGTTGCATTGTCTCCAGCTCATTTCCAACCACTCTGTGAAACTTTCCTGCTGTCTGGCCAAACCAATTCAGTAAGGGAAGAGTTCTATAGATATTTTTTTCCATAAGTCATTTTTTCCAGTCTGCAAGATGAATGGAAAATTAAATTGGTCCAAACTTCTGATTCTAATTCATTATCATTTTGTTTGTTGGGGTTTTGGAAGCATCCAGACCTGGGGAGATGAGTAGATGAAGTGGAGAGAGCTTCTAGTTCCAGTTTTCCATCCTTAACCATTTTTTGTTGGATCAAAAATGGTGGGAAAGGCAGAGGGATTACAAATGATGACATAGTCTTGACCATGGTTAAAATTCTCTGAATGAGGCACAGTTATTGTCAAATTTTCAGTTTATCAAGATTCTTTGTCTGGAGGCATACTTCTGAGCTAAGTTTCTAGACCCCGGAATGTTCCTTTGGAGCAGTGGTGGGTTGCTCCTGGTTTTGTCCGGTTCTTGAGAACCAGTAGTAAAAGCAGCGGGAGGCTCCTCTCACCTGCTCGGACGTCATAAGGTATAATCTGCGCAGGCGCAGAAGCTTTTGTGCATCTGTGCACTCCCATTGCAAATCGGTAGTAAAGGTAAGTAGAACCCACCCCTCCTTTGGAGAGTTAATTCATACAACCACATTGTATATGGTTGGGTTTTCCTCCTTTGATACTGAATACAATATATTGTGTATGCATTGAATGTTCTCCTTCAATCAAGTCACAAGGACAAACAGTAATTTTAACTAGAGTGAGATGTCATATTTTTACACTCTAGGCTAAAAATGGTGATGATAAAAGTTGGATTGGAGTAGGAGAAACCAAAGTTCAAGTCACAAATGCTGTGGAACTCAGTAGTTTATTCAGTATCACTTATTAATTCTTAGCAAATATTTGCTTTCATGAATGTAGAGATGATAAAAATTCAGGACAAACTCATATGTGCCATTTTGGGCTCATTAGAAAAAATATAAATAATAAGAGTGTTAAGACATTTAAATAAATATAGCCATCCAAAGATAGATGGTATAAATTGGCCTTGAGTTTACTAACAAGGGCAACCTTGAGCCAGTCTCTCTTGGCCTTGCAAAAGTACCAATGGTACCACTTCTGGAAGTAAAAGTAAAACCTAAAGAAAAAAAAGAAAAAGGTACAAAACAACCAACAACAACAACATAGAGAACAAATTAAAGTTATGAAATATGACTTCTTCTCTTCTCTTCAACACATAACTATAATCTTATAATCCTCCTCCTTAGATGTTGTACAAATTCCTTCAGCTCCTTGTTTGGTCCACTTCTTTTTCAATCCTTAAACTCATAAATCTTTATATTGTTTTTCGCCTTTCAGCAAAAAGGCCATGTAAGAGTCCCAGTTTTTCAGAAAAGTTTTTGTTGTGGTTTTCTCTGCCAAATGGGGCAGTCTTGCCATCTCCATGAGTTATGACATTTTCGCTATCCCTTCCTTCATCGTGGGAATTGTACTATTCTTCTTTCATTGAATATTGCATCATTTTTAAATTCATTTTTAGATGAAAGTAGATGACTTCTATCAAGGCCTATATGGTATTGGGCCAGGTTATTTCTAGGACTGCCTTCTTCAATTGTGTCTGCTGTGGGGTGGGCATGTTCCAACTCCTTTCCCTGAAACAGTGTCCTCTAGTGGGACCCAAAAGGCATGCCCTCTCTGTACAGCACCTGCCCTATGAAAACAATTTCCCTTGATGTTAAGATAGCCCTGATTCTGGAAAGTTCATTTTTGAAGACATTTTTGACAGACTTAGAGCTCTGGAAGATGAAGGAAATTCTTCAAAAGGATACTGGGTTTGCATAGTTCTTTTTCTAATCACTTTTGAAAATTACTTTTTAACTGCTTTTTCAACAATTAGGAATCTTTGGACCTACAAGTCTAAAAATGTCAGGTGAATTTTCTTCAATGCTTGATGAAAGAAATTTTAAATACAAGTATAGGGAAAGATAGTCTTAAATGATTACAATTGAGCACAGAATTTTGATTTTGAGTCATTGTGGTTGTAAGTCAACTCACCACACCACATGACTCGTTTTTATGACTGTCTTTATGATAGTTGTTAAGTAAGTCATCATAGTTGTTAAGAAAATCACATGGTCATTAAGTCCAAATCCAGCTTATCCAATGGGTGCGTTTCATCAGAAAATGGACAAAATGCAATCATGTGATCACAAGATGCTGCAACCAGTTGTAAATGCAAGCCAGTTGCAAGTGCTTGAAATGTGATATGAGAATAAGGGATCATTTGTTTTATATCAAGATTTGATACAGTACTAAAATTTAAAGCTTATGCTTGCAGTGAAAAAGGAAGTCTTTTTTTTACATATTTCTTTTGTTTTTCATTACATTCTTATTTTTCTTTATTTTCTATTTTTCTTGTTTTCTTTTTTTTCCTGCACCTTCTATTTCTTCTTTTAGTTTTTCAGTTTGTATTGATTTTTTAATCATTGTAAGTGTAATTTTTAATGAAATTACTATTAAATCCTTAAATCCTAATACTATTAATTTTTTTTTTTTAACAAGTTGGTATTTCTTCAGGCATTGAGCCAGGATGAGATGAGTTGCTTTATATGCCTGTACGGCAGTGGTGGGTTTCTACTGGTTTGTCTCAGTTCAGGCGAACTGGTAGTGGCGGTGGCAGGAGGCACTGCCCACCCGCCCGGACCTCATCACAGACATTTTGCGCATGTGCAGAAGCGCTGTGCGTGAGCGAAGTGAGCGCACACACACTCCCAATTCCAAACTGGTAGCAAAGGTAAGTGGAACCCACTACTGCTGTACAATGTACATTTCTTCTAAAGAATGCAACTCTTCACAGCATTTTTAAATGCTATTTATAGTGCTCATTTTTATTTGTATTGTTATACTTTTAATTTTTTGTTAGCTGCCCAGAGTCATGTAAGTAAGGAGATGGACATATAAATTATTCAAACGAATAAACAAATAAACATGTGTTACTTTAAGTAAACATCAATGTTTTCAAACATTTCCTAGGATGAGAACTCTTTTATGTGTGGCTATGATAAATCATGATTCCTAGTTGACTTAATTGAATATCTAGGATACCTTGCTTGTTGCCACCACTGTATCAGAAATGCAACTGAATCTATTGATAATAAAACTTATTTTATATAGAAATGGGAATTCAATGAAACAAGGAGGGTGTAAACTTCTCATCCCTGAGAGTTATTTTAGTTCTGTTGTGATCTTTTCACAAGAGCTTGGAGCACAATAAATTTGGCAGAGAAAATCTATCATTGTTTTTAGTTCTTGGCCATGAATCATTGGCTGGTTGGATTGGCTGTAGCTGTTGTAATCAGCTATCACTTTCTTTTCTGAATATATACAGGTAGTCCTTGTTTAGCCATTGCCTTATATGGCAACTGTTCTCAGTTACAATGGTTATGGAAAGTAACTTTATGACCAAATCTCACATTGACAACTTCTCCAGGTCTGTAAAGCAAAGAGAAGCAGAACATAAGCAGAATCGCGATTTTACTAGTGACTGGTTCATTTAATGATCGAATTGCGTGTCCCAATTGTGATCACATGAGGATTATCTATACTATATTGTTTCCCTGGTATTTCTGAGTATGGATGGAGGAGGTCATTTTCATGCACTACGAAAGGCAGTGGACATTCTAAGCAGAAACAAAAAGAAAGCAGAAGCGCAAGTTTATTTCTAATATAATCCCACATTTCCATGCTGTCTGCTGTGCTAAATATTGAATCTCAGCAATGTTTTAGAACAATTGTCCTCAACCCTTTTGGTACCAGGGACCGGTTTCATGGAAGACAATTTTTCCACAGATCAGGGCGGGGGATGGGTTCAGTTTCTAGCAGGCCATGGACTGGTACTGGGGATTGGGGACTCCCCATTTAGAGGGTAAAGACTTCATCAATGCCATCCATGGACTTTGAGGGATATGGCAGACTCATATTTCCCCAAACAGTGAGTAAGGCAGAGCAAGACACTTAATTTTCTTTAATGTGCAATTAAAAAACCTTGGATATGGTTAATATGATTACTCTCAGGTCAACTATTTAGTTATTCTTCCTTTGAGATATTAATATCACAGTTTAATCAAGGAATGTGTATGGAGGGGTAGAAAAAAATATGGAACGAGTCCATGATAAAAGCTCCACCTCTTTTTACCATGTCACCTGTAATATATAAATATTATATATTATGTTCAGGTACACTGGACACAATGAAATTTACCTCTGAGTAATCATACATAGAACTGTATTGCCCATTTATTTTATACTGTTTAAAATTCAACAGTTAGTGAAAGTGAAAAGAAAAAAAATCAATCTCTTGTTTGTACGGGGATTTGCAATTACATTTTCTATATGTGTGTTGCCTTGTTATTTTCAGTCTTTATGAATATGGGTGGGAAACCCTTTTAATTGCATTACTTAATAGTTCAATTAAGGGCCATTACTATAAGCATTTAATTCCCTGTAAAATATATGTCAAGGCAACATTAGCATACTACCCATAACATTAGACTGTTGAAATGTAATTGTCTTGGATTCCTAGCAAACGTATATTTGAACACAGACTAATTGTACTGTTACAAACTTGGAAATGTGCTCTTGTGATATTGCACTTATCAAAGTCCTGTGGACTCTGAAGCTACTGAGGTTGATCATATAATGTCAGCCTTAGTTGGTAGGGAAACATGGACAAGAATATTTAACATGCCACAAAGAGCAACATATTTTGTTTAAAAATTGTCTAGCTTCTGCATGCTTTTAAATGGGATATAGACATATTTGTAATATAGACATATTTCCATATAAATTTTAATCATTGCAATCACATTCTGAGTAAGTATGGAAGAATATTAGCTTAAAATATATATGTTTTGATTTTAAATTTGGAATTAAGATACGGTTGCCATTTGTTCTGCTTGAGAGACCTCCATTCAGATATGGTGTAAATATAATGAATATACATGAAAAATCTATTTTAGTAGGTTAATTCATTCACATGTTCCTCTTTCTTGGCTATGCCCACATAGTTCTAAATTCAGTCCCATTTTTACTAATTCAACAGAGATTTTCAAGCAACAGTCATGGCTGCATCTCACCTATCCAAGCTTCATGAGCTGACAGTCTGCCATTAGCACCATTAACAGTATCAACTCTATGCAGTACATCTAAGCAGAGATTCACTGATTCCCTCCTCATTGTGAGACATCATGCATTCCATTTAAAATTTAAATGGTTTTTAAATTTGTATTCACAAATTTAAGTTGTTAACTGTGTATGTGAATATTTGTCTTTTTTGACAACGTGAATATGGTATGTTCAATTAGAATCAAGGAATTAGACAAATCCTGTCTGGCTTCAGAATTATTCTGAATATTCCTGCAGGGAAGCAGTATTAAGAAATTATTGAAGATTTATTTCTGAAAAGACAACAAAGTTTGGTTTCATAATGGTTATCCCCCCCCCCCCAGAAAACTGGTGTGTTATATTGTGGTTTTTCTGACACTTAAAAATATCATCCATTTTTTTACAGTCATCCTAACCTATTCTTTAATGGTCCTTTGAATCATGGACCCCCAGAATAGTTCTTCAACTCCCACAATGCATTTTCCTCTTAGTTTCTTCTTAGAGAAACAGTCATCACTAAACAATAGCTAGCATATTGGTAGATTAATATGGGAGCCATGTGTATGCAGCCATTTTAAAGATATTATATATGAAGACTAACCCAGTCATACTAACCTATTTTCTCCACCCAGGGAACTTCAGTTTTAGCTTCATAATATTTCTACTCTTAACTCATTACATCTTCTCCAGTACACGGTTATGGATGCTTTAACTCTGATAAATTTGGTAAATATTGTGAAATTCCTTAGCTCTCCTTTGGCTTGGTAAGGAAAACAATTCGTGATTGTTTTGATAGACAAATATGAAAGGTTAAACAACAAAAAAACATGACTGAAAGGACTCTTAAGTAGAATATAGGTCCTTTGATGTGTGGACGGTGAGATGTACACTGTTCTCCTCCAGTGCTGGAGAACTTACACAATAGATTCAGGTGTGGTAAAGTCCACCCCCACCCCATTTTATAGAAATGTTAGAAGAGTAGGAATGATGTAGCTTCCAACTTTTTGCAGTGTATTTCTTTTTTGTGATCTCATGTTTTGTGATGCCTCATATGTAATAGCTGTAAGTCTTTCTAAACTAGATGTGAAAGGCTTGTCAGATTGCCCTGCCCTTATGCAAATGAAGGAGTTGCAAAGATTGCCATGGTCTCTGAATTTTCTTCTGATATATAATTAGGACTCCACTAAGTAAATATTATAATATTAACAAGGTATACGTAATAGTATGTGCAAATGACCTGGGGAAGGGGGCAGGAGGAAGAGATGCTGCCTAGGGAGCAATAAGATAATAAGGGGCATAACCTGTAGTTGTATAATAGGCAGAGAAAGACACTGATAAAAGAATCTCCATATCAGGCTGTAAAAAGAGATGGCAGGAGATGTGTACTATCAGACTTGTAAGGTTCTGTTAATATAGCCTTAGGCTTAGCCTATCTGCTTGTGTCTCCTGTCTGGTCTACCTGGGGAGTCTGAATATGCATGTAGCAGTGGTGAAATCAATTTTTTTTTTTACTACTGGTTCTGTGGGCATGGCTTGGTGGATGTGGTGTGGCTTGGTGGGCATGGCTTAGTGGGCATGGCAGGGGAAGGATATTGCAAAATCTCCATTCCCACCCTACTTTGGGGCCAGCCAGAGGTGGTATTTGCTGGTTCTCTGAACTACTCAAATTTCCACTGCCAGTTCTCTGAACTGCTCAAAATTTCTGCTACTGATTCTCCAGAACCTGTCAGAACTTGCTGGATTTCACCCCTGGTATGTATGTGTGTGTGTGTGTGTGCGCGTGTGCGTGTGTGTGGTTATATTTATATTTATTTTTAGATTACCTTAGTGTTGATCCATTTGGTTGCGACAGGAATTGACTGACCAGCTTGTCACTCAAGCCTGATATTGTGGGCTGAAAAAAGAGTAACTGGTCCAAAGTTAGCCAGTCTTCCTTTTTGACTAAGATGGACCTAGACACCTGGTTTCCTGTTTTCTAGCCTAATGCCTTAGCCGCTAAACCAAACTGGTCTCACTGAATAAGAACAAGTATAGGAAATGAATGAAGACTCTATTCTAAGGGGATGCACAGAATTTAAGATGCCAACTGCATATTATAGTGAGGTTTCATTGCAATTCCTTTCTTCCCACTGGTTGCTATATGATGAGACTTAGAGTATTGTATAAGTGCATTTTGCATAACAAGTAATATGTCAATGAGTCATCCCTGGATCACTGTACTGAAGCTGCTAATGTAATTTTTTTTGGTATATCATTTCTTCCCTTTGAAGAAGAATGAGAAACTATAGCCTGTGAACTCTTTTTGTGAGTGGCGTCCTCCCCTAGATTGTGCCAGTGAAATATGGCAGCAAGTCAGCAAAATTGGCTGAATTATTTCTCATGACTTTCAGTGAAATATAGAGTAATTATGATGCACTAAGCTCTTTGGCATCTCTAAAGTAGCCTCAGTCCTTACACAGAGCATCAGTATCTTTTTTAAAAAAATCTTTAGAAAATTGGTGTCTCAGTGTTTTAAAAAAACTAACAATGATTGGTGAAGTGTATTTATTAGATTTATGTGCTGATTTTTCTTCAGGAATTTAAGGAAGAATATGTAGCACTTGCTCTCCCCCACTCTGAAAATTTATCTTATATAATTTAGCTTGAGGGATAATGTAGTGGACAGAAGGAATAACTTTGAGAAAGATGAGGAAGAATGCAGCCAAGGCAATATCAAATAAAACAATCTGAGCCTGGGGTAGAAATGTAATTTGAGAAACAAACATGGCCCTCCCTAATTCTGATGACAATCAAGGGAGGGAGGGAGAAAAGAATCACATTCAGATTTGCAAGATTCTTTTATGATAACCTTGTCATAATACACTTGTGTGTCTTTGGTCTCCATGGAGAGCTGACAGATAAAGATTGGCCTGAATTCATTCAGTGAGCTTCCATAATTAAGGGTGAACTTGACTTGGAGTCATCTACCACTATTAGTATTTACTAATATTATTATTAATAGTATTTACTAATTATTAATAGCATTTACTGTTACTATTATTACTTTAGGTAGTCCTTAACTTACAACTACAACTGGGACTGGAATTTTAATTGTAAGCCATTGCAGTTATAGGTTGAGTCATCACATGACTGGACTCGATTTTATGACCATTTCTACTACAGTTGTAAGTCAAGTCACATGGTCATAAGTGCAAATCCAGCTTAACCAATGGCAGGTTTTGCCACAGGAGGTTGCAACCAGTTGTAAATAAGAGCTGGTTGCCAAGCGACTGAATTGCAATCACATGACCATGGGATCAGGGCTACAGTCAAAAGTTCAAATTTAGGTCATAGCTGACATTTTGGGAAGCTGTTGTTAATCTGGACCATCATTAAGTAAAGGGTTGTACGTCAAAGATTAGTACCTGTAGTAAAATGATGCATTCATGCTGCAAAAATGTTTCCTGCTGAAGTTCTAGAGAGAAAAGAAGCAATGGAATCTATCAAAACATTTTTATATTTTTTATTTCGGCACAACATTTCCTCCCTGCCTTTATTTTAGGCAATCCGTTGAAGTGCTCCTGAATTTGCCCATGCAATAAAGCCTGGTTCCATTTTCAGTCTCAACAGCTTCTTGGAAGAAAGAAATCAGGATCTGAGAGGCCAATGGAAAAGATACTACTTAGAGATAAAGTTTAAGGAAACTCACAAGACTGTGTATTACTACTGTATTTACAACCTGATATCTAAGCATATCCCTTGTCTTAGAATTTTATTGTTTTGGTTTCTCAGTTTAAAATTGTAAGTGCTTCTGTTAACCCACTTTCTAACCTCATTTTTAAAAACCTTTTTATTGGATTAATAAACTCCTTGGGGTAAAAGTAAAATTTATCTTTACTGTGGCTATATAAGCATTTATAATATGCTTTAATGTACTGAGAATCCCTCATCTGAGTGACTTTTAGGTCAGTGCTGCTGGCAGATATTTTTTATTATTGTTGCATTATCCCTAATTGTATTATTATCCTTATAGTTTTCCTGCCATTCAAAAGGATACCTAGGACTAGAATATTAACCTTTTCTTGGCCCTGAAGGTGATGGTACAGGGCATAGGGCCAGTTCAAAATAATATCATAGAAATCTATGTCTTGAGTTTAGATATTGCTTAACATTAGCTTGACTCTTTTGGAAAGATCATTGATTGTTTCAGGATGTGATACATTGATACCTAGGACCATTATAATTCTGTCTGGCATATATGTTCTTCCTAAATCCATAGCTGTTGCTGATGTGCAAGTAGAGGCCATGGTCAGTGGGACTTTTGCACAAAGTTCATGTGCAAATTGTGGTTAGAATATGTAATTCATATCCTCTTCGTTGGATTACTGCAGTGCACGCCATATAAAGATCATGCAGAATTAAGGCAATTGATTCAAAATGCCTCACAGTAATCCTGTGCTTTTGGCCTTACATTGGCATGAATAGACCTTCAAATGAAATGTTGAGCTACAAAGCTCCATGCACTTGCCATTAGGTACCTTCAGGAATGCATTTGACCTGACCAACGTGATTGGCCTGGAGACAGCTTTTGGTAGTACTTTATTCATATTTATATTTGTTTGTGTGTATTTGTTTGTGTGGTGGGAGAGAATAAAGCTTGGAGGCATTACTTTTTAGTGGCATCTCCTGCTCTTTTGATCAGCTTCTTGACTGAGATCAGGTTGGCCCTCTCAATGTGTTTGTTTTGGCAGATGCTGAAAGCAGAGCTCTTCGAAAGTGCCTTTGCAGAGTGAACAGCTGCTGTCTAGGTTTTTATATAGCAATTGTTTTGTTGTGGGATTGCTATTTATGTATTGATTCATTATTTATATTTTCCATGGATATTTTATGTCCTGTATATTTGTTAAATTGCCAGGAGTCCTAGTAGACTGCAGTGAGTCACATATTGAATGAAGGAATGAATAAATAAATAAATAGAGGAGCATAATTTGGTTGGTTTGACTGGAATCTTCAAGGTGAGCTGTAGTTTTTTTTGTTTTTTTTTTAGTTATATCCATTTGGTTATCAATAAACTTGAAGCTGAAAAAATGATGCTGCTAGTACTATGTCTGCTAATATCCAATTCCTGCTAATCGCAGGAATTGCATATGTCTGCAAGAATTGGGTATGTCTAGTTTAATGAAAAGGACTAGGGGTGACATGATAGTAGTCTTCCAATATCTAAGGGGCTGGCACAAGGAAAACGAGGATCAACCAATTTTCCAAAGCATCTGAAGGCAAGACAAGAAGCAACGGATGAAAACTAATCAAGGAGAAAAGCAATTTAGAACTAAAGAGAAATTTCCTGACAGTTAAAACAATTAATTAGCGGAACAACTTGTCTCCAGAAGTTGTGGATGCACCAACACTAGAAGTTTTTAAAAAGTGACTGGACAACCAGGGCCGTGATGGCGAACCTATGGCACAGGTGCCAGAGGTGGCACGCGGAGCCATATCTGTGGGCACACAAGCGTTGCCCTAGCTCAGCTCAGCACGCATCGTGTGCCAGCCAGCTGGTTTTCGGGCCTTCCGGGCCCACTGGAAGTCAGGAAACGGGCTGTTTCCGACCTCCGGGGTGTGTGTGGGGAAGGCCATTTTCACCCTCCCCAGGCTCCAAGAAAGCCTCTGGAGCCTGGGGAGGGTGAAAAATGGGCCTACCAGGCCCACCGGTAACCTTTTGGCTGTCATGTGCCAGAAGCGGGGGGAGTGGGTCATGCGCGCATGCGCAGGGGGGTGGGGCATGGGGAGGAATTGAATTATGGGTGTGGGCACGTGCGTGCATGACCCCCCCACACTCCCCCTGCTTTTGGCACGTGACGGCAAAAAGGTTAGCCATCACTGGTATAGGGTTTCCTGCCTGAGCAGGGGTTGGACTAGAAGGCGGCAATCCTTTCCAAACTCTGTTATTATTCTATTCTATTCTTCAGGACATCACATCCATGCTTGGGGATGGGAGAGTTTGCTGATTTTTGCATCTCTCCTTGTCTTCCTGTTATAACTTAATTCAGAAAGTCCAGAAAGGATATTTGATTTGAATGTTTGCCTTCTATTACATGTGTTGGAGAAGTCCCTTGGATTGCAAGGAGATCAGATCAGTCAAAGAAAATCAACCCTGATGTTCTTTGGAAGGACAAATATTGAAGCTGAAGCTCAAATACTTTGGTCAACAAATAAGAGATGACTCATTGGAAAAGACCCTGATGTTGGAAAAGGTTGAAGGCAAAAGGAGAAGAGTAAATGAGATGGTTAGATAGTGTCATTGATGTAGTGGACATGAGTTTTGGCAGACTCTGGGAAACAGACTGGTGTGCTATGGTGCATGAGGTCACAAAGAGCTGGAAATGACTTAGTGATTGAACAACAACAACCTTTATTTATTTATTTATTTATTTATTTATTTATTTATTTATTTATTTATTTATTTATTTATTTATTTATTGGTTCGATTTATATGCCGCCCTTCTCCAGAGACTCAGGACGGCTTACAATGCGTTAAGCAATAGCCTTCATACTTTTGTATATACCTGCTTAGTAGGGCTTTCGGGGCCCCCCTAAGTGGTGTTCTTTTTTTATACAAAGTCAGCTTATTGCCCCCACAATCCGGGTCCTCATTTTACCTACCTCGGAAGGATGGAAAGTTGAGTCAACCTTGAGCCTGGTGAGATTTGAACTTTGAAATAATATATCTGATCACACATATTTTGACTGCCTCAAGGATCACTTATGCACAAAATTGGAAGTTGGAAGAAGTCCCAACACAAGATAGAATATATCTAAAGTCATGGAATGTGCTGAGATGGACAGACTCACCAAGGAAATTCAAGGAAAGAAAGAATCTGACTACTACCTGGTTTGGCAAAGGTGGTATCAATGGTTAGAGGGAAAAACCAAAACCAAAAGAGGATCCTAAAAGAGTAAAACAAAATTCTGTACCAAATAAGATATAACAACGCATAATTAAATATTAAAAAATAATATCGTTATATAAGGCGAGAGGAAGGAATACATATAGAGGAATTTAGGTTACTTATGTCGGAGGAAATCAGACATTACGTTTAGATGTTATTTATATTATTAATGTTGTATTTGTCGCATTTGTATGTGTATGTGTATGTGTAGTTTGTGTGTTTATATATGTAATAAAAAAAAATACGCATTACTTGAGATCCATCACCAATCCAATGAAAGAATGCATTTTTATTATAATTTGAAGCAGCAAAAGGAAACGCTAAAAAGAAATCTTGAATGAACATCCAATACCAAATAGTCTCTCCAAAAGAATGCTTGTATTTCAAAGAATTAAAAAGATATAATTCAACCACCCAATGTTGTTAGGAAATGATTTTACCTAACTTGTTGGGTTGGCAATATATAAACCACCAATATAGCTTTAAGACTGCTGTATTGCCTCATACTGTGTCCTGATTGGTTAGCTCTGTAGCCAATATCCTTAAGAGGGAGCTAGAAACATGCTATGTTTCTCTTTGATTCTCTTTGATGGTCTTTGCTGTTTGCTGTGTGCTATTTACTGCTATTTGCTGTGTTTGCTACTGTTTGCAACTGTTATTGTGTATGACTACAACGACTGGTAAGAAGACTTTGTTATTGGATTATCCCTGGACTATTGTTTAACCATCTACTGCTTTATCTGTGTATGACCTGGACTTTTTATTGGACTGTGCCTTATTACTATTTACTGAAAGTAAACACAATTCAGTGTATCTATGTGTTGGCTGTTAGTCCTAACTACTCTCAATTGCTTTCCTGTGCACACCCTTACTACTCAAGAGTTGCTCTGCAAATTCCTTAACAAATGTACAATTTAATAAAAATCTCTATGATTGAGAACTGTTTTTAAAGATATGTATATTGTACTGAACTATATACTGACTACTTGGAATATAACAAATTCTGAACAAAGGTGGGCTTTCATGTTATAATAATTGCAACAGGAATAATACAGGCATAAAGACTGGATTTCAGAGATTTGTGCTTTAGCTATTTTGGAGAAAAGTACACATTTGGTTAATCAGGAAATGTCACATAATTTCTCCTTTTGGGAAAATTTTCTGAGCATTAAAAGCTTAATTTTCTTTTTGAAGGTTTACAATATCAGGTGAACTTGGAATGTAATATAGTTGTAATTACATTTTTGTTTGTTCTTTTTATATTTATATTGTTTTTTGTATGGTAAATTTTACATTATTTTATGTGTCTGTTTGAAAATGGATCAATTAAAACTATTTGGTTTGTAAAAAAAATCTTAATACCTTGATTGGCCTGTATAGCAAAAAAAAAAATATTGTTATGTTCCACCTTAAAGATACACTTGCATGCGAATTGAATCCATAATATTACATTCATAATACATTAATTGACCAGATGCCACAAGGATTTTTTTTTACATTTAAGCAAAAAGCTATTCTTAAGCATATATTACATGGCTAGAGATTCTCCAGACATTGTAGCAAGACAAAACATATTAACTTCCAAAGTCTGAGCAGCAAAGCTTTACATATAATTTGGCCATTATCTGCCTTTGATTTTATGCATCCCTTCAGTTACAATTTTAACTGCATGTATTTACAAAATCTGGATTTACAAAAATAAGTAGACAATTACTCCAATGGTTTTTTTTTCTCCTGATGGCTTCAAATAAATCTTGAAAAGAATTATTTGGCCTAAATTAACTTATTAGGCTTTCATGCCTAAAATAGGATTAGAATTCAAATCTCCTTACTCCCAACCTAGCACTTCAACCATTAGATCAGCTTGGCTCCTCCAATAGTACCCTTCACTAAATTATGGTGATGCTTTGTCCATTTAATATCTATCTTGATGCTCCTTCTGCTTTAATTATCTTGGAAGGCATGCCGTTTCATCAGGATGAATATCTACATGGTCAGAGTTATAGAAGTCAGCTGTTTTGAGTTCAGTGTTAAACTTTGTCTCTGGATTGGGCCCAATAAACTCCTCATTTTGATCTTCCTCTTCTTCATATGACCAATGTGTTGGTCTATGTATTGACCAGGGATGGTGGATAGGTCAACAACTCATGGAGTCATGGTGGAGAACAAACAAACAGACCACCATGTGGATGTTAGTTAAATTGTAACATTTCATGTGGAATCTTTAGGAAAGGAACTTACAATAAAACTGCTAATATGCTAATGCTTTTAATATCTATAGTGTAACCATATTAGGTCCAGTTCAGAATATTGGATTACAAAGATATGTATAAGTGACCAAAAGAATCAAGGGTAGGAACAATTCTTTGAGAAAAGTTATAATGCAAGGGAAAGGATGAATAAGAAGAAAATTGCAAATGGGGTTGAAGAAAATAGATAGAATCTGTTTTAGAAAATAGATGTTCCCTTATAAAAATACTAGAATCCATGGAATCAATTAATGCAAGTATAAATCTATCAAGTCTATCTTCTAAATAAATGATTAAACTCTCACCTGGCCTAATTTGATCATTTGTACAATCCTGTCAAGTTATGAAGAGGAAATTTACTAGAATGTTTTATATTGTTTAAATTATTATATATCCATTTTAACACTGGTAAGAGAAATGCAAATATTTCAAAGGCCCTTTGAAACTTCACAAGTAGGTACTCTAAATTCAATAGAGTTTGGGCACACCTAACTTCCCTCTGCTTCAGTATCTGGTTTCCCATTCTTAATGTTTGACCTGAACATAGATTTAGTCACCAAATGTATAGTTCATAGTCAGAGTGGAAAGAGAAGCTAATAAGGAATGAATGAAGAGCTGAATGTGAGACCTATTTATCATGAAGAATATAGTGTTACTATTAGTAGTTTCACAATTTCACTTAACTAAAGCCCTGATGATACACAAAATAAATAAAATCCAAATAATCAAATTGTTTAAATTGGTGACCGAATAATAACAGATCAAGAATTAATAGCATGGTAATCAAAATAATATTTCTTTTCTGAAGAAAAAAAAATGAATACATGGCTTTTAGCTTTTAAGGGAAAAGATTCCACTGTAATTAGATCTTGAACTAGATTTTCAAGCTGCAAATTCAAACGGTGCACTATTAAGTGGCACCTTTTAATTCTTGAACTGCATAAAGCAATAGCAAACTCTGTTCTGTTTTTCCTTGTGCAAAGCCAATCATATCATATCAAATTATACAACTAATTGACACACACTCCTTTAAAAATTGCATATTATTTTGGCAAGCCAAATTAACACCAGTCCCCTGAAACCATGTTTAGTAATTCTCATTGATTATGGTAACCCCTACTATTGAGGGGCGGTTTAATCAGCTACAGGCTCTCCAGCTGATGAGATGAACCAAGGAACCAGATGTTTCTGCCTTCTAGACTAATGAAAATGTCATAGATATTTCCCGTCCATCTCGGTGAAGAAATAATTCCATCATGGTCATGATCTAGGTAGTCTGTATTGATCTTTTTGGCACAACAAAACTGAAATAAAGAGTTTACTATATTGATATACATTGTGTGTTTCTTTTTGTGTGTGCATATGTATATAAAATTAACTGGATATTTTACAGATGCACAGCTGTTACATGTCTAAGGCTTTTTCACCACCAAGTCTGCAAACACATGGAAGATGATGAAGTTTATTGAGGAAATTATATTTCCAGTTCACATTATACTGTATATACAAGCTAGTGAAATATGTTTTCTGTTTATAAGCAAGGGATCTTACTAGCATTAAATTACATGAGCTGTATCATGCAATTAAAATAGGCATACCATTTATATTAACGTTTTAGTGCTTGGTTAGTTTGAGAAGGTTAGTTTACTTGAGTTTAAATAGGTGATAATAAGCATGATGAATCAATCTGCTTAAAACTGAACATGGTGTAACTGAAAAAATCTCACTATTAAACTGCATACTATGCATCTTATAATAATATTCTTTGGAATATGGCTATTCTGATTTCTTTGTCAGATTATGTATTTGTATTTTAAAGTGCTTTCTTCACCATTACTTTACATGCATATGTTGCCAGTTTAATGTCTGGCAAGAAAAAACTATGAAAATCTTTGTTTGCTTCAAAATGTTAAGAAGCATTACTAGCCAGTGCTGACCATGCCAGTTTGATTGACTAGTGGTCTAGGTCATTAAAAGATAAAGGGAAAAAGGAAGCACACTAAGCCTTCAAAACACATTTAAATGATATCCTTCCCTTCAAATGGACCAAACTCTAAATCAGACCTCTTGTCGCCATTTATACAATTACAATTATACAAAGTTGCAATCTTTGGAAAGTTTAGTGCTTGAAAATTGCAACACTAGGGAATTCCTGGAAGTTGCTGTTCAGACAAATCAGACATCAACAGGCACAGAGAGATAAACAACATTTACACACCATTCAAAAGAGACAATAAAAAAGCTAAAAAGGAAACAAAAGACCAGAACATCTCCTTGGAAAGATTTAACACCTAGATAAGCAGAGATTAATGCCAGGAACAACACTACACATAGAATAAAGCAATAAACAACTCTTTAATCAAGAGAACTATCAACTCAATGAAACAGTAAACAATTGCCTAATCAAGGAGGTGCCAAGAAAGAAACAACCCCCTACCAGCACTGATAGGGCAAGTCACTGTATATAAACAGAGAGCAAACCCCACTCCCATCTAAGCACTGAAGATGCTCCGGTTCGGGTGGAACCAGTAGTGATAAAAACTACTGGTTTGGGCGAACCAGTAGTAAAAAAAAGGTACCAGTTTGGTCAAACCGGTAGCTTTTTAAACTACCGGTTCAACTGAACTGGTAGCTAACTACTGGTTCGCTCAAACCGGTAGTTAACTACTGGTTCACCCGAACTGGTAGTTTTTTAAACACACAGTGTGTGTTTGGTGTGCACTGCACAGGCGCATGCAGCATGCATTTGGCATGCACTATGCATGCACATGCAACACATGTTTGATGCGCACTGCAAATGTGTGCACAGGGCACATTTGGTGCGCATGTGCATGCACAGTACATGCTTGGCGCGCAGCACAAATGCACAGCCAGCGAATTGGTAGCAAACCAGTTCAGATTTCACCCCTGATTTATTCACTATAAATTCTGATATTTGATCTTATATGCAATTACTCAAAAGCAAATTGAATTGAAATCAGAGGTACTTATTCTCTTCTTAGCCAGTTTTTTAAAAGTTTAGAATACCAGATAATTGGATAGCAATTAAAGATTTCCCAGTGATGAATTATTTCAGTAATGGCACAACACTGCTGTGTACTAACACATAAGAAATTGAAGATATAAAATAGGAAACCCATCAGCTTGGTAGAAACTTGTAAGTTTACAGAGAAGAAAAATTCTTCATAATAATAAAAAAAATAGCTAGGATTTTGGGAAAATTAAAAGAAAACAGTCTGCAGAAGCTTAACGATACATCTAACGTGCAGGTTGGAAGCTGCTTATGGCTGAGGTAGCTTGGTAGCTTTAACCAAACTCAGAAAAAGTAGTAATAGTTGCAGCAATAATAACCACAATGACAAATTATTGATTTACTTTTGTGACTTCACATCACTATCAAAACACGCTCAACACTCTAGCCATTGCTTCACAGTCAGAAAGAAATCATTCAAAATATCTTTAACTGAAGGAAAGAACAAATATTGGTTGAAAAATGTTTGCCCAAATCTAACAAATTCTTACCTAAGGATTAGTTTGTGAGGATTGGTCTGCAAACAACTGGAAATAGGAAATGCCTTGAAATGTTGCTGTTAAAAAAGTCAGGTCCCTGGAGATGCTAGAGAAGTTTTTCCATCTTCCTCTTCCTCTACATTATGTAATAGTTCCCTACCTATGCCTGCTTCTTTAAATGCCTAAAAACACACATTTGAGGTGTCCTTGGTGATCTCTGAGCCTGGCTGTTTCTTGCAGGTGTTTCATTACCCAAACTGTATTGGTGATTTTACCTAGTCTGGGTAATGAAACATATCCAAGAAACAACCAAATTCAGAGAGCAGCCATACTGAGCTACAAATATTCTCCTTTATTGAAAGCACTTATTTTTATAAGGACGGGAAAAAGCGGCAGTTTCTTTAAGAAGCTGCTTATAGGTAAATATAATGTGGTTATATTGAATCTGCTGTAACTTTCCTTTGATATTTCAGATCCAAATGCATTTCTACAAAGCACAATGCTTGATCTCTCTCCTAGTTAGAAAAGTGGACCTGTCTTGTGGTTTGGTTTCAAAGAGGGTTGCACTCAAGCTTGCAATGAAGTGAAATGCCCCTTTAAAGATCTGCACAACCTCTTAGATTAGTGCCCATTAAAGAAATTAGAGTTCACCTCTCTAATTATAATACACTGAAGAGTTATTTCACCTTTTATCTTCATTTTCTTTTAGGGTATTAATCCAGCTAAAATTTCCCTAACTAATACACTGAAGCCTAGGTAAACTGCATGAAGAACAGTATCATTAAGGGGCCTACTAAACCTTGGAAATGAACCTGATTTAATATAAAGTTAATTGGCTGAAAATTACCATATATGTCAAATAAATACTGTATTGTAACTATTCCAGTGCAGTATAGGATTTAGAGAATATTATATCCTCAGCTATATATTTGGGAAGGTACTTTTTATATTCATATGGTTTAAAATATATAATAAACAATTATAAATTATTGAATGTATCTATATTCAGATTTAAAATTGACAGAGCAAAATAAAATTGATCACATTAGCATGTTGGTTTATTCTAAGATAATAGTACCAACTCCAGCAAGAATCTACTTCTTGTGCAAGAGTCAGAAACGATTAATCCCACTGTAGACTATAGAAGACACATTTTTGATTGCCTCTGCAGTAGGAAAGTTGGAGTCAATCCTCATCTATTTCTCTGCTTTTTTGGATTTATGGGTCCAAGTATTATTGCTGGGGATAAGCCCAGTTCCTTTCTTGCCTCTGGATGGCATTTTTAGGTCAAAGGATTGAGCCAGAGAGGTGAGAGACTGGGAGACTCATTTCAGGATCTGCAAATTCGACACCATCTTGGCTCCAGTCAGGGGTGGGTTCTACTTACCTTTACTTCTGGTTTGCAACGGGACCTCATGTGCACGCTTGCTTTGCTCGCACGCGCATGCACAAAAGCTTCCTGATGACATCTGGGTTGGTGGGCGGAGCCTCCCGTCAGTTTTACTACAGGTTCTTGTGAACCAGTCCGAACCGGGGGCAACCCACCACTGGCTCCAGTGGAAGGCAAGGTTTTATGATAAAAGCTTTTCCCTAGCCAACTGTTGGAAAGTCTAGCTGTGGTTTTGATACTCAGGTGCTGGACAACTAATGCAGTTATTAACAGTTCTTTCAGTCACTTTCTCTTAAATTGAACTTCTTCTGCATGAGGTAAATTCAGAAAAAGCCACTGAAACTTTTGCCAGGAAGTCTGGAAGGGAGGTCTTAACATATCTGGAGGGTACCAATTTGGATTCCCATTTAGGGAATCTACCTCATTGCTTATAGGAAAATGTAAATAAATAGAAACATAGAAAACTAATGCTCATAATAAAGCATAGTTGGAATTGTTGTTGGTATGAATAAGAGCTGCCAGTAAGCATGATTATGGGATCAGTTTAGTGTAGTGGTTAGGACATCGAGGTAGAAACCGGGAGATTATGAGTTCTAGTTCCACCTTAGGCACAGAGCCATTTGGGTCACATTGGGCCAATCAGTCTGTCTCTCAGGCCTTGGAAGAAGATGATGGCAAACCACTTCTGAGAATGTTGTCAAGAAAACTGCAGGGACTTGACTATGTCATCACCAGGAGCCCAGACTTGTTCAAAGGCACATGCACACAAGGCACAATTAGGACTAGACTATGAGTCATGAGTTTGGCAAAGCTTAATTTTTTGTTAAGATGGGACCTGGGTTGGCTGCTTTATTGTAGAGGTAATATAGCAGTTTTACAAGCAGGAACTGAGTTAATGTGTTTAACATTTAAGTCCTTTTACTTAATTGTTCTTCTCATATTAATAATGGAAAATATCAGTGGTGGAATTCAATTTTTTTTACTACTGGTTCTGTGGGTGTGGCTTGCTGGCTGTGGCTTGGTGGGCGTGGCAGGGGGAGGATATTGCAAAATCTCCATTCCCACCCCACTCTGAGGCCAGCCAGAGGTGGTATTTGCCGGTTCTCCTAACTACTCAAAATTTCCACTACTGGTTCTCCAGAACCTGTCAGAACCTGCTGAATTTCACTCCTGGAAAATATCCTTTGCATATATGTAATTGTCTTCATACTGTTGTATATGAATGTTCACTTCTTTTATATGTATGCTTTTTATATGTATATGTGCTTTCCCCACTGAAAAATAACCATCCTCTAAGTAAAAGTGTTCCTATTTTGAAAAGAATATGAAATTTGTCCTTCAAGTCTATATAACTTGAAGGGCAAACTTCTGCTTAGTAGCATTAATATTACTTCCAAAGCAAGATGGCCACACTTCAAAACAACTTTTTGTGACAGGTATTGTCCTATATCAGATATCTTTTCAACCAAAAAAGTTCTCTAATGGCTGTTATTAGTTACCAGGCTACTTTTTCCTACAGATCTTTGGTTTGGAGTTTTATTTCTCCTGGATTGACACTAGTACTTTCTTCTAGCTCATTTCCTTATGATTGACCTAAAGATCCTAGGTTAAGCATTTTCTTTGGTCTTTAGCCTCAGACCTTGTTATTGTTCCACCCAACTAACCTTCTGATACATTAAACTCTAACAAGAGACTTTGAAGGAAAATAACCAGTGATTTCCCTCTATGGTTTCATGGCTTCCTCTTCACAGCTAGCTTGATATTCTTTTCTCCATGCCAGGCCACCAAGTGCTCTGCTTTAGTTTACTGTTTATAATGCTTTCTAATGCTAAAACTAGCATAATTTCAGCTGATCTCTGAAGCGAGATCTGTAATTTATTAGAGTTGGGATTGGAAAGGTCTAGTGAAAAGAATTTCACTAGTGGATTCCCAGGAGTGGTTTAAGAGTTACCATAATGCTGAATGCAAGAAAGCGAAGAGCATGTTGGCTAAAATTAATTCTAGGTATCCGACATCCATAATTGAAACAGAAAACAACATGAAGCCCATCACACTGGGATAATTCTTCAGCTCTTTCTCTTTCTCAATTTATGTAACTCATAAGACACCTGCTAAATAAAGAAGAATATTTCATGGCTTGGGGCTACAGTACCAGAAGGGCTGCTTCTTTCTGTACATTAATACACATACTTTCAAATCAACATAGGAAGCCTTGCTCCAGGTATCTTCCCATACCAAAGTGTGTTCAGCAGTTACTTTCTCAATTGTTGGCCCAGTCTTTGAAATTCCTTCCTGGAAAAGTGTGCCCTGCACTGATTTTATTGACTTTGCAAAACCATTTTTTATGGATCCTGCCATTTAATCAATAAGTGTGTTGAATTCAAACTTATTGTTGTTTAGAAATATTAACATGGGGAAATGCCTTTGTTGTTTTAAAATTTTCACATAGGATTATAGCCATGAACTGTTAGTGAAAGTAAAATGGGTAGTTTGACATGATCCAAAAGAGAAATGCGTACACACAAACTTCCTAAGGATTCATCACATTGATGAAACTGTGATCTGCGTTTGACACAGAAATGTTAAGTTGATGAATCACTACCGATAACATTCTGAATGACCTATGTCTGATATTTAAAATAAAAATAAATACTGTTTAAATATGACTTAATCTGGTTAATTAATATCTCAAGATATCCCAGCACACTGTAGCACTGTAGGGGATATATAGTTGTCTGTCATCATTAGTTATCCCTATAATGCTTCCAAAAACAGATAGAGCGATAGTGATAGGATCTCCATGTTTAAGAATATATTTAGATATATCGTACAGGCAAACACCTATAGATTCTTCAGCACCATCCGGCAATTAGAACTCTGTTTATGTAGCAGATTATCTGTGGGAGAAAATACAGCACACTGGATCCTTTCTTGTCAAATAGATGCTAGATGGGATATTACTGTTTCAAAAATTCTGCTTTACATATAGATACAGGGGGTCCTCGACGTAAGACCACAACAGAGCTCAAAATTTCTGTTGCTCAGTGACACATTGTTAAGTGAATTTTCCCCATTTTACAACTTTACTTGCCACAGCTGTTAAATGAATCATTGCAGTTGTTAAGTTAGTAATGTGGTTATTAAATGAATCTGTCTTCCCCATTGACTTTGCTTATCAGAAGATTGCAAAAGTTGATCTCGTGACCCTGGGACACTGCAATGGTCGTAGGTGTGAAAAATGATCCTAAGTCACTTTTTTCAATGCTGTTGTAACTTTGAACAGCCACTAAATGAACTGTTGTAAGTTGAGGACTACCTGTACATTCACAGGAGTTTTCCAGTCATAGTCCTATTACAACATTAAACTGCACATGTCAGTCATATCTAAAAGCAAAGCTTTTTGTAGTATAGGTGATTGCCAAAATGTCCCGGCTGATTCTGTTACTGTATTTTTTCTCCATCATTGTTTTGGACTGATGGCTTGTTATTATGACTGCCATACTTTTCATAGTTTCTAAATGGGATCTGTTAGATGGGGGCGCGAATAGAAGAGGTGGGATGCTGTAGTCCGTTCAGCACTTTATTTCCAGCCACTATCAGGAGCAAGAGAGAGGCAGGCTGCTGGAGCTCTCTTTTTAAAGAGCCCTGGCAGTCTTGCTGGCCACTGACAGCAGTTTATTTTTCCTGCCGCTAGATTAGCCAATCAGTGGCGGGCATGCAAATGGGTGCTCCGTATGTCCATATGTAACACCCCTTCCCTCCTATTAGAGCACAACCAATCACATTTGTAATTAGGCAACATAGTCATGCAGGTAGGCGGGGAGTTTCAGGGTGTGACCAGACCTGTGCGGTTCACTTGTTCCAGCAGTGGCAGCCTGCTGCCACTCCTGAGTCCTCGGAAGGAACCTTCTGGAACATTCCCATGGGCATGGAGGACTCCGCTCTGGCCTCTCCTTCTTCGGTTCCTGGATCTCATTGCTGGACTCCTAGTTCCTCAGATAAGTGTTCACGGTCTTCCTTCGGGTTTGAGTCTAGGGTCTCTGTGTTGTTTGGAGCTAGGGACAGTTTTTTTATTGTACGGGTTTCTGCTTGCTGTTTTGTATGCTCTTTGGGGAGGAGGTTCACTTAGTGGCCTCCTGGGATTTTGGTCTTGTGGATGGTGGATTTTTTGGGTTGCCTTAACCAGGTCTCCCCTAGTCTATTTCGGAGTTGGTCAATATGCCTCCTCCATACCCTGCCATCCTCAAGTTCCACCTGGTATGACTTTGGCCCCGTTATGACTACTACCCTTGCTTGTACCCAAGTGGGGTAGCCTGTGTAATTATGGGCAAACACCAAATCCCCTTCTTCAAACTCCCTGAGTTGTCGGGTTGAATTCAGGGGTATCTCTGGGTGGTAATGGGGGTGCAACCGGTCCAACGGTGACCTTAGTCTCTGGTCCATTAATAGCTCAGCTGGACTTTTATTAGTGGTTGCGCTGGGGGTGATATGTTGGGTTAAGAGGAATTTGTTGATCTTTTCTTGCCAGTTACCGGGGCCCATTCTGGTGAGTGTTTCTTTGGTCAGTCTCACCATTTGTTCTGCCTGGCCATTACTAGCCAGATTAAATGGGGCAACCAGGGCATGTCTGATTCCTTGCTCTGCTAGGAATGACTCAATTATTTTTGCAGTTTACTGTGGCCTGTTGTCAGAGACAAGGATGTCCGGTAACCCATGGGTTGCAAACAATTTTCTTAATGCCCTTATCATTGCTTCTGTGGTTAGATTGGGCATCATCACTACCTCTAGCCATTTTGAATATGCGTCAATGACAATTAGAAACACTTATTCCACCATCGGCCCAGCAAAGTCAATATGTATCCATGACCATGGACTCTTAGGGATTTCCCACTCCTTGATGGGTGCCTAGAGTGGAGCTGGCCGGGTTTTCTGGCATGGCGTGCATATTGCTACCCATTCTTCAATGTCTCTGTCCATGTTTGGCCACCAAATATAGCTCCGGGCCAGCGCCTTCATTCGTACAATCCTTGGGTGACCCGCGTGTAATGTTTCCAGGACTTGTTTCCTTAACCCCTGTGGCACAATCACTCTCTCCCCCCATAACAGGTACCCTTTTAGTGTTGACAATTCTAATTATTTAGTTTGGAATGTTCTGAACTCTTCACCCAGTTTCTCTTGTGGCCACCCACTCAACACCCAGTTTAAAACTTTGGACAACAATTCATCCTTCCTTGTATACTCTACTATTCTGTCAGAGGTGACTGGTCTGTTTAGTCCAATGTCTATAAGTAGTACTTGTGTGGCTGGAGCAGGTTCCTCAACAAGCTCCAGTAGGGGGCACCTACTGAGAGCATCGGCATTGGTAATGTTCTTTCCCAGTCTGTGCACTAGCTTGTAGTCATACCCCATCAGAAAGATTGCCTACCTGGCCATCCTGGGGGGCATGCAGTTCAGTGTTTGCCAGTCCCCAGCAATGAGACCCAACAGCAGCTTACAGTCGATTATGAGTTTGAATTTCCTCCCATACACATATTCGTGGAACCATTTAATACTCACCAACACAGCCAGGACTTCCCTGTCTAATTCCTGTAATTGGCTGTAATTCCTTTCGGCGGGTGATAATGTTTTTGAATAAAATGCAATTGGGGCTTCTGTGCCATCTGGAAGCCTATGGCTGAGGACTGCTACCACCCCAAAAGGAGAAGCATCGCAAGTCATTATGAGGGAAGAGTTTCATTGTATTGAATAAGAATACTGAAGATAACAAGTCTTTAATGGCTGCAAATGCGTGGGCTTCCTTCCTTCTCCAGGTCCATGTGGCCATCTTCCCTAGTAGTCTGTGTAATGGCTCAGCAACAGTGGCTTTATGTTTTAAGAAAATACTATAGAAATTTAGCAGCCCAAGAAACACCTGGAATTCAGTTTTGTTGGGGTTGGGGCTTCTTTAATTGCCTTGATTTTACTATCCATGGAATGGATCCTTGAAGGTGGCTCCCCTCCGAATCAGCAGCTTCTGTAGGATCAGGTCCCTCATCCCCAAGATGAGTCTATCTTTCATCATCTCCTCCGGATTGATGAATTTGCACTTGGTTGCAGTTTCTCGCAATTTGGCCACAAAATCGCTGATGGTCTCACCCTCTCTTTGCCGCCGGTGGTACGGCAGCAAGGACCAGGTCATCGATTCAATGTCTGCCAGTGATGCGAGGGTGTGAGTCATCTTGTAAATTTTTGGACTGGAGTAGATGAGGAAGAAGGCTCTTTTTTGTGGTCTGGGAGGTCTTGGTAGTTGTTGGCTTCCAGGAACATTCAGAATCATCCCATATAGGTGTGCCATTCCTCCATCTGTGGGTCATAGATAGCCGGTGCAGCAGAGGTTTGGCTGGTCATAATTTTTTTTCTCGGACAAGAGCGTTCCTTCCTAGATGATAGCCATGGATGCCACGAGGTGAAGGTCAATTCCCTTTGTCCCCTTTTCTTGTCCTCTTCAAAATCCCACCTTCATCACCAGTGTTAGTATAGGGTGCAAATAGAAGAGACAGGATACCGTAGTCTGTTCAGCACTTTATTTCCAGCCGCTATCAGGAGCAAGAGAGAGGCAGGCTGCCAGAGGTCTCTTTTTAAAGAGCCCTGGCAGTCTTGCTGGCCACTGACAGCGGTTTATTTTTCCCGCCACTAGATTAGCCAATGAGTGCTTCGTACGTCTATATGTAACAGGATTATCCTTACCCCCCCTTTTCTCTCCTTCCCCCCATTGGCATTTTTAGGATGGACCTTATTTTAATTCTAAAACCCTTACTTGGCTCTTACTTTCCAAATGCTCTGTGTCCAAGTTAAATTCCAGGACTCTAACAGTTTGAGGATAGTAAACACGGTGCTTGAGCCGCCCCTAAACATAATTTTTGATTTTAAATAGAAAGCCTTCCTTTATGAGGATGTTCAGTTCACAGCTGGAGCAGTGTAATTTTTACACAGGTCCCAGCAATCAATAAAAAAAGCTACAGGAGGAATGATTTATCTTGTTGGTTACAGGGACTGTCACCGAGAGAAATTGTAAAAGATCAATTTACACAACCCGGTGTGAGAATGTTATTGATATAACATGGCCGATCAGTTTCTGGTTGTCTGTGGGCAGTCATTGAAAACGGGACTCTGCCCTCTGATAGGGCCAGTGACCAAGAACTTAATAGACTTGGTGGTCCATAAAATGGATAAGAAGCCAATGGAGGAAGACATTGTCAAAGGCCCTTGCTAAGCTAACTGGCCAGCAGCAGAAAGGATTGGCTGAATGCCGATCGCTTAGTTAAGCAATGTCAGGCTGTTCCCCCCCCCCCGCCTTTATTTTCCCTTTCCTCCCACTGTGAGAACAGTTCACTTGGAGACTTGCTGCCTTAATTACAAAGAGCCCTTTTAAATACAGGTCACAGGAGTTGGCTCACTTGAAAGGAAATAAGGAAACAAGCTACCTTCCTGGAAAAAAAAACTTCCACTTCTCAAATTAGTTAAATGAAGCTTATCAGCAGTAGTTAGTTGATCCTTTGACAGTATGTTAATTGCAGTTCTTACGTTAACTATACTATAAAGACTTGGTATATGATTTTTTTTCCAAAAAAATAAAGATATGTGTGTGTGCATGTTTGTCTGTGTGCATAATGTAAAACCTGAGGTTGGCAGTTGTCAATATTTAGATATGAGACATATGTTTATGAAAGGAACACTTTAATGTGGTTGATTTATGTATGCACATTTCATTTAAAATTTGGGCAAACCTCATGTGGCGATATATTTTTATTTGTTTGATGGTTATATGTTATATATCCTATCCTTACTCCAGGAACTCAAAATGGTTTAAATGCGGGTGTCTACCTGTGAGGCAATTTGGACACAGAGAGATCGGCTAAAGTTACTTTGTGAGTTTTCATGTCTGAAAGCAGACTTGAACTTCAGTTTCCACCTATAATCATAATTTCCTTGCCATTGGGGAATGTTAAAAACAAAGAGAAGTGAGTGTCTTCCTCATCCTTTCTTCTCATCCCTTCAGATTTATGTGAGGGACAAATGACTCACTGTCAAATCCACTGCTTGAAACCCAGTGGAAAGTTCCATCGATCCTTGGTTTTTAGAAAGAAGGGGGTTCACAGAAATGACAGACAGGGATAGGTATTCTCCCCAATGGGAAGATACCTAACTTCTCAGTTCCTAATCCAGTGTAAAATTCAATTTTTTTTTCTGGCAAAAAAGCTAAGCTTTTCAAGGCAGTGAGAAGCTTCACATATCAAGGGAGCAGGGGATAATTAGGATTCTTAATATGGAAGAGACCAAAAGTCCTAAGACTAGTCTCCTCTGACCTTCTTCTTCTAATGTAGCTGCCAGACAAAATATGGAACAACTTCCTCCATGTTTTGATTATATATGGTGGAACCATTGGCTTAAGGGGAAGTCCCACCAGGGGGACTATAGATACATTTTAACTTAGAGTCCATTCATGGGGGAAACATCTGTGATCAAATCCTTAGGTCTATGTATACCATTTCCAAAGGGAAGGCAAACAGTATTGCAAGATTCTTGTGATATAGGCATCAACAATAAAATATCTGTTTGGGCCTACCTACAAGTGATTCTGGTTGATTGCATACAATATTGTATGCAGATTGTTCTATCATTTGGCCTTGACAAACTTGTAATTAATATTGTTTTAATTCTAAACAAGCCAACTTACAAAGCCCACATATTTCAAGAGATCTTAAGCCTGGTAAATTACGATGTGCATTAATGCTAAATTGTGATTAATCTAGAAGAGAAGGTGACACTTTGGAGTGAGCAATGGGAGGGAGGTGTGTTTGTAAACCTGAAGTTAACCTCAATCTTGTCAGGAAAAATCATGCCTTCTTGTCATCCATATGCAGCCACTGTTTCCACAGCATTATTCCCTGTCTAAGTAAAAGGCTGGTTGTACTAGCTTTGCCTTGTGCATTCATTGGTACATGACAAATGAAGCTTTAAAATTAATAGTTTACAGATACAGAAGCTCAGCTAGATTGCTTTATTTACCAACTTTCATTTCTTCAGCATTACTGCAGAAAAGAGAAACTCAGTCACAATTAAAAATCCCACAGAGGTAATTTCTGCCTTGGTTGAAGTTATTATTCTATGTTAAAGCTAACACTATAAGGATTCAGGAGAACATTAAGAGGAAAAAAGTAATGTTGTCATGTGTTTAACCTGTTAATTATAGTAATCTACACTACACTGTAAGTATTTTAACCTGCAATGAGTAACAGGGGGTTGAGGAAATGAGCAGACTATAGCGAATGGTGTGTGTGTGTGTGTGTGTGTGTGTGAAACCTGAGCTATGTGCTTCCTATTTGTTTATTTTCACATTTCTACATGCAATGCTATCTACTGGGCTTTACACTTTTATTGTCAGGAAATGTTTTGATTTCTTTTCTTCCAATTTTTTTTAAAAAAGATTTCAATAGTTCATATTTTTGAATTCATATTGTACATTTTAGAGGAAATAGCAGAATTATTTATACATTCCACACTGAGGTAGATATTTATTGTTGGTAATGCAATGTCTGCCTTTTTCTCCCACTTTCACAAAAAAAGAAAAAAATGAGAAAATTAAAATTCACAATAATATTATCTGCCAAACATGCCCAGCCCAGGAATAAAACCACTCTTTTGGGTGATCTGCTTGTGAACCAAATGATAAGCCTCTCACACACAGACTCCAGCCCTCATGCAGATCACATGCCCAATTCATGCTCCGTCAATAATGTCCATTCACTGAGAGATTTATATTTGCCCATTATGGATTTTGCTAGATGTTATTATGCCTTTTCTTACTACGGACCACGGCATTTGAGGGACACCTTGAAAAGCCAGCAGTAGTCTTGAATATCTATTTCTGTCTGTGGTCTTTCAGCATGTGGTTTTGTCCTTCACTTCAACAAAGATTTTAAAAAATGTTCTTGCCAATTCCCTTGTAGTTCTTTTGTGGCTATTTTTGATAGGAATGGATGGCTCCACATCAATGTAATATTGACACATGACACACAGATGTGTTCTATTCCATTATCAAATATAATGAGAATGTAATTAATTTATTTTTTGAAAACTGCATTCTTTTTTTATTGTTTGTAAATCACATTTGTGCCCCCCCAATCTATAGTTTTGTAGATTTTACTGTAAAAGACATTTTCCATGTGCCATTATATACACTTTGATGCATTTAAGTTGAAAACCAAAGGCAATTTGATAACGACTTTACCACCTGCTTATTAAGTCTGAGAAATATGAATATGATTTAATATAAACCTCCAGAGATGACTGCCATCATGTTTCATCTTGGTGGTCATTTTCATTTTACATCTGTGCAATATTAAAATAGTATGCTACCTAAGTCTCTGATCACTCCAATTGAAAGCCTCCTGTAGAAAAATCTCTAGAAATATTTGTGGTGATAAATGGGAAGAAGAGAGTGGTCCTAGGAACATGCAAGGGCCAGGATCCACATTTCAGCAGAAAAGCCACTAACCACCAGAGATGTTTCATTGGCTTTAAGGGTCCATTGTTGTGGTCAACAGCTCACTTGCTTTGCTTCTCTACAAGCATAGACAAATAATAGGGCCAAGCAGTAATAGTAGCTGTTAATGCATAAAAATGGATTATGATCGGGGCCAAACTAACCTTTTGTGTTTTCCAAAGATTGCATGAGGCATGGTTGGCAATTTCTGGGCATCACCAGAAATAAGAGACAGGGAAATTCTTCCTACTTCTATTTTTTAAATTGTACAAAATATTACTTTTAACCACATCAGATCATGTAGACCCATGATGGCGAACCTATGGCACGCATGCCACAGGTGGCACACGGAGCCATATTGGTGGGCACGCGAGCTCAGCTCCGACGCACATGTGTGTGTTGGCCAACTGATTTTGGGGCCTTCTGGGCCCACTGGAAGTAGGGAAACAGGCTGTTTCCTGCCTCCGGAGAGCCTGGGGGAGCTGAGGAAGGCCCATTTTTTTCTCTCCCCTGGCTCCAGAGCCTCTCTAGGGAAAAAACGGCCTTCCCCACCCCCCAGGAGGCCCTTTGTAGGCCAGAAACGGTCTGTTTGCCAGTTTCCGGTGGGACCGGAAGGCCTGTTTTTTTGCTCTCCCCAGGCTCCTAAAGAGAGTCTGGAACCTTGGGAAGAGCAAAAAACAGGCCTACTGGGCCCCCATGCCATCACGTGCCAAAAGCGGGGTGTGTGCGGGGGGGTTGCACACACATGCGTGGGGGAAAGGGCACATAGAATTATGGGTATGGGCACGCGTGCAACCCCTCCCACGCTCCCCACGCTTTTGGCACGCGATGGCAAAAAGGTTAGCCATCACTGATCTAGACTGACTAGAATACTTTCCTTGAACACATTGGTATTTTTAACATGGGAAAAGAATCTTCCTAGTTGCCTCTTTAAAATGAGGAAATAGGAGAAATAGTATTAATAATAATAATAGTACTCAGACAACACTGTTCATATAGACATTGAATTTTTTTATGTTTAATATTAAATTTTTTTAAATAAAAATGAGGAAATAGGATATGATAAGAACATCTGGCAGGTACAATGAAGGCAATCAGAAGCCACCTCTTTACTGTAGCAGAGAAATGTCATAGATATATCTGTGATATTCACATCATTGAGTTTGATGTAGTGACTTAAAAAGGAACAAAAGAACAGAGTTGAAGGGATCTTATAGGTCTTCTAGTCCAACGCTCTGCTCAAGCAGGAGACCCTCTCATTCCAGACAAGTGGCTGTCCAGTCACTTCTTAAAAACCTCTACTGATTTTTATTTTAAAAAAGATAACTACTGTTGATATAAATACTGTGAATAATTTTCAAGAGAGCTATTGTTTGAGAAACTTACCAGTAGACTGTACAAAGAAATGTGCCAAGAAGTAACATCAGGAATTTTAGGAAAAGAAGAGGCAGAGCCTGGGAGCAGAGTCAAGAGAGGAATCAGTCTGGAGTCATTACATTCCCTCAAGTGTCCAGCTAGCCCCGCTTTAATTCTATTGACTCTTATCTAGGATCAATTTAGTCTTAACTGTCAGTTGACTAGATTCTTGTGTACAGGCTTGAGCAATGGCAGCTGGACTGGAACTTAATGCTTTGTGCCTGACAGGAATAGAATGTACCATTGCAGCAAGAAATAAAAAGCAAATAAAATTCTAATTAGTGTGGCAGGCCAGAATTTACCCACATCTATCAGGATGAAATGTGGAAGAGTTTCTCTTGCTCAAGTTAGTTCAACAACAAAGTATTAAACAATACCTTAATTTAGGGGTGGGCAACTATGGCCCTTTTATGACTTGTGGACTTCAACTCCCAGAATTCCTGAGCCAGGCATGTTAGTTCAGGAATTCTGGGTATTGAAGTCCACAAGTCATAAAAGGGCCATAGTTGCCTACTTCTGCCTTAATGTAATAATACATTGAGGCTATGCAAACTGCACTTTGGATTGTTCAGATTTGAAGACGGCTAATAAAACCTAATTTCCTCACAATAAAAAAGTCTGTTTAATTTGAGATTCCTCTTTCACATTTCATAGGTTTGGTGAAGCCTCTACTATAGTTAAAATATGAGCAAATGACCAGACATTTTCTACTTGTGTGAACAGGGAATGTACTCTGACTTTCTCTTTGGAGACAAATGCTGCCATATTAACAGTCTCTGTTGGGAACTTTTCAAGAAGCAGAACCCCTACTGCTTCCAGATGACCTTTCTGGTTTGGTGGATGGAAGGAAGCAACAGCTATCAGACAATTCAGTGTTATGCATAAAGTCAGCCCTTAAATCGATGGAAGCCAGTAATATCCTTTTGCCACCAGCTTTCTGCAAACAAATAATGTACCTGAAAAAAAATCCTGTGACTGTAGAATGGACCATGAGAGATACTTATGCTTAATTCCTGAGAATGGAAGGGAGTAAAAAAAGTTGAATTAAATGGAAGATGCAAGCTTTGCTATAGTTAAAAACTAAGTATAGTTTACAGCAATGAAAACTGATCAGAATGAGATAGGATATGTCCAAAAACCTAGCCCATATCTACTTCGTGGCTGATCAGAATTCATGGATTCTTTTTTGCCTATCATGCCAATTGGAATCAAAATATGCACTTGAGTATATATTTGTGAACTTACCTACTTAAAATGTATCCATTCGTGCATATACCTTTCCCCAGATTATGGAATCTAAAGCATTTTAAACCAGTATGGTTTTAGGACCATTTTGACTTGAACTGCATCACAAAGTCAGAAGGACAAAATCTGAAGAGTCAATTCTGCAATTTAACATGGAGAGAGAATCAAATCTTGGCATATCCTTAATTGCAGAATCACCATCCCCTCCCATTTAGTCTTACATGAGAGAACCATTTGGAAGACCCCTGAAGAGACAGCTCTGATGCTTCTCCTTTGACTTTCTCCCCTCTGGTTTCTACTCTCCTGCTGCCTTTACTCTTGCATCTTCTGAATGGGAGGGTCACATTGGTGCTTTGATAAATTTTCATTTTTAATTCATATTGTGTAGCCACTGAGTTAGTTTTGGCTGGCCCTTCATTTTGATCAGGAGTATCTTCCATGAACCTAGTTTTTCCTTTCTTTGGAATGAGGTTAAAAGGTAAGGGGAGAAGTATTCTATGATTTTGGAGTCCATATGATTTTGCATATCATATGGTTGGATTATAAACTTTGCCAGCATGTTGTATTATAATGTGATATTTGAGAGCATCATTGGCCTGGAAGGACTATTTTGATATCTAAGTGCTGTAATAGTAACAAGAAATTATTATTAGATTATCATTTTAAAAGTTTGCTAGTTTTACAGAGCCATTTTTAAAAAAGAAACTCACTCCTACTCCACTGTATTTTGAGTGTAGCTTTTGAATTGGCTCTTAAATCTATCTCCCATTTTCTTTGCCTTATCTCTCTCTCACACTAAATAAAACAACCAGAAGATATGATGAAGTACAAGTAAAAATGTAACAATAAATAAAATCAGAAAAGAATACACAAAATAGTGATTAAATGAGTGACTCTTGTAGACACTAAAATATATCCACAAAGTTTTAATGAAGAACTAGCTTAAGCCCTTAACATATTATTAAATCTAGCTATATAGACGATCTTCTCAATTTTGGTGCAATATGTTATTCCAAAATAATGATATAATATACTTATATTCTTAATATTTTATTTAAGTGCCTTAAATATTGAATATATATAAGAGAAATTGGATATGATATTATTAATTACAGTTTTGGATATTAATGTTACAAACATGGTTCACTTTACCTTTTTTGTGCTATTGCATAGACAACCATATAACCCTAATCTTAATCCTAATCCTAATCCTAACCCAACCCAAGCCAACCCAAGCCAACCATCAAGCAAGCAAGCCAGCCAGCCAGCAAGCTACAGTGACTATGGAACTAAGGTGACTTTCCTATTCAAATTTTTGCAGGTATTGATTGATTGATTGATTGATTGATTTTATTTATTAACAAGTGCCAGGAAACAAGTAACAGTATAGATGTAGACATGGACACATGAAAAAAATTGGCATAAATAAAAAGATATAAATAGGCAAAGCATAGCCATAAACACATAGAATGATTACATATAAATGGGGACAGTAGGACGCCCCCTCATGTTTCAAGAAACATGAAAGATCCACGGTAGACAGTTTAAGGTAAAAGGTATGGGGATTAGCGAGCCTAACAACAGGATCAGGTAGAGTATTCCAGACATTTACTACTCTATTGCAGAAGTCATGTTTCCTACAATCAAGATTAGAGTGAATTACATTGAGTTTGAATCTATTGATAGCCCTTGTGTTATTACGGTTGAAATTAAAGTACTCATTTACAGGTAGGACTTTTTGGTAAATAATCTTATGAACTAAGCATAGATTGGAACGTAGATGGCGTAGTTCGAGGCTATCCAGACCTAAAATTTCAAGCCTGATGGTATATGGAATTTTATTTCAAGCAGAAGATTTGAGTACTCTTCTAGTAAAATAGTATAGATTAAAGCACTTTCTTATAACTTTAATCAGTAGACTAACTCATAATAAATCTTTGTATTATGTTTTGTGCATAACAAGGTGGACTACGTTGATGTGAATTTGTTGTTAAAATATCTTGTACCTAACTTCTAGATACTATCCCTATCCCACTAGGTTTTACCAGAGCATATTTTAACCTACCTGTGAAAACATTACTGTATCTAAATCCCACTCCTTCCATCTACAAGGTAACTTTTCAGATGAAAAAAATCTTTTTTCTTTGATTGTGTTACACAGTTACAGTCACTGGTTAAGTAAATGTATATAATTAAAAACCTAGTCCATGAACATTTCAAATGTTTTATCATAAATTACCAATGGCTTTATCATGTGGATTAGATGTCTTTTTAGAAAAAAGAGTTTTTCCTTCTATTTTGCTAGGAAATCTATTTTGAAGGTTTTCATTTTTAATTACCCTAAAATATTTATTTTGGTAATAATAAATATACACACTACCTTGTTACAATATGAATTAGGTAACTGAATGCTTATGGAGGCTCAAGTAGCATAAATTAGCCTGATCAACTCTTAGACCTCCACATTTTAAAAAATGCAACAGCACAACAAGAAGAGAATATAAAATTATTTTGAGGGGAGAGGGGGGAGAAGATGAGAAGAAAAAGAATGATAGAAAGTCTGTCTTTCAGTTCCAATAGTTCTTGATGTTTAAAATCTCTGAAGTTTCTTTATGTGTTAAAAATGAAAAGCTACAAGTTTATCTTTTGCCATTTTCTCAAGGGAAGCTGACCTGAATCCTCCAGCAGCAGTTGAAAAGGTTTTTCCTAGCTTTATCAAATGGCCCCAACAGAGCTGAGTTTAAAATTAAAAGCTTCTCCTACCAGAGGGAATATATGTGACTTTAATAACTGAAATGTGTTTTTACTTTCTATTACAGGGGTCAAAAGGTTTCCAAACAAACCAAATTTATCAATTATTTAGAGCTGATTTCTTCTGAAGTGGTATTTCTAAGATATTATTTGGTGGAGAAATTTAATGTTCTAAAGCCAGCAGCAGCGTTTTATTCATAACAAATTTCTCTGAAACTGAATTTGCTGGGGCAACTTAATTTTCCACTATCGTGTTTGCACTGCAGAAATATCAACTGAAGTGTTATAGGGCCTAACAAGTGGGCTTTTCAAAGAGAAAAGCTTGCTTATTCAGCAGCACCCCTCTTTGCTCTTTATTGCTTAAGAAATGAACCAGCCAATTGTATTTGGAGCAGAATTTCTTTAGGTGCGTCAATGATAATCTAAGGGGGAAACACCCGCATATACATTAGAGCAGATTTAAAAGCCAGGAAACAATATCATAAACCACACTGTGTCATCCAAGCAGCCAAAAAAAAAAAAAAAAAATCACATCAGTGTCAAAAGTTTTGTTAAAGGTGGTTTGAGTTGTATTCCCATAATATTTACACTAGGAGGATTTCCATTTATGAACTCAGAGTATGATATTTCATTTAGCAGAAGAAATAAAAGGAATGTCATTATAGAAAAGTCCTTGAAAAAAGGAGAGAGAAAATCCCTAATGTAGTCCACAGGTCATGTAAATACTGTATTTATTATGTAATTAAACATATATTGGATTTCTGCCTAAAGACTGCCATTGTATGCTGCCAGAAGATGTTACAACACAGTTCATAAATTCATAGGAAGTCTGGTGAATTGAAATCAACATTCCACAAGCTAACACTTCATTGTTTTTCAAGCAGTTAAAAAACAACAGCAGGTTTATTTTTGCCAGCAAATAGAAAAGCAACTAGGGTGTAACACAAGGCAATTAATTATTTTAAGAAAAGCAATTAGTCAAACTGGACTGCATTTGTCAGTGAAATAGATAAAGTCTGTTTATCTAGATACAAACTGTTTATATCTAGGCTGACTGAGATTTAATCCTTGATGTATCAAGGGAAGGAAGGGAAAACATTATGCCAAAAACACTAGTGATATCTTCTCCTTCTCCTTCTCCTTCTTCTGTCCCCCTCCCCCTCTCCTTTTCCTCCCTTTTCCTTTTCCTCCCCCCCTTTTCCTCCCAGACCTGAATAGTCCAGTGGTTTGATTTGGTATACAGTAAGTTCTTCAAAATTTTCATTTTGTCTTTTACGTTATAAAAATACTTAACAACTATATATACAACATTGTTTATAATAGACAAATAGCAAGAATATCCTTTCTCCATTCCTTGCCCTGTTTTTCCACTCACAATCTGTTTGTCTCATAAAATAATAACCTGGCTAATCACCAATTATTTGAAGATGTAAAAGCTCAAAATTAGAGCACATATTTTACACTGAGCAGGTTCCTCTTCCTTGGCATTTTCTGAGAACTGTGGTTAAAACTACTGCTAGAATGAAAAACACCAGTGTTCCAACTTGACAGAAAAAGCCTCCTGAATTCCTGAGGTTTCATTGGTATCAGGCATGAACAACCAGATCCACACATGAAGAGTTCTATTAGCTACTTTATTATTCATGCTTATTTCAAAGGAATCTTAGCTTGGATAATATTCAATAGCATTCAGCAGGGGAGGGATCTTGTCCTCTTGTGCCTACGTAAAGATTTCAGACTAATTGTCCACTTGATTCCTTCTCCTGGCTCAGCCTGTCTCTTTTCGACAATTGGTGGCATTCTATTTTTACAATGTCACTGCCTGTGATTTATTTTTGTTTGTTTGTTTATTTTTGTTTATGTCTGACCAACAGGAAAAATGTGTCCTAATGAAGAAGAATCCTCAAGGAAGACCCATCTTCTCTATAATTTTGGAACACTCTGGTAGTTTCTAGAGATATGTTTCCTGTATGTATATTGTTTATGACGAGGCGGGATGACGAAAAGACTTTGAATGTATAGGTCCATGATGGCAAACCTATGGCACGTGTACCACAGGTGGCACGCATAGCCATATCAGTGGGCATGCGAGGTCAGCTCCAGCACACGCCAGCTGATTTTAAGGCCTTCTGGGCTCACCAGAAGTAGGAAAACAGGCTGTTTCCTGCCTCTGGAGGGCCTCGGGGGTGGTCGGGAAGGCCCGTTTTTTGCTGTCCCCAGCCTCCAGAGCCTCTCTAGGAGTCTGGGAGGGCGAAAATGGCCTTCCTCATGGCCTTCCAGTCTGGGACCAGAAGTTGGCAAATGGGCCATTTCTGGTTTCTGGAGGACCTCCGGGGGGATAGGGAAGGCTGTTTTCGCCCTCCCCAGACTGCTAGAAAGGCTCTGGAGCCAGGTAAGAGAGAAAAACAGGCCTATCAGGCCATCAAGTGCCAGGAGCGGGTAAGCAGGATGTGTATGTGTGTGATGTGCGCATGCACAGGGGGGGGCACATAGAATTATGGGTGTGGGCACGTGCGTGCATGACTGCCCCACCCCCCTCCTGGCATGCAATGGCAAAAAGATTAGCCATCACTGTTATGGGTTATAAAAAGAACACTTGTAAAGGGTTTGAAAGGGAAACTTGTCTTGTTATCCACCTCTTCTTCCTGTATTTCTTATTTAGTCAATACTGCTTGACTAAATCTGAATGTTATGATGTATTCAGTTATTGGCCAGGAGAGAATGTTTCTCCACATGTTTTTTGTTTTTTTAGTTGTCTTGAGTCCACTAGACAGTTAATCGACTAGTGGAGATATGATGCATTAAGTTCATTACAAAATGGACAAAAAGGGTATAAGTTATTGATGTACTTTGAAACAACTGGACTCTTCTGGCTTTCCTATCATGGATGTGGATGTGAGGCTAGGAGAAAGAGAACACCTCTAATGGCTAAGCAGGATCATCTTAGTGCTCTAGAACCCAATTGTTGGTGCTCCAGTGATCTAGAAATGTAGTCAATCATTTTCAACTCTTTATACATTGGGGAAAAATGTACACCCATTTTGGAAAGCATTTGAAACCCTACATATCTAAGTGCATTGCAGACCTCTTTCTACTCAAGATATAAATGTTTTGGTCTTCCTTTATATAATAACTCTCTTCTTCTAAGTGGTATCCCCATTGTCTTCCTATTGGAATTTATTGTTTGTGCTAAACTTACATATTAGCAGAAGATGTGAAATTGTTTTAGGCAAGGGGTATGAATGTGTTGGGGGTGGGGTGGGGTGGGAGCTATTTAATATGTACTGAATGTGATCATGACTGAAAGAGAAGAGGAGGTGTTTCCCCCTGCTTTTATTCTGCCTTACAGATTCCAGCAATGTTCAAAGAGGAGAGCTCTTGACAATGGAAAGAGCGAAGGCTCTCCTTACTAGATAATAAAGGGGATCCTGAAAGGTCAGCTTTGAAATAATGAATTCCACACATGCATGAGATCTGAACACTTTCTGCTTAGTCTTAAAAAAAAGTTAAAAAATATGGAACTGTAATATTGTTAATATGGTGCTTATAGTAATATGTAGCTTGAGAACTGATTTTCCTTGTTTTGCAAATCCTTTGGGGGAAGACAAGCCAATGTAGCTCATGCACTCAGAACACACAGAAACATATGTACATCTCTATGTTTATATCTCTGTATATTTGCCTAGTTGTTAGACTAAATCTTCAGTGTTCAGTGAATGTACATGCACAAGTGAATACTGACAGACATTTTTCTCTATTTTTCAGACAGAGGACACAATCACATATTGGTGGATTGTAAAGTCATTTGTATATTTCAAAGTATTTGAGGACATCCTACCACATTTTCTAGGTATGTGAACATTTACATGAAAGTCAACACCAGATGAATTTTGGAATTCTTTGTGACCATGGGTAAGATAGAACATTGCGACTGCTCACTCTTCGTGTTGAATTTGAAGGTTTAAGAATGTCCTGTGGAAGATAATTATATAATGAGATTAATTTATGATATTTATATCAAGAACCTGGTAGATTCCTTTTATTAGTAAATATTAAGATTGGGAATATATAAAAAGCATCCTTATTTCCAAAACATTATTTATACACATATATTGATATTAAATATATTGGGTTAAATTTACAGTTTGAAGGTAGGAAAATTAAGGTGCTATATCGACTGAATTGAATTAAAATGATCTTGCAACACTTGGTAGCAATCAGGAGTCTTTGAAAATGATGGGGATGGAAAGCATCTTCTCATTATGTACTACAGGAGCCCCTAACCTGTGGTCTATGGCCCACTACCAGTGCATGGCCTATTAGCACTGAGAGGTGGGTCAGTGCTGCATGCGTCCCACTTGTGCTTGCAGTGGGTGCTGGTGCTCGCACCCACTTGTGTGAGTGATGCGTGTGCCCACCACTCACACAAATGAAGCTGAGCGCATGCACCAGCCTCTTACACAAAACTTTCCCCTCTTCGCCCCTGCACCGGGCCTCCAATCCGGAAAGGTTGGGGAACACTGATGTACTAGGTTATTTTCCCAAAACACCAGAAATGTCTTAGTTATTCAAGTGCTACAAATAATAAGGCCACTATTGAGTTGTCTATATGGGTAGCTCTCATTTAGTGACTACAATTGGAACCAGAATAAGTGAAGGGATTGTTAAGTGAAACTCAGTCTGTGCTTATGATCTTACTTCAGATTTCTTTCACCTGACAAAATCATAAATGTGACAACTGGTCATCAAGTTACTTTTTTATCACTGTCATAACTGTTAACAATCACTAAATGAGGCAGTCACTATCTGTAAATGGAATTAAGCAAAGGAGTCAGGACTATTAAATATGTTCACTACCTTGAACTGACCTTTCTATCATCTGCCTATCATATCTGTCTCTGTCTCTGTCTCCATCTCTGTCTGTCTGTCTCTGTCTCTCTCTCTCTGTCTCTCTCTCTCTCTCACACACATCTTATTTATTTATTTTATTAGATTTTTATACTGCCCTTCTCCCACAGGACTCAGGGCAGTGAACAGCCAAGAATAAACACATCACATACAAAATTTAAATTTTTTTTTTTTAAAAAGAAGAATTAAACAAATTTTGGCCCAATAAATTTAAAACACCCCAACTAAAATCAATTAACAATTAAAATTATCTAAGGGGTGGGGGGGTTAAGCTAGCCCGGCTTGATGAAATAAAAAAGTTTTAAGGGCACGGCGAAAAGCACAGAGATCTGGGATCCTACCTACCTACCTACCTACCTACCTATCTATCTATCTATCTATCTATCTATCTATCTATCTATCTATCTATCTATCTATCTATTTATCTGTCATCTATCATCTATCATCATATCTATCTATCTATCTATCTATCTATCTATCTATCTATCTATCTATCTATCTATCTATCTAATCTAATCTAATCTACCATCTAATAATAAAATATAATAAAATAAAGGAGTGTTGATGACATACACTTTGTTGTTTTCATGGCTGGATGTTCTGAGCCAATTAGACTGAGTAAAAGCAAAGTCTCACATTGATTTGGTCAGGGTTGTGCCTCTGCAAAATGGCGACCTGCCTCAATGGTCATCATGCTGATGGAGGTGTTTAGATGTGGTGCATGAGAGAAGAAATGACTCCCTTTTCCGACCAGGCATACCTTTCCAATCTGATGCATTTCCCGACATGGCCTTGCTCAAGCTTATAAACCACTGGAATCAATTTCTTTTAAAAACACGTTTTTCAGAAACTTATTACGCACTTTAGAGATATATTATATACCTTCAGCAGCAAAAGAAGAAAAATTACAGGTGCAAAAGCAAGCCATTTTTCTCGCGGCTGAAAATGATGCTAGGGACTAGTCACAGGGGAACAGTAAAAATTACACTCCAGCAGCAACAGGGCAGGCGCCCACAACGCCACAGCCGGGTGAGTGGCACAGCCAGGCAGCGCACTAATAAATCAAGATAATTCTCTGCCTGCCTTGAACTTAGACCCAACTACAATTCACTAGTACAGCAGGAGAAAAAAAAAAGTCTGTTAGAGGAATTCAGCTTTACTGGGGGGACGTGATTAGTCACTGGCCAGATTGAGCCTCGATTGCATCTAAATAGTCCACTTTATGAACCATTTATCTTCTGCTCAGACCATTTTCATTACACCAAAAACTGATGCTGAGCTACCAGCTGTAAGATACAGCCTGGTGAAAATTAATAACCTTTTTTCCCCCTCTCCCTCCTTCCTTTCCTCCCTCCCTCCTTCCCTCCCTTCCGCAGAACTCCTGCATATGTGAACAGGAGCATTTATCCCTGTTTTGTTGCTATTTGCATCCTGGCGTTCTCTGGCAGTCTTTCAATTTTCTCAAGTCTCTTAGCCTTTGCCCCTGTTTCGCTTTTGCAACACAAACAATTCATCTGTGCATTTAAAATTCTCTTAGCGCCCTGACATCAGGATATAGCCTTAGAGCAGGGAGCAGTTTACACAGAAAAGAACTCTTATTAATTCCTCTGTCCTGCGTTCCGGCTAAAATATAGGGATCTAGAGATTACTACAGGGTCCCTTAAAGACCATTTAGAGCAGTGCAATTTTAAAAAGGAGACCATTATTAATACCTGCTTAGGCTACTGACTGTGGGGAGGGCAAGGAGGTCTGGCCAGTGATGGAAGATAGGCACTAAGTGAGGGCATCACGTGGCTGATTTTTTTTACCAACAGCCTGCAGAGCCTTTGCTAGCTGTGAAGATATATGCTGATACGATTACAATAACACACAATGAAATTATGGAGTATTAATGGTGCTTAACCAGTGTCAGGAATTAAGCAGAATTAACACAAGTCTTTCTTTGAGCAGACATAGTTTTTGATAGGGCTGATTAAGGATTTGGCTATCTGAGGAAGCTCATTACAGGAGTATTAATTAGGATGCAACAAGGAAGAAAGTGTGTTGTTTTGGGATGATTTCTACTTGAAGCTGTACAACTGGAAAGAACTAAAAATGAAAAAAAAAACCCACCTCTTTTTCTGTTTTTATATATTTCTTTCTTTAAAATTGAATTCATTATTGCTCTGAACATGGCTTACGCTTGTTTGGAGGTTCTAGCAGGGGAGCGCAGCTATCATATACCCTTGACTGAAGATCGGTACACTCCTTCTATCTGGAATGGTCGTCCTCTTCCACCGAGCGCGCAGCTTCGGGAGGGACGCACATGGAGCGGTGAGGGAGGAAGGGGACACCCGCCTAGCCAGCCAGATCAGCCGAATCAACCCTGGCGATCAATGGGGTGACAGATGTCGCAGCCAGATCGCCCTCACATCCATCAACAAATAATTTCAATGGAATTTTTAAAAACTTGATAATTGTGGCAGTGGGAGGGGGGAGTTGTTTAAAGTACAGCGCATAACATTTCCCTCCTCAAAGCCCTGTACTTTACAACTAAAGTGGAGAAATGCTCTTTCAATGCTCTTACAGGGCAATAAAATATGTGCACGGTGATGATTGAAAAGGAGGAACAATGAAACCATGTCTTCTGCAAACCTATCAATGTTTTAGAATTAAGAGCTTATGAAAAGCTGTTAGTCAAAACATTTCCATAAGACTATGTTATCATTTTAGATTTTTGTTTTTTTTCCACAAGCAAAGATGAATTATATTCAGAGAATATGTAGTGGGTGATGAAACACGAGAATACTTCATGGTCCCCACCCTCCACCCTTTGGAACACCAAAGAGAAGGAAAACCCAGTTTCATGTATTGAAATTGGGTTTTTCTTCAAAAGATGACATCATGAAGATGACATTATGATGTGATCAGTCACACTGCTGCAGTGTCTGAGCTTGGAGATGCCCCAAGAAAGAAAGAAAGAAAGAAAGAAAGAAAGAAAGAAAGAAAGAAAGAAAGAAAGAAAGAAAGAAAGAAAGAAAGAAAAAAGAAAGAAAGAAACAAAGAAAGAAAGAAAGAAAGAAAGAAAGAAAGAAAGAATGAAAGAATTAGAAAGAACGTATTCTTCTAATAATTAACAGGTAAAGGAGAAAGACATGTTGGGTTGATTTTCCCTGGAGGCAAAGACAAGAACAAATTGTACACAGGAAGGAATTGCATCCTGGGGGTGGGGAGGAATGGCTTCACCTGAGAATGCAGATGGTTGAATCATTAGTGCCCTCTTCTGGGTATTCATTTTAAAGGAACAATAGAATCTAAGTCACAGGGCTGAAGTTATTCAAAAGACAATTGCCCAGATTACCTCAACTCATCTTCAATAATGGAATTCTTAGGCAACCTGTATATATCTTAATGGGGCTTGATTTATATATTTATTGAAGCACTTTATACTCTGCTTCCCATGACCAAAGCATATTGAACCAGATGTGCTAGAAAGTAAAATCAATATTTAAATGAACACAGAAAGATAAAGATTTGCAGAATTAAAAACCCACCAGTAAAGGAATATGTTTGTGTATGTGTGTGTGTGTCCATGATGTTCATGCATATGTCTATGTGTCTCATTCCATCTGTGTTTGGAAGATTGCATTTAAAAAAATATCATCAGACATGCTGATTATATTTGCTTCGGATCTGGAGACAAATAAACAGTCTCGAGGACAGTCCCGAGATAAAGACATACTTTGTAAACTCGAGGCCCATAATTGTTCTTGCCACAGATGAATGAAGTCTATGGTCTCATAAAGGCTACAAATTTATTGTGGGCAAAGGTTTGTTATGATCTTCAGATGCAGTAGGCTCTAGACGGTGAAAGCTTCTGCTACAATTAATATGGTATGCTATGAAGTGCAACAAGACGTTGGTGTTTGTCTTACCAAAGACAAACACCAAATTTATTTATTTATTTATTTTGTCACATTTCTATGCTGCCCAACTCCCAAGGGACTCTGGCGGCTTACAACAAAAAATAAAACAATGCGAACAATCCCATAAAAAATGTTAAAAAGAAAAACATTAAACATTAAAAACTTTAAAAACGTTAAAACACATGCACTCCAATTCATGACTGGGTCTCGCAAGATCATTATAACAATGATCCAGGCCTGCCAGAAGAGCCAGGTCTTCACCGCTTTGCGGAAGGCCAATAGGGTGGGGGCGGTCAGGACCTCAGGAGGTAATTGGTTCCAGAGTGTCCAGGCAGCCACAGAGAAGGCCCTCCCCCATGGGCCCGCCAGCCAACATTGTTTAGCTGACAGGACCCGGAGGAGACTGACTCTGTGGGATCTTACCGGTCGCTGGGAGCTATGTGGTATAAAATGGATACCCTTAAGTCATTTTTTGGGTGATTGAGGGAACACTATTGTACAGGAATGGAACTCACAGAATTAAGCAAAACTATTTTCCAGAATTCCTAAACTCCAAAACACAATTAAAGAATTCCTACATGTGAGAGATGCAGAAACACAAGCATTGGTACTAGATTGGGTACAATGGTGTTAAGCTTTCGCTAAACTGTACTTCTTTTCTTTCAAAACTCTTCTGATGGAGAAAGAACTAATTATTTCATTGTAGATTTGTCCACATTCTTTCACAGTATGATTGGGGGGCAGGGCATGTTGTTAGACTGAATCATATCCTCCCATCTGGGTGTTCTGCAACCAAACATGAGTAGGCCTTCTGCATTTTTTAGCTGCCTGGGATATAAACAAGAGTTAGAATCCAAGATGGTGCCTGGTTTTGAGGCATCTGAGGATGATAGTAAGCTTTTTTGCCCCTTCTGCTTAATTGTATCTGGTTGTTGGTGATTGCTGGACATGTCCTTGCAGTTTTCTTGGTCAGGTTTTTCAGAAGTAGTTCACCATTGTCTCCTTCCAAGGTCTAAGAGAGTGTGACTAGCCTGATGACCAAGCCAGAACTAGAACTCGTGATCTCCCAGTTTCTAGTCTAATGCCTTAACCACTACATCAAACTGGCACACAGAGTAAGCTGTAACATGAGAAAACTGCCAGTTCTGACTACGTATTTGCACCAGCATCTGAGGAGCATCTTGCAATGTTAACTGAAAAGTATTAGTGACTCTGGTCTTACAGTATGATGGAGAAAAAAGGATATATGAATTTTGGGTGTGTGCATTTGTCTGATTGTGTGCTTGTGTCTGTGCAGTAATCATATATTTTAATTTGGCTGTGAGGAACCAAATCTCTCTCTTACATGGAAAAGTATTACAAATATTACAGTACATGGACAATACATAAAAAGATAAAATAGCAAACAAAACAGATAACAACAAGACCTGGAAATGGCAAAGAGGAAGAGAATTGAAGAAAGAGGGAGCAAGCCTTAATAACAAATGCATACAAAGCCAAACTTGAGAAGACAGTAACTGACAACAAATGCTGATTCTGCAAGAAGCTGAAAAACAGTGGACCAGCCAGTTAGCTCTTGCAAGAATATTGCAAAAATTGACTACAAACAACAGCTTGAAAAAGTAGCAAGAATGGTGCATTGGAAGATCTGCAAGAAATACCATTTGCCTGCTAGCAAGAACTACTGAGATCACAAAGTAGACAAAGTAATCAAAAATGAAGAAACTAAAGTATGCTGAGATTTTAGAGTTCAAATACACAACATAGAACAACAGACTTGACAATTGTCAAAAAGAAAGACAAAGATGTTGCAGTACCTGGGGACAGCACCAGAATAGAAGAAAAAGAGCTGGAGAAAATCACTAAACACAAACAGCTACAAACAGAAGTAGAACGACTGTGGTGAAAGAAAGCAAAGGTAGTACCAAGAGTAATAGGTGCCTTGGGTGCTATCCCAAAACATCTGGAACACCATTTGCATACCATTGGCATTGACAAATTTGCCATATTAGTCAATTACAAAAGAGAGCTTTACTTGGAACAGCAACAACTTTTATCCCCATCAAAGAATAATAACTGCCTATCCCAGATCCTTGAGAAGGACTCAATAGGTAGATAAAAATGCCAAATCCAGTCTAAACTTCTGGCTAACTGTGTGTCCCACAATAATAACAACAATGATCCAAATTTCATGAAACCAGTACATTTCATAAAGCCAAAATCTTTAAAAAATCTTAAGAATGATTTCCACGTAAGTATGCAAACACACAAGGTAAGCTACATTGCACATCAGTTCAACTGATAGTTCAGCTTTCCTCTCTTTGGAAAATCACTCTAAATATCCTTGCATATCAGTAAAATGTGAATAGCACTTACTTACATGAGGGATTGGTGTGAAAAAATAATGAGATTTTGTGATTTATCATTATAGTTTAAATATGGCTGCCACTCTATTCCAGATTCTTTGCCATAAAATGTGTGCAATGCTCTTAAGACTTTTTTTAAATGAATACTGAGCAAATCAAAAGGAATAATCTAATTGTAGAAAACATCACACAAAATTAGTTAATTCTGACTAATTAACTAATTGGTTGGAAAGAGGATCTTTATGATATTTACAGTGTCATTTGCTCTTTACTTTTCTGATCTAAAAACACATAAATTTAGGTTTAAAACTTTTAGTGTTCTCTTTCTGAACTCCATTCATTTTCACTTTCACACAACCATGAATTCATATTAAAAATGTATCTACCCAGGAAGCTTTTGAGTTCTAGAAGCAGGATGGCCACTGTACTCTTTGTTCTAAATGGAGACTTCAAATCAATCTGTCCAGTTTTATAGCTTTCAACAAGTCACAAGCAATCCCAATTTGATACATTTGGTACTTTTCTCCTGGCCTGCCATTGCCTCATTCAGTTTATATTAGATATTTTTGTGAGAAGATATATTTTTTATTCATCTGATATATTCCTATTAGATTTTTTTTTCATTTTTCAAAGTTTGGAAAAACATTTAGTGAGTTACAAATTGTAGAACTAGACTCAAAGCTACCACTTTGATGAAATGAATTTGATTTTGGTTTCATTTGTTCTAAACCATGGACAGCTCCAAGAACAGCTTTCTGAGCACAACTCAAATTCTAAATGTAGACCATATTGACTTTTTCAAGTCCTGCACCTTCACCTTACTAGAGGGGAAACTTGCACTGATATGATATCTGTGAACTCCAGTTGGGTCTGTTGCCATATCTGGTAATAATATACAAGAGAGAACAGATTATTAGGTAAATTATTATAAAGCTTGATTTACATGCTTATGTCCCTTGTGTTATTCATTTAAGGAAAAAGGGCAAATAATAGTTTTTTATAGAAAGTGCCTTTTTTTCTATAAAAGAATAACCAAACTGCTTTCTGTGAATCAATACATGGACCATTGCTTGGTTCCAGAAATAAAGCAGATTAGAAACAAACATTAACCAAACATCCATAAATAGTTTCCTTTTTTCTTTTTGTAATTCATCCCACAGTCAACCCATCTTATTCTGAAACTGTTATTCCATTCTTGCAAATACTTTGGTTTCTGTTGAACACACAACTTTTGTCCATGTCAATTCATCCAGGTATGGACAAATGCTGCTGTTGATATTAAACACTACAGAGGAAGGTGAATGAAATATCGATGCACCCAAAAGATCATCTTGTAGCTGGTCATAAAAGAAGTGGAAAATACCTAACACACTTGATTTTGCTAATTGGTGGGATTTATTTATCATTTGTTCACATTCCTTGCCTTCTCTCAAGCAGGCATCTGAGAAGTTTAGGAGGCCACTGAACTGTAGTGGCCTCATTGTTCTACGAATTGGTGTCTCTGCATGGGAGTTCTCTGCACACCCACTCTCGTGTTAAACGATTCTTATGTAAAACTGTGATGCAATCCATTCTGTACATTTTGATAGTTTTAAATAATTTTAAAACAAATCAATATATTTTATTCTAAATGTGTTCCATAAGACTGCATGTTAGTAGCATCTCCAGTGAATATTCAGTGTTTTGTAATATTCTTCAAACTAAATTCCTTAGGCACCCATCCATGTCAATGATTAAAAACAGATTAAAGAACTATAGATTTTGCAGCTGTATTAATTGTTTCTAACTATTAGGTTTGTATACTACACTGCACAGCCTCCAGATCTATTTTATTATGCACTTTAAGACTATAATTTCCATTTAGCTGTTGCCAATATTTACTGGCACAAATCTCTTGGTTTTAAAATTTTGTTGTTGCCATTTCTATACAGCATCAATTACCTCTTACTCATTCCGGTATAACGCATTGCAGATAAAGAATGTTCATTCAATGCTGTAATTAACTAAGTAATTAGCACCGGTCTTAGAAATCTTTTGCAGATCACCTTAGTTTTGAATTTTTTCTGTACTACAAGGTGAATAGCAGGACCTGTGTAGTAAGTATAACTCTTTGGTGTTCCACATTCACTTTCATGTGGGTTGATCAGACCTAGATTTTGATGGATTAAACTGATAAAAAGAGTAATTAGGAAAAAAAACATTAAGAACAATAACAAATAAACAAACAACAAAACTTTTGGGAACTTAAAAATGAAAAGCTACGGTAGTTAGTGGTTTCTTGGTGAAATCTTAATCATCTTGGTTTTGACTTGGCAACAAGTAGTTTCTTTACATTAAAGTAGTTTTCTTTGTTATGGGCTTCCAGGATTGACATAGTTTATGTGGCTATTTCAGGAAAACTATCAAGACCCTGTTGATGTAAAGATGACCTTGGACTAGAAGCTGGGAAAAAGGAAGGAAACTAGTCTTACCTTATGCAGCTGGGTTACTTTAGGCAATTGACTCTTTCTCAGCCCTAGGAAGAAGGCATAGAAAAACTACTTCTGAAAGCTTGCCAAGAAAACTGCAGTGACTTGTCCAGGAAATCACCAGCAGTCAAGAATGACTCAAAGGCACAAATACATATCTTTATTACAATTTAGATACCTCCCCCAAAAAAACTTCCTTTATATGTTATAGAAAAGTTATTGACTTTTTATTGTCTGCAGCTCTTCCTTCCTTCCTTCCTTCCTTCCTTCCTTCCTTCCTTCCTTCCTTCCTTCCTTCCTTCCTTCCTGAGAAATCAAAATGTATTGTGGGAGGTATGGAAGGTATGGTGAATTGAAGATAGCTCTGATATTAATCTTGAAGTTTATGCTTATCTGGATGTTGATTGCTGGTGGGAAGGCATTTTGGTTTTTTTTGTTTCCCTTTTGGTTTGTTGACTATCTCTTTTGCATAGTGTTTAGATATTGATTTATATAGATGTGATATTATATAGATATTGTTTATGCCTATGTGTCTATTGATGGCTAATTTATCAGAGTGCCAGGCTTCTAGACATTCCTTAGCATTTTTGGACTTCCTTGGTTTAGGATGGTCACCGTTTCCCAATTGAAACTATGGTTAAATCTGTCCATATGTTATGAAATTAAAGAGTTTTCATCATGACTTCTGACTGCTAGCTGATGTTCATGGATGCATTCTGCCTGTTTCTTGTAAGTAGTGGTTGTTGCAGTCATTACATTGAATGTTGTAGATGACTCCTGTTTTTCCTTCTGGGGCTGCTGGTTCTTTTGGTTTACATAGGATGTTTTGAAAGATTTTAGTTGGCTTGTGTGCTATGCTGATTTGTTGTAGTGATCTGTTATGGTTTCTGAGATGTTCTTAATTTTGCAAAATACAGACAGACTTAATCATAGTTTCAGTTGGGAAACAGTGACCAAGTCTAGTCTAAAAATACTAGGGAATTTCTAGAAGTCTGGCATTTTGATAAATTAGCCACCAATAGACATATAGACATAAATAATATCTATATACTATGCAAAGAAACAATCAACAAGCCATAAAGGGAACAAAAAGACCCAAACACCTCCCCATCAGCAATCAGCACCCAGATGAGCATAGTTGAACTCCAAGATTAACATCAGACCAACAATCAAGTAAACAATACTCTAATCAAGGAGCTACCAAACAAGGCAACAGCAAACAGCCCAACCAAAGAACCTCAAAGACCATCCTCACCAACACGAATAGAATAGAATAGAATAGAATAGAATAGAATAGAATAGAATAGAATAGAATAGAATAGAATAGAATAGAATTCTTTACTGGCCAAGTGTGATTGGGCACACAAGGAATTTGTCTTGGACACACAAGGAATTTGACAGAGCAAGTCCCAAAAATAAACTCAGAGCAAACCCCACTCCTTATTAGCATTGATGATGTTACCTAGTTTGTGTAATGGAATGTCTGCAAGAAAACAACTAAGCTCAGAGGCCACCAAGGGCCCCTCAGAGGCTGAATAAGTACAAAAAGAATGAAAAGGATATTTGTTGTATGACTGTAAATACATAATTAACTTTCAAATAAGCACTGTAGTTTATGGCTTATATACAAAACTGAGAATTTTTTTTTCACTATGAAGGGCAACAAAGGAAAGCTATCATAAGTCAAAGGGCCATCACTAATTGCATATTTCAGTTTCATTCAATTAACATAATTTGCCTATCAGGTCACAGCTTGAAACCAAACATTTGCCTGGAGCTAAACCACACATGGTAGACATGTGCATTTATTCTACAAGATTTTGATCTGGGATGTCACTTCCCAAAGATACAATGCCTCCTTCTTCATTTAAATCCAAACATGAATACCAGTAATGGAATCTGAGAGATTTTTGTACAGGTACAAGTCTGTCTACTTTCTATTTTATTTTCAAAAGTTGAGATATTAATAAGAAAATTTTTTTGTGTAGCATGACATGAATTTTGACTTCTGAGCATGTTCCTAATTCATATTTTGATACATTTAAACAACCATAAACAGCGTATAATTTTTAAGTAGATATCTGCATCTTCCTTCTCCATCTCTTGCTTTCTTCTTCCTGCTCCTTCCCCTTCTGTATTCTGGATAGCTAAACTATCCAGATGAGTGGATTACACTAGCGGTGAAATGTTACCAGTTCGGACCAGTTCGCCTAAACCGGTAGTAAAAAATGCTACCGGTTCAGGCGAACTGGTAGTAAAAAAAATGCTACCGGTTCAGGTGAACCGGTATTTCCGATGATCAGCTGTGCTGCATGATTTATAGTTCCTAGAAAGTAGGAAATCCTGCTTTCTAGTGAATCTAAATTGCGCAGCACAGCTGTCCCCCCCCACTGTTCTACTTACCTTTGAAGACTCAGAAAAGCCTTATTAATACTCCTTTTTTAGCACTGCACGGTAGCCCCTGTGGTGTGCCTGCGTGCAAAGTGTGCATTTTGCATGCGCTGTGCATGCGCGCATGAAGCAAACCGGTAGCAAAGCAAATTGGTAGCGAAGCGAAGCGGTAGCAGACTTCAGAGCATTTCACCCCTGATTACACTCGTTAGTTTAAAAATTGTGAATTATGGCATCTTGAAGCTGAATTCATAAATGACATATTCACTGTGTATTTCTAGAGTATTGTATACTGGAAGCCCAGCAATAAGCTGTAATGTCATGACTTTCTTCAAAGCTCCTTGACCAATTCCATTTGCTCTCATTGCTAGTAGTGTATGCAGAGTTTGGGATCAGGTATTATTTTGCTTTTTTAAAATTAGGGACAGCTGCAACTCTAGGAAATTTTCCCCATTGATTCTAAATATGAACATTCTCATCTATACCATTTTTAACCAATCAGTTAATGATTAATGTCTTTGAGCACAAAGCCAGAAATGATGTGTGTGTATACATTCTTTTGTCTGCAAATAATGATAAGAGGTATTCCCATAGTATTATTATTCAACAAAGTATTTTAAAAATCCACAAGGAGAATGTTATATATTTCATTATTACCCATTGCTCTTTGTTTACAGCTGAAATAAGGTTTTTCCTTTGGGATTCTGCTATCATTTATTTCAAATCAATGTTTAAAATTAAATGGTAATCCTCAAGAGACAGAGGACACTCTTCAGTTACCAGCCTTTCCAATTGGAAATTTTTATTTCATGTTTCTATTTAATACTCAGTCCAGGGTTTGAAATTAATTAAAAGATATTCTTTCTCTAATCTTTTGATTAGTAGCTTCAAAAGATTAAAATAAATCAAAATATTAGAATAACTTCATCTTTTAGTAGCAAAACTAAGCTGTTATAAAATGTACAAAATGCATTCATTTAACTCTCCAATAAACAGAGGCTAAGGGGACAGGAAGAAAAGAACTATGGATTATAGAAAGCATGGGTTCTTTTTGAACAGTATCTCCCAATGTGATTACATTTTGACAGATTAATACTAACAAAACACTTAAATTAGTATAAAATAACTAAGTTTTAACTACAGAATGATTTACCAAAGAAGAATTTTGATTGAGATGGCATGAGAAGTGAAAATAAGCAAAGTTTGGGAAATACAATTCAGCTTTGTGCTAAACAGGATATGTGAAGCCGCATGTTTTGCTCTTTAGTATGTCCTTGAGTAATGTGTATGTTAAATGGAAGTGAGAGTTGGATAGATGAGTAGAAATAGGCAGTGGGAATAGGTACTTAAGAAGCATGTGTTGCCAGAAGAGGTAAAATCGCGAATGAATGTTGGTTGACTACAAAAGTGATGACCATAAGAAAGAAGTATGTTGAGATGTTATGGGAAGTGAGAATGAATGAAGACTGAGTTGCAAAACAATATATGGAGGAAGGGGGAACCTGCCAAGAGGAAGGACAAGACTGAAAAAGTCATGGTCAGATGGAATAAATGAGATTCTCAAAAAGAAAGAGATGCAATCAGGGATACCATTGGTATCGTGTAGTTGGAATTATCCTTAAGCTTTGCCATTGATGTGCTTTAATCATTAGAAAACAACCCTCCCTCCCAGTCTCCCTGTCTACCTTCCATCTTCTTTCTTTCTTTCTTTCTTTCTTTCTTTCTTTCTTTCTTTCTTTCTTTCTTTCTTTCTTTCTTTCTTTCTTTCTTTCTTTCTTCCTTCCTTCCTTCCTTCCTTCCTTCCCTCCCTCCCTCCCTCCCTCCCTCCCTCCCTCCCTCCCTCCCTCCCTCCCGTGTTATTAGTGACTCCATAGACAGATTTTCTCCATGATTTTCTCCAGCAACTACATAGACTGATTTTCTCCACATCCCACAATCTCAAGGCAACTCTTTAAATAGCTATTTTGCATGAGCTTGACCTTTTTAATCCATCTCTCAGATTTGCTTGGCAAAACAAGCAGAGGGGGGATTGTGAGTAAGAATACTCTGAGCTATGAACTCCCTGAGGGAGCAATGAGAGTTTCAAATGTAATAGTCAAGTTATCATCTGTATAGGTACACCATTGTTTTTCTAATCTGATATGGAGCTAAAGGAACTTGTAGATACCCAGGGACTTGTTTCTAATGGAGTCTTTGTACTAATGAAAAATATTTTGGTTGTATAAGGCAGGATCTGATCCCCTTATTTTTTGTAGTCCCTCCATCTTTCCTAGTAGATTCTCAACCTCCTTTTTCATATCCTTCTTATGCCAGATCCCCTCTCTTTTCATTATCCCCAAACTAGCAAAAATGGGGGAAAAGATATTTAAAATAAATCTTGTTTTATATGGATCTTTCTAAAATATGAATGCAAAACTTACTCTGGATCAAATGTTTATCTAAATTATGAATGCATTCTTTTTTTTTTTTTACTTACAGATGACAAGGCATTAACATAGGGCTCCCTCAATGAATCTATCTTCATATGTGATAAAATCTATCAAGAAGGTCAGGGAGAAATAAGCTACTGATGAGAACTATGCTGGGGATCCGGCTTGCATATTTGGTACTAGCCTGAACACTAATTTTTGCATTCATCCAGGCTAAATACTTTCTTTTAGTAGGATACTTCTGAAGGAATAATGTCATAATAAGCTACAATATCAGAACAATAAAATAAAATATAAAATTGGATAATCGGCATCCAATCTCCACATTAAATATTCCTGTACAATTCCTAACATTTCAGTATGTTATGTTTCATACTGTCTTTTACGCCACTAACTCACTCCAAAATCTTTCATCAGAGACCTTTCTGTAGTTTTCTTATTTTAGTTAGGGTTCTCTATTTACTGTAATTGTTGTATCCCAGTAATAAGAAATAAAAGGTGGAGGTGTTTAGTTTCTAGTGGAAGATGATGATGATGATGATGATGATGATGATGATGATGATGATGATAATAATAATAATAATAATATGGGAACCATCAAGAAAGAAATAAAAGGTTTAATACTTGCCCAAGAACAAGCACAATAAACTAATGCCATGAAAGCGAAGATATAAAAATCCACCTACAATCCAAACTGCCGACTTTGCAACAACAAAGTCAAAACTGTTTCACATTTAATATGTGAATGCAGCAAAATCACACAAACTGATTACAAAGTTAGACACTTTGTTAAATTAAATTAATGTTAAATTAATCCACTGGTCATTATGTAAAAATATGACTTACCTGTATCCAAAAAGTCATGGGAACGTAAAGTGAAAAAAGTTATAGAAAATGAGAAAGTGAAGATCTTGTGGGACTTTTGAATACAGATGGATCATCATTTGGAACACAACAACCAGATATCACAGTTGTCGAAAACCAAAACATACACTTTATTGACATCGCAGTACCAAGAGATGCCAGAGTTGAAGAAAAAGAAATAGAAAAAATCACAAAATATCATGGCCTGGCCATCGAAACTACGCGATTATGATGAAACATGCAACAATGATACCCATTGTCATTGAGGCATTTGGTACTATGTCCAAGAATTTTATAAGATACATCAACAAATTGCAGCTTCCTGCAATAACACCAGCGGAACTGCAAAAAAATGCGCTACTTGGAACATCATACATCTTAAGAAGGTACTTGGTTGATACCTAGGATGCTGGCAGCAACCCATATCAACCATTAACACCAGTCAATGGTATTTGTGATGCATTTTTGAATGTTCAGTTGACTGAGTTTCATGTTTAATGAATAAAGTAAATAATAATAATAATAATAATAATAATAATAATAATAATAATAATAATAATAATAATAATAATTATTATTATTTCCCAGTGAACTTAGTGAAACATATTCTATACAAATGTATTTAAAGTTGATACAAAAGGCAAATAATTAGGTATGAGTCTCACTCCAATTCACCTCCAGATAAGTAGGAATAAAACTTCAATCATAAGTATATAATAGATCCTTTCCATTCTTTGTTTGGATGAAATGTGTGATTAAGCATGGATCGGCCCAATGCAGTTTATATTTCATTATGACACAAGGCAAATACTAATATACTAATGCTGAGTTTTGATAACTGGCTTAATCACAGGTGTATTTGAAAACAATCTTGTAGGGATTGTGTGAAAAAGGCAAAAAAGACAAACACACTCTTTCTATAAAATTACATTTGAACAAAACAAAACAAAGCCAAATTTATAGCATTAAATATTATTTATATTTAAACCTGGAAGATATTTTATAATTCGGTTCTTGTTTCCCAAAACTTTATGTCTTCTGCCACAAAAGATTTGCTGAAGAAGTGAAAAATTTAAGAATGTTCCAATTCAGAAAGAAGCTCCTTTATTGAGCAGGCTCAGGGTCCACAGTAAGGCACACGTACTACATATTCAGACAGTTGCAGAGATGCAGATGTTAAACTTCATGTTATGATTAACTAAACTTCCAGCAATGCTGCCTTGTGAGCTGACAGAGAAGGTGAACTGAAAAGAAATCAACCACTCAGCTATTGTGATTTTCCCCCAAGCAGGCTATTCATCCCAACGTAAGATTCTGGCATGAGTGACTGATGGAATATTTGACTGATGTAATTTATGGTGCTTGATATGACAGCCCATTTCAGGGAGCTCGAGGTTTACAGTTTTTGGTACTAGTACTTGCTGCTGAAACAAGAAATTACTCTCCTTGGACAGACTGTAATTTAATAGTACAACTGTGCAGCTAGCCACCTCCCACTGTATTTCACCACCTACTCCTGGCAGGGTTGATAGATAGTTCTCAGGACCTGAAAAGGATGCTGTAATGTATCCAACTTACAGTCTTGAAAGATACATGAAGGGCAAAACCTAAGCCAAATATGACATCTACCTCTTGAAGTTAGCAAACAAAACATAGCCAAAATGAAGAATATGCTCTCTGGCCTTAAAGCTCTCAAATGACCCTTCCAGCAAGACCACTCAGGGTGGGGCTTTTGAAGGCAGCATAGGAGAAAATGAAAGGAGGCAACAATACTAGTTCATCTCCACAGCAGCCTTACTCAATGAGGACCTTATGAAGTGTTCCTTCCCCTCCTGTTAGATGGTTAGATGCACAGGGTTCTTCTTTCCCATTCAGAGTCCAGACACATGTTCATGCAGCACTGACACTTCTCTTTCACCTGACGTCCTCCTTGTTCCCAGCTTCATGACCTGGAAATCTTTCTCTTAGGCTTGTCAAAATCAAGATGTCTATTACCTGGTGAAAATTAATTAGTGTTTTTGTATCTTTCTGTTTTCATTCCAGATACTCCATGCCTATTTTCTGTCCTCTTATTTTTCACTAGAACACAGGAGGAGAGGAGGGAGAAGAGGAAGAGAATAGCTAGAAGTACCCCTCTGGTCTCCATTTCCTGCACATTCTGCTGAGCTGCTCAGACAATAAGTTGCTGACTGGGAGTGGAAGAGAAGAAAATAGCAGCAGCTATCTTCCCTTCCCAAGTCCTTCCTTCCTTCACCATTCTTCAGCTAACATTCCTATTAATGATCTGTCCCTGCCTAGATTATGTGGGTTGAAAGAAAAATCAGTTGAAGACAAGACATGGGATCAAGGGGAGACAGAAAACTGAAGCATCTGAAGTTTTGAGTCCAGATAGGGTAACCCTACCTCACACGATCAAGTATGTTGACGGCATGGAACAATGAATAGGTAGAAAGAGCAGTCTGGTGGGACATCATGGTTGCAAGTCCCAAAATAGTTGTCTTACTTGCCTTTACTACATTTATTAGAGTGTTTTGAAAGAGAAAGAGATTGAAAGTGATAGATAGGGAGCCTTTTCAAAATAGCAAACTGTGCTGGATCTTATTAAATTATCTAGATATTATCACCCAGAAAGTAGCTGTAAACTATATTTCTTCATATATTTTAGGAATATTTTGATGATTTAAATACATCATCAAAAGTATTAGATATAATCATGCCAATGCTAGCATCACATTTCTACAAAATTTAGAAGCAGAAAGAACTGGGAACAAGGATTTCTACTTCCATCAGGCATTATTATTATTTCTTACATTTGGAAAACCAAGACTATGAAATCCACACTGGATCAAAGTTATATCTACAGTAGTACTTCTGATATAAGACTGAATATCAATGTTGAAATGAAAAAATAGCAAAAATGTATATAGCTGGATGGAAGAAGATAGGGAAGGGTCATAAGAGTTAAGCAAATGGGTTCAAAGAAGAGCAATAGGGAGGATTAACAAAATAGAAAAAATTAAGTCCTGTGAGAAGAATTTAGCAAAACAGTCTTTTTAGCCTTGAGAAGAAAATATTGGAGATAGGGATATAATAGGATTCTTACAGGAAACTGGAAGAAAGAAAGAAAATATTCTGTTCTCCAACATCTTGGAGGATGAGAATAATGTCTTAAATTACAGAATACTCTACCTGAAAGTTAGAAAATATAATATAGAAGGGGAGTCAGTGACCAAGGCAATTTTTACAGGTTGCGGTCAAACAAAGGATGGACTATCATCTACTGGAAATGGCTTTAATTTGAATAGGTGAACTTTGTAGGAAATAAAGTGACAACTGAAAATGAATGAGGGTGTTAAACATCAGTCTTCTCTTGTCAAAAGTTGTACCAGGCACAGATGTCCAAAGCTTAGGTAAGAAAGAGAAATACAGTTGTTACCAAAGGGGATGGAGGAACCTACACTTACTGCTATGTGTTAAATGCAAATTCATTTAGAGTGAGATAAAGCTTCACACTTTTTACTTTTTTCCTCCTATTTGTTTCGCACAAGTACTTTGAATCCTTTTTTGGGGAGGGGGGATGACAGGATGGATGATTTTCACTTGGATTAGTCTGGTCGGCTGTTTGCATCTGATTTGAAAGAACTAGCACTATGGCATAATGAGATGATCTGTAAACCAGGGGTGGATTCTACTTACCTTTACTACAGGTTTGCATCGCACCTGCGCGCGCTCTTCTGCGCATATGCAGAAGCTTCTGCACATGCGCAGATCACCTACCGGGTCAGTGGGCGGAGCCTCCCACCAGTTTTACTACCGGTTCTTGTGAACCGGTCTGAACTGGGGGCAACCCACCACTGTTGTAAACCAACCCTGGCTCTGAACAGTGCATGGCAAATGTAGCAGTCTTGGGATGCAATATCTCTCCATTAAATATTTTCCTAAAGATTAGGGCAATGTCAGAGAATGGAGAGACGGGGGGAAAAATATCACAATATTTTCTTTATCATCCATACTTATTAATATTATTAATACTGTATAATATTAATACTTATTAATATTAGTAATACCATATAATATTAATAATATAAATAGTATATTAGTATGTTGGTATGAAGCAGCGTTGTCCAAAGTGTTAGATATGAATTGAATTTCTTGAGCAATTGTGGCTAGGATTTATCTTTGTTGAGATCCAATGTGTGTGGAAGAAATTAGGTACAAAGATTTAGGCCATTAGATTGTATCATTTAGCATCAATTCAAGCTCATATTTAATATTTAAGACTTTTGAGTAGATGACACCACCTGAAAATCAGGTTAATAATAATTAATAATAATTAATTAAGTTCATAAGCTGTCTGATTCCCAGTGACTTTGGGCTGATTTACAAACTGTTAAAAAATATTTCAAAAGAAGTTAAAACAAGCTAGTTAATTAGTTATAGCAGGTTAGGTTCATGCTGACAGTAGACTTCTGAGATCTTCTCTAAGTGTTTTTCACAAGACCAAGGCTTCAGGCCTGGAAATATACATGAAACCCATGTTTTAAAAATGTCATTAAAGGACATTTTTTAAAAATGAGCATTTTATCTCCACATTTGAAACCTAAAGGATATGTGTGTGCATTTTCCATTGTTTCATTTGGGTGGATCCTCATTTATATTACTTAAATTGATAGCTGAATTGTATCCCAGAATCTGTCATTGTTTCATCTAATACATTCTAATTCAAAGAAAAGAAAAAGGTGTTTTTTTTTTTGCTCCCACCTCCAAAAGGTTACCTATTCAGTGCTTATTATAAATACAGTAGCGGCTTCGTTAATCGATGCCACTAGGTTAAAAGTGCTCAGCTGCAGGATTTGTCTGTTTCATTTTTTTTTGTCTTTGTTGTCAAAAAATTTTCATTCCTATTTTTCTTTGAAATGCAGAGCAGTATGCTTTCACTTGCCCACAATTTTTGAAAGCAAAATGTAAATCATTGGAACGTATTTTCTTTGCTTACAAACAATCCCTCTTGGGGAAAAAAAGTCACCTTTCAATATCTGGATAGATTTGGGGTATTTTGTCACAAAAATTAAGCTGGATAATTCAGAAATTCCCTATAGGAACATCACCAAATATAAAACATTGCCATGAAGATTTCTATCACACATTTATATTGCTTTAGCTGTTAGAAATGAAATAAACAATCGCTAATCTCAGCAATGGTGACTGGATGGATGAATGTATCCCTACTGAACAGGCACAGGAGACCTTCTTGGCCAAAAATCTATTTATTTCCCTCTTACTCTCAAATATCAGGCAGAAGCTGTATCATTCTCTCTTGAGTTTTTGCAACCCCATATTTAAGACGATCAGGTTTTCCCGTTTCCCGTGCAGAGTTTTCATCAGCAGATTTGATATATGGATTGAGATCAATTTTTTCTTATGGCAAATCTATATGTTATTCTACTTCTTCATTTGGTACTGTTTGCTGAGTGGCTGCTACTTGGGAGCAAAGGTCACTATCTTGCTGCTGGAGCAGGCGAGTAATATTTTACTCCTCATAAGGGTAGTGAGAGATATTAAATCACACTTGACATACCTGAAGCAAAGCAACTTCATCCATATTTTATCTGCTGTAAATTTAATACCACAGCACTTTTTAGGATGATGTATTTATTAACTGGCTGGGGATGAGCACTACAGAAATTCAGTTTGTTCAGGAAAATAAAATGAAGACACCCTGACAAGTTTATGAAGTAAGCACAATAGCTATTTATTACTTTTTAAATACATAGAGGGCCTAAATGTTTTTAGCAGGAGTTGCCCAATAAGTAAATAAAACTTCCCAAATCATCTCTGCTTGCTTTCCTTTGGAATTTTAATAAAGTTTCATCTTTATTTTTAAAATGCTGCCTTAGCTTCCATCAGCATAAACTCTACTTTCTTATGGAAATAAATATATCTAAAGGGCATAGATAAAACACATTGGGATTGCGAATGGGGAAGAATTGTGGTCCCAGTCTCATATTAAATTCTTACAAATCATTTCCCCACCCTTCTCCCTATGGAAATTTGTTTTATTATTTTTTTTTTTAAAAAAATCTTCCCAATAAATCGAAACATGAGAGCAATCAGGTTTTGAAGGCAAAGACTGCCTTGCAGTTAGTGAATCACTTTTCATTTGGTAGTGTTTGACTCAGGCTATTCTCTTAGACTTATAAATTATATTCTTCTCTGTATCTTCTACTGAGTTCTATGGACTGAAGAGCCAAAATCCTGGACTGCCATAAGGCAAGGAATGTCTAATGTCAGTTGGGAGACTGCACAATTAAAAATGTGGATAATATTGTCAGATAAAACAGGGAAAGGAGGATGAAATCCAAGTTTGCTGCCATCTTGATTCAGATTTAATATCTAGTATATGATGGTGGCAGATACTTTTTTAATGACCTATAATCAATGTTTTCTGATAGTGATCAGAATTGATCAGTATATGGATTGTTAACTAAGGATGATATTTAGATGGCTCTTTTGGTTATATTTTCCCCCCCATAATCTGGGGTTCATGAAGCAGGGGGCATATTTCAGAATTAATTTCTGTCAGCTGCCACCTTATGCTTGCTTGTGCTTCACTGCTCTGTAGTAACAGATTCCATGAACTGTGGGAAGGGAGAATGCTTGGGGAAAATGAAAGTAAGTGCTACACCTCCGCAAGACGCTGCCTCAAGGTCACCCAGCTGGAAGGAAGAAGCTGTATGTGAAATGGGCTTGGATCAGTGGTGAAATGTAAAATTTGTTACTACCGGTTCTGTGGGCGTGGCTTGGTGGGGGGGTAGTATGACTGAGTGGGGGCAGCCAATTTTTTTTTTTACTTTTAAAACCATTTTTTCGGCTGAAGAGGTTGTAAAAAAAATGCTTTTAAAGCCTCTGACGATCCCAGCTGACTTGCCTGATCGGCAGAGGTTTTTTTCCCTTTTAAAAACATTTTAAAACATTTTTTCTATAACCTCTTTGGCCGAGGCTGGGCAATGGGGGGGGGGCAGCAGGGATTTTTGGTACTGGTTCTCTGAACCACCCGCCTCCATCGCTACCTGATCAGGCGATCTGGTCCGAACCGGGAGCATTTCACCCCTGGCTTGGACCGACCTTTATGAAAACATCTTGCCTAGACCTAATTGGTTACAATAGGGTAGTCAATAAGAGACAGTTAAGGGAGGAAAAAGTAGAGGTTTTGTTGTATTATTCTCAGTTCTGGCTATGCAATATTGCAAAAAGTTCTAATAAAACTATACCTTTCTCAACAAATGGAGCCAAGTATTGTTACTATTTAGAGGTCTAAGTTGTAGCAGGTGCACTTTCTGGCTACTATTGCCTGGCAAAACTATGAATTTGGGATAAAGTATTTTATCTTTAATGCTCTTCCCAATTCTGTCTGATGTCAAGGCTCATCATTCATAACATAAGGTTTGTCTATTGTTATTTCAATCAGCTCACTCCCCAATCAATCATGACCATACTTAAATATCAGACTAAAGATATTTCCCTCTGCCAATATAAAAATAGCAAAAGCTAGATCAACTGAAAAAAAAGTAGATTTAGTTGTTAACAGAGTACTGATACAGAGAAGAAAAAAAAGAGAAAAAAGCAAGATTTTGAGATTTTGATTTTGATAGAACTTTTGCTGATGATTTTTTTCACCTAGAAATGCTTATTTGGTCTTGCAAGGCAGCAGAATAATCAACTAAGGGAAACAAAAGAAGTAGATGAATTTTGTCCTGCTCAGATTACTTGAGTGAACTGGGATGACTGGTCTGAAAGAAGAAATAAGTCTGTTCAATAATTTTCTCAAGCTAATTTGATAAAGCAGCATAAAAGAATGCTGCCATCAGGGCCGGATTTTCCTATAGGCTAACTAGCCTTCAGCCTAGGGCCTCAAGATCAAGAGGGGCCTACATTCAAATTGTTAGCAAAATTAAAATTACACTTTCACTATAGGTGAAAGGGCCTCATAAGTGGAATAGCCTAAGGCCTCTTTTCATCTAAATCCGGCCCTGGCTGCCATTCAAATCAGTGCTGGGTTTTGTAGGAGTCAAACAGTTGAAGCTCACTTGGCATTGCCCAAACTCTTTTTGAAATGAAAACTTATTTGGTAGAAAGTCCAGGCAAGAATCCTGCAAGAAATTAACTGAAACAATAGTCTTTATCAGCTCATTACGATAAATGCAAGGCTGTGAGCTCCCAGCCCTGAGGCTGCAAATTAAGTCAGTTCAAATAGAGAAATAGACAAACCTCAGTTCTGGCAAGGCAGTCTTTTTTGAAACACCCAAGAAGCAAACTTTCCAGAAATGCGAAAGGTTGTCTGTGACAACCAAACCACTCCCCTTGCCTCCTATTTATTCCCCAGCCAGGAAGGGGCCAGTCAGCATCCATGTTCATTTTGCTTCCCAAGCTGGCTCATTGTTCTCCGTTGTTCACCTCTCCTATCTGCGCATACATGCATCTGAAACAGGCCCCAGCTGTTCCTCCTCCTCACTCATCTCTGACTCCAAAGGCAGCTTCCAGCTTCCTCTCTGGCTGGGAAATGCCGGATGGCCCTGGCTCTCTCTCTGTGTCCGATGCTGAGCATCCATTAGAGCCTTCAGAACTGGCCCAAGTTCTTCTCCAACCTCCTCATCGTCTGCCGCCAGCTCCACTGGCAGCTGGTGGGCCACAATACCCAGGCCCAACACTGCTACAGATTGTAACAGAAAGCAACCATAAAGAATAATTCCCCTCTCCAAAATGAAAGCATTTATATATTTGTTCTCTGAGGCTCCTTACAGGGAATAAAACCTCACTGAACACTCCCTAAAAAGCATTTGAAACATTTGGGGGGAGGTAGCATTCTTTCTTTTTTCCTGTGATAGTTCTGAAAAGAAGCAAAACAAAAGAATTAAGCAAAAATGATCTGACCTTCCATCTTTTCTGTCATGCTTCCAATTATGTTCATTATTTGTTTCCTCAGGACATTGCAAAACACCGAACAATTATATTTTCCACCTTTTGTTTTGTCCATTCATTAGGAGGCTCAATTTTATAGGTACATAAAGATCAAACTGGAATGGGATGGGGGATAGAAAAGGAATCAAAACATCAGCTCCCTTCCCTATGATCTGGGGAGTCTCAGTGCATAATGAGTGTTGTGTAAACAAGAAGACAAAAAAAAAAAAAAAAAAAAGGTGGTGAAAGACAGCTTTAGTGAAAGCTTCATTTACCTTGGAAAGTCTGTTAGGCAACTGTTTCTCAAGGTTCATGAAAAACCTGCCTCAATTTTCACTGTTTTGTGTGGACAAACATGCTGTTTCATTGCCTCCCTTTCAGGCTCAGATCATATCTAAAAGTTCGCTTGTCACAATTCATTATCCCAGCGTGTTAGTCCTAGTCTTCAATTCCTCAGAACTGTATCTTTCTTCTATTCTTCTTCATCTCTGCCTGCCTGCAACAACTTCTCTTTTATATTTATTTCTCTACCCCTTCCTTTATAACCATTAAAATCTCTTTTTTTCCATCGATATCTTAAAAAAAAACCCCAAACCAAAACAAAAGAAAAGAAAAAACAAAAACAAAACAACCTCAGAAAAAAATAGGTTGCACAGTTAGTAGGAATAGTTCAATAATTTTACTTTTAATAGAATTGATCAGATCATCAGAATTTAATGGAACATGATATGAACAAGAATAATAAATAAAATTATTCGTATAATATTGATATCCTAAATTGTAATTGACTTTGATGCAAAAGTTCTATTTTCTTTATTTCTAATACTCCAACTAATCTAAACAATAGAATGTCAATAAGTTTAATTAAGATTGTACAAATATCATTGTATCAAAACAATATAATGAATTAAGATTTACAACAATATAATACACAGGGGAAAATAGAATTCATTGGAACGTCCTTCTGACCAGTATACAGATAGTCCTCAACTTATGACTACATTTGGCACCAGAATTTCTTTTGCTAAGCAAGATGATTGTTAGGTAAGTCATGCATGAATTCATTAACTTTTTGTCACAGTTGTTAAGTAAATCACTGCAATTATTAAGTGAATCATGGGGTCATTAAGCAAATCCCATTTCCCTCATTGACTTTGCTTGTCAGAAGCTGACTGGGAAGTTGCCAGTTGTCAATCACTTAATTTTGATCATGTGACTGTGGGGATGCAGCTACAATTGTAAGTGGAAGGATTGGTCGTCAGTGTCATTATAACTTTAAATGGTTGTAAATTGAGGACTACCTGTAGAACAGCCCTTTCCTCCCAGTGTCCTATGTTGGTCTATGAATGCCATACTAGGGACACGTTTTAGGTACTGCATTAAACTAGCACATTCAGATTTCCAATTTGGAAAGGACCTCCTATATGAAACATCCTAAACATTCATATGGTACTTTAGAAGGGTTTATAGCTGAAAAATGCAGAGTCCTTTCAATATCTCAAGACAGAATTTTAGAACTGAAAACAAACTTGGATGGGAAACATTCAATTTACATTTAATATTTTGTAGAAGACAGAGAACTACAATGACTAGGGTAATGATGGGAAAGAGAGGAAAAAACTGTTCTTTCATTAAAAAAAAAAAACAGTATTGAACCACAAAGAGCCACCTTTGTGTGTTTTTTGTTTCAAAACTTCTGGAAACTATTTTCCCCCAGAAACTATAATTTTTAACTACTGAGGCAGGATGGTGTTTCAGAATCTAGGAAAAAGAAAAGAATTTGAGATTTGCATGCAGGTTTTACATACATACAATTTGCATGCAAGGTTTTAACTTAACCTCTTCTAAACTATTTTCGATATAAAAATCTTGAAATGAAAATATCTCACATAAATATCCATTCAGTCTCTCTAAAGCCCTTCAGCGAAAGAGTGGCAGAGAAACTGATTCTGAATGTTTCGTCAATAGGCAGTTTCTCTGAGTCATTGTGAAGCTTGCCAAGCTTGCCATCACTCCTATGAATAAATCCCAGAGACAGAGCTCTAATAACAAGCATGATATGAATTTAGCATTCAGAATCACCAGGGTCTGATTCTTCTTTAAACTAGGCTTTTGCAAATTCTTTAAATTTTTGACTGATCTTATCCTGGTAGAGATTCACTGGGAACTTGATTTTCTACATGATTAGGTAAATGAGCAGCCTTGGAAACAATGATACCTGGTGATGGCTAGCATAATTTATACTTCTGAACATTTATATTTCTGATCACACATTTTTTTAAGGTCCCTATCTTGTGATAATGTTGTTACCACTTTGCATGCCTTATGAAAATAAATGTATTTGTATAGCTACAATTAAATGCTTCATAGAAGACTGGCATTTATTTATATCTGACCTTTATTACTTTATAAGTAATTCAAGGTGGTGAACATATCTAATATTCCTTCCTCCTCATTCGTCCCCCCCAACAACCCTGTGAGGTGGGTTGGGCTGAGAGAGGGTAGCTGACCTAAATTCAGCTGGCTGAATTTGTGTAACATACGATTAGCATCCAGAGTCTCCTAGATTCTAGCCTGGTACCTTAATCACCAAACCAAACAAACAAAAAATAACTAATAAAAAAAGATAATATTTCATCATTATCTGCCCACCCCTTTGTACGTATGTATGTAGGGAGAGGGGAAGAGGTGACAATTAGGCTTAGAAGCATGAAGTTGGTGAAAAATGTATATTACAGCTTTTATTTAAAAATAATCTTAAATATACAATGTAGAGTATTGAAGAAGACTGGAGTAGTTCAAAAGTCATCTTATAAAAAACATAGGTACTGTACATTTTTTCTATTCTGTTAACAGTTAAAAATCAGAAGGGCAAAAAATGAAGATGTCCACTGAACAAGAAATAAACTGATATTGTTTCATAGTACCACATGACCAACCATCCTGTTCAATGATGTTAGAAGTATTTTTGCTGAAAAATTAGCATAAACAACAATGTTTCTCAATCTCAGCAATTTTAAGACAAGTGAACTTCAATTTTCAAAATTCTCCAGCCTGCCAAGGGAATTCTGGAAATTGAAGTCCACATATCTAAGTTACTGAGGTTAAGAAACACTAATATAGCATATCTAGAAAGATGACACCTTTTAAAATTCTCCATAACAAGGTACTGTGAATTGCAGGAGAATCCAAAAGACAGCTTTCTAAGTGACCAGGGCATAAGTTCTGGTCATGTATTTTAGCACAACTGATAATTGGATTGGAATGAACTTTATTCTTCCCTAGCTCTTCTTCATGTCCCTCACTCAGATTTTAGCAAAACCTTTAAAACAAACATTTTTTGTGACACTTCCACCATTGTTCAAATGCTCCATCCCAACTTGCATTTTAAAATATATGAGGTCTTTACCCATGTTGTAGGCTGTATTGCTATTATCATCTTTCTTATCTTCTAATTATTTTTAGATATGATGCATAAATCAAATATATCTCACTTTAGATTTAGGGCAAGAGTCACATAAAAACATAGTGAACTTCATTTGTAAGAAAAAGAAAGCTACCTACGTATCCTTGCAGTTAATTGATAAGAATAAATTTGTAGACCTGGTACCCTTTACTTATTTCTTGACTTCTGTTATGTTAGGGCATTTCTACTTTGGTTAGTATATACCAGCCTTCCCCAACCTAGATATGCCACAAAAACTATGCCTGTTGGGATCTCTAAATGCTGCAGTCCAACCCCTTTGGATGCCCCAGCTTAGGAGGAGTGATGTAAGGATTCAAGAAGTACTGCCTTTGTGAGAAAATAATTTTGTGAGGAGTTCTCAATTAATATGTCAGCATAAATTGGCATCAAACATATTATTTGGAGATTAAGAATGGATGATAAACATAGCCATGTTACTAACTAAATTAATCTTGTCATTAACTTCTCCAGTAATGGAATCGCAAATGTATTCAGAATTAAAGTGCCAGAAAATGCTCATCTATCTAAAGTGGATGGCAAATAGAAAGAATAGTTATTAGGCGTGCTTTCACGCCACGTTCCAAATTCTCTTTACTTGAAAGTTAGAAGTAGCATTAAGAAAGAAACAAAGGGCAAGGAAAAACAAGCCTGAAGTTTTCAGGTCTGGATATCCCTTTGTTGAGTTTCAAGTGGTTGAAGGAGCAAATTACCACTGTTGGAGTTAAGATGTTTTTGAGATGGTGACCTAAATTAGATGTTACTTAAAAACAGGGAAAATGTTTCATAGATGTGGTCAATAAGAATATATGGAGATGGGCACTGACTATTGATACTATAGCAGGCAGCAAACTTCACAGCTGCTTTCTCTGCTTCTTCTTGTGGTACTACATTGATTGACGTGTTTATAGCCTCGACATAACAATATTTTCCTACTAAATGTGAAGGCAGAAATCATACCCTTGTTGGTATCATTTCCTCTAACTGAACCTCACATTATTTATTTATCTGTAATTATTCTATTTTGGCCTTCCTGTTTTGAGTTACTGTATAGTCTTGTATTCCAAGATCTGGAAGAGAAGATTGCAATGGATTCTATTAGTTATCTTTTTAGTACCATGGAACAAAATAAATGGACCTCGCCCATCACCCTGGGTTCTCTCCGTATAAGCATGCCATTTATTTTTATTGATGAAGAGACAACTTTACAAAAGCTATGAAGTACACTGGCATGTAAAAATAAAATGCCATGTCCTTCTTTGGAAAATCTCTTTTATAAAAGAAGGGCTGAAGTTACTTAAGAAGTAGTTTGCGCCTAGGAAATTGGATTGACAGGAAGATCTCAGACCCTTCAGAGCAATAGATTTGGACTTGCTGCTTTGAGATGCAAATTTCAACACCTATGTTATTGATGGTTAAAGCAATAACTGGCAGGAGAGATACAGGGGTATGCTGTATTCTGATCATGGTAGGGAAAAAGGGAATGGTCTGTCTTCCTTCCAGGTGGCCAAACTCCAATGAAATTTGGAGAGTGGCTCTGTAATTTAAAAGTCATGCTTTTTAATGCCATATGAGTTGCTGGCCATCAGGCTTCAATTCTAAATGAAATTATTAACTTAGCATGTGTTATGTAGACTAGCTGAAAGACAAGGAACACACTTGCCAATTTTGAGTGTTTGTTGCTGTGTCTTAGTAGAAGAGATTGTGTAGAGATGTGATAGTGTACCTTCCATTCTATTGTGCAACAGTTTTTTTGGGTTAGCTGGGGTTGATCTCTGGTGTGGCATTGAAAAACCCTAGACCAATCGTTCTAGTCATGGAGGATTTCAGTGTCCATACTGAGATTGCCCTGACAATCATAGATCTGTTCCAGTTACTATACAGCCCTCTGCTGAATTTGGTCTTCTATTCAGCTGGTGCTGCTGATTTGAATGAAAAGACTCTGTATCATTGTTATAGAGAGATTACTCTTTGGACAATTTTAGACTAGCAGCTTCTCTAAAACTGAAGGGCTACTTAAAATGATGGGACTGAGGTTTCTGTGGATTTGGATAGTTTTCTAAATGTGTTTGGGGAATGTTCCACCTTAGCAGCTAGTGATCTTACTGAAGTCCTGATTGATTTGTGGAATACAAAGATGACTTAGCAAGATCATTTGTCACATTGGTTTACCAGGGTGTTGAGAGCACATGAAAGGGACAAGTAAAAAAATGAAATGCCAATAGAGGAACTCTTGTCACATATGGAACTAAATATTCATCCAAGTGGAGCTTCTCTCAATTGAATTCTTACCCTGTGACTTTAGGTATAGTGAACAGGGCCTCTTTTTCTGCCTACATTATGTCTTTGCAGAGCAAGGCAGTGTGCTATTTTCTCCATCAAGAAGTTGGGAGAGAAGAGCTGGAAGAATGAGACTCACAATTTGAGTAATTTGCAGATAAAGTCAATTTGATTCATCTTGGCTTGGAGTCCAGTTCTGGACAGGTCATAGAGAGGTAATCTTGACAAACCTATGTCAGGAATATATGGATTCTGTTCAGCTTGCAGATCTCAAGGACATGGAGATGTAAAGATGATCACCTGCTTTCTTAAACTGCCCTTCTTGGCTGATTAAATTGGTGAGATAGGAATCAGTCCTGTACCACCTCAAGTGTGGGATGTGTTATTAATAGACAAGAATATTCAGAATTGAACTGTGGAATCATTTATGGTCTCTGAGCTTGGTTGTTTGCTTACAGATGTATCAAACAAGGTAATGTGATGATGTTACTTAGTGAAACATCAGCAAGCAAGCAAGCAAGTTCAAAAGAGCACCAAGGACTGCAAGGATACAAGACTATTGGAAAAGCACCATTTTGACTTGGATACTCTTTTTCCTAGTACTAGACAGATTTAGACAGTCTATTCTTTGATAAGGTCACTGAATTATTATTATTATCTGATCCATGTCAATCAGGGCTTTATCCAGGGTTTGGAATTAATCATCTTAGTAGACAACATGCTTGAAACTAGATGAGGAAAATGTCACACTGCTAGTTGTCTTGGATGTCTCAGTTGTGTTTGGAATCATCAATCCTATTATCAATGAAGTCTTCTTCTGGGATAAGCCTTGGAAATTTAGTTTTGCAGTGGTTCCAGACCTTCCTGTTTTGACAACTGGATGACTCCATCTCAGTAGCTAGATCTTGGGCCTAAAGTATTTCACATTCACATAGGCCCAGTACTCTTCAATATCTTCATCAACAATTTGGATGAGGGGATAGATGGGGAACTCATCAAATTTGCAGACAAGCTAGCAGGAATAGCCAACACTCCAGAAGATAGGCTTAAGATACAGAATGATCTTGACAGACTTGAACATTGGGCGCTATCTAACAAAATGAAATTCAGTGGTGAAAAAAGTAAGGTTCTACATTTAGGCAAGAAAAACAAAATGCACAGGTACAGTATATGTGGTACCTCGCTCAATAGTAGTAACTGTGAGAAGGATCTTGGAGTCCTAGTGGACAACCATTTAAATAGTTGCAGTTAAGTAGTATGCAGCAGCTGCCAAAAAAGCCAACACAATTCTAGGCTGTATAAACAGAGAGATAGAATCAAGATCATGTGAAGTGTTAATACCACTTTACAATGCCTTGGCAAGGCCACACTTGGAATACTGCATTCAGTTTTGGTCACCACAATGTAAAAAAGATATGGAGGCTCTAGAAAGAGTGCATAGAAGAGCAACAAAGATGATTAGGGGACTGGATGCTAAAATATATGAAGAACGGTTGCAGAAACTGGGTATGTCTAGTTTAATGAAAAGAAGGATTAGGGGTGACATGACAGCAGTGTTCCAATATCTCAGGGGCTGCCACAAAGAAGACGGAGTCAAGCTATTCTCCAAAGCACCTGAGTGCAGGACAAGAACAATGGGTGGAAACTAATCAAGGAGAGAAACAACCTAGAACTAAGGAGAAATTTCCTGACAGTTAGAACAATTAATCAGTGGAACAACTTGCCTCCAGAAGTTGTGTCCCCTTCTGGTGCCAGACTGTGGATTATGCTTCCTAGGGAAGTATATTTGGCTTACATTCCCCCAATATTTAGAAATATTTTGCCAAACTTTTAATTGCTGATTTAATGATTTATAATTTGGGTTTTGATTTTAATTGTATTAATTTTGGGTTTTTTTTTCTTATACTATGTCTTTTTATAGTGATCAGGGTATACATTTAAAGTTTTAAAATAATAATTCTATCCCAGAGTTTACAGATTCTTAAGATACAGGACCAGCCAGACATTAGAAGTTAAGCACCTACCTGAGGAACTAAAACCTGAACTCCTTATGAGTGAAATCATACTTGGGAGCAATATACTGTGGATGGATAGGAATTGGCTGCAGTTCAAAATGATTTACAGCTGAGATTTGGGCAGAACTCTTAAAGGACATGGTTGGAAACCTTCACTGGCAGCTTCACTTTTCTCTTCAGTATTTAAATTATACCTGTGCCATAATTCTTCTCAGTTTGCTCCTTCGATGTAAACTTTTACTGGACTGAACCACTTCTATGGTACCAAAGGTGCTTTTTCAAGACTGGTGTTGTTTTTCTTTGAAAATATTTTGCTTCTCATCCAAGAAGCTTCTTCAGCTTTGACTGGATGGTGAGGAATGGAAGGATTTATATTCCTTGCAGACAGCTGGTCATTTGCATTCTTTTAGAGAGTCATTGAAGCCACATCTTCAAAGAAAAACCAGAAAGTCCAGTTGCCTCTTGAAAAAGCACCTTTGGAACAACTATGACCTGGATGACAGAGAATCTCCATAGACACTTCTACAGTATATTCAAATGCTGAATATGGATGCTCAAAGCATATATCCTTTAAATTATCTCTGGTTCCTGAAGAAGAGATTAGTTATAAAACTAAATGAAGCAATATAATAAATACACTCTTGAGTTTTAAGTGTTTGTTGCATTTTTTGTTATTGATTTCCTACAGTACAGCTTTATTGACATTATTACCAGCTGGAATTGAATCCTATGGAATTAAAAAATCTGAATTTGTTCTAATAAATAAACACATTCATTGAAATTTGTTTATTTATTAGAACTATATGGCTGCCTATCTTAAAGTACAACTCTGGGTTATAGACTGTAATCTACTATGGTGCTCCTTTGTGTTTAAAATACTGATTTTTTTTTTTACTTCCCAGTTTAAACCTGAAAGAGAATGAGTGTCTCAAAGTCATCTCACTTCTATCTGTTATGAATAAGGGAGAATTAGAATCTAGCTGTTCTACCTCCTAGTCCAGCACCTTTACTACTCTACCCCATTGGCACGTTGTTTAATTGTTTTTTTTCCAATGTTTTATTGATACAATGCTTTTTAAGTAAAAAAATAACAAACCCAACCCATTCCAAGAGTAATATACAATACTATCTTGGAAGCCTCATGTTTCTGGTGCTAGTATATTGTAGAACCATTTTTTGGTACTTATACAGAGAATCAGCAGATATATTAAGAATGAAGGGAATTTCTTGTGATAGCATACTATGTGCCTAGCTAGAGTTCTTTGTGATTTTGGATAGAATTTCTCCTTTGTCTAAGTAGTTCAGAGATGAGAACATTTGAAAAAATTTAACAAGCACTCATCTTACCTAATCACAGACCAGTGAAAACAGAATGAACAGGAATCACTGGCTGTTATTTAATACCCAGATTTAGCCTGTCAAAATCCTGTTTTCTACACGTTGTTCCCTTGCTTAAACATAGACATGTAACTATTATTTCCACCCTGTATGAAAATGGGCATTCTGCCGAAGCTTTTCAATATCACTATGACATTTTATTTCAGTCAGATTAAATGGGGATATCTGTACTCAAGAAAACTTTGAAAAATATACAATTTTGTTCTCAAGTTATTGGTTGGTTGATGATTTTATTGGCTGATGAGAAGAATGTTTAATTAACTTTTGATTTTTTTGGGATGGCTAAATTCTGAAACCCTAAGTGATGCTCACATTTCTGATTTCGAATATCTTTTTTCTGGCATTAATTGGAATAAGAGTGCAGGTGCCATGAGACAAACCAAATTCAAAATCTACACATGTTTCTCTATACAGCATAGATTACATATCTATAGATGGTATGTGTACAAGTAGGTACGGCACACTACACTGACTTTTCTGCCAGTAAATTAATACAAGCACAGATTATAAAGGATGTTACATTACCAAAGAAACATCTGCTAAGCAAAACAAAAATGCTTATAAATAAGGAGAGACAAAGTGAGCTTTTCAGCTTGATTTACGCTCAGCTGCACTGTACTGTACATATGTTATCAAAGGGAGCATCCTATTAGCTAGCAATTCTTAAGAAGTTCAGAAAGCTGTTCCTCCTCCCTCCAGAAGTGTTTTTGATTAAAAAAAAATCCCCAAAAGTATCTTCTCATCAGCTCTGGCTGAGCCTTCTGTAAAAAAAAAATGCCTCTAAGTTTCTAAGGTCACTGAAGAGGGAGGGGGAATCTTCTAATACTATCACAGCAGGCAAAACGTACAACCAGTAAGAGAGTTTCAGTTGCAGATTTATTTCTGTGGCGAAGCTATGTCAAGCTGCATTAATAGGCCTGCAGGGTTGCAGGGTGAATGGAAGCTCAAAAGAGTGGCCTAAGCCAACCCTTGATCCTCACACACTAAGTGGGATTTTATGGTTGCTAAGCCACTGAGACATATTCCTTACTGTATTGCAACCTTCTCGCATAAAAATATTGGGAAATACAATGCCCAGACTATGAAGTGCAAAGCCATCATGAAACACAATGGCAAACTGTCAAGGTCCAGTCCATCTGTGAGGCAGAAAGAAGCAGTGGCCCTTCCTCTGATACAAAAGTGATCCACAAAAGTGGTGAACAAAATCAAGATGAGTGGAGACATCATAACCACCTTCATATTTTTACCAAGGTTCTTTGTACAGCCTTTTTCTGGTTTGTTTTCCTCGGTTTTTTTACCTCATAATAGGGGTAGCTATTTATATAAAGGGTGTCCAGTCTTGGCAACTTTAAGACCTGTGGACTTCAACTCCCAGAATTCCTCAGCCAGCCATCTTAAAGTTGCCAAGGTTGAACACCCTGATATAGTTATCTAAGGTTTCTATATCTATAGGTAAGAACTGTGTCCTAGGACAGAAATTAAGCAGTTTTGCTCAGGTTTAGTAGAAGATGCTAGTCTTAACTGAGTACTTGAAGTAAGATTCAAATGGCATCAGTAGTTTTCAAATACGGAGAGCAGAGGACTTCATATTGCCCTTTGTCTCATGCAGCAAAAAAAATCATATCAAGTAGATGGACCATGTGATGGGTAATTTACCCAACTGAATACAAGCCAGGGGAATAAAACATCTCGATTTTAAAGTTGCAGGCTGAAAGCATTATAATTTTATGTTCTTCATGCTTCCTTGATTCTATTAATGTGCAGAATGAAGGAGAGCCACATAAGATGAAAGATGAGGGATTCACTTAGCAGTTTTTCCCATGGATTCCCCAGTGATTATCTTTAAGGCTATCACAGTTTACTTTTATTTCTCTAACCGAACTTGAAACAAGAGATATTATGCAGAAAAATATCTATTAGGATGAACACAATGAAGTGTTGTACAACAAGGGGATTCCTATCATAATACAAATACTGTTTTCATCTCATAGATGAAAAATCTGGGATTTCCTAAGATTTTGTATTACTGCTGGTAAATAAACTCAAGAGATGTACATTCATTCTCAGAACCATATAACATGAAAAACTCTTCCTAATGGTAAATAAGGATCAGCACAGATAAAGCCGTTGCGTTCTATAATCCTTCTCTGTGTTTCTTCAATATGTGGCAGTCCTAAATCATATTTCCACAGGCAAGTATTTCTCAATCTTGGCAACTTGAAGCAGTGTGGACTCCAACTTCTAGAATTTGTCAGCCAGCAAGGCTGGTTGGGAAATTCTGGAAGTTGAAATCCCACATCTTCTCTTCTCTTCTCTTCTCTTCTCTTCTCTTCTCTTCTCTTCTCTTCTCTTCTCTTCTCTTCTCTTCTCTTCTCTTCTCTTCTCTCTTCAAATCAAATCAAATCAAATCTTTATTGTCAGTGCACAACATATGTACAATGAGATTTGTTGACCCCCCCCAAACACAATACAACTCACAGTGAGGACAGAAAATCCCTAACCAATAAATCATATTAACAAAACACCCAGTCCTATTGCACCAGTGTGAACATGTTACACATTGCGCCGGCCCTGCAGTCCATCATACTACATAGTCTTCAAGCTTGCCACAGTTGAGAAACACTGCCATAGGTGGTGGTAGGATGGAAACAATGTGGAGAGAGGAGAGGAAACATATGTAGTAGAAATGTAAGCATGCAAACCTCTCTAATGGGCATTGTCTTCTTACAGAAAACCAAAAGATGATTTTGAGTAGCATCTATACACATTTATATGTTTTGTATAACCTTTTCCTGTTGCATCTGATGATGAATTGGCCATATGTGCACAGTGTTTGCTTCTTATCCTTTGTCCAATTCTATAGATTTTCTCACTCTTTGATTTTAAGGTTGCTTCAGGATCTTGTCCTGAAGATTCATTAATGTTTTCCAAAGAATTATTGAAAAATGGTTAGCAACAAGAAGCCAGTCAAAGAATACTGGGAAAGTAAGGAAAATAAAAATTAAGGCTACCAGATTTTGTCTGCAAAAATCTGAATGGCCACTCAATGGCAGCAAAGAAAGACTTAAAACTCGACACTAACATTTAATAGTCATCTGGATTTTTGCAGTCCAGATCTGCCAGTCTACATTTATTGGCCATGTGACCCTTAACTGGCTGAGCTCAGCTGCCTGTACTTTTGCTCTGGGGAATATAATATCAATTAAAATTGCACACTACTGTGGTATTGATGCTTGCCAGAACTTGCAGCAGATGTGGGCAGGTCAAATTCACTCAGGAAGCTGGATTGCCTGCTAAGGGAAAAAAAATGTTCCATTGCTACATAGGTTAGATTGATAGGAAAAAAGTGGGATAGTAATAGCAAGCAATTGAAAAATGAGGAAAGTAGCTGAACTGCCCAACATAAAGCAACTGGATGAATACTATATGCTCTCCTTCCAAACAACACTCCTGCTCTTGATTTCATATGTACTGGTATCTGCATACCAGTACCAGTACCAGATCAAACAACCTCCAACTCATCAGTCATCAACCACGCATCCACTTCTAATGGTAGCATCTGCAGATGTGATGGTATGTGAAGTCTTTTATTCAACTCAGAAAGACAAAGGACAAAATATGGATTATTCATAATTAAAAAATAATAAAGCTGGAAGGAGTTTAAATCAATGCTCCTCAAACCAATGTCTGCTTGAAGGCAAATATGGTGCTTTAAGAAAGACTGATCCATTGATAGAGGTCTTAACATGCAGTGGTTTTCCTTCATGAAATCTTCTGCCCTATAATTTTTATTCTTGGGCTCTGGTTCTTGTTTCTGGTGTCTTTCAAATATTTGAAGTCCTTTTCTCTAGAATCATTTGCTCATATTTACAACTATTTCTTGGAACTCTCACTATTCTGGGTGTTCCTTCTCTTGTTTTAATGTCACAGAACAACTAGCAATACAATAAAATGGTTGCATTCTTTTTCAATCATGAGAACAGCTTGAAGACAAGAATATTGGTCAGATTCTGGAAGGCAGAAAAGTGAGCAAAAGAATGTTGAGATTAAACTGAGTAGATTACATTAGCATCCAAGCATTTGTTAATTCCAAATTCCAAAGCCATCCACATGATGCAGCCACAAGCTATGTAACATTCATGGTTGAGGCTTGTCTGGACAATGAAGTATCTCTTCACTCCCGCCTTAACCTAATTTCATCCCATTCCAGAAACATAGAGGTCCAGATATCTCAAAGCTTTCAGAGTAGGGATTTGTAAGGGGGTGTTAGTATTTCTTCTTCATGCTTCAAGGGGATACTCCACTTTATGCAGATAGATTGTTTTGAATAAAGAGCTTGTGTTTATAACAGACAACTTGGCTTGTTATAAAGAGCTTGTATTTAGAGTTACAACCTAGTTTGTTGTCAAACTCCACGTAACTCACAAAGTCAGGACATGAAAGCCATGTGGATTTCAGAGAGGCATTTTAATGCTAGTTGGGGTAATATATATTACCAAGCCAGTTAAAGCAGAACATATTTGAAACATTTCTTTTCTATATGCATCCCTTCCCTCCTAAAATCAGGTCTAGGTAGTGTTTTCTCAGGCTCAGCTGGATTCACATGCTTCTCAGTCTCCTGAATGGCCTCTGACCAGTGTGGAGGCGAGGAAAAGAAACTATTATATTCCGTCTTCTTTCAATGCAGAGAGGATTGTGAACATGCTCTTTTATCTTGTTTTCCAATCATTATCAAAGCTCTTCCTTTGCAAGTGGCTAGCTAGGGAATGGGCTTACCCATTCAGATACCAGCCAAAGGATAGCAGGGGATCCTGCTATAGTTAGTTAGTGAGTTGGAACTAAGCTTCATCATGATCCCATCCTCTATAAAATGGAGCAAGGGAGCGCCGAATATCAATCCATGTTCACTTCAATCATCCTTTTGTGTTTTAAGATGCTGTAACTGGGACTGGGTCATGGCTTGGAGATGTCCACACAGAAAGAGCCTAATCACGGGTGATTTTGTATAGTTGCTTAACTCAAAACACTCCTCCACATTTGCTGAGTCACTCACAGAAGTGGTATTGCATTTCTTTACCTGCTTTCATTTGTTCACTCAAATCAGTTTTTTTTCCCCAGTATTCTTACTTATTATATCTATATGTCCTTAATTTTGAGATTAGACACTGAGCCACTAAAATATTTTTCCCAAGCAGTGGCCTTTTCCCCCCACAAACAACAACATCAAAAGATGGATTACTGTACTAACCTTCACTACCAATATTGTTTGCTTATTCTCTGTGAATGATTTAAGAGAAAGAATAAGTGTTGAATCAGTGCTGAATGGACATGATCTAGCTATACTTTTTCATTGTTCATGGATGATCCAGCTCTCCTGCAGCGCAGATACTTCTCCAGCTTCGCCTGGCTGGGCCATTTAGCACTAGCCAATAGCATTCCTCAAAATCTGGTATCAATATGCAGCAACTTCTCAGAGGTGGCAGTCTGGCTAGGGCACATCTGGGCCTCTTAGTATTCATACAGCTAATGTCTCACTTTCATGGTAAATGCAAATTGGGTTGCTTCGTCCCAACATGTCAGCCTCATTAGCAGTTACACACAGATTGACATATGACATATAGCAGCTCAGCTTCTACATTCCCACCTCCAACCAGGACTGGCTTTCTCATGTGCCCTAGCTTCTGCTGGTAAAAAAATAAAATAAAATAAAAATAATAAAATAAAATAAAATAGTAAAATAAAATAAAGGAAGCAATACAGTGAATCTGATCTGATTTCAAGAAGACTGGCAGGGGCGAGCAGTCCATTCTGTCTGGTGATAAGTGCATCATTTGAGTTCCCAGATTTTTTATGCTGCAACAGAAGGGCATGTTTAAGCCAGCATCTCCAACCCTCTCTAAGGTCCTGAAAATGATTAGCCTTAAAATGTAATATTTTCTCCCAAGCTTATGGCTCTGATTCAAATTATTGTAAGAAAAAGGAGACTAACTGAACAATGGTACTTTGATGGGTTCTGAAGATCTTTTGATTAAAAAATACTGCATTCCTTGTTTTGTTTTGTTTTTAATTTACCCACAAAAAATGGTCAAGAAAATTCATGCCCCTCTTCAGCTCAGCCTTATTTACAAACCAAACGCCTACACCACATTTTACTTCATTGGTAAAATTTACATTGTACCCGCTAGAAACCAGCATTGGCTAAGACTAGAGTACTATTGCTGAAGCTGACAATTCTTTGGTTTAGAATATGAATATTTATTAAGTTCTGCAACATGTATTGATTGGCTTCAGTGGAAGACAAATTATTATGACCCTGAATTCTTCTATAGTCAGATTTAAAGTCAAGTCAGAGAAGAACACACTTCAGAGGAGAACCGGAGATAGTTGCTATAGCGGCAGATGGCTTTCTCTTGTTCTTCATCCCAGGGATGGCCTACCTGCACTCTTCTCTTTTTCAGCAGGGCCAGCAGAAAGGAAGGCTTACAGCAATATGCTAATTTATCAATTTCTTATTTATCTTCCCTGTAACTTGCCTCCAGCTGCCCTGCTGATGGATTCTTTGCCCCTTAGCGCTTCTACCTCACAAGTATACCTATAAACCAAGAGCATAGATGAGTTTTAGCATCAATCAGACTATTTTCCTTCCTTGCCATTTTCTTTCCTGAACACTTGGATTTTTTTATTCACCACAAATATGGTAATAAGGACAATGTCATAGGAATCCTGTATAAACAAGTTAAAAATAAACATCCATTTCTCTATTTGGGACTGCAAGTAATTTCAAACACGTTTACATGTATCTAGGCAATTGGATAAGATTAACAGGAGTCCAACTTTTTTGTGTTTTTCAGCCTAGAATTTTCAGCTCTATAATCCAGAGATTTTCTTGAGGTGAAAATGATGACATTATGGAGGTTCTCCTCAAGACCTACTAATTGTATAGAGTATACCATGGCAAATGCTTTGATCACATGGTAGAATTAGCAGATTCACTAAAATATCTCAGGTTGTTTTTGAGATTGATCTAGTTTTCACACCAGGGAATTTTGAAAACTAAATAAAGTTGGAGTATTCCACATTTTAAGACTGTTAGATGCCTTTGGAATTTTAAAATTTGTGGGTGTTTTTGTTGTGCCCATGTTGGGGGTGAATGTGTTTTATACAGTGTATACAGTTTTACACAGAAACAAATGGGACTATAAATCTCCTTGGTCATGTTGCAGGTATTTTACACTAACTGTGGATTTATTAACCAATTTTTTGCTCTTGGAACATCTTCCCACAAATAACTTCTCACATTAACTGCTATTGTCTGTCATTAAGTCATTGCCTTGGATCCTCTTTGTCTATCTCCAGAGTCTTCTGGAGTAGATGACCATAATAAATAAATACAAATCTGTAGACCACATTCAGATGTTCCTTGGACCACTAACATTTAGCAACTGTACTTGCACTGACTCACTTATTCATTGCATTCATTTAAGCATGGCAACACTGCAAAGATAAAAAAACCCTTTCACAAAATATTACCCTGAGACTCTTTTACCAGAAATAAACCCCACCTTCTTTATTTCTAGAAGATCCAGAATTATATTTCATATGTGGTTGATGCACATTAGGTTCCACCTAGTCTTTTTTCTTCTGCAAGCTTAATTTTAACATATTTCTAAATGTAGAGCTGAACTTTAGACTCTAAGGCAGTGATGGCTGACCTTTTTGCTGTCGCGTGCCAAAAGCATGGGGAGCGTGGGGGGAGTGTCACGTGCGCGTGTGCCCACACCCATAATTCAATGTGCCCCGCCCCCCCATGCATGCACACATGACCCCCCTGTGCTTCCCCCGCTTTTGGCACGTGATGGCACAGTGGGTCCGGTAGGTCCGTTTTTCGCCCTCCCCAGGCTCCAGAGGCTTTCTTAGAGCCTGGGGAGGGCAAAAACAGACTTCCCCACACCCCCGGAGGCCCTCCGGAGGCTGGAAATGGTCCATTTCCCAACTTCCAGTGGGCTCAGAAGGCCCAAAAATTAGCTGGCTGGTGCGCACATGCGTGCTGGAGCTGAGCTAGGGCAACGCTTGCGTGCCCACTGATATGGCTCCACGTGCCACCTGTGGCACGCGTGCCATAGGTTCGCCATCATGACTCTAAGGTATATTTATGAAGTTGCATATGACAAAAGGGCCATAAAGCCTGTTCAGTAAAAAAATGTGGCCAATTAACAACAATACTAGCAGAATATACAAAGATATAGACACTAGACCTGATGTTAGGAAAAAGGCTGAGAAGTAATTGTTACTCTAGTCTGGTCATTGTCACTGTAGTTGGGTCAATGACTGAAATAAAATACAGGTGAATCTGAGATATCTTACTGATGAGACAAAAATTCTACAGATGTCCAAGGAGACCATTGTGACCTAGTAAGTTATGCCACCTTTAAAGAAAGATGCCCAGTTAGAGGGCAGTTACACAATAGCAACAATAGATGGAAGGGTGTACACTGCAACAGTTATAGTGGCATATATACATTGGCATTGAAGGAATACATTGATATGCCAATGAAATAGCCACATGGAAAGCAATGGAAAACTACTGCATTACGTTTTCCTAAACGTTGTAGGAATAAAACCATATTATATTATGGTAGCCAAAATTATGAAGAATCTGGTAGCAGCTTTTCTGTAACAAATTTTATTTAAAGGTATACGTTCTTGTGATTAGTGAGCTACAGCTCATGAAAGCTTATGCCTTTTAATAAAACATGTTAGTCAGAAAAGCTGCTACCACACCACTTCTATATTTCCCTAAGAAAATAATCAATGCCTGAAAATGAGTGCAGAAACTTCAAAAGAACAAGTGATATTAGTGATCACCAACCTCAGTAAGAGGTGGCATTTAAAGAAGAATAAATAGAGAACACAGATTGAAGGCTGTTTTGAGTCTATGAATATTGTCCTTTCTACAGTATCATTTTTGCTGATATCCTTTTTTATATACTTTAAGCATTGTTGCTTTTACAATAATCACTATAGCTTTCACAGCATCCAGATCTTAATAGACCACTAATGTTCATTATTTTTTGCTGTTGCATATTCAAATCCTAAATACTGATGTAAATTAATTATCATCATTGAAAAATCACTATTATAGTCCCTAAGGATGAAAATTGCACAGTAATTCAATGCAGAGTAGGATAATAATATTTTCCCATGGTAACAAATATGACTACATAGATTTCTTTTTTAAAAATTGAATTTCCTGGTAAATTTCCCATATTTTTCCTTTTTAAATGTTTTTATTTCCCCTTCTGCTTATAAGAAGGAAGGACTATGGTTTTGCTTTTCCTTGCTTTTATAAAATAAGATCACAGTGTCAAGTCTTTTAGGAAATTAAGGAAGGAAGGATGAAGGAAGCTGAAACTGTTGTCAGAAAGAGCTAAAATTTCAAGTCACATGTCAACTTTTTTGTGATTGGTAGAATGGTGCAATTAACTTGAAGAAGAGGTGATGAGGAGGAGGAGGAAGAGGAGGAGAAGGAAGATTATCATTAAGAGCAGTAGTAGGGTTTGACTGTTTCTTAGGGAATCCCTTTTAAAGCATATTTGCTCCTTCCCTTTGTAAAAATAAAGGTCCAATCAGCAAAGTCTTATCTTATTTCTTCCCTTCCCAGGTGCTGACCATGGATGGATGGTTGAAATGTGTCTCCAGACTTCTGCTTGTCCTTCATATCGGCATAGCAGATCTTGGTGCAGGATTCTCAACTGCACAGCTGTGACTGTATGCATTTTAACTGGGTAGCAACTGTGACCTCTAGCAAAAGTGAAAAAACAGTGACACTTTTGGTAATACACCTTCAGTTGTAGCATGGAAGCTCTATTGACTCATATTCAAAGATATATGGCCACAGAACAATCAATATGGAACAAATTTTAATGATTTCAAATCTTAGAAACTGAAAAGACGTTAACAAATTCAGAGATTGCTTAACTCTACTAGGTAACTGAGGATGAATACAAGATATGCACTGTTTTTAACCTGTAGATGTTCATCATCAGAGACAATTCTCTCTGTACCAACATTTTAAATTGTGGTCACTTTCAAACAGTTGAATTTGATCACATTCTATGTTTAGCATTTCAGATCTTGATATTGTCATTTCGTCTCTTACTATAAGTTGTCCTTTCATGTATCTGTTGTACAGGAGATCTGTATTTTCCTTGTTTAGCCACATTTTATTTTCTAGCCATCAAAGCTGGTTTGCCCCATGCATAGTGCTCACATCCGCGGCTCTTAAAACAACGTCCTTTCATTAAAACAAATCTCCATCAGTTTCTGAATAGTGCTACAATTTCAAGAAATGGTTGAGATATACTTTTCTAAGACAACAATCCGTGATAAATGCCAGCTTGAATCAATGAGAAACTGTAAGCTGTATTTTCTATTTTTATGCTGATACCTTCTTAGTTCAGATGAAGCTGAAGCCTAGCATCTGGTATTTGTAGAGTCTAAACTAATGTAGCAAGTATTTGTTAGCCATATTTTATTGCCATCTGGAAAGAAAGTCACCTTTCTAGAGAACAATGTCACTGACTTTAAAATCAATCCCTGAAATCCTTCCCGTGAAATCTAGACATGTGATGGATGCAAGCAAAGTGGCATGTGGTATGTGAAGAAAAATATCACACCTATTTTACCAAATTGTTTTCTTGGATCACATTGGATATAAGCAGCCACATTTTCCATGTGTACCTACCTAAGTGGCAGAAAACACCACACAAAATCTCCCTGAGTGAAGCTCGCATTATTGTTTACCGGAAAACTGAACCCATTAGCATGGTAACAGCTGCTCATTCCCTTAATGTTTCTGAGCAGCTAATTATTCTCATTTTCAGCCTAGTCTACCTCACAGGGTTGTTTATTTAACTAATTAGTTCAGTTTATGTTGACATTATAAGAATAGATTTAGATATTTCATTCTTGCAGCCCTTGGAATTTTAAGAGAAAGGGCAAAATACAAATGTGTGAAAGAAGAAAAAAAAAAGCAGTTCTCATGTTCTATTTCTTTTTATCTGGGATTGAGCACAGGGATATACAGTACCTGATACAGTACCTTAGAGTAGGCCAATGGGATTAGACTGGTGGGATAAAAGCACTCACTGAGTGAATATCTGTCCAACCAAATTATTCTAAACACAACATGTTTGGTGAGAGTTATTATTAATATCAAGGACATGCCATGCCTCTGAATATATCTATGCCATGGAAAGAGATACGGCATCTTTAAATTACTGGGTGAAATAGATAAAGAGCTGGAGAACTGCCAAGGTAAAAGTTGTAAAACTGGATTGATTTTTGCTACAGCTTGCTAAGGGCTCCCTAGAGCCAGGATGCAGTGTTCAAATATAATAATTGATAGCCTGAAAAAAATATTTCTTATAAGCATGCTACTGTAATATACAATCCTTTTCTGGATGAAGGGGGTCTTTGTGCTTCAGCTAACCTGACCAACCAAAGTGAACCAGATCTGCTCTTCACTTCCCTGATTACAGCTGTATAAACTCCATACACACTCACTCATGCACACACACACAAACACATATGTACACTCCTTGCTCCTTCCTATACTGGCAGACACACACAGACACAGAGAAACTTTTCCTCCCCTTCCACTGCTTTTTCCATCTGTAGAGAAAATGAATCTGGCCTTCAAATAAGGGCATTTGTTAAACTGTTGCGGAAAAGTAATTATCCAACAATCTGACATACACTGAAATGGAGGAAACTTCCATTAATGCCACCCCACAATTCCCATGGGCAGTCACTCTGACCTCCTTGCCTGCCTTCACTTACGTTTCCTGACCACCCTGTGCTACAAACTGCGCAAACTGCACAATTTGCAAATTGCTTCAAGATTCAATTGGATGCATTACGGCACATGTCGTTTCATTTTCAAAAGATTTCTGTGAATAGTTCCCACCAACATCTGAGAGGGGATAATTTATTAGCTCAAAATAAATTAAAATCTCAAGCATGGTGAAGACTTTAAACATTGCCTTAAGTGTTATTGCTATCCTTCTCCTGAAAAGATTACACACACATGGACACACTCACACAAACCAACTCAGGCAGTGTGTCCTTGGAGTTAGACATCCTACCTTTTCTTTATAATGTTAAGCATGACCATCTAAATCAGGGCTGTCAAACTCCCAGCCCGTGGGCCAGATGCATCATGCACTGGCCACGGCCACGCCCGGTTTAGCAAAGGGGAAAAAAGTCCCAATACATCACATGATGCTGCCATGATGACATGAGTTTGACACTCCTGATCTAATTATACTGTTGCAATATTTTCAGGATCAGACTCAATAAAGATAATAGGAGTTAGAGCTTTAAATATATTTCTTTTTAATTATGATAGGCATTCTATATTCACTGAATATTCAAGGTAGAAGCAACGAGAATGGTGAGGGTGGCTCCTTATATATACAAGGGGTGGAGCTAGGAATGGGAGTGGTAAGTTATGAATACATTAAAGTCCAAAGAATAAGTTAACCTCTGATGTTCCATATATACATTATTTACACATTGGAGAATAAGGCATTTACATCTGACAAATCCCCCTCTAAATGCCGGTTCGTTATACAACACCAATTACATTCTGATTCAGGACAATATAATACATATAATTTAGAAGTTAAATATTTGTGTTGTTTAGAAGGTAAGGGTTTTGTTAATATGTCAGCTAATTGTTCAGAAGTATCGCAATGTATTGCTTTAATGAATCCGTCTTGAGACAGTTGTCTCACATGCTTGAACTTTATATCAATATGCCTGGACCTTTGTCCAATTGCATCGGATCTGGATATTTCAATGGCCGCTTTATTGTCTTCATGCATAATAAATGGTAAAGTGGGTTTCTTCCAAACATCAGTGATCAGATCATTGAACCATACAAGGTTATTTGCAGCCTTGGACAAACAAACATATTCCGCTTCTGTAGTAGAAGTGGCTACTAGTTCTTGTTTACCAGTATACCAGTAAACTGGACAATCATTCAATAGAAAAACATAACCAGAAGTACTCTTTCTGCATGATGTATCACCAGCCCAATCTGCATCAGCATAACAAGTAATTTTTGGTTCTCTGTCATTATTGGGTTCCAACATTAAACAAAAATCTAATGTACCCTTCAGATATCTTAGAATTCTTTTGACAGCTTCCCAATGATACAAGGTTGGTTTACTAACATATCTTGACAATAGATTGAGAGGTAATGCAATATCTGGCCTAGTCCAATTAGATATATAAAGGAGTGAACCTATAACTGATCTGTAAAATGTGTTGTCTTTAAACTCAGGGGAAGATTCATCAGTGTTTCTAAGAAAATCAGTTTCATAGGGGTGTCACAGGTTTTGGCATTATTTAAGTTACATTTGTTTAGGAGTTCGATGATTTTATCTTTCTGTGTAAGTTTGAATCCCCTTTTAGTTTTGTTAATTTGCACACCAAGGTATTTATTCACTTTACCCAGAGATTTCAGTGAGAAGTGTTCATTTAACTTATTTACAAAGATTTCCCTGCTCTCTTTATGCTTTCCAATGTATAAAATATTGTCCACGTAAATTAATACAAATTCAATATGATCATTACTCTTTTTTACAAAGAAACAGTTATCAGCAGTGGTGGCGTTGAAATCCATGGTCTTAAGTACTTTTACCAAGCAATCGTACCATCTTTTGCCGGATTGCTTTAATCCGTACAGACTCTTATTTAATAACCAAATTTCGTTCTTATTAGTGTATTGACTGTGTGGTGCTCTTACATATATCTCCTTATCTAATTTTGCATGTAAGTATGCGGTCTGTATGTCATATTGGAATACGTCCAGATTGAGTGCAGATGCTACTACAAGGGCTGTTTTGACACTCTCTGTTCTCACTGTGGGTGAATATGTGTCAGTATAGTCTTCTGGATATTTTTGTGCATAGCCTTGTGCAACTAGTCTAGCCTTGTATAAGGTATTGCCTCCTTCTAAGTTCTTAATTTTATAAATCCACCTGGTACCTATAATTGTTTTATCCTTAGGTGCGATCGCAGGTGTGAATACATTTAATCCTTGTAAACTTTCCATCTCTTTTTCCATAGCTAGTTCCCATTTTTCCCTTTCTTCATGTGGAAGTTTCAATACTTCTCCATATGTATTAGGTGTTATTTGTTCTCCATTCATATGCATTATGTAATCTTTGTATTTATTTGGTATTTGGTTTCTATTGTTTCTAATAGTTCTTTCAGGCTTGCTATGGTTATCATGCAAATATCTAGCTTCCTTTTTTGTTAATGTGTCTGTCTTTATTTTATGCTGACTATTAGTCCAAGTTTTGGTTTTGTTCTTACTTTTGTTAATATTTTGATTTTCTGTTGTTCCTTCCTCGCAAGATATCGTATCTTTACATTTATTAGGAAATATTTCATTAAGGTGCAATTTTGACCAATTGGCCTGTTCATGGAACACAGCTGTTCTGGATACTATAAATTTGTTATTACTATCAATAAATCTGTACCCTTTGGTTCCAGTTTCGTATCCCATGAATCTTAATCTCCTGGATACGTTTTCTCCCTTTCTCCTCAATTGTTTAGGTATGTGTACGTCTGCAGTGACTCCAAATATGTGCATGTGTGATAATTTGGGTTTTCTATTGTACATCACCTCATATGGTGTCTTATTCACAATACTGGACCAGGTTCTATTTTGAGTGTAATTTGAATAATGTAATGCCTCTGACCAAAATTGTTTGCTTAAACCAGCATCCTCTAATGTGCACCTAATCATGGTTTGTAGTGTGGAATTTTTCCTCTCTGCAACTCCATTTTGAAATGCAGAAAAAGGATTGGACGTGAAATGTAACATTCCTCTATCCTTTAACCATTGGGAGAATTCTTTAGACATGAACTCACATCCCCTATCTGTCATAATTTGCTTTATTCTGATATTATGTTGTGTTTCTATACGTTTGTAGAATTCCTTAAATTTCTGAAATGTTTCATCCTTGTGTTTTAATGTGTAAACAAAACCATAGCGGCTGTAGTCATCCACTATTGTTAGGAAGTAACGTTTTCTATAGGTAATTGAGGGACTTAATGGACCAACTAAGTCCATATGTACCAAATCAAAAATATTGTTAGTTGATCTGTTAGATTTTTTTGGTCTGGGACTGGTTTTTAGTTTGGTGGATTTACATACTGAGCATTCCAAATAATTTTCACAATTTTTTATTTTGACACCTTCTGCGTGTTCAGTCATTTTTTGTACTACAGGAAAGCTTGCATGTCCTAACTTCCTGTGTAAGATGTGAGCACACTCATCATGAATTGGTTTACCTATTTTTGGTTTCTTTTCCTTGTATGTATTTTTGTGATCATGAGTTATTCTACACTCATCATTGTCACTGTTACTGACATTTTCATCATCTGCTTCAATATAATCTTCCATATTTGAATCAATGTTATGTAAACATCTTTCTTTAGTTATCAGATAGGGTAGACCTCCTTTTATCATTACAGTACCTACATTTGTTTTGTTCTTTTCTATAGTTGCTTTCCCCTTTGAGAAAACTATATTGATATCAGATTCTCTGCTTAATTTTATTGCACTTAGTATGTTGTGAGGTATTTCTGGGATTAATAATACCCCCTCTATTTTCCCTAGACCAGGCAAGTTCACATTTCCTTTGCCTAGTACTTGAACCTTTTCTTGATTAGCTACCTTTATCACAAACTTATCTTCTATAAATGAAGATAATATACTTTTGTTGTTGGTGGTGTGATTTGTTGCACCAGAATCAATAAGCCAATTGTTATTCTCATCCTGCTGTGTTCTGGTGCTGTCTTGTTTATTTAGCCCATTCAGTGACCCAGATTTCCTCTCTTTTGAATTTTCTCTACCCCCTCTACCTTCTTTGTAATTTGGAGGACTTCTATATTTGTGTCTATCTGTGGAAGATTGTCTGTAATTATATTTGCTCCTATATTCTGGCCTATGTCTCTCTCTTAAGACTTTGGGGCAGTCTCTTCTACTATGTTCCCTGGATCCACAATTGTAGCATCTAAAGGCCTCATTATGTTTATCTTGAAAGACTACTTTCCTAAAAGGTTTGTGGTCTGTTTGGTTACTGGATCGATTTTTTCTTGAATTGTCTTCTGCTATCAATTTGTTAGATAGACTTTCTATGGATAAATATCCCAAATTAATGGTATCTAAGTGTGACATAAAGCTATCCCATGATGGATCAAGTGAATTGATAATAACACTTTTCATTGTTTGATCTGAAATCACTTCCCCCCTCAATTGTAGCTCAGCTCTTATTTTGTTTAGATTTATCAAATGCTCACTTATAGAAACCCCTGGTTTTACTCTAGAGGAAAAGAAATCCTTAGACATTCTTGTGGTTGTAGCTACGCTATCGCTGTGAAATAGATTAAACATGCATTGAATTATTTCTGATACAGTTAGGTTTGGTTTGATGCTATGATACATTGCAGGAGACACGCTAGATATTATTATGAAAAATGCTCTATGATGTAAACAATCTATTTTTAAAGTCCAAGGTCTTCTTGGAGGGCTAGTTATAAAGAATAGTAAATTTTCTTTCATGAAAATAACCTGAAGCTGTTGATACCACTCTTGTAAATTAATGCCATCAATTCTAAGTTTTGGGAAGTCACTGGGTAAGTTACCTACATTATTCTGTCCATTACTTACAACCTGGGGCAGTCCGTGATCTCTCAAGTGCAGGAAATTACAGAACGGCATTGGGATGCTTGCAATGAGTCTGCGCGGTTCTCTGGCCAGTTCAAGTCCTTCTGGGTCGTCTACGTAGTTTCGCACATGCGCGTTGCTCATTTCTTCTTTGGTGGCGTCGTGGAAGGTTCTCTCCCTTTCAGCTCTCTCGATCCGCTCCTCCTCAGATGAGTCGGTCTCTGGCTCGGTTTTTGGGGTTCTGGTGGTGGCGACGGTTCTTTTCTTCCTTTTGTGTGCGTTGGCATTCGATCTTGTCTGTGGTGTAGGGCGAAATCGGCATGGCTCTCTGGGCTCGGGCGTCGTCGCTCTCGAAGTCAGGATGGGAGCGTGCAGGTCTTGAGTCGCCGGTTTGATTTCTTGCTTCTTCGTAGATGTCTTGGTAATTTTCAGTCTTGGCCCAAAAGCAGCAAAAAGCGTTTTCATTGCTGATTTTACTTGAGATTTTGTTAAATCGTCTTCACTTTCTGATTTTGGATCATCTGAAGAGTTTGAGACTTCTTTCTCACTTTCTTCGTCTGATAGTGTTTTTCGCGCCAGAAATTTTGAACTGAGCGTTTTGATTGGCTCTGCTCCATTCTCTTTTGAAGTTCGTTGAAACCAAGATGGCTGCCATTCAAAATTTCGCGCGGGATCACATCTTTTCTTTTTAACAACTATTTTCTCAGTAGTCATCTCACTTACGGTTTTTTGATCTTTGGGTTTTTCTTTAATGACGTTTTTCTCTCTCGCTGCTCCGCTGTTCTTCAGCATCTCCTGGAGGTCCGCGATGAGACTTTCATCATTCTTTTGGCTTTTTAGTATCTTTAATATCTCTGACCTGAGTTCGTTATTTTCTATTTCGATTTCTTCCTGGTCATTATTTTCACTCATTAGTTCTTCTTCTTCAGTGGTGTATTCTTCGGATTCTCTCGAAATCGCATTGGTGGATTCGTTGATCATCTCTTGATCAGTTTCTATTTCTTTGCTGTAGGCCCTGGTGTTGGGTCTATCTTTCTTGGACATTTTTAATTACTTATTGAGTCAATTAACCATCCTCTGCTACCAGCTTGTTGCAATATTTTCAGGATCAGACTCAATAAAGATAATAGGAGTTAGAGCTTTAAATATATTTCTTTTTAATTATGATAGGCATTCTATATTCACTGAATATTCAAGGTAGAAGCAACGAGAATGGTGAGGGTGGCTCCTTATATATACAAGGGGTGGAGCTAGGAATGGGAGTGGTAAGTTATGAATACATTAAAGTCCAAAGAATAAGTTAACCTCTGATGTTCCATATATACATTATTTACACATTGGAGAATAAGGCATTTACATCTGACATATACAAAACTGAAAGCCTCCTTCGAGTCCCTGGATATTGACACCACCTCCTGGGAAACCCTGGCACTAGATCGATCGACATGGTGCACGCTGATCCACCAAGGCTGCCAGACATCTGAGGACAGCAGAACAACCATAGCACAAGAGAAGCGAGCACTCTGCAAAGCTAGAGCTGCAAATGCTGCAAAAATGGTGCCCACACGTCTGCCCAACATGTGGCAGAACATTCCGTGCCCGTATAGGCCTTACCAGCACCTGCAGATACATTGTGGACAGCCCACAACCTGTTAGATGTCAAGTCTTTTTCAAACACAATGGACGATCAACACAAATACAAAATTATGTCCACAAGATGCTAAAGTACTACATATCTAATAATTTACCAACTGCCTTCTTTAGCTTACAGATCACTATTAAGGCTCTATTTAGACTGCCAGATAAAGCATTTGCTGGGTTTAAACAAAATAACTAAGCTATCAACTGTTTTGATAAAGAGAATATTTGTAACTCAGGGTTGAACTGAGGGGTCCTCTCTGAGCTTGGTTGTTTTCTTGCAGATGTTTCATTCAGTAGTTTATATAATGATACATCTGTAAGAAAACAACCAAGCTTAGAAAGCACCAAGGACCACTCATATCAATTGTTTTTTAAACCCTGGTTTGTCAAACCAGCCATATTGACTTGATTCATATGTAAGCAATAGTAGTCGAGTTCATACATCATCCTAAATCAGAAAACAGCACAATGTGTTATGGCTAATTCATTGGGAATAAGGAACAGAGCTGCTTTGTGCTATTTTCACTACTTTTCCTCTTTGATATGCGTAGAAAAGGCCAGTAGGGACTGTTAAGTGTTTACCTAGGACAGTATCTTTGCCATGAAAATACTGAGAAACTATAGAAGTAACATTCATGGTTCAGGAACTTGAAAATACTGGATCCTACATGAAAAACATCAGCTGATTTAAACAAAGGAGGAATGCATTGCATATTTTTAGTTGAAGCCTAAAGCAAAGTGCATACCATTTTGAATAGTCTTACTGCAGAAGGCAGCTTTGCTGGAATGCAGATTTTCCCCAATAATGGGCAGAAAAGGGCAGTTTCAACTGGGAGACTGTGCTTCCAGGCATACCATACCTACTCACCTGTATATTATATATGCTCATCAACCCTGATTGGGCCTCCATGTGCAGTTCTGGGGCATTATGTGTTATTTGTCTAAAACAAACCAAACAAATCTATCAGGTTTTATTTTCCCTCCCTCTTTCTCCTTGTTTCCCTTCCCAAAATGTGTTTTATACTGAGAATGGTAAGCTGCGATCCTGAATTGTTATTCCCAGTTTTCCACAACCTCCTGGTTAAGAATCAATAAATCTCTAGGCCTGTGATTCTTATTTCTTGTCAATGTCAAGAAAGGAGCTCTGGGCATGGAGAGAATGTTGGACACCATAACTCAGCATTGGTGTCTGTGTTCCAGAAAAAAACCCAACTCCAAGTAAAAACTCTGAAGCAAGCATTTTTCAAAGTTCTATTTACTAGAAATAGGTAAACTGGCACATCTGGGAAAACCCGAATCTGAGAGGTCCGGGTTTTCCCTCAGTAAATCAAAATGCCCCAAACCATCCCCTCACTCCTCAATTGATCACATGCTCCAATCACCATCCATCCCATCTCGAGACAGCACTCTGACCACTCCTTCTCCAGATGCAGGATTGGCTTGACCTTGACCGACAGGAAGAATGCTATTATGTCTAAAGACAACCCAGCATGGAAGCTTCCAGCCTAATATGGCTTCCAAAGCTGACACCCAGATATGCCTTGGCTCTTCCCTAAGCATGATCAAAAATAAAAGAAAAACTAGATATATGCTTTCTGAAAGATATAAACTAGATGGACTAGAAAGAAACAGGGAGTTTCATTTTGCAACATTTTGATTTGACTGATAGAGTGGCAATAACCCATTCTTCGAAGAAGCCACACTCATAAATCACACCAGGCTTCCACTCAGCATGTGGTCTTGACAAAAAGGAACATGGGCATTGGGGAGATAATTATTAAAGGGCCATGCTTGCATTCTATGGCCAATTATATTTTTAAATATATTTTAAAAAATGTTTTAATGCTTGTCATGGTGGAAATTTCATTACGTTAAGAATGAGCAGTTTTGAATTTGCGTTCCTTTATCTGATCATGCCAGGATTCTATTCTCATCTCCTGGAAGTGGGAAACAAGATACTCCAAGAATCCCATCCTATGGAAATAATCTGTAGATTATCCTTCCGGCAAAATGTAGTAATTTGTCATTCGTTCTGAAGTGGCATTCACAGCCTTGTCACAGCATTTCCACATCTGCAGATTCAATGCCACTGGCAAAGGAGGAATGTAAAAGTGGTTCACAATTGTAACCCTAAATTATGACAGGTGTTAAATAAGGGTGAATATGAAATGGTGTCTTCGTTGGGAAGACCCATTTATTTTATGCTGGTGATTCTACAGCAGAGCCATTTCCAATAAAAGAACATTCAATCTTTCAGTAAACTGAAAACTTTTGTTCTGACCCAGGTCATGATAAAGTCTTTAGCCACCAATAAAGTTTCTTATTGCACCACTAAACCACCACAGAGGACCCTCCAGAGCGGTTGGTAAACCTCCACTCCGCTTTTCCCCATAAAACAACCACCCACAGTCAATTTAACCAGTCCCACTAGTTGGGTCCACTAATCATCAGAATCAAGCCTCCAAACAGAAAGAAAGTCTAAGTCCACAAACCAGGTGCAGAATTTGCCAAACAAGGTCCATTAATCCACAATCTGGAGTCAGAGTCCACAAAGCAAGGTATGCAAATCCAAAGGCTGAAATATGAGTCAAATTCCACAAGTCAAGATTTTCAAAAACCAGGGGAGAGAATGCTGAAACAAATGATTGTTCCTGACAAACACACCTTTCTCCAAACAAGGTGTTCCCTGTGAGGAGGGGTGGGGCAGCCTCCTTGTGAGCAGCCTTGCAGGCCTCCTCTGAGCTTCCTTCTGTTCCATTCTCTGCACCCATGGATCTGGTGGGAGAGGCAGCTATTCCTCATCAGAGAGATTCCGTTGACTCTCGTCGCCACTGTCCATCTGCAGCTGACCTTTCCCTACATTCATGAAGACAGGTGGCTCCCTGTCTGGTTGACCACTTCCCACAGTACTGGAGGGGCTGGGACAGCATCATCTTCAGCCCCTGAATTCTCTGGATGTTCCAGGGGAGACGTGCCATCCACGTTGGATGGTCCCAGTTCCAATTCTTCTTCCTCCTATGAACCGGGACTATGACACCTTTATTGTTACAAGAACTGCTGGGTTATGGGAAAGAGTATAATTCGGAGATGCTAAAAGATAAGTGGAATGTTAACCTTAAAAATGGATCTTGAAAGAAGTTTTCAGATGGTGATGAATGAGTAATAAATGTTAAATACGAGGTGGTTCTTCCGATGTATGGGACATCTTCCTCATTTTAGTATCTTGCTAGTGACACAGTTGGGTGGATTATTTTTAAAGTGGTTGAATATTTATGCTCTAATATGGAAATGACATTTTAACCATTATTTCTAACATCTGATGGCTTCCAAATGGAGTCTTCCAGCTGCTAGTGCTGCTTCTAGAATGCTATACCACATACACCAACGATGGAATGAGAGCCCAGATGGTATAAAACTCAGAGCTGGAACAGTACCCTACTCACAATCCTGACACAACCACCTTCCCTACAATGAATCAAGTATGCAATCTCACAAACAGGTGATCTGACAACTTTGACCAATTATGAAGTAGGAGAAATGCTGAAACATGAAAGCAGGACTCCTTCTCTGGTTATTTGGGCTGATATCCCAAATGCTTGGTGGGAAGGAAGGGGCACACCAGTCAGGAAAGCATGCAAAGAAGTAGTTTTATTTTCATTTTGCTTTGTTTTAACTTGGAGATGGACAAGCTTTCTTTCTACCAAAACACACATTCTTAAGAAATACGTGTGGCATATAAAAAGAGGGCAAGTTCTGATCACAAGGTCATGGCTACTTTCTTGATTTTTTTTATCCCCTTGTGGAAGCTGGGAGGAGTAGGGAGTAATTGATTATACTATCCAGAATTCCTGCTGCCTGTTGTGGGTTTCATTTTGTTTTTGAACAAAGAAAGTAAGATGAAAATACTCTCTATTTGTTAAAATTACAAATGCTTACAGCCCACAACATTGTTCATATTCTGACTTGATTTGGAGCCTTCTGTGAACAGCTGGGCTAACCACTCCAGAAGCAGTGAAGCACTTGCATTGCACAGTTCAGCCAATTGCTGCTTCAATCTCCCTGCTGCCTTTTCTCCTGGGACACCAACAGAGGTGGTATTCAGCAGGTTCTGACCAATTCTGAAGAACCGGTAGCGGAAATCTTGAGTAGGTCAGAGAACCAGTAAATACCATTTCTGACTGGCCCTGCCCCCATCTATTCTGTGCCTCCCGAGTCCCAGCTGATGAGGAGGAAATGGGGATTTTGCAGTAACCTTCCTCTGGAGTGGGGAGGGAATGTAGATTTTACAGTATCCTTCCCCTGCCATGCCCACCAAGCCACGCCCACCACACCATGCCCACCAAAGCACGCCCACAGAACCGGTAGTAAATTTTTTTGAATCCCACCACTGGACACCAATGCAGTTCAGCAAATTACTACAGCTACAAAGAGTACAGAGAAGAGCAACAAAGATGATTAGAAGAGTGGAGGCTAAACCATACAATGAACAATTGTGGGAATTGGGAATGACTAATCTAACAAAGTGAGGGACTGGGGTGAAATGATAGAAGTCTTCCAATATTTGAGGGGCTGTCACATGAGGAGGAGGTCAATCTATTCTCCAAAGCACCTAAGGGCAAGACAAGAAGTAAGGGATGGAAGTTTAACAAAGAGAGATCCAATCTGGAATTAAGGAGACATTTCCTATCAGTAAGAACAATTAATCAGTGGAATGGCTTGTGTCCAGAAGATGTGGATGGTCTATAAATGGAGATTCTTAAGGAGAAATTGGACAGCCATTTGTTTGGATGGTATAGAGACTCCTGCTTGAGCAGAGGGTTGGACTAGAAGATCTACAAAATCCCTTCCAAGTCCCTTCTTTGATATTCTATATTCTGAATACCTTGCCATAGATGTCCAAAGGTGAACATAAGTCAAGGTTGGTCTTAGAACATAATACGCAGCTCTCAGCCAATCACTGTGTTTGGTATGTGCTGAAGCCCTGAACTAAAACTTTATGAAGAGGAAGCATAAGATGAAGCAACAGCATTATCGGCTTCTGTCTAATTGGCTCATATTCATTTTTTAAAAAAGCAGATATTCTTAAGATATCAGATGCCAGGAAGGAAGAACCAGGGGAGGGGAAGACTGAACTTCCTTCTGCTGTTGCCAGTGGGAATATTTCATTTTGTTTTGCTCAGTACTTAAGGTTAATAATGAAGTACCAATTCATTTCTGGCAATTTACAGGAAAAGCAAGTTATGTAATTGTTTCAACTAATAGCTGTGGACTGGAAAGAATTGGCCTCAAACTGTCTGAAAAAGAGAAGCTTCCTTATTTGATGTTTTAATTGCAGGGTAATATTTTTCCTTAAAAAAATGGGTAAGAAAGGAAAGATTTAATTATCTGTATTAACTACCAATATTAGTTCACTAGTGTTCTCAGGTCAGTTTTAAAATTTAATGACATCATTTTACAAATGTTGTTTTGGGGAAAATCTGAATTGTATATACAATGCTGTTGCATAGAAGTTCACTGAACCATCATTTTGCAATCATGGATTATGATACATAGGGAACTCAATAATACCGGAGATAAAAGCCAAAAGTCTCTCTTAAATTAACAGGATTTAGACAAGCCTAATTTTTGGGGAATCTGTGCAGTAAAATCACAAAACTCACTCACCCACCCACCCAAAGGACTGCATTAGAGCCGACAACTTGTTGCAATTGTGTGTTGTATATTAAATATTTAGGCAGGCCTTCTCTTTGAATGATTCCTTAAGTGAACAAAAGTTGAAACAGCCTTACAAAATTAACCATGATATCTTTTTAGAGAGCATACTTATTATTCATGTGCAATTGTCAATAGTGTTAAAATAAGAAAACTACAAATGTGGCAGCGACAGAAGTTTATGCACTGCTTGAGTAAGCTTTGTAGGCTCTCCTTTGACAAAAAGGATAGCTTCCAATCCTGTTTTGTAGTGAAGAACTACTAAGAGTAGTTCTGCCCTGTAGCCATTAGCCATTTATTCTTGCCTGTGTAAATCAGCTGGAAATGAATCCTATTTAAGAAATCTTTTGCCAGATTTTAAGCTCGGCCTTCATTCTCTTCCCAGCGATGTCTATGTGTTCCCTCTGCATTAGGATTACTACATCCCTCAATCGGTGAACTCCCCTTCTTTTCCTATCTCAAATATGCCAGGAACACAAGTGTTCACTTTTTTTTTTACAGTGCAGCATGCCTTTTGTAGATTGGAGGAGGGGAAAAAAAAGACATCAGTTTTAGAGTTGTTTATGTAAAAAGGAAATTTGGCAGAACTCTTGTCAATTTCATCCAGTTCAAAAAAAAAAAAAAAAGAGTAACAACAATCATGAGCATGAAATTGCTCCACGACTACACTGTTAAAACAAAGTGTGGCCTTTCATGACAGGATCTCAGTAGAAGATAGAGAGTGTAGGCTAGGGGGAGGTGGAGGGGAGGGCACCCCAGTCGGAACGTAGAGGGCCAATTACAAAGGATGATTTTGGTTAAGGTGGAATGACATGTACCAGATGGATCAGACCATTTTCATTTGTGCCAGTAGTGGGAACAACATAATTTATCTATGCAGCAGTAAAACTTACATGGCAATTGCTTTTTCAGTAGACTGGGACAGTCTAATTTAATTTAATTTAATTTAATTTATCATATTTCTATGCAGCCCAACTCCCAAGGGACTCTGGGCGGCTTACAACAAAAATAATACAAACAATGAACATATTTTTTTTTAAAAAAAACATTATAAAAGCATTTTAAAAACATTAAAAACACATGCACACCATCCATGGCCGGATCTCACAAGATTGAACAGCGAGATCAACAGCCCCAGGCCTGCCGGAATAGCCAGGTCTTCACTGCTTTCCGGAAGGCCAATAGGGTGGGGGTAGTCCAGACCTCAGGAAGTAACTGGTTCCAGAGAGCTGGGGCAGCCACAGAGAACCCCCCCCCGGCGGGCCGGCATAGTTTAGCTGACGGGACCCGGAGAAGACCAACTCTCTGGGATCTTACCGGTCGCTGGGAGCTATGCGGTAGAACGCGGTCTCGAAGATAGCCTGGCCCTGAGCCATGTAGGGCTTTAAAGATGATGTTAAGGATATTGCTGAGCACATTGTAAGCCGCCCTGAGTCTCCGGAGAAGGGCGGCATATAAATCAAATTAAAAAAAAAAAAAAACATCATCTGTAGCTAAATAGTATGTGGGCCATTTTCTGGCTGGGGCAAATAGGAAGTACAGATTGGTTCTAGGAGAACTCCTTTTCTTGCTTTTTTTCAGAATGTTTTTCTTCCACTTTTCTGTCTCAGATGTATTCTTAGATTTTCTTGGCTATGATAGCAAGATGGACATAATCAGACACGTGCCTTCATATCAGCCATTAAGCACTCTCTCTCAGACCAACTCATCTCACAGGGTTGTTGTGGGGAAAATAGGAAGAAGAAAGTGTGTTGAACAGGTTTACTGCCTTGAGCTGTTTGTAACAAAATCACAAAGGCAGGAAACAAGCAAAACAAACAAATGAAGAGTAAAGGTTTAGGAAGATCTTACACTAGGTTATTACTGAAGATCCCTGGGGAAAATGCAGTACACATAAGGAAACTTAAATACATCTGTATGCAGGTATCTAGTAACAGCTGCTCGGAATCGCTTTGCCAAGTGAGATGAACAGCATACAAATTTCATAAACAAACAACTAAGTAGCAACATTAATTTGCTTATAGCAGTAAAATCACTTGAGCTGACCCAGTCCTATGTGCATTCGTCAAGCTGAACCTTAATCATATTTACATACTTATGATCTCATGTATGCTTGTATGAAGGAGCATACTGTAGTCCTACCAGCTGTTGCTGAACTGGAAATCTGAGCAAAACCAACCAACTTGGTTGATGAAATGGGGTTCTGGCAGTTGTGATTTAGCAATATCTAGAAGATCAGGGGCTCCCATTCTCTGCCCTACAAAAATTTATTTATTTATTTATTTATTTATTTATTTATTTATTTATTTATTTATTTATTTATTTATTTATTTAATTTGTATACCTACTTTCCAAAAATGCCTACTTTCCAACCATAACACTTCCATCTTTATATCATTTATTTCACCAATCTTGTTTCTTCATCAAGTTGTTACTTCTAAATATTGTTATTTTTTCCAATGTGAAATAATATTCTCCTGGGTTGATGAGTTGGTGGAATATATACTTAGATACCTCCTTTATTCCAAGAAGAAAACACATGGCATGGAATAATTGATTACTTTGCAACTACAGTGATGTAAGAATTAAAATGGTTGAATAAATGTCCAGTTTTCATCCATAAAACTGTCATAGTTTGTTTTTCCCCTAGATTTTTGTTTGGTTTTGAAATCAAATAGATGTTTTGTTGATAGCTAGGCAGAGAAATTAAAAGCCTGCCTCACTGATACCTATCTTGTAAGAGTTTTGATTTTCTCTGCGTTTTTTTTTTTTGTCAGTTTGGAATAAAATCTCACTTTATAGTTGCTGCCAGAAATGGATTGCTTAATGTAAAATTGAAAGCTTCAGTGAAAATATTGTGAAGTATAAATGCAGAAAAAAGCAAAGGCAAAGATAAATGGGAGATTATATTGCACAGAATTTGTATGCATGTGTGATCTATCAATCGATCATTTTCAATCTACAGTATCTCTCACTCTCTCTCGTCCTCTCTGTCTCAGAATAGGAAGCCCTTTTGATATGAATTTCAACTAAAAATGCTGGAGGATTCAAGAGTTTTTGTAATCCAATAGAGTCAGTTTGATTTAAGGACAGGTGAATCCATAAATTCAGTTTGTCTAATTTCTCTGCTAGCATAAGTATTTTTTAAAGTTTAGAATTACATTTGTTTGTATATTTTGTGCACCTTTCTTCAAACCTAGATTTTTATTGGAAAATTTACCTAATATATACTGTTCTCCAGACCACTTTTTCAAAATATAATGTATTTTCTGCATTTTTTCCATAAATTTGTGCAAGCTTCTGTGTAATCTTTATCTTTTAAGTGGTGCTTTGCCCATTTCAAAGAAATGAATTACAAAGGGCAATGAAGTATTGGTTCATGAACAGCTCTGAAAAATGCAAATTTAGGTAAATTTAACTTGGAATACAAACTGAAAGACTAGTTTAGATGTAACAGGAAACTTGATTGAAGCAACTCTACTTATGGGTTTCAACCAGGGGTGAAATCCAGCAGGCTCTGACAGGTTCTGAAGAACCGGTAGTGGAAATTTTGAGTAGTTTGGAGAACCGGCAAATGCCAGCTTTGGCTGACCCTAGAGAGGGGGTGGGAATGGAGATTTTGCAGTATCCTTCCCCTGCCATGCTCACCAAGCCATGCCCACCAAGCCACGTCACGCCCACAGAACCGGTAGTAAAAAAAATTGAATTTCACCACTGGTTTCAACTAAGCACAGTCTGTCATTATATAAATAACAAGAAAGCCGGTTCATAGGTCTGGGCTGGCAGCTGCTCGCTAAACACACTCTCACCTTGACTAAGGATTAGAATGATGCAAACACTGCCTTACAATTGCTACAATGAACAGGATTATTTCAGATCCTTGCAATTCAGTGAAAATTAGACTTAAAATAGTAAAATTGGAATCAGGGTTAATCTGCCTTAGATCTCAAGCAGATTGCTCTCCCTCTTTTCTGATAAGCAACACCTTTAAATTTATTGATGTATCCATTTCTGTACTCCCATAATCCCATAATTGATTCCTGGCAGTTAACATTGTAAACAGAACAGACATGGGGGCACTATCATGTAGTGGTACTGAACTGGCATTGCAGAAGTGCTGGTTCAAATCTACTGTCCACTCAGAAACTCATTGTCTGACATTGGGTCAGTCATTTTTCCTGAGGTTGAACCTGCTTCAGAAGTTTGAGCCTGGCTATGTGGCTCAGTGGCTAAGACGCTGACCTTGTTGATCAGAAAGATCAGCAGTTCAGTGGTTCGAATCCCTAGTATAGGTCTCCTGCATGAACAGGGGGTTGGACTAGATGACCTCCAAGGTTCCTTCCAACTCTGTTACTATTTAAGATTGATAGGGAGTAAAAGAAGAGGGTGGAACCCTAGAGGTGTGGTCCTTAAATAAACAAATAATAAAGCAACTATTAAGCATTAACCTAACCAGCTATGTCACAGTACCAGCCCCTTCATTTATAAAAAACTGTCCAAAGCATCTCTGTCTTTCTCAGCTATTAGAAAATTATTAGGACTAGCAGTGAGTTGACAGATGACAGACGGAATTCCAGAGGATGTTAGCCTTTCTTGAAAAACCCTTGAAATATTTTGATTAAACTAGACAGTTCCAAATAACAATACTAGAGACAAAGAGATTAGAGTCTATTGCATTCCCAAGGTCACATCCTCAGTAGCCCAATGACCATTGGCTTGGTTGCCTTTAAAAGCTAGAAGTTATTCATGAGCCATGGCTATGTTTGGGGAAGAAAATGGCCAACTAATTATATGGGCTAGAAACTTTTCTGTTTATTTGCAGTTGGAAAAGAATATGCAAATTAATGGCATTAATTTTATCAGACCATAAATATCAGACAGGAAGAATAATATGATAAAAAAACCAAATTGAAACAAATCAATATGTTGAAAGTATCTTCAGAGGTTTATGCAGGGAAAACAAAAGAAAATTGAGTGGTTGCATACTCAAAGCAGCTCCCATTTTTAAAATATATGTTGCAACACATGTAAAAAAAAAAAGGTGGGCTTTGATCAGAGCCTTGATTGACATTTGGACTTTTTTGACTCTCCCCCATGAATATCCCTGCAGATATTTTTAACCCATTGTTTCATTTCTATTTTGTTTTTCTGTTGTACCATCCATCCTTTTTTAGAATTGTTGAAGTATTGATATTGGAAAAAGTAAAAAAAAAAAAAAAAACCCTGAAAAAATTCAGCTGAAATAGCATTTTGTCCTTTGCTTTATCACTCGTACTGTCCTTTGCTCTATGGGAAAAATCCCCTTCTGAACTTCTCACTTCCTTTGCCATCAACTTCTTCCCATCTCAAGTTTATTTAATGAGGCTTATGATTTTTTTCATTCCCTCACAAACATCTGTACATATTTAGAGTGCTACGTCCTTCCCAGATGTTTGAAAATGAGTCACTATGTAAAAAAGAAAAGAAAAATAGCAACATCAGGAATGAAAAACCTTAATAAAACACTATTTTAAAATGTGGAACATTTGAAGACACTCTGTATCCTGGGTGTGTATAGTCAGGTTTAGCGCTAAATTTAATGTAAGACCTGCTGTCCCTTGATTACTGAAAAGGCTTATAAATCAACTAATGGATGCTTTGGAAAAACAGTTCTAATTTTACTAAGTGCAAAACTCAAGATATAGTGCCAGGGCCTGTTAAACGATAATATTTAGACAACATAAGAAAATCCAATTCAGTTCTTTCACAGTATTGTCACAGCAGACAAGTAGAATATAATATTTCAACTGGCATACACAGATATACATTTGATCTCTGTATAGAAATGCTTCAGAGATGCTAAACAAAGACAAAAAATAGATGCTTCCGGCTTTGCACTGTTTAGTTATGTAACAGATTGAAGGTCTAGGTTTTAGTCACTGGAAATGTGATAAACAACATTGTGCATTAATGCAGAAAACAGATTGAGCTCTTTAATGGGACATCAAATAAGACTTTATTAGCATCTATTAGGTTCAACCCAAAGCCCGGGAAATAGCATTAACGAGCATCATATATCAGTCTGTCTGTTATTAGATAACATTATCGCTTAAAACTAGCAAGTCATAGAATGCTTTATACCTTTTTTTTTTTACCTTTATCTTTAGAATGAGTGCCTGACATTCTATCCGACTACTCTGGCCTAACTATTAGTAATAGTGAACCAATTTATAAACCCATTAGTGACACTTTTTCCTGAAGATAAAAACAGTCAAAATTATCTGGCAGCAATTAATCTTAATGGCTGTATGCAGTAAACAGCAATGGGCTAATTCCAGCTCTGTCAGCCCCATCAAACAATCCCACATTAGGCAGCTTTTCACTGATCCATTAAGCATATTCAGAGCAACAACAAATTCAGTGCTGAAGGCATATGCACTAAACATTACAACAGTGATCTTCTGAAACCATCATTATCTCTTAAATAGTACTTCCCCCATGTATTATCATTATGCTGTACATTAGAAATACTTTGATTAAACTCCCTTAATTCATAACAGACAGCTGCAGACCATTTATGCAGTTAATCTCAACACAACAGCGATTGAGAAAATATAACAAATGAAGGCTGTAAACTGGAAGTCATTATGACGGGGAAGATACTGGTTTTTCTAGCCCTCTCGGTGAAAAGAGCATGTAAAGATTATGCTTGAGGTCTGTAATAGTGGAGTGGAACCACTAATGACCTTCTCATTTCCCTGCAACATTAGCCATACAAACTGCAGCTACATACATATATACTCCCACACCCGCATGGTCTTCACATGCGAGCTGTGTTTAAGGATTTTCCCATAACACTGGTACCATGACTTAAGAACAAAAGAAAAGCAACACTGCCCAGGCAAAAGTCATGTGTGGAGAGATATGACAGAAAGCCACCATTTCTTCACCTGAGTTCAGTTAACACATCAGCTAAGACCTTGCTTCAGGAAACTGATCTGCACAAAGGCCCTGCTTTTTATCATCAGAAAGTAGGAAAGGCGGTGTCAGATGGGCTGACAATTATGATACAGAACAGTGGCAGGTTCCCAGATCCCCAGATTTTCTTTTCAAGAATAACAGTTAGAAAATCACACGCAAAAATGTCCAATGGATTTCAAAGATAAACACAAGAACTTCATTGGGACAGAATAGCAATAGCACTTAGGCTTATATACCACTTCATAGTGCTTTACGGCCAGCTCTAAGTGGTTTACAATCTGGGTCCTCATTTTACCAAACTAGGAAGAATGAAAAGCCGAGTCAACCTTGAGTTGGTCAGGATCGAACTCTTGGCAGTGAGCAGAGTCAGCCAGCAATATTACATTCTAACCATTGTGCCACTACACAGCTCATATGTTTGTGTGACATTCAGAGGCATAGGTCTTCCTTGGATCAGTTTTGACATCAAAAGGGTGTTAAGACACCAATGGTCTAATCTGACCAAGATAAAAACAATGTTGCAATCTTCCAAAGACCATTGTGAGCCACCCAGAGTTGGTTAGAAGAAGGTGACTGTATAAATATTTTAAATAAATAATGATTAATATCTATGTGATATGAAGATACTTGTTTATATTCTGGTGTCACCAAGATGAATGCATTTATGAGGTCCTTGGAGCACTCTGAGCTTGGCTGCTTTCTTGCGGGATGTTTCATTACCCAACTAGGTCAGTGCTAGAAGGGAATGGGGTTTGTTCTTTATGTACAAGTGTCTTGTCCTGTGGAAATGTTCTTAATAGTTCTTGCTTACTGTTTGCTTGCTTGTCTGAGTTGGCAGTTCCTTGATTGGGGTATTAATGCATTTCTGTGACTGAATACAGGCCTCCAAGTAAATGTTTTAGAGATGCTCAGTTCTGATGGGCTATAACTACCATCATTCCAAGGGAGCACTCTTGAGACACCAATTTAGGAATGGAGGGGGTCCATGCAAAGCTGCAAAGCTGCACATACCCATCCAAATGTTGCCACTGAATTGTAATTGTTTTAACATGATGGGACAGAAGATGATGAAATACTTACAAATGATTATAAGTATATTGGTCAATTTATTTTTTTATTCCATTTATATCTTTGTAGTTCCATAATTACATATTTAATTTAAATAGGGTTTACTTCTATTGCATTAAATAGTATCATACATAAATGTTCATTATGTTTACATAAAGATATCTCCATTACTCTAAATTATGGAGTAGGGCTATAGAAGGCCATCTAAGGGATACATAACAACCTACTTTCCATATCATTAAACAATTCCACATTATATCTTGATGGTGGCTTATTTATTTTCAGTTTGATTTCTTGACACTCTGTGTGTGTGAGTGCATGCAGATGTGCAACTGTAAACAAATTTGGGTAGGGTTTCATGTACATTATAGATAATCCTGCTATTGCTTTTATATGTAGTCAATTTGGTTAGTGGTTCCATACCAATGTGGAAAAAGGGGCATCATATCATGGAATCATGCATTTAGAACTTTAATTAGTATGGCCCATCATATGGTAACCTTCTCCAATTCGGTATAGTCAAGGACCTTCCTTAGGGAATTCTCTGTTCCCAGAGGCAAGGCTAACTTCTCTTTTTCTAGTTTTTCTGGTTGAATTAAGCTATTAAGTCTGGTATTTTGTTACTAATTCTAGTTTTTGATCAGCAAGCTTCATTGGGAGGGAACTGTAAATGTTCCTCCTTCTTAGTTTCTACAGTATTTATGGTTCTATGTCTTGAAAGACACTTCAGGCACTTGTTTGGAGGCTAAAGGCATCAACCTTAATTAAACAATCTTAATTAAACCCACCTTCCCTTAATTTATAGATAAGAACATCCTAAAGATCAGCATACAAATTCTTTACTTCGCAAATGTAACAAAACCAAGAGACCATTTGTAAATAGTGGTGAATACTCTAGGCCTATCGGTCTAGTGAGGTTTTGCTACATATAAATAGTTCATTTGATTTTAGAGATATAAACTGCAGACACAGTGTCTGTTTTTTGATGAAATGACCAAATAAATAAAACTTTTCTCTGGCATTAGCTTAACTGTCAGAGACAATCTTGGTTTCAGTTTATAAACCCTGCATACAGTAATACAGAAAACAAGAGACCTGCAAAATTTCCCAGGATCTGCAATACAGATGATCAGAGGGCAGGAGTAATAGATTCCTGGAATATAAAAAAGGTACCTAGGGATGCTGAAGGTTAACTTAATCCAATAATGAAAGGCCTTTTGTTTCAAGACAGAACTGTGTTGACCCAGTATTTATTTAAAATCCTGCATATACAGAATCCAAAGGGCAACAACATTATAGTTTTCATTTTAACTAACTTACATTCTTAAGCTATGTACAGTTTAACAGCTACATGGAGCAGAATAACAAACGAAACAGTTGGGATCAGGAATGCCAAAGAAAATAACCTTTTTGCAGATGTCCCATCGGCTATATTTTGAGCTTTGTGGACTAGATCTCTTAAGAGAGCTAAATTTGCCTCAAAGTATAAAATATTCTTGTTGTTTCAGAGTGGGAGAGAGAGAGAGAGAGAGAGAGAGAGAGAGAGAGAGAGAGAGAGAGAGAGAGAGAGAGAGAGAGAGAATTCTGTGAGGGAGCCAAGTAGACTCAAATTTGCAAAACTTTTGCACAGATACAACCAGGGATGTTATTCAGCAGATTCTAACAGGTTCTGGAGAACCAGTGGTAGTGGAAATTTTGAGTAGTTCAGAGCACCGGCAAATACCACCCCTGGCTGGCCCCAGCGTGGGGTGGGAATGGAGATTTTGCAATATCCTTCCCCCAGGAGTGGGGTGGGAATGGAGATTTTGAAGTATCTTTCCCAGGCCACGCACCAAGCCACACCATGCCCACAAGCCATGCCCAAAGAACTGATAGTAAAAAAATTTGAATTGCACCACTGGATATAACAACATTAAAAACATGAAAATAGATGTAGGCATGGTTTCACCTTCCAATTACAATATCAGCATTGCTTACTTATTTACAAGGGAATTTAGGGAATTTTATGAGCATATCAGTTACTTTTCTACCAAGTGTGACTATAAGAAAATCCAAAACTTTTCAGGCCCTTATTTAGCAAAATAATAGAATCATATAATTAGTCAGTCCAGCCCTCTGCTCAGTGCATAAATCCAGGTTAAAGTATTCCCAAGGAATGACAGTCTAACCTTTGCTTGAAGAAATCCACATTCAAAGAACACCGACCATAATCATGCTAAGTAATGTGTTTCACTACTGAGTTTCTCCATTTAAAACCCATTGAAAGCTTGCATTGTAACTAAAAAGACCCCCAATACATAACCTTGAATATACTGTCTTTCATAATGTCTTGGATACTCTGAGTTTTACAAATCTGCATTGCAAAAATTCCCTCCAAGCTCTAATTTAAAGAAAATGCAAGTGCAAGACAATTTAACTTAGATGCATTTTGTTACACTCAAGTCAAATTGATATCTGCAAGCCAGTCTGTCTCTTATCAAGATTCATTTCAAGCTTATCAGAGTTATAAGCAGTCACTGAGGGAGAACTAGTCCTGTTTTAAATTGTGCTGTTTAGAAATATGCAACTAATATTAATATCAATCTGAAAGAAGCAGCCCTTTCAATTTCCTTTTTCTTTGCCCCAAGCTTTCCTACTGTTTTTTTTTTTCTTTTATGGCATGGTGCTCACATAAAGAAGTATAGCAAAAATTCACATAAAGAAGTATAACCCATAAACCTGGCCTAAAACAAGATGGGTTGTTGGATTGCTTAAACTCAATCAGACAAGGATTAGCTAGCTTGAAAAGGTTCCATAGAGAATGTGAAAAATCCTGAACTTGCTCTGAAGAAAAAGCAGAACCTTTGGACAAATTTCTTTCTGAGTTATGAAGAATGAATTTGCAGCTAAGAGGAAGTTTATTCCTTAGGATGTTAATGTAGGAATAGTGCACCCAATTTTGCAGAAGAATACAGCCTTATGGTCTTTTAATTCCTTTTTTCAGACACCTCTTTATAAGATAATAGTATCTAGTATAAGATAATAGTATGAGTGACATCCCCTCCATTCAATCAGAAGCAAATTTCATACAAAATCAATGGTCATTTCTTGAGCAAAAACAAAACATGCTGAACTACTGTCAGTTTCATAAAATTGATGTAATAGCAGGGGTGAAATCCAGCAGGTTTTAACAGGTTCTGGAGAACTGGTAGCGGAAATTTTGAGTAGTCCGGAGAACCGGCAAATACCGCCTCTGGCTGGCCCCAGCGTGCGGTGGGAATGGAAATTTTGCAACATCCTTCCCCTGCCACACCCACCAAGCCACCCCACAGAACCAGTAGGGAAAAAATTTGGATTTCACCCCTATGTAATAGGTACAATATTTGAGATGATAAATACAGATGAATTTATTGTAAATATTAACAACCTCTTTGAGGCTGTTGTCTATTGAGAATAATTTTATAGATGAGGATGGCCTTCCTCAATTTTTCAAATATGTAACACCACAACTTTCATCACACACAGCCCAGAGGGTCATGCTGCCTAGTGGGATGGGGGTTTCAACTGCCCACAACTGGGGTTACTAGCTTGGAAAAACTGAATTACAAAAATATGGGAAGTATATACAGATGTCCAATGTTTTGAATGAGTTTGACATTAGAACAAAATACTAGCTTATGAAAGTATGAGTTCAGTAAAACAGTACACAATTATATGTTCAGCAGTATACTCAGGGAAAAGTCCTGGGTTTTATGAAACAACAGGAAATAATACAAAATAAACCAGTTGACACCAAAAGAGTCTAAACTATCAAAAACCTAAAATTCAACCTTGAACTTCATTTCATTTCATGCTTCACTGATTTTAAATGGTACAATGAGTGCATACATGAAGAATGCCAAGCCATATCTTAAAAATGCTTTTCTCTCCTAATTATAGCTTAAAGTGTAACTCTGAAAAGACAATGTTGGCAGGGCAACTACTGAGAAGGTGCGTCTTCTAGTAGATTGTTTCATGTGAAAAATGTCTTCAAAAATCTCACAACATGATAGAGTTAATTGGATAAAAAGCGCTCTCTCTCTCTCTCTCTCTCCCCCTATCCCTCTCCCTCCCTCTCTCTCTCTCTCTCTCACCTATCTATTCTTTCTCCCTCCCCCCCTCTCTCTGTGTCCATCTGTCTGTCTGTCTTTTATCTGTATAAAACTATTGTGTTTATTTTTGTACTCTATAATTACTTTCAAGCTAGTTGCAGAGTCAATTTAAGGGGTAGAACAGTTACCCAAAATGGTAATCATCAAAAGTGGTAAACTGATCATAGGAATAATTACTATTATAATACTACAAGCCTAGGGACCAAGATTCTAATTTTAATATACATATCTTGTTAAAATTCCACTTAATTTAATAACAGGTTAAGTTAGTTTGAATAAACTAAGTTTCATTGGTTGGTAGGAATATGAATTACTTTAGTAGTGAGCCATGGTGGTTAGAAAGCAGTATTGCAGGCTAACTCTGCTTACTGCCAGGAGTTTGATCTTGACTGGCTCAAGGTTGACTCAGTCTTTCACCCTTCCGAGGTCAATAAAATGAGGATTCAGATTGTTGGGGCAATATCCTGAGTCTGTAAACTGCTTAGAAAGGGCTGTAAAGCACCATGAAGTGGTATATAAGTCTTAAGTGCGATTGCTACTTTAATTTGTTAGAATCTAATGCATTTTATAGAAACCCAACAGTTAATTTTATCTTCCTTCCTTCCTTCCTTCCTTCCTTCCTTCCTTCCTTCCTTCCTTCCTTCCTTCCTTCCTTCCTTCCTTCCTTCCTTCTCCCTGCCTCTGCCTCTCTCTCTCTCTCTCCCCCCCCTCTCACACACAATGTTTGCCTAGTCTTTCAAAGTACAACATTCTAGCAGGGGAACAGGAAACCACTGGAGTAATTAGAAAGGTAGATTGTAGTGTCTGTAACAGTAGACAGATGTTTGTATTATAGTCAAACACATCATTAAGGATACAATTGTTATTTAATGTGACATAATAGTCTTTCTACTCTTCATGAAATCCACTCTAGTAATTACTTTTTGTAGTTCATTGGCTCTGTGATCTGAATGCTTAGCAACGTGTTATATCCAAATAAATATTAAATGTCAGATTTCAAAACACTTCGACCTTCCTTCAAGTCCAGTAAGTGGAACACCCATAATCTTTCACACTATCATGTGTTATGTCCAGAGGAATTTCCTAACAGAAGTTGACTTGATTGCTCATCTTGGTATTTTGAACTGGTCCCAAAGATGTTCAAATGCAAGTTATCTCTGTTCAGAAGTAGCTTTCATAAGGGTTTAGTACAGAGGTGGGTTTCAGCAGGTTCTGACCAGTTCTGGATAGTAAAAATTCTGATTGGCCCTGCACCAATCTATTCTCTGCCTCCCAAGTCCCAGCTGATTGGGAGGAAATTGGGATTTTGCAGTAACCTTCCCCTGGAGTGGGGTGGGAATGGAGATTTTACAGTATCTTTCCCCTGCCATGCCCACCAAGCCACGCCCACCAGGCCATGCCACGCCCACCAAGCCACACCCACAGAACCAGTAGTAAATAATTTTGAAACCCACCACTGGTTTAGTATTTTTATTGTTCTGGGTAAGATGTGCCTCACATAAACCATCCCTACAAAGGAAAGTGATAGTATTCAATATTTTTATTTTTGCAGTCGGGCAATTGAGTGTTCTAAATGGTGTTGGCTATAATTCGTTCGTCTTTCACTTGCATGTTGTTTTGATATTAGTTGGAATCAACAATATCTGGAGGAGCCTGAAATATTCAGAATCCCTAATTACAGTGAGCATACAGAAGATGACAGTGGTGGACTGTGGTGACATAATTATAATCAATTCTCTTTGCAGATGAGAATGTCACATTTTGGGGTGCTTACTCTCCCTATCCCCACCTCTTGAAAAATCTTTTCTTCATGTAATAATCTAGCATATTCGGCAAGAGTATGCAGCATGTGTATTTAATATAGAGGATGCCATTTATTACACGAGGAAGTGTATATGTATAATTTGACTCCCTGAAATGTATTTATTTACTGCAGTTACTTACTTATTTAATTACTTAATAAACCTTTTCACTCCCAAGGGCTTTTTGTATTTCACCAAACATAGCAGAACAAAAAAAAAAATAACAAACCTATCATGTCATTGTACTTTAGTAGCTTGTCATGTTTTCATGTTCTACTCGTTTTTAGAAAAAAAAAATTAAGCTTTACTCACCTGATTTGGAGCATTCTGACTTTACAATCTCCATATTCAAGTTTCTTCCAAAGAATGCCGCCTTTGATTATTTTTTTTTAAAGAATCTGTCAGTAAGTTTCTTTATAGCATAGGCTATATTGTAGGTACATCTGTTCATCCGTACTCTATATATCCACAGAGTGTCTGCAATTTTTAGTTATAGTAACAATAGAAATCCATATTCTTGTGCAACAACAGTGTTATCAATCTAATGAATACATTTTTATCTGCTTTAAATGTCAAGCTCATTTTCAGAAGACATACCTCCTGGATAGATGTATTCCTATTGAATAAATGCAAGACTGAAATACCTTTACCCTGTTAGGTGCTTTTCTTCTCGATGCTCATTGCTTAAAGAGAAGTGTCAGCTGTATTTTACTTTATCGTATAAAAAGTTTCAGAATTTAATTAAGGGTCAAGTACCCAGAGTAGATAAATGCAACAATGAAAGCCTATTTCTGATCTCTCTGAAGTCTGCAATCATGAAAATTATTATCATTGAGTAAAACTGGTTTCGGGGATGGTAACTGGAAGATGGAATCGGTATTAGTCAGCCACAATTTACATAATAATGGGTTCCCAGTTTTCATCAGCACCTTTTGTTTGTACAGTGCTTGCTGCTCCAGCAAATTGTCAAAATGTCATTCCTCTCCAATCAGCCAGAAAATATCAACAGTAAACAAGGAGCAAGACAAAAATCCTCTGATTAAAAATATGGCAGAAGTGAAAATGCCTGGTTCTTCTAAATATTGTTATTCCTGTATCGACAATAATACAGGTGGATGGCTTCGGAAATGTGCTATTACTTTTAATAAAGAAGAACCCGTCGTTAGCAGTGTCACTCAAACCATACCACAGAGATCATGCATTTTTTGTTTCTTTATTTGGCCTGGCTTTGGCGTTATCCAAAAGATGGCGAGAAGCAATCAATACAATGTGTGATGATGCAATAAGGAATAAAAACAATAAACTGGTACAAAAGTTGGCATAGTAACCTGGAAATGCAGTCCTTGGATGGTCCATGAACAGGAGAAGAAAGACAGATTCAATATCTGCAATACCTCGTCACAGTTCTAAACCGAGCTCAATGGATGCATCAATCAACTATAGAACCTGCTATACACATTGTCAATCCACAAGCTTTCTTTATCCTGCTGCATTGATCTGCAGTTTTAAAAAAAATGGTGTACTCACACAATGCACATTTCTAAACACATTTTTTTGAATCATAAAACATATATTTGGATACATTTGGACAAGAACCAGCCTGCAACATCACTATTGATAATGATATATGATTATACTTATCTCAGAGACTTGGTTGAGTAGGGCAGGGCAGGTCTTGTTTCACAAATCAAAGATAGAATTCTTCAAGCATCATCTAGCACATGGGAAGGGCAAATAAATAGGAAAAGATTTTTCTCAGCACCTCTTTTATATATCGCCTGTTATCCTGATTTAATTGTATTTGATAGCATTTTCTTTCTGTAGCATGGTTTTATGGTAGGCTTTATTGTTTCTTTTATTGTTTTCTAAGCTACGTTTATGTAAATTCTGCCTCAAGTCGATGAAGATGATAAGGAGATTCTAAATTGTCTAAAGAATCCGAGCAACAAATATCCCTCCGTCCACTTTTCATAGCTGCAGCAGGTTTTATGATAATAATTCCTCCTGTAATGTTTCTGGCCAATATGCTTTTTTAAAATAGATTTTTATTATAATTTTATGAAATAGATTATCCCATCTAGTTCTTTCCAAACAGCAAACTATTGCTAGTGTAATCTGCCCAAGCAGTTCATGGTTGAATGGGTATTTGAATATGAGTCTTCTATCTAAAAAAAAGAAAAAGAAAAGAAAAGAGAAAAAAAATTACTGTCATGTAAAAAGCTGACCAGTTTAAAAGAAAACCAAATATATCCTAACTCAGAATGAAGGGATGGTAGAAGGCCTTGTCACATAGGACTTAGAACAGCCTTACCGAGTTTATACCTAGACTACAGTACCCATGATTTTCACAAAGCATGGACAGTGTACGATGCCTGGAATAGTCCCCCTCAATAAAAGTCCCTTTTTAGGAAGGCAGACAAGAAGCTTGCTGACTTTCTTCAACAAAGCGGTTTCAAGACATCTTGCTTCGTTCATATACAAGTAATCCTTAACTTATAACAATTTGTTTAGTGACTATCAAAGTTACAACAGCACTGAAAAAGTGACTTAGGACCATTTTTTACACTTAGGACCCCTTCAGCACCCCCTATGGTCCTGTGATCAAAATCCAGACGTTTGGCAACTGACTCATATTTCTGACAGTTGCAGTATCCCAGGGCCATGGGATCACCTTTTGCAACCTTCTGACAAGCAAAATTAATGGGGAAACCAGGTTCACTTAATAACTCTGTTACTAACTTAACAACTAATAATTCACTTAACAACTGTGGCAAGAAAGGTTGTAAAACTCACTTAACAACTGTCCTTCTTAGCAACAGAAATTTTGGTCCCAATTATGGTCCTAAGACCAGCTGTAATTAATTCTGAAACCACTTTTTGATGGTAAAGGATACACCACAATCCACTGCTTATATCAACAGATTTCATTCTTTACTGTCAGTTGAGTAACATGCTAACTCTTTCTATTTTTGGCTTATAGGGCTATTGTCTATCACTAAATAGATACCTTGAAAAATAGCCTATAATCCATGAAAGATCATACTTCAATGAATTGATTACTTTTTAAGGTACTACAAAGATCTTGGCTGTTCTCAACATGATGAACTCATATAACTTGTCATCTGAGGAGAATGAATACATTAGGTTCTCTGAGAGACATTTTTTAGTGCCAGCAAATGAAATAAGCACACATATTTTTCATAAAAATATATAGGTTACAACGGAAATACAGCTAAAAAGGCAGCTAGTTAGCAGCTGCCACTATAACCTTTATCTGCATCCATGGAAACTGGGCTAAAGATGGAGTTCCATTTTATTATTCTCACACCCACAATGTTAAGCCTCTGAATCCCATTGCAATTTAATGGCTAAAATCAGAAGGCAGATCTGTGTTCATTGGACCAGTGCCGACATCCTCTTAGCTAATGAGCACTATAAACATTTTCATGCCAGGAAACCAATGCAAGTGGAAATATTATGCCATCCAGCAAACACAGATACATACAAAATGGTCATTGAAGTCAGTTCTTTGCGATCCTTTACCCAGACGATCATTTCCAGAAACATAACCCTATTGAGTTCCAACTTATTTCCAGAAGATGTCTATATTCCAGCTACTGATGGTTCCAAGTACAGGATAGTATTTATTTTCTGTATTATTTAAAGGCATTCAGCTGTAAAGAATTTCTTATTTGTTTCCTCCTTATTTTACCACCTATAAAGTAATGAATACTAAAACAACAAATGGATATAGCAAGAGAAAAAAGGATTTTCGTTTGTCCTTTTTCTAATTTTAGTGGTACTCTTCATTGAAAGAAACCAGCCATTTTGGGAAAAAATAATACAGAAGAAGGCAAGAAGAAGTGTCTTTGATATCTAACTAAAACTTCCTTTCTTGTGGTTTCTATCCATTGCTTTGGTGGATAGTAACTGCAAACAACCTCATCCCCTTCTTTATATAACACTCCTTTTTATTGATGGCCCAGCTAAATGGGCTGATAGGCTGATTATTAAATCAGCAGATAACAAACCTAACATTTTAGAAAACAAAGAGATGATTTAAAATTTTCTAATTGGGCTTAAGCAGTTGTTTGGGCCAAAACAAGCAGATTGAAATTAAACTGGGAGAAATGTAAAGTCTGGAAAGAAAATGTTGGAAGAAATATCCTTCTGGGTTTAGTTCCAAGTGCGGAAAAAGACACTGGAAACATGGAAACTGCTTGGAAAGATTGTTTAATGGTGGACAGGAATCACATGGCTTGAATTCCTGAGCAGAAAAAGGCAGAGATGCTGAGAGTCCCTGGGTTTTATACCCTCTCTGGCTTTGAACTTCCTGGGGCTCAGGTACAGTATCCTGATTGGTTGTCAGACTTCCAGGGGGTGGGAGTCTTAGCTAGCCTTGCTTGCTGATGAAATCTCCCCAGGTGCCATGTGGGGAGTTTCTGTTGCTAGATGGGTCCTATTGTGTTGCAGATGATGGTCCATTGACAAAGGTGGGGGGAGGCAGGAAGGTGGGAGCTGCTTTGTCTTTAAAACATGTTTCTCCATTTCTCATCCAGGGAAATATATTCTGCCTTTTTAATATTTCCTAAAATATTTCATTCTTCTAGGAGAGAGGTGGGTGCTAACTTCCTACAAAAAAAAGTTAAAGGCTTAAAGGTTTAAATATAGAAGACTTAGCTTGGCAGTAGTACATATGAAAAGATTCAGTGTGTTCTAATAGATCACAAAAACCTCTTGCTGCTCCACTCTGTATTCTAAATGGATGCAAAGCAATTGATGTGACCCTTTGACATATGGTCACGATCCATTGAGCAGTTTTATTATGTACTTCATTTTATCATTTGTCTAATTAGGATGTCACAAGAAACATTGAGGGTTTGGTGGTCAAAGTATACAACTATTATTACAAGTATCTTTCATTGGCAGCCATCACTGCATTACAGGTAGTAGTTTCAGCTAATAAAATGTGCTGTAGATGAATTTACTGATTCAGCACTGCGAAAGTGGAATTTTCAATAGTATTTTTGTGGGACAAAAGGCAACCTATCTAGGAAGAAGGACACCAGAGTGTAATTTAGGTGTAGTGAAATGGCAGGTCAGCCCAAACAAATTGAAATATTTTCTACAATTCCTTGTTTTTTCACCTCTTAAATTTTAATCTGTATTATTTTATCAAGATAAACTGGCAAATTGCTTGATATATATCGTACACAAACACTCAAACACACACATACCCTTCTCAAGGATATGTGCAGCCATGAGGTTGAAGGTCGTCAACATATCTCCTTGAGCATTATATGTCATCTGATCTGTTTTAGGTAGGTTCCTGTCAATGATGTAGAACTGTATATTAGTACATTCATAACGTATAATGTATGAAATATTCCTGTCTCTCTCAGTCAAGTTTCTTCTTCATCTTAAAATATCCTAGGATTCTATTTTTTACTGAAATGTTAGCCCAGCAAAGAGAGGGAAAAATGTTAATAACTTCCCCTGTCAAGAGTTATATATTTCTCTCATGGAATAATGCCAAATATCCTTTGTAATAAAAAGCTTGAACTGTTTTGCTAATAAAAGCTGCTTGTTCTGGTAACTGTAAAGGTCAGGCAGAAAATAACGTTGCAGATCCTTATCTTTTATAATAATGTCACTTTCTATCATTACTGTAACATTTTTGGGCAACAAATTGCAGAGAAAACAAAAGATATGATGTCCTTACAACTAGGTCACTTGTCCATTAGAAAGCATTAGTTTGCAAAAGCTGTTAGTCAGTTACAACCCCACAATGTCAGGAAGGACAGTAATACATACCTAATAACAATCTGAAACCAAAGCATTAAACTCACAGGCTATATTAAATAATGAACACTAATTTTCTCTGAAAACCATTAGCTGGATGACCGTTCTAAAATTGAAATAATCTGTATTCGTGCTTTCATCTTTACCGAGAGATGCTGTGTGGGGTATTAGATTTGACAAAATGGCTGTTCTTAGTTGGAACATTGTATGAACTAGCTTTCTGATGCCAGATGTCCTATCAGAATAGCCCTATAGATGGGGGATTTATGTCTCTATGGGAAATATCACAGCAGCGTATTTTGAGAATAAACTATTTGACCAAGTGATTCCAGATGTGCTGGGCTTACAATACCTAAACATCCCAACCGGTCAATATTGGGCAGGCAAACTGTAGCTTCAACACTTACAAGGGTGGCTTTTTAAGAATATATTTTCTAGAATTTTTAATTTCCTATATTTAAATTGAAATATTTCTGAATATCACTTTCATACTTACTAGCATTTCATTCAGTTCCTTAAACCATTATGGGGGGGGGAATTTGGGGGTGTATGTGTGCCTTCAAGTCAGTATTTACCCCTGGTGACTGCCTGGACCAGTCACTGAAATTTTCTTGGCAAGATTTTTGAAATTGGTTTGCCGTTGCCTCCTTCCTAGGGGAGAGAGGGTGTGACCAGTCCAAGGTCACCCAACAGACTTTGTGCTTCAGACAAGACTTGAACTCATGGTTGCCCAGTTTTGAGCCTGGTGCCTTAGCTACTACAAACTAGCTCTTTTTTTCTAACAATTAATGATACAGCATGTCATCCAAATTGTCAATGAGACCATTGCACCAGTAGAATTGCAGGGGTTATTAGTAGCCAGTTCTCCTTCTTCTCTCTGATGTCCTGTTGTGCTGTCTCATTGTGGTAGGTTGTGGTGATGGGTAGGGAACTTCAGGAGTATATACCAAGAATACATATTCCTGGCAGTATCACCAAGGTGTGAAGGTCACCCAAACTGCTCAGCTAAAGCAAACAGCATCATATTAGACAGTAGCAATATAGGAAGATGCTAGAGGCAGATTATCACTTTAGTGACAATGGCAAAAACATCTATTTATATTGTGTGGGACAAGGCAATGGTGAACCACTCCTATATTTTTAACAAGAAAACCACATAGATAGAAAATGTAAAATATTGATGATATAGTGCAAGATGATGGGCTACTCTGTTGGATGACACTTAAGATGCTACTGAGGAAGGGCATCTGAGGCAAAAAGCCAGCCCTCACCGGTGCCAGCTTCACCAACAGCAAGGTTGCAAAGGGCAATTTCATGAGCTGCTGCCTGTGTCAAACTAGACTGGAGAGGTACAGCGCAAGCGAGTGAGTGAATGCTGAGGAAGGCCGGGCGCATGCACAGACAGTGCAATTATGTGTGAAGTGAGCATGCACATGGCGAACTGGTGGTAAAGGTAAGTGAAACCCACTCCTGGTCAGGAAACTATAGAGTAGAGGGGAAATATTGAAATTGATTGGCTCTGGGTTAGCAAAGGAGTGAAACAAGACTACTTTCCTTATTTATTCAATCTACATGTGGAACATATAGTAAGGGAAGTTGTATTGGAAGAAGATGAGTGTGATTTTAAAACTGGAGAAGAAAGATAAATAATATGGGTTATGCTATGACACTACCCCACTAGCGGAAAATGCAAAGGATCTGCCAGCCTTATTACTAAAATTCAAAGAGCCCAGTGAGAAAATGTGTCTAAAATTAAATATAAAGAAGACCAAACCAATAACAACAGGTAGAACAACCAGCCTTAGACTTTACAATAAAGATATTGAAATAGCGGATAGCTTTTGCCTTTTAGGATCAACTGTCAACTGTCAAGGACCAAGCAGTCCAGAAATACATTGCAAAGTGGCACTAGGTAAAGCAGCCATAAAGGCTTTTGAAAAGATATTCAAATGCCATGATGTGTCTATATCTAAAGATCAGAATTGCTGAAGCCATGGCATTCCCTTTAACAGTTGATGGAAGCAAATGTTGAACTTTAAAGAAACCGAAAAGGAAGAATATTGGTATCTTTGAACATCAGAGAAAACTCCTGTGAATATCATGAATAACCAAGAAAAGAAACCCCTGGATTATTGAACAAATTAATTTAGAATTCTCACTTGAGAATTGACCAGGCTCAAATGACCAGGCTCAAATCACCCTACTTTGGATACATTATGTGAAGATCCAGCTTTCTGGAAAAGCCCCCAAGGCAGTTAAACATGGAAAGAAAGGAAGGAAGAGAATGACTAAGAGCAAGATGGATGGACTCAGTTAAACAGTAATCAATGGAAGACGTGAAAGACCAGGATAGATGGTCTTTACGAATGGTCTTTAAGGATAGATTGTCAGAGAGAAATTCTATGTAGGTGCTAGGAGTCAAAAATGATTTGATGCCACATAGTCAGTCAGTCAGTCAGTCAGTTTCCGATCTGTAAGTCTCAATACATTTTTTTCTAGGATAACTGATAAATGAGAATCCTTCCCTTAAACTTTGCCACCTCACGGGAGCTAGGAAGCATATCTTTTCTCTGGCAGCCCCTACCCTCTGGAACATTCTTCACCCCGAAGTTCAGCATACCTCCTAACCTTTCCTGTTGTTTCAATTCTTGATTTGGAGCCGCTCAGAGTTTGGTATAACATGAGTGGCTATGTAAATCTTTTAAACAAACAAATAAAATTAATCTGATCACTTTTAAGTTTTAACAGCCAATGTTCTATGGTTTCCTTGTTTATAAGGCATGAAAGTATTAAGCTTCTAATTTTGTTTTTTCCAATTTCTAAAAAACCCAGAAACTTGCATTCCATAAAGAATTTTGTCACCGTGTAATAAAATCCATGTCTGTCTGTCTTTCTGTCTTTCTGCTTTCCATCTGGGGTACATACTCTTACACATTTTAAGTGTTAACTTAATTAAATAAATGTACTTTTCCTAGTGGAACAATTTCATCTGTATGCCAAAAAGCAGTTTTAAAGTTTTAAAGAAGAGACCAAAATCCATCATTTTAATTCATGCAGGTAAAATGATACCCTTATTTAATTCAAATAAACACACTTAGCAAAGAGGTCCACGAATTATTATTTCTGAAATATTTTCAGCACCAGCTCTGATGGACTTTGGGCAAAGCTTTGGGGGAAGGTGTAAGGGAATGTTTGGCTTGGGTGCAGGACTCACTAGAGAACCTTTTAACTTCTAGAGGTCTTTGTCAGAGTTCCTTCCAAGCTCCCTGTTAAGTCTCAAACTCCATGGAACTCTTACTAGCTCCTATAAATGTCCTTTGCTTCTTCTTCTTCTTCTTCTTTTTTTAAATACAATTGTTGTGCTTAGAAAGGTTCTCCAGAATATTTTACCTGGTTGTGAAGTCATTTCAATTTAATGATAAGGAAACAAAAATTTTAAAAAATAAAGCAAAAGTAATGCTTGGCTGTTTTTATAAGAAGATCAAAGCTGTGGCAGAAAAGGGACAAATTAGTGCTGCCCAACTTCCTACTTGATTTCATGCTGTAAAGTCAACAAATACATGATGATTCTAATTAATTGTGGGAAACAGTAATCATAAAGTATGATGCTTTTCCATATATGAAGAATAATTTAAAAAGAAAATAAGAATTTAATGCACTATTGCATATTTCTGGAGAGAGAGATGGGGAAGAGAGAGATCAGTTAATATTCTTATTAAAATTAGCTTAGGTCACACAATTTCTTTAGAGTAATATACTAAAAAAACTCCACAAATTCTCAAACTTTGTGTGGGTAAATTGTACTAAATTCATCTAGCAAAGTGAAAAGCCAAAGAATTCAGAGAGTTTGTTAACTTTTGATTTTCCTCTAGGGAATTTTACATACAAAGAAGTTTTATCCAAATTTTACATGAAGGGCAAACTGAGACTAATTCTTTTTTTAGGCATAACATCTGTGGAATTTGCAGAAATGCCCAAAGCATTCTTACTATAAGTATCATTTCCCAACAGGATAAAAACCAAATACCATCTTAAAAATGTCTATACATTATATTTGAGAATGTATAGCCACACATCTGAGTCAGATTTCTAGTTAACTCAGAAGACCAAATCCATTAAAGTGAACAGTGGGTCTCACTTAAAAGATCCTCATGCACAACTATAGCATTTGAAGTGCCACAATGGGTATTCCCAGTGCCCATTGAACAAAAGATTGGTGTTGTCAACTGAAAATTTTTACAAATACTGCAACATGCATATACAAATGAAGAACTTTAATTTACTTTGCAGACTTACACTTGACTGAGCTGGGAATGAGTTATAATTCAAAGGATATCATGCCTGCACTGCAATGGGGATTGAATATCCTTCCCTAAACAGCACTTGTTTAAAATTCTCAAATCTGGGGGAGAATTTTCTGGCTTATTCTCTTTCAGTATCAGAATCATCTTTGCTGATTCAAGAAAAAAAAGGGTCTCACTCAGAACTTAACCCTTTACCTGTTTATGTCCACTAGAAAGTATACAGTCACATGTCATGAACTCTTGGTTGAGTTTTCCCATCAATACAGTATGCCAATCTATGACCATAATAAAGATTTCATTTCAGTTCCCATCAAATGCGGTATGCAGCACTGGAGAAGACAGAAGGAAAGAGTAGGAGAGGATAAGTTGGATGGACTCAATTACAAACATGATGGTGGCTTTCTTGGGATATCTGATGGGCCAGGTTGGGGACAAATCATCTTGGAGAAGATTTGTCCATATGATTTCTAAGAACTGACACTTTTAACATGAGTTAAATTTAGTGTTTTGACATTTAGTATATGATACATAGGAACCTGTCTTATTCTGAGACAGGCCATTGTTTCATATACTTTCTGTTTCTTCCATGACTGGCAGACTAGAAATTTTCCATGCCTTCATAAATATCCTGAATATCCTGAATTGTGATGTCTTCATGATTTTTTAACCTAATACTGTGTATGTTATTTTATCAAAACTGCTAAATCTGTAAATTTAAAGGATTAATTAGGCAAACAAGAAAAGATCTTGAGAATGATAACATTTTATTTCTCTTTATTTCCCTTTCTGACTATATGTATTTTATTTCCCTTTCTGGACTCTACAAAGCTGGGAATATTATATATAATAGAAATGTAATATATTATATATATTTTATATATTAAAATATTAAGCATATTTCATCTTTGTTTTTTTGATAAGAACACTATGGCATCCAGAGAAATGATGTACAGGAAAATTATTCTCAGCATAATGCAAGTAACATTTAGTCATTTCCTAGTCATGGTTTGTAGTCAGTCAGTCATCTGTCCTAACCATCTGTTCAAAGCTAAAAATTTTCCTCCCCTTTAGTTTAGTTGAACTATACCAATAGAAAGTAAATGTACTACTCAAAGAAAATAAAAGTAGCAGGATGTATATGGTAATGAAATACTGACTCTCTGTGTTCCCGGAGAGTAAGCGTCTTATTAAAGATCAGTAATATTTGAATTATTTCTAATCAATTTGCCACAAAGTTTCAGATAAGAGAATATGAATGACTTAAGGTATGTGATCTAAAATGATCTGTTTGGTCTAAACCAGAGAAAGTTAGATAAATACCTCTGAAATTAATGGGTAGGAAACAAAATGCATGAACTGATATCTAAAAGTTGCCAAACTGCCACAGGTAATTTTTCCAGGTGATTTTAAGGAGATTGTGTTAATGAATATGTAAAAGAGAGAAAGGATACATCTGATCTATGGACCTTTTTTGGATGTCAGCATTCACACAGGAAACATTCATACAGTTTCCTCTTTGACAAAAGGAAGCACCCAATCAGAAGCTTTGCATTAGAAAAGCAAAGAGCTATTCCAAGTGTGAGTTAAGACCATGCCAACTGGGTATTTTGAATTTCTATATTTTGAAGATATTCCTAAATTAAATTCCTTTCCAGATTATTTTTTGGCACAGAGAACTTGAAAAATGCCTTGAGAAGACTTTGTGGAGCTAACAGATATGTGTGGATACTTGTGAGAGAGACTGTGAACATTTGTCACTTATGAAATAAGTAAATGTTCAAATTATACACAGACACACATTTATACACAGCAGTAGCAACACCAAATGCAAAGTAAATGAACACACAATGAATACATGTCCAAGCAACTACAGCCATAATTATTCTTGGAGTTCTTTCAATTTCAAACCAAACTTTTTAAATGTATTTGTTTATTCAATTTATATCTTATCTTTCTATTCAGGTGAATATTCAAGGCAATCTGTTTTTTTTTTTTTAAGGTAACCAACATTTAAAAATATAGATTAAAATGAACAGTTTACCAAAATTTATAATCTGTTAAAAGCTTTTCAAAATACTGGGGGCATATAGATACTTGAGGGTAGGATGCATGCACATTCACTAACCATTTTAACCTATGAGTTCTTTGTGTAAGCAGTTGAACAGCTACATAAACGCATTCAGTAAACTGCCGAAGTTTGGTAAAGTGCCAAAATTCTTCAGATTCTTCTGGTCTCAGGATGCAGACGGCATGGAAGAGAAGAAAGATGGGGAAGAAAGTTAATGCTTGTAAATTAGTCCCTCCATTGATACGTTCTGAGAACATAACATATTGGAAATGTTTATTTTTACACATACACCTCTCAATTTAAAGTGAGAGTGAGGCTAAATTATTAAATTAATTTTATGGTTCTATAGTATTAAATTGAATTATCTTCTTAGGTTACAGTGAGTCAATGAGGAAAGAGGCTAGCTGTGATAAGGCTTGGCTTATTTACAGGGGCCACTTTCTCCTATTCTCTACATTTTTTAAAGTCCCAAATTATTTCTATTTAACTAGGAAGCAAATGTTATCCAGGTGCCTATCAGGAAACAAAGTCTGAACAACATTTTCAGAATCCTGCAACAACCAGTTGAGGATGTTACCACAGAAACAATATTAACACATATCCACAGGCAAAACTTGTATCCAAGAATTCCAATTCAGAAAAGTTGACCATTTAAAGGTTTCTTCACTTGCTCAAATGCTGAAAGTATTTTTTCATTCCTTTTTAGAAAAAAAAAGTGTCAATATTGTGATGTTATCAAAAAAAAGTATGAAACAAAATGTTTACCCATCATCATAAAAAGACAGCTGAACGACTCAAGCCCAGTCTTTTCCCAAGAATATTAATTTTTTTTAAAGTATTAAAACTGGGTTCACAGTCTTGACTGAAAATTTTCACAAATTCTTTGTGAGAATGTAAGGAAAGGACTAGCTTTTAGCAATGAAATGTTGTTTCCAGTTCTAATAAAAACCTTATTTACTCAGATCATTAGCCTATGGATAATAGCAAATCTTTACCAAGGACTTGGCATCCCTAATATTTGTGCCCCTAAAGATTCTTTATCTTCTTTTAATGAAAGTTGTAAAATATTATCTATACTGATTTGTTTTAAAAAGTAGCCCTATTGATACCACTTTTTTTTTTTTTTACAAATTGTTTATAACCCTTCCCAAATATGCAGAAAACCAATTTCACAGATACTTCTTTCCATCTCATCAAATTCAACTCCATGTTGGCGCAGGACCTGCAACAGAAATTTGGACAGTTGGCTTCAGCTCTGAAGGCTTCCAATGAACTTCATGATGCAGTCTACTTTATTGGCTGACAGCTACTGTTATTAGGAAATTCCTATATTAACTGATCTCCTTACGCAGCATTTGATCCAAATTATGCAACAATTTAACACATTCCCAAGCTTTTCTTTAGATGAAAAATGCCCAATATTTGCCTTCTTAAGTTTCTTAAGTATTTATAGCTGAAATGTAACTTTTAATGAAATAGGAGAAAATGCATATGATTGCATTAAAGTAAATCATCTATACATCAAATCAAAATGAGCTTTTGACTTTCTCTTCCAAACACTTTTAATCTTGGTTTTGTCTACTATTTAAGTGTTACTTTTGATCTTGTCTATTAGTATATAACTATGGTCCTCAGCTTCACAACCTACATGCCTATGCTTAGCTCATGCATATATTCATAGATTTTCTACCACTGCCCAATTACATATAATTCTGTAATTTCCATACTGGCTGGTAGGTTCTGGGAGCTGAAGTCTACATATCTTTCAATGGCCAAGGTTGAAAAACACTGCTGTAAAGGTATTTCAGCAAGTTTCTTAAGTACAACTAAGCGGGTTGTGATTTTCTTATACATCTCATACCGAAATATCATGGAGTGTATTTTTTTAATTAGAGAATGTACGTGGTCGCCCACTCATTTTTATTGACTCTAGATAGTTTACAAAAAATAAAAACCCAATATACAATATAATATAGCACCACTACCCCTGTCCCTGGCGACAACAAGAAATCAAACAAGCCACTTCATGGGCTCTGTCCCACTCTGGGTTCCTCAGATCCATTGGCAAAACCAGGTCCTCAGAGTCTTGTGAAAGAGGGCTAAAGTGGGGCCAGTCTAATCTCTGTACAGATGATGTTCCAAAGGGATGGAGCCAGAGGTGGGATTCACTTACCTTCCCTACCGGTTCGCAAATGTGAGCATGCGCACGGCCTTCTGTGCATGCGCAGTAGTCGCACATTACGTCCGGGCAGGTGGGCGGAGCCTCCCACAGTCGCCACTACCAGTTCACATGATCCAGAGAGAACTGGCTGAATCCCATCACTGGATTACAGAACAACTGCAGAGAAGGCCCTTCTTTTGGGTCCCACCAGATGTATCTTCTTAGTAGAGGGGGCCTGCCACATTCCCTCCCTCCCTGCTCTGATGGCTTGGGTGGATGTAACCAGGAAGAGATGGTCTTTCAGATTTTAGCAAACATATTCCAACCTGGAAGTCACATTTAAATTGTTGTGGAAGAAACTACTAGAAGAAAAAAAGAGGTATGAAGCATGGATTGGCTGGCAACTAGAAAGCAAAAAGAAAGCAAGAAGGATGCTATCCTGACAAGGAAAAAAAAATGACAAATTTGCTTTGGCTCGTGTTAATGTGCCCATCACATTTTCCACTCTATTTGGTGCTGGTTAAACTTCATTTGGTGTGCAGCATTTAGTTTAGAGCAACATGCTCATCTTCAGATATAGACAAATTAGTGGCAATTAAAAGGACATCATCAAAGGTGATAAAAGATATTGAAAATAAGACCCATGAGGAAAGATTAAGAGAAGTGGACATGCTCAATATAGAAGAAAGAAGGCAAAAGGGGGACATTATAACTTTCCAGAACTGCATAAAGGGCCATCACAAAGGCAGTGGGGAATTATTATTCTTATTAGCCCAAAGAGACAAAACACAAAATAAAGTAATTGGCAGAGACTACAACATAGATACTATATTTCTATAAATATTAGAGAAAGCTTTATTATATCCTTGAGCAATTAGAGTATGGAGGAAAGTAGAATGTTCAGAGATAGAGTTAATGATAACCTATTAGAATTTAAGGATAATTAACTCAATCCTTGTATAATACATGGGAGGTCAGAGAAGAGAGACCAAACCAAATGAGTTTCTGCTGATCCCTTGTCTTTGTGTTATGGGTGATTCTCTAAATGGAAACAGATGATGGCCAGATTTATTCCATGCTGCTGAGCATCTTCAGCAGAATAAGTGCTCTCTAGTCCTTTGAAAAGAAACTACATTAAGACTTTTTCTTATTAAAACCTGATAAAATAAAGCCCACCATTCTAGTATTCTAACGTTTTAATCTACAAAGATTTGAATTTAAACCAAGTTGGGCTGCAGAACCATTATCAGGAAGAAACCTCCATTTAGCTCAAAGCAGTTTCCTTTTATCACTGTCATTAAAAAAAATCATTTGCAGAGGGGCTGCCCTAATCACATGAAATAAGTAAATAGTAAATAATCACATGCTCTTTCAAAATCTAGAAACCTTGGAAAGGTTATTGACAATCCTCCTCCTCTGAATACCTTTTACAACTGTGTTACTCTTGGTGAGGCAATGTGACTTTGATGCTCTCTCTGGTTTATAATGAATTCATGAGAAAGGCGGGAAAGAAAATGAGAAAATGAGAAAGAAATTATCATGAGAAAGGTGGAACTAGACGAATTAAAAGTTGAAATTAAGATTGCCAGCAGAAATATCAACAACCTCAGATATGCAGATGATACCTACCACTCTAATGGCAGAAAGTGAAGAGGAACTAAAGAACCTCTTGATGTGGGTGATGAAGGAGAGTGCAAAAGTTGGTTTGAAACTCAACATTAAGAAAACTAAGATCATGGCATCTGGCCCTCTCAATTCCTGGCAAATAGATAGAGAAGAAATGGAGGTAGTGACAGATTTTATTTTCCTGGGCTCCAAGATCACCACAAATGGGGACTGCAGCCAAAAAATTAAAAGACACTTGCTCCTGGGGAGGAAAGCTGTGGCAAATCTAGACAGCATACTAAAAAGCAGAGACATCAGCCTGCTAACAAAAGTGCGTATAGTCAAAGCTATGGTTTTCTCAGTTGCAATGTATGGCTATGAAAGTTGGACCATAAAGAAGGCTGAGCAGCAAAGAATTGAGACCTTTAAACTATGGTGCTGGAGAAGACTCCTGCAAGTCCCTTGGACTGCAAAGCAATCAATCCGGTTAGTCCTAGAGGAGATCAACCCTGACTACTCTTTAGAAGGCCAGATCCTGAAGATAAAACTCAAATACTTTGGCCACCTAATGAGAAGGAAGGACTCACTGGAGAAGAGTCTAATGCTGAGAAAGATTGAGGGCAAAAGAAGAAGGGGATGACAGAGAACGAGGTGGCTGGATGGAGTCACTGAAGCACTAGGCATGAGTTTAAATGGACTCCAGAGGATGGTAGAGGACAGGAAGGCCTGGAGGAACATTGTCCATGGGGTCACGATGAGTAGGATACAACTTCACAACTAACAACAACAAACTGGTTTATAAAATTAAAATTCTTTGGGAAATGGTAACTGAGATGGGGACAAAGGGAGCCATTTAATATCTATCCATGTATCTGCAATAAACCACCATTTCCATAGTAATATTTTATCCTCTGCAGAGCTCTCTAAGTAAGCTGTCCTCCAGTTGGGTGGACTGCAAATCCCAGAATTGCCCAGCTTGGTACGATTACTGCTGAACATTTGAGGAGACAAAGTCTCTGTGAATCTGGGGGATGCCTGGGTTGTGGTGGAGTTGAAAACTCACAAAGAGAAGCATTTGGAACAGATCAATGGTGGGTGACATCATTCCTCGCCCTTCCTCTGTATTTCCCCTTTATTTCCCTGTAAACACTCTGTCTCTAAGCAGTTTTGCTTTTTTGACATAAAAAGAAGGTGTCTGGCCATTGTTGCAGATGTTAAATTGTAGTTTGCTTTTCAGTCTGTGATCCTAAGCACGTATCAGGATGTATATTGCTCTGCTTCCAAATAAGCTGTCAGTACAAATTGCAACATATGGTATATATATTTACAGCCCTATAAAATGAGCTGACATCTGTAGGATATATAATCATTATTATCTAGTATTCATTCATCTTACATACAGTGTTCTAAGTGGAATCCAATTAAGATCTTCCACTAATGGAGCTACTTTTCTCAGCAGAACAGAAAGAGCATTTTCACAGAGGACCTTTCTTCCTCCAAGCACCAAAAATATTCTCCAGAAGTTTGGGATACCTTCAGTATATTTGGGCAGATGGCAAAGAGGGAGAAATGAAAAACTTATCATCTATTGCTGTGTTGTTTATTCAAGTAGGATATTTTTCATAAATACAGATACAATTTTAATTGTATCTAGCCAAGCTTTAAACAGGCAGCTTGGAATACAGGTAGTTCTCAACTTACAACCACAATTGAGCCAAAACTTTCTGCTGCTAAGTGAAGCATTTGTTAAATGAGTTTGCCCCATCTTATGGCCTTCCTTGCCACAGTTGTTATGTGAATCACTGTCGTTGTTAAATTAGTCAAACTGTTGCTAAGTGAATCTGGTGTCCCCATTGACTTTGCTGGTCAGAAGGTCGCAAAAGATAATCACATGACCTCGGGATATTGCAACCATCATAAATATGAGTCGATTGCCAAATGTCTGAATTTTGGTCACATGACAACTGTCATAAGTCTGAAAGCTGGTCATGTCACTTTTTTCAATGTCATGGTAACGTTGATTAGTCACTAAATGAACTTGTCAACATCAGCCCAAGAATCCAAATAAAACTCCGGGTTCATTCCATTTTCAAAAATCTTCCTGTTGAATGAATACACTGCATGGTAATATCAAAGCAAAACTAACTCTGTCATTCCCAGTCACTAGTTCATAGAATTAAACAATACTTTCCCCAGCCAAACCCCTAACCCAGCGGTTCTCAACCTGGGGGTCGCGACCCCTTTGGGGTTCGAACGGCCATTTCACAGGGGTCACCAAAGCCATCTCTTGCCCCCCCCCATGCCTTCACTCACCCTCATCCTCTGCCTCTGTTGGATCGCCGTTCACTGTTTGCTTACCCTGCCCACTCCCAATCTATTGCTGCCTCCTGAGTCCCAGCTGATGGCTACAGGGAAACAAACCGTTTAAATTCTTGCCGCGGGGCTTCAAAGGGCTGCCCTACAGCTGATCAGTGTTAAAAGAAAACAAATGAGAAGACTGGTGCCTGCAAAAATAGAAAAACAGCTCCTTTCAGCTTCAGCATAGGTTAATTACCATAAGTTGATTTGATCAGCCTCCGGACTTTCAGCTGATTTGCTCTCAGCTGTTTTGTGGAGGGCTCCGTTGCTAGCTACAAAGAGAGGAGTAGATTTTTTTCCCCCTAGCTATGCTGAAAAAACGAAACTGAAAGTAAAGCAGGGTCTTTGTTGCAACGTGACAAAATGAGGAGGCGAGAGATTTCTTTTTCTTTTTCCTCACCAAAAAAGGTAGGTGCAAAACTGTAAACAATGGGAAATTTAGGGCAAAAGAGGAGGTTCAAGATTTTAAAACACAAAAGAAAAAAAGCTCTATTTAACTAGGGAATTGTAATAATTGAGATACTATTAATTGTATATTGTGTTGAAAGCAGAAATGGTTACGTTGTGGTTTGGAGGAATATATGGGGGAAATTATTTGGTTTATTATTATTGGTAAATATAATTAATTGATTTGTAAGAAATTGGATTGCATGGAAATAATTGGAATATTCATGTTCATATTGATTGATATACAAAAAAGATAGTTATATAACTAATTGATTTATATTAAAATGTTGAATTTGTATTAAACAACTGTATTACATAATTAACCAATGCGAGGATGGATATAAAAATAGATGACAATGGGAAGGGGTATAATATAGAATAGAAGGGAAAATTGAATTTGATTAAGATTAGAGATGAGGATGAAGGGTAATATTGGTTTTTTAAAAAAATAGACGAGGAATAAATATGGCAAAAAGAAAATATAGAAATTGTAAATTTAATTGAAATGATTAAACACTGGTTAAATTTGTGAACCGGCCAAATACTCTGTTCAAAGAAAATACATTGTATGTTTGTATGTGTGTTTCTAATTATTGCTATTTATTCATATTTCTTCTCTTTTATTCTTTAAAGTTTAACAATTCATTCTTTATCTTGAATATTTTTATATTTGTTTGGGGTTGGTTTTCTTCCCTTTCATCTTTTTTATTGTACAGCAATCTTTCTCCTCAAACCTACCCTCTCTCTTTTCTTTCCTTCTTATTTTCTCTTCCCCCTCTCTTCTTCTCCTTCCTACTTCCTCTTCCTTTCTCCTTCTCCTCCTCTCTTCCTCCCTCTCTTACCCTCACTCCTACTCTAATTTCCCTTCCCTTCCTTCATCCCTCTCTATTGCTGTATCCTTTTATGCATATGGACTACTCAGAGGGCTGAAAAAGTTATTTTTGACTTGTCCTCGCACTTTTGACCAGTCCTCGAACTTACGACTGTCCTCACATTTTACGTTTTTGCCCTATCTTGTCACCATGGTGAAGAGAACCAGTTGTGAAATGAGTGACACGGTTGTTAAGAATGCTACAATGGGCATGATGACCAGTCATAAGTGCGAAGACCGGTCAAAAGTGCGAGGACCTGTCAGAAAGCACTTTTTTCAGCCCTCTGGGTAGTCCTTTTGTGCACATGGACTATCAGAGGGCTGAAAAAGTTATTTTTGACTGGTCCTCGCACTTTTGACCAGTCCTCGAATTTACGACTGTCCTCACATTTTATATTTTTTGCCCTATCTTATCACCATGGTGAAGAGAAGCAGTTGTGAAATGAGTGACATGGTTGTTAAGAATGCTGCATGGGCATAAATGTGAGGATGGTCATATGTGTGAGGACCAGTCAAAAGTGCGAGGATCTGTCAGAAATGACTTTTTTCAGCCCACTGAGTAGTCCCTATACACATAGCCATGGCCACCCAGTCACATGACCAGCTACCCATGCCCACCCAGTCACATAACCTCCAAGCCACACCCACAAAATAAGCCACACCCACAGAACCAATAGTAAAAAATTTTAGAACCCACCCCTGATTGAGGGTCACTACAACATGAGGAACTGTATTAATGGGTCGCAGCATTAGGAAGGTTGAGAACCACTGCCCTAACCTCTTATGTAGTCCATGTAAAGTTCACTTTGTTATAGGAACCATCTGCTTCAACCCCATACCTGCTTCAATGTCCTTGAAAAGGTTTCAGTCTCTCACAGTTTTCAGCAGAATCGTTGAGGTTTTCTTTCTCCATCTAACCCAAACTGGTGGCCTGTGGGCCAGCTGTGTCATGTGCTGGCCACACCCACCCCAGCTCTGCAAAGGCAAAAAATATCACGATATGTTGTGATACATCACATGACGCGATCTAGTTTGACACCCATGATCTAACCCATTCTAAATCAACACCTCCCCTTCCTTACTCTAATGGCAAGTTAAAAAGAAGAGGCACGTAGCTGCCAAAGTTTCATAATTGACATGTCGACCCCCTGAAAGAGGAAGGGATCTGGAAATGTATAAAAACAAACATATATACATTATTGTAAGTTGAGAACTACCTGTATGGCAGCTGAAATCACTGGTAGATTAACCTTTGATTTTCAAAATTGATTACATGTCTGAAACAAAATATTCTGATTTTTCCTCCCAAAAACAAAACTAATGACACTCAAAGCCTTAAACAGATGACTTGAGGGTGCCCTCAAATATTAAGATTCCAAGCCATGTGAGTATCCTACTTATTGAAGTGGTACCCTTCTTATGGAATATGCAAAAGTACAGGATGATGCCAATATTCAATATAGGTTTCAGGAAAAAACTATCAAATTCAGCCAAATTTTAAAGATAACACCTCAGACTCTATAGATTGTCACTTCGTTTTATCATTTTACTGGTTAGCCCACAAATTACGATCAAAATGGAGGCCAGAATTTCCATTTCAGCAATTTTACAACTGCCCCCCCCCACAATTAAGCGAATCATTGCAGTTGTTAAATAAAATAGGCAGTCATTAAGTGAGTCAGGCTTCCTTCATGACTTTGCTTGTTGGAAGCCAGGTGGGAAGTCACAAATGACAATCATATCATCCTGGGATGCTGCAACCATTGTAAATCCATGCCGGTTGCCAAGCTCCCAAATTTTGATCACATAACTAAGAGGATGCTGCGACAGTCGTAAGCGTGAGGACAGGTCATAAGTCATTTCTTTTTAGTGTCATTGTAATTTCAGAAAGCTGAATGAATGATTGTACATTAAGGGCTACCTGAATTTTGTTGTGTTACTGCTGTTAGCTTGTCTTGAGTTCTGCTGAGATAAGGTGTTTTATAAATGCTATATCCATAAAGTCACCAGGAGTGAAGTTTAATTAAAATGGGATTATGGCTTTATTCATAAAAACTGAAATTAAGATAGATGCGTATGTTGTTTGCATAGATATAAATTTCTGCCAGTATATAAATATAAATTTCTATATAGTGAAAAAAAACTGCATTGGAGAACATATAGTCCTATTCTTCGACTGCCCCTTCAAACATTCCTAGACTAAATTGTTTAAATTTAGCATGCTGCTTTGTGGAACCATACTTATGTTATGCTCATGGCTGATTCTCTAAATTTAAAGAGTTCAAGGAAATGATTTAGTAGCATGACAGAACCTGGATGGCAAGCATTCCATATGTCCATAGCATGATGGTTTCAGAAGTGAATGGAGCATTATTTTCTTTAGAAAAAAAATGTTGGAAACCTGTTACACTCTCAGATAGGTATCTTGATTTATGAATGCTGAGCTATGTGTCTTTACTCAGAAGAAGGGCATATTGAGTTCAACTGAATTTTGTCCCAGGAAGCAGGATATAATTTCATTTTGAGAATGAATACACAGCACAGTTGAGCACATCTAGAGCTTCTCCAAAATGTGTGTCTTTCAAACTATATAATTTGAAATAGAGAGACTCTCTGTGTTATACTATATCTGTCTTGTCCCTGCCTTGCTCCTTCACCAGACATTCATAAAACAAGATCTCTGCTTTAAAGTTGGAGGGATGAATTTACATCCCATAACAATTAGTATCTTGAATAGGACTGAGAGCATGAAGCTTGGTTCAAACTCAGGATCCATTTTATCATTTTTAAAGCAGACAATAAATGACAATTAATTGATATATGCATTTTCTGTACTTTGTGCATAACTCTGCACTTTTTAAACATACAGTTGATAACAGATAACAGAAAAATACAGATATGTAGCAATAGCCCTTAGACTTATATATCACTTTACAGTGCTTTACAGCCCTCTCTAAGCAGTTTACAGAGTCAGCATGATGCCCCCAACAATCTGGGTCCTCATTTTACCCATCTTGGAAGGATGGAAAGCTGAGTCAACCTTGAGCCTGGTGGGATTTGAACTGCCAAATTGCAGCAGCCGGCAGTCAGCACAAGTAGCCTGCGGTACTGCACTCTAACCACTGCGCCACCGAGGCTCATGAAGCTTTCCCAAATAGCTATCCTTTCTTGGATGCATCTTCTCTGAATACAGGTATTTCTCCACTTACAACAGTTCATGTGATTTATATCTGCATGCTAGACAACTAAGTCACATTTATGGCAGTTACAATGTTCCGGAGTTATGTGATGTCCTTTTGCAACCTTCTGACAAACAAAGTCAATGGGGAAACCAGATTCACTTAACAACTGTGGCAACAAAGATCATAAAATGTGGCAAAACTCACTTAACAACTGTCTTACTTATCAACAGAAATTTTGGGCTCCATTGTGATAGTATGTTGAGGACTACCTGTATAACTAATTTGAGATGTAGCCTTGATGCCGTATGTGCATGAATAATGGGGAAAATATGGCCTGCCCATACAATGAAGCAAATGGCAGCTATTGAGAATTGCTATCATCAAATGACACAAATGCAATTGTGTTTAGTGAGCAGACTTTTGTCTTGGTTTTTCCTTAATTGAACACTATATTACTGGAATGGAGTACAATATTGCCACACATACTCCCCATCACAGAGAAGCAGTTCCCAAGCATTTGAAAGAGAACCAACTTGCCTCCAGAAAATATCGCAAGAATAAAATTTGAATAATGCACGTATTGTATACTGCATTGAGTTCCTGAGAATATACACATGTGGTAGATACGTGGCAAGCAAATCATTATCTTACCTTGGAGTGGCAGTGGAATCAAAACAGGAGGTAATTCTTCTGAGTCGAGACTGATTATTAGTGCTTTATTTTATTTTGCTTTCTAGAAATGAGGTTACCAGCTTGAGACGCCTGCCTGCTGCCTTCCTATAGCAAAGACGAGCTTCCATTTAATTTGGAAATTGTCTGAGGATTGGTCCCCGTCTTTGGCTAATAGCTATGCTATTCTGAAAATGAGAAGAGGAAACGATGAAGGTTTAAAAATGGACTGCAAAACAAAACAAACAGCAGAAAGCTTCCCAGGCATTTTAAAATGTGGTTTTTAATATGTATGTGAAGCAGCTGGACTGACACAATGGACGCTAACGGCTCCTTCAGGTTCCTTTCATACAATATTATTCCCACTTTCAGCAACAGGACCAAAAAGATTTTAAGAGGGGGGAGGAGGGAAGAGAAACCTTCTCATATTTGCTTTCCAACAGCTGCACAAAACCACAATGGCACAGGCATTGGCACCCTGCAAGAGTCCCAATAAAAATGCAAGTTGTTTGGAGGAAGAACTTGAATAAGAGAGAAAACAGCCATTGAGTTCCACATAGGTGAAGGCCCTATTTGGGGTTTTGGCTGTCAAGAAAGTAATCCACCCACCTTCCTCCACAGGACACTGATAAGAAATCATTTGCCAAGAACAAATGGTGACTTTGCAGCAAAGCTTCAGGTTGAACACTGGTTTAATGGACTGGGATATCAGGTTGGGATTACGTTTAATTGAAGAAATGTGGCTGCTGGAGACTCAGCATGAGGCACAGATAATAATACAAGAATCAGAGAAAGTGCCCACCTATATGCAACAATCCCATAATAACTCAAATAAACATTTGCAGTGCTGAAGCAAATGGTGTAAGCTTTACCACTCAGAAGTCATACACTTTCCTTCTGAACCTACTTTTAAATTGCAGGCCAATTTCAAAACATTGCACGTAGTTTTCAGCTCCAGATTCCTGAGGATATTGACACACACCAACGGTCCTTATCAAATTTATTAAGTAGCAAGAATAAACCAAAGTCCGGCAAAGGTTGGCAACCAGCCCAGAAAGCAAGATACGATAAGACTTTTCCAAAAAATGCTCTGATGATAATTACATGTTGTTTCTAGAAAGAAACTTACTAACGGCGTGTGACTTAAAAAGGCTAAGGGAGTGACCAATTATCCTCAAGCCTTACTCTCGAGGAGACCTCTTCCTCCTGAGTAGCCACTCCTGCCTTTTGGCAGCCCTGCACGCCCAAGCATTGAGGAGAGGCTCCTCCACTTCGCTTTCTTCACTTGAAAGAGCCTCTGGAGGTTCTGAAGGCCCTGGATGAGTCTCTGCCTCTGGCACCACATCCTCTTCAGCCTCCTCGCTGTCCGATGCGAGCGCCGGCTGCACCAGCTGCTGGCGTGACATCACACCAGCCTCCTCGTCGTCAGGATCAGCCACAATCCACACAGGACACTGGTGGGCTACAACAGTATCGGGAAATTCATTGGGGAATTTTTATTTTTGCTATTTCTGCATAATTGTAAGGGGAATTCTAAACTTTCTTGCTTCTTTTGCCTTTGTTTCTTTCATTTTAAGGCTATATTACATGGGTGTTAATCTTGCCACATCACATTGCTATAATGTGATGTTTTGCAACATTTTTTTCTCTTTGCAAAGTTGGGGTGGGAGTGGCCTGTGCGTGACGCATCCGGCCTATGGGCCGCCAGTTTGACACACCTGCTATATAGCATTGTTTCATGGAGAAAATCTATGTGGTCATTAAATATATTGACATATATAATCAAGTCATACAATCCTCCTCCCCCTCCCCCTCCTCCTCAACATGAAGAAGGATGGAAGATGAATTCATGCTGTTTGCTTATAAAGCTAAAGATATAGCCTACATTTTCCTATCCATTCGATCATGACAAGTTTGAGTGACAGTGACAATTGCTCCAGAGGAGAACAATTGGAAACACAGATTTAGAGGAAACAGGAGATTAGACCCATGCCAATTTCTATAGAATGACTGCCTAGAGAACTGTGGAATTAAACACCTAGTCTGAGTTTTTCTTTTTCTGATCCACTTATCCTTTTGTATTGTGTCTCTTAGAGTGTTACTTCAAAGCTTCATAATTCAACCTAGATTAGGGACAAGCATAACAAATGCTATAAATAAATCATAAATACATCTTTATAATGTGCATAGTGGTTTCTATACAAAAACTGGGATTGCATGATTTTTAATCAGCTTTTCTTTCTCTTTCCATTGTTTATGTAGTCTGCATGTATAGATGTGTGTACAGAGTCTTTAGTTAATGTGTTAAGCTGGTACAGCAACATATGCACAAGATATACACTGACTGTCTGTAGACAGGATATGTGAGAAATCAACCCAATATTTTTCTCTATAATCTGATGGTTGCTGGATGTTTTGGTCTTTATTTTCTAGATAAATCATTGCACATATTTAATTATTTTTATTCTAAACTCCCTTCAATGAACAATTAGGGATATCAGTTGTGTTCAAATAAAAATGTTAATTAAATATGCTAGTTTTTCAGCAGCTTTGAGAATAAGCTCTTGCTTCAAAATATCTCTCTCTCCAAGTGATGCTATCTGTGAAATCTACATACTTAATTTGCTTTTACAACAGCAAATATTAATAAAATTTACATTGTATAACTGATATAGAGCTTAGGACACTATTGCTCATTTATAACTAAATTATGTTACCTTAAGTGGAACAATATTGAATGGTAGCTTATTCTGCTAATTTACACTCATGGAAATATGTGCTGAAGAAGATATAAGACTTACAGAAATACTGTATGAAAAAGAAATAGTAGGAATATTTGATGATTTGGGGGGAAGGGAATTATTTACTCTTTAAACCTGCATATAAATAGGTCTGATATTTTCTGAAAAATATTTTCCCTTTATTTTCTTTAAAAGGTTATAAACTTGTTCCCATAACATATACTTATTAAATCTATTAAATTGATTTTCAAAAAAATTGAGTTGCAGCTACCCGGCGGTCAGACAATGGTCTTCTAGAGATAATTTGCAAAGGGCCTTACTAACTGCATTTCACTCCCAATAACTTTTGGCATATTTCTTTTGATACTCACACTAGGTTCTCCTAGTGTTGGACTTGGTCACATGAGCTAATGGAAAAGACAATGCTAGTTATTTTAAATTAGGAAGAATCTAGTTTAGAAAAGATAACTTGCCCACAAATGCTATGCACCCATATAGAAACCATGTCAACACAGTTCCTATGAAGCTTTGTATCCAATGAATGTACATGTAGAGCCAGGTAGAAGCATCTCAGTCCCTAGGTGAAGCAAATCATTCATGTCAATATGTGGGAATAAGATTCTTAATTGAATGAATGATTTAATTTAATTTAATTTAATTTCCAATTTATATACCGCCCTTCTCCCTGAGGACTTAGGGCGGTGTACAGCCAAGATAAAAAACATAGAATAAAAATATTAAAAAACATTTAAAAATATATATAAATTTTGGCCCGAAAGTTAAGAAATCACAGACTGATTAAAAGAATTTAAAAATTTCTTCTTAAGCCAACCCGGCTTGCTGGAAAAGATGGGTTTTAAGGGAACGATGGAAGGCATTGAGGTCATGGATTCTCCTTATCTCCGGGGGCAACTGATGATGTTGTTTGGAAGAGAGAGAGAGAATCCAACTTATTGAGTGGTGACTATTACTAGTCTCAATAGTTGCTTTTTAATCTATCTACACTTTCTCAGTATAACTGTGGATACACTGAAGCTACAACTTCTAATATTCCCGGTCAACACAACCATTATCTGAGGATGCTAGTTGTCATAGTCTCAACACATCCAACAATCTGAATGAGATATTTCCCCAAGACTAATTTTCATTTGCAGGATGCAGTGAAGAAGGGGATAGGGGGGAAGGAACAGCTGGTATAGCTGGTGTTTTTTTTTTTTTTTAAAGACTATTGTTACAACACACTGAATGGAATATTTTTAATTTGCCAAAAAGTCTTTAACTGCTGCTGCACTAATCAAGATTTCAGTGCTAAACACAGCTATCAGGAGCAAGTCTCATTGAACTCTAGTCCCAATATTGAAGGCAAAAAGCACCACCCTTGATGCAAGTGTTTAAATGTCTGCAGTGAACTATGCCTGCCTTTATTTGTGAATAAATATGCAAAGAACCTCTCACATTGTTGCATTTCTAGAAGAAAAGAAATGAAGGCACACAGGCACAAGAGTGCCTGATAATAAAAATATCACTGGATACTACTGAAAGAACTTCAGTTAAAACCATCGCAGAAGCTACTAGTCATCATGAGGTATTGTTTGATTTTCTTCTTTAAACAGGGAAAACTCTTAGTTTTCTCATATGAACCTGTAACTGATTCCACATATGTAGTCTTGAAACAAAAAGCTTTCTGTGCTTAGTTTGTATTCATCCAGACGCAGTCGCTTCAATGCCGAAAGGGAACGAATAAGTCATTCTGTGCAAATGCAGACCAGAAAAATATCCAGCACCCAGAACGACACTCTAATCCCTTAGTACGCAAGTCATCTAATTTTTATAAAGCCGAAAGCATTATTATTATTATTTTTAAAAAGAAATATTACAAATACATACTATATCTGGTTACACAGTGTGGCATACTTGTGTGCTGCACAAAAGCCTAAAAGAAAGCTACTTTTTGTGCAGTCAAGCACAGCAATCCTCCACTTAAATTACACGGGGACCAGAGCTGCATGCTTGCTACATCAATAGAGTGGCTGCTGCTTACATCATATGCTTAGCGTGGAACAGAAGAAGAAAACAGAGACTGCGGAGAATACAAAATGGCCAAAAAGAAAGAAAGGGAAAAAAAAAAAGGATAGGCATCCTATGAGTGTTTCTGGAAAGCTGAGGCTAGCAATGCTTTGTACAAGTCATATGGATGTGAGGCCAACAGGTAGGTTTCCTAAATTGGATAAATCAGAGACTTGGGCCATAGCTATACCGGAACAACTGGATATCGCTACTGATCACAAAGCAAGAAACATACCACAAAGCAAGAAACATTGATCTGGCTCCACCAAGGGCAAAACACTTTATCATCCTTTCTCCATCACTCCCATTTAGAAAGATGTGCAGCTAAGCAAGGAAACTTCATGATGCACATGGCAGATAAGAAAAGGGAATGTTTGGGAAATAGAAAATAAGGTTTTATGAAATTACAGTCTTATTGACAGAAAGTCTTTTACTGGTGAATATATCAAACAAACAATAGTCACAAGGTTTATCCTGGTTTCAAATGACTTGTGTTTAATTATTGCTTTGTAAACTCGCAATCTTATCAGTTTAAAAAAAAGGATGGAGAATGATGCATAGCCACCATTTCAAAGCCAGAGAATATTTGTTAATATTATATTATGTACTTATAATAAGTAACCATATGGCTTATAGTGTCCTAAAATCTAAACATTAAAATAATAGAATGTCCAATAACCTCCACATTATTCTTTATGGTCATTAACACTTTAATCACTTCCCATCTGGATTACTACAATGAATGTACAAGCATTGTGAAGTTGTGAGACAAAGGCATATTTTGTATGTGTATTGTGACATCACATGCACACACACATACACACACACACAACAAAGCTTATTATTGTAATGTTTATTTCACTATTTGGATGAAACAATTGGGTTTTTAGATGCTTCTGAAACTATTTATAAGCAAGGAACCTCATCGTGTTACATGAAGGTATTTATCCTTGAGTAAACTTTACTCCAGAAAACTAGAGGCTTTCTCAGGCTCAGACCTTCCTTCCTTCCTTCCTTCCTTCCTTCCTTCCTTCCTTCCTTCCTTCCTTCCTTCCTTCCTTCTGAAGATTATTTATCTTATTTATGTTCAAAACATAATCCAAAACTAGTGGTTGGTGGTTCAGAAATAAATATGAATTGCAGCATTTTTTGTTGGGAAAAATGTAGTACATCATTGGAACAAGTTGACCTCAGCAACTAATGTTCTTGTTTACTGTTATGATAAAAGTATTTAGCTTTACTATCAATTTAAACTGAATCATTTTATTTACAAACTAAAAGTATGCCACTACCCCTCGGCTTTTAGTGCAAAATATTTTTAGGAGGATGTTTTCAATAGCTATGATGGACATTTATTTCAGGATCTTGTTTGCCCTACAAATTGCTATGAAGTGGTGAAAGGCCCATTTAAACACAATGCAAAATCATCCAAAGAAATGTAAACACCACCTGTAAATTCCTGCTCCGTATCTCATAATTATGAATTTGGGATGAAAGGATCCTCTGTTTCAAGAGGAGAAAAGTGTGATAAAAAGAACGGACACTGAGCCAGCTGCACACTATATGGGATTTCCCTTTTTTAAAAAAACCAATACTGTAGAGTTGTTTCAGATGAAAGTGGGAATTTCTCTTTTAAAAAATTGAAAGAGGAAAGAAATCACTTAGATCAGATGTGACATCCCCTTTTTTGACCATGATTAACATGGCCAACCTTGTAGAAAAGTAGACCATGACTGTATGCAGATGACCATTTCATTATAGATCTGCATCTGATACAGTTAAAAGTCTTTGCCGCCGGGGACTTCCGGTTTCCTCGTCTTCGGCGACGGCGGTGCCTTTTGAAGCGCCGCCAGCCCCGCCGCCTGTAGAGCCGCTTCGCGACTGAGAAGCGGCTCGAAAACTTCAAATTCCTTAGGATTTTTGAAGAAGAGATCGCAGGGCACAGGTCGAGCCCCTGTAACCCCCCAGGGAAGTGTTTCTGGGGAGGGAACAGGAGCGGCTCCCGTTCAACCTGCTGAACCTCCGGGCGGCGTGGGACAAGTCTGCTTTCGCAGAACAAGCCGGCTGCAGGAAACTTCAAAGCGCAAGGAACCAGCCTCAATAATCAGTGAAAATTACTTGAACCCAGAAACTCGGAATCGCAAGTATTAGAGTTTTGTTGGTTTTTTTAATCTGAGACAAAATGTGGATGAGTGAAAGTGAACTGAAAAAATATGGCGCTCAGCTTGAGAGTTAACAAGCCTGCGAGTGTGGATTAGCAAACTTATCTTGCTTTGTTACAAAAGTTTTTAAAGTTGCTACAAAGTTGCTTCATTTGTAAATAAGAGAAAAATTCCTCCCCTGATTTTGTTCTATTTCTCCTCATCTGACTAAATCTGGGGGACTTTTTCAGAAATCTTTGTGGAGGTGGGAAAGGAAGAAAAACTTCCCTTTTTAGAAAAACTAGCTTACGTGGCAGGATGGCCTCAAAGAAGCAGGAAGTGAAGGCAACGGGGGGGGGGGATCCCCCACACATAAGCATGAAACGCAGCTTCCCACTGCACAACAGATACAGACTCAGAAAAAAGATTTTGATGTGGGAGATTTAAAAGAATTTATTTCAAAAATTTTGGATGATAAATTTCAAAAATCCCAACAGGAAATAGATGACAAACTTCAAAAGTTTCAACAGGAAATTACGCAGGAAATTAATGAAATTAAAGATATGGTGGAACAGAATCAAAATAAGGTGACCAAAAAAATATCAGAAGTGGCGTCTGGCCTGGCAGAATTTATTATCAAAGTTGACTCCAAAGTTGAAGAATTTAAATCAGAAGTCAATGTTAAGATGAAAGATAATGATTATAAAATTTCTGATGTAGATGATAAAGTGCAGAGAGTTGAAAACGAAATTGTTATGTTACAATTCAGGGCAATGGAATTCGCTATACGGCTTCGAGGAATTCGAGAAGATGATAGACAGGATTTGAGACAGATCTGCTCTGAGGCTTTGGCTGAAATTTTAAAAATTAATCCTGATCTGGTTTTTCACAAAATTGATAAAATTTACAGAGTGAATTCATGGGTGGCCAGACAAAAACAATTGCCTAGAGATGTGGTCATATATTTTACAGATAGAGCAATAAGAAATGACATCCTGCAAAAATCCTTTTACACCTCTGTGCAAGTGGGGGGCTCACAAATTGGAGTGTACAAAGAATTACCACCTAAGATGTTGAAAACTAGAAAAGACTTTGGCTTTCTGGTTAAAGAATTACAAAATCAACAGATACCATTTCGGTGGGACGCCCCAACTGGCATAATTCTGAGATACAAGGGAGAAAGATATCGATTGAATACTGTGGAGAAGGCGGAGCATTTTTACACTACTATTCTTAAAGAAAGAACACCATCTCCACGTACATCCACAGTGTTGGAGATCAAGGGGAGTGATGAGAAGCAACCTCAACAAGAACTGCAAGAACACTCTAAGCAGGAACCAGAAACGCAAGGCGCTGAAGGAGGTTTTCTGGATGAGCCTTTGCTGGAATCTTCTCCAATCTTGGACCCGGCTCGGATGATTGAAGTTAAGGATCAACGTATAACTCGAGCTAAATCTAAGCAACTTAAAGAAAAGCAAAAACAGGAAAGACAAGATAAGAACGGAGCTAAGACTATTATTCAAGAGACTGGAGCCATGGGAGGAACGAGACCGAAGATTTTGGAAGATATTCGGTTATTCTGCTCTTTGCTCCAGAAAGATAAAGATGACGCTTAAGTGTTTATCTTGGAATGTGAATGGGCTTAATTCAGCACAGAAAAGGAAGAAACTATTTGCATACTTGAAACAATTTAATAATGATATAATTTGTTTACAAGAAACGCATATTACAGTTCAAGATCAAAAATATTTGATAAACTCCAAATTAGGAACACATTTTATATCTTCAACGTTACAAAAAAAGAATGGGGTGGTTATTTATGTAAATAAAAAATTTATGGCTAAAATTATAGAAGCAGATGAAGATGGTAGGTTTGTAGCAATTGAATTACGTACAACAAATAGCCAAATTCTTTTGATCGGAATCTATGCTCCCAATCAACAACAGGATCACTTTTATAAAATGTTACATACCAAAATACTGCAATGGGACTATAGATCTATTTTAATCATGGGAGATTGGAATGGAGTAATTGATTCTAAATTAGATAAAAGGAGTTTGGCAAAGTCCAGGATTAGGTTACCTCAGACTTTTTTTGATATGAAAGAAGATTTGGAATTAAAAGATATTTGGAGAATACACAACCCAAAAGAACTGGATTATACTTTCTTCTCAGATAGACATAGATCCTTCTCTAGGATTGATTTCATTTTGTTGTCAGATGATCTACTTGTTAAGACAAAAAGAACAAAGATTTTTCCAAGAACTTTGACTGACCATAGCCCAGTATGGATAGAAATTGAGATAGATAAGACTGAGTGACGCTCTTGGAGACTAAATGAGAACTTGTTCAGGTATGAAAAAAATACAATAGAACTTAAGAAACACCTGAAAGAATTTTTTGAAATAAATTTGAATAAAGGTACCCCAATAGAAATTGTGTGGGATGCAAGCAAAGCATATATGAGAGGGGTGCTTATTCACATGAACTTTAAACATAGACTGATTCGACAAAAGAAAAGATCTGAATTGGAAGTAGAAATAAAGAATAAAGAACAGCTACTTATTAAAAATACAACAGATGAAAGAACACGTGGTGCTATAAAACTCTTGAAAGACCAATTTCAAATGCTTACGGCGGAACAAGTTGCAACAAACTTACAATATGCGAAGCATAATACATTTTGCAATGCTAACAAACCAGGCAGATGGTTGGCCTACACACTGAGGAAAAAACAGAGTATACGGACTATTGATAGTATTGATATTGGAGGGAAAGAAATTTTTCAACAAAAATTAATTAAAGAAGCTTTTGTGGACTATTATTCTAAACTATACGCTAAAGAGGATGTGCAGAATGGACTTATAGAAAAATACCTAGATGATAAAAGAGTTACAAAAATTACTGATCAACAAAAGGAAAGAATGAATTATCCTATAACAGAGGAGGAGATAATAGTAGCAATTAAACAATTAAAAACAGCTAAAGCTCCTGGAACGGATGGTTTGACAGCAGTGTATTATAAAACTCTGCAAGCTGAAATGGTGGAACAACTCAGAGATTTATTTTGTAATATTCAACAAGGGGGTAAAATACCCCCATCATGGACAACAGCCTTTATATCTCTGATACCAAAAGAGCAAGCTGGTCCTAAAAAACCAGAGAATTATAGACCAATTTCTCTTCTGAATACAGACTATAAAATTTATGCGAAGGTATTAGCCAACAGGTTGATGCCAGTAATTCAAAAGGTGATTCATGATGATCAAGCGGGATTTATTGAGGGCAGATACATGAAGGATAATGTAAGGCAAGTAATAGATTTATTGGAATATCTTGAGAAGAATAAACAGATCCCTGCAGTGCTGGTTTTTTTGGATGCAGAGAAGGCCTTTGATAGAGTGGATTGGAATTTTCTACTAAAGACTTTAAAAAAGATGGACTTTGGGGATCAATTTATACAGACGATCTCAGCAATTTATCAAGAGCAAAAGGCACAGATTATCATTAATGGAAGTTTGACAACAGAGTTTAAAATTGAAAAAGGAACAAGACAAGGATGTCCGTTGTCCCCACTCTTATTTATTTTAACATTAGAAGTCTTGCTAAACACAATACGGGACTCTAATATCTTGAAAGGTATAATGATAAGGCAAGAGGATTACAGAATAAAGGCATTTGCAGACGATCTGGTTGTTACCCTAGCACAACCAATGGAATCAATCATCCTGATGAAGGACATTATACAAGACTATGGTAAAGTTTCAGGTTTTAGACTGAATCCCAAAAAGACAAAAATGATAGTTAAAAACATGACACAAGATCATAAACACGAGCTTGAAAGGAGGGCAGGTTTTGAGATTGTACCTAAGGTAAAATATCTAGGAGTTCAGGTTGCAGAATCAAACATGAAATTGTTTCAAAATAATTATGAGGTGTTGTGGCGAGAGGTGCAGAAAGACATGGAGACTTGGAAAAAACTGCAGCTGTCTCTACTTGGAAGAATAGCAGCAGTTAAGATGAACATTTTGCCAAGATTTCTTTTTTTGTTCCAAATGATTCCGGTGCTTAAAAGTGATAAACAATTGAAAGTGTGGCAAACTGGAGTGAATAAGTTTGTCTGGAACGAGAAAAAGCTGAGAGTGAAATTGAAAATTATCCAAGATGTTCCAGAAAGGGGAGGCCTTAAACTTCCAAACCTACAGCTATATTATGAAGCAGCAGCTTTGACTTTAACAAGTGATTGGTTTGGAAGGAAAAAGGCTGGAATATTGAATATAGAAAGTTTTGATCTTGAATTTGGATGGCATGCTTACTTATTTTATGATGACAAAGTTGATAAAGTATTTAAAAGCCATATACTTAGAGATTCTTTGATGAGAGTTTGGAAGAAGCACCGATCCAAATGGGATTATAAAATACCGCTATGGCTGGATCTTGGTCATATTTTGTGAATACAAATATAATGTCACTCGGGGGGTTTTTATACAAAGAGGTTCTTTTTACAGATCCGGGCAGATGGCAGCTGAAGACACTACAGACATTGTTGATTATTCAGTAAAACAGCTTGCCTCCTGAAGTTGTAGGTGGTTCATCACTGGAGGTTTTCAAGAAAAGATTGGAGAACCATTTGTCTGGGGTGGTATAAGGAATCATGCCTTAGGCAGGGTTTGGACTAGAAGATCTCCAAGGGTTAGGGTAACTCTAACCCTTTCAACCTATGATAACTGCTCCTCCCTGTTGGCTGGTAGTACAGGATCTAATGAAAATCAATAATTCAGGTCTGAATGTTTATAAGTGATCACTACTCCTATTCACATAATCATCTAAAATACTAAATACTGCATATGAAATATTGGACTGGCATTACGAGCGTTTTAAAAAGGAAATGAAGAAAATGTGGCAGACCAGCATCCACTCAAATCTGAATTATGATAATGTGCAGCTGGCACAAGCCTGTGAATGGAAGTGAATCGTTTGGTTCAGCAAGAACAAAAGTTTGTGTACGCTCTTGAAGTCATAAGGACAAAGCTACAGAACTGGGCCTTCAAATTATAACAGCTTAATATACAAGGTCAGGAATTAACTGCACGTTCATAGATGTGTGGATGAATTCTTTTTTCCTGCGAAACTTTTAGTTCATACATAATTTATACCAAGGCTGTCAAACTCACAGCCGTGGGCTGGCTGTGTCATGTGCTGGCACTGCCCCTGCCCAGTTTAGTGAAGGGGAAAAAAGTTCTGATATGTCACGTGACGCTGCTGTGATGACACGAGTTTGACAACTCGTGATTTATACTCAGTGTTAAGAAAATGTGTATGAAATGCACTATTTTCATAAAGGGTTCAATTAAGGAAATGCAGATGGGTAATGTCAAATATAAATATAATTGACATGTGGCTGGAGATCCCTTTCTCAAAGCAGGAACTCATTTTCCTGCTTTGAGAATTTTGAGAATAGTTTCTCAAAACTATTAACTCTTTTTAGTTCTATGAGATCTCAAAAGAAAAGAATGGATGATTCCAGATACAACCCCACCCTGCTCAAAAAAACTTCATTATCCTTGGTTTCATAAATAGAAATTTTCTCCCAATTTGAGATTAATTCCTTAAGTTTAATTGGGCACATCCTCGAAGCTTTCTTGGTACAAAACATAATTGATTTGTATTGCCTTCTATGGTTTCCCCCCCCCTTTTCTTTCACGATTCCCTAGTTTGACCTAAAGTCCTGAGTTTTCCTAGTGGTGTCCAGTCCAGCAATTAAACAGTCTGATCAGGTTTCACTTTTTGAAGGTTTTGTAGGTACTGCCACCTGCTGCAAACATCAGATAGTAACAATAATTGTGTATCTATTGCATGACACTGAAGTCCATTTTGTTTTCATTTTATGCCACATACATCGCTAAGTGACGATGAGAACAAGTTACATCATAATAATAGTAGCAGGTATTATATTTTATTCGCTGAATGATACATACTTAAATGCATATCAGTGTCCTTTGAGACTTCTCCAATATTATTATTTGAGATAAGCATAAACCCAGAAGAAATATTTTATGAGACAAAGCGTCACCTTCCCACTTTCGCAGACACAATTGCCATTATTCAAGCTTATCTGATAAGTCCGTTGTCCAATTTTCCACACTATAGTCTGATTTCTGGTACTTAAAGTTCAAGCTTTATTATATTGGTATGGCTGACCATAAAAGTCTCAGAATGTTTGTTTTCTTTATGTAAAAAATTGCAACAATTGACAGAAAATGAATGTCTGTTTATGTGAGACTCTGTTTTCTGTAAACATTAACTCGAACTAAAATTGTAACAGAAGGTAGAAAATTGAGCTAATAGGGAAAATATAGCATTACCTGATTTTGGCTAGTTATATATGCATTTTTACATGCACATTTTTATTTAGAAAACTAAAGTCCATAAATTAATTGCTTAGAAAATCCATCTTTTCTTATGGCTGACAGCAGTGCATCGAATGGATGTAGACAATTTAGATTCAGCTTTGTAATGGAGATAATATGTTTTCTGAGCAAATGATGGGATCTGAATGTACCTTTATTTTTATGCTTAATACTCTTTTTTATTCCTATTTATCTGAAGAAGATGGTTCACATTTGTCTTTCATGTTGCATTAGGAGAAATGCAGCAACCCCTGAATAAGCTCTGCTTGATATCCTATAATAAAATTCTTTTTATTGTGGTTTTTTTAAAATAAAAAACCAGCATTTTTTGCAAATACATTAGACTGCACAAAAAAGAATTAAGATGGAGTCAAGATGCAGATGGGTACAGTGCATTACTGTGTATCAATGCTTTCAGAATAAACTTCATCCTTCTAAAAGAAGTAAATTCTACTGGTGGTACAAAGGCACCAAGGATGGTTTGCAAGGAAGTAATGACTTCTCACTAAGCACTTCTCACTGCTCGTCTCTGCAGAGCAGGAGCCAATGATATAGAGAATCTTCAAATTTGTATTATGCATTGGCTAGAGATCTCAGTATCACTGTTTGCTTCTTCCTTGCTGTCGTCTGCACAGATAAAGCATAACCTGATTAAGTTTTTGTGAGCAAAAAATGAACAAATAAACAATTTCATTAATCAAAACTTCTGTTTATGTCGTCTGTCTCTCACTCCCTGTGTCCTTATTATCTATCTCTATCTACCTATCTACCTACCTACCTACTTATCTATCTATCTATCTATCTATCTATCTATCTATCTATCTATCTATCTATCTATCATCTATCTATCTATCTATCTATCTATCTATCTATCTATCTATCTATCTATCTGGCTGTCTCTGTCCGTCTATCTATCTATCTATCTATCTATCTATCTATCTATCTATCTATCTATCTATCTATCTATCTATCTATCTATCTATCTATCTATCTATCTATCTATCTATCTATCTATCTACCTACCTACCTACCTACCTACCTACCTACCTACCTGTGTCTGTCTGTTTGTCTACCTATATCTATCATCTATCTCTTTTTATTTTCCCCCACTGAACATGGACATTATGGTATATTCTGGTGAAATTGTTATTAAGGTATTAGATTAGGACTTGGGAAAGCCAGGGTCAAGCCATGGAAAATTCTTGGAGGACTTTGAACCAAATTCTTTTTTTCTTTTTTTCTTTTTTTCAACTTTAACTACTACCTGTATATAAAAAAGTTGCTAGGATAAATTGAAGCTTCATCCCTATGCAAACTACTTCTGGCTGCTGGATGTAATTTCACAAATATATACATAAATAAATTCCAGGTTCTGAGCCTTTCCCTTTTTTGTCACTTGCGATCTTTGTTTTGATAAAGGTCATGCTCCATAATGTAGAATATGGAGCATCATACTAGCTTGGGAATGTTCATAGGCAGGAATGTGATTTATAATTATTACATATCAATTATTAATCTTCCTTAACTATTACTAGGAAAATTCAAGGAAGAAGAAACATGAGAAATGGCCTCTTAATATGTAATTTGGTCTAAACAGGGAAGTGTATGCAAAAAATGAGGAGGATGTCAAAAGCCATTTAGGAAAAAAAAAAGGCCCTATAACTTGAAATCTTTTAAAGAGAGAATTCTGATTGGTTGTTGGGCTGACAATCCTGATTGCTGATTTAATATGCATGATTATTACAGTGGCGGCTTGGAAATGAAAGATTGGATGTCATGGCCCTTTGGACTGGGAAGGGGGAGCTTTGGAAGAAATTGCCCCTCCAATGACCAGTGCATAGAAATTTGAACATGAGAAATAACTTCTGTACCAGGCATGTATTTTAGTTCACTCCCCTTGAGGCAGAATAGGTTTGAAAATTCATACCGGCCTATCAAGCTTTATTGAATACTAACAGGCTTAGCATATTCTGGCCAAAATTGTGATTAAGTAATCTGTGGCCCACCGTGATCTGTTTTCAAATCAAGAATCTGTCTTTCTTTCTCATAATTAGTAGGAGTTTATCTTTGGCAGGTTTGTGGCTTAGTTGTGGGAATGTCAGTCTATAAATATAACCCCAATTGCCTCTCATCAAACCTTCTTGCTGTGTAATTTCTATTAATTTCAACCTCTGCTCATCCTGTGCAAATCCCATTGAACTGAACAAACATGCTGGGGTAGTGCATCTGATGCAGAACAATGCCAGGGAATTGAGACTGCTTTTTAAAACAAAGCAGAATTCTGTTTTCTGCATGTGAGAGAACAAGAAACAGAGAGACAGATGTACAACAATGTGGCTATTTAGTGCCCTCAGGTAGGGTCATGTTAAAACACTGCTAGATCAGTCCCTCATCTTTGGCACTCAATGCTTTCTCACACCTTCGGAGGAATAATCTGTCTCAACCTGTATCTCGTGTACCTTAACTCTTTTACATCTACATGATAGAATTATCCAGCCAGAATCCTCCTTGAGTGAGATAAAACGCACACACTGAACATTTTCGTATATTAATATTTAATGCATGTACAAAACTAGAGTTGGGCAATGCAGGAGGAAGGAAGGAAGGAAGGGAGGGAGGGAGGGAGGGAGGTTTTGAGCGCATTCCAAATGACTATCAAGGAGGGCAGTGACTGTTGTCAGTATTTGAAGCTGGAAATGATTAATGCTGTACAGATAGTCCTCAATTTACGACCATAATTTTATGACTTTTCTTGCCACACATGCTAAGTGAATCACTGCAGTTGTTAAATTAGTAACAAAATTATTAAGTGAATCTGGTTTCCCTTTTGAATTTTTCTTGTCAGAAGGTTGCAAAAGGTGATCACATGACCCTGGGACATTGCAACCGTCATAAATGTGAGTCAGTTGTCAAGTGTCTGAATGTAAATCACATGACCATGGGGACGCTGCAGTGTTCATAAGTGTGAAAAATGGTCATAACTCACTTGTCTCAAGGGTGTTTTTTCAAGAGGTAATTGGACTTTCTGGTTTTTCTTTGAAGACATTTTGTTTCTAATCCAAGAAGCTTCTTCAGCTCTGACTGGATGGTGGGAAATGGAAGGATGTATACTCCTTGCTGACAGAAGGAGTATAAAAAGAATGCAAATGACCAGCTGTCTGCAAGGAGTATAAATTCTTCTATTCCCCATTGAAGAAACTTCTTGGATGAGAAGTGAAATGACTTCAAAGAAAAACCAGGAAGTCCAGTTGCCTCTTGAAAAAAGCACCTTTGGGAAAACCATGACCTGGATGACTGAGAATCTCCATAGTCATAACTTACTTGTTTCAGTAATGTTGTAACTTTGAATGGACATTAAGTGAACTATTGTAAATTGAGGACTACCTGTAATTCTTATTGTCACTCATCTATGGTTAAGCTCTGTCAGGTATCAAGTAAACTTTGTATACGTTATAGGGGAATTCTGTGTTAATGTTCCTATCCCAAAGGTGCTTTTTCAAGAGGCAACTGGACTTTCTGGTTTTTCTTTGAAGATGTTTTGCTTCTCATCCTAGAAGCTTCTTCAGAGCTTAAGGAGCTGAAGAAGCTTCTTCGATGAGAAGCAAAACGTCTTCAAAGAAAAACCAGAAAGTCCGGTTGCCTTTGGGACAACCATGACCTGGATGACTGAGAATCTCTATAGATGTTAATGTTCCCAGTTTCTTTATATACGCAAGCTTTCAAGCAAATCAGAGGAGATGAACTTTATTTTAAACTCAGAAAACATATTGAGGAAATTCCACATACGGAAGTGAACTTTGGCTTTGACAGATGGCATTATGGATTCTTGTGTTTTCATCCTCAACTGCCTGGCCCTTTTCAGTTAATTTAGGGAATATTTTGAATATTCCTTCCTGTGAACCCATCTGGAATGTACATCACTGTAAAATGACTTGAATGTAGCTCTGGGACAAGCTCCTTTCAAATCTAGAAATAATGAGATTATATTTTATTGACGGTCTCCTAAAATGCATATTAGACCATATTTTCATGTCTCAAAGCGGTTTGTATCAGCTAATCAATGGTGATATCCTAGCTTTCTTCTCCTAGTATATATTTTAACCTACTTAAAATCTGGCAAACATCTGCAGAAAATACACCAACCCAAATCTAGTGAGTTTGGGATGATTTAGCACAAGAACCCTTGGGTATGTTATTAAAACCTGGTTCTGTCATTACGTTTTGAAAAGGCCAACAGTTTCTATTTCATAGCAGAATCTCTTCTGCTAGTCTTGTTCTGAACATGACCTGTAGTAGGTAGTTTCCATGCCTTCGTTTTATAGAGATTTTTCTCCATATGGCACAATGAGATAATACTGCATTGCCTAGTATACAAATAATAATATTGTGCTATTGTTTAGAATGATACAATGAAGCAGGTGTTTACTTTATGTACACGATATATAGCAAAATATAAATAGTAATCATTAATTGGCTAAATAATTAAAATAGCTGTTATGATTTAATTTGCACATAGTACAGAACAACGGATATGCATGGATGAAGAGATTCCATTGTCAAGGTACTAAAGACATATTGACATTGATTAGGATATCTGGATTAAAAAATACAGGGGTTGGGATGAGGAAGCTAGGGTTGTGTGTAGAAAAAGTCAAGATGGCAGCTACAACCATGGAAAGTCTCAGTTTTTTTTTCTCTGTGTTATGCTTTTTGACCCCTGAGGGAATAAATAAATCTATCTGAATTTCAGTTCTCATTTAAGGCAGTCTTATTTGAGTCTTACCTGCAGGTAACATACTCTTAGACTGAGACATTAAATTCCTGTGTCTCCAGTTTTTCTCATTTGTCATCCTTGGTTTCAGGCTTTACATTCTTATGGCATGCTTGAAACAAACTGCACCTTTTCACCCAGTGCCTATTTTGGCTGCCTATATTGAACTTACTAAAAGCTTCTATTCATACTGGTATACTATATGGGCTTTGCAGGCTTTCTAAGCTATGCCTATTCTACCTCTTTGGAATAAATATTTTAAAATGCCCTATTAGTAGCCATATGCTTTAATGGGGAGAAAGCTGTAGTCCTTATGTTATACTTCGGCAGGAGAGAGACAGTTTTTGTGTAGTAGTTAAGGCAAAAAATTTAAAAAGGGGGCCAATTGATGGTCCCTGAGACTGTTGTGGGGGCCGGACCGGGTGGGTGGGTGTGGCTAGGTGGTCATGTGACTGGGTGGGCATGGCTAGGTCATGTGACTAGGTGGGCGTGCCCAATTTAACAGTCCATTAAACAATGCACACAAATTAAACCAACCAACCTGGACTTTGACTTCCCTTGAAAGGGTGAGAGAACATTTAAAATGGTTTAGCTTCAGGGACTTTTTTTTTTTTACAAACAGGGATTCCTCTATGTTCTGGGTGATGCTTCTGTTGAAACCCTGGAAGGATCAGGAAAGATTGGCCATTGACATCATTGCTTCTTTGCTTAATGAGGACTCCTAGGCAATGAACAAAATGGTAGACAAATAGAGCACAGATGGCATAAACCTCATAGTAAATACAACTGAGCATAGTGTAGAGTGCAGAATCTTAGAGTGTGTGTGTCAACAGTGGCAAAGAGATATAACTTCTCCACCTTTACACTCTCAATTATTTGAGGATCAATAGTACTTTTTTGTATGGTGAATAGGGTTTAAAATTTCACAAAATCTTGGCCTTTTATTAAAGGTATGCTACATTGTTAAGCTCTGAACTTTATATAAGTATGTATGTATGTATGTATGTATGTAAGTATGTATGTATGTATGCAGTGGTGGGATTCAAGTAATTTAACAACTGGTTCTCTGCCCTAATGATTTCTTCCAACAACCAATTTGCCAAACTGCTCAGAAAGTTAACAACTGGTTCTCCCGAAGTGGTGCGAACTGGCTGAATCCCACAACTGTATGTATGTATGTATGTATGTATGTATGTATGTATGTATGTATATTGTATATGTATGTAATCATGCCAGCATGCTTTCCCTTGAGAGAGTTGTCATTTTTCAGATGGAGCTGATAAAAGACATGCTGTCACTGTCACTATCTGATCAGAATAACCTCCAAGCTACAATGTTCAAATGCTACTCTATCCAGTACCAGCAAAATCCCTATATTTGGATCGGCTATTGTAACCAACATCATAATATGGACTTTCTATAAGCCATTGGAATGGAGAACATATAGCAAGAGTAAATTCTGCTCATACCAAAGTTTTCTTTTCTACTGATTTTAAACTTCACTTAAAATGCAATGTTACTATTTAATGACTGATTATAAGTACTAATTCCTGTGACAAATTAAATCTATTGTTAATGCTTCTATTCTTGAAGATATATAAGCTTGATTGATACTATCTTAAGACACAGTCTTCTTTGGTGGAAATTTCTTTCCTCTTTTGAACCTCACACAAATTCTATGCCGTGAAAACATGTCCCAGGGTGTAACTTTGTTCTGACAAAGTTACCCCAAGGGTAGACTTTCCACACAATTGTATGGTTTCTATAACAGGATTTTCTGATCATTTCCCCCCTACCAATTTGAAATGTTCTTTTCTGCTCCGTTCTCAGGAAATATTATTAAAATTTCTAAAGTTGCTTCTGGGCTAAACTGTTTGATTCTGACTCTAGTTCACTTTCCCTCTTTATCTATGGTGTAAAGCTGGATGAATGTGTCTTTTGGGTTATACAAGCTACAGAAATTGTTGCAGAGACTTAAAAAAAAATGAATAACAGTGCAATTCTATGCGTGCCACTCACAGATAATTCCTGTTAGATTCATTAAGGTACAGAATCCCAAGGTGGGAGTAAAAGATATTTTATTATCTGGCAAGGATATGAACTTGAGGGGGGGGGGGGGAGAGATTATAATTTCTGCTATTATATATCCCCATATTAAATATGTATTGTAGGGCAAATGTGAAAATGCCTTCCTGATTTTTTTCCCTCTAGAAAATGGGACATTTTAAATTGATCTAATTTTTGATGTTTTGAAAGGAATAAAATGGAAGAGATCGACATGTATTAGGAAATGGTTCTTTAAAAAGAAAAAAAAATGCTGCAGTTCAACATGTTTGGACTTGTACAGGGTAAAATCAAATGGTTGCATACAACAGTATTTTTATAGCACAATAATGAGGGCAAAAGAATATAACCACATTCTCCTGCAGCCTTGAACCTATCTCTTATGCTGTTTTAAATATTCCTCAAGTGCTTTAACTATCCTGAGCCAATTGTCGGGGTAATCAATAAAGATAATTTCCTATTTAGATTAGATAATACCATGATTAGATAATTCTTTACTAGATTAGAAGGCCTTCCGTAAATGGATTATTTTGATTTAGAACCCACCAATGTCCTGGGCTTAAACTTCCCAGATATTGTGGGATCCAGCAATGTTCAGAAAGTAATAGTGACCTATGTAGCCTACACAATGAAAAGAATCCTTTTAGCAATAGAATTTCTAATAATGATGAGTACACTTCAATGAACTTTTAAAATAGAAGATACATTTTCCTGTCCATTTCCTATGCATCCTAGAAAATGTTCATGGATCTAGAAATATGGAAGTATAATGTTTGGAGCAGAATGGACATGTATATGTACAGATCTGGAAATATAAGTATTGGCAACCAAAAATAACATGTCACTGTTATAATTTTTTGTTCTAAAGCTCCACAATTAGTAAGGCAGGAATTAGAATTCTACATCACTGTGTGTCAGAGAATACATCTGTTATTTGGAGACGGTCGCATAGCTTTTATAGTTCTGCGAATGTTAATGCCCTGGTTAGGGGATGCTCAAACAACCAAAGCCCAAAGGTAGTTGGATCAACCAATCATCATATGGGATGCACATCTTCACACAATGCATAGTTGAGATTTGGGAAGTGTGTACATTGGCCCATCTGCAACCATCTGCAAAGTATACCTACCCCATCAGCCCTTTGCTGCATAGGTATGTATCAACGTGCAGTTGCGGACAAGTCTAAATAAAGCTTAAGTTGGGCATTCTTATTCATAACTTAGTCAGTTATGAAAAGTTCTCATGTTCTATTTTTCACTACACACTCTGGGAAATAAGTGGTGTCTTTAGAATGCTGTGGCTTATGGAAAGGGGATGTTGGAGAGAATGCCTGACTTTCTTCTACTAGATGAAATTCTACTGGATCCAAACTTCTTCTGAGCATTTGGATTCAGCTCTCATGTGAATGAGATGTGGACTTCTTACAAACAAAATATACAGAGGCAGTGATCACCAACCCCGTAATTTGACCTATTCCAACATAAAAGCAAATGACTGGCAATGTATTTAATATTTATTGTAAAATTTATATCTGCAGAAATCTAAGTTAAGTTACCCTGCAACACTCATATAAAACTAAACAATATTGCATAACAATTTTGCAACTGCAAATATATTTCAACAGGCTGTAAATCATCTTCAAAGGGGCACAAATGAAAAAAAATCCACATAGGATACAAACTATTCTAAATTCTGAACATTACCTTCAACCAGGTAATCTATGCATATCATATATTTGCACCATTGAAATGCTAAAATATTTCATTATGTAGGCATAGTAAATGCAAACACAAAAGAATTTGATTCATGAAAACATGGTTCTTCATTGTCAAGTGTTGCATGGTTCATTGCAGTCTCCATTGATGGATTGGAAGAAATGTTACTGATTCAGTTGAAATTGGAGACTCTACCTATAAAGTGCAATTTGTATCTACTGATCTTCTTGGCCATAGCTAAATATTAGTATTTAAATTTATATGTTGCCTGACTCCTAGCAACTCTTGAAAGAATTCCCCATTGTCTCAATTATCCATTTCAAAACTACACCTCTCACTATGGATTACAGGACTCCCATTGCTTTAGAAATGTTTTTATAATATTTTCATATTGTACTGTTATTAATTACTTTTTTTAAAAAAAATCAGGAATTTATTTCAAATAGAACTTGACGTAATTTTAAAAGCTGTGTAGTATGAACTTCACTACATTAAAGAAGCTAAAGTTTGTGAAATTTGTATAAGGAAAAATTGACCCAAACCAGAGCTGCTTATTTAATGAAATGTTTTCCACAATTGAGCCTAACTATTTCTTTAAATTAATATATTAAACTAAGACTGATGACCTTTTTCAACACTGACATGTTGAATGACTGTGCTTATGAAAAAGAAAACACACACTAAATAACACACTAAAATGGTGTTACTGGTTTAATCAGATACTCTTGATATATCAATAGGACCCATATGAAGCTCTGTTAAGCTCAGTGGCAAAGATATGCAAACATTCAGAACATCCAATACAGTCAATTTTACAAAACTGCATGTCAAGAAATGTTCAACACAGTTTAACGTGAGTTAAAGTACAGTGGTTTCGATGTAGTCATTGGTATAAACTGGACTATATTCAAGATTATCATGCTTCATTGACAATTTAAGATCTAACCATATTCTGTACCAGTTTAATTCCAGGGATTAAATCCAGTGAAAATATTGATATATTCTAATATTTTCAGAATATATTAACTTGCTAATATTTGATGAAATTCAATAATTAGCAGTCATTATCAGCAAATTTTTATTGTTTGAATTTAATTCAAGTCTCAGAAGCTTCTGCAGTAGATATTTACTTGAAATTTTGTGGGCAGTTCTTAGTGGCCACATTATACCACTGCTTCTGAGTTGCACTGATTACTGGTTTGCTTCTGGGTGCAATCAAGGTGTTGGTTAATTACCTTTAAAGTCCTGCATGGCATGGATCCAGGTTACATGAGGAACCATCTTACCCTGATGGGATTGGCCTACCCCACCCCACCCACCCTAGCAGAGGGGACTGGTAGGGTCCAGGAGAAAATCCTTCTCTGCTGTGGCTCCTGCTCTTTGGAATATCTTGGAGATTGGCTCCCACTCTCCTGATTTTTTGTAAGAACTTTAAGACCTAGTTTTATCAGATGACTTGAGACCCAGTGAGGGAGCTTCAAACTGGAGGAGGTTTGATTAATTAATAGGTAATCCCACCTTCCACCCACCATGCATCCAACTGCGTCCTTTTCCATCTTTTGTCAATGATTTTATTTTGTTTGCATTGTCATTTTAGATTTGATGATTTAATGTTTTTTATGCTCTAAGCTGCTCAGAGTCACTTCAAAACGAGATGGGCAGCAAATAAATTTAATAAATAAACAAATAAATAATAATAATAATTTTGGAAATTAGCAGATCTCACTGTTGAGCAGACCTGTGTAGAATTGCAATATGGATGATGTAGGTCTAATATATCTAATGTCCACAAAGATGGAAATTTGTCTATGGCTGTTTTTTTTTAATTGAAAAATTGATCTTGGTAAATTTTCCTGCAGAAAATTTAAACATCTTTTAAAGTTCTGCTGAAATGCTCTTACCATAGACAATTCATCAAGAGAAATAGAATTCTGTATTGGTTTTATGTACTTGATGGGAAACTAGATGAAAAAAATTAGTTTCTCTCCAATCCAGAATTTTAGAAGAGGCATTAAGCTCAGTTCAAATATTGTACACCAAATTGATCACCAATTAGAAGGCTGGTGGTAAAGCTGAATTTAGCCCCTTCATCATTTAATCAGTGAACTTATTGATTTTTTAAAAGACAGTTCTATGGACAAAGTCTTAGCAGCTATGGGCATTTCATTGCATCCAATTCAGCTTGAAAATCCCTAACTCTGAGAACAACTTTTTTGTTTGAACAATGTTATTTTTATTTTCTTTCCCTCTCTTAGGTTGCTAATTGAATCAAACATAACTTGACTACAATTAAGATAATAACATTGGCACAGCTGCAGAATTTATACAGTTTTTTTTTAAAGGGATATTACAAATACTGATGTTGTGCAGGATGGTGCTCTTTACATAAAGAAAATAGCACATAGAATAATACACCTGGGAGGGACCTCAGAGTTCTAGTCCAACTCCTTGCTCAAGCAGGAGACTCTATATCATTTCAGGCAAATGGTTGTCCAGCCTTTTTTTGAAAGCCTTAAGTGATGGAGCACCCACAATTTCTGCAGGCAAGCTGTTCCATTGGTTAATTGCTTTCTGTTAGGACATTTCTCCTTCATTCTAGGTTGCTTCTCTCTTTGGTTAGTTTTCAACCATTGTTTCTTGTCTTGCCTTTTGGTGCTTTGGAAAATAGTTTGACCGTCTTGTCTTTATAGAAACCCCTCAAATGTTGAAATAGTGCTCTCATGTCCCCCCAGTCCTTCTTTTCATTAGATTAGAATGAAATGACCAATTCCTGTAACCATTGTTCTTATGGTGTATATTGTGCAAATTGGAGGGCAAAGGCTTTTTGTTTCTTTAATTATGAAAGACAGGTATGGTAATTATATTTCTCTAACAGAAACTGATTTATTTTCTAACTAGCATACTAATGTCCACCAGTGCTGTTTGCCAGAGATTACTGTACTAGTCTTCATAAACCTGGCTAAAAATAAAATCCAGTATTTTGCAGCTTTGAGGAATGCAGCAGCTATCATGAACAACAGAGCACACATGCGTTTATTTATTTACACTGAGTATAAATCACACTCTGGACACATCAGAAGCCCAGATTTCAGTTATGATGGGAAAATATATTTGTGAAACATATTCTTCATCTATATTACTTATTAATGTTAAAATACGCATACAAATAATAGAGCTTTAGATCAACAGTGCAGAATCTAAAACCTGGGACTGGATGCATTCCCCCAAAGTATTAAATGTGCCCTCAATATGAATGCTGATCATCTGGAAATGTTAATATAGCCCAGGGCAATAATTATTAAATATATGAAGAATGCATTAGCAGGATTTAATTAATTTTAGTTAATTTTAGTTATGTTTAAATTCAGTTAAAATGTATTGATTCATTTTATATATTTGCTAAGTTTAGATATTGCTTTTTTCCCCAGGAAGTCAACTTTTATTCTTTTTCCTTCAGTCAGAACCTGATGAGATAGGAATCTGAATCGTCTCCATCATACATACTAGGAGGCCTTTACTCCATATCATACATTGCCTACTCTAATCTTGCCCACTTTGGGCAATCTGATCCTCAACCCCAAGAGGTTTAGCTGTCCCCTATCTGTCTCTCACCAACTCAGCCATACACATGCTTTAAATACTTAAGATAAACCTTGGGAATTTAAAGAAATCTGGTGTGCCATTGTAGGAAGTTAGCACCAACCCCTCTCCTAGGAAAATGAAATATTTTAGGAAATATTAAAAAGACAAAATATTATATTTTCTCTAAAGGAGAAATATGTTTCTAAAGACAAACTCAGAGCCTCAGATCCCTGAACCCCCAGCAGATATTTTGGTGCCAACCTATCCAGTGGTGGGATTCAAGTAATTTAACAACCGGTTCTCTGCCCTAATGATTTCTTCCAACAACCAGTTTGCCAAACTGCTCAGAAAGTTAACAACTGGTTCTCCCAAAGTAGTGCAAACTGGCTGAATCCCACCACTGAACCTATCTATAAGACAAAGGCTGGGCCAGCTTATCTACAACACAAGACATGGCCCCAAGGACATGATAGGATTAGCCCTCACTCAAGATCCAAACCAGGACAACGCCATTAAGCCATAAGAGCCCTGGTGGCGCAGCAGACTAAAGTACTGTTATTAACATCAGCTGCCTGCAATTACTGCAAGTTCAAATCTCATCAGGCTCAAGGTTGACTCAGCCTTCCATCCTTTCTAAGGTAGGTAAAATGAGGACCCAGATTGTAGGGGCAATAAGCTGACTTTGTATAAAATATACAAAAGTATGAAGGCTATTGCTTAACGCATTGTAAGCTGCCCTGAGTCTCCGGAGAAGGGCTACATATAAATCAAATTTAAAAAAAAAAAGGAATTGCCCAAAGCCCCTTTATTACAGCATCACCCTGCAAGATTCAATCAGGCCTGGGAATCTGACAACCAATCAGAGTACATTCCTTACACAAGAACAGGAAGCTCCAAGGTGGGGCCCAAGAAAGGGTATAAATCTCTCTCCCTTTCTCATCCATGTGCTCCTTTTTGCCCAGGACCTCAAACAATGTAATCCTGTACACCATTAAACCATCTTTCCAAGCAGAACCCCTGTTTCTTTCTTCCCACTTGGATCTTAACCAGATGGACATTTCTTCCAACACCACCTATAAACTTAATTAAATCCTACTGTTTTCATTCTTCTTCTCTTACCTTGTTTAAAAGGGAACTCAAAGTAACCCTGATACTAGTTTTATAATGATCAGTGTAAATAAAACTGAACTGTGGCCAATAATATACAGGAAATTACATAATTTTATTTATAAAATTTATAAAATTTTATTTAAATTTATAAAAAATTTCTAAAATATTGAAGATTAGAAAAAAATATTGGTAAATATTGTAGACAGTTGGAATTACAATAAAATTTAGCAGATTCTCATTTAACAGAGTTAGTCTTGGATACAACAGACCAAATATACATTTGATTTCACCTCTATGGAGTATGGACAAATGCAATGCATGTCATTTGCATCAATTTATGTTGCATGTGTACTGATGTAATTGATGTTTTCATGCAATTAATGTAAAATTGGTGCAAATGTTGTTAAAACATTAATTACACAATTATGTAAATTATATAAATATGTAATCATTATATAATCAATATATAAGTATGTACATTTGGATTTAATGGACATTCAGATTTAACGGACACACTTTCTCCCTAGTTATTCATTAAATATAGGTTTTAGTCCAGGGTCTGGAACTGGCAGGAATCTTAGTTATAAAATACAATGCAATACTGTACACAGACAATGGAAATATAAAATGCCTATCTTAATGATAGTATATAATCTTAGTAAGAAGATATGTCTAATCGTAAACAGTTGAAGGCAGTGATACAGCTTTGCTGAAAGCTGCAGATGAATCAGAGCTGTGGATGTTAGGAGGAAAGAGAATCTCCTCCTCCCTAAGTGGCTCCATTCCTAATCATCCACAACTGGAAAATATTCATCTCAATATGTGTGGTAAATCTTGCCTGCCTCACATTTCATTTGACTTTGAGATAACCCAGTAAAATCAATGTATGCTGAAATTGCATGATTTCACTCTGGGTTAGGCATTCCAACCTTCTCTGGGTTTCATCCGTGGTTTAGAATCCTGGCAAAGTCGATTGGCCCAACATGAGTCATGCTGAGTGGAAGACTAATATGAAGAATCGAGATCTGTTCCAAAATCCAAATTCCTTATTACTAAATCTACAGTAGTCTCTCCAATGGAAGCAAATGAGATGAAGCAGCCTTAACACTTTAACTTGAGAGAGACACAAATATTTCACTGGAACTTTCTAGCAAACTTTGTAGTTTAAGACCTACAGCTTCAAATTTCTGTTTTGAGTGTGAGCTGCATAGATCATTCCTGTCTTATTTTGTTCTTCTGCTTTGCTTCGAAGTGATGGTTTTTTCAGCCTGCTCTGTCCTGTGTCCTGTTCAACACGAGTCACACCCACTTGGGTTTTACCTTAAAGGAGGAATTAGCTCTATCGGTTTTATTTAAACAAAAAGGATTTATTGAAAAGCAAGCCTTATAAAACAGTGAGATTTTGAATTCTGATATACTATCTGAATAACTTTAAAGTTTAGCGTTCCCTGTGATCCATGTCTTAGTTCAAACCATGAATCAAAGAGAATTTGGTCATTTTAAGTAGCTTATTACTTATTACAATCCTCTACTGAAAATATGTGAAGATGTTTTTCTCCTCTGGAATAAATCATGTTTATCCATCCCTACCCCCTTCCCAAACCTAATCAGTGATTACCTTCCTGAGGGAGACACAAGTCCTAAACTTGTTAAACAAATTTTCAGATTTGCCAAACCATCCTGTAGTAGAGGCCTTCTGGACCATTGCACTATGTCATTTCGAAATTTCCCATGAATTCTGCATTTGCGTAGTCCATATCCAGGAAAAAAAAAAAAAAAAGCAAACCAAAAGGTAGGGGGAGTGAATATGTTTAGTGGGAGAAAGAATTACAAAGGCAAGCAGTCGTGGATGGGGGTGGGGTAGCAATCACACACAGCCATGCAGCTATTAAGCATATGCCAAAGTAAAGAATCATGCTCAGGCCTGCCATAGCTTTGCCCTGCAGGTAGATGACAGGCAACACAGAACGAAAGCAAACGAAAAAGAAAATAAAAAACAGTACAGGACGTGGATGAGATGTCAAGCGCTGGAAACCTCAACAGTCAGATCTTCAAACCACATCATCAGCCGTGCAAAGCAGGACATACCTTTCTGGCTTGCTGGTTTTGTCCGCTGAAACAAAGCAGCCCCATTCTCAGCAGGAGGCCAAATCAAAATGAAATTTTATTTAGTCTGCCCTGTTCTCAGATTGGATTTCAGAATGACTGCTTGAGGAGATAGCATGGCTATGGCTGATGGATGCTTTGCATAGAAAATTGCAGGAGGGTTAAAAAAAAAGAATCTACATAATCAAAAAAAGCTGTGCTGTGTGCGAAGAAAACCTGCATGTATCCATGCATACATGTATGCACATACGCACACACACTCACACATGGATATTAAAAGCATCAACACAGAAAGGACCTTTCCGATTAAAATCAGTTGTTTCCAAAAATAAACATTTTAAGGAAATACCTGAAAAATAATCTTGCCCAGCCCTGCTGAGGGAATTAGTGGGATGGAGAGATCATTCTTCTCTTTCTTTTTCTTGGTGTGAAAAATATTGCATAAGACATAAAGGCCTTAAAAAAAAACCGCATGAAAAGTAAAATATGTTTGTAGCTTCCAATACACTCCATTGTTCTCCTGATCCTTCATACTGTTTTCTATTTAATCTCTTTCTTCCTTCAGGAACCAGAAAAGAAAACAAAAAAAGAAAGAAAGCTCTTTTGGTAGAAAGTAACATCTGTTTTCATAATCATTAATATAAGCAGACCATGCTTGATTTATAAGAGAGAAAGATTTCTTTCACTAGGTTGCAATCTCATACCCAATTACCTAGGACTAAATCCCATTAAATTCAACAGAGCTTTCTTTAGGATTGCATTGCGAGAGACTTAATTTTATAGCCTACTGAATAAATTATCAAGCAATCTCCATATATTTTCCCTCAAAGTTGGAAACAAGACAAGAAAGTTCATCTAGAAAATATATAGCATAGATCTCATGTAATACCTTTGTTATTAGTTATGCTGCAAATGCGATTTTCAAATAGAATTATTTGCAGGGTAGGATAGTAAACCTGTAGAAAAATGCAGCATAAGCAACAAGGGAGCTGTACCCCACAGAGACAGTGTAGACCCTGCCTGATCATTCGTATTCCTATTACAGAAACTGCTCGGGTTTAGTCCTGCAAAGTAGCGGATGCAGAATGATAGATTTTTAGTGGCCTGACCCTGGCTATGAGAAGGGTCTATCAACCACATCAGTCTAAGCCAAATACACATGCAAACAAGCAACATTTCCAGGCATTCTATTTAGCAATTATTGCCGACTAACATAAGCAGTGCTAAAAAATGATAGTGTAAATGGCACTGTGGTGTACAGGCAAAAACTCAATTTATATTTCATCCAGGAGGAATGCAGAAGGGATAAGAATACCAGGCAGAAAGCAGAGCTAGAAACTTGCTGCTATAATGAGATACAGTACAAATCAAGCACACTATGTGCTTTCAGAGAGCAGCCACGGAAGTCACTGACAACAATGCAGCCATGGCTAGGCATCCCTTGGAGACATCATTGGTAATTCAATCTTCTGTGTCTTGTAGGATATAGGTTGGGGATCCTCAGCAATAACTGCCAGAGTATAAAATCCTTCAGTAATTGGACTTTGCAGGATGGAGCTTCAAACACATATTGTGTAACGCCACAGCTATTTCATAAATTCAGCAGCCCATGAGAAACAAGCTGCGTATACTCATGTAGGGTTAAAAGACAAAAGTGCATTCACAAGTTTTTATTTTTCTAGTATGTTCAGTGACATACAAGCTGGTAAATTAACTGACTTCAGGGCATGTAACAAAATAATAATAAATTATTGGCATAGCCTTATGTTAATATTCTGTCAAAATCCCACAATTTATCTTGGCTGGAAATAGTTTTTGTCTCTTGCAGCCACACTTTAATTCTAAAAAGACTTTCTCCCCCAATGCTAATCTTCCCCAAATCCAGTGCACCTTGTATTTGTACTAAATCTAATAAGCATCCTTAAAAATAGATATCTTTGATGTCTCCAGTCAATTTATTAATTTATTCCTCAGGCAACTGAAGAATATGCACCTAACTCTTCAACAATTTTAAAGAAATATTGGATGTCAACACTGCTACAGAAAGTTGGAAAACCCTTGATACACTGGAAAACTTTTCACCTCCACCCACCCTTTCCGTCATATTTCAGACACATGCTTCCTACAAAATGTTTTTATTAAAAAAGTTTAAAAATGCCAAGGCTTAGCTAAGAGTCAAAATGTACATGTTAAATAGAGAGGAAGGAGAGAGACGGGGGAAAAAAAGAGAACAACTTACACTCTGTGGCAAATAGCAAAACTGAATAAACTCAAAGGAATGTTTTGCTGAAAGAAGAATTTATGACCAAGTCATTTCAATTGAGTGAGCTCTTTTTGGATGGATTATTTAAGAAAACTTATTTTGTATATGGACCTGGTCTCAGACATATCCAAAAACAATCTGCTGTACTTTTCTTAATGCAGAATAGCTGAATAATTGTGTGCTTTGCCCACATTAAAAGCTCGGAATAATGTTTATAAAATGTTAGGAAATCCCTGTAGGTTTCCTATTTAACAAGCCATGTATGACAAATCACAGTGTAATGTACTACGTTCTTAATCTTTAATTAGAATGTGAATATCTGCTAGAGAACGCATTTAACTTTGACACATTAAATCTTCTGGTTAAAGTGCCTTATAGGAAGTGCAAAGATGAAGCACTGTAGCAATCTACTGCCTCTCTCTCCATTCACCCAGACAGTTGGGGAAGGACGATAACATCTTGTAATACCTGCTCTGTAGTAATTAATCGCTGTGGTATTTAGGACCATTCAAGTAGACAAATATGACAGAGACAGGAACAATTAGGAACCTTGTTCAAGCTACATTAACTTTTCCAGCTATTACAACACAGCAGCTCAAGTTTGCTTGTAAAAGCTGCAGAGGGATTGTTATGCATTAGCCATGCGATTATTAATGAAAAGAAAAGGAGAATTGTGTTTATTGTACTTTGAAAATTGCAAATAAATTTCAATTATCTGCTGTGTCATTTTGTTAAACATGCATTTCTGAAGTGCCTTTGTGCTTGACAATCACATGCTACTTATGACAAAATAATACTAGGAAAAAACCCTCCGGGAAACATAATGCCAAATTATCACTTTTAGGACCGGGTGGGTTAGTTCCTTTTTTCTGCACTGGTCTTCCTTTCATTGGTACCAGAGATGACACTGGAGAGAAAGTTACCTCAAAAGATTTCTGAAGTATAATGAATTCTGTTGGTGGATGGCCTTCCTTGCTTCCATCAAACATCTCACTGATGTTTGAATCAGGATTCGGTCCTGAGAATGTCTTGCTTCAATCACTGATATGTATTATAAATGATCAGCGAGCATAAACTTCGCATCAGGAAATCAGGACAAGAATTCAACAATTCCAATGTAACAGAGAGAATTTATACTTTCATTATCATTATTAACCCTATAATCAATGTACTGTATCAATATTCCTTTTTCATTTTATCTTCCTAACAAAAATAGGAGGGCTCTCGGATCTGACTGCATGAATCTATTCAGAAACTTGTCAGCTAGTGATTTTTGTACAAAGTTGATCATACACAAACAACTGCAAATAGACACATTCATTGCACAGACTCTTATATTAATCAGTCAGGGAACAGAAGGTGGACTGCATGCTTCATTTATTGAAACAGAAAAGCATAACTCAACCAATACAGTACTGACATAAAACTCTCCAAATAGTTGATAGTTGGGGTAAATAAAAAATACTGTTTTTTAAAAAAATGTTGGAATCCTTTTGGAAGTATAGAAAATATTGACGAAATCAGTGAAACTTACAGATGAGTTGAGTGTGCTGCAAGTCCAAATGCAAACAATCTTATCTTATTTTACAAATGAATTCTTTTTTTGTGTCACCGCAAGTTGGTGTTTCATATACATTTGAACCACAAATCAAAGACATGCAACTCCTTAGTTAATAAAAGCAAAGCACATGGACTGTTTTGACTTAGTTTTTATAGGAAATGGTCTTAACATTTCTGAGACTTTATGTGTATCTCTGTATAAATGGTTAATAATATAACAACAATAATAAAAAAAATCCTAAATGTATATTCTTACTCTATTTCTTCCTTCTACCTTGTCAACCACGTGTGTGGTCTTTTTAAAGCCTTTAACAACACTACACATCACAAGACTTTCTGAATCTAAATGTACAACTCTGGCATTTGCTACAGGCTGGACAGGAAGTATCCTGATCTTTCGAACAGGGACTTAGAGATTTCTTGAATTTTCCTTGTCTGAACACCATTTCCTTTCCTTCTTCTTCTTTTTTTCCTTTTTTCCTTTTTTCCTTTTTTCCTTTTTTCCTTTCCTTTCCTTTCCTTTCCTCTTTTTTTCTTCTCTGCCTCCCCCTGGCAGTTTTCATGGAGACTGACAAACTTGCATCAATTGTGCTCTGCAAATAGAAAGAAAGGCCAGCTTAGTGTGGCACAATTTACATCCCACCTCAGAATCTGTTGTCCCCAAATGAGAAAGCCACGGAAAGGGGGAGAGGGAGAAGAAAAAAAAAAACCGCAGCCCCACAGCCAGGAACAATTCCCCCTCTCAGCTGAGCTGCAATGATGTCAGCTTTCTGATTACAAACTGCTTATTTATGCTTCAACAGCTGCCAAGAGCAGCCAATAAGTGGCTAAAAGAGTGTCTAGACCAGGCATTCAGGCTGCTATTGTTTGCTGGTTGTTACCTGGTTGACAGCGATGGGTACAGCTGCCTGGTGTGAAAGGGAGCAGAAATGGGGAGGTGGTGATTGACAGTAGGGCCCTGGGGGTCAGGCACAGGCTGCCCGGATGGCCCCATGTCTTTATATTCTCTGCTCTAAAGGGAAGGCAATGGCCCTGCCTAGGGGTTGGAGGTGAAAGGAAATGTTGCAGGGTAATGAAAAAAATCCTTTGGTCAAATTTGTGATCATGGACACATACTCCAGGGAATTTAAACCAGCAACATCCTCTGCAATTCACAGCCTATATACATAACAGAGCAAACCAGAACAATCTGTGACAACTGTAATACTGAGAGAATACACTGTATATTCCCTTAATTTGCTTATACTGTATTCTTATTCTGCTTTCAGGGATGGGTGGCTGCCTTTTTAAAAAATGTTTGAACAAAAATAAGAAATATAAATTCATCTGCATGGATAAGAGGGATCAGGCAAATAAAAACTACATCGCTTTATGATTTCTCTCTGTACTCTCCTTTTTTAGTTAGTCCCAAGCTAGGCAATTTCTGTGAATGCTCTTTTAAAAATTATGCTCACAGCAATCTGTGTGCTTTCCTCCAGTATCTATTATCATCAGTGGATATTGCCCAGGCTTGATTTTGATTCCATTCAATCTGGTATGGTTGAGTTACAACAGTGTCACTGCTGTTTCTCTACATATTTAAAGCTTTTCAAGGTTGGAATTATACATCTACACAAACACATATATCCACACATGCAGAAAAACAAAAGGAATAATTTTGTCTTCAGATACACTCCAAAAAAGAGAGTTGCTAGACTGATCTTCAAGCTAGATGAGCAACAGTTTTGTATCTTCAGGGGATTTATAACCAATTTGTAAATATTTTTTCTTTGGCTGTAGGTTCTATGAGCTTAAACAGAAAATTCTATCATCTGGAGCTTATTCTATGGGTATTTTATATCACAATGGGCTTATTCTATAGGTTATTACATTTAGACCATTTTGAGGAGGGGGGGATTTCCTGCAAAGAAAAGAAGGAAAATACTTGTTTGTGCATCTGGCTTTACTTCAGATAGCCAGAAAACAGGATCCAATGTATGGCACGATCCCACACAGAATTTTATTAATTTAAAGAATAAGCATCCTTATCTATGTATGAAAAATCAGATTCTACAATCTTGCAGGCTTGTGCAATTATGTCCGCAGAAATGAATGGGGAATCCATGGTGAACATTACAGTTCCACTGGAACAGCAGAAGTGTGGTAAATTCATTTGCATTCTGATTTTAAAGACAAGAATTGAGTGCAAAAAATATTCGCTGGAGATTTTTTTCCCCATTAAAGCCATTCAAAATCAAAACATAAATGTGGATATAAGACTAGTTCCTTCACTGATTTTTAAAATTTTAATATATTCTTGATTATTATTGCAGATTAAACTATGGAAATCATTCTGCTTCTAACCTGAACACACTTATGTCCCATTGACTTCCATTGGACTTATCTCTGAATGCGATTTGGATAGTGCTATATATTGTCATTATTTGTCACCCTTTTCCTGTTTTACAAGGAAATACTGCTACTTTTATATAAAATCAGATTAGTGGTTCTTCTTAAATGATGCATCATTTTTACAACAGAAATTAAGCTGATGAATGCAATATATCAATTATTTGTAAAAATAATGGAAGAGGGGAAAAAGTACCCATGTGCAAACTTAATTTTTAAAAAATTCCTACTCCCCCCAACTTCCTAGATTTAGGATAGTCAAGGTATCTAACATTCAGAAATAAAAATTCTAAACAAGTCAATAAAATCAGATTGATTTTGATTGATTAGATTACACAAAAATGTAACAGAAGTAGTCTAGTAGAGGATCTTCTTTCAGTTTCTTATAAATATCTGATGCAGATTCTGTAAGTAAAATGAAATCATGTTAAATTAACTATAAAAAGTTGATTTAATTAAGCACGGACGTATTAGATATGATAAATGTTAAAAAGTCAAATGAGGTGCAGTTGCATTTCACTTAGCCAATGCACTAAATGTGTTCCTTTCAATAATGATGTGTTTTGAGCATTTAGTTAGATAAATAATATTTAATCATGCCAGCAGAGCTGAACTAGAAGAATTTGTTCTCCTCAATGGTGACACTCACTTCATACTATCTATTTTAAAGAATAGAAGAAAGCAGAAAATAAATAGGTGGACTGAGGAATTATAGTGGATTAATCCTGTCTCAAGGCCTCATTCAAAATCAAGGTTTGCTAAACAAGACATTATTTACTGTATGGAGTGTGCTTGTTTTCTTGGGAAAGAGATTTGTTCTATTTGCCACCTTCTAACACACAGTTCCAGAGATATATTGTGAGAAAAGACATTCAATAGATGTCCTATAATTCATCATAATACTGTTTCATTTAATAACTACTTTTCTGAAGTGATTGGCGTGATTACAGGAAAATTACTTCAAATTATTCATCTCTTATCTTGCATCTAAGATGTCCTAAACTTGCATGATAGTTAGCATAATGGCACCTATTAATTGCTAATGCTGGGAGCCCTTCAGTACTTAAATATGCCTTCTATGGAGAATAGCAATTTATTGAAAGAATGAAAAGGCAGTAAAAAGGCAACTTGATGGTGTCGCTTTTTCAAGATGCTCCATGTTTTGCCCTATCAATGAATATTCCAGCAAAAATGAAGGCAAACCTTTCGGGGAACATTCAGCACATCTTTAATCAAAGACAATGTGAGATAGTGGAACCTGGCTAAAAATGACTAGAGAACAGTTCTTTCAATGAGATGATACAGCTAAAAGTTCTGGGCATGATGGTTGCACCAGAACTGGGCAGAGAGGAGAAACAGAGATGGGAAAATGTTCACTGGTGGCCCAATATGTTTCAGTTGAAGTCCTTTGTCAAGGGCAGTGACAAATTTAGCTGCTTAGACTGTCTAAATCAGTTCATTAGTCCTATACTCTCTACTGATTTAACTAGCACAAATGAAAATCTGTCATTGCCCTTGACAAAGGACTTTGTTCAAAATGCATTGGACCACCAGTAAACTTTTCCCCAGCTCTGAAGGGGGTTTTTGCAAAAGAAAAGTGGGACATAAATTATCCAAAACAAACAAAAAAATACATTTATAGTTGTTTATATAGACAACAGACTGTGTTCTGTTACTAACACTTCTACCTATATCATTTTATTCCTTTGCGTTTTAACATGTCATTCAAAAGCTACTATTTACACCTTGCACTGAAGGAATCTATTGATGTTGTTATATTTTCATATAAATTTTTTCTTTCACTTTAAAAGATGTCCATAATTTTCCATATATTGATAAGGAGTACAGTACATATATTTACCCTTTAAATGTGTAATTCCATATTATTGATTTCTAAATATGGGATTCTCATTATTATGGTTTGTCACACACTCAGCCAGATGTTCAAACTGGATTTGGCATCTTTGTACACCTGGGATAGGCAGATAGGCAGTATGTTTGATTATTATTATTACAGGTATTACAGGTAGTCCTCAACTTATATCCATTTGTTTAGGGACTGTTTGAAGTTACAATGGCCCTGAAGAAAATGACGTCTAACTGGTCTTCACATTTATGACTCTCTCAGTATCCTCATGGTCATGTGATCAAAATTTAAGTGCTTGGCAACCGGCATGTATTTATGGTAATTGCAGCATCCCATAGTCATATGACCATCACTCTGATCAAAACAAGGATAGTAGAAAGCTGTTGAAGGAGATTCAAAATAGTCAGGATAGAGGCAGCCAACATGCAATCAAGACTCTATCTTCTTTTTATGTTTCTTATTTCAAACATGTGTGCATGGCCACCCTCTTGACCATTTTGACAGCTTCCCTGCAGATACCCCTGGCTACTATATCTTCCCATCTTCTCTGAGTGGTTTATAGAAGGTACCTTAAACCTTTATAGAAGGTACCTGTGGTGGAATTCAAATAATTTAACAACCGGTTCTCTGCCCTAATGATTTCTTTCAACAACCAGTTCAGAAAGTTAACAACTCCCAAAGTGGGAGAACTGGCTGAATCCCACCACTGCCTTAAACCTTAGTTTTTCAGCAATCTGAGTTACATTGCAGAGGCTGGTTCACAAATTCAGAAGTGCAATATAGCTGACTGCATGGATATGGAAATTGCATTTCTCCAGGATCAGTTTGTTAATGAGCTATGCTTGGCCAAAGGCAAAAGTCTTTGAAATACAAACAGTGGAAAGAAACAAACGTTCTAATTTCTCTACCACCATTGGTAGACGTTGAGTTTTCTCTTCCAAGAGGTAAAGAGATCTCGTGAACCGGCCTTGGGAAATTTGGAGCTTCATGTGGCTCAAAAGCTAAGGTTATCGACCTTTGCACAAATGTATTTGAAAGCTGCATTAGGACTGATAATCTTGATTTATATTCTCCTTAAGATTTCGGGAAAAAACAGATCATTTAATTCAGTGTAGGCAGAGAAATCCCTCTTATTGTTTTCTCCGAATACCCTTCTCTTTTATTAAAAAGACATGACTTTCAACAATTCTTTCAAAGTGAAAATTTTCGGAGGTGGAATGCAATATGCAATGTTTTTGCACCTATTTAGTGACAAAGCGACCAAGGGTTTGGTATGAATCTCTTTTCTTTCACTGTACAATCATCTCACTAATGGCTCCCATCTTCTGCTTTCTGACTTTCAATTAAATCTTGAAAGGTGCCACCAGGAAACTTTGCCCATTGGGCTTTTTCAGTACAGAGCTAGGGTAACATCTTAAGGGAGACCTGCCATAGAGAAATCATTGAAGAATTTTTCCTTTCTTTAACAAAATTAGAGGAATCATGTGCTAATCTTTACATTTACATTTCTTGTGCCACAAATTTGGTGCCAAGCCATAACCTAAGTACAGATTCTTCCCCTGTCTATAGCTATAAATAAACTAAGATTAGAAGGGGGGAAAACTGGGTGTCCACCAGTTTTATCAGAAATATAAAACAAAATAAAACACATGTATATTGCAAAGGTGATTAACAACTATGCATAACTTTTTTTTTGCTGGCTCTGTCATATTTCTTTGAAGAGGAGAACACAGAGACAACTATTTTATAATTCTTATGAACAGTGTCATACCCAGTGGTGTACGATAAATTGTATCACATTTTTAATGAATAAACTGATTTTTGGACCTTGTAAAATGCATACCTTTCCAATTAGTCATTAACTTTTATTTTTATTCTGTTCTAGCGTTTAAATGAAAAACTTCCTCATATGTAGCATTCACACAGGGAAGGATTGAGTGAAAAGATGGGTCTTCAGATGCCACCAAGTCATACTATCATAGAATACCTAAGATATCAGTTGAGAACATACCATAGTTATAGACCATGTGGCCCATCCAAACACAGAACCTTTCTCCTCCTCCTCCTCCTTCTTTCTCCTCCTCCTTCCCTCTCATCTTCCTTCTCCTTCTCCATCTCCATCCCTCCTCCCCCTTCCCCCTACCTCCTACTTCCTCCTCCAATTCAGCAGTATACTATAAATTTAAGAAGTCATGACTCTTTGATTTAATCACTATCCCACTCCCCATCTAAGCATTAATAGGCTTGACATCCATTTTATTTCACCCACTCAACTAAAATAAATAAATAAATCAACCAAAAATTCTGGCCTCGCCTCTTTTGAAGATGTAATTACAATAGTTATAATGACAATAAAGCTTCAGCCCTTGGAGTTTGACTTTTTTTTTTTTGAAGAGGAGATGTGTAAGGTCCTTATCCTTCTCTCTCCTTACATATATAAATAAAAAATGGAGTGATAAGGTGTACTATTTTGTTGGAAGACATGTCATTTTTTTCAGGAAGAAAAAAATGGAGTTTCCTGAAGAACTCCAAAAACACTGCAAAGAATAACTACTATCCAGGAAATGTTGTTTCATGATTGGCTTGGACATCCATGCCAGCCTTTTTGTAAGTAGGCAAGTTTTCATTGTTCTGGGTATTTTGCAGCATTTTGCAACAGGGCTGATGATAATTAATCACAGAGCTATGGATCTGCATGATTTGGTAGAAGATGATGTTCCTAAGATCAAAGTAGGCAAGTGAGGCTATTATAAATGAATTTTGGCATGGGGAGGGGCTTAATAAGGGAAAAGGATTAAGACATTCAGTTCCTTTAAGGCAGAGACTGTCTATTTTGCTTGCAAATCTTTATAAAATCACATCTGCACTAATGACCTTGTATAAATAATACTTTCTATTATTACTAATTTTTTTTTTGGAAATCATATGAAAAGAAAGGCCTTTATTGTTTTCTTTTGTTTTGGTCTAGTGAAAATATTCTCAATTGTTCAGGCTTAGTTTCAATACACTGAATTGCAACATTCAATAAAAAAAAAATGCCCCAGAATATCCTGGAAGGTTAGAATTCAGCATTGGTTCAGAAGATTCAATGGAGTGTGAAATGTGAACAACTTGGTCGTTCAAGATGTAAAGATCAGGTCAGTTCACATCAGAATTTGTAAAAGTTCAATTGTTCAACCATTCTTACTGCATTTCTGGGTGTGGGAATGCTGCTTTTGTGCAATTTACAACAATTTTATGCTATAGAAATTAGAAATACAGGAAGATGTTACCAGCTAGGATATAACCCTTCTTCTAAATTCTCTCTGTCCATTTTTCTTCTTTTTTCATATGTACAGGGAAGATACATTATGCCATTACTTACTCAGTAGCAGATAGGTTTGACAATATCCCATAAACGCTCTCCTTTGGTACGAGCAAAAAGAAAAGACTGAAATTTGAGTTCCCACACCCAAAACTCTCTCTGCCTTCAACTTTTTTTTTAATTTAGAAGTTTCAAACAATAGGAAAAAGTGGCTAAGAAGAAGAGGGTGTGGGATAGACCTATTTATCCATTGTTTTGTATTTATTAAATATTGGATATCACAGTTTACCCCTTCAAGCTGCCTAAAATAAAAGAGGTGGCTCCATCAATTGACATAAATGGGAAACCATAACGGATATAAGATAATGATGCCCTATGCATTCATTCAAAGACCTAAATTGGGGAAGTAAACCTAGGTATTCATTGAAGCTCATTCCCACACATCCTCACCTACTCTTCTACATGAGTTTAATATGAAGATCTGAAAGAAGTTTTAAAGTCTTATTTACACACTGGGAACCCCTAAAGCTATCATGGACTCTATAGCTAAAACTGGTAGTGTGGCTTAGGATGTAAACCAACAAATAAACATAGTTGCCACAATTGGGATTTTGAAGTGAGTTACCAAAGACTAATGGAAGTTATAATAATATATGTAGCTCATGGTAGAACTGTATAGTCCTTCTGCTCTCTGAGCTTGGTTGTTTGCTTACAGACATTTCATTACCCAATTTATTAATATCACCAATGCAAGTAGAGTGAGGTTTGTTTAAAAACAGCAGCTTGCCCTGCCATCAGCCACTGTCCAAGTAAGCAAGGATTAACACCAGACAAAGAATCAAGCACAAAACAATACCCTAATCAATGAACTAAAAGAATAAACTGCTCCCTCCCCCAAACCTAGCAGTTTAAGCAGTTTAAATAGAGAGTAAACCAGGGGTGGGTTCCACTTATCTTTACTACTGGTTTGTATTGTGCCTGCAAACTCTTCTGCTCATGTGCAGAAGCTTCTGCACATGCACAGATCACCTATGATGACGTCCAGATCAGTGGGGGGAGCGTGCCACTGGTTTTACTACTGGTTTTTGCGAATCAGTCCGAACTGGGGGCAACCCACCACTGTAGTAAACCCTACACTCATTTGTACTAATGAGTACTAAATCCTACACTCATTTGTACTAATGATGTAACCTAGTTGGTTAATAAAACATTTGTGAGCAAACAACTAAACTCAGAGAGCACCAAGGACTCCGCTCATGTAAATATCCCATTTTCAACAACTCTTGTGGAACAGAAATTCTGAAAACAGAATTTTCAGCTCCTTTCAGATCTTCATGCTAAAACACACAAAGATTTGTCAAGAGTTGATGTGGATACGGTGAGCAGGACTTGCCAGCATGGCCACTTCCATATTGGGTGAGCTCTTTAGGAACTAAAGTCAATTAACTGAATGCAATCCACTTTTCTAGGCAAAGCATTATTACAAAACATTAACACTATCCTATCTGAGTTTTTAATCATGATTGTAGACTCAATGATCCCATGCCTAGCCAAAAACAAAACACCCAAATGAGGGGGGAAACAGGAACAAATAATAAAAATGACCAAATCCAGTATCCATTCATCAAAAGTCTGTAGAGATTCTCAGTCATCCAGGTCATGGTTGTCCCAAAGTACTTTTTCAGGAGACAACTGAACTTTCCTGTTTTTTCTTTGAAGATGTTTTGCTTCTCATCCAAGAAGCTTCTTCAGGTCTGACATGATAGTGAGATATAAATCCTTCCATTCCCCACTATCCAGTCAGAGCTGAAGAAGCTTCTTGGATGAGAAGCGAAACATCTTCAAAGAAAAAACAAGAAAGCCCAGTTGCCTCCTGAAAAAGCACCTTTAGGGCCATTCATCAAAATTTACTCAACTCTCACGATTTCCAGGGAACTCAGAGATAAATTGTGGCATGCAAAAACCAGCACTTTAAATATCATGTTTGCAGTCTGAAATCTAGAAGCCTAATCAGGGCTTCCTTAGAAGAAGAGAAAATGATTACATAAACAAAACATGCGATTTAGTAACAAAAAATATTTGATAAATTAGCAATAAGTAATATTTTAAAAATAGCTGTTCTAAGCTATTTAGTTTTAGTTCCTGCCAAGGTGGGGGAGGGGGGAAGGAAGGGAGGAGAGAGAGAGAGAGAGAGAGAGATTTAAAATGTGGATGTGAAAAATCATTCCAGGTTTATTCCTTTGATGTGGACTTCAGAGTCTGCCTTCATAATGCAGCCTGTACATCAACCAAGACTGGATTTTTTTTTTTTTTTTGAATGCTACTCCACAAAATTTAGAGGCTGCTTTAAACAACAAAACTGCTTGGATTTAAATTTATGCTACTCCTTAGAGACAAACATAATTAAAGCAAATTTAAAATTCATTAAGTGAAAAAGATAAAACTTTGAAACACATACCCACAGAAACACACACCCTTTATAGTTTTTTTTTTTTAAAGCACAATGGTACTTTTTTTCTGTCCTTTACCCTGTTAAAAAGAAAAGCTATGGGGCCTAGTTCTGTCATGGCAGGAGCAGGCAGTTGGATACGGTAATGCATGCCTGAAGCCTTCACCAAAGATGATAAGCCTGCATGAATTTTACGAGTTTCAGTATCAAGGTTGCCCTCGCCCAAGGGATTTAAGAATAAGGGGGAAAAAAGAGAAGGCAGATGTATGAATAACTGGCATTGTAAATCTTCACCGTGGCAACCTACAGCTAGAAAAAGTCTGTGATGGGTTCATGACTTGAGAAGAAAGCGACACAGCAGAATGTGAATGGATTTTCTTCAGCTACTTAATACACTGCTTAGACCAGCTTAAGTATGTGTGTGTGTGTGTGTGTGTGTGTGTGTGTGTGTGTGTAAACGCGTGTGCACATGCACATGAGAGAAAGAAAGAGTATATATGTAAGTGTATATGGGAGAAGAGGATTGTATTTATGTAATTTGTCGATGAAATTGCTGGTTTTACCCTGCTTATTAGCTTCAAGGGAAAGGTACACTGTAGAAAAAAACATCATTTAGTTGCACTTTTAAATGTCTAGGGGGGGAGAAAGGGGGGAAAAAAAGATTGAAGGGAGAGGTGTTCCAATTTATGCAAGCACATAACACCACGAAGCAAATTGGACACTCAACAACACAGCACAAGGTCACTGCGGAAGTCACAAGAGTGGGGTGGGGTGTAGATAGCTTGAGGTAGAAAACAGACCATGATAAATAGCTTCCCATTCTGCAAAATCTGGTAGTTAATGAAAATAAGATGCATCTGAGTTCTCAGTGAACACCTGACACACACACATACTCTCTCTCTCTCTCCCCCTCCCTCTCTCTGTCCCCCTCCCTCCTCTTTCTCCCTCCCTCTCTCGTTCACTCATGCTCAGGTCCTGCTGATGTATGAAAGCAAAGGGCTGGCTCTAATTGCACAATTATAAAACGGAAATGATGCAGATTTGGCAACACGGAGAAAGGAGGCAGCTCAATAACATTGTTTAATAACAAGCAAATAAAGCTCAGAGGGGAAAGAGGTGACGATTTCTGCTTTAGGCTCATTAAGGAGCCTGAAACATATTGTAAAAGAGTGATATTTAATTATGGAATGGACTGATAATATGGAGCAGGGCCTCACTGGGAGAAATAGACCCCTGTGCTCCTAAGAGCTAGCAGTTCCCTCCAAACATCAATTACCATGATTATCAAGCCAGGGCTTTAAAAATGCACCCGCCTTAGTATTCCATCAGTGACCCATAAACAGGCCCAGGCAGAAGCAGGGGCTAAATTTATGGGCATCAGCAGCCAGGCCCAGGTGGTGGGGGGGAAGAATTTCCCACCACTCACCTCAGCACAGGAGTATGGAGGAAGAAACGAAAGAGAAAGAAAGAAAAAATTGTCTTCTGCCCTGCCAAAAGAGCAATTTATTACTAAGCATTTGCTGGAGACAGCGTGTGTTGGCCTGCTGCCTTTTCCCCCCTCTGTTGACTGTCTGAATGAGAAATGGGAGCATATTAACCATCTTATGGGTTACAAAGGATGGCTTGGCATGGTCCCATCAAACTTAGTGCTGCTCAGGTGGGTCAGAAGTCAAGAGAGAACATTAGCAGCAGAGATTTAGAATCTGGTGCATTTTCTTTAACCTTAACTGTTGGGGACAGAGGATCACTTTATTTCTTTGGTCAAGAAATCATTTACTCTGGAAAGACATTACAGGCAGGGCCATAGCATCCACCTTAGAGGAGATAAAGAGATTTCTAATAGGGTGAAAAAGGAATATTCCTCTTGGGAAGCTGCGCTTCTATTCCCACATTAATGGTAAGTCATTGTTCAGCTTGGTACTTTATAAACTAGCTGCCTTCCAATTTCCAAATAACAATAAAAGAAGAAAGATACTAGATCATAAAAAGTAAGAAGCAAATAATATTTAATCAAATATTAGTTTCTCTTTTATCTTTGAAACAATCCCTTCCCAGAAAGGATTATATACCAAGAGTCAAGCCCAGTGCGTACTATCTATTCCCAAACTTTTCTACCTATTGTGCAACACAAGCAAAGGAACGGTAGAGGAACTCAGATTCTCTTTCATTTAATCTTGTGTTTCTCAATTTCAGCAACTTTTAAGATGTATGGACTTCAATTCCCAGAATTCCCCAGTGAGTCATGTATAATCAAACTTGACCAATTTTTCTAAGTAAGTACCCTTCTGTCCATGTTATTTCATGTGAATCTCAAGATAAATTTATGTTACTCATGAAATATAATTTTGTCTGGAAAACAAACTTTGTTGTGCAACCTGGTTAAAGAAGGGCTCTTTAGATTTTTGAAGGATTGAATGCAACTCCCAATTGCTATGGCTGTGGATTAGATATGGCTTTATAGGATGCCCAAGGTAGGAAAAAGGCAGGGATAGTAAGCCTGGTGGCTCAGCAGACTAAAAGCATTGTGATTAACACCAGCTGTCTGCAATTACTGTAAGTTCGAATCTCACCAGGCTCAAGGTTGATTTAGCCTTCCATCCTTTCTAAGGTAGGTAAATTGAGGACCCAGTTTGTGGGGGCAATAAGCTGACTTTGTATAAATATACAAAAGTATGAAGGCTATTGCTTAACGCATTGTAAGCTGCCCTGAGTCTCCGGAGAAGGTGGCATATAAATCAAATCAAAAAAAAAAAAAAAGCAAACATTTTAATATTCTCAGAAAGACAATTGTAAGTTTTTCTGTATTAGCAATGCCACTTCTTACAACTTTATCAATTAGTAGTTTGTATCATTAGCATTTTAATAGCATACTTTGATTTTGAACCTTGTTTTTCATATATAAATTCTGTAAACTGCCTAGATTTTGGCTGCATTCAAGTGGTCAGATTTCATATGTTTAATAGACAAAGAAAGAAATAGCTAAAATGGAGGATCCTTGCATCTGCTTATTTTCAGGGTCCTTATCTTCCAAGAAAAGGCATTCTGGGAAGATGCCAGAAAACCTTTTCTTGGTCTGACAAGTGTGTCTCTTGAATAGAACAGGACACAGGACAGGACAGGACAGAACAATAGGTTTATTGGCCAAGTGTGATTGGACACACAAGGAATTTGTCTCCAGTGCATAAGATACCCAGTGGATATCACTTTTGATATCCCCAATACCATATCTCTCCTCTCATTTCTTCCACAGCCATTTTTATTCCTTCTCATAGCTGTCTGTTCTCAGATACCAGTGCAGATGTTTCCTAGCTGTGGATATACAGCTGGCAATAGGGCCATCTATAATGGCACAGCTTTTTAATGTGCTGGTAAGCTGCAGATAGTGCCCAATGATGTCATTTTACAGAGAAGAAGACTAGGTAACATGAAAAATGCCAAAATAAATTCATGCTCTTTATCACGGACTATGATGGTGTATCTAGTAGACCAGATTCCCTTAAGGGAAAGGAGGCATTCCAGAGGAGTAAGAGGTAACTCAATTCAGATAATTTGTGTGAAAGACAGAGAAGAGAGCTGCTCCTTAAAAGTTCCCAGCGTATATGCTTGATAGAGGAAATAGGCTTCTTCAGTCTGGCAAGACTCTGTCTATAGATATGCAACAATAAAAGAAAACCTGCTTGGAAGATTTGTGCCTTTCTTGGTTTGGGGGGCCTGACATCAATCTTGCAAGATCAAAGCAATCTTTTCCCCACATCATATATTCTGGGAACTATTAGGGAGATGCTGTCTTCACCTCTTTTTTCTCACACAAAGTATTTGAACTGAGTTGTCTCTTACTTCTCTGAAGTGCACCCTCTCTCTCCTGGAAATCTGGCCCATTACATTCCATCACAGGACCACTTGATTGAGTCATCATTCATCACTAAGATACTGTATCGTGTTTATATCAATAGGTATATGTGTCTGCAAAGTATTTGATTGACCCCAGGATCATTTGCAACACTGATATCTTTATGATGTGTGAGAACTTCAACTCCTAGCATTCCCCAGCTAGGATTCTGGTCAAGGAATTCTAAAAGTTGAAGTCCACACATCTTAGAGATGCCAAATTCGAGAAACACTGCAGTTATTACTATATTGTTAATACAAATTGCCATTAAAATGGTTTCAAACTCTTCAAAATGTCTCTTTTTCCTACAAATTAATCTCGTCATAAGAAAGTCCTTACAGCAAAAAACATTATAAATTATTTATATATACAAATACATGTCAACATTAGAGACTATCCTTCTCAGTCATTGTTGGGTCAATACCCATAAGCCTTAGCCAATGTGCCAATAGTCATATTGTCTGGGGATTATGGTGACTGTTATCCAACACATGAGTAGTGAACAGAATTTAATAACCAGAATAAAATCTTAGATATTTCTCTTTTCTGACCATGAGAAATTCTTGCCAAGCACCTACACAAAGACACAAAAGAAGCTTGAACTCATGAGCATTTTGGATAAAGTTGTCTCTTCTGTTCCTTTTAATACTTGATATCTCCAGTGTAATCATGAAATAGCAGTTACTTATTTATCTCACGTCTTGCTCCTTGATAGCTACCCAGTCCTGCCGGCATGACCTCTGAAGCACACACATTAATTTTACTTCAGTATTTCTATAGCATCAATTAATAAAAACTGACTACATTTTCAACAAACACACATGTACTGATAAATGAGGGTCCTGACTTAATTGCTCTGTAAATTAAGAGCTCACAGTGGTGACAACAGAAAATAGTTTTAATATTTAAAAACTCATTAAATTTGTGTACATTCTGCATAATTAAAGACACACAACCACTTTTAAGAGCTAATTCAAGATTAATTTTGAAATGTATAGTTCAGACAATGGAGTTTTTGAAAAGTTTATAAAAATATTTTTATGATTCAGTAAGCCACTGGTTTTTCATTTTTGTTCAATTGTTCTCTTAATTAATTAGAAGATATACAGTATATGTATATTCTAATAATATATGTATGTATATATATGTGTGTGTTTATAAACATTTAAATATATAAATATGAATAATGTATACACACAAACACACACAATTTTGTTTTCCTAATACAAATAGATTTAGGTGAGGCATATAGAAATAATATTACATATTTTTGTGGTTTAGGGGTTTGTTTTTTTGTGTGCTTGTTTTTTCCATTCCTACTCTGGACACAATATCTTAGTCTACTTATTTAAAAAAAAAGTTAACAGTCACTTTGGGAATATAAATGTGTATTTTCTATGTGCTTCCTCCCCCATTATAGATACAATTAAATTCAACTGCAAATGCTGTAGCAAAGTACCATACGTTGTTCAGGCAAAGCAAGATATAATCTATGCAAAATTTTGCTTTCTGAATTTATATAACAATAAATTTGGTATATGGAAATGAAACACTTTCAAAACTTGTAGAAAACATATTATACTTTCACAAACTGTATTGCTTTCTCTTCTTTTTTCTTATAAATTTTAGTTATAGTTGCAATTCATTTAACAGGTTGTAATGCTAATAAGAATAATCTTCATTTTAGATTTATATTTTAGTTTAGATCTAGGCTCCATATTCTAGAATTAGGGAGGTTAAGCACTAGAGTCTGGTGTGCATGTGTTAGTTTGTGTTGGGGGTAGGAATGAATTGTAGCTCTATCAGAACAGGCTAAATAAAATTTGTAAGGTTGATAATATATTATTAGAAATTTCTTTTGGAGTTTACAAATAGGGAAATTTCTGAAAACTTCAGACAAAGTTCTCAGGAATGTAAAAGAAATATGAAATTAGCAGACAGATTTGAACTGCCATCATCAATTTTGTAGTGGCATCAATAAGATGAATGGATTCCGCCAGTTTCTTTTCTCTTTGCTCAAAACGTCTCATGAAAATTGGATATTTGGGAAACATATATCCCAAAAAATAATGTCTACTGGAAAAGGTTGTAAACCAAATCTGGCATTTAATATGGTTGCTTGACTGGAAATAGTCTAAAATAGTGTAGATTATTTTAAAAACACATATAAAGTTAGTATTGTGAAGAAAGACCATATGATATTGAAATTAGAATAAGTCTTTTCAGGCTTGTATTAAGATAACAAATACAAAAGTGTGAAACAATAGGTAAAAGTTAGCAATATCCACAAAGGCAGTGTTTCTCAACCTTGGGAACTTTAAGACATGTGTATTTCAACTCCCAGAATAATGCACTTGTCTTAATGTTGCCAAAGTTAAGAAATGCTGAAAAAACAGCAAATTTTGATTTATATATCCCCATTTACTGTACAAATAAACCATCCCCTTTTATAGTAATTTGTTTTTATTTCTTTTTCCCTATAATGTTACCTCATTGAAATCTTGTTTATTGGCACACATTGTTCAAAGTGAGTCGAGGTGGCGCAGTGGTTAGAGTGCAGTACTGCAGCTACTTCAGCTGACTGCTAGTTAGCAGATCAGAGGATTAAATCTCACCGGCTCAAGGTTGACTCAGCCTTCCATCCTTCTGAGGTGGGTAAAATGAGGACCCATATTGTTAGGGGGCAATATGCTATTTAGTATACTGTCTTTGGTGTAAGCCGCCCAGAGTCCTCAGAGAGCGGGCGGCATAGAAATATGACTAGTAAATAAATAAATAATAAATAAAAGTCTACCATAAATTATGTAATATTAAAAGATGGGTAAATATGTGAATGTTGAGAATGTTCCAGCTATAGTGATGCACAGTTCAATCTCATTGATTTACTTGTTCTGCCATTGAGAATCGGAACTTAACTGAGCATTTTTATCTTCAGATGAATTGTGCCTAGTATCATTATTATCACAAAGACGTACATAACCCAAAGTGTCTTTATGTTGTTATAATCCCATAATTGATTGCAAAAGACTTAGGGTAGAGCAGCATCTGATATTCCAGTGTGTTGAACACCAGCTTCACCTGGCTAATTCTGAGAAATGATGGGAGGTGTAGTAAGAGAACTTTTGAAGGGCCATGTATTGCCATGGGCCTTTGTCACAGGGGGTTGGGAGGAAGGGCAGTGACATCTTGCACAAGCAAAGGATGTGACTCACATATTGCATATCATTCTTGTGATAACTTGACTGGTGCAAATTCTGTAATTTGTATCATTGCACACAGACATTATGCCACCTGTAAGAATTATGAAAGTTTTTAGAAAGATGCAGGGATTTCCACCAGGCAAATAGTCATAAATCTTGCCGAGGGAAAAGGATCATTGTAACAAGGAGAGTAAAAAATAAAATGGAAAAAAAAAATGGAAGCTTACGCCAGTGATGTCACACATAAGTGAAATCATTGTCATGTTTAGTAAATTAGTATGGCCTAACCACACAGCAGCAGTAGCAAAAAAGAAAAAAAAAAGACAGAGAAAGAGAGAGAGAGAGAGAGAAAGAAAAACCCTCCTTAAGCTACAATAAAGCCTAAATGATTTTAGACTCCCATGATCCTTTGTAGTCATCTTAAAGCACTACTTTAGTGAGCTAAACCTGTAAAGTTTTCTTTGGAGCGGCTGTGACTTGATTAGATCTATTTCAGCCTCGTCGTGGTAATAGGCTCCTCTCTGTGAAACTGCTTAGCCTCTGTTCCCCCGGCAGCTGGAGAAACTGGAATTAATCAGGTCTGCTGGGGACTTCTTCAGCATCTCCGCAGGCCAGCAACTCTGGAATCATTTACTACAGAATCTTACTGTCAACTCTTTGTCATTTAGGCTTTTGATTATGCTTCTTTCCCTGGAAAAGGAAGAGGAAAAAATGGAAATGGGTGACAGATTATCCTAATGGAAAATTTCTCTACTTTTATAGGCATCTATTATCCTGCTTTGTACTTTATTTTTTTTTTTAAATTATAGGTGCACAAAAGATTCAAGGGGAAGAGGGTAAGCGGGAGAAAGCAAAAGGAAGCGATTAAAATGAATGAGTTACTTCTAATTAAAGTACTACCGTGCTAATAAAATTAGCTGCTAAAAATGGTTTATATTTTACTCATGTCAAAAATAGAAATTTGCAAGACTGTTTAAAAGCATTTGCAAAGTCATTGAGGTGACAGTAGGCACTTTTCTTCATCAAGCATCCAGATAACTTTTTAACATATGTCATTGTGGGACTTAGGAATCCATTCTTTACTCTGGTGAGCGATGAGCCTTATTTCCAGGTGACAGAAGACGGGTCCTTTGGGGATTCCTGCATAAGACACGCTTAAAGATTTGATGTTGGCCATCACTGAATCAGCCTTTGATATTTCTTTATAATCTGCTTCTCTTCCAAAATGCTGGACCAGGGCTCAGTTGATGGGAATGACAAAAACTGTTGCTCAATGATTCTGGAGATCACTGGGGCTGTAGGAGGTGTGATAAATTGTGAGAATACTCAACTCCAAACTTACACTTCAAAAGAGTAAGTAATGTTTTTTTGCTTCAAAATATTAAAAGAATAATAGTACCATAAAAATGACAAACAGACATAGAAAGGGAACATTCAAGAGGATAAAGGCATTTGATTTGTCCCTCTCCATTGTCATCTCAAGGGCCCATCTCATCCATCTTAACCAAAGGCCCAAGGGAACTGCCAGGTTTTAAAGAAATACTTGAAGGAGGGCAAGGTGGAAACTCACTCAGAAAGTTCTTGACATTTTGTTAGATGATACGAAAAAGGTGAAAGGAATGAGCAACCTAGCAGATGACATAGGCAATGTGGTGGCTACCAATGACTGTCCTTCCTGCATATTCAAAATAAAATTGCTGGCTTTTTCTCTCACTGCATAATGAATATTTGGGGGCAGGCCAGGTTCAGTAGAGCAAGAAATCTGAATGGAACTATGAATATTTATTTGGGCTATTCTATGCATAGCATTTATGTGGTGCCTAGAATAGCCCAAAGCACACATTCTGGTAGTTCCTTTAGGATGGGCTCCAGCACATGTCCAAAAGCTAAGAAGACTAAATCTCTGATCCCAATGATCGATCCAGATTAGATCCTGAAACATTACTCCTGGGACTTGCCTTAATTCTATTTGCCTTAATTCTATGATTGTTTAACCTTTTAGTTCTTTTTTTTTTTGAAACAGTATTCCAAATGTCTAAACTTGCTATGGTGCATGATGGATGATTTATAGGGGAACCATTCCTACTTAAATTTAGTTAAATTGGGTATAGATAGATACCAATATAGAGAAGTGGGGAGAGGGAAGAGGGAGATGTCAGTTTTGCCATTGCTGTATATTATCTGATTTTGATTTCCCTTTCTTATATTGTTGGGATCTATGAACATTTCAACTACTTTCCAGCTTTTAAATAAATTTCTAGCAAACAGGATATGAAAAGTCCTATGTTTGTCCAAATATGGCATAGGAATGGCATCATGAAGATGTTCCCATTAATTTATTCCAAACAGGTAGCAAAAAGTACAGTCTCCGAGACAAAGTATAGTCTCCAAGGCAAAGTAGACCTGAAAATTCTGTCCAGATGAAGGCTGTGTCTCCCTTTGAATGGCTCCTTTTGAATAGCTTGTAGGTGGCCAAGCTGTTAAGGGACAAGGCCCCCTAAAAAAGAAAGCAAGACAAAAAATGTAGCCAAATTAATTAAATATTGATATTATTTGGAGAGGGGGCTTGGTTACTCAGGTCGAAGGAATGCATTGGAATGGCAATGGGCATTAAAACATTGGCATGATTGAACTGAGGGCTTTTTTTGCTACTTCCATATAGAATTTAGCACTACAGATCTAGGCTGCAAAAATTGGGAAAACCACTAGAGATTTTGCTAGCCCAGACATGGTAATCCTAAGAGATTTTAGGGCAGAATTATCAGGTCTAGCTTTCAGCCAAATGGTAGAGTCTTAAGGGAGATCAAATTGTTCTCATAGAATGAACCATAGTTCATTGTAAATGCCTTGTAGCCAATGGAATTAATAATAATTCAGAAAATGCAGCGCCAGCTGCAGAATGGCTATAGAGAATTCCATTGTCAATACAGCATGATTAAAAGTTTGCAACATTTGCAACACAAAAAAGAAGAATCATGATCGAGATTCAGCGGATGAAAAAACTGAACAGAAATAAATGGACAATGAGCACTCTTTTCTTTAAAAGTACTTTCAAAGAATAAGAAAAGAAGAGATAGGACCACTATGTGGGTGTTCCATTCTTGGTCCACTCATCATACTATTCTTGATACACTCATAAGTGAATGGTTGAAGAAGACCATTGTTAGTGTGTAAATTGAGAAGAGTATGTATTTGGAAATGGGTTTAAGATATTTTTTTTATGGGAGAAAGACTGCCCTATCTTTAGACCACAACCTATTCAGTCATCTATTGCCCAGCTCAGCCCAGCCCAGCATTATTGTTCATCTTGAGTCTAGTATTATGGAATTTGATCATAATCCAGAGGGCCATACCATCATGGTATTTTTATTTACAAAAATTTACATAAAGACTCAAAGAAAGGAAGGCATATTCTATCATAATCTCTTCATTTTCTGTGCAACTGCAATTTAACTGGCATTTTATAATGATATCTTTGTACGTAATTGTATCAATTCCTATAAGTCTTGATTTTTTGGGACTGATTGTTTTACATAACCAGAGACATTAGAGAAATAAAAGGCAAGCATAGCTGCCTACATGAAGACTGAGAAGTTTAAAAGGGCTGAGTCTTTCAGTATGTAGTGGAGGAAGAGGTAAAGAAAAAAAGGCTCAAATCAATCATTCAGAAAAGAAATAACTTAAAGACTTAGGTTAGACACAATGACCTGTTTAATGTCATAATTGGCTGCTGCCAAATTCGTCAAACTGAATGAAGTTCTTAACTAAAATGTCATAAACTTCTCAACATGAAGATTTATATAATGCAGGTATCTGGCCGGTTATACGTTTGTTATGTTGCATTTGACTTTTTCTAAAGAAAGAAAAAGAGGGGGAAAAAAAGAAGGATCTGTACATGTCTATGTTCTGGAGTTTTTCAAAACTCTAGGAACTAGTCCTGATATATATACGTTATATACTCAGTATATATGTGACACACACAAGATAAACAGTCATTTTTCTGATATAATAAAAATCAGATTTAAAATATTTTCAACGGGAAAGCTACATGTTTATGATGAATGGATGTGGCTAATGTTAAATTTGAACAGTGTGTTTTTAACAAGAGTGTCAATGGAACATTTCATAATTAAAGTAAACTCCTTGAGGTCCTGTTGCCATTCAGGGATTCTAATGTTTACTCTTTAATAATTAGTTACAGTAACGGTATAAAACATTTTATGGGATGCTGATTCTATAGAACCTGCATTTAACTTTTGGGAAGGATGTAGGATGCTGCTGCTTGGATGCATTGAGATATGTGACAATTTTAGTCCATTCCTTTGTGACCAACGTCTAGTCAGTGCTACAGAGCTGCTGGCCCTATCCACTTGTTTCCTGATTTTTGTGTGGATGTTAATAAAAAAAAAGTCTTGGAGACTTTGGATGCCAACTCTTGGATGTCTCTATTCTGGCTTTAACATTTCTAACTCTTCTGGTCAAATTGCCCCTTCCCCTTTTTTGACATATAGAACCAGTGCTCCACTATGTGGTATCGTTCCATGTGCCAGTTCTCCTTGGCTAGAAAAAAAGACAATTTTCCTTACTAGAGAGAAAAAGGAAGAAGAGCCATTATACCAGTGCTCAGAATATTCTGTTGTTGGTTAGATGGATAGAGCAGATTTTGAAATATCTTTCTGGACAGGGGTAGCCATCTCAGATCTAATCTTACATTAGTAACAAAACCAACTCACATCTCTGACAGTCTCCCTGAATGGGCACATATGCAGATGCAGGCTCGCTCAAGCAAAGATATTGCCTTTGAGGTTCTACATGCAAGAATTTAGCAAATAATCAATTCCTGGATGAGGAAAGAGATGAAAGGACCATAAACGGATGAACTCCACCACTCCGGTCTGCAATCATTTATGGAGCAGGCCAGCCAAACAAAATAGCCTGATTTCAAGCATGTGGTGTCATAGTCTCGTCCTAGTACTACAGTCACAACTATCCTAAAGTAATTGAAAACATTGGACTGAAACACACCTAAATCTAATTTTTGTTGTTAAGTTATTGAAGCATCTGCTTATTCAGTAAATCAAGAAAATATTGAAAAATGGGATATGAAGGCTGAAGCAGTGCAGAAAAAAAAATCATAACTTTCTTCTTGTATCTATAGATTCCCTCATTGTTTTGGCACGAGCTTAACTTGTGTTATTAAACTTATCGCTCTCCTCTCTCTCCCCCCCCCCACTGTCCCCTATCATCATCTATCTGGAACCAAAATAAACCACACATTGTTCTTGCATAAGTTTGCATGCAGACATCTAAGACTGATTGCATTGGCATTGGTTTAGACTGTTGTTATTAGGCAAAAATTACCTTAAATCGATAGCGAGGTGCAGTGGTGGGTTGCCTCCAGTTCGGACCAGTTGTAAAACCAGTGGGAGGCCCCACCCACCTCCCCAGATGTCGTCATCAGTGATCTGCGCATGCGCAGAAGCAATGCACGTGCTCTCTCTTTGCTCTTGCACACGTGCAATCCCATTGCGAACCGGTAGTAAAGGTAAGTACTCCTGGAGAGGTGGTTTATTCTTAGTCATGGTATTACCTAGTAAATATCATAGTTTGTTCAGGTCTCATTTAGGGCTTTATTCCCTATTATTTTTATTGAAGGTAAGTTCATCCAGAAGCTTAACGTAATATCTGATAAAATTAGGGTCTCTAAACAATAAGGCTATTTGTTTCTGGGGACCCTAACCAAGAGAAAAAATAAAATAATACACAGAATAAAATAATACACACAAAGTTTTTCCATCATCATCATCATAAACAAACAACAACAACAAAAAAAAACCACTGGAAACATCAGGTTGAGAAAGTTTTAGAGAATGAAAAACTCAAGATCTTGTGGGACTTCAGGATTCAGACTGACAGGCACTTGGTCCACAACACACCTGACATAACAAAAATTGAAAAGAAAAAAGTATGGTTCATTGACATTGCAATACCTGGTGATGCACGGATTGAAGAAACCACCTTACTCGGAACAGCTTACATCCTCTGACAATACCTTAACAGTTCCTAGGTCCTTGGTTAGGACTCGAGCTGCTGAGCTATTAACCAGCCTCAAAGGCTGTGAATCTCACTAGAGATTAACCAATAATAATAATAATATATACCTCCAACTCTCAAAATTCTATAGCTTTGCATAGTTTAAACCTGCATAATTCTTAAATTGGCCTGTTATTAATACTTTTGCTGCTGTCTGAGGCACATATGTTTGATTCTTCAATGGCATTCAGTGAGTTATCTGCAAGGTCTCTTACTGCTGCTACAGCAATATGAACCAGACTACACCCACATGAACAAAGAAAATTTAACTTTCATAAGTTGATTTTTAAAATGCATTCACTTTGACTCAACCAAGTACATCTAAAAAAAGATGAAAAGCATCTTTAGCGTGCCAGAAACATCTGGTTTCATATTTTGAGCCCAAAAGGAAATTGCATGAAGTCTAAAGTCTTATGTTTTGATTTACATTATTATTGGAGAGCTGAGAATCTGCCAGTCATAAAATAAAAATTTTATGATAATAAATAAATAAGGAAAACAATCTGACAAAACATGTTATGGAACAAAGATGCATTTCAAGTTTAATTAACTGATAACAATGTTTAGGAGAGCAGAATTGTGCCACCAATTATGCAGCTAGTAAATGCATGCCAGCCATGCAGAGCTGGCCTATAAAAGTGTGATAGAAAAGAAAGAAAGAAAGAAAGAAAAATCTCCTGCAGCAAAATTTGTCCAAGCACAAAGGGAAGGTATTCAGCATGTAGTAAATCAGACGGCAATTAAGATCCCCTCTGAAGACGTTTATGAGAAGGTATTTTATAGATTGTATTGCAGTTGCTGGGTTTCAAGTGTGCATTGTAAATTGCACAATTGTCATCAGTCTGGCTTTCCAATATGCCTACTGATAGTGTCCACAGCAACTGCGGGGTTAGAAATTTTCATTGTGCAGATATAAAAATGGGAGGGGAAGAAAGAGAAGGCAGAGAAGACTATATGTCCATGGAGTTGTATAAATTGGTCCTGTCTATTCCTGGCCTTGTGTCTTTCCAAAGTGGTGCAGTGGGACCCTAGCTTCAGAAATATCAGCTGCTGGAAGACGCATGTGATCCTCCATTTTATGGGAAGGAAGATGTGCTTCAGTCTTCTACAATTCAGGGATGGAAATTTTCCCTGTTGCCTTGTTTTCCTCAGCCTTAAAATGAATGTGTTATTCCAGTCCTCAAGAACACCTAGTGAGACCTCAGCACAAGTATATACTACAAATAATAAGGTAAATTAAGGTATTCATGGTTTTATAGTTTGTTACCTTTAGCTCAGCTCAACTCAGCAGCCCAAATCCATTCCTTTTCAATATTGTAATGGCAGCATTTGTTTTCCAATTTGGACAAGAGCCTTAAAAAAAAAAAAGAGGAAAAAATAGTCAGACTCATTTAACAAATAGAAAATTGTTATATTTTCAACTGAGGTGCACAACACTTCTTCATTACTTTCAACAATCCAACTATGGAATTTGCATATGGACATTAAGTATGCTGTGATGTGTCCCACTGACATCTTTTTTTATTAAGAGTAAATGCTTTGCATTCTCTTTTCAAGTTTAAACTCATATTATATTTTTTTTACAGATATTTAGCTGTAAATAGGCACAAATAGAAGCATCACAGTTATAATGTGGTGGAAAGGACCTTGAGGTCTTCAAGTCCAATCCCCTACTTAGGCAGGAAACCTTATACCATTTCAGACAAACAGTTGTCCAATCGCTTATTAAAAACTTCTGATGTTAGAGCATTCACAACTTCTGCAGGCAAGTTGTTCCACTGATTAATTGTTCCAACTGTCGGGAAATTTCTCCTTAGTTCTAGGTTGCTTCTCTCCTTGATTAGTTTCCATCCATTGCTTCTTGCCCTGCCTTCAGGTGCTTTGGAGAATAGGTTGGCTCCAGAGGTGGTATTCAGCCAGTTTGCTCCGGTTCGCGCAAACCATTGGCAGAAATTTGGCCAAGGTCGCTGAACCGGTAGCAATGGCCAGCTGGCCACGCCCCTGAACTGGTTCCCCAGTCGCCGCTCACTTGCCCCGCCTGCCATGTTTGTCACCACCATGTTCTTTGCACACATGCATCCCATTGCCTTGCAAGTTCAATGGGATGTGCAAAGAACATGGCAGCAATGGCAGCAGCTTTTTCCGTGACCTCCCTCTGGTACTTTTTGGCAGCCTGCAGCCACAAAGTGGCTCTCAAAGAGGACGTGGTGGGGAGGGTTCTTTGCCAGCCGGTTTCCAGCAGTGGCGGCTGGCTGGGGGTAACCGAAAACTCCAGTCAGCTTGCCTTCTGAACTCTGGACCAGCTGCCGTGGAAGGTAAGCAGCCTGAACAAAGAGGTGGTGATGTGGAGGAAGTGGGACTAGGGCCGGGGTCGCTAAAGGAGGGGAAACAGGGGCAATTGGTGAACAGAGGGCAGGGGTAGATAGGTGGAAATTCAAAAAAAATTCCTTCCTTTTCTTGTGGGCATGGCTAGGTGGGGGAGGGTCATGTGACTGGGCATGGGCGTGAGTGATGTCAAGTTGGCCACACCGACTCAGTCACATGGCCTCCCCACCTAGCCATGCCCACTGAACCGGTAGCGAAAATTTTTGAAACCCACCACTGGTTGACTCCCTCTTCTTTGTGGCAATCCCTGAGATACTGGAACATTGCTATCATGTCACCTGTAGACCTCCTTTTCATTAAACTAGACATTTCAGCAACTGTTCTTTATATATTTGAGCCTGCAGACCCCTAATCGTATTTGTTGCTCTTCTCTTCACTCTTTCTAGAATCTCAAGATCTTTTTTACATTGTGGTGACCAAAGCTGGATCCAAGTGGCAAGTTGCCAAGATGTATAATTTGAAGGGAGACAACAGGTTTGACTTTTTGATCAACCTTCACAGGGTGTTACCTGAATTAATCAAATCATAGTAACAGGAATTTATTTATGTATTTATTTTATTTATTCTGCTAATCATAGGTCAAAGTATAATACAGGGAGGCCATCTTTCAAGATCTCAAAACATTTATTTTTTGCTTAAGAATAGTCATAAACACAACTGTTAACCTTAGGCAAACCAAACAGAAACAATAGTAAAGTTGCCAGAACAATGCCATACACAACAAAACCATGTAAAGTTCACAACAGGTCTCAAGCTCAATTAAAACATAGTTAACTTGCTCCTTTTGGGAGAGAGTTATACTGATGGTGCTGATTCAAAAAGTCCCTCTTCTAACCTGCTCCCACAGTCCTGCAAAAAATAGATGGCTGTTGTGGTCCGCCAGCAGCTGGCAGTGGAGTCGGACAGTGATGAGGCTGAGGAGGAACATGGGTCAGTCCTGGAGGCTGGGGAAGGCCCAGATGAGGGCTCTGGATCAGAGGCAGAGATGAGGCCAGAGCCATCAGGGAGTGATGTGCGGAGCCTTCAGAGGCTGACAGTAGAGAGGCAGAGAAACAGGAGGAGCCTGTTCCTAGTGCACGTATGAGAAGAGCTGCCAGAAGGCAGGAGCAGCTAAAGCAGAGAGGATGACTCGGGAGTAGGGCCAAGAGATGATTGGCTCCTCCCATAAGGCTTAAAAAACCAGCAACGGCTCTTGGCCTCTTTGCCGGAAAAGAACGTTGAGAGAATTGCTTCTTGTTTCACTGTATTTATTTCTTGTTGGCGTCTTCTGCTTCTGACCTTTTGCCAAGAAAAGCCTTTGGCAGTTTGCCTAATTATCCCAAGGTCAGTGATAAACTGAGGAATGGTGTTTTGAAGAATTTGCTTTAATTTATTTTGGACTATGCTGAGAATGAGTTAATTCTCAGCTGTTCTAACAAAGTCTTTTTGTTTTTGAACTGTTTGCATTTAATACTAACTACTTGAGCCTGAGTCACAACAATGGCAAACATTTTCCAAAATTTGTGATAGGACTAATGTTTATGAACTAAGGCAGGCTTTTGTCTGAATGGAAGCCATGTTCCCTAGTGGAAATATTAAAATATCCCAAAGCCATTAATTTATAGAAAATACCTTTTCTTTAACTGTTAAGGTAGAGAAGTTGTTGGGAATACTTTGTCGTCCTATTTTCTTACTACAGTCACACACTCAAATCTTGGAGATCAAAATTATATCTTCATAGAAAAAAGATGAGGACGTCTTCCCTCACTCTATCAGATTGTGGCTGCTGCTATCCTGAAAATTGGGTGGATAGTGCTGTATCAAACTGACCCTCTTTCCAGCCCATCAGGATACTTTGATCTGCCCAAAAGATCACCCAAAGATGGTTTTAATCAAAACAGTACAGAATGTTTTATAAGGATGTTTTGACTCATTTGCCCCAAACCTTCCTGGAACGATGGAACTAATTTTTTTTCATCATCTGATTAAGATTCATGATAATGAGTCAAAACATGCCACTAGTAATTCCCAGCAGCACAGAAGACAGGATGTTAACTTCTACAAACACAAGCATGCATACAAAGAGAGACACTACATGGAACTAATCCTTCAAGCATATGGATGGGTTCATTTTCTTAATGAAAAATTTGACATGTTTGGAATATCTAGAAAGAGAAGGAAGGGGGGGGGGAAACTACATCCTACTTAACCACTGAAACCATTTTCTATTTTTCTATCACAAAAGCAAACAAACAAAATAGACATTTATACAAAAACACACGCATATATATCTATTTCCTGTATTATGCATTCGTTGACACCGGGGATGCAATAAGAGGCAATTAGCATAAGAAATAACCTTACGGTCTGATCCTAAGAAATAATGCTACACATCAGTTTACATAAGTTAGCGCAAATACTAACACTAAGAGGCAACATTTACTGTGTTATTAATGGCTACCGTCATGACAATTGTCTTCAGCAGATCCTTCCCAGTCTCAGCATGGCAAATCTCCTTCTCTCCATGACCTTTCGAACGGCTTTATCAGTCAAGAGTTATATGCAGATAAACCTCCTCCTTGCTTATCTAGGGAGGATGAGGTAGCTTAACTGGGCAGCAATATTGCATCCAAATCCCCCTGATTTCAAAAGTTGGGATGATCACCATTTGAAACCTTTAAGGACAGTTTCTCAAATAATAACCCAGATTTTCTAAACATTCAAAAATATATAAAGCTATTATATTTAAAGCTTGACATTAGATGGCACATTCGTGTTCAAAAAGGGCACTAGGTATCTTCAGGACTGCCTTTCTCCAATGCTCTCTGCTCATTCAGAAAGATCTGGCCAGGTTGTCATGCTCCTAGTTTCATTGATAAAAGAGTGACACCTTTTTGGACCTCAGAGGTATCCTTACTCAGCGGCCAAAGCTGTCCTCTGAAATAGCATTCTCTCTGAGATCTGCAAAACATCCTCCTTGCCGCTTCTTGGAAAACTTGTTTCTTTCAGCAGATCCTGAGACAAGATGATTTATAATGCAATATTCAATTCTGTGTATTTTTTCATTTATAATGTTTTCTCAATATGGTACTTAATATTGTTATGTTATTACTGGCTTACTGACTTCTATTTTTAAAAATTGTCTTATTAATTTATTTATTGCCAAGAGTTGCTAGTGTTAGAAAATTACAACAAATTATTTCTAGTTAAGTTTCCAGTAAATATAGTCTGAGACAACTCCTCTATCCACATCAGAGCAGACACACTCAGCACTCAGTTTGGTTAGCAAAAACAAACAAAGATAGCTTAACGTTAATTTATTAAACATCAGCAAACATCAAAATCATTGCGAAAGTCAAAAAAAAAAAGAATTAGATACAAGAAAGGCAAAAGCAGGATGAGAGAAAGATATGTACACCGGGCAAGAATTAATATTTCTGTGTCTCTAGATAGCCACAGTACATCAAAAGGTTACAGAACTTTCTGGAACCACTGAAAAAAATGCTGTCTCCAAGGGAGTGGCTTTGGGTTATTCTAGCTTTAATGAGTACATAATGGGAGCAATTTCTTTCTGTATCATGAAATAAACAATTTAAGGGATAGGGTTGATGTATGCAACAGCTTCAGTGACTGAAGTTGCTTATAAATCAGATGAAAGAGAGAGAGAGAGAGCAGAATAAAAATGACACCTGGTACCAACCTGCCTTACTAAATTTCTCTGCCCTGAATCAGCTGTGAAATGCAAAACATGTGGAGACAAGCATCACCTTGCACGTAGATGCCCAGATTACTCCAAATCTCAGAAATGGGAGAAATGGTGCCAGTCTCTTTTTCCAGGATGGATCTTAGATAAGTCAGGCAAAGTCTCTTTGAAATGCTTGCTCCCCATGGTTCTCACATCTGGCTTGTGTTGCCCGTTTTCCCCTTAACAGCATTCCTACCCTTCTTTTTCCTACAATCTCTTATAATTAATTTCTTGTTTTTTAATGGTATATTTTATGTTGATATATACATAAAACATAAAAGAAAAGAAAAAAGAAAAGAAAAGAAAAGAAAAGAAAAAAGAGTAGAACCTAAGAAAGAAGTCATTCTGCTCCCACCATTTACTTGAGTTTCCAGATAGGACATGCTAAAAATCATACTATAGAAAATCCACCTTAAAAAAAAAAAGAAGTAGAAAAATTAAAAAGGACTGCTGCTCTTTTTAACCAGATGATCCTGTAAGAATAACTTTTCAACCACAGAGTTCCGAAACATTTTCATGCCAGCAAGGAGAAGTAAACTGAAAGTTGTTGGAAAAAGAATGACGATTCATTCCTTTGTGTATCGTTGCTACCTGAGCTTTCCATTGTGGATGTTACAGAAGTACATTGTTATCTTCTAGATTTCCTTCCATCCTTGGAGCCCTGCTTGTCTCAAGAAATGTAAAAGATGCTGAACCATAATAGATCTCAGGACTCTGACAACAAAGTAACTGCAGGTTTTTTTTTTTCCAGCTAAAGGGAAATGGAAACACACATGATGAGTAATTTAAATCTTACTTGTAGATTTTGTGACCATGAAAGTCGCTAAAGGCTGATTTTGCTTAGTGTGTGAAGAATGTTTATAAATGTAAACTATTACTATGAGTCTCTATCAATATCAGTTCATTCTGTATGTATTTGTTCATCTTCAAACATTTGCCACATTTGCTGCAAATTCTTCATCAGAGTTTTCAGGCCGAGGAATTCTTATTTCACATGCCTCATTCAACAAAACTTTCAGCTCCACCATTTTTTAAAACTAAAATCTAAAGAATCCAATCTCCAATTCAACTTTTTAAAATATCTGCTTCAAATTATCCATTCATATTTTTCCTGGAATCAATCTAAAAGTTGGTACATCATTCATACCACAGTGAGAAGGTCAGTACCTTTTTTTCTTATTTTTTTGGATTCAGGCTAAACTCTGCTAAAGCTGTTGGCTGCTCTTCTGCTAGGTCACCAGGCTGCTTTCCCTCAGATAAAGGTAGAATCTTATTTTCTCTGTCTTTTCAATTGCTCCGTCATGAAAGATAAGATATTGTTGGCAAGAAAGTTAAACAGTAAAAATCTCTTTTATTAAGAAATAAAGCAATAAAAGGTAAGAGGTTCGGAAGTGATCTAAATTGCAAAGGAAGCATGCCACTATAAAGTCAGAAATGTCAGATCAGCAATGTGCCAAACATTTAACAAACTAACAGAATAACAGAGTTGGAAGGGACCTTGGAGGCCTTCAAGTCAGTGATGAAATCCAAATTTTTTTACTACCAGTTCTGTTGGTGTGGCTTGGTGGGCATGGCTTGGTGGGCATGGCAGGGGAAGGATACTGCAAAATCTCCATTTCCACCCCACTCTAGGGCCAGCCAGAGGTGGTATTTGCCGGTTCTCCGAACTACTCAAAATTTCCACTACCGGTTCTTCAGAACCTGTCAGAACCTGCTGGATTTCATCTCTGCTTCTAGTCCAACTCCCTGCTCAAGCAGAAAACCCTATACCATTTCAGACAAATTGGACAAATGATTGTCCAATCTCTTCTTAAAAACCTCCAGTGCTAGAGCACCCACAATTTATATTACTACAGTATTACCTCCCTATTAGCATCAAAGCATAATATTATCCATAGGAGAAGAACCTCATATTTTCTTTTTGGTACCTTTATGGAACAACAAAACTAGATACTTGCAATAGAATAGGCAACAATATAAGGAGCATCTTTAGATACAGTCACAACCTTCAAAATAGCAGATGTGACTAGAGGATCAAAGTCTTGCTCCTTTTTAGTGTATGCAATATGAGTTACGCATATTAAAACTGCGTGAGGTTTTGATCACATGGACAAGCCCATAATTTTGAAGCCAGTGATTATCATTGTGGATAGCTCTGAGTGAATATAATGGGGGAAAACAAAGATTGTACCTTACCTAAGATCATCATGATTTGGATCTCAAACTGATATAAATTGTGGTTACATTTGAATATTTCTTATGTAAAATGCTAAAGCAATCTTCAAATGTGTGTTAGAAATATAAAATACATGTAAAACAAGGAATAGAACTGAACATGAAATATTTTTTCAACTCTTTTATTAAAAAAAGCATGTAACAAACCAAATAAATTACTTCTCCTACTTTTCAATCTTGGGTATTCTTTTATTATCTTTTTATGAATTTGAGTCTTTCTGAGATAACTGACATTGCAAATAAAAGAAAACATACTGTATATCTTTATTAGTTTTGTACCAATCTATAGATGTTGATTGAGATTGTAAACACAGACATCTACCATTGCATTTCGAACTATTTTTCCATAATGCTTGCTAAAGGGATTTATTCTTCTATATTATACCACAGTTTTCATTTATTTTGCACTGGTGTAGCTCCTGACATTGTCATTAATCACTAACAATCAGTGGTTGCACTATTTTAGTTTGGACCAGAAATCAAGTTAGCTGTGTTAAGATTTTACACTTATTAAGTAATCACAGCATTGCTGGACTGATGATTGAACCTCTTAGTGTTTTAAATATTATAGTAACCCAGCTTCTTCTTCTTTCAACCCTATCTCCATGACTGGTCCCATCCCTTCATCCTCCTAGGACTATAGGTTCAACTCATTGCTCTCCTCAAATTCCCTAATAAGACACAGGGACCTGCAGACACATACTACCATTTTATTATTGGTAAAACATATAGATCTTTTGCATAAATTTGATTATGTCTGTACACTTTTGATTCCAAGGGATGTGGCAGTATGTATGTGTCAAATTACGATTGAACTTTCTTTAAAGCCAATTAACTTTTGTTTAAGTCATTTCCCTGAGGATTTTTCTTTGGACATTAGCACAAATTCTGCTGCTGGCCTCTATTTCTTTACACAAATCTATGTCCATTTATTAAACATCATCCATCTATGTTTGAAAATTAGATACTGTATGTTATCATATAATATGCCCAGCTGATACTTCCTTCTTTTCTTCCTGCTTCTAAACTCAGAATAGTACAAAGTGACCAAACTATGGGCAGCTGCACTCCATCATTTACATGGCAGTGATGTATGTATCCATGGGTCTCTCATCGGTGTTCATATTTCTTGAATAATGTATATGGTGTGGACTAAATTCTCCTAAGCATACTGATGTCCTCTTCTTACAAACAATGCTGAACAGTTAAATGGAAATGGATGAAATGAAATGACAAGGCTCACTCAGATTTAAAACAATAGATAAAACAGTTGGTTGTATTAACTTTTCTAATAAATGCTACCATAGATTTTGAGACCATAGTTGGGCCTTTGAAGATTCATATTCAAGGATAGGCATTCTATTACTACATGGGCAAAAACATAGTGTTCACAAGTGACAGGTTATCTATGATATGCTTGTATGATATCTGTGGATTCCCAAAATTGCTCCTGGGTAAGATTTCATATAAGATATGATTGTGTAATGTTTCAAGTATTTTTAAAATGGAACAGGATACCCAGACCTAGCACCTTAAATAGTAGCTGAGCTCTGCAATTTTATTTCAACTCTTGTTTGAAATATCCATCAACTTGTATGGAATGGATATCTTCCTTCTTATTCTCTCTGTTTTCACTCTTTTCTCATGCATTTACTAGATGTCATTGGGAATATATTATGTCAGTAATAACATTTCAATAAGAAAGAGAAGATATTAATATATCTCGATAACATAAATAAAATAGGTATTTTATTTAAAATCCTAGTTTCCTGGAAGCCTGGCATTCAGACAAATCAGCCATCAATAGGCACATAGAGATAAACAACATCTACATATATCATTCAAAAGAGATGGTTAAAAAAAACTAAAATACCACAATTGCTGGTCAGCAATCAAAGCCCTAGTTGGAACTGCCAACTCAGACAAACCATAAACAAAAGCCTAATCAAGGAACCACCAAGAATACTCCCACCAACATTGGCAGGGCAAGTATATAAAATTTGAGCAAACCCCCACTCCCTTCTAGCACTGATTATACTACCTCAGAGAGAATCAAGAACCTCACAGTTCAACTCTGAGCTATAAATATTCTATTCTATTAGTAAAATAGGTGTCTTGACTGGATATATTACTGAGATAGTAAGTTACTCTTGTACTTACATTATGAGATTGGCTAGAACGGTCTACCATGGGCAGAAAAAACTCAGAAAATCCACAACTAAGTCTGGAATAATTGTCCGTGCTTGATCCAAGAATAGTTCCTTCAAGTTTCCTCCTTCAAGATATAAAGAGATAAACTGTGATGTTTGTCCTCTTTATCTACTAAATACAATGATATTGAACCAATATCATTGCCATTCTGGCAAATGGCTCTCCTGGATATTTAAGATACATCTAAAATTTTTTAGTCTTTGGCTGGAGGAGATGTAAATGCATTAAATTCACCAACATAAGATTTCTACCATTTTAATGGAATGGATATCTGCATGTAGAACCTGAAAATCTGCAATCAGAAAATCTGCAGGAATTTTGAAAACAAATCACAAACTTTCACTGAGACATTAAGTACTTTTCCATTTTTAAGAGATAGATTAGGTGCTGGAGCAGTTGTAAAACTGAGAACAATGAACAAGAAACTACAGATTCCTTCCTTCCTTCCTTCCTTCCTTCCTTCCTTCCTTCCTTCCTTCCTTCCTTCCTTCCTTCCTTCCTTCCTTCCTTCCTTCCTTCCTTCCAAGAATGCCTCGTATCTGTATTTATGAAAACAAAAACCTTATTGTATGGAGTAGTAATTCAGTAGATTTGTTACTGAAATATCATTTAAATTAATTTAAGTGTTTATAGGTGTTTTTTTTTTTGCCACCTCCATAAATTTCAGTTCAAATGTAAATTTGCTGGCCAAGAGTAAGCAGTTAACATAAATGTGCACTTAGTGGAAAATGTTTGCTTTCAGTTGAAATCAAAGACTCTGAAGTAAGCTGGTTGCCATTTAATTGTATAATAGAATCCACCTTCATGGATTCCTTTGCAAAGGCAAATATATTTACATGATATGTAATATATTCCTGGTTCCTGTCCTCTTCTTCGCATTCTATGCAAAACTGCACCTTCTCCTATAGAAAACTTTTTGGGGTGTTCTGGATATGTGGAAGAATTTTCAAGGAATCCTTGGCTTTCTGGACAGATCCAAGTTCATTCAAATAAATCATTCGTCTCCCTGTTTTCTCAGAAAAAGAAGAGGGAGCTCAGAACGGCTGACGATGCTGTAGAAAATAAAACAAGAAAAACCACTCAGAGTTTTTTTCAAATTGGTTAACGTACTGTAGGTAGCAGGAAGGTTTCTAAGAAATGGCGAACTATGTAGCAGAAAAGAACAACAATGGGAATAATATCTATTCCAGCAATAAATTAAACTCAAAAATACTATCAAGATAAATTTCAAAGAAATTCCTAGTAGTTTGAGAATATGGAAAAACAAAAGCCTCTTTTATCCGAGAAAAGCATTTTTGGAGACTATAAAACATAGTTTGGAATAGTTTGGAATAGAATTGAAAATCACATTAACAAAAGAAACAACTTCCCTTCCTTAAAGTTATGAATTTAATGTTGAGCTTTATTGACCATTTCCCCAGGTATTGATGTCAAGCTGACTGGTCTGTAGTTTCCTGGATTCACTTTTTCCCCTTTATTAAGATGGAACCACATCAATTCTTTTCCAGTTTTCTGGCAGTTCCCCTGTGCTCCAGGATTTCTGAAAGAATTTTCTCAGTGCTTCTGAGATCACATCTGCCAGCTCCTTTAGAATCCTGGAATATAAACCATATGGTGTTGGTGATTTGAACTGGTCCAAGGTAGATTCCTTGCCTATTTTGATCTGCATTCTTGTTCTGTCTCTCATGATGCTGCTTCTGATAGGGTAGGTGTTTTTTCCTTTTTGCATGAAGACAGATACAAAAAGGAATTAAACAATTCTGGTCTCTCCTTGCAGCTCGTCGCCTTCTTCCCATCTTCTCCCATTGATGGATCAATTATTCCTTTAACTTTTTTCTTCTTCCTTATTTATTTTATTATATTACCTATTACTTATTTATATTTGTTTTCTTATTCTTTTAATTAGTCTTTTATTTATGTTGGTTTATAGTCTTTTAGTTTAAAATATTTTAAAAAATGATAGAGACTGTGTCTAGTATGGCCTCTCTAATTGAAAATGCCAATAACATTTGGGGGCTCAGTTGCTGGTGTCCCAGGATTGTCAGAGCAGTTGGACTCTACCAATTTAGATCCCTCACACATACCTTACACTTTCTTCAGACAGACAACACACTCTACTGTATTGGAAAATCTTGACATCTACTTATCCCTCTCACAAACTTTCTGAACGTGTTAAACAGGAACAGGTATTTAAATGCATGTAAACAAACACAGCCTGAGGCATTTTGTTGCCTGAGGCAAAGAACAAGAGCGATCAGACTGGCGTTTGAAACTTCAGTATTAAGCTGGGACAGCCTCCACCACTGCACTATGAAGTAATAGGATAGCTCAGATATTGAGGATATGAGGAATGAGAAAACAAGTTCTGTCATCTAAGTTGCTACTACTCCCTTATTATCTTAGGTTCGGATCCTCAAGGCAGGCACCTCACTCTGGCTAATGGTAAAGCTTGCCCATCACATAAAGGACACTGACATATTGATATTTGCCCCATCCATCACCTCAGCTAATCTATATATCTGGAAGATTATCTCTGATCAACCTATCACATCTCTCTCTCCTTCCCTCCCTCCCTCTCTCCCTCTCTCTCTCCCCCCACTGTTCTTTGTGGTATTTTTCTGTCTGTAAAATATTTGTGTATTTTAGTTTAATTCTCATGAGAATTAACCATTGGGCAAATAAATAACTTGAGGGGGAAAAAAAAGACAGCAGAGCTGCTTGAATGTCCTTGGAGGCACTCGATTTTTTTGTTTGCCACAATTTGTCATTCTCTGCTCAGAGAGATCAACAGTTTTTAGCACACAGATCAATATTCTCTTAACCCAGACCTAATCTAAGGAGAATTTCCCTGTGTTTCACCTTGGCCTGCTCCTGAGTGCCGGAGTTACCCTTTTTTTCAGCAATAATTTTGTCTGTGTAAGACAGCAATTTTTCATTCTTTGGTCAAAACTAGTGACAAAAGAGGGAATAATGGTTCCTGACATATCAAATGATAGATTTGACACATAGCATGCTGAGCCGGGAGCTTTTACGTGCCAAGGTAAAAAAGACAGATAAGTTTTCTAATGGCCCTCCTGACATAGCTACCTCTTTTCCCTTCTCCTTGCTGTACCTAAACAGTCTCTGCTATATTTTCCTCTCCAGCTTCCCACACAACCTCTCAGTCTCTCCAAAGAAGGACTACTATATTGGTGGGCAGGAAGCAATGAAATACACTCTACACTCCAGCCCAAAATAAACCTTTCCCTGTCCTATAAAATGATCAATCTATGCCCCTTTCCCCCACCCCCCTTCCTGAGTGCCAGAGATGCTGTACAGCATGCCGCTTGAGGAAACACTAACAAATATAGCCAGCGAGAGGGAAACAGATGGGACTAAGAAATTAAACCAGCAGAGATCTGGAAAGTATTCAAAAAATAGAGTTTGTAATATGGGAAACAGAGCTGCTCTTTAATTTCTTTTCTTTGAGGAGGGGTGGGCAGTTGCATTCCCAAGAGGTATTTGGGGGGAATTCTGACAGGGCTTGTATTCTGTATTACCAACGGTATCCAAAGTCTGCAAATGATGCACCATTAAGTCTCTTAAGCTAAGCAGTAGGGCTTACTACTGAGTAGATAAGCAGAGACATTTATTTTTATTTATAATAACTGTATACTACTGGGGAAGAGGAAATGTGATCCTCCTAATGTTGCTGAGTGACAATTCGGTGCCAGATAATTTGGCTAATAAAAAGGGAAGCTGGGACTTGTGCACAAGCAACAATCAGCAAGGGGCAAATGTCTCCCATTGGTAGTAAGCATATTTAAAAACATCAGAAGTAAATCTTAAGCAAAGTAAAAACTATTACTGTGTAAAAAAGGATAACATGTTTATTTCCATTGATGTTAAACATAGGTATCTGGAGAATATTAACAAAGTCAGTAGAGTAGACTCCATCCCATGGCTGAAGCTACCACTTTAACTTTTTTAACATCTTCTGTGGATTTCTGTGATTTTCACAGACCAGTTTTACTCTGGTTAATTTTAACCATGAAACTAAATATGTGCTCAGATAGATCTCTTTTGCCCCTGTATCATCATGGTATCAACATACATATATGTTGTTGCTAAGAGTCAACATCAATTTGATGCCATGTAATCAGTCAAATCAATCAATGTCCCCCCATAGGTTGGAGAAGTCTGACAGGCTGGTAGGCCTTCTTTTACATTGCAACCAAGTAGGATATATTATCTCCATCTATGTTTTAATGACTGTTTTGCCTAGCATATCAAGCTGTTTCAAACCCTTTTATCTCCCTTCCCTTTCTTTCTCTCTTTTTAATTGCCCTCTACTTTTAAATAATGTTTCTGGGTTGTTGTTGTTGTGGAAGAGGTCATGTCAGGTAGGAGCTAAACGATAATTCAAAAATATTTTTAATCAGTGAACCAGATATATATTAGTACTATGAGTACTAAAATTAAATTTAAGAATGATTAATTTTCTGATTTGCTGTTTCCTTATTGCTGTTTTATTTTAATTTTTTTTAAAAAAAAAGTTGGGGTTTTTTTTGTGTCCATCAATTAATTAAAAAAAAAAAACAGTAAATAAGATTTTTTTTTTAGTTCAGTTGGAAAGGCAGTCAGCATTGTCATACAAAAACAACCTTTAATAATTTTGGCCCCTAGATCAGGCACAATCTATTATTATTATTATTCCCCTATAGTTCTGTTCTGAAGCATATAGTCATATTATAAAATAGTGACCTTGCATATCATTTTTTTTTCATTGTTTTGAAGTGTTTTGTTTTGGTCTGAGAAAAATCCAATGAACTCAATGCATGCTAGTAGCTGATTAGCTTGACAAAGTTGACTTATTCTTCCAAGTACTTTTAAAATATTAAAGCTTTTTCACACATTTCACATGAAATAATTAAAGATTTGTGAAACTAGCTAGATTAATTCTATCCTTTGTAAGGGCTTGCTGGCCACTTTTAAATTTGATCCAATAACAGAATAAATAAAAATTATTCAAGAAGAATGCTGTATTTACAAGGTCATTGAAGAACTGATTTTGATGTTTGCCACTTTGCATTTATAAATACCAGAATCTTTAAGGCCTTGTGGCTTGTTTCTTTACCTTCTATAAATGTTTATATGTGCATGCTACACATAAGGGAAAGATTATATGTATAGATCAAATGCATTTTGATTTCCTCTAACCTAATTTTTTTATCTTAATGAAAAACATTTTTATTACAACTACATACTTTGGTATATTCTGGAGAAGTTTTCTTGGGTCTAATATTTCAGTCAACTCTGGTATTAATAGGAAGTGCAGTAATAATAATAATAATAATAATAATAATAATAATAATAATAATAATAATAATAATAAGAAGAAGAAGAAGAAGAAGAAGAAGAAGTTAATAGTGTGGTTGTGTCCTTTTTTCCTTCTCCTAGAAAGACCTTGAAGGGAGAAAAGATTCACCAAAGAATAAAGGGGCTAAGAGCATAATCCGATCATGTCTGCAACCTTTCTTTTCTTAAGTATTTTATTCCAGTCAGTGATTGATCATTCCCATTAGCACCAGGCAGTACTTACACAGTACTGAATACATTGATTGGCAAGTTGAATCATTCCTCAAACATTATCATTTTAAAATAAAAGATAAATAATGTTCATGTGCATAATATAATGCATATATAATATAATGCTTCTTTTATAATATGCACATTGTTTACTTGCCTGGAAACTGTTGTTGTTGCTACTATTGTCACTTAGCATCAGAAATTGGAGATGGAGAAGAATTTGAAAGAAATTTTGGAACTTTGTTATTATATAATTTGATAGCAATAAGAATCTTATATGGACAAAGATGTAAAGACATACTAATTCCCACAATGGAAAAGTGGACGATGGAGGTGATAGAGTTAACAGAGATGGTGAAACTGATTGTTTTAATTAAAGAGATGAATTTGTCCAGTTTTGTTTCTACTTGGAAACACTTGGAACCTTTTTCTTGAACCTGAAAAGAAAAAAAAAGAAACTTAGGTTCTGATAACTGGAATGTTTTTATTCTTATAGAAATTACTTGAAATTTGGGAACTGTAGAGCAAGTTGAAGCTGTATTTTGTGTATTTTACTGCACTGACAAAGTCAGAAATCATCACTCCCTCTCCTTCTCCCTCTCCCTTTCCACTTTTTTCTTTTTTTCTCTTGTCAGTTTTCTAACTTTTATTTATTCTTTTTATTTTATAATGAAACTTAATTAAAAAAAATAAATGGAGAACACTAGTTTTATTTATGGAGAACATCCAATTTTTGTGGACCTTCATCTCCCCAAAATCAATAGGCAAAACTCATTGAGCAAGATGTAGAAGGCCACTTATTCACCATCCCTGCTATAAGTGTATAAAGTGCTTTACCTAAAACTAATGCCAAAACATGATAAAGCACTTCCATATAAGGTTTTCAGTCTGCAAGCTGACAATGAATGGAAAAAAGGGGCTATGGGAAGGAAAGGGACAAGGCAGTATTTTCTTGGTGGTATTATTATTATTATTATTATTATTATTATTATTATTATTATTATTATTATTATTATTATTATTCCTAATGGCTGATTGCTCAGTGGCAGAGATGTATGTTATAGAATAGAATAGAATAGCAGAGTTGGAAGGGAGCTTGGAGGTCTTCTAGTCCAACCCCCTGCTTACATCACTTCAGACAAATGGTTATCCAACATCTTCTTAAAAACTTCCAGTGTTGGAGCATTCACAACTTCTGGAGGCAAGTATATACTGAAGGTCTTTGGTTCATTACTCTGTCATGTCCAGACTGGCTTGGAAAGATCTGTGTCAGCAGTTAGAGAGCTTTAAACTAAATGGTGTTCCCTTTGATCATTTTTGGATAGCCCATATCAAGCTCAACATTGAAAGACAGGCATTGTATGGATAAATGTTTCTGATCTAGGTAGACATAATCATATCTAATATTGGGTGCAAGAAAGTCCTAGGTGCTATCTGAGTGGTTTGATGGTTTTTTTTTTTTTTTTGGAGTGGTTATGATTTGGACAATAACTTTCTTTTTCAGAGAAGACATATTAAAACACAAAATAACTTTTCCTTGATTTTATTTACTATAAGACGGAAGGAGAGAAAGTTGGAAGATTCTGTTATTATACCCTTCAACCAGGGGTGAAATCTAGCAGGTTCTGACAGGTTCTGGAGAACTGGTAGCGGAAATTTTGAACAGTTCAGAGAACTGGTAGCGGTAATTTTGAGTAGTTCGGAGAATCAGCAAATACCACTTCTGACTGGCCCCAGAGTGGGTTGGAATGGAGATTTTGCAATATCCTTCCTCTGCCACGCCTACCAAGCCACACCCACCAAGCCACACCATGCCCTCAGAACCGGTAGTAAAAAAATTTGAATTTCACCACTGCCTTCAACAATAAAAGATCATTCCTAAAATCTCTGTGGTGTCTGATTCTTGATATGGCCTACCCTGAAGGGCTGATTAAAAACACAGAAACTTCCAGTTATAATGGGTAGAATTTGAATTTAAGTTACCAGTGAGATGGATAATTTCCTTTCCTTCTACAAAATTGCTTCTTGCTGCACTTAAGAAATGCATTCTCTTTATGTGGGAATGTAACAGCAGCTAAGAAAATAATAAGAAACAGAATTCAAAGGCCATTCCTCTTTTCACTAAGCATCAATCCTCTTTAGGTCAGGCCTTCATAGCAGGTTATGAAGACAAAAGTCCAGATAATATTAAAATGTCAGACTTCGTAACGATGATGGTAATGACAATTACATATGCACTCTTGCCACATTCTTTCCAATAATGAGAATAATTTGAATGAATGTAGCTTTGGAAATCTGGATGTTAGTAACTAATTAACAAATTAATGCTTAATTTTTATAATTTACCTTCTGAGATAATAAGTAGGTATATTATTACTCTAATATAAACAGAAAAAGCAAAAATCTAACTCTTTAAAGAAGCACATCGGTAAGATATATGAATACATATTCCAAGTGTTAACTCTACTAAATCATATTAAACAAGAGATTTGATTAGTTTTTTTAAAAAAAATCCATGATTGTGTCAAGTAGTAATTGTATTCCTGTTTAAAAGACAAGCTCATAAAATTCAAGTCATATACACAAGTGAGATTAAACAGGAAAACTTATTCCTAAATAATTAGGAGGACTATGGAATTAAAATTTAGCATTATCAGGTTATTATTGAATGGAATATTCTGTTTTCATATAATCCTTTGTAGGAAAAGGAATAGTCCTAAAAACATCATCTGTGTTCAAATCAAACTTCAAAGTGAGTCATTTCATTTTCATTTTATTTGATGTATATACTCTCTACTCCCGAAGGACTCAGGGCGGTGAACAGCCACAAGATAAAACACATAAATACAAAATTTAAAAGCAAAGTAAAACCAAATTAAACAATTTGGCCCAAGACAGATTTAAAACACTCAATAATTTAAAACAGATTAAATTTTACATTTTAAAAAGGGAAAAAGGGGAAAAGATTAGGCCAGGCCAGCCTGATGGAATAAAAAGGTCTTAAGAGTGCGGCGGAAGGTGCGCAGATCCGGGATCCTCCGTATTTCCCGGGGGAGCTCATTCCAGATAGTAGGTGCCCCCACAGAGAAGGCTCTCCCCCTGGGGGCTGCCAGTCGACATTGTTTGTCCAACAGCACCCGTAGGAGCCCCTCTCTATGAGAGCATACCGGCCGGTGGGAGGCTATTGGTGGCAGCAAGCGCTCTTGTAGGTAACCATAAATGCCTACTAGCAATATAGGTTAAGCCAATATTTTGTTTGTTCCAAATCTATGAGAGCATTTAGATTGTATGCTAAGCGCATTTGGATGCTGATTTAAAATTATGGTTAATTGCTGTTTTCAAATTGGAGCAAATCTTAATAAAAAATGTTGGTTGCAGTTTGAGGGAGGAAAGGTCTTGGGATGCAGTTTGAGGGAGGAAAGGTCTTGGGATGGATAAGAAAATTGACAAGTGCAAATTGAAAAGGGTTTAGTGTGTTATGTGAACATTAGTTTTGGGCAGACATGCAGAGGAGCTTAGTTGAAAAGAAAATTTCTGATAGTTCATAGCCATAATTAAGAAAGAGGGGACTTTATGAGAATTCTTTTTTGTGTCAATTCATGGCAATAAGATAATGAAATTGGAGCATCCCTGTAGAATTGCTTAAAGTCTCCCAACCTCACTGTAACTTCAAAGGTATTTAGGCAGCTGGGCCTTCTGAAATGAACTCACAGCCAACATGCATGCAAAATAAATAAACAAAGATGTCCATTGAATATAATCATCAATAAGCTTTCACTGTATGTGGACAGTATATGCAGTATAGAACATTGCCACACAATAGTTGGCAACATTTTGAGTTATGCACTTTTCTTCAAGCAAAGCAAAAAAAAAAAAAAGTGTAATAGGAAAAGAATAGAAATGTTCAAAAGTTAGGCCTGCAGCTTTGGACGAATTTTTTTTTTTTAATTTGATTTATATGCCGCCCTTCTCCGAAGACTCAGGGTGGCTTACAATGTGCTCAGCAATAGCCTTCATCCTTTTGTATATTTATACAAAGTAAGCTTATTGCCCCCACAACTGGGTCCTCAATTTACCTACCTTAGAAAGGATGGAAGGCTGAGTCAACCTTGAGCCTTGGCGAGATTCGAACCCTGCAGTAATTGCAGGCAGCTGGTCTTAATAACCAGCTTAATAACAGGGTGCCTTAAACCCCTGTACTACCAAGGCTCTTACAGTATTACTATTTACAGTAATAGTAGAGGCAGTAGTAATAGAAACATGTGGAAGAAATATATGAATCATTAGGACTCAGTAATCTTTAGGTTCAATTTGGATGAGGTAGCTCGAAACATGCAGAAGCAGGTCTGCAACTCATTAAGGCAGCCTTGTCTTTTTCTGGGATAGCATAGCTATTGGTGTGAGACTTCCACTGTGAATTCATGGTTTTAGGAAGAGATATAGCTCCTTGTTTAATGTGTCTTGGGCAGATGCAATGTTCTTGCACCTTCATTTTTCAAAATACTTTTCGGAATGGAATACGAAGCACTGTAGAGCCTTATGCATAACAATAAAATAATGGTTGCCTCCCTTGCCTCCCCCCCACAGTTTTAAAAATGCAAAAATTTTCTGCATCTGAGCTTTGTCTTCTTTGAAGAATGAAGGTCATAGTTTCCTGGTCTAGCCCAGAACAAAAGAGAAAAAGAAGCATGGTGATCGTCCTTGATTAGCAAAGATTAGCAAAGATGAAGATCAACTTTACATACTGAAGTTTTAAATATGTAGATTTATTAGAGTATTTTGCTTGGTGCTAAATAAGCTGCTGTCATATTATAGATAAAACTGATTGATATTGAATGGTTTGGGCTTCTGCTTCTTAACATGGAGCATGAATGTAGGTGAAGAGGATGTTTGAGTTAGGCTTTTCTATTCTATATTCATCACCTTATATAAAATAGGAAACTTCAGATCTATCTATCACTTCCTCCAGGTAGATAGATATACTCTAGGTGAAGAGATTGGTCAATCACCTCCTCTAGAAGTAAAAATAATGTTATTCACTATCCCAAAGACATAAGAAAAAAAAAAAAACAGGTTTCGGATAGAGATTTAGTAAAATGAGAGCAGCTTCTCTATTCTTCGGGGGAAGATCTTAAAATCAGACATAAAAGATAAAGCTACACATTCTCTGTTCCAGTTTCTTCTAAGACTATAATCTTTGGCATAATTAATAGGAAGTCCCATTGAACTCAGCAGGACTTACGTCTAAATAAGCAAAGGGTGTCTTTGTTATTAGCATTTTTATTGGTTTTCTTCATTTAGCAATCAAGACAGATTGGAAGGAATAGGAAGGATAGAAGCTTTGCTTGCAAAAGGTCCCTAGTGTCTCCAATTAAAAAAAAAAAAAGATCTTCTGAAGCAGGACTTGGACATTGTTTTGTCTGAAACTTTGGATATCTAGTTTAAGTTGGAAGAAGAACAGTTGGCTACATAAGGGCATATTAGGTAGAACAGTTTCATATCATCTTAAATGAAGCAGTTCTTGTTCTTGGTGCAAGATGTAAGCAGTGCGATATTCAAAAATGGTTAAACAGCTGCATCAGATGAAAACAGAGTTAAACTATAACAGAGATGGGTCATGTAGCATCTGGTTGTTCTTGAACTCAAACTGTTATGAACCCAGGTCAGTGCAGCCACTGGTAAGAGATAATGGGAACTCTGATTCAGCAACATTTGAAGGGCTATGCATTGTGTGCCTCTAGATCAGTAGATCTAGTAGGTTGTGACAGGTTCTGAAGAACCGGTAGCAGAAATTTTGAGCAGTTTGGAGAACCAGTAGTGGAAATTTTGATTCGTTCAGAGAATTAGAGAGAACAGAGAACTGGCAAATGCAACCTCTGGCTGATGCCAGAGTGGGGTGGAAATGGAAATTTTGCAATATCCTTCCCTCAGGAGTGGGGAGGGAATGGGGCTTTTGCAGTATCCTTCCCCTGGAGTGGGATGGCAATGAAGATTTTGCAATATCCTTCCCCTGCCACGCCCACCAAGCCACACCACGCCCACAGAACCGGTAGTAAAAAAAATTGGATTTCACCACTGCTAGGTAAAGTATGAAAAGTCAAAGTCCATGTCCAGATCAGTGCCAAAGAGCATAGTTTTGTTTTCATTCATTATTTAAATTTCATATATTACTTCATTTAACTATTTTCCTCTCTTCCCCATTTTTTGGGTTGACATGTTGTGGGACAACTCTATAGGTAGTTGGCTGTCCTTCCAAGAAAATTCCAAGCTGCTTTTTTTGTGTGCCCTCCAGATATATTGAAATGCTTAGTTGGGATGGGCATACTCAAAACAGTTGTTTTTAATGAATACATGTTATTTTTACATGAAAGATGCTTGAAAAATCATTTTCCATTTTGGAAAAAACTGGTTTCTTTCTTTCTTTGAGCCATGGTGGCGCAGCAGTTAGAGTGCAGTATTGCAAGCTACTTCTGCTGCCTGCTGGCTGCCTGCAATTTGGCAGATCAAATCTCACAAGGCACAAGGTTGACTCAGTCTTCCATCCTTCCGAGATGGGTAAAATGAGAACCCAAATTGTTGGGGGCAATATGCTGACTCTGTAAACTGCTTAGAGACGGCTGTAAAGCATTGTAAAGCGGTATCTAAGTCTAAGTGCTATTGCTATTTCATTCATTCAATTGTATCTGTCCTTCAAAATTGAATTTCCACAGGGCAATATACAATATAAACATCTTAAAAATAAACAAACACATTTATGAAACCGTACAGTAAAATAAAAATCAAAAACACTAGCAAGAATAATTAAAAAGTATTATGCAATATATAAATTTACAATATACATATTAATATATAAAATAAATCAAAAGGAAAGAGAAAATAAAAGTGTCATTGCATGGTGCCCTAAATGCCAAAGAGTATGTCTCTAAAGATGGCATTCTAAAACTGGACAGCCTCTGTGAAAGACACCTTCCTAAATAATTAGTGACTCCCCTCAACAGAGTCTTTGAAGGAACTTGTAGCAATAACATGTATCTTCAGGTATCTTAATAACTGCAACTTGAGTTGATATCAGAAGAAAATTGGGAGCAATTGAAGATTCTCCAAAATTGGCATAGTATATAACATCTGGCTATAATCAGCATTCTGCTGCAATATTTTACATTTAAGTTTCTAGAACATTCGCAAGGACCGCCCCGCAAAAAGTATCTTCAATATGGATTATTACAATAAAACAATTTCTATTCAAATAATAAAATTGCAAAAGTCATTTTATGCCACAGAAGACACTTGTACCTCCTTTGTCACAGATGATCCAGAAACATCTCCAGGTTATAAACTTGATTTTTTAAGAAAAAAATTCAGTGCAATTCATCTGGACAGAATGAGCTTCAGTTTATTGGCCCTTATCCAGTTTATAACTCTATCCAGGCACAAATTCAAAGTTTTCACTGCTTCACTTGAATGTGATGAAAAGGAGAAATAAAGCAATGTGTCATCAACATGCTAATGACACTTTACTTAAATCTCTTTATGATTTTACTCAGCAGTTTCATTTAAACGTGGAGCATCATGGTAATAAAGGATATCCATGGAACCTCTCGCTTCTCTCAGAAATCCTATGGGTTGAATAAAGATTCTTCATTACCAACTTTTGCAGACACTCATCCAGATATGAAGAGAACCATAACAAAGCTGTTCTAGCCATGGTGAATTGAAGCAGCATCTCCAGATGAATACACTACTAATAATACTGAAATTCTCAGAAAGCGTGTAGCATGTACATTTAGACATCTGGCATGGCTGTACTTGTCTGGTATGAGTCAATAAATGGGTATGGGGAAAAGGGAGATGAATTATGGTCTTGAAGGGCCATTGTGCTGTCATGAGGGCTGATGAGCTGACCTGGCAGCTAGACAAATCTATTGTGGGGAGATGTAGAACAGGAGTCCAAATGGTCCAGCCTGGTATATACGGTAGCTATTGGGGACTAGAGTCCTGGGAGGGCACCCACCTTTTCATGCTCCAGATTAATTAAAAATTGAAGAGAGAAAAAAGTGGAGGAGAGAAAGAGAGGAGAACAAAATTATCTGTGAAATGGAGCTGGAGAGGAAAATTAGACAGTGAAGTAGAGCAGTTGTCAGTTCCTGGTCAGGAAGAAGAAGAAAGATCCACCAGTTGCTTCCTTGGAGGAAGAGAAGTGATAACCCAGAGAGGTGGCATCTTCATGTAAGACCAAGGAAGATTTGTTGGTTATTAGTGAAGCCCTACTCTCTGATAAATAATGGGTCAGAAGACTGTGAGAGAGGTTCTTCCCCCAATGGAGAAGCAGTAGATGTTCAGCTAAAGAGATTTAGGAGAAAGCCAAGCCATGCTAAGCATGTTACAGTAAATCCATCCCATCCCTATCTTCTTACTCTCTCTTGATACACCAAGAAACAGGGGAGAGAGATGGAGTTGAAAGGGACAGGAAAGAGAAGAGCTAGTGTGAGGAAAACCTACGACGAAACCTGACACCAGAAGAATAAGTGAATACTGGGATTGTGTTGTATATACATGTTGTAAATAGATGCACTGTGAATAAGAAAAAGAAAAAAAAGTCTAATTTTATGTGTCAATTGCCACCCTTGCAAAGAAAAATACATCTCCAGTTCAAAAAGAATCTCATCACACTATGAGAGAAATCAAGATATAAAAATAAATGTAAAAAGATTTATAAAATCTATTTAATCTAAAAATGGAACTCATTTGCCATCACTTGAACAGCTTGCTTACTCAGAAGGCTAGTGTTGCCTAGGCCAATTAACCAGATTATCTGGATCCTGTGATTATACTTTCTAAGTTCTAAGTTCTAGGCTGATCTTGCTGCTAGATACAATAAATGATGATGATCAATTGTTGAACAAACAGATAATTGTTTAAATTCAATTAAACACTTTGTCCAAATCCTCTTACCAGGCCATGCTCTGGATCCTTCTATGGAATAAGCTGCCAAATCTGTAGATGAGTAATCAATTGATATTAAAGTGTCTATCAAATAAGCTACCAAGGATTCTATGTGATCATTGAGATAGTCTCAAAAACACTTGGAAAACAGCACTACTCAGTGTTGTATTTCAGTATTACTCAGTAATGTTCAGTCAAATATGTGAAAATGTTTTCTTCCACCTGAATTCTAATTGTTTTTCACTTTGCTGTATTGTGTTTAGCTGGCTACATAGCAAAAGCTAAATAGACTTTGACTAACGCAAGGTCACTAAGGAACAATTTTATCAGTTGTGTACATCATCTTCTATTCCACAGAGGGAATGAGATTTTAACAAAAGTTCTCCTGGTAATAGTCAGAAAATTTCCCAGAACACTCTGAAATCTATTGGAATTCATTAGCCTTCAATGTGTATCATTCTAATAGATTCCCACCAATGCAGAGAAGAATAGTGACTGTAAATCCCGATCTTAACAAAAGTGATCTGATCAAAGCAAGCAAGTAGATAAAAATCCACCTGTGGAAATGGAAAAAAAAAACAGATTTAGAGTATAATCTTCTTGTATATGTAGTTGGCAATAACAACTATAGAAAGATTACAAGACAGCAATGATATAAATTGTATTACTATCATGAACTCTTGGGCTGTCATAATCTCGGTGAATCCAGTTTAGATACTGGAAGCCTATAGAACCCTCATTCTGGAAGTCCACAAAATCAGGTCTGAAGCTATTTCTATCAACTCATGTTTAGAAAAGCTTTACAGTGGAGTGGGTACTGTACTAGCAGAACCACGAGTCTTTCCCAAGTGCCCATGACCAGATAAAAGCACCTGAGATCGATGTTTATTTTCAGCCCCCCCACTTCCTGCTCAAAGTAAATAGAAGAGATCACAGTCTGGGCTCCAACAGATCACCAGTGCAATCATTTTTGTTAGCTGTGGTGAGAACATATTGGTTCCTGCTGCTAATAAATTATTATATATATAAAAAGTGTTTGAATATTGTTTCTATATATAGAGGGAAGGCCAATTTCCATCTGTCTCTTGGTTTTACTATTGTCAGATTTAACACCATGCTTTTGCACTGTGTGAGAATCAACTTTTACGCTATGAGAGTATCAGAAGATTCTCCCCAGCACATAAAATTAAAATCAGAGCAGGAAAAGATAAAACCAAGTACCTCTTGCTTTTGTCACCTCCTCCTGAAGTGGCTCCATCAAGAGGTAATCACCTTCGGTATCTTCCCAAATGGATTGGCCTCAAAAGGTGTTGCTGCAAATCGCCTGCTAAAAGGTATATAATAATCTAAACCTCATTCAGCTTTTCACAAAATTCTAGGTAAAGTAATAACAACGTCCAGGTGACTAGTCAGCTGGATTGGTTATTTTCTCCTAGTCAGATTTTTCCATAGATGTTTTGTTTTAAACAGATTTCTAGTTCACAAAATTTAGATTTGCTATGACAAGTTTAATAGATGGAACACCTAAGAAAGTTAGCCCATTCTTAAAAACTAAGACATGCAAACAGATCTATTCTTTTTTTTTGAAAAAAGTTTTATTTTAAATTAAAATAAAAAAAAAGACAACATAAAAATATTCTTACAAACAATTATAGACAGCATCTCAATCGGTTAAAATCATTTCGTGCTTACAATTTTCCAAATCTCATCATATAACAATTATTCTTTACTTGAACTGAAGATAAATATTTAAACATTTCATATATGTTATCTCATCTCCATACTTTTTTGTCAAACCATTGATAAAATATCTCCCATATCAAATAATATTGTTTATCTTCCTGTTCTCTTATTTCAAATGTCAATCTACTCATTTCAGCACAGTCCAACATTTTCATAATAATTTCTTCATCAGTAATTATCTTTTCTCCTTTCCAGTTTTTGGCAAATACAATTCTGGCCGCTGTTAAAATGTTCACAATTAAGTATTGTAATTCTTTATTAAATGTCTCTGGTAAAATTCCTAATAAAAATATCTCTGGTTTAAAGTCAATATGTCTCTTTGTCATTTTTTCTAACCACATATGTATCTTAGTCCAAAATCTCCTTGCTTCCACGCATGTCCACCACATATGGTAATATGATTCTGGAATTTGATGACACTTTCAACATTTCTCTGATTTATTCTTAAATATTCTGGCTATCCTCGTCGGGGGTAAATGCCACCTGTAAAACATCTTATACAAATTCTCTTTATATGCTGTCGACATTGTCATTTTATAATTATGTGACCACAATTTTTGCCATTTCTCTAAATCAATACTATAGCCAAAATTCTTCCCCCATGCTATCATTGATTCTTTAACTTGTTCTTCTTCCAATTTTACTTCAAGTAAATATCCGTATAACTTTTTAATTATATGGTCATCCGAACCCATTAATATCTTATCTAAACCAGTCGAAACATTATAAATACCTTCTTGTTTGAAGTCTTCTCGATATCTGGAAAGTATTTGCATGTATGAAAACCAATCTATCTTAATTCCCTGGTCTTCTAAGTTTTGTTTCAATTTAAGTTCACCCTTTTCATCCAATAATTCACTATATCTAACAATTTGTTCCCCTCTAAATACCACTGGATAAGAAAAAGCTTCAATTGTAGATACCCAGACTGGAATCTTCAAATAATGGTATTTTTTTATCTTCTTCCATGTCAAAAACAAAGCTTCACGTATCTGATGTCTTCTAAAATATCCCTGGACATCCTTGTCAAGTACCTTTTTCTATTTCAATAACATCAGTCAATTCTCCATTAATCATTACCTTTGCCGTCTGTTTCGTATATATGGCTTCAATTGCCTGAATAAATTTCCTTCCAAAGCCCATCTCTTCCATTTTTAATATCATAAATTGCCAATTCACATTGTCAAATGCTTTTTGTGCATCTAGAAATACCAAAGCCATTTGTTTTGGAGGATGCGCTTCATAATATTCTAGGGTATTCAAAATTATTCTTATATTGTCTCTAATTTGTCTTTTTGGAAGAAATCCATTTTGATCTGAATGTATAAAGTTATTCAAGTATCTCTTAAGTCTTTCTGCCAGTACTGAAGCAAAAATTTTATAATCCGAGTTTAGCAGGGATATAGGCCTATAGTTTTTAATTTGCTGTGGGTCTGTGTCTTCTTTGTGAAACAGTGTGATATAAGCTTCAATCCATGATTGGGGTATTGTTTTATTTATCATTGCTTCATTCATAACATCCAAAAATGGGAGGCATAAGGATTCTTGTAATTTTTATTTTATTTTATTTTATTTTAAATTTATATACCGCCCTTCTCCCTGAGGACTCAGGGCGGTGTACAGCCAGAATTAAAAAACATGGAATACAAATATTAAAAACAATTAAAATATATATAAATTTGGCCCAAAATTAAAAATACAAACCAATTAAAACATTTAAAATTTCTTCTTAAGCCAGCCCGGCTTGCTGGAAAAAGTGGGTTTTAAGGGCACGGCGGAAGGCGCTAAGGTCTTGGATTCTCCTTATCTCTGGGGGCAACTGATTCCAGAGGGTAGGTGCCCCCACAGAGAAGGCCCTCCCCCTGGGGGTCACCAGCCTGCATTGATTGGCTGATGGCACCCTGAGGAGGCCCTCTCTGTGGGAGCGCACGGGACGATGGGAGGTCGTTGGTAGCAGCAGGCGGTCTTGAACATAGCTAGGCCCGATGTAATGTCTTATAGTATTCAACAGGCAAACCATCTGGTCCTGGTGTTTTTCCATTTTTTTGTTTCTTAATTGCTTCTGTTAATTCTGTTAATTGTTATACGCCCATCCAGCATTTCTTCAATGTCCTTGGGGATCAGAGGTAATTTTGCGTTCGGTAGATATTTTTTATCTTTCCCCTCTTCAACCTGCTCTCTTTTATAAAGTTGTCTATAATATTCTTGTATTATTTTTCCCATCTCTTTATTTCCAAATTTACTTTGTCCTTGATCATCAATCAGTTGCATTATTTTTTTTGATTCCCTTTCTTTTTTCAATTTATATGCCAGCCACCTTCCTGGTTTATTTGCGTTTTCAAAATAATTCTGTTTAGCACTTCTTTTTTTTTGGGCTATTTCTTCCTTCTCCAGTAAGTCCATTTTATGTTTCAACATATCCATTTTCATTTTTACATTTTTCTTGTGTGGATCTTTCTGGAGTTCCTTTTTAGATCTCTTATATTCATCCTTTAATATTGTAAAAGTTTGTCTTTTTTTCACATTCCTTTTCTTTATATAATCTATAATTATACCTCTAAAGTAGGCCTTCATTGTATCCCAACGATTTTGTATCGATGTATATTCCTTTTTATTCTCCTTAAAAAAAAAACTCCAGCTCTCTTTGCATTTTCTGTACAAATTCTTTTTCTTTTAAAATTGTATTATTCAAAGTCCATCTAGCTTTCCTTTTTTGGCCTTTCCAAGTTGCTATCACTGAATTATGATCAGCCCATAAATTAGTGTCTATTTCCATCTGCTCAATTTTCAGAATCAAGTCCATTGTTGTCCATATCATATCTAACCTGGACCATGATGAGTGCCTCAAACAGATCTATTCTTGTTTTCTTTCTTCTACAGCTCATGACTTTGTAAGTCTTCTGAGATATCTCTGAATTTAAAAAAAATGTCCATACAAGTAACATGGTTGTTCATGAAAGTATTTTCCCTCAGAGTTGAGACTAAGCTGTTTCATATTTCTTCAGGATTCTAGGATTCTGGACTACTGAAGAAAAACTTCAGACAAGGTTTACTAAACATAATCAAGAGTTCAGTTTCTGAGCCACTCCAAGACAAAGAATATCTTACTTGTCTCATTCAGAAGATCTATTTCATGTTCCCAAGGAAAGTAGATCTACTCAGCTCTACTCTGTTGGCAAAGTAATCAGTTTGAAAACTGCATTCTAACTAATTGTCGCATTCTAACTAATAAATGCTGCTGCAGTAGAATATCAATAGTAATGACTGCTGTAGTAATGACAAGGACATTTGCAAAGTGACAGTTGTTGATCTAGGGGCATTTTTTTGTCCCCTAATCTTAGAAAAGGAGAAAAACCAGGCCCATATTTTATTGCAAATTAATAATTAGGTATGGGGATATAAAACAGTATTATTATAATCGTGATGATTGGGATGGGATGAATTAAAGGGAAAGTAAAGGTATTTGGTAATAATTCTCAGCACGCAACAGTGTTAAATAAAAATTTCTCATTCTCTTGTAGAAGTGGGACTTAGCAGCCTATTGATCCAATGCTGATAACAAGATATTTAGAGTGCAGGTTATCTCTGCAAGGAAAATGGGAAGCAATTGATTCCTAAAAGGATTTTGGAATTTCTGCATAAGAGATAAATATAAGTTGCACAGGTTGCTATAATATAAGATATAACACATTATAAAACAGAGGGGAACTATGTAAATGGCAAACAATAATTTTCCTTTACAATAGCCATGTTGGGTTTTTTTTTGTTCAGTGCTACTTTAAGATATGAACAATTTCATATGTTTCTTTAAACACATATTTATTTCAGTTGTATAGAATTACTATTATTCTCTTACCTGTTATTGTAACATGCATATTTATATGAATCCTTTCTTATTGTGACAGAAATACACCATGTTTGAAATGAATGTTGGAGATTTTTTTCAAATCCGTAACTCCCCAATGTATTCAGAAAATCTGAATTCTATTCCAACTCTTTATTTCTGGATTACTGAGGAAAATATGTAGAAAACATAAATATATGAAGTTGAACTCTATAATAATGTACAATTAAAAAGAACAATGCTGTGAAGAGTTTATACACACACACACACACACACACACACACACATACACAGAAATAAAATCTTTTTGCTGTGTATTTTTGTTGTATTATGGATAAAGAAGAAGAGGAGGAGGAGGGGAAGGAAAGAAAAAGAAAAAAGGAAGGAAGGAAGGAAAGAAGGAAGGAAGGAAGGAAGGAAGGAAGGAAGGAAGGAGGAAGGAAGAAGGAAGGAGCCAATAGGCCTTCAGTAGAATAGGCAATACTAATAACCATCCAGAATAAGAATAAATTAGAGAAAAATAAATAAACAATAACCAGATGATTAAAAATAAATATTGATTCTGATTCATTCAAACCCAGATAGTTATAGTCAATCAATACTGCACAGAAGGACTAAATTATAAATACTTTCTGGAAATAATTCAAGATGGGAGCTAGCCAGATTTTGGGAAAGAAGCTATTTGAAGAAAAGTGACTGCATCTCAGCCTTCCTGACTTCCTAGAAATTAGGGTTAGGGTGGATGGTGGGAAGACTTTAAACTGGAGAGATTCTGGTTGGAAAAACTGTTCTTGCAGTTCCATAAAGGGTACGTCCATATGTATGTACATCTTTGGTTCATCATATGTGTTAAAACAGCCTTTACATTTGTGTTATGTTAGTCTTACTATACTGTGGACTGTTAGCAGTTTAGAAAAGGCAAAATAAAAATGTTTAAAAATTAAAATCTTTTCACTCATACCATATGTCAGGAACCCTAAGCTCAATTTATGACCTCTGCCATCATTCTGCAATTCTCCTAAAGAAAGGAAAGAAGATTGTGGACATAACCCAACTGATGTCATGCTTTGCCCCAAAGTCAAATTCTGGTTAAAAGAATCTATAGGACTCAATTTGACAAGAAAGCGCTAACATTATGCATGACAATGAGAAAAAGATCAGTAGTTTGCAGTTTTATGTGATGATATGCCCTGGTTTGTGACAAGTCTGTTTGGGTCTAATAAAATGGGATTTCCCTCCTTTCAGTTTAATTTAAAGGAACTTTGGTTTGTCTGCAACTTGCCTCCAGCAAATTATGTCTATAGGATGTTTTCCAAACGGAGCAATCCTATGGGCATTCTAAACTGTCTTTATCAAAGAGTACACGAAGAAAAAGCTGTACTTGAGAGAAAGGCAGGCCAAAACATTAAAGCCACACAAAACCATTTAAAATTTAAAAAAGAGAGCCCTTTGGAAAAATTGTCTAAACAGCAGCTGCTGGAATAAATTTTTCACATGATATAAAAGATGGTAGAATAGGCAACAAGGCTAATGTAGTAAATAAGATTCCCAAATTAGCAGAAACTGGAAGCAAATAGTATCCTTCCGGTAACTGCTCCAACAGATCTCCCAACATTAGAAATGTTATATTTCTTCAGTGTTTGATAAGGCATAAAATCCAATTTGGCTCTGATTCAGGGAACGAGAGAATCAGCCACACATAAGGCTTTTATTGTGACTTTGCCATGTGTCATGATGATGAGGTTGTGATCTTGCCACTACAATCCCTGCAGAAGGCAAAGATAAACAACAAGCAAATGTGCTCATTGGCAGTTGTGCACACATGCAGGCATGCACATGAAGAGAGGGAGGGAGGGAGGGAGGGATCAAATTAAGGCAGGCATTTTAACTCAAAGATGCAAGAGGTATGTGTATATGGGGGGGGGATTGGTCTTCATTTAGGTATGCTCTTATTTGATGGAATTCTTGAGTGAAATGACCAGGTTTCAGATTTCTACAGCAGGTCCTTACAATTTTTTTTTTTAAATGTTGTTAAAGATTGTCTATGGAGATTCTCAGTCATCCAGGTCATGGTTGTCCCAAAGGTGTTTTTTTAAGAGGCAACTGGACTTTCTGTTTTTTTCTTTGAAGACCTTTCACTTCTCATCCAAGAAGTTTCTTCAGCTCTGACTGGATGATGGGAAAGGATTTATACTCCTTGCAAACAGCTGGTCATTTGCATTCTTTTAGTGAGTCATTAAGGTCACCTGGAGGTTTATCTGTGTCCTCAGGATCATCTGAGTGGTGCAAATGAGTGTGGAGCCTTCTTGGAACTATTGAAAGGACTGTGTTGTAGACTGGAGATAGATGATGTTGTATCCCTCCCCCTCTTTTGAGAGAGAGCTGTTCACTCAGAGGGCTGGCCATCCACGGCAAAATTGTTAGCTCATTTGAGATGTGTTGATTCAAAAACTGTTGCCGCACTGTTTCATCCAATTGAAGGTTAAAAAAAGGAGAGTTTTAGTAGCATATAGATAATATTTATGGGAAATCCCTTAAAATAATAATGTTATGTTAAATTCTGTTTACAGACTCTGGAATCTGACTACATGTGAGGAATTAAGTTTGCAGCAGCCATGGGAGCTGCCAAAAGAATTATTCATAGAAATTGGAAAACCAATTTTATCCAGATATTGAGGATGGACTTTTGTAGATATGTAATTTATCTGTTTATGAAAAGATCACACATAAGATAAGATAAAATAAGATAAGATAAGATAAGATAAGATAAGATAAGATAAGATAAGATAAGATAACATAACATAACATAACATAACATAACATAACATAACATAACATAACATAACATAACATAACATAACACAACAAACATAACATAACAAAACATAACATAACAATGTGTGTTTTATATTTTAGGTACTTAGTATATATTTTTTTAATTGGGAGAATCTTTCCTTTATTCTATTTTTTGTTTATTTTATTGTTGTTCACTAGTTTTTATATGTTACTATTTGTTTAACTTTTGTATCAACTTTTGTAATAAAATATAATAAAATGAAGGAAAATAGAAAAAATGAAAAGCATTTCATTCATTCCTTGTAGATATATGATCAGTACCACAGGCACATATCCTTATAGCCCTGTTTTTACCAATCGTAACATATGGCTGTGAAAGCTGGACCATCAGAAAGACTGAAGAGAGAAACATTGGAGGTCTTGGATCCAAGAAGAACAAGTAATTCAAGACTAGATGAAGTAAAAACCCAACAGCTCATTAGAAGCACAAATCCTGAAACTAAAGCTTAAATATTTTGAACATATAATGCAAAAGCAGGAGCCCTTGAGGACAATCCTGATCAGTGGTGGGTTTCAAAACTTTTTACTACCGGTTCTGTGGGTGTGGCTTGGTGGGCATGGCTTGGTGGGCGTGGCAGGGGAAGGATACTGTAAAATCTCCATTCCCTCCCTAATCCAGGGGAAGGTTACTGCAAAATCTCCATTTCCCAATTTCATCAGCTGGGACTTGGGAGGCAGAGAATAGATGAGGGCCGGGGCCAGTCAGAATTTTTACTACCGGTTCTCCGAACTACTCAAAATTTCTGCTACTGGTTCTCCAGAACTGATCAGATTCCAAGAATTGGAAGTGAAGGAACAACTACTGCTTGTTGTTCTAGTAAACCTGCAGTTCATTTTATTTGGTTTATGTAGGTAAGGTTTGAGATTATGCATCATTTAGAGTTTGATGTTTACCCTTAAATGTTTAATTGACAACAATGAAGGAAGGGGAGAAGATAGCACAAGACAAAATTTGTTTATATATTTCTATAATGTACTTCAGAATTTTATCAAATACCATGTACTGTATAATAGCTATTTAATATGAGACCAGACTTTTTAAGTACTTTCTTTTTTAATCCATTGTTTCATACATTCAAAACTACTTGTACTTTAAGGTACGATGGGAATTTTGTTGGGGCTGTTTCAGAGCAGGCTGTGTCCTGGTCACCTTCTGAATGGACTCTACATGGGCTGCCCTTGAAGAGTATCTGGAAGTATCAGTAGTTGGTGCAAAATATGGTGGGGCAGGCAATGCTATGTGTCCCTGGATAAGTACATGTTATACCTGCTCCACGAGAGAGCTTTACTGGATACAGTCCAAGGTATTGTTTTTAATCTTTAAAGAGAGCCTCTTTCTTTATTACATTTACCCATACCACCAGGTCTTGCAGAAGACACATTCTGTGAATTTTGTCCATTAAAGAAGTGAGGCTTTTCTGCCATTGCACCCACCCTGAGGAACATCATCCCTTCTGGGGTGATGTGAGTCCTATCCTTTATGGCTTTCCATAAAGTTCTCAACATATATTTTGTTTAGCAAGCCTGGGGAATCCCCTGGTAATACGAAGTGTACATGCTGGTTATACTTTATATAATGATCTTCTCTTCCATGGTTTTATCTGTATTATTTGCAAATTGTTTTAATTCCTGGTTTTATTGTATGTTGACCAGAGCCACTTTGGGTGAGAGGGGCAGCCATGTAAATTTAGCAAGCAAGCAAACAAACAAATAATCAATATTTAGTTAGTATTTTAGATAATAAAGAACATGCAACAGCCATTCCATTATGAGAACATAGAAGAAAATATGCTCACCAGAGATTACATTTAAATAGATCTCTCTACATGTTACTGACCATTTGATTCAAATGTGACCCCCATTATACAGATCTTAAGAAGTATAGCACATATGTTGTACATTGCAAAAATACTTAGTGAATTGCCCATATTGTTCGAAACCTGATACAGTTTCAACATTTTGTGTTAAAATGCTATTATTTAGCACACTTAATTCCAATGTCATTTAAAATTAGCTCTAGTTGGCTTCTGTTCTCAAGTGTTTTTCAGCAAAATTTGGCTCCCGTGTTGAAATCATCTTGGAATACTTCAGCATTGTTTCTTTGTTTTTATTCCTTTTGTTGTTGTTGTTTTTCAGACATGTTAACAACAGGGGTGAAATGCTCCCAGTTCGGACTGGCTTGGGCGAGTAGGTAGAGATGGCGACGGGCAGTTCGGAGAACTGGTAACAAAAATCCCTGCCTTCGTCCCTCATGCTCAGCTGAACCGCGCAATCATCAGAGGCTTTTTTCTCTTTTAAATGGCTCTGACCAGCCAAGCTCTGACTATCCTAGCTGAGTTGCCTGCTAATCAGAGCCATGTAAAAGAAAAAAACTTTTTTCCTTTTAAATGGCTCTGACCTCCCCCACCTCAGCTTGCTTACCTTAGCTGCTGGTCGCAACGCCTTGCTGTAATCCATTGCATCAGCAAGCAACTGAATCTCTCTGCTTGCAATCAAGCAGGTAGGGAGTTGTGGACTTCAACTCCCAGAATTCCTTAGCCAGCAAAGCAAAGCTGGCTGAGGAATTCTGGGAGTTGAAGTCTACAAGTCTTAAAGTTGCCAAGGTTGGAGACCCCTGTTCTATTGGGTAAGTTTTTTTCCCCTTTGGGAGCTAGATAGTTAATTGGGTTTTTTTTAGTTGTTCTTTTTTTAGACCTAGCCATTTAAAGTTTAGGAAGCTTTAAATTTAGCTGCTTTTATATAAAAATAAAATAAAATAATATTTGTGCAGCTTTCTGAGATTTAGTGTGTTTCTGTAGTGTTTCACTCTAACTACACAAACACACAAATCTCACAAAGCTGTATGTGGAATTTTGTATGTGTAAAGTGTGAAAGTTGGTTTTTTTGGGTTTTTTGTGGCTGTGTGAGGTTCCTGCTTGTTGCAGGAGCCATTTTGGGTCTAGCACAGCTGCTTTTACATTGTGGGTGAGTCAGTTGTGTTCTGTTGTGTTGTGTGTTTGTAAAGTGTGAAAGTTGTTTTTTTGGGCTTTTTGTGGCTGTGTGAGGTTCCTGCTTGTTGCAGGGGCCATTTTAGGTCTAGCACAGCTGCTTTTATATGAGCCAGTTGTGTTGTGTTGTGTTTTGTAGGTTAAAAAAGGGCAAAGAAGTGACATTGACTTGGCCAAGCCCACCTGAGCAACAAGCCACGCCCTCCCAGTCACCTTACCACCAAGCCCTGCCCACTAATTAAGCCACGCCCACAGAACCGGTAGCAAAAAATTTTAGATTTCACCCCTGGTTAACATGCTTTCTGAGTTTTGTGTATTTATTTATTTATTTTATTTGTTTAAATTTCTATACCGCCCTTCTCCAATATAGGACTCAGGGCGGTGCACAGCCAAAGTAAAAACAAGACATACATACAAAACATACAAAATCTAAAAACTGATTAAAATAATTAAATATTTTGGCCGTAATTAAAACAATTCCAATTTAAAATCAATTTAAAATTTGACTCAAGCCAGCCCAGCTAGTTGAAATAAATGGGTTTTCAGGGCCCGACGAAAAATCCGGAGGTCTGTTATTGTACGTAACTCTGGGGGGAGGTTGTTCCAGAGGGTGGGCGCCACCACAGAGAAGGCTCTCCCCCTGGGGGTCGCCAGCCGACATTGTCTGGCGGACGGCACCCTGAGGAGGCCCACTCTGTGTGAGCGTACTGGCCGGTGGGAGGCTATTGGTGGCAGAAGGCGGTCTCGTACGTACCCCGGCCCTAAGTCATGGAGCGCTTTAAAGGTGGTCACCAACACCTTGGGCGCCTCATCGCCCCCCATAATCCCCTGCGCGGCCGCGTTCTGGACCAGCTGGAGCCTCCGGGTGCACCCCAGGGGGAGCCCTATGTAGAGAGCATTGCAGTAGTCCAGGCGGGAAGTGACGAGTGCCTGAGTGACTGTGCGTAGGGAGTCCCGATCTAGAAAGGGGCGCAACTGGCGTATCAGGCGAACCTGATAGAAAGCCCCCCTGGCCACGGCCGTCAAATGATCTTCTAAAGACAGCCGTGCATACAGGAGGACGCCCAAGTTACGAGCCCTCTCCGTGGGGGCAAGTGATTCACCCCCAATAGCCAGCGATGGCATCAGCTGGCTATATCGGGACGCCGGAAGCCACAGCCACTCGGTCTTGGAGGGGTTGAGTTGGAGCCTGTTTCTCCCCATCCAGGCCCGCACGGCCTCCAGGCACTGGGACATCACTTCAAGGGCATCATTGGGGTGGCCTGGGGTTTGGGGTATGCCGCTGGTGGTTTGGATGAATAAAGAATAGCAGAAAATTAAAGAGAAGTAGCACATGGCATATACAGATATTTCTTTCTCTGTGCATGGACTTGTGAATGCTAAGGATAGGGTCTTTTAGTACACCACAAAGCTAGATAGTCTTCTGTCACTCACAACTGTAACAGCATTGCCAGCAGTTTTCTACATGAGAGTATTTGCAGATTAGGAGAGGACTTCTGTTTAAGGGACTTTCCATCTGACCATTAACAGTAAAGGACTGACTATATTTATTTGTTTCAGCAAATTAGATCTTAGGCTCCCTTTCAGTTGTTACTCTTATAATAAGGTTAAAGCGGATTGTATGTTTCTAAGTTATTTGCTGTATTCTCCATGGGCAGAAAAGAAATGTATACATATTTATACAAATAAGGTAACCAGATAATACACATTTTGCCTGACACTCAGCATATTCACAACTGTGGCGGCTATCATCATATGCAAGTAGCTCTTAGTTGCAACCACAGATTTAGCTTAATTGGATGCTTACTCCATTGCAACTCCACTGTTGTCAATTCTACTTTAGGAATAAGGAGTAATGATGCAAATTAAATAACCTGAGAATGGCAATATAAAGTTATGGAATAAAAAGGGATATTTAAAGCTGTTTGCCACCAAGAATAGAATTTGAATTATATTTTTTCAGAGGCACCTTAAGTAAGCAGTTAAGAGAATTGGCTTCTCACATTCTCTTGCTGCAAATGTAATTCAGTCCTCTATTTTTAATTGTACCATGGTACTTTAAACTGTAAAACTAAAGTGAAATTCATTAACCGAATAGTATTTTAGTACTTCATAAAAATGCTCAACTTTTAAAAGTGTCTATTTTTTCCCCTAGGAAAAACAAGAAAAGTTAACCTCCTCCCTTAATTATCCATTCACATATACACTTTGCCCCAGTGTATTTAAAATGAAACATGATAGAAGTACGAATGTGTGTTTGTGTGTGTTTAAAACTCCCTGCTTCTTTTTTTTCTTCTTTCGTTGTAAATATACTGAGCACCTTGTACCTCCATGCCTGTGGTTATCTCTGTTGGTGCCTGCCAGGATCCCTGACTCCCTTGACTTTCATGTTTTAAAATATTCTTTTCATTAAAAACAAATGACAAGTTTGCATGCTGCAAAGAAAAGCACCAGCCTTTAACATCGGGCATTAATAAAAATGGCTGAAGCCCAGTGCTCGGCTTGGAAAGATGCCTACTTATGTTCCAGGAAACAAAACAAAAAAACAAAACCAAACAAAAAACAGGATGACAAGGAGCAGCATGAAGGATATGGGCTGGGAATATGCTTCTGCTTTGTGTTCCCAACAAAGCAAAATGACCATAAATCATTTGAAACACATTAAACCAAATCTACGCAGCAACTTCTTTTTATTTTGCATTCTGAGAAATGAGTATTTTGTGAATGGTCACACCCACATAGACACTCACTTTATAAATAGGCAAATCTCTCTTCCCCAATAGTAGTCAGAATTTCAAAATATTCACACTTGATTTGAAATGAATGCAATGATTCAAAAGGATTGTCTATCCTGATGTAGGAATATGCCATCTCCACAAAGCACCTAATATCGCAAGAAAAAAAAAAAAAACCTAGAGACTACGATTTAAGACTTAGTGTTTGAAGTGCAGAGGTATCTTGGAACTCAATTACTTTGAAACTCATCAAATTTGATACTCAACACATTTTGAAGTGAAAGTGTTATCTTGGTACTCATTGTTTGTTTGCTACTCAATGCACAAGCTAGAACTTGTTGGTGTCGGATGCCTTGTGACTCTCTCTATTATTCATTATGGGAAAAATTTGTCCGATAGTCATGGGTTTTGGTACTCAATGCCAGGACCAATAAACTGTGAGTACTGAGCAGTGGTGAAATGTAAAATTTGTTACTACCGGTTCCATGGGCGTGGCTTGGTGGTGGTGGGGTTTAATGTGACTGGGTGGGCGTGGGCAACTTTTTTTTTTTAACTTTTAAAAGCATTTTTTCTGCAACCTCTTCAACCGAAGAAAAAAATGCTTTTAAAATCCTCTGATGATCAGGCAACTCAGCTGGGATCGTCAGAGGCTTTTAAAAGCATTTTTTCCTACAACCTCTTCGACTGAAGAGATTGCAGGAAAAAAATGCTTGTAAAAGCCTCTGATGAACCCAGCTGAGCCGTGTGATCATCAGAGGCTTTTTTTTACTTTTAAAAGCATTTTTTCGGCCGAAGAGATTGTAGAAAAAAATGCTTTTAAAAATAAAAAAAAAGCCTCTGATGATTGCGCGGCTCAGCTGGGTATGGGGGGGGGGCACAGGGATTTTTGCTATCGGTTCTCCGAACCACCCGCCACCTAACTACCCGAACCACCATTGCCTAATATTAAGCATTAGGCAATGCTTAATAGATGTACAAAGGCAAGGACTTTCGAATACATATGGATTGTCAATTAGAACACAACACGCCAGATATCACAGTTGTTGAAAACTGAAACATACAATTTATTGACATCGTGGTACCAAGACATGCCAGAGTCAAAGAAAAGAACTGGAAAAAATCATGAAATATCACAACCTGGCCATTGAAACTACACAGCTTTGGATGAAACATGTAACAGTGATACCCATTGTCATTGGGGAACTTGGTACCATGTCCAAGAATTTTATAAGATACATCAACAAATTGCAGCTTCCTGCAATAACACCAGCAGAACTGCAAAAAACTGTGCTATTTGTAACATCGTACATCTTAAGAAGGTACTTGGTTGATACCTAGGACACTGGCAGCAACCTGTATCAACCATCAGCACCAGTCAATGGTATTTGTGATGCATTTTTGAATGTTCAGTTGACTAAGTTTCATGTTTAATGAATAAAGTAAATAATAATAATAATAATAATAATAATAATAATAATAATAATAATAATAATAATCTCTTTTATTCATTAAACATGAAACTCAGTCAACTGAACATTTAAAAATGTATCACATTTTATCAGGAAGCTGCAATTTCTTGATGTGTTTTGTAAAATTCTTGGACATGGTACCAAGTGCCCCGATGACAATGGGTATCACAGTTACATGTTTCATTCATAGCTGTGTAGTTTCAATGGCCAGGTTATATTGTTATTGTTATTGTTGTCATTGTCACTATCATTATTATGCCATCAGGCCATATCAAAATATAAAATACAAATACAAAACAGACTGCATGTTAGAAAACAGAGTTTTCTAAGACATAAGTAAAAGAAAATGTAAATCATTTCTGTGTCATATCTACAATTTATTCCAATCAGATCCACCTATGAAGTTCTTAATTATACCATAGGATTTTGTTCAGATATGATAAGTAATTTTTGGACTCTGATAACACATGCAATATGTTATTTTAATATAAGGATCTTAAGAAGCCATTCATCTGATGTCTAATCTAAGACACTGATTCTCTCTTATACAATTGACATTCAAATAATATATGTGTTATTTCCTCTATCTCTGGTGCTCTGCAAATACAAAAATGTTCATCATAAAGGACTTGGTTAAATGTTCCATATTATAATTCAATAATCTATAATATGTCATTTCATAATAATAATAACAACAGAAATATAAACACAATCATTTTTGGAAAATTGAAATATTTGAAAATTTAAATTTATCTTTGGATTAAAGGAACAGCCATGCATTGTATGTAAACCAGTGGTGGGATTCAAATAATTTAAGAACCGGTCCACCCAGGGTCAGATTGGCTGTCGTGGGAGACATGGCTATCCTTGTCCTCCGGCTCCGCCACACATGTGGAACAAGTCTCCCGCAATGGCCAATCTGAACCTGAGCGACCGGTTGTTAAATTTCCACCCTTTGCCCAAAGGCTGTTTCCGAGCGTGCTTTTCTGCATGTTGGTCTCACGGTTCTTTCAACCTTCAGGATGTGGCTCCTTTAAGAGGTGAAGTTTCTGAGGAACAAGGAAGGGGGGGTTTACCATAGAGACAAGGAGTTGATACTCCCAAGAGCTTGTGTGGGAAGGTGAAGAATTGGGAGGAACTGGAGGGAAGGAAGTGGAACTGCATGTAGGGCGTGTTGGTCAGTCTGCAAGCAAAAGTGGGAGGGGCGAGGAATTAAATTGGCAGCATGATTGAAGCTGGGCTCAATGTAGGAGAGACTGCAAAGTTAATTTGTCCAGGGAAATTATTACCTTCCCCCATATCAAAGTGGATCCTGGGCACTGTGCTGTGCTGCAATGGAGAAATGAGCAATGGAGCAGCCAGCAAGAGGGAAGGAGGAGGAGCAGGGAGAAGAAAGAGGGAAAATGGCCTTCTCCTTCCCACACACCGGCTGTTCCATTGCCATTTCTCCATTGCAGTGCAGCGCCCAGGATTGATAATGGGTGGTGGTGGTAATTTAAAAACTGGTTTGCCCAAACCAGTGTAAACTGGCTGAATCCCACCACTGATGTAAATGCTTTCCACTCAACCATATGTTGGTAGAAAAGTGGGTGCTACCTGATGCTAAACCCTTTCTGCTTCAGTAATGAGACTGGCAATTGTTACTACCTTTAAAGTTTTAAAGTGGGACAAGTTAAAGAAAGCAATTGGTGGATTCTTCTGGCTTTGTTTTTCATCCCACCAGGTGATGAACTTTTGGCAGGTAAACAACAATCATTCTCTCTAACATGGAGTGGAATCAATGGTGGGTTCCTCCCGGTTCTGTCCGGTTCCGCCGAGCCGGTAGCGGTGACGATATGACATCACCGAACCGGTTCTCTTTGTTTGGGAGCTGGGCCCTCCCATCCCCCTGCCCCCCCACATTATTCTTACCTTTTATTTGGCCCCATCCCCAAACTATTGCTGCCTCCTGAGTCCCGGCTAGAAGTTCCGCCCAGCTAGAGATCGGCTAGAAGCCGCGGGGTTCAAAGGGCCATCCTACAGCTGATCAGTGTTAAAAGGCAGTGTGGTGGTTGACTGGTGCCTCCAAAAACAATTGAGTAGACTGGTGCCTCCAAAAACAAATGAGTAGACCAGTGCCTCCAAAAACAAATGAGTAGACCGGTGCCTCCAAAAACAAATGGGTAGACCGGTACAGCTCTGCAAGCAGTTAAAAGCCTGGTAGACCAGTACCTCTGCTAAATCCTAAAGAATTGTCACATGACCATCAAGCCCCACCCACAAAATAAGCCATGCCCAGAGAACCGGTAGTAAAAATTTTTAGAACCCACCCGAGTGGAGTGGAGTTGGCCAAATGTAGCTAAGTGCATCATGTTCAGTTACCCATAAAGTTGCTTAAATAATGGTTTGTAGATGTTCCTTGCCGATAAATTGCCATTCAACTATTTCTAAACATAAGTCTAACATTCTTCTGAAAGAGCACTAGAGTACTTTTTAAAGTATGGATTAAGTGATTTTCTTTAAAAAGTTCTAAATGGAATCCTTGGTGCCATTGTGTGGAAAGCTATTAAATAAATAAAAGAGAAGATATATTTGTCCAGGTCATGCAGTTCTTATGAGAACAGACAGAATTTGGTTGACGTAATAAGTTATTGATCCTGTAATAATGTCATGCACAAATAGAGGGAATCGATTTGTTATTAAACTGCTGCTCTTGGATATGTAATCACCTAAATATGTAAAGAGTTACAAAAAGAATATAGCAATGGTATGTACATATTCATTATCACTGGGACAGACTTTCTGATTTAATTTGGATTCGTCTTTTTTGGTGTGCAACATCCATTCTTTTAAGAGTTCTGTCATGTTTTATATGAGATTGGCTAGTAGACTCTTCACAACAGGGTTCCATTATTCCCTCACTATTCTTGGCACATACTGAGCTTCAGTTGATCATGGTGGCAAAGGGTAGAGTTTATGCTTATTGAGATACAGAAAACCTTGTTGAAGAAGAGAATTGACCTGGTACAGCAGAGTAACAATTTTCTTAGTGGTTCTTCAGGAAGGTCACTTACCTAACAAGGGTAAGGTTACCGTAGAAAAGTGTAGCTTCTTGCTAAGAGTGGAGTCTTTGTGAGTTCAGTTAGCACTTCCAATACACCGACAGACTGCATTGTGTTTAACAATGGCACCCCATGAGCCAGTAGCTTTTTGCCCGTTGTGAAAAGATAGTCCTTTTAGAAGTTTGCTAAATGAGGCCAATGTATCTACTTTCATTGGAGTAAATCTGTGCAAGTGTCAGCAAGTAAAACTTACTGAAAATATTTAGTTAGAATAAGCGGTGGTGTGTCTTAGGTGATGAAATATTAGGACATTGTTATGCGCAACTTTATTTAATATTCATATATAAAGTATTCATGAATTGGTTTATAGCACAGCCTGATATTTCATATGCCCTATACTTATTATTTATAGCCTTGTCAATACTAAATAAACTTCCAACAAAAGGGAATTACATGCTTTTTTTTACACAAATTTAATCCAAGTTTTCAGCCAAACCTACTATATTATTTGCAATCAGATAAAATAACTAGCTTTGAAAATTAGCATACCTATGAGGCTTGTGTTAAACTTTACCTTTGTCATTTTTAAGCCACAGAAATAGATGTATAAATATAGGAAAAAAAAGTTTCCACTATAGGTCTTGGAGCAGTCATCTGGCCAAGCATTTTTTGGTCTTTGCTTACTCATTATTTATTTATTTATTTTTATTCCACCCTTATTATTTTTACAAATAAGTCAAGGTGGTGGACATATCCAACACCTCCTCCTATTTTCCACAGAATAACAACTCAGAGAGGTGGGTTAAACTGAGAGAGAGTGACTGGCCCAAGATCACTTCTTTTAACATGATTAGGAATCACTCTGGGGGTTTTATAGGGTCTTCTACTTTGAATTGGTTCCTTTTTTATTATAATGTGGTAGTCGATGATGTGTGAGCAATGATGTGTCAGTGTGAATGTTTGCTCTGGTGTGGCTATGCACACAGGAACAAACATTCAAGGGTTGTAATATATTTTTTTTAAAAAGAAACCCATCCCTAAATAGCGTGTTATATAAAATGGGTTTAGTGAAATTGCTTTTCCTTGGTCTGAACTGGAAATTCTGTTCAAGGAAGCATGTGCATATAAAGGGGATTAACATCTTGTTCCCCATATGATAACGTTCATAATCCAGATCAGGCCTTTACAGGTATTTACACAACAGCAACAGCAACAACCACAGCAGCAGCAACAACAATCTGAATGTAGCATGGATTGACTACAAAAAGGCATTTGACTCTCTGCCACATGACTGGATAATCAAGTGCCTAGAAATAACAGGAGTCAGTAGAAACATCAGAAGTTTTGTGCAAAGATCAATGGCACAATGGAAGACACAGTTGCAGGTCAATGATGAGAGACTTGGAGAAGTTAATATCAAGAGAGAAATATTTCAAATAGATTCACTATCACCACTACTATTTGTCATTGCACTGTTTCCTCTGTCAGCAATACTGAATAACCATGGCTATTAAACATCAAAAACATCTGCCAGACTATCCCACCTCCTTTATATGGATGATCTAAAGTTGTATGGAAAAACACCATCTGAAATAGAATTGCTGCTCAACACTGTTTGTTGTCAGCCCTGGAGGCCATCTTTTACTTTGAATCTTCAGGGCTGCCACACTTGGTGGATGGGCATGCTGTGGGAAATAGGAGGGAGGGTGGATGGAGATAGAGTGAGATGTATAGCCATAGCAACATTCTTTTCTTTGGAGGTCAAGGACATTCAGCCTGCACCTGGAGAGGCATGACTGGGAAGCTACTCCAGTTGGGATGGGGACATGATTGGACCATGTGATGGACATATGGGTGCAGGGGAAGCAACTTTGATTTTGATATGGGTGGGGAAAGCCCGAAGGCCTTTCAGATTTGGGTTTTCCCAGATGTGTCAATGTGACATCTCTAATAAAATGGAACTTTGAGGAAAATGCCTGCCTTGGAGTTTCACTTCTGTTGGGGATGTTACTTGGAATCCTGACATTCATATATATAGCCAAGATATTGCAATGGAGTTTGAATTGGACAAATGTGCCACAGTCACTATCAAACAAGGAAAAATAGTGAAAACTGAAGGAATCAAGATGCCCCAACAAAATAACATTAAGAGTCTGGATGAAGATGATTACTACAAATACCGTTGTATCTTTCAAGCTGACAACATCAAGCACACTGAAGTCAAGAAAAAGATTAGAGGTGAATACATCAAGAGTGAAGAAGATCTTAAAGTCCAAACTCAATGGAAGAAATCCCATCAAGGCAATCAACAACTGGGCATTAGATACACAGCAGGAAGAGTGAACTGGACTCAAGCAGAACTAAAACCAATGGATATGAAGACCAAAAAAATAATGACAATGAATCATGCCCTTCATCCTTGCAGCGACATTGACAGACTCTATCGACCAAGGCAAATAGGTGGGTGTGGATTGTTGAAAGTACATCAGATAGTTAAAGAAGAAGAAAAAAAGGGCTTTGGAAAAATATCTGAAGGACAATGAAGAAGATGCACTGAAGTTAGTATGCAAGGAAAGCTTTCTGACTACTGGAGAGACCAAACTGGCCTACAAAAAAGACCAAATGAAGAATAGAATGGAGGCATGGGAAGAAAAAGCACTACATGGCTAGTACATTGAAAAAATTACAGGGAAATCAGATAATAACAAGACCCGGCAATGGCTAAGAGTGGGAAAGTTAAAGAAAGAGACCGAGGGATTAATTCTGGATGCACAAGATCAAGCCTTAAGGACAAATGCATACAAAGCCAGAATTGAGAAGACAGCAACAGACAGTAAGTGCCACCTACTGTATGCAAAGAAGCTGAAGAAATAGTGGATCACCTGGTAAGCTGCTGCAAGAAGATTGTACAAACTGACTACAAGCAGCAGCATGACAAAATAGCAGCAATGGTGCATTGGAAGATCTGCAAGAAATGTCATTTGCCTGTAAGCAAGAACTCGTGGGACCATAAAGTAGAGAAAGTCATAGAAAATGAAGAAGTTAAATTGCTTTGGGACTTCAGAATCCAGACAGATAGGCACCTGCCACATAATACCCCGGACTTAACAGTTGTCGATAAGAAAGACAAAAAAAGTCTGGATAGTGGATATAGCAGTGCCTGGAGACATCAGAATAGAAGAGAAAGAAATGGAGAAGATAACAAAATGCAAAGACCTACAAACAGAAATAGTATGACTATGGCAAAGGCAAGCAAGGGTAATACCAATAGTAATAGGCGCTTTGGGTGCAGTTCCAAACCAACTGGAGCACCACTTGAACACTATAGGCATTGACAAATTTGCCATCAGCCAATTGCAGAAGGCAGCTTTACTTGGAACTGCTTCCATCCTGTGACAATATCTGTAACACTGTCAAACATCCAGATTTGCCTATCCCAGGTCCTTGGTAAGAATTTGATAGATAGATAAAAATGCCAAATTCAGTCTGAACATTGGGCTGACTGTGACTGTGACTGTGAGATTAACAACAACAACAACAACAACAACAACGACAATAATAGCAACAACAACAACAACAAGAAAGGTGGTTAGCTGAGATTTATTTTATGTTTTCTGTAATTCTTCCCTGAAAGATCTCTGGAGAGAAATCCAGAATTGTATCATTCTCTAACATTCACAGATACAAGAAGGAAGAGTTAAGGATAAAGGGATGTGTTAAAAGACACTAATTAAGTTTAATGTGGATTAGAAATTCCTTTTGGATTTTTTGTATGAGACAAAAAATGAAATTATGATATATGGTTATGATGAGTAAAAAAAATAGATTATAGAAGAAATGAAAGTTATGTTGTAATCATAGAGCAAGAGTTTGATTTACATTTATACTTATAATTGCTGTAAAAAAAATTTGGAACTCAATTGGAACTCGCCTGGCTTTGTTCTTTGTTCTTTATTTTTTTTCCTTTCTTTTATCTTAAATATTAGTTTCTGTTAGTTTTTATCTTTCTTGTTTAAACTCTTAATAAAGTTAATACAGAAAAAAAAAGAATAAAGAGATGTGTCAAATAATAATTAGCAGCCAGGAAAAGCATATTCAAAAAATGAGATCTAAAATTCCGATACAATCAATTGCATTAAGAAAAAAAAAAAAAGGAATACAGTGGCAAGCTTCAAAGGAATGACTTGGTAGAAAGTAGCAATAAGTCACACCATCTACAATTTTCAAGAGGAAGAAATAGTTAAAGTTAATACTTTTATTTTAGCTTCTTTCTTCAAAAGACTTATCTGGACACTCTTTAATCTGTAATTGGATACCTGAGTTATTAGAAGAAAGCTATACTCGTCATCTCCCTTTTAAAGAAAGCTCAGTTTTCATTGGTCTGTTTGAAACAATGATCGTAGCATCCATTCAAACATCTAATGTGGTTTGCAAGCTATTGGGAAAAGTTCCCTTTGCTTTATGTAAAGCCTGACTATTTCTAAGTAATCCACTTAATGTTTTTTATCCATAATAAGAGGGTGGCACTCTTGTCCACACACATACATTCATATTTTTTCAATATATGATATTATAGAAGTCAAATGAAAATGCTTCCATGGTTATCTAACAAGTCCCTTTTTATATATACAAGTTGTTGCTTTAGTGTGGCAGTCACCAAATGATGACTATGCAAGTGTTTTCAGAGCTATATGAACCAATAATCCATACTGTTTCAAAAGATGTCATGTATTTGTCAGGTTTAATATTCATAATAACATATAACACTGTAGAGGTAGTCCTCAACTTATAACAGTTAATTTAGTGACTGTTCAAAGTTACAATAGCACTGAAAAAAGGGGCTTATGAGCATTTTTCACACTTATGACTGTTGCAGCATCCCCGTGGTCACATGATAAAAATTCAGACGCTTGGCAATTGACTCATATTTATGTTAGTTGCAGTGTCCCGGGGCCATGTTATCTCCTTCTGAAACCTTCTCACAAGCAAAGTCAATAGGGAAGGCAGATTCACTTAATAGCTCTGTAAGTGTTGTGTTCTGCCAGCAGCCTGCGGAGCTGGCAGTGGAGTCAGACAGCGATGAGGCTGAGGAAGAACATGGGCCAGTCCTAGAGGCTGGGGAAGGCTCGGATGACGACTCTGCGTTGGAGGCAGAGATGGGGCCAGTGTCATCGGGGAGTGATGTGCGGACTTCGGAGTCTCCAGGGGCTGACAGTAGAGAGGCAGAGGAACAGGAGGAGCCTGTTCCTAGTGCACGTATGAGAAGAGCTGCCAGAAGGCAGGAGCGGCTAAAGCAGAGAGGACGACTCAGGAGTAGGGCCAAGAGATGATTGACCCCTCCCATAAGGCTTAAAAGACCAGCAACGGCTCTTGGCCTCTTTGCCGGAAAACAACCGTTGAGAGATTTGCTTCGTGTTTGGGTGTATTTCTTTCTTGTCAGCATCTTCTGTTCCTGAAATGTTGCCAAGAAAAGCCTTTGGCAGTTTGCCTAATTATCCCAAGGTCAGAGATAAAGTGAAGAATGGTGTTTTGAGAACTTTGCTTTCATTTAATTTGGAATACGCTGAGAATGAATTAATTCTCAGCTGTTTTAATAAAATCTGTTTGTTTTTTGGAATTGTTTTGTATTTAATACTAACTACGTGGGCCTGGGTCACAACAGTAACTAACTTAACAACCACAGTGATTCATTTAACAACTGCGGCGAGAAAAGTTGTAAAATGGGGCAAACTCGCTTAACAAGTGTTTCACCTAGCAACAGAAATTTGGGGCTCAATTGTGGTTGTAACTTGAGGATTGCCTGTATTGTTAAGAGCTGCATAAGAAATGAATTGAAGGCAGTACAAATGCTATCAATATTGCCATGCAATACTGAAATCATGCAAAGGAACTGATCCAACTATTAGTTTACAAATAATGAGGAAGGTGTGTGTATAGGATTCAGTAACAACCAAGAAGCTGATGGACAAAAGAGTTTGGGGAATTGCTTTTGATTCATTAATTAATCAAATGTCAATCCCAAAGGTAAGAGGAGAAAGTGTATCTTGAGATGGGATTTCAAAGCAATTACCATACCGTTGACTTCAATACAGTGGTCTGAAACTTAAAGTGAGCCAATTATTTTGCTTGTGGACCACATGGTGACGCAGTTCTCTTCCATTTATATCCTTTGAATTTGAATCATTACCAAAATTAATTCATCTCTTAATTATTCATTTAGGAATTGCTTTATTGGATTCCCAGGAGTAATATCTTAGGAATGTCTTTTCTTAATCAGATATTTAGAATGTAAGAAGAGTGAAGGTTTGGATTCCTTTGTGAGACTACTGGGAATTTAGATTCAAATAGATGTGCAAATAAGACAAACCTGTAATTTGTGCCATAACTTTCCCTACTAGCAAAAATAAGCTTCCAAACATGGACTATTTTTTAATATATTCTTGGCATCAATATCTTAAAATTCACAGTCTTTGAAAGTTAACATTGAAATAGCAATACTAAAAATATCAATCAAAAGCATGAAAAAATAATGCAGGCCTCCAACATGAATCTCAAATGCAAATGGAATAATTATTATTTTTTTTTTACTTATCTTGAAAATAATACAGATAAAAAACCCAAAGGAAATCTGTCAGCCTTTGAAGTACCTAGTTTTGCCTTCAGTGAAGAAATAACTGGCACCGAACATCTTCAGTGTTCAAAAAAAGCTTGTTTTATTTTGAATGAGCCACATTGAGATTTACGTGTGTGCGCTGGCCAACCTGAAAGTTCAAGTTTGCTTATTTATTTGTTTATTAAGTCTTAATTGCTGTATGTTGAAAGAATTCCAGGCAGCATACCAAAGTGCAAGTAAAAACTGTCCACCACTTAGACAACTGTGCTTTCAAGCAGTTTTTCTTGTAATGCATTTAGAAATGCAGGGATATCGGTTTAACCTACTAGGCCAGGCCAAATCTGTTAGCAGGCTCACTGGTTTCCAAAAGCTGAAAAATGCACTTTGAAGAACAGCAGCCAAGATCGATTGGATGATAACAGTATTTGGAGTACAACATTCAGGAGAAAAAAAGGAACTGCTCCCTTCTAAAGCAAACAGTAAACTCCAGGAAGCTGTACTAGACCCAAGTAATCATATACAGCTCTGACAACTCTGGTGCTGTTCCCCTTTTGCCTCCTAAGTGATTTTTTTAAAAATACTACATACTTTCTTAATCTATAGTAATTCATTAGTCTGCTCATGCATCTCTAACCCTGATGTTTTCTATTTGAACAAAAAGTATGTTATAAAATTAGAAATGATTTCTTGTGGCTTTTTACTCCGAGTTATCAGATCCAGATATTTAATCCAAACCTCCTTTTGATTGCATGAAACTGCAATTGTGCCTAATAAAGATAAATTACTGTACCAAAGGTGCTTTTCCAAGAGGAAAAGTACCTTTGGGACAAACATGAGCCGGATAACTGAGACTCTCCATAGACATTTAGCTATGCACTTTGGGATGAACAATCTTTGAATGGTGCAGGAATGTGAACAGATTTCCAGAAAAAAATGAAGATTACAAGAACCATTTGTGCTTCAGTTTGAAATGCAGACAGCACAGACTTATTCCCAAAAGTTTGCACCTGAGTTCAACAGTGAAGGGACACAGAGCAGAAAACATCATGCAGAAAGTACAACACCAACTTCTCAATGAAAAAAAAGCCAGTAATATCCAGTTGCCTATTGAACAAGCACCTTTGGGACAACCATGACCTCGATAACTGAGAATCTCCATAGACATAAATGCTTGTAAGCTTAACGTGACTGTTCATTCCAAGATTCTTAATGTAAAGTAAAAGAAGAGGGAAAAGCTAAAATAACATCCAGACCTTATAATCTTCCTCTTATGTCTTAACTTTCTAATGCAAGTTTGGATTGGTCCTGCATGATTATCATTTTTATTTTCCTTTTGAGGAATATCCATTCTTTTATTTCAATTTGAGAACTCCACAATTACACCTCTAAACTGGAATGCTCCAAAGAGGTAAAAAAATAAAAATAAACTAATGATGATGTAAGAAAAATATTAAGCATAAAAGCAACACCTATTAAGGGAGCTCTTAATCATAATAGGGAACTCTTCCTTTTCTTGTCAAATAAGCATATTACATTAATTGTTCTGCTCTTTTCTTAGAAGATTCAAGATTCAAGAAGATTCAAAAAGATTCAAGACTCAAGAAGATTCAGTCCAAACACTAGATTTATGACTGTATGAATAAAAGGCATAAATACAGATCTTCAGAATATGTAAAATGAAGTATTGTTCTAAGATTCCCAGCCACCCTTATACAGAAATATGTATATCAGCACATTTTGGCAGCCCATGTACCAATCAGGATAATGCTGCCCTTCCTCATTACTGTTATTTCAGTCCAAATAGGAAACTGAAAACTATTTCATTTACCTGCTTGAACAGTGAAATATACTAGCTTCCTGAAACAAAAATATATTTTAATGTTTTATTTGTCATTAAAGAATTGTATTAATTTTGAATATAAAAAAAAGTTGTGGTTAAGGATATAGCGCCATTTCCCATTTAAAACATTGAGGTTTTTTTTAAATAAAATAGTTCTTTAAAGGTCATCAGTTTTATAACTTATTCTTGATCTCTGAAATAAAATGAATACTTATCATATATCGCACAGAGTTTATGGAATGGAAGAATATACAAATAGTAATGTATTGCATCTGACATCCTTGTTTTTAAAAATATTTAATCTGCCAATCAAACTGCTGGAGCATGACTTAGGCAGCTGTATAGTATTTTAACATATTGAATGAATAAAGTGATGTGGACAGAAACCAGATCAAGATGACAAGATTAAGACACTCTTTTGTGGGCTCAAAACATGTCTGCACGTGTAATTCTCATTAAAGCCAACATATTTGACCAACGTAATTTTGAAAAAGATGTTGTCTTCCCTCAAAGAGGAAATCATATAGATGGCCAACAGCTACATTTTCTCTTGGCCTGTCAAGGAAGAACTAAACTGGTCAGCAATCCAGTTTAGAATTTGATAGCATTACAATAATTCAGGCTGCATGGCATACCTAGACATGTAATAGGAGTTACAATTGTATTGGTCATTTGCCAATTTGTTTGATGGCGGTATAGGTAACATCCTTCCTTACAGATATCCATGATACCATTGTATAATTCTCCTTAAGTATTTTAAAAGAATAGAATAGAGCTGGAAGGGACTTTGGAGTCTTCTAATCCAGCCTCCTACTCAAGCAGGAGAACCTATACAATCTCAGACAAGTGACTGTCCAGTCTCTTTTTAAAACCCTTCAGTGATGGGGCACCCATGATTTCTGAAAGCAAGCTGTTCCACTGGTTAATTGTCCTTACTGTTAGGAAGTTACTCCTTAATTCCAGGTTGCTTTTCTCTTTGATCAGTTTCCAACCATTATTTCTTGTCCTGTCCTCTGGTGCTTTGGAGAATAATTTGACCCCCTCTTCTTTGTGGCAGCCCCACAAATACTGAAATACTACTACCATGTCACACCTAATTCTTCTTTTCTTTAGACTAGCCAGACCCAAAATCTACAGGTTTAGTCTCCAGGCCTTTGATAATCTTAATTGCTCTTCTCTGAAATTTTTTCCAAAGTCTCAACATCTTTTTTGTAGCGTGGTGGCGAAAATTGATTGTAGTATTCCAGGTGTGGTCTTACTCAGATTTTATAATGTGGCACTAAGGGTTTTGTATTACTAGCGTTTTGTAAAGCAGCACTAAGTCATCACCATCATAATACATTGAAGAAACAAGGAATCAATATGGATTTGTAAAGTTATTAAAATATGGAAGACAGGTGAACAAAACCTCCTGTATTCAACAAATGCACATGTATAAAATACCTGAAGATACAGAAGAGTTTTCAAGAACAGTGGGAAAGCAGAGAATAAAAGGAAAACAGACGATTGTTGAGCTGCTAAAGGAACAGAATTGAATGAAGTGAAAACTGTGTGCTTACAAGTTCGCACTGTTGGGGCCAGACAGTTCACTAGAGTGCAGTTCATTTCCTTTTCCACTCTGCAACTTCAGGACTTTGAAGACCGCTGTAGGGATATAATCATTCTTCCATGGGCTGTGGGAGAAAAACCACAGAGCAGTTCTTCATTCATCCTCCAATAATACACCCCCATCCTCACTTTTAATTTGTCTTTCACAGTAAAGATACAGACCATTATTTCTTTGAAATTTCTTTCACTATTCATAGTTAACAGGGTTTTTTTTAAAGTCATAAAGCTGTATTAGCTGACTATCTGTCAGGTCCAAAATACTGTAAGTGGTAGACAGTTTTCATTCGCATGTTGGTATGCTGCCTGGAATTCTTTCAAAAATTCCAACATTTTTAAAATTCATTCTGCATTTCCTGATTGAGGAGGATTGCTCAGCTACCATCTGAATATTAATTTGTCAAAGAACAATTGAGAGACTTACCATTTGATAGTCAGACGTGCTACCCTTTCATATTATATAATACTGATTTTTTTTTCCCCCGTCATCAGCTTCTGCTATTTTGAATTTTGCATACTGCTATGTTTTCAGTGTGAACTCTGAACTGAAATGCTAGTTTTGAAATGATGCCATCCAGGGTTGATGCTGCTGAGGTTTCAAGGCCACTTGGCAACTCTGGAATACTAACCCTCTGACAACAAACTCGGAATATTAATTGTGTAAACATGGGTTTTTTTTTCATCGTGTGAGCAATACCAATTAAACGATGGGGTATCTTTTGCAAAGGCCCTTCTGCCGAATGAATCTTTCTGACAAACTAGAACAAAGGAATCTTAAATGCCTAGTTATTGCATACAAAGCTAGAATCTGATCAGTGTATCCTCACTTTCTGCTTTCTTTGACTGTAATGCATGGGTGTCCAACCCTGACAACTTTGAGACTTGTGGATTTCAACTCCCAGAATTCTCCAGCCAACATACAATTTATTGAGCCACTTTTGAACACTGTAAAATTTATAATTTAAATGAATCAACAATCCTACTAAATAGACATTATATACTGCATACTGTATGCAAAATAGAGTCAAATCTATTACGTGTTTATTCAAAATTCCCAATCTTATTTAGAGATAGTTCTTTATTAAATATATATTACATTAGGAATGTCTTATTTCCCTTTATTATGGGTAAATACATCTGTTAATTATACAAGGTACAGTATATATTAAATGACGCTTCATCAAATAACTAATGCCATGACATCTTAAACTCTGATGTCAAAGCCAGAGGTGCTAATTTCATAAAGTTCAATCTATATATTTATTTGCATGCAATTATATTATCTTGCAAAGACTTACATTCTTGAATTAATAGCATTACTGATGTTTTATTTTATATTTCTGATTATTAATAGTTATTTATAGTCATTTGTTTGGGACCTTAAGATGATGTATATGATTGTCCCTCTTTTATGTTTATATTCTTATATCTGACTAGCTCTTGGCAACTGATGTGAATCATGAAATTGGCATCACTGACCTAAGGTATCTTCATTTTTTCCTTGCTTTGGCAATTTATTAATTTGGTGACCTTGGTAACTGCCTAATTCACTTAGGTAGACAAGCCAGCTCCATTTCTGGCAACAGCATAGATAGATGAATAGGACAAAGGCGTTCATGAGTTTTTTAGATCCTAATCTGTGCATCCTGTTGTGTTTTAAGAAAGACCTGAGAATGTGATGCTTCATAAAATTAATTTTTAAATTAAATTAAATTTAATTTAAAAATTTTAAAAGATCAGCAAATATTTGGCATTCAAATTATAGATTAATATTTTGAATAGAATATGTTGGGTAAAACTTTGTAGCTCTCAATTTAAGATTCAGTTTACACAGTTGTTCGTATTTACAAAAGAAGAAACTATATGCAATAACATATGCCTGTCTATTCTTGAAGCCAGTATTAAATCTTAAGAGGAATAAACAACAGCCTTTATTTAACTTTGTTGAGTGTTGGAAAAAATCCAAAATCACGTTTTTTCTCTATAGCCAATACCATTATGAATATAATAGATTTTTTTTCCAGAAAAATCTGACAAGTGTATTTTTAGGGAACTTGCTCCCAACAAGAAAACAAGTAGCTCTATAACAATATCTTGTAGTAACTTACCTTGCATAGGGCACAGCATGTTATCATGGCTCAGATTCTGGAAATACTTGAAAGGATTATCTTTAGAGCACAGGAACCATCTTTTAAAAAATAGACTAGTGTTCTTAATTTTTTTAACAGAATAAACCAAAATGTGCTTATCTCCTCAAGATTATTTTTTTAAAAAAAGATTAAAATTTCCTTTAATTTTAAATTTTTCATTATGTTTAGTTCTTAAAAACTACAAATTCCCTTTTCTGTTCATAATCATGTGTATAGGGTGTGCATGTTCCATTATTTTAAAATAATATTTAAATGCACAAACGCAAAAAATAGTTAGTGACGTTAAACCAATCCAGGTGCAACATGAAGGTAGCCCCAGAATGATGTATCTAGGAAATAAAAGAGCTAAAGAATGAAAGAATGAAAGAAAGATGTATAGAAATTTTTAGATTAAATGAGAGTGTGGATTTTAAAAAAAGTAACTATATTGTTAATTAAACATACATTACAAATCACCTAGGCTGAAAAAATAAGCAGTTAATTAATTTATTATTTAAAAAATTTGTAAGGTCGTCCAACTTTTAATTTTATGACTCTGAGTGGTGTGCCATAGCAATAAACAAGAACAAGCAGAAGTTAACCAAAATAAACACAATATAGCAAATGCAACATTTCCATACAGTGCAAGAGATCAAAGCCAGATATTCACTGTTCTGCTAAAAGTTAATAGGGTAGAATGCATGGTGGTTGCATGGATATGATGTTTGAGATTGTGGTGGAATGCAAAGGTAATGCATAACAAACAAATAAATAAAACCAATAACTGAACTCAGTTCAAGGCAGTCTTTAGCTTTAAACCTCCAAGTAATACATACTTGCTTATATACATAGTGATGATAAGCCAAAACTGAATTTATGTTTTATTGGATTAAGCATATGCTAAATAGCATTTCCCATAAATCAGCAGAAAAATGTCCAATTTTGGTTGTTGACCATGGCTCACATGGGCTGCACACTAAAGGATGTTTTGAGACTGAACGAATGAGCTGTATTGAGTCCTGGCTTTGGAGGAAAACAATTGTCATTTTGTGATATTTTTCAAAAATCTACAACGATAATAAACACCAATAAAATTTATCCTGGGATTATCTAGTTTGAAACTCACTGACGAAATACATTAGATAACAGACTATCGGAGATTTTGAAATTAAACCCGCAACACGTTAAAGTCTTTATTCACACACATATACATTTAGGATAAATAAGTGAGGCTTTTAAATAACCAGTTGACAAAATACAACAGTTCTTCTGTATTAGGAATGATTGCCAGCCAAATAAAATATCGCTGTTCCACAAGGAAATGGCTAACTAAACAGAGAGTGTAATGAATCCATAGCTGAAGATTTCTCCATGAAATTCCCTGTGCAAAAAAAAAAAAAAAAAAAAAAGATAGAGCTTTTTTTGTAGTTTTGGATATTCACAAAACTGATTGCTTAGTATTATGTAAATGGAAAATGGGTTTAAAATTGATTAAGTATATGATTAGTAGCGAAAAAAAATTAAATAGTATTGTGTTTGGGGTATGTTTGATGTTTTAGCACAATTCCAAACTTTCCAACAAATATTTACCATGGACCTATATCAGAAGCCTGGTAAACATATGAAACACACTATAGATATATTTATTAATTTTCTTTTAAATTTTTAAAAAAGATTTATGAGATATAGTTTTCAAACCTACATAAGTACCTCTAAAATCAGTCTGTATAATTGAAGGCAAAAAAGTGCTTCTCTGAGGCCACAAAAATATACAAATAATAAAGTGTAAAAATAAATATATGTTCTGAAGTTATCTGTTCTTCCATATCTATCCAAAAAAGTTAAGATGGCAGCTAAATTTTATGTTCTTTTTAATGTTTTATAAATAACACAAATTGTATTATTTGCACTGACTTAGTAATTTTTTTCACAATGCCATTGTTAAAAGATATCATTTTATGTTTCATCACTGGTATAATGATGTTATCATAGAAACACTGCAATAATGTATTTCATATTTAATGGATACTTGTGAATGATAACTTCACTTTCCCCAATGACTTCATTTACAGGAGGGTCCATAGAAAAGTAAAATAAGGAAAACACAAGTGATGTCAACAAGATTTTCAAGTGGTATTGAACCACAGTTCCAGAAACCCAACAACATAGGCTAAGGATCATGGATTATGGATTTGTAATTTAAAGTCATCAGATTGTCTAGCTATTTGGAAGAAGAAATGTTCATGGCATTTGTTTATACCAAATGTTCATGGTATAAGGTAGTATAACAACATTGCTCACCTAATGTGAAGGTCCACACTATGTAGACCAGTCTAATTTCCTTCATTATTGATTACATCTCATTAACATTCCTTTTGTAATTCATGATATTAATAAATTCTGCTCTATATTTTCTGCTGAAATATTTGTTTTGTATAACATAGTGTCCTCAGGCCTCTTGGACATATAATTTAGTTCTTTCACAGAAGAAAAAAATAGATAATTGTAAAGCTAATTAAATCACAATTGCTCTTAATTACATTAAACCAATGTATGCCTTCTTTCTGTGTATTGTGTATATAACATTTGCCCAGTTAAACTATTACAGCTTGGTCTTAGTTGAGAGGAAGGAATGATGAAATAAATATGAAATTACATTTCCATATAATTTATAGCTACAGGTAAAGATACAGATGTTAAAATTAAACAGTTGTTAGTAGGTAAGAAGATAAAATCTTTTAAAGTAAGGGATAACATATACCATATACCCGTGATGGCAAACCTATGGCATGCATGCCACAGGTGGCATGCAGAGCCCTCTCTGTGGGCACGCGAGCCGTCAGCCCAGCTCAGCTCCACCATGCATGCACCTCCCACCAGCCAGCTGGTTTTTGGGTCTCTGCTGCACATGCACAGGGGTGGGGTGCATGAAGGAGATGCATGTGCATGCAAGGGGTGGGGTGCACATGTGGGACTTGAGCACGCATGTGTGGGAGGCACACACGGGGGTCACGTGCATTGCATTATGGGTGTGTTCACACACACACGCACTTTCATGCACACATGCACATACTTTCGTCACTCAGTGCTGAAAAGGTTAGCCATCACTGCCATATACAGTACATATAACTTTATTAATTAGGCAGTCCAAGCACATCTTGAGTATCAAAACAATTGGAGAAGAATTTAAGTTTGCAGTATTGGAAATTTAGCAGGCTATATTATTGATTGAGATAAATCTGATATACTTTCTATTGATTCTAAGATTTTTTACAGATATTTGTAAAAAGTCTATAGAATTATAGACTTGCAGTTAGTATGAACTCATCTCAATATGAGGTCATATGCAAAAATTGGCATCAATAATTTGGATCACTTTATTGTTAAGCAGTCTTTTAAAACTCTGTTTTTGATGCAAAAAAAGAAGTTGGATTGTCTAAAACTGATGAATAGCAAAATTCTATTAAACCTCTTTCAGCTATATAATTTGGGCCTGACAGATTAGCAATATCGGAAACTCCTAGACAATTTTATTGTGAAAAGTTAAGAAAACTAATATCAATGCAGAAGTGAAAAATCTATAAACGATCTGGGAAAAAAGGGATCCTGTCTAACAAATCAATGAAGTAGTGTTTTAAAGAAATGTATATTAGTATCCTATTATATTAATACATGATTAATGCAGAATATTACTTTTCATGTTTATTGGAAACATATTATGGTAAAATCTTGGTTTCTCTTTCTCAAAGCGATGTGTCAAATTTGTAGGTCTCAAGTCTCATTTTCTAGTAATACTTAGAGTTGATTTTTTTTAAGTACAACGTTAACATACTCAAAAGTAGTCACTGCCAATTGCTTTTATAAATACATATGACTAATTTAACTTCAAATTCTAGCTTCTGTAGCTAGAAAATACTTCCTCCCAAATATTCATTTCTGCAATTTCTAATAAGCTAAAACATATTTTAGTAATGGATGGCATTTTAATGCATAGCTTTGTATGTTCTGGAACTGACAGATCACATGACTGAATAACTTATAAAATTCTGTATGTTTCCTAATTGATTCCATTTGCAAGTTAGCCTAGGCAAGGTTGACAGCCAGGTTGCTTTGCTTCAAAATGGGGTTTGGACAATATTTCTGAGCTCTATTCCCAGGGACGTTTATAGAGGCTGCAACTTCTAGTAAGTGTCTGCAGTCAAAGAAAGTCTAGAGAGTTTACATACCTGATGTAAAATTTAAGCGCTCTCTGTCCGATAACAGATCTCACTTTTCCTAAGTCCCAGACCTGATGAATATGCTGAATTTTAAATGAGCAGATTTAAAGAGGAGAATTACTTTCAGTAGGATGAGTTAATTAGAGAATGAAGGGAATAGGTTTAGTAATTAATTCAGATTACATAAGGCTATTGAGAATACCATGGATATGATTCATTGAGAAATGCCCATTAGGGATCCCAACATTGTTTTCCCATCCTTCCTGCCTAGTCAATTTAAGATGCTATTCAAAACTGAAAAGAAAGCTTGTCTTATTGATCATAATTGGTGTGCAAAAAATAGTTTACTTGTTCATTATGACTTATTTTATAACCTATGTGCCTTGGTAGGCCAAGCAAACAATACATCTTGGAATAAGGCATTCTTAATAATCCTGCTGACATTAGTGACTTTAGCAGAAACAACACAGAACAAAAACACAGACACGATATGTAAAAGTCACTGCAGGGCATTCCATCTCCAGCCATTGATTAAGACATGCTAATGTGAAATAGAAATGTGCAAATCTTGTTTCAAACAAATATCCTACATCAATTTTAATTGAATTATCACCTTATTGTATACATCAGATGTTCTGGATCTATAGGTGTTTTGACTTACAAGTCTCAAATTTCTTGCCTTTGACCATTGCAGGTAAGGGATGAATAAGGCTAAAATCTAGATGCTAGAGAGCAAAGTCTTCCAGCCTATTTAGATGTTCCACTGGGAACTGTGTGCTCTGCCCTGGATTGATTTGAGTTATGTACAACTTGAAGAAAAGGACAAGATGGGGTGTGGGACAAGAAGGTGGTTAGAATGCTGTATTGCAGGCTAACTCTGCTCGCAGCCAGGAGTTTAATCCTGACTGGCTCAAGTTGACTCAGCCTTCCATCCTTCCAAGATGAATAAAATGAGGACGTAGATTGTTCAGGACAATATGCTGACATTATAAACCAGCACCCAGACATAGTGCTGTAAAGCACTATGGGGCAATGCATAAGTCTAAGTGCTATTGCTATTGCATCTCACTAGATTGGCAGTTGAATTCTATTTCTGCACTGAATACGACATCATCAATCACCTAAGAATAACAGGAAATTTTTGAGGCTCCATGTACAGTATATTGAAGTTCTGACTTTTAACATATACTCCTGCAAGTAGATAAAATTTACAATTGTTATGTAACATGAATAAGCTTTTCCTGGTATAGGCCCTTTAGAATCTGGTCAAAATCTAGCATCAAATGGTTTCTCAGTTCACAAAGATATTTTTCATCTTGCAAGAATCCATTTAAGTGGCTACACAATATTTTTTAGTAGGAGCAAGGTTGGATATAGTATGGTATATCAGGTTCTTTATGTATTTTCCACCACAATACTTTTTGCATGATATTTTTTGCTTATAAGTAAAAAACAAGTTCATACATTTAAAAGTCATTTATTATCAGTGGTTGATGATCATTCATTAATCTAACTCCTTGATTTAATTGACTGAAATTGTAGCATATCCTTCAGCTGTCCCTATTTTTTTAAATACATTGTTTAAATTTAATACATAAATAACTCCCTTGTTTTTTCTTCTTTATCCTTTCTAGAGATATTGTCAAAATACGCCCTTGTGAAATAACAATTCTTCTTCCTAGATGTCTATTTATCAAAGAATAAATGTTGCTAGATATTATTGATCTTATTTTTATTTATTTAATTTACTAATCTCATTCATAAGGCTGCTCATTCAACAAAAAGCGACTGGGCAGTGCATAGCAATCAATAAAACACTAAATATATAAAATAATCATTATAAAAATAGAAAAAAGACTATTAAAATAAAAAATTAAAAATTAAAATATACAAATCACAGAAAGAGAGTAAAAAGATCTACTACAGTGGATTGAAAAATGTCTCCAGTTCTCTGGGACCTACCACTCCCATAACCAGGACTTGACAGACTTCAGAAATGATAACACATATTAACAAAATGGATTCATTTGGATTCCTAGTGACCGGAATAGGCAATTTGACATGGGTTCATACATCCACACAGTCCAATAGTGCTATTCACTTACCTTCGCTATTGTTTTGGGAATGTGAGCGCACGTGCCATCTCTGTGCATGTGCAGAGGAAGTCCATGATGACATCTGGGTGGGTAGGTGGAGGCTCCAGTCGCCGCCACTACCAGTTCACCTGAACTGGGTAGAACCGGTAGAATCCCACCACTGCCACACACCCTTTGCAGCCCTTGAGATCGTCCAAAGGATGTCAGAATGAAGTAGTGAATTGTTGAAACACAGTGGAGCAACTCTTCACTTTGTGCTTTGTTTTAAATGAGCCTAAAGTACAGTTAATTACAGCCTAATTATATCTATTCTACTTTTTAAACATGTTCAGAATATATCCCTTACATATTCTGGTCCTCGCTGTCTTGAACCTCACTTATCACTGCTCTACACTAATCTGCAAAATGCTGGTCTATCATTACATTAATTTTTAAAATGTATTTTTCTAAGGCTCTCATGAAGCAAGTTTATTTAAAAAATATAAAGCAACCCAGCAATAGAGGAACAGCAACATTCCAATCTATCTATGCTTTAAAAATTAATATAATGCAAGTGGACATATATCTTTGTTGGTCAAATGTGATCCCATGATGTATATCTGCAATAAGAAGGGGTTATGCACAGCAAATACTAATCAGTAGTACAATATGTCTTTGTACACCATCCATAGGATTATCTTGGTCGTCTATGGAAATTCAGCAAGGGTTACTCTATCAAAGGTAGAAAGCAAGTTTTGCTGATCTGCTATTTATATCTATCTATATGCACCCTTTCATCTGAATATTCCTATCCTAGGGTCTGTTTCTTGGCAATAGAATATTAAAATGTTAAAATACTTGCTTTTGCATACAGTGTGAACAGAGCCTTTGATCTACATAAATCTTAGAAAAGTACAAACTTAAATCAGGTAACCGTCTCTTAAAAAAAGTAAGAGGAAATTGTATTTTATGGAATCTTACCAGAAAAATCACTATTTATTTGGCTGCAAAAAGATTAAGCATGTGCTTCATTGATTGTGGCATAAATAAAAAAATGGAACAGATAATTTCTCGCAATGCCAGAACAGGAAGGTACATTAGGTAGGAAAAAAATGTTATATTTCATTGATGCATTTTTAAATCTTCCTAACCATTTCACTTTTCTTCTCATTTCTGTTCCTTTTTTAAACCAAATATTCAAGACTTAGTTGAAACTGAAGATAAGTGCTAACACTTTGTCAAGCATTTGAATCCCTTCCAGCATATTGTAGTATAATCCGCTGTCCACAAACATCCCCTTCATTATTGCCTAATTACATGCAAATTTCATAAAATGAATGAGTTTTAAGTACTTGTCAATCTGTCATCCTAGGAACCACTGAAACATTTTGACTGCTGGATAAATAATCAGCAATAATCACACTATGCAAATTTGATATTTTCTGTACAATTATCTGAAACCATAAATAACTGGACACAAAGACATTTGGCATTCTTTCAAAAAGGCTTGACCTAAAGGTTCTTCCTGCTCTCCTTCTCTGAATGTGCTTGTGGAATTTTTAAAATTCTGACTGAGTAATTATGACCAGTGGAAAAAATTGTTAGCACTTAACATCTAGCATTTGGGTTTTAATTTTTTATCCCTCAAAAAAGGGCTGAAGGAAAAGTCATTTCTCTTTTATTTTTAAATTTTAACTGTTAATTACATTTGCGATACTATTTCTCTAGTATCATTTGGTTTTATACTAATTCTTTTAAATTTTCTGTTTTGTTCAATCTTTTTGTCTTTCCAATAATGATAAAAAAAGAAGAAAGGAAAAATGAATAAATTAAAGTAATACATAATATGGCTGAGTAAAATCTTATGAAATAAACATGTTGTAGTATTTGCCACACTTTTGACCACTAATGTTGGAGAAGACTTCTGAGAATGCTTGGATAACCAAGAAAACATACAAATGTATCATCATCATCAACAACAACAAAATCAACTTAGAGTTGTCACTTGAGGCACAAATGACAGGATTCAAATTACTTTGATTACAAATTATGAAAAAACCCTACTTGTCTGAAAAAGATTCTAAAGCTGGAAAAGATGGAAGGGAAGAGAAAAGGATGATCAGCAGGAAGATGAATGGACTCATTTACAATGCAATGAGTGTGTTATTGGAAGGTTTGAAGCACCAGCTTAGGCATGGGGAAAATCTATGTGGTCACTAAGATTAGACAATGTCTTGATGATACATAACCAAGAGTTGTCTACAAAAGATGTTGACATGGTTTGCACAGGGAACTCATACAACACAGCTTTTTTCAAAGTTAAAGTTAACTAATAAATTTAAAGAAGTCACTTTTTCTCAGGCTCAGATGGTTTCTTCAAAAACATGGTGGCCTCCATATCTTTGACAGTCAGTGAGTAAATATAGTTATTTGTAGAAACCTGGAAAAGCCTCTGAAATTAATGGGCAGACCTGAAAAAAAGGAAATGGCTGCTTTAAAAGTCTCAAAATAAGTGCTTATATGTACTCCGCTTGTACTGAAGGATTTGCACTGCTCTAATATATTTTGTCATGGAGCTATGTTTGATAATATCCATTGTATTACAAAATTGTCCAATGTGAAACATGAAAGGACATGGTGAGTCCAGTTCATCTAGCAAGTCTGATTCTGATTAGTCTTATAAAACTTATCACCTATTCTAACTTTTGTCCATATCAACAGTTGAGCTACAGGTCACATTTGCTCCTTTCAGTTGCCATCCTCATAAAAATCCCTTGATATTATCTTCATATTATCCCTTGATAATACAACAGAGCAGAGGTACTATTTACTAGAATGGGCCAGACAATTATTCTGCATTTAGTATCCCAACCTGTATCACTTCCAATAGTAAATTAATTCAATGTCAATATCAACAGACTTCTGAAAGGAACTTAAGTAGAAAAACAGGGACCTCTTTCATAAGGAAGAATACTTCTTGGAAATTGAGAGGCAGTTTTCAAATTGTTATGAAATATTTCATGATTAGTATATTATTTCACAATTAATTAAATGAATTATTGATTAGTGACAAATCTTTATTTGATTGCTATTCTTTTCAGAGACGTAATTCTTCATGTACATACTAAACTGAACTCTTTCATCATTTTGATCACGGAAACAAAATTTAAGAAAATTCCATACACATACAGATGTGTTCCTGTATTACTGGAACCACTAAAGAAACAGCCTATGAGGTTTTACTCAATTATTATGTAGGAATGTCCACTTTTACTTCATAACCCATTCAATTATAAAATTCTAAATTCATAAATAAATGAATTCATATAATTCATTTATCCATATAATATATTGTATATGGCCTTCTATTCCAGAGCAATGACTCTGGGTAGCCTGCCAACTTTCAGCAACAGTTCATTGTTCTACTTGAATTATTTATCCTTGGATCAAATATATTAATTTTCCTAAATATTGCAAAGGTAAAATTCCCTAAGATATAGATACTCTTGAAACAATCTGGAGATTCTTTCAAGGGATGTATTTATTAATTTTTGTTTATGTCACCTTTATTGTTTTTATAAATAACTCAAACATTTATTATAAATATGTATGATGTTTATTTATATACATTTATTTATATATTTATACCTATATTTTGTAAATATTTAAACATTTACAATAAATATTTATTATGACTAAATCAAATGTGATTATTTTAAGCAACTTATATAGACATTTATCTTATACAAAACTCATAACAATCACTAATAAAAAATAAATAAAAAGGAAACAACAATTCCATAACTTACAAAGGAAAACCTGCAGGAGTGTAGTCCACCAGGGTGCTCAAACTGCATGTCAATTTTGTTCAGAGGATGCTACTCCATTGAGAGTAAAAGATGAGAGAACTCACTGGAGCCCAGAAGATCAAAAACCACTCTGTTTTGCTAGGGATGAGTTGCAGTCTGTTCCTCTTCAATCCAGGCCCTTTCAGCCTACAGGTGCCTGAAAAGGAGAGCAGATCTGCTTACTCTGTGGGAATGCCTTGTAACTTTCACTGATCTGCTGTTAATATGTTACTAACTAAATATTAGTAGTATGCTATACATCTTCAATATTATCTCATTTGAAGAAAGCAACTGCTACTGGCTTAACTTGTTCTCCATTTTTTGGCCATTGCAAATGGAGCTTTAAGGTTTCTGCTGCTTAGGAAACTGAAAAGTGTATAAACACATTAAACTGCTGGATGTCCCCTTGGTGCTGGATGATTGAAGTGGACTAAAAGCACTTGAACACAAACAAATAAATAACACAAATACATATTCTTCCTCTAAAGGATGCAACTAATTAATGTGCTTCAACTACACACATCTTGCCAGAAGCCTGCTTTTTGCACAACAAAATTTATCCACTAAAACACTTGACATAATAAATTAATATTTCAAGAATTCCTTAGTAATGTCATGATCACTTTAATCACATGTTGGAAATGTCTCCTATGTCAAAATAAAACATGCATAATTAATATCACCGAAAGGCAGGGGTGAAATCCAGCAGGTTCTGACAGGTTCTGGAGAACTGGTAGCAGAAATTTTGAGTAGTTTGGAGAACCAGCAAATACCATCTCTGGCTGGTCCCAGACTGGGGAGGGAATGGAGATTTTGCAGTATTCTTCACCTGCCATGCCCACCAAGCCATACCACGCCCACCAAGCCACGCCCACAGAACTGGTAGTAAAAAAAATGGATTTCACCACTGTCGAAAGGTTAATATTGGAAGCCTGTATGAATTATCTTGACCTAGAAACATAACTCAGTACATACCACAATAATAAAATTTTAGGATTAGAATTTTCTCTTTGGTGGACAAATAAGTGAGCGATATCATATGCAAAGCCTGAATTTTTTGTTATTGTTTTATTTTCAAAAAGAAAAAAAATTCATTTTGGCATTTTCCATCTTCATTCCATATAAATGGGATACTAATTTGTATAAATGTATACTAATTATGAGTTTAAATATATAGATTAATAATAGTTGAATCGATCCAAAGCATAAATAACATTCCATGGATATATTCCATGAGCTATACTAGTTCACAATAGGCTTTTGGGTGAGATACGGGATGCTAGTTATCATCTGTAAAGCGGTATTAAGTCGAAGTGCTATTGCTATCTTTAAAGCCTCTCGTCTCCCCAAAACATTTGCCTGTTCCAAATGCTCCCAATAAATACAGCGCAAAAAAGCAAATTGGCAAAGTAATAAACCAAATGAGTAAAAAAATTAAGGATGAAGATGGGTGACCATGAAATAGCATTAAAGTAAATGGAATAAAATGTTGGATTCAGGAACTTCTGAGCAGCAAAACATTATTTCTTGCAAAATATTAAATCTTAGACACATTAGTTCATTTCATCTTCGGTAGCTGCATTATTATGCAAAATTTGTATCAGAGGTGCCAGGCTTTGAACCACATCAGCAATGGACAATCCTGAATAGGATTTGCACCTCATATGGTGTCTGCTGGAACTCTCTGTATAAATGACTGCCGAGTCCCATGTCAAACTGTAGATCACATTGTGACCACCTGTAAACTGGTGAGATTTGATCTGCCAAACTGCTGGCAGCCGGTGATCAGCAGAAGTAGCTTGCAGTACTGCACTCTAACCACTGCGCCACCGTGGCTCATCATTATTATACCCTTTAAAATAAGCAATATTATGCAAACAGAAGAAAATAAAGTTGGAATTCATTAGAAGAAGAAAATAAGAGAATACAAATTAAATCTAATCTATATCTCTTTATCCTTTGTATCATTGGAAGCAAACTGTCTTTGCTTTCCCCATATTCCTACATTGATTCAAACACTGTCTTTTGTCCTTTGGTATAGTTTCAGAGTTGTATCGCACAAGTAGTCCTCAACTTATGACCACAATTGGGACAAGAATTTCATTCACTAAGTGATGTGGTCATTAAGCAAATCATTACATAACTAGATCTGGTTATATTATCATTTTACAGTTAATCAAATCATCACAGTCATTAAGTGAATCACAGGGTTGTTAGGCTTCCCATTTGACTTTGCTTGTCAGAAAATGGCTGGCAAGGTGACAAATTGTGTTCACTTGCAACTGTTGTAAACATGAGCTGGTTGCCAATTGCCTGAGTTGTGAGCATGTCAATGTGGACATGGCACAATGGTCATAACTTCAATGACAGATCGTTAAGTCACTTTTTCTGTAGCTGTTCTATTAAGTCCAAACTCTCATTTGATGAATGCTCATAATATGACTACTTCTACATTACTTTTTAAAAAACAGAATCTTAAATTGTCTCAAATTCAAGTGGTTTTCACTTGACTCTTAAATCAAAATGGCATCAAATCATGCCCTCTTCTAGCCTTAAATCTCTAGCTGGAATTAAATGAAGGCTGGTTCATATGCCTAATAATCACATACAATGAAATCAATAATATAATTTGATGACTAAATTTACCTGCTGTTGATATGTTTTTATGATTCTGGGTTGTAATACTGACAGAATATTAGTCCCTATTGGTGAGGTTTTTATAAGACTAAAATACCTAGGTTTTTAAAAACAACTGTTGTTGGAATTGGCTGGCCAAAGTTAAAACATCTGTTATAACATAAGAATAAAAAAAAAAACTCATTTCACCTCTAAGGATAACAAATGTTTTGTGTTGTATTTTGCTACTCAATATAGCTGATTCCACTCAACTATAATGGACTATGATCAGGAGTTTGGTGAATCCATAATCCAAAATATCTGGAAATGATTACATTTGTACATTCCAATGTACATTGCAATTTGCAATGTACATTGCTGATAGGATCCTTGAATAAGAAATCAATAAGTAGAGGACCTGAACAAATCAGAAGATAAAAAGGTATCAGAAAAATTGATGCTTATGGATAGAAGTTTGTGATATGAGTCAGAGGAAGATAAAAGATTTCTCTTTTATCTAAGTTTCTAGTGTAACATACATATAGAGTTGGATTCTGAGCTTTTAAAATCTTCTCCAGGACAATCAGCACTAAGGACTTTAAAAGCAGAAAGATAAAGTGTTAATGAGATGGGGCAGTGGTGAAATCTAAAATTTGTTACTACTGGTTCTGTGGGCGTGGCTTGGTGGGGGGGTTAATGTGACTGGGTGGGCGTGGCCAATTTTTTTTTCTTTTAAAACCATTTTTTCTACAACCTCTTCAGCGAAGAGGTTGTAAAAAATGCTTTCAAAAGGCTCTGACGATCCCAGCTGAGTTGCCTGATCAGCAGAGGCTTTTTTTCTTTTAAATGCCTCTGATGATCAGGCAACTCAGCTTGGATCATGAGAGGCTTTTAAAAGAAAAAAAGGGTTTTTTTTTTCTTTTAAATGCCTCTGATGATCCAAGCTGAGTTGCCTGATCAGAGGCTTTTTTTCTTTTAAAAGCCTTTGATGATCCCAGCTGAGCCACACGATCATCAGAGGCTTTTTTTTTTTTTACTTTTAAAAGTATTTTTTTCGGCTGAAGAAGTTGTAGAAAAAATGCTTTTAAAAGTAAAAAAAAAAAGCCTCTAACGATTGTGCGGCTCAGCTGGGCATGGGGGGGGGGCAGGGATTTTTGCTACCGGTTCTCTGAACCACCCGCCTCCATCGCTACCGGATCAGGTGATCCGGTCCAAACTGGGAGCATTTCACCCCGAGATGGGGTATTTAAAAACACCCACAATATCCCATAATTTAAGAAGTGTAATTTATCACTATCTGCAGTTGGTTTATTTGTTCCAGATGGTTTTCAGAATGAGTCTTCTACTCTACCTTTTGGGACTGCAATGTGATTTAGAAAATTTATTTATATAAATTTAAATAATATAAAATTTATTGACCGCCCATCCCATCTTACCACAAGATAAGAAAATTGAGGTCAAAGTTTCACCAATTTTATTTTCAGGGAGAAAAGCAATTGTCAGTTTACCATTTCTGAGGAACTGGGATTCCCATTCAGAGTCACCACAATAGTCAAATGGCTTTATCAATCCAAGGTCTGGCAGAGAAAAAATATTGTTATTCCTCACTGCCCTATATTGATAAAAACTTTGTTTAAAAAAGTGATTTTATCTTTTTAAGGAAGTCCTATATGAAAATAAAAATAAAAGAATTCCACCATATTCTCATAATTCTGAATGGAATTTTAAAAAACACTCACAGGTTTCCAGAGTCAGATGGTTTTATTGGCCCAGTTTAACCTTAGAGGGCTTATTTTAGTCTGATGTAGTTGTGCAAAATTCAAACTGATTTGGTGGAAAAAGTGTTTACATAAGTGTGAGCACAGCATCTTTCTGCTATTCCCAGTGGGTGGTTTGTTTTTTTTTTTTAAAGGGGGTGGCTGCTTTATAGAGTTGATTCATTAAAAACATGAAAAACATCTGTTTCCCCCCCCCCCAAACTATTGTGGATGACTGGAAAGAGAATAGCTGCTATAATGCACAACAGAGAAATCCTGATATCAAGTTCAAAACAATTCTTCCTAATCATTTTTAAAGTATGCACAGCCTTCATCGTATCCCCTGATATTTTATTTAATCTTTTTAAAAAATGTTGTTTGCTACAGAGGAAAGAGAGAAAGAGAGAAAAAGAGAGAGAGAGAGAGAGAGAGAGAGAGAGAGAGAGAGAGAAAGAAAGAAAGAAAGAAAGAAAGAAAGAAAGAAAGAAAGAAAGAAAGAAAGAAAGAAAGAAAGAAAGAAAGAAAGAAAAAAGTTCATCTCTATCTATACCTCCACAGCCTCTGCACACTTCAACCATATCACTTGGATAGTTTGGGGCAGAGATGTTCAACTGAATGTCATCCATAGTCTGATAAAACTTAAGCCTATTCTGATGGTTAACCTGCCCTATTCATGTCTGTGTTAAATAATTGTGGAGAAAGAGTTCAAATCCCGTGGCACCCACATAGCAGAGGCCTAAGGATCGACTTTTCCTTCAATACCAACACAGCTGTGACCTATTAGGGAGTGGTCAGATTACGGCCAAGCAAGTTGAACTACCCCCTTTAATTTTACCATCAGATGAATGTGTCTACACGTTACCTCCTAGAACCAACCAGGAGGACCATGAATCTAACACACAGGTAGCTGTGGCAGGACCCTGAAAAACTCCCCAGAGCAGCCAGATTGAACTCTATCAGGTAACTGGTCAAGACTGTCCCTCAGTCATCACTGTAGGAACAGAGCTGTTAGAGTGCAGCTTCAAATGGATCCAAGCAACTGTATCTGTCAAATGCTAAGCATAATTCTCCTAATCATAATGTTCCAAATATGCTTTAGATAGAAGAGAGCAGTTTATCCGAACAGGGATATAGGGTGGTTGTATGCAAATGCAATAAGAGTAGAAATAAGCATAAGAATGTACACACACAAAACACGTACAGTTCTGTTATTTGCATTGCCCTAGTTTACAGGAAAACAGACATAAAGCAAGTGTTTTTCTTTAAATTGTCAAAGGTTAGCCATGAGCATTTTAAAAAATGATTATTAATTCACTTTCTGATAAAAATAGGGCTGGATAAATGAAAACATTGACAGACCCTTAGCTCTAGCCACAGGGTGGCGAATTGCTATAAACAACTCTTTTAAAATTCCTGGGGCATACCTTCTCCTTGAAAGTTTACCCTAATTATATGTAGTTTTGCTAATGTTTTGAGCTGCCCTTCATTCCACTCAGCCAGACCCACACTCAGCTTCTCCAAAGAGATAGAGGAAACAGATTCTATTCACACCTGACATCAATTTCCTTTGATGTTCGCAGTCTAAATGAAAATGCTACAGCAAAGCTGTATTTGTGAAGAGTACAGGATGCCTTAAAATGATGGAAGGTATTTTCCTCATTAAAGCAGCCATAACAGATAGTTAGATATGATGCTGTCCCTCACCTTCCTGCTAATTAATGACTATGATTGCAACCCCAAATAAGATCAGGCAATTAAATGTGGTAACATTTCAGAAGCAAAGTAAATATACAACGCTCTTTGGAATGACTGCCTGTAGATAAATAAAAGTTGATCTTAGCAACATTAACATATAAGTGTACAGTTCTAGCAGAAATTGCCAGAAGATAGAAACACTGTAATGTTAGCTTTTAATTGAAATAGGAGATAGATGTTGAAGCAGGAGCAACACCTCATTTTTTGTAAAGTCTAATCTCATCAAATCTCAAATTTTGTGATTAAACAATATCCATTAGTAAAAACGAAAACAAAGCAAAGTCACCTCTATTCCTCCACATAAACCAACCGATATGAAGTACAACATCTATAGTTCTGCAACTTTCTAAACAATTGTTTGGAACATTTATAACTTTCTTTTCTTTGTGTTCTTTTTCTAATGGAATAACACAATTTACTTTTTAGAATGGATTATTTGTGGAAAAGAACATTTATATAATTTGGAGTTTCTTTTTAAAGTGCCTTAAGGTCTTTTACTGAACCATACACACATACTGGTATATACCCATTATGTTATTTAATTTCAGGGTGAGCTATATTATGCAAAGTGCAGAAAATGGAAGAGACAAAATTAGAGCGCGATGTCTGAAAAAAAATGACAAGAGGTGTGTTATGTTCTGATTTGAATGCAGCAGTGGAAGAACAGAGTTTGCACTGTGACGTCATCAAACAGGTGTCATCACATTTCTTCCCCCTCAAATGTTGTTCCCCTCAGTGACACCCATAGAGAAAAGAAAATCTAACTAAATTTTATTTATGCCAACACCATTAATTATTTCTCTCTCATCTTTCTATCCTTGTTTGCCACTCATTTACTGTATATACTGCTTTCTATGATGCTCTTTAAAATTCTCAACCCTTTTTGAGATTTGTATCAACTGCATCCAAGTACAACTTTGTAACTTTCCTTCTCCCTCCATCATTTTCCTTCATTTGTTGCTTTTCAAGTTGATTCACATTCACCTTCTCTATATAAATAAACCACTTCAATGTATTCCTTTTTTTAATAATAGCTTGTTTTTTATTTTATTATTATTTATTATTTTATTTTAAATCACATTCATTCAGCACCCCTTCATTTTTTACACAATCATTTCTACTAATCTTTAAGTTTCCTCTGACAGATGCAACTCTTACCCATGTAACAAAGCGGACAGGAACTCAGTCTTATTCACTGTCATTTTCACTTATTTCAATATATATCAGATCATTTAATTCTTTCTGTCAGTACTTGCATAATCTTAGAATTTCTCCATTTCCTCAACTTTAGAAAAACATTCTGCCTAAGTTTACAAAATGATCTTTATATATATTTTTTTAAAGCTTGCAATTCTCTTTGTTGCATCATACAAGCTTCCAACATTCATTGTAAATTATTTGAGTTTCCAGCCAAGAATATACATAATCTACCCTCAGTCAAATTTTAACAAATATGGCTTTAATACCACAATTCTTTATGCATTTATCCATAACTAGTGGCAACTGCAGTGGGTATCAAACAGGGAAAAATGGTCCTCATCTCATCCCTTTGTATGTGTTTTGACATCAAACATATGTATAAAGTGGAAGGAGTCCTGGTCCTTCCAAAAAGAGTAGAATTCCACTCAGGACAGATACACCAGGGGTGGGTTCTACTTATCTTTACTACCGGTTCGCAATGGGGCTGTGCACACACTCTTCTGCGCATGCATTCTGATGACGTTGGGGTCGGTGGATGGAGCCTCCCGCCAGTTTTACTACCGGTTCTATAGAACTGGTGCGAACTGGGGGCAACCCACCACTGAGATACACTATCTGTTTTCCAAATCCTGAAATAATCTCTATCAAAAGCTATATCTTAATAAGATTCAGATATGCTTCTTGCTCACCATTGCACACAGATTTTAAGTTAGGACTGGCATAATGAATCCAAGATTAAAAATATAAACACCAAAAATTGTCAGATTTGCTTTAAAATTTCATCAGAACAATCATGGTGTTCAAACATGAGAGAACAAAATGAAGTTGGGGGGGGGGCACAAAATAGGCTGTGAAGGCCCAGTCCAGATCTATAGGATAGGCCAGAATGAAAGGATAAAAGGAAAGAGTCACATCATCACTATAACAATAGTAAAACTGCTATTGTTCCCAATTTGTCAACTAAACTCTATTTTAGTGCTCAAGGCTAAAAGTAGGATTGCCATGAAATATTAATATTTTGTATATTAAGCCATACTTCTAACTGTGATATAATATTGTCTGTATGCTCTGGGTTAAGGAGTGACTGGGGACATATTTATACTGCAATTAAATTAAAAGGCAGCTTTGCCATACTCAGTAACCTCCAAAGTGAATGACTTTGTGAAATAGAAGGTTGTGTTTAAGATATAATATGTCCATTCAAGTTCCATATTCATGTTCACCAAATAAATGATCCTGTGCAAATAAGGCAATATTTGTTTCATACCAGCATTAAAAAAAAACCCAAAGCAAATGGTTTAATTATACACAGAAATATGTTGTTAATATTAAGTAAACCTAGAAATAATGTAGAAAAATGGATACAACTTTCAAGTAAATAGCTCTCTTTTATCATTGCATACATTTTGGACTTGGGATTTTAAAACAAGGACACACATAAATACATACAATTTATATATTGAAATATAGAAAACATGGTTGATTAATTATATTTGACTATATTCTCAATATTAATGTTTTCTTTTTGGCTGCAACAACAGCTATGAAAATATCTCCAGTGTTATAAGACTGCAAAAGCATTTTAGGAAATCATAGCAGAGAATGAGGATGTGGATTATAATTGTAGGTCCTTATTAATGGCCCAGTCTCATCTAGGAACAAAATCTAAGATAGACCATGGCAGGATTTCATTGAAGCCAAGATTTCTTATTTTATTTATTTATCAACATTGTATGCTGCCTATCTTACCATCTTTAATCATTGAATCTATGGGTTATAGAAGCAGAAGATATATAAAAACTTTGAACACATGGCTGAATTTAAGACAATGAATTCTAACAGATTGCATTGAAACTTCTTCATCTGCATACCAAACATGTTAATATACATAATATCCATACAACATAGCAACAGAAAAGAAAACAAGCACAATTCAGGATGAAGAAGATATAAGTCATTTGGCTGACTCACAGAATTATCAACAGTGATGAATGTCAGGATTATTGAAATTTCCATTTAATATTTTGTTTCCCTCTGTGGAACAGCCATTTTACAATCCGAGATTTGAGATAGGAGGTCTGACCTTAGAGAGGGGGAAACAGTCAGTTGACATCAATGCTGGCTTCCAAAATTAATTTTCTTGAGATTAGAAAAATCCATTTTCAAGGAGAGCTGAAAGAGAACATGATAGGGTATAGAAGGCAAGAGAAGAGAAGTTCCTTTGTGATTTCAGTCCTATATAATGCCTAGAAAATATGCCAATTTTTTAGATAGTGTCTGACAATCTTCTTCCTTTTTTATCACTAGTTCTCTGGGAACTTGATGAAAATAAAATACTTTCAAAATTATATTCAAGACAGTTTCTTAGAAATTCTCATGGGTGAAGTGTTTGCATTTAGTTAGGTAAGGGCCTAAGGGTAATCCCGACTTCCCTTGCATAATTGTCTCTCCAGCAGTCTTCAGTCTCGCTGGCTTCAAGATTCAGTTATGACCCCAAGGAGGACAACTCTTCCCATTGGCCTTTTCAGGAATAATGTTAACATCATGACAAAGAAGAAATCATGCACTTGAAAAAGTGTTGGTAAATTTGACCTTCTGCTACCACAAATATTGGGTAAAATTTTGGAAGTTTGTGCAAACTAAGTGAAAAAATGTTTAAATATATTTTTATTATTATTTTATTATTATTATTATTATTAACTTTTATTCATTAAACATGAAATTCAGTCAGCTGCACATTTAAAAAGTATCATAAATATTATTGACTGGTGCTGGTTGATACGGGTTGCTGCCAGCATCCTAGGTATCAACCAAGTACCTTCTTAAGATGTACGATGTTATGAGTAGCGCAGTTTTTTGTAGCGCTAGTGTTATTGCAGGAAGCTGGAATTTTTTGATGTTTTTTATAAAATTCTTGGACATGGTACCAAGTGCCACAATGACAATGGGTATCACTGTTACATGTTTCATCCATAATCGCGTAGTTTCGATGGCCAGGTTGCGATATTTTGTGATTTTTTTCAGTTCTTTTTCTTCGACTCTGGTGTATTATTATTATTATTATTATTATTATTATTATTATTATTATTCAATCTTTAGTGAGATTCACAGCCTTTGAGGCTGGTTAATAGCTCAGCAGCTCGAGTCCTAACCAAGGACCTAGGAACTGTTAAGGTATAATCGGAGGATGTAAGTTGTTCCGAGTAAGGTAGTTTTTTGTAGAGTCAAAATGTTCAAGTCCGGCAAATTTAGAATTTCTAAATAGCGGGGTAGCCCTTTGGGTATTGCTCCAAGGGCTCCAATTACAATCGGTACAACACACGATTTCTTTTTCCACAGTCGCTCAACTTCAATTTGCAAGTCCTGGTACTTTGTGATTTTTTCTTGCTGCTTATCTTCAATCCGTGCATCACCAGGTATTGCAATGTCAATGAACCATACTTTTTTCTTTTCAACTATTGTTATGTCAGGTATGTTGTGGACCAAGTGTCTGTCAGTCTGAATCCTAAAGTCCCACAAAATCTTGAGTTTCTCATTCTCTAAAACTTTTTCAACCTGATGTTCCCAGTGGTTTTTGCTGTACTCAAATCCAAACTTCTGGCACAATTTCCAGTGAATGATCTTAGCAACACGGTCATGGAGTTGTAGGTAGTCAGTTTGTGAAATTTTGCTGCACCCACTGATCAGGTGGTCGACTGTCTCATTTGTCTCATTGCAGAGGCGGCATTTGCTGTTGGTGGTAACATGTTGAATTTTTGCCTTCATGAAGTTTGTGCCTAGGGCTTGTTCTTGAGCTGCCAAAATAAAGCTTTCTGTTTCTTTTTTCAGTACTCCTGATCTTAACCAGTTCCAAGTTAGTTTCTGGTCAGCTTTGCCTTCAATACTTTTCAAGTATTGGCCATGCAGAGCTTTGCTCTTCCAATTTTCAGCTCGCTGCTCAATTACTTCTTTCTTATATTCTGCTTTTGTTTTAGTTGTCTTTAAAAGGCCTCCTTTATTTACTTCCTTAATCATTGGTTCTTCACTTTTTTGGATGTAATCATTCAAGCTGCGTTTTTCTTCTTCCACAGTCTGCTTTACTTGTAGGAGTCCTCGACCACCCTCTGCTCTTGGTAAATATAATCGGTCAATATCACTTTTAGGGTGCAAGGCATGATTCATTGTCATAAACTTCCTTGTTTTTCTGTCCAAATTGTCTAACTCCATCTGGGTCCAGTCAATTATTCCTGCAGAGTATCTAATCACAGGTATAGCCTGGGTATTTATGGCTTTTATGATGTTTCCTCCACTCAATTTGGACATTAATATCTTACGAATTCGCCAAATGTACTTGGCTGAAGTTAATTCCTTGACTTTATTATGCATTAAGTCAGAGGCTTCTAAAATCTCCAAGTACTTGTAGCCTTATTCTGATTTTACTGCCTTTATCATTTCTTCATTCTCTAGTTCTATTCCATCCTCTTCTATGATCTTGCCTGCTTTGGTTGCTATTGTTGCACATTTGTCAATTCCAAACTGCATACCGATGTCTTGGCTGAATTCTTTTGTGTTTTCAATTAATAAATTCAGTTCAGCTTTTGTTTTACCAAACAGCTTCAAATTATCCATGTACATCAAGTGCGAGATTTTCAGTCCTTTCTTTACAAGTTCGTATCCACAGTTCATCTTCTTCAAAATGATTGTCAGTGGTAGCATTGAGAGTATAAAGAGTAGAGGTGAAAGGAAATCGCCCTGGAAAATGCTTCGTTTAATTTCAACTTCACCCAGTTCTTCTTCTATTATTATTATTATTATTATTATTATTATTATTATTATTATTATTATTATTATTATTATTATTATTATTATTAATAATAATCATTGCACAGTCATCCAGATGTTCAGACTGGGTTTGGCATTTTTGTCTACCTTTTGTCCTTACCAAGGACCTGGGATAGGCAAATCTGGATGTTCGGCGGTGTTACAGATATCGTCACAGGGTGGAAGTTGTTCCAAGTAAAGCCGCCTTCTGCAATTGACTGATAGCAAATTTGTCAATGCCAATGATGGTGTTCAAGTGGTGCTCTAGTTGTTTTGGGATTGCACCCACGGCACCTATTACTATTAGTACTACCCTTGTTTGGTTTTGCCATAGTCATTCTATTCAGTGGTGGGTTGCCCCCGGTTCGTACTGGTTCTATAGAACTGGTAGTAAAACTGGCGGGAGGCTCCGCCCACTGACCCCGACATCATCAAAATGCTTCTGCGCATGTGCAGAAGCTTCTGTGCTTGCGCCGAAGAGTGCGTGCATGCGCGAGTGAAGCGAGTACGTGCGTGCGGCCCTGCTGAGAACTGGTAAGTAGAACTCACCCCTGATTCTATTTCTACTTGTAGGTCTTTGCATTTTGTTATCTTTTCCAGTTCTTTCTCTTCAATTCTGCTGTCTCCCGGCACTGCCATGTCCACTATCCAGACTTTTTTGTCTTTCTTATTGACAACTGTTAAGTCCGGTATGTTATGTGGCAGGTGCCTGTCCATCGGAATTGCAAAGTCCCAGAGCAATTTAATTTCTTCAGTTTCTAGGACCTTTTCTATTTTATGGTCCCACAGTTCTTGCTTACAGGCAAATATTTCTTGCAGCTCTTCCAATGCACCATTGTTGCTACTTTGTCATGCCACTATTTGTAGTCAGTCTATGTGATTATTATTATTATTATTATTATTATTATTATTATTATTATTATTATTATTATTATTATTATTATTATTATTATTATTAAAACAAAAAAGACCAATGACAAATGTACCTAATTCTTGCTTTCCGTTATCAATCAATTGCTGCAGAAAGAGTCTGCAAATGCTGGAATGCTGTGTTTCAGACTGATAGGATTGCACTGCTTAAGTAAGATGCTCATATTGTTCAACTCGAAAAGGATGGAACCTGTGCCTTTATGGATATCACTGCATACTGTGAATTCCCATCAATTAAGTTGATGAAGGCCAATCATGATTTGGACTTGAATAACACCACAATTTCTCCCAGCCTGCAGTACTATAAGATAGAAGAATGAAGAATTTGCAGACACAGATAGAAATATTTGAACAGGACATTTTTAATGATACTTTTAGAAAGTATCTCAAAACATAATCTAAACAGAAGTCCTACTCAGAAACAGAAATTTCAACAAGAGGAAAGAGACTTACGTTTCCCAAAGCAAGAATCAATGCCAGAATGTTTGCACTCAATCTTGCCATCTGGTTTCAATGCCATTTTTTAATTTAAAAAATATGATATAAAAATAGATGAAAAGAGCCTCTAAGCAGATGCAGAGTGCATTTCTCTCATGACCAAATAATTGCCAAGAGTCTCTGAACTGAGAGATTATGGAGAGAGATTTTTCATATAAGAATGGGATGCATCCATATTTACTTCGAACCTGGTATTTCCTTTCATAGGAATAAAACATTGGCAAGCAAAAAGAGAAATTATTTCTCATTCAAAGGAGAAGTTTCCTAATATCATAAGATCCTCCTTCCTACTCTTATTTCTGCTTTTATGCACATCCTTCCTTTAATATAGACATCTGTGGAATTCCCCAATATTTGTAAGTATCCCTTCTGACTGGAACACTGGAACTGGATCTCAGGAGACCAGTGTTTAAAAAAGAGGAAGTTACTGTTATTTTCCAAGTCCTGGGAAATGTTCTTCTAGAGTGGCATTGGTGTTTTCAGCAATACATCACATGTCAGATTCTTAAAAAAAAGTTTGAAGCTTAGACTGCCACTTGAAACTGACTAGCTGATTAATTTTACTTAGCACATATCTAGCATGGAAAGGCATGTTATGCCTCAAGCAGTGTAAATGTCCCAATTAGATGCATGACTGATTTTGATTTGGTTCATTATTTATTCACCATGCTGGCTATAGGGCTGCCTGTCTGATTAAGTCTTTGGACACAACTCCATCCCAGTTGTGATTGGACAAAAACTAAGCATAATAAAAGCCCACTGTTAAGCTCACTGCAGTCTATAGTCTTCTGTGTATCAGTGTGTAAGGAGAAAGTAACTAGACATTTTGAGAATTTGGGTTTGAAATGTTGGGTCCACTGAGATATTATAATGAAATTATTCTTAGAATGTTCTTTATTATTTAAATGAATAAACCTTCTTGAAAATAAAAGGACTGTATTTCAGATTGTAGATAACACCCCTAATTGTAATACTATTGCTTGATTCAAAATGTCCTTAACAGATGCCTTAATTTCAGATCTCTCTCTCTCTCTTGCTCTCTTTCTGTCTGTCTCTGTCTGTCTGTCTGTCTGTCTCTCTCTCTCTCACACACACACACACACAAACACACACACACACACACATCAGGGGTGAAATCCACTTACCTTCACTACCGGTTCGCAAATGGGAGCATGTGCATGTGCATGCACAGGACCTTCTGCGCATGCACAGAATGTCAAAAATGGGACGTGATGACATCTGGGTGGGTGGGGAGAGCCTCCCACCACCAGCGCTACCGGTTCGTCTGAACCAGATAGAACCAGCTGCATTTTACCACTGACACCCACACACGCACACAATTGTTGCAATAATTCCTAAAACGATACACATGCAATTTTGAAATATTGGAATATACTATATAAATGTTACTTGCTTTATCAAGGTCTGAGTCAATCCCTCCTATCCACATTGCCCTGTGGCTCCCATTGTTAGCAGCCAGGAGGGCTGGTTAACTTGTATTCTGTACTCCCTCTTTTCCTATCACAGATGTGACATTGATGTAGGTTTATGTCAATCTTGCAGAGTATACCAGACAAAACACACCCAGAAGTACTAGCTTTAACTTTATAACACCATCTTGCAAGTCTTACATCTCTGACCCTTTGCCTTTACAGATGAAGAAACTAGGGAGGGACTCTTCTGAGTTGTATGCCAATCACCCATTGCTTCACAAGTTCGCCTCTTATCAGACTATTTTATAATCCAGGGGTCTCCAACCTTGGCAACTTTAAGACTTGTGGACTTCAACTCCCAGAGTTCCTCAGCCAGAGTTCCATTACAGTTTTCCTCCTGCAGTTTTAAGGTTTTCTTTTTTCCCTTCATGTTTCTAGATGCTCCTTCTCCATTTAAGCTGGTGTACTTGTTTTCATTACAGTCTAATTCCCATAGTACATTGTCTACTACACAGAAAAAGAAATATTTCCTCAAGTGGTTACCAATATATATATATTTTAAAAAATACTCTTTTTTTCTGAACCGTGCCCCTTTCCTTAAGCTATTCTTTTTTAAATAATGTATCTATTGCTGTACTTATTAATCACTTTTTTGGCCATTTCAGTTGAAAAATGTCATCTGTTCCCATTGGGAGTGAAACTCTTATATCTAAGGTGATTTGCATGGTGCCTTGCTGGACATTAAAAGAGAAAAAGACAAAGCAGCTAGCTCAGGAAAACAAAAATATACAAAGTACCATTTCTGCCCGGTTTCAGATCAGTAGCCTTTTATTCACAGTGTAAGTGTTATAACTATTGTTATAACCATTATAACACTCCTAGTAAAGATACTTCTAGAAGACATCAGCATGGTAGTAAGAAAGACTTTATTTTAAAGCTGGTTGTTATGCCTTCACATGAACACGTGTACATACACACACATACATATGAACATATATGTATATATACACACACACTATCATATATATTCAGAGAGAGAGAAAAAAGAAAATGTATAAATTCAATTAGATTGAAATATCAAAATACACGTGTGTTTTGAATGAATACATTTTCTTCTCTCTCTCTCTCTCTCTCTCTCTCTCTCTCTCTCTCTCTCAATATATTAAATAGTATGTACGTATACATACATACATACACACACACACAGACACATATATTCCTTTCCCATGTGTGTGCGCGCGTACACACACACACACACACACACACACAGAGGTGGGAAAGGAAATAAAGATGGAAAGTTGCTTTCCAGGAAAGAAAAAAAGAATTGCCCCATGGGAAGATGTGGTAGCTTTCTGTATGGACTGAAAACTTTGCTTAAGTGTTTTGCTTTGGACAGAACTTTCTTCAAGCTGGCATGAGCAGAGATCAAGAGCAACGTAAAGGTGCAATGCAGATATGCCCCTAGCCCTCGGTCTTCTTCCAGAAGCTGAAATTGTCTGGCAAACTTGTTTTCTTCCTTTTCTTTGATCCTTTCAGAAATTTCCTTCTGTGAAAAAGACCTTAGGCAAAACTCATGTTCTAACTTTATTTCATATTCTGCTGTTGGTGCATATGGCTGATCACCAGTTTCAAGGTAATGAGAGACACACTGCAATTTCAAGGATATATTGCAAACAGTTCTGCAGAGTAGATTTTAAAAAACTTCTGATGAAGTTTTGCACAGAAACAAGAGTTAATAAACTTTATGACAAGCTTCCTTCTTTTTATTAGAACTCACACAGGAGTACAACTCCATGTTTTCTATCCTAGATTTGTTCCAGCTTCTGTGAATTTACCTGACACTGCCAGGATGAAGCACCCTCCACAACCCACGCTCACATCTTTGAAGAAAAGACTGCTGACTCAGAAGCCATTTTTCATCCTCAGCTGCTGTTATCTACTGTTCGAAAACTTGATGAATATCAAAATGAATTTCAAGACAATACCCAGGAGCTGAATAAAGATGAAGATTGACTGATGTGACTGACAGATAGCTGATATCCATTAGAGAGCCTATACACTCTAGTTAGAGAGTAGAAGAACAGCACAATGCCCCTCACTAACCTATTTGCCAGAGTTTGGGTGGGCAAATTACAAGGGTAGGAAAAAATAGCTTTCCTTTGGAAAATATTGGCTACTATGCTCATTCATCATTCACAATCACATCCAATCCAATGACATGCCAAGTCAACAATAAAGGGAGATGTCCTGATTGTATGACTAGCACCTCAGAATGCTTTCTGCTGTACTGATCCTTAAATTTTCAAGCTCTATGAAGATCCCTCCTGTATGCCTGCTCCTCAAATTAAATTAATGAGCTTTAGTGTAGCATTTAGATCCTTAGTGGAATGGTGTGGGTGGAAATTAAGAATCTGTTGGAAGGCATAGGATAACCCTTGGGCATAATATGAAGCTGGGACATGGTATATTGTGTTGTATGGAAGGCACAGCATAACCTTCAGAGATTATATGAAGCTAGGAAGCAGCTTGCTATTGTGTTCCTATGCAGAAGGCTATTTATTTGAAATGTAGATACCACAAATCTTGTCCATTCTGCATCACATTAGGAAGAGTAAAACAGCACAACTCCAAATTATCACAAAGAAATTGAAAGCAGGTTGATATGAAGTATAACCCATAATCAATTTACCTTATTTATCAGTATAGGCAAATGCAATACCAAAGCCCAAAATTGCCATCAACAGAAAGAAAAAAACATGACAATATACATTAGCAAAGAATGGAATTTAATGAGTAAATGGACATGGCTCCAGTTTGTGACCCCTTGAGTATTATTCAATTTCATTGTGCCCCATTTTGCTATCTCCTTTCAACATTTCTGACAGAGACTGCTGAAACACTTCTTCATGGAGGTTGGTCCCTAAACAGTTTGGAACCATGATAGCAGATAATTTCACCATTCAGCTGTTGTTCAGCACAAAGATTGTCTGTTGGATATTTATCCTACGGTTGGGTAGGTAATATATAGAAAAACTACGTTTGTGACTTTAAATAATATAAGAAGAATGATTGGCTGTGCTATTATTAGGCAGCCATAAAAGTAGTCAGGAAGCCTGGGAGCTCCTGCTCCTGCTATTTGATGATTGATCTCCTGAAGAGGGACTGTGTGTGATTGAAGAGAACTGTAAGCAAACTGTGTTTTGTGTTGGAGAGTGATTATTCGAAGACGTGTTATCATTGTTTTGAGAAACCAAGTTTGTTTTTTCACTAAGAGTAAAGAATGTTTTTTTTCCCCCACCATTCAGAGTCTGTGAGTATCTGTGTGTTTAACCAGCAACGTATCTCTTTACTGTCCGGTCCGTTGCCTACTATGCAGAGGGAAGTTTTACCCACAACATTGTCAAAGGAGGTTCTCCTCTGTGTGCTAAGAACAATATACTGATATATTATGGCTCCTTATGTGCTGTCTGGATGGTCCTTCTCTGCCCACATTTAAATACCTGTCTCCTCAGCCAGGTCTTTCCTTCATTAAAATTGTATAGATGATTTCTGCCTTCCCTTGTGCTTTCCCTTCTTTAAATGGTGTGTAGAATGTGTTCTATTAATAGTATTTTCAATTTACAGTTGTATTATTATATTTAGAAACTAAGCTGGAAAACTGTGGATCAAGGCAGAGATCCAGAAAACTGAGACATACCAAAAGGAATAGATAGTCAGTGAAAGTATGGCATAGGCCGCACATTATAATTCAGACAACAATGAACAATGAAAAAACAAAAAACCAATCTGAAGGCAAAGACCTCAAAGGGACACCTTTAAAAAAAAAGCTAAAATCTTATCTATCAGCTGAACAGGGCTGAAGTCAAGGATTTTAATGTGGTTTCTAAAATCTGATCGCCTTAGAAGTGCTTCCAGTTCTGATGTCTCATCCACTTAACCATTTAAACCAGTTTAAAACCAGTATAAGTATAACCAGTAATAGTAACTATAAGGATGCCTAACCCCCCGTCCATACATTATATCATAGTGCGGGGTATCAAACTCGCATTGTCACGATGTCGTCACGTGATGTATCCCCTTCGCTAAACCAGGTCTGGGTGTGGCCAGCATGTGATGCATCTGGCTTGCGGGCCGCGAGTTTGACCCTGTCATAGTGGTATACAGAATTTTTTTCAGCTGTGAAAATCTTGTACAAAACAGAACAATGAATGTAAACTGATAAGGAGAGGATCAGCCAGGGGTGAAATTCACTTACCTTCGCTACCGGTTCGCAAATGTGAGCACACGCACCTCCTCCATGCATGCGCAGAGCCTTCTGTGCATGCGCAGAAGGTAAAAAATGGAATGTGATGACATCCGGGCAGGTGGGTGGAGCCTCCCACCACCAGTGCTACCAGTTTGCCGGAGCCAGATAGAACCGGCTGAATTTCACCATTGGGATCAACCTAGAAATAAGGAGAAACATGGGAAGTTTTTAAGAAGAGATTGAACAACCACTTGTCTGAAGCAGGGGCTTGGACTAGAAGACCTCAAGGCCACTTCCAGTTCTGTTATTGTGTTAAAACAGTACACATGACTTTCCCCCCCAGTGTTCATTTCCTTTTCAAAAGCTTGATTGCAAAACACAGAATATCTGAGGTTTTATGTGGATGTCCTGTTTCTATTTTGTAATGTAAATCTTATGCATTTAAGATGAAAAAAGAAAGTTTGATGTTGTTATTCTGCTTGAATTGCCATAGGATCAGGGAAATTACTTTTTATGCTGGCTCACCTTGATATTTTACTATCAGTAGACTGGAGAGTAAATTTTAAAATACACTTATGAGAAATCAGGTTTGCCTTTATGTCTCAGAGGAGCTTGTGATCCTGAATTATAATTTTTTATTAAATTGCTGGTTTTCCTGAGATATTCATGCCACTCCATTTTTGACCAACAAGCCAGATCATTTTGATATATTTTTTTGCTTCCATTTTTATTGGCACATAAAGATACAGCTGTTATTGTTAGCCTGGCCAATAACAATGCTGTGGCTTGTTGAGTCTGGCCAAATGAGCCATTAGGAACTGGGTTAATGACAAATTATTTAAGCCTCAGGATTTTTCAGGATCCAAAATTTGATAGGATCTTGCCACACATTTTGTTTTACTTTGTTATATTCTTATTCTGAATATGAATGACCCTACTAAAGAGTTGACTACATTGTAAGTATTGTAAGTATTTTTGCAAGCTAATCTATATGCCTTTATTTTGGTGTTATTGGCAAACAACCGTCAGCTAAGGAATAACCAGCTAATTAAGCCTTTCTTGTTGGAAATTATGGAAATGTTTTTGCCATTTCTAGAAGGAATCACAATGCCTAAAGCATAAAGTCTATCAATCTTACAACCCCCCCCTTTTTTTCCCAAATATGTTCTAGGCAACACTTAAGCCCTGATTATAAAGGCATATTTTGAAACGTGTCTGCATCCCACCATCCCCTGAAAAATAAAGACAAAAGCAAAGTTAAGATTTAAATAATGTTCTATGGAGTTATTTCATTAGTGTGTGCACTAGTAACGTATGTTTTGTAATTGTCTCTGTGCAGCAAGGAAACCATTTTGTGATAGCTTCCATAACATGTTTCCATTGCTAAAATCACCCCTGACACCAAAAATATTGCTTTATTTTTTTTAAAAAATAAGCTTTTGAGGCTGTTTAGAGTTGTTTGTAAGGAACGTGGTGGCTACAGTGACTGAGCTTGTCAATCAAAAGTTTGACAGTTCAACCGTTTGAATCCCTAGTGCCACGTAATGGGGTGAGCTCCCATTACTTGTCCCAGCTTCTGCCAACCTAGCAGTTCAAAAGCACGTAAAAAATGTAAGTAGAAAAATAGGGAGCACCTTTGGTGGGAAGGTAACAGCAGTCTGTGCACCTTTGACATTGTCATGCCGGCCACATGACCACGGAGACGTCTTCGGACAGCGCTGGCTCTTCGGCTTTGAAACAGAGATGAGCACCGTCTCCTAGAGTCAGGAATGACTAGCACATATGTGAGAGGGGAACCTTTACCTATACCTTAGAGTTGTTTGGCTTTTCATGAATATATTTTCAAGGCACACTTTTTCTATGCTTATACCTACATACAGCCATGGATATATGTGATCACCAATGCACCAAGGAATACTGGTGACAGGAAATGAAAATATAGTTTTGATCCTTTCTGACCTCCTGATTATACCTTTTCTCAAGTCCACTCCAGATTGGGAAATCTAAAAAATTTAATCCATTTTCTAGTTTTGATGGGGTTTTAGAGGAGAAAATATGTTTTAGAGGCCAATTTGAGATCCTTGGTCCACTGACTTTTAAAAGAAAGGCCTTGACATGCCACTTAAACCTGGTATAGACTTTCAGTCAAAGGAAGTTGTACACTAATGGTGTAAATTACTTCCACCCCCTCCACCCCTGGTAAAACCCAATAGAAAGAAGCAGCTGCACAGTTGGAATGTTTTGGCTTTCTTACAGATAATACTTTTGAGCAGCAACTGTGTATGCAAAAGGATTTTGGAGGCAGCATGCCGGTGTTGTATTTTTCACATCATCTGAGTATGAAGAAGAACTTTTTTCTTAAATAAGGAATATTTTATTTGCCGTGTTGCTGCCTGACAGTTGCTACTGAATATAATTATATTTTCTGCAGTTTCTTTGATTTTTATCACTGGAGAACATCTAAAATATTAAGGATTGAGCACAGACGTTAATATGAGCAAACAGGGTACAAGTTTACGATAAATTCCCAAAATGCACATAGATCTGTAACTAAGTTTGAATGCATTCTAAAGTGCTTAGTCCTTAAACTGCAAGAGAAATATGGGAATATTATTTTCCTCATTTATACATTTCTGTTGTCGTCAATAAGCACATGTTTTCACATATTATGTGTGGATTACCATACAAAATTACAGTGTTGGATTTTCAGTACTGTACTTACCACTGCATTTGCATCTTTAGGTTTCGTGACTTCCTCTCTCATTCTGAACTATTCTTCTTAGATTAAAGTGCAGTTTAAAGACTCCATCTGGGAAGGAAAAGCTGGGCATGCAAAACATCATTTTGTTGGAATAGACCTCTTTCTTGTTTATGATATGTTTCCTATTGCATTTCAGAATCTCTGTGCTTGAGATTTTAGAAGGGATTGATATTAAATAAAATAAATATAAGGTATATGGATTTTAAAGAAAGAACACTATTTGATTCAGTTGTCTAAGCAGCTGAGAACACACACAAATTTTATCTTTAGGAATGTCTCCAATGTCTTCCAAGCTCATACAGTGTTCAGATAACTTGTTCTCCCTGCCCTGGCTATCTATTTTACAGTAATCCCTCCAAAGGATTTTCAACAGACTTGCTGTGAAATGATCTCCTCTCTGTGGTCTACCAGGACCAAAGTACTGACCATCCTCTGCATTTCTTCTAATCCCACCTTGTAATGTTTAATAAAATTTCACTGTACTTGCTTTAACTTATTTTGTTTTCTTTTATTGTGGAACATTCTGTTTGGTTATTGTAAACAACTTCTGGATTTAGACATTTATAGAATTGCTTTTAATCATAATTTAAAAAACAGTTAAGGTTCCACTGAGTTCTGGGCTACATCTGCTGATCATCTAAGTATGCCATGAAATAGACCTTGGAATGTCTTAAGGTGAATCATACATAAAAACAGATATTTTAAAACCCTGACATTTTTATGATTTAGTTTAAAACTCTGCATTGTGAGCCTTAGGAAGTGATTTATCAATTCCCAAACACTTATTTAACAGAATAATAGAATTCAAAGATCTTGGAAGTCTTCTAATCCATCCCCCTGCTCAAGCAAGAGATCCAATGGTCGGATTCAGCCAGTTCGCACCACTTCGGGAGAACCGGTTGGTAACTTTCTGAGTAGTTTGGCAAACTGGTTGTTGGAAGAAATCATTAGGGCAGAGAACCGGTTGTTAAGTTACTTGAATCCCACCACTGAGGAGATCCTATACCAATTCAGAGAAGTGGCTGTCCAGTCTTTTCTTAAAAGCCTCCAGTGGTAGTGTACTCACAACTTCTGAAGGCTCCAGAATTTGAATGTGTTTGTTTATTTCTACAATCCATCTTTAGTTTAAAACTTTGATGTTCTTCTGTGGTTTAACTTTAAACCCAGCATTCTTTCTTGCCTTCATCCAATGGCAGAAGATGCCTGGGCAGAAATGACAGAGGGCATCTGAGATAGATGGAAATTGTATAGGGTCCTGGAAAATTTTCATTTCCAATGGCTTTCTATAATACAATGCAATGATACAAAAGAAGAAAAGAAGCATTTATTTGCCTTTCCTATAGTTTCTTCACTACCTCCCTTCCCTCCCTGTTCTTGAATAAAAATAAGGAAAGCGAATGCACGTTGAAGATTAAAGACAGAAAAGACGGGCACTTAATTGATTTAAAATCAAGTTTTCATTTTTTTTTATTTTGAAAAAGGTTTTCATTTTTTTTTTTTTTTTGAACGTGTTCCAATTTAATCCACAGAAAGCTTTGAATATCTTACTGAAGTTTCACTTCGGGGGATTGGGCCAGAAAAAGCATGCATGATTGTAAATTAAATAGTGTGAACTGAAACCTGAAAAATTCTCCATAGAGATCTTCCTAGAAACTTACCTAGTGTTGGGCAAATCTATTTTATTCTCTCTGCAATTTTAATTCTTTCAAATCTCTGCCAATGTCTTTTCAGTGAGCTTAAACTCTGAGTTATTTTTAGGCCTCATAACTACAGTGTTAGCTTCCATTGCTTTTAAGGTATTTTATATGAACAATTGTTTCACTATACTGTTTTATTTAATTGGTGCAGCATTGTGTGAAACATATTAGCTATGGGGTGATGGTAGAAGTAAATAAACAAATAAGTGCATTAAGGACAGGCAAACTGCTTCCTAAGGCCTACATTTGCAAAAGAGACATTCTGTTTTGTTGGGTTTTAAACATTTGTGAGATAGTGTACCTATACGGATTTGAGCATTGGAGCCATGCTAAGTAATATCATTGCTTTGCTTTGAAACAATGAATCTCCACTTATTCTTCTTTAATTTGTTTGTTTGTTTGTCTCTTTTGTAGTACTCAGATACATTAAGGACAGCTATATTATTACAATGTGCTCTACATCAGGGGTCCCCAATCCCCAATCTTTGGGCCGTGGCCTGTTTGAAACCAGGCCACGGGAGAGATGAGCAAGTGCATGCGCGTGAAGCTCCACTCATGCAAGCGGTGGGCAAGCGCATGCGCATGCACCTGAAGCTCCATTCATGCGAGTGGAGGGAGCACCCACTCACCACTTACACAAATGGAGCTGTGCATGCGTGTGTGCACCTGCCATTCTCTCTCTCTCTCTCTCTCTCTCACACACACACACACACGCCAGGCCAGGCCTCCAAGCTGGAAAGATTGGGGACCATTGCTCTTCATTACATCAATGTGCTTTATTTGTGGCTACCTGTGAAGACTATTCAGAAGGTACAATTGGTACAGAATGCCATGGTGCAGATAGTTTTTGCTGCCGTGGGATGCACATGCCACACTGCTGTTGCATGAGTTGCATTGAAGCTGGTTTGCTTCTGTGTCCAATCCAAGATGTTTCTTGCCATCGGAAGGGCATTAAAACCTGACTCTGCTCATTGGCTTGGTGGTCTTTGTTGGAGATGACTGGTGGACTAATAGTGCTATCACCCCATGGTTGTTGCTCTTGGTTTTTGAGTTTTGTATCTAATTTTATTAATATTTCATTACTGTAATATTTATGATTTTGATTACTTTCACTCTGTAAAGTGATATGGGTGGCATATAAGTTTAATAAATAAATAAATATATTAGGCATGCATACCTATCAACAATTCTATCAACAATTCCATGCAGTGTATTGTAGTCCTTCTTTATAAGAAATAATTCAAATGAGTGTGAAGGAGGAAAATCACATGACCCTAGATTCATGGCTTTGGAAAAAAATATTCTTTAATAACGTGGTGGTGGTGGGGGATAAGAAAACAAACACTCTTACCAGCCATTACCTAATTTCCTAATTTGGAGGAAACTGTTTGGATTCCGCAAGTAATATCATTTTCTAGGGAATAATGAGGAATGTTTGGGAAATGAGTGTTTTTGACTTGGCAACCATTTCTGTAAACGGTCACATTATTCATTGAATTAGGGTACTCATACCCTGCTCTGGGAAGTCTAAATATATTCCCAGCCCCACAAATCTGCTTATCCTGCTGTAAACTGATTGAAATTTACTAGCTTCATCAAGTATTTCTATAACTACATTTTTCAACCCATTCTATGAGAAGAAGAAGAAAGTGGTTTCTTGGATTCGAATGAAATTAATGAGTATTGTGACTCTTTATCCTCTGAATTGAATCAGGCAGCCTTTAACTTACTTGGAGATGAATCAGACTGTTCTCTGAATCATTGAATTGGAGTCTAAACTGAAACTTGTGGCTGGTGTACATCCTTTTCTATATTGTTTCATGCATTACTTGAGCTCAAGGGTTGATTGAAGGAGCATTGAAAAGGTTTTATAGCCCCTTTGTTCAGATTCTTGAAAAGGGTCAGAAGAGGATTAAATGTTACCAGGGGGTTACACCAGATCTGAAAAGAATACTGGACTGATGTGTTGAACCTTAATTGTTTTTTCTCTAAAGTAGAATAGAACTGAAAGCATTATTTAAAAGTGTGCATTGAGTCCAAATTGGAGTCGAATAGCTCTTTCACATAAGTAGGATCTAGAAGAGATGAATCTCTGCTATAACCTTACCCCTCAAACTCTGAGCTCTTTCTGTTTTAACTTAATTGTCCACGTATTTATAGGGATGCCTGAGGCAAGGCTGATTCATGTGGATATCTGTAAGATTCCCTGTATGGGATACGTATGGCTTCTCCTAGATCCAGCCCACAGTACTTGTACCCATGTCTCATAACACAGTACTGTGGGCTGGATCTAGGAGAAGCCATACATCAAATGAGATCGAGCTACAAGATTTGCCCTGAATCACTATTGTAAATTTGCTATTTCTTTATATCAATAATTTATGAAGTCCTATTAATAGGACACCTGACATTACTGGTTGAGAATTAGAGCCTGACTAAAGATAACACTGAAACATAATTATTATTAATTACAACAATATGAAACTATATATCAAGTGGGGAATAGACAAGCTATTAGTAGAACCCAGCCCACCCAGTAAATGGCTCCACCCAAGTTTAGACAGCTCTTGTTAGACAGTCCCATCATTCTATTAAAGTTAGGTAAAGATTAATCAGACAAAGACAATCCAACCACTCAGCTTTATAATTTTGTTTCTCTTGAAAATTACAACACAAAATATAAAACAGGAATTTGAAAGGTATTCATTGTACACACAATATCTAAAATATTTCAAAAGCAGTAAAAGTGTTGAATATATATGTCAACAAACCAATTTGAGGAATAAATGTAAAGAATATTCTGTTCTGTGCTTAGAAAAGTCCCCTATTCTCGCACTTGGTACAATCTTTGATTTTAAAATTGGAGGTTCTATTCTTAGGCCTATAAAAATAGATTGTTTTTTGATGTTGCTGACCACACTATATTGAGAATAATAAGTGAAAACTGCAGGTTCTGCATGACAAAAATAATCAACAACATCCAAAATTTCCTAAGCACCAAACAAAGTGTGCTCATAACATGCTGCCATATTCTAGACCAGCTGCAGCTTCCAAGTGGTATTCACTCCAGTGGAAATCCAACCCCAATTAAGGTCTAAGGATAAAACTCCTCCAGCCACAGTGGGTCAAAAATCTTGTCAGGATTGAACTCCTACCTTTCCTCCTTATCTCCGCTCCTTCAATAAGATGGCTATGTGATAACAATGGAAAAATAACTTGCTGCTTTCCTTGCCACTACATAATTCTTAATGTGGGCTTTTGCTCATGCTTGATTGAATTTATTCTTCATCTCTAGGCTTCTCTCTTGACTTTTTATCTCCCAGAGTTTTAAAGAAAAACAAGGAGCACCTGAAGAACAACACACAATTAGAGGCCACTTTGTTCTAAGGCCATGTTACTCACCCATTCCAGACCTCATCTAGGAGATCAGCTGAATCACTATCAGGGAAAACCTCAAGCTCCCTCTTGAACATAGGGGATCTTAGTTATTTAGGACAAATAGATTACTGATTATGTATAATCAGATTATATATATTCCTTTTAGCATTGATTCTTCAGAATTGACTATAACATGACAGTCATATTGTTCAACTTATCACATGTTAATCAGTTGTGCAATATAGCAATAGCACTTAACAATAGCACTTAGACCTATATGCTGCTTCATAGGGCTTTACAGCCCTCTCTAAGTGGTTTACAGAGTCAGCATATTGCCCCCAACAATCTGGGTCACCCACCTCGGAAGGATGGAAAGCTGAGTCAACCTTTAGCCTGGTGACATTCGATCTGCTAAACTGCTGGCAGCTAGTGATCAGCAGAAGTAGCCTATAGTACTGCACTCTAACCACTGCGCCACTGTGGCTCTTATACAAGACATTTTAACATTTACAAGGCATTTTGCCATTTACGATAGAATCTAGTACATCCAAGTTCCAATCAATCTTTTAGCCAAATTTAGATTGACTGGAATCAAACAGTCTAAGTTTGCTGTCTCAAAGAGTCTGAACTTTGTAGTCTCTGTTCAGGTCAGGCCAGACTTTTAATCCTTCCTAGAAGATAATCAAATCTCCTTCACTAGTTTGTTTTTTCACAACTGCTGCAAGGTCATTTGGGATGACTTATTAATCAATGAATATGATCATGGGTTTTCCACACTCTACATTTTTTCTACAATGGAATTCAAAGATTCCTGATTTGACTAACAGAATAAGCATTATCAGTGTTCCAGATGATTGGCTTTTGCTGGCAAGCTCCCTACAGCAATCATTTGGAATATTACAAATCAAACACATGCATTTCTTAGCAGAATAATTAAAACACTTAAAAATGTAGGCATTTGATACATACTTAAATATATTGTGGTGTATTGACAGAAGAGAATTACTTTTCTAGAGTAAATAATATATTTCATCAACCTCTTTAAAACATTTCATTTGTCTTTATTTAACATGAACCCTCAAATAAATTCATGTATCTAATGTATTTTAATTAACTAAAGGACTTTCTTCTCAACCTTCTTAGTTGCACTCTACTGCTCCAGTCAATAAAAATGAAATCAAAACCGTCTATCTCTATCAACTTTAATTTCATTTTCTTTCATGCCTTTCAGCAAAGCAGAGTTTACATTTTAGCTATAGAAAATATATACAGTACATGTCTTCACCAACTGCATTTATATGAACTCCTTCCAAGAAATAAGGTATCATATCTGTTGATAATTTTTATTTCTGCTTATGTGTGTGTGTGTGTGTGTGTGTGTGTATATGAATTGGAGGAAGGTCAGAGAGAAAGATAGGAATAGAAAAAGGATTTTTTTAAAAATATGACATTGAAAGTATTACTGCATTGATCTTACAAATCAGCAAGAAGGTAGGAAATTAAATGCAGCAAACAGTCTAACACTATTTGAGAAATGCTTTCCAATATTGTTCACATCAGGGTTTTTCATTTATGTATTTATTTCTAAGTTCACTTGCCGGCTTTCTGCGTTCCATTATGCCCTCAAATACCTTCCCAAGTTTTAAATTTAAATATTTAACAGCTCATAATAGGAAAAAAAATTAAAGCATGAAGAAAATAAAAACAATGGCATAAGGATAGAGCTAAAACTCATTATAAAACCATACATCTTTTTAAAACGTTGCTCCTATGGAATAAAAACAGACCCCTTCTTATTTCAGGCATGAACTATGACCTCAAGCTTTTAATTGTCAGTATCCAGAATTTTATTTGGCACTTTTTCAGTGTTGAATGAACTGTATGAATAACAGTTGTTTTCCTACATTAAATGCATGAAGTGTGGTTGTGCAGATATATTTAAATGTTTCTGTAACTGCTTCTGACCTTCATCCAAAAAGGATTTATAACTGCTTAAAGAGAGGCATACAGGCGTGTATCTCTTTGAGATGTGTGTCTATGTGTGTGTGTATGTTTTCATCAATCATAATATATTATAAAGCATCTGTCTTGCTATTTATAATCCCAAACTGAATACTGTACTCTCCATAAATACTTTTTAATATACTGTATATTATAAAGTTTTCCTTGGATTTTTGCTGCAGCATTGACCTATAAAACAATAGCACTTTTTGTTAGGTTGAAGACATTTTCCAAACCAGAATCTCCCAGATTTGTTAGAAAGCAACCACTAGAGGCAACATCAAATGAGCTTCATTGTTTCAATATACCTGGAGGGAGGTTCCAGATTGAAAACTGCTTAAATGTTTACTTTCTTAGACAATATTCTGCCTTAAAGAAATCTGTATTACATGGAGTTAAGGCAAAAATCCTGGCCATTGGACATCATAAAGGACATGATTTTGCCAAGACATAATTCATTTATCTAGAATCCATAACTATGGTTTCTTTGTTCTAATCTTGCTTCAGTAACATAGACATCATAGAATTGTCCAAATATTATGGTATGGGCAAATACAATGATCAAGTCCTACAACAGCTTCTCTTCACCAATGATAATTTAATCTTCCTGAAGTAAATCCTGGAATTTTGTTGTGGTTGGGCAGAACTTCTTCGGCATAACAAGAAGGAGTGATCCAATAGTAATTCTTATACAACTGAATATCATATGCAAATTCAATCTGAGATAAGTACAAATGTATGACAACTTTGGAGTACAATGGCTTTCACCCTTGACAATGCAGGTTTAGGGCTTCTCTCACTTGGTGTCCAATGACAATTAAATGACATGAATGCCTCTTAGGTTTAAAGGGATCAAGTGAAGTTGCATGTATCTTGAAGTCTTTGGGCAAATCACACAAATTTCATACTTGCATCATTACACACAATTATGTAATTAATCATTTGTTCCATCTGCATGATGATGTCATGACACACCTCAAATCATTTTAATGTCATTGTAGCTTTTATTGAACACCTGTATAGGATGACAATTAGTTTCCAGCGTCAATCTTGTTCAAAGAAAATGCAGTATGGCATCAGATTTTATCTACACATCACATTCACTACAGTGCATGGGTCCTTCTCATAGACAGGCTGGTAATTAAACCAGCAACACAATGAATAATTGAAAGATTCCTGATGGCTGGAGCATTGGGAATTGTGACTGGGGCAAGGGTGCCATTCCTCCAGTAAATCTCTGAACTTGAGCTATGTCAATCTCAAACTCAACTAAAGATCCTAAAGGATACTTAATTTCAAAAGAATTTATTGGGTTCTTTTGTAAGTGTTCTTAAAACTTACATTCACTTTTGACTTTTTTTTCATTTGTGAAAAACTATTTAAAGCTTATTACAACTTATTTAATTGTACTAGGAATTTTAAAATCATAGCATGGCTACAAAAGATAAGAGTATTGGTCCCCATATGCTAATTAATAATTAGCAATACTCCTGAAATAAACCTGAAACACTTCATTAAACAGACAGTAATTGAATTGGCACAGGAATTCCATGTGAACTTTATGTGGCTATGGAATACCAAACTTTAAAAAAAAAAGTTTTTGGGACATGAGGGCAACAAGTCCCATCACACTATGAATGCAGTATTTGTGGGGAAGAGGGTAATATTTCTGTATTTCCAGGTTTTGTTTAAACAAAGCTCTACATTATGGAGCCTATTGCTAATTTAGGAAATATATTCTTCATTGATCCCAAGGTCACCTCTATGGAAAAGAACAAATTACAGCAGATACATTTCACTTTGTCATCTGAAGACATCTGCCAATTAATGTTATTATAAAATAATAGTTTTGAACAGATGTTGCATTTGCTAATTTTATATTTGACTGTTTGAAATCCAGCTACCTGGGGATTTATTTAAGCTGCATACACGTTCAATAATTTTAACAAAAACGTTTTTTTTTCCTGCAGGATCAAATTAAGTTGCTATCTAAATATTAATTATGTTTAATAAAACTTGGTCAGAAGAATTACTTACTATAAAGGTGGAGAACAAATACAACATATAGCTTTCCCAACTTTTCTCTGGGAAATATGCAGTTTGGCCCCTTTACTTCTGTTTGCCTATTGGGTTCCGTATTTTTGGCCACAATTCTCTTTCAAATATAAACTCTAAGAAATTAGCATTTCTCCACTTTCTGACCATACCAGACAGCATACTTTGACATCATCCTGTTAAAACATTTAATCCTTAATATCAATCAAATTTATGGAATATGGGATGTTCAATCTAAGTAACAGGAGCTGTATTTGGTGTTGATAACTAAAAATATCTTACAATTTTGAAACAACTGCCAAAGGTGCTTCTACCATTAATGTGTATATTTGATGTGATGACCACACTTCACCGGATCTCTGCATAAATGATTTATGGTATTATCTTAAATCTCCATGTTTTGATAAGACACCATTTTGATTATTACAGTACTGTATTATTTTATCTCACACAGGTTGTCATGGATGACTCTTATTCATATGACTCTTCTTCTTCATATTCCATTCCACAAATTTTAAAAGAACTTCAATAACTACTGCAGGATCCAATCTGGGTTGGTCACCAGGACCAGAGTTTAAAGAAGCTCTAGAGAAGTTCTCTGAAGATGGGCTCCAGCACAAATCTGAAAGCTTGGAAGACAAAACCTCTGATCCCGGTGATTGACCCAAATTGGATCCTGCAACATTATCCTGAGACACATATATTCACCTTCATTCATCAATGACTACTAGTTCACTTCAAGATCAAATGCTAATGGAATCAGGGCAGGGTGATTGTATGTCAAAAAAGGCAAGATGATGGTGATTGCTACTCCAGTACTAGTCTCATCTCTTTTTTATATGAAATCCATATCTCAAAGCTGTAGCTTTGATCACATGGTCATGCCCATTATCTTGCTTTTTTAGTCTACTTGTGATGGCAGTGTTCAACGTACTGTCATTTGAAACCTTCAACAGTTTTATAGCCAAGTACTTGAAAGACTCACTTTTTCTTAAAGGAAATAATGCATCTTTAAAGTTGTTGAACTTTAAAGTGGCAGGCAAAATTAAGTTATTATTCACCTATGGATTTCAAAACATTTAGAATGGGGAAGAGGGTTTTATTCAAAAAAGAAAACACTAAAAGCTAAAAAAATAAATAAAGGAGGGACAAAAAAAAGGAAATTTAAGGAAAAATCTTGGAAATCTATATATGAGTATTTGAATGTATAAAACAAATTAAGGAGACACATACACATTTGAAATATTAATATTCATTACTCCTACCAGAACACTGGTAGATTTTTTTGTACATTTGTTCATAATTAATTTGTTTTTAAAAACATAATTATTATAAGCAATAAATTAGGACCTGATTGGAATATGTTTACCTTTCCTTATATGGTTTTTCAAAGGCATTTGCTGTGTTAAGTGTGCAGCTAGGGCAATTTCCCTCACTTTTAAATATCACTAATCCAGTGAAAATTATATTTCAATTTTCTAAAGTTTTGCAGCGAAAAAACAAAAAAACCCAAAGCTCTGGCAGCTAGTAGTAGAATTTAATTAATTATTTATCATCAATTTATTGGGTTGTATAATGTATGTGCCATGGGAAATAAGTACAAAAAACAATCACACTTATAATGACAGATTATTGGGTGATTCTCTCAATTTATTTAGAAACATTTGAGCAAAAGGACTAGTAGGGCATCAGCATGAAAGACGGCAATATGCATTTATATGCATAAAATTTTCCTTTCTCTTCAACACAAGTTAGCAACTTGATAAGTGGTATAGCAACCTTTCAGCAGAGTGTAATATGATTATACCAGGTTTCAGTCAGATGCTTAATTTGTAATGATGAAAGGCTTATGTATCCCAAGCAATCATGAAAGGCAGAACCATAGATGGTCAAGGCTGAACAGGTTCTACTGGAGAAAAAATGACAGTTCACCACTATTCTGCCAATAAAAATGTATGGACAATCACAACTTGGACAGTTTCATCATGAGACTGGAAGATAGGTTCCTGGTTTGCAAAGAAACCATTTGGTGTTTCCATTCTCAAGAACTTACTATTAAGTACAAATAAGTGGTGAAATCCAAATTTTTTTACTACTGGTTCTGTAGGCGTGGCTTGGTGGTCATGGTGTGGCTTGGTAGGCATGGCAGGGGAAGGCTATTGCAAAATCCCCATTCCCTCCCCACTCCTGGGGGAAGGATATTGCAAAATCTCCATTCCCAACCCACTGTGGGACCAGCCAGAGGTGGTATTTGCCAGTTCTCTGAACTACTCAAAATTTCCGCTACTGGTTCTCCAAACTGCTCAAAATTTCCACTACCGGTTCTCCAGAACCTGTCAGAACCTGCTGGATTTCATCCCTGGTACAAATGTAGTAAAAGTTCTTTGGCATGAACAAAACCAAGTAATTTGCAATTTTGAAGCAAAATATAACTTTAAGACAAATAAAAATTACAATACAGCTATTGTACCAAGCAAATAATGGAGGTTGTCATGATGGAAGTTTCACTTTAATGTTGCAAAGAAGAGGGTCACAATTATGTTTCTCTGATTAGTGCCAATCCTTTGCAAAACTTAGTTCTAAATATTTAAATCCATCCAGACTGGTATGAAGTCCAATCGCTTTTTAAAGCTGTTTCAGTGATTCTTTATCAATGTTAATTAACATAGCAGACAATTTATCAATGTTAACTTCTAAACTAGTTACTGCATGAAATATATTTAATTAAAATTGCAATTGTGTTATATCTTTATTAAGATTTTGAAGAAGAATGAGTATATCACCTATAAATGGATTAATGGCTTGATGTTATGTTTTAATATTAAGATGTTAAATATTCTTTTTTTCTAATATCTTTTGCTAATATTTCTATAATTAGGTCAAATGAAACAGAACTGTGGGCATCTTTTGCAGCCCCTATTTATTTAGGGAAAAGTCATATCAATCCATTGGTGCTAATTGCTATGCTGATAAATGTAGCTGATCAGTTAGAGCAAATGTATGTCCAAACCCTACTTCCAATAACAGATTTATATTCTATAGCAGACCTGTCAAACTCGCAGCCTGTGGACTGGATGTGTTACACGCTGCTCATGCCCACCTCCGGTTTAGCGAAGGTGAAAAAAGTCACGATACGTTATGTGATGACACTGTGATGACGCAGGTTACACCCCTGTTCTATAGCATCAAATGTTTTAGAAATCTCATTGGTGCAAAGCAAGTTTTGATATAGTTACTAGAATATTATATTAAAGCCTTCTAAAGCCATTTTGTGAATTTAAATAGCAAAAGAAATAGCACTTAGACTTATATACTGCTTCATAGTGCTTTCCAGCACTTTCAAAGCAGTTTACAGTCAACATATTGTCCCCAACAATCTGGATCCTCATTTTACCAGACTTGGGAGGATGGAAGGCTGAGTCAACCTTGAGCCAGTCAGGATCGAACTCTTGGCCGTGGGAAGAATTAGCCTGCAATACTGTGTTCTAACCACTGTGCCAACATGCCTCCTCCTTCTCTACCTTGACAAGTGTACCTTTTAAGTTATTGGTTGCTTTGTTTCTTCCACTTTGCCATGTGCCTATCTCACAAATGTGGCACATTAAAAAAACCAAAAACCATACTAGGAAAATAAAATAACAATGGCCACCAAGGCTGAACCTAGCAAAACAATGTACAGAAATCTTTCAAACAGTCATCTAACCTCCTGACTTACAGATCCTGGGGCACATCCAGGTCTTCACACTTTACAGAAGCAAGCAAGATCACCACGAATCTGATTTTGGGGGATATGGTCTCCCAGAGTCATACACTGACAGACAGGACACTCTAAGCAGGTGCTATTAGTTGAGAAGATTTCCATGCATATTTTTTTTTTTTTTTTTTTTTTTAGCAATGAATTAATTTGGCTCCTGAGAAAAGCTAGGTAAAATCAGCATAATTATGAAACCTGTTTGGATAATAGGATGCTAATAGAGCAATGGATACTGATAGAGCAATGCACTATTTAATGGATAAAGATTGTGAAACTAATAAATATTTGGCTGTCAATTGATAAATTGAAGTGGACTACCATCAGGCAATATATTAGGTACATATTTAAAATAGAATAGTGTGGAATTACCAGACCCATACTAAGTTAGCACACAATAAATCTGGGACAAGGCTACCCACAGAACCATCTTTGTCCTATTACACTGGTTTGTCCCACCAGGTCAGGCAGGGAAAGTACCTCATCAGTTAAATAATTCTGATTTATGAGGTCTACTAAGAAAGTCTTCTCTGCCATTGCCCTTCCTCTGTGGAATATTCTCCCCCTGCAGGTGAGGCAGGCCCCCATTTTTCTGGCCTTCCAAAACGAAGTTAAAACAGGGCTTTGTGGTCTCATATGGGGGGCTCAGAGGATCACACAGCTGTGTGGTTGGTTGGTACTCTGAAAGACCTCCACTTGGGGTTTAATCATCCTTTATTCCTTCCAAATTTTCTAAATCTTAAATTTTATATTTTAATATTTTATTGTACATCACCCATAGTCCTTCTTTGAGAAAGACAAGCAGTTCAAAAATGCAAAATAAAAATAAAATAAAAACAAAACAGAATAGACATGCTTAAAGGGGGCACATTTTGATCAGTTCTGTTGTTTGGTATGTTCTTTAGCTAAATTGGTCTTTCTCTACCTTCTGCTGCATATTTTATAGATCTTCAAATTAATTAAAATCTATAATAAAGAAGTCCAATCCTTTGGTAATAATAAACTCTGAAAATGTTTTGAATTCACGTAAAAATATGTCTAATCCAAGCTACTCTTTCTGACTGAAATAAAAACAACTTCGCAGAACTTGAAGAATGCTGATGAGAACAATAGAGGAACAGTATAAAAAGAGAAAAATAGAATAGTGGACCCTAGTATGCTTATTCAAGATGATCTAAATTTGGTTATGATATTCTTTAGCCTTCTTCAAACATACAGCCAGTGGTGGGATTCAGCCAGTTCGCACCTATTCGGGCGAATCGGTTGTTAACTATCTAAGCAGTTCGGAGAACCGGTTGTTGGAAGAAATCTTATTTTGTTTTTTCCCACTTTACAGGGCTGATCCTGTAAGGAAGGCAGGAAGGAAACATTCTGGTGTTGTTTCTAGTCAAATTTTTATTGCTTTTCTGGTTAACCCTTATTACACTGTAACAGCTAAGGCACAGCGCCCAGCAACATGAGTTGGTCATGCCCATTGAGTTGACCCTGCCCACACAGTCACATGACCACTGAGCTATGCCTACCCAGCTGGTCATTAGGGCAGAGAACCGGTTGTTAAATTATTTGAATCCCACCAGCATCCTAGGTTCTGAGCACTTCAAAGTTATCTCTATATTCCAAGCATTTAGGAGTGCATAAATGGATTTCTAAGAAGAAAACAGATGCCTAGATCAGTGGTCCCCAACCCCCGGTCCGCGGACCGGTGCCGGGCCGCGGAGTACCTGGCACCGGGCCGCGCAGCGGCCGGGGGACATGAACGCTGCAGCGCAAAGGCTCCTGGGCCATGCGCAATGGGCCGTGCGCAAAAGCTCCTGGGCCGTGCCCCCACCCCTGCGCGCGCTCAGCGGGCCGCGGCGATAAAAAGGTTGGGGACCACTGGCCTAGATGATCCTTACACAGTTGAATTAAAGCTTTATTAAAAACAACCAGATTGGCAAAGATGACAGTGATTTTTTCTTCTTCTAGCTTTGTATGTAAAAAAGAGTTGATTAGATCTGCAATATGTATGAAGAAGAGAATGGAAACATTACACATTGAAATAGGAGGGAAACAGAACATTGCAATGTATGTAACAAACAGATGTTGGAAAATTGTTGGCAAGGACTTAAAATGGTAGCCCCCCAGTGGAGGTACTTGCAAGAGTAACAAGAGAACAATTTATAAAAGGCTGAAGTTGGTATTAGTTAATGGGCAGGTTCACATATTTCAGGAAATTATAATAAGGATTTTTTGTTTTTTGTTTTTTTCATTTGGCAAGATATATTATGGGTTAGCGTAATATGTAATGCAGGCTATTAGCATTGCTCCCAAAATCTAATTTAATACAATCTTGATGTTTTATTTTATAAAATGTCTCATCTCTTGTGTTTAATGCTGCTCTTGATTGCACCCATATCACAAGTGATACAATCAGGTATATTAAAAATAAGAACACAGATGGCCATATTGAACCTTGTTTTGTTTTTTTAATGCAGAAATACCATTTTCATACTGGAACTGGAATTAACCATGAAATTAGAATTTAAAATTGTAAAGGAAGCTTACAAGCATTGAATACATTTCATGCCACAAATGGATGTCCTTCCCTAACTCATTTTGTCTTAAGTTGCCTTAAGAACATGGTTGCCTGCCAAAATCTTGACTTTAATAAATTTTGTGATGCAGTTCACAACTAAGATGAAACCATGCACAATAATGCATGATCATATTAGGGGAAATGTGTTTATAAGGAAAAGAATGCAGGAAAAAAATTAGGAGAAATATGCTTATATTTTCATGCATTTTTTTCCTTTCAATTCACAGAAAAAAAAAAGAAACTAGGCAAAAGTGTACTTGACCAATTTGCAAGAATGAAACACAAGCATACTTGGCACTTTCAGCAATTATGTGTGACGATGGAAACAGTACCCTGAAAGATTGTTTGCTAACAACAACAAAAATTGGTGTTCTACCAATATTTTTGTGTATTTTAATTATTTTGCTCAATGCCCTTTTCAGTTGAGAGTTTCTCATTACTGAGGAAAGAACATATGGATGTATATGTTTCTTTAGCAGTCGGTTCTGAACAAAATGATCATTCATTCATTTTCCAATTACTCCTCGGAATCAAATGAAACAGAGCTATTTGCTAAAAGTTTCTCATAATAAATCCCATGTGACATATATAATGTGTGCCCCACTCAAGCAGTTTTAATTCCAAGATTAGGGTGTATATGGCAGAAGAATGGACTAGTTTCAATAACAATAAGGAGACTTCAGAGTAGGATTATACATCAACTGAACATCAAAGAGCAATTAATTTTAAAATCATATTAATAATTAGTTAAACTGTTAAACTTTGCTACTGCCACCTCTACTTTAGACTGCTTTGAGTTTGTACACTTTACATCAGCCACTGATGATCTTGTCTTGATGTACTGTATTTTTCAAAGTATAAGACGCACCTTTCCCCCCCAAAAAAGAGGATGAAAATCTGGGTGCATCTTATACTCTGAATGTGCCTCCCCCAGCTTCTCAAACGGAGGTTTCAGAGGCTGAAAAAAGCATCAGAAACGAAGCTTCAGAAAAGAAGCCCCCAAACAGAGCTTCAGAAAAGAAGCCCCCAGAGCTTCAGAGGCTTTTTTTCTGAAGCTCTGTTTCAGAGGCTTTCAGAGGAAGAAAAAAATGTTTTTTTTCTGAAACAGAGTTTCAGAAGTTTTAGAGGCAGAAAAAAAAAGGGAAAAAAAAGAAAAAGACAAGGCACAGAGCTCACAACAAAGGAACCTATTGCTAAAATTCACCTCTGGGAACAGCTGATTGGGGATATTCTGGGAGGCCGATCCACCTGCCAATCAGCTTTTTTCTTATTTTCCTCCCCAAAAACTAAGGTGTGTCTTATACTCCGGTGTGTTTACCCACAAAACTTGGAGATTCCAAAATAGCTGACCGGTATTAGAAGTTGGTCTGCCACAGGTGAGAAGAATTTACTAATACCAGAAAGTACCAGTGTGGTTAATTATCCAAGTCAGAAAAGCTACATTTGGAAGCAATTCTTCCAAGAGTGGTCCTGTTGTCTAAATGACAAATGCGCACAGAAACTATAAGATGACGATAGGAAAAGAATTGAGGAGCACATTGCTAAAATTCTTATCTTAAAAATTATAGTTTTCTTCAAATTCAGCGATGCAAATTTCAGCTCAAGAATTTGCACCGAAGTGTGTATATTGTGAAATATAAAAACAAAAATGGGAAAGTTAGAACTAGATGTATGATAAATGTGAATTTGTTTTCATTTTTTTTAGCAGAATGATGCAGAAGTGTGATAGAAAAGACGCAAATGCAAAACTGATTTTATATTTTATTTCTTCTTACCACATTAGAATATAAAAGCTGCACTCCAATAATCCAAATTAATTTTGGATATTTTCAATTGTGTTTTTCCAGTTTTGGAACATGATGATAGAAAATATCTATACATAAACATATCTTTGTGGTCCATCGATCATAATAGCCTTCTGTTAGTTACTCCTGGGGAGATTATAGAAAAAGTGATATGACAGCTGTCTTCCTGTGATTGAATCCCTTTGAGGAACAGACCTGTGCTTTGCCCCATTTGTAATAACTCTGGCTGTTTTGACACCAAACTCAGTTCTAGGACCAAAATTTTCTATATGTTGACCCTAAACTGGAATCCAGCTAATGCCAAGTTCAGAAATTCAAGAAATTCTTAGATGGTGTCAGTAAGAAAAAAAAAATCATTTGTACAAAGTCTTTTAAAATCCCATTTTATTTCATGGCCATACTGCAATAATAATTATGCCAACTAAGTGCATTTGGCTCATGTTATTACAGCATTGTCTACTGCTGCTCAGTTTCAGTTGTCATTTCAATGACAAACAATTAACTTGCATTTCAAAACATTCTCAGGGATGAAACTGGCATTCTTAACCTCAGCAGGCAAATGGTGTATTTTCACTTTTTAAAAAATGTGTTCATCCTATTGAATTATATATATATATATATATATATATATATATATATATATATATATATATATATATATGTATGTCTTTTTTCCTTTTTCGTAGGCTTTTATGTGCATATTCTTTCTAGCCAGGTTTTACCTACGTAAACTAAGTAGGGCTGTAGAACAACTTAGTTTACGTAGGTAAAACCTGGCTAGAAAGAATATGCATATATACAATATAGCAAAATTAAATTACAAAAGATTTGCTGATACATAGGTATATTTTTCCAGATCCCTCTTTTCCTCATCCCCCCTCCCCAATGAATTGAGAATAGAGTTAATCTTAGCAGCAATTATTTTGAGTGCACAGATTTGCAAAATGATAGAATTGCCTGAGAGAATATGTTATGACCGCTGACAAAAAACGAATACCCAGCTATGTAATTCCATGCACATCTAGCCAGAATTGAATTTAGTAAAACTTTTAAGTATAGATAGAATTGTAGCCTTAACATTTTTAAAGCATTTCAGGTAAAAGTACCTCAAATATGTAGAGCTAAAAGAATGACTTCTAACTCATAAATGAAACTGAAGCAAAAAGAAGAGAAAAACAAAAAAGTTTTTCTACTCACTGTGATAACTAATCAATCAAATGTCCAGAACCTCAATGAAGTTATTTGTGTGATCACCTGTTTCCCAATAGTTCTGCTTGTCCCACCAGATTTGGGGCTCCTTCTAAGCCAATGTGACCAGATAGACTCCTGGAAATGTACTTCTTTGTCACAGTGCTTGCCCAGTGGAACAACTTTCTCCTATTCCTCCAAGTTTGGATGGGTCCCACACCATTGGTCATTCACAAGGCACTTAGGATGAAGCTGTTCCCTTGGGCTTCGGCCAGAGTGTTGACTGACACCATCTCTAAGAATCAGGGTTGCATTATACTTTTCCCTTTGTTATATCATTTTTAAAATAAATACTGCTTTATTTTTAGGGTCATTCTTAATTTCTTTGCATGCTTCTTCCCCAGAGTGTATGTGAGTTGAAAAAAGAAAAGAAAAGTTGAAACAAAACATCAGATCAAAACAAAATAGAGTAAAGCTCTGCCCTTTGATCTGCATTTTTGTGTTGTTATGAGTTGAGCCTAGTATGCAGTTCATTCAATTTGGACAAATCAAAAAGTTTATAATACAACTTTGCAGAGCATTCAAAGTAGGGTTTCTAGAAAGCTTGCACATCTTCCTGGATGTGGGTAGCATGTACAGATGCTGCTTTACTTTTGACTGCAAGCTTATCATTGCCAAAGTAAACCCTGATTCTCTGTGTGTTACTGGTGATTATTTCCTATCGCAGTTCTGAACGAACGACAAGCCGAGAGCTGCATTTTGCTGTTAGCATCAGTGTGTTAGGTTAGTCTTTTGAAGCAGTCACATATGCCTCCCTACCCCCCAAAAATCTCAAAAGCTTTAATGCTTCAAAAGGGGGCACTTGATAAGATGCACTTTGAAGCAGTTTTTGGAGTATTTTGCACAAGTCTATTTTCAAATAATAAAAATAATCACCATGAGTTGGGGTGGGAAAGGATATCAACAAATATCAATATTAGACCAGACTGGGAGCATCACTGGGGAATCTAAAAAGTCAAGACAGTGGCCCCAGCCACATATCCCACAACTCCTACTCTGCAATGTGTATAAAAATGGGTGGAACATTTATCACATAGTTATGACTGCTTTCTTGACAAGTCATAAGCTTGTTGTCAAACATGTGAATTGATGAGCTCATTGCTAGACATCCATTGAAGTTTAAGACTACAATTGCCATTTTTTTCAACATGTTTTACATCTTTCAATTCCTTTCATTGAGATTTTTTCAATTTCTTCATTAGAGATAGAAATTTTATTTAAAAGTTGAAGAATAGTTGGAATAATCAGAAAAAGAACGATTGGAACTTTGATTTTAAAGGGTTACAAATGAACTAAGGGTCCAGATAAATTTGAAATAAGATTGTGGAATTAATATAAAATAATCCTTTCCATGGGAAAATATTTTTGCTTTGTTTTTTTTAAAAAATAAGCATAAGACTTTAAAAATTGGACCTTAGATGGAACTAGATATTATAATTAAAGAAGAATACTCAAACTTAACTGACAATTATTGAATGAAGCAAAATATTTTAACACTGGACATTCTGAATAATATTTTCTAACAATGGATTCAGAAGTTAAGTTAATCTGCTTCTATAAATAGCTTTGTTTAAAAGATGTTATGGAAAATGAAAAATTTTTACCTGATAAGATTGAGACTAATTTGAAAGTGAATTTTAAAATGACAGCTGTTATATTGGACATACAAAAGAAACCATTCAATGTCTTAATAATAAAAGAGATATACAAATATCAAATCAAGAGAGTGACCTGGATAATTTTCCTATACTGAATTTACAAAAGAAGCATGTTAAAGCTTTGGATAATTTTGTGACATCTTCTACTTTTTCTATTTTTAAATTTTTTTTTATTTATGAATATATTAGTTTAATTGCTGTAACTGTAATTTTAATAAAATTACTATTTTAAAAAAGGATTACAATCCTAACTATCCATTACCATTGGAGTAGTGATGTAAGAAAATCCTAAAAGAGACAGTTTTTCTCCTCTTTAATACTTCATTCTTTAATATGTTATATTATACTATTATATACTATTACTTGGATCCATGACTTCTAAGTCAGCTGCATTGCTATTTAAATGAGCAGTTGGATTTTTCATAAAGCAATGTAAGGCAATTCAAAGGATCCTGTGCTCAAGGACTTTCTAGATTGGAAATACTTTCTGATATATTTGAATCAATTTCTTAGCCACAAAGTAAAAATTACTTCTCAGCGATTAGGATAAACCCAAATGCAAAACTGACATAATTTAGGCATCCCTCATTTACATCTTTAATAATGCATATTTTGGAAACTAATTGCAATGATTTTGTATAAATATTAGTACATTAGCAATTTTCTATCTGTCTGCTTATTTGATGTGTGTGTGTATCTTTGAATCAGTTTTTGACTCCTTGTGGCTGCCTGAACAAGTTTCTGCAGTTTTCATGGCAAGAATTTCAGAAGTGGTTTGGCATTGCTTCTTTCCTAGGACTGAAAGAAAGTGACTGGCCACCCAGCTGACTTTGTGCCTAAGGCAGGACTAGGTTTTGGAAGGCTTAAGCAGTTGGTTGGCTATATCCCCAGGGAATATTTGTGAAGTAAACACACACACACAAACACACACAGCCCTAATGTCATGGATATCAATGTCTATTTATATGTCTTTCATATATATGATAACAATTTCATGATGGAATAGACTAGACTAGACTAGACTAGACTAGACTAGACTAGACTAGAATAGACTAGACTAGACTAGACTAGAATAGAATAGAATAGAATAGAATTTTATTGGCCAAGTGTGATTGAACACACAAGGAATTTGTCTTGGTGCATATGCTCTCAGTGTACATAAAAGAAAAGATATGTTCGTCAAGAATCATAAGGTACAGCAATTAATGATAGTCATAGGGTACAAATAAGCAATCAAATCATATTAGGAAACAGTCAATATAAATCTTAAGGATATCAACAACATGGTTACAGTCATAAGTGGGAAGAGATGGGTGATAGGAATGATGACAAGATTAATAGTAGTGCAGACTTAGTAAATAGTTTGACAGTGTTGAGGGAATTATTTGTTTAGCAGAGTGATGGCATTTGGGAAAAAAACTTTTCTTGTGTCTAGTTGTTCTGGTGTGCAGTGCTCTATAGCGTCATTTTGAGGGTAGGAGTTGAAACAGTTTATGTCCAGGATATGAAGGGTCTGTAAATATTTTCACAGTCTGCTTTTTGACTTGTGCGGTATACAAGTCCTCAATGGAAGGCAGGTTGGTAGTAATTGTTTTTTCTGCAGTTCTAATTATCCTCTGAAGTCTGTGTCTGTCTTGTTGGCTTGCAGAACCAAACCAGACAGTTATAGGGGTGCAGATGACAGAGTCAATAATTCCTCTGTAGAACTGTATCAGCAGCTCCTTGGACAGTTTGAGCTTTCTGAGTTGGTGCAGAAAGGATACATGCAAGTTAAAATTTTGTTGGGTGAAACACTAGAAGACTTGACTTTAGAAAAAGAAATCATTTATGGAGACTAATTAGGAATATTACTAGATGAAAGATATAGATTTCAAATGCTGTTGGCTTCATCAGTTTTATAGCTCAAGTTCACAGCAAATCTCTTACAGCCTTAGGAAAAATGCTTTGTGGGATGTTGTACTGCACTGAGCAGCCATTGACTGCTTGGTTTTATCAAGAAAAAAAAGCATCTCTAAGGAAAACATTAATACTAAGAAACTGTGTCACATCAGAGTTAAGCTAAATAGCCATTTATTTATTTATTTGTGAAATTTATTTGCTACCCCTCTCATATTCAACATTTCTGGGCAGCTTACAATAAATAGAAATATCTTCTTCATTTCTGACTATTTGAATATGATGGTGCTATTGATTGGAAAAACTGTAAATTATATATTTATTTTATTTTATTTTATTAAATTTTTATACCACCCTTCTCCTACTGGACTCAGGGCAGTGAAAAGCCAAGAATAAAAACATCACATACAAAATTTAATTTTTTTAAAAAAGAATTAGACAAATTTTGGCCCAATTAAATTTAAAACACCCCAACTAAAATCAATTTACAATTAAAAATATTTAAAAATATCTAAGGGGGGGGGGGTTTATGCCAGCCCAGCTTGATGAAATAAAAAAGTTTTAAGGGCACGGTGAAAAGCACAGAGATCTGGTATCTTATGTATCTCTGGGTGCAAGTCGTTCCAGAGGGCAGGTGCTGCCACAGAGAAGGCCCTCCCCCCGGGGGTCGCCAGCCGACATTGTCTGGCTGACGGCACCTTGAAGAGTCCCTCTCTGTGGGAGCGTACAGGCTGGTGGGAGGCTATCGGTGGCAGAAGGCGGTCCCGTAAGTATATAAAGGATATATCTGATAATAGGTAAGTAACATTGCTACATTTTAAAAATACTGCCCTCTAATTCCCAGTGTGGCATTGATTCAGCAGCTCCTAGAACTCTCCTTAGTCTGATTGATTCCGTTTTGTAAGAATCTCCTTTAATCCATTTGTTTATTCACCAAAATATAGCACAGATTATAAATTCTAGCTATATTCCCAATTATGATTTAAAGGGCTAACAGGTGAATCCCCAAGACATATTTTTTGATGCCTGATTCTTGTGCAACCCAAATTTTGCATTCTAATTTGCGGCATTGAGAGAAGGAAGTGTGTCCTGAATTCCACTGAGAAATTCAATCATGTAGCTCAAAACTTACTTGTAGCTATATAAATTGTCATGAATGAAGCTATCCTGAGCCTTACAAAATTAACCTGGATGAAATTTTAGCACTTAGTGATCCAAAATTACAACAAAACAAGTCAACAACACCCCAATCAGAATGTTCAGTTAATTGTGAATTTCAACGATTGTTTGCTTTTCATATCCATTCACATTTGCAGCAGGCATATGGGTAAAGTTTATATAGAAGCCAACAGAAAGGAAGAAGCAACTAAAATAAACAGATGGACGGATAGAAAAGAAACAAAATTAAGTAGTCAAACAGACAATATCATATGTAGACAAAAAAGGGCTTTGTTTTAAAATTATAGCGTTTTATAAACTCTTCAATTCTCCCACTGCAAAAGTAATGTAATTTCTATTGAGTTGTTAGTAAACAAGTTTCAGTTATGAGTTGTTAGTAAACAAATTAAAAAATCCTTTAAAAAAGCAGTACATGATGGAGATGTGTGAACCAAAAATTGCCAAACTTCAGCTCTTTGCTTTGTTTGGTATAAACATTTTACTGGTATCTTCTGTAGAACCAGTTGCAAATTAAAGAAAAGAATTATAAAAACTTTTACATTAAATATTGAATTGTTAGTAGAAATGGACTACAATATTGTTATTTTATATGCAAACCTCTCCCCTTTTAACCATTCAGAATGCTAATTTAAAATTTAAAAACAAAAGTACAATTAGATAAGGTTGCTCTGTTGCTGGCTCTTTTAGGTATTTTAGAAATACGCAGTTCTAAATGAATATGTTTATAGTTTTGGTCACCATATTATAAAAAAGATGTAGCGACTGGGAAGAGTGCAGAAAAGATCAACAAAGATGATTAGGTGGCTGGAGGCTAAAACATATGAAGAACGGTTGCAGGAATTGTGGTTTTCTAGTCTAGTGAAACAAAGTACTAGGAGTGAGATGATAGCATTTATTCCAATATTTGAAGGGATGCCACAAAGAAGAGGGGGTCAACTTTTTTTTCCAAAGCACCAGAAGGCAAGACAAGAACCAGAGGATAGAAACTAATCAAGGAGAAAATCAACCTAGAATTAAGAAGAAATTTCCTAACAGTGAGAACAATTAACTAATGGAATGGCTTGCCTTCAGATTTATACTGGAGGCTTTTAAGAAGTGACTGGCCAATCATTTGTCTGAAATGGTATTAGAGTTTTCTGTTTGCACAGGGGGTTGAATTAGAAGACCTTCAAAGTCCCTTACAATTCTATTATTCTGTTACTCTGCTTTATGTCCACGAACAAGTATTAGTCCTGATAATTACAGAATTGTAACATGGGGGAAAAAAGAACACATTAATTTTTGAAAGGCAATCTCCCATTTTTTTCTCCCTTCTTCTGGTTGAAGGACACATTGAGAGAAATCAGGAGGAAAAAAGACTAAAAAGACATTTGTTTTCAAATATAAGAACATTCAAATGACACCCTGTTACTTACATTTAGAAATTCCAAATTCCAAGAGCAAGATTTTGATTTGTCATGCATAAAGATTTAAACCTTTTAAAAGTAGATGATGGTTTCAGAATATTTTCTGGCATATGAACTAAGTTAACATAGAACTTTGATCTTCTATGTTAACTTAGTTCTTATGCCAGAAAATATTTCTCATTCCTCCCAATAGGTTATTATGTAATACAATACAACCTGTGCAGTTTTCACCAGCTAGGTCTAAGAAATACGAAGTAGAGACATGGGTAAAGAAATAGAGACTTGAGTGGCAGAATAAATTATGGTCATATGGAAAACCAGGAGAGAATGAAAGGGAAGGAACTTCAAAGAAAGAATCAGAATGTTCAAGAAAAAAAGCTACAATCAAAAATCAGCTCAAAAACAAAAGAGAATATGTATATAGCAAGATTGTGGAGAAAGAGTGACTAAGCCACTCCATTTACTTAATTAACAACCATATGGGTGATTTTACTGAAACTTATGTTATTCTTTTTCGCTGTCTTCATTCAGCAATGGATGACTCAGGATAACTCCCACATGAGAAGATCATATTCATGTAGCACTTACCATAAAACACTAGTTAATCAGGTATAATCACAAACTGTTTCAGTTTAGCAGCCAACACTAATAACTTAGCGCAACCTAGTCAAATCTTTCTAGAAAAGTGCCTGCCATCTCAGGCACATAACTTTTTAAGGACATTCCAGTGATCTTCTTCATCCGAAACTCTTAATCGATATGTTATGAGGAGTCCTTGGTGCTCTCTGAGTTTGGTTATTTGTTTGCAGACATTTCATAATGCAATTAAATAATATAATCATTATTTGATATCTTCTTCATCTTCTTTTTCTTTCTTGTGCCAGATATAGTCACTTTTTTCTAACCATAACACATCATATACGCAAAATGTGTTTCTCGATTATCACCTCACAGGAGTTACCTGTCCAATATTGATAGGCTTCTTCCTCTTACAGTCTCTGATCGTTTAATAGTTAGTTCTATAAACAACATTCAATCTTCTGTCTGTCATTTTTTTCCTAAATACCCAGCTTTCACAGCCATACATTACCTCTGTGGAAAGAAAACTACATTGTTTTAATAATCTTGAATACTTTTGTTATAGAAATATTCTTATCTTTTATTACCTTGGCTAAATTTGCTATTGGGTTTTCCCCTTCCTTCTCTCCTGCAACTTGCTGTCCATTTTATCTAGTCTTAAGTCCAAATAAACAACAATGTCTCTCTAGTTTCTGACTAATTCAAACTGTTAGTGTTTCAGCCTCCTGTTTCATTTCAATCAATCAGAATAGAGCTGGAAGGGACTTTTGAGGTCTTCTAGTCCAACCCCTGCTCAAGTAAGAGACCTTACACAATTTCAGACATATGGTTGTCCAATCTCTTCTTAAAAACCTCCAGTGGTGAAGCACTTACAACTTCCACTGGTTGTTTTCACTGTCAGGAAATTTCTCCTTAGTTTTAAGTTGCTTCTCTCCTTGATTAGTTTCCATCCATTGTTTCTTGTCTTGCCTTCTGGTGCTTTGGAAAATAAGTTTTTTCAGGCTACTGTCTTTTCCATCTTACTTTCTCGCTCTCTGAATTAAGAATCATTGTGTTTATCTCTTTCATATATTTCTTTCAAAAACATTCTCCTTATTGTAAACATTTTTTCAGAGAAGTAGTCAGTCAGGTATTCTGGCACACCACTTCCTTTTAATACAACTTACATTCTTGCTTAATATACCCAAGGCTTTGCCATCGTAAGTAAAGAAAAGAAAAAACTTAAATTCTCTTTCTCTCTCCACCATCTATCTTATGTTAGCTATCCAATTCTATGTTCCCCTGCCTTTTCTGAAGCCTACTGATTAATTGATGTTTTTATCTCTTTTCTGTAAAATATTAGCAAAGAGGTTGCTTGTGTGATGACTTATTGTAACAGTTCTCCAATTTGCACATTGTCTTGCACCTCCCCTTGTCAAAAAAGTCTATTCCCAATTTTTCCCCAGTATCTAGGGCTCTGACCTTGTTTCCTATTTTTTGACATATGGCTCTTAACTTTAACCGCTGTTTAAACTACGCAATGTGTATTTCATATATTTCTGTCATTTTCTTACCGGACAGATCGTCTATTTTTCTTGATCTTACTTTCAAATGGAGTTCACTCCTGAATATATTCTCTCTTTGAAATTTCTATTAAATATCTATATTTCTCAGGGGTTTCAATATATTCTTTACATACAGTATTCTTTTAACTTCATTTGACTCTGTTCAAATCTTCCATGATTATTTTTAAGAAGATCTAACTTAGTTGTACATTTTCTTCTGCTTTCTCTCATCTTCTTAAAAACATATCTCAATTTCTTTTTCTCATCATTTCTCTCTATGATGGTATTCTTTATTGAAATATTTTTCATAGGTCCTTCCTGCTTGATGTTGAAAGTCTGTTTTTTGTCTTAAGTCCTTGCTTCATTTTCTGTCTTTTCCTTGGCTAGATTGTTCCAAATGCCAATTAGAAATGAGAATCTTCCCCCTTCCCTTTTTCCCCATGATTCCTTAGACCTCTTTTGCATAAATTAAATGTTCCTTATCTTCTTATATCCTGACTCTATATCCTCCAGGACAAATATGGCTGGAACATCTACTCTTTTTAATTTTCTAATATGCTAATACTACTTTCCAATACATTAATATACTAATTTTGCAAAAAAAATAAATGCAGAGAAGGAAATTTATATTTTGTGACATATTTAATTTATTACCCTTTTCTATATTTCAGCTGAAAAAAGGAATAAGTTTTATTTATCCAAATCTGAGTCCTGATACATACATACATATACATACATACATGTGTGTGTAACAATTGGAGATATTCCTATAGATCATTTTAATTGTTAAAATTTTGAGTAAACATTATGAATACATAAATTGTGTAATGTACTTTTAAAATACTTATAATAGGCATTGGAAAGAGGAAAAAATTGTAATCACTAAGTGGGGCATAATATTTATATTGTGACTAAAGCCAATTATTGGCAGTTTGACAAACCTGTAAAGTTATTACTGCTGCTATAGTAGGAAATTGTGCAAATTCTTTGCTGTGTTCTTGTCCAAGATTAGAAAGACAAGTCAGAAAAAATAAGCTATGGACTAAAGGTTTACTTATTTAAAGAAGCTGAAATGTACCATAAGAGACAGATCGACTCCTTTGCCAGATTTGTAACCTTTGAGTGGCTTCCTGACTAGATGAAGAATTTCAAGTCTGGATTACATTTCTAGTCTTCAATTTCTATATAGTTGAACATGTTAATATGTTATAATATGTAATAAGTCTCTACTATTTATTCTCTCACTCATCTATTAAAATTTCAACTGTCCGCTACTCAATCTCATACTTTATAATAAAAGAGAGCAGGGCTGAAATCCAGCCAGTTCTATCCGGCTCAGGCAAACCGGAACCTCTGTGCATGTGCAGAAGGCTTTGCGCATGTGCAGATGTCGGCGCGCAAACCGGTAGGGAAGGTAAGTAAATTTCACCCCTGAAACAGAGTAAAAATACGATTTCAATAAAAACATGGAAAATAGAAAAGCCTTCACTTGACTCTGAAATTAGGTTAATGTGGACATCAGTTCAGCTCTTTTAAGGAGTGGATTCCACCATCACAGAAAAAAAAATCTCCCTTGTAGAAACCCACCTTACCTCCTTTGGTGAAGAGATATGGGAGAGAGATTCATTAAGTGATCTCAAAAAATAATGGACAGTATATGATAGCTAAGATATGATCCCTTTTTGTTTCATCCATTAGTAAGCAACAGCATTTCTTTCTGACCAACAGCATTGCTATTCAGAAGTTACAGAAAAGATTTCTGCATTCTCCACCCTAAGTTCTTCTCTAAGATGGCAGCCATACAAATCTTTTAAATAAACAAATAGATAGATGATAGATAGATAGATAGATAGATAGATAGATAGATAGATAGATAGAAAGACAGACAGACAGACAGACAGACAGATATACAGATGATGGATAGACAGACAGATAGAATGAAGTCAATATTCAAGGCTGTACTAGCTATTGCTACGGTATATCATCTCTCTCTATATATCATCTCTATCTATCTATCTATCTATCTATCTATCTATCTATCATCTCTATCATATATATATATGTTTTCTGAGGTTTTTGCGGGTGTTTGTATGTAGGTCTTTGGTTATTCGGGTTTTCTCCCGTGTAAAATTGGAAGTGTCTTGGTGATGTTTCGACGAAGTCTCATTCGTCATCTTCAGGCTGGTGTTTTCGGCTTTGTGCTTCTAGGAGCAATGTGTGATCACAGCTGTTTCTTCCTTTTAACTGCCAGTAGGGGTGTGAACTGATTGGGTGGGAGCTTGGCTGTGTTCTGATTGGGTGGAGGTGTGTTCTGATTGGTTGGGGGCTTGGCTGTGCTCTGATTGAATGGGGGTTTGGCTGTGCTCTGATTGGCTGGAGGTGTGTTCTGCTTGGGTGGGGGCTTGGTTGTGCTCGGGTTAGTCTGAGTTGCAGAGGGATTTGAGCTGGTGAGCTGTGTTGCTGTTGTTTGGCCTCGCGTTCTTGGTTGTGCCACATCTTCATGGTGAGTGTCAGTTTGCTTCATGTATGGATTGGAGGGGTTTAAAGATGCAGCTGTGGTCTGGCTTTTGTTTTGTGGTCATGCCTCATCATCAGTGTGGGTTTGAGTTTGCTATTTGCGTGGTTGTGCGGTGGTGACATCCTGTGTGGTTTTCGTGAGTGTGAGTCTCGTGTCATTCTTTGTGTTAGGGACTCATTTGTCAATAAGGGCAGGTTTTCAAATGGCTGGTAGGTGGGAGATATCATCTCGTTTATTCATGCTGTGTGGGCGTTTTTCTATCTCGATGGCTTCTCTGATTGTTCTGTTGTTCAAGTGTTCAGTTTTGGTGATTGTTCTGGTCTTTTTAAAGTCAATTTCATGTCATGTGGCTTTAAGGTGTTGGACCAGGGAAGAAGTTGGTTCCTCCTTTCTGACTGAGTTCTTGTGTTCTTCAATGCATGCACTTATTCTTCTGTTGGTTTGTCTGATGTATGTGGTGGGGCAGGCGGTGCATGGGATTTCATATACTCCTTGATTTTCTAACTCAATTTTGTCTTTGGGGTTTCTTAGAATGGTGGATATTTTTTGGTTTGTGCAGAATGCTGTCTTGATGTTGTGTTTGTGGAGGATCTTGCTGATTCTGTCTGTGGTGCCTTTTATGTATTGGAGGAGGGCTTTGCCGTTTTCTTGTTCTCTGCCTTGGATTTTAGGGTTTCTTTTTGGATTAGTTGGTAATCTTATTTCTTTGGAATCCATTGGATGTTAGCATGTTAGTGAGAGTGTGTAGTTTTAGGTGTTGTTCGTCAGCTAAGCATTTTGTTCTGGAGATGAGTGTCTTGGCTACGGAGTTGATCTGTGCTGGGTGGTGGTGTAAGAGTGCGTGCAGATAGCAGTTTGTGTGTGTTTTCTTCTGGTAGATGGTGTATCCTAGGGAGCCATTGTATTTCTTGTAGACTAAGACATCCAGGAAGGGAAGTTGGTTGTTAGCTTCTGTTTCCATGGTGAACTGTATTTTGGGGTGTAGGCTGTTGAGGTGTGTGAGGAAGTTGTCCAGTTTTTCTTTCCCGTGTGGCCAGATTATGAAGGTGTCATCTACGTATCTGAGCCAGAGTTTGGGTTTGTGATCAGATTTTTCTAGAGCTTGGGTTTCAAAGTGTTCCGTGTAGAGGTTTGCAATGACAGGTGAGAGGGGTCATCCCATGGGTGCTCCTTCTATTTGTTTGTATTATTTGTATTATCCATTATAGATGAAGTATGTGTTGGATAGGCAATGGTTGGTCAGATCTAGGATGTGCTTGGAGGGGTTATATTTGTTTTGGATAGTTGTCAAGGCTTCTTTGATTGGTACTTGGGTGAAGAGGGATATGACATCGAAGCTCACGAGTAGGTCGCTGGGCTGTAAGTTTTGTTTCTTTATGATCTCTATGAACTGGAATGACACTTCCAATTTTACACGGGAGAAAACCCGAATAACCAAAGACCTACATACAAACACCCACGAAAACCATATATATATATATATATGTAGGTCTTTGGTTATTCGGGTCTTCTCCCACGTAAAATTGGAAGTGTCTTGGCGACGTTTCGACGAAGTCTCATTCGTCATCTTCAGGCTGGTGTTCTTGGCTTCGTGCTTCCAGGAGCAATGTACGTGGGAGAAGACCCGAATAACCAAAGACCTACATACAAACACCCGCGAAAACCTGAGAAAACATATATATATATATATATGTGTGTGTGTGTGTGTGTGTGTGTGTGTGTGTGTGTGTGTGTCTTTTTCTTTTTCGTAGGCTTTTATGTGCATATTCTTTCTAGCCAGGTTTTACCTACATAAACTAAGTTGTTCTTCAGCCCTGGTTCTGTGAAATCTCATTCACAAGCTTCTGGGCTTTTTTTCTGTTGACAAACTGCAACTCTGTGTTGCTGTTTCTCCCAGAGAGCAACACAGAGTTGCAGTTTGTCAACAGAAAAAAAGCCCAGAAGCTTGTGAATGAGATTTCACAGAACCAGGGCTGCAGAACAACTTAGTTTACGTAGGTAAAATCTGGCTAGAAAGAATATGCATATATATATGCATATATACATATACATACACATATGTATGTGTATATATATATATATATATATATATATATATATATATATATATATATATATACACACACACACACACACATATACATATGCATATACATATACATATACATATATACACACACACATCAAAAAAAAAACAACACCTCAAGATATCACAACACTAGAACTCAGGATGTTAACACACAGCCTATTACCCAGGTCATTAAAACAAAAAAGACTAATGGGCACACATCAAGAACCTCACCCACACAGGATGTCATGAAACAGCTGACTAATCTGCAAACATCAACTCCATCAACTAATCAAGATGTAACAACAAAGGCAATCAACCCGCTCACAGCAACAAAGCCAGCACCCCACACCTCCCCACCAGTATTTATAGAGAGATGGCAGCTCCGATCTCGCTTTCCTCGCACAAGCACGAAGCCAAAGACACAAGCCTGAAGATGACGAGTGGGACCTCATCAAAATGTCACCAAAATACTCTCAATCTTACATGGGAAAAGACCTGAATACACCAAAACTTGCATACCTCTACCCATGAAAATCTACGAAAACAAATATATATATATATGCCCCCAGTTCAGACTGGTTTGCAAGAACTGGCAGTAAAATTGGCAGGAGGCTCCCCCCACTGACCCAGACATCATCATAGGCGATCTGCACATGGCCAGAAGAGCGCAAGCGAAGTGAGCGTGCGTGCGTGGATATGATGCGAACTGGTAGTAAAGGTAAGGTATCACACCTTCTCGGGAAATAAAACCAATTTTTGATGTGCTTATACGATTAATATATGTCTGAACGCAGTTGAGAATAATGTGGGTGTAAAGCTTGACTGATTTTTATCATTATTGGAGTAAAAGACATTAGTCTTCTCTTACAGATGGTCATTTATGCTGGAAGCACATGAAAGAATCCTAAATTGTGGAAAGATTATTCTAAATTTAGGGAAGCATTAACTTCCTAATGCTAAAGGTGGAGCCATGCTGCTAAACATATTAGTATTTCTTAATTCAAACACCTGTTCTGCCCAAAAGATACATAAAAAGCTCTTATTTATTGCTTGCATCTCCATTTCAGATTTAATTTCACTATAAATTCATCTCATGTTAATTTATGTACAAACAAAGGCACACACATTTTAAATATCCAAAATGCTGGAAATAAACTTATTTTTAATTTTGTGCTTGTTTTCCATTTGTCAACCAGCAAATGAAAGGACTGAATAAATCAAGCACTAATTGCCAGCGGTGCTAAATTTAGTGTGAGATCTGGAATCCTTTTGATCAAAACCGCTGAATATGAAATCGTCCTCAGCTCTCTAGGCAACTTTATCCGCCTTTCTATTCTCCATCTGTCAGTCACCTGGGAATTTGTGAACTATTCCATATGTCAAGCTTGTCAATCACAATGGAATGTGGGAACTATCTGCTGCTGCATAGGAATTCTTGTTAAAAATTAATCTGCATTAAGTTGGGAGTTCTATGTTTTATATACCCTATCATTTAGTATTTCCATAATATTTTTCCAATAAAGAAAAGCTAAGCAGATATGACCTGATTATTCTGATATCTTGTGAGACTATATATAGACACATAGAAGCATGTCTATCTGTCTGTCTATCTACTCAAAGACTGGGAAAGTTCTAGTTAGAGTTGCTTTCTATGTTTCATTTTAGTTTCTAACTTTCTCCTTCCATTCCTTACAGGCTAAATTTTTAAATTTATTATTGGGAGGGAAGGAAGGAAGGAAGGAAGGAAGGAAGGAAGGAAGGAAGGAAGGAAGGAAGGAAGGAAGGAAGGAAGGAAGGAAGATTATGAACTGTTTTAGGTTATAAATTATTAAGTGAGAAGGCAAGAAAATTACCCATTGTACTAAGAAAATTCAATCACAACTTTTATGTTGCATGAACCAAGGTACCTAGTCAATCTTGGGTCCCAGGAAAATATCTTCAAGACTCTGACAGATAAACCTGACTGAATCATCAATTGATAAACATTAACCATTAATTTCCAGTCAAGCAAGATTGGTCCATTTATTTTATTTTTTTAATTAAATCCATGCCACTGATTAAAAGTACCGGTAGCACCGAAGAACTGATCTTTCCATCCGTCTTTTCCCTCTACTCTCTATTCAGGGTATGTATTTTGCCATTAATTTGTGAGCATAAGGGTGGGTATCTCTCTCTCTCAATTGAATTAAACTGCTTGGAAAGATAATCATTTTCAGTAAAAACAGAGGGGAGGGCGAAGAAAGAGATTAAAATTACGGTGAGCAAATAAACTCATTCTTCAGACCTGAGCAATTGCAAAGATCAGTTATATATTGTCAATCCTCTGAATATTGTGCAATCAAAACTTAATTAATTCTTAATAATTGAACCTTCTGCTCATGGGAAAGCAAATAGTAGTAACAAAACATTGTTTCCCCTTAACCTAAAAGCAATATGCGTCAAAATATCTTGGAAATTCCTTAAGTTTCTGTGGTGGTCAGATCCAGATGTTCCTGGACTACAGCTCCCAGTATTACCAATCTGAACTATAGTGGGCAAAGATTGTGAAGGCTTCTGTACAAGAACATGAGGCAATAAAAACTCGGGCGGGGGGGTCAATGATGAGAGGGACATTTCTATAAGATTCTTCTATGTGGATATTGCTTTGACTTATTATATAGCTCTTTCTGTTGCCACTAGAAATGCATCTATCAGCCTGTTTCATGTTTTATAGCAAGGATAGATCGCCTGGTGCTCTCCATATCTTTTAGGCTATAATTCCTACAATCTCTTGCTCTTGGCTATTCTGTCAGGAGCTACTGAAGAAGTTCAAAACATCTGGAAGACATCAGGTTGTTTACTTTGCTCTGTAGCATTCTTTTTTTGCCTCCCAAATGCTAGAAGTTGATGATGGCAGTGTTTATATTTTGCTTTCTGCCCAGCGGGCACAACAAGAAAGAAAGCAAAATGTGATAAAAACTGTTCAAATCACTGCTAGCTAATACAAATTAAAAGAGACTGATTAAGGTTCATTATATGCTATTTCTGTTTCAGTTTGCAAACTTTTTTCTTAAGTCTGCATGAAAAATGTACGCATGTTTGTTTGCAGTTCGTCCTAATATACACATTTTGGCAAGCATATTTCTCCAACATATGCCTTTTTGCATGCCTTTTTTCCTCATGTACTGTATGAATCTTTGTATGATTTTTTTTACACAGACATTCACATTTTTGTTATATTTTCAAACAGAGAATGGTACCGCAAAAATATGAAAAGTTAAGGATAATTGTGTTCCAGATCATTTATTAATTTGGAGAAAGCAGACTAGTTCACCAAAAGCCTCCTATCTCATGGAGCTATTCTCAAGAAATATTATAATAAGAACAAAACTTTTCTCTTTTATTTTCTTTAAAAGCAGAAACCTAGTAAAATTCTTCTTCGGATTTTGCATCACTAGAGGTTTTTGCCTTAAACTTCCTGTCTCCTGTGTACAAAACAGTCTAAAGGAAGCTGGTTTGAGAAATTTCCTTCCAGATTTCAACCCTGTCTTTATCTTAGACAAGGTATTGATCTGCTGTTCTGTTTGGACCATGGTCTATGTAGTCCCTAATTGGTGAATTCTGCTGCTTCTTTAACCTTCTCCTAAAGTCAAGGAAAGTACCAACCACTGCCCTTTCCATGGCTAAGACTCTGGGATTCTCCCTCTTTTGTATGAGTTAGTTCCCCTTGTATTTGACATCTTCCCACTTCATTGCCCTTTAATGCAGGTTCTCAACCTCATCCCTTTTAAGATGATGAATTTTAACTCCTAGAATCACCTCACAGCATGCTGACTGGGGTAATTCTGGAAGTTGAAAGCCACTTATCTTAAAATTTAGAATAATAGAGTTGGAAGGGACCTTGGAGACTTCTAGTCCAATCCCCTCTGCTCAAGAAGGAGACTATTATACTATTTCAGACAAATGGTTGTCCAGTCTCTTTTTGAAAGTCTCCAGTGATGGAGCACATAGAACTTCTAAAGGCAAGCTATTCCATTGTTTGATTGCTGTAACCATAAGGAATTCTCTCATTAGTTCTATGTTGCTTCTCTCCTTGGTTAGTTTCCATCTTGTATCCTGTGTTGCCTTTTGGTGCTTTGGAAAATAGTTTGACCTTCCTCATCTTTGTAGGAGACTTAAATTTACTTACACCTCATCAAACCTTAAATCTGATGGGCTATAATGAATCAGCAAAAAATAAGAAATAAAATCTTATTTTTTTTACCATTATTCCTTTCATTTGGGTTAGAAAGGTTAGCTGGGATAAGTCCTCTCAATATCACTCAAGGAAGGAAGGAAGGAAGGAAGGAAGGAAGGAAGGAAGGAAGGAAGGAAGGAAGGAAGGAAGGAAGGAAGGAAAGAAATTTAACCCATTTGTTTAACCCTTTAAATCATTCTCCTATTTGTAGGTCACCCAAACAAGATAAGATAGGCAGCATACAAATTTAATAAATAATAATAACACTAATATGGTAAGCACTTTAGGTGCAATCCCAAAACAACTGGAGCATTACTTGAACACCATTGGCATTGACAAAATTACCATCAGTCAATTACAAAAGGTAGCTTTACTTGGAAGAGTTTACATACTGCAATGATACCTTTAACACCACCAATAATCAATATCTGCCTATCTCAGGTCCTTGGAAAGGATTTGATAGATTGATAAACATGCCAAATCCAGTCTAAACATCTGGATGGCTGTGTACCTAGCTAATAATAATAATAATGAACAATGCTAAGCTTCAAAAAGATTTGCCTTGTCATTACTTTCAATTGTAATCTTGATGGCATTTAATATAATTTTTATTTACAATTCTACAACTCCTCGATATAATGAGGACCTCTGCATGAAGTACTTTCAGTTAACATCATTTTTGTCAGCTACTTTCTATTCAAATATTTATCATACTTTTGCAAACTTATATTTGCCCAATTGTGCTGCTGTAAGATTGACTCACTGGAGAAGAGCCTAATGCTGGGAAAGATTGAGGGCAAAAGAAGAAGGTGATGACAGAGAATGAGGTGGCTGGATGGAGTCACTGAAGCAGTAGGCATGAGCTTAAATGGACTCCAGAGGATGGTAGAGGACAGGAAGGCCTGGAGGAACATTGTCCATGGGGTTGCAATGGGTTGGACACGACTTTGCAACTAACAACAACAAAGATTTGATGTTTACTGGCACACCACAGTTCAAGAAAGATGTTGACAAGTTGGGGGGGGGGAATCAAAAGACGTGATATGGCTAATTTTATAAAGAATGGGCTGAAGGAATAAAACATTAGTTTAATACAAGAAAAGATTAGGTGCTTGTTCAACAGATGAAGTGGAATAGACTTAAAAGGGATCCTTGAAGCTAGAGAACAACATCCTACTTAACAACAAGCGATGGCTTGAAACAATGGTTAAAAATTAAGAAGAACCATATAATCCTATGGGTCATTTGCCAAGATAGAAATAATGAGTTGAAGCATGAAATTCTTCCCAGATGGAAGATGCTGAGGATTCATCCATTTGGATGCAATCAGTATTCCAGCTTTCAGAGATTGATTAAAACCCTTACTTTATGGCAGTTCTATACCTGGAATCACATAATAGCCATATTTAATCCCATACTCTTGATTTCTCCCTTTAAAAAACACACCTTAAAGATAATGTTTCTCAACAGTAGGAAAAAAAAAGGGGGGGGGTTCTTCAATACACAAAAGGATTAAAGCAATCCTGTATACCCTTACCCCATTTTATCCTCCCTCCTTTTCCATCTATAAAATAAACTGTAGTTGCAATATAAGCTTAATTGTAAAAAAAAAAAAAAAAACCCTACTTATCCAACTTGATCCTTCTTTGTTTTAGGAGAAGCTCTAATGGATGGAAAATGATGTTTCTTTCTACATGCTTGGCCCCATTCAGGAATCCCAGATTCTCTACAGAGATATAGCAGAAAGTAGAATAGAAAATGGCTCCTTTATATTTTAAACTCCCAGAAGTCTTCCTGAACCAAAAAGTCCATTAGGAAAGCTTCACCAAGAAGCTCAGGAAAGAGTTGTTTTACCTTCTTTCCCTCCTCTACTCTAGGCTCAAGGTAAGCCTGAGAAATGAAAGATCTGAAGCTAATTAATTGTCCTAACTCCTGCATTTCTTAGACTGTGATCCAAGTTATTTCAGCCTAGTCTATTGCTGAGACCCAGCTTAACTGGTCTCAGCCACTCTTAAGGGACACTGGCGTTTCCCTATTTGGTGCTTTTTAATTTCCCTTGCAGACTCTTGCCAAACAATCACTGCAATAAGGTCTTCAGCTGATACAATACAAAGCTGCCCCCTTTCACAATGAACCCCATGTGCATTTATAACATTGTATAAATAGCACAATAATTAATTCATTAAAACTCCGGTTACAGGCAGCAGCACTTGTGCATCTCCATATTTATAATTCTATGAAGAGTGAACTTTTGGAAAGGAACATTGGAATGTGGCACATCGCTGCCTTAAATTATCCTAATGTAACCTGACATTTTAATTTTTTTTTTTAATCTTCTTTAACTTCAGGATGTAATGTGACAATTTGTATAGTAGCAAAACTGAAAATTTCTGAGTTTCGTTGCTGTACTCTCATAATAGCTTAATAGAAAAGGGAGCATATTGTGCTTTTAAAAGAAATACAGCTTGGATCGACTTTTTTTTATTACTGGAATATTAAATATTCCTTGAAAAGAGACCCTCCCTTTTTTGTTATTTCAAATTAAATTGTAATTATAATGAAAAACTAACAGCAGATTTAATGAATGAGTTAAAAATGCTACTTATTTTTATTTTATATTTTAACTTCATTAACACGTAATCATTTGTTTTTAATCAAGTGTATTGGAGAAATCCATCCACCAACATTTGTTCCAGAAGCCAAATTAGAGGAGTTTGATGAGGTAGTGAGATACAGTATTTAATTCCACTCTGGAACAGGTTTAAATGGAGAACAGCCATTTCCTAACAACAGCTACTCATATACCCTGCCAGCAGCTTACACCATCCCCAGACCTGAGTAAGAACATCCATCCAGTCTCTTTCACGTGGTCCTAGAGATTATTAATTGTATAGGTAAAATACTGTAATTGGAGTCTATGGAGATACTCAGTCATCCAGGTCATGGTTGTTCCAAATGTGCTTTTTCAAGATGCAACTGGACTTTCTGGTTTTTCTTGGAAGACATTTTGCTTTTCATCCAAGAAGTTTCTTCAGCTCTGTATTCTTTAATTGAGAAGTTGGATCTGTGCTTTCTGCAGGGTGTTTTCTGCCCTGTGTCCCTTCATTGTTGAACACAGGTGCAGGTTGTTGGGGATGAGTCTGTTCTGTCTGCACCTCAAACTGAAGTGCCAATGGTTCCTGCAGTCTGCAATTTTTCTGGAAATTCATTCATGCTCCTTCAACATTCGAAGGGTATTCATCCCAAAGTGCATAGTTAAATATCTATGGAGATTCTCAGTCATCCAGGTCATGGTTGTGCCAAAGGTGCTTTTTTCCAAGAGGCAACTGGACTTTCCGTTTTTTCTTTGAAGAAGCTCCTTGGATGAGAAGTGAAATGTCTTCAAAGAAAAACAGAAAGTCCAGTTGCCTTTGGAAAATACATCTTTTTGTAGTAGGCAATAACCGTGGAAGACAGGAGAAAGAATGAGGACATGGAAAGCACATCTGAAGAGACCCTCCCTAGTTTTCTGGAAAGTAAAGGCAAGTGAGGAGAGAGATGTCATCCCTTTGAGGTAGTCCAGATAAGAAACCAAAACCACGAATGCAAATTCTCTTTTATTTTAAGGTTATATGAACAGAATATTGCAAGACTGCAAGAGATCGATGTCTATAGAGATTCTCAATCATCCAGATCAGTGGTGACCAACTGGTGGTCCACAAGAAAATTTCAATGGTCCACAGAAAAAATTATTTGCATTTTTTATATTGCACTAAATCAGGGATCCTCAAACTACAGCCCCTCGGCCAGATATGTGCAATGAATGGTTGTGTTGCTGAAGAGAGTCTCCCCCTTTGCGGTCCTTTTGTGTGGGTTGGAAGGGGTCAGAAATTCCAAGTTTGGCGCTGCTTCAGTCTCCTGGTGCGGGGCTTTGGGCGAAGGCTAGACAAAAGTGCCACTGGTGGCAAAGAGCTGGAGGCCTCGTTCCAGTGGGACTGCATCATGGCCTAGAACTAGCTGATCATCTCAGCCCACTGAGCCTCCAGGTGCCAGTACCTGGCCTTGCACTCCCGCAGGTCTTCCCTCTGCTTGGAAAACCTATGCTCCTATAGTCCTCAGTGAGGTGCTTCTTCTAGGTTACATCCAATTTGAACTGAGCTCTTTTGCCAACTTTTTCTCGTTTCTCTTTCTCAACAACTGCTTCTTGTTAGGGCACTAAGGAGCCTGGGCGGGCAGGCAAGGAGGGGCAGGGAGAGGAGGGGCGAGTAGAGGCTGGTGAGGCACCCCTCAACATAAGTGACATCGAGTTGACCACGCCCACCCAGTCACATGCCCACCTAGCCATGCCCACCCAGCCAGTCATTAGGCAGATCATATTAGTGATCCGCGGGATTTAAAATTATGAATTTAGTGGTCCTTGGGGTCCAAAAGGTTGGTGACCGCTGATCTAGTGTTAGCTGAGTAGCCAAATTAATTCTTTTTTTCCCCTCTTTCTGAGATTCAGCTTTATCTTTTTTTTAAAAAAAAAAAATTAGGTACTGAAGTAATATAAAGTGACATATAAATCAAATAAAAAAAATAACATTCAAACGCTCTTGTCTCTAAATGGATTAACAATTTCTTTAATGACATATTCCTATTCTTATCAATAATGAAATTCATCATTGTATTCTATTTGAAACAACAATTGTTTCTTTTCTTCAAAGGTTCATATTAAGGAACCTTTAGGAAAGTTAGGGAAAATTTTCACTGAAGTCCAGCATTAGTTGTATGGATGCTTCTCATAACCTACATGACCCTTCAGGTGAACAAGGTATCTGCTGCAGAAAATTCAACACTCCTTTTAGACATACAAAGTCAAAAGAACAAATGGTCTCTTCATTGCATTGTATCACGATCCAAATTTCCCAACATTGAAATTTCCCATTCATTGATTACAAATTGCTCTCCATATTCACAAAGCTGGTTTTAAAGCCTGTACAACTTAGGGCTTAGTTACCTAAATAGTACTTGAATGATTGTGCCCACTTATTGGAAGACCTTCTGAGTCCAGTGTCTCTCTCAGAAGTCTATTTATAATTATCTATAAAGAGTTTTTTCCTATTATTTTTTAAATAAATACCCCAATTGGTTCTGGAAGGATTTGGTTCTGGAAAGAAGGAAGGTTTATTGCAAGATTTAGGAAAAAATAAGATTAAAAAGTAAACATGTTTATTAATTTTCCTGTTTGCTTTTATATGTATATGAGTCGTTCTTTTTTTTCTCTCTCTCTCTGAGTGTGGTTGTGTTTTATATCCTGATACATTTCTTCTTCTTTTAGGAACTCAATTTTGGTTATATCTTTACAGCTATTTACAGGATTAAATCAAAATCCAGTTCAAAAATTGTCTTTTTGCCCAACATTGGAAAACTTTAGCTAACGTAACAACCAAAATGTGGATTGCCACAGCTTCTTCAATTGCTCCATTAAAAAATAATCACAGACAAAGATAAATGATCAAATATCAGAGATAGGAACCCCAATTTTTTCAAATCTCAATGAATTTTATAGTTTATTTCAACAGCATTAGACTTGTTAAAGTTTTGAAAAATTTTCTGAGAACAAGAAAATATGAAAAGAAAGGAAGATTTGAGACATTATTTGAAGTGATTAAAAATCAAGATTGTTAACAGTAAAAAGAAGGAATTTAAAGTTGGTATATTTGATCAAGGTTAAAATGTTGTTTTGCTTTTGCTGATTAGGACTGAACAACACGGTTTTAATAATTTGTTTATAGATCAGAGATGAGATATGGTAAGAAGAGATCATTTGTTTTATTTTAAGAGACGATAATAGTTACCAAAATTATTTATTTATTTATTTATTTTATTTCTTTTCTTTTCTATCTCCTTTGTTCCTTTGTTCCTTTTTATCATTTTCTGTATTTTCTATTTTTTTTTCTAAGTTTCTATTAGTTTTTATCTTTTTATTTGCTTCATAAAACCTGAACTCTGATGAGAGACTCTTTTTTACGATAAATAATCCTCTAGGTCTAAATGTATGCCTCCATAAATATGTCATATGACTGTAGATGGTCTGAAAAATCATTTCAAATCATCTGGAAGACACCATCTGTCTGTCCATAAGACAAGCAACAGTTCTAGATGAGCTAAATAATGTTAAAGGGAGAGAATTTGACAAGTGAGTTGCTTCTTCCTGAACCTGATTAGTTAGAAAGCATGTTTTGAAGGTTTTAGAGCTACAGGATGCAAACTTTTTCTTCTATTAAGCTCTAAACTATGAGCAGATACCTTGAAAAATGTGTTTCACCTCCCAACCAAATGTCTGCTTTAGAAAGGTAGAGTTTTTTTTTAAAAAAAGTATTTTAGGATTTAATCCTTTAAAAGAAAGGATTGCTTTCTTTTAAAAATGAAGAGACTTAACTCATGAAGGCAACCTCATTTAAAATAGCTGATTGAAACCTTTGGATACTTTGCTTGAATAAGACCCATCCATTTCCTTTGTGATACACTGCGTGTGTTTTAAAGAGGGAATGGAAAGACCTTGGAGACTTCAAGACAAGATAAGAGTCTTATTGAGCCCTGCTGCTGAGACCTTGGAGAAGAGTCTATTTATGGGATGGACACTGTCAAGATGGGCAAAGTGTTATGAAAACAACAAGCACGGTGCGGTTTATTAACAGTTAGCACATCATCTCTCCAAATGGGGCTTTTTCCAAGTGGCAGTGTGCCCTGCACGAAGCTAATGAGCAAACTCTGTCTAATATTGACAATTAATCAAGCATAAAAGCTTCAAGGATCAGGACCCATTGCCAAGCATAGGAAGCTCATTGAGACTTCAATGGATCAAGGTAGGTGAACAAATTTGTCTAATTATATATCCGGCTCATGAACAAATTTCCCACCAAAACATTTAATTATCTATAGCATAAGTAGCTACGCATCAGCCTTAAAAGCAGAATGAAGATCTCCTCCCCTGCTTGACGGCTTTTTTTTTTTTTTTTTGTAGCCATCTACCATAAGTAATAAATTGAAGGAAGTGCCATTATGTTTCCTCAGCAGTCTTCCTCTTTTAATTGGCCTTATATAATGAAGCCAGCATTTTGGCAGTGGCTAAAGTAAATGAATAATGGTTACAGATTATTATTTTTTAAACAAAATGGGATTCCTTGTGATAAGATGCAAATTATGTACTGATTATTAGATTTTTCACAGCTTAATATTTTTTAAAAAGAATAACTTAAAGTCTGAACTTGGTAATCTAAATTTGCATATATTTAGATTGTATGGTTCAGTGAGGTTTTCCATAAAACCTCTTTTATTATTTCCAATAGTAATTTCATTAAAAATTACAACCACAGTGATTAAAACAGCGAATGCAAATTAAATAAAAAGGTGGGAAAAAATACAAAGGAAAAAAAATAAAAAAATATAGTAAAATATAGTAAAGAAAAAGAAAAGAAGCATTCAAAGAAATCACCACCCCTTCATCACAAGTACAAACAACTGTATTAGTACCGTATCACCATCTCTTAAAATATAACAAATGATCTCTTTCCATCTCCTACCTATAAAGAAATCCTCAAAAATCTCATTATTTCATTCCTGATCAGCAAAACAAAATAATAATTAAGAATTATCAGAGCTAACAACATGCTTATTTTAACCTTGATCAATTAAACCAACTTTATATTCCTTCCTTTTATTTTTAATACTCTCAAATTTTAGTCCCTTCACATAATATCCTAAAACTTGATTTTTTAATTTTTCTTCTTTTCTCACAAAATTATTCAAAACTTTAGCAAGTCTCTTGTAGTCTCTATCCATTATAGAAAGATTATCCAGATCATTCTCTTGATTTGTTTTTTGTATATCTGTGACTTTAAAAAAAAATCAAAGTTTTATTCATCCTTTTTCTGTTTACTCCAGATTTCTCTTAAGTCCTTAAACTTGTATTCAAAACTTTTTTTCACCAAGGATTGAAGGAAAGTCACCCAGTGCTATAAAAGATGTCAACCCAATAGTTCCTAATTGTGAAAAACAGTTATCCAGTAATTTCCAGTGTGACTAGAAAAGGAAGAATGCAAACCCTGGGTCCATAAAGGTGCCAATCGTGGTTTTGGATAAGATAGTGTTCCCTCATCTTCCAGAGCTTTAAACCCACTGGAACTGCTGTCTTGTGATCTGCCTATGACTCCCTGGAGAACCTATTGGCCATCCCAAGTCCTCTCTTTGCTGGAGGAGAATCCAGAAGAGCCAATCTATTCACCAGCACTTTGTTCTGCCATGGGTGCCAAATTCCACTTTCAGCAATCAACTTCAGTTTGTCATTTCTTCCCCAGAAGCTGGAAAAAGGATATTTTCCATAGGACCTGTATGTGATTAAAGAAAACAATAGTACAAAGGTAAATGCTATTGCTTAGGGGGCAAAAGTCTAGAACAAAGCAATGCACAAATGATAACAGCCTTGAGACTCTTTAGTGGGAAAATTCTTTCATATTCTTCATTGCAGAATGGCAACCCATGAATGCTGACTGAAGTTCAAGCACAAAACTGTTTCCTCCCATCCCCCAACTTTCAAAACAGTAAAGGGTGGAAAAATAAAAAACCTCCAGATTTTTAAAAGATGTTTCCAGGACTTACAACTAAGTAGAATATGGTATAATCAAGAACTCACCCAAATGCAAGAGTAATGAATGCAGAATGCATCATCTTTAAAAGAACTTTAGAAGAAAGTATTTATTAATATTCTACCACAATACATTTTGTAATTTCATAAGAAATAGCTTTGTATTTTTCCACCTAATTTTCACAGGGTTTTTTTTTTTTTAGTTTCACATTTCCTTTGGGGGTGGTTTTTTTTTCCAGCTTTCTTTATTGTTGATGCTGTTATTATTTCTCCTCGTAAATTCCACAGATGGTTACATCTTGCAGCAATAGCACTTTTCAGGGGTTCACGAACAGGCTAAGGAGTTTAAAATAAGGTTTACTTGAGGAAAGTTTGAGATCTGGTTCATGATAAAAGAGCCCAATTCCTTGCTGAACAAATCAGAAGTTCTTAGCCAAAACTGATATTTGAGAAATATTAACATCCCGTCTCCTACAGACCCAGAGATAAATACTTCCAAGGAGCTATAGCTTTTTTAAAAAGAGGTGTTTTTTTTGACAGATTGAGATTTCATCTCAGCCCAGGGCAGAAGCTCCACAGATGGTAGAGCTGGAAGAGAAGCTAATACCATCAGAGGTCCAGAAGCCTTACAGCACATACTATTTTCACTCCTACTTGCAGAAAAGGAGAGGAAACCCTCATATAATTAACAAGAGATTTTTAGTGTTTCAAGATCAAGGCATGACCTAGAAACTTGAAAGAGTGAAAATTAGGTCAATTCACGTAATGCAGACCCAACAAAATGCTAACTCAATTTGAACTGAAAGCAAATCCTGCTTAACTTGTGGGTCATTAAGATCACAACATGTCAGGGTATATCACTGGGATGGCAAAGCTGGAGTTATTGTCAAGTATTTGGCAGGCCTGGTCTGTGTATAATAAGTAGGTTCAAATTGTGCATATTAGTCTGGAACAACAATTTTTTTTTTTTTTAAAGAGAAGAACCATCCACACTGATGGTACAACAGTATCTTCTGGTCTTCTTTTTTGGAATTAGGTATTACTTTGGATGAGTGTGTTTCATACTATTCTTAATCTTTCTTTTAATAACTACAATGATGAAAAAATGCAGGCAATTAAGGTCCAATGTCACTGTACCCCTATGCTCTCGAATGCTGCTCTCGTCTGTCTTCTATATTTAAAGAACAGCAGATCTAAGAGAAAGAGCTAGAAAACAGTGCCTGAGCTCCTTAGATTTAAATATATGAAATAAATAGAATAAAAATAAATATAAAACTTTGCATATAAGGTTGGAAGAAATAAATAAAAAAACTTTGCTCCCTGCTATATTTATTTTATTTATTTATTTATGTAATTTATATGCCACCCTTCTCCTGAAGGACTCAGGGCGGCTTACAAGAAGGAGACAAAAAAATTACATAAACATCAAAGTCAATTTAAAATTAGTTAAAATTAATTAAATATTTAATTAAAATTATTAAAAATCACCCCTATGGATTCAGCCCATTTGGTGAAAAAGCCACGTCTTCAATTCGTGGCGGAAGGAGAGGAGGTCAGGGGCTGTCCTGAGGCCGGTGGGCAGCCTTTTCCAGAATACATACTGTACTGAGTATATAGAGGATGATATTGACAGAAAAAGGGAAGATCTATTAGCAAGACAATGAGCAGAGAAACATAGCTTAAGCCCATAGGAAGACAGAAATTTACAAAAATGCTTAAGGTAGCCACTACCTTAATTCAAATGAAGATAAAAGAGGGAAAAAGTGAAGGCCATTCAGACTTGTAAATTTGTGCTACTAATTCCAATAAAAATAAATAGGCATATACCATGTCTGTTTCATTATTATTATGGTTCATTGCTCATTCAGTCAGATGTTTAGACTGGATTTGGCATTTTTGTTCACTTAGGTCCTTCCCAAGGAGTTTGGATTGGCAAATGTTATTGTTTGATGGTGTTAAAAGTATTGTTACAGCATGTAAGCTGTTCCAAGTAAATCTGCCTTTTGTAATTGACTAATAGTGATTTTGTCAATGCTGTTGACATTCAAGTAGTACTCCAGATTATTATTAATAGTAATCTACAGTTGGATTCATAGTAAAAACGTAATTCAAGTCTTAACAAAGGATCTAAGAATTATGAAGGTAGAGTCTAAGGATATATAGACAGTCCCATGCAAGGTGGGTTTTTTAAAGTAAAATTAGGGTATGTGATAAATTCAAAATTTTGAAATATTGAGAGTGTCCTTAGGTACTGCTCTGAGGGCTCCAATCATGACGTCATGGCATCATAATACCGTATTTTCCGGCGTATAAGACGACTTTTTAACACATGAAAATCTTCTCAAAAGTCGGGGGTCGTCTTATACGCCGGGTGTAGTTCTCCTGTAACCAGGCAGACCAGCCCGAAAGGCTCTGACGAGCCTTAAATGGCTCTGGCGATCCCAGCTCTGGCGATCCCAGCTCTGACAATCCCAGCTGAGTTCCCTGCAACTCAGCTGGGATCGCCAGAAACCACGTAAAAGGAAAAAAGTTTTTTCCCTTTTACTCTGGCGATCCCAGCTCTGACGATCCCAGCTGAGTTCCCTGCAACTCAGCTGGGATCGCCAGAAACCACGTAAAAGGAAAAAAGTTTTTTCCCTTTTACTCTGAGGATCCCAGCTCTGACGATCCCAGCTGAGTTCCCTGCAACTCAGCTGGAATCGTCAGAAACCACGTAAAAGGAAAAAACTTTTTTCCCTTTTACTCTGGCGATCCCAGCTCTGACGATCCCAGCTGAGTTCCCTGCAACTCAGCTGGGATCGCCAGAAACCACGTAAAAGGGAAAAAGTTTTTTCCCTTTTACTCTGAGGATCCCAGCTCTGATGATCCCAGCTGAGTTCCCTGCAACTCAGCTGGGATCGCCAGAAACCACGTAAAAGGGAAAAAAGTTTTTTCCCTTTTACTCTGAGGTTCCCAGCTCTGACGATCCCAGCTGAGTTCCCTGCAACTCAGCTGGGATCGCCAGAAACCACGTAAAAGGAAAAAAAGTTTTTTACCTTTTACTCTGAGGTTCCCAGCTCTGACGATCCCAGATGAGTTCCCTGCAACTCAGCTGGGATCGCCAGAACCATGGCTCTGACGGTCCCAGTTCTGATGGTCGATCCCATCCCAGCTGAGTTCCCTGCAACTCAGCTGGGATGGCCAGAGCCATGTAAAAGGGAACAAGTTTTCCCCCTCCAGCTTGCTTACCTCAGCTGCTAGTCGCAACGCTTGCCTTGCTTTGCTTGCCTGAATCTATTCAGGCAAGCAAGCAACTCCCTGCCTGCAATCAAGCAAGGAGTTAGTTGTGGACTTCAACTCCCAGAATTCCTCAGCCATCAAAGCAAAGCTGGCTGAGGAATTCTGGGAGTTGAAGTCTAGAAGTCTTAAAGTTGCCAAGGTTGGAGACCCCTGTTCTATTGGGTAAGTTTTTTTCCCATTTGGGAGCTTTAAAAAAAATAGTCAATTGGGGTTTTTTTAGTTGTTCTTTTTTAGACCTAGCCATTTAAAGTTTAGGAAGTTTTAAATTTAGCTTTCATATAAAAATAAAAATAAAATAAAATAAAACAATATTTGTGCAGCTTTCTGAGATTTAGTGTGTTTCTGTAGTGTTTCACTCCAACTACACAAACACACAAAATCTCACAAAGCTGTATGTGGAATTTTGTGTGTGTAAAGTGTGAAAGTTGGTTTTTTGGACTTTTTGTGGCTGTGTGAGGTTCCTGCTTGTTGCAGGGGCCATTTTGGGTCTAGCACAGCTGCTTTTACATTGTGGGTGAGCCAGTTGTGTTGTGTTGTGTGTGTTTAGAGTGTGAAAGTTTTTTGGGGGGGCTTTTTGTGGCTGTGTGAGGTTCCTGCTTGTTACAGGGGCCATTTTGGGTCTAGCACAGCTGCTTTTACATTGTAGGTGAGCCAGTTGATGTTTTTTAATTTTTATTTGGTGTGCATTGGAAGAGGGGCAGTCTTATATGGTGAGTATAGCCCAAACCCTATATTTTAACAGGAAAAGTTGGGGGTCGTCTTATACGCCCAGTCGTCTTATACACCGGAAAATACGGTAGCAGATTTCTTTTTCTATAAGTATTCAACTTTGATCCGCAAATCCCATATTTTGTAATTTTTTTTCCAATTGCTTTTCCTCAATCCTAGCATCTGCAGGTATAACAGCATCAATGAATCAAACTTTCTTCTTTTCAGTGGCTGTTATATCAAACATGATATGAATAAGATGCATATATTGTTATTATTATTGATCATCGCACAGTCAGCCAACTATTCAGACTGGGCTTGGCATTTTTGTTTACTTAACAAATCCTTTACCAATGACCTGGGATAGGCAAATCTGGATGTTTGACAGATATTGTTGTAGAATGGAAGATGTTCCAAGTAAAGCTACCCTCTGCAATTGACTGATGGCAAATTTGTCAATGTCTATGGTGTTCAAGTGGTGCTCCAGCTGTTTTGGGATTGTTCCCAAGGCACTTGTTACTATTGGTACTACCCTTGCTTGTCTTTCTTATCAACAACTACTCAGGGGTGTTGTGTGGCAGGTGCTTTGGGTAACTGATGTACTTGCAACAATCCACACCCACCTATTTAGCTTGGTAGGTAGAGTCTGTCAATGTCACTGCGAGGATGAAGGGCATGATTCATTTTTATTATTTTTCTGGTATCCCTATCCATTGTTTTAGTTCTGCTTGAGTTCACCATTCCTGCTGTGTATCTAATGCCCAGTTGTTGATTGCCTTGATGGTATTTCCTCCATTGAGTTTGGACTTTAAGATCTCTCTTGATGTATTCACCTCTAATCTTTTTCTTGACTTCAGTATGCTTGATGTTGTCAGCTTGAAGGCTACAAAGGTATTTGTAGTAATCATCTTCATCCAGATTCTTAGTGTTATTTTGATGGGGAATCTTGATTCCTTCACTTTTCACTATTTTTCCTTGTTTGATAGTGAGTGTGGCACATTTGTCCACTCCAAATTCAATTGCAATATCTTGGCTCTATATATGGACAGTGTTGAGCAATGGTTCTATTTCAGATGGCGTTTTTCCATACAGCTTCAGATCATCCATGCAAAGAGGTGAGATAGGCTGGCAGATGTTTTTGATGTTTGATAACTATGGCCTGAGTCAACTATGGGCTTAGTATTGTTGACAGAGGAAACAGTGCAATGACAAATAGTAGTGGTGATAGTGAATCTCCTTGAAATATTCCTCTCTTGATATTAACCTCTCTTGGTCTCTCACCATTGACCTGCAACTGTGTCTTCTATTGTGCCATCGATCTTTACACAAAGCTTCTGGTGTTTCTACCGATTCTAGGCACTTGATTATCCAGTCATGTGGGCCTGGTGGCTCAGCAGACTGATAGCATTGTGATTAACACCAGCTGTCTGCAATTACTGTAAGTTCGAATCTCACCAGGCTCAAAATTGACTCAGCCTTCCATCCTTTCTAAGGTAGGTAAATTGAGGACCCAGTTTGTGGGGGCAATAAGCTGACTTTGTATAAATATACAAAAGTTAAGCTATTGCTTAACGCATTGTAAGCCACCCTGAGTCTCCGGAGAAGGGCGGCATATAAATCAAATTAAAAAAAAATGTGGCAGAGAGTTGATGCCTTTTTGTAATCAATCCATGCTATATTCAGATGGACTTCCTTCTCTTGCATTTTTCCAAAACCATTTTGTCAATTAGGAGTTTATTTTTTACTCCTCTGTTATTGGGGTAGTTTCCTTTCTGTTCAGGTGGAAAGAGATTGTTTTCAACTAGATGATGTTGTACTACATCAGTTACCAAACCAGTTGGCAATTTGAAAGTTGTTGGTAAGCAAGTAATTGGCCTGTAGTTGCCAATTACTAGCGCTGTCCCTTTGGCTGGATCTTTCATTATCAAGTAGGTTTTCCCAGATGTTAGCCACTCTTCAATTTCACTTTCTTGTAGTATATTGTTAAACTGCTTGGCAATGAGTGGATATAGACCAGTTAGATGTTTCAACCAAAAAAACATGCAGTTCATCTTCACCTGGTGTTGACCAATTCTTGAACTTCCTTACTCTTTTCTCTACCATTTCTGCTGTTATAACTATTTCTTTCATTTGAATTTCTTTTTTATTCTTTTCCACCTCTTTTAACCAAGCTGCATCCTTGTTGTATTTTGGTGGGTTATCCCATATCTGCGCTCAGAATTGAAATGTTACTTCCTTGTCAAGTACTGATTGATTAACTGCAGTTTCCCCATTGATAGATTGGTAGAACATTTCTGATTGGATTGAAATTAGAGGTTCTGCCTATAATTTGCAATTAGAGTTTCATATCTGCTGATCTTGGCTATAGCTGTTAATTGCTGCTTTATTATTTTCAGTGCTTCCTTGATCTTTCTTGTTTCTAAGTGGTATTTCTTGATTAGGTAATTCTTTGGTCTTCTTGTTCTTCAGCTTCTTTTATCAGTTCTAGCTTGCTTGCACCTGATCTCAACTTGCTCATCTTATTTTCCAATGTAATCTTCCATTTTTGTGTTTAATTTTTTTTCTTCTCTGTTGATTTTGCATATCAGGAATTCAGTTATAACTGCGGTTTTGCTGTACATTAGTCGGTTTGCTTCTTACAGTGAGTTGTTGCTTATACTTGATATTGCAGATATTGCAATATCAATATTTTAGTAATATAAGCAATATAAGTATTTTAACACTTATGCTAGCTGTTCCTTTGGAACAAGCTTCATTGCAGGCAGCCTCATTCTGATGTTTTTGTGCTGTTCTAGATGCTCAATTATTCTTTGTTTCAATTCTTTTATTTCTTTAGTTAGATGGCTTTGTTCTTCCTGAGACAGAGGAGAGGGTGCTTGGTTTCCAAATGAAAACAATTGTATATCTCTGCTGGGTTCTTCTACTGCCAACTCACATGGTTTGAGTCTATATTTTGACCCAAAGGTGCTTTTTTCAAGAGGCAACTGGACTTTCTGTTTTTGGCAGTTACTTCTGACAAAGCTTTGCTTTCTTTGCCCTGGGTAAACTTTTGCAGTTCTTCCCATTCTTCTTCTGTGAATACTTTATTTCATATTATAGATCAATGTTGATCTGCTATGCTGGACTTGGTCTGTAATAACAGATCATTATTTCTTTGTTTTCAATCACTGTGTATTTGTGATAGGTAAACACTTTTTCTTCCAGTAGTTCTGCAGCTGCTGGTCCTGCTTGCTCAGCCAAAAGTCCTGAGTCCTGTAGTCCATTTTTTACCAAATATCCAGGAACTCCAATATCTAGGGCAGAGCTTGTTAACCCGGGCAATATCCGAGCCAGTATGGCTTTCTGAAATTTACATCTCACCATATTTTTAATGGGACAGACACTCTTTGTCTGATTCCTCTAATGAGATCTGTCCAATATAATTTAACCTCTGGCATAACTATCATCTTCCTCAGAGAACACAAGACCCACAACTATGTCAAGGTAGTGCCTCACTGGGGTGTGGGGGACATTGTTTTAACCTTTCAGTTATTTGATTATATATTTTACTGTACGGTGTTATTGACCTTCAGGTTTTTATTATAACTATCTGTTTGGGGTTTCTAGCAAAAGAGAGAAATAATATCGATATATATGATAGATAGATATCCAAATAATTTCTTATTTCTATTTCAATGATCTTCCATTTCAAAGTTGTCCCAAAGAATAATGTTATGCCAAAGCATAACCTATACATTTCAGATTAAGATTGCAGCATTCATTCACTATAAAAGGTTTTAAGTAATCCATTTTCTTCATATAAGATATGTATTGTGATAAAGAATTATTTTCTAACGAAGAAACCCTGCAATAATACTTTTAAATTACTGCTTATTTCCTTTACAGGACATTATAATATTAATATTTCTTTATTAAACTAATTTAATTGTCTGGTAATCCATTATATGTGTGTGTGTGTGTGTGTACACACACACACACCTACATATATATAAAGCCTAGAAATTAAAAAAAAAAGTTTTTGAGAAAGCAAACTAGACCTTCACTTCAAGAAAGCCTTAAAAGGCTGTAGCTTTGTGCGTTTACTTGCAGTCCCACACAATAGCCAAGGTAAGATAATTCAGCCTTTACAAGCCACTGAGAAAGCTGATTCTGTCTCATTTTCAGCATTAGGCAGTACATGAAACCCACCTGGGAATCCTGGGAAAGCTTGCTCAACACTCATGCTATGCTTTGTTTTGTTGTTCTCCTCCATTGCCAGGCCTACATGAACTCTGAAAGACATCCAATCCTCCTGGTTTCCCCAAATGTAATGAAATATACAGGAGCAAAATGCCCCACTATTGTAACTGAGTTATAAACGCTTCCTTAATTCACTATTGTGAGTCATTGGATGGCGTCCCTCACTCCACCCTATATCTTAAGAAAAAACAACAACAATCCCATAGGGATTAGTCAGCTAACTGTTCAAAACTTTGTGTCAATGGTATAGGCTGACTAGGTAATGGATTTGGACTGATTTTAACAGATTATAAAAGATGTTTTTTTAAAAAAAATCCTCTCAGGAGTTTAAGTATGTTCACTTCACTGTCCTTTCCATGCATATTTTTTTGCCTTTTATGATGCACACACAACTTCAGTGGGTGTCTTTACCCACTGAAGACTAGTAAAAAGGACTGCGAGGAAGGACAATGTTCTGAAAAAACAGTTAGGATTGTATTATTATCAAATACTTTCCCCATTTGGAATAAAACCCATTAATCCATCTGTTTATTTTCAATACTGAACTGTACTTAGTCGCCCTCAGTAAATGGAGATAGATCACTTCCCCCATTATCTCTCTGAAAAGGTCTGAATTTACATGGCGCCATTTCATTCATAATTAACTTGCTGTAAGACTTATTGAAGTCTATGAGGGCAGCTCACAAACATTAATGTATCTATCCAAAAACCTTCCAGCACTCAGCTTTTAACTTACTATTAACTTCACATGTGTCTTTATCCTACACTCCAACTGGAGTCCATGTTTATAGTGTATATATCCACATTCATAAATATAAACACATCAAAGACTCCCCGTATCAATATCAGTTAAGCAATGGTAGAAGACATTTGCTCAGTCTTTCTTACTTCCGCTGAAAGTTGGAACGGATGAGGATTTTTTTTTTTTTTTTTTGCTTCTATGTATTTGGCGTATAAATGAAATGTACTGGAAATGCAAAATTCCATGCACAAGTCTATGTGAATCATTAACTTTTCAAAAGGCACCAGTTCCCTTCTGTCACTAATGACATGCGTTACAGTTTAATGTAACACTACTTTTAATTATCAGAGCCCTTTCTTTTTAAATATCAAATTTCTCTTCTCTAAATTGTCCTGAGTTCTTTTTACAGTCTCATCTGTCACTGTAAATGTCATCATTTTATTCCTCCTCTGGATGCAATGACAGCCTCTCTCTTATCCCTAACTTTATCTCTTTTTTCCATCCTTTATTGTACTACAAAGCTCCCTTTTTTGCCGTTTACAGCTGTATCCGCTTTCCACACGTGGCAGATGATTGCCTCCGCAAAGGTATTTTCTGTTTCAATCTTGCATTTTCCCAAGGGAGGACAAAAAGGGAACAAAGCTTTCTGGAGTTGGTTTCACTGAGAAAATTGTTTAGAATTGCCTCATTCCTCAACAGATTAACGAATGCACACAATCCCAGCTTAAGTGCTATTGTACTACACAATTTATCCATTATACTTTGTCCTTTCCATTTAGACACCCCCCCACACACCAATTAAAGTAATACAGCCTTCCCATACCTGCTCCCAATTAAATCCAAGCTGTATTACCTGCCTTGATGCAGCTGGTCACACATTCCCACCATTTACCAGCATTCATTAGGGCCTTTTCATTAAAAAAAAAAAAAAGAAGGAAAAAAAAAAGCTGGTGGCAGGAATTCAAGCTACTAGCTTTATTTGGAGCCCACCTAAATAATCAGCTTTCAGTGCAAGGTCCCGGTAAGTAAGAGAAGGATTAAACAAATGAAGAGAAAATCCATACAGTAGCAAAATAGCATTGTTTCAGCTTTGATCGTATCTTCCTAACCCAGTGTATGTCCTTCTCCTCCTCCATCTCCCCCACCCACCAAAAAAGGGAGAAACAGGGAAGCGCCATGCATTTACCAAAGACAGCTGGTCATGATTGAAAGATTAGAGCTAATAAGAGCAATGTCATGTGCTCCTAATTTTATTTCTTTATATCCCTAGGCTGTCAAGCCTCTTTGCAGAGACAGGAAACAAGAGTTGCTATACAAAATGATTCCCCCTCTACAGATGTGCTTTGACATTAGCCACTAAGGCTGATCTGCTGCAGGCTGTCCCTGCATTGCTTTTAGACCCATTTTCCTCTGCAAGGTTAAATAAGCTCTCACAAAAGAGAGAAAAAGAGAGTTGCTACTCAAGATAGAAAGTTAAAACAATCTTGAAAGACACAGACTGGTTTCCTAGTGCAAAGCCGCCTACCCTCCTATGAAGCATTGCAGGGTAAGACAAGATTTATTATACAGTATTCAATCTAACAGTGGACTTACAGAAGTTCGGAACTGGAACAGAAAAGGTGGCAACTGGAGACAAAGTCAAGACATACTTCAGTAGGTAACTGTACTTTGGATACAACTATAACACAGCTATGCCTTGCTGTTTGATCCTACATCTCTCATCCATTGATTTTCTTCCAATTTTTGCACAGTTGGGTACTATGATAACAAGTTGGATGGGAAGGAGAAGGGAGTGTTATTTTTATTTTACAATCAGACTGGTGATTTTGGATTCAGTTTATTTGCATTCCTTTCTTGTTTGATGTTTATTAGATCCTAGTCATCACCAGTTTATTAATGATATGTTGCTAGTATAGAACTGCTAACATGGCTAGAGGCCATAATCCCTGCTTCCCCTGCCTTGATCCCTATATCAGATGGGCAGTGTAAGAGGGTGGAGATTCCTCTCCCCATTCCTTAGCTCAGCTGAGTGATTGAATCAGCTGAACAATCTGCCAAAGTCCTATATTTAAAAAAAAAAACATTCTATAATTCTTGCCACTTTTTGGATTCATTCTAATCAACAGAGTATAATAAGGGAAGAGCCTTCTGACATCTGAATTTACTTTGCTCCTTAGATAATGAGAAATAGTTGGGCCTAGCAGTTTGGATAATAGTAACTAAATAGAATAGACTAAATAGAATTCTTTATTGGCCTGGTATGATTGGATACACAAGGAATTTGTCTTTAGTGCATATGCTCTCAGTGTACATAAAAAGACAAGATACATTCGAGAAAGAGTTGGGCCTTGCAGTTTGGATAATGTACTTTATATCAGAATGAAATAGGTATGTAAAAATAGTATGGAGTATGAGGGTATTGAATATTGGGAAGAAGTGTGTGAATGAGATGAGTCTATGTGAAAAACAAAGGAAGTTGGTAGAAGTGGTTGCAGACAGAGGAAGACACCAGAGCCAAAATGGTTGAATATGATCTAAGCCTCACCCCTTTATTTGTCCATTAACAAATGGTCAGCCGCCAGCCCCTCCAGCAGCCAAATCAGAGCAGGAGGAGGAGGAGGAGGAGGAGGCGTGGGAGTCAGGGTCAGCATCAGGGCAACCTGGGAATTCTGAGGGGGAAGAGGGAATGGAGCTGGCAGAGAGAGAGAGAGACAGAGGCGGAGCCTGGGCCATCTGTCAGCCCTCAGTTAGAGAGTCAACAGCCCCCAAGTCTGGAGGTGGTTGATGAAGAAGAGGAGGAACAGCTGGGTCCAGTGCCTGACATGCAGCAGAGAAGAGGAGAGCAGTGGAAAGTTGTGGGCTAATCCTGGGGAAGGAAGAACCACCGCTATTAGCGAGGCCCCACCTTAGCTCTGGGGATAAAAGGCAGCGGGTAGAGATGAATAGATGTGGCAGACAACTATTCATCTTCTGGCTGGACTTGTTAGCCTATGAGAGAAACTTTTTGCCGGAGCTGCCGGCATTCCTAATAAAGGAATCTTTGAGTTCATGTCATGGGTGTGTCATGTTTGGGGAGCCGGGTCAGAACAGTTGCATAGATTTACAAAAGGATAGGATTATTGATCATATCCACCATTTTGGCTGTTCCTTCCCATCATGGCCTGGATGGAAAAAAGGGTAAAGGGAAGAAAAAATTTGGCAAAGAGAAAGAAAAGAAAAGAGTGGTTGAAGACGAGAGATAATGACATTGTGTCAAATTTGGCTTTAACCCAGGGAATATTGTGATGTCACCTTTCTTCAGGTAACACTTGAGCTTTATGGATACTTTAGAATTGTTATTGTCTTTTTCATGATTTTAATGAGGCTGTAATTCTGTAATATTTTCTACACTATTGACAAAGTAATTGCTCAATTTTTTGCTAATCTTTGAAAAGTTATGTTGATTTATATCTGAAATCAAGAAATTCTAGAGTTATGGATTAGCTGGGTGGAAAGTTTTCAAGATAAATAAAATACTCGAAGACAGGAATGGAATCAATAAATCATGCAATACTCTTATCTATTTTTTCAAATAAAAAAGTGTGATTGGTTCATATTTAAAATAACTCTCAGAGCAGATCTTAGCTACCCCTCTCTGTCCTTATGAAGAACCAATGTGATAGGTTTGTCTGTATGCATAGCGTTTCACCTCCCCTTTTTTTTGGTGGATAGAATATATATTGGTGTTTTCCTTTCATTTAACTTCTAGTCAATTTTTACCAGCTAAATACACAAGATTTTTGGCAGGGGGCCAAAAACCAATGCTAAATTCTGCACTGATATAGACAGATTAGAAGTTCATGTGGTGAGCTGGATGCATGCCAGTAAATCCAACCCAATAGTAGGATTGCTATACCTACACTTATGTCTTTTATTAAGATGCTTTATCTTCCATCTCCAAGGCCACTTGTATGTTGCAAAAATTTGAAGCTTTTGTAACCCCAGATGAAAGAAAGGTTTATAGTGACTATTAAAGGTACCCATTAGCAATTTATTTTATGTAACCTTATGCTTCCGGTAGCATTATATCAAATAGACTAACAGAGAAATTCTATTCCCTTTATACTGGCTGCACGTAATATCCTGCCCCTAGCAGCAGAAGCATTCCTGTCTTCTGGCCATGCCCATGCAAGAAACCAAGCATTTGGTCTTGCACAAACAGATCCCTCCTAGTATTTCTGAAAGCTCTGCTAATGATCTCTAATCATAGTGTCATGTGACAGTAATAGGCTGCTTGCACTAGAGTGAAACAGGTACAACATTTCTTCCCTAGCATAATGCTATTACTGCTCTTATGTTTTATATTCAAATGCAGCAATGGGGGCATTAAAAGCCCTGCTACTGCCAATTCCTAGGTCACACTCCAGGAAAATGGGTGTTTTTTCTTCTTTTTTCTTTCTTTTTCTTTCCACTGGTCCAAAACAGTTTGATGATATGGAGAAGACAACATTCCCTATTCTGTGTTCAAAAGCCATAGACAGGTGAATCTTTCTGTGGACTATTGTCCACCACACAATAGGCTGCCAAGCCATAGGTTAGAATGCAAGAGCACTGTAGAACCATGCTGACAACATATTTTAATGGGTCTACATGTGGCCTAGAGTTTGGATGCTCAAATTAAGTATCCCTTTGTCAAGATAAAAGTTCATTTGTGTGGTGTGTACAATCACTTATGGGAGACTTAGCTCCTTGGGACTGCAAACCTTTCAGAACAGTTTCCTAACCAGACATATAAAATCAAATACATTGCTCTTTCTTCTCACCTCAGGACTTATTAATAAACAGAATAAGCCTGTAGAACAAGGGTGTCAAACTCCTGGCCCGCAGGCTGGATGCGTCACGTACTGGGCACGCACATGTCCATTTTAGTGAAGGGGGGAAAAGTCCCGATACATCATGTGACACCGCCGTGATGACATGTGTTTGACACCCCTGTTGTAGAAGAAGACATAGCCTGGTGAAACATCTTTTGATCTGTGTACAGAACCTAGTAGATACTTGCTCCTGCAGTAGGAATCATCTCATCCACTATGCTGATTAATGGGGATGCTAAGTAGCATCTCAACAGATCTAATTGCTGAAGATCAGGCTAATCATCCCTTCCTTCCTTTTTCTCTATTATCTGCTTCTAGACAACTCCCTATTTCATAAAAAAGCCAGGTATTAGCATCATTCTTTGTAGCCCTGAGAGAACAGCCTGGTCATTTAACCCATCCATGACTAAATGCCATTTTGGCTTTTCTTGGTTTATCTTTCATGGCAGTTGTCAAGTACTTTATACCTAGAGTCATTAAGGTTGAGTTATTTCTCCGGTCTTACTCTTCCTGCCTTTCCTTGGACTGAAAAAAACTTTCCTTCTATATCTTACTGCCTCCTCTGTTTCCCAAGATCTGTTGCCAGCACTTTAGAGTATTTTCCCTCAGCTAAATCTAAAAATCTTATCATTTGATAGGCATAGTGTGGCTCTACAATATAGAATATTGAATATGTAGCTCTATAAGTAATGTAACTTTATTCATACTCTCCCTTTTCTTCAGAAATTGAAGGCAATCTGTAGAGAACATGTTGCTCCATTTTTATCTCCCTAAGAATTTTATCAGGTTTTCTGGCTAAGAGAGATTAAGCTTCTATTGGTGGGTAAATTGAAATCAGTCAATGTCTCTTGGTCCTAAACCATTACATTCTATTAATTCATACTGGCTCTTACAGAACTCACAACAGACAAATCTTTTCACTTTGCAATCAGAACCTTTAATTTTGAAGGTTATACAAAATGTAAATCACATAGATCTTACTAAAGAGTGGAATATGAATATATATATATATATATATATATATATATATATATATATATATGTGTGTGTGTGTGTGTGTGTGTGTGTGTGTGTGTGTGTGTGTGTGTGAATATATATATATATATATACACATATACAGTATATATATACATTATATACACACACATATATACACACACACACACACTCTCACACACGTGTATGTGTGTGTGTGTGTATATATATATATATATATATAGGCACCATAGACAGAATCAGCAAGATCCTCCACAAACACAACATCAAGACAGCATTCTGCACAAACCGAAAAATATCCACCATCCTAAGAAACCCCAAAGACAAAATTGAGTTAGAAAATCAAGGAGTATATGAAATCCCATGCACCGCCTGCCCCACCACATACATTGGACAAACCAACAGAAAAATAAGTACACGCATTGAAGAACACAAGAACTCAGTCAGAAAAGAGGAACCAACTTCTTCCCTGGTCCAACACCTCAAAGCCACACGACATGATATTGACTTTAAAAAGACCAGAACTATCGCCAAAACTGAACACTTTAACAACAGAATAACCAGAGAAGCCATCGAAATAGAAAAACGTCCACACAGCATGAATAAACAAGATGATACCTCCCGCCTACCAGCCATTTGGAAACCTGCCCTTATTATATTTATATTTATATTTATTAAATTTTTATATCGCCCACTCTCCCGAAGGACCCGGGGCGGTGAACAGCCAAGATTAAAAAACATACAATATAAACATTAAAATACAGTTAAAACAAAAATTAAATCCAAAATGGCTCCCCAATTTAAAACGCCTTACCCATAACCCTATAATTAAAACAAATTTAAAATTTCCACATTAAAAGGGGGAAGATTTAGACAAGGCCAGCTTGATGAAATAGAAGAGTCTTAAGTGTGCGGCGGAAGGTGAACAGATCCGGGATCCTCCATATCTCTGGGGGGAGCTCGTTCCAGATCGTGGGTGCCCCCACAGAGAAGGCTCTCCCCCTAGGGGCTGACAGCCGACATTGTTTGGCTGATGGCACCTGGAGGAGCCCCTCTCTATGGGAGCGTACTGGCCGGTGGGAGGCTATTAGTGGTAGCAGGCGGTCCCGTAAGTAACCAGGTCCTAAGCCATGGAACGCTTTAAAGGTGATAACCAGAACCTTGAAGCGCACCTGGAAGACCACCGGGAGCCACTGCAGCTTGCGCAGGAGAGGTGTTATATGGGAACTCCATGTTGCTTCCATAACCACCCACGCGGCCGCACTCTGCGCCAGTTGGAGCCTCCGAGTGCACCTCAAGGGGAGCCCCATGTAGAGAGCGTTGCAATAGTCCAGACGAGAGGTAACGAGGGCATGAGTGACTGTGCGTAGGGAGTCCCGATCTAGAAAGGGACGCAACTGGCGGATCAGACGAACCTGATGAAAAATCCTCCCGGTCACGGCCATCAAGTGCTCTTCTAAAGACAGCCGTGAATCCAGGAGGATGCCCAAGTTGCGAGCCCTATCCGTGGGGGCCAATGATTCGCCCCCAATAGTCAGCGATGGCACCAGCTGACTATATCGGGACGTCGGAAACCACAGCCACTCAGTCTTGGATGGGTTGAGCCTGAACCTGTTCCTCCCCATCCAGATCCGTACGGCCTCCAGGCACTGGGACATCACTTCAAGGGCATCGTTGGGGTGGTCCGGGGTGGAGATGTACAGCTGGGTGTTGTCAGCATACTGATGGTACTTCACCCTGAAACCACGGATGATCTCGCCCAGCGGCTTTACATAAATGTTGAACAAAACGGGCGAGAGGTCTGATCCCTGCAGCACCCCACATATAAGGGGCCTCGGGGTTGACCTCTGTCCGCCTGTCAACACAGACTGTGACCGGTCAGAGAGAAAGGAGGAGAACCACCTTAGTATGGTGCCTCCCACCCCCAACTCTTCCAACCGGTGCAGCATGATACCATGGTCGATGGTATCAAAAGCCGCTGAGAGATCTAACAGGACCAGGACAGAGGAGCAACCCCTGTTCCGAGCCCTCCAGAGATCATCAACCAACGCGACCAATGCCGTTTCCATGCTGTACCCAGGCCTGAAACCCGACTGGAACGGATCCAGATACGACGCTTCATCCAGGTACTGGGGAAGCTGTCCTGCAACCACACTCTCAACAACCTTCGCTACAAAATGAAGGTTGGAGACTGGACGATAATTGGCCAATACTGCCAGGTCCAGGGAAGGCTTCTTGAGGAGGGGCCTCACCACCGCCTCCTTCAGGGCGACGGGGAAGACACCCTCATTTATTGACAAATGAGTCCCTAACACAAAGAATGACACCAGACCCACACTCACGAAAACCACAGAGGATGTCACACATCCACGCAAAAAGCAAACCCACACCGATGAGGCATGACCACAAACCAGAAGCCAGACCACAGCTGCATCATAAGCCACTTTAAACCCCTCCAATCCATACATGAAGCAAACTGACACCCACCATGAAGATGTGGCATGGCCACGAACACGAAGCCAAGCAGCAGCAGCACAGCTCACCAGCTCAAATCCCCCTGCTACTCAGACTAACCCAAGCACAACCAAGCCCCCACCTAAACAGAACACACACCCAGCCAATCAGAGCACAGCCAAGCCCCCATCCAATCGGAGCACAGCCAAAGCTCCCACCCAATCAGTTCACACCCCCACTCGCACTTAAAAGGAAGAAACAGCTGCGATCACACACATTGCTCCTAGAAGCACAAAGCCGAAGACACCAGCCTGAAGATGACGAATGAGACTTCGTCAAAACGTTGCCAAGACACCTCCAATTTTACGCCGGAGAAAACCCGAATAAATAAATAAATATATATATATATATATATATATATATATATATATATATATATATATATATATATATATATATATTCGGGTTTTCTCCGGCGTAAAATAAATATATATATATCCAGGTTCTTCCTACGTAAACCAAGATTTTAAGCAGCCCTAGTTCAGTGAAATCACAATCCACTAGTTTCTAGGCTTTTTTTCTGGCAGCCAGCAAACACTCTGCTGCCCATTGGGAGACTAAGGAGACTAAGTCCGAAATAGATCTATCTTAGTCTCCTTAGTCTCCCAATGGGCAGCAGAGTGTTTGCTGGCTGCCAGAAAAATAGCCTAGAAACTAGTGGATTGTGATTTCTCTGAACTAGGGCTGCATAAAAATCTTGGTTTACGTAGGAAGAACCTGGCTAAAGAGAAATACACATAAAGCCTACGAAAAGGAAAGAAAACACACACACACACACACACACACACACACACACACACAGATATATATATATATATATATATATATATATATATATATATATATATATATATATATATATATATATATATATATATATATATATATCCTATCAATTTTAGCATAGTAACTTACCCAAGACCAGACCACTCTTATATTGTATTTCAAATTGCTTCTTTATTACATTAACCTTGTTTTAAATGTTCTATTCCTATTATTTTGTTTGTTGCTTTTATTGTTATTTTATTTATAAATATTTTATTGTTCATTTATATGCCACCCTGCATTCCTTCAGTGTGAAGAAAGGGATATGTAAAAAGTGCTTGCTCTTTATGCAGTATTCTTGAATAATAATAGATGGTATTAGAAGGACTCTGCTGAATTATTTCAAAGATACACTTTGTCCAATACTCTCTTTTCTGCAGTGTCAAACAACACCTTTTTTGATAAATAGTTTTTTCTTGTATTGATGATAATTTGTCAAGATTTGTTAACAATTTTCTGAATTTTTAAATGCCTTCTGAATCTTTTAAATACTCCATAAGCACTGAAGCTTGGCAAGTATGCTTGTTCTTGATATAGTGAGCCTTAATATCACTTAAATTGTTATTAATAGATTTTTTGAGATTGACAGCTTTTCTTAAAGAAACTACTATAATTGAAAATGAAACAAAAGTGTTGATAATGCTAAAGTTCACCTTGAATATACAGCAACAAACCCTTCAAAGTATGCTCAGGTAAGATTTTTCTTGACTTACAGAACATTGATTGTGATCACAGTAATCATGCTATTACATAAGTGAAGCATGGAAAACTTATGCTTCATGAGGCAGGTCAAACTTGAACTTTTCTGTCTGCTTGCAGAATTTTCCTAAGCAATTCCCCTCCTTTTTTGAAGAGGAAAAAGTCAATACCTCATCAGATTTAAAATAAGAGATTTTTCTCAAACTTCCTAGAGAGTTTCTCGCTCAAGGCACAAATAACCAGATTCCAATTATGCTACTTTGGACACATAATATAGGGACCTAGTTCTCTGAAGAAGACCCTAATGTTGGGGAAAGTGGAAAGAAAGATAACAGAATAACTAACAGTAAGGTGGATGGACTCTGGTGGAGTAGTGATACACCATTGGAAAACCTGAAGGACCAGGTTAGTGATAGATTGATGTGAGGTAAATCTATGTGGTGATTAAGAGTTTTTTATTTTATTTAGTTATCATTAGACTTCTATGCTACACTTCTCACCAAGGTGACTAGAGTTGATAACAAATTCATCAATCACTAAATTTGAAATAAATCACCATTATTTTAAAGTAAAATTGTTACATTGAGGAAGGAAAGCAGAACTCACCTATGGTTCAGTAATATAATGGAAAGATAACTTTCCTATATGTGAAATGTTTTTTTTTAAAAAAATGTCTACAATGCAATCTGGTTTTAAGTAAATATTGCTGCAGTTGGAAGTTCAAGCTTAAGTGCTGTGATGCAAGAGTCTTCTTTAGTGTTTATGTATGTCTAATATCTATATATTGTATGAAAGATGTTGATAGCAATAGCAATAGCACTTAGACTTATATACTGCTTTATCATGCTTTACAGCCCCCTCTAAGTGGTTTACAGGGTCAGCATATTGCCCCCAACAATCAGGGTCCTCATATTATTGACTGTAGAAGGATGGGAGGCTGAGTCAACCTTGAGCTGGTGAGGCTTAAACTGCCAAATTGCTGGCAGTCGGCAGTCAGCAGAATTAGCATTCTGCATTCTAACCACTGTGCCACATGGCTCATGATGATAATGATGATGATCAGAGGAGGTATTCATCAAGTTCTGACCAGTTCTGGAGAACCGGTAGCAGAAATTTTGAGTAGTTCAGAGAACTGGTAAATACCACCTCTGACTGGCCCTGCCCCCATCTATTCTCTGCCTCCCGAGTCCCAGCTGATCAGGAGGAAATGGGAATTTTGCAGTAACCTTCCCCTGGAGTGGGAAGGGAATGGAGATTTTACAATATCCTTCCCCTGGAGTGGGGTGGGATGGAGATTTTACAGTATCATTCCCCTGCCACGCCCACCAAGCCACACCCACCACCCCACAGAACCAGTAGTAAAAAAATGTGAATCCCACCACTGATTATGATGAAGATGATGAGGATGAGGATGTTTCCAATCTGAATCAATCCATTGGAATATGAAGGTTTTTTGGTTAAAAATTATGGACCATAATTACCATGCTGACCCAATATAGGTTGGAAAATATTGCCTTCCCAGACTGACAAAGAGTCCCTGGCCCAAGGTCATCCAAGCAGTGTCCATGCCTAGAGAAGACTAGAAGCAACACCTCTGCTCATAATCATTGATCAACAGCTGGAGGTGAACACAAACTTTATTGTGTACTGGAAAATTATTCAATTATTTGCAGTTAATCTATGTTTCTTACAGCCTCTAGTGTTTATTTGATAATATACAATAATTGGTATTACTTGTTGCTTGATTTTAAAAAAAATATTTGGAAATAGATATTATTAGTTAATATTAGTTAAACTTTCCAATGAATGCAAACATGAGTGGGACTAAATCCTAGGTTATGTTAATTTGATGATGGATGAATATCAGTTCTTTGATTGATTTTGTAACAAAAAGTTAGAATACTGTTAACAAATTGGGGTGTGATGGGTCAGTGATTAAAGATGCTGAATGTGTCAGCTGGAAAGCTGACAGCTCAGGTTTGAGACCTGAGTGCCAAGTAACAGGGTGAGCTCTCATTACTTGCCCCAGTTCCTCCCCGCTTAGCAGTTTTAAAGCATGCAAATGCAAATAGACAAATAGATATCACTTTGGTGGGAAGGTAGCAGTGTTTCAGCCACATCAATGTATGTTTTAGCTATATAACCACAGAAATGTCTTCAGACAGTGCTAGCTCCCTCAGCTAAGAAATGGAGATGAGCAACAGCCCCTAGAATTGGACACAATTGGACAGGAAAAATCTTTATCTTTACATTTTTATTAACAAATTAATGGTTTGGATCTTAATCAGGTACATTTCTTAAGAACTTAAGATGAAACTCATTCAGCAAAAGATTTTTTAATGTTTACTGGACACATCAGGTAATCTTTTAGAATATTAGCTTTATTCTGCTGTAAATTTAATTGGCGAGTTGTTTCAAACTGGTATCATGTAGAGAGGACACTTTCACATATATATCGTATATTGATATATGATTCCATTTTTGGTTTAATATCCATACAATTGTTAATATGATTTTAGAAAGAATAATACAGTTGAAAAATATGAATGTGATTTTGATTCATGGAATTTATCAATAGAGGAAGAACTGTGGATTTTTCAAGTATAGGGCATAGCAACAAAAAGTGGTTATTATTTATTTTGCAATCGAAAGACTGAGCTTTTCTAGAGAATTTGGAATTAATGATATGTGTTTTCTCTTTCCTATGGCTTAATCAATATTATGGTTAAGCATTAATGCTTTGAATAATTGATCATTTTTAAAATATAAATTTAAAATTTAAAATATAATTGTCACACCTGCCCCAACTTGGAGAAAGAAAGAAAGAAAAGTTGGGGCAGGTGTGACAATTATAAAGTTGGAAAAAGAAAAGAAAGAAAAACCCTCGACTCCATTTGTGTGAATGGTATACTTTTACTAAAAGCCAAGTGGTTACAGTATAGCAAAGCTAGACTAAAATTTTGCATGTGAAATTTCTCTAGTTAACTTTCCCTTTCCCATTTCTCCTCCCCACCCCCCTGTTTTCTCCCTATTATCCAATTACAAAACGCTTAGCTGACGAACAACACTTAAAAACCGAACTACACACTCTCACTAACGTACTAACATCCAATGGATTCCAAAGAAATAAGATTACCAACCTAATCCAAAAAGAAACCCCCAAAAAGAAGCCTTGACAACTATCCAAAACAAATATAACCCCTCCAAGCACATCCTAGATCTGACCAACCATTGCCTATCCAACACATACTTCATCTATAATGGATAATACAAATAATACAAAGAAATAGAAGGAGCACCCATGGGATGACCCCTCTCACCTGTCATTGCAAACCTCTACACGGAACACTTTGAAACCCAAGCTCTAGAAAAATCTGATCACAAACCCAAACTCTGGCTCAGATACGTAGATGACACCTTCATAATCTGGCCACACGGGAAAGAAAAACTGGACAACTTCCTCACACACCTCAACAGCCTACACCCCAAAATACAGTTCACCATGGAAACAGAAGCTAACAACCAACTTCCCTTCCTGGATGTCTTAGTCTACAAGAAATACAATGGCTCCCTAGGATACACCATCTACCAGAAGAAAACACACACAAACTGCTATCTGCACGCACTCTTACACCACCACCCAGCACAGATCAACTCCGTAGCCAAGACACTCATCTCCAGAACAAAATGCTTAGCTGACGAACAACACCTAAAACTACACACTCTCACTAACATACTAACATCCAATGGATTCCAAAGAAATAAGATTACCAACTAATCCAAAAAGAAACCCTAAAATCCAAGGCAGAGAACAAGAAAACGGCAAAGCCCTCCTCCAATACATAAAAGGCACCACAGACAGAATCAGCAAGATCCTCCACAAACACAACATCAAGACAGCATTCTGCACAAATCGAAAAATATCCACCATACTAAGAAACCCCAAAGACAAAATTGAGTTAGAAAATCAAGGAGTATATGAAATCCCATGCACCGCCTGCCCCACCACATACATCGGACAAACCAACAGAAGAATAAGTGCACGCATTGAAGAACACAAGAACTCAGTCAGAAAAGAGGAACCAACTTTTTTTTTTTAAATTCGATTTATATGCCGCCCTTCTCCGGAGACTCAGGGCGGCTTACAATGCGTTAAGCAATAGCCTTCATCCTTTTGTATATTTATACAAAGTCAGCTTATTGCCCCCACAAACTGGGTCCTCATTTAACCTACCTTAGAAAGGATGGAAGGCTGAGTCAACCTTGAGCCTGGTAAGATTCGAACCTGCAGAAATTGCAGGCAGCTGTGTTAATAACAGGGTGTATTAAACCACTGTACTACCAAGGCTCTTCTTCCCTGGTCCAACACCTCAAAGCCATAGGACATGATATTGACTTTAAAAAAACCAGAACTATCGCCAAAACTGAACACTTTAACAACAAAATAATCAGAGAAGCCATCGAGATAGAAAAACGTCCATACAGCATGAATAAACGAGATGATACCTCCCGCTTACCAGCCATTTGGAAACCTGCCCTTATCGACAAACGAGTCCCTAACACAAAGAATGACACCAGACCCACACTCACAAAACCACACAGGATGTCATCACCACACATCCATGCAAAAAGCAAACCCACACCGATGAGGCACAACCACAAACCAGAAGCCAGACCACAGCTGCATCATTAGCCACTGTAAACCCCTCCAATCCATACATGAAGCAAACTGACACCCACCCTGAAGATGTGGCACAGCCACAAACACGAAGCCAAACAGCAGCAGCGCAGCTCACCAGCTGAAATCACCCTGCTACTCAGACTAACCCGAGCACAACCAAGCCCCCACCTAAACAGAACACACACCCATCCAATCAGAGCACAGCCAAGCTCCCACCCAATCAGTTCACACCCCACTGGCAGTTAAAAGGAAGAAACAGCTGCAATCACACACATTGCTCCTAGAAGCATGAAGCCGAAGACACCAGCCTGAAGATGACGAATGAGACTTCGTCGAAACATTGCCAAGAAACCTCTAATTTTACGCGAGAGAAAACCCGAATAACCAAAGACAGACAGACAGACAGACATACATACATACATACATACATACATACATACATACATACATATATATATATATAATAAGCTACTTTTTTTCTGATACTACTCTTAACAGTTTGAATAAAGTTATAATGAGCAGGTTATATCACTGGCTCTGCGATCTGACTGAAATATCTGATTTCATGAAACTTAGCCAATGCAAAATAAAAAGAATAAATGATTGGCACTGAAGAAAATCTATATCCCAATGTCCCGTGTCCTTCATATACCTCTATAGCAATGTCTTTCATTTCAACTTCTAATTATCTGAATTTTTTTTAATATTCCCCAACCCATTCAGATAGAGGACACTTCCCTGTGCATGTTAAATAAATACTGACTAAGACCAAAAAGTACTGCATTCAGCTGAAAGGACAGCTCCCAAGGGAGAGAATTTTGACATTCAGATAAGCTATAAAGCAGCCTTTGCAGTCTGAATTACAGTTTTTAAACTGGACAATTAAAAGTATGAATAAAGCAGGGAGAGAAGCAATAAAAATGAAGCATTCAGAGGGTACGAGCCATAGCTGAAGGGAGGCAGAATTCCCAAGAGTGAATCCAAGGATATCTGAATAAAGATCTCTGCTTTTTTAGAACTTAACATGGGAAGATCATATGATTTTAATCTCTGCGGGATACTCAGATCTTCTCTTTTCACTTTCTGCCAGCTGAAGTGAAAGTAAACTTCACCTTTAAGTAGAGGGCTCTACATGTGGCAGGATGTTGAACAAGATAAAATACATAGAAAATTCACACAAAAAAATCTTTGCTTTCTTAGTCACTGTCCCTAGGAATTGATCTTTTTGATCTTTGCCCCTCCCGTCCATTTTATGTCAAGTGGGATAGAAATAATAAGGATCACAGAGCGCTACCTAGGTAGGAATGTTATGAGTGAAGTTGGACAAAAAAAGAAAAGAATTCATACACATGCACCATTAAGATGTATGAGTCACCAAGCCCCCTTGCTGAAGCTGTTGCTATAAGTCACCCACCTATATTTTATTTGGCACAAACTTTCCCCAGCTTATAACAGTTCTGTTTTTTAAAGCAGTCAGTTGCAAATTTTGAATCCGGAGACTCTGACAAAAGTGATGGTGTCTTCTATTAATGTATTTCTTCCAAATCAGTCTCTACCATGTTTCCCTGAAAATAAGACCCTGTCTTATATTTTTGAATCCCGAAATAAGCGCTTGGCCTTATTTTCAGGGAGATCTAATTATTTTGGGGCACGTGGAACAAGATGGGGCTCCTCTTGCCATTTTACCTGATTTCCAGCTCTATGTTTAAATATTTTCGGGGGGGCTTATTTTAGCGCATGCGCTCAAAAGCCCGATTGGGTTTATTATCAGGGGATGTCTTATTTTTGGGAAAACGTGGTATCATAACAGGGTATTTTTATTTTTTGAAGTAATTTTAAACATTTCTAAGATAGAGTTAGAGAGCTGTTGCACATTAACAGCCCAAAACTAAAAAACAAACAACAACCTGGTCCAAATAGAAACCTCTTGTTTCAGGATCAGTGCCACCTACAACTAAGCATGTGCTAGCTAAGTGAACACAACTAAGCATGTGCTAACTAAGTAAAATCAAAAGACTGCTTAAAACTGGACTTTTAAGACTTGGCTCTTCAAAACAGCAAAATCACATATTGGTATTTGGCATAGCAAACTTCTTCTAGCAGAAGCCCCAATGCCAGAAAAGGCCTCATCAGCTAACAGAGCAATCCTATCTGTTGCAGTTAGCTCTCAACAGTCCTTTGATATTTGTAAATGCCTTGTCAGCAACACACTGACTGGGTGGAAGCAGATAACAAAAAGCTGTTTGTAATAATTGTCTGGTGCATTTGAGGACATATTGGAAGCACTGAGGATCTTTAAATGCATCCTTTTGGGGCCTTCCAGAAGCCACTATAAGAGAGTTGTCAGCAAATCCTGTTCACCATCGTTTGTTTCTTATTGCTTGTGGAACAAAAAATCATTTGGAGAAATGGAACGTCCTTATTTATTTCATTTCTCAGCAATTCTGCTTGGAAGTCACTACTGGTCTTACATTCTAAAAATGTAGCTGCCAGGAATAAAAGTGGAATGTGTCTGCAGAGCTACACAGTCCAGTTTTGCTAGCCATGGATCTTGCCAAACAGAAATAACACGGAAGAATTCTACCAATCTTTAGAAGTGGGCAGTCATCTGTAGATGAAGCTTTAGTCTGACTCAATGAACAAGAAGATGCATTAGAATGTTTTGGCAGAAGATTAGTGAAGGTCAAAGTACAGGTTGCAATAAGTATATTGTTAAATCTTTTTTCAAATAGCATTCATAGGAAAGAGGTTTTACAACCAAATATGGCCCCAGAACATCTTAACACCCTTGTACACTTACTCATGGTATTAAAGGAAATATACAAAACAAATTGTGTATTTTGTATTATTTCAAATTTAACATGAAAAACATGGGCTAACATGGAAAACATGAAAAGAATCCATTGTGGAAACATATCCATAACAGTTCATAAGTTAATATGTATAAACAATGCATATAGTGTAACTTTTCCTGAAGTCACACTTTAAAAAAGAAATACAAGTTTCATTTTATATTAATATTCAGTATTTATACTATATGTGGACATTATGCAAACACAAATGTTCACATTGTCACACTGTTATGACATTAAAGATCACTGTTAAAACTTTCATAAATTATGAAGCTGCAAACTAGCTCTGCCTCTGACATTGTACTTTGCTGAAATGCATTACTATTTTTTGTATAGAGGGTATCAACGTAATTGAACAAACAGAATATATGACAGCATTTGATTACTTTATGTTGTATTTATGTGCATAAATTTAGTAAATGGCATGGCTTTTAGGATCATGGATTTCTCTGGGATACACAAGAAAAATAATAACACCATAGTAAATTAATTAGATAAGGAAACCTTGGCAAAGAGGAATCATAAGATCAGACTGCATGGCATCAGAAGGGCTTGTCTAGCAGAATTTGACCAAGAAATATTGCTCAAAGCTGAAAAACATGCCAATACAATATATGGGGTCCATCAGCTGAAAATAGAAAATAAGAACTTTTATTCGAATCATTATGTTGGGGCAAACAATTACATACTTAGATTTTTGGGAGGAGAAGGTTGATATTAGAAGTTAAAACCCATTTGGCTGAACCACAAATGAATATACTGAAGTTCCCCCTCCCCCCAGTTGGAAACAACTCCATTGTTTCCATTCTTATATTTTCCCCCTCTGTTGTCTTTTTTTTTTATCAGTGCTGAAACTGACATGGAGTTACTGCCTAAAAACAAATCTTTATTTGGTAGGATAGGAATAAAACTATTCTTCAATCTGAAAAATACTTGTCAATTTTTTGTCAGTGAGTTTGTCACAATTTTTAAGAAGGGATTACTCAAGAGCAAGATTTGAGTTGTCGGATTCAATGGTTAAATATGGGTGCTTCCACCACTTGCCATATCTTCAGAAGACTTACATATGTGATACCCCATCTGTTGAAAATTTTGCTCATGTTTATTTTGGCTATCAATTATATGACCCTTTAGGCTTAGATACCTATCATAACTATTGGAAAGTACAGTCTACTAGGAACAAATTATAGATTGTTATTTCTTCCTGGGCTCTGCTTACAATATATATGTATTGTTACATACATATATACTGTAAACAGAACTGCTAATTTTTTAATTAAGGCAGTTGAGTTAAGGCCCCAATACATCAAAAAAATTGGGGTACCCTGCAAGGAGATTCACTCAGCCAATTGCTGACTTCTTGTATTACCACATATCACTGTGTTTTATTCTGAATTCAGATAATTTACTTTATTTTTATTTTATATTATTGATAAGATTACCAAACTAACCAGTGAATACATTATTCTACTGCTGGTTACAATGAGGGCAGAATGTCTTTCTTGCAATGAATCTGGCATTTTCTTTTCCATATTCAGTTTCTAAAATGTTGTTTTCCAAATAGCATGTTTTCACCAACTCTGTTTCCCCTTAGCATGAACAATAAATGGACAGTTCCCTTTATTTTGTCGTCTAGGAATCTAATTACTCCATTCAGTAAATGTTTATGGTAGCTGCTGATTTGAAGCCAGAGTTTCATGGTCTAAATCCAAAATGGAATTAAAAATAAAACCAAAAATAAAATAAAGGTTTCATTTAATTTCTCATTTTTCAAGCACAAAATTTATTCATATTCGCTTCAGTTTGGAAATTTTGCAAAAAATAATCCTCATGAAAATCTGAAGTGTTTTATTTTCATCATATTTGAATAAACCCAACAAAAAAAGTAAAACACACACACATGGGTGCAAGTACTTTAAAAACATCCAAAGTATCTTTAAAAACACCTCAAATCTAACAGCATCTTACATGCTTTGTATTAAACTATCTTGTAGATCAGGATTGTCCAATCTTGGCAGCTTTAAGACCTGTGGACTTCAACTACAGAATTCCTCAGCCAGCCATGCTATCTGGGAATTGTGGGTGTTGAAATCCACAAGTCTTAAAGCTGCCAAGGTTCGACACCCCTTCTTTTAGAGCACCAATAGCAACATATTGCTCCAATAGCCTATTGCTCCAATAGCAACATAGGAGCAGTTGGCTTTATTGCCTTTTCTGAGAAAATTTTCAAAATCTGAGAGCTATCAAGGATCTATCAAGGAGGTCATCAAATACACCTCTGAGACTAGTTAAATTTACCAAACGATTTTATTCAAGCATCTTAAAAGAATGGACCACCTTGTAAAACAGATTATACTGCTTTCTTGTGTACTTTTCATTAGGTTAATTTTTGTGCATTTTTCCAAATTTGCATGTGCTTTTTTAAGTTATCTTTTCTTAATGAGTCTACTACAAAGTTTTGACTCAGATACCAGATTCAAAGATGTTTCAACTGAATCTCCAAATCAAGTCTGCTTTCAGATTTGAATCACTCAAGTAGACCTACAAAAATAAGTTGGAATATTGAATTGACCTAAACAAAGTTGGGAATAGGCTGAAACAGGAGAATAGCTAAACCACACAGCCCTATTCCTAATAGTATGTTCCAGTAGAAGAGAAACTAACCCATAACCTAGAACTATGTATTTTGTGCAGGTTTCTATCAATACAAATCTTTTTAAATATATAGCATTTATGTAAGATGCACATATTCATACTATTTTTTTCTTACTGTGCATATTGCAAAATTTTAACTAATATGAGTTCTGGTTCTCAGGTGCAGTACAATCATTGTATAAAGCTCTGCAGTTTCCTGCCATATATATTAGAATAAAGCTTCACAACAAACACATTTTTTCATCAGCATTAAGTAATATTCCATTTACCCACTTAGAATAATGTTTTTGTTCCTTTTGTCTAAGAACAGCCCAATATTTTTAAAAAATATCTACTGGGTCATTTTCAATGAGAATCCCCACTGATTTGAATGCAAGCGTCTGTAGGTGTGAATTGCATGCCAAATTCCTATGTAAGAACATGAAATTAGTAAGTTTTATGTTTTAAAAAATCACACTGAGATAGAGAAAGTATAAACTAATTTTGGCTCTTGGATTTCAGTGGTGACTTTCCTTCATTGCTTCTTTATGCCAAGTACTCCATTATGTCACCCAATACATTATTTTCTGAGATTTTGAAATTCAAAATTTTCTGTATTATAACAAGCTTGAATGTCACTTAAATGAAATGGTATGCTTTTATGGTGTTTTAACTTTCTTTGAAATTAATGTTGACTGAAGTTTTGTGTTCACAGCTGGGAAAAGTGACACAAATAATATAAGCTTTATGCTACAGCTGTCTTGCAACGGGATACAAGGGACCCTTAACTGATATAATACAGAGAACCAAAATGTTAACCTTAATACAAATATATTACATTTCATACCATGGATAGGTTGGTTTAGACTTTCTTGGCTTTTTAACAAAATATTGCAATGAGATTTTAAATATATTTCCTTACACCATGCCTCCCTCTGCTGGTTGTGTAAGAACCAGTTTTGCCTAACAACATTAAACCTTATTTAATCTGGCTTCTTCAAATTCTGAAGATCTGTAGCAAAAGGACACTATTATATCTGCCCTTATTCAACACTAGGAATGAGTAAGATAGGGAAAATATTCCAGATACTGTAGTAAATAAAATGCCTAAGGGAATCCAAGACATCTACTGTGTTTATGAAAGTAAAGTGGACGACAGCAGTACAATTGAAAGCTGCTGATAGGATTTGAAATGAGTCAATACTTTTGTAGAATTGTCTTATAATTGCTCAACTATTGAAGAGGTTTTTATATATATATAATCTATGCATGAAGAATTAGAGAGATTACCACTTTTGGAAGCAGATGACTGCTTCTTATAATAATTATCTAAATATTTCCTACTGTGTAAAGGACAGTGTAATTTGTGATGTTGGTGAAACTCAAACTACAAAAGGCTAGAAGATCTCTTTGATAAATTAACCTTGGCATAAATACAAGACCCTAAGATTGTGGAATGATAAGGCTCTTATTATTTTAAAGAGCTAGGGAGAACTTTGGATGGAGACAAACAAATGATTGGCAACTATCTTGGCTGCTTGCATCCTTTTTATACACTGTATATAGCATTACACATGCTTCAGTAATACCTGTCTGTGGTGGATGATTGCATCTAAGGTGGTAGAAATATCTCTGTTCATATCTCTCTTCCCATATTCCACATATTTCATAAACTGAAGAAATAAGATTAGCATTATTTTTCAGTAAAGGATCTTACTAATGGATTCTAATGAAGCAGTCTTATGTCACAATTGGTTATGTGTACATTTGTGTGTGTACAGTATATGTATGTACATAGACATGTTATCAATGCACATTTCCATGCATTGAGAATATATATATATTCTGGCTTTGTACATTTCACTTAAATCCTAAGGATGGTTGTTAGGAAGAAAGTCCCTTCATGAAGGTCTTTTGGTGCCATATCCTGGTTGAAGAGAATCTTGTCCTTAAGAAGCTATGCTCAGATATAGCTAATATGATAAATGTGTTTGCTCAGTGGGAGGTCTTTTGGTCTTAATCCAATCTTGTATATTTTCTCCATAATCCTTGGAAAACTACATATCCTAAATCTATCTGCAATCCCAAATGTGCCTGCTGCCCTTATAGAAAATCAGCCAGATAAGGAGATAAGAACAGAATGAAGACCTTCATATATTGAGTTGAGGAAAAAATTTGGGGTTTAATGCCTGGGAGAAAACAGGAAAGTGAATTATTTGGAGAACAATAGAATGTGAGTATGCTTTGGTTTGCATTTGATTATGTCCTATCAAATTGGTGTTGACTCTTAGCAACCACATACCTAGATTTTCTCTGTGATGATCTCACCCTAAGCCAGTCCTTCAGATGGTTCATATTTGAGATGGACATTAAAAGCTCCAGTGATAAGATTCCAGTATATATGATAAGCTAGTATAGAAGAATTTCAGCAATTTCACTGATACAGTGATAAAGCTGCACAGAAATGAAAACAATGTATTATGTATAATATATATGAAAAGTATACTGCTTGTACTAACAAAAGTTTAGTATCTCACATATAGTGTATCTTTGGGAATATACATATGTACATTTTTTAATCTGCTTACAGAAGTCATTTTATGTATTTCTAGAGCAGCTTATATGAATTGGTATTAGCAAATGTGAATATCTTTGCAAAAAGCAGACATATATGAAGTCTAGAATGTGTAATTTTCTGCATGGCACCAACATGGATCCCAATTTACATTAAATTGCTATGTTTTCATTAAATAGCACCTTAGCTACCAGCAACTCTTTGAATATATGTTTCTTTAATTATTATTTAATTTTGTGGTTATGACTGGCTTTCAGTTAAAGAGGGTACTACTGACAAATTCAATTAAATGAAAATAGAGGACTTAATGGTGCATGCTAATGATTCATTTCATACATAATATTTTATCATTTTTTTATGAAAATCAGTAATGAGAGCTTAGCATGTATTAATAAATGCTTACATCGAAGCTACATTTTAGTACAATAATTACAACACTTTACGATTAGAATTTGTGTATAAATAGTTGTTCTTTTAAAAATGAATGTTCATTTTCATATCATCAACACCAATGTATATAAGAACAGATTTTTTTTTTTGTAATAAAAACAAAGCAGTCAGAGAACTCAGAAGGAATGAGAAACTGCAGCGAAAGATGTGCTTTATTTTAGAAGATAGAAAAGGGAGGAAAGAGAAGACTTGAAGAGTAAGTACATTAGTACATGGGAAGTATAGAGCCACTAGCTCCATCCTCTCGGGAATTCATTATCCATGTTGTCTTGAGTAGTAAGTTCTAAGGATGGAAGGTATTAAGGCCTTGGAAGGCTTAGAACATATCTACACTTAACCTTTCAGCTGTTCCTGGATTGTGTGGATTCTGGCTTAATTCTAAACCAGTTTTTTTAAAAGTTGGAGTTGAGAGTCTGCATTGCTAAATGATTGTTTTGGGGCAGGTCCAACAATTTGTCAGAACTGAGTACTTTAGCAGTTGTTTGCAAGAAAGTCAATTCAGAGTGAAATCTATCATAACTTTCCAATGGACTACCTACCTTTCTGTTCCCTCAAAGCAATTGATAATCCTTTTCATTTCTGTGGATAGAGCTTACTAAATACATGTATTTTATGTCTGTGGCAGTGGGCAGAATCAGCCTGCAATACTGCATTCTAACCAGTGCGCCACTACAGCTAAACCATTCTTGTCTGTTCTCCATAATCCTTGGAAGATTACATTTCCCAAATATATCTGTAAACACACACACGAGAGCTAGTTTAATGTAGTGATTATGCAGTCAGGAGAGTTCAAGTTCCAGTCTTCCTTCAGCACAAGGCCAACTGGATGACCTTGGGCCAGTCACTCTGGAAGGAGGCCATGGCAAATTCTGAAATCTTGCAAGGACTGGTCCAGACAGTCACCAGTAGACAAAGTGATATGAAAGCATCCAGGAAAAATGTATATAAGGTTAAATTTAGAGAGATATAAATAGAGAGTTAAAACATCAAAATGCATGTGTATGTAGGTACAACAACCAGCTTTAAAATAAAAAATCAATTCTTGTATGTTCCCAGTTTTCCCCCAAGATCTGTTATGGCTTCTTTTATAGGTCTTTTTCCATGGCATAAAAGTCACACTACTGGCTTGATCTCCAGCACATTCCCAGAAATATATGTTATTATTATTATGACCCAAATTCAGGGATGAAATCCAGCAGGTTCTGACAGGTTCTGGAGAACCAGTAGTGGAAATTTTGACCTCTGGCTGGCCCCAGGAGTAGGGAGGGAATGGGGATTTTGCAGTATCCTTTCCTTGGAGTGGGAATGGGGATTTTGCAGTATCCTTCCCCTGGAGTGGGGTGGGAATGGAGATTTTGCAGTATCCTTCCCCTGCCACACCCAGCAAGCCACGCCCACCAAGCCATGCCATGTCCACCAAGCCATGCCCACAGAACCGGTAGTAAAAAAAATTGGATTTCACCACTGCCCAAATTAGTATTAGTATTAATATTAATATTATCCCACCCCTTAAATTAGGGTTTGGGGGTTTTGTTTTGTTTGTTTTTGTTTTGGCACAGAAAGGTTAGGATAAAATTGAGGGAAAGTTCCAGTCTCTGTGCAGGAGCTGATTAAAGTTGCCTAGATCGGGGTGTCCAAGACTTGTGGACTTTAATTTCCTGAATTCTCCAGCCAGCATGGCAAGTCTTAAAACTGCCAAGGTTGAACACCCCTGGCCTAGATGAAAGGCAAACTAGGAGGTGCTCAAACCAGAAAATGCTACTTCAACTCAGAGCAGCAAAACTTGGGTGCGGTCTGCAGTTGAAAAGGTGTTGTCCATTTCTCCCCATCAGAAAGTCTTTGTTACTATAGTCATGATCGGGCAACCTGAGAAGCATGGATATATCCTTAGCTACCTGTTTAATAAATGCAATTCTTCCTGAATGGGCAAATATTTGCATCATTGTTTTTTTTTTTTTTTTTTTAAAGTTAAGCAATGTTTAAAAAGGCAATGGCTGGGATTGAGACTACCCTCACAATGCAGGAAATGTGTTCTTCACAGGAAAGTAGCATGACTGTCTCTCAATGGACACATTTTGCTGTGTCAAGAATAATAATCCACATGCATTTGCTTCTTTTGGGCCAATGAATATATGCATAGGAACACACAATACATAATTGTGCTATTTGCAGGATGATATCATTATGTGAGTATTACCATTTTGATATCACTGCTTTATTACAGAACTCGCTGTGTTGACCTCTGAATTTTGCACTTTGAATTCCTGAGGCTCCTGGCATTCCAATAAACAAACAAAAATGTTTTGCTTTTTAAACTATGGCAGAGCAAGTCTATTTTCATTCTTGAACTCTGGAATTATTCCTTCTGAACTCAGAAACAATACTTTGTTAGATCAACATTGTTCTGGATTTCCTTGTGGATGGCTGCAATTCTATATAGCCAAGACAGAACCTATCATGTATGAAAAGAGAAATTAAGTCATATGGTAACTAACACTGAACCGTATCAATATTTTTACACCTCCCACCAGTTACCATCTCCCTTCTTTCACCCTCATTTTTCCTTTTCAATATTTGTTTTCAGAGTGAGCAGGAAAAAGATGGAGAGAGATGGAACATCCCCCTCTTTGTAGGCGATAATGTCAAGATGCCCCTCAAAGCAATTAAGGATAGTGATGTGGTGGCAAAGTGCCAGGGCATCATGGCTGCAGCAGTTCTCACCAATGAACCCTTGTAGCTCCAGGAAAGAAATAGAAATGTTCTACTATTTCCTAAAGGGCAAGAAATATGCCTCAAATCCTACCTGTCACAGGTTCACATATGGAAGAGGCCCATCAAATCAAGTTCATTACTTTGTTTATTTAGCCATCTTAATTCCAAAATGATATTATTCTAATGGCACTTGTTTTCCATCCGTTTGTTATCTATGTGAAAATTGCAGACCCAGGATTATTTCTCTTTCATGAAGCACAAATACAAAACATTAATCAATTATGTTTTTAAAGGCTTTTCAAGTCATAATATCTTAAATGAGATCAGAGCTTTGGCAAAACATGAGGGTGAGATGGATGGATGGATGGATGGATGGATAGATAGATAGATAGATAGATTTAAAACAAGTCTAATGTGGTGAGCTGCATTGGCTTCCAGTGGTCTTCCAGGTGCGCTTCAAGGTGTTGGTTACCCTTTAAAGCGCTCCATGGCATAGGACCTGGGTATTTGCGGGACCGCCTTCTGACGCCGATAGCCTCCCACTGACCAGTACACTCCCACAGAGAGGGACTCCTCAGGGTGCCGTCAATCAGGCAATGTTGGCTGGTGACCCCCAGGGGGAGGGCCTTCTCTGTGGCAGCTCCTGCCCTCTGGAACGATTTGCCCCCGGAGATACGAAGGATATCGGATCTCCGGGTCTTTCGCCGTGCCCTTAAAAATTTTCTTTTCCATCAAGCAGGGCTGGCGTGAATCCCCCCCCTTCTTTAGTCTTTTTTAGTTTTTTAGCTTTTAAATTGTCAATGGGTTTTAATTTGAATTGTTTTAAATTTGGGGCAAAGTTATGTAATTCTTTTAATAATTTTACATTTTGTATTGGTATGTGTTTTAGTTCTGGCTGTGCACCACCCTGAGTCCACTAGGAGAAGGGCGGTATACAAATTGAATAAAATAAATAAATAAATAAATAAATAAATAAATAAATAAATAAATAAATAAATAAATAAATAAATAAATAAAGTGATTTTGTGCCTTTCCCCATCCAATTCTTTACATTTCAGCTCCACCGCTTCTGTCACTTGGTATAAACCTGACAACATTTGTCAAGAGCTTCGTGCCTCTGTGTGGTGACCACTGAGCAAGAGGACTAGTTTTATCCCCAAGTGGCAGGGTGAACCACTAGCTTTCTGCATCATTTGTGCTGGACAATATTGTACAATCAGGTTCAAAGATAATGCCACTCAGCATTGTCACCCCTGTGCAGCTTCGAAGGGGGAAAATAAAGTGGGACTGGGCAGAGATCAGTGACAAGTGGCCAGGCATGCTGGGTGTGTGGGTGAATTGAGGTGGAATAAGGGCAACAGAAACTATAGGATCTTTGTTTTCCCAGGCTCTGACAGCACCTCTGAGAAGGTGCTCCTTTCGGCCCCATGCTGATCACAATGCACACCACTTTTTGGTGAATAGGAAGCCATTGAACTGAGAGCAGTTCAGTTACTTGAAGGCAATATCTCTTCAGCCACAGAGACAGCAAGAACATAGAAGCAAATTAAGGCTAGATCTCCAGAATGGGACTGGGTTTTTTTGTTTTTTTTTTAGTAACTATGCTGTGTTATTTTTGAAACCTGTTCTTCCTTCCCTATTAATAGAAAATCTGAACAAATGTAAGTCAAAATTGTAGGATGGAACAATCTTCAAATCAGTGGCATGATAAATTGGCAAAAGGAAGCATGCTTTTGCATAAGTGTCTGTGTCAAAGATAGAATGCACATGGGGGTGAAGTGGGGAGGAAAGAATAAATCCAATTGAGCTTAGTGCTGTTTTCTCCTGAATAAATATATCCTCACCAGGTACATACGTGCAAATATTAACTAGGAAATTCTCTTTCGGTGAAAATGTTCATCTGTATGAAATGAATAACATAAAATGCAAGCTGTGAACGGAGAAAGTATATTAATACTGTGAATGGAGAAAGTATATTAATAACGTATAAGATCAAGCTGTTGGATTTAAATCTTGATGCTGTTAAGAATGCATGTGTACATATGAATGTGCACACACATACACGATGATATGTTGAAATAATAGAGCAGATTAGAAACCAAGGAGAATTCATGCTTAGGTTTAGGTGAACCATGCACAGTATTGATGAATTCCCTAAAGCAGTATTATTTAATAAAAAAAATGAAAAGAAAACCATGGATATAATTTCATTCTGTTGAATTTTTTTAAAAAAATATTTCAGTTGTTGAAAGGCATTCAACTGCCTAACGTCCCTAAAATTCTTCTTTTAAAAAAACAGAACCCTAAAACTATACCTTTTTAATCATCATCTTATCATTATCTTACTTTGTATTTTATTACTTCAGCGTTCATTATTTTATTTAATATGATTGCAATATTTAAAAATTTAGTCCCAATATTTCATTCTTTTATTTTTTGTAATGTTCTTTTAAAACATTTTCTAAAAGCTAACAAAAGAGGTTTAAGATTATGTTATGCTATGTTATGTTACATGTTGCCAATTCTTTGCTCTTTCTGGCTGCTTGACCAAGCATTGGGAGGCTGCTTGACCAAGTATGGGAGCAGCTCTGTGGCGGACAAAAAAGCTCTACAGAGAATCATTAAAACTGCCCAGAATATCATCGGACTCCAGCTACCAGCCCTGAACAACATCTTCGAATCTCGCTGTTTGAGAAAGTTGCATAACATTATCAGAGACTCTTCCCATCCTGCTTACAATCTTTTTGGACCGTTGCCTTCTGGCAGAAGATACAGAACAATTAAAACTCAGACCACACATTTTCTGAATAGTTTTTATCCCAGAGCTATAATTGCACTCAACAATGAACTAAAGGGCCACCATCAGTGAGCTGTTGGACAGTATTACTTGGTCTGTTGTGTGGATGTTTGGGTGGTTTAGGGGTGGGGAATTGTGGTGGGTGGGAGTATGTTTGGGGATTGTTATGTGTATTGGACCTGGTCTTTGGGTGTTAAGTGAATTTCGTTGTATGGGTATACTGTGTATACACGTACAATGACAATAAAGTTATTATTATTATTATTTTGTCTTCGTATTCAATTTCTGCAGTGGGATTCCCTCGTTAATGTTTCATATTTCTACTGCATATCAAAGTTTAGGATAGCCATGCATTCTCTCTGCTTAAAGGGAGGAATGAGTTTCAGCCTTTTAACACTACAGAACTAGAATAGAATAATAGACTTTGAAGGATCCTTAAAGGTCTTCTAGTCCAACCATTTCAGACATATGGTTGTCAGCATCCTATGGCAGACCAAAAGAGTTCTTGGTATGTGCATGGTCAGAGAAATTAAAATTCCTCTACCAGTATTAAAAGGATTCTTAGTGCTAGTACCCTCAGCCTAAACATCCTTATTCTTTTTAGTCTTTACACCAATAAGTCTTATTTGAATCATATTTCACTCTTCTGACTTCGATATCTCCATGCAGTTTTCTTAGCAACATTGTGTGTGTGTTCCATGTGTCCACTCCCAGGATACTTTTTAATCATCTAATCCTTGACTGAACACAGATATTAGGACTATTTGAATGACTTTATGAGATAATTTGATATCACCAAGTGTACTTTTATAGGGCTGATATGAGAAGGCTTACTGTTTATTTTTATCATCTTTTTCTTTTGCCTAAGACCAAGTTATCTCATTATATTAATGAGATTTAATGAGAATTATGAGATTTAATGAGATTTAAAATTTAAATCATTTTTTTCCACAAATATTAAATCATGTGGCACAAATATCTGATTAGGTAGCATGGAGTTATTGAATCAATCATCAACATTTTCAGTATATCTTTTCTATTCTTTTTTTTATACTTTTACCATGTTTTCCCGAAAATAAGACCCTATCTTATATTTTTTTCAACCCTGAAATGAGCTCTTGGCCTTTTTGCCATGTGCTCAAAAGTATAATTGGGCTTATTATCAGGAGATGTCTTATTTTGGGAGAAACAGGGTAGCATTCTATAAAAGAAATCAAAACTTGGCAAAGTTATGCCTAATAAAGAAGTTATTTTTGATCAATTATAAGCATTCACCTCATAGAAAAAAATCTTACTCTTCCTTATTCATAAATAAAGCAAGGAGGGAAAACTTAAATGGAGTTAGAACTATCATATGTTTATTCCTTTCTTAGGATAGGTGGCTGACATCCATGATGTTTTTTTTTTTAAATATGCAAATATTTAAAGCATTCTCTGGTTTTATATGTTCATATATTCGAATATTTTTACATTTTATATAATGTTAAAGTTAGGTCTGATGGAAATAAAACTTTCCCAACTTTGGTAAAACTTCTGTTTCAAGCAGCCGTATAATGCAACCACTCTCTATATACGAAGCTGCTGTTTTACATTATAAAAACAAACGATCAACAAATAAAATAATGAAAACTGACTGAATCTTTCTCTTTATGTTCTCTTCTGATTTTAAAGCATAAATTGTGTGCTCCAACAGAAATTTAACTCAACTTTAAGCAGTTACTGTAGATGTTAAAAGTACTAGCAGTAGTACCTGAATAACAAACAAATTCTTTGTGACAAGAACTAGCTCATCAACTAAATCCAAAAGTTTTGGACTTGATTTTCTATATAAGTGGAGCTTTTCTTTGAAGAAAGTTTACTTTTACTTTAAGATAGACATTAGGTTAGTAAGTTACAGATCCTCGATCCATTCTAAAACAATCAACTGTGCCTGTCACTGAAAAGCCAACAGTACACCATTGTCTCTCCCCCACCTCTCTCTTTCTATATATATATATATATCCCCTTACAGCCCACAGATGTTAATATATATATTGCATTTGTATATGTAAAATGAATGGACAGATATTTCACTAAATCTATTCTAGCCAAAAGAAATATGCCAATGCTACTATATTGCATACATAGCAGTAGGAACATGTAATATCCACTTATTCAGCTAATTAATCATTATGATTAATGGTACCAAAAAGAGGAACAGAATACCTGAATATGCCAACATTCCTTGGCCAAAGCAGAAAGGGTTGTGAGATTGTATGTGTCTGTCTGTCTGATAAGGATCACTGCTAAGGCAGGTTGCAAAACTGAAAGAAAGTAGTAGCTAGTCAGGAAAAAAAATGCTTTTGGCAACCATTGACCTTTTGAGTCCCTAACCTAAAGGATATATAAACACTGCAGTGTTTTCTGGCATGTTTTCCATGATAACCTGATGGAGCAAGCACAGAATATCCTAAAGCTATTTTACATGCACAATTTAACATTTATGCAGCCAGGGCAGTGCCACTTCTGTTAAGCTGAGAGACTATGGTTGCAGATGTTAGATGCCTGTTTGTTTGTTTTTTTAACCTACTGATAAAAAGAGCCTAAAGCCTTACCTTGGGCTATAAATATTATGGAGAACCTAATCCTGTCCCAGCTTTCCAAATCTAATGCTAAACTGGAGGGAAAAAACCTAAACCTTTATAGATCAGATGGGTGTAAAAAGACTCCGAAAATGAAAGCTCTTGAGTTTAAAAGATTAAACCCTATTTTGCACTTTTAAACTGTGCAGTAATCCAAGAGTGTCATGAGGGATTATGTGCTGGATAATTTTCATAATTTAGAAATTTATTATGACATGGAATCATGATTTGGATCATCCTCACTAAAAATAAATAAATAAAAGAATTGTGTTTACTCAGGTATATCAATCAGTCCCTGGATTGTGGGTTCAAAGGAAAATTGAATTTGCTTATAATTCTAGCACCTTCCTGTTACAAGCATTTTAAATCTTTGGAAACAAGGGATAAACTAGACCGGTGCTTTTCAATCTTGGCAATATGTGCAGACACCAACTCCCAGAATTCCTCAGCCAGCACTGAACTAGAAAATGGTTTACAGCATACATCGAATGATGTGTGAGACCCTGGAGATAAGAATAGAATCTCTGGAAACTTATTTTCTTTCATACAAACACTAAAAGGGCAATTAGTAATGAATTATGTTTCCTGGAGTATTCACCCAGAACTGGTAACATCCTATTGTTAGTAGAGTTACTCAGGTGAAACATATACAATGTTACAATGCCTCCCTGAATATCAATTCTTCTACAGCTGTTGATATCATCCATGTATCGAAAGAAATATTAACAGCTATAGAATACCCAAAGTTTTGAAGAAGTTCAACAACAATAGCAACAAGGACAGAAGCATCAACCACAATATTTCTAAGATTGATGGAAAAGCACCAAAATTCAGTGAGAAAAATATGCCTCATTTTACAGGACGTGTTCCTTACAAAAACAAATCTACTTACAAATACAAATTTTAAAAAAACTATTGAGAGAGGCAACTCTTGCGCTTAAGAAATTAGACTGAAGCAGTACATCATGTATATCACTATAAATGCAAGCAAGAGAGTCATTTGAATTATTAGATGCTTTCCCCCAATAAACATGGTGTCAATTTACAACTCAGAATCATAGCAAAGGTAGCAAAAAAGATACTGTTATCTTTAGTGCAAAGGAAAAGTTTAAATAACAACAAATTTCCTCTTAAACTATATCAAACATAAGTCATGCATGAAAAACTGTTCAGTGATCTTGCACTAAGGGTAACAGTATCTGAAAATATCTTTTTCCTACATTTTCTACAATCATTCCCTAGTTTTCCATGTTGCACATGTTCACTTTAAAAGTGCCCAATATATATTTTTTAAAGTTTCAAAGCCAGATACAGTGCAAAGGGGAAGAGGATGTGTTTTCTGCCTGCAGTTTTTGTGTTCTGCTGTTGGTCTATACATGGCAGGCAAGTTTTGCAAGAAAGCAGCAAGGAGAACAATCCCAGAGCATTAGGAATGGGTTTGTGATTGTGTGGAAAATGATGGAAGAGCTTCCTGGAATTGCAGAGTTGAAAGGCCACCATTTAACCCACTCAGTGCAATCCTCTGCCCACCTTGGGAGTTTAAATTACAACACAGCAACAACATTCTTTCACCTGATGTATTATTTGGCAGGATTGCCAATATTCCCTTATCTTGGCTCATTTGCCACTGGGGAAATTGAGAAAATTCAATGTGGTCTTTTTATTGCAACTTTTATAAATATCTTCAGAAGGACTTTATTATCCTTCTTTTACTAAGTACACCTGGGAAAGTGGATGATTTTTACCCTCACTTTATACTTGCAGACTCAAATTTTGAAGCCACCTACATAATAACCCAATTTATTGTTGCAGGAGATAAAACGAAGCAACAATTAGCATCAAATATAACTTGACAATCTTTTCTCTTTCTATTTTGGAAAATGGCACTCTCCAAATCTGATAGATAGATGATAGATAGAAAGAAAGAAAGAAAGAAAGAAAGAAAGAAAGAAAGAAAGAAAGAAAGAAAGATAGATAGATAGATAGATAGATAGATAGATAGATAGATGATAGATGAGATATAGATGATAGATAGATGGATGGATGGATGATTGATGAGATATAGATGATGGATGGATGGATGGATGGATAGATAGATAGATGATAGCTAGATAATAACTAGATGATAGCTAGCTAACTAGATGATAGATAGATGATAGATAGATAGATGATTGATAGATATACTGTAGATAGATAGATAGATTCACAGACAGACAGATAGATGAGCAATTTCCCTTGAGATGTCTATATTCCTGAGAAAAATAGAAGGAAAGAGGAGAGGACAACCAGTAACAAGGTGGATGAGCTTAGTTATGCAATAGGATATCGCAGGGGTGCCAAACTAGGTGGGCTGGATGCATCACGAGCAGGCTACGCCCACCCTAGTTCCATGAATGGGGAAAACATCACAAAATGTAACATGATGGCAACATGACATCACAAGTTTGACACCTGTGGAATAAGGGAAAGACCTTGGGAGACAGAGATGCTGCCTATGGAATAGACACACAAGCAACGTATAACATGCAAGAGGCTCAGAGGGGAACTGCTCTGACTATGGAAGTGATGGTGGGAGACTTGTACTTTCATACTTACAACATTCTTTAATGTTGCATTACATTACAGAGCTGGCAGCAGATTCGGCAGTGGCTCTGAGTCGGATGCAAAGAGGGATCCAGGCCATCTGGTAGTTCTTTGCTGGAGTCTAACATCAGAGAGGCAGAAGAACAGTGTGAGCCTGTTCCCAGTGTGCACATGCGCAGAGCTGCCAGGAGACAGGAACAATTAAGGAAACAGGGTCAACTTGGGAGTAAAGCTTGGAGATGATTGGCCCCTCCCTTAAGACATAAAAGAGAAGCGAACAGGACATGAGTTTTTGCAGGAAACACTTCATTTGTACTGATTCAAGATTTGAAAATTCTGCTTGTGACTCTGTGCCAAGTTTGGCCTTGCCCTGCATCTGGAAATTAGCTCTTCGGCAGCGTTCCACGTGAGATAGGTGGGTGTTGATAACCTTCCTCTGAAAGACAGTTTATCAAGCCTTGCAGAGTGTTAATGAAAGTAATTTACAGCCATATGAATTAAAGAGGTTTGCCGGGACCAAGTTTGTGCTGTTTACATTCTAAGGAAGCCTAGGTCAGAACAGTAGTGTTAACTTATCTGGTAGTGTTTCCTTTCTGGTCTACCTAGTAAGGCTGACAATTATAATAACATTGTGTACAGTGTTGGAAAACATGAAAGATCAGATTAGTCATGAAGAAAAACCAATGTGGTGTCAAAGAATTGACACTCATTTGATGCCTCCTTTTATGTAGTCAAAGACCAAAAATATTCAAAACTGCTAAAATTGTTTAAACTATGACTACAATAAAAATATTGATACTGCTACTAAGTAAGATCATTTCGGTTTCTACAAAATAACAATACTTAGACACATTTAATTAAATTATATAATTACAGAAAATACCAAACATTTGTGTGCCTTGGAAACATACAGTATATTAAAGGGAATATCTCTATCTCTATAGTCCATGTTCTAGCTCTCTAACTATCACATGTGGATATATTAATTAAATATGCAATGTAAGAAAAAGTGAGCTATGTTTTCTATAAGGCCTAGCCTACATAGTCTTCATAAGGGAGTATAAAGCTGTTTTCTGGGCTGTAGTTGTGAAGACCTGAACTATGTTGAATGTTCAATTTTTAATAATCATAAAACTTAATATAAGTAGAAACGGCTTGAATTTCATGGAGGATAATCATGCAAGCATCAGGACCATGACAACAATTTATTTGGTCTTCATTCCCTTCTTTTGCAAAAGAGAATTGCTAACAACCTCAGAATGGATAAGTTGAAAACATATGGACGGTGGCGAGCTACATAGGGTTTTAAAGACTCAAATCCCTACTTTAAATTGCACATGGAAGCTAACAGGCAACTGGCACAGAACCTAGAGCACCAGTGTCATGATCATGTGACCAATGCAACCACCATTAACCAAGATGGTACATTCTTGTTTATGTGGTCCTTGGTGCTCCCTAAGCTTGGTGGTTTTCTTTCAGACATTTCATTACCAAACTAAGTAATATCGTCAGTGCACCTAGTTTGGTAATGAAACATCTGCAAGAATACCACCAAATCCAGAGGGCAATAAGGATCCCACAGATCAACCCTGAAAGAATTCTCGTCTATTGGTACATTTTTGATTAACTGAAGTTTTTGAGTGGTCTACAAAGTACATGCAAACCAGTGGTGAAATCTAAAATTTGTTACTACCGGTTCTGTGGGCGTGGCTTGGTTGGGGGTGGGTAATGTGACTAGGTAGGCATGGCCAATTTTTTTTCTTTTAAAACCATTTTTTTTCTACAACCTCTTCAGTGAAGAGTTTGTAAAAAAATGCTTTCAAAAGGCTCTGACGATCCAGCTGAGTTGCCTAATCGGCAGAGGTTTTTTTTCTTTTAAAAGCCTCTGCCGATCAGGCAACTCAGCTTGGATCGTCAGAGGCATTTAAAAGAAAAAAAGCCTCTGCTGATTAGGCAACTCAGCTTGGATCGTCAGAGGCTTTTAAAAGAAAAAAAAACCTCTGCCGATCAGGCAACTCAGCTGGAATCGTCAGAGGCTTTTAAAAGAAAAAAACCTCTGCCGATCAGGCAACTCAGCTGGGATCGTCAGAGGCTTTTAAAAGAAAAAAAGTCTCTGCCGATCAGGCAACTCAGCTGGATCATCAGCTGACGATCCCTTTGACAATCCCAGCTGAGCCGTGCAATCATCAGAGGCTTTTTTTTTTTTTTTAACTTTTAAAAGCATTTTTTCGGCCGAAGAGGTTGTAGAAAAAATGCTTTTAAAAATTAAAAGAAAAAGCCTCTGATGATTGTGCGGCTCAGCTGGGCATGGGGGGGAGGACAGGGATTTTTGCTACTGGTTCTCCGAATGACCCACCTCCATCGCTACCGGCGATCCAGTCCGAACTGGGAGCATTTCACCCCTGATGCAAACTGTAATAGTAGCATAGTATTAAAATTAGGACCTGAAACACCTAAGTAGCAGAACAGAACCATATGTATTGGCCCAGATTAAAGTGACTAATAAAGTTGTGTTATTTTTTCCGCAGAGAAATCCATATAGTTAGTGTACCATTTTCCTTTCCTGCTTCTTTCTTGGTAGCAGTTCAGATACTTTACTATGTCTTTGTTGCACTTAGAATAAACCAAGCTTTCCATTAGATTGAAATATAGTTACTATTTTATTCTCAGCCTCTCTACCAGCATTAGGAGGAAGAAAAACTAGCAGTCCCTAGCATGTAATATCAGTACTGTATTGAATGAATAAGTCCTGTTTAGAAGCAAGGAACTATGATTTCTTGTCAGGCCTTTTTTTTTTAGCCAAGAAACTATTTGCTGATGCAGATTTAGAGTAGCTTTATTTGTCATCCAACAGATGTTTGGGCAGCTAAAGTCCCTTTTGGGAATGTGCTGTAGTGGTTTTAAACAACTCTGTAGTTGCTCAATAATTTGTATGTGTATGCTGGGGAGAGGAGTTTCTGGAAACTGCTGATTACCTTTATGTTCCTTTTATCATTTAGAATTGCCCAAATTATTCTGGGACAACACAATTTTTATTTTAAAAGGTAATCCCAGTCCCTTTACATTTTTCAAAGCCGTTTATTTTACACTTTTTTCTTTTTATTATTAATCATTATTAAACATGCAGATAGGTAGTCTTTGTCTTATGACCACAATAGAGACCAAATTTTGGTCACTAAGGAGTGCAGTCACATGACTGGATCTGATTTTATGAACATTTTTTACCACAGTCATGAAGCAAATCATTAAAATTAAGTAAATTCTATTTCTCTGATTTTTTTTAAACAAGTTTTATTGGTTTTTTCTCCTTCCCCACATTCACCCACATCTTTTTTTTTAACAGACTGTTGTCCGTTTCTTATCTTATATATTTAATCAAATTCAAATACATTTTACTCAATTACAATTCTTGCCAAAATCTCCCCCCCCTTTTTTTTGACATATCTCAATATTTCTATACTTGCATACATAAATAACATCTTCGTTTGCCCCTGGATTCTAATTTTACTGTTTATTCATATTTATTCTCTTTTATTCTTAAACAATTCATTCTTTATCTTAATATATTTGTATTTGTTTGTTCAGGGTTGCCTTTCTTCCATTTTATCTTTAGTAAATCCTATTTCTCTGATTGCCTTTGCTTGTCAGAAGCAGGTCGGGAAGGTCACAAATCATAGTTGCGGTGTCCTGTATGTGACTGTAGGACACCACAACTGTTATAATTGTGAACTGTTTGCCAGACACCCAATTTGTAGTCACATGACTATGGGGATGGTCTGGTGGTCATAACTTTTGAGGATGGATTGTTAACTAATTTTTTTCAGCACTGTCATAACTCCAAAACTTTGTTAAATGAATTGGTTGTAAATCAAGGGCTTACAGCACTCTCTTATGTCTAAAGATAGTATGGCTGTAGAAGGGCTGCTTTTACTATTATCCTTCTCATCTTTCCTATTACCTTTTCCTATTGGTATCTTATGATTATATAACTTTATTGTTTGTATGTACACTGAGAGCTTATGTACCAGAGACAAATTCCTTGTGGTTTCAATAATACCTGGCCAATAAAGAATTTTCTATTTTATATTCTGTTCTGTATACAGGTTCTATACTTACAACCATTTGTTTAGCAACTTCTCAAAGTTATAAGAACACAAAAAAAAGTGTTTGCAGCTGGTCCTTGCACTTGTAGGATCCCCATTTTGGTCATGTAATCAAAATTTATATACTTGACATCCAGCTTGTATTTATGATGGTTGCAATGTCCAGGGGTCATGTGATTGCTATTTATGACTTTCCCAACTGGTTTCTAACAAACAAAGTCCCTGGAAAAAGGTACATTCACTTAAAGACTGCATGATTTACTTAACAGTTGCAGTGATTTGCTTAAAATTATGGCAAAAAAAGTTGCAAAATTGGGCATGACCAGGGGTGAAATGCTCCCGGTTCGGACCGGATCGCCCAATCTGGTAGCAATGGCGGTTCGGAGAACTGGTAGCAAAAATCCCTCCCCCCCATGCCCAACTGAGCTGCGCAATTGGCCGAAGAGGTTGTAGGGAAAAAAATGCCTTTAGAAGCCTCTGATGATCCCAGCTGAGTTGCCTGATCGTCAGAGGCTTTTAAAAGCATTTTTTTCTGCAACCTCTTAAGGTTGTAGAAAAAAATGCTTTTAGCATTTAAAAAAAAAAAGTTTGCCATGCCCACCCAGTCACATTATCCCCCACCACCAAGCCACGCCCACAGAACCGGTAGTAACAAATTTTACATTTCACCACTGGGCACGACTCACTAAAAAATCACCTTGCTTAGTAATAGAAATTCTGGTCTCTATTATCAAGGCCCTTCTTAATCAGGGAAAAGCCAGATGAAAAGTTAGGAAAAAGTAGAAATAAAGAACAACTGCCCAGCCCTATGATTGACCTTTGCAGTTTTCTATTGGTTCTTTCATTGTAATATCATAATTTTAGATTCTTGAAGTTTAAAATACTGAGCTCTGATGCATTGGTATTTTAAACATAAGGGATATGTGAAATATGTAGCTTATCTCCTTAGATATAGCTGCCTTTTTGAATAACCATTTCACGTTCAGGACTATTTTCTCCAAAAGGTAGTGTTGTGCTTATTTAACATTGTTCCTTTCTTTTCCTCTGCTTTATTTATTTATTTTTTGCTTAAGTAAAATTTCTGTAATGTTGACATTATTACTTTTCATTGAATGTACAATTGGCTCTGTTTTTAACTGAAGTGCATTGATTACACTGTATCATTGTACAATGAGGCAAAATTGTAAAGTTTTCATTGTCAAAGCGATTGACATTGTTGCACGTTTTTAAAATTAAAAAAGTAACAAGTACACTCTCCTTGTATACGTCTGTAAATTGACTATGAAATGATCTCCTTAACAATTGCAGAAATAAAACGGTATCCTAAATATTTGTCTGAAAAATAGCAACCGCAGAACCTTACATATCAATGTTGGCAAACCTTTTCGGCACCGAGTGCCGAAATTGGAGCGCGCGCACATGCTCACGCATGCTGAAAACTGGAAATGCAGATGATCTTCCGGTTTCTGGCATGCCATGAATGCTGGCCACCTGTTTTTCTGGTTCTCGCAAGCATGCACGTGTGAAGACCAGCAGTCTGGTGCACATGCGCTGACTCTGCCTGGCCTTTTGTGGGTCCTTGTGCCTCCCTGCCTGCCCCTTGCCCATCCCCCTGGTTCCCATCGGGATGGCAGGACATCCCCACTGACGGCCACAGCCCTGGACAGGGAGAGAAAGTTGGGTAGGGAATGCCTCCCTCCACTGGAAAGCCAGAGCCCCTTCCCAGCCTCAGAGGGAAAGGGCGTCGATGTTCCCGGGGCTTGGCTTGGGGGCCAGCAGGCAGGAGAGTTGTGAGAGAAAAATTCCCTCACAGTTGCTGTGCCTATTAATGGCCTTTGGCTTAGACAATTAAATAAGCCAATCAGAGAGCAGCTCCTGGCTTTAAATCTCCGGGCTTTTCTATGCCCTCCTCTAACTGCCACTGTGACAGTATAAAAGGAGATGCTTGCCAGCAGACAACTTGTTCGGGATCAGAGGCAGAGCTGAAGTCACTAAAGCCTCTTCCTTCTGAGGAAGAAAAGCCCGAACTCCAATTGCATAGAACGATTCCACCAGAGAGCTAACAGGACACTTAAGAAAGAGAATGACATCTAATATTCTTTTTGAATAGACCTTGTTTTATTTTATGTAAATAAAAACAGTTTAGTGTAAACTGCTTGTGAGACTCATTTGTTCTAGTAGATTGTAAAAGAGATAAGGTTACAGTCCATCAAGGCCCCCTCCATCACAATAGCTTTGTCCCAACTCTGGCCAGGATGAAGCACCCTCCCAGCCCACTACCGAGAACAAGCCAGTGAAGCCTCTCCCCCTTCCCGCCCACTTCCTTACCCCTCGGTGGCATCTCCATGCATGAGGAGCTGCACTTTCATCCAGCCCTCCTGGGGCAGCTCGCCTCGGTCCAGCAACCCAGCCAGAAGCGGCAGCGCAAGAATTGCTGCCACCCCTCGCAGCAGCAGAAGCAGCGGGCAGGGCGGCCGCCCACCTAGCCAGCAAGCCCTGCCTTGTGTGCCTGAGCTGGCCAGTCACTCTGGACCATGGACATGCATCAATGCCATGGGCTGGAGGGCTGGGGCAGCGCAAGAAGCCCGCTCGGGTGGGGAGAGAGGGAAACCCTGGCCTGCCAGTCGTGGCTGGCAGCTCTGCTCACCTTGCTCTTCTGGGTTCTGGTGCACTAGCCCGCTGGTTTTCACATGCGCATGCATGCCAGAAACTAGAAGATCATCTTCCCACCACTCGTGCATGCGCGGCAGAGACCCGAAGACCAACTGGCTGGCGGGAGGTGCATGTGCATGCACGACAGAACTGAACTGGGGTGATGGTGTGCATGTCCACAGAGAGGGCGCTGTGTGTCACGTCTGGCACAAGTGCCATAGGTTCGCCATCACAGGCATAGAGTATGGGTGATATGTAGTCAAAATAACATTCTTTTCTCAGAGAGTCAAGGCCAACTTGCCCTGCAGCTGCAATGAGGTGAGTGGGAGGCAACTCCAGTTTTGGATGGTGCCTGATTGAATTATGTGATGGACATGTGAATGCTTGACAGGGACTTGAACTTTCTTTTGGGTGGGGAAAACCTGGAAGCTTTCAGATTCAGGTTATCCCAGATGTGCCAATATGACATCTCTAATAAAATGGAACTCTGAGGAAATTCAAGCCTCGGAGTCTCCTTTCGTTAGGGATGTTACTTGGTTCGCCATCACGGCTATATATTGTTCTTGTTGGACTGTAGAAACATTACAGTCAAATTTCCTTGAAAGATATTACGTAACTATTAGTAACATATGCATCCCTCCAAAAAGTTGCAAGAGACAGAAACAAAGCAGACAAACCCCTCCAAAAACTGGTATCTGGTAAGCAGATATCCTTTCAGGAATATACTGTATAAACATCCTTCTTAATTGTTGTTTTGCAATAATTACAATAATTTCAGCACAATATATTGGTGTTCTTCATAGATTCAAGGATTCCAAATTTGAGGGCTATAGTTTAATTTCACATTAACATATCTGACCCTTAACTTGCTTGCAAAAACATGGCTCAGCATAGTAATAAAAACTAATCAGTAAATGGACAGCTTGTAAAGACAGTAAGGTGTCTTCTAATGTATTAGCTCTCCAGCATTAAGAAGATGACAATCTTTTAAAATTTTCCAGTATACCTTAAAAAGATTTTGTTGTTGAACTGAGTTGTTAAAAATTATGATTTAAGACTTAACTGTGATAGAAGGAAGGCTGGCAGCTATTACAGGTTTATATAATATAGATAAAGGAGTTTTACTGGAACAATTGCTGAAAAATAACTTGAAGACATTTGCTTAGCATGGTGATAATGGGTTGCAAAGAAGATATGTAAAAAAATTCCTTCACATATCAGCCCTTTTTAAAACTTTAAAAATATTTTGACATAAACTCTCTTTTGGAATTTCCACCTTAAGATTAATTTATTATAACAAGGACATGGGGAAAGAAAAGAAGAAGTATCTCATATTGAAATGTCTTACAACAATTGGCAATTTGCTTAAATAAAGTATAATGTAAAAGAATCAGGCAGTGGAATCAACTATCAATATTTTCAATTACAGTTTTTTTAAAAAACTAAAAATATTTATTCAATTTCTATAGCCACCCTTCTCAGTCCAATTGACAGTATCTGTCAGATGTAAGTAACCAGGAATAGAATTTGAGTTCAAAGCACTAAATGTTTATTACAAGCTACCAATACACATGAATCTAATCTACTATTACTCAAGCCAAATTGACACTACATAAGGGTCAATGAAATGCATGGAGGACTAGATTGGGTCTCTTGTGATAGCGCAATGACTCCAAATTGATGATGGATTTAATCCCGCCTTTGGATTCAACCTGCTCATCTCCTACAGTATATGCTAAGATTACAAGGTATGAAGCTTAAGAGGCCAGATTGTCTTCAAAATCATCTGTTAATTATAAAAGTAAGGGGTCATTGTAGGAAACATGTATGTATTAGAATCTAAAAATACCAGAATGACAAGTTGGAATAACAACTTGAACACTGTTCAAGCACTGTTATTAACAGATTAACATCTGCTGCTTGCAATTACTGCAAGTTCAAATCTCACCAAGCTCAAGGTTGACTCAGCCTTCCATCCTTTCAAAGGTAGGTGAAATGAGGACCCAGATTGTGGGGGCAATAAGTTGACTTTGTATAAATATACAGCACTTCAACCTGCATTTACTTTAGTGCTGACATAAGAAGAAGAAGCGAAGGCGTCTGGAAAGGGACGGCTGACTTTTCACCTACTTATTTTCCCTGGAGATAATGTTTCCGAGGAGATGAGATGGGAGGGGGGAATTCCTTTGAGTTGGAGTAGATTGGGGTAGAATGACTTGGAAGATGGCCAATGAGTGCAGGGGAGTGGGGAATGGAAAGGGAGGGTTTTGGGGCTGGATGTAAGTGTTGGTTTCGTTTGGAGTCAGGTTAGGATGTCGTGCTCAATAAAAAGGAGTTTTTTCTTTAAAGATTTTGTTTGAAATGCATTTTATTCAAGATGACTACGAAACTTGACAATACAAAAATATGAAGGCTATTGCTTAACGCATTGTAAGCTGCCCTGAGTCTCCGGAGAAGGGCAGCATATAAATTTATTCTTCTGCATAACCACCACCATTTGCTGCATGATTCTGCCAATGATGGAAAACCTCTTAAAGCTATCATGAAAAAACAGCACACTTTGTCTTTTCAACCATGTTCTGATGATCCTTTCTACTTTTTCATTTGAATCAAATGATCAAATGCTTGGATGTTGAATGGGTCAAATTGAGATTATATGTAAAATGGCAAGATTCAACTTCACAATTGCCTCTTGGGTGGCTTGTAAAGTGTGAGACCTAGCCTAGTCATGTTGCAGCAAAATTTCCATCTTGTGCTTTCAAACTCTGCTTAGCAGTTGTTAATCGTAGAAGTCTGAGTTGAGATTGGTGCCAGATTCAAGGAAATCCATGTGATTAACACCATCTGTATCCCTAAAACTGTAACCATAAGTTTTGTGATAATATTTCATGGACTGATGCTTCCTTTGTGAGTCATAACAGTGAGTCATTTTTTTTGTTGGCTATCATAATGCTGTGAAAAAAATCCTCATTCACCTTCACTTTTGTGGTGAATTTTAGCTATTGAATCTTTCAACTCTGCCAGTGTAGAGAGCCAAGGAGAAGCCTTGAAACATTTTTTTAGGAAAAAGTTAAGTAAATAAAAAGGATAAAAGCATTCTTTAAGTCCTGGAAAGGGATATAATGAAAAGAGATCCAGTTCACACCTTCCTGACTCACTGGACAGAGGGGGGCACAACCAGACTCTCAAGATTCTGCTATTATAGCCAATAGCAGTAAAATATAGTTTGGGTCTTTGTATGGAATCTTTTTCTGATCTAAGCTAGTTTGAGAAACTGACAGCCTGTATTCTGATATTGAAGATCAATAATTCTAACCTCACATTTCCTATAAAATTCCAAGCTTGACAGGGATTTCCCTTTGGATGATCCACTGGTTGTCCTTAGATATTAGAAATCAACTTTTCTAATACAAAAATCATTTCTTACTGTCAAAGATTGTTAACTTGGTTTTTCATCAGCTTTTCTAAGTTTACCAATTTTATATATATTTTTAGGCCAGCAGCACCTAGTATTCATGTCAACATAGTTATCACCATAAACAATCTGCATTTCATTGGAATAGGACAACTTGCCACAGCCAATTCACTACAACCAACTCACCATGGTCAACTCACTACAGCCAACTCATCATAGCCCACTCACCACAGGATCATGGTGAATTCACTGTGGGACAAGTCAACAATTCAAATTAATTATTTTAAATAGTTAAAAAATATTTTAATTTTTGTCATTCACATTTTGTTTTGCCCCTCCTTTGGCATCCTTTCTTTAATTATTCTATTCCACTATTTCTTTAATATTAGTGTAACTCTTGTCCCATGGTGAATGGTCCAGTGGCAAGTTGGCATGGTGAGTTGGAAGGATTCCTTCAGCATCCAAAAATTCAGTCATGGCACTTTGCTTAAAGTACATTGTGCATACTCTTCAGGCTTCCATTTCCCAAACAATAGCAATATAACCATTTCTCACAGCCATGTTTCCCCAATTAAACTGAAATAAGAGAGGATAAAGATCATGTCAGAGTTTCCAGTTCATGTGTATTGTCATTAAAAGCATTACTTTTCATTTGACCCACACAACACAGTCTCCATGCAGTGTTTTAAACAGTACAAAACCCAGTACACAAAGAAAAAGTAAACAAGAGACATCTAAACATGTAAAGATTATAAAGGACAAAGGACAAATAGATAAATAATTAGCAGCATATATCCACAAACACCTACTAGCTGTCAAAAGACAAGATAAAAAACAAGAGTCATCTATAACATACAGTGTGAAGACTCATAATAGCCTCTATGTAGGACAAAAAGGCAGAAGACTAGCAGAATGGCGACCATGAACACCAACTAGCAATCAGAAGAAATGATGAATACTCTTCAATTTCACAATCTGGTTAAGTCTGTGGACAGACTTAACCATATTGTCAACTGGGAAACCATGACCATTATAGAGCAAATCAAAAGGAGGAGCCTGGATAGCTCAGCAGACTAATGCATTGTAATTTAATTCCAGCTGTCTGCAATTAGTAAGTTCGAATCTCACCAGGCTCAAGGTTGACTCAGCCTTCCATCCTTTCTAAGGTAGGTAAATTGAGGACCCAGTTTGTGGGGGCAATAAACTGACTTTGTAAAAATATACAAAAGTATGAAGGCTATTGCTTAACGCATTGTAAGCCGCCCTGAGTCTCCGGAGAAGGGCGGCATATAAATCAAATTAAAAAAAAAAAGATGCTAGAGAATTTCTGGAAACCTGACACTAGTCAAGTTGACCATTAATAGACATAAACAACATGTACACAAGATTCATCAAGCCAAAAAAAGGAACAAAAAGACTAAAACACTAAAACACTTCCCCACTCAGATGAGCATAGATTAACACCAACATTAACATCAGACCAACAGTCAAGAAGCAAACAATACCCCAATCAAGGAACTTTGAAACAAGCTAACAGTAAACAACCCAATCAAAGAACCACTCAGACCATGCCCACCAATACTGACAGGGCAAGCCACAAATATAAATTGAGAACAAACCCCACTCCCTATTAGCACTGATGATGTTATCTAGTTTGGGTAAGGAAACGTCTGCAACAAAACAACCAAGCTCAGAAGGTAGCAAGAACTCCTCATTTCAATCCTGAACTACAAATATTTTCCTTCATCACTCCTAACCAACATATAGATTTGCAAAACTACTATCTTATCAGCTAAATGCCATGTCCTCCCACAGGCAGTTCCTGGAAGCTGTTAGGAGCTGGATGGGAGCAACAGGTTGAAACTAAACCCTGGCAAGACCAAGCGGCTCTCTATTTGGGGTCTCTGGCTTAGGGAGAATTGCTGCCTTTGGTCTTGGATGGGGTGGCACAACCCCAAACAGACCCTATGCATAATCTGGGGGTTCTGGACAGGTGACTCCTGCTCAAAGAACAGGTAGTAGTCATGGCCAGGAGGGCCTTTGTGCAACTGCGGGTTGTGTGCCAGTTACGCTCTTTCTTAGACCAACAATCCCTACTCACAGTCACTCATCCCCTAGTCACTTCCTGCCTTGACTATTGCAACATGCTCTACATGGGACTGCCCTTGAAGAGCATCCAGAAGTTCCAGTTGGTGCAAAATGCAGCGGCCCACATGGTTTTGTACAGACTTTGGTGTGCACATGTATCACCTTTCCTGCAGGAGCTGCATTGGTTGCTGATTTGCTTCCAGGTGCAATTGAAGGTGCTGGTTGTCACCTTTAAAGTCCTTCATGGCTTGGGACCAGGTTATCTGAGGGACCGTCTCTTGCTCGTCACATCTACCCAAACCACCAGAGCAGGGAGGCAAGGAATGTTGCAGGTCCCATCCCCTAGGGCCATGATGGCAAACCTATGGCATGCGTGCCACAGGTGGCACGCAGAGCCATATCTGTGGCACACGAGCATTGCCCTAGCTCAGCTCCAGTGCGCATGAGTGTGCTGGCCAGCTGATTTTCAGGCCTTCCAGGCCCACTGGAAGTTGGGAAATGGGCCATTTCCAGCCTCTGGAGGGCGTCCAGGGGTGGTGGGAAAGGCCGTTTCACCCTCCCCAGGCTCCTAGAAAGTCTATGGAGCCTGGGGAGGGTGAAAAATGGGCCTACCAGGCCCACCAGGCCATCGTGTGCCAAAAGTGTGGGGAGCATGGGGGAGTTATGTGTGCATGCATGGGCACATTGAATTATGGGTGTGGGTAAACACACACGCGACTCCCCTGTGCTCCCCACGCTTTTGGCACATGAGAGCAAAAAGGTTAGCCATCCCTGCCCTAGGGAGATACCCTTGGTGGGATCCAGAAGAAGGGCCTTCTCTGTGGTAGCTCCCTCTCTCTGTAACATCATTCCCCCAGAGATTATAATGGTTCCCACTCTGACACTCTTCTGGAAGGTGCTGAAGACTTGGTTCTGCTAGGTGGCCTGAAGAACATAGCCCATTAAATGGCTCATGTGATGTGTTGTCACTGGGACAGGGGGTAGGGGTTATTTATTATATGATATTATTAATTTATTATAGGATTCTCTTTTTTATTAGTTTTATTGTTTTCATATGATGTTTTTATATTCTTGTAAGCCGCCTTGAGTTGCCATGTGTGAATAGATGGCAATATAAACCTCCTAAATAAAATAAAATAAATAAATCATCTGCCAGCAAGAAGTATCATCACTTGAAAAACAAGATTTGCTCTGAAGATCATTAAAGAAAATACCGAACAGACAAGAATGAGGGATATTCTCTTTTTTTTTTTTTTTTTTAATTTTTTTTATTGAGTTTTAAACAGAGATATAAAGACAATACAAAAAAAAATACAAAGACATTACAAAGACAAACGAATTCCCACCACCAACCTACCCACACTATATTTTACATATATGTTTTGGTCATCATCAGAATATATATTGCTTTATAAATTAATATATACTTAATACATTGTCAATTCAGATGTTTTAGATTAGAAATAATCTTGCATCTCCTCTTTATTTAGCTGTTTCCGGTTTTATTTTTCCTACCCTATAATCTTTCATCTATATTTGTACTGATTTTCTTTTCCAGCCATTGATACCACTTGTGCCACACAAGATAGAATTCACTTTCTTCTTTATCTTGGAGTTCTAGTGTCAGTTTATCCATTTCGGCACATTCTGTTATCTTTGAGATTAGTTTGTCTTTGGTTGGGAGTTGATCTGATTTCCAATTTTGCGCAAACAGTAACCGTGCTGCTGTCAAAATGTGTATGATGAGGTACTTTGTCTCTTTGTTGTATTGTGTTGTTATCATTCCGAATAAAAAAAATTCTGGGGTGTTTTCTACTTGTTGGTTTATTATTTCTTCAATGATTTCCTTTGTGTCCTTCCAGTATTGTTGGGCCTTTGTACATTTCCACCAGGCATGGTAGTATGTCCCTTTTTTTGTTTTGCACTTCCAACAGCGTGGGGAGGTGTTTGGATATATTTTGGCTAGTCTGGCTGGTGTTAGGTGCCATCTGTAAAACATTTTTATGAGGTTTTCTTTGTAGGGTATGGCTCTTGTCATTTTAATATTCTGTTTCCACAATTTCTCCCAGTTTGCCAGTTGGATGTTGTGCCCTATGTCCTTGGCCCATCTTATCATATTTTCTTTTACTGTTTCTTCCAGTAATTTATATCTAAGTAAGTAGTTATATAATTTGGTTATCATTTTTTGTTGTGGGCCTTGTAAAATCTTATCCAATTCGTTCAAATTATTCGAGATTCCATATTGCTTTTTGTCTGCTATGTATCTTGAGTGTATTTGAGTATAGGGCCACCAATCGATATTTATGCCGGAGTTTTGGAGTTGCTGTCTTGAGACGAGTTCGCCTTCATGATTCAGTAAGTCTTGGTACCTCATCATTTTTCCTATTTCGAGCGTGTTTGGGTATATCAACGCTTCCATCGGGGACCACCATTTTGGTATTTTGGTATAGTGAATTCTCTTAATATCCTGCCAGATCTTGAATAATGAAGCTCGAATTATATGACATTGGAAGTACGTGTGTCTTTTATCCGGTCCGTCCCATAAGAAAGCGTGCCATCCTCTTATTAAGTCAAAGCCTTCTAAATATAAGGTTCTTTTGTTGCCGAGTTCCATCCATTCTTTAATCCAGGTCAATCCCGATGCCTTATAGTAGAGTTCCCAATCTGGTGTTGCTAGGCCTCCTTTGTCCCGTGAATCCTGTAGAGCTTTGATTTTAATTCTGGCCTTCTTTCCCTGCCATATGTAGTTCATTGTTATTTTGTTGAGGTTCTTAAAGAAATCTCTTCCGGGGTGTATTGGTATCACTTGATATAAATATAGTACTCTTGGTAATATATTCATTTTTATTGAGGCAATTCTGCCCATCAATGAGAGTTGTAATCTACTCCAAATTTCTAAGTCTTTTTTGATTTGTTTTAACAATTTGGTATAATTATCTTCTTTAATTGTAGTTGCTTTTGCTGTCAGCCAAATACCTAGGTATTTTATTTTCTTTACTATTTGAAGTCCTAATTCTTGCTCTAATTTCAACTGTTGTGTTTGGGTCATATTCTTCGTCAATACTTTCGTCTTCTGCTTATTTATTTTGAGGCCCGCAACTTCCCCGTATTCCTCTATCATTGTCATCAACCTGGTTCCAGATCGTATTGGGTTTTCCAATATGAAGATCACATCGTCTGCAAAGGCAAGTAATTTGTATTCCTCCCCCCGAATCTTAAGGCCTTCCACGTCTTCTTCCTTCCTGATTTCCGTTAGTAAAACCTCCAGTGCGATTATAAATAATAGAGGTGACATGGGGCAACCTTGTCGTACTCCTTTCTGAATGTCGAAAGTTTGTGTCATGTCACCATTTATTGCAATTTTGGCTGTTTGACAGGAATAAATCTTTCTTATCAATTTAAGGAATTTCTCTCCGCAATTCATTAATTCAAGTTGTGATGTAAGAAAGGACCAATTTAAATTATCAAAGGCCTTCTGGGCGTCGAGAGATATTAGAGCTATTTCCTCTAATATCACACACGCGACTCCCCTGTGCTCCCCACGCTTTTGGCACATGAGAGCAAAAAGGTTAGCCATCCCTGCCCTAGGGAGATACCCTTGGTGGGATCCAGAAGAAGGGCCTTCTCTGTGGTAGCTCCCTCTCTCTGTAACATCATTCCCCCAGAGATTATAATGGTTCCCACTCTGACACTCTTCTGGAAGGTGCTGAAGACTTGGTTCTGCCAGGTGGCCTGAAGAACATAGCCCATTAAATGGCTCATGTGATGTGTTGTCACTGGGACAGGGGGTAGGGGTTATTTATTATATGATATTATTAATTTATTATAGGATTCTCTTTTTTATTAGTTTTATTGTTTTCATATGATGTTTTTATATTCTTGTAAGCCGCCTTGAGTTGCCATGTGTGAATAGATGGCAATATAAACCTCCTAAATAAAATAAAATAAATAAATCATCTGCCAGCAAGAAGTATCATCACTTGAAAAACAAGATTTGCTCTGAAGATCATTAAAGAAAATACCGAACAGACAAGAATGAGGGATATTCTCATTTCTGATTGACACATTTCACTTTTCTAAACTTTTGCTTTGTTGGAGTTACTTTGCAGGGTTATGAAATCAAAATTAAATTTTGAAAACTCCTAAAATGCAACGTATTTTTTTTCTTTAATAGTTAAAGGACAAGGCATATTTCTGCATGTACTTTATTAACTGTTCTGGGGAATGTGGACAACAGAATATGATGCTGTTGTTCAGAAAATTATGTAATCTGACCAAATAATGTGATTTTAATTCAGCCATCCCTAGATTGTCAAAATAAATAAACTAAATAATAATGTATTTCTGGAAATAAATGTTTAATTTACATATATACACTTCTTGTAACTCTATATAAAAATAAAACTGTAGAAATGAAGTGCACGGAAGTCCAATTTTCTAGAAAGTCCAATTGTAAAAGGGCTACAAGGATTGGAAATCAGCTCTTATAAGGAATGGTTAAAAGACTTTAATAAAAATGTATTTAGTTTTCAGAAGAACAGAGGGAAGAAAGGGACATGATGGCTGTCTTAAAATATCTGAAGAGCTGCCATGTTGTACATGGTTCAGAATTACTTGCTCCAGAGGTTAAGACTACAACTTAATGGAATGAAAACTCCAGGATGTAGGTACAGATTACATTACAAAGAACTTCCTGATAGTAAGATCTGTCAACCAACAGAATAGATTATTGCATAGAATAGTTTCATCATTTTCACTAGAAATTTTCAAATAGATGTTAGATAGTTATCTGTTGGGAATGGTATAGTCTTTAGCAAATGAGAATCATAGAATATCTGATTGTTCTCATGCAAAGCCTATACACTGGACAAGAACCCACAAATCAGGTAAACATGGTAAAACAGAATGTCTCCAGGCTACTAAAGAGGTGGCCTTATATCTCTCCATGTTTATTCAACCTACAGTCAGAGGTGGGATTCAGCCAGTTCGTACTGGTTCAGATGAATCAGTTGTTAAAATTCTGCCCAGTTCAGCAAACTGGCTAATCCCACCGGTGGCTGGCCCTTGCCTTGTTCAGTAAATAGAGAGGGAAATTGAGTCAAAGACCTCAACAAGGTAGAGTTTCCCTCTCTATTTATTTACTACTACTTTATTTATTTACTACTTACTACTACTGAACATCCAAAATGGCCCAAAAAATGGCCAGAAAATGGCTGAAAAACTGTCCAAAAAATGGCCAAAAATGCACCAAAAATGGCCCAGAAAATGGCCTGAAAAATGAAGATTTCAAATCTTCAATTAATCTTCAATTTTTGGCTGCGGCCACCAATCCCCACCTCCTGGAGCCAGCCAAAAATGCAACACACGGAGGCCAAAAATGGGGCATGCAGAGGCCGAAAATGTGATGCGTGGAGGCCGAAAATGTGACGCACAGAGGCAAAATAAATGTGATGCAAGGAGGCAGCAATGGACTCTGACTATCCCCACAGCCTGGAACAGCTGATTGGTGTTATTCCGGGAGGCCGATCCAACTGCCAATCAGTTGTTTGTGCTAAATCAGGCTGTGATAATGTGCTGAAACTTACCAGGCTGTTTGCTGTTTGCTGCAAGGGTGCTAGCCAGATGAATACTGATGGATGCTGGTAGGCAGAGGCATATTTTTTTTCCTTGTTTCCCTCCCCAAAAACTGCACAGGTACCGTATATGTGGTACCTTGCTCAATAGTAGTAACTGTGAGAGGGAACTTGGAGTCCTAGTGGACAACCATTTAGATATGAGCCAGCAGTGTGTAGCAGCTGCCAAAAAAGCCAACACAGTTCTGGGCTGCATAAACAGAGGGATAGAATCAAGATCACGTGAAGTGTTAATACCACTTTATAATGCCTTGGTAAGGCCACACTTGGAATATTGCATTCAGTTTTGGTCGCCACGATGTAAAAAAGATGTTGAGACTCTAGAAAGAGTGCAGAGAAGAGCAACAAAGATCATTAGGGGACTGGAGGCTAAAACATAGGAAGAATGGTTGCAGGAACTGGGTATGTCTAGTTTAATGAAGAGACGTACTAGGGGAGACATGATAGCAGTGTCCCAATATCTCAGGGATTGCCACAAAGAGGGAGTCAAACTATTCTTCAAAGCACCTGAGGGTAGAATAAGAAACAATGGGTAGAAACTAATCAAGGAGAGAAGCAATTTAGAACTAAGGAGTAATTTCCTGACAGTTAGAACAATTAATAAGTGGAACAACTTGCCTGAAGAAGTTGTGAATGCTCCAACACTCGAATTTTTTTTTTTTTAAGTCTACACATCTCAAAAGTTGCCAAATTTAAAAAACACTGATCTTTCAGAACATCTAGCTCAGGGGTATCCAACCTTGGCAACTTTAAGACTTGTGGACTTCAAAATGGGTTGAAAAATGGGTGGGGCCAGCCAGTGGTGGGATTAGCCAGAACTGGTCCAAACTGGCTAAATCCCACCTCTGCCTTTGAGGCAGAGTCTCCGGGAGGAAGGGCTGGGTGTGATGAGTAACATTGAATTGGCCACTCCCACCTAGTCACATGACCACCTGGCCACGCCTACCCAGCCATTCATTAGGGCAGAGAACTGCTCGTTAAATTATTTGAATCCCACCACTGCCTACAGTATATGCTGAATATATATTGACGGATTTGGATTGGAAGAAGATAATATAGTTTTAAAACTAGAGGAAGAAAGCTAATAACATGCATTATCCTGATGACATTGTCCCAATAGCTGAAACTGCAAAAAATCTGTAATCTCTCGTAAAGAAAGTCAAGGAGTACAGTGAAAAAAAACAAAACTACAATTAAATATAAAGAAGATCAAGCTAATGGCAACAGGTATAATACAGAATACCAGAGTTAGAATGGATTTTGGAGGTCTTCTAATCCAATCCCCTAACCAAGCAGAAGACCTTATAGCATTCCCGACAAATTACCATTCAATCTCTTCTTAAAACTTTCGGTGTTGGAGCATCCACAACTTCTGAAGGCAAACAGTTCCACCAATTAACACCACTAGAAAGAAGGCAATGGTGCATAGCTCCTGCCTTTTAGGATCAACTGTTAATTTTAAAATGAACAAGCAGTCAAGAAATGCACTATAGACTAGCACTTGGCAGGCACACTATTAAAAAAAAAGTATTCAGAAGTTGTGAAATATCTATATTTACAAAGATCTGGCTCAAATGGCCAATGATTTTCCTTGTAGTACTTTATGGAGTAAAACCTGGACCTTGAAGCAGGATAAAAAGAATATTGATCATCTTTGAATTTTAAAGTTGAAGAAAATTCTAGAAATTATCATGAACAGCCAAGGAAATGGATCATAGAACAAATCAGTTCTCCTTCAAAGCACAAATAAACAAGCTCAAATAATCATAGTTTGGATATATTACATATGTGAAGACCCAGATCTTTAAAAAATCTATAATGATGGGAAATTGGAAGGAAAGAGAAGAAGAGGACAACCAGCAGCAAGGCGGTTGGATTCAATTACAGTCGCAATGGATACATCATTGGGAAGCCTAAAAGGCCAAACTAGGGACAGGAAGGCCTGTCTATCTTGTCACTAAGATTAGATTACAGCTTGATGGAATGTTTTCAGATCAAAATTAATTTATGCTATTTTATTTATTAAAATTTCATGCTACCCATCTCACTAATAAAGTGACTCTTATCCTTACAATGAGAACAATGTTCTTATCCTTTAAATGAGAAAGAGAGGACATTTATAACAATTTCATAATCATAGAAACTGCCAATGAATTTGATTCCAGGGAATCAAAAATGGGGGGAGGAAATCTTGAACTAATAGACATGATAATAGTCATGCTCTAAACCTGGTATACTTCACATGTGTTGGACCACAACTCAGATTGTACTGCCCGAACAGTCATAGACTTTGCTGACTAGGAATTATGGGAATTGTAGTTCCATTTGTCTGAAAGACAGCAAAGGGTTATGTTTAATAAGTGGCAATTTGACAAATTAATGGACAATAGATCAGTCAGTGATTGTTGTCATAGTTGTACGTGCATGGAACTTACATTTGAGCTTCTAAATTCAATTTCTGGAAACATCAAGAAACAAAAGCATTGACTGAATCCTAAAAACATGGAGTTCCTAAAAAAATATATCTTCTCGGTCCCCATGGAAAGCAGCCTAAACCTTTGGGGTTCTTCTTATATTTAAATGATGAATGTAATATTGCCAGGTGGAATGTGTTTTTGAAATCCCCATATAAGAATCTTATGCCAGAAGCACTCTGTGATTCATGGCAGATGGTTCTTTCTCAAAGCAACAAGATTCAAAGAACAGAGAGTTAGTAAAATTTAAGTGCTTGGAATGATAAGTGAATAATGATATTTTCTCCAATCATGGATACCTTTCTGTTCAAGAAATAATGCCAAAGGCTTTTGAAGTTGAAGTGTTAAAAATTGTGCTGGTGCCATTGTAGGACACAACTTAAAATATGCTCTTTTTATATGATGAAATACAAAATCTGCCTATTAACCGAGTTCTTGTGGTTTTAAAATATAGGGACAAATTGATTTTCATGTCAAGGACGTTATTGAACTTTGCTAGTGAAACTACTATTCTGGATGCTTTTCTTCTTATTTTTCCGTACAGGGTGTCCTTTCTATTTAAAGATCTTGAAGAATGACCCTCTTCTTTGGTTTCAAGAGAACACATGTTTTTTTTTTTTATTAATTGGTCATGAAACAATAGCAACAACACTGGTTTTGGTGCCTATTTCAATTTTTACGAAGCTGAGCAACAGAGAGGTACAAACTGCTTTGACACTGCAGTGCATTGTCGGATGCCAAAATTTAGGACTGTAGTGGAAAATGAGAAGGCAGACAATGCCATCTATTTATAGTGCATATTTGCCTGAATCCCCTCTTTTGTACTCAACAACCATGGTCTTTCATGCAGAACCACTGTAGATGGACAGCTGTGTTTCTAAACATCTGTGATGAACAGAACTCAGATTTTTTTTTTAAAGAAAAGAGAGAGAGAGAGAGGCATCAACATATTCATAAGTTGGTAAGGGAACAATGAAAGCATATATTGTAGGTCTGAAAGAAAAAGGCAATGTCAGCTTGCAAAGGGAGAGAGAGAAATAAAGGGGAAAAAAAGAAAATCCTCTATGAAATTCTTTTTTGCAGAAGTCAGCATAAACTGACGCATGAGTAAGTACTGCTATAAACTCTGGGAAAAGACAATAATGAAACCCTTGACCAACCAGACTTTTGCAACCAATCTTATAACCAAAGTACATGTAAGTTCTAAAGATGCAGTGAACCAGGAAGTGCACCTTTGTACCGTTATTATATTCATCCAGAACGAATGAATGGAGAAGAAAATAACACAGGATAAATTTTCTGTCCTTCACCAGGAAGTTAGTTGCATTCATCAAATCTATGGAGGCATACACAGAAATACACAAACACATACTCATACACTTAAATGGACCTGAACATATAAGTGTGTGTGTGTGTGTGTGTGTGTGTGTGAGAGAGAGAGAGAGAGAGAGAGAGAGAGTACATGCTCACACATACACTAGTAATTCAGTATAGTGGTTTTCTGTGGGCTGCAGGGTTTGTAATTATTCATTTTCTTGAATGATAGACACAAGATTGATTAGTTAAATATCTAATTCAGGGATTTAAATAAGAACCCAGGACATTTGTTCAGAAATAAATCATAACTATTATTTTGTTACATCTGATCAACAAAATATAGACTCAGAGAAAAGCTAAGAATGGAAAAGATATAACCTTTCATGATATAACCAAAATCCATATCTTTTTTAACAAAAATATACGGGGGGGAAATACAAATGGAATAAGAAAGCAAATGCAACTGATAGATTTGTCTGACTATATAGATGACTTTAAAAGCTCAGGACTAAAAACTAGCTGGAAACTGAAACCTTGCATCTTCATCCAGGTTCATTGTGTTGAGTCATGGTAATTGCCTCCTTTTTTATTTCCCCCTCCTAACAAGGGTTATTGTTTTGAGATTGTCTCTATCTTATAGGTCTTCAATTTAGGACCATTGATTAATGAACTTATAAGAGCCTTGGTGGTGCAGCGGACTAAAGTGCTGTTAAGTAGCACTTAGCTGCCAGCTGCCTGCAATTACTGAGAGTTCAAATCTCACCAGGCTCAAGGTTGACTCAGCCTTCCATCCTTTCGAGGTAGGTAAAATGAGGACCCGGATTGTGGGGGCAATAAGGTGACTTTGTATAAAAAAGAACACCGCTTGGGGGGGCCGAAAGCCCTACTAAGCAGGTATATACAAAAGTATGAAGGCTATTGCTTAACACATTGTAAGCTGCCCTGAGTCTCCGGAGAAGGGCGGCATATAAATCGAACCAATAAATAAATAAATAATAAATAAACTTGTTCAGTCTCATTCTTTTTCTTAAAAATAAAACAATCAATTTTAGAGTAAATTTTATCATTCAACATTGTGAAAATTCTTTCATTTCTTTTCTTTGAACTTGACAATCTACATGTTATAAGGAAAAGTGGACTGGGAATTTCTAGCAATTAAAATCCATTTATCATAAAGTTGCCAAGGCTGAGATACATTATTATAGTGCATTTTTTTTATAGATTTACTTAGAAATACATTATCTTGAGCTGAATTGAGTTTATTCTAAGCTAAGCATGTGTAACAGGTGTAAATTGTCATCAGATTGTCACACCTTATCTAAAAGACATCCATGAAAAATCAAGGTTTTGAGTGGTTTTATCAGCAACATATTGTAAAATCATCACAACATCTTCTTACCTTGCCAAGATCTCAGGTGGTGACAAATTTTATCTAGACCAAAAGGTGATTTGAGCAAAACAAAAGATGCAGAGAAGTGTTGAGCATCCTGAAGTCCCATTGCAACTGCTCCAAAGAAAATATGAATTATAACATACAACCAAATGAGGCCTACGTTTATTAACCCATAGTTGCCATGAAGGCCATGAAATCCTAGACCTTGCTGGACCCAGTTTCCTGCCTATGGAACTCAAATCACCTAGGACAGGGGTGTCAAACTCAAGGCCCGGGGGTGCTTAGATCTGGCCTGCAGGGCCACCCTGGAAACAGTGGAGAACTGGCCTCTGCCAGCAAACATTTTCACTGGCAGAGGGTTGCAGGAGGCCATCGCAGCTGAAAACAGAGCTCGGGAGCCCATTTTCAGCTGGCATAGCACTTGGGCCACCACAGGCACTTCCAACACAACTGACATTAAGCTGGCCATGCCCACCCTGGCCATGTCCACCCTGGCCACACCCACTCTGGCCCCTGAAGTCAAACACAAACCTGATGTGGCCCTCAATGAAATCAAGTTTGACACCCCTGACCTAGAGGAATCATTTGTGGAATTTTAGCTTAGCAACTATGTCGAACAATCCAGTCAGGGCTCCCACAATGGCAGTAGTGTAGAAAATACATGAGTAGAAGCCCAATTTTTATTTACCTTACACATAGGCATTCATACCTCACTACTTACAGAGCAGGCCACCAGTCACAGCTAAATTGTCTGTGAAGACCTTCCCCCTCCCTCTCCAGTCCTGTTGTGGTCGATGCAGGAGAAATGGGATGACAGATGTCAAGATGGCAAAATACAGTTGATAAACAAGGGTACTGTTAACTTAGATTAAACTTGTAGATGAACAATGGACCTTGTTACCAATGGAGCCATGTTTCTCATCTTGAGATTGAGGTCACCAGCAATCTGGTCTTCTGGATTTGGGAATGAACAAATGAAGCCAGAAGAAGAAATTAGCTACAGATTTTCAGTCTCTCTTCCCCTGTAATGTCCATATAATTCTGCCATTTCTCCTCTTCCCATCATATCTTAAAACTGCTTCCCCCTCTCCATCACTGAGTCATTCTAAGCCATATAGCTGTTCAAAGCCATTGCCTTTGGTCACAGTGAAGAAATAAACACCACTGCTCACACCTAACACCATTTAGTCTACATACATTAACCTTCACCCCAAACACGCCCATTAACCTTATCAAATTTACTTCTCCCAAATCTAGTATAATATTTTTTTCATGGCTTTTTAAAACTCCTTTGTGTCTCCTAAATGTACATATACTTTTGTATGTTTTTGTCTATTTAAATGTGGGGATATGTGTTGTGTATTTTGTGCATGCATTAATCACATCCAAACCAGTCCAATCTCTTACACTGTATTTTTTGAAACATTTGCACTCCCTTGAACTGCATCCTGGTCAGCAATTTCGGCTTTCTCTTGATGGAAGTAAATAATAGAGGCAAAGGGTCTGATATAAGCTACTGATTGGGTAAACTAAACTAACTCAGCAGATGAGAGCCCAGATCCATTGGGTATTTTTAAAAATATGATATAAAAATAATATTTTCACTCAATTTTTATTGGCCTGTGTAGCAGTCAGAACTGCCAGTCCACCGATTTCTTTCAGATAAGTAACTTTATTCATTCATGAGATTTCCAACTAGAATTGTACAATTATCATGGTTGGCCAAGAACAAAAGATGAGCTTTTGTTCTTGGCCAACCATTTTAGAGAATTAGTATCTGTAAGAACTCCATGTCAGTTTGAGCAGTGACATCCAGGTTAAAGATTTCCTTCCAGTTGTCCAAGTGAAAATAGATGAGACCAAAACTAAATAGATGAGATCAAAAACTATTAAGATTCCCTAAATCTATTTGGTTTCATTTCTGTTATTGTAAACCTGTGAACAGTTTACAAAGAGGGGCAGTACTGTTTTCTTGGCCATTAATACAAATATAAATATATTTCTTAGGACAGAATGAAATAAAACAGAAGTTCAATAGGTGAAAAGGCTATTTCCCCCCTTCTTTAGCTCACTGTCAGAATTAAGAGTAATTCACTGAAATCACTGGGATAAATTACTCATGACTAATCATGATCACTAACTCAGATTAATTAGTTTCTTGTCTCTCTAAGAGCCAGAAAGATCAGTAAACTTTAAACATTCTTTCTACTCATATCCTCAGAAATGTTTATCCCCCCCCCCCACCCAATATATTAAAACTCTGATATTAGAAAGGTCAAAACATGACATAGTTGAACCACTGCTAGGGATAGTTCTTTATCTGGGAGAAATAACTTTCTTAGGCCAAAGCCTAAACCAGACTGTGAATGGCCCTCAGAAGGCTAAACTGCTAAAAGGACATATAAAATTCCTTTTTAAAATATTTAAAGAGTGGATGTGGTAAGAAAAATAAATTCCATAATGAAATATTAATATTAGTGTATTAAAATGCATTTATCATTTAATTTTTGCAGATACACAGATGTGCATCTTGCATAATCCTATTCTTCTAACATCATAGTTGATTTCAGATTTAACATAATTTGGAGTTATTGAACTAAACAAACAAGCAAGCAAGGATAAGTATCCTTTCCCACACATAGAATTAAAGATTCTAATCTCATATAGATAGGCGAGACAGGAAGTATAGTATGTGAATTTGTGGCTGGTGAACAACAACATCTGGAACAATTTATGGGCTGTCCATGTACCTCTGTGGGCTACACACATCCCAAGGCTTAGACTGAAGACCAGTGTTATAGACTCATCAGACCTAAAGCCCTTTCAGCTTTATGTCTGTTTTCCTAATTGCTATTAATGAAGCCCAGCATACAGAGTGACACAGGTTCTTTTTATTCTATTGGAATGGGAAAGAGATTTAAAAAAAATAAAACTAAAAAAAAAAAAATAACCCAGAAAGTGGGAAATAAACAATACAGTTCCTTTTGCACTTCTAGCAAATACTCTGGAATTTTATAAAGTATATTGAAGACTTGAGTGTCAGAGCTGTCCAAAATAGCAGATTGGAATAGTTTGTCCAACTCAAGTTATTTATTAATGATTACTTTGCCAGTCACATTAATTATTTATTAGTTCAGCTCGCCATATATACAATAGTACGGCTAGGAACTTTAGAGGCTATTGTAATGTAATGGGTATAAGACCTACTAATTGACAGTGGGAATCCTACATTCAGTGTTAGGCTTAATCATGGAATTTTGCTGGGTCTTTGGAAATAGCAGCCACTCTGTGTCAAAACACCCAAATGAGAATTTTAAACCATGCTGGAAGGTGTTAGAATAACCAACCAATAATAGCGTAATCCGGCCACTGACAATTGAGCTGTCACTTCTATTTTCCATTTTGTTATGTTATTATTGGGGGTGTGGGTGTATAATTAATTAAATAACCAATCACTTGGTTTTTCACTAAGATAGATAAATAAACAAACAAGCAAACTAGGAAAGCAATCAGCGATACTTTGAAATGGTGATCAAATTTATTTAGCTGGCATTAACTGTATTTCAAAAAGCTCTGGATAAGCGACCTTTCATAAAAGCTGTGTCTCCATTCACAACAACTACCTTTTGAAGGAGAATAAAGCAAAGTGAGGTGGTGGAGAGAAGTTGTCAAAGAGCAAACTGGGGTGTCAACTCTCTTTAGCTGCAACCCCACTCTTGACATATTTCAGTTCCAACCAATATAGCCTTTAATTGACTACCGTTGCAGCCCTGGATTACAAAAAAATGTTGCCTACCCTGATTTAAGGGCATAACATCACCTTTTGACTTGTCCCAAGTGTCTCAAAGCCATTCCACTCTCACCTCAGAGTCACATGGTCCCAGCATGTCAATCCTTCTGGCCTGAACCAAGGATGCTTGCCAATCTTTTACCCTTTTTTTTTCCTGTGGCTGGTGAAGACCACACTGTCCTGCCAAAGGTCCTGACAACCATATCAAAGATTATACCCATTCCAGCTGTCAGTTATGGTTTTCCCTCAGCTCCTCCTTCATCCTTAGTCCTGGCCTACGTGTTAAGATCACGGCAAAGAGAGAAAGCTGGCGAAAGGAAGCACAAGGCCTCCAGATAATCAGGAAGCCCCCAGGAAGTGTAGGCAGGCTTTTATGCAGTGAAAAGAAAGAAACAAGAGGTGGCAGACATGTGGACCTCAGCAGGATTCCATACCCTGACACGGACTAAAGCATGACACCTTAGCACATGTTCAGATACTGATTAATTAGCTGTCACTTTTATTTGTTGAGTAGTGAATTATTTATATTTCTAAAATGGTTTAATAATTTAGAGCTGATATCTTAACAAATGACAGCGGAAAGTGACAAGGAGAAGGTGGCACAAAACAACTCTCAACTTAAGTTGAGATCGGGTGTTATTGTGCTCTGGGCATTTGAGAAGACAATTTTTGCTGACTGTTTGCAGAGAAAAAGGAGGGGAAGTACGTTGATTTTGTATTACGTGTTAAAAAGAGAGAACTGCCTATCTCAGTAATCAAAGGAAAAAAAGTTCCTTTAAATCAAAAAGAACATGAAATTACGAATGAAAAAAACATGAAAAAAAAAGAAATCTACATTTCCATATGAAATGGAAATCATTGTCTTTCTTTTTAAGAAGACTAAATAAAACCTAATTGCAGTGTTTGTTTTAATTTTTTTTGTCTCAAAGCGTTTCTTTCCATCTTTTGTTGCCACAAAGGCTTTGGATACATATTGATTTTGACCCTCGTGTCACATTTTTACAGATTCTCCCTTTTAAAAAAAAAAGAAAAAAGAAAAATAACAACTCCATCCACATATGAAGTGGTTATTCTGGATGGTTTCAAGACAGAAGCAAAGGGGAGGGGGGGATTACCGTTCTCTGTCTCTTGCAATTTAAATGCAGAAAGGAAGATATATAATTTGATCCTTAACTAAATCAAGATTCTCACCAAGGGAAATGCTGGAGGAAGTGAAATAATTGAATATAAAATCTATGAAAAGTCTCCCACATGCAAGTTTTGTCCCCGAAGTCCCAAAGTGGGTGCATAAGTAAACAATAACTTTATTTACAATTCAAAAATAATGAAAGAAGAAAAAAATAAAATAAAAGTGCACTTCCAGGGTATCGCACCTCTCAGTTTTCTTCCCAATACCTCAAGGATACAATGCAAGTTTGATAAAACACAAATGAAATATAGAAGCTCTTTCATTTATTCTAGCATACAAACTATGCCAACTGTAGTTGGTACAACTCCCCTGCTGCCACTCTTCCCTACTAAAAAATGTGAGATTTGGTTTGCCCTTATCAAAAAAAAAAAAAAAAAAAAAAAGTCTGCCTCAGCCTAAATAAACAAGCAAGCAACCCAACAACTTTCAAGACATGAGTGATAAAACATCATTTCTAAAATCAAGAATTATTTCATGCGATCAGGTAAAACCAGTGAATTTCCTATTGCTCTAAGTGCCTTCAGATAATAGCAAAAAGTACCAAAACAATTCCTATTACATTTTGTGAAGCTATGCACTTTCTGACCTGGCTTTTATTTATTTCTTGTAAAATTAATGACATGTAAGGCTGATTGTGAATTGCTCTGTAATGATCAAATCATTGACCTTGCTTTAGAGTCAGTTGCACTATAATCTGATTGCCTGATGTTCCTGACATGTTTTTTTTTTTTTTTTTTTTGCTTTCCAGTATTACTTAGGCTAAATAAATTGGAAATGTAAAATAATTCTATGATATGATTTTTTTTTATCACTTTAAGAGTTCATAATGTGCCAGTGTTATGTCCCATAAGTGGCCAGAAAAAATATGTAACATAGACACGGTCATCCCTCTAATATTTGATATAATTTGATTTAAACTCAACTTTAATAAAATCAATGCAAAAATTGATTGTTCAGCAAGAACTTTTTTCTTTGTTTTGTCAAATTAATTTTAAAAACTTATTTGATTTTGAAGCAGTTTTGGGTTTACATCCATGATTTTACACCCATAAGACACGTCTGCCTTGAATAGAATAAACTATTTGGCTAAATGCATAAAATGAAGGAGCAGTTTCCTATTTGCCAAAAAAAGAGAAAAATATTTTTGATTCTCTACATGCTGGAAATGAGGAGAACAATGGACTACCTTCCCTAAATCTGTCATTTGGGTCCTTTCCAAAAAGAAAAAAAAAGAAGTCTGTTTTAAATATTTGAATTTGTCTTTCCTGAAGTCCATGTATTGCTTTGTTTTCTAAACAATTGGTATATCAAATAACATTTTAGAAGTTGAAGACCTTCCAAATCATGGTTTGGAACTAAATGACAGCTCTACTTCCCTTTCTGATCTTAAAGAAGTAGTTTGTAGATTGACTTTCTAACCAGTCATATGGGCTGGCCTTGAAGGCAGTTCTATGCATTTTTCAGCTCTTCATAAAGAAGAGCTTTATGGAAGATGATTTTATATACCTATCCTGAATGACTGAAACTTATAAAATAGGATGATATCAAGAATAAAGTGGAATAGAAATAAGATATAATTTTGGTGAGGGATTTTCTAGTTGTAAAATGAAAATTAATTACATGAGAAAAATATGTTTCAAAAATCAGAAGTAAATCACTATCTTTAAAAAGTGTTACATGTCTATTTACTAATCTGGGATAGAACTTTATCTTTACATTTAATGGCAAATGACTTACATTTAATGGCAAATAAAATCAAGCAAGCAACCCAACAACTTTTTTCAGTGGATTCCAACATAATATTCAGAATATTTTTACAAAACCTCAATAGAATATACAATGAGAAACTCTGTTATTCAATTAGATATGCTGTAAGATACGAACTGTATTTCACTGGACATTATTTAATACAATAATTAACTTAATTGTTTGAACTTGTTTTTTTCCATTTCCACCCCAATATTTTTCCTGCCTTTTAGTTAGGTACAAATCATATTAACATTTAGTGACAGGATCAATCACTTAAACAACTTTGTGGTCATTGTTATTAATTTAATTGCTAGAAGAGGTGTGGCTCTTTAGTATTTTTTTTAAAATATGAATTATCATATATGAATTTATGGAATCAATATTGATGAGAAACCTAAGTGGAAGTCTAACTAGAAATTTGAAAATCCCAATAGCCTGAGATATGACATTGTTGTTTTCATGGTTATATTAGTTGTGGATAGAGTGGATTTTTTCATGGTTATATTAGTTGTAGATTAGAGTGAATTTTGTTGATTTGATTGTACATTAAAACATCAGTTTGAAAAAAATATTTTTATTTTTTGGAGAAAGAGGGAACAAAGATTCTTATTCAGCAACAACAGAGCAACAAAAAAATAAAAACACAGTCACATATTAACTATTGCATTTTTTTCTTAATCTTGTATTCCATTGTATTTTGTGCTGCAGACATTTCTGTAAAATGAAACAAGTATAATCATTTTAAAAAAAGAAATTATGGACTTTGATATAAACCTGCCATGGAACTTGGGCAATGGACACAGCATTTAAGAAAGAGTCAGAGGTTTATTCCATGTTGAAAGTTAGTCTTAATTTACATAGATATGAATGAATGAATGAATGAAGGTATTATCATACATAATTAGGAATTGGAAAATTTCATATTTTTGAATGTATTTGCTTACAACATCCTTGCTCTATAATTATTAATACATTTAAAATTAATTAGTATCCTTAAAAACCCATTGCTTTATCTCAACATAGATTGTCTAACATATGAATCAATATTAAATTCAGAAGGTGCTTCTCATGACAAAGCTAATAAAGAAGTATAAAGTGTAAGCATACATGTATTATATACAGACATACAGTTAAATTGCCCCCCCCCCTCCAAAGAATATACAGAAAGTAAAGCAAATATCTACAGGTAAATTTTAGAGTTGGCATACTAATTTTACAAGTGAACTTGTAAGTGAAAGAACATTCTCTTTCATAAAAACATCTGGTAATAAGCTAAGGATTGTCTCTGTGACTAGTTTTGCAAGATGGTACAAGTTCCTCTGTTTGTCCCAAGGTGCATAGCAGACATAGTTACAGTATATCAGGGTTGTGGAAAACAGTCTCAAAAATGAACATAACGGGGAAAGCATAGCTTCTCAGGTTGTTGGGTTTCATTACCATCTGTGGTGCCGAACAGAGGCATGCACTATTATTAAATTATTTAATAATCACTAATTTCATGTTTATTAAATAATTTCACACATTAATGTAATACATGTATGTTTGCATATGTGTATATACAAATACACACACATTAAAAATGTTCCATAAAGTTCCAAATGGTTTTCTTCAATAGGTACATGTTTTATTTATTTATTTGGAAGAAAAACAAAACAAAGTTTTGTTTCTCCCATCCCAGGAGCAGAAATTAAAACAATAATTTCAGCAGTATTACTACATGATTTTCATATTTTTTTCAACTTTATTGACATGTGTCAATCATTCTATAATTCATTTCATGAGCAGTGTTTCATTCACAATTCAGTAATACTTTTCTGAAATGAGCTACTTTGTGCTTTGGAGAAATCATATGAGAGCTCAAAGTGAATTATTTTTGTGTATAGATAAAGTCAAATGTTGTACATGTTTCAGAAAATGTTACTTAGTCAGTATTTAATATGAATTGACCTAATCACATAATATAAAAGAACAGTTGCATTTAAAAGAATTGGCAATAATAAAAAACTTGAAATGACATTTTATATGTATTTATGTGTCAGCTTCTTTGTAACTTATTGTATGAAATGTATTTATAATTCAACAATATATATATATATATATATAGTGTACATTTTAAACTGGAAAACTGAATTGCAATATGTAAGTATATATTAAATGATTAACTGATCTTGAATTGCACACAATTGTTTCATGTGTGCAAAATAAGGTAGTACTCAAATATGACCTAATTTTTTCCTATGCATACTTTTGGCTGTAGATTTTACTACATTTGCCGAACAAAGTATGAATGAAAGAGAAACTCCTGATGCAACTTCAGTAATACGAGTTTCTTATTTCTTTTATGTTTTTGAAATATGCTCATTAAAGTCCAAAGAGTTCAGGACTAGTCTGAAATTAGCTCTATTTTGAATCCTATATTAAACAATTTTATAATACAATACAGAAATAAACACTGATTGAAGACTTTGGAGTTTACATTTAAAGAAACACACAGCTAAATTGTGTATATTCAGCCATTTTAAAATAATTTCAATTGGGCGATGGACAATAATAAAATATTAATTTTCAACAGTCTTTAAGAATAATTCTATAATTCTACCATGTTCACTTTTTAAAAAATCACCAAGGGAAATTTGGTTCTTCATTTATTAAAGTATGATTTTTATTTTAAAAATTCCAAAAGATGAAAAGCTAACCTCAATTTCTATCTTTTGGCTTTAAAAGACATATTTGACATATTTTTATTTGTTTGTTTGTTTGCTTTAAAATGCTGTAGAAGAACAATAGTATTCCTTTAAAATTTATAGCCCACCCCATGTAGAAGGCTCGCTGTGGGTAACAGTAGATTAAAAACAATTACTGCATCCCATTAAAATTCAAGTTAAGATCCAATTAAACAGTTAAGAACATCATAAATATTAAACTGCAGCCCTCTGGCAGCTTAACCAGAGCCTCCCCAAACCAGCCCAAAATATTATTCAAAAGTATGCAATTTAGGCTAAGGAACATAACAGACATGTTTCCATTCCAGCAATATTCATGATCAAATACATTTTGTTATTAATATGAGGCATTATGCATGCCAAAGTCAAAGGGGAAGTGATGATACTATCAAACATGAAGAGATGTCATGTTGTTAGTCAATACACAATCTCTGGCTTTCACTTTCATAAAAATAAATGCTATAGGAAACAACCCATGTGTGTTTTTCCACAACTTTTCCAAACCATGCATCCCCATGTGCTAACTCTCATGCTTAGCATTTTTCTAACATGGTAGTTTCACGTAAAGGTAGCTGGCAGTTTTGCCAGAGATACCGTAGGTTTCTAAGCCCATATGAAAAGAAGGTGATCGTCACTGTGCCAAAAATTTCTTACATTAAAAATAAACATTTTGTACACAAATCAGAGATGGGGAAAGAATCAATCTATCCCTGTTAACTAAATTAATAGGTCAAAGCTAGAGAACAGCATATGTTCTGTTAGTCTACCCATGATCTTTGCAGTCTTTGCAAGTTCAAGCTGTTTTTGAAGTAGCTTGAAGCTCTTAAAAGATGAATGTTAGTCTACTTTACTGTTCTTGATCTGATAAAGCAGGGGTCTCCAAACTTGGCAACTTTAAGACTTGTGGACTTCAACTCCCAGAATTCTGGGAGTTGAAGTCCACAAGTCTTAAAGTTGCCAAATTTGGAGACCCCTACCATAAAGCATGGAGAGTGGGGATATTTTGCCACATATGTATACTTAATATAGTTAAGTATTCTTAATTTAAATTCAAATTAATACTTCAAATCTTGTTTAATAATTCGCAGGAAAACAGCAAATCTTTATAATGGACCTTAGGCAGAAAACACCATACAGAAACATAGAGACCTACAATTTGCATTAGTACAAAGTAGGCATAAAAAGTCCCATTCATTCAAAATTAACTGAAGACCGATTAAATGTTTGTTTTTTTCATACATTTGCCAGATCCTTTTGCCATTAAGCAAATATAATCATCATACATTTGTTAAGACTTTGGTAGTATACATATAGTGTAAACCATAACAACAGGAATAAATGCTATCACGAAAATAAAAAGCTGTCCTTCTAATATCACACATTTCCACATCATTGAGTTCAAATGAGAAGTCTTGGGTCATCTAAATGATGCTCATGTGGTCCTTTCCCAAATTAATTCTAATACATTTCTAATACAATACAGATGGATTGATGTTGGGCAGGCAAGGAATGGCTGCATGAGAAGATAAAATGAGGATCCTCTAATATGATCTCCATCTTAACTGGGCAAATGCTATTATCATAATCCAAGAATGCTAGACATAAAATCCAGATAGACAACAAGGAGAGGTTTGACAAGAGGTATTTTAGGTTATGATGCAATACAATATGGTGGAACTCTATAGCGTTACTAATACATTATGGCACAGTGCAGGAGCTGGTACTTCTGGTGTTAACCAGGCAAAACACTTCCTTGCATATAAAAATATAGGCCAATAGGATATTTGTTCATTATCATTTTTGCATTTGCATTAACAGAATTTAGATCTGCTACAAAGAAATACTGCTACAATCACAAGATGAGTGATTAAAAAAAATGACACTTGCTATTTGTATCAGCTCCTAAGTACTTTAGAGAACCACATGAGCTGTGGCAGATTCTTTCTTTGCCTCATAACAATGCACATGACCGTTGCAACTTGTTTCTGGGGTGTGATGAGGAAAACTCACATCAGCAGTTGGATTCAATTTACACATGGTAGAATACATCTGGTAACACTTTTGCAATGACAGACAGGGAGTGCAACCAAACACAACACACACACACACACACACACTTACATGCGTACACTCATCAGGTTCCCATGCCAGAAACAAAATGTCTGAATCAAGAAATCAGCTGTTCAAAGAAGAACAAAAGTGATGTTTCTAAGAAGACAAGAAAATTGCTCAGGCAAACATGCAGAAATATTAAGCAACATGGAATGCAATGTTGTTGGTTACTTAGAACATTGCACAGAGCAAACAAGGAAAACAGACCCATACTTTATTTATTACCTAAATAAACAGTTTCTACAGCTTGTATTTTTGTGCTCAATGTTCTGACAATATAAATCCAGTTCCCCATCACTCCCTAATATCTATATTGTTTAGGGCTTTATATACTGTATGATTAGTTGGCAATGGTACTGTTCAATCTGTACTAATCTGTATGCATTTATATTGTCTGAGCTGTTCCCTAATTGGTTTCCATCCAAGTAATCCCACAGAGAATAAGGTTACATGCTGAAAAGGGCTGAGGTGAGAGAGTGGCTAAAAGGGGAATGCAAACTCTTTTTCCTGGTCTTATTAAGAATGCGCTGCACACATCTGCATTTTCTAAAAAAAAAAAAGAAAGAAAAAAAGAAAGAAAAGAAAAGAAAAGAAAAGAAAGAAAAACAACAACAACTGCCTCTTTCTGAGTAAGTAGGAATTGTAGACAAGCACAGAAGGGGAGAAAAAGAAGATGATTTGAGACAGATCCACCCAATTTGGGGGCAGCTCGGCCTTGATTCTATATGTACAGATTCTTCACTGACTGGAGGATACGTGGAAAATTATATGTTTCACAGAGAGTATGGGATTTATTTACAAATGTATGAAAGCAAATGGGAAGGAGAAGGAGAAAATCTCATTTTTCCCCCTCTTTCCCGCTCTCTCTCTCTCTCTGCCTCCCATATCTTTCAGCAATAACACTCAGTTTTGTTTTCTAAGCCTATTTTTCAGAGATCGATAACATTGGAATGGACAACTTCCTTACAACCCATATAGTCATTACAATTACACACTGATAGAAAAAAGAGGTAATCTAATAGGCCTACTTAGACAGACAGACTGTATGTATGTCTGTATGTCTGTATGTATGTATGTATGTATGTATGTATGTATTATGTATTATGTATGTATTTCTCTTTAGCCAGGTCCTTGGTTTACGTAGGAAGAATCTGGCTAAAGAGAAATACACATAAAGGCCTACGAAAAGAAAAGAAAAGAAAAGAAACAAACATATATATATATATTATATATCTATTTCCTGGGATCATTAGATTCCTTAAGTGATACCTATTATTGTCCAGCATAAAAGATGGGCAAGTTGGTGCTGCTTCTTATAAATCAAGACAGACTCTCTCATTGATGCCAGAGCTCACCGGGCTACTTCTGCTGAAATAAAACATGAAGTCAACATTTTGTTAAAGTGGCATCACAATACCAAACTATGGGTTACTAGATATATAATTCCCATTAAATATGGACCGTGAAGATGAGAAAAGAGATGCAGATATACAGAAGCATTTGTGGGTTAAAGGGATGTCAGATTCCTTCTCTTTCATCACCAGATAATCATGAGAATGCTTGTAAATATATTTGTGCATTTCTCTGTCTCTCTTTCTGCATATTTTGAATGGAAACTTCAGTTATATCAAAAGGACTCACAAGCAAAGTGTTTGGGAATAATGTATTAGATACAGAATACTAAAGAGATCTCTCTGTGTCTCCTTCATTTTAAAACTGTAAATGTAAAACCATCCTTATTGCTGGAAATATTGGCATGAAGTTTGAATTAACACAGAAAAGTTTATTTTAAAATTGTAAGAGTGCCTTTTTTTTGATGAATGCAGTGGACTGATTTTTTTTTTTTTAAAAAAGATCACATCAGACAGTATGGGGAAAATTGCATTAAAAATTAATTATTCCACAGGATATGGTTCTGATATATATTTAAAAGTGTAATAAACTCAGCACTACTGATTATGGAATTTTATGGTGGTGAATTTTGAAAGCAAATCATATCAGGGCTCTATTCTGGCAAGTAGAAGTGGAATGGGTATACCCAGAATGCACTTCCAGTTATTTAAACATGGAGATTTAAAAGAGATTTATGAATTAAATATGGAGAATAAGGTTTTAGTTTATTTTTAGAAGTTTGTGATATCGTGGCACTTTCATGTTAAAAAAAAAAGTGACATGTGCAAATTAGGTTCACTGATTTGAACAGGCTTTATTTCCTGCATTCTCAGAATAACAGTTTATGTTGGATGCCTTCTTCTGTTTTATTATGTTGGATTTTATTTTAAAAAATCTGATAAATATTCACTAGGGGTTTTTATTATTATTTTTTTCTTATTTCTTTTCAGCATTTTGTTTAAAATGTTTTCTTGCAATAAAACTCCTTATTTTTTTAAATAAATGCTATTTAGTTTAATTTTATTTAATTTTATTTCATAGAATCCCCATAAATTATTAGACATAAAATAAAATATGCATCAAATATATACAGTATATATTTCAATATCAAACTATGTGTACTAGAAAAATGACAACTTAAAATACAGTTCATCCCTTTCTTATTTCTCTACTAACTTCACTCACAATAAACTAATTTGTAGAAAATTTACTGTCAGATAAATTGACCAAAGCTTTGGATTGGCCCATTCATTTTATTTTGCTATCTCTTTTTGTGATCCTTGCTACTAAACAGTCTGATTCTGTAAATTATACATGCATGTCTAACATGGAAATGTAATTGATCAATGTAATATAAACCTTTGTAAACTTCCAAAATGCCTTTATTTTATATACAATCTAGATTTTATATAAAATAGAAACATTTATAAATTATGGAATTAATTCAGTATGCAAAACAAATGCATCCATCCTAATAATAATTAATGAAAGATATAATGGTAATGTAAAACATCTCTGCATTTTCATGGTATATACGAGAGCATAGCTGGAAAAAAATTCAACCTCTTTCCATGCATTTTAAAGAGGATGTCGTGCAGAAATGACATAGTATTCTTAAAGTACAACATGTAGAATTATAATCTTAAATATTTCATGAAATGTGCAAAATATATAGCTTGATTATTAGCCTTTCCTATCACTGAAATAATAACCTTAAAATTATTGATATTTATATGTATTTCCTGATATTTTACCTAAGTATATTCTCATTTATGTTTAAAAGGATTAACTTTACAACCTTAAACATTGATAGACATCCCAACTATCTTGCTTGCAATCAACATGTTAGATCTCACAATATTATACTATTTAAACATGTTACTTATATCCCACAAATGTGCATTATGTACATAAAGTTTCTGTGAGTTTGCCTTATTGGTCTCAGTGGGATTTGCAACTATGTGAAATTATAAATTTTATTGAAAATCTAAAGCTTGTTGATAGTTTTTATTTGCACTATTGCCAAGTATAAGTTTTGTCACTCTTTCTTTTTCATATTTTAAAGGGCTAACATCTTTTTTTAGCGTAGTGAAAATTATCTTTGTATTCAGATTGCCTTTGTATTCAATTGAAAGTTAGTATACATTATTCAGAAGTATACTTGCAATTTATAATTTCCAAAAACAACTTATCCACTTTGCTTGTGCCACTTTTTCTCTAAAATGTAAGCCTTATAACTACAAACTGGCTAAGAAGTCAGCATGGATTTAACCAGTTAGTACCTACTTTTTGTTGATACCTCTGTTCCATTTGGTTGGAATTTCCCATGGCCTGACTTGATATCCTAACGTACCTAGTAAAGCTTAAAGAAAAATATGCTGTTTCTGCAACAAAGCCCTAAGGCAAGGCTTGCTTAACTTAACCAGAGTTACTTCGTTTATCTTGCATAAGAGGGAACTTCTTATTTAATTTACCAATCTATTATATGCAGGGACCTCCCTCTCCCAAGAGCACAAGGTCACTATTATATGTAAGGAAAATTAAGTTGATCTTCTTGGTTGCCTTACAGTTCTTTTAGTTCAACTACTCCAATAAATGAACATGTACAACAAGCCGAAGGGCTTTTTATTACAAATTTAATTCATTTCTCTAGACAACTGTGAAATTTGCCATTGACATTAGTCATTACCCCAAGGCGAACTAAAAGATGATCTCAGTTAATAAATGATCCTTAACAAGGAACACTCCCTATCTTCTTTGATATTGGCACAACCACATTTTATTAATGTAGGGATTGCTTCCTGCCAGAACACTAGCATTCACGACTATTTGGTGTACTTGTTTCCTCTTCCGGCTCCTGATATTAATAATTATGCGATGGAGTAATTAACAGCACAAAGCGATGGTACCTTGAGCTTCCAGCTAGATTTTTTAACATGTTAACCTTCTGGGAAATAACGAACAGAAGCAAAGAGTCTAGCCAAATAAATGCAGGTTGATTTCACAGTGTGTAAAAGGCTAATTATCTGTGAAAAGTCTGACCTCGAGTAACAGACGCACACAAATGTGCAGGAATTTTATTTTAAATAAAACTCAGAGACTTTCAGTCCCTGAAGTACTGTACTTACTTAGAAAGCAGCCACAACTCTGTCTTCAAACTTTGTCAGAGAAACAGAAGTATTTATCCACTCCATCCAGGTATGATAGATAGATAGATAGATAGATAGATAGATAGATAGATAGATAGAGAGAGAGAGAGAGAGAGAGAGAGAGAGAGAGATGATATGATATGATATGATATGATAAAATTTACACCAGAGTTACATGCAAACAAACATTGTATTCCTATATAATAAATTGTAACTGGTTATTTGTAACTTATTTGGGAAAATAAGCTTTCTTCGTTCATTCCCTAGTATATAAACCTTGCATATGACAGAAATGGGTTAAGTGCATATTGTTTACTGAAGACAGGATACCATAAAATACCAGAAATATCATTGCGTTTAAAAACAGATCCTATGTGTAATTCATTCTGATTTAAGAATATTTATCCACTACCAATAATAAGAAAACCACAATTTTTTTGTCGCAGAAAAAAAGGCATTTGCAAAAAGCAAACACATTACTGAGTGTGTAAAAATGCAATATTCCCATTTTCTAGTCAGACTTCCAATTTATTGAAGTAACAGAGCAGAAAATGCACTGACAGCTGTTACATTTTATTGCGAATTAGTATATACGTTTTATATCCACTGAGCAAATGCATGATACATTGTATTCCAGTAATTGCCACTGGCTTTCAAAATGGAAACTGAATGATCTTAGTGCAATTACACTCAGGAGAGTAAATGTAACAAGCCTCCGTTCTACATTAGAGTTCTTTAACAATACTAGGAATATACAGTATATATTTATATCTACACACACACACTAGAACCAAACCAACAAACAGATTAAAGGTCAAAACACAGATAAATTAGTTGGAATAAAAACAAATCACACTGTTTTAGTACAGCTCTTGTAGGTTAGAAGATTAATAAAGTCTCTATGAAAGACATGGAGATTTTCACCAGCCTGAAGTTATTACTTTCACCCAGCTTCAAAACTCTTTCTCGCTCTCTCCCCCTCCACACATTTTGAGTAGGGGAGGGGGGAACAGAAGAGGATACAGCTGAATAGTTGGAAAGAGTTTTCCTTTCACATCAAAATGCAAACAGTACCTCCTGTTAAGCAAATACTTTTCAATTTAATGTTTACATGTGCAAGCAGTATAATGTCTGGCAGTGTGCATTAATATCATATATGTATGTATGAATGTATATATGTGTATAAGGGTACGTGTGTGTGTATAAATAATCATTTCCCTTTGGAAAACCTTTGCTGCAAGTATTGCGTTAGGATATATTTCAAAGAGCTGATGTTAAGAGAAAGAACTAACTGAATGCATTAAGGAAAAGACACTAGGTTTCCCCCCCTCCCAAGCCCGTACTAACCTTAATAGTATATCTTAAACCATTTCTTTTGGAAACCAGTATTCTGACAGCTTCTTCACCTTCATTCTTTATGGTGAGACATTCTGGAAGGTCAGCCGTATCATTCCCTCTAGTGGCTACTTGCTCTATTTGCAGCAACATGGAAAGTGACGGCCCTCTAGCAGACCACCTCAGGGCCATTTGTGTAATTTCTAAGCTTACAAGAAAAAGAGTCTGTGTGTGTTTGGGGGGGGGGAGTCTGAGCAGAGAATAGACCAGGCAGTCTATCGCAGCAGCAAATAAAAATTATCAGTCATTTAAAACAATATGTTAGTGAGGGCTACAACTTAATCAACACCAACCTGCTGACATAGATTTGCAATTTGAACAGGTTATTAGTGATCGAATTAGTGACATGTCACAACTTGCATCTGATTTATTAGAAGAACCGGGGAATGCAAGGGAATCATAAACAACATATGAGACATCTTTCAAAGCTTAGTGACTGTAATGCCACACAAGTTTGAAAAAGTATAAAGGAAAGGGCAGACATTACCACAAATGCATTTTTGTTCTTTTTTTTTACATAGTGACACTTACTGGAATAATAAGCATTTATTATTATGGGTTGCCCCAGATACTTGGGAAGAAATTAATCGGTGTATTAAAAATGCCAACTGATTGAATGCATGATCATAATAATAATAAATATCCCCCAATGAGGCAGTACACCTTGATGTGCTAGTGGAGCTTGTGTGCTCTGAGGAAGACAAGAGCTATGCCAGAGGTTCAACTATATTGGACAGGTCTCATCAGAGGATTCAGAGAAAGAGTGTTCCTCCCATAAGAAAATATGGTGAGAAATAATTTACAGAAATCCATACCTCATTGATCATTGCCAGGTTAACAAGGGCCACACTATTTTGGGTATTCCTGGACCTTTGGTGACAAATAGGTTACACATCTCAGGGCTGTTGTCTGATTAACCTGGGCCAGCAGCTGCAGAACTACTGGAAGAAAAGTTGTTTCCCCATCACAAATATATGAAGGGTGAAAAGAAAGAAATAATGAACTGCTATGAAAAACAAGCTCCCACATGAAGGCGATATGCGCCTCTTCTGGAAAGAACATCCAAAATCAGAAATAATAGAACAGAGGCTATCTGATCAACACTGATTTATAATATGAATTTCAAATTGCAATTGCAAAAATTGCAAAGTTACTCAGGGCAAACAATTCAAAGCCTTGCCAGAAGTAGCTCAGGCTGCCGAGGCATAAGGTGGTGAGTTGGTATCAGAGAAAGCAGCATAGCTATTGAACCATTTTCATTCCCAAACCAGGCACCCTCTTCTCTGCCTTCTTCTTAAAAAGAATAAAACCATCTAACTAAAGAAGTAGAGGATTTGAAACAAAGAATAACTGAGCATCTAGAACAGCACAACAATAACAGAATAAGTTTCTTTTATTGAAGCTTGTTCCAAAGAAATAGCTAGCACAAGCATTAAAAGGTGCCAGAACTGTAATACTAAAGACAATCACCAGCTCATTGTAAGAAACTAATGTGTAGCATAGCTGCAATTATAATGGAATACCTGGGATGCAAACTAACCAAGAAAAAAAGCCAAAAAGAATGCATCACCAAAATGGAAAATCAGACTGGAAAATAAGATCAGCATGTTGAGATCAGATGCAAGCAAATTAGAACAGATGAAAGAAAAGAAACTTAAGAATAAGAATACCCAAAAGTACCTGATCATGAAATATCAATTAGAAACAAGGAAGATTAAGGAAGTACTGGAAAGCAGCAAATAACATCTGTAGTCAAGAAGATCAGCAGATATGAAGCTCATATTATACACTATAGGCAAAATTTCCAATTTCAGTTGAATCAGAAACCACCAATGGAGATAATGCAGTGAACCATCAACAACTGACAAAGAAAAGAAACAGTGAAGTTTGGAGGGTTAGCTATGGGATGACCCAAAGAAATATAACAAAAAGCAACTTGGATAAAGGAGATGGATAAGAATAAAAAAAAAAGCTGAAATGAAAGCACTTGTAATACCAACAGAAATGGTGAAGAAAAGTTAAGGAAGATTAAGAACTTGACAGCAGCATTAAAAATGAACTGCATGGTAGACATCTGACTGGTCTATGTCCACTCATAGCTAAATAGTTTAACAACATACTGTAATGAAATGAAATTGAAAATTGGTTAATGTCTGGCAAAACCTATCTGATAGTGAAAGATCTAGCAAAAGGGGCAGTACCAGGCAAATACAGGCCAATTACCTGCTTACAGTATCAACAAGTTTCAAATTGCTAACTAATGTGATTGCTGATGCAATACAACAGCATCTAGTTCAAAATAAGCACCTGAACAGAAAGGAACCCGCCAAAAGAGTAGAGGAACAAAATATCAATTCCTAATAAAATCAATCAAAACTAAATCAAGAATCTGGATGAAGATGATTGTTAGAAATACTTGGCCATCCTTGAACCTCACAATGACAAGCACACTGATGTCAGGAAGAAGATTAATAGTAAACATCATGAAAGTGAATAAGATCTTAAAGTGGAAGAAATGCCATCAAATCAGTTAACACCTGGCCAATTCCAGTCATTAGATACACAACTAGAATAGTGGACTGGACTCAGGCAAAACTAAAAGTCCTGGATACAAAGACCAGAAAAATAATGACAACGAATCATACATATAAATTGTACAACCTGGGGAGTGGGGGAGATATGTTTGAGTGGTGGCTAGGCAGGAGAAATGACAAATAGAAGTTGAAACAGAAGTCCTGCTCTATTTTTAGAGAGTTCAGGACAAAAAAAAAATGTTTGGGATTCCCTGTTGGCAGATCAATAAAGAACTTGAGTGAACCATCTCCCTGAGAAAATATATATTGGTGTAGGAGAATATTTTTACAATGTCCCAGAAGAACGGCTGAATTCATGCATCCAGCCTGTACTAAATGAACTGTGATGATCAAGAGACAGCAATCTGGCAAAAATCCATTTGATATTAATATTGCTATACTCTATAACCAAGAAGAGGAAGACTAAGATAGACAAGTCAACTTAGTCAAGAAAATCTATATTAGAGATATTTTGAAATCTTATTTATTAATGTCTTTAATTGCTCAGTCTTATTAGGAAGACAGAAGATATAGCTACAGAGAATGACGTGAAAGTTGGATTTGGATGAGAAGACATTCCTAGCCTGAGGGCAAGTCAGTACAGGAGGTGTTATCCAAATGCTTAATGAGAGCTCCAAGCTAGCCAAGGCCAGCTGAAAATTATTGAATTGTATCCCCAAATGTGTAACGTATTGTGCAGCCTGTTATGCTACTCAAGTCAATCCAAGAAATCTTCTTGGACTGAACTCTGTGGCTTTTACCTTTTGAGGCCAAAATCAGGTTTAAAGAGGAGACAACCAACCCTCAAAACAACAGAAGTTCGTATCTTTAAGGAACCTCAATTATATAAATAGAGAATCCCATGCAATTGTCAGAAAAGTTTTCCACGTCTATGAATTATTTTAATAAATTCCTATGAGATTTTAAAAATCAGAAAGAGACAGCACCACAAGCAGCAGAATCATAACAATTGGAAAATTGGTACAATATTTTCTTCACAAATTATCTTTCTACAATTAAAGGTTTGTATGATTAGAGTTACTAAATAGGTTAGCACCAAACTCTTCAAATTAAGCATTAGGACCACGATGTGGCAATACTTCTCCAGGTAACATATAATGAATTATACAATCAATACTGGCAGGGTACAGAAAAACTTTCATGCTAGCAAATTCCCTATTCAATACTACTGGCCCAACACCCTATACAATATTTTTCTAAGTCAGCTTTAGTGACCTAGGAGGGAATGTCTAACAATATACCCTGTTTTTCCCATAATAAGACATCCCCTGATAATAAGCCCAATCAGGCTTTTGAACGCATGGCAATAGTTTGGGCTTATTTCAGGGTTCAAAAAGAATATAAGACAGGGTCTTATTTTTGGAGAAACATGGTACTCTTTTGCAGAATAAATTTGCCGCCATGGCTTCAGTGAACTAGAGATTCTAAAGCATGTTTTTTGTTTTTTTAATATTCTTTCTAGAGCAGTTTCTATAGAAAGTTTGTCAACCTTTCTATAGACTTTAAAATGGCAACTTTAAAATGTGTGGACTTTAACTTCCGGATGCTGGCCAGGGAAATTGTGGGATTTGAAGTCCACATATTTTAATTTTCATGAGGTGAGAAACACTGGTCTAAAGTGATCAATGCTCTATCCACATAAGTCCACTTGTTCTGAGTATACAATTGATTTTTTATTGTTGCAGCAGAACCCTAACATCTCCAGGAGGCATGCATTTTTTTTTCAACTGGCATTGCTTTATATATGAAATTATTGTCTTGATTTTACTATCTAATAAAACAAATCATTTTATACTTTTGATACTGTTTTCTGTTGCATCTCACCTGCACTGACACCATAAGATATGCACAAAAACAGTGGTGGGTTTCAATTTTTTTTACTACCAGTTCTGTGGACGTGGCTTGGTGGCATGGCATGGCTTGGTGGGTGTGGCTTGGTGGGCATGGCAGGGAAAGGATACTGTAAAATCTCCATTCCCACCTGACTCCAGGGGATGGATACTGTAAAGTCTCCATTCCCTCTCCAATCCAGGGAAAGGTTACTGCAAAATCCCCATTTCCTCCCAATCAGCTGGGACTTGGGAGGCAGAGAATAGATGGGGGTGGGGCCAGTCAGAATTTTTACTACCGGTTCTCCAAGCTAATCAAAATTTCCGCTACCGATTCTCCAGAACTGGTCAGAACCTGATGAAACCCATCTCTGCACAATAACACAGATGCAAACACAGACAGGACTCACTTAGTTAAATACTGTGTGTATTAGTATGTTAGTGTTTTATTTCTAAAGTAGTTTTACAACCTAAATTGCTAGTTTTAAGTATTTAGGTGTTTAATATTTAGCTATTTATACTGTCACACCAAATCATTTTATTTACTTCTATTGGCTTCTAGAAAAATCTTAAGATTCTTAATTTGACCCTTGTAGCTTCTGGTAAAAATTGCATTAAATGCTAACCAGCTACTGTAATAAAGGTAGTCAAATATTCATGATGCCATCTCTTTCATCTCCTACAGTCTTTAGGATATACATCTACAATTTGGAGCCAGCCTGGGCTTTCCTTTTGCATTCCATCCTGAGGTTATTTTAAAAACCATTCTTGAGATTTTCCCAATTGCTTGTTTTTGAAGTGCTGTTTGGGGTGGGTAGAGAATGAGGAGATTGGAGTTGATTATGAATGGTGTTCAAATCTGGGCAGTTTTTTGCTACTATATCTGAGAAAGACTCCTAACATTACAAACCAAAAGATGAAAATATTACAAAGAGGTGTTGGGGAATTTAGGGCTGTTAATTATATTTCTAGAAACTGAACTGTTTCTGAGTCATCTTGGCATTTTATTTCTCTAGGCCTTCATAAAAGGGCCCAAGAATTCCAAACCATTTTCAAATGCTACTGAGAACATATTTTTATATTCTGACAGCACAGCATTCATTCCAACATGCATTGCTTATTTTCAAGTGGATATTGTGACAATGCCTTTCTGCTTAGAGTGTCTCTCTTCAAGCACCTTATTTACCTGATCTTCCTCCAATGTGTGACTTCACACATTCCCCAGATTACTCATTTCAAGTGTCATAACTTCCACAAGAAGAAAGTTGCCACAGTAGAAGGGGAGTTTGATTCTCCTGGCTAAACCTAACTCCTCTTTTACTTCATTGATCTTTTGAATTGTTTAGTTTACATGTACTTCTCTGATTCCAGGTGAGGTGTCAACTCTTCTGGCTCTATTTTGTTTTTGTTTGTCTCTGCATTTCTTAAACATCATGATACTACAGTTGAAAGTTGTTTCTATTCAAACTCATAAATCTTATAGTATGATTGGATATTCTTTTTTATATTATTTAACCTAGATTGTTTATATAATAAACATGTTTTAGTAGTCTGCTAAAGTTGTTAACACATTTTCCTTTTCATTCAGTTTGGTGAGAAATAAAGTCCTTTCTTTGGAAGGTCGGCAGTTCAGCAGTTCGAATCCCTAGTGCTGCATAAGCGGGTGAGCTCCCATTACTTGTCCCAGCTTCTGCCAACCTAGCAGTTCAAAAGCACGTAAAAAATGCAAGTAGAAAAATAGGGACCACCTTTGGTAGGAAGGTAACAGCATTCTGTGTGCATTTATTTATTTATTTATTTATTTATTTATTTATTTATTTATTTATTTGATTTTTATACCGCCCACTCCCGAAGGACTCAGGGTGGTGAACAGCCAACAATAAAATCCATACATACAAAATTTAAAAGCAGAATTAAAATCAAATTAAATAGTTTTGGCCCAGACAAATTAAAACCCCAATCAATTTAAAAACAATTTTAAAATTTGAATATATAAAATACTAAAAAATATTAAAAATTAAAAATTCTTTTATAAAAGAGGGAGAAAATTAGGCCAGGCCCGCCTGGTGAAATAAAAAGGTCTTTAGAGTGCGGTGGAAGGTGCACAGATCCGGGATCCTCCGTATCTCCGGGGGGAGCTCGTTCCAGATAGTAGGTGCCCCCACAGAGAAGGCTCTCCCCCTGGGGGCCACCAGTCAGCATTGTTTGGCCGACAGCACCCGGAGGAGCCCCTCTCTATGGGAGTGTACCGGCTGGTGGGAGGCTATTGGTGGTAGTAGGCGGTCCCCCTTTGATGTTTAGTCATGCCGGCCACATGACCACGGAGACGTCTTCGGACAGCACTGGCTCTTTGGCTTTGAAATGGAGATGAGCACCACCCCCTAGAGTCAGGAACAAATAGTACCTATGGGAACCTTTACCTTTTAATATTTTAAATGAAACTTTTATGGGTGTTTTTAGATGTTGCATAAGTTATGAAACAGCTGAAAAATATGTGTTAATTTTTTCCCCATATATAATCATCTCTGTAATGATTTGCAACTCCAAGGTTCTGAAAAAAAAAAGCATTGTTAGGGAAACTATCACATGATGGAGAAATATACAGTAGAAAAAACAACAACAGCATTCTCTGCAATTTCACAACAGTGAAACTGAAACATACTATTTATTTTAAAAAAATCCCAAACACATTTCAAAGCATCCTGTAGGTCAGATACAAAAACCAAAACATTAAGTTGTAGGTGCTCCATCACTCGAGGTTTTCAAGAAGAGTTTAGACAACCATTTCTCCAAAACTGTATAAGGTCTGCACAAGCAAAGTTTGGGCTTACAAGGTCCCTTACAACTGTGCTATTCTATGTGTCTGTAGTTATATGTTTTTAATTAACTGCAAAACATTTTGAAAATTAGAAGACAGATCAGAAGCTTTCATGTTTGGTTTATGCTACCTTTCACCTATTGTGCCTTGCTCCATAACTTTATACAATCTTATTTATTAGCTTCATTTATGCATCCCATTGCCAAACGATCCTTGTAATTTATCTATGGATCTTCTTATATTTTAACAGCAACTCTTATATTTTAACTTCTTATATTATAACAGCAACCCTATGAGTTAGAGAGCTGAGACAAGATTGAGTGGCCCAGAGTCACCCATTAAGTTTTTCTTGTCTGAGAACAGGCTTCAATCAGTGTCACCTCAATCTCTGAACATTTTAAGCAGTGCTCCAATCTTCTCATGTTGGGCTTTATAAATGTCCTTAGTTTTAATCCCTGGATTGATTTCATACTATTGGTTGACAGTCTGACAATGTTCTTGCATAGGAATCCTTTTCACTTGACATATAGATCAAAAGCTGACCAAGAAAAAAATAAGCTGAAAATGCCATCTCAGCAAATAGTGCTTTCTCTTTATACCTGGTCTGAAACTATCCTAAAAACTTTCATGGTGGCTTCTGTTCAAGATTTGAGAATGAAAACAAACAGGATATATTGAGGTTGCCTTTAGTATCAGTGATCTGAAATGAAGGGGAAATGAGAAAATGACAGAAAGAATATTTTAAAGATTTGTATAAACATGACAGTGATATGGGGAACTGTGGAACTTAAATGAATGCTTAAATATTAGTATCCATAGAAAGAATGGTAAGAAAGGCATAAATGCTGAATGAATGTTGAAAAATGTTACAGCTGAAGATCTAGACAGTTAAAATACAGATGTGATTCACTTATGGAGTAGCTGTACAACATGTTTAATGTGAGTTTGTGAAAACTGTACTTGTTCTTGAGAGTGGAAAGCATCCTGTTATTCCTTATTCAGAGAGAAAAGTAACTAGAATGAATGGCAAAATTGTTTGATCAATTTGTTAACTCTGCTTGGACAAATTTTGGACAGAAGTCTGATTGAAATAATTTGAGGAGTGACAATGAGTAAAATTTGTGAAGTACATTGTGGCTTGCCAGTCAGGAAGGATGGGTCATTGGAAACATCAATCTCTATGTAAAAGATATTTTCCCTAATATAAATGGCATTTCCCCTAATAATTGTAATGTATTTGAAAAAGTCATTGAGATTCTTTTATAGGGAACCCATATCACTTTGCATGATCTTGCAAAGGGAAAAAATGCAAGGAAAAAAATTGTATCAAAAACCCAAGGTGATGCCAAAAAAACAACAACTGGAAAAGTAACTGCTTAAATATATTAGGTGACCATAGTGACTTTTAGTAAATCAATATTTCAGGGACAATTAAGATTGTAAAACAATATTGCCTGTAGTTTGTACTCACTAGCTAGATTGAGCATTACCTGACAAAATAGCTGGTCAGTGGGAAAGTCAGAGAAAATTCTGGTGTGATATAACGTCTCTAGGCAGACAGAAGTGACTAGTAGCAGCACAAGACAAGGAAAAATATGCAACATTCAGTAAGGTTGTTATAGCTTCAGTGCTGAAAATTAGAAAGACATATATTTTGTAATTGGCATTGCTGACAAAGAAGTGGCACTAAAGTTACAGATGGAGTCAGAACTGATGCTGGAACAAGCCAGCCTGAATAGCTTGTCACTTGGAGCTCATTAAGAAGTAAAATGCAGATCAGGGAACAGCTGAGCAGCTGGGTCAGGTTGTTCATTGGCTAATTTAGCCTAAACAAGAAAGAGGAAAAGAATGAAACATGTTCCAGGAGAGTAAAAAGAAAGCAAAGCTCTGGCAGAAGGGGAGATGTCACCCACTTGATGCAGTGACAAAAAATTTGGAAGAAAGCTGACAAATAAAGAGAAGTTGAAGAAGGAAAGTGCAATGAATTAGATGGGATTTTTGGGGTGGGGGCTACCTTAAAATTGCTATTCAGCAGAGAGTTCTTTGTTGGGGCATTGTTACATTATATTTTAAAATCAAAGCTCGTCCTTGTGCTTAGAACATGTTTCTTGTTGGGTTCACTGTATAAGGAATATTTTAGTTAAGTGCAGTAGATGCTGGATAAGGGTATTCAAATAAGGACCGTCCTATGTGTGGCAACAATGCATAATGCTCTTTTATTAGTTTAAAATGAGAGGTGTATAATTGGAATCATGTGAGCCTTAAAGCTTTTAGGTATGTTGTGCAGCTGCTCCAGAATTTGCCACCCAACTGTTAATTTTAGGGTGATCAAAATGATTACTAGTAGGGGAGTAACCATATGAACTATATGTACAGTTGTCAATTAAATTGTGTTGATTACCAATTTGTTTCAGGTCCAACATCCATGTGTTTGTGTTCAGGGCACTTTGAAGTCACCATCTCCTATTCAGATTGGCTATTCACTAAGGTCTGGTAAAAAGGTCATCTCTGTGTCTAAATAGCAGCCAAGACTCATTGGCACACAAAGGAAAAAGACAACTAAAAATGTACCCATTAGGATACCATATGAACATTGACTCTAGAAATATCTATTTATGGAATTTCCATTTAGGAAGACTAATTATGTTATCTATTGAGCATGCTTTATATAATATTTTTCAAAGGTTTTTGTTCTTTTCAATTATTTTAATGTATTTAACTATTATTTTAACTGTATTTAACTATTCACAAGTATAAATGCACTAGAATGGTGAGACTGAAGTCGTGGGATATAAACTGGAATTATTTATTTATTTATTTATTCATTCATTCATTCATTCATTCATTCATTCATTCATTCATTTATTTATTTATTTATTTATTTATTTATTTATTTATTTATTTATTTATTTATTTATTTATTGGTTCAATTTATATGCCGCCCTTCTCCGGAGACTCAGGGCAGCTTACAATGCATTAAGCAATAGCCTTCATACTTTTGTATATACCTGCTTAGTAGGGCTTTCGCCCCCCCCCAGCGGTGTTTTTTAATACAAAGTCAGCTTATTGCCCCACAAATCGGGTCCTCGTTTTACCTCAAAAGGATGGAAGGCTGAGTCAACCTTGAGTCTGGTGAGATTTGAACTTGCAGTAATTGCAGGCAGCTGATGCTATTTAAAAGCACTTTAGTCTGTTGCGCTACCAAGGCTCTTATGAAACACAGAGGCATAGGCCTAAATAAAAAGGGTTGTGGATCTTTGACCTAGTTTGGCATTGGAATAATTCTTGGGTAGTTCGTGGAAACTTAAAAAGAAGGTGTGAAGATGAGAGTCAACACTTTTTCTTTGTCTTGAGACTCCAGAATCCAGATTTGCTATTCTTTTCACCATCTCTAAGGAATGTATGGCTATCCAAACCAGTGGTGGGTTTCAAATTTTTTTACTACCAGTTCTGTGGGTGTGGCTTGATGGGTGTGGCATGGCTTGGTGGGCATGGGTTGGTGGGTGTGGCAGGGGAAGGATACTGTAAAAATCTCCATTCCCACCCCACTCCAGGGCAAGGTTATTGTAAAATCTCCATTTCCTCCTGATCAGCTGGGACTTGGGAGGCAGAGAATAGATGGGGCGGGGCCAGTCAGAATTTTTACTACCGGTTCTCTGAACTTCTCAAAATTTCCACTACCAGTTCTCCAGAACTGGTCAGAACCTGATGAATCCCACCTCTGCTCCAAACATTGACAAACTACCTTACCATTGGACGCAGTAGTTATGTCTGTGAGAGTCCTTTTTCTATAGCTTTTAGTACCATAAAAATCATGGTAATTCAAATCTGGTATTCCATGTCATGCCTCTGGCATGGATATAGAGAACTTGGCATGATCTTCCATATAATAACACTTTATTCGTTCATTTCATTCATTTCTTAATTTTTTATACCGCCCTTCTCCCAAAGGACTCAGGGCGGTGAACAGCCAGGATTAAAATACATACAATATGAAAATTAAAATAATTTAAAAATAATTAAATCAATTTGGCTTCCCCAATTTAAAACCCCTTACCCATAAAATTAACCAATTAAAAATTTTAAGCCATTTATTTTATATCCTTGAAAAGTGCTATCATACTTCATTCTTCTCTTTTTAAGACCAAATATTTCAAGTTGTGTCATGATAGAACTTAATTTTAATCTCCTGATCATTTTTACTGCCATTCTCCAAATCTGTTCTATCCTTCATATAGTAGCTGCTCAGAAAGCAAAATATTTTAGATGGCAATCTGATAAACACAGAATACAGTGAGATATTATTTCTTGGGATTTGAAAATCATACTTTTAAAAAAAGGTATAGCAACATCACATTGAGTTTGTAATCATGGGCTTTTTTTCTTTTTCTTTCTGGCAGCCAGCAGACCCTTTGCTGCCCATTGGGAGACTAAGATAAATCTATTTCAGTCTTATAAGGCCTCATCAGTTAGCCACACCCTCATCTCATGTATCCTCCCTGTAAAGGTACAATATTTGTTTTTCTTTCTTTTTCATAGGTTTTATGTGTCTTTCTCTTTAGCCAGGAAAAAAAAAAGCCCAGAAACTAGTGAATTGTGATTTCACTGAACTAGGGCTGCATAATATCTTGGTTTACGTAGATAGAACCTGGCTAAAGAGAAAGACACATAAAACCTATGAAAAAGAAAGAAAAACAAATATTGTACCTTTACAGGGAGGATACATGAGATGAGGGTGTGGCTAACTGATGAGGCCTTATAAGGCCGAAATAGATCTATCTTAGTCTCCGAATGGACAGCAAAGGGTCTGCTGGCTGCCAGAAAGAGAGAGAGGAAAAAAAAAAGCCTAATGGCTTCTTTGAACATTATGTTTCAATGGTAACCAAACCAAAATTAATCATAGTAATCTGTCTATGACAATAAGATCATTTGAATTTCTTGTACCTACACATCAGAATTCGGTTGACAGTGGAAAACTAAACTAAGGATATAACTTGCTTAATGAAGGCAGATTCTACTTGGGCATATCTGCAGTTTTTAAGCTAAGCATGAATCAGTTCTGTTTGAGCAGCCATAGTGTGAATGCGGACATGATTCAGAAAATGAAACTAGTTTCAAAATTCCCCTGCTCAATTCAGGCAAATAGACTTTTAGATGTCAACATGTAGAGAACACTAGTAGAATCTTCATACTATTGTGTGACCACACAACTTGAGCATCTGTACTCAAAATTAGAAGATGTCTGAATGGGAATTCAAATTAGTGAGACAGGTTTCCTACAATGCTTCCTTTCTACCTTTCTGCTTTCCTTTTTTCCTTTTTTTTCTTTTTCTTTTTCTTATTTATATGCCGCCCTTCTCTGGAGACTCAGGGCGGCTTACAATGCGTTAAGCAATAGCCTTCATACTTTTGTATATTTATACAAAGTCATCTTATTGCTCCCACAAACTGGGTCCTCAATTTACCTACCTTAGAAAGGACGGAAGGCTGAGTCAACCTTGAGCCTGGTGAGATTCGAACTTACAGTAATTGCAGATAGCTGGTGTTAATCACAATGCTATCAGTCTGCTGAGCCACCAGGCCCTTTCCAACTGCTTGCTATACAGATGATTGACCTGATAAACTCAGCTTGTTGAGACATGTTTTCTCTCTCTTTAGCCAAGTTCCATAATTTGTCAAGCCAGCTTCACGCTTCAAATGACAATTTAATCTAAGATTAAAAATGCCACAGTATTTTCAATAATAGCTAAATCCTGCTGCCTTGAGAAAAGGCTTTCATTGAAGTGTTCTGGGAGGAGGTCTTAAAAAAAAATACCTCCTGTTTAAATTTTTCTCCACAGGCTTCAAAAAACTAAAATAGTTCTTTGGCTTCATAACCATTTTGAACTGAATAAATAGACTAATATTTCTAGAAAGGTGAAATGATATTTAGATTTGACAGAAACAGGATTTAAAAGCGGAGAGCTTTCTCCTATGTGGGAGCTGCTATAATGTTCTATTATCCCTGCAGGAATGGAGAGAAATTCTTGTAAATATTACTTATTTAACAGAACATTCTTCAACAACCTATCAAACTACTTAGCAATATCATAGGAACAAATCATGGGAGACTGGTGAGTTAAAATTATTAACGCTGTCTTAATTTTACTCAATCAGAGCATTTCCTTTCAACAACGAGGTTTCTGTATTATAGATCTCTTAAATAACTCCGTGCAAATGAGACACAGCAACTGTACTTTATTGCAGTATGTGGGGATTTTTTCCCCCTAGACTGCTAATGTTAAATATCTTTGGGTCTAGGGAGTGTTAGATTTTAGCAGAAAATATCTGAACATTGTATGTCATTACATTTAATGATAACATCCAAGCCATAATATGATCCTATGTTAATTTGCAAGAAAGGGGAAAGAATAATTTTAGTGACTCGTGTCCACAACTTAAAGATTCTGCTCATCCATGTATGGGTTGTTTTGTGCCTGAGGGAAAGAAAAAATAAAATTAGTAGCAATCCTTATAAATTATAGATAGAAATTTATATTGCATTGACTTCACTGTTGGGGGAAAAAGGATGAATGCCTCTCAGTGAAAGGTGTAGGAAAGAAAATATCTAGAAGAATCCAGTGCAATATCATATTAGCAATATTAGGAAATTTTAATATCTCTATCTTTCTGTGTTTCTCTATATGCATACATACTGTACATTTACTGTATATTGCAAGTTTTCTTCAAATGGTCATAGTAGCACACATAATTTGCACCACTTCCATTTTATTCTTATAATTATGTTACCTGAAGCAGGGGTTTCAAACTGGCGGTCCGCGGGCTGGATGCATCATGTGCAGGCTACATCCACTCCAGCTCCATAAAGACAAAAATGTTGTGATACATCACGTGATGTCACATGATGCGATTGAGTTTGACATAAGAGAGTTGATGTTGTGGTCTGTTGGCTGCTGGCCCTTCCATGCCCAGAGAGAGAGAGAGAGAGAGAGAGAGAGAGAGAGAGAGAGAGAGAGAGAGAGAGAGAGAGAGAGAGACAGAGACAGAGACAGAGACAGAGACAGAGAGAGGGTATGAGTAAGTGGAGATTTGAACAAACATTTAGACAACATGAGGTAGTATTAATGTGCCAATAAACATATAGCTTTGGAGAGAGAAATTATACATCCCAATTAAATTAGGGAGACAGGAGGAGGAGATATTCTGCCACAGGTGGTGACAGAACTTCTGCCTGATCAATGTGTCCTCAGCTAAGGATGGGAAATGGTAGATAAAGGGGTAATTTAACAATTACAGATATGTGACCTATAATGTTATTGGAACACTACCAAGCCAACCAATCAGATGAATGGCTTAGAACATCATACATAAGAAGAAGTAGCTAATCATCCAATATATGATGGCTGACAGTGCTATTTCCATCTCCTTTTTCCCCCTAAAATGAAATAAATTCAAAGAACTAGGAAAGAAAGCAGTTTTAGGTCTCTTTTTTAAAATGTCAGTAGCATATGATTTGGCACTTTTCACCAAATCTGTACCCTTTCATCCTTAATCTCCCTTAATCTTCAATCTACTTATCTCACCCATACCATAGTCCCTGATAGCCTCTGCCTTCAGTCTGTCTGAAGTTCTTCAACTCTTTCAGTTCTCTTTTCATTTCTCTAAATTGCATTCATTTTTCCCATTTGTATACCTAAAAGTGTTAAAACACACTTGCCAAAACATCTTAGGGAGATATGCCCAATCAATATAATAAACTCAACTCAGCCTAAAACTGTTAAGGACCTGGATATGCTTATCTCTAAGTCCTTTGCTTACAACTAGAGTTCTCCTGGGATATCCTTTTATTGTCTACATATCTAGTGTTCCAAAGAGGTGCAGGAGAATATTTCAAAAACATCATTCTGGTGAAACCATGGAATCTCTCTTATGGAAGCATTGAGTGATTAATCCTTTGTAAGTTCTAGAAACTGCTATTTTTATCCTAGTCTACTGAAAAACAAAGGGAAGCAAATTCATAGTTTTGAATTTTCTTCATTAGAGTCTATGGTTGAAGGTTGTTGTTTTTTTAAATAAAATAATACGTTGCATCATTCTGAACAAATCTTTTGAATTTCAAGTTTCAAACTGCTACTACTATATCAGACTATTGAATGAGTTGCTTAAGTATATATATGCCATATAATGTAAACGTAGTATAATATCCATTGTTGTAGAAATACATGAAGTATATTAATATGTGCTTTCGTGTCCAAAAGAATTTGGCTAGCTACTGTTGGAAACAAAATACTGGGCTAGGGCAACCATGTCTGATTCATGAGCCGACTGTTTCAGTGGCTGTTCATAAAACAAATAGCTTTATATCACCTGTGGAAAATTGGCTTCCCTGCCTGCTACTGCCTTGTTAGAGCCTAAATAAAAATAACAACTGTAATAAACAAGAATGCGGTTATCTTAAAAAAAAAAGGAAGGAAGGAAGGAAGGAAGGAAGGAAGGAAATTAATTATCCACCATGATACACTTAGTCCTGTATATTACAAATATCAGTGGAATAATTACATAGCACAACTCTAAATAAAGTCAGCTAATATTTCTCTGCAAATAATTCCTGTGAGAATCAGAATACTAAATACTGCATGCAAAACATTATTAGACAAGTTAGGCCTGCTGCAAAAGGTTGCAGCCAAGACTGTTTCTGGAACAAGACAGACACCTTCCTTTCAAGATACTTCATATCGCCAGAAAGAGGCACATACCACATTCAGCATTTTATACCTACCAGAGCAAGATGTTTGTTTGTTTGTTTTTGCCACTGATACTTTTTTCTGAACTAGTTTATCTAGTTCTAAAAACCTTGGTATTCTTTTTTTCAAAGCCTGCAACTGCCTTTTTTGATTCTCAACAGCATCTTGTTTTGGCCCCATCTTCCTTGTCATAATTCAAGATTCCTATGTTATGATGAATATATGTAATTTAGTGATGATGAACTCTACTACTTTTCAATGGGAAACTGTTAAATATTGTTTCATTTACTTTGAATCCATGACATTGAGAATAGTAAGTTTCCTGTTTTCAAATGACTTTAAAAAAAAAAAAAAAATCCCCCAGACATGTTTTGGCTATATCTGTGCTGGCCAAATCTATAAGTTTTGGTTTCATGTTTGACAAGCCTACTTGCTTGTAATTTACACTTCATTGTGAATGTCAGGGAGCATCACATATGTGAATTCCTACTATATTGAAGGAAATATGGTTGTTGATGGAATGGCACTATTATCAAGTTAAAATGTTTCTCAATATATGTATGGTTTTTTCCAATTATATCAGCACTCCTCACACTGATTTTACAAGGTGGGAGGCATTTAAGGAATGCAAATTACATGTATTCCCTCAGCTTTCCTTAATCCAGAATCATCTAGATATGTTGAACTACAAATTTCATGCTGGTTAGGAACGTTTGTAATATAACAACAACAACAAAAACCCAACAACAAAAAAAAACAACAACAACAACAAAAGGGAAAAGTTGCCTTTAAAAATAATGAGTCAATGCGTTTGTCACAATACAGGTTTCAGATAAATGTGATATCTTAGAAAACTCGTTTGAACCTCCTCATTCTATTACTTTTCTGAGCAACCAGTGCAAAGACAAAGAACCAAATACAGAAAAAAGAACTCAAACAATAGAAGTAGAATCTATAACTTTTGGTTGCTTTGGAAAAGAACAGAGTTGATGTAGATCTTTCCTGCAGTTACTTCACATGCCCAAAATCTTAACAGTCCGGGTGATAATTCCTGATTTATTCTTACTGATTCTAGCAATGGTTCTCAGCCTTGACAGCTTTAAGACTTGTGGACTTCAATTCCCAGAATTCCCCAGCCAGTATGGATTATAGAACTGCAGGCAATGGCATCTATTATGTCTAAATGATATATTTGACTACAATAACATCACACTAATAAATAAAGTATATGGGTATGTAAAACATTCTTTGCCTAGATTGTCCATTTGTAATGTTCTAAACTCAAAACAAACCATCTGACTTTAATAAACAAAACAGTATTTTGCTTCACAGTGTTTCAATATTTAGACATCCTGTAACTAATTTGCATTAAAAATATCTCCAGAGTGAACTTAACTAATATAAGAGCTCAAATACCATCCTTGCTGATATTCTCTGGAGCTACCTGGGGCAGGCAGAGGGATGAGCACAGGAGAGAGTCAATTAAATACATACCAGTGATTTTACTGCAGATTTCAAATTATTATTAGAATTCATGATTTGTAATGTAATGTCCTTACACAAAGAATAAGCTTAATATTTTTTTTTCCAAACACAGTGCCAGATGAACAAGGTGCAAATAGTAACGCTATGATGTGAAGTTTCGATTGTTGAAATTCTGAAGTATGATGTGGTTGTTGATATTTACAAATGCAATTCTGTGTTGCTTTGATTGTTGAGCTTTGAAGAAAAGTTCCATAAAATATAGCCTCAATCCAGTAGCCATAAAAGTGTGTTTGGTTGTTATACAGTTTATAAACTGGGTTAAAGTAAAACTATTGTTGTTGCTTCTTCAGTGGATCAGTTCTATGCCTATAGATACAAGATGCCTATTTATACAAAATAGAGTGTGGTATTAAAATGGTTCATTACAGGACTTTTCATATTTTAAAAATAATACTCTTGCCTGATTGGCCCATAAGAGGGAACTTGTGATTTTTTTAGCACGAACTGTCATCATTATTTGTGAGTTTAGAGAAAACATGAAGGAATAAGGGACTTATTTGGAATTCTCCATGTTCCTAATGGAGAAATATCTAAAGCATTTTGAATTTTATTCCATCGAATCAGGGGTGAAATGTACTTACCTTCCCTACCGGTTCAGAAGTGCACGCACCCCATGCATGCGTCACATGCACGCTTGGACCTTCTGCGCATGCACAAACCCTTCTGCGCATAGTTAACCCTGGTTAAAACCAGGAAGTAATGGTGACCAGGTGGGTGGGCGGAGCTTCTTGCTGCTGCAGCTGCTACCGATTCTCTAAACCACCCGCCGTCGTCGCTGCTACCAGTTCAGCTGAGCTGGTCTGAACCGGTAGCATTTCACCCCTGCCTAGAATGGAATGTTCCAAACAGAAATGGATTATTTCAAGTTCATTTTTCCCCATTTCATGCACATTCCTTCTAAAATAATGCCACATAAAATCATATTTAATATATCACACAGATAACAGATAACATGGGCAGGGCAAAAAAGAAGGAACCACTTCCTAGTAAACTAAATTACACCATAAGCAATGAAAGCAGGTTATTGTGTAGTAAAATTAATATTTTTGAGTGTCATATTTAGCTGCATTTAAAGTGCTACATTTAATATGAATGGCTAAATTAAAATGTGTTTATTGGAGCATCCATATGACTTACCTAGCATTACTAATTTTTTTGTGCCCCTAATCCAAAGCCATAGAAGAGGAGCCAAGGAAAGTTTCACTGAACTATAAATTGAATCTACCAAGTTCTGCAAAGCACTACTTAAGACTCGTATGCGATCACTGACTTTGAACAAGCTACAGTCACAGCAGCCATGGCATTTGCACTAGTTTAGAACAAAGCTTGTTTCTTTCATCTGAGCCAAAGCTATTGGCAAAGGATACAAAGAGTTGGATTGGCAACTCGGCATGGATTAAATCCAGAATTCAATTTGAAGCTCCATTACCTACAAGCGTTAGCTTTTGTACCAAGGAATGAGAAAATGCCGACTGCTTTTGATAATAAAAAAAACTGAATCCCAGGAAAGACACCTAGAATTTTACAGTAATTCAGGTATACTCCTGTTTCTGCTGGACTCTCATGTTTCCAGGAATGAATTGACATGTTGACATGGTCTCCTACTTTCTTCCTGAAAGGTCTGATCAATCATCTCTCTGTTTTCCAAAGGACTGGTATCCAAAATATAAAACTGACACCAGTGTTTATAAGAACTGTTTGGCCTGCTTACCATTGGATGTGAAGGGACACAACACCAAGCAAAGCAAAACAAATCCCAGGCATATAAACTTTGTGATATATGGGGAGAAGCTCTTCTTTTCAGCGTTAAAAAAAAAGAGAAAAATGAAATGAAAATCTTTGCTCTAAGCAATTTTTGGAAAAATATCAAAATTTTGTTAAGCATATTAGCATATGCTGAATATAAGCATATGCTATGTTACATTTGCCCAGCAATAAGAGTTTCCTGTAAAAATAATCTCTGCCTGATTTTCTAGTGATTTGTAATTAACACTTAAACATTAAGCAGAATTTTTTAAAAATTAGCTATTTGTACATTAGCTATGACGAAGGTAAGAAAAATAGTTTCAGAGAAAGTATTAACATTAGACAAACTCATTATTCTGCTTACCTAAACAAGCAATAAAATAAAAGTCTAATTCTGTTAAAGTGGCCTTGCCTCACCTCGCTGGGATGAAGACCAGAAGTACAAATTTGGGTAAGTGTTACAAATATATAAGCAATAGGCCTGTGAAAATCTCTGCAGAGATGCTTTACTAAAAATGTGTTGAGTTTTGAACAATGTTCTGCAGGACAATGTAGTCCTCCAGGTCTTTACTGCTTTCCTGAAAACCAGCAAGATTGAGGACATCCATTCCATATCTTTGAGAGAAGGTTGTTCCATAAGGTAGATGCCATGACAGAGAAAATACAGTACTATATGCTTCTGAGGTGACACTTTCATCAGGAGGACTGGAGCAAACCCACCCTGTCAGGTCCAGTAGGAAAAGCAGAAGCCATCAGGGGTATGCAGTCCCATAGATAACCTGGCCCTATGCCATAAAGGGCTTTAAAGATGAAGACCAATACCTTGAATTATATAAAGGAACCTATTTGGAGCCAGAACAGTTCATGCAATGCTGATGTTCGTGAGCATACCATGCACTCACTACTGTGTGATGATGCATTTCTGGTCAACTGAAGCTTCTGAATGCTCTTCTAGAGCAGCCCCAAATTGCAAGCATCCAATCAGGAGGATACTAAGACATGCATGATTGTGAGCATGGAAGGGGAAAAGAGCTCAACTGCCATATAACATTTATTTATACAAAAGCTTTCCTGACTTTAACTGCCAGCTACTCTTTGAATTTAAAAAGCTTTATCCTGCCTTGAAATTCATCACAATCATAAACTTACATCTAAATGGGATGTGATTCCACAGTTCAACATCTTTCCTCAAAGAGGGAGGAGCAACACCATCTCCACTGAAAATAAGAGGAGCATCTTTCATAAGTTTAGTTTTTGCATTATTCTCCTTTGACTCTCCAGATAGTTGTTAGGCCACAGCTTTGCATAGGGTCCTCTCAGCAATAAATATGATGACTCTCTCACTAAAAAGTTCATGGACCCTGATCATGTGTGCTCAAGGTCAGGACTTTTATAAGTTATTCTATGTATTATAGTTACTCATATCAATGTTTTGTAAATACAATAATTTTTTTTAAAAAAAAATCACACTGGTTTCATGAACTTTAAATGGATTGTCCAGTCAAACACCTTACACAAAGGTAGAGATGAGTTTGTTGAGGCAGGAATAGTTGTTCTAGCCTAGACAGAAGCATTAGATAAACTGCCCAAGGCCACTAAGTATGTATTATTTCAGAAGAATGAAATAACAAGTTTAAACTTAAGCCCTTGGGAATGAATGAGTGTATTTGTGTAGAACGATTTCCAGAAATGACTTGGCTGGGTTAGAGTTATTGCATAGTGTCAGACATCAACAGTTATGTGTAAAGCTTTATTCATGTCTGCAAATGTAATTCTAATCTAGTCAAGTCATTTCTGGAAATCTGACAAATCTCTTCCAGAAAGCTGAATTAGGATTAAGTATCTGAAGACCTTGGTTTTAAAAGACTGACACATATGACCTCAATATTAGAAAGCATTTCCAAGTTACAGTTGGAGAGATTGGGAACAAACATCAAATGTTTATTGAAAGAAGGATTATAACACACTATAATATATTTCTAGTCATTAGCAGAAATTTTAAGCAAGCAATGTGTTTACAAAAGGTCATCTGGTAGATAGGAAAATGTGTTGTAATATCACAATAATTACTTCAGATTTCAGTTACTTTCTGTATTCCTTTGCTGGGTAAAAAACAAAGATTTTGTTTTCATTGATGGTTTTCATTAATTCATTCATTGGTTTGTTCATCTAGATGGAATAACATCCAACCTGAACCAATGGTTCTTCCATTCCAAGAAGTTTATCTGTTAGTTTAAAAAAAGATTTATTTTCTCCTTAGGGAAACTACTCTCATCAATTACTAGCCAAGCCTTAGTATGCTGCAATGTATAGACAAAATTAGTGGTTTCCCCATCTAACCAGATCTTAAATAGTTTCACTGGTCATCAGCCAAGTGCATTGTTGCCTTTAAAAAGCAAATAGACTTATGGCTAATGAAACTATTTAAGAATCATTCAGAAATGATCCCACTCTTAATTCTGATCAAAAATTTTCTTTATTTTATTTCTGAGGAGATCTCTATGAGCTAAGAGGTGGGATGGACTAAAGAGAATTGTCCTCTTTTTCTATGACACTTAGCTAAGAGTTGGTTAATAGAATTTTCACAAGTGCAGCTCCTTATAGGTGCTTTTCTTATAAGCACATCAACAAAACATTCCTAATTCTCTAATAAGACCACATACTTATTTCACAGCTTGAAATGACTGCAAGTCCATTGGAATCTTTCAGAGACCTCCTGAAACATGAATTGCAATATCCACCATGCTAGTTAGCATAGCAAATAGCCAAGGTCTGATAGGAGTTGTACTATGTGCCATCCTACAACAAGTTTGGAAAATGTGTTTTAGAATAAAGTGGGAATTAGAGAAGTAGTAAAGTTGAATCTACCCAACTTCTTAGAAAGATGCGTGTGTGTATGAGAAAGAGGGGGGGAGGGGGAGGAGGATCTAGCTTTTTAAAAGACCAATATAAAATAAAATGACTTCATCTACCATTTTTTTGATAAATGAGCTGATCAGAACTTTGTGGTCTATCAGTTGTAAACTTATCAAATGTGAATAAATTTTTCTGATCCTAAAGTACCATTTCAAATTGGCTTTTGAGAGCATACAGTTATACTTACAAAATGTGTACTGCAATATATACAATGCAACATTTTGTACATATTTTTTTAAAAGCAAACATTCATCTCACAATAAATCAAAATGGAATTATGGGAATGTAGACTTGAATGTATGTATGAAGATGGAGCTTATCCTGTCTGCTTTCTAATTTGCTTTTTCCAATATGCAAAAGTAAAACTATTTGGATAGTGATGACATCTGGGTGAGAGAGATTTGACAGAGAGCCAAATGACTGAAAGTATTATAATCCATAGAGAGCTAAACATGTTGAAAAGGTGTATTTGGGTAACATGGGGTAGGCTGTAGCCTCTGTAACCCAACTTCCTTCCTGAACCTTCTGTCCAGATTTCATCCCTGATAGCTTCTCATGTGTACCAGGTTGGAACCTAGAACCTATTTGGCCCTGACTCTGCCATCCCATTTACATTGTTAACTCCATGCTCTAGCACTGCTGGATCAGTTTAAGGCCTACGTTTTTCACATATGAATAAATAATGTTAAAACTAATAAGATCTCTGTGAGAAAATGATGATTGTCTTTAATCACTAACCTTAAGCAGCAGCAACCCATATTATCAAACACCTTCATTTCTTATAAAACTATCTATCACACACAATATAGACCTGATGAAAAGGAAGGTGGAAGTAATCAGGACAGAATGCCAATTACCTCATTACTTGTCATAGCACATTGTAACTGGAAATTGCTTCTTTCAGGTTCTGTTTGCTCAGGCAATTACAATAAACTCTCTGCTTGACATGTTGTTTGCACAGATGTAGAGCATTAATAAACATGAGGGCTAATCTGAATTATTGAACCAGCCGCAATAATTCCAACAAAGGATTTATAATAAGTCCAAGAAAGCTGAGGTATCACTGGAATTCCCTGTAAGCAACACTGACATACTTTATCACATGTAAAATCCTCAAATTTAATGTACAGTACTGGAATATGTCCCATAGGTATTTTATATTTTCTAGTATTCTAAGCCCTCAGCAACTTCTATTATGAAAGAAACTCCAGACTGTTATGGGGAATAGCAATATCGCAGACATGCAGGAAAATTACTTTATTTGCCATATGCTTTGCCCTCCTTTCAGAACCCTTATTACCCTGATTTTTACTAAAAAGGAAAATGCACTGTGTTGAAACATGAGTAGTACCACATTAAAAGCTCCAAAGTGGGTCTAATGTTCATTTCTACTAAGACAACGTGACACCACTTTGGCAATGGAAAAGTGCCTTAAAGTGGGTACAAATTGCATTTATTCTCACCTCAAGGCCCTTTTACATTGCCAGAACAAGTTAATGTAGCTTCCCTGTTAATGAGAATTAGACCCAGGAACTATGTAGGAATGGGGTCTGTTTATTCATTCTTCATCAACTTGGTCCACAGAAAAGTTAGTACTTAAAATACGTAAGAAGAGCACAGTGGGAATAATTGAAACCTGAGTGAAAATGCTCTTACAGAAAACTAGAAACAATTTCTTAGGTTTTTTTTTTTAACTCTGAGATACTTATGATATTTAGAATTCTGCAAGCTTCTTTTCCCCTATTCAGATATGAAGAATTTTTTTTAGAAAAAATCAACATTTTATATTAAATAAAGGATTTATAAATGCAACTAACATAATTTCTGTCCTGAAACATTTCTTACTTTAAAAGTAGAAAATATTTGCAAAATTTTGGTGCACCTATGAAGGAATCATTCATATTTATTAAATTTAAACACACATACATACACAAAAGCATAATAGTAAGAGAGAATACATACATACATACATACATACATACATACATACATACATACATATTCAAAATGTATATCAATTTACCAAGGTAAATACCAATTTACACATACAATTTTCTTATTGTCCTGCTGCTTTTCAGAACTCTCAAATTGTACAGAATTCTTAGTTAAGATACCTGTATGGACTGTGGATTCATTTGTTCCTGCCTCTACAAAGTAATCAGTGAATTGCTATATTTACTCAATAATTAAATGAAGTGCACTATTTGAAACAGACTCTAGATAACATAACATGGTAAAGTATATTTCTGAAATGGAGCAGAAAAGCATATCAACAGTCACTTTGATCATGAATGAAGATTGCTGGACTGACATCCATTTTGTTTTCCAAAAATGGAGGGCTCATTGATGTTGGGCCATTCTCACTATGGAGCAATCAAACAATGCAGATAAGTATATGATAAAAACTATACAACTCAGTGAACTTAGGAAAGTCCTTACATTATTAAATTTCTGAGGGAAATTGAGATTGAGCATGTTTTACAAACTTTTATTGAGATTTTGGTTTTTTTCTGCTAATAAAAGGAGAATATTCTCCTCTAGCTACCATAGCTATAGATGAATATGACACCATTGCTGAGCTCATATGCAAAGGACAGTGCAGAAATGTGTGTGAATTTGATTCTATTTCTCCTATAGGACAAAGTAGCTCTTGTTCTAAAACCCAGGAAGGGACCAGAACATTTAATTGGGAGTCTCCTGAGATTTGGACATACAATTAGCTAGATAATTGGCATAGGAAAAGGGTTAATGAAATAAGTCTGTCTGGCATTATGTAAGGGTTATGCTTAGATCTTTCTGGCTACTATGGTCAATAGCTCTTTGCCTCAATTCTGTCAGGGTTTTGCTAGATCCACAAGAAGACATTAGTTGAGCTGATAAACCATGACATTCTAAGGACAAATCTTCAAGTCAGACAGAACGGTCATGTTCCAGGTTCCTTTAATTAGAGAATGTCACCTTGTGCCTGAACTTTGGAATATCATACTACCCAAAGTTAAACCCAAAGATGCTTCCCCCCTCACCAAAGACAATTGGACTTTCTTGTGTTTTTTCTTTGAAAATGTTTTGCTTCTCATCCAAGAAGCTTCTTCAGCTTCTTTTCATGTTATTCTATTCCAAAATATTAATGCTATGAGACAGAGAGGTATGAATAACCAAAAACAACTAAAATGCTCTGATCATAAATTAATCTGCATGGTAAATTAAACTGTATTTCTAGTACACATTTGAAGAATTCAAACAAAAAATCATGTAATAGTGAACAGTTTTAAAAACCTTATAGTAGAGATTGTGCAAACTGTGGAAACTTAAGAATGATAAGGAATGTACAACACACAAAGTACAAAAATACACAAAGTAGAAAAATACTTAAACAGATATAATTTGACAGATATAAAGTTAGTATCAAGGGGAAATCATTTTTACATATAAATATCCAGAGGTGGGCATCACATAATGTAACAACCGGTTCTCCCAGAACCGAAAATGTGAGCGTGTGCGGGGGGCATCAAACACATGGTGATTATTTAGGACAGGATAGCGCCGGGGCGGGTGGGTGGGCCCAGCCGCTGGTCGGAACTACCGGTTCACCTGAACCTGCCTGAACCGGCAGCAACCCACCTCTGTAAATATCCTGATATAGCTAATGATGACCGAGGAATTAATTTAACTTTATCTTCTTTCAAACAAACAAAAAATTCTAAATTAAAGTTTGCATTTTAGAGAATGACAGAAGCTTTCTTAACTGGAAAACTAATCCTTAATTCTCTCTTTCCTGCCCATATTGGCATATTTTTTAAAAAATAACTTCTCTGTCACAAATCTATCACCTTTAGGAAGAGGCAGATAAAATCAGATATGGATCCAAAGGACCTCTGGGCTTTGGTGTCTTGATCCAAACTGTCTACATCCAGCACAGTGGAAAAATAAAATTAATTATTGGTTCACACATTTCTCTCTCTCTCTCCTCTGTATAGTCTGGCTCTATGACACATAAATAGTTGATTCAAATTGTATATGACTTGTTTTGTTTCTAGGTGCCTTTTACTATTGCTTTTCCTTTTTCTTGCATTCAGTCATGTCTGATTTTCAGAGATTGCCTAAACAAGTCCCTGCAGTTTTATTGGCACAGTTTTTCAGAAGTAGTTTTTCATTGTCTTCTTCTAGGGCTGAAGAAAAGTGACTGGCTCAGCTGGCTTTATTTCTAAAGTGGGACTATAACTCAGGGTCTCCTGATTTCTAGACTGATGCCTTAATCCAGGTGTGTCAAACACGCATCATCAGGCATCATCATGTGATGTATCACAACTTTTTTTCCCCTTCGCTAAACCGAGCATGGGCGTGATGCATCCAGCCTGTGGGCCGTGAGTTTGCCTTAACTACTACATCAGACTGACTCTTTCACTACTGCTTATCAATCCACAAATATTGGCAGAATATGGAGACAGAAAGATGATTGAAAAAACAGCACAATTATGATTTGCCTACTTAATATGAAGGGTACAGGTATGCACAGTACTATCAGTAGTACTGTGAATATTGGCACCAATGCCATGTGGAAAAATAGGTGAGCAGAACATGAAAGACAGATTTAGACTGTTGGGGAGGATATCAAAATCTGGTACCACCAATGGTACCTGTTCCATATTCAGGCCAACTAAGGAAGCTTGTGAAGCTTGTGAAGTATAATTAAGAAGATAGAGCTAATTTCAAATGTTTACATTTGTAAGGCACTGGCCAGGTGTATGTAAAAAGGACAGACTACACTTATAGCAAAAAGGTATCAGGTGCCTGGCACATAATATCAAAGAAATGTTAGAACATCTTGTAAATTGATTCCAGGTATAAATCAACAAGATTCAAGAGGTCTCTAATTCAAGAAAATGAGGGCAAATCTTAAATATGAATGAATTATGTATGTATGAAATCTAAGAAGACTTCTCTCACAGCACCAAGTCATAATATGTTGAGGCCATTTCAATCACTTGATCAAAGCGAATTTGTTTTTGAAATTCCTTGATGGCCAGAATAACTGTGCCAATTGAACCAAATATGCTTTTCATGGTCTCAGATTGTATTCTTCGCCATAACAATTCTTTTATTCTTGATTTTATATTTTTCTGTTTCTTTTCATTCTCCTTTATTTTTCTAGAAATATACACACTAATATGTTTGGGTTGGAGTTCTCTCTTTTATTTCTTGTAATTCTATAAAGCACAATTTCATACCACCAAGGGAATAAGACAGGCAGAAGTATTGCAGAAAGGTACCTTCAATTCATATGTTAATTGAGAAATTACTTATAGATGCACCTCTCTCTCATGCAGGAAGACTCAAATTAGAGTTGAACTGACTATAGAAGTTAAATACTGATGCTATTGATTTAATTTTCATGAAAATCAGGGCAGGAATATAACAGATGTTGGGAATCCACCATTTCTAACATCTTTGCTAGTCCTAATTGGAATCAAGGAACATTTCCTGCAAATTTCTTATTCACTCATGAACTATGCTACGTACACTTTAAAATGGTAAGAGTGGTTACAGAACATTAGAAGTTATTAGGTTAATATTCAGACAGACAGTAACTGGAGCTGACTAGGCATTTTCTCCAATAAAATGGTGTTAATAATTGAAGAGTGAATAATTTGGTTTTTTAAAAAAAGAATAACTGTGATGAAATGGAAGCGTGAAATATTTGAAAGTTTTCTCCCCAGGTAATTTATACATCTGGCAACTCAAACCACCTCCTTTGACCTCATTATTTTTCTTCTAAATTCAAAAGTTGTGAATATATGAAACTGCTGCATATGGACTCATTTTTCTGACCTTTCAGTGTTGTCTCCTTTAACTTTGAACAACTTATATTCTTGAGCAGAGGTCCTTCCTGACTTGTACTGGAAAAACAGTACTAAATGGGTTTAAAGAAAAGAGATTCAACCTACACTCCAAAATACCTTGAAGACAGGACAAGAAGCAATTGATGGAAATTAATCAGGGAGAGAAGCAACCTAGAACTAAGGAGAAATTTCCTGATGGAACAATTAATCAGTGGAATGACTTGACTCCAAAAGTTGTGGGTGCTCCAACACTGGATGTTTTTAACAAGAGATTGGACAATCATTTGTCTGAAATGGTACAGTTTCCTATTTGAGCAAGGGGTTGGACTAGAAGACCTCCAAGGTCCTTCCAACTCTCTTATTCTGTTAAATTTTTGGACTGAATTATGCAGCAATTATATAGCAAAATCATCTTCTGATATGGAGCTTTGGTCTTTATTAATACAGAAGTAAAAAACCAAAATCAGAACCTCCAGTGTGTAATTGAGTATTTGGCTTTAACAAAGTTTATCCAGTGCAATGTTGGTAAGTATATGATGAGACTTACTGTCTGTCAAAGGATAACATTCAGAAAATAGAACAGCTGCAAAGTGATGCAACAGAAAAAACTACAATAAGAAAAACATCCAAAAAAGAAGCAGATACAACTGGGACCTACAGAGAAAAAGAAAGTTTCCCAAGGCATGCTGATAGAAAAGGAAGTCAAACTTCAAATTTTACTAACTATTCTAAACTAAGCTTCCACCCCCATGGGCCATGTGACCCAAAGCAGTGTACACAGTTCACCCTATCTCTCCCAGGGCACACTAATACATAAACACATGCAATACAGCATGAAGAACGAAAACATAAATATAAAGATGATACATTATTTATTTGTTTGTTTGTTTGTGAAGCATATATAAGATAACAGGTAAAAGCCACACTACCAACTTTAGTTAAAGGGACATGGTGGCTCAGTGGCTAAGAAGCTGAGCTTGTCGATTGAAAGATCGGTAGTTCAGCGGTTCAAATCCCTAGTGCCGCGTAACGGGGTGAGCTCCCGTTACTTGTCCCAGCTTCTGCCAACCCAGCAGTTCGAAAGCACATAAAAAATGCAAGTTGAAAAATAGGGACCACCTTTGGTGGGAAGGTAACAGCGTTCCTTGTGCCTTTGGTATTTAATCATGCCAGCCACATGACCACAGAGATGTCTTCAGACAGTGCTGGCTCTTTGGCTTTGAAACGGAGATGAGCACCACCCCCTAGAGTCAGGAACAACCAGCACATATGTGTGAGGGGAATCTTTACCTTTACCAACTTTAGTCAATGTAGTTTTTACGGACTCCTTTCTGTCATATGTTTCTCAGTTTTGGATTATGATACTTTTGGTGCAAGTTCTACCTTTCATGATCTAAAGAGATTTTAATTCACTTAATTTCAAATCAGTTAACTTTCAGCAAGCAGATACACTGGGAATTTAGATTGGGGCTGTAGGGCTGTCAATACATATTTAATTCTTGATTTTCCTTTGATAGATCAAATAGCAACTTTCTTTTAAAATGGGTGATTTGCTCTTTGCAAAAATGTTAATAGTCTCACCCAGTCTACTCCTAGGTATTACCTTATGAGCTCTGTTTAAGGCTTTATAAATTAAGTGATGGTTTTTTTAAAGAATTATATTCAGTCCTAACTATTGTAACATGGCTTAGTCTTCATGAGAAAGCATTCCTGATGAAGGTAATGTAAACTGACTTATTGAGCGAACAGGGGTGTCAAACTCACGGCCCGTGAGTTGGATGCATCACACTGGCCATGCCCATCCCCAGTTTAGCGAAGGGGGAAAAGTTGCAATATGTCACGTGATCAGGGGTGGGTTCTACTTACCTTTACTACCGGTTCGCAACGGGATCATGCATGCACCTTGCTTCAGATCGCTGATGATGACATCTGGGGTGGTGGGTGGAGCCTCTCGCCGGTTTTACTATCAGTTCTTGTGAACCGGTCTGAACCGGGGGCAACCTACCGCTGCACATGATGACAATATGGGATCGCGAGTATGACACCCCTGGTCTAGAATCAAACAGGATTATGATGCAGAGAGTCAAAGAAACCTTCCACAAATACATTGAACGTGTAAAATTTTGTAGGGCACTAAGTACAGTAGTTGTTTAATGAAAATCTAGCTTCTATGTCAGAAAACCCACCTGGAGTTCTAATCAGCAACAAGACTCAAGAATAATGCAAACAGCGGCAGGTGAGCAAACAGCTGGTGATGACATTCCTTGAGCAAAAATAAACTTACGTTTTTTGCTGCTGCTCCTTATGAATTATATTCCAAGATATCCTAAAACTAGTTATTCATTAAAAAAAAGACATAAATATCTTAATTACCTTTTTTTTCTCCATGTGATATCATCTTGGAGAATAGTAATGCTTCAATCACAAGGGAGCCATAATTGAAATCTAAATCAAAGGCCGAATAATCTTCATTCTCTCTCTGTCTGAAATGTTAATTCTTTTAGTAGATAGTCCTTCATCTATTTTCTGATAATTGAAAGGTACAAGTTACAGAATAAAGGAATTGTGAAAAGAAATAGCACACACTTAAAATGAAGTAACTTTTGAGCAAGAACTTCCATTTTTAGGAATAGATTCTATTGTATATAATAGTCTATGTGTTTCTGTTGTATTCTTTAGCTATTTTTTCTGACATTCACTGGACCATAAAAAGGAAACATGGAAACCAAAAGGAGAAAGAGATCATTGGACCATAGATCTCTTGATAACGATCTTTTTAGATTGGCTAAATGACTGTATTCCATAATCATGTCATCCTATATCTCTTGTTGGGGGACAGTCTTCAGATGTAGTCCCTCTAAAGACAAATGGGCTTCATTTAAGATCTCTGTACTTCATCTTAGAGATAATATTATCTCCTATAAGATAAAAGGAGAAAATGCAACTAATAGTGATCCGTTGTTCCCTAATGTACAAAGTTCTTATTAAGTTTTATGTGAACAATTCTAAGGGTCTTTGTATCTGAAGTAGCTTATATTTACCTAACCAAAACTGTTATAAATGAAATGGTTCCAGTTTTCTTACCCAAGTAATTATGTTGAATTTGTCTAGTTGTTTTAGCATAATGGAGCATGTATTATCCTTTTATTCCTTCTAAAATCTCTATTAAATTGGGCTTAAATTAGTTTCAGACAAATAGTAGCACAACACTACTTAAGCAATGTGTGGCACATTTTGGAAAATGAAATGGATCATAAATACTTTTCTAATTCTCTAGTTCTCTCATTTGGAAATGCTGTTTAATTCAAAATATTTTCTATCCTGTAGATTCATTCATACATCCTGAGAATAGAACTGTACCCACATTCTAAGAAAGATATTCTAAAACACAAAGGTATCCATGAACACGTAATTATTTTCATCTTTTTTCTCCTGCCATATCTGACCCAACTTGAAGGCTTGTACTAGAATGAAGAGCTCTTCAACTATTCTTCCTTTTTGGAAATAATATTAAACCAATTTCTTGCTATATCTTGATTTAGTTGTAGCATTATGACAGAAGGTACATTAGGAAAAGTTTGACTTTCATACTGAGCCAAACAAGAACAAAGGCTGTAGCACTGAAAAAGATATTAATAATTAAGGCATGCCCGATGCACTGATTTGTAGGGAAGGTTCTGGAAAAAATATTATCCAGAATACCAAATGGGATGTGCCTTTTGTAGCATAGTAAGGAAATATCTCTCCAACAGAATGTACTGAACTAGACCTATTCATACATATATTTAGATACCTCTAGGCCATAAAGCCATACTAAATTTCTACCCATTAATTTCTGATGGGGACTACAGGTGCTTGTAATGTATTCATGTATAGTGAACATACTGATTTGGAATTAAATAATGGTACTTTGAGGCATTTTCAATTCAGGGGGAAAATATTTTGCCGAGTATATGGACATGCACGTAGCACCTTTTTGGAATTGAGTAGTATATATTGCATAAATAAAGAAATAATCTGTGCATACTTATCTTTTTAGTATCAACTGTATCTTTTCCTGGATCAGCTGAAAAGACAAAGTTGCTTTTTAAGAGGTTCTCAATGGTACTACAAAAATGTCCCCACATATTGAGAACTTTTCCTCTTTTTAACCCAAAATATTACAGTATTATTATGTGTGACCAACTTAAAAATATCTTAATGAATGCTTATTTGATCAAGAAGTAGCTTTTGTTAGAAGAGATTTTATTTTATTTTTGCAATTCCTCTTTCTCCAGACTTCTATCAAGCAGCCTCAAAGAATACTCTAATTCTTAGAATAAATTTGTAAATTTGTTGGAAAAACTAAGCTGCCAAACACCATTCCCTCTTTTTTTTTCTTATTTCCTTAAATAGATGCTCTATTACAGGTGTATATAACATTTTTTGCAGCCTAAAAATTGTAAATTCTGATGACATCATCATAGAAACGAGGATGGAATTCTGTATCCGCTTTTCCTTCATTTAGAAGATAGTAAAATGAATATGTGTCTTCGACTTATAACAGGCTTTTATTTCCTCTCAATAAATGAATTTTGGTGGTGTGACCTTGAAGAATTCCATGGTCTGCAATTAAAAATTTCTGTCTGGCTCCTGATAATAATGGTCTGATCTGCCATATTAAAGAACTTATTACAGGTTAAAAAACAACAACAATTTTTAGGCAAGAACTATTTGGAAAAAATCAGAGGAAATCATATGAACTGCTTATGCTCTTAGATATATTTCTTCTGCAAGTTCCTCAGTTTCAACAAAATTGCAAAGATGGAAAAAGAAAAATTAGGCTTTCTAAAGATATTGAAAAACTTTACCGGTTATTGTAAGCAGACATTTGACATTCTACTTAACATATTAAGACTCTTCATTTGGGTATCACTGTAGGTGTCTGAAATAATATATATTGTACAGTTTTTGGAACAGCAACTTTAAGATGGAGGGACTTGAACTCTCAGAAATCCTCATAGCAGCCATGCCATGCATGGCAGCCAAAAAGATAGAGGTGGCAGTGGGGTGGAAACAGGGGTGAAATCCAGCAGGTTCTGACAGGTTCTGGAGAACTGGTAGCGGAAATTTTGAGTAGTTCGGAGAACCGGCAAATACCACCTCTGGCTGGTCCCAAAGTAGGATGGGAATGGAGGTTTTGCAATATCCTTCCCCCAGGAGTGGGGAGGGAATGGAGATTTGCAGTATCCTTCTCCTGCCATGCCCACTAAGTCACGCCCACCAAGCCACACCATGCCCACCAAGCCACGCCCACAGAACTGGTAGTAAAAAAATTTGAATTTCACCACTAGGTGGAAAGATAGGTCGGTGAGAAGAGATGGTGCCCTGTTGGTGCTAAGGGCAGATGGACTGTCAAATGACAGAATTTTGGTCACATGATCAAGGAGTCATCGAATTGGCCATAGCTTTATGGATGATACATAAATATCATTCATTCAGTACTGCCATAACTTCAAATTGTTGCTGAATAAATGGTCATTAAGCAAGGAGTGCCTCTATATGCAAATGAAGTTGATGACATAAAACTGATTTTATTTATGTATTTATTTATTTTCTATAGCTGCCCATCTAAGTCAATGACTCTGAGCAGCTTACAGTTGAAAAATTAATTGCTCTCAGGCTTGAGAGAAATGTTATGTCCAACCTAACCATTACCTGATGCTCAAAATTGAGCCATTCCAAAGAATATTTGTAGATTGACCAGTTGCCAGTTGCATGTGTACAGCTGAGATATGTTTATTAGGTATTGCCAGTTATTTGATTTTTAAATTGATTTGTCTTTACCATAAATGTTTTATATTTCTTCTTTTATTGAATTTTTACAGTGGATGCTTTATCAATTATTTACCATTGATGTCTTTCTTATACAACTTTGCCAAGCATTGGGATTCCTACAGGATTCAACAGGGTTCAAGGCAAATAAATAAATAAAAATATACTAATCCTATAATCTCCCGTGGCCTTAAAGAAAAAGGTCAACTGATTATTGACTTGGAAACATGATAGAAAAATGCCAGGATACATCTACATAATTTTGATTGATGTGTACATATGTAGACCAAATTCTGACTGTATATAACTTTATTCTTGACTACAATAAATCTAGCAGAACTGTATCTGAGGCTGAATAAGCCAGTTTCTGATTAAGGGCTTAGCATCTGTAGCCAAGATTTACAATATGCCTATGCCCAAGAGAAGCCTATCACCCATGTTGTAATAGAATAACATTCCATGTCTATTGAGAATTCACACTCTTCTGTGTCCTTAGTTGTTTATAAGTTGCAGTAAAAGATCGATAAAGAATGAGCTCTGGTTGGTTCTATCAGCAAATAACCTTATTTTCTGCTTTGCTTCCTCAATGGATATCACCCACTATAGATCTCTGTTGGTTTAGAGAAAAATGAATAAAGTTTCAAAGTAGACACAAGGCAAAAGTATGTGGCTTCAGAGTGATGAAATTCATGACTAGTCTTGTTAAAAAATATGTCCACAAATACACAAATGTCCACAAATCTATTCTCCATTTCATGTTGCTCTCCACATATGCTTCATTGATGGTCAGTCAGGAAGACTTGTGGAAACAGTGAATAGTTTCCCTGGGAGATCAATATTCCTATGGTCAAAGTGATAGCTAGGTAGAGTGAGAAGTGTGTGCGTATTTCTACATATATAGAGAAAGAAATATCAAAGGAGATTGATATTTTCACACACATAAGCAGATGCGGAAGGAGTGTGTCGAAGCAGACTTTAGCAGTCAATGGGAGCTCAGCACATCCTTTTTCTTTACTGTGTCATTGTCACCTTCATTACCATGACACTGTAGTAGATTTCTGTATTTGAAAAAAAGGGAAAACATAATTTTCACCAATAGAGAACTGCAGTGGACTGTGAGTAAGATGAAGGTGACTTCATGTCCCTTAAAAATAGAGGCGTCTTTATTTTTGTTCGTATTCTGCCTTTTATAAATAACTCAAGGAGGCAAACATATTCAACATATCTTTCTCCTCTTATTTTCCCCACAACAACAACAACCCTGTAAGGTGAGTTGGGTTGAGACATAGTGACTGGCTCAAAGTCACCCCACTGGCTTCTGTAGCTAAGGCAGGACTAAAACTCATGGTCTCCAGCTTTCTAGCCTGATGCTTTAATCACTACACCAAACTGGCTCTTCATCTTTATGCTACAGTTAAAAGGGCATGTGAATGAATGCTATAAAGTCCTTTTTATATATTTAGAATTAAAATTAGAATAGAGCTGGAAGGGACTTGGAGGTCCAAGCAGGAGAACCTATACCATTTCAGACATGTGACTGTCTAGTCTCATCTTAAAAACCTCCAGTGATGGAGCGCCCATGATTTCTGAAGACGTTCTGAAGACTGGTTAATTGTCCTCACTGTTAGGAAGTTCTCCTTAATTCCAGATTGCTTCTTGAGATAACAAGTGGTTTGGGTAGCCAGATTAGTCATGACTATTAACATCCATTTTTTCCTCAAATCTACAAATGTTTGTGAATATTTTTTCAGTGTCCTTTTTCCAGGAATTCTCACCCATTCTGACCTACTTTTTCTGATACTATTTTTTGCCATGGAATCCTAGTAATTAGTGAATTAAGTTTGTTTTAAAAAAATCATTTTATTGAAATTTAGTTTTCCTAAAGTTAAAATACTCCAATATTACAATCACTTTTTTCCAACACTACTGCTACTTCAACGTTATGAAGTAAATTCTCCCTACTAGCTTCAAGTCAAGGATAGTCCACAACCTAGGCAGGGGTCACCAACCTTTCGGACCACAGGGACCACTAAATTCATAATTTTAAAACTTGCAGGCCACTAATATGATCTGCCTAATGACCAGCTGGGTGGGTTGGCAAGGTGGTCATGTGATTGGGTGGGTGTGGTCAACTCGATGTCACTCACGTCAAGGGGCGCCTTGCCAGCCTCTACTCGCTATTCCTCGCCTGTCCACCTGGGCTCCGTAGGGCCCCAACAGGAAGCAGTTGTTGGAGCTAAGCAGCCACCCTGAGAAAGAGTTGGCAAAACAGCTCAGTTCAAATTGGATCTGACTGAGAAGGAAGCTCAGCAGAAGCACCTCACTGAGAACTATGATCATAGGCTTTCCAGGCAGAGGGAAGATCTGCAGGAGTGCAAGGCCAGGTACCAGTGCCTGGAGGCTCAGCAGGCTGAGGTGGTTAGCCAGTTCCAGGCCATGATGCAGTCCCATGGAACAAGGTCCTCCAGCTCTTCACCACCAGCGGCAGTTCCATCCAGCCTTCACCCAAAGCCCTGCACCAGGAGGCTGAAGCAGACCCCAAGTCAGAATTTCTGCTCCCCTCCAACCTTCACAAAAAGACCCAGAAGGGGGAGACTCTCTGCAGCAACACAAACCCTCATTGCACATATCTGGCCCAGGGGCCGTAGTTTGAGGAGCCCTGATTTAGTGCAATATAAAAAATGCAAATAATTTTTCTGTGGACAACCAAAATGTTGTCGTGGACCACCAGTTGGTGACCGCTGACCCAGGGCCTTCTTTGCCTCCTAAACAAGAAAAATTATTAGCAAGACAAAGCCTCAAAAGACCATGTTTAGCAAAGAATTTCTGTCTACAGAGAGACGAAACAAGGCCACATTGCTATTAGTTCATATCTGTTTGAAACATCTACTCTTTTCATTTTTTTCCTGTATGATAAAAACCAATAATGAAATTCCATTTAATTTAGTCTTTTCATTTATTTTATCTAAGATGCTCTCTTTATTTTTATAAAGTTCTTTCACTTGGATTTCTGAGTAGGTGTTGAAACTCCTAAACATGCAATGAAACTCTTCATTTCTGTTATTGCTGGCGTGTGTGAAAAAATATTGTTTGATTGCAATATTTCAATTGTTGGAATGATCAGGTCCACTTGCTTTCTTGCATCAAGAATTTGTTGCATAATGTTTGTTTCCCAAACTCTGAGAATTAAGTATACTGTAGAGGAAAGACTGTGAACTTTATGAGCCAGTGGTCTTCCTGATGTTTCACAGAGTGGTTTAATAGGCTCAATTACAGCAATGCTTTCTCTTTCTTCAGTGCACAAGTATTTATCTCAAATTCCTATTTCAGGGTTTTTATCCCAGTCCCTATAGGATTCATTTTAAAACTCCCAAGCTTATCATGCTTTGGCCGAGTCATTCTTCCTGCTTTTTGTGAAGTGCAACCCAGATCCTTTATTTAGAAAAATCCAGATTATTATCCCACAACGAGATTTTTCATATCAATACTACAAAATCATTTACACACTATTCTGATGGCAAAAAGGTTAGCTATCACTGCCCTATACCATTCTGGACAATGGCTGTCCAATCTCTTTTTAAAAACCTCCAATGATGGAGCACCCACAATTTCTGAAGGCAAGCTGCTCCACTGATTAATTGTTCTCACTGTCAAGAAATTTCTCCTTAGTTCTAAGTTGCTTCTCTCCTTGAATGGTTTCTATCCATTGCTTCTTGTCCTGCCTTCTGGAGCTTTGGAAAATAAGTTGAACCCCTCTTCTTTGTGGCAACTGATCAAATATTGGGAACATTGCTATCATGTCACCCCTAGTCCTTCTTTTCATTAAACTACACATACCCATTTTCTGCAACAGTTCTTCATTATCTTTGTTGCTCTTCTCTGCACTCTTTCCAGAGTTTCAACTTATTTATTATTATTTTTTGTGGTGACCAAAACTGGATCCATTATTCCAAGTATGGTCTTACCAAAGCATTATAAAGCAGTACTAACATTTCACGTGATCTTGATTCTATGTCTCTGTTAGTGCAGACTAGGATTGCATTGGCTTTTTTGGCTGATGCAGCAAAGTGGGCAAAGTGTAGCACTACAATTTTTGTGAAACTCCCATTAGACTTCAGTTAGCTGCAACAGGCAGGAAATGTAGCCATCGAGAAGGCCATAGTTGTCTATCTCTACCTATTGCAATTTTTTTCTTAGTTCATTACCTCCTTCAAGGTGTTGTTTACTTTTATTTCTACACAATTGCATCTATATAGTTTTAATTGTCCTTCATACTTTGACCACAAAGATGCATCAAAGGTAAACCAATAGTTTCTAAAGGGGTTCAGCCCATGGGGTTGAGCATGGGGCTCAAGGTCATCATACTATCTGGTGAATCAACAATGTAATAGGCATCCATATGGATCTGTTTTGTGCAGACATATTCTTCTCCTCACAACAGATAATATTTGATTGCTCTTCTTTTGCAGACAACTCTTTGTTGGCTCTATCTTGTTGTCCAAATCTTTGACTCAGCTCTGTGACACAGAATGGGACCTTAGGAACTTTTACTGTTTAAGGATTATGTGCTGACTAAAGGTGGCTATAATCGGTTTACACACTTAGCTATTGATTTAATAAACCTTGAGCCCTTCTGCCAAGATTTCCCACAATGTGTGTGTGGCTGTTCACTCGGGCATGTCCTTTGCCAATGAAGTAGTTAGCAACTGGAGACAAGCCATTTTTCACAAAACCATTTGCTTCTCTGCTCTTTTATGCACAATGGGCTTTTTGCCCATTTCTTTTCCAAAGCAGGATATTCCTATCACATTGCCAGAACAGGAAGGGAGATTAGGGTGCTCTTTTTACCAATTAATCCTCAAATATTTTCTTTTCTTTTTTTAATTGCATTTTTCAAATCACTCCACTATAAAAAGTTCACTGAAGGATGGGCTCCTTTTATGAAATGTCTATTGTCAGCCACCATCTGTACCGCCAAAAAGGCAAATGCTGTGAGGCTGTGAAAGACGCCACCTTTCTCTTACGAAGTGGGTACTTATCTTTCTCAGCAGCTCAAGACCTGAGGTGAAAAGTGTTTTGCTGAACTGGGACCCCAGAACTGGATGTCATGGGCTCCAAACCATAGTTCATCCGAGAAGGATTATTTGTATCAGCCACAGTTTCAACACCAGAAAGAGAGAACTAATTTAGAAGGCAAGGAGAGCTGATAAAAAAAACAACAGGGAAATCTACAAAGGAACACTTGTAAAAGTGACTGTTACTTTCCCTGGACCTTTTTCTTCTTTCTGTATACCATGAAGTACTTGCAATTAATGGGAATCACTATACTGTAACTTAAGGTTATGACTTTCTACAAACCTTGAAATTACAAAGAGAAGACCATAGTTTTAGGAAACAGTGAAATTTGAAGAGAAAATTCTTTCCTAAGATTGCTAATCTTTTTTCAAGTGGCATTTATCATAAAATGATTTTTTTAAAAAAAATATCAGAGGCATTTTATAAAGATGCTGCTAGTAGACTTTGTTAAGCATATAAAATTATTTTAGAGGCCTGTTCTTTCTCAAGTGAACTAGAATGAAACTTGAATCCTTTCAGCAGAATATATACATGAGTAAACTGAAGAAAATAATCCATCTCCTAAGTATTATATATTTTTCCGTCTCCAGATAAAAAATCAAGATAAAAAAATCAGAACTGTGCATAGACATACAAAACTAAAAGAGTACAATATATTTTATGCATATATGTATGCATGTGTATGTATAACTTCACATGTGTGGCATGTATAAGGAGGTGTGTGCACTCTATCACACACATGCAGATTTATTTTTCAGGAACAGATCAGTCACTGAACCTTCACATTGGATGATACCATTCCAGTTTATTTTCCCACTGGAGATAATGCATTCATTTGCTAAATGTTTTCAAATGTCATGGATGAACATACAGAAAAAAACAGGATAATAAGCATGGGAATCTAGATCAATTAAATCAATAATGGAGCAGGATCTGACTAACTGCATTTGAAGATACATATTACTCCACATATAAATTCTTTAATTCGAAAATTGATCAGGTAGACCTAAGTTATTTCATTGTATTCCTGCACAAACTGAAAAAAAAGTTCTCCATTTCCTAGACGTTCTCCCATATTAGGGATGTCAATTTTGAGAATTCCAATGGGATCTGACTTTAGTTAGATACACCCACTTTCCCTCCTGCTTGTGCTGCCTCGTTTTGTGAATGAAGAGCAGACTTTATCTTCCATCTGGTCTACCAAAAAACCCACTTTCCTGTAGTGGTCATATTCCAGACTAAGCACCAACTTAATCTGATTGCCAAACTACTGCAATCTGACTAGACTTCATCAAGATGGGTTTAGGAACTGCTAGGAGAAGCAAAGGAGACCATTGCCTCTCATTATTAGAACCAGACTTTAAAATCAAAGTGTCTTACAGCAGAACAATTTGAGAGTGCAATTCACATTTGTGGACATGGCAAACCCTGCTGATACTGTGCAGCTCCAGCTGGATGCCAAGACCTTGCCATCAGTAACAATCTACTGACACCAACACATGTTCAAGAACACGGTGGGAAAAAAAAGAAGAGGTTTTAAGGCTGCAGCCTTAAGCATACGACTTGTCTCTGAGATATGTGCCAAATTTGTGAAGGCGTGATAAGCAGTGTTGCTAACTATGCCATAACAAAGTGTGGAGTAAGACAAACTGTGGAAAAAATCTGATAAAATGTAAAGCCTGAAATTGCATCATTTAGAGCATTTTTTTTTCTTAAAGAGTTCCAAGGAGTGGTTCCTTGAATAGTTCAATATTTACTATCAGCTTTTAAGATAAAAATAGCTGTGAGTGTGGCAACAGGCTGTCAGCAAACTTTCCCAAGTTCAGGATGGAAAGCTGCAAACTTTGACACCTAGTAAGATAGGTATATTTGCAAGCAGTCAAAACTGACTAGAAACCAGCTGACTCTGCCAGGCTAATTTGTGTCATCAAAGGCAGTTGATTTAATATCCATGGATTTTCAGATGGTAGTTTAAGACATGAACTTACCTCTGCAGAATTTTTGACTCAGTGTTTGATTTAATAGGAAGTGGGCAGTATAAAAGTTGTAAGCCATTCTCCCACTGTCACATTTTTCTCCAAGAAAAGTGACGGTACATATTTCAGTACTATGAAGTGGTATAAATTTCCATGTTCTATTCCAACTGGCATTATCAAGATACATGTTGCAACAATGGGAGGCTTATACTAAATTTGGAGTTTCTGAAAGGTAGCAGTGTTTTAGCTTGTGCCTAATCATAAAGCTTCAGAATAAGTATGCAGAGAATGGCCAAAACTTTCAAAATGGCAGTCATGACGATGCAATTGTAGCTTGGGTTTATTATGAGTCATCATAGGTATTTAATGCAATGTCATTTTTAAAATCTAGGCTTATGCACATACCACAAAATATTGTTTTCTGGAAAATGGAAATGGCTTCTTGTCATTTAATGTGCCAGATCTGAAAATAATTTCATACATTGCGTAGATGACTAGCAGAGCAGTCTATTATTTTAAAAAATTAACTACAGTTTATGTATTTCTTTTGAAAATGTATATCCTCCCTTGTTTCCTTAAAAGGAATTTAAGGCAGGAAAAATAGGAATGTGTGGTTTTAAAATACCAAGATATTATCTTCCTGTTCCCAAAAATGTGAATTATTTAAACACATTAAGTTATCAAGCTAACAAAAACAGCCAATCTGAGAAGTGCAATCAAACGCAAATAATTGTTTTAAAGGATAATCAAGAAGATCGGTAAACATTTTTAAATACAGATGCATAAACATCTGTTTTTACCGGTTACTGAAAAAATAACAGAGAGAACTAGTTAGGCATAGCTAGCTCTGCATACAGGTATGTAAAAAAGGTGGGGGAGGGCATATTGAGGTAACACTAACCAATATATCAAGAAAGATGCAAAAAGTATAAAAATTTGAATTCTTCAACAGGCATACTCATCCATAGAACTTTTATGTTGTCAATATTAGACCCCAAAAGAAATTTAATATTGCAAATATACAGTTTTCCAACTGACAAAGTTGATCAGGAAAATCTTCAGATATAAAATGAAATGATCCACAAAGGAAATGGTTATGCTGGACTATTTCAATCACCTGCATAGACCAACTATCACCTTATCTCCTGTTGTGAGCTCTTTCAATAATCAGCCACTCTGTGGCTTCAACAGAAAGACCTTTGGAATTCATTCAGGATCTAGATACAAGCATTCCACAGATAAATGTTTGAGTAAAAGCTCAAACCTGCTATAAACACCTAATTACATTTCTCACAAGGTCAATTTTAGGGAAATGCTTTGGAGACTGATCAGATTCAGCAAGGAAGAATATATGGCAAAATACAATCTGTAATTCTTAGCACCCTCTGCCTTCAGGCAGGTCTTCCTGCTGGTGTGGGTAGTTGCCCTAGGGCAGTGATGGCTAACCTTTTTGCCATTGTGTGCCAAAAGCGGGGGAAACATGAAGGGGGGTCACGCGCACGTGTGCCCACACCCATAATGCAATGTGCCCCATCCCCCCGTGGATGCACTTGCTCCCCCCTGCTTTTGGCACATGATGGCCCGATGGGCCCGGTAGGCATGTTTTTCACCCTCTCCAGGCTCCAGGCTTTCTTGGAGCCTGGGGAGGGCGAAAACGGCCTTCCCCAACCCCCCAGAGGTTCTCCAGAGGCTGGAAACAGCCTGTTTCCCAACTTCCGGTGGGCCCAGAAGGCCCAAAAATTAGCTGGCTGGCACACACAGGTGCACTGCAGCTGAACTAGGACAACGCTCATGTGCTCACCAATATGGCTTCGCGTGCCACCTGTGGCATGCGTGCCATAGGTTCGCCATCACGGCCCTAGGGCCTCCAGGGAATGAGGGCCATTTTAAGATTGTACTGGCATGTGGAAGAAATAGACCATAATCTGCCATTGGTCCATTGAGGGTTGGCTGATGTGATTTATGTTAATCTGAGGTACCATGGCCGGTTCACCTTGGGAGACCCTTCTGGATATATACATGTCTGACATTATAGCTCACAATTTCATTTACCCACAAAGCCCTTTCACCTCAGCTGGGTGTGAAAATCTGGAAGCTTTCAGATTCGAGTTTTCCCAGATGTGCCAACATGACACCTCTAATAAATTGGAACTTTGAGGACCTCAGGCCTCAGAGCTTTATTTTGTTGGAAGTGTTCCTTGGAACCCTGACAATCAAGGCCCCAATCATAGAAGGAGACAGCAGATGGAGAGATGTAATGACAAAAGAAAGCTCAGGACCATATTAGTTGGAAACATGCGTAAGAAGCCTTCATCCTACAGTGGATAGACAATGGCTTCAAATGATGAAAGACAATCTGTAATAATAACCATCCTTTAACGGAGCCCATTAAAAACTCTCAACTCCAATCAGTACTTTGGGACAGCTTTTCTCACTAGTTACTTTTAAACACATGTTAAATAAATGAATTTTAAACAAATAAATAAAAACTGTTGAAAGAAAGCCTCTTGTAGAACTTGGGACTTTGGCAGAGCCAAATGCTTAGCCTTGTGAGGTAATGAACCAGGAGCTTTAAATAAACTCTTTTTTTCTTCTTAGATTGTAAACTCAAGGATATTTACTTCAGAGTAAGCTGTATTAATTTTATTGGAAATGCCTTTGGAGTAAAACAAAGAAGATATTTGATTAGTTAGATAGATGATAGATAAAGAAAGAAAGAAAGAAAGAAAGAAAGAAAGAAAGAAAGAAAGAAAGAAAGAAAGAAAGAGATTCTATGTGTATGTGAGTGTTGTGTGTATTCACACCCACCCACACACAAGCACACACATTAATAAGATTATTGGATTTATTGTAGTATAGTTTCTGATCTCGGTAACAATTCTGATCAGCAGCAAAACTTCTATCTTGATGTTTATCTCAAAGGCTGAAATAATAGCCTTGAACAACACAATTCAATCATCATCCTATAAAAAATACCTGATACAAGACTTGCTTTACCATATCCCAATCTTTGCATTGGTAGCAGATGAGCATTCTCAATAGGAAGGAATCTTACTTATCCCAAGCCTACTACTCCCTTTCCAGGGGGAAAAATATATATATTAGCTCTCACTTTTCTTAATAAAAGTGTCACTGGCCCAGCGGTTTATAAAATGCCATAGCATTGATACCAAGCTCCTATAATGATTCTGCAAAGTGTCTAAATGGTAAGTGCATTGCTATGAATAAATGATGGACTCAAAGTGAGTGCTAAATGAAAGCATTGTTGAAAAGGACAGTGACTGCTAGGTAGGTGGTTTTATGGGAAGAGCTCACTGCTTTTGTACCATTGAATTAAGAGTTGTAGTGTGTAAATGTAGTATCTGCATATTACGGGGTGGTAAGTTCTGACATTCTGGTTCCCAGAGTTTTTGTTCCTTTGTTAAAGAGAAAAAAGGAAGAAAAGAAAAATAAAACAGTCTCTAATGTAGACATAAGTAGAAGAACTTGGAGAAAATGGGTTTGCATATATATATTTACTTTAGAATACAGGTAGTCCTTGACTTACAAAAGTTTCATTTAGTGACCATTCAAAGTTACAACAGCACTAAAAAAAGTGACTTATGACCGTTATGACAATTGCAGCATTACCAAGATCATATGCTCAAAATTCAGATGCTTGGCAACTGATTCATACTTATGACGGTTGCAGGATCCTGGGGTCATCTGATCAACCTTTTGACAAGCAAAGTCAATAGGGAAGCCAGATTCATTTAACAACTGTGTTCCTAACTTAACAACAGTGATTCACTTAGCAACTCCTGCAAGAAAAGTCGTAAAATGGGGCAAAATTAACTTAAATGTTTCACTTTGGGGTTCAATTGTGCTCATAAGTTGAGGACTACCTGTATGTCTACATAATCATATAACCAAGGCGGCACCATACAACAGTATTGGGGTTATGTAGTTTGTTGGATAATATTGTTAAAGGCAGAGTGGAGGGTTTCTGTTCCACCAGATACAACTCATAATATTTGAGAAGTTAATTTTATTAAATGTCTCCCATCCTTCATCCATGTATTGTGGGATTAGCACTTAAATTGCAAGGTTAGTTTAGTAAATGATTCTTTGCCTGCCATTTGAGCCATTCCATTAAGCAAATTTTGACATCTGGATTTCTTCATCCAGTCCAACACTCCATCCAATGCATTATACTATTTTCCCGTTGTGCATGCAATCATCAACAGAGTTGTATAGTAAATAGAATGTAAATGTATATCCAGTTTTAGAACATCAAGTATCTGACTCTAAAAGTCATCATCTAGTAGCTAACTTGTTACCCAGATGCCTTCAGGAAAATTGAAGGAATCCACAAATTTGGATGAATGCAAAAGTATTAGAGGAAAATGTATGGGTAGAGGTTTCAAACCCCAATCCAAGGTGGCTGTCCATTACTTTTTCCTTCAATGTATTTTCTACTTCTTAGTCTTGTCTACAGCCCTAGGGTATCCTAAGGGTTTCTACCCAGATACTAACCAGGTCTAATCCTGCTTTGCAATTCTTTATTTTAGAATAGTCTGTCAGCTAATTGCTACCACTTATTGTGATGGTATTAACATTTAAAATATTTATTTAAAAGATTCTGACTATATCTGCCATAATGTTAATGTTAATGTCTCCCCATCAGATAGCAATTCTTGCTTTCATCTCTCAACTTTCTTGAAGCAGATTGCATCGCTCGATGCATTAGAAGGTGGCGTAAGTAAGCGAGACTTTAAAAATTGTTGGCACATTTTGTGTTGCTTTTCCCCCCTCCAGGCAGTAAAATGCCCTAGAAAACTTACCCAACATTCTGCTGTCTGCTTCACATGTGAGAATGCAGATGGTATTGCTATAAAAAGAACAATCATCAGACCAACCGAGTGGTATGAGATCTCTTCAGCTGTTCTCTCACTGCCAGTCAAAGGCCTTCGGTAACCCTGAGATTTCTCTACCAGATATACAAACTGGGAAGAAAACAGCGTTCAGCCCAGAGAAGGGCTTTTGCTCAGCAGAGAGACCTCCCTAGATAAGAAATTCCCAGCAAAGATTAGATGGTCCCCAACCGTGATGAGTATTCATTAGTATTTATTCACCAGGATTTCTTTTATAGATCTTAGCCAATTTATTTATCATTTATTTCAAACTATTATATCATGATTTACCTTGTAATTTTTTAAAATCGACATTTTGTCGTATGGATTTTTCTTCCAAACTGATAATTTTAAATGGAAGTCAATATGAAAAATAAATTAACCAGTATGGTAGTATATCCAACACAGTGGTGGAATTCAAATTTTTTTACTACTGGTTCTGTGGGCGTGGTTTGGTGGGCATGGCAGGGGAAGGATATTGCAAAATCTCCACTTCTACCCCACTCCAGGGGGCAATATCCTTTTGCAAGGATATTGCAAAAACTCCATTCCCACCCCACTCTGGGGCCAATCAGACGTGGTATTTGCCAGTTCTCCGAACTACCGCTACCGGTTCTCCAGAACCTGTCAGAACCTGCTGGATTTCACCCCTGATCCAACACATATTCAATGATATAAGTTAGCCCAATTTGGGAATCTCATGAGCCCAATTTTATAGTGTTATTATATCCCATTGAATGCATAAGAGAAAGAATTGCTTTTCCAGAAAAGTACATGTTTAGGGGATACCATTAGGAGTGAATTGGAGCTCCTGCCAACTCTGTAGCAACTAAAGAACTTCACTCTTGACTTCACATAGTGTAGCAACTCTGTGGTTTATGCAGTGGAAGATAGGCAGCCTTTACCAGTTCCATTAATTATCCCTGGCAAGAAAATAATTCTTTACTAATCGTTGTCCAGCCAGTTTACACAAGTTTCATGCTATGTTTTTATTATGTCTATCCTTTTTATAATGAAACTAACATTAAAGTAATATTATTTCAGTGGAGGGTAGTATTTATAGCATATACCTTGTGATGTTAATTAAAAGCATAATTTTTATGTACTTATCACAAAAGAAATATCATTTCATTAAAATCCAATTAGATTCAGACAATATCTGTAAAGGCTAGTGAATAACTGCTGTTTGAACATGGACTGCTTTGTTCTATTTTCATCATCCAAGTAAAAGCAACCACAACAAACAAATGAAAGAAATATATTTTTAAAAAATTCATCTTTGAAGTTTTAAACATTCAGAACTGTATTTTATATGAGTAATGAGTAAAGTACCAAAGATTTCCTGTTTCACTAACTGCAGAATAAGTGACCTTTTTCCAGATCATTCTATTTCCCAACCCTGCTATTTGGATGTAATAAAACAAATTTATTTTAACTGAATAGATTTTTTTGGGTAGAGAAAATGTGGTTGTGCTACACTAGTTCACTAGTTTCTTGTTAATCCAGGAAAGAGCTAGAAAGTATAATAAATTAGTGCCCTTTACTCAGTGAAATGCTCTGAGGAAAAGAGTATAATAGAACTTGCATAGGGCTATGCAGTACAATTCCAAGACTTTTGATGCTGCAGTCACTTGAACTAGACTTTTTTTGGAGAGACTGAAAGTGAATTTTTTAAATAGTAAGAGTAACAAAGTTGGAAGAGACCTTGGAGGTCATCTAGTCCAAACCCCTGCTCATGCAGGGGACCTGTACTAGGGATTTAGTTCTTAACATCTTGTATCTTAACACGTATCTTGTCTTTTTATGTGGACTGAGAGCATATGCACCAAAGACAAATTCCTTGAGTGTTGAATCACATTTGGCCAATAAAGAATTCTATTCTATTCTATTCTATTCTATTCTATTCTATTCTATTCTATTCTATTCTATTCTATTCTATTCTACTCTACTCTACTCTACTCTACTCTACTCTACTCTACTCTACTCTACTCTACTCTACTCTATTCTATTCTATTCTATTCTATTCTATTCTATTCTATTCTATTCTATTCTATTCTATTCACAGGAGACCCAAATTCTCCTGTTCCTCAAGTATCCAAGATACTTTTAAAGTAGACAGCACCATTCTTCTGTTTCAGTTTGATGCAGGACATGTTTGGCTACTAACCATCAATTTTTATTGGACATTGTTACAAATGATGGCCTTGAACACACAATTGTGATAATTCCAGGAAGAACTGGAGAAGGAAAAAGGCATCTCCTCAAAGTATCTGAGGCTGTTAAGGTCACTAGGATTCTTAAAGTTAACCAAATCTGCAAAAAATCACTCAGACAATTTCTTTTTCTAAATAAAAAGTCTTGTCAGCCCCTTACAAATAGTTGTGGGTTTTGGGGATGGTCCTGGGGGGATACATCCTTAAGGGAAAGCAAAACAAAACTGGAATGAAAACCTATTTATAACAAAGTGGATTTTTGGGGAACTTACCTCTCAAATTCTCATTACTGTTGTTTTTTAATACTCTACAAATACAAATAGTCCTTGAGTTATGACCACAATTGAGCCCAAAATGTATGTTGCTAAGTGAAACATTTGTTAAATGAATTTGCCTCATTTTATGACTTTTCTGGCCACTGTTGTTAAGTGAATCATTGCATTTGTTAATTTAGTAACCTGGTTGCTAAGTGAATCTAGCTGCCCATTGACTTTACTTGTTGGAAGGTTGCAAAAGAGAGATGTGGTGACGCAGTGGTTAGATTGCAATACTGCAGGCTAAGTCACTGCTCACTCCACGAGTTCAATCCTGACCGGCTCAAGGTTGACTTAATCTTCCATCCTTCAGAGGTCAGTAAAATGAGGAGCCAAATTGTTTGGGGGCAATATGCTGACTCTGTAAGTGTAAGTCGTAAGTGTGAAAAAGAAGTGCCGTTGTAACTTTGAACAGTCACTAAACGAATTGTTGTAAATGGAGGCCTACCTGTAATCTATATATATATTCTTCATAATGACTGAAATGAATAGAAGAATGCTGGCTTTCTTTATGGCGCATAACTCATGAGATTTTATAAAATAAGTATTAAAATATTAATAAATTACACATTATAATAGGGCCAACTTCATCTATAACAGGCTTGTGATACAATTTCCAGAAACCTACTTTCAGGACATGAATAGGGAAGGCCTTATCTGAAATATAGGGAAGTCCTTTATAGTCACTGATGGAGAAAAGAATAGAAGAGCATTAGCTGTCTTCAGAATTTATTCACCCAGAGGTAGAGCTCTTGCCTCACAATCAGGAGGTCTTGAGCTCGATCCTAGGTAGATGCAGATGTAGGGTCTCCTGCATGGGCAGGGGGTTGGACTAGATGACCTGCAAGGACCCTTCCAACTCTGTTAATCTGTTTAACTCATACAAATGGAGAATTACAGCCACAACTCAGTATCATAACATTCTTGGCCATTTAGTTCAGCATGGAAAAACAGAGAGAGCATGATATGTTCTATCGCTGAGCTACAACTCAGCATATGTTCATTTGAACTTGAATAGTTTCCTTGACATAAAAGATTTCTAGGGATACAAATATCCTAAGCATGTATGAAGGCCACAGTTAAAGTAAAACTGTCCACTTTCCCTTCTCTAAATATTTTAACACGCAAAGGCATTGTCTCTGATGCAGATGCTAGTATAAATAGTTTGCCATAATATTAAAGAACAGTTGGTTTGCTTTGATCAAGAAGGGAATAAAAATATGTATGTTACTTGGATAGGACATGGTGGAACCCACTTTATAATAGAATTACCTTTAAAAAAAATATACAACATACATATAGAATTCAGTAAGTACAGGGTTGCAGACTCAGCAAGTACTTGGCAGGAAATTTAGTTTGTGCTGAGTGAAAAGGATGTTTGAATAAGTCAAAAGTCAGAGAAATAAGGATACCACTTGCCTGGGAATACAAAATTCACAGCTCATGTTTCTTTAAAGAAATAGAGAAAGACGCCTTCTTCTTCTTCTTCTTCTTCTTCTTCTTCTTCTTCTTCTTCTTCTTCTTCTTCTTCTTCTTCTTCTTTTTTGCTTTCTATGTTTTAAAAACAGTTTTTCTCTACCAAAAATATCACTTGAAGCCAAGATCACCAAACAGAGGCTGTCATACTTTGATCATGTCATGAGAGATGATTCATTTGAAAAGTCAATCATGCTGGGCAGTGGTGGGTTTCAATTTTTTTTACTACTGGTTCTGTGGGTGTGGCTTGGTGGGCGTGGCATGGTTTGGTGGGTGTGGCTTGGTGGGCATGGCAGGGGAAGTATACTGTAAGATCTCCATTCCCACCCACTTCAGGGGAAGGATACTGTAAAATTCCCATTTCTTCCCGATCAGCTTGGATTTAGGAGGGAGAAAATAGATGGGGGTGGGGTCAGTCAGAATTTTTACTACCGGTTCTCCAGAACTAGTCAGAACCTGCTGAAACCCACCTCTGATGCTGGGAGTGATTAGTGGAAAAAGGAGTAGGGATCGCCCTAGCACCCACTGGCTGGACACTGAGATGACATTGGGATGACCATGGAGATCTTAAGAAGGTGATGTGAGATAGAGGGGCATGGAGAGTGGTGATCCATAGAGTGGCCGAGATGCGGACACAACTGAATGGCTGATGATGATTATGATGTCACATTTCTAACACTAAGAAATATAGTGCAATATTTGGGGATGAGATCAAGTTTGTTTCAACCTGGATATCAGCCTGCAAAAGGCACATCAAGTAAGTTGCATTGAAATTCATGTTTTCATGCATCTTTAGGTATTAGTGGTTGGAGCACATAAGGGTCCTATAAGGATGAAATCAATATAGTATGATAATGGCACTAGCTGCAGAGGGAAAACAAAGACCTTGCTAAAAAGATCCATTTCTTGATGTCTTCTTGCTTTCCTTCTGCCTTATATATGTTTCATATAAAGGAGTTGCTTGAAAAATGAGGTGAGAAATTAGTAGCCATAATATTGACAGTAAATATCAGTAAAAATGTCTGTTTCTATGGATAGACTCTGTCTAAAAATGTTAATGAAGAATGATATATGTAAAATAGATTTTGCTTGATAAAGAAATAGTGAAATCAGAAATATTGTATAAAAAGTGTGAATTACAAAATAGACAAGGCATTCAAATTGGAAATACAAATAACAGAAAAAACTCAATCAATCAATCAATCAATCAATCAATCAATCAATCAATCAGAATAGAGCTGTATGGGACCTTGGAGGCCTTCCAGTCCAACCCCCTGCTTAAGCAGGAGACCCTATAAAATTTGAGACAAGTGGCTGTCCAGTCTCTTCTTAAAAACTTCTAGTTATGAAGTACCCACAGCTTCTGAAGGCAAGCTGTTCCACTGGTTAATTGTTCTCACTGTTAGGAAGTTTCTCCTTACTTCCAGGTTGCTTCTCTTCTTGATTAGTTTCCATCCATTGTTTTTTTGTCTTGCCTTCTGGTGCTTGGGAAATAAATTTATCCCTCTTCTTTGTGGCAGTTGCTCAAATACTGGAATACTGCTAGCATGTCACCCCTAGTCTCTTCTTTTTTCTAGACTAGCCATATCCAGTTCCTGCAACTGTTCTTCATATGTTTTAGTCTCCAGGCCTTTAATCATCCTAGTTGTTCTTCCCTGCTCCTTTTCCAAAGTCTCAACATCTTTTTTGTAATGTGGTGACCAAAATTGGAAGAGCCAAGAGAATATCTCTGATAAGGACTTCTTACTGTATACACAAAAGGATTTTGTTAAAATGTTGAAAATCAAAAGAGAAATAAAAAAGACAAACCACAACAATGGCCTGGATAATAACTTTCCATTGTATTTACAAAAATCAACAGTGAAAGCCTTGAAGAAGTCTTTGTGATGGGAAAAAGCTCAATGAATTGAAGCTCAAGATTGTTAGAAGTAAAAGAAAGGAATATAAACTTGGTTGGTTTGATCAAGATTAAAATAGAAACATTTTTTTCCTAAAGCTCTGGTAACCTTTTACAAACTTGTTGCTGACACCAGGATTGATGATTTATGGTTTTGCATATAGAAGGAACAGATTATGGGAAGAAAAAAAATTGTAACTTTATAAAAGGGTTATCAAATTTGTTTTTACTTGTGTTGCAAACTGGAAACTACTTCTTTACATATTTATTTTCTTTTTCTTTATTCTACTTCTTTCCTTTTAATTTTTTTAATTTTTATATTTCTTTCTTTGTACTTTTTATCCTTTCTGTCTCTTTCTTTTTTCTGAATTTAATTTGTATTTGCCTTTACTGTTGTATTAAAAATCTGTAATAAAATAAAATTAAAATTAAAAAAAAAGTTGTGTGGACTTCTATGGCTGGGAAGTTGAAGTCCACACAACTTAAAATTGTCAAGTGTGCTTTACAGTTTGGACCAGATCCACATATATACCATTGAAGAGGACAGTCCTTTGGGAGAAAATACACCGTTTTGAGGTATGAATTGCCTGTTTCCTAAATTCTCTGATTCAGCTCTTAGGATTGAGTGGTGCAGGAAATAAGATGTCTACATTGGAATAGGTGCTACAGCACTCCTGTCAGGAGGATATGTAATCACTGAGGCAGAAGTGCTGAGTTAAGAGCTTTTGCAAAGAAAGGCACTGATGTTGATAAGAACTAAAACAAAATGGCTTTGTTTGCACTAAGTAACTGACCTTACATCCAAATAAAATGGGAGAAAATCTAGAGATCAGTACTGACATCTTAGGTTTCACAGAGGACTAAGAAAATATTTGTGAAATACTGTATTTGTCTGTTGCTGAGGATATTGGGGAAAAAAACCCAGTGATTTTGTTTAACAAGAAAAGGAAGGGTTTTTTCCCCCTGATTGCAATTTAGTTAGGAAGAATCAGAGATTCTAGGTTGAATGATTACAGGATAGTGTTTTGGGAGAATGGATGCTGGAACAATTCTAGAAAATTTTAGCTTGATCTAAAGGACTGTGAAAATGGATTCTGAAAGGTATATATGACAACTATCTGCAATAGCCCAATAAGCACTAGAAACTTGGAATTAAAATTAATGCAAGTAGGGCTGATTCAATCAGAAATATTCCTTCCGCAATCCTGATGTTTGTGAGTGTTAAACAGCAACTGGCATGTAGTCTCTCCTGGAATCTTTTCATACATATGTAGTCCTTGACTTATACACATTCATTTAGCGATTGTTTGAAGCAGGGGTGAAATGTTCAGACCGGATCACCAGATCTGGTAGCGATGGCGGCGAGTGGTTTGGAGAACCAGTAGCAAAAATCCCTGCCCCCCCCCCATGCCCAGCTGAGCTACACGATCATCAAAGGCTTTTTTTTTTTTACTTTTAAAAGCATTTTTTCTACAATCTCTTCGGCCGAAAAAATGCTTTTAAATGTAAAGAAAAAAAAAGCCTCTGATGATCGCGTGGCTCAGCTGGGATCGTCAGAGGCTTTTAAAAGCATTTTTTCTACAACCTCTTCAGCCAAAGAGGTTGTAGAAAAAAAATGCTTTTAAAAGCCTCTGACGATCCCAGCTAAGTTGCCTGATGGTCAGAGGCTTTTAAAAACATTTTTTTCTCCAACCTCTTAAGGTTAAGGCCACACCCACCCAGTCACATCACACCCCTACCAAGCCACGCCCACAGAACCGGTAGTAACAAATTTTACATTTCACCACTGGTTTGAAGTTACTGCATCTGGAAACAGTGACTTATGACTGGCCCTCCCACGTATGACCATCTTAACATCTCCACAGTCACATGGTCAAAATTTGGATGCTTGGCAACTGGCATGTATTTACTATGGTTGCAGCATTCTTGGTCATGTGACCACATTTGAGATCTTCCCAGTTGGGGAAAAGTCAATAAGAAAAGTCAATGAGGGAAGCTGGATTTGCTTAACAACAGTATGATTTTCTTAACTGCAGTGATTCACTTAACAACAGTGGCAAAATGGTCATAAAATCAAACATGACTTAACCATTGCCCTATTTAGCAATGGAAATTCTATTCCGAATTATGGACATTGTTCAAGGGCTACCTGGAATGGAATTAGAGTATGAGGCAGATAGATGATAATCACTTGGACTAGAAGGGTAGTCATGGACAAAAAAGGAATCTCACCTTAGAAGAGAAACCAAGATCCACATTTGGGAGACCCAACTTCAGGTAATAATCAAGAACACAAGCAGGCAGATAGAATTGGGCTAAAATTAGGACAAGAAATTTACATTGCTTCTTAGTGTACAGACTAATGACATTCTGGCTTGGTTGAAAGGTAGGAATAATGATACCTTTTTGAGAGATGAGGGTTATTTGCTTTTGCTTTGTCTTTAAAATAAATATTGGAATGCAATATTCTGAACCGCAGAAATTCAGACAACCAATTAATGGCAAGAAATAGAAACAGAAAATGTCTAAGGAGCTTCCAGAATTTTGCAGTTTGGATTATCTCATAAAGTAATTCAATCATCTGGCTGTTATAATTACTCAGGATAATAATGATTGGGAGCTATAGTTGAAATCAACAATGTGTTGTTTTTATTTAAATGAAGTGTAGTAAGTAAAGTTACTGTAATCTCTCATTCAAAATCCAGCTTTATTTAAAGAGTTAAAAATTGGCTTCTACATGCTCATATATAAAAAGAAGGACCAAAGGTAAGTTATGATCTTTTGTTTTTCTCCTCCTACTTAGCAGCTCATCCCCTAATTTAAGCTTAGGGAAGAGGAGCAACAAAATATGCATTATGAACCAGTGTTGCAAATTTGATTCCATACGCGCCTCAGTGCAATGTTGTATTATGTGTGACCAACCATGTCACATATTTTGATACTGTGATTAGGAAAGAGTCCCTATGAACTCATAGATTCCTTTCTACATATTTACTATCTGCCCTGCTGAATATTTACTTTGCTTTATTCCATAATGGCATTGATTTTACCTCTTAAACTCTCTGAAAAGTTTCAGGTCAAATCAGTGGTCATTGTCACGGTACGGGCCTTGCAATGCTGTCAAGAAGGAGTGCATCAATCCATAATCCAGCTGTTGCAAATCATGAAATAGGAGAAATAGAAGAAGCCTCACCAGTCCATTCTTCTAAAGAAGAAAGTAAAATAAATTGCTAGTATTTTCCTCAACTACATCTTTACCTCACACCAGTAGTGGGATTCAAAAAGTTTTATTGCCGGTTCTGTGGTCATAACTTCGTGGGCATGGCATGGCTTGGTGGGTGTGGCAGGGGAAGGATACTGTAAAATCTCCATTCCTTCCCCACTCCAGGGGAAGGTTACTGGAAATGTACCATTTCCTCCCAATCAGCTGGGACTCGGGAGGCAGAGAATAGATGGAGGTGGGGCCAGTCAGAGATGGTTTTTCCCAGTTCTCCGAACTACTCAAAATTTCCACTACCGGTTCTCCAGAACTGATCAGAACCTGCTGAATACCACCTCTGCGTCACACAGACTATATGTGTTTCATTTACATTATGTCCTCCTCTGCAAAAAAAAAAAAAAAAGAGCATTTGAACTGGCAAGTTGCCACCTATCATCCTTGTGAAGGAATACCTAAAATGGATGAAGCCCAGAAACTGATAGGCAGGGGCAAGAAGGCATTCTTTTCAATGGATCTCAAGGTCAGCGAGATTGAAGTACTTTAAAAAATTACACACAAATATTGTATGTAGCTACAGCTGGAATGGAAACATTCATTTTGTAAATAGGAAAAAGAACAAGTGGCATTCACCTACAGCTGCTCAGATGGTGCCCAGAAATACATGGCACTTCTTTTCCTTCTTTATGTTTCTTTTTGGTGATAGATCAATTCTTTATTCTTATCGGAAAACATTTCAAATAATCTTGGACATTGTACTTAACCAACATATCTAGACCCAATATTAGAAAAAAGAAAGGAGATCTGCAAAATAATTACAGGCATCCTCTTTACATCTCACTATGTACTTGATATTATAAGAAATGGGGACATTTAGTGATATTGTTGTGTGGATCTCATTTACCAGTCTCCATTAGTTGATATCATCTTGAAATATAAATGTCTACACAATGAATGAGTCCTATTTCCCACAGTCCGCAAATAAATCTTGAGGGCAGTTTGAAGGTATGTCCCTGAGGGAAATGCCATCTCCTAAAGAAAGTTAAAATAAACTAACAATTTTATGACTTCATAAAATTAATACATGTTAATGGTAAAAAAGAATCAGGAAGGACTTTTTAGGTATGTAGTTTCTTCTCTCATTGCTATTAATCTATAATTAGAACAACAATTAAGTTGGACATATAACATTTGGAAAATATACAATTTACCTTTTTAATCTTGGTAAATAAATTAAGTAAAGTACAATATATGTTCTATCTTACTTAACTTGTGTATGATAGAACAACCATGAGAAAATCCAGAAACATTTCATTAAAATCTATGTGTATTCTCATCAGTGGAAAAAGACCAGGAGAGCATATCCAGGGATTGCTCCATCTTTTCAGCCTCAGGGTACATTATTAACCTTATTTTCCTCGCATAATGCCAACTCCTGACACAGTGTGGTACTCAAGAGGCCTGACAGTATAAGTGATGGAGCAAAGTCCCCCAAAGTGCCTCCACCTCAGAAAGTCCCTCAAAGTGGCCTCCACCACTTGGGAGGCTTCTAATTAGGATGAAAATTCCCTCCATATGTGCAGCAGCTCATTTGCACAGGCAGTGCTGACCTACATTTTCAAGGGTGTTGGGTACCCAACGTTCTCCCTGACAGCAACCATATGTCTTATCTGTCCCCCTCCAGCGTGTTTATTCCTATACTCCTGGCTAAAAGCCTGAGGGTGGGGGAGAGAGGGAAGCTAAGTTAAATAATGGTATTCTGGTTCCAGCTACAGAAAATTACCATTAAGCTCCCAGAGAGGAGTCAAACAACTACTGGTGGCCCCACTTAATTGAAGATGACCATGGCAATTTATAGACCATTCATTTACAGTGTGAGGTTTTTATAAGCTCAGGTTTCAGTTTGATCTACCTTTTTATGACTGGTTCGTTTTCCCCCAGGGCCCCAGATAAAAGGCTCCTGGCAAAGAACTGCCTGCTCTTTTATCAGTGGTACAGTCACAGGTGCCTGACTAATAATCCGTGTTGCCATAGTTGGGAGTTTACTTTTTATATCCTATAGAAGTGGTAAATAATATTGGGACAAAATGAGTTAGGATACTTAGGATTCACTGTAGCAAAGAGAATCAGAACAACAAAGGCACTCTCACTGATGAAATTGGAAATGTTTTTTTTTTAATTAACACTTCTAATTAGAATTTAACATCTCACTAGCTTCGTATGGGATTTTTCGCTTCCTTAACCTCACGGAAACCTATCTATTGGTTCTAAATAGGCAGTCACTTACCATGCACCACTTGAGGATTTCAATTAATCCCAAATCCTCTAACTTTGGTGTTTGAACTTGCATTTGTCTCTGTGGGCCCTTCTTCCATTCCCCCACCCGTTTTGTTTCTTTTAAGATGTCTGCTCAAAAACTTTTTTCCCCCTCTTCTCTTTTCTTTTAGTTTTCTTTCTCTTGCTCTATGGAAAAGTGCGAATGTATGTGGATCTGCAAGACACAAAGAGTGGGAATGTGTGACTGTATGTTTGTTGATGTGTGTCTGTGCAACACAACACAACAAGGTAACGCATGCAGGTAAGTAATACATTCAATTCAATTTATCATCATAGGCACCCTCTATAAAGTCTTGGATTTGTCCAGTTAAACCAGAGGTGAGATACTATGTCCCCTTTATGACTTGTGGACTTCAACTCCCATGGCTGGCTCAGGAATTCTGGGAATTGAAGTCCACAAGTCACAAAAGGGACATAGTGCCCCACCTCTGAAATGAAAGGAAATGGTCCTGAAGAAGATTAATTGGAAAGCATGTGTCCATGGTAGGATGGGATATCAAAAAAGTTAAGATGGTAAGTAAAATCATGTGACTGAAACCCTGCCCCTTTTTACATACACTGCAGATGCAACACACATTAAATGGACGGGGTTTCATTCATAAGATTATGGCTGTCAATTTTTAGACACTCCTTGTGGATGCCTCTGAATAAGGTAAAATTAAGCGGAACCTCGGAGAAGGAAATCAGATATGTTTGTGCTTTCTTATACCATAAAAAAAGAGTATTCATTTTCAGCAATTCTGAAGGATACGTCAAAAGGATTCTTGGATTACTGATCAAGTATAAATTAAAAGTATCAGATCACACACATTAAATACTTTCCTGGTTGTTGTGAAGATACTGTTGCATTGAGTACAGAAGTATGAAGCCAAACATGTTTTCCTGAGGTCTAGTATTCTGACTGATGGAGGGTAGAGAACTGAAACTTACTTGTCTTTTTCTCTCACTGTATGGTATCTGTGTGTTGGGGTTTGTTTTTGTAGTTTAATAAAGTTTTAACTCCACATGCAACCTTAGATCTTGACTTTTAAGGCTTTATAAATAAAATACATTATTATTAAATTATTATGCCTACTAAAATCAAAACAAGGAAGGGTTGTTCTTTTTTTTCTTTTTTTTTGGTAACTGATTTGTTCTGAAAACTTTCAGGCAATGGAAACAAGACTGCCAACCAAGAGTGTTAAAAGAGTATGAGCCTCCAAATTAGCATTTCATCAAAACAGACAATTCAATATGAAAAGATAAACTATCCAATGAAAAAGCTGGAGGGAAAAAGTTAACTTGGCTTCAGAAAGATAATAATGTTTGAACATATCACAGAAAGGTGATGTTATAAGAAGAACAACCCTCTTGTGGCAAGGAGAAATATAATCTCCAATTTTCCAAAAATGCTTATCCACTGGAAAAAGAGCTTTAGTTTTACCATCACGTTCTTAGAGTGCCTTTAGAATTTCTTTTTAATTGTATTTCTTAGCTTCACTTGTTATAAAGTGGTAACTGTGCATTGTGTTTTCCTTTGCTGTTAAACATCTTTCTCTCACTCTTCCCCCCCCCTTTTGAAATTTAATTTATGTGTGGAAAGAACATTCACCCATCTGTGAGAATTTTAATTCTTCTTTGGGGAAAGAGAAAAACCCATTTATTTTCTATCACTTTCCCTCCTGGTGTTTTGCAAAGCCATCAAAACAACCCTATTGCACCTCAGTTTTTGATTGTTTAATGGTGGCCATTGTGGGGAGGAATGGGACAGAAGACAATTCTCTTTCTCTCTCTCTCTCCCCCCCCCTCTCTCTCTCCCTCCGTCTCTGAAGGCTTTGCTTTGCAAAGGGGAAGAGTAGTGGAAAGGAGGTATATATTAGTAGATCTAAGGGAACTGTATTAATATTAGTAATTGTGAATGTAAAAAGTAAATATGATGATGTATATTGTGTATTGTAAAATGAACAGCAGATGAAATATGAAGTGATAATTTGGTTCAATTATGAAACTAACTGAAATCAAGAGATAAAATTGAAATGTAAAAAAGTGTGATGGGGATTTTGAAATAATATGTTGTAAACGATGAAATAAAATAATTGTTCAAAAAAAACAAAACAAAAACAACCCTATTGCACCTCAGTTTTTGACTGTTTAATGGTGGCCATTGTGTGTGGGAGGAGGGGGGAATGGGACAGAAGACCTCTCCCTCTCTCCCTCTCTCTCTCTCTCCTTCCCCCTCCCTGAAGGTTTTGTTTTGCTTTCATTGTCCTATTTACTTTTTCTTCTTTTTCTTCCTGAGAGTTCCTTTAAAACAAAGCAAGATATATCTACAGTTTTGCATTGCAGCTTAATTTGTTCAAAGGTTAAATGAGAGGGGGGAAAGTATATGTACATGTCCTGTACAAAAGAGGAGGGGAAGAAGGAGAGGGAAAAAGAGAAAGAGAAAGAATATTTGAAAAATATCAGGAAAAATATTTAGAAATGTGTGCAAGTCATCTCCTAAAAGTCATAACTTTCTCAGGTTTTTCATATCCTATTCTATTCTTGGAAAGTTACCAGGATGAAATAATAATAATTTAATAATATCTGTGTTGCTGTCTTCTATAACTACATACTTCTTTAGGATCTAGCCCATCATGGCAATATCTTTCATGAGTTTTGTTTTTGTTTTTTCATTTTTTGAGAGTCAGCTTGACTGTTGGGGATCACATGAACATGAGTTTTTAGGACATTTTCAGAAGTGGTTTCCCATTGCTTTCTTTTTAAGGTTGGGAGAGAATGACTCACAAAGTCACTTAGCTAGCTTCTATGTCTAAGGCAGGACTAGATTTTGGGTTTCTTCTTTAATTGTCAACTGCCTTGACCATTAGAACCAAAATGAATCTTCCATGAATGTATACAGTCCCTTATAGAAGACTTCTGTCACATGAACAACATTACATGGCAGGAAGAAAATTCTATAGATTAATTAATGGTTCTGTACTTAGGGTTTTGCTTGTCTTTCAGAAGTTTCAGAAAGCTGGATACAATGAACTGGGTTCTTGTGTTGTTACTTGTCATTTTTAAAAAGAGACATTTTTAGACACATAGCAGTACAATTCTAATCACTGGGAATAAATTTCCTTATCTTTTATCAATAACAACACCCACCAAGTACTCTATTTTACTAAAGAAAACTATTCAGAAATTGACAGTTCAGCAATGGAATAAGAGAATTCAGATTGATGTGGATATTAGTCATAATTCAACATTTTCCTTTTAATTATTTATTCATAAGGCTAAAGGGAAAATGTAGTATTTTAAAATTAGATTCTTCCCAATCTGTAGAGTTGCTATAGCTCTAATATGGAACTATCACTACTGTTGTGATAGTAGCTCTGTGAGTGTGTATTTGCAAACTTAAGTGAAGAGCAGCTCTAACAGCTCTAATATGATGGCTTGGCATTTGAATCTTCAAGTTGGAAGATATTCACAAAATTTATTTACCAGTCTCTGCTGCCTCAATTGCTTATCTTTGATCAGGTCATGAAATAAAGTTGTCATAGCAAGCAATTTGGAAAAGAAAATCAACCACAGAATTTGGATACACATATAGAATAATAACTAATGCTGAACAGGATATCTATATGAATGCCAGCACTTTTAAGAATCTAAATCTTATGTAATATTATTCAGCAATTAAAACTACACAAGAGTACTGAAAATGCTATGCCATAAACTGTTAGCTCTTCAAGCAACATGTATCCCTTTATTAAATTACAGTTTAGAAATCAACAAAATCTTCCAAGTTTTTACAGAAGAATTGGATATAACAAACCCCACATAATGGAGTGAAATAATCTAAGTTTGTTTTAATGTTATAATGCCACCTTTCATGAAATGGAAAGTTGTGGGGAAAGTTATAAATTTTGGGGATAAGAGATTTAGGAGATTTGGAGATTTGATGATTTAGGATTATAAACCACAATGAGATCAGGAATATTTATCTGATCCCTTTAACGCCCATACTCTTTTTCAATTAAGTTACTTGGAGCAGTTATCTTGTATATATGTATGTCCAAACATAATCACACAGACATATACTTTATTGCTTAATTGTGTATATGTTCCAGGGCGCATGTGTCTAAGTGAGTCCCAGTAACAAATGTTTTTTGGATAGTTTTGGTTTTATTTTAAAAACAGCCTAAAACCCTACATATGAGAGTAGTAATGGCAAACCTTTTGGACTGACATGTCAAAAAATTGGAAAATACCTAACTAGATTCTTCACACACACACACACACACAGAGAGAGAGAGGGGGGGGGAAATCTTTATGCATTCATATATTTTAAATACAGGCAAATTGAGGAAGCCCTGGTCTCACACGCCTTTGTTGTTGAATGACTTTGGAAAATGCTCTACATGGCATCTGCAGCCATAAAAACCACATGGAAGTGTGCCCTTTTCTCATGTTTTTTTTAGAAGCTGTGAAGGTGCTATGAGAGCCATGGTGAGTTCGCTACAGCAAGTTCGCTATGGCAAGTTGCCCATGGTGTGTTGTTGTAGACCCACTTCTGGAATATCTGGAGGCTATGCAAGAACAGACCTCATTCTCAGATGGCCTCTGCAGTCTCTAAAAATAAGATAAAAGTACTCACCATTATCTCATGATATTTGGAGGCTCCAGAGACAATGCAAGAGCATAGGCCTTTCATGTGACTTCCAGAGACCACATGAGAGACACCCCATTCTTGCATGGTCTCCATAGCCCCCAAAATCACATGAAAATGGTATGTGCTTTTAAGAATAGCTGTTGGGTATTCTTCACCTAAAAGTCACCTAAAATGTCATGGCATGTCACCTTTGACACAAATGTCATAGGTATGCCATCACTGTACTAGAGCAGGTACAATGCAAGTGGAACAATAGTTTTATTATTTTCCTCACATTAAAGCTATTCGTATGCTAGGGCAAGTCCCCAATCTCCATATGTGTCTACCAGACTTTATCAACAATCTTTTTCCAAGTTCTTTACCAGTTGAAATATAAAAGTCAATTAGGACTGAACATTTTTTTTCTGTTGTGATACTCCAGTTGTGGTATCACAGTTCTGGAATGCCTATCCTAACCTTAACTCAATTCTACAATGTCTTCCAAGCATGGTTGTCCGATGCCTACCATGATGTTTCTAATGTTTCATCATTCGATTTTAAAATATTACATTTGTATTTTTAATGGACTGATGTTATATTGAATGCATCTTGCATTTTACACATTTATTTATTTATTTATTTATTTATTAATTTAATTTGTATACCGCCCTTCTCCCGGAAGGGACTCAGGGCGGTGAACAGCCAAAATTAAAAACATACAAATGCAAAAGTTAAGATAATTAAAAGAATTAAATCATTGGCTACCCAAATTTAAAACCCCAAATCCATAAAATTTAAAATCCCAATTAAAAACCATTTAGGCTAGGCCGGCTTGATGAAATAAAAACGTCTTCAGGGCTTTACGGAAGGTCCGGAGGTCCGGGATCAATCGTATTCCAGGAGGCAGCTCATTCCACAGGGCGGGTGCCCCCACAGAGAAGGCTCGCCCCCTGGGGGCCGCCAGCCGACATTGCCTGACCGACGGCACCCCGAGGAGGCCCTCTCTGTGAGAGCGTATTGGCCGGTGGGAGGTTATCGGTAGCAGCAGGCGGTCTCGCAAATACCCTGGCCCTAAGCCATGGAGCGCTTTAAAGATGAGAACCAACACCTTAAAGCGCACCCGGAAGACCACCGGGAGCCAATGCAGCTCGCGCAGGAGAGGTGTTACGTGGGAGCGCCACGTCGCTCCCATAATCACCCGCGCAGCCGCATTCTGCACCAGCTGGAGCCTCCGGGTGCTCCTCAGGGGGAGCCCCATGTAGAGAGCGTTACAGTAGTCCAGGCGTGACGTAACCAAGGCATGAGTGACTGTGCACAAGGAGTCCCGATCCAGAAAGGGGCGCAACTGGCGTATCAGGCGAACCTGATAAAAAGCCCCCCTGGCCACGGCCGTCATATGCTCTTCTAAAGACAGCCGTGTGTCCAGGAGGACGCCCAAGTTGCGAGCCCCCTCTGTGGGGGTCAGTGACTCGCTAATTACTTCTGTTGATGTGGCCTGAAACTGAACTTATCTTCTTTGGAACTGTACTACTGACTCACATTCAGTTTGGAATGAAATCTTATTTCAAGATCTCCTCTTTGACTACTGTATTCATGCATGATATTTTCCATCATATGTCTGTGGATTTGGTCTTGTGTTTCCTAGGCAAATTTCTACATTTGTTTCTGGTAAATTGCCATGCCAGTCATTCTTAAGTAGCTTAAAGATATGTCTAGAAGATTTCCAAAAGCATCTATCTATCTATCTATCTATCTATCTATCTATCTATCTATCTATTTCCTACCTACCCATCCATCCATCCATCCATCCATCCATCCATCCATCCATCTATCCATCTCTATCTATCTATCTATCTATCTATCTATCTATCTATCTATCTATCTATCTATCTATCTATCATCTATCATCTATCTATCTAATCTATCTCAAAATCTTTTGACTTCTGATAATTCCATATTGTTTCAAGGCTGATACAGTTTGATGTCTTTAGATTCTGATCTAGCCTGACTGGTTTATATTTCCTTGGAGGCTCCTTTCCCCACTTTTTAAAGATATGGTAACATGGCTGTCCTCCATTCATCCAGTACTTCATCTGTTTTCCAGGATTTTATATGCATAAAAAGTTTGGCCAGGCCATTAGTTTCTTCAGTAATCTAGGATTCATTTCATCTGGCCCTGGAGATTTAAACTCATTAATGTAAATAGATATTTGCTGACCGTATTTATATCAACTCAAGCTTCAAACTTGCCTCTTCATCCTGCTGTTTACAATTGCTGGGTGGAACATATATCCTCTTTGAAGAAGATTGAGTCAAATTAAGAGCTGTGTAGCTCTGCTTTTTCTTATTACTTGTTGGCATTCTGCTCTCTTTCCTAAGGAGCTACTATACATTTCTTTTCCTTTTATTTGGACATATTTTAAGTAGTCCTTTTGCTGTTCATAGCATCTTTTTTTAGTTTGAAAATATTACAATTTTTGTGCTGGTGGCATCTCTAAAATTCTGGGTTCCTTGTGTTTCTTACTGAAGACCCATCTTTATTTATTTATGTATTTATTTATTTAAACATTTTATATATAGCCATAATAATATAAAACACTCCTGGTGATTAAAAACATTTTTTTGTATCTCCAGTATTGTACTTTGCCTTTCAATACCAGGTTATATTGCTTTTTTTGTTTGTTTGTTTGTCCTTGACAGAGTTGCATGCTTTATGCAGAGCTGGCTCATAAACTGGAAGTCCTCCTGGACTTGTAGCACTTGTTCAAAGACCAAGTGGCAGCAATAGTCAGGAAAGTCTTGATATAGTTACACCTGCTGAAAAAGTAACAACCTCTTTTGGATCAGGAGGCCATACTGATGGTCACTCATGCTTAATCTATGTGGGTTGTCCTTGGACTCTCTAGAAGTTTCAACTGTCCTGAATGCAACAACTCAAGTGAATGCCTCAAGGTTTCTGCATATAATACCTCTACTTTGGACGTTCTCTTTGATAGTTCTTTTCAGATGCAATTCAAGATGTTGGTTGTCACATTCTTCAGTAATATGTATAGGCCTATTTTCATCCAGTGGCTTTTGTCTAAGATCTGGTTGAATAGGGTTAGCGTTAGGGTACTGTCCTTCGAAGGATACCAGAGACGAGTCTCCTCAATTCAAATAATTCTCTTTGGAACAACATGCCATCAGAAATTAGATTCTCCCTCACCCTACTGATTTTTAGGAAGCTCACTGAATTGTGTCCATGGAATAGCTATGAGAAGTAGGATCTTCTTCTTATGGGCTTTCTCCATATTTGTAATTTTAAATATTCATTGTGTACCAGGTTTACTATATCTATAATTTAATTAAATTGCTTCATTTGTCTAAAATCTTCATATTGTAAAATGGTTTGTGAGTCCTTTGGCACTGGAATGGCATGAAAGCCCTAACATGTAAGTAGATCCATCCATCCATCCATCCATCCATCCATCCATCCATCCATCCATCTATCACCCATAGTGTTATCCATTCCTCCATTTACTTTGAGCCAGAATGAATGTTGTTTCATTCAGATAGCTTATGGAGTAATTGTGTACAATTATTTAATTCTGTTAGTTTTATTTCTTTTAAGTGAATTATATTCTTCAGGTGTTATATTCATTAGTATAGACAGGTCTGTGTTATATTTATTAAATCAAGTTTGCCTTCTCATACCAAGCCTTAAGCTTATCTTTTTTATTTCTCATACCTTGAGCGTTAAAGTATAAAACAACAAAAAACTATTAACTTTATGAACCAATGTTTTTTTCTAATTTTTCACTTTGTGATTCAAGAAACCCCAATGCAGCAATTCTTCTATTTTCTTCAACAGTTTAAAGCACTAGTTCATATTTGAAGTCCTTATTTTGTTTTCTTTTAAAATCATTATCCCTGTAGACTTGCTCTATTTAAAGACCTGCTGAAAAATTTCACCATATTTGTGGTTGTATGGTTCAGTCTATCACCTAACATTAATCACAGTCCCAAATATAATCCAGTTAAATTCAAATTACCCCAGTTTTATAAATAAATAAAGTTTTATAAATAAATAAAATACATTCTTGTTGACTCAGAAGCCCCATAGAAAATCACTCCCTGGTAATAAGCCTAAAATAATAGCCTATCAGTGAAATAATTATAATTCCCAGTGTATTGGTATATAGAGGCAAAATATTCTAGGAACAATGTTTTAGCTACTTTATTGCCTAACCTACTGCCTGTCTATCCAAGCTCAACTCCGATTGAATTGCAAAGATGTGTGACAATAGTAAATGTCGATATGATTTCAGTCTATTTAGCTATGTTAGAAAATGCTGTTTTAATCTCTTTTAAGTCCACAGTGTTGATCAACAAATTCTTCAGCCCACACCTTCTTCTAATTCTGCTTCCTTTCTGTTAGTGTAATGTATATAACTATTTTTGTATTTTCAAAAAAAATGCTCAAAATGCAATTATGTGAAAATGGGAAACACAAAATGAAATATCTAAAGTACACATAAAACATATTCTGAAATTCAAAGAACACTCTTAGGCTATAATGTGTCTGTATATTTATAAATGTGAATGCCTGCATCTCCATTGAAATAAATTATCTTTTGAATACTCTAAAACCAGAAAATTTGTTATGTCTTTAAAACCTGAAGATAAATAGTAGTAAAAACACACATTTATAGGATCAGAAGCTAATGAGATGGGAATCAATCATAGTTGGGTTAGCTGGAATAATTATGCACATGTATAACAGATGACTCTGAATCTCAAGCAGATAAAAGAATGAGCATTGACTTCGTAGGTGGATGAAAAGAGTCTGGAAAACAAGTTTCTTTATACTCCTATGTTCAGCAGTGAGCTTTGTTGCTTCTGTATGTCAGCACTTCAAGATAAGTCATATAAGGATACAAATTCCACAAGCACTACAGAACTCTTTCCTTGTAGAATATATTACTAGAATCTTGATAACCTGCCAGTTTCCATCTTCCCACTCTTATACCAACCAGAATCAAGGTGGGATTATTTTGAGTTTTTTTTTTCCTTACATACTGTTCTTTCCAAGCACTAAGTTAGTATCTACTTACCGTGTTTCCCCGAAAATAAGAACTTGTCTTATAGTTTTTGGAACCCTGAAATAAGCACTTGGCCTTATTGCCATGCGCTCAAAAGCCCGATTGGGCTTATTATCAGGGGATGTCTTATTTTGGGGGAAACAAGGTAACAGTTTGTACATTTCTTCTTCAAGATTATCAGCACACAACTCTACACTACCTTTCCTGTGAGACTGAGTCTCCCTCACAAACATGAAGAAGAGTCCTGCACATCACTTTAGGAACTAATTACAGACTTATTCCTTCACTTTCAATTTTCAATCTCCAAGATCAACAAACAAATCTTGTCATACAGAGTTGCTAAAGTTAGAACATTTCCCTCTCTTTTCACTGTATAGGAACACTAGTACTGAACAGTTTACCATGGTGGGAATCACAAAATCCTATTTGTCCTGTGTTTAGAGTCTAAATCTTTATATTGATAGCAGTGGCAACAATTTGGGGGATTGTGGTGGAATTTCAGATGCAACTAGTGTATCAGGCATGGTTTCTACATTTGTTGCTTTGTCCCATGTTACCATTTCAATGAATTAGATATTCCAAATGTCTTCTCTTTTGCCTAGAGTTCCAAATATTTTCTACTTCATCTTCTTCTTGAGTCTCCAGAATGGAAGTGGCTTGGGATCAGGAGTGAAATCCAGCAGGTTCTGGCAGGTTCTGGAGAACTGGTAGCGGAAATTTTGAGTAATTCGGAGAACCGGTAGTGGAAATTTTGAGTAGTTCAGAAAACCGGCAAATACCACCTGTGGCTGGTCCCAGAGTGGGGTGGGAATGGAGATTTTGCAATATCCTTTCCCCAGGAGTGGAAGGGAATGGGGATTTTTCAGTATCTTTCCCTTAGAGTGGGGTGGGAATGGAGATTTTGCAGCATCCTTCCCCTGCCACACCCACCAAGCCACGCCCAGAAAGCCACACTATACCCAGAAAGCCACGCTCACAGAACCGGTAGTAAAAAAATTTGAATTTCACCACTGGTTGGGATGATGTTCTTCTAAATGCTCCAATGTGTCTTATCTCAGTAACTCATCTCTCAGTTCAGCAGCAAGTCCTATATAAGTCAAAATCATTTTATCTCACTTCTCTGAAATAGAACTGAAAAATCTGATGTAAACTCACAAACTCTGTGATTGTACTCTTTCAGTTTGCAGGTCTCTTAATTCATTGTTCTCCCTGCTAAATCATCATATGCAAGTCTAAATCTTTGCATGAAGTTCTGCTAATTATCTGGCAATGGATCATTTACTTTCAGTGAAGAATATAGCCCCTTTGCCTGCCTCTTCTTTCAACAGACTCAAGCCAAAAGTCACTCTGAGAAGTGACCTATAGACTTCTATAGGAAATTCTCTGGCTTACAAAACTACAGCAATTTTGAAAGCAGCTGACCTAGATAATCCAGACGAACAAGGCCACCAACCAATATTTATTCAATTTGAATGCCACCTGATTCCAAATGACTCTAAGAATTTACAACAATAGAATAACATCATAAAAACAAGAAAATTCAAAACTAACCAGGGATGCTTGGTTGAGATGAAATGTCAGGAAAACCTTGAATGGTTACCAAAACAAAAAGTCAGTTCTGAAGAAAGAGAAAGCACGAGAAAGAAACTCAAAGTAATTCTGTTTGGATTAAGCAGGATATATATATACAGTAGTAAGTTGAAATGAACAGGTATTTTGACAGGTTTCCAAGTGTTTGTTACAATACCTTAACACATTAAAGTATTTCCTAGCAATTCCTATTTATCTATTGTGAAGGGCTGACATTGGTGCGGGAGGATGGCTCTGTTGTTAGTTCAAGGTGTCAGTAAAAATGAAAAAGGCTTAGCTGATTAGTTTAAAGAGGAGACACAAGATTAAATACAGGGCAGATTCATTTAATAAGGTATCTCAAAGACTCTGTCTACAATATTCTATGTCTGCTTTGGTATTAATGGGAAACTCAAAAAACTGTGGAGAAGTATTGAGAAGAAGGACATCATTCTTTTCCTCCTCCCTCATCAGTCATTCATCAGAGACTCTGGAAGTTGAATATATGCAGCTAGAAGAAGAAGTTCTAGAGTAGAACTGATAATGGGTCTTCACAAGAACTTAAATTGGTAGAACAAATTTGACTAAACAATATGCTTACTCAGTTTCATTTTGATAAAGGCAAGTAGTTCAAGAGTTCAACAAAATTAAAATCTTTGGGAGATTTTCTTGCATTGGTGTGCAGAAATGCACAGTAAGTTTACACAAGGATTAGATCATTGGTACAACAAAGCTTTTTATTATTATTATTACTTCTAAAGGAATATGCACATGTCAGAAAATAATGGGTGAGAGCGGGGTCAAAGCTACATTTGATTTCATTGAATTAAAGGAAAACTTCTTTTCAATAATGTGCTTCATCATTTTTCCTTTCTGTCCTGTTCAATGTTTTCATCATACCTGCAAACAACTTTTGAAGAGAGGGACACACTAATGGCTTTTGGGCTTCTCTGAAGCCTGAGGTCATGCACACCACTGGGCTATACAGGCAAATTGTAGTTTCAAAGAGATAAAATATATCCACCGATAACTGATAAAATCTGATTATTTATCAGATTATTCCATTTATTTTTCATAGCCATCAGAGGTATGAAATGCTATGCAAATATCTGTGCTTGGCTGTTGCATCTGATTTTAGATTTGACTCTATGAGTCAAAACTAAGCACTTCAGCTGAAATATAAACAGCAGAATTAGATGATGCAGTTCACATAACTCTTTGTTTTCTTTAAACATTTAGGTTGGCTGGTTTGTAAAATATATTTATGAGGGCCCTCTGGAAAAATCCCTTTAGAATTTCCAGCTCCTTAGGTCTAATAGATAATACAGTATATTAACAGTTGCTGTCAAGACACTTCAAAATTTGCAATTTCATTTCTACTTTGGCTGGTGCTTTGGAGCTGAGTGTCCCCTGGTACTTAATGTAATATGAGCAGTCTGTCCACCTTTAGTAAAGCACAACAGTTCTCTGTGTTCTTGGCCAGACCCTTTGAAGCAGAGCCCTCTGTCATCAGCTTGAGACAGTTTATATAGAGTTACAGCTCCTCCTTGGACCATTTCTTCCCATTTGAAAAATTGCCATTGTGATCTCCCCAGCCTGCCAAGTTGGCAGACTCTATTATGAAATCTGGACTTGAGCCAGGAATCACTACAGCATTTTGAACCAATGATCTGTGTCAGCCATCAACTTGATTCAGCACTCCCTCTTGTACAGGCGAAAAAAGTTCCTGCTAATATTTGGAAGTGGGCAGAGCATCTTCCATTTTTATAATGTAGCAATAAACCTTCATTGCATTTTCAGCTACTTGAAATGCAGAGTATCTATAAAAAAAAAATCTAACATTTGGATAGATTCTCAAAGAATTTGAATAACATCATCAAGCAAGAAGTTTTTTTGATATGTATCACAGCTTTGACTGATCTCCTTGAAGTCATTGGGAGCTGTCTTAAATATTTTGATGCCATGTGCCCACTTTATTCTCCTGATAAATAAAGATAGAAAAAAAATGCTGAAAAATATCTCTGTGAAAGTCTACTGGTAATTATGTTCTGCCTTCAAAGCTGGCAGTTCCTTAAATCAGTCCAGGTGTATCTCATAGCTATAGTGGAAATGTAGTTCATTTAAGTTATTCTTACCCAACACATTGTCTGCAAATATCCTGGACTACAAATCCCATAACTCCCACATTGTATCAATCAATGTCCCAAGTTGTATGAATCTGATAGGAGTAGTATTCCAGCACATTTGCAAGGCACTAGGTTGAAGAAGATGGATTTACTGCTTGGGGATGATAGGAACTTTTCCTGTTGGATAGCCATGCAGCCATGAATCATAGCAATCCTTTAAACCAAACAGATGCTTTGCTTTTATATAGCAATGACATTTTTATTCCAAGAAAGATAGAAGACCCCCAGATGAAAGTCTTGCTCTTAAAGCAAGATATTTATCTAACAATTAAAACATAGAGTAAAAAACAGTCGCCTGGCACTTATACAAAACATCACATCTGCTAGGTCATATAGGATCCAAAGCAGAACCCCAAATATCCAAGGTCCCTTTAGCTTCCTTGAGCAAATATGTATCATTCCTTATATTAACTGGCAATCTGTCTTAACAAGGCAAATTTGTCAACCTGATATTACTATAGTATAGTATGTGATTAGGAAGAAGGAATTTTGTTCTGATTATTTTTGTATTTATTTTTTTATTTATAAAATTTATTAGCCATTCATCTTGCCCTACAGTAACTCTGGGTGGCTTACAATATTAAAAAAAATAAAACTGTGTAATTTATAATGATATAAATACAATACTATAAATAATATAAAATCAAACTAGGTAGAAAGGGGGCATGGAATATGATGTGAGCAGAAGAGGGTTGGATCTGTTAATCAATCTATCACCCCAAACATGAACTCCCTCTGTTGGCAGCCCAAGCTCTTATGGCGGGTCAGGAGGGAGGGTGCTTTCCTCACTTTGGGGTAAGATTAACAACAACACAAACTACATTAGAAAATATTCTAAAAATCATCCAGAGCAATATTTTTAAAAAGATATAGTATATTCCCCACTGCCTCCATCCATGTGGCATTTCTGTTTCATCCTGAAATCAATGGTACTTAAAGTGCTTGATTTTGCCTCTTCTTCCTTTTGCCTGTGCATGCTTTCACAACAGCCAGTCCCTATAATCCACTTCAGTATTCAGAGTGTAATTGGACAAGCCAAACACAGATTCTTGATTTTATCTAATCTACTTTAAATTAATCAAAATTAACCCCGTTGATTACAACAAGCATTTGTTAATTCTCACACAGGAGATTTGGAGTACAGACAGGAATACTGAAATCAGACCCAAAGTGATTGTAATATTGTAATTATTTGGGGGGGGGGCATTTATGTGTGCTATGCATCTTGGGATACCTGGGTGGTTTTTTTAGTGAATGCTTCTTTACACAATTTTTCCCTTGTCCTAACAAAGTAAGCTGCTCACTGTAGCTAAGAGAGAATATTTCTTGTTTCTAGGCCAGATAATAAGTCTTGGAGTTGTTCAGTTATTTACCAGATTTCTTCCATCATTTCTTTGACATTTCCATCTGCTTTTGGGAGCTATCCCACTGTTGCATGCCTGCCAGTAGTGTTCATTGCACAAGGATCTTGGCGTCTGAACCACTGATGACACATAGTAAACTTTGGAGAAGAAATCTTAATTTTCAGTATGTTTTTCCTCCTTTTCCAATGCTTGGATGTTCTCCCAAAATATCATCAACACAGTCTGGGCACGTTAAGGACAAAGAAAACAAGAGCGCAAGTTGCACAAAGATCTATTTGCAAGATATAAAGGTGAAAAGGAGTCTCATTTGGACAGGTCTTCATACATATTATGTATAAGGAGGCTAAGGAGTGTATAAGCATCTCCATGGATGAATATCAACATACCAATATAAGAAGTAGAGCCAAAGAAAGATATGGAAAAGGAAAGACAAAGCTATGTGCCCAAGTGGGCTAAGAAAAGACAGTGTTCAATCTTTTTCTTCTCTGGCAAGTATATGTCAGAGTTGAAAAATTGAAAAAGGACATTGAACTGTAATGCTAAAACAGTTATTTCAATCCAATCAACAAAGCACTCATTATTCTCCCTGTCAGCTTTCTTCTATTCTTTTTTGACAGGGCAATCAGGATTGACCATTAGCATGTTCCTGCAAATATTCTGATGCAGATCAATCAATCAATTTACTACAACCACAGTTGTAAGGATGGCCATATTTGGACATTATGTCTATTTCACATGGAATTAGTGGGCAAAAGATCTTAAGCTCAGTTGGACAGAGCCAGGAAAGCTATCTGAAGTTATGTAGAGTTCAGTTACTAGAAGGATATATATTGATAATTTCAGGTTACAACCTCCTTCCAGATTATAACAGAAGTTACTTGCCTATAGTAATTGCCTAGGGCAAGACATACTACTAGCTTGTTTTATCTGAATTAATTACATTAACAAATTCTTAATGCTTTGTTTGCTTAAAATAAAATGGGTGTTTGATCTAAAGAGATTATGAATATCTCATTTCATAGCTTTTTTAAGGATTCCATGCAATTATAGTATTCTACTAGCTTACATTCAATAGATAGAACAATCTCTTAAACTGTTTTTAGTTAGTGATAGAACATAAAGAACTGAAGTCAGGAAACAATTTTGGGAGAGTTTCAATGGACACTTCTGGGCAGATCTTAAGAACCTTTGAATTTGGTGAATGCAAGGATTATGCAAGTTATCCAATGAGTTGCTCTCTTAAGAGTTAGAGTAGGGCTATAACCTTTAAAACAGGTTGCATGGCATATGACTCTGAGAAGGCATGGGGTTTGTCTGATTAAATTCAAAACCTTTAATAAGCAAGAAATTAAGGATCCGGTCAAAAATGTCTTGGCAATCCGTAAGGTTGAGAGAAATAGTAGAGGTGTGAACACAGATAACATAAGGACAGAGGACTTACCCATTACTGCCTTATGAGTTGATTGTATCTGCTCAAAATCTAACACTAATGATGCCATTGTCTAAAAGCCTAGATTTGATGAAGGTTACCATAAAAAGTTATTTTAATTCCCTGTCACTTAATCATTGTGTTGCATATGTTATTTCTCTTATCAAGTTTGTTTTTTTTATGCCTCATTTTTCATAAATTACATAATTTATAAACGATATGCTGAGTAAACTGGAAATGCTGATTAATATCTAACTTGTCTTGAGGAGCTACTCTTACTTTATTCTTCAATTCTTCTCCTTATATATCTATTGTCTTTCAGGTGAGATCCTACTTTCTCTTTCATCTTAAACTAATTTGGGAATGGCAATATGCTATCTTTTCTTACCCAAATGCTTTTAGATAAAGAAAAGAACTAATATTTTAAAATTCATTGTTCTATCATGAAACCAACTGCTATTTCATATACTTGTACATTTCTTTCTCAGTTAAGCCTATTTAGACATGGTCATACAATGCAATGAGCATTTTTAAAAGTATTTGCTTATTGTTGTTTTTTTCAAGATGATCAAAATGTAGCAACTGAATAAAGAGAAATTGCTCCAAAGCTAATTATTGGATATATTAGTTTTAGATAGAGTTGAGTTTTGCACAAGTACCTTCATAGTGTAGATTGCTCCTGGAATAAATAAAGTTGATAGAATGACACCTTGTTGGCAATACTGAAAGGCCCACTGGTACTATTCTAGGGTTTATGGATTAGTACAGAAACCTTTTTGGGTAATGTGTACTATTAAAAAAAGTCTACATGCAAACAGAAGTAGTAATTGTATGAGAAAGTTACAAACTGCTGACATCTCAGATCAAGACAATGATTCTGACCATAAAAAAACAAAACAAAATATGAATTCCTTAAGAGTGCAAAGCCATGAAGAACCTATCAAGTATTTGTTGCTTGTACTTCAATTACCTCTCTACAAGGACATTTTAAGGTCTTAGAATTCCATTTGATTAGCTCTTCCTTGGGGCACAGATTTATTCCCAGAAGACATTTCGTAAGTTAGAAGATCAGTAACAAAATTAACATGTATATCGTCTCATCTAGTTTTGCCTAATATAATGTTCTTTTTATATATTTTTCAGCCTGGATGACTTCAGGCTTTTTCTACTAAGAAGGTTCAGAAATAATTAGGAAGGTAGAGATTATGAGGACTATGAGAAGCAGGTATTTTTCATCTTGATAAAGTACATCATGCCACACAAATAGTATGATCTTCTTTACTGGGTCAAAGAGGTGATAAGATTCACTTCAGCCAGGCATTTTTGGATTGCCTTGAAGCCTTGAATAACTGGAAGGTTCAGCTTATGCGCAGAAACATCTTTTAGCTGTTGAAACTGCTGTAACAGGCCACTGGAGCAAGCAGTATGAAGCAGTGTGACTACTTTATTTTGCTATTAATCTTTGTCAAAGCAATGTCTCCATTGAAGATCAGCCTATGTGAAGGAGAAAATAGATATCTATATTCCTTCAGAAGAAAAATGCAGCACACATGCTACTCCTTCCTGAAATTTTATCTCCATAATAACAATATGATGTGGTAGCACAGCTTAGTGACAGGTCCGAAGTTACCAACTAAGTTTTCATGGCTAACTTGAATCTAAACTCCAAGAATATACGTAATACAATACAGTCCTCATTTACTGAGCTGTAGTAGTAGGGCTATTTATTGTGTGTCTGTGTATGTATATGTAAATAACTAAACATAGTATAAACATAAAATAAAGCAACAATAGATACTATCTATTGTTATCTATCAACAATACAGTAATAATTCTCTTCTGACTGTTAAACATTATTGCAAACACAAATTATGATATGCTGAGGCTTATGTGTTATTTTGGATTTCCAGAATCTCAAGGTAGCATCTATGGATTTGGGATACCATGGAATTCTATTTTATCTAGATCTAGTATCCATGGGTTCTGTCGTGTAGAGAATTTGGAATCCAAATGCCGATGGCCATTATTCTTATCACCTTCTCATCAGAATTAGGTGATAAGAACATTTTGTAGAGTGGATTAATCATGATTTATATCTTATCTGTGTCTGATCTGAAAGCAATTGAGAAAGAGAACCCAAAACAGCATAATTTTAATTTTATCTCTGTTTATTCGGAAGATAATCATACTTCAGTCAAACTTCTCCCAGATAACGTATATGCCTGCAGTAAATTATATATCCTTCAATATTTCTTAGCAAAAAAAATTGAAATGATTCTTGGCAACTGTACTTTCATAACAGTGATTATTTTAAGCTGCCTCCAGCTCTTAGATATTTCTCAAGACTCTTGTTTACCTATAGTATTTATTTATAAAGAAGTCTAACATGTCATACACGTGTCTCCCTCTTTGTGTCCCACTTTATCTTAAGAAGAGAGCTGTGACATTGTTCAAGCTGAGAAATAGCCCAATTTAGGACTGACAGCTCAAGCCTTTCTTACAAGGAGGCTTTAGTGGAATTCTTTAATCATTTCAGACAAGGGAATCTCATCTTCTGTAATAACTGCAGGACCAGGGGAGCATCTTCTCAGCATCTTTCTTGTCTCCATTTCCTCCAATTGTTTGGAAGCTGGTGATATGATCATCTTTATTACTCCAGAAACCAGAGAATAGACAGGAAATACTATGAGCAGCAAGCTGACTGATAAGCAAGGGCAAAATATGTTACTCAAACAGCGAACTGCTCCAAGCTACCATAAGTCTTGGAGAAACATATCATTACTCTTTCCTCTCATTTCATGAAAAAATAATATATTGTTTTGTTGTACACATTTAGAAAACATTGTTGGCATTTGTCTGACTATTTTATTTTTTTTTTAAAAAGAAAGCTAGAAATGGGTAGTTGTTAAACTACCAAACCACCATTTTCTGATGCCTTTTTAAAAAAACCTATTACTAGCTACAAAGGTGAAAAACTAGAATGCTTGGGGTTTTGTATCCAAATATTTCTCTAAATGTCTATGGAGATTCTCAGTCATCCAGGTCATGATTTTCCCAAAGGTGCTTTTTCAAAAAGCAAATGAACTTTCTGGTTTTTCTTTGAAGACATTTTGTTTCTCATCCAAGAAGCTTCTTCAGAGCTGAAGAATCCAGGTGCTTGAAAAAGCATCTTTGGGACAAGTATTTCTCTGTTTCACATCTCACCATATGCACAAGAGAAGGAAAGTGGTAGCATAGACAGCTCCCACCAAAGGCAATTGTTGAAAGGAGAAAGCAACCAGGGCTAATTTCATCCAAGTACTCCAACCCAACTGAATCCCAATGGCTTTTGAAAGTGAAATCATCAAAGTGAATGATTTGTTTGATTGCATGTAAACAATTAAACAATATATAAGCAGCAGCCCAAAGGAGCAATTCTCAATGATCCAGATCATGGTTGTCCCAAATATGCTTTTTTCAAAGTCAGTTGCCTTTTGATAAAAGCACCTTTGGGACATCCTGACCATAAGCATGGGAGGCTTCACTGTTTCTTTCCCCTCTTTTCTCCTCCTTTCCCCTCCCCTCCCCTTCCGTTTCCTTTCTGTATTTGTTGAATACATCACAGCATAACCATAAATTTAAGAGCCGAGCTATCAAACACAAATGATATAATGGTTGAATGAATGGATGAATGACTATCATAGACCCCAGCCTCACAAACATCCCAAAATTAAAACACCAAGATACAATTCAGTAGGATAAGATCAGAGCATGAATAAAAAGAAAAACAAAAAAATATAGTAAAATGAAATAAGAACATAGTACACTATTCTCCATGTCATATTCTACTCAATGTAGTATAAGCAGTAATAAATCCAAAACTAATTTGCCAGTAAATTTTAGTAAAGCTTGTATTCTACAGGCTGTAAATGGAAATTTAGCAACAGTTAAGTTGCTAAGTTTAGGGTAACAATACCCTAAAACAACTTGTGTTGTTTTAGGGTATTTATCTGCCAGAAGGAGTTTGACGCAAAATTCATCTGGTTGTCCAGGGAATAAACTAATAATGAGTGGCAGAAACTTACTACACCTATTGCTGTAGAAATTATAAGAGAGAAATACATGGAGCAGTGATTCAATATTGTCAAACTGACAGGCTTTCTTGGTAGAAAGGTTTCTGAAACTTTCCTTCCAATAAAGCTGATGGCAAGATATAAAGGCCCTACAGAATTTATCAGCTGTAAACTGGTTAAGAAATTGGGCTGGTTTGAAACAGATCTCATTGGGTCCTAATTGTATTCCAGCAGGGATTTTGCTGTATTCAGTTTGACAGTCTGTATCAAGGATCCTTTGCCCTAAGACCCTTTGTTCCACCCTCAGGATTCCTCTGGTGCAAAACCCAATATCTGAGTCTCAACTCCAATTTGTTGTTTCCAGGTAATATTGGAATCTTTGTAGCAAAGGAGATATGAAACCTTGGGGTTAAAGTTAATCTTTAGCCAGCATTTGAAAATGCTTAGTCATGCTCTTGTCACCCTTAGCAGCCCTGCCTCCAGTCACAGAGATGCATTAGGATATTTCTTGGTAGCTGGAAAAAGTTTAATAAACTAGGTTTTTTTTTTGTTTGTTTACTATAAATTGGTACCTGAATTTAGCAGAGCTCCATAGAAGAGCTGGGCCAATGGTTTGCCTTCAAATAACTGCAGAGCAACTGGGATAAAAAGAAGGAAAATATTGCTATTGTAATTCTCTAGGTATTCAGCAAATCTTGGTAGTATGGACATTTTCCTTCCCTATATACTACAGCACAAATCCTAAATATAAAAACCTGTTTGACTAGTTTTCTGTCAAGTTTCCAGGGAAGTGCCTAATTTAACATATATCCTTGTAAAGCATGTGGTAATAGTTTTCTCGTAATTAATTTGCAATAGGTGATCCTTATAAAAGATGGATTGTGCCACCATGGTCTTCTTAGTCCAGCTGGTATCTGCAATAGAATTACCATGTCATCTGTATAAAGCAGTAAAGATATTGACCTATTTGTCACTTTTGAGAGATGAAATTTTTATTCTACTATTGCCTTTATATAATAGTTGAATAATAATGGAGCCAGGATACACACTTGCTCGTGGGCACTACCTATGACAGATGCCCTGTTACATTACACATCATTCTGAATCTGATGTTCCCACAAAGCACATGTAAGACGGTAAGGAGACATTTGCCAGTTGTAGAGAATTTAACTTTGTGCCAAAGGATTTCTCTGGTAATTTATTTTTTATCTACAAACATACTCTATGCTTTGCCTTAGAAGACTGAGTATATTTTTAATATAATTCTTCATTCTCAGACCAATAGAGTATCAGGAGACTAATATACAATCAGTTAGAGCTCCTTTATTATCAATTAAGACACCTACCAGCTCATTGATTCACAAAAAGTCAGTTACAAAGAAAATGAAAAACTCTCTGCCCTAATGAATTTAGGGAGTGTATTAGTTTTATATGGGAAATTATTACTAGCATTACTATTACCCCATCTTTTTCTTTTAATAAATCTGGATAAAAATTCTGTGAGAATTCTGTTTAGAAAAGAGTTTTAGACAGATGCCAAAGAGACTGACAGATGAGGTGTGGCAACATAGAAGTTTAGAACTGGACTGGTGAAAAATTCTTTTGGGAAGTGTTTTAAATGAAGTATAGTTAATGAAAAATGGTGCAGCTGTGTTGGAAAGGAGAGGGAAAGGGAGAAAATGGGCTCACAGATAGAAAGTATCTTTTATCAGTAGCATAGCCTAGTATTCCAGAACTCATACAGAATTATCTTAACCACCCATGGACTTATAGCTATTCCAAAATATATAACAATATATAGCTATTCCACAAATATATAACTAAACCAGGGGTGAAATGCTACCGGTTCGGACCAGTTTGGCAAAACCGGTAACGATGGCGGCGGGTGGTTCAAAGAACTGGTAGCGACGGCAGCGCGAGGCTCTGCCCGCTCGCCCAGGCATCATTACATCCTGGTTTTAACAAGGAAGTAACCTGTTTTTTACTCTCTGAGCATGCACAGAAGGTTTGTGCATGTGCAGAGGGTCCCCGCATGCATGTGATGCGGTGAGTGCACTTCCAAACCGGTAGGGAAGGTAAGTAGATTTCACCACTGAACTAAACTGATATACTGGACAAAGAATTATTGAGGGAATTTAAAAAAAAATCTAATAGTGGAATAGAATACAAGTGCTTCCTTTTGTCCTGACTAAAGATATCATGATGCTTTTTATTGGTTTAAGTGAAAGACTCTTATTAGATGTAGATGTTGTATCCAAAATTTAGTCCTGTTATTACTTTAAGCTTGGCTAATTTCATTTGAGGAAATAACCTGATGATTGGAGCCTGAGTTTCTTGTACATACTTTATTTGTAATGATTTGTGGTTCAATTTATGTTGTTAAGCACAATTCAGATATTTCAGTCAACTAACCTGCATGTGTCTCTAAAACCAAAACCAAAATAATTTCTGCTTAAATCTAGACTTCTGCATATTGGAATTTTATTTTTCTTGAAAAGTAGAAATGTAGCTTGAAGCATTACAAGAAGGGCAGTGTTTATTGATTGTATCTTTAAAAGGACAGACTTAATTTGAACTAAGAAACTCTCCAATCTGATTTCACTAAGACTATTGAATGTTAACTTTTCCTCCACTGATATTGGCTGTAAATGCTATTATAAATATCAAAAACTCTGAGCAATAATTTTTAATTTCATGAATTTAAAGAACTATTGATTGGCATAAGCAATCAGTTGGCCAGATAAAAAGGATGAATTCTTCAAAACATTACTCTGAAGGATTCATATTTCAAAACATATATTTTAAAGAAAATTAGCTATTTAAAAAAACACTTTTCAAAACAAAATTCAAAAGTGTTTTTAAAGAACATCTGTATCTTATTTTTTATGGTTAGTCACATAGTCAGCCAGATATTTGGCATTTTTATTTGGATATTTGGATATTTGGCATTTTTAATCTATCTATCTATCAAGTTCTTTTATATAGTTTTGCAAATCAACATATTCAAATTAAGTTATATTTCTTATAAAAGCATTAAACTTATATTGCTATATGTGCCTTTGAATTAGACTGGATAACTGTTAATTTTTGTTTCAGAAGTTCTGCTTCTGAATAAGTAGAAGTCAGTTCACCTTCCAGAGCCATTCTATTCTTGCACATTAGGTTTTTTTTAAATAATAATAATAATAATAATAATAATAATAATAATAATAATAATAATAATAATAATAATAATTTGCTTGCTTCACATTAAATGTATTCTGCTTCTTAAAAATATTTTGCCTTAATTTTATATATAGACTTGATTTAGTTGTGAGTGTACAACTATGGTAGAGGACTACGTACATATCCTTAAAGAAGGTATGCAACAACTTTTATGAAAACATTACTTGGATAGCAAAAGTGGATAGACTGAGGAAGAAACTCTAGATTGTTCCTTGAGTTTCTTTGCTAGAAGAAGAAAGAAAAAAGCTTTGTCAGGCCTTCAAAATTGTATTATTATATCCTCTAACAATACAGTGGAATTCTAGCAGATGGCATGATGTCTGCTTCCTAACATGACAAACCTTAAAGACTTGACACTTATTTTGTACTCAGTATTTTAAAAAATCAGTAGGTGGAGAGCGATCAAGTAAGTTGGACCAAATTCTTTAATTCGGTATCATACAACGTATCCCACAATCCAATGAGATCTAAGCCTACATACAACCTATATACTTATCCATATTCATGATTTAACTGAAATCCAATTTAAAAGCCATGTAAAGCGCTCTTTAGTTTTCAGTTTCTTTAGTAAATTTAAACCTTGTTGATTTTTTTAACCTATTCACTTCCTGCTTGTTATCATGTTTCATCAAGAGGTTGATACTTTAATTCCACCTGCCTATGGCCTTTTTCTTTCTTTCTGAATTAATCATATAGGAAATCATAAGCCAACATTAACTAGTTAGAAAGAGAATAATTTTTGACCAATCAGTATTAACTTTGTGATGATGTCACTGAGATCAAATAAAACCAAACACAAAGCGAATATTAACAATATTCATCAACAGCTATAAGGGAAACATTTCTCAGGATTATTGCCTTGAGCTCCATCTGTTGGTGAAAAGATGGGATATAAATCCCAGAATAATAAACAAACAAGTATCAAGAAATATTCGGGAGGGGGGGAGGAAATTTATTTTGGCTTCAGTAAATCCATAAATGCTAACTCATGGGTTGCATCATCCAGTTTGTCTTTCAAAGTTAGCTTACTTTAAATGTTATCTATTGAATTTACATTAGAGAAGGGAATGAAAAATGTCTGGGACACACAACATTCTCAAAATACACATTATTTGGATTCTTAAGCAGAGCTGAAGAAATATATTGAAAAGAAAGCTGTATAGATTATAAAGGCAAGGTTGGTATGTCTAGCTTGACTTGTTATTTCTTTATTTTAAAATCCTTTTTTTATGTATGTCCCTTGTACAGTTGAATAAAAAATGTTATCATATAAACATGAGGCATTAATCCAACGATGACAAAAAGTGAAGATATATTTGTCCTTTCAGGCTATCTGCCTCAGTTCTGTTCTATGGAGGTCAATAAGCTGTAAGCCTTTAATAAATATTACTATAATGTTGCTTTAGTTATTGAATTAGAAGAAGCTTTGAAGAAGGCATAAAATGAATTGATTTGTTTGGTTTTCTATTTATTAGATCACAAAACATATATGAATTATTTTCCAGCTAGTTGATATTTTGAAAGAAGCTCAGCATTTACACAAGATTTGCATAAGAAAAATCCTATCAAAATTAATAATAAATAAACATCTTCCAGTTGCTTACATATCTCAACAAAGACACATTTATACTCTTAAGCATTCAAAACAAAATTGAAATAGATTTATTACCATAAGCTATTTCTTAGCTCCTATGATTTTCTTGTTATACTGTAATTTCATGTGAATATTATATACATACATTATTTAAAGTTTATTATTAGTTTAGAATGGAATAAATGACAGAATCAATTAAGAACTAAAAAGGTATAAAGCGACACGAGAATAAATAAAATGTTGGGAAGGGGTGTTTGATGTTCACTTACTGGTTTATGTTTGTACTTTAGACATTATGCTAAGTGTGGTAACAATTCTTCATACTTGTTCTAAGTAGTCAGAACTAAAAAGGAATGGTGGATTAAATTCACATTATTTTAGGGGAAATTATTTCTTTTTGTTCACAATTCAAGCACAACATAATAATAAGGAGACATTTGGAAGGCAAATCCAATTGCATGGTGTCTATTCCCTTGGAAGTTGGATCAGTATTCTTATTTTTATGACTCTCAAGCATTATCCCTCCCTCCTACCACCCCACCACTATCTGGTAGCTTGTGTTTTCATTGACAAAAACCCCTGTCCTGCCCTACATTTTGGCTTTGACTGAGCTTTAATTCCTTCATTTTCTTCCCATACCAACTCATGAAGCTAAGTTATATCTTTTTGTCCCTCTCTCTCCAACAAACACACTACCTGACTATAAAACTACAGTACTTATATAGTATTTTAAAAAATTCTATAGCTTTTAAATATCAAACACAATGGTAACAAGATGTCAAAGTGGCTTAGATATTTCTTCTATTACAAAACGCCATCCTCTGTGAAATTTCCATCACACCAACCTGAATGAAAATAGTTTGACCGTTTTTACAGACTAACATAATATAGGGAAGAGACAGTTTTTGCAAATCCAGGATTTGTGCTAGTTAAGGGGTGCAACATTAATTGAACTAATTGAAAAAGAGCCTTGATGGTACAGTGGTCTAAGCACCCTGTTATTAACACAGCTGCCTGCAATTTACTGCTGGTTTGAATCTCTCCAAGGCTCAAGGTTGACTCAGCCTTCCATCTTTTCTAAGGTAGGTGAAATGAGGACCCAGTTTGTGGGGGCAATAAGCTGACTTTGTATAAAATATACAAAAGTATGAAGGCTATTGCTTAACGCATTGTAAGCCGCCCTGAGTCTTCAGAGAAGGGCGGCATATAAATCAAATTAAAAAAAAAAACACTATGATTTTTGCAGCTTCTTATGGATTAGTTGGAGGGAATGCTGCAATTTTAGCAGCCCAATAAAATACTGTGATTTTAGCAGCCCAATAAAAAGAAGAAGTGGAGATCCTTGCTTTAATAATATGTGTGAATAAACTTCAGAGATGGGAAAGGAGACACAGACTAGATCAGTGGTGGTGAATCTGTGGCATGGGTGCCAGAAGTGGCATGCAGAGCCATCTCTCTGGGCATGCCAGTCATGGCCCATTGCTCTTCCGGGTTCATGCCGGGAAGCATGCACGTACCGGGAAGCTAAGCTTTTGGTTTTTAGTGCGTGCATGTGCACCGGCCAGTTGGTCTTTGCATGCACATGCATGCCAGAAACTGGAACACCAGGTGACCAACATTCATGTGCATGCCAGAAACTGGAAGCTTAGCTTCCCGGGGAGCACATGCATGCCGGGGAACTGCTCTTCCGGTTTATAGCACTCCCGTACGTACCCGCCAGGGAGCTGCTCTTCTGGTTTTCTGTGCTTCCCCAAAAGTGTGTGCTTCCATTTTGGCACAGAGTTTGCCAACAAGGTTTGCCAACACTGGACCAGACAGAAGTCAGACAAGTGGCAGCTGAGTCTGTAGAAGGAATGGGGGCATGGAAAACATCTCAGAAGGGATTCTACTCAGTTTCTTAAATTTTAAAAGGGAGTTATTTACTTTCTCCCTTTGCAAAACTGATGCCAGCTCTGCAAGATAGTTCCATAAGAAACCTGCAAAATAGTTCAGTATTTCTAACTTTATTGTAAGGTTACACAAACAGAATATTTACTGCCCTCAAATGAAAAGAAAGGTAGGACTTCTGCAAATGCAATGGAAACTCCTTTGTAGAGGAAAAAGCTATAAATCATTTGAAACAGATTTTGTAGTTTAAGAATTTATTTTCAATTTGTTAACATGAAAGACATATGCCATACATTCATGATTTGTTCCAATTTTAGACCAATTTGTAAATATCTTCATAAGTATCATTATACTACAGTAAAACTCCCAAGAGTCCTATTACATGCTAAACATAAATAAGCTCCCGTATCATTTATAAGATCCATAGCTCAAGAATTGTATTCAAAGTGTGCTTACACTGATTCTATATCAAACAGGTGTGGCATCTGGCTTAGAGAGCTGCGAGGAACAGTTACCTGGATCTTGTTATTTTCAATGTTTTTATTAATTATTTGAATAAAAAGGTGGGGGGGAAAGCTTATTAGATTTGTAGCTGACACAAAATTGGGTGGGATAACTAGTATCCTACTAAGGATAACTATTATCCCTAGCAAATAGAAATTTAAAAAAAGCAATCTTGATAAGAAGAGCTGAAAATAAATCGGACATTTGGAAAAGACATTTGAAAGATGAAATTAGGACTAGAAATTAAGTCCAAGAAGAGAGAGTGAAAAAACTGAGAACATGTAGTTTTGAGAAGGGAAGACTGTGTGATCGGAAAAAAGATCACACAAATAAGATCTAGTTTTTTATTCTCGATGAGGGAAGCACAAGGAATAATGGATTTATATTACAAGAAGGCAAATCCCAGTTAAACATTACAAAACATTCCCTAACAATAAGGGTTATTTAACAATTGACAATTATTGGAAGAAGTGATGGGCTTCCTGTTCGAGAATGCATTGAACCAGTGGCTGGCTAGCAATAGTTATACATGTTTTTATCTGGATTCCTGCTCTAAGTAGCCTGGATTGCGCCTTTGTAAATTATACCTAGGTTTGGAGATAAGATGCTGCATTGCTAGTTATGCTGTATAGGTCTAATATATCAATTCCTTTGAAAACTAAATGTACGCTGCATTGCACCCATATCAACACAGAATTAAACTCCACTGATTTTAATGGGAATTTCTCCCAGATTAGAAAATGTATTATTATGAATTAGTGCACTGTCTTCTTGATTATCTTTATTTATTTTTTTAGAATTTCAGTGTAAACAAATCCCATCTCCTGGCCTGTTATGTTTCATGCAGTTATCTTGCTGTTTGTTTTGGCATGCAGATGATTTGAGAAATACTGGGAAACTTGCTCATCTTCAGCAAATTTAGCACTTTGCTGCCAATATTTGATCTCCAATCTCACATCTTGTTTGTTTTGTTTGTGATAAATTATATTTATGGCAACACGCCTCTCCCCAGTACAGTTTTCATTGGTATGACAATGTGTTTTCTTCTGGCCAAGAAAAAAAAATGCTGAATGCTTTCTAACAATGATTCCAAGGCAATTTCTGTTAGAAGTCTTTGGATAAAATAATGAGATTCTATCCTCATATCTGAAGTCTATGCATATTCAACGTTACTCAGGTCTGTGATATAGAATTGAATAAATAGAGATACTAGATAGATAGATAGATAGATAGATAGATAGATAGATAGATAGATAGATAGATAGATAGATAGATAGATAGATAGATGGATGATAGATAGATAGATATCAGAAAGAGTAAAAAAATATATTCAAAGTTACAACAAGGAATAAGGCATCTGAACTGGAGCTGTAGGAAAGTCTCTATGTCATTTTACTAATATCATCATTTTAATTTTATTTTTCCCTCAAACATATCATAGATATGTTCCATTTGAATCCACTTCAAATGAGTGGAATCTAGGGGTAGGTTAAATATTTTCAATCTCCCACTGAGGATTATGTTCCTAAAGTATAATTTAATATTTCTTTAATTTACACTTAGCTTACTCTCACTATACCATTCAAAATCCACTTTTAGCTTTTGGGGAGGATTATTTGAAGCACGCATATGATTGATTGATTGATTGCAAAGTTTATTTTGGATGGTCTGATCATTTTCTGCTTTCATGCATATCTCAGGAATTATATGTCAATCATCAAGATGGGAAAACCAATAGAAATTAATTAGTTGGGACTAATCACTTGAGAAATATGGTTTGAGAAAATAAGGATCAGATAAAAAGGCTAGTAACCAAGAGCGCAAATTAAACCTAACTGTTATTTATATATAAATAAAATAGTTATTAAAAATAAATATAAATAAAATTGGCCTTCAAATCTAAAAAATCTAAAATCTGCACAATTATTTTACCAATAGTGGTATTAGAGCTGTGGTGGCACGGTGGTTAGAATGCAGTATTGTAACTCTGCCCACAGCCAAGAGTTCAATCCTGACTGGTTCGATGTTGACTCAGCCTTCCATCCTTCTGAGGTCAGTAAAATGAGGACCGAGATTGTTGGGGGCAATATGCTGGTTCTGTAAACCACTTAGAGCATGCTGTAAAGCACTATAAAGTGATATATAAGTCTAAGTGCTATAGCTGTGGCTATTAAAAGTAGTCATTATTAAAATGCGCATGTAATGTTTCTACAAGTGAAGGTATCCTCTTTAAGGATAGTGATATATTAAATATATGTTATTAAAAAAAATCTTTTTTGAAAAAAAAAGCCCCAGAATTTTATGAGAAATGACAATATACTGGTTAATTTAATTAAAATGTGATTACTGTTTCTCTACTTATAAGGAAGAATAAAGTACTCTCAGTTGAAGCATTACAAAAATGTCAGCATCTTTAAGAAAAAAATAATTTTCCAGAAGCTATAAGGCCAAAATGACTAATGCCAATATTTGTTATAATTTGAAATAGGAGACTTCACCAAAACAGAAGCTCTGAGTAATTTACATTTATAAAGATGAAGGAAATTAACTAAAATATAAATGGACAGTCTTTCTTTATTGCAGATATTTGAATGTATTGTAAGGTGGGTGAATTGATCGAGGCACAGGTATTTCTAGACTGATACACTCAGTTTCAATGACACACTGCATGCAGCACCAAAGTGAAGTTTTTAAATGATTTGTACCCAAAACTCCATGAAATAACAGCAAAAAAGAAAAGCACTGAAAAGACATAGAGAACATGAATTATTGCCATATAATTTCAGTAGTTGGAAAAGCATTGTATTGATTCATACAGAAGGTCCTATTTGAAGACAGTACCTTACATGTAGGTACTTTCTACAAAAAAGTAGAACTTTTCAATTTCTATTTAACATTAAGTACAATACGTTTTTAGTTTAAAATGTTCTGGTTTTGGTTAGGCTGCTCATATTCTTTGATGGTTTCCAATATACTGTATGAACTGGATCATCATCAAAAGTAAAAACACATCAAATTGAATAAACATTATGAGTTCAAGTATTAAAATTCTTCACTCGGTGATACCTGATGATACAATTATCAATAATATAACTGGAGAATAATTTTCAGCCAGTATAAAACACCAATGCTTTTTTTTCTGAGAAGCAATATATATGATACATATATAAAATACATGCTATGCCATTCCCATTTGATTTATCTTTACTTGAGTGTGAAAGAACAATGGGACAATTTGCATGGGCATGCAAGTGAATCTTCATTCCATGGACTTCAATGAATGAGCTAACTATATAAAAACTCTTCTATATGCAAAGGTTCTAGAGAAAAGATAGGATTTTCCCTTTTCCATGTGATTGACACCAATCCATCATTGTTAACCTTTTGCAAGCCTTCAAAACTTGGCTATGTCATCAGGTTTGGGAGCTCCAAGAGAATGTTGAGTTGTGGAGGTGGCTTCACTGTTGTTAATATCTGTCACTCTCTCCTTGTCTTTTTAATTATAATATTAATATTATAATTGATTGTTTAAATTATTAGTTTTTAACATTTTTATTGTAGCCACCAGAGTCATATTTTGTAAGATGGTTGTCTATATGATGACTAAATAAATAGACCCATATTAAGCTACTTTTTCTTATGTTTGAACAGAGTTTTGTCATCAAGACACTGAAACAGTTTTTCTGGAAAGTCATCAAATAGTGAGTTCAAATGTCGGTTACTGGTTTTGCGGTTTACAAAAATCCAGAAACATATAGGATCACATCACAAGTTCTGGTTTCAGTGTAGGCTAAGAAAGTGTTGCAAGTTCCTGAAGCCTCGTGGGCAAACTCTTATGACACTAAACAAGTTTCCTAATTTTTAGAGGGTGTAAAGAGATTTTCTTTAACTGTATAATCATAATCCCTAGGAATATTCTCCCAAGCATTTTTGACTGATAGAAAAAACAGCAAAAATATCTCATAGCAGCCATTCTTCCTATTAGCTTTTTCCTAGTGCAAAGAAAGGGCATTTATTTTATAAAACAGCGATGAGAAAGAAATATTTCTATCTCAACTTCTCCATTGTAGAAGCAAGTGTGTATGAATACTTCAGAAACACATCTCTAGTTTTTCATTCTAACTGATCCCCAGCACAGAGTTACTCTACCTTGCAGTCTATTAATATATTGTTCTCATGTATTTCATTGATCAATTATATCTATGCAACAGAGGTGTCCAGAAGCCTTCAGATTACTCCAAGAGTTCTACCAAATTACCATTTGTAATGTGACAGAAGGGGAATTTATGAAATATAGAACTTGAATAATAATACTGATTGTAGTTAATTTTATTTGTATTTCACTCAAATATCTATCCAGGGGTGGGCTGCTGGAGTTCACAGGGTTCAGGAGAACCTCTCACTAAGATTCTGTGCCGTTCAGAGAACCCCCAAATCCCATTCCTGGGTGGCCCCGCCCCGCTCACCCCACCCCTCCCAGGAGTTCCTCACACAGCCTGTTTTGGATGCAGGTAAGTGCAGGGCACATGCGGAGGGCGAAAAATGGGCCTACTGGAAGTACCTGGGGATGCCATTTTCGCCCTCCAGATCCTGGGGAGGGCAAACCCCTCCCCCCCGGCCATAGTGCAGGAGGCCGACTAGGCCACACCCACCATGACCACACCCACCCAGCAACCGGCAGGGAACCCCTTGCTAAAATTTTTGAAGCCCACCCTTGTATTTATTCCTCCCTCCCCTTCCCCCCCCCTTATCTGTTGTCTACAGTATCTATCCATCAAAGATAGAAACTGAAATAGGGAAGTTTTTAAATACCCAAAAGAGGGATAAGGTTAAGTGAATGCAGTTTGAAATAGATTTCCACATTTAAAATTTTACTTTTGTTACGTTTTGTTGAGATGGTGGTCTGAATTCTGCCCCAAATCATAAGATCTGAGTGAGGGAGTACAGGTGATTAAATCATAATTGAAGGAGCTTTCGAAGACTTGTAAAAGCAAAGTCTATATAATACATCAAGGAAATCAAAGAAAGGAAGGGAAAAAGGGAGAAAATGCATGTTCATCTGGAAAGGCTTTCTTAAGGCAATAAGAAGAAAGAGCTATTGAAATCAACCTACTGATCAAAGCACATCAAGAGAGGCACTTATTTCTGATCCTATTTGATTTATAACAGACAAATTCAGTAAAATCCAATCTCTCAAGATGAATAATTAGAATAGTCATGGTAGCGGAAGGCCAAAACAGACAAAATCCCTAGATAACCAGAGAAACATTTTGGCAATGTTTACTTCAAGCTGCCCTCAGAAGCCTGATAATATGGTAGCTTGTGATTTCCACGGCCAAAGGCTTTTCTATTTTATGAATTCCCTTCCCTGATACTCTCATCTGTTTCAAAATGGTTTTGAAAAAAAGTAAAGTGGCCCTCTAAAAAAGTTTGAGCCACATTTTCATATTTTTTTTTAAAAAATGATGATTTATGATTATGCAAACGATGTTTAATATGCATTAGGAATTCAAATGCTGTTGCAATAATTTTTTAGTAAAAGCTGCTTTTTGAACTACCTTTGCACATTTCTCTCCATGAGCCATAATTCTTCATCTATAGAGTAATTTATTTCTTCTGGTTTTAATATGTTACAGATGAATGGTTGTATGTCTTTCCTGTTAGAGCATTACAAGACAGGCTACTTTTACATTAGGCTGGTACTACAACAGATACCTGTGGTGCTCTTCATGGTTCATGTGGTACTAATTTAAATGGGAAGTTGCACATATTTCATTGAAACACTTGGTAAAGCCAGCTTTCACAGAAGGGTGCAAATGATGGACTGTTCTCTGTGTGCAGCTGAACTGCTCTAAATGTGTCAGGGAGGGTTATGGATCATTTCATTCACCCATCAGCTCTGGTCCGCTGTGTGTACAAATCACAGCCGAGTGTCATCCAACAGAACATTCCTGACAATACTAGAACATTTATAGTACTGCCATTTTAATAGGAGATCGGCAACCCTGTTAAACAGTTTTACTTCTTTTAACTCTTGCAACACCTCTGTTGGAAAGAGAAGATGGGAACATTTGCCTACGGTGGGAAACAGGCCCTTTTGTTTCAAGATTGTCTCAGGGGCTGCCGAAAGAATTAAATGTGAGTCGGTGGCTAGTAACTCTTCTCGGACCTCTGTAAGTGATACAGCATCCTTATACTTTATGCTTCCTACAGCCACTTAGCTATTAAACATGATGGAAGGAAGGGAGAGTTTAACGGGCCTCTATGTGGCACAACGGCACCTTCTTTTGGGTAATCCCTACTTTTAAAAATCAATTTTATGACATATGCGCATTTTGCTGCTGTTACATTGTTTTTTTTGGCAGAAAGTATGTGTGTGTGTGTGTGTGTGTGATTGTGTGTGTGAGATTTGCATCATGCACTTTGCTCTTTTTGTGCCTGAGTCTGCATTCATTTGCAATTGTTGCAAGGCCATCTCCCTTTCATCACTGTTAGTGTTTCTCAAGGACAAACTGAACCACCTTCACCCAGTGTTTTTTCCTTCCTATGTTAAATTTGTGTAGTAAACTGGAAGGAGGATCAATTGGTATTTTTTAAAATAATCTCTTCCCATTTTCTTATTAAATGCACCAATTCCTGGAAATGGGAAAAAGGAATATTTCCAGGGTAGTTTGTCAAGAATTATGGAGTGATGAGAAAGCAGCTTAGAGTTCTGAAAACATTTGATTAACCAAATGTTTATTATTTCTATTCATGACTTTCAGTAAAATCATCATCATCATCATCTCTACCACGTCATTTCAAAACTATCTAGAAATGTATACAAAATTAAGACTACATCCCTTATTATTTATTATTTTCCAAAATAATTAATTAAATGAATTCATCAATTTGTTCAACTTAATTCATTGAAGTAGTTGGTGTGTTGTAAAAGTAGGAGAGAAGCTCTCATTATTTTTTATAACTGAACAAATAAATTGAATCTTGAAAGCAACATGGATCAATTATCTAACAACTTAAAGAGCACAGTGTTGGTCAACTAAGAAGCACAGCAAAGAAGACATTGCAATTTTTGGTGAACTGCCTGATGTTATTTTAATCATAGGCACTGTGCTGGAACACCAAAACATTGCCATAATTGATTGGAGGTTCTGCTTAATGGCTGCATCCAAACACTATAGACAACTATTTTACAGTTGGATGCCTTGTGATGCCCAAATTGAAGATCTAGCAATTTGCAGTCTACAAAGTTGATGTATTATTATTGGTTGCCCTTGTCTATGTTCTTATATCTATAGATTTCTTCTCCTTCTCCATGCCATCTGTTTCTGCATTTTTCATCTCCCTAATCTATTAACATTTTAATTTGCCTATTAATACATCATACAATTAACCATCCTAGGCCTGAGACAGCATAATAATAATACCAAAGCTGCAATTTCACCTGGTATTATGGAGGGAAAATTAGGTTGCCACATCTGGATTGCAAAAGTCCAAGTGTCTACTAGATGGCAGCAGAAAGATTTTTTTCCCCCTAGCTAGTGGCCCCTTGGGTCATCATTCTTTCCTGCCTGATTTGGGAAAGAGTCATGACTGCCTCACAATTCCTGTCATTAGCTTTATGTTTGTTTTATGTTCTGCCTGAGAGAATAAGATCTTCTAATTGATTCTCCTAATAGCAAACTCGGGGGTGGAGTGCTGACAGAAATAGAGCCAAGGAGAATCATTGATCAAATAAGAAGACAGTAGACCTAAATACATTCAGTTGCAACAGAATTATGATTTTGAGATGGGCGGGGAGAGGGTCAAAAGACTGATATTTGTGTGTACTTAATGGAGTAGTTTTGGGAAGGTTAGGGAAAAGCTTGAATAAGAACATTTTGTTTAAAAATGAGTCTATGCTATAATATTCTGTAAAGGTGCCCATTTGTATTTATTTTTGCTGGCAATTCATAATAAGGTCTGTTCAGGAGTTCTTTGTAACTCTGTATAACATGATATTTGGTGTAGTGGTTAAAGTGCTGGCCTAGAAACCAGGAGACCATGAGTTTTAGTCCTATTTTAGGCATGAAAGTCAGCTGGGTGTTTTGGGGCCAGTCACTCTCTCTCAGCCTTACCAACCTCACAGGGTTGTTTGTTGTGGGGAAAATAGGAGAAGGAAGGAATATTAGAATGTTTGTTGATTTGGGTTACTTACAAAGTAGTAAAGGCAGGATAAAAATCTAATAAATAAAAAAAAATTCAGTGAGTAAGAGTCATGCCAATAATGCTTCTGAGTTGCAGTTTTGATTTGATTAAACTGGTGCAGGCAACTTCCCAAAGAATTCATTTTAGCTAGCTCTTATTCTTCATTGGTATCTTTGCCTGGAAAGAATTCTGAACACAAATGCCACCTTTCAGAGGGAATTCTAACAGTCTTTCTTTAGCCTTCGCTTTGAAATGGCCAGAATATTTTAAAATCTAGGGCAATCTGATCTCTTTATGCATGGGCAAAACATTACGCAACGTGTAGATTGGCCTTAATGGAATTCCTAAGTAGTGAGAAAATCACCAACTCTTTCCACCATTGATATTCCACAATAGAACAAAACTTGGAAGCCAATGTGGGCTTTGTAAAAGAGATGGGAGGAGGAGGAGGGAGCTGAATAGAACCCTTTAGTGGGGTTCACTTTTCAGAGGTTGGCATGTTGCTTGGTTTGGTCCAATTATCAATAAATAAGAGGGATTAACTGTTGGTAATGGCATAGTGGACAAAAGCTGAAGGTCGCATGCAGCGAATTCAGCAAAGTGAGAATGTATTCAGGAGCGGGAACTTTTTAAAATTAACAAAAAAAGAGAGAGATGATTAGGTTAACTGAGTAGTTCCTATGTCTTCCTGATATGCTGCTGAGTTCTTCCCCAAGTGTCATGTTCCTTTTCTTAGTCCAAAATAAAAAATTAGCCCTTAATAATCCAAAAAAAAAAATAAAAATAGAGAGACGGTCAAAAATAGCCATGGGGTTTAAAATAATTGGAAATGACCTTGAGAGATAAAATATTGCACATTCATCAGCCTGCCCAAATATGAGAACTGCTGGTTTTTCTAGTTCTTTGACATAGAAAACAAGCATTCTAACAACAGCAAAACAACAACAAAACCAAGTAATTTTTGAGGTCTCATTTCTTTGACATCAGCAGTTGTAGCTGTTAACAACTGGACAGCCAAACTGATTTAAAAGAATTGGGTGTGCCCAGTTACATTAACTGGTCTGCACAGTGAAAATGGCCAGCAAACTGATACAGATTAAGTAAAATCAGATTGTTTCAGTAGGGTACAACTAAGGTAATATCAAGAAAATGATCGCTTTATAGCTGAAGTACAAATAATTTATGATAGCCACAAAGCCCAACATAGGATCCCTTCTTCTCTTTATATAACACCAGTATATAACAGATTGAAACTATGGCTTACTAAATCCTTGATATGAATCCTGATCTAGTTGGGAATGGTAGCAATTTTCTGATATATGTATACCCTGTTTTCCCCAAAATAAGACATCCCCTGATAATAAGCCCAATCGGGCTTTTGAGTGCATGACAATAAGGCCAAGTGCTTATTTCAGGATTCAAAAAAATATAAGACAGGGTCTTATTTTCACATGTGCATGCGCACCAGAAACCTGGAAGAGTAGCTGGCTGAAACTGGAAGTTCAGTAGCTGAAACCGGAAGTTCATTTTCAGGAGTGCGCATGTGCCCTGGAGAGCTCCTCTTCTGGGTTGCGGCCCAGGCGCACATGCACACGTTCCCTTTTTGGTACTTGGTGCCAAAAAGGTTCACCATCATTGCTATAGAATGAGAGAGAGAGAGAGAGAGTCCCAGATTCACCTTTGGCCATAATATGTCAGATGTGCTATCTCTTGCAGCCCAAACTCCCACATATGATTGCTGTTGTGAGAGAAAATGGGAAGAGAGAGTACCAGATATGCTGCCCTAACCCTGAAAAAAAGCAAAATTAATCCAACAACTAAAGCAAAAATTGATTTATTTTTTTTTACTAAAATATTAATGGGCAGCTACACTTTTCAGTAGTTCAAAAAGGTTTCAGAAAAGCCTTCGAATAATCAACTTTGGGTGAAAAAATCCATTTCATTTTTTGTCCTTTTTGCATTATTTTATGCATCCAATATTAAGTATCCATATAGGATATGGTTTACTATGTACATATTTATACAGTTGACTACAAGCAAAGAATAATAAAATACATGAAAACATATAGTTCACTTATAGCAGAAAATATTTTTTCAGGTATTTTGTTTCAAATATTGAAACAAAATTTTGTTTTAAACATTTTGACATTTCTCACATTGTACAAATTAAAGCAAAGCAGTCCTTTCAAGGTTTTTTTTTTAGCATATCACAGGCATAATAGCAACTATAATCCAAGTAGTTTGTCCAGATTAATAGAATGGAAGGTTTCCTAGCTGATGGAAGATGCCAGAATGTGCTATGTTTCATTTGTCAACCCTCAGAGAAATTCATATGAATTTTGTCTGAGGAAAATTTTATAGGTTCTTCCTAAAGCAAGAGTCTGGGGAAAAAAATGAAGGAAATTTATAAAGAGACAGAGAAAGAAGCTACTATGCCCAGATCCCCCGAAATGGTGTTTAGATGTGTATCTAGAAGTCACAATTTCCTGGTTTCTAATATGGTGCTTTAACCACTATATCAATCTGGAACTCTAAATTTAGAACTACAATTCATAATTCATCAATATTTATACATATGCACAGAAACATATACTAATTTCACAGTTTAAGGCACCTTGTAAAGATAAGTTCATAAGCTTTGGATTGTTTGACAAACTTCCTCGTGGTTGTTCTGAACTACAAGGGTTGTAGAAACCATAAGGACCACTGAAAATCTGAATAACCTATTCAGTATGAGAGAAAGATCGAAACGGGGCTGTGGAAGCCACAAAATTGATCAAAGAGTCCCTATGTGGTCAGCAGATTGTTTATTTATGACTTAAAATCTGCTCTTGTTCTAGTGTTCCCTAACTTATGAATGAATGAATGAATGAATGAATGAATTAATTAATTAATTAATTAATTAATTAATTAATTAATTAAATTAGAGTTTATTTAAAGTTGGTCTTCCAGTAGCCTAACGCAAAGTAGATTAAGCCAAGCCAGGAAACTAAAGCTGAAATATTTTAAACATATAACATGAAAGCAAAAGTCAACAGAGAGTTGAGAAAGACAGAAGGTAATTAGGTCCTAGCACTGATGGCACAAGCATGAATTTCAAAGAAGCAGTTATCATAGATAAATCTGGCTAAATGGTATCTATCATATCCAAAAGTCATAAGTAATGGAACTATGAGTTTAATTTTATATATTTAATATGAAATATTTAACAATAACATTTTCCATGGCATAATCTTCGGATTACCTATTCCAGGCATGTGAAGATTGAAATCTAAGGCTAGGTCTATCTGGTTGCTAGTTCTATAGGTAGTCCCTGCTTGACAAACTCTTGTTCAGCAACTGTTTAAACTTACAATGTCACTGAAAAAGTAATACTCCTCTTACATCAGTGACAGTATCATATGAACACCACTTGCAACCTTCATTGCCAGCTTCCAATGAGCAAATTCAATAAGAAAGCTGAAAAATGGCAATCACATACTGTCCTCGCTTAATGACCTTAATGTCCTTGCATCTGCAGTGATGAGTCATTAATAATGGCATCTGGAAACTGGAAACTTCCCAAGAAACTAAGGAAGATTTCTTCTAAGCCTTTTGTTCTGCCCATTATCCATTTGTGGGCTACACTGTCTCTTATCCAACCATTTGTTGGCAGTGGCTCTTTGCCCAATCTCCCAAGGTTTTTCCTCCACACCATTACAGACGGTCAGGGACATCTTTTAAATTGTTCATTTTCTATATACAGAATGGTTTCTACATACAGAATGTTATTTGTCCTTGTGGACATTATCTTTTTTTTTTTTTTTGCTACTGGCTAATAGAGTTCAGTAAAAAAAAAAATCTCGATAGGCTACTAGGATATAAATAATACAAGTATAAGAAGGAACATGAACCACTCTAACAGGCACCTTCTCTTGTTAGCAGTTCTTGTGATTTTATTCATGGTGCTTCCATCCATATGACCATCTGATATTAAACAACTTTTAATTTGTTTCCCACCCATGTAATAGATTTCCATACATTACCCAGTCATCAAAATCACCTTGGAGATCAGAATATATGTGGAAATTCTGTCATGTGAATTGACAGTGAGAAGTCTTTTTATGCATTTACCCTTTAACTACATGACATATTATCTCTGGATTTCACCCAGAGAGTGTTGAAAAGGAAATGACTTAGCTAAGCCAGTTTGTAGATCCCCACTGTTTTAAAACAGATTTAAAAGCGAGATCAGGCTCCAACTTGAATTTCAACTGTTTCGCTGAAAAAGAATGATAGCTGCTGTCTAAACATTATACGCACACAAAAATACACTTCTTCCAGGAAGGCCTACCATTATGAATGGATGTGCACCTGAGGGAAACATCAGAATAAGCAGGTCCCCTTCTTTGAACTGCATTCTCTTTCAAGCTCATTTTTTTTTTCTTCTCATTCTTTTTCTTTAGGAAAAAAAAATCTCTTCAGTGTCATTATTATCCTCCTGATGCATTTCTACCAGTAAAGGGCTGTTATTTTGTATTAGTCTTGAAGGCTGAAACAGGGGATGCTGTAAGGACAGATTGTACAATATTTGTACCCTCAGAACCTTTTCAACTTTTCAGCTTCAAAAGACTGTCATTGATCAGACCTGAATGATCCTGCAATGATAATCAATGTTTTACAATCTCAATCATATAATTTAAGGTACTTAGTGGTTTTTTTGGTTGTTGTTGCTTTCCCTTTGCCTTCCAAATAAATTGGAGTGAAAATATAGTAGGCATTGAATGATATATTTTTATAAGTCTCATTTCCTATTTCATGGTAATGTTCTCCAGTTTTTGCGGCTAAGTGTGGACGATGAAGGCAAGGAGAAAATCTATTCCTTCCGCAGGAGCTTCTGTTGCTGGTAGTCCAGTCTGCATTATGGAATAATAGACTCCAAGACAATTTCTTGCTTTTCAGCTTATGAGCAGGCAGGCAAAATATAGAAATAAAATAAAATAAATATTGACAATAACAATAATATCATTCTGCTTCTCACTTGCTGTTTTTGTTTGGGTGAATTTAGAACTAACAGTTTTGGTACAGCTCATTCAAAATTTATTGCCTTTGAATGTAAACTTAGAAAATTTCACAAGAATGCTGAAAACAGAGATGGAAGGGACCTTGGAGATCTTCTAGTCCAACCTCCTGCTCAAGCAGGAGACTCTATACCAGGAGTCGGCAAGCCGTGGCTCTAGAGCTGCACGTGGCTCTTTCATATCTCTGCTGCAGCTCCGTGTTGCCCTGTCGCAGCAGAGGGATGAAAGAGCTGTCATCCTGTCATGGCGGTGGCGATGGCCAGAGCCTTAGTGCAGGAACAAAGCATCCCTGCACTTGCCTTTGTGTGCCTTCGTCGCATACATTTGCAGCGCCTTGCGCAGCACGGTGAAATTTAGATGGGGGGCAGAGAGAGAGACACAGAGAGATGGGGGAAAGAGGAGGAGACACACACACACACACACACACACACACACACACACACACACACAGATACAGAGAGGAGGGAGAGAGAGACATAGAAAGACACACAGAGAGGGATACAGAGAGAGGGAGGGAGAGAGAGGGAGAGATGTCAAAAGGGTTTTGTGGTTCCCGGTGTTTTTTAACAACTGTTCTCTGCCCTAATGACTGGCTGGGTAGGCGTGGCTAGGGGTCATGTGACAGGGTGGGAGTGAGTGATGTCGTATTGGCCATGCCCACCCAGGTTTTGTGGCTCTTGGTATTTTCTTTTCTGTGGGAAATGGGTCCAAATGACTCTTTGAGTCTTTAAGGTTGCAGACCCCTGCCCTATACCATTTTAGACAAATGGCTGCCCAGTCTCTTCTTAAAAGCCTCCAGAGATGGAGCACCCACAATTTCTGAAGGCAAGCCATTCCATTTATTGATTGTTCTTACTGTCAGGAAATTTCTCTTTAGTTCTAGGTTCCTTCTATCCTTAGTTAGTTTCACTCCATTGCTTTTTTGTCCTGTTCTCTGGTACTTTGGAAATTAGGTTGACCCCCTCTTCTTCGTGACAGTCCCTCAAATATTGAAACACTGCTATCATGTCACCCTTAGTCAAATTCAAAATCTAATGGTCCTGTGAATGGAGGGAGGGAGGGAGGGAGAGTTTGTTCATCAAAAGTGAAATGGAATGATATAGAAGCAAAATCAATTATTTTTACAATTTTATCTTACCTGAAATCCTGTTAAAGGTCTAAAACTGACAATATTCAGCCCAACACTCATTTACAATATTCATTTGAATAACAGGAAGCAAACTTTTAGATCCCCATTCTCTTAATTTCATTTTAGTTCTTTACATAGTGTCCTGTGGTCTTAAACACAGATTTAATTCATTTCTGCACATTTCTTACAACAAATACATAAACATATTTTATCCATTTTTAAACAAAAGAATATACTCTGAAAATTGTTGATCCACTTAAAGCATTATCAGCGCAGCACAATCAGTGTCCTTATCGGGAATAATGAGAAGAAAACAATTCAAATACTCCTAATCAAGAGACAACACTGAAACAGAAATGAATGTTTCCAGGCCTAGTTTTTTTCCCTCACACTTTTTTATTCATTACTTCTTACAAAACAGGAACTACTGCCAACTACAAAAACAAAGGGGAAATGGGTCAGTTATGATGCCTGTAGCAGTATTGCTTGGCTAGTCCACAGCAGGTCTTTAAGGGGATCCCATGAACTTTATAATCTGAAAGACTTCATTGGATTGTTATTTACTGAATTCATTGCTCGGAGTGTTGTTAAACCACTGGGGTAAGTATAGTAAGATTATAACCATTTCTTTCAGCATCCGTAGTGAACCCTTGAATCATGGTCCTATTTAATAAACGTCCTTCTTTCCTCAGTGTATACACAGCCTTATGTTTGCTATTGTGGCCCAAATGTAAAGACTCCTTTTTCATATAAAGCACAGAAACAGTCAAGTTCTGACCTCATTGCTGATTGCCTTGAGCTACATACTGTATACCTCCTGTATTCTAGAGTTTCTCTACAGGTTGTCATTTCCTGACATTTGTAAATATTTCAGATAGTTGGAGTGCAAGTAATCATTTTCAAAAGCCACCTACAGCTATTATACCTGGGTGCAACAGCATTTAGTCACCATTATTTTCTCTATTACCATTCTCAGTGATTCAAATCCTATAATGCATGATTTACTATAATTTGAAATCACAGTCTATTTGCTGGCATTCTAAACAGAATAGCAGAACCGGATCTGACAAACAAATATGCATTAGGAGACATTATGATGAATGGCAATTCTTTGCTGTTTGTCAGGCAAGCATGTGGATTGCATTCAGGGGTCTACGTGAAAATACTGGTTTCCCTGAATGAGTACACGATAATAGAAACTGCTTTCTTTTCCTTCTTTTTTTCTTAGGCAAAAATAAAACTGAACATTCCAGCTTGGTTAAATATTATTAAAAAGACTCCATTCAGCTGATTTTTCTCCCTGCTAAATATTTCTTTCTCCGTATTAATGCAAGCTTTTTATTGTATCTCTATGTTTAGCTGTTGTTTATGTACTTATTTACTGAAAAAAGAGAACATTTTTTTGTTGATGAAGCAATTTCCAAATAAATCCAACCTGTTTAAAATACAAGGCAAATAAAAGAAAAAGAAATCTGAAGAGAAAAATACGCACGTTGAGAAACATGGGCTGGAAAGTTTAAAAAGTTCATAAACCTCAAAGATGAAAAGAACCCAGGAAAAATAGTCTAGTAGACACGGTAGATTGACTATGTTTCTTGGACCTGCTCTGCTGTAAAAAAAATTTGCTTTCTGGAAAAAATGAATTGCAAATTTTAATAAATATAGTTGGTAAATCTTGTTATGGAACATCCAATTACAATAATATACTTATTGAATAAGTATATGGCAAGTATAATTCTTACTTCGTGGTTAGACAATGTTTTGTATCAGGGATAGATGCTAGTAATGACTTATAAATATTGGGGAAGGTATTAAGACTTTCTGATTCAAGGTATTTATTGCTATGACAGCTCATCTCTACTTCCCACAATCACAATAATACTGTGGAAGGTAGAGCTGAACTAATAGAGTCTCTTTTTTGTTTAGTTTAAGTTTTAGTTTGGTTTGATTTGGTTTGGTTTAAGGTTTTGTTGGCTCTATTTTTTTTAAGACACTCTAAATAAGTGTGTAATTCTACCAAAAGCTCAGCGTATCTTTTTTCAGTTTCTCATGTTTTTAACAAATGGTAAAAATCACATCATCCCAAATAGGCATATTATTTGTTATATTTTAACCCTGACTTTCCCCCAGGAGCTTAAGCAGCAGGGTAATTTTGAGGGATTTTAGGAGCCGCAAAATGGAGCTGAGAACAGCAGGCGACTAACACTTATCCACACTCATATATATAATACTGTAGCATAATCCAATTCCACGCATGTTTACACACAACTAAATTCTTATAAGGAGTTTACTTCCAAATAAATGTATGATCGCTTAAACTGCACAAAATAAATCCAACTGAATTAAATTATGTTTAATTTCATAATAATAAATTTAGGCTTATTGCTTTATTCTTTACAGTCACAGTGCTAAAGATACAGATTTTATAGTGAGTACAAGGGCAATCCATAGGATTTCCATCAGAGTAACCTTGAATGTATAGGTCTTGAGAGAGACTATGCTTACATCCAACATTAATGCTCCCATCTTCATCCCATAATGCATAGAAAATTGAGTATAACCTTTGCTTGAATCAGCATTACCTAGTTGCTTCATGAACTTCTTGGATGGTTAATCCAATTGGTGATACTTTGCACGCAGAAAGCATCCATCAGTGACATGAAGGGGGAAGGGTATTTTCGATTATGCAGTCTTTTATCAGCTTCCATATCCTCCTGAATTTGGTGCAAAATGATTTGGGGACAAGTTAAGGAACTGCAAGTGCCAGGAAGGGAAGAAAAAGAATGTGAAGAAGAATTGCTTCAAATTACTTTCCCTCTTGTTCTGCTGATTGATTCCTTTTGCCAGCGGATAGACATCAGATGGAATCCTCTGTAACAGAATCTGAGCCAAACTTCTTGTCTCCCTTTAACTGCTTTGCAACTTCAGCCTAAACAGAAAGCATGATTATTTTTTCCACCAGATTGAGATCAAAAGGAAAAGTTCACAGAATTACATGTTATGCTCTTTTACAAACATCAGAAACTTGGATCGCTCCTCTTTATGTAAGCCCAAGAAGGGAGACAACAATTCGTAAAATAACAAGGAAAAAAAAAATCAAAGAATTTTCCCCTCCTCCTTCTCAAGATATTTAGTGACTACAATTCATCTGTGAACCAAGTAAATCATGGCTTCGTCAAGTACAAGGATCGAAACCAATTACCATTAGTGACCATCGGGTGCAGCCGATCCTTTCTGTCCTCTACCCTGAATCTCAATGATCTCCCAAGTGTGCCCATGCAATTTAACAGAAGATCAATACGCCACAGCAGTTAGCAGCCGCTCTCTTGAAGTGCCTTAGCAAAACAGGCTACATTTTCTCTACCGAATAAATGTCAAAACATTCCAACAGCTACAATTCTTGGGAGAAATTGTTCTTGTGAAACATTATTGACATACTTTAACCCACATTTCCCTCTGCATTCCAGCTTCCCGCAGGCCGGTCAATTTCAGTTTGGCAAGTGCCACATCGACACCTGTCCTCCTGCTGACACACACTGCAAGCATGAAAGCTCTCACAGATCTTGGGCTTGAAGTTTTGGATGTCAGGGGTCAGTAGTCTGGCTTTGACCCCAGGTCAAGGTGACCACCCTCTCCCTCTGGAGGCCTGCCTTCATCTCTAATATGGCCTTGGAGCCAATCAATACTACTGCAGAGCCTCTTGATCTGAGCAATCCAAGAAAACCTCATACTTTTAAAAAATGTCTTCATTTTTTCATTGTGCTGCAAGAGAGGTGGGATTCATTCCGGCACTGCCTTTGTCTTGTTGGGTTAATAGCACTGGCTAAATGGATTCCTTTATCTTTTTCTCTTTCCAAACCCCACCCTTTGAAATGGTTTTCTTCATCTGGAGTGATTTTCCTTGACCTTCCCCCAGGAAGCAAATGTGCGTGGGAGGTACTTTCCATTGTCTAATTCTAATGTCACTGCATCTGTTCTTTGGAAGGGGTATCCCTTCTCTTGGACTCTTAGTTCTTTGGTTTGAACCAATTTTTCTGGATGAAAAATTCTATAATCTTGTTAAGAAACAGTTTATGATTTTTAAATGCCATTTTTCCACAGTCATATGTACATGTACATGTACTGTGTGTACTGTGTACAGATACATACATGTATCTGTATGTCCGTACATTATGTGTATGTGTTAGTGTACTGTATGTGTGCATCTTTCCCTATTTAAAAATTTGTATATATTTTTCCTTATACAATATGTGTGTATGCAATTTTGTGAATTCCCCTTTCCTAGAATGTATTTTCTGCATTATATCTACTATGTTACGCAAGCTTTAGTTTTATGTACACATTTTTGGACACACTTTACCTTAAAATATACATTTTACATACTTTTTCTTTTCTTTTCTTTCTTTTTTCTTTTTTTTTTTCTTTTTGTTATTTGGAAGATGGCATGGGAGATTTTTGGAAACATGCAAAGGACAACTGTACTCTTGTTCTGTTTTCAGTTTGCAAAGGATTTTTTTTCCAGTAAAACATAAATCATGCCATTTGTAATCCATCTTTAGCTTCCCTGTCTTCCTCTTCCTCTTTCTCTTTCTTATTTTCTTCATGTAGTGCTTCTCTCTTTCTATTTCCATATAATCACTGCAGGAAAAGCATTTAGTGAACAAATGATTACTGCTGTCAAACTAATGATCCAGGTTTATTTTATTTTATTTTTAAAAAACTCTATAAAGTAGAATATTATTCCCAATTTTCTCAAACCATAAAGGATTACAGAAATGTATGAAACAATTACACACATGAACAGCCTGATACCCATGGAGATATCCAAAGCTTTTATCATCTGTTTACAAACACCACCAAAATTCAGAGAGTGACTTAACTCCATAGCATATTTATTGTTGCTTGCCAAAATCTTAGCTGTACTGCTGTGCTATCCACTTTACGTCAATTGATTAATTTGGTCTTTTCCTCCCTTTCCAGCAGACACAACTGATTGAAAGGCAGTAGAACGGAGGCTATTTGTAGGAACATTTATTTATTTTTTAAGTTTATATGCTGCCTAGCTCCCTGATAAGATGACTCTGGGTGGCTTACAAATCATAAAAGGATAAATAGAAAAGGAGTTAAAATGTTAAAACTATGCAAATTAAAAATTTAAAAGTTATGCAACCAAACAAAACCCAGGAACTAGGAGATGGTCAGTACAGGAATGAGATCTTATCTCATCGGCCATCTCCAGCAGTAAGCACCCCTGTTGGTCCCCCAAGTCAGCCAGCAAAAACCAAGTTTTAATACTTTTCCAGAAGGCCAAAGAGGTGGAAGCAGTCCTTCCCTCTGGTGATAAAATATTTTAAAGGGTCAGAGCCACAGTGGAAAAGTCTCTTCTTGACCTTGTCTGCTGGAATTCTGTAGAAGGTCTTTTCTGCTGGTATAAGGTGGTCCGTAGCAGCCTCTTTTGCTGGTGCAAGTGGAGCAGGCTATCCCATTGGGGTGAGATAGCTCCTCAGTTATCTTGATGAGACACTGTACTTACGTCTGTAATAAAGAATCCTATCACACAAAACTCGGTATCTCTAAAAATCAATGGATGGAAATTAATCAAGGACAGATCCAACCTAGAAATAAAGAGAAATTTTTCTGACAATTAACCAGTGGAACAGCTTGTCTCCAGAGGTTGTGGTGCTCCATCACTAGAGATTTTAAAGAATTGTTTGAAATGGTATATGAGTTCCTGCTTGAAAAGGGGATTGGACTGGAAGACTTCCAAGGTCTCTTCCAACACTGTTATTCTGTTATCTGGATTGCTTCATGTAGTCCAGGAACATTTCACAAACATGAGCAGTTGCAGGGATGGTTACAGTTGTTCAGTGCTGGAAGTTCAGTTTATTTCAAAACCACTAAAATGGCTGCAGTTGAAATATGTTATATTAGAAACATGAGGAAATGTTACAGGGGTGAAATCCAAAATGTTTCCCTACCGGTTCTGTGGGTGTGGCTTGGTGGGCGTGGCAGGGGAAGGGGCCTCTCCATTCCCACCCGACTCCAGGGGAAGGATACTGCAAAATCTCCATTCCCACCCCACTCTGGAGCCAGCCAGAGGTGGTATTTTCTGGTTCTCCGAACTACTCAAAATTTCCGCTACGGGTTCTCCAGAACCCTGTTAGAACCTGCTGGATTTCACCCCTGAAATGTTATATGAACTATGTTTATATCCTATTCTCATGCTGATCTGAAAGCTATATATCTGAAAAGCCATCCTTTCCAATTATGAGAAAGAAACCTGATCTGAGTGATTATTTCGCACTCTCCTGATTTATTGCTAGACTTATATATTTTATGGATATTGTACTTTTTACCATTTCTCCTATTGAAGTTAGATTTCTTTTGGAAGGGCAAATACAGGGTGGTACAATGATATACAGGTGTTTTAGTGGCACCAGGTGCTAGTTTGCCCCAGCCACAAAACTTCTCTAGGTAACTTTGGATCAGACACTTGATCACAGTTTGACCTACCTATGCAACATATGTAACATATGTTGTCTTTAGCTCCTGCACAACCATAAAACGATGTACAACAATCAAACCAGTGGTGGGTTTCTACCGGTTCGCCCTGGTTCACACAAACCGGTAGTGGCAGCAGCGGGAGGCTCCGCTCACCTGCCCAGACATCATCATGGACGCTCTGCGCATATGCAGAAGGTTCTGTGTACCCACACGCTCACAGTTACGAACCCACTACTGAATCAAACTAACAACAGGAGCAGAAAGGCCTTAAGTAAAGGAGGATAAAATGGGCTACCTATTAGTTTTCCTTTTCTAAAAATGTCTATGGACATGTATGTTTAAATGTCCCACAAAACTCTGCTAGCTACAGTATAAACTTCTATCACATGAAAGGTTGAGACTGCTCAATCCTTACGATGTGATCTTTTTTTTCTGTATAGGACTTTTCACTGTCAATTTGAACATCATTTTGTCCCATGCAATGTCCCCTGAACCAAACCAAAAGAGAAGTTTAAGAAAAGCTTCAGAACTAATCCATTTTTCTTTCCACACTGCTTTGTTTCAAAGCAAGATTTCTCTGTATGATTAGCGAGTAATACTATGGAGGTATCCCAAGGCACTTCATTTGGTGGAGGCTTTGATTCAATAATTACTTTGAACGTAAGCCCTAATGTATTTCTCCTACTTTCCTTTAGGGAGGACCAGTGATGTCCCCATGTTTTCATTGTTAAAAATAACTGTGGCTTCTGCATGTGGTTCTATATTGCAAACTACTGTTGTACAAATGTATTGGAAGAACTATATTTTCCAGATTTCTTTGCTGTCTGAGGATTCTGCAAGCTGTCTTCTAGCTATTCATAGGCACCTGATAGAGCAGCATAACATAACAGATCTTCTTAGACCATTTGCAGGTCTCTAAAAACCTGGTGTACAAAACATGCCAATAGTAAGGGCCTCTTCTTAGAAAGTGTGCCTATATCCCATCTTCTCTTAGTTTTTGAGAAAAGCTATTAGGCTTCCATTTCTCAGGTATCTAGTTTATATTAGTTATGTTCCCACAATGTTATTAACTAGGTATAGAGTAAATAAGTTCATATTTACTTTAGTCCATTAGATAGATTGGAAACAGGATTAAAATACATTTAGTTCTCTGAAAGGCATCTGCACCTAAGATCATATCAACAACAGCAATATTTTAGTAAAATCATGCTCATACCACCACAAAACACATAGTTCATAGTCCATATCCTTGTAGAATGATATTAAAATATACATGAAAGAATGTTATACAGAAAAGGGGGGAAAAGAAATAACACAAGCAGAAAAATTGAATTCATTTGAGAATTTTCCTCTGGCTTGAATATAGTTAATTAAAGAACTAGGTATGAAGAAACAGATTTCTCTTTTATTTGCAAAATGCTACATATTAAAATAAAGAATGCAATTCTACACCCACTTTCCCAAGAGTTAACCCTATTGAACTCAAAGTGAACAGGCTTCAGAAGTAGAAGAATGGAAAAATTCCCATCCATCTAATTTCTTCTGGGAAAGGACTTTGCAGAATTAATTTCATTGATCCTAACTGCCTTGAGAAACCAGAATACACTGAAAAACACAAGTAAAAGTCTTTGATACCAAGTATAAAGAGACAGAAGTGACAGAAATGTGATGGCAAAGAAATCTTCATCATCAAATAGTTTGTAATGACAATTCTATACAATGAGAAGGACAGGAAAGTTGTTAACTGAAAACAGGTTTTTTCCCCTTTGTCATATGTTAGTAATGAAGACATTAATTTGGGAGGAACATATTACATAGAAAATGGGCTTTTAATTTTCTTAATGAAATCTAGCTACAATATGACAGATTGAAAATGTGAATACAGTTTATATTTCCCCCTCCTCCTCCTCCCCCTCCCCCCCCTTTCTTCTTCCTTTCTAACTAGTGTACAGTGTGCCAAATATGTTTTTACTGTATCTCCCCACCCCACAACATTCTCCATCAAAGAGTGCTTATTTTAACTCAGGACTAATCTAAAGTGTGATCATGCCTCTCATTGAATAACATGGGAAAATCACAAGTGACTATAAGCTGTTTGTTTGTTTGTTTTTCAACAACATGGAATGAAATTTACAGACATAGAAGCCATTTGTAAAGCAATGAATGCGGCTTAATTTCAGAGAAATAGGTGCAAGAGAATTGTAGTTTGTTGTCTTTAAATACTGATAAAAAAGAAAGGAGCATACAAGGTTGTTATTTAGGGATGAGATTGGATCGTATTTACAGACATAATTATTCTTTACCTACTGCAAAATTTAAAACAATAGGTCAAGCAGGTGTTAGATTAAAAAAGATTTCTACTATGTGGAGGAAAGGAATGGAAGAAATAAAATTGCATACATTAGGAACAACTGAATTAGAAAACAATCCATTAAAAATCTGTTTTTGCATGGAATTAAATGTTATTGTTTAAGAAAGCATCTTGATTTCTCAATAATACGAATAATGGCCATTCAAGACATTCTGCTACATTTTTCATTCCATTCTTAGGGACTTATTATTTTGATTTGTCATAAAGGAATAGTTCCTTTAAATTTAAAGGCATGGCAGTCATTCAGTTCTACCCTTTTCCCTTTGATTCCTCATTCAGTGTTGAGTTGGTCTATAATTCATCATTGCCTTGTAGAGTCAAAGACATGTCCCAAACCACTCCGCAACCACACACAAGTTAGAATCAGGGCATATCACACTGTAATTCATTTTCTATTCATTTTTCTGAAAAGTAAGGGCTACTGGCCTATAACTATCAAGTCATAGTGGGATAAAAGCTTGAGTTGGGTTGGTGGTGGTAGGAGACAGGGGTGAAATCTACTTACCTTCCTTACCAGTTCGGAAGCACATGGGTCGCCTGCGTGCACGCATCACAGAAGTGTGCAGACTTGTGTATGCGCAAAACCTTCTGCACATGTGCAGAAACTAAAAAACACATCACTTCCTGGTTAAAACCAGGAAGTAATGACACCTGGCCAGGTGGGCCGAGCTATGATCCACTGTTGCTACCGGATCACCAAACCACTGGCCAAGATCTCTACCGGATCAGGCGATCTGGTCTGATCCAGGAGCATGTCACCCCTGGTAGGAGATCTAACAGCAAGACAGCATATTGCTTTTAAAAAATGGCACATATCTTTGCAAGTATTTCTGTGTAAAAGAACTTTTTACAGGAATTCCAGTATGTCAAAATGCAATATGTAGATGGAAGAGTCACAAGATACATTATTTCCCTGAGGTTGCAACCAACTGTAAACCCAACATCTTTAAAAACTAAAAACAACTAAGCAAAGTGTTGAAGGAATTATCAGTCATCCAAAAAAAAAAAAAGCTTCCTCAGGAAGGTTTTATTTTGCAGTGAAATCCCAAAGTATCAGGTGGATGTACTTTGGTGTTACTCCTCTGAAAAACTGACCCCGGTCTAAGCTTGTAAAGATGTCACGATCATAGCTAAAGGTTATGTGGCTGCAGGCCATTTCAATCTGTTTGTTCTTTGTCATCTGCTGTAAACACTGAAAAAGTGTAATCTTCTATTTTCTAGCAAGAAAAGAAAAGCATCACTGCCCCCCCCCTGATTTTTTAAAAATGGAACTACATGGACTTAAAAAATGAGAATGAAAAATAATGCATCTGTGCTAGTAAGAGATTCAGATTGCTGTGGAAATGGATGTCCTATAACAAGATTTTGCCTTGAAGAGAACAATGGCCTTTCCAACTCGAATTGACAGATGTAGGCTCAGAATGGTCAAAAGAAAAACCTGGTGTTGAAATGGCAATCTTGTGGGATTGGAAAGACAATAAAGGTATTATAGCCTGATAAACCTCTTCACCAACTTTTCCATCATAGTAGATTCCAGAACCCCATCAACCATTGGCAACGTTTTTCAAGGTTCTGCTATGGTATTTTGAGGTTCTGCTATGGTATACTATTTCCCACCTAATTCCAGCAGCCTTGATATTCAAACAGCTAGATGGCTTTGTACGTTTCTCTTTTGTAAGATACTAAAGACTTGTCTCTGCATCCAGGCCTGGGGCCAGGAGTGTGTGCAAGTATCAATTTTTTCAGCTTTCAATTTCCAAACATTAGGGATGCTCAAAAGTTGTGACATGCCATGGGGATTATAAAGATATTTTGGTTACTTTAATATAATTTAGATGTGCTTGGTAAGTAACTACATAAATATCATAACTTTTTAACATTTTGTTTGTTTCAGAGCCCTGTTTATTGGGTGTATTAGTGATTATGGAATATGATACTTTCTTGGCCGCTGTGTATTGTTGCAATTGTTTTTTATTTTATTTTAATTTTCGCCACCTAGAATCTCTTTTTGAGCTGGGTGATCATAAAGATTAAATAAGTAAATAACAAAAAAATGTGCTGTTTTCATACAGTAGGGGAAAAAAACATTTATGCCTTCATTGATTAAAGTTGCACTCCCTCAGCAACCTCCAGGTCCATTTTGAACTCAGACTTTCATTAGTTTTTTTTCCTTGCTCTAGACATCAGCAGAAATGTGATAAATATTCCTTAAAGGGGTTTAACTTGATTCCATCCCATTAATTGAAACAATATTTCAGGAAGTTTGGATGCTCACAAAGGGTGCATGCCAGAGCTCCTTATCCAGAGAATCTTGGGGAAATCTCTTTTATCCTAATTGTATAATTGTGCGGTAGGCAGGAGCTCCTTTGTGTAATGAGAAAGCAAGATTGAGGAGCATTATTAGTAGACCTCAGAGTGTGGTATCAATCAATCAAATGCTGATTCTATGTGGATAATAATAAAGTAAATTGTAATGTATCCCAAACAAGTTTGAAATCTCACTTTTTCTAGAATAGAAACAGTAAAATCATAGAGTAGGAAAGTAATGCTTTTATTTCAACAGTGTACATGTAGGTTGGAAAATCTTTTCTGAAAATGTCCTCAGGTTTCAAATTATTTTCATTTATGCAAAATCAAAGTTATGCAACCTTGAAATAATATATTCTTGGAATTTTCTGGGGAAGGTGGGTAATTATTTTATCATTAGACAAAGTGGCTGAAGTGTAGGGTTTCTTGGTGAAAAACAAAAAAGTTTCCAAAAATTTCATATGATTTCCATACAATTTTCTATTTCTAGAATGTTCAGGTTACCCAGAATCAGAAACATGATAGCAAATAGCCTGAGCACAAGAGCCTTTGTATGGCACTTTTTATTACTTAAAAAAGGAATATGACCCTTACATACTTTGAACTGCTGATTATAACCTACTGAACAAAACCCTACTTCAAGTGTTTGCATGGAAGAAAAAGCTGTGATAGGCTCTGTTTCTATATTTTCTTTGAATGTATGAATCTTTGCTTGATAACGTTTGTTAACATTTCATTGTATTTTTTAATCTGGATTATTTATTCCATGTATATATCAATTGATAAATCAATACATCAATTTTTAAGGGGGAAAAGGGAATGTAAAAGCACTGGAAAATAAAATGGCCACACATTTGGGAGAGAGGTTAAAGTAATTGTTTGCAAGTATAATAGTATACATAAAGCAGCATACATTAGCTTGCATTTGGTGCATCCTTTAAGATCTCGAATTTATCAAATGACAACATTCATTTTGCAGTATGTAGAAGACAACAAGAAAGTCAGCACCTTGGCAAGCTGACATTGCAGTACAGCATCATTTTAATTAGCTCACACAGAGGACACGCTGAGAAAAAACTGACATATCATTGAGGGATATACTATTAAAAACAATCCTCCTTGACCTGCCATTTATCAGAGTAAATAATACTGCCCTTCAAATCATATGACTTATGTCTTTCTTGGTGTCCTTTGAACTTTGAATTGCAAAATTCATTTGCAAAAGTTAAGAGTTCACCAAAATTTAGTTATGGGTGCCTCTTCACTATCTCACTATTCAATGGATATCTCTTCCCTTCTCATCTTCACTTCTCTCTCTCTCTCTCTCTCTCTCTCTCTCTCTCTCTCTCTCTCTCTCTCTCTCACACACACACACACACACACACACACACACACACACACACACACTTCTCTAAATAGGAAATGTTTTTTAAAAAAAGTTTCAAATGTTATTTTGAGTCCTTAGATAAATTCAGATGAAGGTTGAACAAACATGCTCAAAGAATTTCTACTACTGTACCACTGAGCCATTAAACTCTCCAGTGGTCAACAGAGTTTTATTGTACAATTTAAAACTGTTAACTTGTTGTTTGCAATGGCTTCTACACCTTCTTTAGTATTGCACGATTTTCACTATTATCACTTTCTGGCTAGAAAGAATATGCATATAAAAGCCTACGAAAAAGAAAAAGAAACATTGTACCTTTACAGGGAGGATACTTGAGAAGAGGGTGTGGCTCACTGATGACGCCTTACAAGGCAGAAATAGCTATCTGAGTCTCCCAATGAGCAGCACAGAGTTGCTGTTTGTCAGCAAGATACAAAAAGCCCAGAAACTTGTGAAGGAGATTTCACAGAACCAGGGCTGCAGAACATCTTAGCTTACGTAGGTAAAACCTGGCTAGAAAGAATATGCATATATATATATATATATATATATATATATATATATATATATATATATATATATATATATATATATATATATATATATATATATATATATATATATATATATATATATATATATATATATATATATAAAAATAATATGTTTATTGGACCCGTGTCCCTCCTGGTTGGTACTGGCCTCCCGGGAGGTTACACGAGACTGGCTCCAGGGAATTATAAGTGCTTCTCTGAGTGAGGGTGCCTTTCCTGCCGCCTTGAAAGAGGCGGTAGTGAGGCCCCTCCTCAAGAAGCCTTCCCTGGACCCGGCTGAATTAGCCAACTACCGTCCAGTCTCCAACCTTCGTTTTATGGCGAAGATTGTTGAGAGCATGGTGGCACAACAGCTTCCCCGGCACCTGGATGAAACTATCTATCTGGACCCGTACCAGTCGGGTTTCAGGCAGGGGTACAGCACTTAAATGGCATTGGTCGCATTGGTGGATGATCTCTGGAGGGCTCGGGACAGGGGTTGCTCCTCTGTCCTAGTCCTATTAGATCTCTCAGCGGCTTTTGATACCATCAACCATGGTATCATGCTGCAGCGGTTGAGAAGGTTAGGAATACGGGGCACCGTCCTGCGGTGGTTCTCCTCCTTCCTCTCTGACCGCTCACAGTTTGTGTTGGCAGGGGGGCAGAGGTCGACCTCGAGGCACCTCGCATGGGGAGTGCCGCAAGGGTCGGTCCTCTCGCCCCTTCTGTTCAACATTTATTTGAAGCCGCTGGGCGAGATCATCCGTGGTTTTGGGGTGAAGTGTCATCTGTACGCTGATGATACTCAGCTGTACATCTCCACCCCTGACCACCCCAACGATGCCCTTGATGTGATGTCTCGCTGCCTGGAGGCCGTGCAGGTCTGGATGGGGAGGAACAGGCTCAGACTCAACCCTTCCAAGACTGAGTGGCTGTGGCTCCCGGCATCCTGATATAGTCAGCAGGTGCCATCGCTGACTATTGGGGGTAAATCCTTGCCCCCCACAGAGAGGGCTCACAATCTGGGTGTCCTCCTGGATGCACGGCTGTCTTTAGAAGAGCATATGACGGCCGTGGCCAGGGGGGCCTTTTATCAGGTTTGCCTGATTCGCCAGTTGCAGCCCTTCTGGACCGGGACACCTTGCGCACGGTCACTCACGCCTTTGTCACCTCCCGGCTGGACTATTGTAATGCTCTCTACATGGGACTCCCCTTGAAGAGCACTCAGAGGCTCCAGCTGGTCCAGAATGCGGCCACGTGGGTGGTTATGGGCGCAACCCGTTGCGCCCATGTGACACCCCTCCTGCGCGAGCTGCACTGGCTCCCAGTGGTCTTCTGGGTGCGATTCAAGGTGCTGGTCACCGCCTTTAAAGCGCTCCATGGCATAGGACCCGGGTACCTTCGAGACCGACTTCTGCCACCAATAGCCTTCCACCGGCCAGTTCGCTCCCACAGAGAGGGCCTCCTCAGGGAAGTTATGGGCCTCTTCAGCCAAGTTATGTCGGCTGGCGACACCCAGGGGGAGGGCCTTCTCTGTGGGAGCCCCAGCCCTGTGGAATGAACTGCCCCCGGAAATACGTAAGATCTCCGACCTCCGGGTATTTCGTTGTGCACTCAAGACCCTGTTGTTCTGCCAGGCTGGGCTATCAATATAACAATTTTAAATTGGGTTTTAAATTTCTGGGGTTTTAAAATTTAGCCGAATTCATTTAATAATTTTAAACTATTTTAACTGATGTTGTTTTATTTTTTTAATAGGCTGTACACCGCCCTGAGTCCTTCGGGAGAAAGGCGGTATAGAAATAAAATTATATATATATATATATATATATATATATATATATATATATATATATATATATATATATATATGTGTGTGTGTGTGTGTGTGTGTGTGTGTGTGTGTGTGTGTGTGTGTGTGTGTGTGTGTGTGTTAGAGATAGATAGATAGATAGATATAGATATAGATATAGATATAGATATAGATATAGATATAGATATAGATATAGATATATAGGAAAGAGAAAATGGACTTGCCCAGAGTTACTCAGTTAGATTCCATGGCTGAAGATCAACTATAACCACCATATCTCCTAGAAAAATAAAAGGAATCTTTTTTTTAAAAAAGTGATGTTTTTCTACAGTTGCTGCCCATCTCTATTATTTACAAAATAACCCAAGTCTTCTATGTGGATGACTCTGGAATTCTTGAAAATATCATGTCATTTGGCTACTGGTTCAGCTTTAAGGATGATAAGTCAAGCAATTTATCTACCAAACATTTGGTCCTGGATTTCCAATTTCATGGTTAGCATCCTTACAAGATTCCATAATTTATTTCTAAGTAAGTATATACTGCCCATTTTTCTTTCTTCTGTCTATTCCCACATTTCCTGCGCGTTGTGCACAATTTTGGCTTTAACCAATACGCTGAAGAGGACAGTCATATCTTGACATCTATTAATTCTTTTTCATTACCAGAATAAACCATAAAAATAGAACACAAAAGCTTAAAGGAAGACTATAATACTTGCCCAATTTCCATTACTTGTCTTGCTCAATATAATGTAGCACTGAACACAGTCATTTATTTATTTATTTATTTATTTATTTATTTATTTATTTATTTATTTACATTTTAATTCTGCCTAGCTCATTAAGATTCCTTTGATATTTAGAAAAAATTAGTGCATGTGAAAAGCTTCAAACAGGGGTATTGAGATTTTTTTCCGGCTGGGTTTGAGCATAACCCTTTTAATTTGTGTCTCTGCATAACAGCTGGACTTCAGTGCATCATTGCAACTTAACAAAAGTAGGTCTCTCGATGTGAATAAAAACTGTAATTATCACAGGGGAACAAATTATACAGAAAGCTTTGCTTCAATAAGATTGCCACATATTTAGAATGCAGCTACATCAATACTATAGCATCATGAATGAACCAGAGAGTATTTCTATTAATTGTATATACCAGAGATGAATGAAAGCTATATAGAATTTTATGGTAGTGAATTTCCAGATCTTTTATTTTCAAAAACATCAATTAACCTGTTCTAATTATTTGTATTCTACAATAAACCAGCATATGAAGTATATTATCTCTCGACTAAATTTGATTCTGTGAGAGGTTGACCTGGACAATTGTCCTGTCTTCTTCTTCATGGGATTTCTCTAGACTGAAGGTTCTAACCTTTTCATTCCGCAGAGTAAGGCTGTGGTTTTATACAGAAGAGAATAAGCCCAAATCCCCACATTCCTCCAAATATGGACAAAAAATCTAATTTTAAGACATGTCCTCATCATATTACCATTTTTTTCATCCCTAAACTACTTCAGAGACTTCCTACACTGATGTTCAGATGCTTCTGGAGTACATTTCCTTTCTTCTTTCATAGAATAAAATAGAGTAGAGTAGAGTAGAGTAGAGTAGAGTAGAGTAGAGTAGAGTAGAGTAGAGTAGAGTAGAGTAGAATAGAGTAGAATAGAATAGAGTAGAATAGAATAGAATAGAATAGAATAGAATAGAATAGAATAGAATAGAATAGAACTTTATTGTCACTTTAAATGTACACTAATCAGCATACGTTAAAATGAATTTTTATTGTTTTCAATTTTCAAAAAATAACCATTATGCATATACCCACATACACACACATATGACACAGAGGAACATCACAGTCTAGTTCGAATGTATACATATACATGGTGGGGAAAAAAAAGAATCCTGCAAATTTACAAGATAGATAGCATAAGGAACAAAGCTGTTACAGAATCTAGTAGTCCTGCTATATATACTTCAAAACCTCCTCCCAGAGTGGAGCAACAGAAACAGACCATGAAGTGGGTGTGTAGGGTCTCTAACAATACTTCGAGTTCCAAGCACCTAGCGCTTATACTAAATAATGGGAAGCAAGCTTCCTATAATCTTCTCAGCTGTCCTTACCACACTCTGTATGGACCTTCTATTTGAGGCACTGCTACCACAAAACCATACCACAAACAATGATGCAGTTTGTTAGAACACTCTCAATCATGCCTCAATAAAAAGTGGCCAGGACAGAAGGAAAAATATGTGCCCTCCTCATCTGATGCAGGAAATGCAGATGCTGGTTTGCATGCTTCACTAAAGATAATGTAGGATGACACCAAGTCAGATTATTAATCTGCACCCCCAGATATTTAATACTATTGACCATCTCCACAGCTCCAGCCTTGATACAAAGTGGAGTATGACTATACCAGATCTTTCTAAAATCAACAATGATCTCCTTTGTTTTATTGACATTCAAAACCAGGTTATTTTTATTGCACCAGTCCACCAAAGCTTTCACCTCCTCCCTATAAGAATCTTCACTGTCATCCTGGATGAGACCCACCACTGCTGTGTCATCCGCATACTTCACAACATGATTCATAATAGACTTGGCACAGCAGTCATGGGTCATCGAGGTGAACAGTAACAGACACAGCCCTGTGGGGTACCTTACTCAGGGAGATGGAATTGGAAACTTTTCTTCCAACTTGCTCAAACCGAGTCCTATCATTAAGGAAATGAAGTATCCAGTTATAAAAAGAAGTATTAAAACTTACTCCCAGTTTGTTCTTCAAATGCTGAGGAATAATTGTATTAAACGCCAAACTAAAATTAACAAACAGCATTTGCACATGAGTATTCTTCTCTTCCAGGTGCGCCAAACTAATATGAAGCACACATATTGGACATGATTGTCTTGACATGATTTGGCCCATCTTTTCAGTTAACTAGGAGCTGCTCATTTCCTTCAAACTGGTGTGGACACACATCTTTCCTTCTGGTCTCTAGGCACTTTGCCTCACCAACATTTGCTATTTTGTTTTGTTTCAGGTCTTGAAAACCACCAGCCAGCTCCACAAAACAAGCAGGAGATAAATTTGACAAAGAGGCAGTAAGTGTCTTCTAGGTAGGGGACAGGGGTGGGCTTAAAAAATGTTAGCAAGGGATTCTCTGCCCAGTGGCTGGGTGGGTGTGGCCATGGTGAGTGTGGCCTAGTCGGCCTCCTGCACCATGGCCGGTGGGGGGGCATTTTTGCCCTCCCCGGGCTCCAGAGGCTTTCCTCGAGCCTCTGGGAGGGTGAAAACGGCTTCCCCAGGCTTTAGAGGCCCTCTGGAAGCCAGAAAGAGGCCCATTTCCAGCCTTCCTGAACTTCCGGTAGGCCCATTCTTCACCCTCCCTGAGCCTCTGCATGAGCCCTGCACTTACCTGCATCCAAAATGGGCCATGTGGGGACTCCTGGGTGGGGCAGGGTGGGGTGAATGGAGCCAGGAGTGTGATTTGGGGGTTCTCCGAACTGCACAGAATCTTAGCTAGAGGTTGTCTTGAACCCCTGCAAACCCCCAGCAGCCCATCCCTGGTAGGGGACAACGATGCAGTGGGATAAATCACTACATGACCCACCAATTGTCAAGCTCTTTGGGGGTCTACTTTAAATGCCCATCACTTCTCACCCATTTTACAAGCTGTGGGATGGGTAGAGTAGAAAGATATATTTTTAAACACTAAGCAATTCAAAATACATATTTGAAGAATTAATGCCTTAAATGCTTTAAATATTGTTTTCCATATTAGCTTTCCTGAGTTCAGAAATCAGTATTGAAGACATACTCACTGATCACACACAAATGTCAAAATAATACTGTCAGGAGACAGACACTTTGGAAGTCTCTCCATGTCTGGGAATACCTTACCATCTGGTGACTTCAGACCTATTTTTTCAGGACTTTAAAAAACCTTGTAGAATTTTTGATTCCCACCCCCTGCTTTGATTAGCTGAACCTTCTTTTGATTGGATGTTTTGCAATATCATCAGTGGCCCCTACCACTAGCTATTTTGAGTTTTATGACTTCATTATTTTTATCACTTATTAATTGCTACTTATTTGGTATATCGATTGTTGGAAGCTGTCTTGAGCAGATTGCAATCCTTTAAGCCTGCCTATTTTTACTTCATAAACACATGCTTTAATTCTAAGATTTTTTTTAAAATACTTCTGAGGAAGATTTTTCATTTCATCTTTTATTCAGAACTAAACTATAGCAGTCTAACACTTTGGATCAAGAAGAAAATACCCACTTTTACAGGACACGTACAGTCCTTGAATCTTATTTTCATGTTCTATGTAATTCGTAAAAGTGCACTGCGGAAATTCAGATACAAAACGTAACTAATTTCTTGCTTATTTTTGATAACTCTTTGGCTATTCTCTTCCACACTCTCTCCCCCCATTGCTATCCTTTAAACCTGCTATTCAGCAGGTTCTGACAGGTTCTGGAGAACCGGTAGTGGAAATTTTGAGTAGTTCGGAGAACCAGCAAATGCCACTCTGGCTAGCCCCAGAGTGGGGTGGGGATGGAGATTTTGCAGCATCCTTCCCCCAGGAGTGGGGAGGGAATGGGGATTTTGCAGTATCCTTCCCCTGAAGAGGGGTGGAAATGGAGATTTTGCAGTATCCTTCCCTGCCATGCCCACTAAACCACACTCACTGAGCCACACCATGCTTACCGAGCCACACCATGCTCACCGAGCCACGCCCACAGAACCGGTAGTAAAAAATTTTGAATTTTACCACTGCCCCATTGCAAAAATAAGGAGCAGCCAGAGGATTGTTGAGTCTAATATATGTCCTTTTTCCAAGCTGACTATTCCAAGCAAGGATCGTAATGAGGGAATTAAAGGAGAAGAAGGTGCCCATTGAAAGAGGAAAAAATATGTTCGTCCTTTTTTAATCACAACCAGGAATCTACTTTTGAAACATATGACATTGATTTGTTTTGTTTCTCTGGAAAGTAACAAGTTGCAAGGTAGGGTAACATCAATTACTCATGGCTAAGCAGGGACTGGAATCCAGGTGTGTGTATATACATTTTGGCAAGTCAGAGATAGATTGGCCATTATTTGGGAGGGGGGGGAGATTAGGTATTGCATGCGTAACTTTGATCTTTCAGAGAAGTGAACTTAATGGTTCCCCCCCCCCTCTATTTTCCTGAATTAAGCTCTTGCCCTCAATAGTATTGGAGGGGCATATCAACCAAGTAGCTAATGCTCTTGGCTTAACTTAAAGCTCCTATGCTGCATTCTACAGTTTGTAAGGAACCTGTAAAGAAATAAAAATGGTTTGTGTGCCTGATTATTTCCCAAGGGTTTCAAATGTTACTCATAAAAAGAAGAAGCTTGGATTCATGAACATGATTGTACTATTCGCTTTTTAGTGGGGTTGGAATTTACAGGGCTTTAGAGTAAACCCTTGATATCTGATATTGCCCACTCTTGAAAAAATCATTTCCTCTTCCCATATTTCTTCTTAAGAATAATTTAATACATTCTTTTATGTGCCATATCCTCATGGTATACTTTTCTGAAGAGCCATGGTGGCACAATAGTTAAAATGCAGGCTGACTCTGCCCACTGCCGGGAGTTCGATCATGACTGGCTCAAGGTTGACTCAGCCTTCCATCCTTCCATGGTTGGTAAAATGAGGACCCAAATTGTTGGGAGCAATATGCTAACTCTGTAAACCACTTAGACAGTGCTTTAAAGCACTATGAAGCGGTATATAAGTCTACGTGCTATTGCTGTTTTCTGGCAATTTATTACTTCAAAAATGTGATTCCCAAAGGAAAAAAAACTAGAACCATTGCATTGTTTCAGCTTGTATCATCATAATTATACCAGATTCATGGTCAAGGAAAATGTTCATGCTTCTGATTGTTAGTGCTGCCTTGACTGCAATGGATTCAGAGCAGTGGTGAAATTCAATTTTTTTTACTACCGGTTCTGTGGGCATGGCTTTGTGGGCGTGGCTTTGTGGGTGTGGCTTTGTGGGCATGGAAGGGGAGGATACTGCAAAATCTCCATTCCCACCCCACTCCAGTGGAAGGATATTGCAAAATCTCCATTCCCACCCCACTCTGGGACCAGCCAGAGGTGGTATTCGCCGGTTCTCTGAACTACTCAAAATTTCCGCTACCGGTTCTCCAGAACCTGTCAGAACCATGCTGGATTGCATCTCTGATTCAGAAAAATAGCAGTTTCAGGAAAGGGGTATCATCTACTTTTTAAAAAAAACATTAATAACTGTACTTGAGTAATTTCTAAATTAAATATCTTTCTTTCGCCAAAGAAAGAGATCTGGATCCTTCTATTCTCTTATCAAAATAAATCTAACTGAGATCCTTATGCAGAGCAGTTATTTCTCTTTGTATTACTTCCCAGCCCAAACTCACGACAATGATATCTGTGCTCTTTTCTTTCTCAAGGACTCATTCCTATACCATTATTGACACTTTCCAATCAATATGTTTAAGAGCTTTTTTTTTTTCTCCTCCCAGATCAAATGCAGGAGTGATTTGTATGTTTACCTTGATAATATACACTTGTCTCTTTAAGGTGACAGCAGATGGTCCAATCAGAAGTGGCAGGACTAAGTGCAGAAAATACAGCAAGCCATCTCAGGCTCCCTTAACCATAAAATCGATGAGTTTATGCTCAACTGAGCGATAAGAAATACTCATGAAATGTCCAAGGGTGAATCAGGGTGGCTGGGTTACCAAGTTCCTCTCTCCGCTAAGTGCAAAGCGCATGAGTAATGAGCCCTTTCCACATCATCAAAGGCAAGGAAAATATTTATCAGTTAAATATTGTGTCCCCTTTCCTCTATTTCTGTGTCTGAATATCTCTTTTGGCAATTGGTCCTTTTTCTTAAATATCTTTCTCTCTTTAAATATAAATATAAACAAAGGAATAAAACTTCCACTAGCTTGAGAATATATGATTGCTGAGTTTGATTGCAGAGTTAATCTTTCTGCTATCCTTTCTTTTCCTTTTTGAGTTCTCGGAAACTGACACAGGAAGCTTTAAAGCTATGTATCTTTGGGTTTTTTTTTTACTATTATTATTTCATGGTTGCATTTTATTTATTTTACCTGCAATATTATTACTCCTATTGTTACTAAATCATCAACACCACCCATAGAAACCTGGAAAGGACATGCATTCTAATTGTAGTGGCTGGCATATAACCTCATTCTTAAAATCTATTGTAGAAACATTAGTGCTCACATTGTTCCTTCTTCTATTGTACGAGGAAAAAAAAGCAATGTGGCTTATTGCTTGCAAAGACGGTAAGTTAGAGGAACAGGAATACGCATTGCATTCTTATGCAATTTTGCAGCGTAATCTTATATAATTATAAATCAAACATGGCAGTGTTTACACAGCAAGAAAGGCAAAGTGAGACATAGAGATATAGCTCATGCCATCTTCTACTAAATAATTTTAATTGGACAAGCACTATGATTCTGTATAACTGTAATTCCAGTGAAATTAAATTTCTTTATGATACACTATTTCAATAAGCTTGGGAAATATGGGGTGCTACCTCATGAAAATTAGCCAAGTAAATATTCCAAGAAAGTTTTTTTTTCCAGTTTTCTCATTTCCCAACTTTGCAAGTATATAGGATCAGGTACCATGAGGGAATAATGCCATCAATGATAGCCTTGTTGCCACTGATGGATGCTGTAGTCACATGATAAGAAAGTGCTGAGGAGTTGATCTGTCATAAGACACTTAAGATAAATACGGTAGTTATTGTTATCATATGGGGAGCAGGTGTGTGAAATCTTTACTAGAAAATGTTTGCTGCCAATGACATGAAACATGAAGTTTTTGTTTCTATGCTAGAATCGTGTCACAAAGTTTTGACCTGATCTTAGTATAGGTTGTACTGGATGCCTGACCCATTGGATACTGCATATCCTGAAATATTTATACTCACACTTTGTTACCGTGTACAAATAACTAAGTATCAATCCTGCATCACCTCACACATCATTGCGGTTATAAAAATATGTGACATGAATGCTAAGTCTCATTCATTCATGGAAGTAACATTGTGACAGTACACACGGTAGATCAGTGGTTGCTCATTAAACTGAAGACTATAGGAACTCTTTCTACACCCAGAGACACATCTGGAGCAAGACAGATATATTTATACAGTATTCTTCTTGAACACTATTACTGAAGATCTTACGTAGTAAGAGGAGTGTACTTATTCTCTTAATTCTTTTTTATAGTTGGGTAGTGGTCATTGCTTCTTGTAGTAGAAAATGTCAGTATCTGCAATATGAGGAAGTACCTGTTTCCTGAATCTCCCACCATTCAGCATCATACATGATAGTAGTAACATTGTAGAGAGTCAGTCTGTGTAATTGTAAAAGCACCATGAGACTATGAGTTCTAGTCCTGCCAAGGCATGAAGCCAGCTTGAGCCAGACACTCTCCTTCAGCCTAAGAAGCAGGCAGTGGCAAAACATTGCCATTAACTAACTCAAAGGAACCAAAAATATACTCCCCAGTGTTCTTATGAAATAACAATATCTCTTAAATTATATCAATGTGAGGGTCATCAAGACATGGTGAGCATATTATTCCAAAGTAATGAAGTGGGCACAGAAAAGTTTTCTGAGCCACACTCCTGGATCTCAAGCATTTTTGGGCTGAATTAAAGGCAGACTCTATTTGGAGAAAACACCACTCTAGATAACATGGAGAAGCCATGTAGGTTTTAAGGGCCTTAATCCTTAATTATAGTGAAAAACACAAATGTGAAAAACATTTTTGCGACCAATGTAACTCCTATGCTATACATTCCTTAACATTCCTGAAGCAGTTCTTCCCTATCAGAGTATGTGGTGCTGTAATGCTTCATCATCATCATTAGGTCCTGTGCAGAGTACATTGGGCAGCAGATGTTTTCCAGTGATTTTGTTCATTTGCAGTATCTTTGTCATCATCCTCAGGGACCTTAATAATCTTTCTTAAGTGTTTGGCACCAGGTTTTCTGAGGCCAGCCTCATTTTCACCAGGTGGTATGTAGTGCAATTTTTAGATGCCAGTCAGTTATGGCCAACCAGTCACATGCGATGTTCAGTCACAGTTCTCAATAGATGTTTTAAATCTGATCTTTGTAATACCTCTTCATTATTGATATGGTCATGATATGAGACGGAGCATTCTTCTCAAGCAGCATTGTTGGTACATTTAACCATTTAATCATCTAGATTGTATATTTCTATGTTTCACAAGCATATATTACAGTTAGTATAACAACATTCTTGAAGAGACCAAATTGGGCTCATGCATTAAAACATGGCTGCCGCCATTCCAATTCGATAGTTAATGGCCTTCTCCATCAATAGATATAATGCTGCCAAAATAAGTAAATAGCCTGGCCACAGACTTAATAGGCATATTATCCTGAGCACTTCCAACTTGCATGAACTTGTTCTTCTCAAAATTTATACATAAGCCAATTTTGTGGGCCTCATTACCTAAGCTGGTGGTCATTTCTTGCAAGCATCCCTATATAATGCTTACCACCTAAAATTTCCAAGTAGTTTTCAAAGATAGCTCCAAGTAAATCACATTATCATAATTAAATCTTGATGTTAAATCTTAAATTTAATTAATAATAATAATAATGTAATGACAGCATGATTGCCAGGACTTCCCATTGGATAAAGCATGGATCATTTGAAGCTGGGCAAAGACTACACTGGCTACATCCCCCACCTGCTGATCAAATAAAAGTCATGAATCCAGGAGGACCCTCAAGTTATGGGCATGCTCCCTTAGAATAAATAAAGCCCCATCCTCAGTAAGCATAGGTACTATGGTCAGACAAGTGAGCATTTGGACAAACACCAAATCAGTCTTGCTAGAACTGAAATTCAATTTGTTTTATCCCCTTCACTTGCTTACTGTGCCAGATATTGAGCAGGAACAACCCCATATCTCCAGTATTGCAGGAGTAGCCTGTAGCTCAACTGCTTCTTCCTCATAGCTACACACTGGAAACATTCACTCACCAATCCAGAAGGATCAATAGTATGAAGTGTCACTGAAATATCCAGTAAGATCCTATCATCCAAGTCCCAGAAGAGGCAATTTGCATACTATGGCATAATTTAGTTTGGTCTGCAATATTACAGATCCCCAAAACTATTGGCATTGCTACAAGAGGCCTTATTTGAAGCAAACCAATTTTCTTAAATGTCCCAATGCCTTTACAGTGTGTACATTCAAATCAACATACTTGGGATGATCTTCTATCCTTGTGGATAACAAAGGCAGCTTTGTGATTAATTGCATCTTGATTCCATTCAACAGACGGGAGTGTCTGCAGGAATAGTTAATGGCTGCTGCCTGGTTTATTGCAATCCTGTTTTTTTTTTCCAAACCTGATTAGCAATTGAATACTGAGAACTGATTGATGGATCCACTGTTTCTTTACAGGGCTATAAACATATTCCAAAATGGAATATACATATTTTTACTTTAAAAATAACAGCATCACTAGCGTATTGAGGAAAGGAAAGAATTACTTACATATAAAATTAAGGGACAAAATCAGAAACCTTTTCAGATTGCCTATTTACACTATGTTTTTATTATTTTTTAATTCTAAAAAGATATGATGAAACTTTTCCTTTACATGCTTATGCTATTGGGAGGAGTCATGTTTTGCATATCAATGTGGGCACAGAAAACACAATATGGTAAGAAACCTACCCACTAATACTGTATTACTTTTCAAACTGACTTTAAAACAATATTCAGAGATTGATGAAACACCTCCCTCCCTCCCTCCCCTCTGTCTCTGTCTCTGTCTCTCTCTCTCCCTCTCCGTCCCCCTCTCCCTTTCCCTCTGTGTGTGTGTGCATTACACACATCTATATTTGAAATGCCATTTCATCTAATCTCATTGGGAACATGGTGGCTTGAATGGTTGGGATGCTGGGCAGGAGGCTAGCAAGTCCATGTTCGAGATTCGAAAGCTGCCATAGGGCAAGGCTGAACTCTCATCCTTCACCCCAGTTCCTGCCAGGGAGATAAAAGAAGTTCCCAATTGAGCATTCCCTATGCAATAGTGACTGCTAATCCTTTCAACCAGGAAGCACCTTGGTGCTTCTCACACAAATGCAAAAAAATGTTTTTAAAGAAAACCCTGAACATTAGGAGAAGATAAAAGAGAAAGTGTTATCTGTTTCTTGCTTTACTTCTTAGGGATATGAACCCCATTCCCAAGGACAAATAATTATGTGAAAACAAGGCTCCAATGTTGGAAAAGGTAGATGGAAGACAACAATCAACAGCAAGGATGGTTCAAAGATTACATACTAATATGAATATTATGAACATTTCTTCTGTCTGGGATAGAATGGGTGAGAGAATTAACTTCTAAACTATCTTGCTATTCTACCAATCAACTCCGGAGATCAATGGGAGGATAACTCATCACCCTCACATAGATAAGATGTTGAATTATGATTTAAACATAGATTTTATTTGTTATGTTATTATTTTATTCCAGAACTTTTAACTAGATACTCTTTGACTATTTTGAATTGTACTGATCTTTGACTGTAATAAATACTTCCTTTTATTTCATTCTACCACTCTGAAGTAGATTAATATACAAAAGCTAATGGTTTTCAGAATATATACAGTCTACAGCTGCTTTGTATATTTGGATGGATGCATTTTATGATCTGCAGTTTAGAAAAGCATTTTCGACATTTTACTATATTTGATTTTTATAATGATGTGTCTAAAGAAAAAAATAGGGAGTTGCAAAAGTAGTTTTTATCACATTTGCATATTATTAAAAGACATGAGGATCTTGAAATATATTTATTATTTACTAAAAGGTCTTCATATGCCTGTAAATGTGAAGATGGTTATTTTCTGGAAACAACAATATATACAGCCACCTAGTATTGGTTCTACCTCCACATTTGTGATTTGATAACACAATGATAACACATTCAGTAAGAGAAATATTGGGTGAATGTGAGGTTAATGCCTATTAATAGATTGTGCCATACTAGAATAACTGGTAATTTGGCCAAGAAAGTGAAAAAAATGATAAGTAGCAGCGAAAAAAAAATAGGGAGGAGGATAATATTATCAGTAAGAATCAAATTAGTAGAAAGAAACCAATAAATAATATGAACTTCATCTAAAGGCCCTCATGATTCTTAATTTGTGTTACAACAACAGTTATCTCCTTTTAGTTTAGTTTTTGTTACTCTGACTATCTCATTTTGGCTAACTCTTTAACTCATTTTTGGCTCTGTTTCAAGAAAATTTCAAAGGCATCTTTAATCTAAAGTAACCAACCTGGATCATTTCTGTATTGTCCATACATTTCTTCTATCATTTTGTATAGTTTGATTATGACTGTACATGGGCACCACACTACATTTTGGAGACCTTTCATAAATTGCGATTTCAAGGAGAAAATCTTTTCAAAACAGGGAAACATCTCCATTCTGAAAGCAAACAAGAAGCCCCAAAAGGTGGCTAAACAATAATTTGAAGGATTAATAGTGGTTACTTTTGTTCCTATGTTTCAGTATACATAGCTGAAATAGAAATTATACCAAGATTGTAGTACAGGAATACATCCAATTCTTCTATCTGCATGACCGTATGAATGCTGGCTAGGTGACTTTGGGCCAGTCACTCTCTCAGCCCAAATCACCTCACAGGGTTGCTGTTAGGGGAGATGATAAATAAAGGAAGGAGCTTTAGTTATGTTTATAAAAAACATCAAAAGTAGTAAATAAATAAATAAATAAATAAATAAATTTTGAAACAAAAAAAGCATGAGGGAAAAACCTTATTCTACAAAGAACTCTATCAACCTTGCACTGGTCAAGCTTTTTACTTTCTTACATGAAAGTTTATTATTCCCCATTTCAAAATGAATTTCTGATTTAAAATAAAAATCAGCTTGAAAAATTTTCACACGTTGTATTTATCTTTTCAGCTAAAGTAGCCTTTTGTATGTATTTTTCTCACAGCCTGGATTTTTGTACTTAACATTTCTTAATGCACGTACTTCTCTGCATTTTCATCTAATGTAATGTGTATTTATGCAACTTTTTCCTACAATTGTCTTTTTAATAAATTGTAATCTACAATGTCAAGGATAAAGAAGTGCACATTTAAATTTAAGATGTTTCAATCTATGTATATTATGAGAAAATGCAAGTTGGTAAATTACAAACTGAATGAGTTTTGCTGCTATCCCTAAAGCTTTCCAGCTGATGATTTCATAGAAACTGTAAAACCACATAACTGATTATCACTAAGACTTCAGAACCAGATCTAAAGAACAGTGTGATTAAATCACATTTATCTGCTAAAGGATGTCCTAGGAACCAATGGAAAAAGTATTTTGTGGGATAATTTTATAAATTGGGTGAAATCGATGTACACCTCATAGACACCATAAATACAGTAGGCAGTCTTCAATTTACAACCGCAACTGAGCCCAACATTTCTGTTGCTAAGGGAGACATTTGTTAAGTGAGTTTTCAATGACAATTCTTGCCACAGTTGTTAAATGAATCATTGCAATTGTTAAAGTTAATTACATGGTTGTTAAATGAATCTGGCTTCTCCATTGATTTTGCTTTTCAGAAGGTTGAAAAAGGTGATCACATGAAGACCTGCAATTGTCCTAAATGTGAATCAATTGCCAAGCTTCTGAATTTTGATCATGTGACCATGGGTATGCCACAACGATCCTTGGTGTGAAAAACAGTCCTAAGTCACTTTTTTCAGTGCCATTGTAACTTCAATGACTACCATGGTGAATGGGCCACGACAGCGCCGAATGGGCAGCAGCGAACAAGTGGCCATGGCGCCAAATGGGCCAGATGCATGCTGGGAGGCAGAGACAGGTTTTTTTTCTTGTTTTCCTCCCCAAAAAGCTAGGTGTGTCTTATAGTCTGGAGCATCTTATACTCCGAAAAATATGGTAAATATAAACTCAGATTTCACCCAAAAACACCTTTATGGCTTTCAACACAATAAATATTTTATAGACAACAAATGCTAAATAAACATAAATGCTTAACCTACAGAACATACAAAATGTAGAAGAATATTTTCAAGGGGATTTTAAAATGAAATCATGAGGTTTAATAATGGAAGGATGCTCTTGTGAATGTCTATAAAGGTATTTCAAATCTTTGCTGGAAATGTGAACAACATGAAGGGACTTTTTACCATGTTTGGTGGACATGTAAAAAGCCAAAACATTTTGGATACATGCATTAATTCAGAAAGTCTTAAAGTTTAAAGTACAACTGAAACCAGAGAGTTTTCTTTTTTGGACTAATGAATAAGCAGCCAGAAAATAGTCACTGAACTTTGATTTTACATATAATAACTGCAGCAAGGCCATTATATGCTCCAAAATGGAAAGACTCAACACTATCAATAACTAAGGAATGATGGAAATGGCAGAGATAGCTAAATTAATCTGTGATTAAAAGAAAAAATATATAGTTTATGATCAACCAGAAAGTCCTTATAGGCTTTTTGCATGGAATAGAAAAAAAAATGCTTAGGATTTGTGGGTTGGATGATTTGGGGAAAAAAATATCAATAATAGAAAGAATAGGGTTTTTTTTGTAATCATAGAGTAAGGGTTTTTTTGTAAATATACTTTTATTTGTTGTAAAGCAAGCTTCTACTTTCTATTCTTTTAAATTTTTTTCTTTCTGTAGTCCTTCCTTCCTTCCTTCCTTCCTTCCTTCCTTCCTTCCTTCCTTCCTTCCTTTCTCCTTCCCTCCCCACTCACTCCTTCCCTCCCTCCCTCCCTCCCTCTGTCCATCTGTTAAATCTGTTTGTTTGTTTGTCTGTCTGTCTGTCTGTCTTTATTAGTTTGGGTTAGTTTTTATGGATTTTGTAAAACTTTAATACAAACATATTTAAAAAAGAAAACAAAATGGGATTTAACTATCAAGATGAAGATGAATAGTCCTGAAGACAATTAGAAATCTAAGACCACTGAAATATGTTAGGATACACATAAGACACCATTTTAACTCTAGTCATTAGTTAACTAAAATTAACCAGTCCCATAGATTTGAAGAAATCAATGAAACTATATCTCATCTAAAATACTCAACTAGGTCAACAAAGATAAAAATAATGGCAGCATATATCTAAAAATAGAATGAGAGAGTCACTATCTGCCATCCAAAACAAAATTAAAAAAATGTACACACTGCAAACAAGGAAATAGCACAGTCACCACTTGCCTTATAAGTACACTGTTAATCAAAACAACAATTTATGCAATTAGTATGCAACTAAAGAACCAGGGTGTTTTTGTTTATATTTTGTTTATATCTTTATAGGTTTATAGATAGACATGCATATATATTAAATCTGAATTAAACTTGGGCATGTGTGGTTAAATATCTAAAATATGTATGTGATTGCCTATCTTATTAGTATGCATTTACTACTACTGAATTCTTAAGTTAAGTAATTAAATATGTAAATGGACATTTGGAAATGTGAATGGAAATTTGTACACAAAATTATACTACCTTTCTGGTTATGCATTGACAGTAATTGTGGGCTTCCACTAGGCTTGAATTAATATCTCCTCAGTAACTGAACTTTTGCAAGAGTGTACAGTTGACAACTACTCCATGGACCATGAAGGTCATTCATGATAAGCAGGGTTTTTGCCCATTTTATTGCCTTTCGGTCTTCTTAGAAAGAGGGCACTGCAGGAAGCATTGAAAGCAGTGGTGGGTTCCTCCCGTTTCGGCCCGGTTCTCCCGAGCCGGTAGCAGTGACGATATGACGTCACTGAACCGGTTCTGCCCCCCTGCCCCCCCACCCCCCCTGCGCCCCCCACCTCCACGTTATCCTTACCTTTTATTTGCCCCCACCCCCAATCTATTGCTGCCTCCTGAGTCCCAGCTGATGGCTACAGGGAAAAAAACTGTTTAAACTCTTGCCGTGGGGCTTCAAAGGGCCCCCCTACAGCTGATCAGTGTTAAAAGAAAACAAATGAGTAGACTAGTGCCTGCAAAAATACATGAGTAGATCAGTGCCTGCAAAAATACATGAGTAGATCAGTGCCTGCAAAAATAAATGGGTAGACCAGTGCCTGCAAAAATAAATGGGTAGATCGGTACAGCTCTGCAAGCAGATAAAAGCCTGGTAGACCAGTACCTCTGCTAAATCCTAAAGAATTGTCACATGACCATCAAACCACGCCCACAAAATAAGCCATGCCCACTGAACCGGCAGTAAAAAATTTTAGAACCCACCCCTGATTGAAAGCCACAGATGGTGCTGAAGGATACAGATAAAAGCAAGGATAGTGTTTTTTTATACCTGTTAACAGTCCCAAGATTTTGTTCAGATGTTTCTTGTTTTCCATAATATTTGCATGTTTGGATCTTGCACATTGATCTCCAGGAGCAGTTTAAATGTGAAATGCACACTCATCAACATCAGTTGTGAGTATTACCTATGACAGGTGAGTAATATGTCAAAGTAGACTGTTTAAATGGAGCAGAGATCTCATGAAACAATGCAAAACTAAGGGAGAAGCATACCTCTTATTGCTGGAGAAAGGTAGAGTATTTGCAAAACAAAAAAGTGGGCACATTATTCCCAATTTTCCATAGGATGCCAAAATGGAATGAAATGGATGTGTGTAGAGGAGTATCTCCATAAAATGCACTTATGGACTGAGATATAGTTCAACATTGTCTCTGTATTTTTCTGATGCCAAATAGGGAAATCAGACTGACCATCTGAACAGACAATCAAAGCTGTTGGGGCACAATATGGAAAAACTAAGAGAGTTGTTTGAAAGAGAGTAGAAAACCTAGATATGCCTTCTAATGCTTCAGTGAAATTGCAATATAGAGAAAATTAATATTTTTAACTATTACAATTTGTTATCTTTTAAAACCATTCTCTGGTTATTAAAAAGAAACATTCACTGCATGTTCTCAAAGATTTAGTAGGATTTACCCAGAGAAATTAGCTATACCTGAATATTGTCTATTCAGACAATATTGTCTATTGTATATTATATTAGAATATTGTCTAATTTTGTGAAATGTTATAGGAATCTAGTATTTTGAAAATAAAATGAATTTAAAGGAATATAGTTCAAAAAACTTTGAATTTAGTCTGCTAGTACTAAATAGACATCATCCTTCCATAACTGATTAAAAATTCTTTTTAAAAAATTCCAAATACTTCATTCTTTACTGTTTTTAAAATTTGCATTTCATGCTGTTCCAGAAAAAATATATCATTTTGTACTGTTGATAGAAAAAAAAGCTTACCCTTGTTAGAAAATGGGAAACATAAATCTTTGTGTTGATTTCAAATTAGACAGCCTCTGATATAAACCAAATCTCTTATTTTCAAAATGTGAAGATTGTCTAAACCAAATGTTAAAACCCATGCACCCTAATATCACCAGCTAGGAAGCTTGCAGATGTGTTAAACACAGTTTGAGCATCTTGACTGTTTGAAGGTCTGCAAAAACATCTGGACCTCTCAACTCGACTTGGGCAAAGCAATAGACGCAATTTACATAGACTTCTGTAAAGCCTTTGATTCAGTAGTGCACGACAAACTACTTCTATAACTAAAATCTTATGGCATTTCTGGACCCCTACATAATTGGATAGCTATGTTCCTGTCAAACAGGCAACAAGTGGTCAAAATAGGCAGTGCCAGAGGTGAAATGCTCCCGGTTCGGACCGGCTCGGGCAAGTAGGTAGCGATGGCGGCGGGCTGTTTGGAGAACCAGTAGCAAAAATCCCTGTCCCCACCCACCCCCATGCCCAGCTGAGCCACATGATCATCAGAGGCTTTTTTTCTTTGAAATGGCTCTGACGATCCAAGCTCTGACGATCCAAGCTCTGACGATCCCAGCTGAGTTGTCTGCCGATCAGGCAACTCAGCTTGGATCATCAGAGCCATTTAAAAGAAAAAAACTTTTTTTCTTTTAAATGGCTCTGAGGATCCAAGCTCTGATGATCTCAGCTGAGTTGCCTGCTAATCAGGCAACTCAGCTTGGATCATCAGAGCCATTTAAAAGAAAAAAAACTTTTTCTTTTAAATGGCTCTGAGGATCCAAGCTCTGACGATCTCAGCTGAGTTGCCTGCTAATCAGGCAACTCAGCTTGGATCGTCAGAGCCATTTAAAAGAAAAAAACTTTTTCTTTTAAATGGCTCTGACGATCCAAGCTCTGACAATCCCAGCTGAGTTGCCTGATCGGCAGAGGGTTTTTTAAAAACCCTCTGATGATCAGGCAACTCAGCTGGGATTGTCAGAGCCTTTTGAAAGCATTTTTTTACATGGTTTTACATGTAAAAAATGGTTTTAAAAGTAAAAAAAAATTGGCCACGCCCACCCAGTCACATTACCCCCCACCACCAAGCCACACCCACAGAACCGGTAGTAACAAATTTTAGGTTTCACCACTGGGCAGAGCCCTATCAAATCCTGCACCCGTTAATAGCGGTGTTCCCCAAGGCAGCGTTCTAGGTCCAACACTCACTCTGCTTTATATCAACAACCTTGTGATCAAATTATAAGCAGCTGTGTCCTCTGCCAATGATGTTGAACTATTCAACACCACAGACAACTCTACTACCCTTCAAAATAACCCAGACTATGTATCTGAATGGTCAAACAATTGGCAACTCCAAATCTCTGCTGACAAATGCTCAGTCCTGCACATTGACAATAGAAATAAGAACATCAAACATTTGCTGGCTGGAAATGATCTAAAAGTTGACCCACACTCTGTCAAGGACCTAGGAGTATTCATTTCAAAAGAGCTAAGTCCCAGAGCTCGCTGTAACATCATTGCAAAAAAGGCATTAAGACTTGTCTATCTGGTAACGCTATACTTCAAACTAGGGAATATAAAAACTTTTCCAGACCTATACTTGAATACTGCTCACCTGCCTAGAACCCTCACTGTATTTCAGACATCAATACATTAGAGAGAGTCCAAAGATATTTTACTAGAAGAGTACTCAAATCTTCTGCTTGATATACAATTCCATATACCATCAGGCTTGAAATTTTAGGTCTGGATAGCCTCGAACTACGCCATCTACATTCCGACCCATACTTAGTTCATAAGATTATTTACCAAAAAGTCCTACCTGTAAATGAGTACTTTAATTTCAACCAAAATAACACAAGGGCTATCAATAGATTCAAACTCAATGTAATTCACTCTAATCTTGATTGTAGGAAATATGACTTCTGCAATAGAGTAGTAAATGTCTGGAACACTCTACCTGATCCTGTTGTTAGTCTCTCTAATGCCCATACCTTTTACCTTAAACTGTCTACCGTGGATCTTTCATGTTTCTTAAGAGGTCCCTAAGGGGGCATGCATAAGGGCACCAGTGTGCCTACCATCCCTGTCCTACTGTTCCCATTTATATGTAATAATTCTATGTGTTTATGGCTATGTTTTGCCTATTTATATACTTTTATTGGTGCCAATTTTTTTCATGTGTCCATGCCTATGTCTATACTGTTACTTGTTTCCTTATACTTGTTGACAAATAAATAAATAATAAATAAGGTGACTCCATAAAAAGGCAAGAGAAGCAGCTTCAAGACTTCTATCTTCTATCTCTTTAAAGTGGTATCTTCTAGTTCTTTCTCAGCTACTTCTGGATGGTTTACAAATTGACCTCCCACATGTCTAGAACTGAATGGATATGGTCTCACTTTTTTTTCCTATTTTAATTTCTCCTCTTTCCCTATATCAAGGGAAATTTGACCTGGGTGGGTGAATGGAACTATGATATACCACTATTTTTCTTGCAACTAACATGATCTTGAGGACATAACGGTGTTGGCTGAAGAACTTTATTTAAAAGAAAGAAAGAAAAAAACTACTTTGAAAGAAAATACATTTTAAACAGGACACAATGAGATTGCATCCAGAGTTCTGTTAGCTAAGATATGATTATTGGTGATATGGAAGAAGACATTTGCAAAGTGTGTGGATTATTTTAAATTATTATATGTCTTTCTGCTTATACTATGAGTAATTAAATTAGTACAGCTGTACACAAAGCAAGTCATAAATCTGTATTAGAGCAACTGATTTCCCATTAGCAGATATCCTTGGTGTGAGGCTCAAATTAATATTTATGGCTCCACATGAATATCTTGCACTCAGGTTATAAATGTACCTTGGAGGACACCAACAATTGTGCTCCAATTTGTACTTCAAAATGTGCATATTGATCCAAAAAAACCCTTTCAGATATGAATGTATGTTAATATTTTTCTCCTTCTCCATGTTCTGAGAAAAAAATAACATTATAAGGGGTTTTCAAAAAAAGAAGCTATGATATTCAAGTCTATATACAATGTTTCGGATCAGACTGCAAAAAAAATGAATATATGTATATGCATTTTCTTTGCAGAGCAAAAGATCTCTTCATACTTTTATCTCCTACATAAGAGCAGATTTTGTCCTTGATAAATGGAATTGTTGTGCAGTCTTACCCAGGACTGAAGCAAAACAATCCTGAAGTTATTGTGTCTTCAAGTCATTGCAGTCTTTTCAAGATTAATTTTAACTTTAAAAAATAAATCTTTGGTCTCTTTTTCATTTCCCTCACTGAAAGAAATCATTTCAAATGCTTGGCTTTCTTTAATTCTTCCATTTTACAAACAATTCTTTATTTTTTTGTAATATTCTTTTTTTCATTTACAACTTTAGTTGTATATTATATTATATTCCAATAGTTTTCAGTCCATTAGACTTTTAAATATTGGAATAATGGATACTATTTTTGTCTTTCTGTAACTGCAAAATACTTACTTACGTACTCCCTCCCTCCCTCCCTCCCTCCCTCCCTTCCTTCCTTCCTTCCTTCCTTCCTTCCTTCCTTCCTTCCTTCCTTCCTTCCTTCCTTCCCTCCCTCCTTCAAATTGAATTGCAGTTCTAATAGTACGTTAATGAACTTGAGTTCTACTTCTACTTATTCTGAAATCAGATCTGTAGAATTGCTTTGAAAATATCCTTACTATGTTCAATCTAACTGTATTTCTGTCCCTTTCCCTCCCTCTCCCTCGACTCCCCCCCCTCTCTCTCTGGCTTTTTTTTTTCTTTACTCACAGTTCTGTGTGCCAAAATTACCCCACTAGATTCCAGTGCTTTGAACTAAGACCTGACCTTTGATCTCCTAAAACAATTAAAATCTTTAAAGCATTTAATTCAACTTAACCTTGTTCAAAAATAAAGAAATATAAAAGCAATAAATAAATAACACTACATCCTTAAAGAAAAGGAAGATAATTTAAATTAAGAAAAACAAAACAAAATTAAGAAAATTAAGTCAGATTCTTTAGATGTACATGAAAATGAATGTTGAAAATACATTTAGTCAATGGTTAAATTACAGAATGATTCAACATTGCCAACATCAGAACTTACCATCAACTAAATACGAACAAATTTAAATTTGTTAAAAATCAAATGGTTAAAAGAATATATATCTCTGGTCTGTCCATCAGTATTAAAGATCTGTCTTTCTAAATCTTCATTAAAATTCTTCATATAGACAATGAATATGCTGCTCCTCATGTAAACCATTGCCATAGTTATACAAAAATTTAGAAAAATGAAGATAATTTGTTTGTCTCCCTAAGATGTCCTCATTCACTTTCATGATAGCTGAAGTAACCAAGTATATGGACTGAGTTGCTTTCTATTTAATAGGAATCACCTAGACTTGTTCTGATGTATAGTGGTTAAGGAATTTACCATAGACTGTAAATTCTAACCCCACTTGTAGGAGATTACCAGGCTGAGCCTAAAGGAGCACTCAAATGTGACATCAATCATAAGACTCTTCATGCCAACAAGAGTCCAGCCCACCTTGAATTCCTTCTGCTGTTATCTCCTGGTAATTTCTTTTGGCTGATAGTAGTTCAGATTCTCATAGAGAGCTCAAGCTTACAATAAATCTTTATACTGATTTGAACTATCTGGATCATCTGATTTTTCTGGTTCTTGACACCACTTTAGCCATAAAAGCTGGTTGGATGACTGGCTGGTCACTCTCTGTCAACCCAACTCACCTCACAGAGTTGTTGTGGGGGAAATATGAGGCGTAAGGAGTATTAGGCACAGTATGTTTACCACCATGAGCTATTGAGTTGAAAATACTAAAGACAGGATAAAAAAAATACTTTAAAAATCCTTTTGCTTTTTTTTCTTTGGAAATAAGATACAGTAGATATTACCCTGGGTATCACTATTACTGTAACAATGGTCTTCAATTTCATCTATAGATAAGCCTCACCGACTATTGATATCAATGAGAACCAAAAGTACAAATCGAACACGGGATGGTTCCTAATTTATATCATTAAATTAAAATACTGCAGTGCACAGAAGTGGAAAATAGTATCTGGGAATCATTAATAAATATCTAGGACAGTAGAAAGCACCTTTCTGGCAAGATAATAGAATTATTTTTCCTAATGAATAGCCTTAACCATGGCTGAACAATAAATAGGAAACCCTCAGACTTCAAGGTTTTGTTGAAGAATGGCTGGCTGGCTGAACACACATACACACATACCTGGACACATACATGCATACACATGTACACACATTCACCACCTCCTTAGCACCTTTGGCAAAATTCACTTGTTTTCTGAAATTGACCAAATAATTAAGTATTTTTCAAAATATCTATAGGATATTATTATTATTATTATTATTCATCAGGCTCTATTTCCAGAAAAAAGAAGTATAGTACAAAGAGGCAGTATTTGCTGACCTTTTGGGGGAAAAATGCAGGAGTTTTGCCCCTTAGTGTCACTTGTGATTCTGAATGGAGAATTTAACATTTTTAAAGTTTCTAGGGATCATCCTTTAAAGAAAGAGATCACAGAGATCTGCATTCCAAATTATTCTACTGTCCCTGCCAGGTCACTATTAGTTCCATTGATGCAGAAACCCTCTTTTGCTCAAGTGATACAGAAAGGGACATTTTTCTTTCCAAAAGTGGCAAAGTTTATTTCCTAAAGAATTCATTTGGATTAAAAAAAAAAAAAAACATTCCTGAAGAATACAAAGAGATCTTTCTACATGTTGAAAACAGAGGATTCACTCATTATTGCTGCTACTCCTCAGCTTCCAGATGGAAGATGTGTAGATGGAGTCTGTGAGGAGAAAAAAAACCCTTGGAAATAAACAACTATTGTAGGAAGGCAACAGGCAGTGAATTATGCCCTATTTGAGACACCCCCAGGATTTATTGTGAAAGGGCCATGGCCAAGAGCATCACAACCATATGCATTTGATTCATGAAATAACTTTTGGTGATTTTCCCAAGAATTTGAGGAGAAGGCAGAAGCTGAGTCTTAACCCTAAATATATTAAAAACCACATCGAATACAATAGATTTACCCATATCTCAGGAGCAAGACTTAAAAGGGAAAACTGGAAGGCCAAGGAACTGAATACAAGCTTGCTATTTGAGAACCAAATACCAAGCAGCCCTTATTTTATAATGAGAGTGTTTCGATGTACTTATCAAAATAAATGGATCTACATTTTTACTGCCAGATTTTCAGGGGAATGAAGGAATAGTTGGAGATATCAAAATGATAGTCATAAATGTGTTATCAAAACTTTATCTCTTTTTATCTTGGGTATAACTGTGGAAAAGATAGTCAATCATTAATGAAAATTGAAGCTATCTATCTAAATGAAAATTATAACTGACTTATTGGGATTTGTACAATACATTAAATGGGGCTAAACTTTGAGATTTAGTGTAGTTTTGGGGTGGAAGTCATTTTCTTAGCATGTTGTGAACATAAAGGACATAAAAATGGATATTTCTAATTCACATCATATCAGAATCTTATGGGTCCTATTTCAATATCCTCCTATCTGAAGGCTTTCCATATTTTGCAAAAAAAAGCCCCCAAAGATAGTTCAAAAACAAGAGTTCATGGTGATGTAGTGGTTAAAGAGGCAGACTAGCATTGAGAGATCCAAGGTTCAAGTCCACTGTCAGTTTTGGAAGGTTACTTGGTACTTGTGTTACTTGGACTTGCTAACTTGTGTTAATGTGTTAATGCATTGGTTGAAATCAACTGTTGTGCACCCAGCCAATCTTCCTATAGTTAACATATTTAAAAAAGAAAAAGAAAAAAGAAAAAAAAAGATGCTATGGCAAATAGTCAGAATTTTGGTGGTCCCAACTGCCTATGTCAGCCAGGTACTGATGTTTATTGATCCCATAATCACCAATTATTCCTAAAGTGGCCATTTGCTTCCTCTTTCTTGACTGTGAAGCACTTGATTTCTGCCCTAAAATGCAGTTCTAGATGCACCATTAAACTGAGTTATTTCATGCATGAAGAGATATTTACCTGCCCTCATGTAATTACTAATGAAGTGAATGAGATTGCAACTTCCGCCTCAGCAGAAAAAAAATAAACTTAGTTTGATTTTCTCCTGTATCTCAAATTGTTCCACAGTGTCTTATCCTTTAATGCTGTTCGTATCAGATGAAGGAAAATCTGGGAAAATTACTTCTTCAGATTTCTGTGGACTGTTGATCCCATCCATAATAGAAAGAACCTTTCATTTGAAAAAAAAATGAATCTAAAATACTGTAAGGCAAAGACTAATAGTAGTAGTACAGTAATAAGGATAATATAAATAAGAATCCAATGAAAACTTAAATTTTGTTCTCTTATTTGTTCTCTTCATTATCCAGATCCAAGCTTAGCTCCCTGATTTTTTACACTAGATATAAGTATTAGTGAACTTGTCTTCTGAAAATAATTTGAGTATCATTACATTAAATTAAGGTTGAGTTTTTCTGGAAGTAGTACTATATCTACCTGAATAACAAAATAATTCATCTTGATTAAAACGCAAAACAAAGAATGATTTCCTACTTACAAGGGTCACTTGTTTAGCAATAAGTGGTCAATCATTATCAATTCATTATATATTATGCAACATTAATCACAGCTAATACTTTGGCTATTGTTAATATAGCCATAATCTGGAATTCTATGACAATTTAGTAATTTATTTAATTATATAAATTAACTTTGAACAGCTTCAGTCAAGGTGTCTGTCAACTTGCAAAGTTTTCAAGTTGCCATGAGCAGGGCATCTTTCGGAAACTTCACAGTGTCAATGTCTAAGGTGACCTTATTTCTTTGGGTTTCACATAACAAATTTATTTATCTGCTTTTCTAACTTAAATAAATATCAAATATAACTGTTTAATGTAACTTTTTTACCTGTGGCACTCCCCAGTTTTTGCAGTTAGATATCATCGGGACCCCAAATGGCATAAAACACGTATGACATGCAATACCAAAAGGACAGGACAGAGCAATGAAAATACAACAATGACAGGGCACAACCCTTCCACCTTTATGTCCCGGGTATTTACGAGACTGCCTTCTGCAACCGATAGCCTCCCACCGACCAGTACGCTCCCACAGAGAGAGGCTCCTCAGGGTGCCGTCAGTCAAACAATGCCAACTGGTGGCCCCCAGGGGGAGAGCCTTCTCTGTGCGGGTACCTACCCTCTGGAATGAGCTGCCCCTGGAGATACAGCAGATCCCGGATCTACGCACCTTTCGCCGTGCCCTAAAGACATTTTTATTCCAACAAGCCCAGCTGGCCTAACTCTTTTAAATTGTTTTAATTTTTAAACTGTTTAATTATGGGTTTTAATACAGGGGTGCTTTTAATTGTGGGTCAAATTAATTTAATCAGATTTTAATACTGTTTTTAAATTTTGTGTTTCTTGTGTTTTATCTGTTGGCTGTTCACTGCCCCGAGTCCTTCGGGAGAAGGGCGGTATATAAATATAAACAATAAAATAAATAAAATAAATAAATAAATGTAACGTAAGATTAAATGAACTAGTGCTTAATACAAGTGAAGCATCTAGCTTTCAATGGGATTAAAGAAATCTGGGCAAATGTATATCAGTCAATCATGCCCTAATCAGCTCACAACTGGACGATTGCATTAGGGCTAATCTTGAACACTGCTCAGAAGCTATACATGGTCCAGTGGTATGGGCAGCAATGGGTATGCTGCACTCTACACCCATATGTGTTTCATGAGCTAGTGAACTTCCAAGTACAATTCAATGTGCTAAATTGTCTTATATAAAATCCTTCATGGCACAGGACCTAGTTATCTGAGGAAACAATTTTCTATGATTGTTCCTATCTATCAAATATACTTGGAAGAGTGAATGTTGTCCAAGTCCACTCAATTAAATCATATCACCACCAGGGAAATATGCTTTCACTATTGCAGCACTTGCCTTCTGGAACAGAATCCCTCAGAAATTCATATGGTTCCCACCGTGATTATCTTTTAAAGTCCTTGAGAATATGGCTATTCTTCCATTCCATGAAGTATGGTGGTTACTGAGTCCTGTACACCTTTCTTTCCTTGCTACATACTGTTTTCTCTCTCAACATGCACAATATTTTCTCTATATTAAGTGCTTCTTGCTTTTAAAATGTAATCTATCTAGTCATTTGGAATCAGGCAATCTCTAGATTATATAAGTAGATTGATAGATGTAGATGTGAAGTAAAATCAGCTCTTGGTTTTAAAGAGATGTAAGAGATCATGAAAACACGGCATTTGTAGATGGAAACAAACACAGTAACTGTAACAGAGTTGGAAGGGACCTTGGAGGTCATCTGTCCAACCCCCTGCTCACGCAGGAGACCTGTACTAGGGATTCAAACCACCGAATTGCCAATCTTTCTGATTGACAAGCTCAGTGTCTTAGCCACTGAGCCACCTGGGGAGTTAAAAGTCCCCATATCTGAAAGTTGCCAAGACTGAGAAACACTGATTTTGGACAATAATTCAAGAGATAAATCAGTCTTCTCCAATTTTAGCACCCTCTAAATTATATGACCCAACTCCCAGTATTATCAGCCATGTCCATGCTGGCTGAAGATTTCTGGGAGTTGAATCCTACACATCTATAAAATAAAGATAGCAGAACAAAAATATTATGCTAGTTATTGCAGTTATTATAATATAGTTACCATGGCTAACATTTTCGTGGGCCAGAGCCAAATTTTGTCAGATATGTAGACAGCATGTATTTTCCCTAGAAAATACATGCTGTCTACATAGAAATAATGGGATCTGGCCTTGTCTGAGTACTGAAACTGAATCGTACAAATTAGAGGATAATTCATTGGTAAGGAAGCTCAGTGTTCACTTCTATTCTCGCTTTCTTAAGATTTTAAACAAATCAGTTGTGCAGCTGAGAAATAGCATGGAAATTAATGTTTACATTACTATGTTCATCTTCCTTTAAACAACTGACCCCTCTATCACAATTAGCACAAAAAGCAAATATTGACTGATGATCTGAGAAGAACCTGTTTTATTAAACCAGGAAATAAAACTTATGATCAGAACTCAATGTATTGTATTTTATACGGGGGATATTCAGTCTTTTGTGTTGATTCACTTTTGCTTCATGCGATTTTTTCCAACAAGCACAGGTAAAACTTCCAAATCCTTCAGTCATTCCCTTTACCAATTCAGAGGAAGATGGAAGATCACCCAGAGGGCTCAGTAATAATCCTGGATTATGAAATGCCTTCCAATAAAAGACTCAGGCTGGTCCCATTAGCAATTTCTTTTCAAGCAACCATTTGATAGTGCAGGATAAATATTGGATAAGCATATTAGTTGTTTTCAGTTTTTTCACATGTTCATAAAGTTGCCGCATAAACATTGTTTAACTGCACTTTGAAGAAATATATGTGACTGCATATAAATAAATGAGAGGGATGAAGAGAAGGCAAGGAGAGAAGGAGAGGGAGTGGGAGTCTATCTGGTGTAGAAGTTAAGGCATCAGACTAGAAACCAGGAGACTGTGACTTCTAATCCCACCTTAGACATAAAGCCACCTGGCTGACCTTGGACCAGTCATTTTTTCTCAACAGCAGAGATACATACCAAGCCATGGTATTCAAAACTATGGGACAAGTATGCCATGAAGCTAAGGGATGCATTTGACTTGCTTTAGATCAAGAATGACTTCAAGGTGAAATAGTTGTTTCACCTCCCTCAACCATCCCTTGATCCCAAAGTATCAGATAAAAGAATCGTAGGAGAATGACAAAATTGGAGGTGGATATTGAAGCCATCAACCTTGCCGCTAAACACAGATATTGAAATTCTAGCATTCATAACAGATGGTTATCTAACAGAAACATGAACATTTCTAGGCAAAGAGGATTTACCATGTTTCTGGATAATTAGTTCTGTTGTTAAATTGCTCTAATCGTTATTATCCCTTGAATTCAATTGGCTTTCCTAGAACTTAAAATCTTTATTCTATGACCTGCACAAAGAAATAAAAGATAATAGTTCTTTATTTTTTTCCTATATAATGAATAATGCTGTCAGATCAGTTTTCACAAGTCTAGGATAAAAAAAAATAATAATTGTTAGTTCCTTCTTATTCATTCTTGCCTTCTAGGAGATCCTCAATCATTCTCTTCTTTAAACACATCCCAGTTCTTTGATTCCTTCTTTTACAATTTATGGATTATTTTTGCCCTTCAGACTTCACTAATTTTCTGTGATTTCTCCAGACCATCAAGAAGAACTTTAAGTAGCTCAGAATGCAATTCATGTGGCTGTACAGAATTTAATTCTGTTTTTCAATAGGGACTTTCTTTCAGGAAACATTTACTCATCAATAACATGTAGGCTATAAGGAACATACATAAATAAGTAAAAATGTGGCAGCATTGAGGAATGGAATGGTGTAATATAAAAGCCTTCTTTGCTTATTATTAAAGGCAAAGCAAAAACAACTGCCACCAAAAATATTATGAACGAAGAGAAGATTTTACTTTTTTTAAAAAATGTAGGCTGTTATACTTGATATTTATACATTCAAATAATTTCCTGGATATTGACCTAGCCAACTTTTAATATAGTACATGTACATTTTATAAGGCAAATTATAATGTTTGAGGGTTTATTTTTCTTAATTTAATGGTAGTTTTTAGATACAAAGTATCTTACTTTGGTTGATGTCTTGCACTCATATAATTAAATATATTTATTAAAATAAATTAAACCAACAATTCAGTTTCTGGATTGTAAAAATAATACAATTGTACATATATTATAGTTGTGACTCGATGAGGGCTCCAGTTCAATAAACAGTGTTAACTCTCATTTATATTTCATTAATGATCTTAGTTCATTTTCCAGAAGTAGCTAATATATGTAATTATACAGCTTGGTGCAGGTTATGTTTGTTCTTGAACATCCATATTTTCAATACTATATATACTATTTTCATATGCAGTGTAGGCATGAAAGCAGAGTGGCTGACTACGCTAATCACTTTCTTTGGCCCAACCCACCTCACATGACTGTTGTTGTGGGGGGGGGGAGGACAAAGGAATATTCAGTATGTTTGCCATCCTGAATTACCTATAAAATAATAAAGGCAGGATAAAAACCTAATAAGTAATGAAATAACCAATAGGAAAAAAAAGCAGTATTTTCCTTGAAATATGTGATAAATAATTATTGGATCAAAACTTCCTCATCCATGTTATACAAAGCATTATGAGATTGTATGGATTCAGTATTACTCTTCAGAAATATTCTGATATATGTTTTATTAACATTTATTTTGTGTTTAATAACACTGGCTATGGGCTTTAAATGGTAGATACTGTATGTTGTTTTGCTAAATATTGAAGCTAGGTAGTTTAGAAAAAAGAAGTTGTTGTAAGAAGAAAAGCATGCATTTCTTCATGTTCTAATAAAAAATAGAACAAATTGCTTCTGCCTTTATATAGTTCTGGTTTTCATATTAAATTCACTTCAGTGTCACTGGATACTTTCTGTAACTTTCAGTGAACTTTGGAAGCTGTTTAAAGCATGGAAATGACAAGGTCCCATGTGAAAGTCTTTGCATAATCATTTACATTTTATTCGTTTCACAGACTCCACACTTGGTGCATAAAAACCCTGTATTGTAGAAATTTCCATTCCTATATTGTAGACTGGGTCCTGGAAATATTTTTACAGTATAAAGAATAATCAGTAATTATCATAACATTATGATATCCAAAACTGAATTACAACTTTTAATTTTAAATATATATATTCTCCTAAGCAACAATTATGTACATTACAAGAGACTGGCTATAAAACACAGAATCTTAGGCAACTTTAACCTGAAACAGTCTCTAGCAAAGCTGACTCAGAAAACTTTGGATGATTAGTTATTAATTTATAAGTGATGAATAATATTAAAAATAATTGTAAATAATAGAAAATCAATTAATAAATGATTAATACCAAAAATTAAATTATTAATGAACAATATGATTTCCAGTATGCAAGATTCCATGAGGTTGACCAGAAGTTAGTTGCTTCTATCTATCACAATTCAGTTAATGAATAGAACATTCCACCCTAACTGATCTGGGGTGACAAGCGGAAATTAAGAGAATGTAAACAAGCATCGATCATCCAAAAAGTACGTGAGGAAGTCACTTCTTTATTCAGAATGGTACCTCAAACAAGCAGGTCTGAAATCAAAGTGAGTATAAACTCGCACAACTTCATTGCCATTCACTTAGAAGCTGTCAACTGGCAATTATGAATATCACTCCTGAAATATAATTAAGATATAGTTAGGATATAGTTGTGTTTGCTGGGTCTCTGGGAGTTTGTCATTTTGCTTTGATTCATTTTGTAGTGAATGGGCCTTGGTCTAGGGGGGGAAAAATCAAATAATAGAATAACAAAGTTGGAAGGGACCTTGGAGGTCTTCTAGTCCAACTCCCTCTCAAGCAGGAGACCCTATACCCGTGATGGCGAACCTATGGCACACGTGCCACAGGTGGCATGCGGAGCCATATTAGTGGGCATGCCAGCTCAGCTCTAGGGCGCATGCATGCACCGGCCAGCTGATTTTCGGGCCTTCTGGGCCCACCAGAAGTAGGGAAACAGGCTGTTTCCTGCCTCTGGAGGGCCTGGGGGGGTGGGGAAGGCCCGTTTTTTTTTTTTCTTACCTGGCTCCAGATCCTCTCTGTGTATCTGAGAACAGCGAAAACAGCCTTTCTCACTTCCTTGGAGGCCCTATGAAGTCTCAAAGGGCCCATTTCCCCACTCCCGGTGGGACAGGAAGTGACGTTTTTTCCTGTCCCCAACCTCCAGAGAGTCCTAGAGAGACTCCTAGAGACTCCTAGAGAGGTTCTGGAGGCTGGTGACAGGAAAAAACGTCACTTCCTGTCCCACCGAGAGTGGGGAAATGGGCTTTTTCAGCCTCCATAGGGCCTCCAAGGGAGTGGGAAAGGCTGTTTTTGCCGTTCCCAGATACACAGAGAGGATCTGGAACCAGGGAAGAAAGAAAAACGGGCCTACCAGGCCATCATGTGCCAGGAGCGGGGGGGAGGGGGTTGCGCACACATGCGCGTAGGCACGTGCGCACGTGACCCTCCCCCGCCCCCCTCTACTGGCACGCGATGGCAAAAAGGTTAGCCATCACTGCCCTATACCATTCCAGACAAATAGCTGTCCAGTTTCTTCTTAAGAGACTCCAGTGATGGAGCATCCACAACTTCTGAATTGAAGTCCACACATTCTAAAGTTGCCAAGGTTGAGTAACACTGATCTAGAGAAGTAAAAAAAAAAAAAAAATCAGTGTGTCCTTGGAAAGAAGTCAAATTCAGATTTGCTGATCAAGAAAAAAGGATTGCCCAAATTGCCTCATTGATCTAGGAGAACATCCCCTGCTGTACATTATTAAATGAGGAATTAAAATGAGTTTCCTTCTATATGTATTCCCCTCTGTGTTTTATGACTGCAATATTATCCTTGTTGTATTTTCGTTGAAAGAATACATCTGTTTCATGGCAATAATAGCTATTTAAATTTTCTTTCCTTATTATTTAGTACCTGCTGTTGAGATTTTGTGACTTCCTTTAAAATCTAAATGTGGCATATTTAGCTACTCAGGATGAAATAAAGAGAGAATCTTGAGCCTACTAAATAAATATAAATTTCACAGTTAAATACATAAAATAATGATTACATCCAATGGTCATGAGGGACGTATTTTTAGGAGTAGACTAATTAAGCCATATCCTTCAAACAACATGTTTCTACACTTACCAGCAATGAACCATATCTGATTTGTCATTAAGCAATTAGACATGCTAATGCAACTCTAACACCTTACAAACAGGGCTTCCAAAAAGAAATTAATCATATATTATTTCATCTGATTTTATGATATAAGGTCATTTGACAGAGATAACCAGGAAAGAAAAAAAGATATTTGAAATAGCTGCTGCATTTTTTCAGTGTAAGATACCCTCATTTTTAAAATAATGCATTGCTATTATAATTGGTTGTTCTGATAGCAATGAGCTGGAATACAAATATCTGTGGCAGTTATGTGGTGATGCAAATTGATCAGCATTGATTACAATTAAATGGTCTGCTGAATAATTAGGAAGGTGGGACTTATCTTCCATAGTTAATCTTCACAATAGGCACAATGTAGTTTAACTTTTTAAAAAGTATCTTTGAGACAAACCAGTCCTTAAATTCTGTGTTAGACAGATGATAGATGATAGATGGATGGATGGATGGATGGATGGATGGATGGATGGATAGATAGATAGATGAAGGAAGGAAGGAAGGAAGGAAGGAAGGAAGGAAGGAAGGAAGGAAGGAAGGAAGGAAGGAAGGAAGTTCAAAATAAAACATGCTTAAAATAAGTGGCTATATGTTTTGATTAAGATAAGCTCATTGTTAATAAACTTCATTGCAGGACTTACATTATAGGAACAAAGGTTTTATGGAGATAAATAATTACTGCTCCATTTAATGAAATAAATAGTGATCTTATTTTATGCCAGTTTTACCAACTAATTTGTTGGCCCCAAATTAAGGGATTACAGAATTGTAAAATTGGAGTTTTTTTATTCTCTATAGCTGCTTCAGTTCACCTACCTCAAGTTATTTTTTTCCCCCTGAAAATATTCAGAGTCAATCATAATCACATTTTGACACAAATTACGGTGATATGTAGTGAGTTAGACTGCTTATTTCACTGAGAATAAAGTGTCATTGTGGTAATCTTTAATATTTTAACAAACAAAAAAATAGCGAATGTTATTCAGCTGAGCTCCAGCCATTGGTTTTCTCAAATTCTTGTCATCTGGGGAATAGCCAACCCAGAAAACCTCTGAAGCATGCTAATCTAACTACTTTAGGATAGACGGTGAAATTCCATGCAGTCCACACTGGAACTACCCAATCTATCTCACAATAGTAAATGATTTGGGGGAACTCGACTAGCTGGTTTGTGTTCTTCAAAGGTGTTTTGAGTTCTTCTACAAGTTGGGAATTATGCTAGTGAAAATGTTAATATAAATACATAAATTGGATATTTAAAAGCATTGAATTTTCACCAACTACCCAATGTCTCCCAGAATTTACTTTGATGTTAAAGTAAAATTAAGAGCTAGAGGAAATCTTCTTGAGCTTTTAAATTAGAAGGAATAGATACTGAATCGGTATTCAAAAACAAAGGAAAAGAATCATATAGAGATGCCTGTTCAAAGTTAAATTGTAGTATTAATGATATTTCTCATCAAGCTGTTTGCAATAAAATACCGTAAATTGATTCATCCTCTCATTAAGCTGTGATTTTTTTTTCTTCTTCCTGCCTTTGTCTTCCTCTTTAAAGTGGCAACAAAGTCATTAGTCCTCTGAAGCGGCTGCCTGCAAATAATGCTGCTTCACTGGTAAGCAAGTAGCTGGAGAGATGAGTTATGAAGAACAAAGTTCTCGTTACATATGCTTCAATAATCCTTAATTCTGGGAGAGAAAATAGCCAATAACTTTTGAAAGGGGCTGAGAATAAATGCACTTAAGGCAGGATAATATATGTTTAAATTGAGACTAGCTGTTTAGGATCTACTTCAAGGCAAGGGCTATGAATAACTGAAGCCAACGTGAGGTCAATTATTTAAAAGATATTTTGAAAAATTACCCCGCCTGTGCTGTACACATGATGGATATTTTTGAACCAAATGCTGTTTGAGATCAGATTGGAGACAGAATAAGATCTAGGAAAGAGAAGAAAAATGGAACACAAATAAGCTTTGGAATTTTCTCCAACCTTTTTAACCATAGGCAGAATGCTTCATATGTTGATGATGCCTTGGAGATTAAGGAAAAAGCCCCCTCTCCCTTTTTTTCCTTTTCAGTAAAAATGCCCTTGTTAATGTATCCTTATCAGCCAGCATGCGCTTGATATTGACGCTGACCTTCACCAAATTAGTGGAGCTAAAATTTGATTAGCATGAACAACTTTTCTATGGGCAGCCTGCAAATGAAAAGCAGGTACGGCTCCTTCAAATACAAATTTCATGTTGACTAGAATTTCTGTAAAGGATTTCATTTTTTAAAAATGTTATTTATTCCTTCCTCTCTTTTTTTGGCATATTCTACTCCTTGTGTGAGTTTAAAAAAATAAAAATAAAATCCCAAGTTATCTTGGTATGATATTACCGAGAGAGAGAGAGAGAGAGAGAGAGAGAGAAAGATGGAGAATACCCTAAACATTTCTTCTTCTCTACCCTTTACAGTTCCTATGAAGAAGTAAACTTTATTGATTGTCAATTTACTGTATCAAATATATAAAACTAATACAAAAATGCAAAGAAATGCAAAGAACCAAAAGCAAATATTCTCCCATACAGTACTCTAGTTGAGGATCTTTGGTTATGAATATCACATTCAGATAAAAAAGATTTTATCAGAGCAAATGCAAATGGTTGGTCTAGTTCTAGTGCAAATGCATCAAACATGTGGCCCGCAGGACGGATCCTGCCTTCAATAGGCCCAGAGTTGTCCCATAGGACCGTGCCAAGATGTTGAGGGACCGGCCATTCCCATCCAGTCAGCTGCAGCAACTAGGCGACTCCCAATCTGGCCCCCCAAGGACAAACAAAATCCTGATATGGCCTGCAATGGGATCCAGTTTGACACCCTTGGTCTAGTGGTTAAGGCATCAGGCTAGAAATCAGGAAAATATGTGTTCTAATCCCACTTTAAGCATGAAAGTCATCTGGATGACCTTGGGCCAGTCTCTATCTATCTCAGACGAACTCGCTTCACAGGATTGTTGTAATGCAGAACATATGAGAAAGGAATTTTAGGTATATTTTCCATTTTGAGTTATTATACAAATAATAAATGATGAAAACCTAAAATAAAATAATAGATAAATATTTAGTAGAATTTATGACAACAGATTATTCTATTTAATCTGTTATTGGCATACAGCTTTATTTAATATGCTGTTCTGCAAATATAATGCATTGTGGGTGAAACAGGAAAAAATGGATACAATTAGCACTGATGGTCATTCTGGGAATTTCCTGGATGTTTATCATGAGAAAAAATGTCTGACAAGCAAATAATAGGAAAATGTTTTAAAACTCACCCTCATTTTGGTGACTCACAGCATTATTTGCAAAGCAACAGCTCTTCCAAAATCCATTTGATTAAAAAAAAAAAAAAAGGGAATGACTTGATATGGATAAAAATAGACCTGAAGACGTTAAGTGGGCCATTGTAGACCTTACATCTACATTTTGGAGATGACAAATGAAGCAGAGAAAAATCATTATATGCACTGCAGTTTTGCGGCAGCCTACGTGAAGGATTCTGACATGGCATCTGATGTTCCAAAGTGGTTTTTAACTCATTCTGCGTAGCACTGCCTCAGGAGAAAAACATTCATTCAAGAAAATGTGTGAGGAAAGTAGCAATAGCCTCTTGAAGTGGCCCCAGGCAATGTACTCCCTGTCACCTGCTGTATTGCCCTGACTTGAAGACACCATGACTTCCGTCTCCGTTACAGATCTTAGTATTTCCCCCTAACCTTGTCCACTAAGGAATGCTGAGTTGCCTTATCTCTGTTGTTTAAAAGAGACATTTTTGACAGGTTCTTTGTTCTTGGATTGTCTGCACCTATACCATAAAAGGTAGCATCAATAAATAAAGGGGAACATGCTGGAATGATATTTGTGGGCGATGTTTGGATGTTATTTCAAAAAAAAAAAAATGCTGAAATTGTGAAAAGTCATGTTTCTTTTGAAATTTGAAAACAAAACACACATAAACACTTCCCCCCCCCTCCCCACAGGGTTCTGTAAGATCATAAACTCCTGAGCCCCCCTGCTTGAATTAACTAATGGAATTAGTTTAATGGAATGGAATTCTTCTATTTGCTCATCATTGTTACCTTTGAAGAAAGTTTTCAAGTTTTTTTAAAAAATTGACAAGTAGATTCTAAATATTATTCAAAGAGTTAGTTGATCCTAAAGTTACAGGGACTTTAATTCATAATAACGATCTGTATGTTTGTGTGTGTATGTGTGTAGAAAAAAAGAGACATTGATAAAGTGAACACATATTGAAAGGGTCCACCACTGTATTGGCTTCAGAGTTGGGAACTTTGGGTAAGTTATTTCAATGGACCTATCTCAGAAAGTCTTCTTCCATGCCTCTCTCCTTCTTTTTTCCTCTTTGCTTGCTGTTAGCACAAGAAAAAAAATCTGCCTCTGCCTCCCAGCAATTTGCATCCTTGCAGCAAACAGCAAACAGCGGAGGCCAAAAATGGGACATGGGGAGGTGGCAATAAGCAATGGCAATCCCTGTATCTTGAAACAGCTGGTGGTTGGGAGGCCAATCCAACCAACAATCAGCTGCTTGTGCTAATCAGACTGTGCTGAAACTGAAACTGAAATGGGCTGTTTGCTGTTTGCTGCAAGGAGGCAAATTGCTGGGAGGCAGAGGCCAAAGGGTGGGGGCCAGTGGGTGGGCGGGGCTACATTTGGTGTATAAGACACACCCAAATTTTCATCCTCTTTTAGGGGGGGGAAGTGCATCTTATACTCTGAAAAATACGGTATCTAGAATGTATTTCAGAATGTTGGAAATATGAACAACATGAAGTGTCATCCTACCATGCTTTGTGTAAATGTAAAAAAGCTATAAAATTGGATTCAAATATGCAGTGATACAAAGGATTTTTTAAAACTAGTATTCAATTGAATCCAAAACATTTCCTTTTTAGGACTGATGGCTACACAATTCAAAAACAGCAATGGAAAATTATTCCAATATATAATTACTGTGGCCCAATTATATGCACAAAGATGGAATAATTCAGCAGTACCCACAATGGAGGAATGATTGGTGAAATTGACAAAACTTACTAAGATGGTCAAACTGAATTCTTTGATTAGAGAATGATCGTTATTGACATTCATAAATGACTGAAACCCTCTTATGGACTGTTTGCATTAAAAAGGCAAATGATTTTGAGATTTATTGTTTTGAAGATTAGAAAGAATAGGTCATAGAAAGTATTATAATGCAATCTAACAGAGAGAGGTTTGATTAGAATAACAGTCAAGAGCAGGGGTGGGTTCTAAAAATTTTTACTATCGGTTCTGTGGGCATGATTTATTTTGTGGGTGTGGCTTGGTGGGGGTAATGTGACTGGGTGGGCGTGGCCAACTTTCCCCCCCCCCTTTTAAAAGCATTTTTTCTACAACCTTAAGGTTGCAGAAAAAAATGCTTTTAGAAGCCTCTGACAATCAGGCAACTCAGCTGGGATCGCCAGAGGCTTTTAAAAGCATTTTTTTCCCTACAACCTCTTTGGCCAAAGAGGTTGCAGAAAAAAATGCTTTTAGAAGCCTCTGATGATCCCAGCTGACCCGATCATCAGAGGCTTTTATTTTTACTTTTAAAAGCATTTTTTCGGCCGAAGATATTGTAGAAAAAATGCCTTTAAAAGTTTTTTTAAAAAGCCTCTAATGAGGTAGGCGGGGTAAGCGAGCGGCGACCGGGCCAGGACCGGTTCGGGGGCGTGGCCAGCCAATGTTATTACCGGTTCTCCGAACTACTACAAATTTTTACTACTGGTTCTTGTGAACCGGTGCAAACCGGGAGCAATCCATCACTGGCCAAGAGGAAGATTTATTTATTATCGTCTGTTTTCTATCTTTTTTACTTTGTCTCTTCTTTTCCTTTTCTTTATTTTTCATATTTATTAGATATTTTGCTCTTTGAAAAAGGAAGCCCGCTTCCTCATCACCATTGGTAGAGAACATTATGGTTCTTCTTTCTTTTCATTGTTTCAGTCCTTTGCAATATCAAGCAGAGGTAATTGTTCCTTTTCTTCCTACCACTGGCCAGCCTTTTGAGTAAGAAAAAGGTGGGGGGAATGAAATAGCCAAAATCAAAGGTATGGATGAAACCAAGATGATTTTTTTTTTATTGGAACCTCCTAATGAAAAATAAATCTCAACAGCTGCCCAACTTCACCAACCCTTGACATCCACCTATAATTATTCAAAAGGAGTTTGTGGATCTCTTTGTGAAAAATAGTCCAGGAAAGATTAAAATATATTTTGCCTCACATAATCAAAAATAATTTGACGATCTAGTTTTAGATCTGAACCATGCTGAATAAACACCAAGTGATCAAAAAGGAAAAGAAAAGAAATGCTCTGTTTTCCTGCATTCTGTAGAACAATGATGGCCAGGCTTATGTTTCCTATCAAAACAAATAGATGTTATGTTTCCTATCAAAACAATTAGATGCTAGGGTTTTTTTTGCACAAAGTATTGTTCATACAATATATAGAGCATCCGTGATGCTTCTTTATTAAACAGCAGCTTGGAAGCAATAGAAAACTAAATCAATACAGTATTTCACAGAGGTTAAACCAGGTTTAACAAAATAACAGAGTTGGAAGGGGCCTTAGGGGTCTTCTAATCCAACCCCTGCTCAAGCAGGAAATCTATACCATTTCAGACAAATGGCTATCCAGTTTCTCCTTAAAAACCTCCAGTGTTGAAACACCAACAACTTCTGGAGGCAAGTCCTTCCCCTGTTAATTGTTCTCACTGTCAGGAAATTTCTCCTCAGTTCTAGGTTGGTTCTGTCCGTGATTAGTTTCTATCTGTTGCTTCTTGTCCTGCCTTCAGGTGCTTTGGAGACTGGGTTGACCCCCTCTTCTTTGTGGCAGCCCCTTAGCTATTGGAGCACTGCTATAGTGAGTAGTAAGATTATTTAGTAATATAAGTAAACAGAGAGCATTTGACCATTTGGGTTTTCCTCATTTATACTTTTCTGACTTTTCTGACTCCTCGATGGACGATTTTGTCTTTTTGATTCATTCTTTCATCAATTTGAGTCAAGTTACAGGCAAGTTTTGAAAGATGTGGCTTCTCAAGAATCATCTGGTCTCATTAGACGCTATGCTCAAAAACAGAAACAGTTTCTTCAGACAAAGAGGTAAGAGATAAATTGAAGTATTTTCTCTCCTATCATTTCTTTAAAAGTTGACAATTTACTGTTGCTACTACTATTATTAAAACTAACAATAATAGTAGAAATTGGGTCTCAGCTATAGTTGTGTATGTTATATAGCCAATTCCTCAATATGTTCCTTCATTTTGGAATATGAATATAATCTACCATCAGTTATATTACTTTCAGCCACAGGCAGGTCTGCAGTACTCATTTTCATAGGTTCACAAACCTAATAAGATTATTTGAATAAGATAGTTTATTTCTATGGATTCAGAGAAGTAACCAGATTCAAACCCAAGTATTCCACCTACAGATCTTTATATGTTAGATATAGTCATATTCTTAATTAAGAGATTTTTTGCTCCTTAGAACAATTTAATTTAATTTAATTTAATTTAATTTAATTTAATTTAATTTAATTTAATTTAATTTAATTTAATTTAATTTAATTTAATTTAATTTAATTTAATTTAATTTAATTTAATTTAATTTAATTTAATTGCTTAATGCATTGTAAGCCGCCCTGAGTCTCCGGAGAAGGACGGCATATAAATTAAATAAATAGAATAAATAAAAATAAAATAATTAATTCAATTTATATGCCGCCCCTCTCCGAAGACTCAGGACGGCTCATAATACATTTTAAAAAATCATTATAAAAAAAAATTAAAAAATTAAAAACATTAAAAACTCATTCACGCCATTCATGGCCGGATCTCGCCAGATCACAAGAGCGAGATCAACGGCCCCAGGCCTGCCGGAAAAGCCAGGTCTTCACCGCTTTTCGGAAGACCAATAGGGTGGGGATGGTCTGGACCTCAGGAGGTAACTGGTTCCAGAGAAGGTTATATCTAACTTATTATATATGAATTGTATTATTAGTTAAATTATGAGTATTTATGTTTATCATGAATGAAAGTGAATATGGATAATGTCCCAGGATAATGTTGCAGGATCCAATCTGGGTCAATCACTGGGACCAGAAGTTTAGTCTTCCAAGCTTTCAGATTCATACTGGAGCCTATCTTCAGGGGACTTCTCTCTAGCAGAGTGTGTGCTGTTCTATGTGTGGTATTTATAGTGCCTGTTGTAAGTAGCTTTTTAGATGTTAATTGTTGTGTGTTGATGACTGGTTTTTAAATCTTTAGCTGTCATTTGCTTGTGCTGCTCAGCCCTCGCCTTCTAAGTACTTGATAGGCTGGTGGTAAGTCAGCACTCCTGTTGACCAACGAAGGGCCTGTTTCCCAAGCTTCAATCACTTCCCTGGCTGTTTTTGTGCCTGCTCATCCAACAATCTTAGTAGCTGCAAAGTTAAATATGTTGTTTTTGTTCATTGCAGTGTGAGGCTACCAATGAGTTTGGGTCTCCTTATCTGACCGCTCACTTGTGTTCTTGCAACCTGGTGGTTAACTTCTTCCCCATGTGTCCTACATAATCTCAGGGGCAATCCCTGCAGGGGATTCAGTAGATTACATTGGAAGGATCTCCCACCTCTTTTCAATGCATAATTTATATTTATGTTATATATATCTTAGTTTAGGAATATTCATGACTAATCTATCCTTTCAAGGGCAGTACTATCTTCTTTCAGGGATAGCATTATCTTTTCAATAAATAGATGGCAATGCCATATCCACAATCACTTCTGCTCATGTTAGTCATAACGGCATTAATGTATTAGTTTAAAATTATATTCCCCTTGGAAACCACTCTAGGAGAAATGAAAAAAATAAAAACCTTCACAGATTCTCAAAACATATGTTATTGGAAATGAGTATGTGGAGAAATTCCTACACAAGTAGAATTTCCAAATAAAATCATTTTTCTCTTTTACAATTTGGCATTTTGCTTTAAGTCTGAATGTCACTGCAATGCATGCAAGCTTTGTAATAAATAGCATAAATGTCAAAGCACCTAATAAGCAAATAAATAATCTTGATTTGTTATGCAGATGGCACAGATATGGAAAATGTAGCTGTGAAAACCCCAGAACTGCAATTTTCTCGGCAAAGGCTCTCTTGGCTGCACACTTGGTGAATTTATGTGAACTGTATACAGTGCTGAGACTCTTTTATGTAGCATGCTTCTCTGGCTGAAAGCTAAAAGAGGTTAGGCTGAATCTCAGTGGATCAATTAACAGAGGGACCTGTCCTTCAACAGAAGAAGATCTATTTCAGGATTTGCATATCACTGGGAAAAAATTACAAAGCTGAGATAAATACAAGCCCGATAATAACTCACTGCAGACTTGGCTTCATTCCTAGATTTCCTTGGCTGTTTGTCCTAATAAAGTGTCTCCATGGCACTTAGGGCAGGAAGGTTATTAGTAGCTGTCAATCAAAAGCAAGAGTATGTGTCGGCAGGAGCAGGAAGAGAAGAGAGGTGACATTCATCTGCTCCTCTCCCTTATATATTGGGTGTAAAAGTCATTCAGAGCAAGTGGTTAAAAAGAGAGGTCCTTCTACATCCCCAATGGAAGGAGGAGGGGAAGAAACTGCCTTGGTAACCAACAATTTAATAATACAGCCGCTTATGTCAATCATTTCTTCTTACTTTCATTGATACCACAATGTTTATTAAGTGCCAGGACTATGAAGGACATATATAAAAGAGCACAGAGGCAACTGGAGAGTGAGGTAGGGGAGACTAAAATAGCTTGATTTATCTGGTGCAAGCTGCAAATGTAGCTTGAAGGAAGATTTGATTGTTGCTGAAAAGGAAAAAAAAGTTTATACGGTATTCTTGGCAAAATATATCAGAAAGGAAGAGGGAGGGAGGGAGGGAGGGAGGGAGGGAGGGAGGGAGGGAGGAAGGAAGGAAGGAAGGAAGGAAGGAAGGAAGGAAGGAAGGAAGGAAGGAAGGAAGGACGTCTCATCAGAAATCCCAAATGTAACTTTTCATGCATCTTTGACCCAGATATTGTAACTTCCTAAAATTGATACCCCACACAAATTTATATAATGATTAATTAATGCTGCAAAGGTCTTTAATTTGCTGTACAGTTTTCTTAATTAAAGTATATCTATGGCAAGAGTACATCTTCTCGGTATATGCATATTTTCGCAAGTAACAGAGTCCATAGAGTGCTAATTGATATCAGGGTCTCTAGATAATACTTTACTAAATGAAATGACAATTATAACCAATTAAAATTCACTTTACATACTACTTCACCTATTTGGAATGTATTATGCATGAAGGCAGAGAGCACATTGCCTCATTGCTCAGGTTTGCATGAGTCTATGAGACTGATGGACAGCTGCAAGGTATTTCTTGAAAGCAAAGGGTTAGGTGGCTGCTTTTAAAAACCACCAAGTTATTCTCATATGAGCGGTATTTGTCTCTCTGTCTGTCTGCCTGCCTGCCTGTCTGTAACAAGAATTCTTTTGAATTACACCAACACATAATTGCATAACTATATTTTTATTCCTTGGATATTTTGGCTTGCAAACAACAGAGCTTTATGGGGATCACTTAAGCAATTAGGATATGAGAATAACAAAATTCAGTTCCTAGAAGATGCAAGAGTGGATGAACTCACTAGAGCACATTCTTTAAGGAACATGTATCTACACTGATAAGCTATCACATATAAATATTTGTTGCTTTTTCCGGATTTCCATAGAGTAAAACAATTTTTGATATCTCTCAGATAACAGTGTATATTGGGAAACTAAGAGTAATTTGGTGCTATTCTTTAAATTCTGTTAAACTGGATCTTTTTCCATGTAAATTCAAGGGAATAAATTTCATTCCAGCTCCTTGGACATTTGATTTATTAAATGATGCCAGAAGAGCATATTTTATGAGCCAATCTCCACCTGTGAGTCGCTGAATACTTATCCAAGTAATTATTTAAATTGCTTGATCCAAGAAAAGAAAAGACATTCACACTCACTTGCATGCACACACACACACACACACACACACACACACACACACACACACACACCCTTTCTAAGCTGCACTAATTCTCGCTTCCTAGACAGCACCATCTGCGAACCAGGTTTGGGCAAGAAAGTCATAGTCCATAGCAGCCCCACAGCTGTGGAACTCTCTGGTCCTGGAGGCTTGCCAAAGACATATTTCTGAAACATTTACTTTGCCTGGCTTTAGGTAATAAGAGCTGAGCTTGCCACTTTCGCCATGTTCAATATGGCATCTTAAAACCCACACCTACACTTCTCTGTTTATATTTTGGTTTGAAAATGGTGATGCAAAACATTGACCTTTTTCAGAAAGGGCCATGATATGAAAAATCAAAGCATTGTTAAAGCAAAACACAAAGATTTGAATAGCATAGCAGGTTTCCGTTGGTAAGAACATTGGTTCATTTTTGCTTTATATTTTTATCACTGAATTTGCACAATTTAGAGCGTGGCCATCCAACCTTGGTAAACTTTAAGACTTGCGGACTTCAACTCAACAGAATTTCCCAACCAGCATGGAATTCTGGGAGTTGAAGTCCACAAGTCTTAAAGTTGCCAAGCTTAGACACCCTTGATTTAGATTTAGAGGTTGCCCACTTCATAAGGCTATCAGCATTTCAGAAAGAAAAGGGAAAATACACAAACTTAGGTCAAGGTGAAGAACAAATGCAAGTAAAAAATCGACAAGAACTTTACACTCCTCCATCTTAAGGCCTGGCAACACACCCTGGCAAAGGAGATGCTGGCCATCCTGAAATTGCTGTTTCAACCCCAGTATTCTCCTATTAAATGCATCTGAGTAGCAAAGCAAGGAACATTCCTTCTGCCTGTTACTTCATTTATGATGCACATAGGAAAAGTTTCCAGAAAACATTGGCCAAAATAATAAGGTTGAGTAATCTACATTCAGCCACCTAAAAACTTTCTTAAAACCTATCTGGGAGGCCATTATGTAGTTTTTTTTTTCATCATCATTCTGGTGCAGTAGAGTTGATCTGCAGGCTGCAAGCAACCAGCTCTTCTTCCAATAACATTGGAAAGATAGTAATTTCATTTGCAGCAAAAAAAGAAAAGAAAGAAATGCAATTTTACTCTACTAAAGAGATAGTGCTGCAATATTTAGCTGGGTGTATGAAAAAGAAAGAAGATATATGAATCTGCTCTTCTGTATGACCGTATCTGAGTTCTGGGTAGGCATTTGAGCTTCGCTTTTGGGCACCTTTTTTAAAGTTCTAAATAGTTTCATATCCCTACTCTGACAAATGTGCTAGGGTTTTCTGAGCCCTCTTCCTTACTATCAAGAAGATAGGGACAAGTGTGCAAGGACGAATCTGACTTTTCCCAAATTTAAGGCCAGGCAAGGCATCCTTAAGCTCCTAACTGTGATACAGTGACAGAAAAGATAATTGGTAAAAGAAATTGGCCTGTGCAGAGGTGAAGTGACGGTCCTCATCAAGGTGAAAAAGAAGTGATGTGATTTGCCTTAATGATTTGCTTTGTGTTGTCTTGTAGACTTGACCAGCACTTAGAAATAGCTGGAAGAAGTTTCCACGCCTGTGCAGGGTATGGTGAAAACCTCTTTTAGCAATTGTAACTGACAGAAAAGGCAGTTAAAGAGATAAAGCAAAGCTACATATCCTCGCTTCACTTCACTCTTATAGGCGTGGGCACTGTGTGGTTTTGTGGTTTCTTTTTCTTTTCTTTTCTTTCTTTTCTTTTTTTTCTTTTTTTTTCTTTTTTTTTTGCAAAGGAGCTGGTGGGGGGTTCTCCAACCTTCTTATCTGTGAAATGCATCTTTAACAAGCTGTGCCACTCAAAAAAAGAAAGCAGTTGTGGTTTTTAAAATCTCTGTATAGGATGGAGAAAAATATAAGATTTCTTACTTCCCTTAATCCATTTCATGGCACTTCAATTCAGCTGCTCTTCCTAGTATATTCCAATAACAACTTGCAGTTGATTGTACTAACCTGCTAAGTTATATAGGAAAATCTTTTCTGAAGAGATTTTAAGCTTCTTTATAGCCCGAAGACCTAACATAGGACATCTGGAAGTTTTAGAGATAGAGGATGATTTGTTGGTAATAGTTGATTGGCAATAGATTTCAATCAAATAATTAAACAAAAATGATGTTGCAGTTGTAGTCAATTTGTTACAAATGTGGAAAACAAACACATGCATAATGCTATGATATCTTTCATTTTCTCAAAAGAAATATGATTTTTCACTAATTTATCACTTGAATCTAGCCAATAGATGGCCATCACTGCCATGATTTGAGAGAAAAAATAATCTTCCTATTCTTATTATACATTATTTATATTTACACATTATATAAAAGAAGAATAGGTTAGACAGAGGCCATCCCATATCTAAATCAAGATATGTCCATTTTAGGAAAAACAAGAATCCTCACTATTTTTAGTACTATTCTAACCAATACTGGGTTTAAATTTAAAATAAATTTTGACTCCAGCTCATAAAATGCATGAAAGGAACACTGAAAATTCCGTTTTATGAACTATAGCTGCATCCTAAAGTCATTGCTCTAATGTTGTTTCCTTTCTTTCATTCTGTTAAAGGTAAAATGCTTAAAGGTAAAGGTAAAGGTTCCCCTCGCACATATGTGCTAGTCATTCCTGACTCTAGGGGGCGGTGCTCATCTCCGTTTCAAAGCCAAAGAGCCAGTGCTGTCCAAAGATGTCTCCATGGTCATGTGACCGGCACGATTAAATGTCAAAGGTGCACGGAACACTGTTACCTTCCCACCAAAGGTGGTCCCTATTCTTCTACATGCATTTTTTATGTGCTTTCGAACTGCTAGGTTGGTAGAAGCTGGGACAAATAACAGGAGCTCACCCCATTACGCAGCACTAGGGATTCGAACTGCTGAACGGCAGACCTTTTGATCAACAAGCTCAGTGTCTTAGCCACTGAGCCACCACATCCCTTAAAATGCTTAGTTGTGGTCAATAAGACTGTTAAACAGAAGTTTGTATTTATTTTTGCACATGTGAAGAACCTGTTTCCATTATTTGCAATCATTGAGCACGGATATGTTTTCATTTTGGTTTCAGCAAAAATCTTGTCCACCAGATGGTTCTCAGGTATAAGGTAAATGGTGCTATGGTTTCATATTTGGCAATTGCCTAGATTGATGTTTCATTAAGTGATTTTTTTTTTCATTTAGCTAACTTGTTTTGTGCATTAAACAAAGTGCCAAGCAGACAAATGTAACCAACAATAAGCTATCCAATAGAATTCAACAAACTGTTCGGGTCATTAATATAATTTGTTTTGGCACTGTTACATTTCCTAGTACTACTTGGAGTAGTTTGCTGGGCACATCAATTTGTTTTCAGCTATTGTGAAATTAGGTAGCTTGGCTTTCATCCAAAGCCCCCTCTCAATTTGCATATCTTTGTTATCATTTCAGGTTCTCAGAACATACTGTGGACTATCACACCATCTGCACCAAGATCCTCACATCCAAACACAAATTAAAAATGAAACTGTAAAATTTGCAAGGAAACAATACAGACCTTTTATCTCATTCTCCCTCTGTTCGTTTTCAAAAGAGAAACTTGCTTGTAGCCAAGCATAGCTAAAAAGGCTTTTATTAATTGGACTGGCATCAAGCATGCATACATAAAATTGTTTATTTTTCCTCTATAAAGGGGTTGCCTGACATAAAAGGGTCTTTGAAGATGACATTCAGATTTTGACATTTGCATGATATTGTATAAATATCAGAGGTAGGAGACTTCTCCGACAAACCAGATGGGTCAGAAAAAGCCGTCCCATTGATAGATATTAGTCTTTTACTTAAAGCATATTAGTGTCTCCTCAAAGCTATGAATTATGAGACACTTAAAACAAACACAATTTTCTCACTAATCATGGCTTGGTTACTTCATTTTTCCTTCTCCAATCCAGGAAGGGGAATTGAGAAAAATATAAAATAATATCATTATTCTAGTACTCCCCCCCTTTTTTTAATTCAATTAAGATCAAACAATAAAAATGAACCTCCTCTTTGATTGCCATAGAGATTAAATCTTACTGCCAAACTTACTGCTTCTCAACTGAGTTCATTCTGGTTGCAGACGTGGGCTTGGCCTGTTGTTGAAATATGAAAAGGTAGTTTAAGCTTTATAGTCCATCAGCATTTGATGAAAGAGAAACCGTGATTCCTCATTCTAACATAATTCCTATTTCAACTTGGCAGCCCGAAATATTTCAAGCAGGGCTTAAAGGAAGGTCTGAGAGACTGTCAAATACTGAATGGAATAAACATTCATGGGAAGATTTGCTTTTGTCTGCTTGTTGAGATTTCAAAGGAAATAAGAAAGAAGGAATTTTTCTCCTTTTTTGGGGGGGGATAGATAAAACAAGGTTAGTCAGATAGTGTTTTTGCCCCAGCTATGGACCCCAAAGAACGCAGCACACACAAAATCCATTCAAACCTTAGTTTACTAAATAAACCAGTTTTTTACAACAACGATTGTCAATTAGCTGCATTAACAGCCGCCAAGAATTCAAAGAATAATATGAAAGCTTACTTGTGGTTGGCAGAATGCCCAGAAGCAATTTGCAGGAAGCTGATAAGATAAGCAAGACAAGACACGAAGGTATGTGAATGAAGTTGTTCCCTGCAAATTGCTTCAGTCGGCGTTCCTCCTTAAATAGGCTAAGAGTGTGGCCAATTAGCCCCAAGCCTTACTCTCAAGGAGACCTCCACCTAAGGAGCCATTCCTGCCTTTTGGCAGTTCTGCATGCCCATGCATTGAGAAGAGGCTCCTCCTCTTCGTCCTCTTCACTTAAGGAAGCTTCTGGAGGTTCTGAAGGCCCTAGCTGAATCCCTGCCTCTGGCACCACATCTTCTCCAGTCTCCTCATTGTCTGACTCGAGTGCCAGCTGCACAGGCTGCTGGCGCAGCATCACACCAGCCTCCTCGCTGTCTGAATCAGCTACTAGCTGCACAGGCCACGTACAGGCCACAACAGATAGCCTGTGACTCCACGTGGCCCTCAGAAAGGCCTCCTGCATTCATTATCCCAGATAAAGGGCAAAAGTTATCTCTTCCTTGCTGTTGCATAAGACACAGGAAGAGAGGAAGAAAAAAAAAGGCATCCGAGAAAGAAAGCCAAAAAGAAAGTGAAGAAGATTAAAAGATCCACTTTGGCTCAGAATCACAGTCCTGCTACAGTCACCCACTAATGACAGAAAAAGGGCTTTCTCTGTGGTGGCTCCCTCCCTATGGAATATCATTCCCCTGGAGATAAGATTGAGCCTCACCTTGATAATTTTCTGGAAGACCTTGGAAATGCGGTTTTGTCAGCAGATCTGAGTGCTCCAGGTTCATATGGAGCCACACATGTGATTGGAGTTATTGTGTTTATTGCTCCATGTGGGGTTAGATGGGATGTTTTAATTTTGTGAGTTACCATGTGTGAGTTAGGTGGCCATATAAATTTGTTTAATAAACAAACAAACAAATAAATCAATTACTGAGAATCAGAGAAAAACAGATAAATTATGGTACCATGGCCATTACTTCTCTGTAAATAAATATTTGTGGCCCATAAGTACCAAAGTGCCATTTCTCAACCTGAAGGGTTTCATTTAAAGACCATGGAAGGGGAGGTGGAGAAACTCCTGCAACATTTCAAGAAGAGATTATCCTACATTTGCTATAAAAGAAGCATCAACTAAGGCAAGATTATCATGCTATTGTGCCACTCTGCCTTCTCTGAAGGACCAGATGTGTAACAGAAGCTTTCAGAATATACTGTATAATAATGGAGAAGGGTAAAAATAAATAAAGAAAATGGAAGATGAAAATTTTCAGTGTGAAAGCAACAGTACTTACAAATTTGTACCAGCTTTTCAGATAGCATATAGTGTGCTACAAGGGAAGTGTTGTGTTTCTACCTCAAATCTTTAATTCCTATAAATATTGAATTAATTGGCTAAAGAAAGCCAATTTGATTTTCATATTTGAAGATGTGCTAATCTGGGAACATGGAGGTGGCTCTACAGTCCAGATCCGAAAGACAGAGTCTAGCACAATGGAAGTTCATTGTTGTAGGAACTAAGGGTATTGTGATGACCCGGGGTGTGACACAGTCAGAAAACCGGCACCAACTTTGCCCCCAACATCCCGTTTACTGTTTGGCCTGGAGAAAAGCTCTCCCACAAACCTTCAGCAGCTTTTGGCTGCAGATACTCCAGTCCAAACACTGTAAGCACAATGACTGCAATCAATCACTCCAGCAGGGCAAGATAATGAGTCCCAGAAGTGAAGAATCACGGCAATAATTCCAGCAAGACAAGATAAGCACACAGAAGCACAGCACTAACAATCAGGAGGAATTCCAGGAATGCAGGCCACAACTCTCAACACTAGATGAATTCAGTGTTTGTTCCTGACAAATGCCCCTCCCAACTGCCTCTCCTTTAAACTCCATCCCCAGGTGTGCCTTGTGAAGGGAATCAGGGCCCTTTCCTTCCTCGTAAGCCATGCAACCCACGTTGCTCTCTACTGCATTCTTCCCTGCACACCCTAGGATGAGGAGGGGATGGGCCTTGGTCTTTCATCTGAACCCTTTCTCCCTTGTTCTACTTTTCCCCTGCTCTGCCCAGCTTGATTTTGCCCTTCCCCAGTTTCCTCCACAGCCAACAGAGCCACTCTCCCGCTCTCTGTCAGCTGTTTGTCTTCCGTTTCAGATTCAGACTCCGATGGGGGCATCCTCTTTTAAATTTTTTAATTCGTGATTTTATAAATTGGGTGTTTTAATCTGTGTTTCGGCCAAATATTTAATAATTTTAAGGGATTTTTAATATTTGTATTATCTGTATTTTATCTTGGCTGTTCACTGCCCTGAGTCCTTCGGGAGTAGGGCGGTATAGAAATTTGATAAATAAATAAATAAATAAATAAATAAATAAATAAATAAATAAATAAATAAATAAATAAATAAATAATGAGAGGTATTATTCTGTGATGCTGTTCAGAGTTTTCTATCAACTTTCAGCAGTGTCATTTTCAAAGGCAGTGGAAGCATCATAGCTCAGGGTTCACCAGTGAGTTCTGCCAGTTGCATCTTCTACTTTTCTTGGCTGGATATCACAGTGGCATAGGGTTTTCTTCTCAGCGTCTTCATAGTGCTTTTTTTTTTGTAGTAAAGTTTTTTTTTTTAAACACACAAACAAACATACAATGCATCTTTTCTGAACAGAATATTGGCCTGGTTTCAGATTTATACAGATTTTTGTTCATCTTTAATACAATTTTGTATATAATTTTTCTCATATCATTTATTCTTTCTAATTATAAAAAACCAATATTACCCTTCATCTTAACTTCTCATTCTAATATAGTTCATTTTTTCTTTTCCCTCCTTAAACTTTGAACCCCTAAATTGAAATTCATATAACATAATACAATCCCCAATTATTACCTTAAGTTCTCTTATTCCAACACCAATGATTCTTTTAACAACTATTCCAAATAATACATTTCAACAATTAAACATATTCCATAAAAAATCAATTAAGTATCAATCTTACTCCAATACCTCTACCTTTACATTCATATAACATAATACAATTCCCAATTATTTTCTTAAATTCTTTAGTACCAATCTCAAATAATTTTTATCAACTGTTCCAACTAGTAGACTTCAACATTTTTATAACATTTTTATATCATTATTTATAAAGACCAGTTAAATATATCTAATTAATTCATAATCCAATATTATTTCAGCTTTCTGTTCTTATTTAGTTAAATACCACATATATAATTAAGGATATTCCATTTATTACAATCCCCTTCATTAATTAAAAATATTCCAATTAATCATACACCCGTATAGTTTTAAAATCATTTCATTAAAAATACAATTTCATCTTTTCCCTAGTATTCATTTTCTTTACCCCATATTTTCCTTCCATTTCTTTCTCCCTTTCTATCTTTATATTTTACTTTCTTTTTCCTTTTCTTTCCCCTTCTTCTTTTTTGTATTTTAAAATCCTGATTTCTCATTTTCCTAAATGAGGAAAATGGCCTCCCCAGGCTCCGCAGGCCTTCTGAACCCATTTCTGAACCCGGGCCCATTTCTGGCCTTCCCAAACTTCCGGTAGGCCTGTTTTTTGCCCTCCCCGAGCTTCTGCGCATGCCCTGCACTTACCTGCATCCAAAACGGGCTGTGTGGGGACTCCTGGGAGGAGCAGAGCAGCCAGGAGTGGGATTTGGGGGTTCTCCAAACTGCACAGAATCTTAGCTAGAGGTTCTCCCAAACCCCTACAAACCCCCAGCAGCCCACCCTGTTTGAACCCCATGTTGACTTTCCTATCTTCTACATATATGATTACTTTCTTATTTGCAGTAATCAAACTATCTAGTTGAATTGAATCTGCGAAGCTTTTGCTGTTGGTGAATCCCAGACTGAGCTTCTGAAGAGCTAATATTTATTCCCTTGCCTGGTGAAGTTAACAATTATTCATTCTGATTTTTTACCTAAGATATATAAATTGCAAGTCCTAGGATTACTGTCTCATAACTCTTCTTAACTTAGGAAAAGTAACCTTTTAGACTTGATGCTGGATAGATTCACAGGGTGTAAAGCCATTTTTAATTTCCTAAAATTTCCTTTTTAAATATATATATATATGAAAAATTTCTTATTTAGGTAGCTGTTGTTCAATTTAATATAACTATTCCAAAAAGGAATAAAGGGATCTGAGCTAAAATGACAATTCAGTATAAGGTTTTAGGGAAGATTGGAAGAAGAATGAATTAAATTAGAATATAGTATAGGTAGCAACTTAGCAAAAGAATATCTTAAATAATAAAATACATGGGCCCTAGTGGATGATTTAATTATTTATAGGAAAAGAGCAATTTTGCATTCTAAAAGTAAAACTAGAATGTGCATCCATGTAGCATAATACAAACGTGTGTGCATGCACACACATACACATCCCTTTGAATATTCTTTATCAAGGCTACCCATTATCTCTTCCTTCCCTTCGTCAAACTTACTCCTGATTTGACTGCAATCTGCTCCTTGCTATTTGCCAATTATTAGTAAAAAGAAAATCAAACAGTATATACCGGAGAAATGACCATGCAAGAAGAAACATTCCCCTAAAGAAGTAGCCAATAGCTGTGTTAAAAACAAAACACACATACATACACAAATCCTCAATTCCCCAAAGCATATTTTAGAGCCATCTGGCGAAGGGGAGGAGAAAGAAGAAGCTTAATATATAACCTGACCCAGATGGAGGACAGAGTCTATGGGATTCAACTCATAGAGAAGCTCTAAATAATCAACTGACCTGCCTGATCTAGAAAGGATAAATTAGCTACTGTTCCAAATAGTGCTTTGAAAATTAAAAAGTTGTACTTGTAAAAGAATGAGCATATTTAACTTGGAATTATTGACACACAATTGGCTCCTGATGTTTGGGCAGGTCACATCAATTTTTTTTCTCCTTCTTTTTGTCAGATTAGCTGCAAGTCTAAAAGCTTCTATCTAAGCATCAAGGAATCCATACTCTTCTATGCCTCTGTTTAACAACCTTAGAGTACTCAAGCATTTAAATGGTTCTCCTTACTAGATTAGGTTCAGAATGTAATTTGAGATGTAATTAGCTCAGCCCCAAATTTACACCATTTGTGAGCTAATATATATACACGGGTCATTTTTGCACATGTGTGCACATGCACAGCTAATTGAGCACAGCTCATATAACAATTGTGTACTTTTCATTATGTATATTTGGTAATCTGAAACAATGTTCCACTTGATTTCTCTGAGCCTGTACAGTATTATATGTAAATTTAGATTCAGTCATGCTTTGAAGAGATGCATTGAAATCAATAGGATTTATAGTAGTCATAACTAAATAAAATCCTATTGATTCCAGTAGGTTCTCTTTAAGCATGATTAAGTTTGGAATCAATGCAATAATTCAAATGCTTTTGTATTTGAACATATGTATTTAAACAAACACAGAAACCAAGGCTATTCTATACATCCTTACCCTTTTGAAATTGCTTTTCTCAAGCTGGATATAGATAATAAGAGAATTAAAAACCTATTGGGCATTTAATCTTACCTGGTTTCTTAACATATGCAGTATGCCTAGAAGCCCTGATCCATATATTTCTTTTCTTTTTTTCATTTATCTGATGAAATTTATGCAACAATAAATAGGTTAAGGTGTTACAAAACATTTCTTCATCTGTAAATCACCAAGTATCATGTTCAAATATAGAAGTTATGTAGTAATTTTGCATGTATAATATGTACAATAGCACTTTTTACATTATCTGAAAATTATCCAGAAATTAGAGGAGTAGTAGTAGTAGTAACATTAGAAATGGAAGTAGAAATAATAATAATATAACCCTAAAAATTTGAAGACTGAGTGAGTTAGACTGCTCAGTTACAATACAAATTCCTCTTTGATTCTATCCTTTGTATAAAGAACAAGCAGAACTACCAAAGATGGAGACAAATGTTCTACAATGTTATCCACACAAGCCTATTTTCTGTTTAAAATTCTGATAGCACCAGGTTAACATTTACAATGAAAATATGAAATATGGCATTGATCTCATAGCCTGGAACATCTGGCATGCAGTTTAACATAATAAATATAACTTTGATGAAACTTAACATAATTAAACAAAAAAACACGAGGCTAGGGAAATTTCCAAAGAGAGAAAAAGAGTAAGCTTGAAATTTTTGAGCTGTTAGAGATTCCCTAGTGAATAAAAATCTCTGGTGCTAGTTCAGATTTTGGGGCAATTTGCAAGAAAAGCATTTTTGTTTACCTGAGACTTGCAACACAAGAAAATCAAGCACACAGAAAGAAGCCACCAAAGGCAATGCAAAAATGAAATTTACGTTACTGATTCAAGCAGTAACTTGGTCTCTGAGGCTTTTTAAACTAGAATATGTAAAACAGGACTTCACCATTTTCTCTGGGCTGTATACAGTATTTGATTTTTGACTTGATGTGACAGGCTTTGCATTCTAAAAAGGTTGCAGGTGAATCCAGAATGAAATCTACATTTTTTTTTCAATCTAGCACAGTCTCATTAATATAATTCCTAAGGCTGTGTTTGGTAGCATATAGAAATGTAAACAAAGCACCTTCTTAAAACAGCTGTCCCTTTTCTGAGGAACAAGAACACCTTGGAGACAGCAGGTGATGTGACCTACAAAGTTTGTTCTTCTACTTCCAGGCAGTAGACATGAAACAGCAGCAATCCTGATAGCTTTTCCTTCTTCTAGCACAGGCAGAAAAGAAAAGGCCATTTGAAAATTACCCACAATGCACCTGGGATTCTGACAAAATATTGAGCCTTGAATGATAAGGACAACCGTGATTGGCAGGTCATGATCCATTTGGCTTAAGAAATTGAAACGGAAGAAGAGAATGAACAGCCTTCTGGAGAGAAAGTTCAATAGCTGACAATTCTCAAGGCTAGACTTGACTGAGAGCCAGTTTGTTATAATAGTTAAGGAAGCAGGCTTGAAATGGGAGACTATGAGTTCTAATCTAACTTTAGGCATGAAGCAAACTGAAAAACTTTGGACCAGTTACTCTATTTCACAGTTATCAAACTTGCTGGGTCGTGTTGATGTCATGTGATGCAGTTCGCACCAGTTCTATAGAACCAGTAGTAAAACCGGCTCCACCCACCAATCCCGACATCATCAAAACGCTTCTGCGTATGTGCGGAAGAGCGCGCACACATGCGGCCCCGCTGCAAACCAGTAATAAAGGTAAGTAGAACCCACCCCTGATGTGATGTATCGCAATGTTTTTTGCCTTTGTGGAGCTGGGTTGGGCGTGGCCTGAGCATGACGCCACCTTGGGCCACCAAGGAGAAGCCAAGGAGAAACCACTTCTGAAAATCTTGCCAGTAAGACTGTTGCCAAGAATGAAGAACACTGTGCACTGACCTGACTACAGACAGGCAATTCATTGAAATATTACTCACAGTGCAGTAGAGGGATAATAATTGTATTCTGGATATTATTGTGGAACAAAACAATAATGTACTTTTTAAAAAAGATATATTCCAAAATTGCAATATATTCTCCTATTTCAAGAAATGCCTTTTTATTGCTGGAGGCAAAAGTCCCCATCTAGAATGTTAATAACCCCCTGCTGGAACATACTAATGACCCATCTTGAATCAGTTTCAGTAGTGGCTCATCAAAAAATCTCTACTGTTTGTCCCTCATCAATTTCCAATCACAGATATCATGCCTTGGAATGAGTAGATTTAATTCACTTATAATCAATAAAGCCCACCAACTGATACAATTTTCAGATTTTTTTTCTAAAATTATTTCTTACCATTAAGATATTCCATATCCCGTCTGCAAAACTCTAGAGTACCATTAGATGGCAGTAAATAGTCACACAATACTCTTACTAATACCTAGGGCTCATCAAGACTTCTGTTGCTCAGATATTTTATAATAGTGACTTCCAGAAGCTCAACATGTACTATATGAATTAAACATCTAAATATTATATTCATCTAAATATTATGGGGCCATATAATTATGGTCCTAACAGGTATTGTGTGAGAGAAAGATAATTTCCCCAACAATATGCATGGACTGAAAAATCTGATTTTAATCTGCTATTTCTTTTTTCGCCTTCTTTTATATACGTAGGCAAATTTATGACAGTAACAGAACTATATAGATTGGGTTGCACATAATCTGCCTGCTTGCTAGACTTCCACCTTTACCATCAGACAACTGGGCCAGTCCTTATACAGGTCTAAAGCTGACTCTGGATAGAAGGCTGGAACAACAGAATATTAATATTCCTTTAAGAGCTGTGAAATTGTCTCTAGAATAAGCAGTTCATCTGCAGGGGAGAGGACTGAAATGGGTATTTGACAGGCAGCAAGTGGGAAAGAGCAGCTGGCTATCTGCAAGAAACTGAGGCAAGGGGATCAAGCTGAGACTTGGCTGAAGGTAAACCAGTTTGGGATGAAGAAGCCTCACTAGGTATCTTATGCCGGACAGCTGAGCGGCTGCCTTGTGGGAGTGCCTGTTTGTTGCAGCTTATGCCCTGCTTGTACATTTATAATTAAACCAAATGTTGCACATTGGAACCATAGATCTCCAGTGCATTCTCACCCAAAAGAACTTAAACCGGTTAAACCAGTAATGTTTCATTGTGTGGTAATTGGGAAAAGTATTAATCATGATTATGCAGAGACATAGAAATGTACGCATCATTCTATTCACAAACCGCCTCTGCTTTTTTGCAACATTTCACTTTTTCTCTTTTCTAACTGTCCTCCTTCTGTCATCTAGAGGAGACACATTTGGTGCAAACATTTCTCTTGTAACTTTATTCAAAAATCACACCACAGGGATTCCACAGCAAACTCTGAGAAACCTTTTGCACGGACTAAAGGGAGAGAGTTTTGGCAGAATAGTTTGTGCATGGAAAGATGCCAGCACAAACTGGCATCTTTCGTTAAGAATGCCAAATCATTGAGAATGCTCTGTGAACCAGGACTGGTTACTGGATTTTGTCTAGGCTAATAGTGGATTCCTAGAAGCAAAAATGGCACTGGTGAAGAAGTGAGATAAATTGGCTGGTTGCGGACCAGCTGTGGATCATAGAAGATGTGAAGGAAGAGCAATCTTGGTTTCTGCGGGGATAAGGGGAGGAAGATAAGGGGAGATAAGGGAAGGAGATAAGGAGAGGAAAGAATTAAGTGGAGGGGAACTTAAGGGGGGCAAAGGAATGCAGAAAAGAAGTAGAGTAGAGAGAACCAGTGGGAGACCCAGATAAAGGAAAGAGACAGGTGTAATTTATGGTGGTCAAAGTCTCACTAACTATTTAGGTGTGGCAAATATAGGGATGAGATCTGCTACTGGAATGCAAGTATGCAGACCAAGTAAAGGAGATTTGGAAAGTTATATTCTGTGGAAGTTGTACTCACTTCCTGAGATTAACGAAGGTGCAGTTAGGGACATTCTGTTAGCTATCTACAAAGCTGATATGAAGTGTTCTTGGGAAGGATACAGTTATTGCAGCTATTGTTTTGGAGAACTGTAGAATTGGGTCCTTTTGCAGCACTGTTTCCTAAAAAGTGTTCATTAGGTATCAGGCTTTCCAGTACAGCCTTGTGTTCCTGTAAACTTTAGATCAGTGGTGAAATCCAATTTTTTTTACTACCGGTTCTATGGGCGTGACAAGGAAAGATACTGCAAATCTCTATTCTCTCCCCACTCCTGGGGGAAGAATATTGCAAAATCTCCATTCCCACCCTACTCTGGGGCCAGCCAGAGGTGATATTTTTTTATTTTTATTTTTAATTTGATTTATATGCTGCCGTTCTCCGGAGACTCAGGGTGGCTTACAATGCGCTAAGCAATAGCCTTCATTCTTTTGTATATTTATACAAAGTCAGCTTATTGCCCCCACAACTGGGTCTTCAATTTACCTATCTTAGAAAGGATGGAAGGCTGAGTCAACCTTGAGCCTTGGCGAGATTCGAACCTGCAGTAATTGCAGGCAGCTGGTCTTAATAACCAGCTTAATAACAGGGTGCCTTAGACCACTGTACTACCAAGGCTGTATTTGCCAGTTCTCTGAACTATTCAAAATTTCCGCTACCAGTTCTACGAACTACTCAAAATTTCCACTACCGGTTTTCCAGAACCTGTCAGAACCTACTAGATTTCACCCCTGTCTTAGAGGTTTTCATTATCAGACTTCAGACATGTGACTGTTCTGCATAAGAGTCAAGGAGACTAGGAGAGATATATTAGTTAACCCATATTGTTCTATGTGATAGGACCTACAGCTCTGTTTGTGTAATCATGATTGTGATCATAGATCAATATATAATGGATTCAATGTTGCTAAGAGGGCCTAGATTAATCAGAAATAAAGTATCTCTCAGTCTCTCTCTTATAGAGAGAGCTGGGCAGCCTCAGAAACGTAACACTTCTGGAGAGTCAGCTGCTTCATGTACTGCTCTGGTGGTAGCTATATAAGCTATAGGGAAAAAAGCTGAGATCAGAACTTCCAGAGCATCTTGATTCTTAACAGCTTGTGTAGAGTTCTTGAACTAGATTATGCATAATAGCTTGAAGGCTCAGGAACTGATATAATTTTGGACAGTTTGGAAATGTTCTCTGGTTTGATTTATATTCAGGTTACTGGGACTGCAAGAAGAAGACATAATTATTAAAGATAGATATAGATCAGCTTAGTGGTCTCCAGTAGTTAGGGTGGGTTTTGCACAATACTGTATATACAGTATAATTTCAATATTCATAATCCTGTATGGAGGACTTAGATAGGAATGGAGAATTACTGAATATTTAGTACAGGATTTGACATAGTTTTGCTTAATGATTATATCTTTTCATTTACATGTAAATTTATTCTTTAGATTTAATTGTTTCCAGGTATATCATGATGCACTGTAACTGGGGAAATTCTCCAAGATAATAGTATAGGAAGTGGTCATTTTGCTGTGTATATTTCTTATGGACATGTGAAATTTGCTGATGAAGTAGAAGAAGTTCCTGTGTGGAGGTTTAAAAAAAACCCAGCACATGTAGATTCTTTATGTTAAATTGTATGATGATAAATTTTATGATGATAAGGCTAATCCAGAATTTTTTTTAGAAATATACAATGCTTGTTGTGGTAATAGCTAATCTGGCTATACTTACATATAAACCTATAAATAAACATTGAAATTGGTTCCACAATAGATTGCAAAATGTATTAAAATTATTTGGGAATGCAAGGCTGCATTTAGAAAATTTAAGCAGATGTTCTCAGGTGATGCTGTCCTAGAATATAAATGTTTTAAAGGTATAAGTAAGAGAACTGCTAGAACAGCTAAAAGGAATAGTTGGAGGCAATTTTCGGGACATTTATAGATACATTTGTCGCTTTGGTATAGAGATAGATAAGGGATTGGAATGGAATTAGATATGGAAGAAATATTCCTTTATTGGTACTAGAAGATTATTCTCTATGCACTTCTAATATGAATAAAGATGGGACTTTGGCAGAAGCTTTCATGAGAATTAGCAGTCCAGAAAATTGGTTAGAAAGTTTTGGCAATGACAATTCTCATTTTCAGGTTTTCATGGTGATCCTCAACATGGCACGTTATTGAGGAGGAAGATGATTTGAATGGGGATTTCCCTATTTGGAAAGTGTTTAGGAAATTCTTAAAATAACTAGATAAGAAAATTCTATAGAATCTGTCTGGAGATTGTATAGTGAGCTTATATGAATTGAATTTGGTTGGAATGCTAAGGAGATGACCTAAAGCAGAGGTCTTCAAACTTGGCAGCATAGCTGGCTGGAGAATTCTGGGACTTGATGTCCACAAGTCTTAAAGCTGCCAAGTTTGAAGACCTCTGACTTAAAGGTTTAAGAAAACAGTGCTGTTGTTCCAGATATAAGTCTGGTAAAGTTTTCTTAACTTCATCTGCTTATATGCTAATAGTTCGATTCATGTATTTGGTATGCAATGGAACAATTGATAAATAATAATAGGTTGATGTTCTCTTTAGAATTGTTGTTTCTGGTGCAAAGTAATGGCATTATGGCCAACAGACAATGGATCATATTATTTAACTGGAAACTGAAATGCGGAAAAGGTTAGAGGATAACATTTTCTAATAGCTGTTTTTTTGAAAAAGCATATATATGAAGGGTTATTTTAATTTATAAATTAAGTTGGGTGTATGGGAAAGAATATTACAGTAATTTCAGAATAACTGAATTGAAAGAACATTTCAAGTTTCACTAGGTAATGCATGATCTCAGCCACAACTTGGTTAGTTCTGCCTTCTTCAATATAATAATAAATTATTTATGTTGAATCTTCTGCCATGTTAGAGGTAAGTAAGTCAATATGTAGATGACTGTGCTATATGGATTAGAGCAGTGGTTCTCAACCTTCCTAATGCCGTGACCTTTAATACAGTTCCTCATGTTGTGGTGACCCCAAACCATAAAATTATTCCTAAGACCATTGAAAATATGTGTTTTCTGATGGTCTTAGGCGACCCCTGTGAAAGGGTCATTCGACCCCCAAAAGGGTCACGTCCCACAGGTTGAGAACCACTGGATTAGATGCAGCCCCATCTTTGTTTCTCTTCTCTGCATTTTTTTCCAGAATCTCAACATTTTTTTATATTGTGGCAATCAAAACTGGATGCAATATTCCAAGTGTAGTCATACCAAGGCATTATAAAGTGGCACTAACACCTCACATGATTTTGATTCCCTATTAATCAGCCTAAAAAAACATTAGCTTTTTTGGCTGCTGCAGCGTACTGCCGGCTCATATTTAAATGGTTGTCTTCTAGGACTCCTAGATCCCACTTGCAGTTCCTGCTATAGAGCCAGGTTCCACCAATTCTATACCTGTAAATTTGGTTTTTCTTGCCTAAGTATAAAACCTTACTTTTCTCTACATTGAATTTCATTTTGTTAGATAGGGCCATAGTGTTCAAGACTGATAAGATCCTTCTAGATCTTGAGCCTATCTTCTCAGATTTTGGCTATTACTACCATCTTAGTATCATTTGCAAATTTGATGAGTTCCCTTTCTATTCCCTCATCTAAATCTTTTATACAGATATTGAAGAGTACTGGGCCTAAAACAGAACTTTGCGGTACCCCACTGCCTACATTCCTTGGTGTAGATGTAGTTTCATTAATGATTACATGTTGAGTGTGGTTTGTCAGCCAATTACAAATACATCATGTGGTGATACTGTCTAACTCACATTTTTATAATTTAGTAAGAAGTAGGTTATGGTCTACTTTGTCAAATGCCCTACTAAAATCCCCACAGCATTTTGCTGATCCACTAATTTAATCCCTTTGTCAAAGAATGAAATAAGATTTGTTTGGCATGATCTATTTTTGACAAATCCATGTTGGCTTCTGGTTATAACTTTATTTGCTTCTAGGTGTTCGCAGATCTGTTGCTTGGTGATCTTTTCCAGGATCTTCTCAGGTATTGATGTCAGGCTGATTGGTTTGTAGTTTCCTGGATCCATTTTTCCATGTTTTGAAAATGGGAACTATGTCAGCTCTTTTCCAGTTGTCTGGTAGTTCCCCGGTGCTCCATAATCTTTGAAAGATATGTCTTGGCTAGCGTAGACAGGGGTTCTCTTACTATTTTCTTGCCTATTTTATTTTTTATTCCTATTCTTTCTTTTACGGTTCTGTTTTTTGTTAGGTTGGACTATTTTTTTCCTTTTGAGAGAAAATAGATACAAAGTATGAATTAAGCAACTCTGCTTTCTCCCTGCTGCCCATGACTTTCTTGCCATCTTCTCCCATTAGTGGACCTGTTTTTTACATGTTGAAAGAATCTCTTTAAATTATTTTTGACATTTGTTGAAAGTCTTAATTCCTTCTGAGCCTTAGCTTTCATGACATCATTTTAGCAGATTCAGGCTACATACTGGTATTCTGCCTTAGTTATGTGTCTCTCTTTCCATATTTTTATACTTATCCTTTTTGACTTTCAGTTTATCAGAGAGTTCTTTATGCAACCATGCTGGGGTTTTTTCTTGGATTTCTTTGTTTTTTTTTCTTTTTCAGCAGTGGACTGGGCTTTTATACTAAAATTTTTTAGAGTTTCCTAAGCTTCTTGAGTTTTTTTCCCCCTTTAAGATTTTCATCCATGAAATCCTTCCCAAGCTCTCTCAAAGTTTGTTGAAATCAGCTCTTTTAAGGTCTAAGATACTAGTTTGATTTTGATCTATTGCTTGTGTCGGCATTATATTGAATTCCAATATGACATGGTCACTCTTCCCCAAAATTCTTGCAACTTCAACCCCTTCTATCATTTCACCTCTGTTAGTAAGAATTAAGTCCAGTATAGCTTTTCTCATAGTTCCCTCCTCTACTTGTCAGGTTCATAGGTTCATAAGGAACTTGTTCGATCTCCCACGTGATGCAGAGTTTGTTCGCAGGTGATGTCAGTTCAGGGTAGTTAAAGTTCCCCATTATTATTGTGATGTGTTTCCTATATACTTTAGTTAACCAATTAGAAAAAAGTTTTTTTCTTTTGCTAATCAGTTTCTTGCTAATATGGTTTTGCTTTTATGATTTATTAACTGTTGAGACTTATTGGATTAAAATGGTAGCCACATACATTTTAAGAATATTAGAATAACAATGATTAAAGGGGAAAATGATATTTTTGTTGCTGTTGTTCAGTGCTATTAAATTGGACGTGTAGCTTGTTACCTGAAGTGGGATTTGTTTGTTTGTTTTGTGGATATCTCTGACATGGATAAGAATGAATGAAATTGGAATGAGGAGAAATACATGTCTGTGGTCTACAGCATTTAAAAGTGAATCCCTTGAATGTATATTTCACTACTGGAGTTAGTTACCATTCCAGTCATAACAGTGGTTCAAAGGATTCAGTATTTGGGAATGTATATGAAGCTTTTTATGTTGCTGCCTTTAAAGTTTGTAAGAACATTCATTTGTTGGGTTATCTTTCAATTCTGTCAATGTTCTTAACTCAGGAATGGAATTGGGTTATCTAAGATAATAGAATAGAATTCTTTATTGGCCAAGTGTGATTGAACACACAAGGAATTTGTCTTGGTGCATACGCTCTCAGAGTACATAAAAGAAAAGATACATTTGTCAAGAATCATAAGGTACAACTTTTAATGATAGTCATAGGGAAACAGAAAAATCATACTATCTGATTCTTTGCCAAAGCTTGTGGCTGTGGAATGTAAAAAAATTGGTCAATGAAATGAGTTTTCTAAACACCAAATTGTGGGCTTCTGTTGGATAGCAGCCAAAGAGAGTATTCAAAAAATGATGGGGGGGGGGAGTAGATTATGTAGCTAAGGAGATGTGTCATTCTGTTTCAACGGGAAATTAGAGATGAAAGGCAGAGACAATGGGTGTTGGACATTCTCAGAGAGTTTATTATTTTTGTCCTGGTTTGGCTGAAATAGGTTAGTATTTTCTGACTCTTGTTGTATCATTAAACAGTAAGGAAAAATCTCTTTAGAACGAGAAAGAATATAGTTGGTCTATGAGGAGTTTGTGGACCAGAAGAAACAATTAATCATGTCCTTTGAGATGATTTACATTATGATAGTTACCTCTTACTGAGATATTCTGACTAGTGTTCAAGATCATCAATTTTAAAGGCTGTTTTACAGGTCTTGTATATATTTTTATGGATCTTTGGGATTTGTGATTTTTGGGGATTAATTGAATTTACAGGTTCTTTCAGAAGGAAGTGATAGAACAGTTTATTATCCTATTCCCAAGTAAAAGAAGAAAGCTGTCTGTGACTTGATAAGCATTTCATACTGGCCATGTGTCCCACTACTAGTTTATACAGAGAGCTACACCACACTAAGTTTGAATTTAATAATCTCACAGTCAACTGAATTTATGTTAACATGTTTATGTCAAAAGTATAGGGAAAACGGTAAAAGATCTTGCAAGCAGAGAAAGACCTTGAAGCAAAATTGTCACAGCAATGAAAGATGGGAAATATATAGCTCTATAGAAGATATACATTTTCAATATTAAAATTTTACTTGAATGTATATAATAAATCTAAGAACTTATCTAATGAAGACAAGAGACATTTTAAACTAAAATAAACCTGGTGTTAGATTTTTCACAATACTTAATATTTGTCCCCTTGACCTTAAATGATATTAAAAAATGATTCTGAATGTGAATAACTCTACTAGATTCAATGGCTTTTCTTTGAAATGGTATAAAGCATTTATTTACTGAATATTCTTGGCCTTAGACTTTCTAAGGTTATATAATGAAATGATTGAAAATGGAATTTATCCTTTTCACTTAGTATAGCATTTATGGCAGTTAAAACTGTGGTTTAAATGGTAATTTATTCCAAAATGTAGTAAAATAATTAATTAAATAGTAGTTATTGACCTATTTCTTTGGATAATGCAATCAGATGGTGGTAGATTTGATATAGTACAAGAAATAAATAGGTAAGAAGATTAAGATATGGTAGGGTAGGGTAAGTTAACATAACATAAGGAACAAGATAGAAAGATAAATATGATAAAGATAGATAAAGATAAAGATTTCACTGCCAGTTAAATTTTCAGACCATATTAGTTTAGTGAAATATGATTTTCCTAAAGAATTTGTAATACGAGTCCAGATTCTCTAGGATTACCAAAAAACCAAAGTGAAAGTTAATGGTGTTTTTGTTATGCACTTTGAACTGTACAAATGGTCATGAAACAAGGACAAAGATATAAGACAAGAATGGCTGACATCTTTTTAGCTCTTTGGTCTAGAATTCTTGACGTTATTGTAATATCCATTGATTTGTGCATAATTTGCTAGAATATGTATTACTATTATATGGTGATGATATTTTATTGTTTATCTCAGAATCTTCGCTTTAGGGCTTTGATGCTTTTGATTAATGGCTTTAGTCAAATTACAGGATATTCTGTTAATTCATTGGAATTGATACTGATTGATAATGACTTTTAAGTGATTATCATTTTTGTATATGTATTGGTATGAATTTATCTACCATTTAGGAATTCTAATTTTATAGGATATCTCTATACTGAATATGGCTAAACCAAGCTGGGCATTCTTAGATGGAGGTCATTAAATCTTGTATATTAAACTTTCATCTTAAAATGAATGTAATTCCAATGATACTTTACATTTTGCATGAAATTCCTATATTCATATCCACAAAATATTTTCAAAATTCAGTACACTCTTTGATACATCTCTATGGGTTCCTTTAGTTCCAAAACTACCTTTGAAAAAGATGCACTTGTTATTTTAAAGATAATTTTCTGAATCTTGAATTACAGATAGTCTTCGACTTACAACCATTTGTTTTGTGGCCATTCAAAGTTATAATGGCACTGAAAAAAGTGACATTACCATGTATCTCTAAAAAGAAGGCTGGGTCTTATTTTCTTTTGATCCCCCCAAAATTGGGTAGGCCTTCTTTTTGGAGGGTTCTAATTATTGACTCATCTTTTGGCAGTGGCACTCCTGCTGCCCCATCCAGCAGAAGCGCGCTGCTAGCCCATTTCTTCTGTGGCCGCTTGCCACCACTTGCATGCATCAGTCTGGCCTCCATTCGCCTTAAGATGCCTGCCAGCAGGCATCTGAAGGTGAAATGGAGGCCAGGGCGATGCACGCGAGTGACAGCAAGTGGGCACAGAAGAAGGTGAGGTAAGTAGGGCAGCTCCACCACCCCCCATCCCCACCCTAGCTTATTTTTTACCTGTGTGCCTCGCCCACCCCCTGCACCCAAGAGTGAGTGGGGTCTTAATTAGGGCTAATTTTGTGAGTGGGGCTTAATTTGATCGCATGTGCTCAAAAATGTGATAGGGTTTCTTTTCAAGGATGGGTCATCTTTTTGAAAAAACACAGTACCAGTTTTCACACTTATGACTATTGCAGCTTCTCCATGGTCATGTGATCATAATTCAGGCACTTGGCAACTGGAATGCATTTATGACAGTTGCATTGTCCCAGGATGTGATAACCTGGGGCTGGGCACAGAAGCAACACAGCCTGAACGGAGGATTAACTTCCTTTTATTGCTCCAATCCCCCCCCCCAAATTCCTACCATTCACTGCAAGTCCAGGAGCAAAGCTCTAAACACGCACCTGCATTAGTTTTGGTTTCAGGGAGTCCTTGTCATAGGAAGAGTTCACTGGCATTGCAGCACAACCCTGAGCAGAACTGTGTTGCTGCGAACTTGCACAAAGCCAGGCCAGGCAAGCAGGGCAAGGCACAGCAAAGTATCCAGATGTCAGTAACAGCATGTGAGACTGAAAAAAAGGCAATGTTTGTTCCTGACAAGCGCCCCTTCCAATGGCGTCTCTTTAAATCTCATTTCCCAGCTGAGCCAATGGCGTCTCTTTAAATCTCATTCCCCAGCTGAGCCTTGTGAAGAGGGTGGGGTGCCCTCCTCCTGAATAATCAGGTTGCCCTATGCTGATCCTGCCTCCTCTCTATTCTCCATGCTCAGGGATCAGGGATAGAGGGGGAAGAGGGGAGGTAATTGTTTGTCGCCGGAGCTCCATTGCTCCTCTGCTCCGCTGCCTACCCTCTCCTCCCTGGTCATGTGATCACTGGATCAAGTGAGCAACCTTCCCAGCCAGTTTCTGACAAGCAAAGTCAATGGGGGAAGCAAGATTCACTTAATGACTGCATGATTCATTTAACAACTGTGGCAAAATAAAAGATTGTAAAATGGGGTGCAACTCACTTAACACCTGCTTTGCTTAGCAACAGAAATTCATGCTATGATATAATTCAAGGAATCTTGTTCAAGTTTGATTTAATCTCTATTGTGAATATACAATATTCTGTACTACAGGATATTTTTTCTGTGATTCACTCAACTCCGAAGTATTGTTATGTCTTATTTTTAAATCCATATATTATACATTATTGTCCTTTACAATGTTTTAACTCCACACTGGATATTTTATGTAGCTACTCAATGCCTCCTTTGGCAGTATATATAATTATAAAGTCAGGTATGTTTACAATACCATAGAGTAGCTACAAATGAATTGACATAAGAGAACCAAATCCATGTATCCAGGAAACAAAATTAATTATGAACAGGCTGTTCCAAGCCAGAATGGGCCATCAATAGAATCTATGTTTTATATTTACTTCTCCTTCAGGTTAGCATCTTCAGGAATTATATTAATAGGAGTGGGTGCAGCATGTTTGAAAAAAACAACTAGTGTTTTAAGATGTCGCTGATTGAGGACCCTTAATTCAGATTTGCTTTATGTATTATTTTAAATTAAATACATTTTCCCACCATTTAGTTTTTCTTAAATTTATGCTGCTCACACAGAATGTGGATTTCAATTAATTTTTCCTAAGTGACCAGCAAGGTTGAGATACAATGAAATTAACTAACCAAGCGGCTGTCATGAGAAAATTTACTTTGGGGATGTGAGTGTTATGCATAACTGCTCAGATTCAGCTAACAAGTACAAGAAACACATTTGAAATGCAAGCAGGAATAGGCAGTCTGGCCAATTCTGATACATATTTCTTCCTAGATTAATGCCACTGTTAGAATAGTGAAAATAATTTAAGTTTCAGTATTTGTTGAAGAAGATGTAGATTTTTGTTGAATCCTTTTCCATTCAGAAATGTGACTTCTTTGTTTTTTCCAATTCTGTGTCTAACTTCAGATGAGCCTCAATAACTTCAATTAATTCTCTTGAGAACTCAAAAGCTAGGGACAATCAGATAGGCTTTTGTTATTGGCAAACATCAATAGCACTCATGCACAATGAGATGGATCAAAAGAGAGTCCTCTTCATGTCTTGGTGGATTATTTTATCCTTCCTGCAGGAATGTTACACCACAGAAATAAACTAAATCCTAGCTAAGGCCAGCTCCAGGTTTGAACTGGACCTTGGCTCTCTCTTTGTAAATATTGACAGCAGGAGGGTGGTAATCTGTCCTGAGCAATTAGAAGTGGGCTTTTGGGGAATATGAGAAGTTGAGGAAATTTGGATGAATAATAAAGAGCAACTCTTAACCCATGAATATCCAGAGGAATTCATCCAAAATCAAGGCAAAGTCAGAATACAGGAGTTAACCATATTTTGAAGCAAAGCAACCCCTGCTACAATATAATTGTCCATTTTTCTTGAGCATTTCTTTTATCCTTTAGTATTAGAACAGAAATACTAATTTAAGAATGCATTTGCTATTTTGAGGGTATGTTTTTCATGGCCTTCACATTTTTATCATTAAAAATATATCTTGTTACAAAATATAAGGAAAGATGCCTTATACCCAGTCAAAAATGGGTACATCTGACTATAATATATTCTAACTGGAGCTGTTCTGTTCTCCAGAATGTGGGAGGCCAGTAATTAAACTTAGTATATTTTGCCTGTAAAGCAGAAGTGTTTCCATTCAGCTTCACTTTGAAAACACTAGGAAACCTTCCATAAAGAGCAATATTGGAATGGAGGAAAGCCCTTTACAGAGTTGATAAAGATAAATGAATATCCTAGTTAGACTTGGACACTTTGTGTTGTTCAGAAAAAGCTAGGGTTTTTTTTTCAACAGTTAATATAGCAGGATTCTATTGTGACTATGCTGCACAATACTTCTGAGAGCATCCTATTTGTCCTTATAATTGCAGATTTGTGCCCAGTTACAAACATGGGAAGAGTACAACAATTGATAAAACAGACTTACTTTTTCTGAGGATTATGACAACTGAGCAGCCAAATCTACTAAACTTTAGCAATTAGCACACCAGGTCACTCTTTTCATCCCCAGTGGAAATCCTGGTATACAGATATATCTCTCCATCTGTGATTAATTTCATGGGAATAATTCCAGGGAAGCTGGTGACTTCTTAAAATAATATACGATATCAAGCATGAACTGGATAAAAGAAAACAAACTGATGGCTCATTTAGATGAGACAGGGCCGCATTTAGTTATTCAAAGGGCAGATCAAAAAATTGCTAGCTGCCCTGAAAGCCATTTTAGAGAAAATATAGGACATAAATCTAATCCATCCGTCCTATTGGATAGCATTTAGGATTTCCTTCTGTGCTGGCATATCAATAATAATGCTCCTCAGTTTCTCTTCTACTTTTTGGAACATATATAATCGTAATAGATGTTATCCATTAGCACCAGTATAAAGTTTAAACATGTTATTAAATGTTTTAAAAATCAGGTTGTACACAATTTAGGAAAGACATTTTGTTCTGATGCCAGAATAAAACAACTCCATGTAGAAGGTCAGAGCAAATTGAGAGAGCTCAAATCAAGATGGCTCAAGATTTCAGTGTACAAACAGGAGAAAATGATACACACACACACACACACACACACACACACACACACACACCTCTATGTCTATATCTATTTATCTCTATATCTACAATATATCTATCTATTTCTGAGCATGTAAAACGATGGAAAATAATGAGTCCATTCCACAACTAAGGAAGAACAGATGGCAATCCATGGTGATTATTACCCACCACCTAACCTTGGAGTGCAAAGGATCTTCTATTGTTTCCTATGGTTTTTTTTAAATCAGAAACATGCATTCTGAAAGCTCAACACCAACAAGGACAAATATCATAGAGTTCACATACAAAGCTCAGGACATAAATCTAAATTAAAATATTTATTGCATGCTAAACTTTACAATCAGTAAGATATAAAATATATGCACAACCAGTCAACGAGATCAACAAATATGTATGTATATATGTATGTACCATGTTTTCCCGAAAATAAGACCCTCTCTTATTTTTTTTTAACCCTGAAATAAGCGCTTGGCCTTATTGCCATGCGCTTAAAAGCCCAATTGGGCTTATTATCAGGGGATGTCTTATTTTGGAGAAAATAGTGTGTGTGCATTTGTGTGTTTATGTGTGTGTAAAACTCAAAACAGTAGTAATTTATCAGGTAGACACACAAACATGGATCATCAAGGGCTCTTCTGTCTGGGTTTCCTGTTTTGAGTATTGACTCTATGCTAAGCTTGACCTCATGCTGGGTGAGCATCAGTCATAGTAAGTAAGAATGGCTCAATAACATATTAAATTAATACAGGAATTCCTGCACAAACTCATGCAAAAGATATGGAAAAGTCCTAATGATGTTGTTACATTGAAGTGCTAGAAGAAAATAGTTTCTAATATTTATTTTTCTTAAAATAATTGAAGAATCTAAAAAGCTAGATAAATTCACAGTAAAATGTCTGTCATGAAGTAAGAATCTTAATACTTCCTGTTTCTTAATGTTTTAATGTTTCTTAATGTTCTTAATGTTTTCTAATGTCCCACCTAGAAGTGGAAAAAATCTACTAACATAAGAATTCAGGTGAGTGTAAAAATAAGAGTCTTACAAGAAGAGTATGCATGTTTCCATGCAGAAATATTTGAGGCTGTTTTTCTTTCACATAATGAAAGGCAAAAGCTTTAATTGCATTTTTTTCACATAGTAACACACTTGGACTTATGATTCTTGCACGTCATGAGAAGCATAGCAATTCCATCCCTGTCCCATAGGATGATTCATTATATACCTGTATCCTCTCTTTATACAAGACCTTATTTTAAATTGTTAGATTTTCCTCAGAAAGGTCATGATGTACATAGGAACTTTAATTTTCTTTGTAATGAAGAAGGAGAAGGAGAATTATTTAATGTTGGAATCATATTTTAGCAAGATTTCTATTGATTGGTTGTATTCTGGTCTTATTATCTAATTTACTGAACTCCACGTTTGGTAAAAGCAAAGATATATAAATATATACATTCCATCCATGATTGTGAAATATAGATAAAAATAATGTGACACTGAAATTTATACTTAAGAAGTAGGGCACTTCATTGCAATCAATTTTTCATTATGTTTTTGAGATCAATAGCTACAAATAAGATATAAAAACTGTATTATTGATGTGGCATATGTCTGTATAAAATGTGCAATTTTCTCTAGCTTTTCACTTGTGGAAAATTGTATTATACAATTTCCAGCATTATACACATTGGTCTGAAGAGAATGCTTATTAAAATCAATGTAGTGTAAGTCACACTCAGGCATATTTTATAAACTAGAGATCAGAGGGTTTACAGCAGGGGTGTCAAACTCAAGGCCTGGGGGGCCAGATCCGGCCCATGGGGTGCTTAGATCTGGCCTGCAGGGCTGCCCTGGAAAGAGCGGAGGATCGGCCCGTGGTGCCTCTGCCATCAAAAACGGACTCCCAATCTCCGTTTTTAGGTGGGACAGCCTCCTGCCACCCTCTGCCAATGAAAATGGAACTCGGGAGGGCTGCACTTATGACAGAGTGACGTCAAACTGGCCACGCCCATCCTGGCCCCCTGAGATCAAATACAACCCTGATGCAGCCCTCAATGAAATTGAGTTTCACACCCCTGGTTTACAGCAAGGAGGAGGTTGGTACTAAAGTTATTGTTGGGCATTTCAAATTTACTTATTTGTGAAGAAGGCTAGATTCTATTCTGTTCTGATTCTATTTACTGTACAGAAGACAAAACTGAGCTCCTTGTTCTAGCATGATATTGGCAGCCAATCTAAAAAAATAATAACCTAATTGATCCTCTAGGGTAGTGGCCCGCAACCTTTTGGGCACCAGGGACTGGTTCCATGGAGAGAGGTTTTTCTGTGGACAGGAGGGGGTGTAGTTTTGCGTGTTGCCTGCATCCCGCAGATGGGGCTTTGCTTGTTTGCACAGCCCAATTTCTGGCATGCCACAGTCCAATGCTATTCTGCAGACCGGGGGTTGGGGACCCCTGCTCTAGGCATACTGCACAGTTGGGAAGATTTCACTGAATCAAGAGACATTGTACCAGGTCGAAAAATAAAGCTACATTGCTAAGCTCAGATTGTTCCATTATTACCCAAGGTTTCAGGCATTCAAACTGGCTTTTGATGTAAAAGAGCCAGAAATATGCACTCTGACCCCATGCAATTCCCTTTTACCCTTTCTGGAGTGGAAAGCCGCAACAAAACTGCCTATATATAAAACTCAAGGAGAGTACCATGATTTGTATGACTGGGAGCTGTGTACAAAATTCCTGATTTGATTAACTTGCAAGACTTCCTGTATACAACGGGTTCTTGAAAGCCAAGTATGTAGGTAGGGTAATAATGAGCTGATATAGAAGGAAGATTTTATTTGTTTGTTTGTTTGTTTGTTTGTTTGTTTAGTCAAGTACATATTAGATAATATATATAAGTATAAGCTTTAATAGAACTATAGACATAAAATAGTGAAACTGAAAATAATTATGCCTCACTCAACACAGCCACTCAATGGTCCGTCACATATACCAGAAAGACATGATGTTTCTGAAATCTAGATAAGTCATTTAGGGAGAGGTACATTAGACAGAAACTTCCAAGTTTAAGCAACCATCTGTTCCTCCAATGTGTGGTGCATCTTGTAATAATTATTTATTCTTTTATTTATACCTTCCTCTTTTTCCAAAATTTAGACTTAAATCCTTTGTTTGGCAGGAGTCCATTTTTGGTTTTTGTGTTTTGTTTGAATTCTTCCCCCAAACTTTTGGTTCAGTTATCTGAGAATAATCCTTATTTGGCATTAGTTTTCAGCCATCAGGTTCTAGCTAGCACTTGCTTTCACTTCCATATACAGGTAGTCCTTGACTTACAACAGTTCATTTAGTGACCGTTCAAAGTTATAACATCATTAAAAAAATGATTTATGCCCATTTTTCACACTTACGATCATTGCAGCATCCCCATTATCACATGATCAAAATCCAGACAATTGCAGTGCCCTGGGATCATGTCATCACCTTTTGCAATCTTCTGACAAGTGAAGTCAATGGAAAAACCAGATTCATTTAACAACAATGTTACTAATTTAACAACTGCAATGATTCACTTAACATATGTGTTAAGGCGCCAACATGATTGCCAACGTCCAATGATGGAGATGGCACAAGAAGAAGAAGAAGAATGATTCACTTAACATGTGGCAAGAAAGGTCATAAAATGAGGCAAAAATCACTTAACAAATTATAACAACATACCGTATTTTTCAGAGTATAAGACGCATCTTTTTACCCTCCAAAAGGGGGTGAAAATTTAGGTGCGTCTTATACACCGAATGTAGCCCTGCCCACCCACTGGCTCCCACTCTTTGGCCTGTGACTGGCAGCAGTTACCTTCTTGCAAGCAAACAGCAAGAAAAAACAGCTCCTTTCAGCTTCAGCATAGGTTAATTAGCACAAGTTAATTAGATCGGACTCCTGACTCTCAGCTGATTTGCTCTCAGCTGTTTTGCTCAGGGCTTTTCTGCTTGCTGCAAAAAGTGCTGGAGCAGATTTTTTTTTCCCTAGCTATGCTGAAAAAATGAATCTGAAAGTAAAGCAGGCTTTTTGCTGCAATGTGACAAAATGAGGCAGAGAGAGATTTCTTTTTCTTTTTTCTCACCATAAAAGGTAGGTGCAAACAATGGGAAATTTAGGGCAAAAGGGGAGAGTTCAAGCTTTTAAAACACAAAAGAAAAAAAGCTCTATTTAACTAGGGAATTGTAATAACTGAGATACTATTAATTGTATATTGTGTTGAAAGCAGAAATGGTTAAGTTGTGGTTTGGAGGAATATATGGGGAAAATTATTTGGTTTATTATTATTGGTAAATATAATTAATTGATTTGTAAGAAATTGGATTGCATGGAAATAATTGGAATATTCATGTTCATATTGATTAATATATTGATTCATATTGATTTATATTAAAATGTTGAATTTGTATTAAACAATTGTAATATTAAATAATTAACCAATGTGAGGATGGATATAAAAATAGATGACAATGGGAAGGGGTATAATATAGAATAGAAGGGAAAAATTGAATTTGATTAAGATTAGAGATGAGGATGAAGGGTAATATTGGTTTTTTAAAAACATAGATGAGGAATAAATATGGCAAAAAGGAAATATAGAAATTGTAAATTTAATTGAAATGACTAAACATTGTTTAAATTTGTGAACCAGTCAAACACTCTGTTCAAAGAAAATACATTGTATGTTTGTATGTGTGTTTGTCTAAAAAATAAAAAAAAAACTTTAAAAAAAACAACAACCAAAAAAGGTAGGTGCGTCTTATACTCCGGTGCGTCTTATACTCTGAAAAATACGGTAAATTTTGATCTCAATTTGTGGTCATAAGTCAAGGCCTATCTGTACACTTTCCTCACATCAAAATTTGTTTTGAAATCATCCATGACTCCTGCAGCAATATCCTCCCAACTTACTGCCTGTCTCAGCCTTGCCAGTAGCTGTTTCGTTAGCAGCGTCTCTATGCTATTATACCTTGGAAGAAATGGAAGAATAAATATAAACTAGTCCTGCACTTTGGAGTTACCATAAGAACTTTTTATTGCCTGCCCAGTAAACAAGTCTCTATAAGCAAGGATACGCTTACCAGAGCATGTAAATCATTATTTGTTATATAGTTGTTTTCTCACTAGATGCTTACCTCATTTTTGCATGGTCAAGAACATGATAGTATAATACCTAAAATGTAAGCAATGGCTTTGGGTGGAAAAATCTAAAGACAGATAGGCAGACAGGCAGACAGACAATCAGTAGGAATCATGTCAAAGATGTTCATGCTAAATATTCATGCTAAATATTTAACTGAATGCAGAAAAGCCAGTTTCGCCTAGTGCAGGGGTGTCAAACTCGATTTCATTGAGGGCTGCATCAGGGGGCTGGGGTGGGCATGGCCAGGGTAGGCATGGCCAGCTCAGCGTAACTCATGTTGGGGGCACCTGTGGGGGCCAAGTGCTAAAACAGACTCTCCCTCTCTCTCATTATAATCTCCTTCCTTCCTTTTCCTTCTCTCTTCCTTCTCCTTTCTTCTTCCTTCCCCTCTTCCCTTCTTTTTCCTTCCTTGCCCTCTTCCCATCTTTCCTTCTTTTTCTTTGTTTTTCCTCTTTCCCTTTCTCCTGTCCCTTCTTGGATGCTCAAATGCAAAAAGGGAAACATTTCTCCTTTTGTTTTGCTTTTAGCTTGTTTTGCTAGCCCTCTGCGAGCAAAAACAGAGCTCGGGAGGGCCATGCAGCCCCCATCCAGGCCCTGTTTTCAGCTGTGATGGCCTCCTGCAGCCCTCTGCTAGTGAAACTGGAGCTTGGTGAATCGGAGCCAGCGAAAACGGCACCCGGGAGGGCAGTGTGTGGCCCTCCTGAGCTCTGTTTTCCCTTGCAGAGGCATTGTGGGCCAGTCCGTCACTGTTTCCAGGGCAGCCCCGTGGGCCAAATCTAAGCACCCCATTGGCTGGCCTGGAGTTTGACACCCCTGGTCTAGTGGTTAGGATAAAAAGTGGGAGATTGTGAGTTCTAGTCCTGACTTAGTCATGAAAGCTGGCTGGGTGACCTTGAACCATTCATAGTGATGAAATTCAGCTTTCTTAGATTTATATTTGTCCCCAACTCCTACAGGTTTTTCTTTTTAAATCATGTTTAAAATAATGGCTCACTGTAGTCAACCTAGTATTACTGTTATTGAATAGCAAATATAAGGTGATTTTTTAAAAAAATCAGTGGAGAAAAAGCTCTCATTTTTGGGCTTCTAATCTAAAATTCCTTTTTGCATGACCTACCATGCTGGTTAATTCATTAAACAATGGTTTTGGAGTTCAGATCTAGGAAGTGACAGAAGCCAAATTTCCAATCATTTATGTATAGAAATAGCTAATGATAAATTTATTCCTAACAATTACTTTTCCCAAATGACAACAACAAAGCATTGTCAGGTTTTAATTTTGGCTCAGCTCATTGCCTTGCTATCATGTGTCATTTCTCCACATTTCTTTCATCACAGGCTTTAAAATAGTGAATCATAAGCTTTTACATTTTCTGTTTTACAAAGATTCCCATGCAATACTGCTTTTGCCTTTGCATTTCATTTGCATTGCTTGGAAGAAATAGGACTTTAAAAAAGGTATGGTGTGTATGGTGTATATTTGCCACATTGTGTTAATCTTGATGCTTGATCTTTGGCTATAACAAAGCTTTGTTTTGTCTTGTCTTGTCATTTTGTAAAAGGGCAAGCCCTCTGCCCTTGGCAGACATTTTCTTTGAATATCCAGAACATGCTTTCAAAATGTCAAAAATGGCTGCTGGAATAAAATGAAACACGATCAGGTACAACAGAATTAAGAAATGGATCTTAAACATATAGAATATTAAATGCAACACTTGTTTCTGAAATCATATTAAGTCTTCTTTTTTTAGTGCCTTAGCAAGATGTGGATTATTTTAAAGATGTCAGATGGTAGGAGTGAAAAAATCTCTGCCTATGATCCCTGAAATATGGTGATGTTTGGGTTAAAGTGAGAAACTGGATAGATGTGAGACTGGTGCTCTGAAGCTGCATCTGTGACCATGATTTGCAAAAAAAAAAAACAACCTGTAAACATAAACTTACATCCCATTTCAGTCAGATTTGCAGCATAATTCTAAAAACTTTGGTTGTTTCACTGGCTTCCTCTGTATAAATATCTATAATTTACAATAAATATTCTAACATGCAATAACAAGTTATAGTTATGTCATCTTATTGGTGGAATATCTAGAATTTTAATTATTACTGAAGATAAAATGAGGATTTTTCACAGAGAGGGGGAAAAAAGAGTCTTTTCAAATTATTAACCTATAATTGAATACTCTGACTATCACTCAAGCTATTTATTCTGAAATAATCTCATTGAAAGAAATGGGATTATGTGTGATTGACTTGGTAGTGTTTAGTTGAGCACAATCAATTCAGTCTCTCAAGAATTTTAGTAATACAACTGTGCAGTTTGCTTTTTCAACTTGAAGCAGTTGTGGGAGGGGGGGAACTTTCTATGGTAAACTGATTGTTAGGAAGATCTAGTAAATATTCTGAGAAGCAAAAGCATGCTGTTCTTTAAAATCAGACTTTAAGTTATAGCAAAAATGAATAAATATTCAGTGTATTGACGCTTTTCAAAACTGCACAAGCAATTAAAAACTGTGGCATTTTACTCAACATTTTACACCCAAATCCTTATACACAGTACCAATAAAATTTTCTGAATGATGTGAAATATTGCAGGACAGTTGTTCAGCATTTGAAATAAAGGAAATTATACAATTGAAGGCAAATTACCTGACGTTTTCTAAAGATTCTTGACAGGATTTGCTTTTCACTGTGGCTGAGGGAGAAGGGGGGGGCATAGCTATTCTTTCTAAAATATTCCCACACATCCCTAAGTTTATTTCTCAAAGCAAAGCTACAAAGGATATGACCTCTTTCCTTCTCCTAACCTTTCACGCTGTTGAATGACCTTGCACACTAGTGCCAGTCAACACAGCTTGATTTGCTATGGTAAGAATAAGATTATACCTAAGAGCCTATGTCATTTCCAGGTTCAATAGGCACAGATTTAAACCTAGTCCTCCCTTTGACCCAATGGATTCTCTTGAACTATTGCACCTTCTTTGACAATATTTGTGAATGAATGAATTCATGACGATTCAAGGTTATTTTAATGATAATAGCCCTGCCCTGACAAAGAAGAAGGGGAAAGGCTAGTAGTTACTGGCACGGTGCTTCTTCACCACAGCCGACTTCCTTTTTGACAGATTGACTGTGGAGTGAATTCCTGTTTATGGTCAAAGGCTGAAAGCTGTTGTGTGTCTGCAGCAGCACTGCTGCTACTGATCTGTGAACATGACATGCCTGATAATATTGCATTGCCATGGCAACAACAAACATAGGGCAAAATTCTATTAGCTAGAGTGACTCAGTGAGTCAAACAGATAATGTGATGGGCCTGGCCGGATCCTTGACAAAAGGCTGATGTGAAAGTTGTGATGAATTAACTTTGGTTTCTTATGTCTTTATGTATCTGTTTATGTACCATAAAATGTATTGTGAAATGCCTATGCAATATATAATGTGATAGAGATAGATAGATAGAGAGATAGAGAGATAGAGAGAGAGATAGAGAGAGAGAGAGAGAGAGATAATAGATGGATAGATAGATAGATGGATAAATGATACTACAGAGCATGGTATATATTATATTATTTATTACTTGAATTATAATGCAATGTGAAATATATATATACAGTATGTATATGTATATATAATATTACAGGTAGTCCTCAATTTACAACCACAATTGAGCTCAAAATTTCTGTTGTTAAGTGAATCACTGCGCTTGTTAAAATAGTAACATGGTTGTTAAGTGAACCTGGCTTCCCCACTGACTTCGCTTGTGAGAAGGTCACAAATGACCCTGAGATACTGCAACTGTCACATGACCCTGAGATACTGCAACTGTCATAAATATGAATCAGTTGCCAAGCATCCATATTTTGATCATATGACTATGGGGACGTTGCAATGGTTGTAAGTGTGAAAAATGGTCATAAGTCATTTTTTTTCAATGCCGTTTTAACTTTGTTGTAATGGTCAATAAATGAACTGTTATAAGTCAAGGACTACCTGTACTTGTATGTCTATTTAGTATTTTCCTATAGAATTATTTTATACCACTTAAAGAATAAAATACCTCAAAAATAAGAACCACACCTAGAGTCATACTTAATTCTGTTTTAAAGTCAAGTATAAATAGTAAAATGCTTATTTCTTGGGTCAAAGACATGGAACCCTCAACACACTGATGCATTTCGTGCATAATGTGCATCCCCATATTAATCTTTTACTAAAAATTATTTATTCTGTATTCAGTGAGTTTGATTTCCTGGTATTTGTGTTTTTGTCTGCAGCCTAAGGTTACAATGTAAAACACTGTATAGGAATAAAAAATATCAAACACACTGAGATATGTTCCTGAGTAAATCTGAAAAGATGTGTTGTACAAGAGTGTACTTTTCTTCACAAGAATTAGGAAGGGTACAAAGGAGTTATAATCTTTCTTTCTTTATTGTATGGTAAAATAAAGTTACATTAAACTTGATTCCAGTTTCCTTTTCATCATACCCAAATTATACCGTAAATATTTTTTACTTTACCTCTACAAATCTATATAATGTATGCTTTTTAAAAATTTAAAATGGACTTTTAAATTTTATTCTAATATCCTGGATAGCTCTTAAAGCTGATACTCTGTATGTAGTCATCCATTGCTCAAAGGTCCATGAGTTCAATCACCAGTTTTAAACCCCTTAAAAAAAGACATGGATACTTTTCAAGAAGCATTACCCAATATAGCATGAAATTATATGGTGAAATTGCATGGAGGAAGAGGATTTTGGTTCCATACCTCTTTAAGTTATAGCCTTTGAACCTAACAGAAAAACAGAAGGAAGTCTGAATTTCTTTGAGGAAAAATAGAATGCAAAGTAAAAATATAAGGAGAAAATTTCTCAGTTGAACACACTGTTGCCATTTATCCAGTTGTGAAATGGTAGAATTAAATTGTCGCCCATGTAATCATTAGAGCCATGGTGTTACTTTGATCAGCCAATTAAAATCCATGGAATTCCAAAGAATTCACTAGAATGTATAGATGATTATCTTCTCCAAATATCTTCACATGTCCATTATTCTTCCAGTTATGCATGATTACACTTTCAGAACAATCTCCAGATCTCCATGGGCACTGTGATGCTTTACCCACAGGTTCATGAGCTAAGCATATTTTTGCCATAGTTATAGAAGTCCATATTATAGACAACTAAAAAATAACCAGATCTAATATTTCAAAATTCTGTGCTGCGTGCATCTTAGTAATTGCATGAAAAGTACAATAACAGGGTCAAGAGATTTGATTTTTGTAAATATGAGTGAAGCAATGCATATGGAAAGGAATTTTGAACTATTATTCTATCACATGGAGTACTTTTCAGTACCGCCTGCAAGGATGCCAGAACATTTAAATGTATCTACATCTTTTGCAACATGCTTCCAATTTCCAGAAGAAAAAAAAAACTTATGGTATAATTTTAATAAGCGGTGTCTCACTAGTTACAGGAAGTTTTAGTACAGTATACAAAAGATATTAATTCAGCTCAATATATCAGCCAATGCAGATAACATTGCTTTTTTTCAGCATTATGAAAATGTTATAGACAATATTTTTGAAAAAAACAAATAAATAAATATTAAATACAAATAGAATTTAGTATGGGAGGTAATTTTAAATATTTGATGATATAATTAAGTCCTGATAATGGTCTTTTATTTTCAGATTAAAAATTCATGAGGGTTTTTATCCTCTTCATCTTTATTAGACACTGTTTTCATTGTAATTATTTGTTACATATTTTTATAAACATCTCATGTTAACAGTTTGAAGGAGCAAAAAATCCAATTAATTGTGATGACTGGAGCATATGGCTCTGCTATTAATACATATAAGAACAAGTGGAGAAATGGGAATGGGGCAAAAAAAGGGAAGGAAGTTTCCATATGGCCTTATCCTTCGACTCCAATCTGCCTCTGCACATAGGCTCTGTGATGCCAACCATTTTATATATAATTCCTGCTTCCAATGTTAAAACTCAGTCCTGACTGGGTGACTATGTTATAATACAGTATTTACTGAGCACCAACTTGAACAAAGACTAGCTGAAGAAGCTCTTAAAGATAAGCTTAAGGAAACTCATAGGAAGTTCATGGGACATTTGACATCCATTTTTCCAATCCTCTGGTCTACTAGGCCTTGTCTCAAGATTCCCTGTCCTGTTATCTTACCTTTTTAATTTGGCAACCCAGCTTGGGGCAACTCCCTGTTCTTCCAGTGCCAATCCCACCTCATGATTATTCTGTGTGTTGTACTTAGAATAGAGTTTTCAGAGGCTGGCAGAAAAGAACATCATCTTTCTATGACTTTCTTTTCTTGGAGGGAATCTTTACTTCACTGCCATTTTCAACTTGAATGGCCCTCAGAAATCTCTACTAAAATATTTACCCATCTCACCATATACCAATTAGAAATACATATTTTATTTTTGTGTATTTATGTCTATCTTGCCTTTAGTATTTTTCAAATAATTCATGGCAGCAAACATATCCAATACACCTTCCTCCTCTTATTTTTCCCACAACAACCACCTTGTGAGGTGGGTTGGACCGAAAGAGTAACTGGCCCAAAGTCACATAGCCATCTTTTGTGACCAAGGCAAGACTTGAACTCACAGTCTCTGGCTTTCTAGTTTGGTACTTTAAACACTAGGATCAAACAGTATGGTTAATTAGCATCATTCAGCAAAAGATACTTATTATTATTATTCATATTTCTATGCCGCCCACTCTCCAAGGACTCTGGGCAGCTTACATCATAGACAGTATACTAAATAGCATATTGCCCCCAACAATCTGGGTCCTCATTTTACCCACCTCGGAAGGATGGAAGGCTGAGTCAACCTTGAGCCGGTGAGATTTGATCTGCTGATCTGCTGAAGTAGCTGCAGTACTGCACTCTAACCACTGTGCCAACTCGGCTCTTGTAGCTGTAGCTCGTTTACTCTGTTCTACATAGTCCAGCTAATACTTTTTTAAAAGGTATTTAAATTCTGAAGTATTTAAGGATCCCCATTCACTCTTTTGGAAAATTAAGCTTAGTTTCACAGTTCCACAGATTATCTGAGAATTTAAAAGATAGTCCAGTTTTATTCTTTATTTGTAATTTGTTGCTACTTTGTAAAAAGTTGCTACTTTTACAAATTGAGAAGATAAACATTATAAAACCTAGCACACTTAGTTTCATAGAGAGCACATGTATCTCCTCATTATGCAGTGTCTTGGTTAATGTATATCATTTAATATTCCAGAGATAGAGTCAGTTGCTTTAGTGGTTAAGACACCAGTCTAGAAAGCAGGATACTTCTAGTTCTAGTCCCATTAAGCTATGAAAAAAGATTGAGTGATCTTGGGCCAGTTTGTTTGTCTCTCACAGCCCAATGCATTTCACAAGATTGTTGTTGTGGAAAAAATAGGAGAAGGAAGGTGTGATGGATATCTTCACTGCTTTGAATTACTTGTAAAATTAATAAAATAGGAAACAAATAAAAGAATAATTGTTCCTTTGATTTATATCCTATTGGCTATATAAAGGCAACAGTGATTTCAGCTGTGAAATTAAATTTGGCTTCTGATGTTCATATCACCTGTGTGAATTTAAATATAAATGCACACATGGACACAAACTACACACATATGGGCACAAACATACACACAAGGATACAAACAAACACACACAAACCACATATACATATACACGAAGACCCAGCTTGGTGTGCTGGTCAAGGCATCAGGCTAATAGTGGGAGACCATGAATTCTTGTCCCATCTTAGGCACAAAGCCACCAGAGTAACTTTGGGCTAGTCTCTGTCTTCAGCCCTAGGAAGGAAGGAATGGCAAACTAAACAGTACACGCAGTTGCCAGGAATCAGAATGACAAAGCTACCAGTATAATAATACATAACACAATTGCTCATAGAGGAATAAATTCCAGAAAATTCTCAGAGTATTAAAACAACAAAAACAAGGGCAGAATGAGTCAATAATAAATAGTGAGTAAAGAAATGCAACCAATTTGAATAACACACTAAAGGGGTTTAATTTTAATGTTCTTCTAAAATGTCTTATATATATAGGTGTATTTCTAGTTGAGAGTCACTTCGTACCACCCACCACACAACCCCAAAATAGCCCTTTCTCGGCATCTGTTATTTGATCATTACAAATGACATAGTCAAGATAAATTTATTTCTTAGATGGATTAATCATCTCAGTCCCAAGCACTTCTAGGAAGAATATACAGAATCAAGGTCTCCTGTCTGGAGAGAAAGATTACAGAATAAAATAATCTAGAATTCTGTTGTTTGTATATGGAGTGTGTATAAGTACTATAGATCAGATAATGAATGCCAAATGTATAAATTATCCACCAGAATTTTATCTCCAGGAATTCCCTGGAACTAATCAGAAAGAACAACATTACTTAACAGACCAGTGATTTGAATTAGTATAAAACAACATCCTATTTTCTGAGTATAAGGTTTATTTATATGAAAAATCTACTGAGAAACTCTTCAGTGAAAACCTTGTAGAAATAAATATGAAACCAACTAAAACTGACAGATTGCACTCAAAGGATCTCAAGCAGGAAATTCCATCAGTAAAACAATCAAAGGCTATTATAACCATTCTCTATGGTTAGGGATAAAAGTAAAGGTAAAGGTAAAAGAAAAGGTAAAGGTAAATGTTCCCCTCGCACATATTTGCTAGTCGTTCTCAACTCTAGGGGGCGGTGCTCATCTCCGTTTCAAAGCCAAAGAGCCAGCACTGTCCAAAGATGTCTCCATGGTCATGTAGCCGGCTTGACTAAACACCAAAGGCGCATGGAATGCTGTTACCTTCCCACCAAAGGTGGTCCCTATTTTTCTACTTGCATTTTTTATGTGTTTTCAAACTGCTAGGTTGACAGAAGCTGGGACAACCCATTATGCGGCACTAGGGATTTGAACTGCTTAACTGCCAACCTTTCGATCGACAAGCTCAGCATCTTAGCCTCTGAGCCACTGTGTCCCTGTATTATCCATGGTTAGGGAAAGGGTTCCATTATCACTTTCCTTCCTTCCTTCCTTCCTTCCTTCCTTCCTTCCTTCCTTCCTTCCTTCCTTCCTTCCTTCCTTCCTGTCAGTATTGACTCCTGCCAACTTCCTGGACTAATCCCTGATTTTAGACTGTCATCTTTAACTTTAAAAAAAACATTTTAAATGTTTATTTGGGCATTAAAAATAATAAACAGTAAGATGGGTGGCAAATAAATTTGATGATGATGATGATATGATGATGATGATGATGATGATGATGATGATGATAAGAAGGAGAAGAAGAAGAAGAAGAAGAAGAAGAAGAAGAAGAAGAAGAAGAAGAAGAAGAAGAAGAAGAAGAAGAAGAAGAAGGAGGAGGAGGAGGATGAGGAGGAGGAGGAGGAGGAGGAGGAGGAGGAGGAGGAGAAGGAGAAGAAGAAGAAGAAGAAGAAGAAGAAGAAGAAGAAGAAGAAGGAGGAGGAGGAGGAGGAGGAGGAGGAGGAGGAGGAGGAGAAGGAGGAGAAGAAGAAGAAGAAGAAGAAGAAGAAGAAGAAGAAGAAGAAGAAGAAGAAGAAGAAGAAGAAGAAGAAGAAGAAGAAGAAGAAGAAGAGGAAGAAATCGTATGTTGTCCCGATTATAATTGGAGCCCTTGGAGCAATACCCAAAGGGCTACCCCGCTATTTAGAAATTCTAAATTTGCCGGACTTGAACATTTTGACTCTACAAAAAAACCACCTTACTCGGAACAGCTTACATCCTCCGACGATACCTTAACAGTTCCTAAGTCCTTGGTTAGGACTCGAGCTGCTGAGCTATTAACCAGCCTCAAAGGCTGTGAATCTCACTAAAGATTGAATAATAATAATAATAATAATAATAATAATAATAATAATAATAATAATAATAATAATAATAATAATAATGTCACCATCAGTCAATTGCAAAGAGCAGCTTTAGTTGGAACAGCTTACATCCTGCAGCAATACCTTTAACACCATCAGATATCAACATCTGACTATCCCAGGTCCTTAAGAAGAACTCAGTAAAAATGGATAAAAATGCCAAATCCAGTTTGAACATCTGGCTGTGATGAGCCATAATAATATTAATATATTTAGTTACCAATACTAAAATATGGCTTTATAAATTAATTAATTAATTAATTGAAAGGCACAAATATGAAAAACTAAATTCACTTTTAAAATTTGTTTAACTTGATATGATTTCATGTCATTGCACTTCCTTGTAGACCAAACTGTAGAAACTAATGAAGTTTCTTAAACAGTTAAACTTACTTGTTTAATTTTTTTATTTTTATTTTTCTGTTTGCTTTCTATGTTTGCATGGAGAAGGAAAATTAAGGACAATTGTAGGTATCATTTTTTTTATTAAGATTATTTATTGTAGGTATCATTTTTTTTATTAAGATTATTTATTGTATGCATGTTAATTAGGAATTTCTATTTTCCTTGTTCACATTTTGTCTTCATAACAAAGGCAAACAAAGTTCTACTGCTGCTGTAACTTAGCCAGGATGATCCATGTTCAACCATAGTTTAATGTTACAACTATTGAAAACAATTACTAACACTACTCTATATATCATGTTCTTCATTTTAAAGGCAATATTCAATTTAATTTCCGGATAAAGATTTAGGGAAAAGTTCTCAGCCTTCTGTATTGACTGATGACTCCTACTTTTGTTTATTTTGTTCCACAAAATCATGTTAATAGAAACTATATGCCAGGGGTGAAATCCAGCAAGTTCTGACAGGTTCTGGAGAACCGGTAGCGGAAATTTTGAGTAGTTCGGAGAACCCGCAAATACCACCTCTGGCTGGCCCCAGAGTGGGGTGGGAATGGAGATTTTGCAATATCCTTCCCCCAGGAGTAGGGAAGGATTGGGGATTTTGCAGTATCCTTCTCCTGCCACGCCCACCAAACCACGCCCACCAAGCCATGCCCAAAGAACCGGTAGTAAAAAAATTTGGATTTCACCACTGCTATATGCTGTCCTGGTATGGCATTTCTGTACCAATTCCCATTGCAAAAAAGATAAAGCAAGAATCTTGCATACTGGTTCATCTTCCGTTTGAACATGTTTATATTAATTCTATAATTACCATTAAATTAATTATCAGATCAGGTTTGGGGAACAGGAACCTCACACCTCCTTAGCTGACTAACAAATCCTTTTCAGTTCCTTTTTTTTTATCCTAAAACAAAAATTGTAAGCCTCCATCAAAAGCATTGCAAGTCATATCTATCTCTGGAAAATAAAGAATATCACAATCCAATGTTTTTAAATATCTGGAGATTATCTTTCAATCCTTGATTGCCTGGAGGGAACAATCAAAATCTGTCACTGATAGGGTACATAGGACTGCTGTTGCAATTCTCTGTTTTCCTGGTAGCAGAGAGGCAGTAACTATACACAACTGCTATAAATATCTGAAAAGTCAAAGGGATTAATTGTTTGCTTTGTGTTTACAGCTTTGTTTTTATAATCATCCCAAACTCCTGTACATCCTGAACTTATCATAGATGTTACAGATTTTCAACACAATATTTAACTCCATTGCAGTTCAAGAAAGTCAACTTCAAAATGAAGAAAGTCTTTAACTCTCAAATCAAATCAGATCAGTTTATATGAAGTCCTTGGTGCCTGACCTTGGCTGTTTGCTTGCAGACATTCCATTATGCAACTAGTTAACATCATCAATGCTAGTGAGTGTGGGATTTGCTCCCTTTATATTCTGTTTATATACAGTTTGTCCTGCAAGTCAGAGGTGGGTTTCAGCAGGTTCTGACCAGTTCTGGAGAACCAGTAGCGGAAATTTTGACTAGTTCAGAGAACTGGTAGTAAAAATTCTGACTGGCCCTGCCCTCCATCTATTCTCTGCCTCCCAAGTCCCAGCTGATCGGGAGGAAATGGGGATTTTGCAGTAACCTTCCCCTGGATTGGAGAGGGAATGGAGATTTTACAGTATCCTTCCCCTGCCACGCCCACCAAGTCATGCCCATCAAGCCATGCCACACCCACCAAGCCACACCCACAGAACCGGTAGTAAAAAATTTTGAAACCCACCACTGCTGCAAGTGTTGGTGGGAGTGTAGTTTTGGTAAAGGTTAACTTTGACTTTGGTAGAAGCTCATGATATTCCCTAGTTGGTTAATGAAATGTTTCAAACAAACAACCAAACTCAGATAGTATCAAGGATTCCACAGTTCAGGCCTGACCTATATATATTCTCTTCTATTGAATCAGTTCAGTATACAGAATAATGGAGTTGGTAGGGACCTTGGAGTCTTCTAGTCCAACCTCCTGTTCTACCAGGAGACCCTATACCATTTTAGACAAATAGCTGTCCAGTTTCTTCTTAAAAACCTCCAGTGTTGGAGCACCCACAACTTCTGAAGGCAACTAGTTGATTGCTGTTCCACTAGTTGATTGTTCTTACTATCAGGAAATGTCTCCTTATTTCTAGGTTGCTTCTCTCTTTGTTCAGTTTCCAGCTTGTCTTGCCTTCTTGACCCCTCTTCTTGTGGCAGCCCCTCAGATATTGGAACACTGCTATCATGTCACCCTTAGTTCTTCTTTTGACTAGACTAGACATAACCAATATCTGAAACTTTTCTTCATGTGTTTTCAGCCCCCCCACCATCTTTGTCACTCTTCTCTGCACTCTTTCCAGAGTCTCAGCATCTTTTTATATTGTGATGACCATTATTACATAATTACATTATATTATTACATCATTACCTCCATAAAGCCAGATACAGTAAAATATCTAATGGTATAAATGTTAGACACATCTGTATATAACAGAAAAACCATGAGTATGATAGGATTGAAAAATAAATAGAAACATATATAATAAAATACAAATACTGTTATAAAAAGAGATGAATAAATGAGTGTCCAAACTTAGTTTTCAACACTAAACTCCACAATGATCAGCGCATGCTCCCTCCTTCCCTTCCCTTCCCTCCCGCCCCCCACTTCCCCCATTACAGGAATAGTGTGGACAGCCTTTCATTTTACCTAATTATTTAATTAACGTATCATTTGTGCTGCACGAGAAAGCATTCTGCCTGGTGAGATTTAATACTGCACCATTTGTATTAGTAGATTTAATACTTTAATACTTTGCCATCTATGTTAGCAGAAGGAAGATATAACAACATTCCAATACAAGAGAGATTATGTCTCTGCCAGTTGGGGGATATCAAATCTGTTTCACATGTCTTATTGTGCTGCCTATTTTACCCAGTTTGGCACTCAGATTTAATAACCCTCTTGCTGTTAAACTGCTCTGACTGAGCTGATGTAGAGAAAACTCACCTCCTTTGGTCCAATGTGCTTTCACAAATATCTAGAAAGGTAGCCAAGTTATTATAGCCTCAGGGAAGCAACTGGTTAGGTTTTCCGGTCATTAAATATTAACCATCAACACATGCCAATTTATTTTATCTATCCCTAGCAAGATTTCATATATTTTTTGTCATTTTTAAAAACTTGCTAATTGTTCTTTATTTTTTTCCCGTTTACTATATTTGTTTTCTGTTTTGCTTCTTCCTTTGTAATCGTGCATTTTGTTGACAGCTGGTCTATGACCGTAACTAAGCTCAACTTTATGAAATTATTCTACAAGAAGCTGAAGTGTTACACAAATTAAATTGAACATTGTGCCCTTTTTGCTGCTATGAAACTCACAAGCATAGGTGGCATCTAAACTCTTCTGACTTGCAGTCAGAAACAAGTTTGCCTCATATTGGACTATGAATCAGACAAACGTTTATGATAAAGCTACTTCTCCAATGAATGAAATGAAATATTTCCTTCTGCTTTTAATCCAAATTTATCCCTACGCACAGTCACTCAGGCACTCGTCACTTCCCGCCTGGACTACTGCAACGCTCTCTACATGGGGCTCCCCCTGGGGTGCACCCGGAGGCTCCAGCTGGTCCAGAACGCGGCCGCGTGGGGGATTATGGGGGCAACGAGGTGCTCCCATGTGACACCTCTCCTGCGCGAGCTGCACTGGCTCCCGGTGGTCTTCCGGGTGCGCTTCAAGGTGTTGGTGACCACCTTTAAAGCGCTCCATGGCTTAGGGCCGGGGTACTTACGAGACCGCCTTCTGCCACCAATAGCCTCCCACCGGCCAGTGCGCTCACACAGAGTGGGCCTCCTCAGGGTGCCGTCCGCCAGACAATGTCGGCTGGCGACCCCCAGGGGGAGAGCCTTCTCTGTGGTGGCACCCACCCTCTGGAACAACCTCCCCCCAGAGTTACGGATAATAACAGACCTCCGGATTTTTCGTTGGGCCCTGAAAACCCATTTATTTCAACTAGCTGGGCTGGCTTGAGTCAAATTTTAAACTGATTTTAAATTGGAATTGTTTTAATTACGGCCAAAAGATTTAATTATTTTAATCAGTTTTTAGATTTTGTATGTTTTGTATGTATGTCTTGTTTTATTTTGGCTGTTCACCGCCCTGAGTCCTATATTGGAGAAGGGCGGTATAGAAATTTAAACAAATAAATAAATAAATCCAGTTTGAGGCAGCAACCCTGTAGGCATAGGAAGAAGGAGATTCTCATAGTATGTTTTATTCAACTGAGACCTGCCTTCTGCAGTTTGACCAATTCAAAATTAATTCCAATTCCAGATTATAAAGTAAGAAGATTAACAGGAGGGCTGTGCAAAGTTTCACTTGGTAATCAGGTCCATCACTAACCCCAATGACATCAGAATGAGGATATGTGAGTCATTATTCCATTGTGCAACTGACATGATCACGTAATTTGCATCACGATGTCTGATGCAAAAATGTAAGTTGCATCATCTGCATGATGAAACCATTCATTCTACTTCCTAGGGAATGACATTTAGAGGATGATTGTCAAAATTTGCACCAGGCTGACACTCAGACAGAAGAAGCAAGGTTTGGATCATGACACTGTGCCCACTATTTTCATATTTTGATATTCTCCCCCGTCTCCTAATGCAACTATAAAAAGTGTTTTAATGCAACAAAACTTTAGCTAGATCATTCGATTTAGTCCACAAATTACAGTGGGAATCTGGTAACCACAAAATTCTTTATAATTTTTCCAACTGTTTCACAGAATTTATAGATTTTGTGGTTGCTTTTGGTGTTTTTATAATGTTGCAACTTCCATTCCATGGAAATTGAAAATTGGGAATAAAGGAATGCAATAGCTTTTCTGACATTCATGCTATATAGGTAACCAGCCAATCAGTTTAATACCTCATTAAAGGCTCTAATTCCGGATCTTTTTGGTGCTAATTACACATATTTATATCTGGCCTTTCAGAATTACAATCCTTTCTAAGTAGCTTATGAACAATATGAACAATTATAAATAAAAATCCAACAAATATGATTTTAAGGCAAATTTCAGATGCTTTCTATGGAGTAATTGGTAGTATATAAAGCCCAGTGAAAATCCCTTCCTAATTCTCTCTTTGGATAATTTTTCCATAGGAGAATGCTGGTAACAAACCAGTTGAAAGAAGTACCCAAATAAGTAGGCTTCTACTGCTATTTCTTCTTTATTCAAGACTTCCACACTTTCAAAAGAGTAAGCCTCTCTTTTTTTATAATCCAAATACTTGATTTCTTTAAATTCAAAATGCCCAATCAGACTCTTTAGGTTCTTGAAATATCCTTCCCCCTGGAGTGGGGTGGGAATGGAGATTTTACAGTATCCTTCTCCTGCCACACCCACCAAACCACGCCCACCAAGCCACACCCACAGAACCAGTAGTAAAAAAAATTGGATTTCACCACTGCATAGGATCCTTTGTTGTCCAGAAATGTTTCATTGCAGCCTATCTTTATATGCTCCCTTGCCTTTCAGCGACAGAGATCTGCTACCTTCTAAACATACATTCAAAAACTTTTCTTCTCAAGTAAAGGAAGAGAAGAAGGAAGCATAGCTCATGAAGGGATCTGCATGTCAAGGTCTATTCTACTGTGGGGTTTTGCAATCGAACTACTAAACATTTTGTATTCATGAATCTTCAGTAGTGAATCTTTTAAAAAGCTATAAATCACAGTATGGCATTCTGTTGAGTTTGCATACTAAATTGACTGACATACTTTCATTCTCAAAGAATTCACTATTATGTTACAATCATATATGTGAAACTGATACGGAGGCATCCAGATCAAGATTTCAAAGTGGATACATCCACCACTTTCTTCAGTCAACATGTAACCGCAAAAGTAAAACTAATCTTCAAAGCCCTCTGTTAACTATCTGTTATTGTATTTAACATGAAGAAAGTCCACAAACAGCTTCCAGTCTCTTATAAACTGATTTAATCCATTGTCTCTAAGCAATGCAGTTAATTTCACTATCTGTGCCAGTTCCATCAATTTTAAAATCCATTCTTCAGTAGTTGGCAACCTCTTTTCTTTCCAATGCTTAACATAAACTTTACTTCTTGCTTTGAAAAGGAAAAAGCATCTTGGAAGTCTATCTTTCTGCCCTATCTTTAAATGACCATTTACAAAGAATCAAATTTATATTTGGCTGCAAAAAATACATTTGTTTGATGCTCTCTCTCTCTGCAATGAAATACCTACCTTTTCTGACACTCAAAAAATGCTGTGCATGAAAGGGGATTATTCCAGTAAGGATAAAAGATTCCATTAAAGGTAATATTCTTGAGGGAAAGTATTAAATGATATGTGTTTCTCTTGCTGAGGCACTGCTTTAACTGATCATGCTTCCACTCATATTTTAAGGCATACTTGTTGAATATAATTTTATAGAGTAACACAAAATAGATATCATTTTATTTTTGCTCTTAGTAACAAGATAGTTTCAGAGAAGAAAGAAATAAATCCCAAAGCACTTTCATATTGTAGCAATTATTAAGATATACACATACAGATACTGGATATAAATATTTTCTTCTTGTGCCACATATTGAAACAGAAACTCAAGAAATCCTTGGGTTAAAAATATTGAATGTTACAAAGATATATAGATTATGCTTTAACATTTCATACAATTGTCAGTGGGATTTGAGCCATGGTGGCTCCATAGTTAGAATGCAGTATTGCAGGCTAACTCTGCCGACTGCGAACAAGTTCGATCCTGACCAGCTCAAGGTTGAGTCACCCTTCTATCCTTCTGAGGTTGGTAAAATGAGGAGCCAGATTGTTGGAGGTAATATGCTGATTCTGTAAACCACTTAAGAGACGGCTGTAAGGCACTGTAAAGTCTAAGTATGACATGTAAGTCTAAGTATTATTGCTATTGTTATTTGGATGATTCAGAAGATAAGAAGGTGTGATTCCAACCAGTGGTGGGTTAGATTTAATTACTGCATATTATTATATTTTTTGTAAAAAATCCCACTGTCACCAAGAAGAGATGGCATATACATTTTTCAAATACATTTACAAAATCAGATGATTACAAACTTTTGACTGGATCCACCCAGGCACTTTTGATTCATACCTTTCCTACCAGTACAATTTTTCAAGGTGATTTGTTTACATTGTTGACTGTTGAAAAAAAAAGTGCTTTTCCATCTACAGCCTAGAATGGTGTCAGACAATTGTCATCACAGTGTTTTTCCTGTGGAGGTTCAAGAAATTAGATCCAACTCAGATGTTATGTCAGAAAGTTCTGATGGCAGCTGCTGAACAAAGGGATTTTGAAGATCTGGAGAAAACAAATGTTCATCCTTTGGGGCAGTGTCCATCTTGAATACATATTGGAAACAGGAAGCTTGAGAATCTAGATGGATTTGAAATAAGAATTTTGGATTAATTATAGGAGTCCGTTCTATGGGAAAATGCTTTTGTTTTGAATTCTCTTTTTAAAAAATGATTGGATGAGACTTTGAAGGTTGGACACTAGAGGGAACCAAAAGGAATGAAAGATTACAATTAAAAGAGAACACTTAAATTAGACTTACTAATGCAGAATGAACCAAAACATTTAACATTGGATATATTAAAGGATATTTTTGAGCAATGGACTCACAAATTAATTTTAAGAATGTCTTCCTCTATAGATAGACTGTGTTTCAAAGATACTATGAAAGAGGAACAGGTTTTACTTGACAAGATTAAGACTGATTTGAAAGTGGATTTCAAAACGACAGTCTACAAGAATATGGAAAAAGATGCTAGATTAGATATATAAAATGTCAGCTTGATGTCTTAAAACATTAGTGTGTTTATCTTTTTAACTGAACTTTTAATAACATTACTATAAAATTAGTAATAAAAATTTCTTCAAATTAAAGAGAATTTATAATTAAGTAACTGCATGCATTATTCAAAGTCTTCATACTTTGTAGATTAAACTAGATATAGTTGAGTATATCTTTCTCCAAGAACTTGCTGTTTTGCAAGCTGTTGAATGACAAAATACTGTTTAACTCTTTCTCTTCCTATCGTCTATTTATCCAGAGTTACTCCTCTAGGCTTCATACACTATAACTGAAGATCTCATATCTTTTATGCAGTGATAATGGCTACAATGTCTGATGGACTAAATGTCAACATAGAATGTCTTCCCACATACCATTAGGAAAAGTGCTGAAGGACAAATGCAATTCAGTTGTTATTATGGGGAGAAATGTGTTCACTCCTCTGAGCAATGTCATCTGAGAAGTGAGCCTTTTATTTTTAATTATCAGTTTCTTCCAATCCATAATTTATGATTAACCATATATGATCATTTTCTCACTTAAGACCACAGACTTTTCTCCCATGTGATGCACTTTATTTACATCTGGTGCCTATTGCATTTCATGGTTAGCTTTTGACAAATACTTTTCACTTCTGTCCAGAGAACAGATGGGGCATGGCTGCTTTAAATAAATAGACAAGCTTCTGCATTGGCACAGATCACGTTATGAGTTTCTAACCATCACTCTCAGTTTTCACTATCACTACTGTAAAACTTGGATTTTTATCTCACCAGCAATCCTTTCCAGCAAGTGTAGGAATAAATTCATTGCAAATGGATTGAAATAGTAAAACAACTGTTGTCCATATAAATGACATGCAAGTTTAGTAGCTGAGTAATATATAATTTTGTTCCACCAATAGTTAGTCACCAATTCCCTTTCCCTGTTTACAGCAATAATTTGCCCCCTCCTGAAGCAATGGCAGGACCTTATTTAGAGCACACCTTAGTTCATGTATTGCAATATTTCATTCTGCTAAGTCCCTAACTTTGTGTGACACCATGGCTGAGTTTCCTTTGGAGTGCCTTGTTTTCTTTGCTTCTGGAACTACTGCAGTATTTCTGAAGGGCTGGAGATGAGAGGGATGACTATTCAAGTCATATTGAATCTCACATTCTTGTGACTTCATTTCTGAAGAATCTTAATGTGCTTAGTAGAGATTGCTAATCCTGGCTCTGGACTGATCCTATTAAGAAGGGTAAAAGATCACACATTTGATTCACATAATAAATTTTAAAAGATTCTATTAGTTATACACCAATTGCAGGTGCAAACTTCATTATAACTATATTGCCAAAGAAGAGGTACTTATAAATGAGATAGAAAAATTTTCATGCCCAGGAGCAAGGACTGCAAAAGTAAAGAGGAAAAAATAATAGTGACCAACATCCTAATTATCTCTATTATAAGGAAATTTTAAAACAGGAGGGAGAGGGGATATGGAATGAAGTGTCCTGAAAAAAGAGTCATGAACATAATTATTCCACCCTGCAATGCTATGTTTTAGAACATTGTAAGCTTAGAAACACTGCAACTGCCTTTATTAAAAAAAGAGAAAAAGAAGAAAAATTTAATCAGACCAGAAATTTGTGTTGTGAAAGAGTGTGTGCGGATATAAGTATGGAAATGAGAAACTTGTGAAATATAACTTTAAATGCCCTGAAAATGATTCACACAGGTATTCAGTCCATAAATTAAAACTAATCCCATACTATGCTTCTCTGCATATTACATAATAATTTAACATTCTAATTATCAATATGAATTGCTTAGAGTAAACCAGTTGCATTTAATTTATGAACTGCTTGCACAATAGCATTAACTCACCACTTTATTCCCAGTTGCACCTCCAATGATATTTGAGTATTTCAAGCAATTTTAATTGATTTTCATAGTAGCTGGTTGTTAATAGGATAATTTGTCAGTACTATAATAAAACAATTGTTACTACAGCTCTGTGAGTTTGGTTGATCAGATAACAAAGTTAAGCAGAGTTTCATTAGACAGGTGTAGGGTTTTCTGGATGAAAAATACAAATCCCCATGGCCCAGTGGAAATAGAGATCAGAGGTCACTTAAAAATTAGTTAAGCATGATGAACCAACATTGACCTATACAGGTGTTCCAGCTTTCTTTCTGGGGGTATCACTTCCTGTACTCTTATTTAAGCCTTGCAAAGCACATAGGTCAACATATGCCTTTCAAAGTCTGCATTGAATTAAGAGGTGGTTGAGAATTGTTTTAACTCACAAACACTCTTTGCAAACTTCAGGTATGAGTACCCATGTTAAGTAAGTAGCTTTGGGTGGGTGTATGTCTATATTGGTGAGCCTATCTATATAGAAGAGTAAATATTATAACATTAAAGTTAAATTCTCATATAGTGGAAAATCATTGTTTTGTGATTATTAAGAGCGGCCATTCACATTTGATTAGCATCTGAGAATTTTTTCTCCCCAGTTCAATGAATTTGATCTTTCATTTTTATCATTTCCTTATTTTGTAAAATACTAAGTGAATTTATGGGTGTTGTTGAGGAAAACATCTAAAGCCAATTCCATATTGTATGGCTCTGAATCTATAGAGTCTTCCTATTAAAAGATCAGGCAATATTGATCTGATTTTCTGATCATTTGCTCAGAAACTGAATCACTACAAAGTTAGGGCTGTTTATGCCCAGATAATTATGTCAATCATCAGTGTTATTGCTGATCACTCTTGCCCCCTCTTCCCATTTCTGTATCATTAAAAAAAAACCTGTCAGTTTATTTTTATGGGCTTTTCTTCAGTGATGTTCAGCTTTTCACAGTAAGATGGAAGCCAGGAATTAGGAGCAGGGAGAATTGAGGTTTCTAGCAGCAAGAGTGCAGAATGCGCTCTTACTGGTAGAAAGTGCAACTGTTTTGAGTCACATCTTCGTGGGCCACCATGTCTTGCACCCCAAAGGAAAAGGTTGACTTTCAGGACATCCTGAAAGGGGTTCCCTGCAGGGAATTTGTGTGGATACAAATTTATCATTTATCAATCTTTTGGTTTTCTGGGTTTTTCATTTCTTTTTAAATTTGTTGGTTATTGGTAATTTATTTATTTTATTTTATGTTATTAGTCATATTTCTATGCCGCCCACTCTCCAAGGACTCTGGGCGGCTTACACCAAAGACAGTATACTAAATAGCATATTGCCCCCAACAATCTGGGTCTTCATTTTACCCACCTCGGAAGGATGGAAGGCTGAGTCAACCTTGAGCCTTGAGGTGAGATTTGATCCGCTGATCTGCCGAACTAGCAGTCAGCTGAAGTAGCTGCAGTACTGCACTCTAACCACTGTGCCACCTCGGCTCTTTTTGTAATGTTTTTCAATGTAAAACAAACAATTATGCATCAATAATGCAACCCAATAATGAAACCCAGAGGTGGGTTTCAGCAGGTTCTGACCAGTTCTGGAGAACCGGAAGCAGAAATTTTGAGTAGTTCGGAGAACCGGTAGTAAAAATTCTGACTAGCTCCGCCCCATCTATTCTCTGCCTCCCAAGTCCCAGCTGATCGAGAGGAAATGGGGATTTTGCAGTAACCTTCCTCTGGATTGGGGAGAGAATAGAGTTTTTACAGTATCCTTCCCCTGCCATGCCCACCAAGCCACACCCACCAAGCCATGCTACACCCACCAAGCCACATCCCCAGAACTGGTTGTAAAAAATTTTGAAACCCACCACTGGTTACCACCATCTTTCTTGTGGTCTTGTTTATTAAGCAATTATCTACATTTTTATGAGTGTAGATGTTGTATTCTTTCAATTGCTCTCCCTTGTATTATGAACCTTCAAGACAACCTATAACTTGCATTACTAGAAACATTATATATATATATATATATATATATATATATATATATATATATATATATATTCGTAGATTTTCACGGGTAGAGGTATGCAAGTTTTGGTGTATTCGGGTCTTATACGGGAAAAGACCTGAATACATCAAAACTAGCGGGTTGGTTGCCTGTGTTGTTACATCTTGATTAGTTGATGGGGTTAATGTTTGCAGATTAGTCAACTGTTTCATAACATCCTGTGTGGGTGAGGTCCTTGATGTGTGCCCATTAGTCTTTTGTGTTTTAATGACCTGGGTAATGGGCTGTGTGTTAACATCCTGAGTTCTAGTATTGTGATATCCTGAGTTTTTTGATGTAATGTCCTGAGCAAATGGCTGTGATGCCACATCCCGGGCTTTGGTTTGGCCCCCGAGTTTGAGGTCTTGCCATGTGTTCATGGCGTGTGTCAGTTTATTTATTTATTTATTTATTTATTTATTTATTTATTTATTTATTTATTTATTTTATTTTATTTTATTTTATTTTATTTTATTTTATTTTATTTTATTTTATTTTATTTTATTTTATTTTATTTTATTTTATTTTATTATTTTATTTTATTTTATTTTATTTTATTTTATTTTATTTTATTTTATTTTATTTTATTTATATACCGCCCTTCTTCCGAAGGACTCAGGGCGGTGAACAGCCATAATAAAAACAATGTACAAAAATAGAATTTAAGAGCAGATTAAAATAATTAAATCATGGGCCGAATTTAAAACTCTCATTTTAAAACCAATTTTAAAACCCCATTAAGACCAAATTAAAATCATTTATCCCATCAGAGCGGCTTGCTGGAATAACAGGGTCTTCACTGCACGACGGAAGGGCGGAGGTTGGGGATCCTTCATATGTCCAGGGGTAATTCATTCCAGAGGGCAGGGGCCCCCACAGAGAAGGCTCTCCCCCTGAGGGTCGCCAGTCTACATTGTTTGGCTGACGGCACCCTGAGGAGGCCCTCTCGGTGTGAGCTTACCAGTCGGTGGGAGGCAATCGGTGGCAGAATGCAGTCTTGTAGATAGCCAGGTCCTAAGCCATGGAGCGCTTTAAAGGTGGTAACCAACACCTTGAAGCGCACCCGGAAGACCACTGGGAGCCAGTGCAGCTCGCGCAAGAGGGGTGTTACATGGGAGCGACGGGTCGCCCCCATTATTACTCGCGCGGCTGCATTCTGGACCAGTTGGAGCTTCCGGGTGCTCCTCAAGGGGAGCCCCATGTAGAGAGTGTTACAATAGTCCATACGGGAAGTGACAAAAGTGTGAGTGACTGCGTGCAAAGCATCCCAATCCAGAAAGGGGCACAACTGGGAAATCAGGCGAACCTGATAAAAAGCCCCCCTGGCCACGGCCATCATATGATCATCCAAAGACAGCCGTGAGTCCAGGAGGACGCCCAAGTTGCGAGCCCTCTCTGAGGGGGTAAAATCTCATCCCCAATAGTCAGCGATGGTGTAAACTGGCTATATCGGGATGCCGGGAACCACAGCCACTCAGTCTTGGAGGGGTTGAGTCTGAGCCTATTCTTCCCCATCCAGATCCGCACGGCCTCCAGGCAATGGGACATCACATCAAGGGCATCATTGGGGTGGCCTGGGGTTGAAATGTACAACTGCGTGTCATCGGCATACAGTTGACACTTCACCCCAAAGCCACGGATGATCTCACCCAGCGGCTTCACATAAATGTTGAACAGGAGGGGTGAGGGAACCGATCCCTGAGGCACCCCACAAGTGAGAAACCTCGAGGTCGACCTCTGCCCTCCCGTCAAGACAGACTGCGTACGGTCAGAAAGGAAGGAGGAGAACCACTGTAAAACGGTGCCCCCCACTCCCAACCCCTCTAGCCAACGCAGCATGATACCATGATCGATTGCTTTCTGTGGGGATCAGAGGGGGTGCAACAGCTGGTGATGCCGCCATGGTCTGGCTTCTGGATGCTGGTTGTATTTCATCTATGGGATGGGTTTAGGTTTGAATCTGGGGAGGATGATTCGTGGTGGTGTCATGTGTTATCTTGGGTCCGGTGTTAATCTTCGTGGCTGGGACTCTTCTGTTGACTAGAGCTAGTTTCCAGATGTCCAGTAGGTGGGAGGTATCGTCGCGTTTATTCATGTTATGGGGGTGTTTCTCTATTTCGATGGCTTACATGATTATTCTCTTGTTGAAGTATTCAGTTTTGGAGATTAATTTGGTTCCTTCAAAGTCAATTTCGTGTCCTGTTGTTTTAAGGTGCTGGAAAAGGGAAGAAGTTTTTTGTTCTTTTCTGATTGCGTTCTTGTGTTCTGTAATGCGTGCATTTATTTTCCTATTAGTTTGTCCAATGTATGTGGCTGGGCAGATTTTGCATGGTATTTCATAGACTCCTTGGTTTTCTAGCTGGATCTTGTCTTTGGGATTTCTTATTTTTTGGTCAGTGCAGAAGGCTGTCTTGATATTGTGTTTGTGGACAATTTTGCTGATTTTATCTGTGGTGCCTTTGATGTAAGAGAGGAGGGCAATGCCGTTGTCCTGTTCTGTGTCTCAGTTCTTGGGGGGGGGTCTCCCTTTGGATTAGATTGGTAATTGTGTTTCTTTGGATTAGATTGGTAATTGTGTTTCTTTGGAATCCATTAGAGACTAATACGTTTGTGATAGTGTGTAGATCAGTTTTCAGGTGGTCTTTGTTGGCTAGGGTTTGGTTCTGAAGATGAGAGTCTTGGCTATGGAGTTGATCTGTGCAGGGTGGTGATGTGATTGTGCGTTTAAGTAGCGATTGGTGTGTGTTTTTTTCTGGTAGATGGTGTGTCCTAGGGAGCCATTGGGTTTTTTGTAGATTAGGACGTCCAGAAAGGGGAGTTGATTGTTTGCTTCTATTTCCATAGTAAATTGTATTGTGGGGTGTTGGCTGTTGAAATGTGTGAGGAAGCTGTCCAGGTTTTCTTTTCCGTGTGGCCAAATTACGGAAGTGTCATCTACATATGTAAGCCAGAGTTTGGGTTTGTGTTCAGATTTATCTAAAGCATTGGTTTCAAAGTGTTCCATGTATAGGTTTGCGATGATGGGTGAGAGGGGTGATCCCATAGGTTCTCCTTCTATCTGTTTGTATCTTTGTCCATTGTGGATGAAGTATGTGTTGTTTAGACAGTGGTTGGTCAGATCTAGGATGTGCTTAGGGGGCTTGTATTTGTTTTGGATAGCTGTCAAGGCTTCTTTAATAGGTATTTGGGTGAAGAGGGATATGACATCGAAGCTCACAAGTAGTTCGCTGGGTTGTAGGTTTTGTTTCTTTATTGTTTCTATGAAGTGGAATGAGTTTTGTACGTGTGAGGTGATGGATTGGATCACTTAGTGATTGGATCACCTGAACTTTTTGGTGCTTCCTTTTAAAACTCATTTTAACTGAAGATGTGGCAAAAAAAAACCCCTCACCTTTGGTTCAACAGAATTGAGTTGGGTGTGGAGAGTAGAGTAACAAGTTTATTTCAAGTCCATCTGTCACTGGAGGAATGACACAGAACATCTTCCAAATGTGTGAAGAGAAAACAAAATATAGGTCTGGCCATTCCATATTACATAATAAAATACTGAGTGTAGGAATATGCATCACTTTGATGGAAATATAAGAATTTTCTCCAAATATCAAAAGATCCAAGAGTTTTATCCAAGGATTTGAATGGATACTTTTCTACATAAAGTTGCATCCTACATTATAAATTCAGGAAGGTGATAGAGACACATGCATGCAGTATTTAATATCTTGAGTTGATCTTGGCCTCCAATCAGAAAGAATTGGATATCTTTCTTTCTTCCTTACAATATTCTATGTATTCCTAGAATAAGAATATTGTGGATAAATTTTATTCTGTCAAAGAAAGGAATTTCAGCAAAGCCAATGCAACAAGAATGCCAGTGGTTATTTTAATCAAGTAGAGAGAAGCTCAGTAATAGTGATAGCCTACAGCCTTCTGAATTCAATGATATCTGTATTTCTAATCCACTGGTATATTTCATTATTATTTACATGACAAGAGGTATAGTTTAATATCCAGGCTTCAAATAATCCAGAAAGGACTATCTCTGCTAAAGAGGTTCCAAATTCTAATTTAACTCTAAGGATCTCAAAAAGATCTCAATGCACTAATTTTAATTGTCCTCCTTGCATCTTTCACAAGCCACCTGAAACATAAAGATACATCTTGAATTCTGAAATTACAATAACCTAAAACTAAAGTTCTGCAGCACCTTTTTAAAAATACTTTGCACTTCCCTGCTGAAGTATGGCACTAATTTCCATGTGTAATATTTGTTTACTAGCTGGAGTCAGTTTAATTTGGATCATATTAATGTTCACTCTTAGTTATAATACGCTATAGTGTTGTAGAACTCTTAAAATCTATTCTTTTAATCTCTGTTTGTCAAGTCAATTTAACTTCTAGTCTACTCATCAAAAGGAAGGGAATGTCATCAAGGCAGGAAGTCTTATTTTCTTGTTTCTACATCAAAGCATTAGAGATACTCACTGTCTTTGTTTATTTATTTATGGACAGCTAGGTTAAAGCAAGGTTATGTCCATGTCAAATGCTGAAAGGACCTATAAAATGTACATCATGATTTCTTTACTGTTCATACTAAAGCTTGAATACATATAGTAATCAGGAAAGAAAAATAGAATAAAACAGTGGGAAGTTGCAATGAAGAATATGCATCATAAAATGTATGAAAATGCATAATCAGGATTTGGTTGATTGGAGAAAGTACAAATCTTCAAAAAAAATTAATCTTTTCTAAAACTGAAGAACTAAGATAATTTAGCATCATACTATAAAAAAAATAAGTTACTTGGGTAAATCTTTTCAAAGATACCAATAACCAATAACCATGTTCATCTGCATTTCCAGTTATTGTGGTTTGAATGAATATCACTATCCATATATGAAGAACAGATAGAGAAAATATGGAACTACCAGGCTCTATCTAGTAGCTTGAAGGACTAATTTTTGAAACCAGGATGAATGGATGAAAGAGAGGCCTGACAAAATCAGGGTACCACTTATACTTATATACCCCTCCGTAGTGCTTTACAGCATTCTCCAAGCAGTTTACAAATGTCAGCATATCCCAACAATCTTGATCCCCATTTTACAGCCTTCGGAAGGATGGAAGGCTGAGCGTGATGTCAAAGGCAGTAAGGAGTAGCGGATACTTTTCTGAATTACTTCCATTAAACCAGTTGCTCTTCTCTGCTTTCAACCACAGAATATTAACATTTAATTTGGTAAAGCTTTGCTATTCTACTGTAATTGTCATTGAGTAGATGTTTTTGTAACATTGAAACTTTTGTAAGTTAAAGTAAGCAAATGCAACAGTTAGGCATTAGGTAGCATATGCTATGAGAAGAGTAACGGGGACTAGGTATGCAACCCTGAACATCCTATAACTCTTGCTGGTCACATGTGATGGATAGCACCATTTTGTGCCAGTACTGAAGTAAGATTCTGTAGCTGTATCATTGTCTTTTTTGATTCAGGCCACATAATGTATTATCCATTCATCCATCCATCCACTCTACACACCAAAGGCAAGGTCTAAAGATATTTCAATCTGTGTTCAATCCAGTTTGTTAAAATCAGAAGGCTTAATTGTCACCCTGGGACACTTGATTAAGCTGTTCAAAGGGGCTGTAAGAAATGCTGTCCTGAAAGATTTCTTTTCTTTCTGTTTTGGATGCATGCACCACGCCATGGAAACTAGAGTTGCCAATTTTTGAATTGGCCTCTTTGGCTCTGCTTTGAATAACCATTTGATCTCTAGCAATTAGCAGGTTGTAATTTTTATCTGTGACTCAAAGAGCATCACCTGCTGCTTTTTGCATGTCGAACAGCTGTTAAAAGCAGAAGAGCAGGCCAGTTGGCAATCCTATATTTGGAATTGCCCCAAGAGAGAATAAATGCTTCACACAATGCACACAACATGATGCATCATCATGTCATCTACTTTCCAGAAGGATCTACAAACATCCTTTATGAGACCAAGTATTTGAATGTATAAGTATCACTCCATCTGACACCTCCAAAACCATCAGTTCTATTCTATACAAACTGCATTAACCAAATTTTAACAACAAATCATATGATGATTTTTCTAAAGAAAGTGAGCTCTAATCATCTTTCTTTGGCTTTCTTTCCAAGAAGATCAAATGCCTGACAATGACAGAGACCCATATTTTGTTTTTTCTGTAACAAAAGCCAAATTCATATTGA